>NW_026555090.1:7337688-9783585 GCF_021234165.1 Pteronotus mesoamericanus
AAAACTTTCGAGTGTTTAGGGAAACTGTGAAGGTGGTCAAGATCACAGGGACTTGGGATAAACATCTTGATGGATGAAGCATTCTTAATCCAAGAATAAATAACAGATTAAACAAATAAGCAAATGAACAAAGAACATGGGACCTATGAAATTATCCTGCAACTTAAGGAGAAAACACAACTTAAATTATAGAGTAAGGGTGTGTGTATTTAACTTTAATGAAGGAAACAGAAATAATTATGAAAAAGATCACCTTGTATTGTTTTCAAATAAATGAAAGACAACATGAGCTCTATAAAATATGAGGTAAAAGATAAGGTGAGATGGTAGAGGTAGAAAAAGAAAGGAAACTAACAAATGACACAGCTCAGTTTGTAACAATACTAGCAATACTAAAGGACTAATCAACACAAGCAACTTAAATAGGATGGATAAACCTGAGAAACTATTGCAAAATGCCAAGGAAGAAGACTAAGAGATAAAAATATGTATGCAAATGTGTAAACATAAGAAAATATGTATGAGTACATAAAGGTAATGTATGTAGCACAGAGAAAAGACAATATCAACTACAAAAATATGATGACCCTGAGGGAAAAATTTATCCAAATAAATAGATTAGAAATATGAAAGGCTTACTGGAAGAGAACTTTCTCAAGATAATGAAAGTCTTTGTTTTCAGGTAGGAAAAAACCTTGTTATATGTTGAAAAACTGACAAAAGAAAGTATCTAAACATACACACATTTTCTAAAATTAAAATGTAATTTAAATTTTGATCTCTTATAGATTCAGAGAGAAAGAAATTAGGCTACCTAGAAAGGTTTTTTAAAGAAGTAGCAGGCAGGCAGGCCTCAGATGACTTCTCTGTAACAAGAAACAGCAGCGCTGAGCCTGCATGGATTTGGGGGAATTTGCTGTCGTTCATGAATTCCAGCCCAACTATTCAATCAGTCACATATGAAAACTAGACAGAGTCGCAGATGTAGAAGGAATTGGGGATTATTCTATTATGCTTTATCTCTTGGGTGGGAGGTATGGGAAACCACTTAAAGGTTTACTCAAACTAAGTGAGAAATAAATAAAAAGAAATATTTAGTCCTGGCTGGTGTGGCCCAGTGGATTGAGCACCAAGACTGCGAAGCAAAGGGTCACCGGTTCTCCCTCCCTTCTCTCTCTCTAAAAATATTACTTTTAGAGAGGGGAAGAGAGGGAGAAAGAGAGGGAGAGAAACGTCAATGTGTGTGCTTGCATTTCATGCACCCCCAGCTGGGGAACCTGGCCTGCAACGCAGGCATGTGCTCTACACTGGGAATCGAACAAGCGACCCTTTGGTTTGCAGGCCGGCGCTCAATCCACTGAGCCATACCAGCCAGGGCTAAATAAATAAAATCTTAAAAAAAAATTATAAAAAAAAGAGATATTTAAGAATTAGTATATCGTGTATAAAAGTTACAAATGTTCAGGCAACAATCTCTGATCCCTAATATAGATGGAATTAACGAACATATAGTTACAAAACAGGATGCTAATGTGCTCTTTCAGCTCCATTGTACCTGGCTACTTTGGAAATATTTTAATCTATAGGGAAAAAAAAGAGAAGGGCTATAACTATTTAGGATTACTCTCTCTTTAGCACTTTCTTCTTACCAACAAAGTCATAATTTCCCTAAAGTAGCAAGTCAATGACAGACAGAAACCTAGGCATGGCTGCCATCTTTTGCGCCTGCTCGCCCCCTGCTGGCAGTGATGCGAAAGGGTACAACTGCTAGGAAGGGCAGTGGGGCCAACCTACCAAGGCCACGTATCATTACCCTTGGACCCAGAGACCTGACTTCTAGGAATTTACCTGGAAGATAAACCTCTGATAATACAAGGCCCAGAGTTAGTCCATGCTGCATTATTTGCAATTGCAAAATAGTATAAACAAGTTATGGCCAAACTAAAAAAAAAAAAAAGCATGCTACCTTTGGTGTAAGGAAGAAAGGGAAAAAGGGAAATAAGAAAATGTACATGTACAAATTTTAAGTGTACATCTGCCTATTTTAGCAAATATAGACATAGGGAAAGTAAACCAAAAATGAATGGAATTGGTTGCCTCCAGGGAGTGGAGGGGAGGTGGAGCCAACATGGAAGGAACAGGGGAAGGAGTGACGCCTCACATCTTTTTGCAATAGTTTGACTTTTAGAGTTCGACATATTCAGTCAAATAAGCAAGAATAGGAGAACCTTAAAACTGAAAGTAAAGGTAACGCATCCACACTTGGAATGAAGAACAAAATCACCCTGAAGGAGAAAGAGAACTCATCCCAGTGACTTCTGGACAAAGTGTATGACTGTATATCCTCAGTCTGAAGGACCATAAGAGAGCTGTAAACAAACCTTGAACCCTTCCCTGGGTGAGGCGGGCGGGGATGGGGGGCAGAGCCACTGGAACACACAGCAGAGACGTTGCCCCGCCCTCCTCTCGGTCACTCGGGGACTCGACTCTGTGAGCTATGGCAGTGATTCTCCAAGTCTGGTCCCCAGACCAGCAGCGTCACTTGGGACACCCGGAGAAATGCAAATTCATACCTGCTGCACCAGGCGCACTGTGGGTGGGGCCTGGGAAACTCTTTTAACAGTCCTTCCAGGCGATTCTGACACACTCTCAAGTTTGAGACCCACTAACTATAGTTCCGAATTAGCTCCAAATACCAACAGCACTTCAATTAGTTACTTTAATAGTTAAAAATCTGGTAACACCATTGGCTTCTTTTGTTTTACAGATGGAAACGTTTCTTTCAAAGAAGCAATGTGCAAGAAAAAAATTTTTAAAAATAAATAAGAAGCAATGTGCACACACTATATGGCTTATTAGGAGCTAGAACAGGCGCTAGAACCCAAAATTTGGGCTTCTCACAAGGAATCTTTCCCCTAAACCACCCCAATGTTGAGTTCATACAACTTCCGCCTTCGTGCCCCGTGTAAATTTTCAGCTACAGCTTTTGACTGCTACTGACTGGATCGCCCTTTGGACTCAGATCACAGGTCTCCCCTGTGAAGGCCTCGCCCCTTCCACTTCGCCATCTTCAAAGCTTCTCCAGTTCTACTCCAGGGAGTAAGAGCCACTGATGGGCTGGGGAGCCTCCTGAGAAGCAGTGGTGGGGAGAATGAAGAAGCTGTGAAGTTAGGGACGATGCTGGCGGGACAGGGGGCCGAAGTGCGCACACTGCGGGAGCGAGGAGCGGGGAGCTGCAACTCTGCCGCTGGGAGCTCCTCACACACCTCCCCGCTGTTCCTACAGGTCGCCCCTCGGCTTACCTGTGGCGGAGCCGTGCCGTTGGAAAGGATATCTAGCAGGTCAGAAGAGGAGAGAAAGTAAAACCGAGGGAAGGCGAGCCTTTTGGTGTCCAGGTACTCTGCCAGGGCCTTCTCGCACAGGTGCAACCTAGGAGCACGAACACACAGATTCCTAAGTGTGCTGAGATTCACAGGCACGTACACAGTGCCTGCGTGCAAAAACACACGGTATATAGGGTACACGCAGAAAGCAGAGCAGGAGCATTTGCAAACATCCGCACTGATGTGTTTCCATGAGAATAAACACCTGTAATAGCACCCCATGTCACCCAATCTGCAGGGAAAGCAAAGCGCACACAGACACATGTCCTCGCGCCCTTGGGCAGTTAAAGGAAGGATCGCAGGGACAGCAAGCGGAGCATCACCTGCTCTGAATATCCTCCAGTTTTTCATAAAGACCTGGCTTGTTGGTGGCTTCCACTACATTTGGAGTTTTCTGAGCGTCATAAGCCAGCTCTTTAAAGTCAACGTCAATGCCTTCAAATCTTTCAGAATCCTGCGAATTAAAATGTGTGAAGAAATTAATCACCACCCCCCTCAACTCCAGGAAGCTCCCCTTAGGTAGCAAGTCAGCACAAAAACCCATTTTTAGGTTGTCCTAAGGCTCCAAGAAGGAAATATCTTTAGCTTAAAACAGCAATTCTTTAGCTTTTTGGTCTTAAAACTGCTTTAAATTAAAAAAAAAAGTTGGAGTACAAAGAGCTAAAGCTCTCTGTAAGTAGGTGATATTCTGCCTGTCAGTATTTCTTCTCTATTAGAAGCTATAAAAATTTCAAAGTTGATAAATTATAAAAAGTATTTGTTAATTCATTTAAAAGTAACATTAACTTACTAATTAATAGAATGACATGTATTGATCTAAACTAATTATGATTTTCAAAACACAATAACTTAGAGGAAAAAGTAGCACTGTTTTACTTTTTTTTCAAATCCCTTTCATGTCACGTCTCCCTTAGAAGACGGCCAGGTTCTCTTCTCTGCTTCCGCGTTCAAGCTGTTGTGATATCAAGTGTCATGTAGCCTCTGGAAAACTCCACTGAACGCTCATGGAAGAATGAGCATAAAAAGCTTAATGACATTTTAGATTTTTATTAAGACAGGCTTGGCCTTGAGGATCCCCTGAAAACGCTTCAGGGCCCACTTGGGTCACCAGACCATGCTTTGAGAGCGGCTGGCATTAAACATGCTGAAGACAGCGGGTTTTTTTTCTGGGACCATGCAGAACGTAACCAACGTACGTTCCTCCGCAGCAAATGTGATGTCAAAGTTAATTAGGTGTCAGTGTTTCCCTCAAACACACACACCCTTACAGTGTTGTTCAAATGATTGAGCCAATAATATATGCTATGCAAAGCACGTTAGCCCAATACCTGGCACCAGCTAAAAACTGTGGTATCGGTATTACATAGCAATAATTATAATGGCATATGCTCTGCATGCTATTTTAATTAACTTCCTAAAGTAGGTATCAGTATCGGTCCTAACTGATACGAGGAAACCAGGCCAGAGAGAGGTTAACTTGCACAGGGTCCACAGCTGCGAGGCGAGGAGTTAGGGCTGACGCGCGCCCGATGGCCCCCCTCGGCCGCAGACCTCTGCAGTCCCTACCGCTCTCCTCAGAGCTTTACCCGCAAGGGGACAACAGGCTGAAGTCAGCGATGATTCCTCAATGAGGCATTCCGCTCCAATTAAAGATGAGAAAGTGTCAAGGTTATAGAAGTCTCAGAAATATCTAGCATAAATGTTTGAGTAAAAAGAGCGGAATAAAAACAATTATACTTATACCAAGAAGAATGATGTAAAAATAGGTATATAAGTGAACAAAAGTTGGGTAATATTCATAATGAATGTAAGTAGTTAGTAGTTAGAGTGTAAGGTTATGATTGATTTTGTTGTTTTGTCTCTGTTATTGCTTTGCTAATACAAAGGGAATTAATGTATATTTATGTGTTTTAACATAAACCTGTGTGGAAAAGTTAATGATACTAATTCTTTATTATGTTTAATTGAAAGTTCTCAGATGTTTCCCACGAAGTCTCCACCTGGGTCCTCACCTCCTTCTAATGAAACCTTCTCTTCCTCAATCACTAGCATTGGAGATAAATAAAATCTGGCTTGTTCAATTTGGCTTAATTACAATAGCTATAACAGAATTGTTTTCTGTTGTTTTTCATTCCAAATGCACAACCTTTAATCTGCATTATTACATTACATATGCTTTTGTGAGATGAGTTGGAAAATATAATGTTTTAATGAAATGTGCTTTAACCTTTAAGCAAAGACTGAACAACATGTTACATTTTGGAATCAAACTGATTTGTAAGCAAAGAACTTGCTGTGCTGAAGAGATACAGCAAAAGCCTGCAAAAAAAATTGTTTTTTAAATGAATTAGAGTCCACTGAGAGGGAGGCAAGTTAATGGCACAATAATTAGGACAAGAGGCAATCAACCACAGGGAAGGAAGTAATGAGAACACATATTTTAGAGAAACTCATTGTTCACTATTTAGCTGAAGACAGGTATTTAGCATCTGGCACAGGCCAGAGGTTTACAGAATGGCTCACTGCTGAGAAGGGACTTGAATTCACCAGAAAAGAATGCGCCCTTCCAGCCTAAACATGCATTGTAATTATCTGTGGAGCAGCCCGTGAACAGCTCATCCCCAACTGCACTAGTAATATTTTTCATCTCCTTCCTTGTATTTACTTTTTAAAAACAGCTTCTCCTCCCCCACCCCCCACCCCTCTACGAACAACGTGATTGGTATGCATTTCACGTTCTCTCTTTTCCCCTGCCTGACTTTCGGCGGCTTGTAAGGCCCTGTTTGTTGGAGATGCCTTTACGTGAAGCGGAGGCAGGCAGGCGGAGCAGCAACTGCGTGCTCTTCCCTCGACTCAGGTGAGGAGACAGAGAAGCAGGGTTTCCTTAGCAGGTACCTGGGGCAGCTGGGTCCGGATATCTTCTGAGCCAATGAATATACTCTCCAGATGAGACCACGTCCGCTGCACATCAAACCACATGGAGGTGACAGCGTCCACTGTGGACAGCTTCTTCTGCCAGACTGACACTTCCTCCAGGAAAAAAGCAACGTACTTGGACATCATCATGTTCTGCAGTTGGACCTGGTTGTCCTCTAAAACCTCGATGAGGTCCTCATCTGAACGCAGCAGAGGGACGTTGGTCCGTGGGTGGGGCTCATACTGGAACTCCAGGCCGGCCCAGGTGGTCTGCAGCTCCTTCAAGGTCTTCTCCATACCCATCTCCTTCACAGCTTTGTCCACAATGCCCCGGACCTCGTCCTCAAAGCGGTGCAGCTGGAGCTGCAGCAGGTGCGCCAGGGTGGTGCCCTCGTCCATGGTGAAGCTCACGCCCGTGGCCTGCACCAGCTGTCTCCAGTGCCGCTCCCGGATGGCCGGGTTCTGCAGCTCAGCCACCGCGCGCAGTGAGGTCAGCGTGTTCAACACGGTGTTTTCCAGGCCTGTGAATACCTCCCAGGCCCGGACCTCCTTGTCGAGGTTCCGGAGGTACCTGGCAAACCTTTTGCACTCCAAGTCCATGGCTTCCACGTTGATATTCTTCCATGGGGTGGCCTCCCAGGCGTGGATAGTGGAGGTCACCATGCCCACTGTGTCCCAGAGCTCCTTCAGCTGGCACACCTCCCTCCTGCACTGCTTCAGCTGCTTGTAGTCGGGAACATTGACCTCGAACAGGCTGGAGGCATCAGAGATGGAGGCCACGGTGGATTCCATGCGCTGAATCTCAAGGTGCCTGGCGTCAAGCATGCGGTGAGGGTCAGCGCTATCGAACCTGCAAAACACAGTGTGTTCACTTGTAAGTACAGTGGACAGGTACCGGTTTCCTAGACTCACCAAAGTAACACCAGCTCAAATCTTTCCGTTCTCAGTATTTCAGCAAAGAGCAGAGAGGTCCACCGAAGCCTGGGGCAAAAAGACACTCAGGGTAGGTTGGAATAGGGTGAGCGTAACCAGTTGGAGGAAAGGCAGTTCTCAAGGAATATCGTGCTTGGATCCTTTCTTCCCATGTGAGAAGATAAAAATTCTCTCACCCTCCATGTTCCCCACCTTCCCCATGCAGGTGGAGAGGGGAACGCCCCTTTGCTCAAGCCCCCTTTAGACTCCCCAAGTGCCAGCTTCCATGCCACTTGACACAGAGAGCACCATTTTGCTACTGTAGATGCTGCAAAGCCCAACGCCTTCCAGGAGCTGCAAGTAGCAGGCGGTCGGTAAGTGAGAGCGCTGGCGCGCGGAAGCCCGCCCGACCCAGCCCAGCACTGCTCCCCCAGGGCGGCGGCTCCTGTGCAGCTGCGTGTCCGACTCTCCTGGGAGCTGGGGGCGATCGCCATGCTCTGCTGCCCCCAGTTCAGTTACATCAGAATCCTTGGGGTGGGGGAGGACCCAGGGAAGGGCCTTTTTCAAATGCCCGGTGGTGCCCACACGCCAGGTTGGTGTCATGGTCCGACGGCCTGCAGCCCCTTCAGGCAGCCACATCTCCAAGTTTGGGGACCACCTGGAGACTGAACACAGAGCCCTTGCCAAGACCCCAGACAGTCACTACGTGCCTCAGGCAGGCTTTCACCTTCTTCGCGCCCCCCCCCGCTGAGCTCTGGGACCTGCCCCTTCGCCCTTCTCTGATGGCCCCCTCCACAGCCAGGGGCAGCCTCTGCTGCTGCACTTGACCTCTATAAGCACTATGTCTAGCTTTACAGTTTTAGTTCATGTTTTCTCATCCTTTTCTCTCCAATGCTTATGGTACATTCCCACCGCTCCCGACCCTCAGCGGGTGAACCTACTTTATGCTGCTATGCCTCCAGACTGGCGTCTCCTGTGTAGCACCTACTCCAACATAAGAAATTCCCACACAAAGGAACCCATGTGGGCAAATAACATCTCTGGTCAGGAGAGCCCGGGACCCATGTGCTCAAGGAGCCTCTCGTTCTCCCTCCTAATCTCCCTTTAACCCTTTCTCCCCATGGTTGACCTCAGGCTTTTTTTCTGTGTGCTTGGAGGGCTAGATATTGAGGGTACTATGACTTAGGGTGGATACTAGGTCCCTCTAAAGTCAGAGCAGGACATCATAGGTTAGGTCTTCAAGGTGAAAGATGAGAGGAAATGAGTGACTAGAGGATTGGTCATTACCTCTGATCTAATGCGTGATCTAATACGTTAGTTGGCAGGGTATGGAGAAGAGGTAAAAAAGAAGAGAATGGCATATAAACTCTTTTCCTTGAACTGCGTCCTCTCTCAGTTGTCTCTGGAAATATTTGACTGAACGGATGGAAAGTAATCCTAATTACAGCTATTTACCTGAACTGCTCGCCACTTAAGTCCAATTGTCAAGCAACACAATAACAGTTATGCACATCATTAAATCAGTGTCAGGGTACCTTTGATGCTTGCTATATTTGATTCCCGCTTGCTCAATCTAAAGAGCTTTTGACCTTTGCGCTTTGATTGTGGGTTTACATCTTTCAAGAGTGAGATTGAACATCATTGCATGCCTTCACTATTCTCCACGCCTCTTTTGTCCCATTGGCTAATTTTTGTTTCAGCACAAAACACGAGCCTGGAGTTCCCAGAGTTGTAGAGGGCCTCTGTCGTTATAGGCAAGAGGCTTTCTCCCCTGTAAGAGTAGGAGAAAAAGACCTAGAAAGAAAGAAAGGTAACATCCTCACGGCAAGTGGTCCAGCAGGAGAGATCGCCACGCGTGAATGTCCTTCTGCTCATTCTTCCTTTCCAAAGACTGATCGCTGGTGTATGTATATGCTACTTTTTACCGTGACTGGAGTTAACCTGAAAAGTGAACTTAGCCTCTTGATGTTAGTACAAACTCTATCAGACCAAATTCTAAAAGCCCATATTTTATTTAATTTATTAACGGGCTATAACCCAGGAATAATTTATTGGGTAAGATAAGAATGCTCTTTCTAACCATTCTTTCTTCAGCACATATGAACATTCTAAATCAATACTGGTTCCTCAAATATCTGTAAGAGGTGATAATTTGTCAAACCTATTCCAGATTTTATCTACCCTGTGGCATAATTTTTGTGTATAGTTTAAATTTGTGGACAGTCATTCCCTGTAGCTGAGCACACATAAAAGTTAATTTGGCCTAAGGAGTGAAAAGAGCTTCCTGCTGTGAGGGCAGGTAACCTCTTCCCGTTTCCAAACTCTAGTGTGAATTGTCAGGATATTCACAGACCTGATTAATGTGCCTAATAAACTTGAAGCAGCTCTCCAAACCCTGAGGGAGCAATAGAGCATAAAAACAAGAAAGTAATAGAAGGGAAAGGGGTGTAGTAAGTCTCTGAAATTAAAATAATAATGCAAAAGTATTTTAATCCAAAAGAGAAATGCCTGGAAAGTCTGGATGAATAAAACTATAATTAAGAGAAATGGAAATACGGTGCTCATGCATGTGGTGTGATCTTAGAAAAATGATAGATGCAGGTCTGACCTACGCGTGAGTGTAGGGAGGGAGAGAGTGGACTAAGTGACTTAATTCTTGGGAAGCTGGCAGCTGGTCAGTGTTAATCTCAGCACCGCACCTGCACCCACCCTGAATGATGGCGCACCTCTGCTCGATACCCCGGAGGTGCCATGAAACTCAGCATGTCCCATCTGAATTTGTGATCTTTCCATGCTTCTCCTTAGGTGGCCCCCAATCTCAGTGAGCAATGAAACAATATCTTCCACCTACTTGTCCAGCATGGAAGGGGGAGAATTATGCTCAACTCTCCTCCCTGTTCATCTCCTGTAGTCAGTCAATTCTGCTCATTAATCTCTCTCAAATCCATTTTTCCACGGGGCACCTGGCAGTGAGTCTTTTTCCCCCATTCTGTTCTCCACGGCCATGAGCACATGGCATTTGGACTCCTCAGTAGCCGATCATGGACCAAACCTGGGTATGTGGACTGCGCCCTTCTCACCTCTGGCCTCCCGCACTCTAGCACGCACGCACGCGGGTCTCCAGCTATTTCTCGTATTTTCATTCTTCCGTGCCTTTGCATATTCTGCTTCTTTTGCCCAGAATGTCCTCACTTCTCATGGCTCTTTTCTCCAAATGGCTAGTTTTCATTTGCCTGTTGGCTCAAGCAACATCTTCTGCAGGACGTGTGGATTGCCTCTGTTGTGGGGGATTAAAGTTGGCACCCAATGAACATGTCTAATTACTCACTTTTGAAAGCATCCTTGAGGCTGTAAGTCTTTGAGGTCAGGGAATGTGCGTTATCTTAAAATCCTAGCACTTACATCATTTTTGGCTACTTCCACTACTAAGACCGGAACCTTTTCTGCTCCATGGAAGCCTGAATCAGGTGACTGAGCCGGATTCACTGGAAGAACAGGGTCCAGCTGAACTAATGGCACGTCTTGGGATGTGATATGTCCCTGGGAGACTTAATGATGAACATAGCTCTTTTCTCCCGCTATCAAAGAGACAACAGATGCTGTGCGGGCCAGACGGAGCCCCGTCCTCGCGCCTGTTGCACTGTGCTGCTTGGAAAGCCTCACTTTCCCCAGTGATCACACAGGACAACACCCGACAGGAGAACATCTCCAAGAAGGCTCTCCCAGCTGTTCACAGATCTGGTTGCCAGGCAGCTGAAAACACTCATGGCCTCCATGGAGCAGGAGCACAGAGGGATCAAATGCTTTGGCTTCAAACCCCCTGCATCACCTTGGTGTTGATGGGGGTCAGGAGACTATATGTCATGGCATCATTCCTGAAGGTCAGAAAGACCTTGCTCAAGGTTAGGAAGGCTCAGGAAGAGAATGCAGCTGGAAGCAGGAATGAAGCATCCCTTTCCCTCAAAAGGGAAGAGTTAGTCTCTGGTTTTAAAATTTGTGGAAAGTTCTTGAATCTGAGCATGATGATTTAGCCAAATGCTGTGAAGTGAGGGAGCTCAGCTAAGGAGATGCTGATACAGCTTAGCATTAAGAACTAAAGGAGGAAAGAAAACTTGACTTGGACATGAAGAACCTCAACCCAAGCAACCTGACTTCACCCAGCACCTGTCAGACTGCAAGAGCCTAATGAGACACTCACTTTCCTTTTGCTCCTCAAAGACAAGATTGGTGTGAGCTTAACCTCTCATCTAATCAGAAACGGAAACTTGTATTCACAGAGGAATGTACCAGGGTCTGCATTTTAGAAATTCATAAAGGCTTGAAAAGTGAAGGAGCCAGAATCACACTCATTTGCCACAGACAGAGCCTAAAAATTTTAAACACATACTTTCACAAACACCAAACTAAGAAACAAAACAAAACATGAGCTGGCACCCACGAAGATTCCCTCCAGCAATAAATCTCCAATTCTGCTGGAGTCCTGATGGTTTTCTCGAGAAGAGAAATACATCAAAATTGCGGTAACGTGTGGTTTGCCACACTGCTGTGAGCAGTTCTTTTCAAAGTATTCTTTTGCAAAGATTCATCTGCATGTCAAATTAACAGATGTGAATTTGTAAAACCCAGCAAAGAGAAGCGATATCCTCATAGCCAGCAGATACAAGTGCTACGAAAGAAAACACAATGCAGCTATCAAATGAAGCAGCAGCACCAGCTGATCGATACACACACACGCTGTAACTGTGAATGAGGGAGGGACACCAGATTTCCAACTAACATACACAAACACATCAGCAAATGCATTGCTGTTTCCTTCCAAGCCGTCTCGGAAGCCTGTTTGAAAAGATATTTCACTCAACATCTTTGGAATTCCTTTCTCGAAATTTTCTTAAGAGACAGCTGATGCAAAAAATACCAGTGTCATTATTTCTGTGGCTGCTGCAGTCAGTGTGGCTGTGGTTAACACGGAGCGGGACTAGCCAGCTTGATGACCCAGCTCCCTCATCAGCGTGTGCTCTGCACAATCAGTGCTGAATTCCCAAAGTTCTGTCACGTGCCAAAGGAGAGTCAAAAGAACGAACGTGCCTCAGACTCTGAAAGAAAAGTCCTCGATGGAGTTTCACAAATGTTTTGAGCAATAGCTGCTTCTTTGGAACAACGGCATAGCTCCTAAGGCAATCACTCTAAAGGATGCAGACTCTTGTGGAGTCCCATGCTCGGGCACGGTTGCCCAAAGAGAAACCAGTTGCCCCCCTTTCGGGTGGCAGTCTACAACTTGGCTGCATGTGGGAATCACTGGGGGGGGGGGCTTCACAAAATACTGATGCTCAGGCGTCGCCCCCAGAGAGTCTGATTTAGTTGGTTTGTAGGAGGGCTGGACATTGGAAGCTTTTTTTTTTTTTAAATCATCACCTAAGCATATGTCTTTTGATTTGAGAGAGAGAGAAGAATCCATGTGAAAAAGAAACATTGATCGGCTGCCTCCTGTACGTGCCCCAACTGGGGACTGAACCCATAAGCCAGGTATATGCTCTGAGTCGGAATCGAACCCACAACCGTTTTGGTGTATGGGACGAGGCTCCAACCAACTGAACCACCCGGCCAGGGCGGGACTCTGGAAGTCTTCAATGCTCCCCAGGCGATTCTAATGTGCGGCTGAAATGTCAGCGTGCTGCTTAGAGTCCTGGGTCGTGTATACACCTTAAGCATGACTTACACATGTGTCCCTCCCCGACTTTTAACATACTCATCCTGTTCTCTGTAGCCACAAGTGTAATGTTTGGGAGGTAGGAGCTGCTCGATATATGACTGATGAATAAATAATAATGCTAGGTTAGGTCCTTGCAGCATGCCAGGTGGGGCGATCAGCAGCCCCGAAAGAGGAGGGCTTCTCCAGATGTGTGACATTCAGTGCTCAATCCAGGAGAGCCCCAGGAAAGCCAGGATGATTGTCCCCCTAGTGTCACATGCCAGACACTTGCAAAGATTATTTCTTTAATCCTATCAGCAATCTTGTGAGGTAAATATTATTACTAACCCCATTTAACAGATGCGGAAACTGGAGCACAGAGATATGAAGTACTTTCCCTGACACACACAGTAAGCTGTTGAGCTGAAATTAGAAACTTAGCAGCCTGAATCCAAAGTCCATGGACTTAATCATTATGCTCTATTTTCTTCCAATAAAGTTGTGGGGTTTTTTTGTTTCATTTAGAGGTTATGTGAACCTATATATCTCAATACTATATTTCTGTGGGTAAGTAACCCCTGAAAATGAAAAGGTTCTTCTCTCCTTACATAGGGCATTTTCAAGTTTGGAGACTTCCAAGTTTGTCTGTCTATCCAGCCTACAGAGGGGAGCCAGAAAGAAGCTCAGCTAGGGAAACAAAAAGCAAGTCATGGAGCTGAAATGAGGGAAGGGTACCCGCTTCCTCAGCAGACACACGACTGTTCATAACCAGCGTTCTCCGGGGCGGAGGCCCTGGCACTGAGCAGTGGACGCGGAGCAACCCCAGGTAGACATCTTCGCCCAGGGAGGGGGCTCCTGAGAAAGGAGCCCGTGTGTGTGCACGTGGGAGTGGGGCTGCCCATCCCACTGCTGTTTTGTTTATGGAAAGAGCCCTGATCACGAGTAGGGAGGTGTCTGAACACTACTGAGAGGAGAAAGCACCCCCTGAACTAAACCTTTCACCTCAAATCCTTCTTTCAGGCTACCAAAATGCCATCTAAAATTATTTAAAATTCTATCAGCCATGTATTTAAAACCAAAAGGAGTCTGTGAGCACTTAGAATATTAACGGTTTAGTAAAAACCTAGTAATTTTAGTTCCAACCATTATAAAAAATAATATAGAGTTTCTTCAAAAAAGTCAAAGTAGATCTACTGAACGATCCAGTAATTTCATTCTGGGTATATAACCAAAGAAAATGAAAACGAGATTTCAACGCGATATAAGCACTCCCATGTTTATTGCAGCATTATTCACAATAGCCAGGATATGGGAACAACCCAAATGCCCATCAATGAAGGATTCGGTAAAAAAATGTGAAACATACACATAGAATATCATTCAGCCCTGAGAAAGAGGGATAGCCTTCCATTTGCAACAACATGGATGGATCTTTAACACATTATATTAAGTGAGACAAGTCAGAGAAAGACAAGCACTGTATATCGCTTACAAGTGGATTCTTAAGAAGCGAAACTGTAAAAAACAGAGTGCAAGGGTGGTTACCAGGCCATGGGAGTGGGGATAGGAGTGATGATACTTAAGGGAACAGACTCATAACGCGTAGTCAATAAGCCATAGAAGCTGATGCACAGTATAATGAATATGGATAATAATACTGTACTATAATTATGTAGTGTGATAAATATGACTACATTGGCAATCATATTACAATGTATAAATGTGTCAAAGTAACACACTGTACACCTAAACTTACCCAATGTTACATGTCAAGTTCATTTCTTAAAAAAAAACCCTCTAGTAATTTTACCATATTAAATCCCTTTATAGACCTGGAGAAAGAGAAGACTCTAGACTTTTCTAAGGCAAAGTGTTCGTCCAGCCTTCGGCCATCTCACACAGGACATGAGAAGACTGCCCACATCAGCACTGAGCTCTAAGCTACAGGCCGACGTGACGGGAAGACTTGGACTGGCGTCCACACCCTGAAAGAAGACACGAGCTCCAGGGAAGAGTGCCAGTGACTCAAAGATTGCCACGCTGAAAAGAAAAAAGGCTGCGGGAGCAGCCGGGGCCCTTACCTGAAGGGAGCCTCTGCGTGGAACCGCTCCCAGAACTGCTGCTGTTCCACCTCGAAGGCTGTGCACCTCTGGCGGAGCAGGGCCACTTCGTTCGCCTGCAGGGGGGCCACGTGCTGCCTCACAGTGATGGCCAGCTTTCTGATGTTGTTCCATTTCTCAGGCAGCTCCTGCAAAGGAGACGTCGGTGTGGCCAGGCCCGCATTGTGCTTCCCCTCCCCCGCTGCCCGGAGGCGGGACAGCACCTAGATGTCTTCGTCCCTGCTGCAAAGCCATGGGACGGCGCCCTAGGGTTGTGGGGCCGTTCTCAGTCCCGCTTCCTTGACTTGGCCTGTGCTTCTGACTGTCTCCTGCTTCCCACCCACCGCCATTCTTCTTGGCCTAACCGTGAACCCCCTGGCCCTCGGCCGTTCTCATACTGCCAAGAGTGCTGGGATTTTTTTTCTGTGTCCCATGTTTCTTATTACAACATCTTAACATTTCTCAGACCTGCTTTTTATCTCTGAATCGAAAAGTTGGCTCATCCCTAATTCTGAAAAAAAAGAAAAACCCAAACACTTATATACATTCATTCCCCTATATATCTCCACCATTATACTGTTTCATATTTATTGTGTTTCAAGCATGTGCTGGCCATTGCACATACACAACACATACACTACACATGCAGCTCCAAAACATGGACTTTGGCTCACCGCCAAGCTCTGTTCTTCATTCGCTGAAACCCACCTCACCCCGCTCTGGAATCCTGAAACTTCCCCTCTGTTTCTTTTATTAAGAAAACATAAACTTCGCACTGACCTCCAGCTGCTTAAACACTGTGCCCGGCAGTTCTTGTTCATAGGCCTTCAGCAATTCAATGGTCTGCTTTAAGGGCTCAAACATCTCATCGGTGCCACTCTGCCGCTCTTTAAGGGCCACAAGGTGTCCCATAATCTCAACCAGTCCTTTGAAGTCTCCTTTCTCAACTTTCTTGAGCAAGCCGTTCTCACTGTTTTCTATAAACTCTTCAAGGTCTGCCAAGCTAAGCAAAACAGAACGGCAGGAGCCATTTCCCTTCCACTCCTCCAAAGGAAGAGTCACGCATGTCCCCCGCAATTAGAGCTTCGTTGCGGAAAACTTCCCTTGCGCCCTGCACTCTGCACGGACTGCATCGTGATGATGAGAATGCAGCCCCCTCCTGAAGGGTCCGTCATGAAAGACCAGGCTGTGACCTCTGCGCTGGAGGAGGCTCGGGAGACATGACCCATTCGTGGGACAGTTGCTGAAATATGAATAGCTACTGTCCTACGTCAATATTAACTTCCTGGTTTGGATCATTGTACTGTGGTCATATAAGGTGTTATCACTGGGGAAAGCTGAATGAAGGCAAAAGAGCCCTCTTTGTATTACTTTTGCCACTTTTTTTGTAACTCTGAAATCATTTCCCAGTGAAAAGCTTTAAAAAAATGGAAAATAAAAAAAAATACTGTGGCCTCTAAAATTATACACATTTGGATTTGATTTTGACACTTGTAAGATGTGTAACCGATGGTCAAGTCATTTACATTTCTGAGCCTCGGTTTGCTCATCTATAAGATTGGAAAGATCATTTCTATCTCACCGGTTATTGTGAGGATTAAATGAAAATTATTCTTTAACTCAGAATTGTTTAGTGAGCATTTATTATGAGCCCTAGCATGCTTCCAGGTTCTGAGGGTAGGATGATAAATAAGACAAATGAAGGCTTTGCCCTGATGAAGCTTATAGTCTAGGGAAAAGTAAAGAGGAAACCTAGATAAAATAAGTTGTATGCTTTCCCATACTGATGAGTGCTATGAGATAAGGAGGTAGAGACTAAGAATAGGGCTGTTTTCATGGAGTGGTCAGTGAAGGCTTTTCCCCTAAGGGAATATTTGAACGAGAATGTAAGCGATGTGAAGGAGCGGGCCGCAGGAGGGGATGGGAGAGCTCTCCAGACGCGGGGAGCAGCATGAGAAACCCGAGGCGGAGAATGATGTGACTTGGTTTATACTTTCTAAACGATCCGCAGCTGGAGGAGAACAGGTTTTGTAGGTGGAGGTGGCACTGGTGATGGGGACACAAACACAGGGGGCATTCCTAGGGGACTGTAATCCGTGCCCAGGTGACAGGAGATGCCGGTCTGACCTGGACGGTGGACGTCAGGGGTGGTCAGAGTCAAGATAATTTTGCATAGAGCGTCAACGGGACCCCCTGTTGGATTGGGGGAGAGGTGCACGGGAATGAGAGAACTCGATACTGCCTCCTGGCAATGGGCTAAATGCTGACGCCATTTAAAGATATGGGGAAGAATGGGGGAGGACTAGTTTTTTGGAGGGAGGGGAGTAAGTTTTAAGTACAGTAGGTTCAAGATGCATCACAGACACTGGACACATAAGGGAGATACCTAGTAGGCAGCTGAATGTAATTCTAGAGTTCCTGAGAGGTAGGGTGAAAATGTAAATTTGGTAGTAATCAGCACACAGATGGATTTAAAATGTTGGGTTAGATAGCACCTAGAATGTAGAATGTAGACAGAGAAGAAAGTTCAGGATTGGGGTTTGGGGAATTTTAATATTTTGAGGTCTAGAAGAGGAGATGAGTTCAAGCAAGGGGACCAGGAAGGCACAGCCAGGAAGCTAAAGGAAAACGAGGACAGTAAGGTATCGCAAGAGCCAGGGAAAGAACTTGTTTGGGAAAGAGGGCGTGATCAGTTGCACCAAGTCCTGCAGAGAGGGACAAGTAAGATGATGCCTGATCGTAGCCACAGGAGGCAGCCACAGGAAAGGTATCAGTGGCCTTCACAAGCACGGCTTCAGTGGCATGGCCTAGTAAAATGCCTGACTGCAGAATAAGGTGGGGAGTCGTCGGCTTCTGTGTCTAGCCGTCTGGTATACACAATATGAAAAACCCTTTGGCTAAAACCACTAAAATGCATAAGCAAATATTTCAAAATCACTTTAAAACGCATCACTAAGGGGGCGTGACATTAAGGAATCTCCAGAGACTGAAGATGTGTTGAAAGCAAGAACTAGGCAACATTCAAAGGGGGCCTTCATGGGATAGTGTCTACAGAACTTGGAACTTCTATTTTGATTGCTTTGTGGTATGTGATGAACAGGTACGTTTAAGCCTCATACCCACACAAGGCGAGGAGGCTAATAGGAAGCTGCACATGAAGTTGTAACACCATAAGGTGAACAAGAAATAAACATGCTTGGGAGCTTGCCTGCCTTAATCTGGGCACTACGTGGACCACTGGGCAAGTTAAAGTACAATTGGCCTGGGGCTGGGAGAATCCCTTGATGACTGGCAGAAACAAATACACATCCTTTCTGGAGAAATGCAAGTAGCATCCCATCCTCAAAGGAGTTCCATGGGTAATATCCCGAGGGACATCATTTTTATAATCAAAAGTCACAAAATATACGAGGAAGAGCGTCACCATGGGTAGGAGCCCACAGAAACAGCCAAATTAAACCGGTTAAGAGTTCAGGTATGGAAATTCAGGTGCAGGACATAAAATAACAATATTTTATATATTTAAAGGACAGAGGAAGAATCCCTGCCTAAGCGCCTTGCTTCCTGACCCACACAGCAGGGGAAAGAGCCTTCTCTGCAGTTTCTCGGACGTCCGTTCAGGACAAAGACAAGCAGCTTCACCGTTTCAAGCGCGACACATCAGCCTGGACGGAAATGTTCTCTCCAGGAACCCCCCCCCCCCCCCCGGCAGCCTAGGCGAGCTCTTAGAGCCTCAGGGGTGACAGCCCCTGCCCCGACCCAGCCTTCAAGGTCAAGGGTAAACTCAGCATTGTTTCAGAGTCAGGAATGGAGACAATTTCCGAGGTTCTTCAAATATGCCCAGAATCTGTGGTAGCATAAGGACCTTTATATTGAATGGTGAGCTCTAAGAAATGACAACATTTATTGAAGTAAATAACATAAAAACGATGGCCTGTGGTGAAATTATTTTGTTAAGAGAAGCATGGGAAAAGCTCTTAACATGTGCTTTAGCAAAGCGAAAATGACCGTACTGCGCTATGATAATGAGCAATTCCAGGATAAAGAAGCTAACAATTTTCTGAGGGCCTTTATGTTAACTTTAATCTATGGCATGAAGGAACAAGCCATTTTTAGGCTGACAAATCATAAGTTGCCTTTAGAATATCCTCCAATAAATGTATTATAAACCTTACAAAATGGATACATAAAAGAGAAGCCTTAAAACTTGACCAAAGGAAAAGAAGGTATAAAGATGAGCAAGCAAAATTGTAAAATAGCTGAATAGAAGATCCCAAAATGGAGAGTGTAATTAAAATTTAAAGCTTGTTGAACGGATTAAACAGGAGATTTAGACAAAGCTGAAAGAGACTCAACCACTGTATGATAAAGAAGGGGAAGTTATCCAAACTGCAGTGCAGTCAGTCAAAACACTGAAAAATATGCAAATTGTTAAAAGACACTGAGGGCAGTGAAAAAAACCCACGTAAGCCTAAGAGCTTCAGGATAGAGAGAGAATGGGCAAGGAGCCATCTCTGAGGCGATCCTTGCTGGGAATTCTCTTTAATTGTTGAAAGACCCCAAATGTAAAGCCCCACAAAATTCAGGTGGAATTAATATAAAGAAGCTCTTACATAGGCATTTCAGTCTGTACCTGAAGATTACCAAAAAGGACATAAAAGATCTTAAAGTTAGCTTCAGAGCAAAGACAGATTTCTATAGAGAAAAACAACAACAAAACCGCCACCAAAAAACAAAGAAACAAACAAAAAGCACCAGATGATGGCTGGCTACTCAGTAGCTGCAATGGAAGGCAGGACACAGAGGAATGATATTTTCAGTAGATGCACAGCAAACACCCGTCATCCCAGAATTCGCTCTTCCACAAAACCATTTTTTTCCAAGAACACATGCATTTTCAGACAAAGAAAGAGAGAGCTCCACAGATAGACCCTCGTTAAAGGAAGTTTTAATGATATAGCTCAGGTAGCAGGTCTGTAATGCAGAAAGATGTAATGAGTAAAGATATAAGTAAATATGTGGGTAAATTTAAATAAACATTAAATGTGGAAAAATAAAGCATAATGTGTGGACTTTATTTTTTTCCCAGGGGAGAATGCAAACGCAGTCCCCCGCTACCACCAATTACACAGCCGAGGTTCCCGTATTCGGGGGATCGCAGGGGTCAGCGCACCCACAGTGCGCGGGTGAGCCTCGCCCGGGGAAACGGCCTTGTGATCACGGTACCTCCCCGGCCGGGTAAGTATATAATAATTTGTAGACTTTAAATAAATAATAGAGAACAATTGAAATTACTGGGAAGGATGGAATGTAATTTGTTGGATGAATAATTGAGACCAAACTATCCTAAAGCCTTTCTACTGGTTGTGAGGAGAGTAACAATAATGATCTATTTATCCTTTTTAAGGATGCTGATTAACATAGATAAGGTATCCATTAGAACAGTAGACCTAGCTAGACTGACACCCAAATTAGCAGCAGGGAAAAAATGGAATAAGAAAAAGGAAAATAAAACATTAATAAAATACATTCAACCCAAAAACAGAAAAAAAAAAAAAACTAAGGAAAAGAAGAACTGATAGAAAGTACATGATAAAATAGTAGAAATTAATCCAAATATAACAGAATAGATGTTAATGAACAAAACTCTCCATTTACAAGATAAATAGTAAGGTAGATAAAATATTCAATTCTATGCCAATTATAAAGATCTTTCCTAATATAAAGGTACAGAGAGACTGAAAGCCAAAAGATAAAATGAGAGACACCAGGAAAATATCATACGAAGGAAATTGGTTTAGTTATGTTAGTATAAGACAGAACAGCCTACTACAAGAAACACAGCTAGTGATAAAGATCTTTAATACGTTGCTAAAAGTTTCAATTTGCCTGGAAGATATAAAGTCAAACTCTGTGTGCTCATATAACATAACATTAAAATATATTAAAAAACTGACAGGATTACAAGGAGAAATTCACAATCTTCCACAAAATGAAAGATTTTTAACACAAAAAATTAATTTATCTCTGTAATAGATAAATTAAGCAGACAAAAAAAGGCAGTGAGGATGCAGTGGATTTGAGTAAAACCGTCAACAAGTTTGATCAAATAAGCATGTGCAGAACTTCACACCCAACAGTTACAGAATGCATATTCTTTTTAAATAGGCACACAGAACACTTACAAAAACTGACCATACTGTAGTGTATGAAGCAAGCTTCAAGAAATTTCAGAAGCTTATTATTACATACATCACGGTCTTTGACCACAGTGCAATTATTAGAAATTAGTGACAGAAATGTAACTAGAAGAACCCCATATCCAGAATGTTAAAAATATATAAATACATTGTAATGGTTATAAAAAGTTTTAGAAGGAGACTTGACTTGGGGTAGTGAACACACAATGGAATATACAGCTGGTGTATTATAGAATTGTGTACCTGAAAAATGTATAATTTTATTAACCAATGTCACCCCAATAAATTCAATAAGAAGAAAAATAAATAAATTATAATAAAATATTGCATATTAAGACTTGTAACATACCAGTAAAATTGCACTGAGAGTGGAATTTATAGCTTAAAGTGTTACACTCAAAAAAACAAAGAGAGTTTAACATGAATAAACAAAGAATCCATCTTAAGTCAGTCCAAGGAATAGAAAATAAATCCACAAAATAGAAGGAAATAGTAAACATAGAAGAATAACTTATTGCAATAGAAATCAAATTTTAGTGAAGAGAATCAATTGGTTCATAATTTAGTTCTTTGTAAATCTGCAGCAAGGATAATCAAGGAAAGAAGCCAGACAGCACAAATGAAATTGAGTAGAAACAAGAAAAGGGACATAACCATAGATTCTATATCAATTAAGTAGGTAAGAATATATTATACCTTTTTTGATAATAATCTGAAGATTTACATGAAATGTATACATTTCTAGACAAATAAGACCTACTGTATTCCTTGGTACCCCTTAATATCCCTATGCCCATTAGAGATATTACGGGTTAAAATCTTGCCAGAAAGAAAATACCAAGCCCAGGTGACTCAGGAGGAAATTTAACTAAATCCTTCTAAGATCAGAGAATCCTGACCTTTCACCCACTCTTCCAGAGAAGAAACAAGGATTACTTCCTCGCTCATTTTATGAAGCCAGCAAAACCACAGGGTAAGATCAAAGCAGTTATAAGAAAGAAAAATTGAAGGCCAATCTCAACTGCAACATAGATGCATCAATGCTAAACAAAGTATTTGCTAGCAAAATCAACCAATGAATATATTGGAAAAAGAAAATACTTTGTGCTGGGCTTATCTTAGTCATGCTAAGTTGGTTTAAGATTAGAGCGCAAATAATGTATTTGCCACTTCAACATTTTGAGGGAAAAATATAATTATCTTATTGAAATTAGAAAACGTGCTTGATAAAATGTTACATCTATTTATATAAATCCTCTTAACAAATTAAAGACAGAGGGGAACTTCTTTAATCAGATCAGGGGATCCACAACAACTCACAGCAAACGTTAGACTCAGCTGTGAACGCCAAAAGCCGCCCTTTCAGCAACGGGGGCAAGGCAAGGGCTCTCCTCACCGCCACTCTGTGCAGCGTGGACTGGAAGCCCTAGCCAGTGTGGTTAAGATAAGGAGTAGAGATAAAATACTTCTTAAAAAATCGGGAAGGAAGACGTAAAACTGTCATAAACTTACAGAGGATGACTAAGTATATAGCAAACTCCAATGAGCACATAGATAAATTACTAGAATTTATAAGTTAATTTAGCAAGGTTGTTTGACACAAAATCAATATATAAAAATCAATTCCAGTTCCACAGAAAATATTGTTTTAAAGTGTTCTTTATATTAGGAACCAAAAAAAAAAAAAAAAAAAAAAGCCAAGGGATAAATCTTGGCAAACACATACAAAATATTTTAAAAGTAATGATTGCAAAATTTCAGTGAAGAACGTTTAAAAAGACACGGGTAAAAGGACAGAGAACATGCTCTTGAACACACTCAATACTATAAAAATGGTAATTCTTCTCAAATGGAGAGGGTGATTATACTGCAAGTATAATCAAAATCCTTACAGATTTTTTTTCTTTTACAACTAATTATAAAATTTGTTTAAAATATTAAGGGACAAAAATTGCTGAGATAGGCTGAAAAAAAATGAGCAAGTGGGGACTTGTGCTGCCAGACACAAACATTTATTACAGAGTCATGGTAGTAGGACTGCGTCCTATTAATGCAGCAACAGCCAAGGGGCTACTTAATGTGAAAGGTAAGGTTATAAAACTTTTAGGAGAAAACATAGGAGAGTATCTTTGGCATCTCAGGGTAAGAAAGGATTTATTTCACAAGGCAAAAGAGAACAACATAAAGGAAAAGCTGGATATATTTGGCTATGTTAAAATGAAGAACTGCTTGTCAAAACATACCATAAATACAGTGAGGAGACAAGCCACCAAATGGGAAACTATATTTGCAAACTATAGAATGAGCAATGAAATAGATATGAATATGTAAATAACTTCTAAACACCAAAGAGGAAAAAAGATAAAGGCGACATATGACAACCCACAGCCAACATCATATTCGATGGGCAAAAATGAAAAGTGTTTCTCTTAAAATGAGGAACAAGACAGGAATGTCCACTCTTACCACTCTTATTCAACATAGTATTAGAAGCACTAGCCACATTGGTCAGACAAGAAGAAATAAAAGGCATCCAAACTGGAAAGGAGGATGTAAAATGGTTATTACTCACAGATGACTTGATATTGTATATGAAAAAACACCAAGCCTCCATAAAAAAACTACTAGATCTAACAAATTAATTTGGCAAAGAAGCAGGATACAAAATCAATACTCAGAAATCGATGGCATTTTTATATACCAATAATGAACTATCAGAAAGAGAAATTAAGAAAACAATCCCATTTACTATTGTGACAACAACAAAAAAATAAGGTACCTGGGAGTAAATTTAACCAAGGAGGTAAAAAACCTATACTCAGAAAAGTATAAGATACTAAAGAAAGAAACTGAGAAAGATACAAATAAGTGGAAGTACATAATGTGTTCATGGATAGGAAAAATTAACATCATTAAAATGTCCATACTTCCCAAAGCAATCTATAGATTCAACACAATTCCTATTAAAGTACCAATGGCATATCTCACAGAGCTAGAAAAATATTCCAAAAATTTATATGGAACCAAAAAAAAGAAAAATACTGAATAGCCCCAGCAATCTTGAGAAAGAAGAACAAAGTTGGAAGTATAACACTATCTGATATCAAACTATACTACAAGGCCATAGTAATAAAAACAGCATGGTACTGGCATAAAAACAGATATATATATAGATCAATGGAACAGAATGGAGAGCACAGAAATAAACCCATGACTTTATGGTTAATTAATAGTTGACAAAGGAGGCAAAAACATATAATGGCATAAAGACAGTTTATTCAAAAAATAATGTTGAGAAATCTGGACAGATATGTGCAAAAAATAAAACTAGACTACCAACTTACACCTTACACGGGAATAAACTCAAAATGGATTAAAGACTTAAATGTAAGTTGCAAAACCATAAAAATCCTAGAATAAAATATAAGCAGTAAAATTTCAGACATCTCTCCTGGAATATTTTTGCCAATATATCTTCTCCAGCAAGGGACAGAAAAGGAAAAAGTAAACAAATGGGACTACATCAAACTTAAAAACTTTTGCACAGCAAAAGAAACCAGTAACTAAATGAAAAGGGAACGCAGTGAATGGGTGAATATATTTGCCAATGATACATCTGATAAGGGGTTAATTTCTAAAATATGTAAAGAATTTATATATTTTACTACTAAATACCAAGAAAAGAACCCAATTAGAAAATGGGCAAAGGACCTGAATAGACATTTCTCCAAAGAGGAAATAGAGATGGCCAATAGACATATGAAAAGATGCTCAACATCACTACATGTAAGAGAAATGCAAATTAAAACCACAATGAGATAACACCTCACACCTATCAGAATGGCTATCACCAATAAATCAACAAAAAGCAAACACTGGCAGGGGTGTGGAGAAAGGGGAATCCGCATGCACTGTTGGTGGGAATGTAGACTGGAGCAGCCACTGTGGAAAACAGTATAAAATTTCCTCAAAAAATTAAAAATGGAACTACATTTTGACCCAGTGATCCCATTTCTGGGAATATATTTGAAAAAACTCGAAATACTGGTTCGATGTATATAGGTACCCCTATGGTAATTGCAAAGTTATTTATAATAACCAAGCTCTGGAAACAGCCCAATTGCCCATCAGTAGGTGAGTGGATAAAAAAGCTGTGGTACATCTACACAATGGAATACTACTTGTCCATAAAAGGAAGAAACTTTTACCTTGTGCAACAGAACAGCATGGATGGACCTGGAGATTATTATGCTGAATGAAATACGTCAATCAGAAAAAGACCAATACGATACGATCTCACTTATATATGGAATCTAATAAACAAAATAAAACTAATGAACAAAATAGAAACAGAAGCATGGATACATGGAGCAGCCTGGCAGCTGCCAGAGAGGAGGGGAGGCTGGGGGGCTGGATGAAAGACTGTGAAGAGATTTAGCAAAAAACTGTGTATGTGTGTGTATATATAAATAAAGCTATAAAGAAAAGCATGAGAAGGCTTATGTCACATTCACACTAGGGGTAACTTCTGGCAGGGAGGTTGGGGACGTGATCAGGGGGAAGTGTGTAAAAAAATTTAAAGTATAGCCAATGTTCTGTTTCTTAGCTGGATAAGGCAAGTATAAGTATTTGTTGTAATATTTTTCTCTAAATTTTATGCATCGTATAGTTCATAATAAAACTGTTCGTAGAGAGACAATGGATGAAGAACTAAAACAATCAAATACAGAGATATCTATATGGTATCATAGCCAGAAAGACTTGTGGGGCCTGTGTTCTTTCTTTCTTTTTTCTAAAGATGGCAGGTATGACAATACATTTGCATCCTGAGAGTCTATAGGGAATGTTTAAGGAGGTAGGTCCTTGAGTGGATGAGAAGAAAGAGGTCAGGCTTAGAAAAGCAGGGGTTGTTTATCCACTGAAACAGTTGAGGTAGTTGAATGTATGGCTGCAAATGCAAGTAGTTTTGGGGTGAAAAGAGGAGTCAGTTTTCTTGTGATTGTTTCTAATTTTTCAGTGAATGAAAGGCAAAGTTATAAGGGCAGAGAGGATATCGGAGGTTTCAGGAGACGGAGGAAAAGGGAGTCTGAGAGGGTTGGGAAGCATCCATGAAAATATGCAGGATCCACTTGAATTTTATGTTTATACATGAGATCTGGCAGAAGAATGTTTTGTTTTGTTTTCATCAAGGATGACTCACTCAGGTGCAGCTGTGGAGCCCTGCATTTAGACAGAGTCAGGGTTTTTCAAGGTGGGAGTGGCAGCAGTGAGCACGGATAACAAACTCTGAGGAAGCATACGCGCCAATGGACTGAAGAGTCTGAGGGGTCCCCAGAATTTTCCGTGGCAGGGTTGCCAAATCAGTGAGCTGGAGCGATACCAGGTGGCGGTAAGGAACGGAATGCTCAAACCTGAGATTTTGAAGGGAGAACAGGTACTTCCACATCTTTCCCCGACCCCACCAAGAGTGCAAGGTGGAATTAGGCATCAGAAGTACGGTGGAGGGGAAGCGCATGGGAGAGAGATCAACAAAATAAGAGGGAGGTGCGATGGAGACTTTGTGGAGGTTGGGTCACTGCGGATGACTGTCAGCCAGAGGGTGGAAAGGGGACTGAGCCGGGTGGTAAGATCTGCAGTGACGGGGATGGGTGGCTGCCGGTGGACCAGGGGCCGTTGGTACTGTCTGATAGAACTCGCGCCAGGGAAGCTGAGGATTTTGAAAGAGGAGCTGGCAAAATGGTCTGGAAGAAACACTGAAGAGCAAGAATATCTTATCTACCTCCAGGACAAGTGGTAAGAGGGGGACAGGAGAAAAATCAGCCCCTTCCTGGGAGGGATCCAAGGGAAGCAGCGTCTGCAGGAGAGGGCTGGGTTTCAGTTCGTGCAAAAAGAGGGTAAAAGGAGACGAGGAAGACGGGGCGCATTTGCTGATGAAAGACCCTGAGGTCGGCAGCAAGGAGGGCACAGGGGAAGGCTCTGCAAGGGCAAGGGTGGGGCTGACTCAGAAGAGCATATATACAGTGGAATGGGAGTTTTGATGATGTTATGGGCTGAATGTTTGTGTCCTCCACGTATTCATATCTTGAAGCCTCAACCTCTAATGTGATGATATTTAGAAATGGGTCCTTTGGGAGGCAATTATGGTTAGATGAGGCCAAGAAGTATGGGTGGGGCCCTCATAAGGAATTAGTGGCCTTATAAAAGGAGGAACACTCTCTCTCTCCCCCACACAGTCACTGAGGAAAGGAAACGTGAGGATACGATGAGAAGGCAGCTGCCGGAAAGACAGCTCGCGCCAGGAATTAGAGTGGCTGACGCATTGATCGTGGACTTCCTAGCCTCCAAAATTGTGAGAAGTAAATTTCTGTTGCTCAGGCCGCCCAAGTGTGTGTGTCATTTCTTGTGGCAGCTATTAGAATTCTAGTGCCAATTCCAATGTGTGTGTCGGGGGCGGGGGGAGGTGTGGGGGCAGGTTTCTCACACCACCCACACCAGCTATTTATCCTGTAATTCAGATCACTTCTAAAACTGTCTCCCTGGAGACAGCATCAGATTCCACAGGTTAAGGGCTTAGTCCTGTGAGACCGCCCCGTCCCCCTTCGGACACCCATCGTAATTCCACTTGTCACTTGTACGTCTGACCAGGTGTAATTCAGAGAGGTTTCAACAGCCTCTTTCTTGAGTTCGACTAATTTCTTAGAGCAGCTCACAGAGCTCAGGGAACCTGTCTGCTCACTAGATTTCTGGTTTATTATAAAAGGATATAACTCAGGGACAGCCAGATCAAACAGATTCACAGGGTGAGGCGTGGGGAAAGGGCGTGGAGCTCCGCACCCCCTCTGAGCCACTGCTTTCCCCAAATCACTACTTTTTCATCAGCTTGGAAGCTCTCCAAACCCTGTCCTTCTTGGTTTTTATGGAGGCTTTGTTTAGAGGCAAAATTGGTTAGATCTTTGGCCATTGGTGGTTGATTTGGTCTCCAGCCCCTTCCCCTCCCCACAGGCTGGAGGGGGCCTGTGGGTGAAAGTCCCAACTCTCTAATCACATGGTTGGTTCTCCTGGCAACCAGACCCCTTCCACAGGTGGGGTCCGAAAGTCACCTAAGTAACATAACAGAAGACGCCTTTATCGCTCCCATCGCTTGGGGCAACTCAAAGGGTTTTAGGAGCTCTGTGACAGAAACGAGGACAAAGACCCAATATGTATTTGCTATTATAAATCACAATATCACAGCAGCCCAAGCTGAATAAGGCAAATGATAAAAGGCGTTAGACTTGTGACAGGAAATGAAGTGTATGTGCAGAATCAGGCACAGCGAGTTAACCCTGACGCCCACTGCGGGAAGGCGGGCATCACAAACTTACATGGCACGTGGCAGACATTCAGAAATAAGTGGTTTCTATTGTTCTTATTCTGTCTATTTTACCTAATCCTCAAGAACACAACAACTCGCTCTCCTAAAGTGTAGCAAAGTTGTTTATGAAATCACCAACTGATTAAACTGGAAGTCACCTTACAGAAATCCATCATATTATCTTTGTTCAGAGGTAAAGAAATAGGGGTTCAAGAACATGAAATAAAGTCTCCTACCCGCTCTCCCAGGTGTTTATCCTGTGAAACCAACCATTAGATCATGTGAAGCCTTGCCTGGGAGAGACTCATGGCAGCGGCTGTCAGTCACTGTGTCCTGCGTCAACCGCGAGTCCCTAAGGTTCTGACAGCTGGCGCCTGGCTGACCCTGGAGGAACTGCCCCTCCTGGGATGAGTCAATTCCTAGAGATTGTAATGGGCTCGCCGTTGATCATGCTTTGCAGGTTGAAACCAATCAGTCCAGAGTCTATACCCCCAGCCACCTCCTGTTACTGTTCCTCACACTCCATGCCGCTGTCCCCTCCACGAACCACCCCAGGGCCCAGAGCCGGGCGGCTAAGGACAGCCCAGAGCCTGTTGAAATCATTGAAACTAGCCAATCCTGAACCTGCTTACCCTGGATCACCGCTCTTTGCCATGGGGACCGCAGTAACGGCTCTCCCGCGTGGCTCCCCATGGCCCGCGTTCCCCCTGACCGCACCGGGGGCTTCCCCGTGTGCCCTGCCCCGTGCGGCACGCCCTGTCCTCTTGGGGTCTACGAATCTAACAAATTGTCTTTTCAATGCCAATGCCCTTATCTGTTGGCCTCGCCATACCTAAACGACAACAAAACCTAAATTTTAAAAACACCCCCCTGATCTTGGGCCACTAGACCTGCTATTGGAGAGGGATCGCAGAGCCGCTGTCCCTCCCACATCACTCCCTTCGGGGCTGGCACGGTCCCCTCCTCCGGCCCCCCATGGCTTCCTCTGCTTGCCTCTCTGAAGGTGGAACACTGGCCTCTTCTTAAAAAACACCTACAAAGCCCTGTCTGAAACATCCCACGCTGCTTTCCTGTGGTTTTCCCGGGGCGGGCCATCACCCCTCAAAGTCTCTGAATCTGTCTGTAGACGGACACCTCTTCAACCTGGCTGCTTCCTTCCCAGGTCGCTGAGCAGGCCAGCCGCAGTGTTCAGCAAGACCAGCCCCGAACTTCGGGGAGGGGAGGGTCAGTGTCTTACAGCATCAGCTGGCCCCAAGGGCTGATCGCGGAACAGGGGATGGTGGCACCCACCACGGGGTTCTGTGGGAAGGGGGTGGGAGGCGAGCCCCTGACTGCGGGGGATCTGTGGGGACAAGGCTAACGTGAAGTGACCGCAGACTGCCCTCCAACTTGACTATTCACCTAGAGGCTGAGGCCCTGGAGCGGAGGGCCTGGCGCGAGGCTGAGCGGTCTGGGTCCCCGGTGGAACAGGCAGAATTTCAGATCCAATCTGGAGCAAGGCTAGAGTGGCACAGGCAGGCACCAGGAGGGTGGCGGTTTAGTGACACCCACATTGCACAGCGGGAAGATCTGACCCAAGGAGTAAGTGATAGAAATAGAATCTGGGAGGCCCATTAGACCCCCTCTGCCTCTCAGGCTTAAAGAGATTAAACAGCCAGAATTGGGAAGGGAGGTTGGAACTGTTATTGTTGCATTGAACATTATTTACCACTTACTGAGTGCCTTTCACACACTGGGCGCCAAATGAAAAATAAAACAAAAACAGGCCACATCTGGTGAACAAAGGAAAGGGCAGGACAAAAGTCACCACGGGTGTCCCAAAGCCTAGAACTTCCAACTAGCTATTTTAACTCACTTAACCAACGAGCCCATGGGCAAATATATGGCGGCAACTACAAACATGGCGCTCCCGACAGCCTGGGATGCTGGCAGAAAGCCGAGGAAACCACCGTGTTACCTGCTGGTGACATAGTCGACGAGGTGCTGTTTGAACAGGAGGCTCCACCTCTTAATTAGATTCAGCAGCGATGCTTTAAAGGGCCGCACATCGATCCTCATCCAGCCGTCGAACACTTTGGTGGGCTCCAGCCTGCACACGTCTTCATAGAGCTTTTCGTAGGAGTCAATCTGGGCTTTGAACTGGTGGAGGAGGGGCGGGTTCTCTGGGAGGCCATCTTCCGCATGGGCTTCGATCTCCTCAGGGGTGAGGACATGCCCATACAAGAGAAACTGGGCCAGAACCTCCTTCCGGTCCTCCACGTAGAGGTGGGAGTACTGGCTGAAGGTGTTTCGGTAGCTGCAGCAGAGGGCCATCACGCCCTGAACTCTGTCCATGAGCATGCGCCGCATCCTTGCCAGGTCGGCCATGGCCTCCAGGTCAACCTGGGGAGCAAGACGACAGCAGGCAGTCACACCAGCACCCTGCCGCCAGTCCCGGGTCTGGCCGGAAGGCGGGGTGGCTGCAGGACCAGTACCTGATAGTGGGGAGCGCTGTTTTGTGGGGAAAGCCGTGGCACCAAAGATGCTATTCTAAAAATGCTGGTGACGAGACCCTCAACCATGGCATAGAAGCCGCCCTCCACTCCAGACTCCAGAGATGGAGAGAAAACCAATTCTGGGATTGCTAAGCTCAGCTGTGCTTCAAATATTGGGTTGAGTCCTGGCTTACATTCTGAAAAACAAGGACAAAAAAAAAAAAAAAAAGAAAGAAAGGAAAATAGGTAAAATAGGCAAAGAGAAGTACCGTTTTAAAAACACTGAGAGCATTTCTTTCCTCTAAATGAGCTGTTCAGGCATAGAAAATGGAAATATAAATTTTGCTAACACCCAGGAAGGGGGAGGGTGACAATTTGCAGTGTTTATCAGCAGGCGAAGCACTGACATTTTGAACCGGTCAAGTTTAAGTTTGGTGTGGGGCTGTCGTGGACTCTGCAGACAGTTCCTCTCCTTGTCTTCAGAGAGCACATCGCAGTGACCGATCAACTCAAGCCAGTTCCCCTCCAGGTTCTCAAAAGCCTCCTGGGAGGCAGTAGAGCCTCTAGTTGAGAAGAGGTTGATTTTGCAGAGCAAGCTTTTGGAAGCAGCTGATTTCTTCCCAGGCACAGACCTGACAATACCACTGGCAGCCACTAGGGGGATGGGGGCCTGTCCCAGGTTGCGCAGGTATGAAAGGCAGAGATGTTACCATTCTGCCTGTTCTGCTTCTGGCCTCTAAAAACATTACCTATTTTAATTCTGTAGGTCTGTGGTGATTAAAAAAAAATTAAAACACTATAAGTAATTTGAAAAGTCCTAATTACTTGCTAGACAACTCGCCTTGCTAAATTTAAATCAAAATATAACATGGAGTAAGATATACTAAGAACAAGATAAACTCTTAAACTTTTATCAGTAACCACTTATTTTCATATATCTTTTTGATGGTAGGAAAATTTAGGAGACTGTTACGTGCTGGACACTGAGGGTGGCAGAGACTACTCATTGGAATTTACTGTCCCCTTCTCCCAGAAATAGAGTTATGAGTGTGCACGTGGCACCTCCCAGCTGCAGAGAGGTGTGGTTCCCTCACCAGTGGGATGTGGGGAGAAGGGGCGGTGCCACTCCTGGGCTGGGGCCTTGGAGGCAGCGGGTGAGCCCTCTCTCCCCTCCCACGGGCTGGTGACCCAGCTGAAGCACAGAATGAAGACCAAGCCCTGGTGGGTGGTGGAACCATAGGATGGAAGGGGCTTGCCCCCTAACCTGGGGCGCTTGCTTTGGGCCAAGCTTGGGCGATAAACTTATTTGCCCTTTAAGCTGCATTACTGATGGAGTTTTGTTATCATTTTCCCTAACAAAACAAAACAAAACACAAAAAACAGACAAACCCGTGGGCTCCTCAAAGGTATGTAAAACTAGACTCTGGCCCTCAAAATGTTGGAATGATGAATTTGTGTTATTGGACTCAGGAGTGTCCCATATAATGCACATTTAACTTAAGAGAATGAAAGCTTACCAGTATCATAGTAACTATGCTACAACTGTAGAGCAGTTAAAAAAAAAAACAACAACTTTTAAGATTCTGCTTTGCATATGTACTCATGATATATTCTGCATTCCTGCATGCATTCGATACTTCTAATTTAGTAGGCCAGGTTGCATATAATTTAAAGGATTTACAAGACTTTCAAGAATAGTTAGAGTCTATGAGAGCTTTGCCCCATGTGCTGTCATGAGTACCGAAGTCCTGTATTAGGTGCAATGCCAAAATAGTGACCATGCAAACCATTGTCCACTATAGATGGTCCTGGTGATTCCACAACCTTGGTGTGAGCAAATCACTTTAGAGGTTAAGCAGGGGAAGGCAGTATCTGGAGACAGTGGGTAGAATTTGACTGAGGCAGGGTTTGCACTCTATGAAATGACTGGGCCACCAGACCAAAGCATAGGAATGATGTTTGCCTGACCAAACAAGGGAAGGTAGAAATGGTAGGGTGGACCAGGGTAATCAAGTTGCCCAGCTGGGCTTCTGTGAAGGGTCCCAATGATTTTCTTCTTCCTAGAGGCCACTGCCTTTAGGCCCCTTCACCTTTACCTTCACCACTACCTTTTCCCTTTTATCTGTAGCTCCTCAGCCTCAAGCAGCTGCTAAATCTAGCTCCTTCCCTTCTTACAGTGTAAAGAAAGCGTGCACCCATTTCCTACCATTTCCATGGAGAAAAGGTAACTTTGGCAATTTGGAAAAACATTATCATCTCCTCTCTCCATCTTCTCATTCCCATTCTCTCCTTCTCACGGGACGAAGACAACCCGCACGTCAGACCATGCAGGTCAGGGGAGCGATTGGTCAAAGGCGAGTCACTGCATTTAGGGACCACCTCTTAAGCACCACACACCCACTGGCGTCTTCCTAGATCTCTGAGGAGGGACAAGAGGCCAGAAATTCCAAACCTCCAACATCATAGGAGGTTGGGGTGCTCACCTAGGCGGGCACCTCCAGGCCTGGTCCCTGGGAACAAGCTCTCCAGTCTCCAGTTCTGTGCCTCGCTGGCGGCTTGCCCCCAGGATCTAGAAGGTGACCTTGCTGGCTGACTGTGCTGGCATCCCTGTGTCCTGCTGCTGCATTTCATTGATTTGTGGCACCCCCGCACCCTGCAAGCAAATGCCCTGCCTTTGACCTCAGTCTCCCCACCAACAAAGACCATGGAGGGTGGGCCGAGGAATGTTGCCCATCTGAGCTCCACCCAACACTGGGCCTCGCTCCTCTCTAGCTCAGCCTAGGGGTTGGCATGTGCCCTTTTGCATGGGCGGGATTTCTGGACATGGATCTCGACCTGCCTATTCTAACTCTGCATTTGATTTCTTTCCTTGGGTTGGGCTTGACATCTTAAAGTCTCATCTCACCTTCATCTTCCGACTTCAAAATATTCACTTCTGCCTTTCCATTTTGATGAATTCTTCAATATGACCCTTGCTGAGCTCCTCAGAATCTACCCAATGTGAAAGATTTAATTCAACTTTATCCCTGACCTCTTCTGCCCTTTCCATCCCATCCCTTACCAGCCAAGGTTAGCTCTTACTGTAATATATTTGATTCTCTGCAGCTTAACCCAGTGTATCTACTACCATAGATCCAAAGCCCTTAGCTATCGTTTAACCTTCAAAGAGTGCCCATTACCTTCTTCACATTCCTTTTCCTTCTGAAAGCTACCTCATTCCCTGCCTTTTGTCTGGTTCTTTTTCACAGAGAAAAACTTCTTCCACTTGACCTGGCTACTACAGCCTCTCTGAGTTCTAAAAAAGCTACAGAGACAGAGTATAGCAAGCGTGAAGGCAAAGACTGCCCACCCCATTGCCTCAAGTCAAATCCAGCTGAAGCTGCTAATTGTGCCTCCCGGTACCCAGTATTCCAGCTTAGTCACTACTCTTTACTGAAGCTTGATTTAGAGTGACTTGACTTTTACGTTTTTGCTTTTGAACTTCACTGTCTTAGAGCCTGGTCTGTCATCTGAGTTTTGGAACAACCAAAGACTCTTGTGTTTGAACAGTTTAGAAACTCGATACCTTTGCTGTATTACTGTGTATAATTCACAAAATGTTCACCGTGTTTTTGGGAAAAGTCACAAAGTGCTCGGTTGCGCGTCACTGTAACTCAACAGATGCCATTACTGTTACCATTCCTCTCATAACCCACACCCACAAGCCGGCGAATACCAGTATTTTCCAGGAGGTACTGGAGGGAGCACTCAATGGCCAGAAAGAATCCATCCAGCAGCATGTCATCAATGTAGTTAACGTAAGTCTTCCAGATATCGGAGGCCGGGTCTGCTGAAAAAAGACCCAGGTTTTCCTAAAAAAAATAAAGAAGTTATATAAACCCTTTTTAATAAGAAGGAAGGTCTGATCATCATTAATGGGACAACAAATAATACATGGAGGAAAAACATTCTTGTGAAGAATTGCTATCAAATGTCTGTCAAATCCATTCTATCTGATGGGACTCACCATTCATTAAAGGGAACATAAAGTTTACCCATAAAGGGAGGACGGTGTCTCATCCTGTTTCTAGGGAAAGAGGGCTGGCTGGGCCGCCTTCCCAGCAGGGATGCTGCGGGACACAGCGTGTGCACCGCCGGTGCTGACGGAGGGGCTGCGAAGAAAACTGCGCCGAAGCCGAAGCCAGGGTGCGTGAAGCAGGGAGCGGAGGGGCGCAGGCATGTGATTCAAGGCTTAGAAGACAGTCAGGGTTCAAACCAGTAAAGCAGTTCCTGGATAATCCTTAGAAATGAGATGGAGTGTTTTGCTGTTGGCATTTAATATGAACTAAAAACCTTCATCCCATTGAATGATTTAGAAAATATTTACACATGAACAAATCCACATATCCTCTCTCTCTGTTTTCTCTTTCTCTCTCTCCCCTGGCGATATGGCTAGTGCCCTTCACCATTTTCATTATTAAGTCTTTTTACAGCAACTTCCCATTTATCTTATATCTTCAATGAAGATTACAACTACTTTGCAGAGGTAAATTTTTTAGCTGACTCATACCATTTTACAAACATTTTCATGTACTAAATCTCCCTGAATTAAAAAAAAAAAATCTCATGGTCCTGTCTTTAAGTAACAAAATTCTAAAATTTCTAACATGCACTACCTACACTTTCCCTTCCTAAGCACATTTAAGATTTTCTTAATGACTTAAAGTTCATCAGCACAAAAATCATAACACAATGATAATATGCTGTTGCTCTCAGGTATTATTAAGATGCATGTATTTGCTTCTATATTGTAAAACTTTCCATTTTTATGACTGTTTTGTACAGTGATTCTACCGTCTTCCTAATATCATGCTATCAAGATAGCAATCTGTACTCTTAACCTCTCCACCTGAAGAAACATATAGTGTGAATGTAAAGGGGTAGAAAAAGGTGGACAATGTAAAAAGTAGAAACAGTGAATCTGGAAGGAAATATCATAGTATTACCAAAAAGGGGAAAAAATAGGATTTCAAGGCAAGGGTGTATTACTGGAAATAAAAAGGGAATTTCACAATGATAAAACAATCAATTCATCAGGATGTGATAATAATTATAGATGTGTTTGTACCTAACAGAGCTTCAAACACTGGGTGAAAAAATCTGACAGAACTAAAAGATGAAATAGACAAATCAAAAATCATAGGTGGAGATTTAACTCTCTACCTTCAGTAATTTGTAGGACAAATAGACCAAAAAAGCACATAGAAGATATGCACAATAGTACCAACCACTTTGAACTAATTGATAATTATGGAACACTACACCCAACAATGGAAAAATAAACACATTGTCGAGTACACAAGAAACATTCAATAGGATAAACAGTATTCTAGGTCATGGAACAAGTCTCACTAAATTCCAACTGACTAAAATCTTCCAGAGTATTTTTTCTAAGCCACAGTAGAATTAGATTAGGTACAAATTTCATTAAGATATCCAGAGATGTCCCAAATATGTGGAAATTAAACAACATACTTCTAAATGATCATTAAGTTAAAGAAATGACCAGAAAAAAATTAAAACGGAATGAAATGAAAATGAGGCACATCGAATTTGTGGAATGCAAGTAAAGCACTGCTCAGAGGGAAATTTATGCCACCAAACGCTTGTATTAGAAAGGAAGAAAACCTTAAAATAATGGCCTACATGTTTACCCTTATAGGCTAGGGAAAAAGAGATGAGTAAACTACCCCCAAATTAACTAGAAAGAAATAATAAAGAACAGAAGTTAATGCACTAGAAAACAAAATCAAGAAAGTTATCAAAGTCAAAAGCACATTCTATTGCACTTCAAGCCATCGATACCCGCCCCCCCCCCCCCCCCCCCCCCCAAACAGCAGCTGTAATTCATTGCTGAAGTGGTGCAGGCGCTCAGCCCGTCAGAACTGCTCGCGGCTGCTTCAGCACGGCTGGCGCGGGCAGCGCGAACAGCTCTTTTCCACTGTTCAGCCTTTGAGGGTGGGCTGGAAGGTGGCCCCGATCACAGTGCAGGGCATGGCCTTGCTGCACAAAGTGCCGCCCGCTGCATTCGTTTTCTCCTCTTTAGCAAACGCAGTCAGTGACCCCATCTCTCTGGGTTCTACAGAGCCAGCTCACGAAGGTGACGCTGGAGTTCCACACGAGGTTGTGCGGGCGAGTTGCGGGTAATTAGTGCAGCAGATAATTTTGGATTCTGTCCCTGCCTTCTCCTTCTGCCCCCTTGGGGTTTGGTGTGGGACTTCAGCCATGCAATGGGTGATTGGTATTGCCATTAAGAGAGGATCGATTTTGACAGCCTGCTACCAAAATGCTATCAGTATAAACTTCTATCCATGACAGCAGAAGACACAGCATCTATTCTAATTTCCAAATCACTTCTGGCACCCAAACACACTTCTCGATGCGTGACGTTCATGGTAGGTGTGTCTGGGAGGCAGTTTATTACCTGAACAAGAGCGTGGATCTTAAGGCCAGAGTCTCTGATGCGGCTGTAATATTTTTCCACTCGATCTTGCTGGTCGTCCGTGGAAAGAAGGCATTCCTTTTTTCCATCTTTTCTCTTAAATATTGGAGACACCCACGTTTTCATGATATTTTGAATTTCTTCCACGTTGTCTTTGGTTTTCTGAATTCTTTGTTCAAGGTCATGAATACTATCGGTCATTTGAATGACGTAATCCCAAACACCTGCTCCCCAAAAGCAATACAATTAATTGAAATAGCTGGCAGTGGCATAGCTAAAGGTCCAGTGGCTGTGAAAGGTAGGGGTTCGATACTCATGGGTTTTATAAAAGACTTTTCTGCAGAGGTTGCTGCATTATAATCAGCCTTTTTCTTTCTAGTTGTATTAAAAAGCCAACTCTTACCAAAACCCTGATTATGGAGGAAAAGAAACAAACAGGTGATACTTACCTACCAAGCACACAAAAGTTGGTACTCTTACTGGGGCACACCTGTGCAACTTGGTGACTTTACAGGGATTAAAGAATCTTATTATTTAGGCACTTTCACTGAATTAAATGTTGAAAATGTCATTTTCTCTTGTATACGGAATAACGTTCTAACTTGTTCAATACGGCATTCCAAGACTTCTGTGAGTCAACTGTGACCTTCTTTTCAAACGTTAACTCTTTTGAGGACCCTGATACAAATTAATCTCCCTTCCCTGTGGTTTACCACACTTTACGTTTAACTCCCTGGAAGCTTTTTAGCATAGCTTGTCTTGTATAATTTTTGTTGTACGTGTGTCTGTTGTCCCCACTAAATGTGAGCTCTTTCTGGGTGGGGACCATTCTCACATACCTCACATCTCATATTCTCCCCACAGTGCCCCCAGATGAAAGTTCATTGAATTGAATTGGAGGATACAAGAGACGTAAATGCATAGCTCCCTCATAAGATGTTTGTAGTCCAGTTAAGAAAACCAAGGAACAATGAAAATATAGTGAGAGCCCCCATTAGTGGAGCGCCCAGTATAGGCTGGAGGCCGCGGGAAATCCCATGCAACCTCTGAGCCTCCTCCAGTGCGTGGCTCCCACATTTTCTAAATATACTAATAATATCTGAAGAGAAGGGAGAAGAAAATACCAACTCTCCTTGTCTCCTCTGCCGGGGCTGTGTGCCTGAGAGGATACATTTGTGTTTTAAACACAGGCCAGATGACCAGGTAATCATCTGAGCGCCGGCCGGCTTTTACTGGACCTTGACTCTCGGCCTTTTCCCCAGAGCCCAGGTGGTGCCCAGTTACCGTCTGTTTTCCAGCTCAGGGTCTCCTCTGCAGCTCTCAGGCGGAGATCAATATTGTGCAGTTCTTCCTCCACTAATGGAAATTCCACCTCTAGCAGCATTTTCATCACCTTGTTGTACCAATTTGCCATCAACTCCAGATGCGCCACGAGCTGCCGATAGAACTCCCTGCAGGAGAACATGGCCGCTGCCGTCTCAGGGACGCACTTCATCTGCCTGGGTTGAAGATAACTCATTTCTTTCAGCACGGAAGTCAGCTGGAGGAAAGAGCCCACAGAAACGGCGGCGGTCAGCAGCAGTGAGCAGCAAAGACTGGAAAACCCCAGGGGACCCAGAGGCCTCGGGGTCCCACTTAATTTCTGCTCCTACCTGGTCCTTAAATGTAGTTTCAGAGAAGGAAGTTTGAATATTAGGCAGAAGGAAGAGGACTCAGAAAGCAGCAGGTTCGCTGAATCCGTAAGTCATGAAGAACAAGAGGAGGAAAACCGTGAGAGATGGGGACAGCAAGAGAGGGCTCTGTCTGTGTAGGACATGTGGTTGATGAAATGACAGGCTCACACTGACTGACTGAGCCAGTTCCCACCGAGGGGTGGAGGTGTGAAGGTTGGGGCCACCCACATGCATGCGAAGCCTCAAATTTGGACCTCTGGTGTCCTCTGCAAATGAGGCCGTACCCATGGTCATAGACACTGATAGGAGGAGAGGAGGTTGTTACAAACAATCATTTGAAATAGCCCTTAACTTCTGCAGCCCTGGGCTGGCATGTCTTTGTGTCTTCCTGTACTCGGGGATCAGGAGATGGCTGTCACCCAGGTCCCTCTGAACCTCTCTGGGGCGTTGAGTTTATTGGCAACTGCAGAAGTGAGAAGCCAAGCAGAGGCGGTCCGATGAAAACACAGAGGCCCCTGCAGCGTTTCTGAGAACGCTGTTCCTCATTCCTGCTTACGTATCGTGTTTATCCCTGGACACGCAAGGACCAATGTGTACAGGTGTGTGTGACAAAACAGATACCAGGCCACAGGTTCTCCCCACACCTCCCACCTCCGTATCGAGACACCTGGGCTCCCACTCTGCTTCCAGGGGCTCTGGACCACCCTCTCATTGCCGGCCAGCCAACCCTACGAGGGTTCAGACAAATGCTAACAAGATGGCAGGGAAATGACTTTGGCCTCCTACTTTATTTTGCTCACAATAGATGTTACACATTTTAATATGAGAAATGAACACAAAAATCAAAAGAAAGTGTGGGGCTATTTATATAATATTGAGATAGAGAAGGCCATTCCAAACACACAACCACAAAGGATAAAATTTATGTGCATAAAATATGATACATTTAATAAAATGGCATAGTTCAACTGGTAGAAATACTTACAGCAGATTTGTGTCTGACCAATATTCCCCAAATATTCTAAAAAACTCACAGGAAAAGAGGGCACTTCCACTCAGAAGTGAGCAAAGGACATGAACAAGCAATTTACAAAAGAAACGTAACAGCCAATAAACACATGAACTAACTTAAGACAGTGTTGAGATATATTTTTTCTAGTTCAACAAGCTGGAAGTGGTTCAAAGGCATAAATATCTTGCTGGCAGGAGAATGGCTGAATTCCAGCTTTCTGAAGACCAAATTGACAAAATGAACAAAAAGTCTCAAAATATGAGTACCCTTTAGCCCAGCAATCCTATTTCTAGGCATTTATTTCAAGGAAATAATCAAAGATAGATGAAACGGTGACTAAAGATATTTATTGTAGCATTATTTATACCATATTTTATCTCACTGTAAGATGCCAATGATGATAAGATTCACCATTACTATATTTACAACTAAGGAAGAAAGAAACAAATACAGTTTTTTTAAACTACAAAAGCACACCATTTTCAAAGACAAAAAGTTTTTTAAAAATGCATCCTAGAATCTCTGAAATGCATATTGATAAAACTAGAAAATAATATAAATGTCCAACAATAGCGCATTTAAATAATTTAAATAAATTGTATACATATATACATACATTACTTTCCCCATACGATCCTTACCCTGGACCCAAAGGGGCGAATCTCTGGCCGTGTCCCTCTAGAATGATGTATGTGCTACTGTCCGTTCTTAATACCACAGCTGTCGCCACATTGCTGCTACACGTGCAAGTCAAGGCAAGGCCACAGCTCTTCTTTGACTCATGTGTGTGGTTATCTTCCCCTGACTCACATTATAGTTTAGGTCTTTATCTCCTCTCCCCTAGTCTTCTCTCACTTTTTTTCTTCTACTTTCTTTTCATCCTATCACCTACAAACACCAAAAAGCACCTACTACGTGTTGCACATTGGGGCAAACAGAGCCCTTGCTTTTGGAGTATACAGAGGAGGAGCTGTTTATCTTTAATACTGTCTTATACTGAGAACATAATTACTATAATTATCACACTTAGACTCTGGCCTAGTTGGTAATCCAGAAACTCATCTCTTTGAGCATTTAATATCCAACATTGCTGACAGGAAATGCTGATAAAATTATTCAAATGAGTTCAATGACAGACTCATAGCTTACCAAAGTGAAAAATGGATCCTCCCACTTCCTTCATTGACCTTCATTTGTCGGAATGGATGTTCTACTTAACCTTCAGTTTTCTCAAAAGACACCAATACACTATCGGCTCAGTTTTCAGCCCTCTGTGCACTGCATCGCTGGAGAGCGTGCCCTCAAGGCAAAGGCAGGTGACTGCTTGCAGCTCGGTGTGACCTATAGTTTTTACTTTTGTTTTTCAGCGGAATGACGTGCCTCCTAACATGGGCTAGCCTTGGTCATCATCTTCTCTGGCAGTAAGGGTCCCAGGGCTGCTCCATCCATACTGGTCTTCCACCCTTCTCATCATCTAGAGCAAGGGTTCTCAACCTTGGAACTATTGACATTTTTTAGACAAAAAACTGTTTGGTGCTGGGTACCATCTTTGCACTGTACAAAGTTTAGCAGTAACCCCAATACCTACCCACTCAGTGCTATTGCCACCCAGTGCATGTGTGGCAACCGAAAATGTCTCCAGTGGTAAAAATTGCCTCAGTTGAGAATCACTCATCTAGAGTCTTATTTCCAAAGCTACTCCTCTGAGATGTGTCATATGCTGTCCAATAAAGATAGATTTTTGCTTGTTGACATTCGAGCTCCCTACCAGCCTTGGTTCCTTGAGAGCAGGAATCAGGTCTTACACTTGCTTGGCCTCCCCGTGTTCAGTCAACTGCCTTCATGAGCAGCAGGCATTCGAGGCGGGCCAGTCAACTGTTTGGCACGAAATGGTCAGTAACGCGGTTATTCTATCCGTCCAGAGATGGGTAGCAACATCTGTCTCAATGCCTTCTGAAATTTCAGAAGTGCATATCTATTATATAGTTAAACTTTTGATGAGTGAATCTTAAGTATAATTGCCATTCTAACTTTGTATGTAAAGTCAAGTATGTGATAAAGCTGCTATTACATGAAAAGTTTAAAAAATATTTTGTACTATTTTCTGTTGTGCAAAATCAAAACAAACATACTGGCTAACCCTGGAGAAAATGCAAACTTTGGGCAACTTAAGAAAACACCACACCACAGGATTGATCCCTAAAAGGAAATCTGGGGTGCGAATTCTTTTGAGCAGCTTTTTCACATTCAGATAAAAAGCCTTTTTGCCTTTGAAATCAGAGGAGTTAAGTGAAACTCTCCAGGAACCCAATAAGAAGTTCCTGGTGTCAGGTTTACCTGCGGGTTGAAGTTGACCGTAATCTGCTTCGTCTCTGGGTCACGTTTCAGAAGCGGCCGGGAAAGATTGTACTGTGACTTCTCCGATACCGTGTGACACCAGTCCTCATAAAGCCTTGTCTCATACCTGCAAGAACAGGAAACAACAGCCACTTCGTAAGCTCCCAATGCCCGGCCATCCCAACGTCTGGAAACGATTAACTGAAGATAGAGATAACATATATATCTACATATAAAGATATATTTACCTATATGGACCACATATCTGTTTACATAGCCCATTTATCTATTTATTTAAACTATCTCTTTTAGGAACTAACGATACCACTAGTAAAATACCTGAATATATTCTTAAGGTAAAGTCATTGACAGGCAGGCATGGACACTCCCCCAAGTAACCCCTGATTTCTAAAGATGGCACATTAAATCAGAGAAGAATAGAAAGAGAGGATCCATGTGACCTTTGTGGTCGATGAAAGTTATTGATTCATGTCAGTAAACACTGAAATAAGCTATTGGGTAAGATTTGCTGTCATACTAATCACGTCGCTTACAGACGTCTGCCATCGGTCATCACACACTGACTGGGTACCTCCCCTGTGCTGGGCTTGGGGGATAAAAGGATGACTCAGCAGCCATGGTGAGTTCCGCTGACGGTGGGACCACAGGTGAACAGAGAATGCAGCCAGCAGTCCCAGAGAGAGGCACAGGGCGTGGGGCCTCTAATGACGCGGGTGGGGGTGACGGTCCTAAGGGCAGGAGGGACTGAAGTGTTGCTTGACTACGTCTTGGTGGCGGGTAGAGGTTGGGCAGTGATGGAGTGAGTGCTTCTGGCAAACACGGCAGCTTGGCCAAAGGGTGGAGGTGGGAAACAGCCTACTATGTGCTGGGAACGCCTGAGGCTAAGGGCGCAAAGGTTGAGGTTGGGGAGGGAAGCAAAGACAAGGGAGGGCTTCTCCTGTCGCGTTAAGGAGACAGGAGACGAGAGCGCCACGGACAGGCTTCCCATCCAGGGGACGCAGCGATATTGTCGGTGTTGGTAACAGTGCGGGCACTACACCCCGCGCAAAAGACTCGCTGCAGCTTTAAAGCAGGGACAACTATGAACCCATGTAAAATTTCCATTCGTATGCTTTGTCTATGACAAGATACAGGAAATATTTTTAAAATTTATTTTTTCTTTGTGCCACAAGAACTGTTGCTTTCTGCTTAGTGAGCAGCTGCCACAGTTTTCCGCGACCCTGATCTCGGAGAGCCAGGAGGAGCGCCCCACTTCCGGCTCAGCCAGGCCACGTTCCCAGCCAAACTACTGTGGAGAAGAGTCTGTGTCTATTCCCCGGACACCCTGCGTTTGCAACCCAGAATCCCTGTGCTCACAGATAATGTGGTTATAACATAGAACACCGAGTAACATTTCCCAGCCACTGAGGAATTTGCTCAAACACGGGACTGCAAGAGGCATTGGCGCGGCGGGGGACGAGGGAAGGTTGAGGAGGAGGGAGGTTTATACAATTTGCAGAACAACACAATCCCACAGTCCCAGAAACTGCTTACCTTTCCAGCAATGAAAGCATAGCTTCATATTTTTGAATCATTCGTTTTCCTTCAGCAGATTCCAGGCAACTATTCATACAAAAGAGAGAAAAAGTGCTATCAAATTAGAAGAAGTCAAAAAGAATGATCTGATTAACAAACTGCATTCTATAAGGAAGAGATTGAATAGCTTCCTGGGCTGCTTTCCAAATGCCCCTGAAGGAGGCAGAATTCTCCTTAATGAACATCCTCTGGTGGCCACTAGAGGGCACTGGCACTTCCTGAAAAGCACGCAGCCCCTCCTTTGCCTCCTGGCTCCACCAACCCTTCACCCCGGCCCAGCCAGTCACGCATGGATAAATTAGGTCCCCAAAAACCTCAATAAAAGGGAAATGGAGACACAGAAGAAAAATTTTAGATGTCATAGTTTTCTGTATAGAAGGAAAAAACTATAACATTATACATTAGAACAAAAACTATATAACATATATAAAACAATGTTTTATATACTTATATAACAATGTTTATATACACACACATATTGTTTTTATATGTATTTTTTATCCTTTCTCTGAAATCCATGTAGGACATATTATGAGAAGCCCTGTTATTCATTGACATGTTTACATGAAGTTCCCTCCCACATCTCAAGCCCCTAAATGAGTGCACACACAATGCACATACATGCACTGCACAGGCACATATACACACGTGCTCGCATGCACTGACCCCCCCGGGGCCCCCACAGGAATGGTGAGGCCCACAGAGGCGCGTGAGCAGAGGCGGGCCCAGGGCCCAGCCACCCGTTCCTGCTCCCGTTGGGTGCTCCTCGGCAACACACAATGAGAGCCCAGGTCCTGGGAAAATTGGCAAAATACCTATAATTTTCATAAGCCTTCATGCTAGCTGTGTTAGTGGATCTGTTTTTTGTTCTACCCGCAAAGTGAGGCAGCTTATTGCAAAGATTCTTTAAAATCCATTCACTCTTTAAGCCAAGCCAGGGTTTCTTCACAAGATCCCCTGAGCTTTCGCTGTAAGCCCTCACGCTGGCAGAGAAGGCACGGGATTTCCAGCCACTTAGTTTCCTTCCACGGCAAATAAGCAGCTGCCTCTTGGAGGCAGCAAGGAGAAGCAGAAGGGGCTTCACACCCAGCCCTCCCCTCACCAGCAGTGGGGTGTCTGCAAACCTCAAAACCCTGACCTGCGTTTCACACCTGCAGAAGAATGAGGTTGAAAGAGGGAAAGACAATAATGCCGGGAAAAACAGGAGGCAGCAGGAAAAAGGGACAACTAAATATGAGAGGGACCGACTCCACAAAAGCGTCCCGGGAGCCACGCAGAGCTAGTGAGGACAGGACACGGTGCAGGTCGCCCATCCATAGGGTCGCCAGGAGCCGGGGTCAGAGCCAACTCAGGGGCACGTCACACACACAGAGGAGAGAGCGGTTTCACCCACCGGGGCCTGCAGCAGTTGCCTACAAGTTTTGAGAAGTCACAGGAATGAGTGCTTAAAAGCTCCTGGAAGATAGTACTTCAATTCATGGTGGGGCATACATTTCTAATAACAAATAAATATATATTACGGGGTACAGTGCAATTTTGAATTCATTTTTAGAACAATTGGAAATCACCATGGGAACTGCAGAGGACAGGTGGGTTGCTGTTGGGGCCCCCTCCCAGGACCAGGCTCTCCTAGCCGCCCAATCCCTTCATCTCGCTCTGGCCAGGAGTGTTGGCTGCTGGTCGGAGAGGCAGCCAGGCTGCCTCTCTGTGGGAACGGCCTCAGCGAGACCCACCCCGCCCGGGTCTCTCACCTCCCTCACACGGCCCACATCCACCAACTAGCTCCTGTCGGGGTCCAAAGCCCAGGTAACCCTGCAGGGCGAGCGTTCCCCAGAGAAGCGGCGGAGGCCTCCTAGCAACCATATCGCCGCCCACTTCGCACCCCCCACTCCCTCACAGGCGCGTTCCCAAGAGCACCCTTCTACATCCCTGCACGTGCATCTCAGAGTCTGCTCTCAGGGGCCAGGACCTATGACAGCTACCGCAGTCCGCAGCCCTAGAAGGGGCCTTTCCACCCCCTCCCCATTCAGATATCTTCTCCCTCTGGGCTGGGGGCGGGGAGGGGTGGGGTACGGTTGAGAGGATGAGGCCTCAGCTGAACTCTAGGCCAAGCCTCCCAGTGGCTGGGAATCCCTGGGTCAGGAGCTCTGAGACCCAGACTTCCGGGTCTTCTCCGCAGCTAATTTCAGGTTGGTGTTTCACACAAAAACCTCGATTTTCAGCTTCTCTCCAGCACTCAGGAGATTTCTAACATTTTCTGCTCAGCAACACGGGATGCTGGGGTGGAGGCGCCCTTCAGACCCCATTCTGGCGTTTTGCATCCTCTTCCTTGCCTCTAGAAATGTTCAGTCTTTTAAAGTTTTGTCCCAGTTTTCCTGAGATGCAATTGACTCACGGCACTGAGTAAGTTTAAAGTGTAAAGTATAATGATGTACATATATTTTTAAATAATTACTGCAATTAGTTTAGTTAACATCCATCATCTCCTATAGATACCAAAAAAAAAAATGTGTTTTTATTCTTGTGATGAGAACTTTTAGGATGCACTCGCATAACAACTCTGAAACATCCCATACAACCCTGTGACCTACAGCCATCCTGGGGTGTGTTACACCCCCAGGATTTGTTAATCCTAGAACTACAAGTGTGTCCCTTTTGAAAACCTTCATCCATTTCCCCACCCTCCACTCTTGCCTCTGATAATTAAATGACCACAAACATGATCTCTTGTTCCTGAGTTGTTTTGCTTTTTTTTTTTTCGAATTCTACATGTAACTGAGATCGTCCAGTGTTTGCCTTTCTCTGTCTGAGTTACTACACCGGGCATAATGCCCTCTAGGTCCGCCCATGTCGCAAATGGCAGGATGTCCTTCTTCTTTATGGCTGAATAATATTATATACATTTGCCACATTTTGTTTATTCATTCCTCCACCAATAAACACTTAGATTATTTCATGTCTTGGCTGTTGTAAAAAATGCTGCAATAAACGTGGGAGTGCAGCTATCTCTTCAACATTATGATGTTATTTCCTTAGACAAACACCCAGAGGTAGAATTGCTAAGGTCATATAGTAGCTTTGTTTTTATCTGCTTTAGGAACTGCCCATAGCAGCTGCACCAGTTTACAATCCCACCGACAGTGCACAAGACAGTACATTTTTTCCACATCCTCGCCAGCACTTGCTATCGCTTGCCTTTTTGACGACAGCCATTCTGGCAGGTGTGAGGTGGTCTCTCGGGTGGTCTTGCTTTGCATTTCCCTGAGGATTAGTGGTGCGGAGCACCTTTTCCCACCTGAAAGCATTCAGTCTTGCCACCTGGGCCAGAGGGGCTCTAAGGCCCTCTATAGCCCCCCCCAAAAAACCCCAAAAACCCTGGTGCCAAAGCCCAGACTTCAGTTCCTTTGTTTCTGTTGTGTTTGCCAAAGCCAAGGGCTTTCTGAGAAAGGCTGCCCCTCCCGAGGCAGCAGCCTGCACACGGCTCACGAGCAGCTCTCCTCTCTCCCTCACAGCAGCCAGGATGCCGCTACCTGGCTGGGCTTCCAGCACCAGCTGTGAGGTAGGCCAGTGGCTTTCAAACCTGGTCACTGTCAGAATCGCAGGAGAGGGAGCTTGCGGAGGAAGCAGATCCTCAGGCACCACCCCGCCCCGCCCCAAGATTCTGATTCAGCAGGTGAGGGGCAAGGCCGGGAACCAGCATTCTAACAAGCACCCAGGGCCTTGTGACACACGAGGTCCTCCCACCAAGCTTCGGGAAACACTGGGCTCCCCTGTGTTCCGGTGGCCTCAGGAGCACAGAGGCCTGTGTCCGAGGGAGGCACGTGGAAAAACACAGAGCCTGAAAACGCTGACCCAAGTTTCCTCTGGAAATGGAGCTCACGGAGGAAAAGGGATCAGCCTCTTGTCCATCGAGCCTCGTTTACCCCTGGGTCATCAGCTCAGCGGGCATCTGGGTGTTATGGACCGAATGTTCATATTCCCTCCCCCAGATTGACATGTCAAAGCCTAGTTCCCCAATGCAGTGGTATTGGGAAGTGAGGCCTTTGGGGTGATCAGGTCACGAGGGTGGAGCCCTTATGAATGGGGTTAGTGCCCTTGTAAGAAGAGACCACAGAGCTCCCTTTCTCCTGCTGTCACGGGAGGACGCAGCGAAAGACGGCTGTCTATGAACCAGAGGTGGCCTCTCACGAGACACTGAATCTACCAGCCCTTTGGTCGTGGACTGCCCAGCCTCCAGAACTGCAAGGAATAAATCCTAACGTTTGGGAGCCATCTAGGCTACGGTATTCTGTAAGAGCAGCCCAAATAGACAAAGACACTGGTTAGATGCCAAAAATGGAAAGAAATAAAGATGATTTTCACGCCTTTGGTAAGTGAGTCGCATGTCCACCACGGTCAGGATCCAGAGCAGGAGCAGAGTCCCCTTGGGAGTAAGGTACTCACGGATGCGCGAGGCGTCCGAAGCTGGCGAAGGGACCCTGGAGGCGCTGCCTCAGCTCCTGCGCCCAGCGAAGGCCACCGGCCACCGAGGGCATGTTCTTGTGCACCGAGGAGAAGCCTGGAGGCACAGCACAGCCAGGCTGAGTGAGGTGACGTCCCTGGCACCCAGCCCCACTCTGCCCGGGGCCACCTCCCGTCACTTTTTGCCTCACCTGCCCCCACAGGCTGAAGGCACCCTTGCTCACACTGAGCTGTGGTGTTCCTGGGGAACCCCCCTGTTCTGCAGAGGAATAGAAAGAGTGGCCTTGGGGACAACATGAACCAGGGTCAGAGGACAAGGGCCCCAGCCCAGCTCTGCCGCTCACTGTCTTTCTGACTTCACCTCAGTGATTTTCGACCTGGCTGCACATCCGCATCCCCAGGGTTAGGGTTAGGGAGCAGGGGGCAGTCTTTAAAAATACTAATGCCTGGACTCTGCCCTCTCTGTTCTTATTTAATAGGTCTGGGCGGGGTTGAATCATTTGTATTTTGTAAAAGCTCTCAAGAGGATTCTAATTGTATAGTCAGGGTTGAGAAACTCTGCTGTAATAGACAATTTAATTTCTCCAGGCCTCAGTTTTTTTTTAATCTATAAAATGGTTTATGTGAAAATTCAATAAGCTTATGAATGAGACAGGCCATGTAGATAGATTACAAAGTACTTGACCAGAGTTAGCAAAGACTGGATATTCTTACTTTTATTTGCTTATAACGAGTTGTCAAGATTTAACAATTATGAGATTTTATTTTTAAAAAATCAATTTCCAGCTTCCTTGGGAAAATTGGAAGATCTGGCAAAAATCAGCCTCCGCTTCTAAGCAGCAGCTGGAGCTGAACTGTGGTCTCTTCCTTTAATCTGTTGTGGACCCTACCACTTCCTGACTTATGCTCAGCCTACATCTCCGGTGCACAGATTCTAAGATAACACCAAATGACCCCACCCTTGCACAGTCCTCTCCTCTGTAAGTGTGGGGGGAAACTGCACTATGATAATGTATTGCTCCAGCAATAATATTGCGTTCAACAAAACGAGGATATAACCCTGGGTGGGTCTGACTTAGTCAGGTTAGCCATTTAAAACCAGAGCGTTTTCTCTCGTGGGTGGCAGAAGGGGAAGCCAGGGATTTGACGTATGAGAAGGATTCAGGGTGCCAGCCCTGGCTGCATGGTAGGGGCAGCGGCTCAGCCTTCCCTCGGGGCAGGGAACGGGAGTGGCCCTGAGCTGACAGCCAGCAAGGAAATAGAGACCTCAGTCCTGTAGTCTCGAGAAACTGGATTCTACCAACAAAGATGAGCTCAGAAGTGGATTTTCCCCCAAAGCCTCCAGATGAGAAGACAGCCCAGCCGAGTCCCTGATTTCAGCCCAGTGGACGCTGCATGGAGAACCGATGCGCCCCCTGCTGGGCTGCTGCCCCCACGGGTTGGGGGCTGGAAGGTGGGTGCTGTGGAGGCCTTCACCAGAAAACTAACCTGGTCTCACAAGGCACTTGAGTTTTCAAACTCTGTTCCTGATTGGATGTCATGAGGGATGGTCCCACATGCAGCTGAGGCCAACAGATGTTCTGAGAATGTCTTCCTATGTGGCTGCATTTCTAAATGACCTCGGTATGAAACCTGTTTATAGACATGGTGGTCCTGCTGTTCGATTACTTAAAAACCTTGGACAATTTCCTACTGGCCAACTAACGAATTCCGGATTCTTTAAAATATGGCACTCAGAGCACTTCATAGTCTGGCCCCGAGCTCTGTGGCTGAGCTGCTCTCCGTATACACACTTTGGCTCCAGGCAGGTCCAGCTGGTGCCTGCCACACACTCTCCTGTCTTTTCATTGGAGGTCTTTGCTTCTTCTCCTTGGCTGTCAGTCGCCCCAGCTTTCAGGGCTTGGCTCAAGGCCGCCTCCTCCACAAACTCCCCCTGGACTATCCCAGCCACAGCCTATCTTGTTTTATTACAGTTCTTTATAACTCAAGTCAGGGACTACTTAGGTCCTGCTAGGTAATTCTGAACCTGGTTGCGAGCTCCTTGAAGAACCACCCTGTAGCATCAATTAGTTTGTTCCTTAACCTGGCCTGCCCCTGCATATTGTGCCCAGAAATTTGTCCTACATGTAGCAAAGACTCAAAAAATGTTTGTAAAGCTAAATTGAACTTGTGTTTGACTTTCCAACAGATAAGACAGGGCATCTAAGAATTGCAATAGAAACGAAGACATCACACCGTGGCGCGGTAGTGCCCTCAGCCAGGCTTCCCAGCAGTAGAACTCCCCATCCAAATGCCCTGGCAGCCAGCCTACCAAGTTCTGCCTCCTCCTGGACATGCTGACTGTAGATTATCCTCACTGTGTCCAGCTCTTGGTTGAACATTTGGATGAGCACCAGGTACTTATCCGATGCATCTCGTGCTACCAGAGGTCTTTCCAGGAGGTTGCCTGCTATGTCTAGCAGCTGCAGAAGAGGTAGAGAGGGAAGAGGAACAAGTCACAGATTCAGTATATTCAAGGTTATATAAATCTTGTGTCCTTTTTTTCATATATCTAGCAATGTAGGAAGGTCAAACAATTGTTAATGTGCAACTGGATCAATAATTATTAATAAGTGGATATTCATAGTCTGCCCATCTCTCATTTGCTTTGAAAGCAGGAGAGTTCCTGTCTGCTAAGTTACCCCTCAGACCCTCCAGGGAGATAAGAATCTGGGTAAAGGAGAAAACAAAGAGAAAATTTAAAGTTGTCAGAAAGGTCAAGCTGATCTATATTTAAAAGACCTTTTAAAAAAGACCTAAAACAGAGAAGGAGGGTGAAGATAAGAAAGAAAAAAAAATAAGCTAAGTAGGCTAGATGCTGAGGAGAATTTAGAAGGCTAAAATTTGAGAATAGGAGCAAGACAAAAATTTCAGAGAGAACTAATTCTTGAACTAATTTTTGAAATCCATTCAAATGCTAGGAGAGAGAAATCAATATCCCTCCTATGTGAGTTATGGAAGGCCAGGCATTTATTAGAGGTCATGTGAAAGATACATGTGTATTCCAGGAGTAAGGAAGCTGGGCACTTTGAGTTACTCAGTTTTCTAGAAGAGCACAGATTCCAGTCTATGTTTGGACAGTTTCAGTGACTGGAAACATATACGTCTCAAGAAAGTCCATTCTGTCTTTCAATAGCTTTGACAGAAATCTCTTTCCTTTATTGAGCCAAAAACCTGCCTCCTTATAATTTCCACTGATCAGTTCTGGCTCTAATCCTTCAGGCTTTACAAGTTAAGTCTCTTCATAGTGTACAGACCATCTACCATGTTCTACTGTGCCTTCATGTCCCACAACTCAGAATTCTCAGTCATGAAGCCATGTAGTTACTCATCGTCCTAAACCTTCTCCGTGTTCCGGTGCCATCTGATCTGGGCAGTACAGGGCAAGGGCACGAGTCTTCTTATTCTAGTTACTAGTACTTGAATGCTATAACCAATTACCTGGTTTGCCTCAGCTTGAACCAACCTGATAGCAGTAGTCAAAGAGCCATGATATTACAGAACCATGGAGTCAGGATGGTGACCACAGCAGACAGCTTCACTTTTAATGGGTATCCTACTGGTAAGACCCAAGGTAAGCATCATGTTTTCAGAAAACCGTTAGTAACAAACTTAAAAAGCCCAACTCCGCACACTCCCTTGCCCTAGGACACTCACAACATGTCTCTATTAGACTAATGAGAACAATTAATATCTGCAAGACGAAAACAATGGGAAGAATATCCCTCCCCTCCTCTGATGAAGGAGGGGGTAGAATCGAGCACGGGGGTGGCTCCCACTCTACTTGTACAAACCTTAAAGGCATGCTCCAAGTCAGGCGCATCATCAAAGGCTTGGATAAAGACAGTCCCCAGTCTTCGGTCAAGATCTTCTACTCTCTGGTTAAACTTAGAGACGTCATTTTCAAATTCCTGAAGAGACATCAGATAGACAATGAAAAACGACTTTGCAAAAGACAGTCCCCTTACACTCTTTACTAGTAATCTTTGTATTTCAATCAGTTATACCACGGATTTATTTTCATTTTCCAAAATTCCCCTTGACGTGACTTAGATTTTATCCATGTAGATGATTACTCCATGATGGCAACATTTTCTTTCCTAGATAAAACGTTAGAGAGAGCAAAACTGTGAGGTTGGCACCTTTTACTCTCTCTCTGTGCCCCTTCCGCTCTCTGAAGCCCCTTCTCTATCACCCACAGTGCCAGCTCATGCCCCCCCAGAGGCCACCTCAACAGCAGCAGCCCAACAACGGGGCTATTCCACCACACCACCTACTTCCCTTCCTCTCCCAAGTCTAAATCCTATCTTTTCAGGGTAACCAAACTATCTGGCCATTAGGAGGAAAGTAAGCTACTTAAACTAATACACACTACTTCTAAGCACACTTTACTGGTTAAGACAACAGCTAGTCATTGCTCCTAAGGTTGCCAAATTTAGCAAATAAAATATGCATTTAAATTTAAACTTCAGATAAACAATGAATTTATTTTTAGTATATGTCCCAATTATTATATTTTATCTGGTGACCCAAAGTGCATTATCCTCCTCTTAGGATACAGCAATTTACAGAGAAACTTAACTCAAATCCCTAATTTGTGGAATTATTTTTATTTGTTATTATGGCTGTACAACAGTAATTCATATTCTAATAAAAAGACAAAAATAAAACAACATAGTATAGTTCTACTTCCCAAACCCAACCATATTAACATTATAGTATGTTTCCCTGTGCATAGAATTGTTTTGATTTATCATTTGTTTTGTTTTAGAAAGGACATGGGTGTCTTCAGAAGATCCTATAGAGACAATTCACAGGAGTTAAAATAATGATAAAAATGATTGCTTTGTGTTACACCTTTTCCCCCCCTACTTTTGACTCATGGGATGTTTAGAAAGCGATATCTCCCTGTGTTTGCTAAGATCTCCCTAGACATCTGAAGGTGCTCAGGGAAGATTTCTGCTCTAATTTCTTCCTCCTTTTCCCTCATAGCCTCTTAGAACTCCTTCTCCAACAATTCGCCATTGCCTCCTCAGGAATTCCATTCCCTATTTCTGTCAGGACCTTTTTCTTCTTTTTTTTATCTCCTGTGGGCTTGCACTCACAAATCTCAGCTTTCTTGGACTTTGGGTAAGACACAGGCTCTTATGTTCCAATCATGAAAAAGACAAAGTCTGTCTGCAAGGTAAGCAGCCATATAAAATGGAAAATAGAGACATTTATAGAAGAGGACACAAGAAACATTGTACATAGGGCAATGAGTCCTCAGTTTCCTTCAAAGTAGGCACCTTGGGACCTCACACAGTTCTCCCAATCACCATCAGCTGTTCCATCGTATTTTCCTGAATCTCATTGACAGTTTGAAAACTCTTCCCTTTCAAAGGTGATTTTAGTTTTGGGAAAAATCAGAAGTCACCGGGCACCAAATCCAGGCTGTAGCAAGGCTGAGTCACTTGAGTGATCTGATGTTTTCCCAAAAAGCCCTGCACGAGACATGATGCATAAGTGGGCACGTTGTCATGATGAAGCTACCAATCACCAGTTGCCCATAGCTGCAGCCTTCTGAATCATCCGAATAGTTTCCGTGGAGGAATGTTCAAGTTTAACGCAAAATTTGATGCAGACTCATTGCTCTACTCACTCAGTCATTTTGAACGTGATGGCCGCACAGTAAACCTGCTCACTCAACATTGGCTACCGCCCCCACTGACTACTATAGTGAAGTTGTCATTGTTTACACATGCGCGTTCCAGCCCACTCTCCTTGGCTGCCAGGTTACATCGATGTTGTGCAAACTGTTCTTGTTATAGTAACACTGGCTAGAATTCTTTGGACAGACCTTGTACATCCCTGGCCTTTTCCCTCATCCCTGGATACTCCCTTGGAAAGCAGAGTCAGATCAGAAAAACTAGGCTATGCTTCACTTATCCCCTACCTCACCCCAAGGCACTGATAAAATTCTGCCCAGGCGTGAGCCTGGTCTTCATGTAGCAGTTGCCACTCAAAGCTCAAAGCTTTGGGAGCTGCAGGGTGGCCACAGCCTCCACCATCATCCCATAGCTGTCTCAGCATGTCCGAAACCCTGGAATTCATCAGCCTGGGGCCTCAGCAGTTTAAAAAGTCCCTGATCTTTCTCCTGACACAAAGGATGGCTAGGACTGGGCCTCCCTTTATAAAACCGCTGGGGCCATAAAGCTGAAGGAAATGGAAAATGCAAGTAAACACCCAGACCCTATAGGCCAGAGGCATCCGGGGAAGAGACAAAGCTTATGGGGTAGCCTCGCCAAGCCGTACCGCGCTCTGGGGGTCCAGGCAGTCATAGGAGGACTCTGAGAACACCCTGCAGAGCTCTTGAAATTCGCCGTGCATTTGCTGGACCTGCTGACTCAGGGCGTTCCCTCTGAGGCCGCTGAATTCAAGCTTTTCCAGTTTGTGAAAATCCAAGGTTGTCTTCAGGAGATCCTACAGGGACAAGTCACAAAACAGTTAAGATGATGATGACGATGATGATAACAACTGCAGATAATGCTCAAATTAGTATGGAAAGGGCTGGAAATCACACGGGGGTGGCGGTTGCTTAGGAAATGTGAAGCCTGATTTGTGTTGTAACCTCATTATTAAATTGGGTTGGTATGAATAACTCTTGGTTTAAACTTGATAACAAAGCAAAGAAAAGCACAGATAAATAAAATTCACACACACACACAAGATCACATTTATGTTTCAGCCTTTCCGTGTTTTCTAATAAATAATAAAATAAAATAATGACATTTTCACAGTATTAGTGGTTTTACTACCAATTTTTTAAAAAGCAGTTCCAAATGGATCGTGTTATCTGGTTCTAGAATGACAGCTACCGTAGGGATACTGACAGGAAAGCAGGTCCCTCACAGTCCTGAGGACAAGCCCAGAGGGTGACACCAACAACCTTGGCTATTAACAGCCAAGGCAATAAATCTGCAGGGCTCCCCTGCCAAGCATCAGCAGCACAGGGTCCCACGCAGCCAACTGGGTGACCATGAGCAAGCACTTGACATCTCTGTGTTGAGTTTCTTCATCTGCAACAGGACAATAATAGGGAAGGGTAAGCAAGGCCACACAGGCTCAGGGTGCAGGCCAGTGCCGGCCACGCAGGGAATACACAGTAAGTGCATATTGTTGTCGCTGTTGGTGTGGCAGTGCCCCAGCTGTGCTCAGAATTAAGGGGCAGGTGGACCACGCAATCCAGAGCCTTGGGGAGGAGCCCCTCCTGAGTCCCTGGAAGCCATGTCACCACCGATGGGCCAGGAGCCTCCAGAACACAACTAACACGACAGAGTGTAGTATTTCTCGCTCATGAAGACTGGTCTGAAACCACAAAACCTCCAAATCAAGATGTTCTTTCCGTTATAACTTCCAGTCTAGGAGCATGCCTCTTCGAGAGGAAAGAGGGAGATGTACCTTCGTGTGATTTTGGCAAACATTTGGTGTGGATCCCTGGGAAGGGGTCTTCTACCCTGTGGAAGTTTGAAAGGCAAGAAGAGGAAGTACGATGTCATGATGCTGAAAAGCCAGCAGGGCCTGGTTCCGCTCCAGGCAACTCCCTCTACCCGTGGCCACTGGGGTGGGTTGACCCGTCAGACCCGCAGAAGGCTGCCTGACTCCTCTCTGGCTGGGGCTCCAAGGCCAGCAGCACCAACAGAGGAGTTGGGAAGTGGTAAAAGTCTGGCCTTCTCCACGTTGCCGGGAGGGCACCCAGGCAGCCTCGGCAGCATCCGACCACGCCCCACTGCGCACCCATGTGGAGGCATGGCTGTCAGCAAGTAGCCGAAGTGGGAGGGGAGAGAAGAGGGAAGAACCAACCAAGGAAAGAGAGACATAAACCTGAAGCCGGGGGTCTTGCCACCCATGGTGAGAAACGGGGCAGACTATATTTTAAAATACCTTCCACTTTATAAACTGGGAGGAAAATTGAATGAATTAAACTTAAGTGGAATTGACTTAAATAGTAATTCAAATCATTCAAAGCGTGCTTAGTCGTAATCAATGTTAAAGGAGAAATGTGTTTGTGCTGTGGAATGTCACTTGGGTACCTATTTTTCATAATTCTGTGGGTGTCCATTTCAATGCTTAGGAAATACTCTCCAACCATTTAAAAGACTGACGCATCTTGATGTGTTTGACTGCGTCAGAAAACTAGATTATAACTTTGTTACACTGTTTTATTTCTCAAGAATACTTGAAGGAAGCGTGGTCTTGGGTGGTCACAAAGTTGTTTCGTCTCCAATCTAACAGGTAAACGGTAGGCGTTAGATAAACATTTATTTAATCATTCTAGTTTTTGGAAAAACTCTGGTCACTGAAAACAATGGATATTCACATTATTTTATTTAATTTAACAAACCCATGATGGGCAACGCATTTATTTGGGGTTCAGTTCAAAGCCTCAGACCTATTCTTACTTCCCTACTAAAGAGCCCCAGGTTCCCATTCCTTCATTCCCCTGCACTCTCTCTCCTTTTACCCTCCATAAGCTTTCTTCAGAGATTTTATCACCCTCTGCACTTGGTATTATATATATATTTTTTATTTTCTGTCTCTCTTTCTTAGTAGGCTATAAATGCCCCAGAGGTACTACTATATCTTTGGTCCATGGAAAAGGCCGATGCTGAGAAATATTTGTTAAATGAATAAATATATGACCTTTGGCCTTTGATTTATCTACAGCACATCCAGGAGAAGGTGACAGGGTAATGCAAAGTCTAAGACAGAATGGACTCAGGAGCAATTGAGAAAATTAGGAAAGAGAATTACAAAGCAAGGCTGAACTGTGTCTTAAATGTTTGCAAGGTCTTGGTCAAGTGCATTGGAGAACGCCGCATGGCCCTGCTCTGAGGGCAGAGTGAAGACAAACGAGCAAACAGAACAGGTTTGGCCTCACCTTGGAGGCTGAGCTTTATAACGTTTATTATATTTGACCTACAAAAAAAATGGCAATTTTATGTGGTTCCACTTAATCAAACAAAACCATCTAATGCTTAGAAATGTCCAGCTACAGCATGAGCTGCAATGAGAGGTAGTGAGCTTTCCACCTCTGGGAGCATTTTAGAAGTATTCCAGAGAAGATTCCCAACTCTGGCAGGACAATGTCTTGCAATCATAGAAAACAGATTTATCATAGTGACTGTGACTACATCTTTGGCTCTTGATGTAGCTCTTTTCATCATTTATTGAAAAGTCCCACAAAACAGATGAAAGACAATTTAAACAAGAAGAGGTTTAAATGATACCTTCAAATACCCACTTTTATTCATCATAGTAGTGAACACGTGAAATTCGTTATGCTCTAGGAAGGCTGAAAACGTCAACCTGAAGAGCAGGCTATGCAGCACCTGGGGAAAAGCCTAGGACAGGACCAGAGACTCAGGCTTCACACAGCCCTGGCCTGCCATTTACTAACTATGTCGCTTAAAGCAAGACAACTTTGCTAAGCCTCACTTCTCTAAACTGCAAATGAATTTGCTGAGACCTGACTTGCCACTGGGCACCCGAGTTACATGGCATGTGCCATGGTAGGATTGAATAAAGGGCAGCCACTGTAAAGAATTATCATCGCCCCGGTGTCCCTCGATCAGGCTGGTGGATAAGAGGCCGGCGACGGCCGACGAACACGTGCTCTTTTCCAGTTACCACAGAGAGCACGCAGTCCCAGGCAGCTGGCGGGGCCGACTGGGCCTTGCTCTTGTGAAAACCAGTGCAACTTTTAATGGGGTGATGGGAGAGGCTTCCGCTCGTGCTGTGGCCCCTGAGGTGGAGCATCAGACTCGGGGATAATGGCCAGGCCCGCCAACACAAGCCTGCACTTGAAGGGGAGGTCATGCGCCTGTCTTAAATGTCTTCGGAATTCATTAAGGAAGAGCACAAAGCAGACATCCGTAGATGAAAACCTGCAAAGGTCAGTGGGAAAAAGACTGTTCCTTTACCTTAGGACAGCGGCCAACCTTACGCGGCTAATGGTCTCCTACATGACCACACGCTCAGGCAGGGCTGAAAGGGGCGCCGGCCCAATTAGGCCCGAATGAAAGGAGGCGGCAGTGACTGGAGGGGGCAGAAGGAGCAAGGGAAGCACGGGCGTATGAGGTCAGCTTATTACCTATCTCCCTGCTAATCACCTCGCATAAAGCCTCAGCAGGAAATCATTCTGCCTCCAGTGAATCACAGCTTTACAGAAATTTTATAATGAAAGCAGTGAGGGCTATCTCCAAGCAGCTTACTTACTGCATTGTTTGCAGGGCAAAGTCTGCAGGCCGGAACATCAGCAGGGGATCTGCAGCATCTACGATATTATGGCACAAAAATGAACTCTGTTTGGTGTGTGTATATGTGCGTGGCATGGGGTATGTATGTGGGGGTGTGTATATGGTTTGTTTGGGGGGTGGGGGATGTATGTGTTATGTGTATTGTGTGGGAGGTATGTGGCATATGTGTGATGTGCATGAATGTTGTATGTGTATGTGCAGTGTGTGTGTTTTGTGATGTGTGTATATGTGTGTTGTATGATTGTGTGGCATGTGTCCATGTAGTGCCTGTAACTCTCAGTGTGTTTGAACTGTGTGTAGTATGTATATGTGCAGTGTGCATTTGTGGTGTGTGATATATATGCCATGTGTACTGTATATTTGTGTGGTACGTGTTTGTGCTGTGTATATAGTGTGCACATGATGTGAGTGCAATATGGATATGTGCAGTGTGTGTGTGTTTTGTGATGTGTGTGCATATGTGTTGTATGTGTGACATTTGTTTTGTGTGGTGTGCACACTGTGTAAGTACATATGTGGTATGCATGTACAGTGCATCCATGTGCAATTGTATACAATTTGTGTTGTGTCTGTGCAGTGTCTACTGTGTACACCGGTGATGTGTGTGTACTGTGTGAGTGCAGTGCATATAAGTACAGTGTATGTGTGGTGTGTGAGTGATGCATGTGCAGTGTGCAACCGTATGTGTGTGCAGTGTGTGCCTGGTGTGATGTGTGTGCAGTATGTATTATGATGTGTGCTGTATATATGTGTGTGATGTGTATCTGTGCTGTTTGTGCAGCATGGGTATATGTGTGGTATGTGATGCATGTGCAGTATGTGCGTTGTATGTGTGGTCAGTGCATGCACATGTGGCATGTGTCTGTGCTGTGTGTGCATGTGTGGTGTGGTGTGTTCAGTGTGATTACTGCATGTGTGTGGCATAGTGTACTGTATGGTGTGGAGCTGGAGCATCCAGCAGGAAGACAGGGTGAGGCAAGGAATTGAGATGCAGCTGAACAGCTCTTTTCCCCTTTGATTCTTGACTGTTCAAATTGGCAAGATTTTTAGACACATTTGGGAATTCCTCAGTAGGTTGTAAAGTCAAATACACCCCTTTCATGGAATGTGAATTACAGTTTTACCCAAATGACTTATTTAGAAAAATGACCTAGAAATCATGTTGTAACAACAGAGTGCACAAAGGCAGAGTAGAGTGTGTAAGGCAGAGTAAAACCACAGATCCACTTTGGGGCTCTCAACGTGGAGGGAGGGGAAGGAGGCAGACTTCTGGAGCTGCCTGGGAGACATCCAGGTTTGATGCAGAGGCAATAACTTGGAACCACATGCCCCTGGGGTACACACCCCAGCTAAACCTGCCTGAGCCGTGTGGTGACCGGCAACGGAGTGGGCGGGCCGTGGTTCGCTGTGCTAGTTGGTTGCAGTACACGCGTTTGAGCCTTGCTCTTGGGACCCTTGCAAGGGCGCAAGCTCTGGCTTGAGGTAGGCTCTTGAAACATGTTAGTTTTTTATCTTTCTGTTCTCTCTTTCCCTGTCAGGTGAAGCTCTCTAAGAGATGAGCTGTGTCACTGTGGTGAGGAGGAGGAGGATGGTGGCCTCTGAGAATGCAGGTACTCCGCATGCTGCGGACCTGCTGAAAGACTGCTCAGGAATATGCTGCACGCACCTCACCCCCCGCAACCAGTTCACTCCCTGCTCACCCCCACCCTTATTTTAACAGGCACCCAGAGGGGAATAGTTGATCTGCACAATGAAACTTTCTCATGCAGAAAAAAGCAACACAAATCAGAGGGGGGGGAAATGCAAGAGAACTATGGAGATTAAAAATCAGCCCTTTGTAGCATAACTCTGGATGTGAGCGTGTAGAAGGGTAGATGCATTGATGCCATTTTATTAACTTAGCTTTGTGCATTTATTAATTGCAGCTACCCACGTCTCAGTGGCCACATTCTGTATTAGAATAGGAAGATGAATAAGGCTAGATTCATGCTAATTCTTGCTGGAGAGAAGCAGATTAATCCCATTTAAACAGGCATCGATCACAGAGATACACAGAATGTTAACTAAAGGGCTACATGAAATCTTCTTGGAGACGATCGATAGTCCCCTGTCCCGCTGCACTGATCTGAGTAGAAAGAGGTGGGGGAGCTAGAGGCCAAGGGGATGAGGCTGAGCAGATGATTCGAAGATGAAAAACGAAAGAGGGGAGAAAATGCTAGGACAGGGGAAAGGAGCAGCCGTGGGAAAAAGGAGAATTATGGAAATTCAGGGTGAACACAGAGCTAAGGGAGACAGAGAAAGTTTGGAAAACACAGAAGGGGAAGGGAGGCAAGTAGAAAGAGAAGGCAAAGGAAAAAGGAAATAAAGGGGAAAGTGCTAAAGAAAAGACGTAGTAGAGTTTGCCCTAAGAGCAAATAAGTAAACCAGAGCACAGGTTAGAAAAGTCAAGAGTGGGCAAGGCAGGAAGACTGAGAGCAGGGTGACACTCAAGTCCTCCTCTAATCACACAGGGGCAACCGCTTTTCCTGCATCTGCACCCTTGATGCAGAAGGAAAAAGCGGCCTGAGAGCCCGCTATTGTGAGGGTAATGACTCCAGGGAGGCCGGTGGCCCTGGCTTCCTGTATTTACTGAATAGAACCCTCAGATTAGGCGCCCTGATGTCAGAGCAGCTGTCTATATGCAAAGTCACATCAAGAGCCTGTGCGTGGGGCTGGGGCCCCAGCCCCGCAGTCACTCCTGAGCTGTGCTCTGCTTTCACTCCCAGGGCCGATGCCGGGCTGGAGAGCCTGCGAGGCTACGAATGGTAATGGCAGGCACTCCACTTGGTCAGCTCAGCTGAACAGCAAAAGGGCTGATGTGGGAGGTAAGCGCAATACGGGGGAGGGGGAGGGGAGCAGAGGCTGCGCATCAAAAGCTGCAATGGAAATGCTTTAGTGGAGGGAGGCATTTAGGAGAAAGCCACATATCAATTACTTATACTCTCCTTGATCCCGAGGCAGGATTTAAGTTGTGCTTTTCGTAAGATCCAGCTTCCGGCTTTCTTGCTTATACGTTTTCTCTGTGTCTATGCTCTTCCTCATCTTTTTTTCCCCAGCAAATTCCTAGTCCACTTTCAAAAGTTAATTCTTCTTGTGCTTATCACTTTCTCAGAGCCCTGCTGGGTTAGGGATTCCTCTTTCTTGCTCCCAATAATACAGCACTTTTGCTCATGTGATGGCATTTAATACACCTCACTGAGTTTCTTGGTTCTGTGTCCTTCCCTCCTTGGATGTCCTCCACTAGTCCATCGCATCCTATGCTGTGGCTGCTGGGCCAAGGGCTTCTTACAGGTAAAATCATATTTCAGCCATCGCTGTATCCCTAGTGCCGGCTCAAGGCCTGGTGAATGGCAGTGTTGAATCAATGTTCGGGAACGGAAATAGACAGATTCAATCTCATACTCTTATCCTCCCTGTCCCGCAGTTTATGCCATTCATCCCAGCCTCTTCCCAACATGCCCCTCTCATCGTCCCTGATCTCTGCTGATCATAGCTAGAAACATACTTTAATTCTTTCTCAATCTTTCTTGGTTATGGTCCTAATCTTGAACTTGACCTTGAGTGTCCTGATGAAATTTTAGAATAAGGACGTACTCCTTTTATTATGCCCACTGTCCTTCCTCCAAAGTTCAGTCAGAAAATATTGAGCTGTAACGTGTTAGAAGATCTGTTAACCACATTAAGTTCTGAGGCTAAAAACCATCAAAAGAAAAAGCTTCATGTCTCATCACCCTGGTCCTTAAACTAGTGTTCACGTTAACTTTTAAATAATCGGGGAGAGACACAACTTTTGCGCAAAAGTGGCATTTCTCCTGCATTGGGATTCTCTAGTCTTGTAGTGGAGAAAGGTAAGTTCAAAGTAGTGGTTTTCTTTGTGGGGATGGCCAGCTGCATCCATGTCAGCTCATGTGAATTTTGCACATCAAACTCTTTAGAAAGGCTTTTTCTGAAACAAAGTTTAAAGATTATGGGCAATTTGAGAACCAACTGAATTAGTTGACTGATTCCTTGGGCTTTCTTCCTAAATGAGTCTATAGCCACACTTTCCAAAACTTCTAATAGAACCACCATTACGTGATGATCAATCCAAATGATGAATCCAAGTAGTTATTGAATCTTACTGTGGGTTCTTCCAACTGAAGGAGGGTTGGCCACTATGTTGCACTGGCCATTTTTCTGTTCGCTCTTTGGCTCCCTGGATTGTTTCCCCCCGTCTGGAGCTGGGAGCCTGGGGCGAATGAGCACACTCACCTCCACCATGTGCAGTCGTCTCAGGAAGCCGTCCAATCGCACAAAGACCAAAGAAGACTGGAAATCCCACTCCCTGACTTCCTGGTTCTCTTTGAAGTACATGTGCAGACTCTCCCTTCTGTCCTGAAACACCTGCTTGAAGAAGTTCAAGGTATCCACGACCACTTGTAGTTTTCTCTGACTTTCTTCTACCTCACTTTTCAGCAGGTCCTCTGGGCTGAGATAATCAGAGGCCTGCAATGCAAACACATGAGTGTCACTAAGCCTGGTTGCAAGTGCAGGACATCCCACAACTTTGCCAACTCCAGCTCTGAACTGAATAATTGCCCAAGTAATACTTTTAGAAGTGTAAGAAACATGTGACTCCATCCTATGTTCCACAGGTAGATTGGGACCTGGTTTCAAGCCAAAGAGTTAGTGACTGGCTTAGGGATGGGCAAGTGACTGATCAGAGACCCAAGAAGACACCATCAGTCTTTTGTTGGTCTACCTGGCGCTGGGGCAGGTATTCTTCCCCAGGGATCCTTATCGACTTTCAATAGGAAAATAATTTGAGTGAAGGAATTCTTTGAACCATAATTACTTCCCTGCCTCTAAGAGACTTAACCTGGAAAACTGTAGAGCTGAACCTGTGGGACAGCTGTCTTCACCACCACAGGGAGGGGCAGAAAAAACTGGGTCCTGAAGGCATCATCCAAGGCCTTACAGTAAGGCAGGGCTGAGGTCAATCTTCCCTTGGTCTTTGTTGGGTTTCCTTACACTTGCAACCAAAAGAGTCTTGGCTGACAAACGTGGAGTGATAGACGAGCACTGGTCTACAAGTCAAGCAATCTGGCTTCCAGTCATAGATCGGGTGACCTTTGGGGACTTAGTTAACTTCCTGGAGCCGTAGTCTACATATTTAAATAGTAATAATAATTTAATAAGGCTCTCCCTGCCTACCTCATAGGGTTCATCTGAAAATGACCAGGATCGTGAAGGTCATAGCAATTTGGAGCCTCCAATGTGCTTCATAGGTGTTAGTTATTATTAGCTCCTCTTTAACCATGTTCATTGTTTTGTCAGGGTCACAGTTCCTTAGATAAAGAAGGAGTCAACTTGGGGGGAAGGCCACCCAAACCTCCTTAAGGCCTCCAGTTCTATTCACACTCCTGGAGTTGATGCTGCCCTGGTTGGTGCTACCAGAATCCCCAGGAAGGAGAAGCATAAAGCATGTAATCCAAGGGGCTGCTGTTCTAGCGCTCACAGGCCCGGGTTCTTAGTGTGGGCAGGGCACACGGAGCCTTGCCACGCGCGATTTCATCAGAGACTCACAATCAGCCCCCTTCCCTCTGAGGTGGGCCTCTTCCTTTTACCACCGCACAAAGAAGGAAAGTGAGACGCAGAGCAGGTAAGCAACTTGACCAGGTACACGCGTCTTACAAGAGGTGATGCGGGATTCAGCACAGAGATGTCTGACGCTAGGGGCAGCACTCTCAACTGTTAGGCTTCACTGCTCACTTAGTAACAGGCCTTGGGCACAGATCATTAAGGAGGTTGAAATTCACCGCCTCTACCCTTCCTCAGACCCTCGGTCTGGGGCAGAGGGGAAAGGAAGACTGTATATGGTGGGACTACTAAAAATGTCTTTGTGCGTTACTAGCTTGATTAGTAAAATAATTCACGAGGGAGAACTCTGTTGACACTAATTATCCCCCTGCCCTAAAAAGCGCATACTTTATTTACTCTTCTCCGTGACTCGATGACAACCAGCCCCCGGGGCGAGGTCGCTGGGGGTCCTGGGGTGGCCAACCTGCTGGACGAGAAGGTTGCAGATCTCCTGCAGCAGCACAGTGAGCCGCCCGGGGGAGCAGTAGGACTTGCATGTGGCCCAAATCAGGCAGACCACATGGAGCAAAGGTCGCAGCCGCGGCTTCACCTCGGGAAACTCCACGCTCTCTAGGGTTTCCAGGTGGCGGTAGAGTGGCATCAGATGGGTGTAGATGTCCTTCGCCTCCGTCAGAGCTGGAAGAAACTGAAGACAGTCACCCTTCCCTGCCTGGAGCTCAGACCCATTGCATTGGAACCCTGGTCCCTGGGAAGTAAAAGGCCTGAACTTCCTAAGCTGAGAGAGCAGGGAGAAGGCTGGTCCTCCCCCAAACTTTCTAGTTTTTAAGATAAAATACTGAAATCTGAAGAGCCCTAGAGAGCTAAGATAATGGTCTGAGGAGCCTTTCTTATGACATCCCTACATCTGAACTTCTTCTTGGCCCTCCCAGCCCCAGCCTGGTGCTCTGTGTGGGGAAGATACTCTAATTATTTGCCAACGGCTTTGCCCTTGATATTTCTGAGGCAACACAAAACAGAGAACAGAGGATGGATTTCAGAGTCAAAAAGATGTCTTCAAATGCCAACCCAGACACTTAGCAGTTGTATGACCTTAGGCACATTTAACCTCTCTGGATCTCAAAAAATAGGCTGGACAGTAACTAATTTAGAGTTCTTGTGAAGAGCTGAAGGTAGTACAAAGAGACTCTTCATACACAGCTAGCACAGTGCTGGACCAAAGCAGGTGTTCCTTAAAGGGTAATGTCTCTGATGGCTATTTGCTAATAAAGAATCTCATTGAGCTCTTATGGAGGAGAGGTCACAGGGAACAGAGAAATAGCATAGGCTGATGATGGCAAGGAAAGCCAGGAAAACCTCCTACCATTTCTTTTGAACACAACCTAGGAAAGGAAAGTGCCTTTCCTCAATCATCTTATGGTGACAGAGACAGGAAGGTAGAAAAACCAGTAGTGTGGGGTATTAATTCTGCAGGGCAACTTAGAAGGGATGCAAAAACCCACTGAATAAACTGAACAGCAAGGGAGTGTAAACAAAAACTGGTTTTTTGCCGGGCAGAACATCAGGCACTATCACATGACAGCTGATGGCCTTAAGTTGTATTATGTGGATAAGAGTCTGTATTCATCCCAAAGGAAGCTCAAAATATGCACTGCCTAGTGAGCAGTTTCAATATGCCAGGCATTGTTTTACCCACTAGATATACACCATCTCATAGAAAAACCTGTAAAGTAGCTTTATAACTTCCACTTTATATGTGAAGAACTTAAGACCTAAGCAACTTGCCTAGGGTCTTCCTGTTAATTGGCCAGCCTTGCCTAGCTGAGTAAAAGCAAGATTTCCCCAAGTTTATATGTTGATCCCCTAGCTTGATGGTTTTGGGGCTCACTACATGTAGGAGTTTGTAGTGTGTACATTTGTACTTTATGTACCAAATGGAGTTGCAGAAAGTAGAAGGTGAATCAAATTTTGGAAAATCAAATGTTGTGGTAAATTGATTAGAGCAGTGAATCCTAAAATGTGGAAGCTGGGAATAGCAAATTGCTGTGTGGGGAAGGGCCTGTTAAAATTCAGCAGCCATTCTAATGAGTATAAGTTCTAGCTTTCATGGGTGTCATGAGAAAGGAAGCTGAGCCCAGAGGCCAGGGCAGCTTTCCCTTTATGATACTTTTTTTTTTTTTTAAGCAAAACTTTCTTTAATCACAATCAAATAAGCACTCCCTTGATTTTAAGAGCACAATATTTGTGGATTGGCTCATCCAGTCCCAGGTGCAATCACCTTGGCTCGCAAGACAAATGAAGAAAAAGGGACGAACAGAGTTAGGCTCATGACTTTTAAGAGCTGTAAATATAAAAAGCCAGTTGCACAATGTTGCCTAGTAGTTTGCTGGTAAATCTTTAACAACAGGCTCTTCTGAGACAAAAACCTTTATTCATAGCATCTGCCAATTTCTGTTATATAAATATTACCAGTATTCCCACCATGTTTAGTTTAAAGCTACCAACTTGACTTCACTGAATGTTGTGGAGGAGGATTTGAAAAGATTTGCATGCAGTGGGCTCTCCTGAGAAATTGCAAGGCAGCTCAAGTCTATTCCAGAGCACCACTCAACTTTTACTTCTGTTACACCTATAAAAATCCTGGATGAGCAACCATGCTGCACTATGCCAATCCTGCCCCTAGTGGCCATAGATGAGAACTCCCTAATTAGTCTGTATTGCCCTTGTTCTTTCCCTCCAGGATACTGTTACTTCCTGTTCCAAGGTTCTTTATCTCCCAATCAATTCCACTTCAGACAACCTTGTTCCAACACATTTTTCTATATTCTTTTAAGCTCCTCCTTCATTTGTCACTCTTTTTCAATTCATACCCACTAACCCAGGAATATTTATTTTCCTCTCCCTCTCTTCAGTCCATCAGTGAGCCAATGAAAACCCCTCACATGACTAATAAGAGTAATGCACATAATATGTCTCTAAAATATGTTTACTTTTCAAAGATCCCAGCAAAATTTCTCACCCAATCCCTCTAATCAAAATTCTTTTCTTCTATCATCTGAATTGAATTATATATTTCAAGGATTTTTTTTTTTACAGTGGTGGTTATCTGGTACTACTATATGTGCATTTTTTTCCTAATTTCTTTTCATTGCCATTATATACTCTACTGAAAATAACTTTTTGAAGCTGGCATGGGGAACCAAATCTTTTATAACAAATAATAATGTGAATAATCATAGTCTATTAATCTATTAATAAGCAACTCATAAATATAATCCTTCTACGTGTTCTTTTTTATTTCAGAACCCCAAATTACAGTCATTTGCATATCTCCCTTGATATTCCTCATGTCTGCATACATCCTATAGTACTACTTAAATTTTCTCTGAATTGGCTTTCATCTTAACCTAAATAAAATCATACAAAATGAAAACTTCCAATCACTAACATAAATGAAAAACTGTTATCAGTGATCAAAAACGGTTGCCCTTTAACACATTTTTAAATATGTCTGAGCACACATTCCCCCACAATAACCTCTCACAGCAGGAGTGGCGCACATGCCACCATTTTTATTGAACTATAATTTGGGAACAATTGATTCCTCAGGGACACAAACTCAGCAAAGCAATAAGCCGAGGCCTCAAGGGGTGCCTTGTTCCAAGTCAGCTTTATGTGTGGGCAGACAGACTCTGAGAAAAGACCTCAGGGCCCAGAAGGACCTCAAAGGCAAGCCCCTTCTGCCAGTCCTTCCCTGTTACGAAGCCATGGCAGACCCCCCACCCCCATCTCTCCTCACTGCAACTTTTATTCCTGTAGCTGTGTGATTTTCAAACCCCATGCCAGGAGGAGATGAAGGTGGGACAAAGAGTCAACCAATGTGCTAGAGACACAGGACACTCCCCTCTTCAATAGAGCAAATATATCCTCATTAGGTCTATGTTGTAGGACGTACATAGGAAATTGTATCTGAAGAAGGAGTACTGATAGAGAAAAACATGTTTGAAAATCACTGTGTGGATTGAGTGTAAATCAAAGGAAATTACAATTACCTCTAAAAACACATTCTGACCTACAATCCTGAAGAGGTAGAAAGGTCTGAAAAGGGAAAGGGAAGAAGCAAAGCGCACTGTTGAGGGGAGAGGGAGCCCTGAAAAAAGTTAACTACTTCTAATTATAGACTTTGCTGGCTTTGCGATTTTGACAAGGGCTGATCTCGCCTGGTGCTCAGATGGCCAGGAAATTGCAGTCCCTTCTGACAGTAGGAATGGAAAAAGCAGAATGGAGCGAGAAATGGAGTTGAGATCTTGAGGAGCCAGGGGCAAAGGGACCTGAATTCCAAAGTGAGAGGTAATAACATGCATTTGTACAAAGGTACAGTCAGTAAACAATTCCATCTACATTATATCCCCAAAGCCCAAGGAAGTAGGCGGGAAGTGTGCATGTACGATATCCACAGTGTACACTGAAGCTCAGAGGCTCAGGGGACTTTCCCTGAGGTCACAAAGTGGTGGAAATGCAAACAGAACACAGGGTAGCTGCTTTCCTGCTTCTGCGTTTGGTATTCTTGTCACGCTAGATTGTGTTGCCTGGGAGGGTTATAAGGACTTGAAGCTGCTGAAATCAGAGAGAGAAGGTAATTCAGCACTAAATTACAAATTCGAGATAAACGTATTCATGAAAATACTTGCTGCTCCTCACCTGCTACGACGTCTCTGAACATGGTTTGGAAAGCTGGGAAGTAGCTGCTCTGCACCTTGTCCAGAAGCCCCGCCACGCCCTTCACCTTTATCGTTCTGAGCTGGTTGTATATGTATTCCAGATCCTCGGACCTGCAGCACCGTGGAGGAGGGGAGTCCAGGTGAATGTCCAGAACTCCTGTCGCACGGCGATGACCCCCTTCCTCGGATGGACAGAGAGAGGAGCCCAACCTCAGGGGGCTCCACACAGGCTGGCTCCAGCCCGGATAGCCAGGGCATCTGTGCCCAGAACAGCAAGGGCAAAAGCCTGAGTAGGGAACAGGGTTCAAAGGGGCAGCTCCAGGAGCTAACACCAGGGAAAACTGCTGTGAACATCTGGTGGCTCAAAAGCTTGGCAGCGGGAGGCCATTAGCTCTTGCAAGAAGGTTTGGGGTGGGCGAGTGAGGTGTCGGAGTGAGGCTGTTGGAGCAGGGCCCCGCAGTCGGTCAGCAGAGCGGTCGGAAGCCAGGCAGAGGGGGGGACATCTCAGCACGGCAACACCCACAGGGGCTGAAGACCCGCAGACACGCCTGGCCGTGTGATACGGGCGCTCCCCACTCAATGCAAGGACAGGGACATCTGCTTCAAACATCTAGCTCCTTTTGAGTAAAAGATGAATCAGCACAATGATAAATAGGAACAAGGAAATGGGGAACCAGAGGGGGGATCAGCAGGAAGAATCATTAGGCCTTTCTGGAAACCTGTGGAGCTGGGACACGGTGGCTGACGGGCTTTCTAGCACTGCTAACGACTGGCTGGGACCTAGGTTCTGCTGCCTACTGTCAAAACCCGCTCCTTCTTCAGCTTCCTATAAAAAGTGTGTGTGCATAACCTGACTGTCCAAGGAGAAGGAAGCAGGCAAGTAAGAAAAATATATAAAAGAGAATTAATTAACTTTACGCGTACTTGAAAGAGCCTTTGCAGAAATGTCAGAAGGTATACTGACTATAGCCCAGGAAAGAAGGGACAACCAATGAACCCTAGGGAAAGGGTGCCTCTCCCAGAGCATAGAAGACCACATGGACCTAAACGACACCAAGCTGTCTGCTCTAGGGGACAGGAGAAACACCTGGATGTGGGACCAGGCTCACGGCTGGCTCCCCGAGGCCACTCTCCTCTGTAAGGCAGCTGCTAAGGTCTGAGCATGTGCCTACCTGCTCTTCCAGAACTCCAGTTCCACCTTAGGAGTGGGGTTCTCCCCTTGTAGGAGCGGCTGGGAAGACTCTTTCTTGAGGACCAGCTGTACTTGGTGGCTCCACTGGATCACTGCAGACTCAATGGCGTAGATGACAGCCTTATCTGTGGAATCCAAGCTGCAAAAGGCACAAGAAGTCTCCTGAAACATTGGAAATAACTTAGCACAGGGTGTCCCCCAAATCAAATCCCAAATTTTTAAAAAATAGGTGGGACATCCCATGTAATCCTGGCATTTGCTTTAGAGAGAGAGGAAGGGAGAGGAGAAGGGAGAGAGAGAAATATTGATTGGTTGCCTCCCATACACACCTGGGCCAGGGATCACATTCACTTGGACTGTGCGGCCTGGGGATGGAACCCACAACCCACCTCTCTGCTCTGGGTACGTATGTGCCCTGACCGGGAATTGAACGTGCAACCCTCTGGTTACAGGATGATACGCCAACCAACTGAGCCATACCAGCCAGAGCGAATCGTGGCATTCTTAACTTTTATTGGACAGTAGACTGATGAGTAGTCAATGAAAAGTACAGATCCTCCGTAGACAAAATGCTTATGCATGCATGCATACGCAAGAACTCAAGACAGCGTTCTCCATTATTCGGGAGCCTAGCTGAAAAACTTTGAATTCTGTCAAGTCTTTCTGTCAATGCAGACATATACCAGACAGAAAACATTCGCATGACCACCAACCCTTGCTTGAATCCCACTGATGCCAGCAGCCTCTCAACTTGACAAAGAAGCGCACTCCTCAGTGGATCTGCTCTCCCTGGGAGACAGTGTGCCTCTACATCGAAGCACATCTACCTCCCTGTGATTTCCTCATTTTGCTCTTAGTTCCAAACTCCGCATCAAGAGGAAATAGGTTACTTCCTCCTCCACAAGGCAAACCATCAGTCATTTGAACACCAATGTTAACTTCACTTTGTCCTTACTTTTCCAATAAAGAATGAAATTCCCAAGCATTCTCCTTCATCTATCTTTTTAATAAACAAACAGACCAGGAATGTTTTAGAAGGAGTTAAAAATGAAAAATATATTTTGATTTGCCTTTTCACTAAGTCCTAAATAAAAACTGTTTATGCCAAGAACTCAACACGAATGACAAAGAAAAGGAGTCTATCATTCACATTTTCATACCAGAAAACCACTTTCGCTTAATTTAATCACAAGTGATTACAGAAGGTATTAAAGGGAGAAGATGCTCACCTTCCTGAAATACGATCCAGCCTTTTGGGAAATTATCAAGTTCGAACAAAGGGCAATAAACTCAGTAATGATTATATACACAGACACTGAATATTGTGTTAGAATATAAAAGGAACAGGAAAATGATAATTTGTATTTATTTATTGTGAAATTGAATATTTTTATTAAACTAAAATAACTTTTTCAGTTAACTGGGAAATTGCTTCAGATTACATTGATATATGTAGCAAATTACTTCCAATAACAAAAACTCATCATAAAGCACATTGCCATCCCACGCGTTACTTATTCTTCAGATCAAGCCTTGGGCCCTGAACACACAACAACAACAGTACTGCGTTGGGAAACTCCTGGCATTATGGCAGTCGGAGCTCAGGCAGGAAGGTGGCCTGCCTGAAGGAAGGTTGCCACAAACACAGAGAGATGCTGGGTTGTCTCAGGTGCCTATAGCCAGTTGGCATTTGGGGATTGGCCCATCTTGTTGGATGGAGGTCATCCAATTCGGAAGTCTTTTGTTGTGACCTCCTTCCCCCAGATTATCCTTGGAGGGGCATGTCTAGTCCATCTTGGATATCGGCAGGCCTTGCAATTTGACTCCTGGCCAATCCCCAATCGTAAGTCTCTCCGACTTGGTCATAATAATTAGCTACCATTTCTTCAGCACTATTTTATGCTTTGCACTGTCCTAAGAGCTTTGCAGATGTCATCTCACAAGAACCCTGAGTGAGAGGTAGGTCCTAAGGCCGCCTACATTTGAAAAACGGCTGAGACCTGAGTCTGGGAGATATTAAATGGCTGCTTCCACATGGCCCAGTCAGCATGAGGCAGAGCCCGGATTAAAAGCGAGGGTCCAGAGCCCTGCACAAAGCTCCGTGTGACCTTGTCTCATAACCTTGCCATTTTATTTCAGATACTCAAGAAAATGATAGAAATAGTGGATTCTGTCATGGTTCTCCACCTGTCCTTGCTGTTGTGTTGAACCAACAAAACATTTTAATATTAGGCACTAAAACATCAAAAAAGATGACTTTCTTACTACTACCAACAATGGATTTAAATGAAACTGACATGGGTATTTTTATTTTGTCAAATCAGAGATGGAATTCTTTTCTGTGTTTGAGTAATCCCCTCTACCTTAAGCATCTTGTTAAGACCCTCCTTCCCCCGCAAAAACGCTGGGTAGAATACAACCAACTATATCATTTAGATACATAGCCTGGCTTGAAAGAAACATAACAATACCACATGGGACAGAGACAAAGATAGCTTGGAGCTTGAATGGTAAGTGGAAGTAAATGGCAGATATAACTCCTAAAAGGAGATGAGGCTGGGGTTTTAATGCCACTCGGGCACAGGAGGCGTGAACTTCAAGCTCTAACACAGCCAGATCTATTTCTATTTGGGAAAAAAAATCCCCAGGATGGACCTGAAAAAAGTCTCCAGCTGCTGGGGAGGAGGTTCTGGAACTGTAACAAGAGTCACCAGAGCGAGCTCTGTGGCATTATGTGCTGGGTGAATGCTGGGAAGTGGCGTGGCTGTCTCCCAGACGGGCCCTGGGCCTTTGCCAATGATGAGACACTGTCCTGATAAGCAAAATACTGAAATCGGTGTGGCTGCTCTCCGCCCTGACATAACTCTGGGTGGAAAAGAGGCCATGAAGCTGTGGTAGCCTTAAAGGACTTCAGGCGGAAGGGCTGGGGCAAGGGTAGTAATCAGCATAAAACATAAAGTCCGAGGATGTTGGCCAACAGCAGAAGAGGGCTGGTGTGTGGAACAAGGACATGAGCAAAGTCAGGAACAGAAGAGTCATAAGGAAAACATTCAGATAAACCAACTTCTCCCATATCTCAGAGACCCATATGACCAGGCTGGCGGTACTTACATTGTCTCACTTTCAGAATCCCCAAAAGCCATTTTTTCTGAGCCTGCGGGAAGAGGAAGCAGAGTCTTCCCCCGCCCGTGCTCAAGGATAACCATGAGTTCACACTGGAGGCTGTGGGCATGCTGCTGGACATCTTGACACACCACATGGGGCCAGTCTAGGTGATTCTTCTTGTTGGCCAAGATGGGGATAACCACCTGGAAGAAGGGTGCATGGGAAAGAAGGCAGATGTTCTGCTTCTGAGACTTACAGAAAGACTATCCTGAGCCCAGAAAGCTATACACAGTTTGCAAGTCACTGTGCTGTAAGGCCTAATATTAGGAGCCAACATTATGTACTGCCTTGACATCTGATAGAATCAGGAGTCTCAGAGAGCCTATCAGAAGCTTCCTTCCCTATTAGCTCCTACACAGAAGGTCCACTGGTCGAACAGTCCTCCGTATCAAGGGGACCAGGTACAGTGGCTGCCTACCCCTGAGTAGTGGGTTTCAGATCCCTGCCAGCCAGTGGAATTATTCAAAAAAGCCAATTTCATCCTCCCACAAGAACCAGTGGGGACCACACATTCTTGATACTATGAAGCTTGCCTCTCACTTCAATCTGTTCCCAAGGGCAACCCCATGTGGCCCTGTGTAGCACGGTGTCCTCCTCCTCCTTTGGACTGTGAGTGTATGTGACTAATAAACTGCTGTCAGCCTCGTTTGACCTGTGTTCTGTGGCCAGCCATCCCTATAACCCTAGAGCAGGAATCCCTCCCTAATCAACAGGGTGAATAGAGGTGATTAAAATAGTCACAAAGGCCAGAGGCAAAGCAGAGGACAAATGCAGGTGAAGATGACCCTCTGTCTTCAGGGGGTGTGGTGCAACATCTTACAAAAGTAAAGCAAAGTTGAGCATCTTGCCGCCCTCTGTAGGGTGAACATTAGTTAGTTTTCGACACCAAACATAGTTCCTCTCCTTTTGGTACCCATCTCCAGATCCAGAGGTGAACATTGTGAATAAATTTGAACCAATGAGCCAGGCCAAAGTCTCTTATCGGAACTTCTGAGGAAGAGAAGCATTCTCTTGCTTGAGTACAGAGCGACTAGCGGCCATCTTGCTACCATGTGGAGCCACCATGGAGAAGACGGAGTCCACAGATGGAGAAAGGCCAAGGCCTATGACATCCTTGGAGCTCCTGCTCTTGAACTTTTTGAGCTAGTTTAAATGCTATGACTAACAACTTAAAAAGTTGTAATTAATACAACTCACTAGGAAACTCTGGCTGTCAAATGCTCACAATTAATAATATAAAGAAAAAGAGGACATCCAATAATGTGGAAAGGGACTGTTCAATAAATAATGAAAAGGAAATATGCATCTCTGTGGTTGATTGGGTTCTATACATGACTAATAAGTCTATGTGGCTATAAAATAGAATACCTGGACCTAACATGCAAAATCCAAGAAGACAGTCCTTGCCTGGTCTCTCTGAAAATGATCACTGAACTGAGAACTTACACTCCCAGGTGAACTGGGAGTTCCAAGAAATGAAATATCACAAATTGAGCTCTACTCACATTCATGTTAAGAAAGGACTCTTTGGACCTAGGGCAGAAAGGATAAACAAGAGAGGGGAGCGAGCATGAACAAGGATTTTCCTAAGATCCCAATGGCAGGCACTGCATCTTCTTTGATCTTTACATATATGCAGTCCTCCCTTGGAGCTGGATATAGGGAGCACTCAGTAGACGTTCATAAGAGAATGTCTGCTGTCTGAGCAAAAAGAGGTAGGTGGGTTTGGGCTGGACTTTGCAAGGCTTTGAGTGATAAGAAGATAATGAATGTGAACTCTATGAAATTAAAAGCCAGTCATTCTCTTACTCCGTGAATACTTATGGAGCATCTACTATGTGCTAGTACCGTTCTAGATGCTGGGAAGGTACACCGGTGAACAAAACATATAATGATTACTGACCTCGTAAAGTTTATATTCTAGTGAAGAAAGAGTCAATGAGCAAGACCTACGCAGGGAACAAGAGAGGTGAAGAGAACAAGAAATGTGGGGTGGAGGAGGGGTGGCAATGGTAAACGGAGTGACTGGTGTATGCACCATTGGGAAGGTGACATTTGAACGAAGACTGGGGATGACTGGGAAAGTGCTGTGTGTATTCTTGAGGGCGGTATATGCCTTCTGATTAGAAGGAACAGACAGTGGAAAGGCCTGAAGGTGGGAGTATGCCTGGTATGACCAAGGAGCAGTGTAGAGGCCTGTGAAGCCAGAACTGAGTGAGTAAGAAGAGTAGGGGTGAGTAAAGGGGGTCAAATTACATGCAGCCCTGCCTGTAGAATTTTGACTTTTACTCTCAGAGAAATGGAAATCATGGAAGGGCTTTGAGCAAGGGAGTAACATGGTAGGCTCACTCCAGCTGCGGTGTTGAGCACAGACTGTAGGGGGGAAACGTGGAAAAAGATCCATTAGCAAGTTATTACTATAATACTGAAGACAGTGGCTTGGCACAAGGGAGAGTAGAGGAGATAGTAAGAAATGGTCTGAATCTACATAAATGATGAAGGCTCCGCCTACATGATTTTTTAATGGATTGGTGGTGGGATTGTGAGGAGTCAGGATGACTCCAAGGTTTGCGACTTAAGCAACAGGAAGAATGGAGCTGCCATTAACTGATGTGGGAAGATAAGAGTGGAGTAAGTTCTCGAGGGAAGTTCAGGAATATGTTTTGGGACACATTAGAATCTTATCTATCTATAGGCCTTCTAACTGGGGACACTGAGTCGTCCGTTGGCTGTGGTAGATGGGAGGTCAGAGGAGCAGGAAAGCCTGGAGACAACGAAGCCGGGAGGTGCCGGATACAGACTACAGACGGTTTGTAAAACTCGAAAGCTGAGCGACCGCCCCGAGGGATGGACAAGAAAAGGTGTCTAAGGAATAAGCCCTGGGGCTCTCCCATTCTCGAAGTTGGAAGGAAGGGGTGTCTCCTATGGAAGCTGAGAAGGGAGGGCCACCGAGACAGGAGGACACCAGAAGACTAGTATCCTGGGAGCCAGGCGAAGCATGTTCTTCTGGAAGGAGAAGCCCGTGAGGAGCGGGGTCAAATCCTGTTCAGTCGCAGGTCAGGCAGGGAAAGCACCCAGACGGAGGCCGGCAGCGACCTGGAGAGGCTCCTCAATTTCCCTCCCGTGCGGCATGAGGGCGAACACCTGATGAATGAGTGTAAAACAGGGGAAGAATGGGACCCAGTAGGAACAGACACATATGCTAGACATTCTGTTATAAAGGGACCGTGCAGGTGGGATGATAGGGGGTTGGAGGAAGGGAGGTTTCGTTTGGTGAGGGAGGTCTTGTTCATTGACTCTTTCTTCACTAGAATATAAACTTTATGAGGTCAGTAATTGTTGTATGTTTTGTTCACCGGTGTACCTTCCCAGCACCTAGAACGGTACTAGCACATAGTAGATGCTCCATAAATATTCACGAAGTAAAAGAATGACTGGTTTTTAATTTCATAGAGTTCACATGCATTTGTCTAGTGGAGAGGGAAAAAATAAGAATGTAGGAGAGCGGGGAGAACTGCTGGCGCTACCTCCTCAGGATGAGAATGGATGGGTTCAGACCCCACGCGGCAGTTTTGGTGTTAAGGCTGGGATCAGGTGACAGCAGACACTCCATCTCCGCCATAGAAAGAATGGCAGAGGATATGGCTACAGAGTGTGGCATATGGGGTGGATACAAGAATTTGTAGAAACTTTTATTGTTTCCTTTTTTAAAAAAAAAAACAAGAAAGAGCAAGAGCAGCGCAGAGAGAGGCTGAGAGAAGAGAGTTTGGCCATACTGCTGAGCACCCCAGGGAGAACTGGAATTGGAGAGGGCGAGGAGCCGAGGGTGGGTCAGGGAAGTGAGGAAGCTTTTAAGTGGGATGCAGGGTGGCAGTAATTCCTGTGCTTTCTGGATCACCTGTGACACAACACACCCCACTCCAGCCGTCCTAATGCGTTATTCCTAGGTTTCCTGAGAGCCCTCTGGGGCAGTCGGACCCTGGCCGAGGTGAGCAGACCTGCTCACATCACACTGATGAACTTCACAGAACCAGGTTTTTGTTTTTAATGCATCAGCATTTTTGATGTTCCTTCCTTCTATTTAGCTATATCCCTCTAGGTTGCAACACCCAAAACAGAAAATTATGTTCAGAGAAAAAGCATTTAGCCGGATAATAGAGCATATTATTATAACATATTCCTAATACGATTCACCCTATTTTCTTTAACTTACCCCTCTTTTCTTTTTCAATTACAGTTTACATTCAATATAATTTTGTATTCGTTTCCGGTGTACAGCCTAGTGGTTAGACAATCCTATACTTTACAAAGCCATCTCCCCGATATCCACAGCACCCACGTGGCCCCATACACAGCTATTACAATACTATTGGCTATATTCTCTGTGCTGCACCTTACATTTCCATGTCTGTCTTGTAACTACCAACTTGTACTTCTTATTCCCTTCACCTTTTTCACCCGCCCCCCTCACCCCCAGCAACCGCGAGTCTGTTCTCAGTATCTATGAGCCTGTTTCAGTTGTGCCTGTGACAGAACCACCGTTTGAATCCAGGTCTGTCATACTCCAAATCCCAGGCTCCCTCTACAAACTCAGGACTTCAAGAGAGCATTCAAGTTTCAGAGCTCCAGGAAAGCTAAGCTGGCAGTGGCAAATAAAGTGGCCGGGAGGGGGCTTTCTTCTCTGGTCGACTCACCCTTCGTGTACCACCCGCCGCCCGCCTACCCTCCCACCTACCCCACACCTACCCCACACTCAGCAGAGAAAGACTTCTCTCAGCCAGGTGGGACTTTTGGGTTTAGTGATGCTGAATGAAGAGGTAGAAGGACAAGGGGATTGATCCACAGTGGAGAAGAGAGAGGACAGAAGGGGAGGGATGGGCTTCAGGGATGGGGTGAGCAGAGGTCTCAGCGGGCACTGGATCAAGCCCAGGGTGTATGAAAGAAGACAGGAGCAGGGTGGTTGAACAGCCTAAGAATCACTCTGAGAGTTTTGAGAAATGAAAGTAAAGGTCTGGATGTATTTTAAAAATGATTTTATTAAGGTTTTTCAATAGATAACACATTTACATGGTACAACTTGTAGAAATATGAAAGCTTTTACAGTGGAAAGTAAGTCTTCCTAACCTGGTACCTCGGTCACTCAGGTCCCCCTGTGGCTCACTCTGTAAATGAATGTCCTCCCTCCCTCCTTTTGTCCCTTCCTTCCTTCCCTCCTTCCTTCCCTCCCTCCCTCTTCTCCCTTTCTCTCCCTTATTCTCCTTCTCTCCCTTCTCCTTCCTTTACTCTTCCTTTATCTCCCTCTTTCCTTTCTTCTTCCTTCCTTTCTTTTTATCAGAAATACTATTCACAAAATTCTGCACCTTTAAAAATTATCTTAAATTGCAGCATTATCTACAATAGCCAAGAGGTAAAAGAAACCTAAATGTCCATCTATAGATGAATCGATAAAGAAAATGTGATGTATATTTCAGCCTTAAAAAGGGAGGAAATTCTGTCATAGGCCAGAACATAAATGAACCTTGAGGACATTACGCGAAATACCCAGTCACGAAAAGACAATACTGCATGATTCCACCTATATGAGATGTCTGAAGTGATCAAGTTCAAAGAGACAAAGTAGAATGCCAGGGGCTGGAGGGAGGAACAGGCAGATAATTGCTGTTTAGTGAATGTAGGTTTTCAGTCATGCAAAAAGTGGGGGAGGGTCTAAGGATTTGTTGCACAATTACGTACATGGGATTGACAAGAGGGGAGACCCAAAAACCCCCAAAATTTATTTATAAAAAATTGTGTATTTATTCTTACATGTTTAAACGTCAGCCACCATCAAAGTTCTCTCCATTTGATGCAATACCCCTATCGAGACTTTTTTTCCACTGCTCAAAACAGTTTTTGAACACATTGATTTTGATGTCTTTTAATGCTTCTGCCGTTTTTTGTCCGACCTCTTCCACATTTGGCAAAACATTTCCCTTTGAGGACTTTCTTCAACAGGGAAATAAACAAAAAGTTGCTCGGGGCAAGATCAGGTAAATAGGGAGCTTGGGGCCAGGGGTCATGCTGTTTTTGGTCAAAAACTGCTGAACATTCAGTGTGGTGTGGGCAGGTGTGCTCACAAATCACCCATCATGAAATGGGCAAATGCGTTCAAAGAGTTTTCAAAAAAGTTCACTGAAGCTGAACAGCCTCTCACAACACTGCCAGCTGGTGCACTGATACAAATGGAACCCTAGAGCGCTCGTCTCGTGGGGCAGCCTGTACTATAAGGAGCTGCCCCCCAGAAGATAATTTTGGTTTTTTTGGGGGGGGTCCCCCTTGTATTGTACTCTTCACTTAGAAAATGTTGGGAGGGTGAATGTTATCTTATGCGTTTATCTTATCTAGGACTATTTCATATCAACCATTCCTTTTAATTATAGATGGACCTTCTTCATTCGTCCAGTTGCCTTACTGATGAACATTTAGTTTATTTCCAATCTCTTTTCAATGCACCAGTCAAAATTCTTGAACATTTGAGGGTTTGAGTTACTTTAAAATGACTTTTGCTTTCTGGACTATCTTTGGCCATAACACAAAACTGAGATGGAACTGCTGTCTCCCATACACATTAGGTGTAGTTCCATCGAGGAATCTTTGTTCAACCTGCTCCCCACATCAGAAGTTTACCTTGCTCTCTGCTTATATTAATTACCCTCTTTTGTTCAGGAGCCAGTTCAACACTTGAGGCTAAGCATGGCGCTCACAACACAGAAGTCTCCCTCCGTCATTCATGAGGGGATTTGATCCAAGCTTGGACTTCTGCAGGGATGGTGTTCAGACAGTGCAGAGCAGTGAAACCATTCTGGTCGTTAAAATATTGATTTACTTTCATAACTGCCGAGTAACCTAGCTTCCATGGGCCCCCTGAGTTGTGTCATCCCAGACCCTTCCTGGAAATTCTCTCCTCCCACAGCCTCCTAATAAAGCAATCAAATGAGCTAACACCTCACTTAGTGGAAAGCCTCCAAAGCCGGACCAGCACTTGGGCCAATTTGCCTCCATCCCAGTCAGACTAGTTTTAAGTACTTTAAGAATATGATTAATTTCATGGGTGAGATCTTGCCTTTGTTTCTTTGGTACTCCCCAGAGCACCTACCACAGGAAACATCATTTAGCTAGTACTCTGTAAACACTTAGTTCATAATCTGCAAGATCCAGGGCACCAAGCTTCCAGAAGCACACACATTCAACTTTCAGGGAAGTGTGCTCCCGTTCCAGAAAGGTCTAAACGTCCCAGGAGTCTCTCCTGGGTGCCCCGTCTTAAACCTCCTGGCTCTCTCGGCCTCCGCTGTGGGGCCACCAAAGCATTCCAGAATCCACACCTCCGAAGACCCTCCTCCCTGAGCGCCAGACAGGCCCCTCCCAGTGCCTGTTGGACATTTCCATCTGGATGCCCCAATTTATCTGGGCACAGGGCTGATCTTTGGTTCATGGTTGTGTGATGAGTGAGATGAAAATCAAAACCAAATCACCTCCTCTTTTTAACTCTTCCCCAGAAGCAAACACTGTTTATAGCCTCAGTGACCTAACAGAAACGCCGTTTGCTCACCACTTCCAGCTTTCCCCAGTGCCAGCTGAAGGGAGAGATTAAGATACACAGCCTTAAAACGAGGTCAGACCCCAGGAACTCTTCGGACTCTGGCCTCCCCTTGACTTTTACTTGAACTCTGGCCCAGGGCAGAACCAAGTACTAGATCGCTCACAGTGTCTTACTCCGATCGGGCCCCTACTTAGATTTCCCCCGTCGCCTCTTCGGTGCCGTCCGAGGTCTCGTTTTCCGTCCATCCCCGCCCCCATCCATCCCCTTCCCTGTGGGATTCAAACTCCGCTCGGAGTCTCGCTGCTCCTACGGCCCCGCCCCTCCCCGATGGCCCCGCCTCCGCCCCGTCTGCCCGCCCCTCCCCCTCCCGAGCGGCAGCCAGCGCGGGGTCACCTACCCACCCTCACCTCGGAGAACAGCGCGGCCAGGTGCTCCAGAGGCGCGGCGGGCACGTCTCCGCAAAGCACCGCACCGCGGAGGCTATTGGGCCCGGGCGGCTCGGACCTGGTGCGCAGGAAAAAAAGCCCCTTAGCGCGAGGGGGGTCGGAGTCGGGTCCCGCGTCCAGCCCAGGCCACAGCGCCAGGCCCCCGGGCCCGGGCCGCACCACCAGCAGCGGCCGCGGCCCCTCGGCAGCATCGCGGCCTAGGAAGGCGTGGAGCAGCTGCTCCGCCTCGGCCGTGCCGGCGCAGCGCTCCCAGGCGCCTGCAGCCGGCCGCAGGCTCTGGGCCACATAGGCCCCCAGGAGTCGCAGACGCGGGTCCCCGCCGGGTTCCTGGTCCGCGTTTTCTTCAGCCAGCTCGGCCGGCTCCTCGGCGCTCGGCATCCCGCGCTAACTCGGGCTGCAGCGGTTTCCTTAGCGACGGGGACGCGGCCGGGACTCCCTCCTCTGCTCCCCTCCTATTGGGCACATGACTCCTGGCCCCTCCCCTTGCAGTCTAATAAGGTAGGAGAGGGACGGTTGGGGAAGGGGTGGTATCGCGTCGCTGTTGCTAAGACGCCAGCCGACGCTCCTATTTAGGGAGTGGTCTCGTGGATTGGAGGTGCTCAAGGGTGATTGTCTTGGTCAATGATTTATTGATGAGGTGCGTTTCGTTAAGGATCCTGCTGGCTAAGGTCAGATTAAATTCTTTAGAGGTCTCCAGGCACTGAAAATATTATGGTTCTCCCATCTATTTTCCAAATGCGTAATTCAAACTTTAAAACAATGTCTAATAGATATAAAATAGATATAAGGGATTTCAACGAAGTTTTTATTTCTTGATGACTGAAATACTTTAGAACAGTGCTTATGTGGCTCTTGAACATTTGAAATGTACTGGTATGAGTGAGGAACTGGATTTTTTTAAATTTAATTTTAATTTCTATCACTAGCTATTCTATTGAAGAGCTCAGGGTCAGCATTTTAATATAAATTATAAAAACAATATATTCCTAGTTTCCAGCGTTATCTATGCCTCACGTGTGTGGACTCAAACCCTGAGATCACTTGGATTTCCATGAGTATGGCCCCAGTCAGCTCTCAGCAAAGCACTAGTAAACAAGCAGAATGTCCAGAGCCTCCCCATCCTGCCCGGATGTCTGGATCTTGTCTTCAAAAAGGGATAATACGAAGCACCTTTCCTAACCTTAGAAATGAGCATTTGTTGGCTGCCGAGTCTTTCTCCACTATTAGGATGTAGATAGCTTGGCCCTTTACATGCCCGTAAGATGTGAATGGGACAAGGAAAGAGACGACCTGAGCAGCCTGCGGCCTGCAGGTCGGAAGTGAGCTCCCCTCTGCCCTACCACTCTGCCTTCAGCCACTGAGTTTCCGGGTAACTAATAGCATGTATGATGGGCTTCAGAGCAATATTAACGGCATAAGCACTTGTCAAAAGCAGCTCAGCTAACAAGAGCCGCTCAGGAAAAGCTAGTAGCTGGAATGTAAAATGACTGATTTTACAATGACTGGGAAACGAAAGAGGATACGATGGAAAGTGCCCACATCAGAAAATGAATTCTTATGTTTGTAAATTGTTTTATCATTGCTAGATTACATGGTAGGCAGACCAACTATGAGGGAAGGGACAAAGCAGAAGCACTAAAACAGTTTTTAAGATGGATTTGATCATTGGCATACCAACAAAAGCATCAGGGAAAAATAGAAAAGTTAGTTGCTTCTTACACATTCACATTTTTAGAGATTTTTCTTTGCACATAGGAAGGCATTGTTGCCATTTTAATGCTTAGGACCTCCAAACGCATCTTTCCTGCTCATGTTTTGTATAATATAGAGGGCGAATTCAGGGCCTTTAAGTCCCTATACACCCTGCAAATAAAGTTCCTACCATCTCCACCATGGCCTGTTTTGCCCTTCATTCTCTTTGTTGCTTTGCTCCAATTTACATAAAAATAGAAACACAGGAGGAGCCTTGAAGATGTCTGCCTGAGCGAAGGCTCCCGAACACTGGCAATCTCAGCTTTCTTTCCCTCCAGCATCACACCCTTAGTCTCCTCCTTGGGGCCACGTGGGGGGCATCTATATGGGATTTATTGAAAACAACTGACACAGTCTTTATATTGTATAATTATGGTTAAAAAGTAAAAATGTATATTATTTATTTATTGCTGTATAACAAATTACTTCCAAAATTAGTAACTGAAAATAGCAATAGACATTTATCTCATATCGTTTATAGAGGGTCTGGAATTTAGGAGCAGTGTGCCCGGGTGATTCTGGCTCAAGATCTCTTATGATGTTTCAGACAGGGTGTCCTCAGGGACTATATCCTCTGGAGGCTTGAATGGGGCTGGGGAGCCGCTTCCAGGATGGCTGGCTCACGTGGTCCAGGAGTCAGCGCTGGCTGTTGGCAGGGGCCTCAGTTTCTTAGCAGGTCGAGTTCTCCACTGGGTACTTGAATGTTTGAGTGGACTATGGCTGCCTTCCCCTAGACCAAGTGACTTAAGAGAGAGAAGACGGAAGCTACAATATCTCTTATGACCGAGGTTTGAAAGTCACACACTGTCCTTTCATAATCTATTAGTTGCAGATGTCCACCCTATTCAATGTGAAAAGAAACTACACCAGGGCGTGCATACCAGGAAATGAGAACCATTGGGTGCCATCTTAAAGGCTGGCTATGTACTACAAAAGGTGTTATGGAAGATATTAAATTTTTGTAATTGTTCAAATGAAATCATTTTTTTTTAAATTAGAAACTTAAACTCACTTCCTAGAGCATAATGTTTTTATACCCGGTTTTCTTGCTTGAAATGGCTATGCATAATTTCTATTCAACACTTTTTAATAATGGCCTCTTTAAATTATGGGTAGTCATCATTGACAAGGAATTTGTTCACACAAGCAAGTAATGCAAAACTTAACGCCTTTTGCGAACATTCAAAAATTAATAGTTGACATCATATTTATAGAACCCAACAGGTCTCCTTCTCCCTTAACAAAAGTTACTTTGAAATACCCGTGATGCTGCTAATGGGTATTGAATATAAACCAACCTTTCTATGTCAAATATTTCTAAATAATGATGACATTTTCATTCAAAGAAGGTGCATGCATTACTATAGTACTCTCCCAGCAGCCATCTTTGGATGCCGGTAAATGAGACATCGGACACAAATGGACGGATACATTGGATACATAAACAGGGGAGAGCCTAGGTTGCTTGGGGCCCCATCCAGGAGGCACGTGTAAGAATATCGGTTGTTGCGTTGTTCATAACAGCACAATCATGGGAAATAAACCAAGTGTTCATCAATGTTAGAATGGATAATCAATTGTGATGTATACCATTCATAGAATACAATGCTATACAGCAGTGAAAATGAATAGACTACAGCTGTATGCATCAACATGAAAGAATTCCAAAAGCATAATGTTAAAAAAGACAAGTTGCAGCTGAATATATTCAGTATATTTATTAGAGGTTTAAATCAAATGAAATGAACAATATTTTGTTAGGCACACATATATGTAGTAATCTAGAGAAAGTAAAGGAATGATAATGTCAAAATTCAGATTGTGATCACTTATTGTTGGGGACGAAGAGCTATGGGATGGTAAGGGGCACACTGGGGACTTTTATGTTCCTGGTAATGTTCTTTTTCTTAACGTGGATTATATGTTTTAATCTTATCATTCTTCTTAAACTGTACATACATATTGTGTTTTTCTTTATATGCATAATAGTGTATGTGTGTGCAATGTATGAAGTATCACAATTTAAAAAAATAAAAAGGATGGATGTGGCATTTATTGTCTTCTGACTGTTGTGGGGCAATTCATTTCAGTTACTGGGAATAAATGGTAATAATCTATTAGATTTACAAAATTATTTATCAGATACCTTTAAATTCTTAATTGGTTAGTTTTACCAATTGTATAATTAAGTCTATTACCGGTGATTTCTTTGTCATCACATTAAGCAGGCACTGTTCGGCCCTATGTTACTTTACCCCTCGGCTCTGTTCAACACAGCAGATCCAGGTGCGTCGTATGGAACTGCCCTTGTTCTAGTCTCTTGAATTCCATGACACCCTCTCATTCTCTTGACTCCTCTCTTTTGTGTATTCTTTCAATATTGGCATTGCTTAGACACCTCTCAGAGCACCTGGGCTTCTCACTTTAAAATCTCATCTTGTATGAACTTACTCATCCCAGATAACAACCCTTCCCTTTATGCCAGTGGCCCCCAAATCCATACCTCCAGCTCAAGGCCAGGCAGGTGTAACATTTTCCGGTAACACCTGTTTTCCCTTCAAGCCTCTATAGAAATCGTTCCACTGCCTTCTGAAACTTAGTGTCAAAGAGAAGTCCGAAACCAGCTTGATTTTGTTCCTTTGTAGGTAACATTTTGAAATAACATGATTGTTTAAGAATTTTTTTCTCTCTTTTTATTTTTTGAGATTCAAAACAAAAAAGTTTTAAAATAAAGCTAAAGTCCCATTGAATTGATTTTTGCCTGAAATTACGAGAGCCCTTTCGGTTCTCATAACGATGTATTTCTTCACAGTGGGAAAGATCGTTCTATGGAATCTTTGATTATTACTTATTTTCCATTTGCACTTTCTGGTCTGGGTTTCCAGTAATGCAAACTGATAGAGTATGCTAACAATTACAAGTAGGGGATATATTTTAAAATACTAATTGGGGTTTTTCATTCCTGTGCGCTTTGATGTTGTCCTGTGGCTCTTCACTCTGTGAGTTAGTGACATTTTAATGCCTCGGAGGAGTGTGGATGCAGCCTAAAATAGTCCATTGAATTTCTGAATGGTTTTTAAACACATAGCAGAGACAATAGCCTTGCAAGCCATGCTATTTCTTTTCTTTCATTGTAAGAGTGAAACACTTCAGAAAGAGAAAGGGTTTATGTTGTATTGCTCATTTATTTTATTTCCAAGTGCTTGGCTTTGAGTGTACAGGGCACAGTCTGGAGGACTGAGAGGTCAGAACACATATGCTAAACTGCAGATAGGTAAGAGTGCGTGGCTATAGGATAAGCAGATTTCCTTAGAAGGAGACCAACGTCTTTCTAGGATGGAGAGAAGGGCTGGAGAAGCAAAATGGAGGACAACTTGGATTTGGCTATAGCATTCTTGACCCTTTTAGGAGAGTCCAGGGAAGGGGACAGTATGACAACTACTACAGAAATGCTTGGGTGTCCAGAAGAAGGGAACGTTCGAGCCTGGCTTCCCAGGGAAGATGTGGGAAACTGCAAACCTGTGGAAAAGCCCTAACCCAACCCGGTCCCTGGGGTCGGAGCAGCAGCGGACACGGGCAGGATTTAAAGAGAGTAATGGGAAGGCAGCCTTCTGATAATACTACCATGGAGAATAATTATGACATGGAGTTGGTTTAGCCATAAAACTTATTCTTGTACTCTTTTTTCTTACTGGTAATTTTAAAGTTACTATGCAGCAGCTTAGGAAAGCTACTCTTATGCTAGGACAGACTGTAGACCAATATTTTGATAGCCTATGATAGAAGTTCTATGATAGAACTTCTGTCCTGGCTTGTTCAGGGATAAGGGCTGACACTTTTTAAGGTCTTTGTGGGGTAGGAGGGGAAAAGAAGTGCTTAGAGGGCCAGTCTGAGGCCGGGCTAAAAAGGACACAGCATAGGCACCCGTATCCCTGGGGGCATTGGTGGACAACAGCGCGTGGTTACAAAGTGGTTTATACGTCACTGAGAACAAGGTACGGATGAAGACCCTCTCCTGGTGACAGGAGGGTGTATAGGCCCCCGGGAACTTGCCAACCCTCCAGAGAAGAGAGTGAAAGAATTTGAAACCTACACAGACATTGGAAGTGACTGATTGTTCTCTTCTTCTTCTTGTTAAAGAAAACATTTTAATATTTCATATTAATGGTGGTGATTAACTCCTTTAGCTTTTCCTTGTCCAGGAAGCTCTTTAGGGAACATACTCAATAATACCCTAATATCTATGTATGGTGTCAGATGGGTATGAGATTTATCGGAGTGACCTCTTAGTAAGTTATATAATGTCTAAGCACTGGAGTGTATGCCTGAAACTAGTATAATATTGTATGTCAACTGTAATTGCAAACTTAAAAAATGATTTAAAAAAAAGAAGTGATTGAATTACCTTGAATTGGCAAGACTGCTTTCTACTGCTGACCAACGTGGAATGGCCAACGTGGCTTGGTCAGAGCTACTCCGAGTATTATGGAAATAAGGGGTTGACTAGAGAAATTAGAGCTTACATGACTATGGCAAGAACTGGGAGGTGGCAGTAGGAAAGGCTATATCGCTGGAGGATCAGAGAAATAGTCGTTAGCATCAGCCCGCAGCACTGGAGTGTGGAAAATAGGCTGAGTCTATGGAGGAGGTGAGAAGCTATAGCATCCATGTGCCAGAACCATAAAGCAGGAGCCTGAGGAGAGATCTTCAAAAGCGCATGTCTGCAGAAGCACACGGGAGTCCTTGGCAAGGTCTGCAGACACCCCCAGCCTGGCTGCCACGTTCCCCAGGATAAATGAGATTGCCAGACAAAATACAGGATGCCAGTTAAATTTGAATTTTAGAATATGTTTTTAGTAGAAGGATGTCCCAAATAGTGCATAAGACTATATGGGGAGGTGGGACATAGTATATTAAAACATTATTTATGTGACAGTTAAATTTAACCAGGCATCTTATATTTGTTTTTGTGAGATCTATAATTCTATCCATGAATAACAGCATTCCCTTTCCTCTCCCCATTCCAAATCTCATGTGTATTCCACTCTTTTGTAAATGCTAACAAAGAATCATGTAGTAAAGGGGATTCGGAGAAATGTCATTTCATAAGGGATGGTGGTGCCAGAGTGATAACAATTTGGAATAGGATATCAAGAGGCCACTTTGACTTAGATATAGGGAAACAACAACATATTGGAAATTAACAAAGACCACTCAAGTGAGAACAAGCAAAGACTACTTATTCAGAGCTTTTGATAGCAACGGAGTTGGCCACCATCACTTATGCTTTGACAGAGGCACAAAAGGAGGCATAGGAGTGGGAAAGCTTTATTATGGGAAAAAGAGAAGGCTCAGGTGTGGCCTGATGGAGCCTCTTGTCCTGGAGAAGCCGCAGGTGCGATAGCTAGAAGCGGGGCATCCTGTGTGATTGACAGAGGTATGTGTTTGGCTTTCTCTGCTTGGTCCTGTGTTGGAACTGGTGACAAAAGTTAAAGAAGCTGTCACTTATTAGTCAGGTCATGGTGGTGTGGGGGTCAGCTACTACCAGGATTATAGTTTGGCTTTCTGGACAGGTTGTTGCAGATTGTGGAAGAGGGTTCTGGTTTTATATATGGTTGGCCATTTTCCATTTGTATATCCAGTCTCTCAATATGTAAGTCTTTCTGGCAAGTCTGAGTTTTGTGCCCATGGAAAATATACTTTCATCTCATATAAATACTACCCTCTACGACACAACCCCAGCTTCTAGTCTACATCCAGTCTCACTCAACTGTTTTTGGGGAGTTTCTAGTTCTGATTGCAGAAAGTTGTCGAGGATGGAGAGTGTGGAGGATATGAGTGACTGAATACTATTTTGATTACCTCACATACTCAGCACTATGGTTAACACCACAAGTCAGCCAGTTACAACCTGTGGACCAAATTCAACCCTCTGCCTATTTTTGCAAATAAAATTTTATTGACTATTTATGTATGTATTCATTTTTTAATTATATTATTAATTATCAAAAGTATGGCTTTTTTCACACTGTAAGGGCAGAGTTGTATAGTTGTAACTATACAGAGACTGGATGGTCCATAAAGCCTGAAATAGTTCTCTCTACATAAAAAATGTGCTAACATTTGGTTTAGGTTGGATACTACAAAACCTTTTAGCTGGTAAGGACTCAAAGTAGCGAAGGTGTAAAGCAGTCTCAGTTACATGAAGCCAAATTCAGAATGTGTCTTGGTGGTTTCCATATCCTTTATAGTCAAAGGTCATCTTTGCAGACTCCAGAATCAGGTAACCAACCCATCAGTTATAGCTGCGAAAGTGAGGAACATTCTTCCTTTTGTGTATTTCCTAATTTTTGTGTATTTCTTAGTTATCCTAATAAGAAGTTAGAAGAGACTGCATTCAGAGTCCCTAGGTAGAGATCATTTTCAACAACAAAGCCATAATGTGCTTTCTCATTAATGGCTGTTAATGTTACGAACTACCTTCTTTTCTCCCTCATGGCCCAATGTGCTCTGTGGGCTGTAGAAGTAGTGGCCTCCCACTCCTGAGAGCAGGGATGCCTTCATCCGCCATTGCTTCTGCGTGCCGTGGCGATGCAGTGACGGACAAGATATAGCCTTGTCTGGAGAGAGTGGGAACCATCTCTTCACAATCCAAACATGTTATTAATAACAATGATAAAATGTGAATAGGACAATGCTAGGATCAGGCCTAAGGCTGTCTACATCCTGAGTCTAGTCACTTTCAAAAGCTCATGTACTCAAAAGTCAACAGAAAGGTGGCCCTTGACTTTGTTTATTTGTTTGTGTTTTCACCTGGGCACCCATTCACCTTTCTTCTAGTGATTGTTTACCACATTTTCCTTGGGTAACTACTTCCACTCCCTACCCTCAGCCTAGGTACTTCAGGTAAAGCTCTGTTTCCACGCTGGCACTGAAGCGTGTGCCTTGGCCTAAGATGACCACCAGATCACTCCATCCCCTGACACAGTCATCAGCGTGGCAGTGGGCGTCTGATCGCCTCAGATAGTAGAGTGAGCCCCAAGGCTTTGGTTTGACTCTTGGGGCAACTAAGAGCTTTTGACTTTCTCTTTGACTTGAACCTCGGGCAGGGCTAACACGGCTGCCTTGGCACCGCGAAGGGGAAGGGCTATCTGAAAATGGAGTCAAGACGAAGGACATAGAGCCGAGAGGGGGAGAAAGCAGTTCCTGCTGGCTGCTTGAGCACTGCCCTCATGCCGGACACTTCATTTGTTAGCTGTGAGCAAAGATGTCCTCTCCTCAGTGAGCCAGTTGGAGCTGTGTCTTTTGTCCCTCTTAAATAATGGTCACATTGGTGCACGTGGCAGGTAAAGGAAAAGGAGAGAAGAAGATGTCTGTTGGTAAGGGGAAGGAATCCATCAAAGAGACAGGCGAGAGAAAAAACCTAGGAGGGTACTTCCTGCAAAGCTTCTCTAGGAGATGTGAAGGGTAAGCCTCCAGTCACTTTGTTTATCAGGTAGCAACTCCAGATCACAAGCTTAGCTCCTGATGGTCACCCTGCTTTTGATTTAAGGCAGTAAACCAGAAATTAATATTGGCACATCTCCCTGTGTTTATTCACCATTCAATGTTTAATTCCCAGAAGGATGGAAGAAATAGTTAAATGTGCTGAACAATAACAATCCTTGCTTGCTTTTCCTATATACTTGTGTTATAAAAATATGCTATGAAGAGTCGATGATGCTATTTTCGAAAAATGAATTCTGCACATTGCTTAATTTTAATAATCTCTGGAGTGTAACTGTACATTTTCCACCCCAGGATACTAGTGGGCAGAACAAGGAAAACTGCAGAGAACACAACTTCTTGGCTGTTTCTTTTTGTGATTGTGGCAATTCTCAGGGCTTGCTGTTAGCTTTAGTTCCCAGGTGTGGTCCTCTTGATTTAGGAGGAAATCACACATCTAAGAGGCCTCGGGAACCAAGCCTTCTGGGGAAAGTGGGATTATAAGCGTGTGACATATACAGGGTCCAGCACAAATAACGCCCCTTTTTTATTACAAAATCATAAGCATGTACTTCTGTAACATAACAATATCACAGTCAAGCACACGATATGACATTTAGGTGAAAAGTTCAAATTAAAACTACAAATTATTACACCCATGTTATTACCCCACCAACCACACTCAAGCAGGCGTTACTTCTGCCGGACCCTGTACATTCAGTTGTGGCTGCATGAGTGAATGGAGTAATACATGTATTATCAAAAATCTGAAAAATTATGTCCACCTTTGTGCTGGTCACCTGGGCTAATGCAGGACGAGGGCTTGGGTAAGGAAGAGTTGCAACGATGAACATTGTTCTTCAAGGTGCCTGGGATGGAGAAGAGGAAAGATCCTTAATTCTCTGATTGCTGTTTTCTCTCCTATTTAAAGATGACTTTTCTGATTTTTCTTGTTTCCCTCCAGAAGAGAGGAAGATCTCAGTTCCTTTTCACTCTCTGTCTCATCTTTTAGCCACAACTTCCTTCTTATCAGAAATAGAGCCAGGTGGGCCAGATCACTTCCAGGATGCAGTGGACACAGCCCACCGAGAGGAGCCGTCCGCGGGGTTAGAGATGAGTGTGGCTGGGACGTGCTGCTCTCTGTTCTGGTGGCTCTCAGCTGCAGCCAAACATTCGGGTCATTAAATACTAGGGGTATTTAAAGGTACCAACGCCCAGGCCCACCCAGGATAACATAAGCAGTATCTGGGGGTGGGGCCCAGATGATTCTAATGTGTTGTCAGGGCAGAGGACCGCTGGGCCATTGGGAAGCTCTTCCCCATACAGGGCCAAGGAGTGGGAGAGCTGACTTACGTTCCCTCTTTGAATTCTCCTTTCTGGATCTCTATTTCTTTTGTTCTTTCTCTCTCTCTCTAACTCTGTCTATCATCTGTTGCTCTGCTTCTACTTCTCTTTCTCTCTTTATTCCTTCAGATATTCTTTTTTTAACCTGCATTTCTTAATTTTTTAATTGTATTTTATTGTTTATGCTGTTATGGTTGTTCTTCAGACATTCTATTTACTTGAGTCTGGAGAGGCCTCCCAGACTTAAGCACAGACTAAACCTCCGCTGCCTCTTGCGCCTTCAGAATCCCTCAGATGCCAAGTCAGGACTGAAGGAAAAAAACCGCAGCGGCTGCCCAGGGGAAAGCTGATCCCCGCGGGACACGAGGCCTGGGGGGGAGCGATGAGGCCCCTGAGGCCCGTGGTTCTCAAAGGGTGATCCTGGGGAGGCAGCATCATCAGCATCTGAGAATGAGTTAGAAATGCAAGGTCTACTGCAATAGAAACCCCGGGAGTGGGTCTCAGCATTCGTGTTTCCGGAAGGCTTGCAGGTGATTCTGAGGCATGCCGAAGTGGGGGCCAGGCTCTGTGGAGAAGTGCTCCCTGGTGCGCTCTTCACAGGCCTCTACCTTGGAGAAAGGAAATCATCCAGACGTCTGAGCTCACAGCGGGTTCGGGGACTATATTTTTCCAAGTAAATAACACTGTCTGCTGAAAGGAAACAACGCCACGTCTCAGTGACTTGCGTGGAAATAAACAAAGGCCACCCAAATGCGAAAAGCAGAGGCCCTTTATTCAGAGCTTGCTACAAGGGAGTCAGCCACTCTCTGAGAGAGGAGGAGATTTGTATAGTTAATCTTCTTCCCTGCACACACCCAGTATACGGAAAGGGAGTCACAAGCTCTTCTAACATTTATTGAGAGCTTACTCTGCGCTAAGCACTGTTTTAAGGGCTTTACCTGTATTGACTTATTTCATCCTCAGGAAAATGCAACGACTTAAGCACACGTGTAACCCCCATTCTACAGGTGAGCTGCCTAGAAGAATTTAAATAGAAGGTCTAGATAGTGGTGGCCTGGCTCCGGAGCCAATGCCTTTACTACTCTTATGTTCACTAGTAGTACACTGCATAGTGACCTGCAGGTGTTGGCCAGCCTCCGGCAAATATGAAAGCAGGAAGATTTTGTCTTCTTCGGTGGGAACAACAAAGTTAATCATGTGAAACCTCACAGGATGGCAGGAAGTATGTCCATTTCAAGTTGAAGTTGCCACCTTATGAGGGCTAGATTTCTTCTGGTGTATATTGTGTAGCCCTATCCAGATGAGCTGGTTTGGCATGGGGGGTAAGCTTTACTTTCGTGGAGAAACAGCAGGGAGCATGCTGGTTGGCCTGGTATGGCCTAGAGGTAAACCTAATTTTCACTGTCTTGGCTTGACCCATTTCATCAGATTCTAAGAACGGAATCAAAAAGACAGTCTCCATGGTTGTGACATGTGAGCTGCTCACTTCCTGGGTACACGCGGGCGTTGGAAGAGATCTGGCAGGCCTAGCCATGCGACCCGCGCAGGTGTGGACAGAATCGGAGCGCGTCCTCTGACCCTTCACGGCTCTCCTCCCAGGGAAGAGACACCAGTGGCCCCCGGTTGACTATGGGCTCTTAAGCTACAGGAAGAGAGGGGAGTGTCTGGTCTCCAAGGGAGTGGAAGCTCACAGCAGCCCCCTACACTCTCTCTCTCTCCTCTGCCCACCCTAATCCAAAGAGGAGGCCCTCTGAGCCGCATTGACCAAATTCCAGTCCAAAGTGAACGCCATGGAAACCCTTTCATCACATGTCCAGAGAAGTCAACAGGCGGGCGTTTCCTCGGCGGAGAGGAGGGCCAGCCAGCCCCATTTCCTCTTGGCTGGCTGCACTGCGCTTCCCTCGCTTGCCTCTATCGCCGCTGCCCACGCATACTTGGGAGGCATGCTTGCTTACAGGGTTGGCTAAACAACACTGGGCTGGGCTTTCTTCCTAAAAGAAACTCAGGCCATCTTTTTTCTTTTTCCTTCTTTTCTTCTCCATGCGGCCCTTGGCCCCTGAGGCCTTCGTCCCCCGTGGTTAATGTAAGCTGACCTGGGCCACGCCTAGGTCGAACACAGCCTGGGCGCTGAAATTAAACCAGCTGTGTCCTGGACTTAAAGAGAGTCTCTCCCTCCTTCTTATTCTTCCTCCAACTGTTAACTAGAGGAAAATGAACCTTCCACCAGTAGCTGAGTTCACCAAAATTCTACACAGCCCTCAACAATAATAAACGCTTCTTTACTTTGCTCTCTTCCCATTGCATATATTTCTCTCTAAGGTTTTGTGGTGAGAAGTGACAGTTTGAAGGACAGATTTAGATGTTTGGGATTTGGCATTTCCTCTTCCTCTTTCTGCTATTTTTTTGACATGATTTCAATTTACTGCTTCTCTGACTTTCTCTTGGTAACCCAGTTTCCCAGGGGTCTCAGAGCTACAGTGAAAACCAAGACAGTCCCGCTCAGCATTTTTGGAAGCTTTGCTGACCTAGGAGAAGGGCACCATGGAAACAAGCGAAGTAAACTTTGTCAGACATAATAAACATATATCACACTTTGCTAATATTGCTCAATAACCCTTTATACAACCAACACCTTTTATTATGAAATGCTACAACCCAACCTTCAGAGCTGTCTTTCAAATTCCTAGCCAGGACACTCACTGTCTTCTGCTGGGTCTCACTTAGGGGCTGAGGGCCTCGAGTTCAGGGCAGGCTTTCTTTATGGGGCTTTCTTTATGTAGACCTGTGTTGTCACTCTTTCCATGCTACCATTCCTGCCACATGTTGGCATGGAACATTCAGCAGGAATTTTCCTCTCAGAAGCCTAGGCAGGAAGCTGAGCAGAAGCCTGTGTGGTCTGCCTGAGGGACTGTCTTGTCCACCTCTCTCTTCTGCCACCTGTACTGGCCCACTGCGTGGTGGTGACCAGGACCGGACTCTCTCGGAGGCTCATGGCCTTACTGCTCTCGTGCTCTCTTCAGATTCTCCCAGGACTTCTTCCCTCGGTACAGGAAGGTGTTTCTCTCTGCCCAGTATAGCAGGGACGTATTCCTCCACCGCATCCTACGTGCAATCCACTCTGTGTTTTCTTCTCCAGCTTGGCTCATTGATAACCAGAGGTTTGCTTTTGGTATCAGTGAAGACACTCTATCCACTATGTGGCTCTTGCAAATACATGAGCATTTTTGCTCCTGTGAGCTTGACAAAAGTCAGTTTTGGAAGTCAAGGTATAACAAAGATGTCATCCTCTGGCCTCTGCCATTTTCCTGGGGGGAGGGTAGATGGAGGTTACTGTTGCTTTTTTGGACTGGTGGGGAAAAGAATAAGGATAAAAGGAAAGGGGAGGGGAACACTGCTGTTTAAAACTATCACTCTGTTGTAGGGAAATATGTAATGAAATTTTACAGAATCTATTAACGTTAGCATGTCCTGTCCACTGTATTCCTAGATTCCAGATGCTCTCTTCACTGGAGGCTTTTCCAACACTTTAGTGATGTCCCACTGTGCACAGGCTGTCGATGTGTGGGCTCACCCTACACAGTGTTGTCTGAAAACTGCCTGTCACTCTGGGGTGGATGATTGCACCCATTTTGAAGAAGGAGTTCCAGGGTTCCCTGACCATAGGGGCCAGTGGTAGACACTTGACCCAAGGTGTGGCAGGTTATGTTTTCCAAGGGTGGCCATGGCAGTATCTTCCATCAACATGCTTATCTTACAATACAACCTTGCTACACTCCCTCCAGGCGGCAGAGCCTGTGTCCTCTCCCCTTGGCCCTGGGCAGAACTTCATAACCGTCTGACCCCTGCACAGAAGTGCACTCTGTGACTTCTGAGGCTGTGTCACATGAGATGATCCAGCTCTTGTCTGGCTCATTCATTTAATATTTACCTTTTGTCCATTCCCTCTCTTTCTTCCAATCTTTAGATGCTTGTTCTCAGAACCCAGCCGGCATGAGGTGAGGAAGCCCAGGCTACATGGAGAGAACACACGTGAGAGTTCTAGTTCATAGCCCCCTGTCAGATCCTAACGAACAGCTAGCATTAGCAGCCAGACGTGTGAGTGAGGAAGCCTTGGAGACAATTCCAGCTTCAGCTACCACCTGACTGCACCTACACGAGGGAGCTTAGTGAGGACTCTCTGGTTGCATCCAGTCGACCCTCTGAATCATGAGAGATTACAACAGTAAATGAGGGTGGTTTTTTTTTGTGTAAAACTGGGGGTTTTTTTTCATGCAGCAATAGACAATGATATGCAAGGGGAGTCATTATAGAGATTTTCAGATTTCTCTTTCAGGAATTTTGGAATTGGGGCATAGAGAGATTCTATTAGCTAGCCATAGGGGCTGGGCCTGGGAGAGTATACAGACCAGTTGCTGAAGATGACACTTCAGTCAGGTTTGGCCACATGTAAAAGGAACCACACACAGAGGAATGGATGCTTGCTGCAGGAAGGAAATGAGAATCTGAGTCACTCAAAGAGAGCATGGCTTTCAACGTCTTGCCTTTGGAGAGACCCCATTATGCATTTAGACCTTAGATCCTGTGAAATGCTCATCTATCTAACAATAATAAAAAAATAAATAAGTAAATAAATAAATAAATAGTATTCTCATTTTTTTGTCTTCAACTAATTGAGTGCATTTTTGTTTCTTGTAACGAAATGATTCCTGATTAAGGCATGTATCAACCAGTTTGAAATGGAAATATACCTACCACTGGGTTCATATAAAATAAATCAGCTGCAGAAAAATTTATGTGCTTTTTTAAAAATGAGAACATTTTGATGGTTTTGCTACTGTAAGAGAAGAGGAGCCATTTGCCTTTGTAAACTCCCAGTCTTTAGCTCTCAGCACAGCATGGCATCTTGTGGTCCCTGGTTCTCTTCACTGGCTATCCTCTGATGCCCATCTGCCTGGGACATTGCAGAGTCACATTTTCTGGCTCTCCTGTGGTGGGATGGGCCTGTGTAGCCAGGTTTGAACAAAAGTGCTATGTGTCCCATCTGGGCTGCCATTTAATTGCCCTCGGCCAGACCGTCCGGAGTTCTCTCTTTCCCCTGCTCTGAGCACAAGCAACACTGCAGACACTGGCTGCCCCGGCTACGGAGGGGTGAGGAAGTACAATGGAGGCCCCAACTGACCCACACAGAGTGGGCGCGACCTAGAATTCTTTGCTATTTTAAGGAGACCCGAGAGTTATCACCACAGCATAATCCAGCCTGTCCTGCCAGCGTCAGTGACTCTGTGTCACACATTGCTGAGAAGATTGAGACCCTGCAGGAAAATCTCCCTCAGCAGCCCCTTCTCATTATCTTGCTATAGCTTCTGTCGTGTCTTCCCGAGAGGTTTCCACGGAGCAGCTCCTCCTCCCCCCATGCTGCTCCAGTGCCCAAGGGAAGGGATCTCATCCTGTGTCCATGTTCTTACCCAATTCCCTCTTCTCTTCAAATTTTAATGCACTCAGGTTCATGCATTCTTTATAAGTTCTCATTCAACCTTATGATGCCTTCCAATAGTCACATGAACTCTCTTCTATTAAACTTTCCTATAGATAGTGTAAACGAGCTGTCTCCTCATTTCCTAAATACTTCATTCTCCATAAACTCAGTTTTGTTCTAACCACTTCACTGAAGCTTGTTGCTTAAAATCGTTTGGCTATATAGATCAAGGCTATTCCTGAATTCCAAGTCTTTATTCTTATTGTAAAGTTATAGAATTTCAAAACGAAAGAAAACCCAGAATGATGTGCTCTTCAAACTTTAACATGCATAGAGCCACCTAGATACCTTGTCAAAAGACAAACTCTGAGGCCCCACCACCAGAGATGCTGACTAAGTCGGGGTTGGACACTGGCAACCTGCATTGCAATGAGCTCTCAGGGGTCACGATGTTGCTACACTGTGGACACATATTGAGTAACACTGGGTTAGATGACAGTTATTTGTTTTCACCAATGAAATGAAGATTAATGTCTGGACCAATATCCCTTTGTTGGCAGAGGAGGTCTTCTCTGTGGTTGCTTTGATGAACCAGCAGGAGCAGCTCTTATAAAGGGTCCAAGAAAATCATTAAGGCACACAGTTGGGAATGAGAGCAATGGTCCTAGTATTCTCTACTTGACACTTATTCTAGAACTTGGTTTTGGCATTGAGATTGAGGCTGGTGGCAAAACAACTTCTCTCCTCTTCATGGAGGGAACTCCAGCCCTGAAACACACATTTGAGCTCTATTTTTATGGGCAACAGCAGTAAAATAATGAACTGTTGAGAACTTTCTGTGCAAATGCAATCTTTGGGACTTTTTTAAAACAGATAAGCGGTTGATTTTGGGAAATCACAGAAAGTTAAGTTAAACAGAATAGGCAAGTATTTAAGGACCTTGTTCTTCCTCTAGCTTAATACCTTTTCTTCCTCTATAGCCACCTCTTGACACAGGGTAGATATGCTGGTGACTGGGAAGAGGCTATCTCATATTACATATTACATATTATCTCATAAGCAGTGGCTCCGGCCAAGGATCGTCTCTGTCCCTTCCATCAATCTACCCTTCTGAGGTACCAGCTGAGCTCACCAACTCCCTGTGAGATCTTCAAAAGAACACAGAGCAAAGGCTAAAGAAGCTGAAGAAGGATTTTAGAGACCTCAAATGGTCAGGCCCATTCATTTTGCTTTAAATGAGACAATTGAAATTTGAAGAAGAAAAGTCTTTCCACGTTCTACAGAAAAAAGCTGGCAGAGCCAGTACAGGGAATGAGGTCTTCTGACTCCTGGTCCAGTACTCTGTGACAACACCCTGTTCTCATGGGATGGGTACAGCGGGGTGGACAGACCAGGAAGACAGCAAAGAGTGGTTCTCCACAGTGTATACACCTACCTGGAAGCCTAGATATAATTTGAGTACAATTTGTGATCATTCAGGGATGACATCTATTGGACATGGGAAAAGCATTTGCATCTTATATCCCAACTTTTACAACTGAGGAAACCAGAGATGACATTGGCTAACACATCCTTGGTTTAAAAGTTACTGATTCCCTCCTTCTGGAACTTCCAAAGCACTCATTCTCAACCTCTGCTCTTTCTGATTTTCCTACCCCTGAGCCATTTGGAGCCCAAACACTGAGTGTCTTCTTAAAATCTTGAAAGGAAATATATATATATATATTTTACTCCTTTCTAGAGGCTTTGTGCTTCCTTATCATGCTCAATCAGAGAGGGAAAAGTTTGGTGTTCAAGATGAAAAGCTGTCTGAGACTCCTGGCACCTCAATGCTTCCAATGAGTTTCACTGGCCTTGGCTTATTAATGGTGGTCTATTAAGACCTCTTTTATTCAGATCTCACCAATTTGGAATTAGTGACAATTGTGACAGGGATGAAATTGAGGTTTACCTTTGAGAATCAAAGACAAAAAGTTAAACGAATTGTTGGAGTTGATGTTATTTAAAGGGGGTTCTTTAGCCTAGTTAAGAGAATAATCTTTTAAGGTATTATAGAAACACCATTTAAGGTGTGTTCAGAACTCTCTGACCCATACCTCTTGACAATTTTTATACGAATTACCTATTATTCTTACCCGTTCATTAAAGAAGGTCTTCTGGGATTTTCTATTTGGGAACATGGTACTAGTCTAATTTAGTCATTATATGTGTGTGTAAACGTAGTCATTAAATTGCACTTCTGTTAAAAAAAAAAATTCCAATTCAGAATTTTGTTTTCCTTTGAGTTTCCTTCCAGTGATGAATATAGATTAATGAAGCTTTTCTCTAGTTGTACTGTACTTACTGTGAGTCATCATTGGTGAGAGACACTATGACCCAGAAGCAATTCACTGTAACAGTGAGTAAATGACATAGTGAGCAAAACACACTTTAGAATATGTGTGGTTATATGTTATTACATATTAGAATAGTAGATAGGCTTGTAATTTTGTCCTAGGTCAAGAATGCCATCGGCAAGGGATAATAAAAGGATTTTTTGAACAGAAGTTGAACACATCCAATGAGAAGGGTTTTAATTACAATGGAGTTGGGCAGCTGGTAAGAGAGTATAACTGACTGTGGATTCTGGGAACTATAGGGGCACTACAGTTGGTTGAAGACCATGTCCTGTTTGGCAACACTTTCTTGGCTGAACCTGAGCCCACCAATATGTAGGTTATGGTGAAAACTCAGAAACACAGGATAGCAGATGATCTTAGCAGCATGAGTGATTATGTGCCAAAGAAAATCATGTAAAATATGAGTCCAAAGAAAGAGGGTCTTGAGCAGGAATCCAAATTTAAATCAATTTTCATGGTGCAGCTTGATTCTGTCATTTAAATGGCATTGATATCTAACCAGCTGTACTCTAATCACCCATGGTAACCACAAGAACTATGCCTAAACCCAAACTAAGACCTTTAGTCCAAGAATAATAGTGCTAGTGTAGATGAGTATGGATACAAAGTTATAACTTCTAATTACATTTTTAACTGGAATACTTTATCCATTGACACCTACCCCAAGCCCACCTTCCTATATTTCTTCTGTTCACCATTTTTAAAAGCATTATTAAGGTCCAATTTGCATATCATACAATTCACTCACTGTAAGTGTGCAATTTGATGATTTTTACTAAATGTATACAGTGTGGCCACCACCATCATCCAATTTCAAAACTTCTGTCACTGGAAAAGTTCCCGTGTTCCCATTTGCAGTCCAGCCCTGCTCAGCCCCCCTCTCCCACGATCTTCTACATCCTTCCATGATTTTTAATTCCCTTAAGTTTTGACTGTGTTTGTAAAACTAAGCACATGGATGCTTAAAGAGACAGGTTCTGTTGAAACGGCTTTATTTTTTTTAATCCATAAATATATGTTACTGACAAAAGTGGAAAAATCCTTAAGACTAAATCTTACTAAAGGGGTATCTGTTTACAGTACATATAGAATGTGCTTTGACAGGTAAGTAGAACGATGAGATTTGTACAGAAGCAGCAGTTACGAGAGCACTGCCCGTCATGAAGCTTACTGATGGGGAGGGAAGAGACTGTGCAAAGGTACAGATAGAAAGGTACTTCTGATCAGTACTACCATATAATAAACACGGAATCCATAAATTGGGCTAATGCATAAAAATGTTCATTAATCCCCCCCTTAGGAAATTGTGTCCCCCAACTAAAAATATTACAGTAAGAATTGCTTTTTATTAGAGAATTTCAAGAATTCTTCACTACAAAATGTCTAGTTGAGTTATGGAACTAGAGGAATATTTGCCACTATGAAGCAAATGAACGAGTCCTCCCATGGAGTGGCATTCAGGCGTCACCGCGGGAGTGGGCAGCGCAGTTGAGCGGGGGTCTTCCCCTCCCTCAGGAAGAAGGGCAGTAAGGAAATGCAGGATGTCATTTCTCTGACTGATGCAGGTCGATGTGTCTGCCGATTTACAGGATGGGTTTGATGATACTGACTTGTTCTCTCAATTCTTGCTTCACGAGCTTTCACTGGGAGGACAGCGGTGTCCCAAGGAGGGGCTGGAAAGGTACTAGGATGGGGTGAGGGCCCAGCTCCTAGCAGCTCAGGGGGTGATGCTTCCCCTTCCTCTGGCCGGAATGGAGCCTAGTGTCCAGACTCAGTCTTCAGGACCCAGGTTCTGGAGTGGGATGCAACATCCCTTGCCCCACAGAGCCTCTGCTGTGACTTCTCGTCTGTGGCTTGGAATGTATTTCCAGCTGCTCTCAAATACAAACTTCGCGCCTTTGTAGGCCGACCTCGGGACCTTTCTCCTCCAGCCCATTTCCTCTGAAATAGGAACTCCCTCCCTCCAGCTTTAAGGACCACATCAAAAAGACAACTTCAAATTCAGAATTTCCCAATGACACAACACCCTGGGTGACTTAGGTGTGCCTGTACGTGAGGACTTCCATGACACGCAGCCGGTAACCTATGGAATGGGTAGGCTCTTACACCTTCAGATAGAAGAGCATCCCTAGGTGGCCAAGACCATGGGGCCTACCCCAGGTTCTGGTGAGGAGTTGGTGGCTGTCCAGGGCATCTAAGGATGTCACCATGGGCAGCCTTCATGGGAGGCATGCAGCTCCGTTAAAGCAGGGGAAGAATGTGAAGAAAGGGGGGAGGGCAATGGTTAATGAAAGCCCTAGCATGTATGAGCTGGATGAGACTTCAGAGCTCATCTTGTCAAAGCCCCTCATTTTACAGGAAGCTGAGGCACTGAGCGAGAATGTGACTCACCCTCAGTCCCCTGGTGAGACAGAGAGCAGAGCCAGGGCACAAGTCCTGTATCTGTGAGCCTCGCCCTGTGCTCTTTCCTCCTACTGTGTGCGTCCTTCTGAAACCAAATCTAGAGCTCAGGAAGACTAATCTTTCACATTGAATCTTTCATTAAAATGCTGCATTTATAAAAAATAGCATTTGAACCCTGAAAAATACTTCATTAAAACACAACAAGCTTCCTTGAAAATACTTCGGAGCAGCGGTTCCCTGGTTTGGGGAAGATGGTGGAGGAATGTATGTGGGAGGTAACATGTCAACGCTTCCCAGAGCCGGTGCTTTCTAGGGTCCAGGTCATCAGCAGCCCTTTCAGAATACCTTGGGTTGGGTCCACAGTTGCCTGTGGGTGGAATCTGAGGCTGGAAGGCTGGTGGCAGACAAGGTATCTCTGAAGAAAATGGATCGTTTGGTAGCAGGGTTATTGAAATGGATATTTCTCCACACATGGAGAGCCATGAGGCTATCCAATGTTTTGGGACAAAGGGAGATCTGGGACATACGCAAGCAGGACAGGTGTGAGGTGGAACAGTGGCCAAGAGCCCTCAACGATATGAATCTTTGGCCAGGGTTGGAGCCTCTGGGCTAGTGGCTAGCAGGGGCAGGAGGCGAGGGGACTTTGCCAGCTGCAGGAAGCAAAGCTGACCTTAGAACTGTGATGCCTCCGGGGCAGCTTCTCTTCCTTCCCTCCCAAAGACCAGGGTGGGAGGGCCCTCGGCTACGTGTCCTGGGATATCACCTCCACGGGCAGGAGGTGCAGGATAAACCAATGAGGCAAACAGAAAACCTAAAGAATGTCATTTTTGTTGAATGTTTCTGTTGAATGTTTCTGTTGAAAGCTCTAAGTGTTAAAACTAGAGAGAATATAGGAAGACCGAGGAAAATAAATTAGGGATGGAGACAGGTAAGTTGAGGGGGAGGGCAAAGCCCGGGAGATGAGAGGAAGGAAAGACTGAACTGGCCTAAAAGACTTGAGGTTACGACAAGAGTTTTGGGGTGGGAGAGTGGAAAAAAGGGAAGGAGAAATTTGAATTAAGGGAAAGGATTGGAACTCTGTTGAAGGAAAACCCACCTCTCAAGACACTGGCAAGCCCAGTTAGGGGGTTAAAAGAATTCTTGGGAAAGCCTTTGTGATGTTCGAAGTCATGGAGTCAAGAGTGAACTGGAGGAACAAGATAGGAGAGGTGGAAGGGCATGAGGGATTGTGAGGTCTTCGCTGTCATCCAAGGCCAAGGAGACTGGGCAGAAGAGAACCTGTGTGGATCCCAGTGTATTCTAGTCAGGTCACCGGAGGCCCGCACAAAGAACAAGCAGAGAAACGTCCTGGGCTTCCCTTGCCGGGGAAGGGGGCCTTCCATTGTGGGGAAGGGCCTGATGGGGCTGGAAGCCCCCACCAGGGGGGATGAAATCTAGGTTCCAGTCCCAGAACCCTCTCCTACCTGCTGCGTGCACTTGCCTAGTAATGTGGCTTTGTTCCACAAACACGGGCGGGCCGGCTGCATAAATGAGAGACGTCTATGTTCTAGTTAAGACATAATGTTATGGATTTTGAAATAAGGAACTGAATTGGAACAAGTTTGTAGACTTCTCTGTTTCTCTTCCCTCCCTTCCTCCCGCCTTCCTTCCCTTCCTTCCAGACCCAGGGGTGAAGCAGAAGAATCATTTTTAAAAAGTAAGGGTTCAGGTGGAATTTTCTGCGCTGACTGGCAGCAGAAGGTTTTACACTGGATAGCAGTAAGGCTGGGATGAGAAATATTTTGGAAGTAACTTATTAAACAACCCCTGAGACAGAAAGACAGGGCCCAGCAGAAGCGTCATCCTGAGGGCTGGAGAACTTGGTGCCAAGAACAAGTTTCTCATACAAAACGAGAACGATGAGATCAGGTTTCTGGTTTGGAGTGAATGTGTGTCTAGACAGCCAGGGAGGGCATTCTCACAGACCCACGTCCTTTCCCCGCTGCACCAATAGGCAGCCTACAAGAGGGCCGGCCAGGGCTGGGCTAGAGGGCAGCAGGTTTAGGGGACCAGCTCTGACAGACACACCGTTGTTTCTGGGAGTGGCCAACTGCTCTCTTTAGGTTGATTTCCTCTGGCCCAACCTTCTTAGCCTCCCCTCTGGAACAAACTCCCATAAACCCCTGGGACCAGCCCTTGAGAAGGTTTATGTATTTGTAGGGGAGGAAAATGGACAGAATTATCCCTGTTCTCACAGCCTCACAGTGCCAGTGATGCCACCCCAGCGGGGAAGCTGAGGGCTGTGTTCATCACCCTGAGCCTTAATACCCTCATGATTATGGGGTGGTGGGCCTTGGGGGAGGCGGGGAGACAAGAGCTTTGGAATTCTTGAAATAAGTAAGAGGAATCCGTCGATTGATTCCTCTGTGGACTGTGAACTTGGTTAGACTAAAAATTCCCAGGACTGACACTGGGAAGTTCTCCCTGCCCCATCCCCACCTCCCTTTTAAAGGGCCATACATAGTAGATGCAGAACTGGGGGATCTAAAATCCCAGTTCACGGTCATTGTTTCCGGAGTCTGACTTTGGCGAGTCACCTTTTTAGTATCATACCTTTGCCCAATAGTTCGGAGCTGAATGCCCCAGCCCCGGCCCGGGAAGGCGCCCTGGCCCTGGGAGTAGGGGACCCCCTCCTCTCCCTGCCTGGCTCTGGTCTTGAGGGAGTATAGCTCGCTGTCCACGCTCCAGGGCTGTCCTATCCTGCCCCGCCCCACTGTTAGAGGCAAGGAAGGGGCTGAGATAAGCTGGCAGGGGCTGCCCACGCCCCTCAGGAGAGCTGAGGGGATTCATCTGCCTGATGCCCTAGTGTCCCCTGCAGGGGAGAGACTGGGGGGCTGCTCAGTTAGCGCCCAGACCGGAAGCCTGGAGTACCATTATTTGCCTTTGCTAATGGGTCTCTGTCTCTGTGATCCAGAGGAGCCACTGGTCTGAAGGCGAGAAAATGGAGCTGCAGGAGGACCGGAAATAGGGGAAGGGGAAACAGGCAGAGAGAGAGAATTCTAAACCAAGAAGGGGCCAGGGGAGGTGGGCAGTGATGGGGAGAGAGGAGTGGACATGGTGCAGGACAGCCGCCTCGGGCCCTCCTGGATTGAGGGCTGGGCTGCCCGTCTTGAGAAGCCTCTGCCTCCATCCTGCCTGGCATGCGCGGCGGGGCACAGGTGGAGCCCTGGGTGACAGGAATGGCGAGCCCCTGAGACTTAGGGCATCACAGTGGCCTCCCCACCTGCAGCGCTCTGGCAGCGGGCAGATGCCTCTAGGGGCAGAGTAGGGGAGGGGAAGGCAGGCCTGAGTGGCGGGTCTTCGTTCAGACCTAGAGGCCTGGAGGAAGTGTGGAGATAATCAGGTTTCTGGAGAGGGCGTCCCAAAAGTCCGTGTACCTCCTCGGTACTCTCTTCTGAGAGGGCCGGAGAAAAGCCCCAGGGAAGTCAGGGGTGCAACACCTAGGGCTGGGGAGGGGCAAAGTCCCTCACAAGTGGGCCAAGGGGACCTTGTGGGTGGGGTGCCAGCTGGAACTGGGCAGGGTTCTCAACGGTGGGGAGGCAGAGGAAGGAAGGGAGTCCTTCCTTCCCTTGGCTTGGGGCAGGGGGGCCAGGGGGATCCTCGAGGGGTCAGCAGAAGAACGGTGGCTCAGTGGGGACAGGACAGTTCCAGCTGGCAGAAGAGATCATTGTTGTGCTTATGGACACAGCAGCTCCCTGTCTCTGAGAGCGAGCGGGCAGTTTTTAGGCACTAGAAGATTCCCGTGATGCGGTTCTAGGTAAATGAATGAGACCGAGTAGCCTGCTCTGTCAGCCCGTTGACTGCACCTGCTGGCCCACTCAAACCCAGGCAGCTTCGGACCAGGGTCGGGCCAGGGACTCTTGGCTGACAGACCTGCAGCTGAGCCCAGGAAAGGGAGAGAGGACATGGAACTGAAAGGGAGTTGGGGATGGTGGCGGGGGTGAGGCTGGCCTAGCCCCTCTGCTCACTCCCCTTGACTCTTCTGGGACAGCGAGTGATTGCTCTAGATCCCAGTCTGAGCGCGCTGTGCCAGACCACTGGGCTGCGTCCGGGGAGTATGGCTTTCTGGGCAAAGAGAGCCCACCCCCCCCTTCTGCAGAGAGGCCAAGGAAAGGGAGACACGGGGCTATAAGCTCCGCTCCGGGCCCCTCCTGCCCCGGCCCTGCCCCACCAGGCGCCTGGCCCTGTCCAGGCAGTCACACGGTCACTTCGGTCTTGCTGGCTGAGTAGCAGGTGTGGTGGCCGGGGATATAGTGCAGCTGCTCCACTGTGTTGTGTCTGCGCGAGGCGAAGGCCTGGCGCTTGGCCGCCGTCTGGCTCTGGCCCAGTGTGGCGTAGGAGTTACTGGAGGCACTGGGATGGGAGTGCATCTTGGTCATGCGGTAGCGTTCCAGCATGGGTGTGGACACAAAGACGTCCGTGTGTGAGAGCGCCCTGGACAGGGCCTGCTCGGGGAAGGCCGTCCGCTCGGGGGACAGCAGCGGGTCCTGGGAGTGCAGGCGCTCCGTGGACAGCAGCTGCTCGTCCGACAGGATGCGGTCGAAGGGCATGCCGAACTCATCAGGCAGGCCCCGCACAGGGGACAGCACCCTGTCCTGCGACATGGCCCGGATGGGCCGCCGGGGCCTCTCTCGAGGCAAGGGCTTCTGTTGGGACATCTGGATGACGTTGAGGGGGAGGGTGCCGCGGGCCGCCAGGTCCGGCAGGTGCCGCCTCCTCATGTAATACTCATCGGCCTCCTTGTCGGCTGCAGGGGGGAGACAGAGAGAGCCGTCAGCTGGGGTGACAAGGTGATGCCACACTGCAGCCGGGACTGAACTAGGACCCTGTAGCCTGGATGGGGCGGAGGCGGTGCTTGTCCAATAGATGTGCAAATGAGCTCCCAGAGAGCTTGTTAAACCTGTTGAACGCAGATTCTGATTCAGACCTCCTGTGGTAGGGCGTGGGGGGTGCTGGCTGAGAGCCTGCTCCCTGGCAATGCCGCCATGTCTAGCCCCACCTTGGGTGTGCAGGGGCTAAGGGACTTCCGGGAGCTCCCCAGGGAGCTCACGGCCGGGTGGAAACCAGCCCGGCCCCTGACCTCCTGCTCCAGTGCTCCTGCCACCGCACCTGTCCCGAGGCAGGATGGCTCCCTGGGCTGGCTGACACCGCCCCCCCACCCCGGGAGCAGCCAGCAGCTTTCCCATGAGGTGCGGGGCCTAGGAAGCTGGGCTGCAGAACCAGACTCCTGCTAGAATAAAGATGCTCCAACCCAGGCGATACTTTTGCAAATGTTTAGCTGGCAACTCAGGAACATAGTAACACTTTGTTTGGAGTAAGAGCCAAGGCCTAGGAAGCCAACATGGGCACCCCCCTAGAATCCAGCCTCTGCTTGTCTCCCCGGGCCCACAGCAGGAGCAGACCCAGGTGATGGCGCAGCTTCTGCAGGCGCTCCGCCCTTGCCTCCACCCGGGAGGCCTGCCCCAGCTCATACTGCCTGCCGAACCCTGGGACTTACCCGGGATACACACCAGCCAGGCTGGCGTCCCCCAGGCAGGCCTTCAGGTCTCTGCAGAACATGGGGACACTTACTGCTCCTCAGTTTTCCCAGAGGGCAACGAGCGGGTAGACCCTGCCTCCTGAACCACGTATTCTCTCATCCTGGGCAGGCATCTGACTCCTCAGGTAGTTGGCAATCCCCACTTCTAGCCACAGAAACGCACCATTCCACCTTGTAGGTGGCCGATATGGACTCATGGGCTGCCGTCAATCGTGGTAGGTTAACCTGGAGCTTTAAGCAAATACTTAGCCCTGCAGTTGGGTGATCATGAAAATAGATTCATGGGGACGTGGGGGGAGAAGTTCCAAGGGCCGGAAAGCTACGAGAGAAGAGCTAGCTCTTCCACCGCACACCTTCTAGACATTGTAATGTCTTCAATCCATCGATCCCCAGAGCCGCCCCAGACTCAGATGCAGAGCTGGGATGATGGATGAACGGGACTCAAGGGATGAAAATGGGTAAGTGTTGGGAGTGGCGAGTCTCAGCATCGCAAGACAGTGTTGCCTGGGTTAGGAAGGGGGTGGTTTATGGCCCTTCCACAGAGAGGTCTCTGTGATGAGACCCAGAAAGCACTGGTGTTGGTAGCCTCTCCTCCAAGACCTTGAGAGTGAGGAAGGCCCCTGGTGTGAAGGCGGTAGGTGTGGGATGAGGCTGGGGACGGGCTCGCTCCTGCGTGCCACCTGTGGCCGTGCGGACCTGGGAGTGCCACGGCCTCTGTTCTACCTATAAGGAACATGAGCTCAGGCCCAAAAGAACAAAAACAAGGGCTTGTTTATCGTCTTCTTCCATGCTACCCTCGCTCTTCGTTCTTGGGACTCCACATCGGCCCGGTCCCTCAGATGTAGGGCAAGAGAGAGAGATACAGGAGGTCGCTGTGGAGGCTCCGAGACAGACCCGGGACAACCCCACTTACTTAGCCGCTTCAGGGATGAGTACTTGCTGGGGTGGGACTTCACTGCAGACTCATAGGACGGGGGCAGGTGGGCCAAGTTCTGGAAGGAGCGGGAGAAGGACAGGTCATAGGGCTCAGTGGCTGATGTCAGGATGTTGTTCATCCGTGGCTTTTCTGCAAAAGAAGGGGGGTGCGTCACATTAGTGAGGACAAAGGCTGGGGAGACAGGAGGGAGGGGGTCTCTGTCTCACATCCCCGTCCCACTTTCCTGGCCCCAGGTGCTAGGACGCAAGTGGGACTGGTGACTCAGTTTCCCTCATACTCAGTTCCAGCTGTCAACGAGCCTGCGTGCAGGTGCTGTCTTACCCGCCACTGGCCGTGATGGCAGCTTACCCTTCCTTGGAGGACAAACCCTTTCTCCTGGGGCACCACTGGGCTGCCTGCTAGGGATGTAAGCCTGATGGAGCGGCGGGGCGGGGGGTGGGGTGGGGGGGAGCACTGGGGAGAGGGGCACGGGTTATAAAGTGATCTGTGTTGGCGTGAAAGTTACGTCCTTTCCCTAATAGCTGTAGGCAAGCCTAGTTCCTTGGCTCAGGAAAACCTGAGTTGGAAGGAGGAGGGACGGCTGGTGTTGGCCACACACAGCCGTAGGCCGGGGTCCGAGACCCGGCTGCACCGAGGCTGCAGCCCGCCCTGTCCACGCCGTCCCTTCATCTCCCACTCGCCCCTTCCGCCGGGGCCTCTCCAGGCCCTGCACCTGACAAGCCTCTGGGAGCTACAAAACCATTTTCTTCTTGTTCCAGCTTCTTTCTTTGAAGCCCCTTAGCTCTCTGAGCTGTGGAAGGTAAGAATGGGGTCAAAAATGCTGAGCACATCTACCCTTTTTCTCCCTCCTTCCCTTGAGATAGATCCTTGAGATTCCAAAATCTGAAGAGACAGAGGGAATGTTGCTCAAGGCCGGGCCTGGGGAAAGCACGGGGGAAGGAATGGAAGAAAAGATGAGGGAGAGGTACGGTGGATGACTGATGAGGTCAATGCGTTGGACTGGGCTCTGGGGGACAGAGTAGGGATAGGGCAGGACTCGGGGAGTTGGGGGCGGGGCGGTACAGGTACGGTGCGGGAGTGGCCGTGAAGCTGGAGGACAGAGAGGAACGGAGGTCTGGGGAAGGAAGACGAGTATGTGTTGGTGCTTGGCTGACCTGAGGCACAGCAAGAAGTCAGCAGGTATAATGTGGAAGCAGTGGTACCATTCCAGAAATGAGGTGGGCGGGTGCCTTTTGCGCCATCCCTCCATCTACTGTGGCCTGGGACACCGAGAAGGGACAGGCTCTAACTTTGGACAAATGTAACAGAGGATTGTGGCTCCCCCTGCCTCTTGGCAAAGTGAGTGCTAACCCCTAGAAGACAGGAATTCTGTGAACCAGGGGACAAAGGAAAGCGCTCCCAGGCAGAGTGCAAGGGAAGCTTCAGCACAGGGAACTCCTGGCTTCTCTGTCCTGTCCTGCCTGCGCTGGTTCCCGCGGCACTGGGGAGGGAGACAGGTGTTCCAAGGAGCTGGTGTTTATGCCAGCACATGTGTGAGGGGGTGGGGGATGCTCAGCATCCCTGAGAGATCAGAACATGCTGTACAGAAAGCCTTATAGGCACGGATCGGGATAGATGCCAAGGAGTGGAGTGGGCAGGACGCCGAGAGCACTGCTACCCAGAGCTGGGGAGTAGCTACCAGTCCCTCGGTTCTCGTTTCTTCTCTTCTGGCCACTGAGGGCCTCCCTCAACATCACCCAGCTCACCCGCTTCCAAACGCAATGCTTCTGGGTGCTCTTAGCCTGCGTTGTTCTCTAAAACAGGCCTCGGAGCCAAGGCCCCGTCTCCCTTGCCTTCTGCCATCACCAAGATGGCCCTAGCCCCCGGCTCCTGCTTCCTCTCCTGCGGCAGTGCCCTGTCTCTCTCTTCCTCCAGCCAAATTGTCCCTTCGCTCAAGACTTTGCTATGACAATGTCATGTCTTTTCAGCCCACAGTGATTTCTAGTCTTCAAGGCCCTATTGCTCTTCTGGCCAGTCCCCTCCAGTTGATGTCTCCTCACTTCACTCGAGTTGATCTTGATGATCTCCAAAGGCCACAGCCTCCTTGACAGCAAAATTCCTGCTTTCTATTTTTTTTCTGATGCCTTCAGAGTGTTTGTCTCAAAATACGGATCCAATTAATGCTCTTTGGTTAATCAAGTGAACACAGGCCACCTCTCTTAATAGCTGTCCTCCCAGCTCCTGGGAATAGCGTTGGTGCCCAAGGAAAGACTCCAGAGGAAACGATGCCTCTGCTGGGTTGTGAGCTGCTCAAGGGCAGGGACCAGGTCTCACTCATTGAACCCCGTCTTCTGATCCCAGGCAGAACAGGAAAGTAGGAAGATTGGGGAGGAAAGAGTGACTTCTCCCGCGGTACCCAGGAGGCTGTGCTCGTGTGGGCTTCTTCTGGGGGAAACCAGCACATGGATATTCCTCCAGACTGTTACTGTGCAAGGGAAGCACCCTTCGCCGGCCCATTCCTGCCTCTCTTCCTGCTGCTGCGTCATCACCCTAGGTGTGCCCCAGCCTCTTTGCCCTCCGAGCTTCTCTCTCAGCCTTCCCGCACAGGTTGTTCCCACTCCCAAGGCTTCCGATACTGCCTCTGAAGCCTAACTTACATCTTCAGCTGTAACCTCCCTCCAGACTTCATGCACGGATTTCTAACTGCTTGTTGCATTTCCTATGATCACACTCAGTTCTAGGTGTCCATATCCAAACTCCCCATCAATAGCTCCACCTCCTGTACACGCTGGCTGTTTCCCTTTTCCTTCGATTGTGTTAATAAGACACCCCCCTTATTCTTCTAATTAAGCCTAGCTCACTCAAAATTGACTCTTATCAGCCGTATTCAGTTAGTAATTAAATTTTCCCAATTCTTTTTCCAAAATATTTTATATGTGGTCCCTTCTTTCTGCTCCCACTATCAACATCATCACTCCTAGAAATGGTGATGACTGAGAAACGGTACCCACTTCCTTGAACGGATCTCTTCCATTTCTCCCAGTTTTTATTCTCCCTAAACTCCACAGCCTGAGACACCTTATTAAGCTGTTGCTTTCATTATCGCATATTTCCACTAGGAGCCCAGCACTGGAAAGGGACATCAAACCAGCCCACTTCTGTCCTCCTGACGACAGTGTGGCCCGGTCTCAGAGCTGGAGCAGAGAATAATCTGACACGAGAGTGGCAGGTCTCTCTGCTGGGTGAGCTTAGAATTTATCTTTGTTTTGGGTTTCTCTCTCGCTAAAATTGAATGATGTTTTCACATTCTTTCAAGCAAAGAGAGAAGAGTGACTGACAGCTCACAATTTACATGGCATGGCTGGCATATGTTCTGTCGAGCTCTGAGCAGGTGCCAGAAATAGTTTTGCTCTGCAGTTGCCTGTGCGAAGATGTGATTGGGTGGGAGGGTGTTGTACGCCAAGGGGGAACATGGCTCCGGAGCCCTTTGGCACTAGCTGGCATTCCTGGGCTGTCCCGCTTCCAGCGGCTCCCCCTGCCAAGAGGCTACAGCTCATACCACGCAGTTTAGTTTAGAGTTTTATCCGATCTTCATTAGTTTGGTTGGGGAGGATCGATAGCGTCTCGTGTCGTCCTTAAACGGTACCACAAGTAGCCTTGGGCAGAGGAGTGTTCACTGCTTGCTGTGGACATAGGGGATTGATGGCTGCGAGACGTGGTGTAGGTTGCGCGTGAAAATGGGTCAGAAAGGGCCTCACTTCTTTTCTTCCATGGTGGGACATCACCCTGACACCAGAGACGGGGCGCTAAGGGGACCATGGTTGGAACGCCAGAGTGAGGCACGTGGCTCTGAGGGAAGGTGGACACCTGACTCCTCGCACTTCCTTAGCTTCAGGGAGCCGGTGACCATAGGCTTGATGCCTGAACAGGCGGCCGTAGTCAGGGCGGAGCCCCTTGGAATGAGGCTGGAATGCAGAGTGCTCTCAGTCCCCTCTCACCAGGGGTGGGGGCCTAGGTAGCACTGCTTAAAATCAGATGGGTATATTGATGATCACCTGGAAATCATAGAAAATTTTAAGGAAGAGGTTTAGGCATTTTGTTGTCTCTCCAACACAGTAGCACAAGGGAGGTAGGTCCCTCTTTGGAGAAGGGTTGTTAGGGGGTGGTTGGCCAGGAAGAAGATGCCCTAACTTCTGTTGCTTACATTTTAGGAACTTGATTTGTCCCAGGTCTTTATAAACAGATGTCCAGGTGCATCCCAAGATGTGGAAAGCTGACGTGAACTATCCCCTGCCTGGGATTGGGAGTCCTGGGTTCTACATTGTGTCCTGCCTATAAATGACACAACCTGATCATTTAAAAAAAAAAACCCAACATCTATTTTAATTAATAACGAAAAAGTCCCTGTGGACTGAACATGCCACAGAATTCATAGAATCATAGTAGCCAAAGCCCGGAGTTCAAGGTGTTGTGTTATTGCTTGAAGTCAACATCGCGTTTTTGTTTTTCAAATGTGCATATATCTAATTTCAACTAAAGCCTGGGGAAGAGCAGGCATGAGGTCTTTGCTTTAGTTTCTCTAAACCATAGATTATAGCCCTGGCTGGTGTGGTTCAGTGGATTGAGTGGCAGCCTTCGAATCAACGGCTCACCAGTCTGATTCCCAGTCAGGGCACACGCCTGGGTTGAGGGCCAGGTCCCCAGTTGGGGGCATGTGAGAGGCAGCAGCACATTGATGTTTCTCTCTCTCTCATTCTCCTTCACTTCCCCTCTCTCTAAAAATAAATAAATACACACACATACATACACACACACATACATACATACATACATAAAATCTAAAAAAAACCCCAAACCACGGATTATAGCTCTGCCATTGTCTTAGGGCTAGATCTGTTTTTATTTCCTTAAGTCTTGTTATTGAAAAGACCTTTCCTAACCTGGGCATTATATCCTCTGGCTACTCCGTCTCCAGCTCCCTCCCTAGATCCCTTTTCCTCTTCTCTTCTCTAAACACCAGTGCTCCGTAAGGCTCAGGCACCTTCATGGAGATGTAGGCTCTACCTTTTTGCCCAAACTGATAGTTCTCAAATCTATACCTCGAGCTTGAGGTCCATCTGATCTGTGGGGTTAGATTTTAAACGGCTTATGGATGCCCTGTTGAAATTCCTGCCCTTAGCCTAAGCTATTAAAACTCAGAGTGAGACCATCATTTTTTCTCAATGTCCAAGCTTCACTCTGCAGTACTAATATTCCATGGGCTTGGAATGTGAGACTCCGGTTCTCATTCACCGTTTCCCTCCCTGCATCCTCCATATCCAATGAGTCCCCAAATCCTGTTTCTAGCCACCTCCTCAATCCAGGCCCACGATCTATCTTCCGGTTCAGATTTCTCTTGGCTCTAATCTCTGGCCATTTCTAAGACAAATCATCCTGTTTGCTCCTAACAGACAAAATTTTCCATACCCATGGAATCATTACATCACTCCATTGGGTCAGAACAGACTCTTTAAATAGCCATGGACACATTCCAGTAGGGCGTGGGTTTGGGAAGCAAGCCAAAGTTTCTCAAATGAAGATATTCTTCTTTCCTAAGACAGAATATTAAGTTATAGCCAGGGGGAAAAAAAAACATCTGCCCAAGGTTGAACCAATTCTAGACTGGATCTGGATTTAAGCAAGGAGAGAGAATCCAAGAAGGGAGGTAAAGGAGAGATTTTTCTGCTTATACTCCAGAGGCAAGGACAAAACCAGTTTCATTGCTTCTTGTTGTTGTTATTATTTTGGTTTATTTGTTTTTAAGCTATATAGCAGCATCAGAGACTGTTCCAAGAAATGAGAGAACCCAGGTTGAGTGGTGAAGTGTGTCAGTTAGAGAGAAATACTTCTGATAGTCCATTAATAGAGTCATAATTGCCCTAGTGACTTTATGCAACATATTTCTGTTTGTTCCCCATCCCCAATAAATTACTGTATGTATGTTTACACATACATACATACTCTCTCTCTCTCTTAATATTGCTGTGAATAACCTGTAGCATTTTTCATTTTGAGAAGGGTAAGAATTAGATTACAGCTCTTAAAATGGACAAAAATATGATTTGATCTTCACACTTGGGCAAAATAACAAATGTGTGAGGTTATTCTTTGCAGCATGTTTGTAGTAGTGAAAGAAAGGAAACAACCTAAATGGTCATACACATATGTACATATACACACAGATAAATATGTATAGTTTCCACATGTGTAAGAATGCTATATATACTATTTTTAACCTGTTTCCTTGACACTTAGTGGACAGCATATCTTGAATATATTTTTATGTTTTAAAATATTCTTTAAAATATGTGGTTTTACATCTTTCTGTAGAATAATCCATTGTATAATTATAGGTAACGAGTGTAATATGTTTATTTAGCATATATACTTAAGAACTTCCCTATTATTGTGTATTTAGGTTGTTTAAAAGTTTGATAATGTGCCCTGGCTGGTGTGGCTGAGGGGACTGAGCCCCAGCCTTTGACGTGAAAGGTCGCTGGTTCAATTCCCAGTCAGGGCACATGCCTGGGTTGCAGGCTGGGCCCCTGGTTAGGGGTATGTGAGAGGCAACCAACTTATGTTTTTCTCGCACACTGATGTTTCTCTCCTTCTCTTTCTCCTTCCCTTCCTCTCTCTCTGAAAATAAATAAATAAGATCTTTAAAAAAATGTTTAATAATGTTATACCAAACAATCTTAGACACAAATCTGTGGCCATGTCTCATTTCCTTAAGTGAGGAACTAAAAGCCAACATTTCTAGGTCAATACACGGCCGGTTGCCTGGCGATGGATGAAGTGGGTTGACAGATTTCCTCACATCGAACCATTCCTCTATCCCTGGGAAATACCTTATTTGATTCTGGTGTTGTATTCTTTCATTATATGACTGGATTCTATTTGCATATATTTTTTAATTCATATAGGTTCATAAAGAAAATTTGTATTTTTTTTCTAACATGTCAGCTTTTTATATCAAGATAATGATTTTGTAAAATCAAATGAATAGTGTTCCATCCTTCTGTATGCCTTGAAGCTATTAATATAGCATATGAAATATCTGTTTCTTGGAAGTTTGGAAGAATGAAATAATAAAACATGTCCGATGTCTTAATTGGGGCATCCTATTAGCGCTGCAGAAGGAGGCTGGCTTGTTATTTTGTTGTTACACGACAACTTTGAGAGATAGGTATTATCATCAGTTTACAGTTAAGGAGAATAAGGTTTGGAGAACTTAGAATAATTTGCCCAACAGGTGACTCTAGGGTGCGACCCCAGGCAGGCTGGTGCCAGAGCCCACGTTCCCTAACCATTATGCCTGCTGCTTGGCATGCTTGGCATCTGTTTCCTTGCATATTGATTTATTCAAGTTTTCTAATTGTAAATTAAAATTGTAATTTCCTTTTTTTCTTAAAATTCATTTAAGAAAATCCATTAGACCTTTTAAATTTTATTAGCTTAAAACTGTAACATTCCCTCAGAAAACATCTGTGAAATTATTCCTCTTTCCTTATTCTTAATTTCCCGTGTTCGCGTTTTGTTGATGAAAATTTATTTGTAGTATTATTCTTTTTCAGAGAACTACCTCTTATACATATCTATTTGTGTGTGTGTGTGTGTGTGTGTGTGTGTTATCTTCAAATTGTTACTTTGTGCTTTTGAATTTGTTCCTTCTTGCTTCCTAATTTTAATTTTCTTTGGTTTGGTTTGTTATTGTTTTCTAATTCCTGGGCTTGAATGATTAGTCTTTTTTTTTTTTAACTCTTTTCTGCTAATATAAAGTCTTTAGCTGTAAATTTGTCTCTGGCACTATCCCATGAGCCTCAGATACAGAATGTTCTTAACGTTGTTGTGTCCAGAATGATCTGTAATTGCAGCCTGGATTTTCTCTGCGACCCAGAGTTACTGAGTAGAATGTTGTTAAATTTCAAAGTGTTTGGACTTGTTGGTTTGAACTTTTGCCATTAATTTTCTGTTTTATTTGAACTTTTGCCATTAATTTTCTGTTTTACCACACTGTGGTCAGCAAACAGGGCCTGTTCAGTTTCTGCTTTTTGGAATTTATTGAGATTTCCTTTGTGGGCTAACATATGATCAATTTTTGTAAATGTCTCATGAGTTCTTAGAGAAAACGTATATTTTCTTTTTGTAGAATACAAAACTGATGTATATTTATTAAATGAGACACATGAAATGACATTAATCAGCTCCTCTCTAACCTAATTCATTTTTGACCCACTTAACCTGGCAAGGACTAAGGGAAGTGTGTTACAGTGTCCTGCTACGGTTGTGTTCCTGTCCCTTTTTTCTTTATATTTGTTATAGAATGGGTTTTGGTATTTCATAGCTACATATCAACACCAAAGGCTCATGATGCTTATGTCTCCGTCGGGGCTTGCGCCCTTTCTCAGCATTAAGTTGCCCTTTCTGTCCTATCTCGTGCCTCCTTTCGCCTTTAAGTCCTCTCAAGCTGATGTCTGTATTGCCAGCCCACCCTTCCCTGTGTTTGCCTTTGGCTGGTCCCTTGGCCTCTCCTTTTTTATCTACCCTTTCTGTGTCACGTTGTTTTATGCTTGTAGCCTTTGCACATGGCATTCAATTTTTAAGGACAGTTTACCTGTGTGCTTCGGCGCGCTCTGGGTTGCCTTGATAGTTACCATGAATCCTTCTGCTCTGAGAACTGCCCTCCCTTCGGTGACAGTGCCCCTCTTCTCCCTGTTACAGTTGCATGTGGTTGACCCTGTGCCCCTGCCCACAGCCCCAGCTCTAGGTCGTGGCTGGTCTGGCCAGGTGTGAGTACCTGGCTCACCCTGGACCAATCAGAGTTCCTTCTCCAGAAATTAGGAGTCATTATAAATTTGGGCACTCTCATAGCTGGACCCGTGAAAACGAGGTAAAACTATGGGCAGTCTTACAGATTTGGGAGAAAGTACATCTTTAGAGGCCAGGACGTTGTATTTTATACTAATGGCCACAGTTGTATTTCTAAGTCCAATGCTATCCCATAACTTTCCCAGCCCCGCATCAGACAGAGTCTTTTCTCCCTCTCCTTTGAACTGGTGGCCTTCGTGACTGTCTCAATGAGCCCGGTGCAACAGAAGTAACACTGGCGCGACTTCTGCAGCTAAGCGGCTGCAGGCGAGACGGCTTTCACCGGGCTCTGTCTTTCGGCACACTCCACCGTGGACCCCAGCCACCATGCTGTAAGGACATCCAGGCCACGCGCAGAGGCCACGTGTCAGAGCTGACAGCTCCAGCCAGGTATCCACCAACAATCGTCACCAAACTGCCAGACACAGGTGAGTGAGAATTCAGAGGATTCCAGCCCCCAGCCCTCTGGCCGCCCAAACCCAAACAAACAGCAGAGACGAGCAGTACCCCTGAGCCCTGCCCAAACGGCAGGTTTCAAAGCAAAATAAACGTTGCCCTCAGTGCACTGCTTTTATTTTGAGATAACTGTAGATTCACAAGCAACTATAAGAAAGAATGCAGATATCTTATGTACTCTTTAGCCAGTTTTCCCAGTGTTAACATTTTGCAGAACTATAGTACTGTAACCAAACCAGAATATCAACATGGACATGGTCAAGGTAGAGAATGTTTCCATCATGGGCAGGGTCCCTTGTGGCACCTGTTTATAGCCATACCCACTCCCTTCCTGCACCCAACCCCTCAGTAACCCTGGCATCATGCCTTTAATTTTGTCATTTCAAGAATGTTACAAAAATGGAATTATACAGCATGTGATGCTTAGGGTTGCATAATATCCTGGAGATTTATAGAGCATCATACTTGGGAGATCCACCCAAGTGTTGCATGTACCAATAGTTTTTATTCCTTTTTATTGCCATGGAGTCAATATTCTATGATATGGATGGTACCACGGTTTGTTTAAATAATTGTCTGTTGTACAACATTTGGGTTTTCAGTGTTGCAATATTATGAGTAGAGCTGCTGTAAACATTCACATGCAGGTTTTTGTGCCAACATAAGTCCTCATTTATCTCGGGTAGGAGTGCAATTGTTGGGCTATATGGTGGTAGCTTGTTTATTGCTTTCAAGAATGTACAAAACTGTTTTCTAGCATGGCTGCACCAATTAACATTCCCACCAGCAATGAATGAATGAACGGCCTAGCTTCTCCACATCCTTGCCAGCATTTGGTGTTGCCACTATTTTTTAGCTTTTTTTGGTCATTATAGTTATGGAGTGATATTTCATTGTAATTTTAATTTGCATTTCCTAATGCTAATGATGCTAAACACCTTTTCATGTGCTTTGGTTTTCATCTGTAAATCTTCAGTGAAATGTCTCTTGATTTCTTTTGCCCACTTTCTAATCAGACTGTTTGCAATTTTTCTGTTACCTTCTGAGAGTTCTTTTTGTGTCCTAGACACCAGTTATCTGTGGGATATGTCGTGAGCAAATGTCTCCCGGCTGCAGCGTGTCCTGTCAGTCCTTTAACAGGGTCTTTGCAGAACAGAAGTTTCAACTGGGATGAAGTCCAGTTTATTAATTTTTTATTATATAAATTGTGCTAAAAAACTTTCCCTGACCCTAGATCCCAAAGGCTTTTTCCTTTTTTCTAGATGTTTTATAGTTTTATATTTTACATTTAAACCCATGATCTATCTTGAGTTAAATTTCATATAAATTATGAGACTTAGGTTTAGGTTGGTTTTTTTTTTTCTTCTTACAGATGTCAAACTGTTTCAACATCATTTCTTGAAAAGGCTGTCTTCTATTTAATTTATTTTGCAAATTTGTAAAAAACAAATCAGTGGAACATATTTGTGTGGGTCTGTTTCTGTATTTTCTACTCTGTTCCATTGATCTACATGTATATTCTTCTGCCAATACCAGACAGTCTTGTTTGCTGTAGTTATATGGTATTTCTTGAAATTGACTAGACTGATACCTCCCACTCTATTTTTCCATTTTAAAATTATTTTATCTCTCCTAATTCCTTTGACTTTCCATATACATTTTAGAATAACATTGTCTATATCTACAAAAAAGTGTTGCAAGGATGTTGATAAGAATCATGTCAAATCTGTATATTATTTTGGGAATACTCATATGTTTATCCTGCTGAGTTTTGCAGTCCAGGAGCATGGTATGTTTCTTTATATTGTACCATTTTAACGCCTTTGGCAATAATTACATGCGAAGACTGGCTTGTGGTCCCATCCAGTGATGCACTTCGGGGCGCTTCTAGAACAGTGCTACACAACTGGATCCAGGAGACCTTGTGGAGTGCTTGGAAGTGGCTCAGGGGCCGCTGTCTGAGAGGTAGAGTCTAGAGGATGGTGTCTTAGCCCTGTCCCCGCAGCCTCACCCCATCCACAGCAGCTTGATTTTCATCTGTCTTCCGTATTGGGCTTCTACATGAGATTTCATTCGAAGAAACAGTTTCGGTGCTTATAGATTTAAAAATCTATGGGTCAAATTCAGCTACTTCATTTTATAGTTGAGAAAAGAGGCCCAGAGAAATGAAACGACCAGACCAAGACCCCAAAGTTGGTAGCAGAGAAAGGACTAGGTCTTAGTGTTTTTTCACGATGCATCATTGTCTGAAAGCTTCCATGCTGTTTACAAAGCCTCTCTTGTGTCTCCTAGCGGAGGTTCCCAGGAACAGTGCATTTTCTGGTGGCTTTGTCCCCCTGTGAAAGCTGCATTTGGCCCTCAGTGTTTATCTGACTTCTCTGAAATAACTTACTCTGAATGCTGGGGTGGAGGGGCAGCAAGAATGGAGGGTGGTTCTGGATCAATAAGTTTTGGATTCTACTCATTGCACCCTTCCTCCTGGATATTCATCATGCATGTTAAAGGCTCTGAGAAGTCTAGCCACAAGTAAGACATTTTATTATTTGACTGCAGGGAATTTTTTTTTCACCTCACACAGTGTACAAACAGGAAACAGATATGCATCCCTGTGGGTGTTTTATGGGGATTTTAATAAAGTGATTATTTCCCAAGGTGTGGACAGGGTATAGGGAGCCCATAAGGGATGGAGCAGTGCCTGGGGACCAGTAAGAGCGGCAGGCTTTATCCGAGCCAGGCCTGAGTGCTGATGGGGGTGGCTGCCAGAACCCAAAGGAGGAGGGGGTTGTGCAGACAGGACCCCCGATCTCTGGTTGAGGAACACGGCCAGTCCCCGATGAGTGTTCCAGAAGGAAGCCTGGGAACTAAGTATACCCTAACTTCCCTCTCCTCCATCCCTTTGATCTCTTTCCAGAATTCCCCATTTACCAAACCTGATTAACATCCATGGAACACGAGGACCCAAAGAAGCGATCCGTACAGCTTAGCATCTAGGAGGCTGAGTTAGGGTGGAGAGCAGATATGGAGGGTCAAATGGAAAAACCATCCAACACAGTTTTTATTAACTCTCTCTGACAACTGCTATTCTAGTACATTCTAAAGGTGGTCTCTGGGGGCTTCGGCAGACAGTGCTCTAGGCAATGAATGGAGTTTGGGGTGTGTGGGCAGTTAGGTTGTGATGCAAGAGGGAGAAAAGCAGAATTCATGATGTACAATGGCCAGGAGGGCTAACCATTCAGTGGTTGGCCTGGAGTTCCTACCTACGGTGATGCCTGTACGGTCTGTTGAATTTGGCGCCCTGTCTCTCCCTGGAATCATAAGCGGATCACATCTCCACTCCCTCAATCGCCGGTCTCCCCTCTCCCTCTTCATGGAGTCCTGGGCCTTGGCACAGTGCCCAGTCAGGGCCTTCAGCATCCTGATGGATTGGGCTGGAGAACATCACTATTAATGAGCGCTCAGGGCTCATTGATCGATATGCTGACAAGACTATAAAGTGACAAAGCCATCTCCATCGGAGAGCCAAAGCTGTTTGAAGGAAGCAGAAAAGCAAGGTGGGCCCTCTGCCCACGGAGAGCTTGTGGACCACCAGTGGGGAACAGGTCTCTTAGCATCAGTTGCGAGGTTGCTGGAGCTGACAGTGATTACCTCACGTTGGGGTCTGGTTTAACTGCTAAGGGAAATGACGAGCTTTCTCTGTGGAGGAAAGAAACTGCGTGCATGCCATTTATTGTGTGTGTGTGTGTGTGTGTGTGTGTGTGTGTGTGTGTTTGCTTGTATTTGTGTGTGGAACAGGGAGAGGGTGAAAAAGGAGTATCTGGTGTTGGACTTTCCAGGTGACAATTCAGTGACAGATGTAGCAAAAGTAATTTCTGTTCAGTGAGGCATAGGAAGGTTGTGGGGTACAAATAATACACAAAGACATAAAGAATGACTTGATCAGTGGGATTCTGAGAGTACAAAGCAAAGTACTATGCGTATTGGTTACAGATTCCCAAGTCTTAGGTCTCATCACCACACTCTGGAATTGCTATGGTAACGTCTTAATTTCTGCCACATGGGTCTCTGCCTCTGTGGGTCTACCTTGCACACTCCTGCTAGGTTAATCTTTCTAAAATGCTAATTCCTCCTGGCCTTTAGCTTGCAAATATTACAAACTACCAATAGCTTAAAGCTTAGATGCCTAAGGCCAAAGAATTTTGAACTAGTATACCTAAGATCCGCCTCAGGAACTCATAAAAAAATTCTGGGCCTGCCACCCATCCCATCAATTAAGATTTAGGTGACCTGAGACAGGCCCCAGGTGGTACTTCTGCAGCTGGAACCCGGACCACGTTTTGAGAAATGCAGTAGATGTCCCTGAATTTTCAAAGCTGCCCTTGGTCTAGACCCATTTCATCTCAACCAACACGTCAGTGAGTCCTATGGACTAGTTTTCCCCCTGCTATTCCGAACCCCCATCCCCACCTCGGTGCCTTGCTTGGGAGCATTTTCCACCTAACTTGCTCTTCTCCTCCTCACTTACCCCAAGTACTTCCAATCCTGGAAAGGAGAACTCCAGTTTCATCTCCTTAAAGCCCCCCTGGGGTCTTCTGACGCACTGTACTCTTCCTTGCCCTTCTGGTAAATGGAGGATTTATTACCATCACTCTCTGCTTTTGGTGCCTAATCGTATGTTTTGTTTTTTTCCCTTCTCTGTCTCCTTCATTTGCTTACTCCAAGATGGTTCTGCCTGTAAGGCATTTCTCCCCTACTTATTGATATGTTGAACATTTCTGAAGGTCAGTCATACTTCTTTGTTTACCTCAACCCAACACTCCTTGGGCTGAGTTCTTTGGAGGCCCTTGGGCAACTTTTTAAATGATGAATGAATGAGTAAATCAATTTGCTCTCGAGGTGGTAGAAAATGGACAAGAAGCCTGGGTGATGAGGCTTGATTGCCTGCCCTGCTTTCTCTCTTCTGTCCTCTGCCCTCTTACTCAGGCTCAGGGTCACGCCATCTGGGCCTGTAGCCAGGCCTGTGGGTTCTAACGGTCTACGTGTATCCAAGTATGAGTGTGTATGGGGGCGTGAGGAGGGGCCTCCTTCCCCTCCTCAAATCCAACCCCCGCTGCGCACTTCTTGAGGATTTGTTGCCATTCTAAGGCATCCAATGCAACTGTTTTAATCTCTGCTGCATGAAAAGGTCAGTGGGGAGAGGCAGCCTGTGAGTCACGGTGGCAGAGGGTGGGATTCCTCCCAAGATGACGGGTAGGCTGGCAAGGACATTGTGAGGGCACCAGTCGCTGCGTCCCTGTCCACGCTCCCTCCTGCTCTCCGGCTCCATCTGCTCAGTCTGCAGAGGCGTTGAGGGTCTCCTGGGTCCCCCACAGAGAGCCCAGCTTCCTGTGAGTGCCTCCCTGGGGGGCCTGCCCAGTCTCCCCACTTCGGGCTTGGATTTTCATTTTCGATTCTGCTGGACCGAATGGCATCACATGGGTTGTCGTGCCCACACAGAAAAACAGTGTGTCTTCTGCCAGATTCTCTTAAAAAGACAAACTTTTGGTTTCCCTGAGAGGGCTGCCTGCCACCTGCTGCTTCCTCGGAAGGGACAGCTTCGGCTCCTCTGCAGGCGCTGGAGCTGTGTTTGTTCTGCTAGCTGTTATTTAATCACCACAAGAGGAGTATTTACCATCCCCTTGGCTCCAAGGGACCAATCATCCTTCTAGTAATAACCGAGCATATCCCTGAGAGCTGTTTAAGTCACACCCTGCAAAGTCAGCCTTGCAGTGCCCTGGGATCACCTGGGAGCGGGACAGGGACTGAGTAGCGGGCGAGTGGTGAGGCGTGGCTGGGAGGGGGTGGGTCGTCTTGGCTCCTGACACTGTGCCAAGCCGGCGCCATCAGGCGGGCTCCTTGAGGAGGTCGAACACCTGTGATATCCCCTCGGAAGTAGGATCGTTGTGCGATTCTATGGCAAATCTCAGATCCTTTTCACCCCCACTATTAGGTACCCCATCCTACAATTTACCAAGTTTGATGTAGGCACCCCACACATCGACCGGGTGACACAAAGTGGCTCAATGTCGCGAAAGGCGACTGCAAATGAAATAAGTGGAACGGAGGGATGATGGGTATTTAAAGGGCATGCAGCCTTTGGGGGAACCCCAAAATATCCCAAATGAAAAGTGGGTCACCAGAGGCTCTGTGTGTACCCTGTAAGGCTGTAAGCTCTGAGTATATCTGACGGCATTATATTTCCCATTAAGAAGTAAAATTTGTTGTGATCTGGGTCCATTGTTAACCTTTGTATTTGTTCTTTGCGTTATAATACCGATTGGAGGACACCCTGAGCCTGGTGCCTGGTCCAAGAAGCCACAGGCATTCCTATCCCAGTGTAAATGGACTTTTATGTGTTTGGGCAAAGACCATCATCTTTTTTCTATCTGCTATCATGTGTTGTAAGTTACTGTGCTATGTAATTTACAAGTATCATGTCACTGAAAGCCCACGATGGTTCTATGAGATCATTCGCGTTTTATAAATGACATTGAGTCGCCCAAGTTTGCACAGAAAATAAGTGGCTGAACCCAGACTCAAACACATCTAAAGACTCCAAACACAGCGCCCTTGAACTCTACAGTCTACTACCATTTACAACCAGCTGGAATGTACAAACACGGATGGCCTCATGTGCAGCATTAACTACAGAGCTGCATTTTCTAGCGGGGACTGAGTTTCTATGGGGATCTGCATTCCCTTGATCTGCTACCTGGTAATAAATGGTTGATACTTGGAGAAACCTCACAGTTTCTGATCTACAGGACCCGTTCTCACACCCGCCCTGTTCACCTCTGTGAAGACTATCACCGACTCGGCTCAGAACAATGCAGCTCCTTCTCGTCCATCGCTGCCTTTTCCCACTGGTGGCAATATTCTAACTTCCCACGGCAGCCCTTCCATTCTTTCACCTAAAAGCCACCATCCAGTCAGTGCCTGCAGCTCAGGGGAAGCCAGCCACCCTGCTGGGGACATGGGGGCGCAGGAGCTAAGGCAGCGAGCACTCTTTTTCTGGAGACCACCATGGCGAGCGCTGCTGGCCCCTGGAGAAGGGCAATCCGCTCTCCCACGCCCGCGCGTGTGCCCGCGACCTTCTCAGTCCCATCTAATATGCGGCCACAAGTCAGCACTGTCCTGCACTCTGATTCATTCTCCCTGGAGGGTCGTTCCCCCCTTGGTCTCCTGCCAAATTCTTACCCACCCTTCCAGGCCAGCGAAACACTTCCCCTCCATTGCAGCCTTCTCCAATGCCTTCGGGCAGTCTCTCCTCACTGTGCACCCTCTTGTGCTCTGCGATTTCTTGGGGGCACATACCTCTTCCTACATTGGGTTATAATTAGATATGTACATGCCTTGTCTCTTCTAACAGGCTGTAAGTGTTACTGTAAGTTGATGATGGTGAGTGCTAGAGGATTCATCTTTGTATTTCCCAAGTTGTCTAACAGTACTTTCACCCCATACACATCTCTTAAGATGAAAAAAATGGGTCCGTTATGCTAGACTTGGGAAGATATGAAGGTGGATCTGACAGAATCCTACTTGCACACAATAGGTGTTCAAAACATATTTTTGAATCAAAATAATACATGTACATATAATTGCAGAGGGTACATAAAATATTTTGAACATTTTTGTAAGAGTATAATATGGCTTCATAAAGAAGGGAAATCTTGCACACGGCCGTAAAAAAGACTTGGTTTTGGAGTAGGGGGTGGGGTGGGAAATCACACACAGGCACTTGTTTCATGTAGAAGAAATCCAAGAATAAAGGGAGTGGAGTTTGCAGGACAGATGGTTAGGATTAGATAAACGGAGTGTGCTGGGGAAGGTAGTCACAAAGGTGGATAGAAAGGTGGCAGTTTTTAATGGCATCTTGTCGTGGGCACATTCAGCTCAGAGCAGTTACTAAGACAACTGAGATGGCTTTATTGGTCTCCTGGGAATCCTGACCATATGACTATTGCAGGAAAATAACGAACCTCAGCTGATATCCCCAGGGGGGAAGGAAGGACTATTCCAGAGTGAAGCAAATTCACATGTTAGATTTGGAAACGTCTATGGTCACCCTAGTGCTCAGTTCCCTCACTGTGAAGCACATCCTAGCTTTGTGCAAAATTCACAAACGGCTTGTTTTTCTCGTGAGTACGGAGAGCTCTGCAGAGAAGAACATCTTAAATAAGTGACTATCCTCGACAGCAGACATGCTGCGAGGCTGCGGGACTTGATGCAGGGTGTTCTGAGGCCTCCCTCCAGGGCAAGGAAGTGGGAGGAGGCAGGAAGGCAGGGGGCTTCTCCGGGGCTCATTGCTGGGCTCCCAGAAGTCTCTGGCAGTGTCTGTCTCCACTCTGAAAATAACTCCAGTTGTTACTAGCTTTAATTTTTAAAAACTGTACTTGTATAATTAATATGTGTAATTGTGGAAGGACTCAAACATAAAAATGAGCTAAAAAAAGATGCTTTTTTTCGTACCCCAAACTGAGATAATGCTAAAGAAACTGATTGATGGTGTGATCTTTTCGGTGACAAATACTTTGAATACTTTCAGTCAATGATGAACTCCTCTGTGATGACTGTAAATAGTGGCTTCACATTCAGCCGCTACTTGCACCATAATAGTTGTTGTTTTTTTTTTAACCAGTCTCCCATTGTTAGATACTTACGTTGTTTCCATTTCAATGATACTATAAACCATACTCTATACCTCTACAGGCAGAACTTTGTTCATGTCCTTAATTGTTTTCCACAGGCAAAATTTCTAGAACCTGAATTTCTAGATTAGAAAGAGTAGTTTTAAAGATTTCGGTTTAACTTCCTGACAGAAACGTGCTGACGGATGCCTCTTTCAGCCTGCACGAGGGGGCGGTGCCCACTTCCCTCCACCCTGAGCAGCGCCCACCGGGTACTGTCTTCTTTTGGGGGGAGTGGTTTTTGCCAAGGTGAAAGGTTGTTTTTCGTTGATTAATAGTGAGGTGAATCGTTTTTAAAATTTCCCTTGTTTGATAGGGGAAATATGTTTAAATATTTTTGATAATTTCTTTTGCTCATTTCTCTCCCATTGGTGTGATTATATTATTTTTATCTTTAAATTTGTTTTTAATCCTCATCTGAGGACATTTTTCTATTGATTGTAGAGAGGGAAAAAGGAGGGGGGAGAGAGAGACATAAACATCGACCAGTTGCCCCCTATGTGCCCCGACTGGAGATGGAACTGGAAACATAGGCATATCCTGACCAGCAATTGAACCCGCAACCTTTCCACGTACAGGACGATGCTCCAACCGACTGAGCCCCCTGGCCAGGGCACATTTTTATCCTTTTTATAATTTTTAAGAACTCTTTGTACAAAGGGTATTGATTCTACATGTATTACATATCAGAACATTTTTCCCAATTTTTTTAATCACTTGTCTTTTAATTTAATTTTTTGACTTACAAATAAATTCAGCTGTAGTTAAGCTTATCTGTATTTTCCTCTATGTTTTGTCTCTTTGGAAATTTATTAATTTATAATTCAAAAACCAATTTTGGAGCACCGACTCTGGGCTTAGTGTTGGGATATGCTCAGAGAAATCATTCTCATTCCCAGATGGAACAAATATTGCTTTTCCTATTCTTTTATGGTTTCACTTTGGCATTTTAATCTTCAGTATACATGGAATTTATTGTATTATATCATAAGATAAGAATTTAATTTATTTTCAAGTGGTTAACTATGGAATCCAACATAGCCTTTCCTCACTTCTATGCAAATCCATCTTAATCTTATGCCAAATAATTACCCATCGCAGAGCCAGGCAGCTAAGCTCACGGGCTATTCTGATTAACAATAATAAGGAAGGGTTGCCCAGGGTGAGGCCTGCAGAGTGAACTGTCTGAACTTACCTACAGAAATGATTCCATAGTTTTGAAAATATTTTGATAGTAGAGGAGCAACTAGAGGAAGTCAAGATTTAGACCGGGAGTCTATCTTATAAAATATTAAGCAGTAGTTGAATGTAAAGGACAAAGGGCAGCTCTGCTAGATCAGGTGGAGCAGCCTCCTGCAGGCCGTGCTTGGGGTCTGTGGCCCGCAGGCACCCCACGTCACGTGACTTCAGCCGGCCGCCTCCGAGCGCCCCCGAAGGTTCCGGCCCGCACGGGGCACAGAAGCACAAGCGTGTGCTTTGTGGTTAAGGGACAGGTTATTTCCCCCAAATGTCTGTGTCTCAGTGCTTTCCCTGTCGCCCACACCGCATCACACGTGCAACCCCATGCTGCATAGTCAGTCCTTTTGGTACCGCTCTCACCCTGTTTTAATTATCAGAATTTAAGTTAACCTTTAAACGGCTCAGTATCTAGCAATGGAACGCCCATCTGTATGTTTACATATTTCTATGTACATATTATTTCCACGGTTTTTTTTTCGTCCAGGGGTATTTTACTATTATTTTGTAAAATTTAAACATTCAGGCTTTTTGCTTGGAATTACATTGCATTTATAGATTAATTGGGCGATAATTGAAATTTTTCCCATTCAGGGACATGGTATGTATCCTGCATTTATTTAAAACCCTTTATTATGTACCTTAATAAATAGTTGTCTTTTTAGTATAGCTCCTGAACATTTTTAATAATAACAATTATTTGTAATTATTTCATATGCTTCTTATATTGGATATAAGTGCTCAGTTTCGTAAATACTATTAAGTGGCCAAAAACAACTTAAGGAGGTTATAAGTTAACAAAAAAAAACCCCTAAAATTTGGAAGTAACTCCCTGGGACTTTATAATATTTAAAGTTTATTTGAAGTTCTTCATCTTTTAACAAAACAAACAAACAGATAAACCATCAAACACATAGAAAGAAATGCATGTTAAGGCAGGGGCCTGTGGATAGTTTGGCAATTGGATCACACAGGTGGTCTGATCAGGCGGGTAAGGTACTCACGGATGCTCAAATTGTGAATGGCATCCAGAGGCTCCCATCTGGCTCCCCAAATACAGGTCACTGCCTTGACTCTGTTTTGTTTTTTTTTTTACCTCCAGATGTGGAGTCCGGCAATAGTTCCTCATTATAAAGCTGAGTTTGAAAACAAACTAGAATGGAGCATTCAAGGAAGGTGTTTGTTCCCAGGGCTGCTTAAGGACCATCTGCATGATGGGCTCTGCTCCCCATTAACTTGTTGACCTTAACAAGCAAAGTGCCCCAGGTGAGGCCCAACCTGCCTGGACTGAGTGGAAAGAGAATTCCATCTTCTAAAGGGCAACCTTTTACTACTCCCTGTTACAAAGTATTCCTTTCCTGGATGTTTTACCCAAAGAATGAGCTTCGCAGTTGATAACGATAGGTTTGGGTTTCCCCAGACCAACAAATCATATGGAGAATGGTGGATTAGTCTTGAAAATTCTGTAAAGACCCCTGGAATATGTTTTCCTATTTGGGAGGAAATCCACAAAGACAGCCAAAGACTACACATGGATTTGATGAGCTTATAGACAGAAACCACCGAAGGGTTATGCTATAGGAATTCCATATAGATTTTTGGTTTGGATGGAAATATAAAAACTGCACTGTAAAACTACTAAAGAAGTTGGGAAAAATCAGCTGCGTCAATTAGTTTGAATTCTGTCTTGTTACTACTGTGGGCCTACGATTGAATGATTTGTATAGTGCATTTTTCATCCATGTATAGAGATGAGAAGGTTAATCATTCTTTTATACTGAATGAATTTTTAAATATTGTTTATTAGATTACTAAAAATAGTCTGATGAGAAAATTGGTCTTTCTGGGTAATTACTGCCAGAAAGAATGACATAGGCCCCAGGTTGGCAAACTATGGCCCACAGACCAAATGTGGCCTGCCACCGATTTTGCAAACAGTTTTTTTTTAAAAGATTTTATTTATTCATTTTTAGAGAGGGGAAAGGAGAGAGAAAGAAAGGGAGGAAACATCTATGTGTGGTTGCCGCTCATATGCCCCTAACTGGGGACCTGGCATGCAATCCAGGCAGGTGCCCTGACTGGGAATCAAACCAGCAACCCTTTGGTTTGCAGGCCGATGCTCAATCCACTGAGCCACGCCAGCCAGGGAACAAACAGTTTTATTGGAATATGGCTATACCACTTGTTTACATATTACGTATTGTCTATGACTCTTTCATATTAAAACCATAGACTTGAGGAATTGAGAGACTGTATGACCCACAAAGCCTAAAATACTGACTCATCCTTTACAAAAAATATTTGCCCACCTCTGACACAGATCACTTTTAGATATCTGAAGTTATTTTTGTAGGTGGTCCCTAATTTTCATCCAGTTAATACCACATCTCACATGAGTTACTTACTCACTCTGCAAACTGTGTATCCCCGGAGGTGACGTGGCAGTGTTCAAACTAGAAGGTGTTCATTGAGACTTTGACTTTGCTTGGGGCGGGCATGTAACTAATCATGCTCCAAAGAGTCTGCCAACTAAAATGGTTTTGTCCCTGTTTTGTGAGGTGCGAAAGTGATGCTCTGGTTGCCCAACTGTGTGCATGTGGGGCAAGTGGCAAACAGTGGTGGCCCCCTAAAAAGGAGGCGAGCAGCCTTGCTAGGTTTCTCAGGTTCCACAGGCAGATGTGAACTGCGGGCAGGTTCGGCCTCTGCACAGCGCAGAGAGCCTGCACTGCCTACCCAAGGCTAGTCTCTAGCTCTCTATCACGTGATATTTATTTGGTCAAAAGAAACAACAGTGCGGGAGAATGGTGGTAAGGACATACTGACGCATCCTGATGCTCGAAACCACATCTGGGCTAACCAAATCGGCAGGAGTAGGGAGCTCACAGCACAGAGTCCCCAGCGTTTTTGTTTACTGGCATTCGCTTGACATCTACTGAGGGCTGCTATGTGGAACAGCCCTATGAAACTCATCATTTAGAATAGCCTTGTTCATGACATCTCAACATTTCCTTTAAGAAAACCACTGAGAATATGAGGCCTATCTTCATACCAGTAGGTAAATATCTTTCATCCCCCACCTTTGTTTTATCTTTCTTCCTCTTTTGCTTTTTTGAGGCTCCTTTAATTCCTTCTGAGGCAAGGTGAAATATATATGAGCAACAATAAAAATCAAATCACATAGCAGCAACAGAACCTCACTGATCTACCATGTGTTATGCATAAGAGAACCCTCTGCCCCTTGTTCCAGGCATTGGAATGTGTAGGAGTTACTTCTCAAGATGGTGGTCTAAACGCATCAGAGCCAAAACATCTCTAACTTCTCTTTTAAAAAGGAGTTGTTAAAAAAATCAGATTATAGCACTAAGTGATGTTGCAAAATATTCAGAAATTACAGAAAAACAAAAGAAATAAAAACCGTCTATAAGAGAATTATCTTGTTTCTTAAAATACAAAAACAGAACTCCTCTGTAACCCATGAGTTCAGCCAACCTCCTCTAGGACTATATTCTGGACCATAATGACCTAGAATATTTATTTTTCTGCCCCACTTTGCCATGAGTTGCTGTCTCACGATTTTAACTGTTGCCATTTCATAACCAAAAAGATAGGGTTCAGTCTCTTTCTCAGAAGTTTGGGACCTTGTGGCCAGGTGACACAAGGGTGACCTTGTGTGATTCAAGCAGAAGGTATGCATATTCTTTTCAAAGAGTTCAAAATTGTAACTCCTTACCACTCTCCACCCCATAAATAACTGTATGGGGAGGATAAAGCAAACACATATAGACACGTTTAAAAGAAATACCAAAGCATCCCGTTTTCATAGCAGACACAGACTCATAATTAGTGTAATTACCATCAGCCTGACTCTTGGTGGCCAAACCCCAAGCACTGTAGCTTTGACTCCTTGCTCAAGCACTGAGCGAATACTCTTTTTTCTCCTCTCTCAGGCATATCTATCTCCCTGGCTCACAAGAGAGACATCTGCCTGCCTCTGCAATGATCTTTCCGCATTTTTATTCAGCTATACGTTCTGGCGTTTTGGCAGGCACTCTTTGCAGGCTCTAATCCTCCTCCCACAGACAACGGGAAGAATAAACGGCCAGAAACGAAAACAGCGAAGCTGCAGCTCTTGTTCAAACAGGATGCTTTTCTCCCCTTTTCTTCTTCTTTAAATCTCTCCAGCTTCTCTGTTCAGCTCCAGTATGGACCTAAACACATCGTCTGTGGTTGTTAACTCACAGGCTTAATGAGGGGCTCCTAGAAAACTTACCATCGGGTTGTTTTAGAGGCTCAGGGAGTGCTCAGAGTCAGTATCTGAGGTGACACCAGTGTAAACATCTGCAGCAAGCCTGTTTAAATGTGGGTAAAAATATTCTTGAAAAAATTCTGTCCAAGCAAAGGATACAGGTTGTTTTGAAAAACAGCTCCGAAAATGGAATCTAAGGCAATCTGTGATCTCAAGGCATGTCTGGGGACTTGATAAGGCAAAGAAGTTTCTGGAAACTTAGAACTGCATGCAACTCAGTATAAGGAAGTTCTTATTGAAAACATTTCACTGGAACGTGGAACACAGGCTCAGTCTGAGTAACATGAACTATGTCATCCGTTAATGAGACAGAGCCTCATGATAACCTTTGGTTTTTTGGTGTGTGTTTGTTTGTTTTTTTAACTCAGTGTAAAAACTACATCTCTCTCTAAGTAAGTTTGTCCTTTTTTGTGGCTCCTCTTCTGACTCTTCAAAGAGAGTCGAGGTAAGCTGGGAGAGAACAGCGGGAGTCTGGCTAGTTTCTTCATGACTACTTTCTGAAGGGCAGTCATTGCAAGAATTTCTCCAAGTTTGTAGCCAGTAACTCCCTCATAGACTGCAAATGTTTTTGGAATCAGGTCAGTCTGAAGACTCATCACAAGAGGGTTTTGTTGAAGTTAAGAATGAGGATAAATTGATATAAGAGACTTCTGAAAAAAATACCAAATAAATACTCATTTCTATAAAAATCTTGCTTTAAGTGCAAAATATATACTTAATTATTATTCTCAAAAACTTGCTTTGGAGAGTAATATAATCCACCGGTTAACATTATTTAGCCCTGTCTGGTGTGGCTCAGTGGACTGAGTGCCGGCATGAGAACCAAAGGGTCACTGGTTTGATTCCCAGTCAGGGCACAGGCGCAGGTTGCGGGACAGGTCCCCAGTAGGGGGCGCATGAGAGGCAACCACACATTGATGTTTCCCTCCCTCTCTCCCTCCCTCCCCTCTCTCTAAAAATATATAAATAAAATATTTTAAAAAAAGAAAAAGAAAACTGCCATCTCTTAAAGATGGAAACAATCCTCTTTTTAAAAAAATTGTTTAAAATCAGCTGTTTTAATAAATTAATCTTTGCTAGTAAAAAAAAATGAAGAATACTCAGGATTAGAAATATCTGGAACATGACCGGAGAAGTGTATCTTAATCTGATCCCAGGTTTGAAATCCAAGGCATCTTCTCCCATGATGGCCCTGCACCCCAACCTATCAAACAGGCATTTATCAAGTCCCATGCATGCCCCAGGTGGACACTCTCAGAGGGCATCTAGACATATAGTGGGGAATCTGGCAGACACAGAGCTTGTGCCCACAGGGTGAAGGCTTTCTTCTGGCAGAGACAGATAATAATGAGTTAAAAAACATAAATAATTGCTAACGGTGACTAAGTCTAGGAAGGTAACAACTAGACAGAGGGAATGGGCGGTAACAGAAGGCAGCGCCTATCTAGTCATAGTGACAAGGAAGGTGTGCTTCTCTGAGGAAGTGACATTTATGCAGAGGTCTTAAGGATGGGACAGCCGAGCCACACCAATGGACACAGGGTGAGTAGAAGTATGACAGAAGGAAGCATGAGTGAGCATGTGTGCGCATGCGTGTGCGCACGCAAAGCCCCGGGCGCAGGAAAGAAATTGAGTGGAACAGAAATGTAATTGAGAAACTAAGGGAGCAGTACAGCTAGAGCACAGTGGCTGAGGGCGAGAGGCAGAGACACTGGAGATGAGGTTGAAGGAAAGGAATCAGCCAGGACTCCAGACCAATAAGGAAGCTGCTGGAGAGTCTAGCTGAGGAAAGCTGGCGGTGCCTGGGACCTAAGAGGTAGTGCACCTGCAGACAAGTGGACAGATCTAAGACATACATCGAAGGAAGAACTGTCAGGATTTGCTAATGCATTAGATGGGAGATGAGGAAATGAGAGGAATTATGGATGCTACTCAAATTTGAACAACTCAACCTTTGCTGATATGGGGAAGAATATTGGATGCATGGTTTGGAGGGAGGAGGTCCAGTCAAGAGCTCCACTGGGGACACGTGAAGCACGAGTGCCCAGGACACGCCGGAAGGGTGGTGTCAGGTAGGCAGTGGAGTATATGAGTCTGAGGTTCAGAGAAACCAGCTGGGACTGGAGAGGTAACTGCGAGAGTCAGCAGCTTGTTTAAACATATTTAAGATGATGAACGGAGACAATCTCCACTCGAAAAAGAATAGTGCATACACAGGGAGGAAGAGGTGGTCCAGGAGAGAAGTGAGGAACCTTTAAGCCTACAACCTAAGCCTGGTGGCCTAACAAGGCAGGGTTGGGCGGGGGGGTCAGTTAGGAGGAGAACAGAAGAGCCTCTGGTGTCATGGAAACCAGGAGAGCAGAGCATCTCAGGCAGAGAGCTGAGTACCTCCATGAGGTTACGTGATGGGAGGTGTGTACTGGATCTGCAAACATGCATGTCAAGGTGACCCTGGCCGGAGCTGGAGTGGTTGGGGCGGGGGGGGGGGCGGGAAGCAGAGCCCAACGCGGTTGTGGGTTGAGGAACAAATGGGAGGTCTGAGTGGAGACTGCAGGTATATACAGCTATTATTATTATCATTATTATTATTATTATTTTAAATGTAGTAAATACAGTCGACATAAAATTTAACGTCTTGACCAATTTTAAGTGTACAGCTCAGCGATATTAAGTACTCCCACTGTGTTGTATAGCCTCCACCACCATCCACACAAAGAACTCTTTTCATTTTCCCAAACTGAAATTCTATACCAATTAAACCCTAACCCCTACTCCTTCCCCACCCCGCCCCAGGCAGCCATCTTGCTGTTGTAGTTCCTGTCGCTATGAAATGTGAGTGGTATCCTACAGAGTGGCCTTCGCCGATTGGTTTATTTTGCTGAGCATAATGCCCGCAGGGTTCCTCATACTGTAGCATGGGTCAAATCTGCACATGTCAAAATGGCACGCTTTGGTTACCCATTCCTGTTGATGGACACTGGGTTGCCCCCGCCCCTCAGTAATGTGACTCACGCTGCTGGGAACGTGGGCGTGCAAGGACGGCTCTTAGGAGGAGTAATGGGATGAGAGCTGGAGGGGACGTGGGGTCAAGGAGAGGGCTTGTTTTTAGTTTCGTGTTGTTCTCCAGTCTCAGAGCAACTGGAGAATGTTGTTATGCCTTTGGCAGTGATTCTGTGGAGAAGGAGAGGCACGTGTTGAGCAGAAAGAGAGACAAGTGCAGGAGGGAGAGGAAAAGAGGTCCGACTCCAGAACAACACGTGGGCAAGCCCGGGCAGGGACGGGGAGGGGGCAGCTGGGACCCGGGGGGGGGACACCCGTCCCCAGCGTCAGTGGAGGGAGAAGATGTGGCCCCACCTGCAGGCGCTTGAGTAGGTACGGCAGTGGGAGGCTCAGGCAGTGTCCTGCAAATGGCTCCCATTTTCTCCACGAAGTAGGAAGTAAGTTTACCAGCTGGAAGATGAAGGAGAAGGGAGGGTAGGAGGTTTAGAGGACAGAAAAGGTGTGGATCGGTCGTCTTAAAGGGATGTTCCTCCATCTTGGCTGCCCATTAGAATCATCTGCAGAACTTTCAGAATGGGCTCACGCCTGCACCCCCTCCCCCAGGCTGGTTGCGATTTCCTTAGTCTTGGGTGGGCCTTGGGCATTATAGTTTTAAGTATAGCTTAATGGAAAACTGTATCTTTATATTTAAACTATAGTTTTAAACTATATATTTAAACTATATATTTAAACTACAGTTTAAAGTTAGTATAACTTACTTTATAGTTAATTATAATTTAAACTCCCTAGATGAGTCTAAGGCGCCGCATGGGCTGAGAGCTGTTTCCGAGTGGGAACGCGAGCTTGCAAGAGAGAAACCCCGGGATCACTGGGAGTGTCCAGCACTGACTTGAGAATCGTAATTCTAACTTTTAAGTGAAATGACTTTATACAGGTTACGGGTGGATGTGTGTGTGTGTATGTGTGTGTTAAAGCTCAGCATGTGTCATCTACCTTTTTCCTTTTGAACTTACTCACTTATGAGTCCACCTATTTCTCATTGCTGAGTCTATCAGTAATAGAAACACTAATGTCACCACGTACCAAGCGCTGTTCTAAGCATCTTACATCTATTAATTCCTTTAGTCCTTCCAAATATCACCATCTCCATTTTACAAAGAAGCAGAGGAGGCACAAAAATAAGATCAGGCAGCTGTCAGTACTCGCGTGGTAGTGGTGGGAGCCCAGACCAGGGAGAGCCCAATCTGGGCTCTTGACCACGGCACCACCTCTAAAATACATACCCCCAGCCCTGCCTCTCCTACCACGTGAAACAGAGACTGTGGCATTGACAAGAATGTAGTTGTCAGGGACACTTTACAGGGTGGAAGAAATACTCTGATAAACCCTCCAGCGAAGAGGAGACCCCGCCAGGCGCGTGGGAGTGACTGTCAGTGTGAGGTGGGCCCAGTGGATGCGAAGGGTGTGGGGGTGAGCTGTTGGGTGAGCTGGGGATGCAAGCGCGAGGGCAGAGCAGAAATTCTGAACATGCTAGAGGAACGGGGTACAAAGAAGAGCCAGGAGAGGCGGTGTGAGCCAGGGAACTGTGGCACCACCTATGTCTGAGGTGGACTTGGAAACCTGCCCTGCGTGTTTCCATGGGGTCTCCTGTGACTCTTACACTGGCCACCACTAATGTCATTGGTATTAGTGGATGATTTGGGGAGGGAAGCAACCAGATGCTGAGTTTTACAGTGTGACTGAATGGGTGGAAAGCAAGGTAAAGATAGGGCAACTCTGGGCTACATCGCTAGGGCGCGGGCTGCATTTTCCAGGGTCTCCTGGATGCTGACCCCATTAAGCTCGTCAAGCGTGGATTGACTCACTTAACCCCCAGCCAGTTTCTCATCCTGGCTTCCGGACTCCTGCTGTGGTACCGACTCCTCACCCTCAAGGACTGGAAGGCTCAGCAGCGCCGTGGAGCACAATGCCTGCACCAGGAACTGTTGATTCTGGGTTGGTCTTGGCTGTAGAAGCAGTGGAGCCGTGGGGAATTTTCGTCAGCATGTCTAATGTTTGGGATGAACATCAAGGCAAGACCCTTTTACACATTCCTGCAGAGACCACCCCTTGACCGGGAATAGTCCCAGTGGCCCCTCTCCTGGGTCTCTAACAAGTCTGGGCGACATCAGTAACCACTGTTTTGGTGGACTCAGCAATGGGATGCTGGAGCGGCCTCCCGCCCGCTCCCTTGGACAGAATTTCAATCAGGAATTTTGTGAGATGGTTGTGAAGCAATGGGTAGTTTGAAATCAGCCACAGTGGGAATATTTATAGCAGCAAAGTCAGCAGAAGTCATAAATCAGTGTTCCCTCCCTGAGGCGCACTGTACCCCGTTTACCAGCACATCAGCCACTTCGGGCCTGGTTGTGACAAGGTACTGTTACCTTCACTTGGAACCTAATCCTTATTCCACCCCTGAGAAGGAGCTCACTGAGGCAGAAGGAGGTTGAGTGAGTTGTCAGGAGGTCACTTGGCTGGTGAGTGGCAGACATGGAATTGGAACCCGCTGTCTTAAACTGAAGGTCTGACGATGGTGTGGCATTAGGCCCCGAGGCATTGTTACCAGCAGTCTTTTCGACATCTGTCGCTGAGTCCTGGGCTGTGCGGGTAGACACCTCCTGCATGTCCTGTTGGAGCTCCTCGCAGTGACGTAGAAGTTTCACTTCTGAGGCAACATGATGGATGAATGAGGAAATGCGCAGGTGTTCATATTACTAAAAAATTCCTAATTATCCATGTGCAACCTTGGAGGGAATGATGGAGACTTTGGAGCATTTTCATGCTAATGGCTGGGATGATGTCATAACATTTAAAGATCTGCATTTGTGCCCTGGCCGGTGTGGCTCTGTTGGAGCATAGTCCAGTAACCGAAAGGTTGGGGGTTTGATTCCCAGTCAGGGTACATACCTAGGTTGTGGGTTTCATCCCTATTCTGGGTGTGTAAGGGAGGCAACCAACTGATGCTTCTCTCTCACATTGAGGTTTCTCTCTCTCTCTCTCTAAAAGCAGTGAAAAAAAAAATGTCCTCAGATGAGTATAAAAAATAAAAACCTATACTTGAAGAAAATCCCTGGCACTCCCCTGAGCAATTTTGTTTTGGAAAAAGAGAAGAGACAGACAGACAGACAGAGACAGAGAGGCTTTGAAAGGTTACACAGAGAGCTCTGGGCAAGGAAAGCTTCCAAGCACACAACCGACAGACATCACTGCACCTCTAAGAGGCTGAAGGAAATGGCCTTCCTTGCGCTTCAGGAGCTCCTGTTGAGGGAAACGGAATGGGTGTGCCCAGTACCCCATCCAGGGAGGGCCGCTTTGTTGAGCTGGTACATCTACCCTTAGCTCCTTGGATGATTCCCTGGCTCAGAATGCAAACCACTGTTCTGGGGAAGTCGAGGGCAGCCTGGGCCCACGTCTGACTGACAAGGGTACCCGAGGCCAGTCCGTTTGCCCCAGGCAGGACCCACACCCTGCACAGGGGCCCAGGGCTCTCCATGGGGCGGGCGGCAGCCAGTCTCCGGCCGGCCCACAGCCTTGCTTAGCTTTCTCCCCCTGCGCTGCCCTCCTGCATTCATTCCTCTGCTCCTGGAAAAACTCCCTCAATAAAACACTCGCCCCGGAATTCCATCCCGGTCTCAGCCTCTAAGGGGCCCAACTTGAAGTGGACAACTCTTCTCTGCCAAGGATCCAAGAAATACATGGGGTCTTAGTGGTTACTTGGGTTTTTGGGTGACATTACGCTACCTCCCCGACTCCCCCAAAAAGGACGTAGGGGATTCTGAGTCTTCCTGGCGAGACTTGATGCTGCCTGGCAGTGACTTCACCGTGGGAGGGAGGTCCACGCGGCTCCCCGTGTGGCTCCCCGTGTGGCTCCCCATGCTCCTCGCAGGACCAGGCCCTTGGCCTCCACAGCACCCTCTCCAAAACGGGCTGAGCTGAGGGTGTGGGTGCGTGCTGTTCATATGGGTGGTGGCCAGGGGAATTGCGTTAAGGAAGGGGACAGGCCTTATGTCATATTAGAGTGAGGAGTGGAGGCTGCTGCTCTGTGCAGCAGGACCTGTGCTGCGTGCAGAGGCCCCTGGGAAATGTGTGGGCGGCTCAGGCACCGTCTACCTGCCTGAGGGAAGGGGGGCTGGAGCCGGCACGTGGTGGCTCACATCCCACGCTGGCTGAGAGTTGACCCCGGGTGTGTTAGCCCCCGGTGTTTCCAGGCTCCTGCTGCATCAGGCAAGGCCTTTCAAAGCACAGACGTGTACAGAAGAAGGGGTGCTGTCCTTGTGAGGAAGTCTGAGGTCTCATGGCTCTGTCCCCTGCAGTGCAGGCTGAAAGCAGAGATGGGCTGAGGAAGCAGAGAGGTCTGCAACAGGCACCCGCCTCATCGTTTCAAAGTGTCTTAAAAGCAGTTCCACAAAGGGGGACCTCATGAGCCCTGGTGACTCACTTCCCTTAAAAGTCAGAAAGGCATGCCCTCAGGTCTGCAGCTGCCATCGCGGCTCAGGCAGGTCAGGGCCGGGCGGCCCGAGGAGGTGAGGGTGCCGGTCAGCCACAAAGCGCAGAGCCCGCCCCAGCTGTGCCCACCCCGGCGGTGTCCGGGGAGAGTGCGGGAAACTGGCACGCACATCGGAGCCTGAAGCCAGCAAGCCCCAGTCCTGTAACCCACTCCCCTCCTTCTCTTTTTCTGCTCACAAAGCGCCCCCCTGAGACGTTGACCCGCGTCTGTAGCTTGCCTGAGGGATATGTTGTTCTGGAGAATCTAGCAATTGCCTGGTCTGCCCAACAGTTCTATTTCTTGTCACAAATAAAGGAGGTGGCTCTCTGGTTCATATACTTAGACTCGGGTACCCTTTGAGTCTAGTCACTATGCGTGAGGAGGCTTGGGATCAGATCTGGGCACTGATGAGATCAAGCTTCTGCACGTGGAGGATGGACTCAAGTCGACAGTGGAGTGAGTTCAATGACATAGGCTCCACCCCAGAAGGGCTTCTGTGGTCAGCTAGCTGGCCTCCTTGCAGGGACCTCTCCTTCAAATGTCTATACTTATGAGGGAAGAGGTAGGAAAAGAGCAGGCTGAGGGAGGTCAATAATAAGGTCTCAGGCACATCATCTCCATGGAGAATGTGAGAGAATTTACATAACTGGGCTTATAGGAACTGTTACCTAGAGACGTGGTATAGGTTGAAAATGAAGAGGTTTGAGAAGCAATTGCTCACTTATATAAAGTTATACGTAAAGTCATCTTTTTATATTAAACCCTTTTATTCCCTAGTCATAGAAGTAGCACAGTGCTTGGGACATAGAAGGCAATTACCAGTATAACTATTTGTTGAATGAATGAAATATAACTGATCAATGAAAGGTAAAATATCCAGCCTCAGGGATCAAAGAAATGGCTATTAAAACCACAGTAGAATACATTTCCTTCTCTTAGATTAAAAAAGTTATGAAAAAATATATAGCATAAATAAAATAGCACATTCTTCTTGAGAGAGGGAAAGGAAGTAGCTACTCATATAATTAGTACAAAATTTCTGGAAGTCAGTCCCGTAATATGCCTAAAAATTTTTAAAATACATAGAATATTTTACCCAGCCACTTTATTAATAGGAATGGATCTTAAGAAAATAATTGAGCAAGTTCACTACAAAATTGCTGATAATAGTAAAAAATTGGAAACAACCTCAGTTCCCAACACTAGCTGATTAGTTCAATTAAATATAGAACTCCAAATGATGGATTACTACTCAGCTTTTACAACTTATAATGTAGATAATTAACAAATTTGTGCATGTTAAGTGCAAAAAAGCAGGTTCGAAATTGTATAATAGAATATGATTTTTAAGTCTATATATTATTTATGTGTAAATAATCTAAAAGTATAAGTACTAAAAGATTATCTTTGAGTGGTAAGATCATTGGCATTTTTATTTGCTTTTTTGACTAATTTATATTTTCTAATTGATCTACAATCTACATGTATTATTGCAATAATAAAAAGAAACTTCTACTTAAAAAAATTAAAGTGCAAAATTTGCCAATTTCCAAATGTACTTCATTTGAATTATGAGATGTAATTATATGATTGCAAAGTTACACATGTGAGGTTAACAAAGAAGAGATTTCACGACAGGAAGAGGAAGAAGAACGGGTTGTTGCTGGGAGGGGGGTGAGCCGATTACCAGAACTGTGTGCTGCTCTGAGCGTCCTGGTGGCTAAGGCAACAACGACCAGGGAGGTGACACTGTTTTTATTTGCCTGAAAGGGAAGGCAAATATTTATCAAAGGGGTACATTGCTCCAGGCGCAAAGATGAGACAGGGTATATTATGTATTAAGACCTGTGGATAATGCATCTGTTCTTTATTTTATAGATCATCAAAATCTCATTCAAAAAAGTAATTTTGGAGCAGAATTTTCTTTAAAATCAGAGGGTAAAATATTAAATTGTAGTTTGAAATCAGGGAGTGCTCAGTTTGGATAGGCGTAACCTCAGGGAGCAAACTCATTTGCAGATGAAGAAACTGAGGGTCAGAGTAGTGAAGTAATTCGCACAGTGAGCAGGAGAAATGGGACTAGAACCCACGCCCCTTGATTCCTGGCCCAGTGCTCTCTGTACCACATGCCAAGGCCTCTGTCCTCCATACCTCTGTGCATCCAGGCCATGAGTCAGCTGTGTCTGTGTCTGGCCCGCTCTCCGGATCAGGCTCTCCTCAAAGTCGAGAATCTCGTCCCTCCCCTGCACGCAGAGGCGCTTGGGGCAGGCTCCCTGATTTGCAATCAATGAGGGAATCATGCACAAGATGAGAGTGTTATATAATAATTTTTCTTTTTTATAACCTAATTTTATATTGCTTTGAAATTTTGTGTAACATTAAGAGTTAATAACAGCAAGCCTGACATGACAGTACTAACTGAACATTTCCTGGTGCTATCGAAGCACCAAGCACACTTCTAAGTGCTGTCTCTATATCATTGATTTCACAGCCACGATCCTGAGAGGTGGGGGCTCTTCCTGCCTCCATTTAACAGAAGAGAACACCGAGGCACACAGCAGGAAATTCGCTTGTCGTTGGTGACAGTCTAGAAGATGGCAGGACCAGAGCTCAAACCCAGGTCAGTTCTGAAGTCCAGCCCTTAGCTAACCACCACGCGGACTCCCAGCACTAACAAGAATGACAATGTCTACCGTTGCTGATTAGACAGTGCCGACTGCATCTGCTTTGGGGGCAGATGTAAGCTATTTAACCCAAGCCAGGACGGCTAGTAGGTGGTGAAACTTGGGTCGAAATCCATGTCCTTTAATTCCTGTGCTGTCTCTACTGTGACCTATATAGGAAAGAGAGCCCATAAGTGGACACATCTGGAACCTTTGCAAAGGAACCAGGCAGGGCAAGGATTTTTCTGTCTTGGATGAATCCTAAGACTTGTGGCTTGAGCTCTACCTAGACAGTCATGGGATATAGGGAAGCTTTCCTCACTGTGGACCAACCCCATCACTTGGTGAGGTCAGGTGGGTGGTTGTTTGGGCCTTGGGAAAATTCTTGTCCAACTGAGAAAGGCTTTCATTCGAAGCAAGAATAAAGGCTAATGTTCTTCTCCCCCTACTCAGGACTCATAGACCATTCAGACCTGCAGTTTAGTGGGTGGGCTGCTGAGGGTGAGGACACGGTTGTTCCACAGTATCCTGGTTGGGGAACACAGACCCTTTGGAGGGGGTAGGCATCAGGGAAGGCTTCCTGGAGAAATGACGTCTAACCTATGATATCAAGAAAGAAACAGAGGAGTGAGCTTTGACAAAGGGAGCAGTGGGTGATGTAGCTGAGGGACAGAAATTCCCAGGTTGGGACAATGCTGAGTCATGAGCGTCCCTCGAGGGCTCAGCTGCGATCAAAGCTGCAGGCAGAAGTGTGTGCGTTCCTCTCCAGTTTCCCCTGCATGTGCCTTTCGCTCCTCAGATGTTCTCTCCTCTCCTAAGTCTACCATAGACCCCTGTTTCCATACTCCTCTTATCCAAGGTGTAAGTATCAGTAAAACCACACACGTTTCCTCACCCACAACAATGTGCACCAAGCCTCCTTTGGACCATAGACTATTAGGAAGTTATGCGTCCTCTCTCTCTCCATCCTACCTTCTGTCCTCTACCTCCATCTCGCCCTGTCACCTCTGGGGAAGCCCTAGCCTTGTGCCTCTCATTGTTATAGGCATTAATGTGCTTTATCTGGTCTCCCTAAATGGGAGGGAGTTTCCAAGCCACCAGGGGGTGCTGCCAAAGGTGAGCAGGAGGACACCTTCCCCTACGTGGCAAACAGCTCTCCAGAGTAAGCAGAAAGGCTTGTCTGGTCCCCCCACCCCCGCCCCAATAAGTGAGGTCACCTCAGGCACCTCTGTGAGCTCCCCGAAACTCTGTTTCTTGTTTGCCTCACACAGTTGTGGTGAGCCTCCAATGGGATGTCAGTGAGGAGCAGGTAGGGCTTTGTAAATGGCAAAGCCCTGTGCAGCCATGCAGAGCTTGATGTGATGCTGTAGCGGAATACGCATGTATGCTTTTGAGTGAATTCACTCAGATGGGGGTCCCCACTCAGGCTGCTAATGGGCTTCGGGGGTAAAGTCTGAGGAGGGCTTTTCTACCAGTAGCTGAGCAACTTCTTCTGCCCATACCCCGGGTCTGTATAAACCTTCAGCAAGAGAATTAGTCTTTTACGCCATGCCATTTTGACCTGGATTATAAGAGAGACTAAGGCTGTGTAGGCATGGAGTCTGAATTCCCTCCACCTGCCCATCCTTTGAGAATCAATCCATGAATGCTTATGCAGTCAAACCTTCCTGGGGGGATTTTAAGATGATGTTGTTATTCTATTCAAGTATACAATTTTGTCCCCAGTGCTCATTGATTTGGACTCTTTTAATATAATACTAGACAGATGAGTGCTTTATTGAAATTTAATATGATCACCTGGAATGAGATTCCCTCCTGAGCAGCAAGGAGTCAGACAGAGTGTAGGAGAGATCCTCCAAAAGGCTGGAGCCTCTCTCTCTCTTCCTCCCACTCGGGGGCCGTGTCTGTGAAAGGAGGGGAGAGGGCAGTGGGGAGAATAGGGGGAGGGAGTGGGCGTGTGCTACATCCCGGAGATGCTTGGCTAGGGAGGAAAGGAGAGATGAGCTCGAGAGCTTCCACTTTTCACCCAGCTGCTCAGGCCAGCCTTGATCCATCTTTGACTCTTCCTTCTGACCAACTTTTCAAACAAAGCATTGGCTCTAAACATAAAACACAGTCCATTTTGGGAGGGTCAGAATCCTTATATGGCTTCACCTTATGCTCAGAATAACACCTACACTTTTTACCATGGCTTACAACATCCAGTCTCTTTTGGGCCCTGTATTCCTCTCTGAACTCACCCTCTCTCTTTCTTCATCATACACATCTCCAGCCAAACATGCCCAGGTTTTGTTCTTCAAGCACAGCAAGCTCGTTCCCACCTGAAAGCGTTTGTCCGCAGGGTTCTCTGCTTGGTATTCTCAAGGCTATTGCTTCTCTGCCATTTACATCTAAACATACACTTTCCTTCCTTGGGAAGGTTTCTCTGACCTCAGTTTTTTTTGTGTCCTGTTGCCCCATGAGGCTTACCACATTTGGCATTTGTCTATGTGCTTGGTTATTAAGTGTTTCCCCCATTAGAGGACAAGCTCTTTGAGGGAAAGGAGCCTATTTGTCTTATTCATGCTTGTATTGCTAGCAGCTACAAGAGTGCCAGATATATGAGAAGTAACTCAATAAATATTTGCTGGATAAATAAAAAAGGGGGCTGCAAGAGTGTGAAGCCAAGGAGGAGAGTGGAGAAGGAACTGGCTCTCCAGACACATCTTTTATTATTGTTATTATTATTATTGTTATTATTATTGATTTTAGAGAGAGGAGGGAGGGAGGGAGGGAGATATTTGTTTTTCCACTTACTTATGCATTCAGTGGTTGATTCTTGTATGTGCCCTGGCCGGGGATTAAACTTACAACCTTGGAATATTGGGATGATGCTCTAACCAACTGAGTTACCCAGAAAGGGCACTATCGACCACCTTGTACGTAGCACCCACCTGTTAACACTACCTATGGAGACACAAAGAGGAACAGTAGTGGAATGGACAAAGGAGCGCCAACAGGGGCTGTCTCAACCACTGGTGAACCTGAGAACTTGGTCACAAGTACCTAGGCCTTAGATATATTTCATCTAAGTTCTTTATTTCTTAAAATACACGGGGGATGAGTTTCAGAGAGCTTCAGGCACTTGCCCAAAATCACAGTTAGTCTACTGCAGAGCAAGGATTAGAATCAAGCCTTGAATTCCAGGCCACTATGTTTTCTCTGTACCTCACTGCCTTCAAAGCCTTAGGGTAGAGAAGAATGAAGCTGCTCTGACAGAAAGCTTATAGAAGGCTCCCATTGTGTCCCCAAATAGTTGCCCGAATGGTGGAAGTTTAGGCAACTGGCTAGTGGTTAGCACTGGGATCCTTGGGCCAACTCATTTCCTTTGGCCTCTTGTCTCCCATGTGTGGGAAGTGACATGGGTATCAATACTTGCAAGTCACAACTAAGTGCAATTTGAGCATGTTTCAAGAGGAAATACAAAAAAAAAATCATTATGAGTGGATGGAGTACTACAGATCAGAAATTAAGGAATCTTATTGTTTGAAAAAAAGGGATATACTTTCAAGTCAGTGGTAAGAGGCACAGTAAGACCATACTGTTGAAGTTGAGGGGTGTTGGAAGGGTGGCAGGACTTGCCCTTAGCTCATTTGTTCCAAATGCTTTTTCAAGTGACAGATTTGGAGAGGCGGGTGGTCCTCTTCTGTACTGTGTGAGAGAGTACCATCTCTCAGAGGTCCAGGGAAAGAGGGAAGGGGAGGCCACACCTATTTAAAGGCAAGTGGAAAAGTAAGAGAATGGGTTACTTTTCCTAGCAGGTGGAAAACATGGGACATCTCTTCGTGCAAGAGGCAATCCAAACTGAGCTACACCCAGGTGGTTCAAGAAGGATGGAGAGATATGCCTGGAGGCTGGGAGGAGAAGAAGCCCCTGAGCAGAAGGCAGGGGTGGTGGAAGACTGCTCTGCTCCGTACATTGCCAAGGCCAAGAAAGTCACGCAGTTTATACTGCAGGTGCTTTAAGCACATGAGTTTATCAAATCTTCATCAGATACTTGTAGGACAGATATAATTTTTCATTCATATTAACAGATTAGGAAACTAAGAAAGAGTAGCTCACCAAAGATGCACAGGTGGTGAGTGGCACAGCTAAGACTTGAACCCCCACTGTGAACCATTAGGCTACATGGCCTCAACACGCCTAGGCTCTGAGGCCATCTCTTCACTGGAAGGCAGTCCAGATACTGCCTCTCCTCTCTCACCCTGGAGTCAGCAGGGCGTTGACCTCCTAGCATCCTCTCTCCCCCATAGATGCTCAGGCGCTGTCCTAGGTGCTGAACTTGTTATATGAAATGAGGCAGGCATGGGAGGAAGAGTCTATTTGCACTACTGATTGTAGTTTTAAGCTCTTTTATTAAAAAGCTCCTGACAGATTACTTTGAATGGCATAGTGTCACTGCTTTTCAGATAGTGGCCAGTCCAGAAGGTCTCAGGTGAACATCTCATTCTCACTTAGTGCTCCACTGGGGGCTGAGAATGATCCCAGGAGACTAGTTGGGAAAAATTATATATGTTCCACAGGTACCTGCTAAAGATATACCTAATTATAATAGCACAGGCTCTAACCTACCTAAATTCTCATATGATTGATTATAATTGGTGGTTTTGAGAGATTAGGGATAATAAGGAAGATGTCTTTATTTTCCAGGGTAGAAAAGAGCTCATGGTCAAAGAACTGGTCTGGTATCCAATGTGTGTGGTATTCAGGTCTCCCTACCTGAATGAAAGACTCCTTCTGCTATTTTATATTTTCTCAAACTGATAACAGACAAGAATGTAGAAAAGAGAGGAAAGACTGAGCAAGAAGAAGGGAAGAGACAGAAAGACAAAAAGGGAGAAGATATGCAGGGATGCCAGAAAATAAAAGAAAAAGAGAAGTAGATGTTTGGGGGTAAAAATATAATAATATAATATGATCACTTCTTAAGGTGTCACTCTGAGAATGGGTTTTCATCAGCTTTATGAATGTTAATGTTCACTCTTTCCTGAAATCTATGCTAGGACTGACCAGTTATCATAGCATAACTACCATCTCCCAAGATCCATAAATCTTCCCACCCTCTCACTTTTCATCACTCTTCTTTGCCTGTGATAGCTTTCAAGAAACTGACCCTTGGTCACGGAGCAGTTGAGAGGGCCACTGACCTTCTTTCGGTCCATATCCAATCAAACCACTCAAGGGAGCACTCCCAGATCCTTCTTCCTAGAATAAATTTCCTCCCTGAATTCTCCATTATCCTTATATTGCACTGCTTTTCCAGAACTTATCATGGATCATCCTGTGCTAGTATAGTATGTATCTGTGTCTTCTCCGCTTGATTTTGTATCATCTTTGAAAGGCAAAGTCTTTGTCCTACTGTTTTCCGGTCTCTTGCCTCCCATAACACCAAACATTCTGGCTTGCAAAGAAGGTGCTCAATACTGTTTAAATGAATAACACTTTTTGGCTGAAAGCATTTTAAAGCCATATCTTGGACTTATTTTACAAAGGTAACATAGCCATAAAAGACAGAGCCGGTCATCTAGTCTGAGTCATAGTCCAGTCTTTGTTTACCCATTGCATTCCCACCCACTCCAAGGTTCTGGGAAGCCCCACAGGCTTGGGAGTCAATGACCTGGTTCCCGGTTCTGCATGAAGGTAAAGGCTGATTTCCAGAGCAGTGTTTCCATTCTATCCTAGACTATATCTAAAATGGTCAGCCCAGGAGACCTAGTAGGAAAACTCTTAGGATAAGACTGAGAGACACTCTGGGACCTACACTAAAGCATGTGTCTGGAGCCCACAGAGCTATACCCTCCTCCATGCCTATCTGTACAAGGCCAGCAGACAGGGAGTTTTCCATTCCTGGAACTCATTTGTGAACTCAGGCATGTCCAAGAGGGATGCTCCTGGCAAGAACTTCTCCAAAGGTCTGCAATGTTGGAGTCCAGAATCCTGGAAGGTAAGCCCCACTTTCACATCCTGTTTAGAGGAAGGATAACCATTGTAAACTCCTTTCTGGAGGAAAAGGGAGACAAGCAGAGTTGCCTGAACTTTCTGAAAGTTGCTGGAAATTTTCTCCCAACAGTGCAAAAACAAAGGTCCTGGTTAGTTTTTCCAGTCTCTGAACAAGGAGGCTTTGCTAAGGCACACCAGTCCCAGATAAGTCAGAAATTTGGAAGTCCAGTCTCAAGAATCCAAGGTTGGCCTTGGCCAGTAAGGACAAGGACAGCCCAAAGGCAATGTTAGACGATATTGGCCTAACATGTTTATAAAATGCCAGGTGCTTCTTGGGGCACAGGTGCTGAGTTTACCTTTTGTATAGTCTACTGGCCCCTGCTAAGGGCCAGTGGTATTACATGTCTGGGACCACCAGCTCCATTTCAATCCTAGTACTTCCAGGTCCCTAGAATTTGTCTCTTTTCCACAAGGAGTGTGAGGGAGTGTGCCTGTCCTTCCCCTTCTCCCACCAGTGTGTTATCTGTGGCATCCCAGATGACTTTTACCCTAACGTTTCAGCTCAAGATGTTAACAGCCCGCAGGCTGGGTTGCCCAGGGATTCTCCTGTCTCTGTTCTTGCAGCACCTGCTCCTTTTCTATCTGCACTCATTGTGTGGTTGGAGAGACAGCTTCCTTCTCCTTACTTTCAAACCTCCAGCCAAGGCCAAGGATGCTGGTTTCACTTCCTGAAAGCAGAACCATGTCAAAACCTGAGACAAGTCTGTCCTAAGTGGATTTACTTCCCTGGGCTTCTATGATTGGGCAGAAAGGGCCCAACAGGAGGGATGGGGAGCCCTCATGAATTCCTCATGCTGAAGGAGTATTTCTCAAGGTGAAATGTTGCAAAGAGCTTTAAAAATTCTACCAAAGATTGGAGGCCATGGAACTTCCACTGACACCAGGGGAATCACGTGGCTAACAGCTGCCTCATTTCTGCTCTGCATTTTGAGATCTCATGCAGAACACTGTGGATTGGAATGAGTGACCTGCCAGGCCTGTGAAGTCAGCCTTCCCTTGTGATCCTTGCATGGGAGCACCTTCTGACCTGCCTACCTTCAGCAGAGGGCTGAGAGGCCCACGGATCCTTCCAAGGTCATTGAGAAGGCATTTCTCCAACCTACTGCCTTTTGGTAATAACTCATGCATCCATCCCAGAGAAGTGAATGTGTCCCTTTAGGTTTAAAAATCGCCAGAAGGCGTGCGTTCTTTTGGTTCTGTTTTTATTATATTGTGAACATTAGTACAAGGTTAAATACACACAGAGACAGACATCAGAAGGCTGCAGAGAGCATACACATTAACATACTTGTACACAGAGAAGGAGTACAGAGAGACTGACAGAGCACACAAATACATGTAGAATACAGGTAATAGCCACAGGAGAGCTGGCTACAGCAGGTGCACATTGCCACAGAGAACAGAGCATAGGGTACAGAGAGCAGGTGTCAGTGACAAACATCATCAATTAAAATCCAACCATTTGCATTACATTGGACCACAACATACAGAGACTTAATACATCTCCAAGAGGCAAAAGGTCTTGGGAACCTCAAAGAACTTTTCGGCACTGTTTCCAAGGGCTCGGAGGGGAGGAAATAAGCAGGTGGACCGCGGCCATAACAAGAGGAGGAGGACGGTCAGGCCAAGCAGCAGGAACAGTGTGGGAAGTCAGGAGGTGAGGGGGGCCACACTCTTTAAGAACCTCAGTGGTATCTGGAGGATCAAAGGCCCTTCTCCATGTACCAGGGGTGTCCAACCTTTTGGCGTCTCTGGGCCACACTGGAAGAAGAAGAGTTGTTTTGGGCCACTCATTAAGTACACAAACACTAACAAAAACTGATAAGCAAAAGAAAGGTTTTAAGTAAATTTACGATTTTGTGTTGGGCCGCATTCATAGCCATCCTGAGCCGCATGCAGCCCGTGGGCCACAGGTTGGACACCGCTGATTCCAGATACTTCACCCCAGCCCCGCCTCCACTCTCCAGCCCTGCGGGAGAAATCCAAGGGTTGGTAATGACCAAACAGGAGCCTGGTATTGCTTTGTTTACGTTGTATTTGGTGACTGAGTGCCCGGCACCGGATACTCAGGAAAGGATGTGCCCGCTGTGTGTGAGTACTGCCTTCAAAGACTCACGCTGTCCGCCTTGGGGTCTAGCCCTGGCTTTGCAATCAACTAGCTGAGTGATCTTGAATAAGTCGCTTAACCTCTCTGGGTCCCAGTGTCTTCATCTGTATATGAGGGCGCTGGCTAGATGACCTCTAGACCCCTTCCAGCTCTTATAAAGGGAAATTCAGGTGAGTTTTAATAGCACCTCTTTCTGAAGGAGAAATAAAACAAAAAATAAATGGTTGAACAAAGGTAATCCAACTTCCCAACCACCTGTCTACCCAGACCCCACTGTCACCCCCAAAGAATAGATCCTGAATTAGTCACCTTGAGACCTGGCTCTGTGCAAGCTACTTTCTGTTCAGGGCAGACTTCTCAGGATTAGAAGTAAACTAGTGTGTACTCCTTGAAGGTAGAGATGACACTGTATTGGCTTATAAGCCCCAATATGACAACTCAGTGCCTGACAAATAGAAGATACTTTTAGCTTTAACCATTGGAAACTTTTTTTTTAATCCACACAAAAGGATATGTTTATTGATTTTAGAGTGAGAGGAAGGGAAAGAGAAAAAGAAACATCGATCAGCTGCCTCCCAAACATGCCCTGACCAGGGACTGAACGTACCACCTTTCGGTGTATGAGATGACACTCCAACCAACTGAGCCACCCGACCAGGGCAACCATCAGCAACTTTATACATCAGAGTGGTTGGAATGAATTTCTGCAGATTCAAGTACCAAACATTTCAGCCTCTCCCTTTGTTCCTCAAGTAGAGGCTCAAGTAGAGGACCCTCAGACAAACAAACCAACCAACCGAGGTGGAACTAAGGAAAAACAAAGTAATTTGGTATTAAGGAATTGTTGGCCAGGGGATACCGCTATTCCTCTACTGTCACCATCTGTCTTTCCCTCCCTTTTCCTTCCCTTTTCTACCATTAGGAGAGGGAACAAGATCCCTTTTGTCCTCGTTCCCTGCCTGTAGGCACCCTTGGGACTCGGAAGGGCGTGTAATGGGAAGCTGCTCCGGCGACTCTCTCTGGGTGGCATCTGTCATCATTCTGTCTTCTCCGGTGCTCCGTGCTCAGGAAGCAGCGCACTCTGACTGTCTCTTCACTCCATGTCTTGCCACTTCTCTGGCCTTTAGCATCCACATATGGCCTGCAGAGCCGTCTCCCATTCCCAGGGACGGGGTTAAATCACCCCTCGGTCTTGCTTCTAGTACCAAACAAGCCTCATCAATGCCTGTAGTTAGTTTTGAGCCCTTTAATTGTCTTTGCCATCTCGAAAACAGCACCCGTTTGTGGGATCCACAGCAGCACGTCAGCCTGCACCCTTTGCTCTCCATTGGAAGTAGTTGAGATCAGTAATTATTAAGTACCTGGTCACTGAGGTCAAACAGACCTGAGCTGGAGACTTGGCCCACCACGTTCAGGCTGCGTGGTGATCACAGCAAGTTCCTGAACTCTGTGGGGTTCAGCTGTAAAAAGCGACTAATGAGAACACCTACAACACAGTACTCGTGGAGACTGAAGGAGGCCTTCCATACAGAGTGCTTACCACGGTGCTTGGCACACTGTACACCTTAAAAATAAAAGCAATAAAAACAGGTCTTTTTGCCTCGCCTCCCAGTGACCCTGCTGACTCAAGTGTAATCTATAGCACAGCTATATTCACCCACAAAAGCCTTCTGAGATCATGGAACTAGCCACACACAGCTACTGAATACTTTAAATGTGGCTGGTACAACTCAGGAAATAAAAATGTATTTTTATTTCATTTGAATTAATAGAAATTTAAATTGCCACATGTGCTTAGTGGATATCATATTGGACATATCCAATGGCTACAGGGAATGTGTATATGTACACACCTGGGCCAGTGACTACCTGCCTACATATCTTGGATGTGCACAAAGCAAGGGCTGGCCTTTTGAACAAACCAGGGGAAATGTGGTATCAAATGGGGGTGTCCACGGGACCCTACGTGGAACCTTGGACAGGTCAGTTCACCTCTGCACCTCAGTTGACTCACCTATAAAGTCAGGTAGTTGACCCATGTTCCAAGACCCCTCCCATGCAGGGCTGCTGCAATATAAGCACATGGGCTGTGCATGCACCACTGCAGACAAAAGCACATTCACAGAGACTCAGCGTGAAGAGTGCCCCCTGGAGTTGTGCAAGCTCACACTCTCGCTCCAGAGCTGAGCGCTCTGGGGCTGGACAAGACTGATTTTCCAAGCTGCCTCTTCTGATACGCCCTGCAAGTCAGGAAGGGCTTCCGGGCCACCTCCGAATACAGCCTGGGATGGGCTGGGGACAGAGGGCAGGAGGGGAAGAGGACGTGCACATGGCATTAGGTCAGCTCCCCTCTGCCGGGGCCAGCCTGCCCTGCTGTCCGCCGTGGTCTCAGATTGCAGACACTGCAGATGTTCGTAGCACTGTTTAGTAGGGACCAACATAAGGCACTGCACCCTATTAAAGCACTGAATGAGTGTATGTGCAGTCTTAGCAGAATTAACACCATTACACAAATTAGCCTATTCTCTAAACTGCTAACTAGCTGAGAGCTGCTTTGCTAAGGCGCCTGCCAGGGCTAGAGAAGGTAGACCCAGGTAGGACCTTGTGGGAGGGGCGGGGGTTGGAAAGCAGAGGTTGACGCTTTTGTGTGTTTGTGGGGTGCATGCAGAAGTACCTGCGGAGGTCCTGGAAGAGGGGATATTGGTGCCCCACAGCCCAGTGCCTGGGTGGCCCCTTTCTGCCCAGTGCTCGGCCCACACGAGGGTGGATGAAGCTGCCCCTCCTCCTCCTCCCAGGGTCCTGGAGTCTCTCCCAGTCCTGTGATGCGATGAATCCCAGGCCCTGAGAACTTCCTGCTCCAGGGGAACCCTGGGGCTTGCATCCTTGCCCTTTTCAGAAGTGAGGCTCAGCCGGTTAGAGGCTGATTGTGCACCTGTAGGAAGACGGCCCGTGTGGGGCTGCTAAGGGGCCACAGCTGTTGCCAGACAAACCCCCGGGACCCCCAGAACATGCTGGTGCCAGCAGGACAGTGTGACTACAACATCTGCCCCCTCCTTCCCTTCTCCCTCTTAATAATAATAATAACAATGAAGTAAAAGTAACAAACATGCATTGAGTGACCATGCCAGGCTCTACGCTAAGCCCTCGAGATGCCCCCCTCACCTAATCCTGGAGCCAATCTTCTGTAACCCCGGGGCGGGGCAGGGCTGCAGGCTCAGAGAGGTAAAGGGACTCCTGCGAGGTCACCCACTTGGCATTATGTGCTCCACCAGGAAGGCCACAGTCCAGGCTCCTCCCCTTTCTTCTCCCTCCCCACCTCCCGTTCTTTCCTTTCCCCTATTGCCTCGCCCATTCCCCCACCTCTGTCTTGTGGGAGGCAGACTCAGGCTTGCCCGCAGCGAGACAGACACTCACACAGACGGCAGACACTCACACAGACGATAGCAGCCGTGTTTGAGAAAGGACCGGAGTGGGGGGTGGGGGAGGAGGGGTCAGCTCAGGGAAGGAGGGGCCGTCAGGGAGGCATCTAAGGGAAACCACGCCCGCTTTTGGGCTGACAGCGCGGTTTCCCCAGTTCATCCCTCCTGTGGGGGGGGGGGGGGGGAGAAACGGAAAAGGAGAGGAGCTGCTAGGCTAGGGGTTTTGTTTTGTTTTGTTTTGCTTTGTTTTATTGTTTGTGCTATTGGAGTTGTTCCGGGTTTTTCTACCCTTTCCCACCTTAGGCTAGAATTTTAATTCCCCCACCCCTCATCCCAACTCCATTCTTCTTTTCCTTCTATAAACACTGGATTTTTTTTGTTTGTTTATTTGTTTTTGCTCGTCACCGAAGGATATGTTTATTGATTTTAGAGAGAGAGGAAGGGACAGAGAGAGAAACATCCATGTGAAAAACATCTATCAGTTGCCTCCCATACACACCCTGACCAGGGATCTAACTCACAACCTAGGTATGTGCCCTGACCAGGAACGGAACCTGGAACCTTTCAGTGTGCAGGACGACACCCCAGCCAACAGAGCTGCCCGGCCAGGGCCAAGCACTGTATTTATTAAGCAGTGTTTCATTTACTAAGCAGTGTATTTATTCCGGGGCACTGAGGGATGAGTGTATAAAGAAATAAGGCCAAACGCCTGTTCCCAAGGTTTCACAGTCCAGGCTGGGAGCAGGTGCACCCACTGAGCGGTGCTGTAAGTCAGCACAAGGTATGTGCGCTTCAGCACCACTCCCAGGAGAAGCGAAGGTGGTCCCTGGGAGGGACTTATGAGGAGTGAGGAGTTCAACAGGCCTGGGAGCTCAAGGTTGTGGGGAACATGACTGGTGACAATTTGTGGCAGCTTTGGGTCCGGGGAAAGATCTGGGCCCAGGTGTGGTAGGGTATTATTGGTTCCTGAAGCGGCGTTCCCCCGAGTGGCCTGACGAGTTTGCTGCTGTGTTCAGGGCCGGCAGCCCGAAGCGTCTGCGGAAGCCGCCCCAAGCGGCCGGAGCGCCGGCCTCCCGGGGTGGGCCGGGCCCTCCCAGCAGCCTGTCCTGTCCGGGGGCTGTCCCATCGCCCTGGTGCCTTGCCACAGCCCCACTTTCTCCTGACAGCAGCCAGAGTGATTGTTTTCACCCATAGATCACATCTCTTCCCTCCCAGCCCCCAGGGCTTGATGGAAATCAGGGCACTTGAAAATGGCAGCTGAGCGAGATGGATTTCTGCCTGCAGTCTCAGCCTGAGCCAGGCTGGTCTCCCACGCCCGGCCGACCAACTGACTGACCGCAGGTTCCTGTTCTTCGCCCATTTTCGTTGCCCACGACGCCCCCGTCTCTTCTTCTCTCCCCGGGTCAAGGCCTCAGGGCATCAGACACGGTCCCCTATCAGACACGGTCCCCTGGAAAGACTCTAAAGCGGCCAGCTTAGGACGGGGACCTGGACTCCACTGCCGGAGGTCTCTGGTTGAGGGTCCGTAGTGACAGGAGGGGTAGGCAAGTCGAACCCGGCCTGCAGAGGATTCTCTGCAGCCTTCATTGCTTTATTTTGTATTGTTATTTTTAAAAACATTTTATTTATTCGTTGGTTGATTCTTGTATGTGCCATGACTGGGGATCCAACCCACAACCTTGGCCTATCAGGACGACCCTCTAACCAACTGAGCTACCCGGCCAGGGCCAGCCTTCGGTGTTTTAAAAGTTAGGAAATTATATACAAAAGCCTGGATTCCTGACTTGTCTGGAAAAGTGAGAAGATACAGTCACACAGGAAATGACTGGAGAAAAGTAAATAATTGGCTGGCTCCTTTAAATGGGACTATGTTTTCCAGTTCGCCATAATCTCCACCGCTCCTTAGTGCTTTCTGCCTATTCCGCCTCATCCCACGCGATGCCCAGCTATTGTAGTGTTTGAGTTTAAGCCCCTGGGCAGGGTGATGCCTCAGTAGCTCTTAGAGACTCTGCTTTTAAGTCTCATCGGTGATGGCTTGAGGGTGTTGAAGGAGTTCCAGGTGACAGAAAACAGGTTGGGAGAAAAGCAGTGGTAAGAGAAGAAGCTTCTTTCTCTGGACCTGGAAATATTACCAGGTTAAATGCCCTTGCTTAGCAAGAGGGATCCAGTCAGTTCCCAAGAGATGACACCGAGAAAACCTTAAGTTTTGATGCAAGTAGACTGTGAATACCAGAATAGCAGGAATCAAATCATTTCTGGTGCAGCCAACAATAAACACTTATGGGATGGATGGATGGATGGATGGATGGATGGATGGATACACGGACTTTCAGTCGCAACTTCAGGCCCTGTTCCTGCTGAGTGGGGGCACAGACCAGACGTGAAATAGGCGCCCTGGGAGAGGTCTCTAGGAATCTTCCAGATGCATCCTTCCTTAATAATTGACAGTTCTTTCCCTCAGCTTCTAACTGTGTGATTTAAAAGTCTGGCCCTCAGCCAGACAGCCCAACTGTTACACATTTCACAGATAAATCAACCCCCCGGTGGCTAGCAACTGAAGGGGCTGAGAGAATGTGAACCCAACACATATGAGCCAACATGCTCACTTAATTCTCGGAGGAATGGTGCGGCGGCCACACTAACCTCAGCAACAGTGGAAGAGAGTTCAAGGTCCTTGCAGCCTGGCAGTCTTTGCAGGACACGGCCAGGCCAAGGGCACGGCTAGGGAGGGAGGGGGACAGCTGCTCTACAGGAGGCCTGAGGAAAGATCCTGGGCACAGGGCTCCTCTTTGCTAAGTCCTGGTAACCAGCGTGGGCAGGGGCCGAAAGAAGGAGGGTACAGTGGCACAGGGCACACCCGCAGGCCAGCTGCCACCCGGGCGTGGGCAGACCTCCTGTCTACACTGCTTCCCCAGCCGCTGTGCTTCTCTGGCAAGCTATCAAGAGTCCCCAGGTCTCAGCCTCATTGGAACTTGGTTCCATCTGGACCCATGTGCTGGAGAACACAGCTCCCGAAAGGCAGCTCCATCTATGCCCCCGAGGGAGGGTGAGAAGGAAGGAGAGAGTAAAGGTAAGGACGTACTTCGCAGAGAAGTCGGCTTGCCCAAGGTCACAGAGCCAATTCGTGATGGAGCCTGGCTCTCGCCAAGGCTCATGCTGTTGTTTGATTAATACACCCCAAAGACTTGACCGTGGACGAGATGCTTCCACCCTGAGGTTTCTCCCAGACAGAGCTCTGCGAAGTCTGCTAGAGATCAACTTATTCGACCTTATCCAGACCTTTCCTGGTTCTAGCCCTGACTTTCCCATTTTCCAGGAACACTTCATTCCTGGGCAAACTCAGAATGGTTGGTCATCCTGGTCAAGAAGTATGTCATCCTCAGCCCCGTGAACCCTCAGTTTGGCTGTATATTGGATGCTTTGAACAGTACTGATGACGCTCCCAGCTCCCCCTAGTTGACCTAGACTTCAGCCTGAGGACCGAGAGTCTGAAAAGCTTCACCAGTGATTCTAGCGCACAGCCATGGCTGAGCACCACTGGCTCAGCCTGAGGAATCCAGCCTGACACCATTGCCAGGTCAGCCCGTCGCCTGCTCAGCTTTGTCCATGTCCCTCTGTGACATGGGATTTATAATAAGAAATATATATGTTGTCTTCTTCCCTTTTTCTGGCACAGAGCTCCTAAAGCCCTGGAATTTGCTAAGAGGAGAGTGACAAGGGTGTCTTTTATTATGTTAGTGAGATGAATTTTGGACCTCACCTAAGGCTGGGGGCTGGTTGCCAGGAGGACCTCCCTGACCTACTGGGAGGGGAGCGGGGTACAGGTTGAATAATTGCGAGTGGCTGATGATTTAATCACTAGTGCCTGTGTCATGAAGCCTCCATAAAACCCAAGAGTGAGCCGGAGAGCTTCCTGTTTGGTGAGCACAGGGAGGTGCTGCGAACAGACCGCTCAGAGCGGCATGGCGGCCCCGGTCCCTTTCCCGCACGTTGCACTGCGGATCTCCTCTGCCCTGGCTGTTCGGTGTTAGATCACTTTATAATACATTGGTAATCTAGTCCAATGTTTGAGTTCTGTGAGCCACTCAAGCAAATTAATCAAACCTCGGGGCGGGGGGGCGGTCATAGGAACTGCCCATCTATAGCTGGTGGATCAGAAGCACAGGTGACAACCTGGAGTTGCAACTGGGATCTGAAGTGTCATGTGTGCGTGCGTGCAGGTGTGTGTGTGTGTGTGTGTGTGTGTGTGTTGGGGGTGGTGTTGGACTTTTCCACAGTGGGGCAGACGGAGCTGAGATGCTGGAAACCTGGGGGCAGCCTTCCATTTCTATCCCAATAAATCTTACCACAACCCCTCAGCCTCCCATGTGTGGTTCCCCGGAAATGCTTTCCTCGCGACTCTGTGCAGGGGCCTCATTCCCGCCGGCAACACTGGGGGAGCGCCCAGCGTCCAGGCTGAGCCCGTCTCCAGTGAGGACGGGAATGAAGACTGACTCCTGCTTGTGCAGCCTGACTTAATTGGTATTTTTCCTAATTATCAGATTTAATCACCACCTCTCTGGTGAAATAATTTTTGACTCAAATGAGAAATTAGTAAAAAAAAAAAAAAAAAAAAAAAAGGAACAAGTCAGGGAAAAATAAGAGGGAGAACAGGATTCAGTAAAGGAAACATTTTTCAGTGACTTTTCCTGTGCAGTGAAAGGTTATTTCCTTTTCCATTCCACCCTGCTGATAGAAACCCCATGGCCAGGGTCCCTGAGGGACTGCGGCCCCGGCTGCCGTCGTGGCGCGGGGGAGCCCACAGGCTCTGGGGCTGGTGAGGCCGGGAATCCCCAGCCTTACGACTCCTGTCCTGCTTTGGCGCCATGCGGCTCCTTGATCGTTTGCATCCCCTGTGCCGGGCCCCTGCTGACGGGTCTGAGGTGAAGCACCAGCGGCTTCTCTTGAACCATGGCGTTTTCAGTAGGTGGAGAGACAGACAGAGAGAGACAGACCTACCAAGTGGCATTGGCTTCTCGTCCGTGCAGGGATCGCATTTAGCTGACCAGCTAAGCGGCCACAGTGATCAGGAGATGACCTGCTCTGTAGATGAGGGAGGGCTCCAGAACTCACAACAAAGCCAGAGCCTTCTGCACGTTCTTTACATTCATAGAGAGGTTATATAAATGTTAGCATTTGTGGGATCAGGGACGGGCCCCCACTGGCCAGAAGGTAGCCAAGGGTAGACAGGCCAACCTTCCACTTTCCATCCAACCACTGGCAGAATCCTACGATGGTGGTTGGTGTGCCTGAGACAGGTTGTGGGAGGGAAGACACTAGACAGGGATGGAGGCCTGTGAAGAACGTTCACTGTGTGTGATAATAAAGAAGCAAAAGGAAGAGGGGGAGCGGGAGGGGGGCTGGGGACTTGGGAACCCCGAGACGGCCAGAACACAGAGCCGCTGAGCTAGAGTCTGCTTTTGGGGGGTGTGCATGCAGGGTGCTGGGCTTCAGGGAGGAGGCTGCACTTGCCTGGACCAGTCATCAGGTGAAGGGACACCTGGGTGCAGGGACACCAGGTCTTGATGCACAGAGAGGTGTGTTGCAAAGGGGGCAGCGTGGCAGGAACACACAGTGTTTATTGAGCCCTCACCCTGCACCGTGATGCATACTAGACACTTCTGTGTGTTTATTCCCCTTAACCACCTTGAAAGGTGTCCATCACCACGCTAATTTTATAGATGATAAAACCAGTTTAGAAGGGTTGAACGATTTTCCTGCAATATGTTCCCGCTGTTCGTAAAAGGAGAGCTGAGACTTCGACCCAAAGTCTTTCTGATTCCTAAGCCAGGTCATCTTCTAGGTATCGCTGAGGCTCGGGCAGCTTGCTGGTCAGCACACTGCTGGCTCTTACCAGTCAGTGTCAGGGACTGTTCAATCTAACGTTTCTGCGGCGACAGGCACAATTAGACCCTAATCCAACAATAAGAAGCGAAGCATTTTGGAATCCGTACACTCAACCTTCTGTGGCCTTCTAGCATTTCATACTGCTCGTCACTTGTTTATTGGGCTTTCTTGAAAAACTCTCAGCAGAACACAGTGGTCCAGCAGGATGCCCTTCCCCCACCCCACCACGCACCCACCTCCCATCCAGGACTGTAATCACATCACACTTCCCCAAACCTGTAATAATTTTCTTTGAGTTGCACTATACCGGTCACTAGTCTCTGAGCTGGCAGTTAAGTCCCTGCACATCGAGCTCGGTGAGCCCTTCCAGCCCTCCCTCCCGTTACTACTCCACACGCCAAGGGCTCCATTTACTCAAAATCCTCTCCCTTACCAGACCCAACTCCTACTGGCAAAGTCCTTCCTGCAGCCATTATTTCCATGGAAGCTTTCTTGGTTCATTCTGCTGGCAAGAGGTCCCTCCCTCCAGGCCACTCGGCAGGTGAGCAAGCCGGGTCTGCCCCCCAGGCCCTCCCTGCCCTGGCCCTAGCTTAGTCCCAGAGAACCCTGGTGCTGGGACACCGCTCCCTGATGGGACAGCGGCACTGGGCTGAAAGGAACCCAGGAGGATCCCCTTGCCACCTGCCGTGGTCAGAGAGGCTAGGACCTGGCATGACACCTGAGTGCGGGTCCTCCACCCACACATGTGTCTCCTGGGAGCGCCCAGCAAGGTTTGCCACACACACCCCATAGCCACTGGCGAGCCCTTTCTTCTCCCTGGGCCATCAGTTGGATGGATGACGTCATGAAACCTGAAATGCATCTGCGAAGGAACATGTCTCCCTGGGCTTCCAAGCCCCACAAAATTCATCAACAGACATCCCTCTGTGTCCCCACTGCCACCACTACTCATGCACAATCTGGAGGAAACAAGACAGGAACGTCAGGAAGGCCTCTGACCAGGTCTGACCACCTGCAGACGGGGTCCGGCTGCCCTCCCCTCGCCCCATGGCGGATATGGGTCCGCAGTCACCACGGCCAGCTGAACCTCTCAAGTGTGTGGGCTCAGACACCGCTGGGGCAGAGTGAATAACTGGAACTGCTTCTGACTTAATTAGACACCCATTAAAATCGCACTCCCTGAAGCTTGCAGAAGCTGCGTGGGGCCCCCATCCCTCCCTCCTTCCTGACCTGTGTCGCTCTTCTCATTCCACCCAAGTCCAGACATCCTTCCCACTCTCCCCTTCTCCTGCATCCTTCCTCATCTCTTCTCCTCTCCCTCCTTCTGTCTCCGCATTCTTGGGAAACCCATAGCCTGCAAAGACAGAGCTGCACATCTACTCTGTCTTTCTGCTCAGTAACTATGAGCGCAGGCCAGGGCTTGGCATACTCTGGTCGTGTGAAAACTAGAACGGATGGCAAGGGGAGGTGGCTTCCAGCCCCTGGCGGCTCCATGTACGCAGGCCTGTGTATTTCTAGCCCCCTTCTGACAGAGGAGATAAGCATGACGGCTGGTTTAGCATGCTCGTAGCCGAGGACAGGGGCTATGGATGGAAGTATTTATCTTTGTACACTCCCAAGCCAAGGTTTCTCAACCTCGGCACTACTGACATTTGGGGACGTGAAAAACAGTGTAAAGGGCAGGAGGAAGGGACTCAGCATGCAGGTGGGAGAAGGAGGAAACCATGAAAGCCAGATAATCCTTTGCTGTGTATGGCAATGGGTGGGTGGCATTGTCCTGTACATTGGACGATGTTCTCACCATCTCTGATGTTCACTTGAAAGATGCCAGCAAACTGACATCCTCCCCATCCCTCCCCCATTGTGCTACTCAGAGGTGTCCTCAGACATCGCCAAATGCCCTCAGGGAGCAAAGGAGGCCCGATTTGAGAACCTGTGTCTGGCTTAGCCTCTCCTTTAGGCATCCTGGTGGTTGCAGTTGCAGTTGCAGTTGCAGCGCGCTGGCCTGGTGTTTGGGTCCGGGATCTGCCACTTGTCAGCCCCGCCCTGGCTTCCTACGCCTACCCTTTGGCATGCTGCACTCTCTGAGTTTTGTATTTTGTTTTTGTTTTTTCACTTGACAAATGGGGCCATTGCCTACTTTGCAGGATTAATTTGAAGAACAAATGAGATGCAAACTATAAAGCACCACATCACATTACAGAAAACATATTTAACTACACTCTGTTATTATTATATGTAAATAAGACTAAATCTGAATACTCAAGGGAGAGCTATTTTTAAGTGATGATAGATAAGGCACTCCAGAAATTCAGTTGATTAGATTGGAGGATTTGTGAAAAACAGTGTGGAGGGAGGGAGGGAGGGACTCAGCAGTCAGGTGGGAGAAGGAGGAAACCCTGGAAGCAAATGTGAACAGAAAAACGTCAGGGGCCTGAAAAGCACGTGACGTGGGTGAGAGGCCCACAACTGGTCTGGGGTCGGCTTCTCCCTAACTGGAGGGAACGACCTGGGGAGTTAATGAAAGTGGTCAAGGAAAGGGTATGTAGCTCAGGATCAAAGGATAATTGTAGCTACATCGGGGTGAGGGGGGAGATCCGGAGGAGACTTCCCAGCTAGTCAAGGGGAGTGAGCAAGGAGAAGAACCTGAATAAGAAGGATCCAAACCAGGATTAGCACACCCCAAATTAAGACAACAAGACAGCTTCCGAGACACACGTGGCAGGGAGCAGCATGGATATTGCTGACTCTGGTCCCCGGTGTCTCCCTTCCTTCCTCTGTGAGCAGTACCCTGACTTTTCTTTGGGGAATCACCCATCTCCCTCTCTCTGTCCATGTGGCTTTAGGGGTAGGCAGGAGTATCGCATCCCAACTGCAGCGACAGATGCAGGGATGGGCACATAATCAAGCAAGGCTGACCAGAGCCGATGAGCATCAGTCCTGGGATTTCAGTGTCCATCTCTGGAAAGGATGCACTCTCTACTGAAGTGGCTAACTGGAAGGGTGTAAAGGAGCCCATCTGAGAAGGAAGCCAACACAGAACAAAGAAGAAGAGAGAGATGGATAGAGAGAGATGGATAGAGAGAGAATACTGATGATACCATCCCTACACCTGGATCCAGCCATGCCTGAACTCCACCACCCCAGGATTTTTCAGTAAAATGAGGCCACAAATTCTTTTCTTTTAAGTCCAGTCTGAAGATTGAAAAAGTCCTTATACTCTAGAGAGGGAATAAGATAAATTGGCAAAAAGGTTGGTTTAAGAAGCAGGAATTTCAATCTTGGCTGCAGGAAGTCATCTCACCTCCATTGACTCCTCTATGACATGAGTACAGTGAACAAGATGGTATTTGGAGGACCCTTTCCATGGCTAAGGGTGATGATCTGGCCACTCTATGACCAAAAACTTCAGCCTGCAAACAGCGAGCACCCCATCTTCCTTGGGGCCAGTTACTGGCCACTGTTCAGCTAGTGTGTGCAGCTGCTAGTTATCAATTCATCCAGACAACTGAGGGCTCACAGGGCAAGACTGTGAGTCAGGAAAGTTTTTCTCCATTAGCAACATAGCCCGCCTTCTCCACACGGGGGTCCCAGGGCTGTCCACCAACACAAAAGCTGACCTGAGGGCAGACCTTTGCTCTGGACTCCAAATGAAATTTTCATTTGTCTTTTAAAGCAACTTTGGCAAATGCATAGTCAAGATCCTAATAGTCTTCACTGAGAGGCACTGGAGGGCCCTCAGGGCATCTGGCCTGAAGGTGAGTTGTCACCTGTGACTTGCTATCAAGAAGGGTCACATCCCTAAGTCTAGACTCCAGGTTTTCAGGAGAGCGCAATGCAAGCTAATTTTATTCCAACCTGGAATTCAAAAGAGACGGTCAGACCAAAGAAGATATTCACGGAAGGGCCCTCGCATTAGCAAATTGCTAAATTGAAATGTTTTCTGTCTTAGAAAGAGGGGCATTAGTACACTCTGGCTGAGGCTAATCCTGTTATTTGGAACTCTATCAGCACATTCTTCTGGCTGGAGCCTAATCTTGGGGGTAGATTACTGCAGGGGGCTGCTTTTCATTCCTGCTTTCTACGCTTTAATGATATTTCCTGGGTACACGGCTACTTTAGGACAAGACTGTAGCTGGCCCTTCCCTTGACCCCAGCCCCCCTCCCAGTCAAATCCCACATCATTCCCAGGGGCAACTATTTACGGTTAATAATGATAAGCTAGTGAGAAAGTTTATTTTGCAAATATTGAAAAACAACAACAGAAATAGACTTTCCACCCTAACTTTCAGGCTGTAATTGGCACAATGATTGTCATATCCTCTGGGTGCCCAAGAGGGAAGGAAGGAACCTTGCCACAATTGGGAGCTCCCTCCCTCCCTCCCTCCCTCCCTCCCTCCCTTCCTCCCTTCCTTCCTTCATTGCCACGGCTCCTGGTGCTTCCAGACGGTGCGGGTGGTGATGCTCTATGCAAGCCCAGTGCGTGAACAGGGCCGCCTGTGTTCCTGCATTGGCGGTCAGTAGACGTTCTAGAAAGGGCTGCTGGGAATATTTTAGGCTGTATGTTCCCTGCCACAACTATTCAACTTTGCCGTCATAGCTGGAAGGCAACCATAGACAATATATCAATGAATGGCCTGGTTCTATTTTAGTAAAACTGCATTTACAAAAGCAGCTGCACCAGATGTGGCCCCAGCCTAGCGTGCTCGCCCCCAGGCGAGACAACAGCTTGCAGAGTGACTTGATTCACTGGTGTAAACTCAGTAACGGTCTGCTTCCACACCCCCTTCCGTCGTAGGGGTGGGATAGGCACCTTCCTGGAAGAGTATGAGAGCAGCAGAGGGAGACAAGCAGGGTAGATGAGAAGGCCCCTTGAGATTTCTCCGAGGACCCAGATGCCAGAGCTCAGGGTGAAGGGAGGGTGCTGGGAAACTCTTCCTCAATGTGTCTATTTCTGGTCTCACCTTGGGCAGTGTCTCTGTTGGCATGGGTCGGGTCCTTAGGGGTAACAGGACACAGAGCCCACCCAGGACTGGGGCCTCTGACAGCCCATCCTACTGATTCTGCTGGTTGTTCCACTCTGTTGTGTATATTTAGTCATTCAACTCCTGTTTCTTTTTAGCATATTTACAGAAGAGGTGTTTCAGAATTATTTGTTGAATATCTGCCAACTATGCACCAGGCCTTCCTCGTGCTAGGCATTCTGGCTTTAGAGGAAAAAGACCAGTAAGTCTCTGGTCCCTGGGAGCTCACAGAGTAGTAGTCAAAAGAAAAAGAAACAATGAAGGTTCCACGCGTTGAGTGCTGGGATAGTGCTAAGCAAACAGTTCTATGGAGGACAAGCAGGTTCAAGCCTGGGTGCTGACAGGGGAGCGGGTGATACCAAGATACTGATGTCCTGTCACTTTCTGGGACAGAATGCCAGGGCACAGAATGAGTAACTCACCTCTCAGTGGCCACCTGAGACCCAGCGAGCTCTCTCACCTGCCTGAGAATCTCGGTGAGCTGAGGCAGAGGCCTCCCCAGCACATTTGTAGAAATGAAGAGAAGCCCATTCAAGAAAAAAAAACACCCTCTCCCTATTTGCTTCTTACAGCAGTTTTTGTTTATCTCATTATCTCCCAACCTGAAGAACAGGACCATCTGGCAGGCGGGCATGTTAACAAGATCATAAATTAGGAGGAGAAATGAAGCCAGATTTCCATAATGGTCACAAGACAGAAATCAACAGTGCCGGGACGGGATTTGCTGGGAAGGTAGGGTGGGAGAGGGAGCAAAATGAAAATGCCTCAGCACATCCAGTCTGAATGAAAAACAGAAACCCAGAGTCATTTGGAAGGCGTGTTTTTTAAAAAGTGCTGGCGAAGCATCCCTCCTGCCTCTCTGCCGCTTCACTCCCTCTTCCTGTCACTAAGGAGTGGGGCCAGCTTGAATCCCCTCATTCTTGTGGGTCATTATTACAATTATTGGAATAATTGTGTGAAAACTCCCCCTGCTTCTCCTTTCACGGAGAAGTCTAGTCTGGGGCGCAGGGACACAAGGCTGCTCACCTGCGCCAGAGCCCTGGGCCACCAATGTTTCCTGAGATTTCTAGTATATCCTGGAACTCGGTGCCTTGTGTCTGGCAAAGACGACTGCAGGTAATTCACGAGAGAGGGTATTACCACCTAGGGCCTGGATGCTGAGGGTCCCGGGACAAGTGCATACACAGGGCCTTCCCCAGGGTCAGCGCCCGTAGGTTGCTCATGGCTTCTTGGCAGAGACAGCTCCGCCCCGTTTGCCCAGAGCGCACTCAGTGAGCGCGCCGAAGGCCCCCCTGCAGGCTCCGGGTCCTTCCCGGGGCGGCCAGGGCCTCTCCAGGCCGCGCCGTCCCCTTTGTGAAAGCAAAGCCGATTCTCCTCCCAGGGCACCTTTTTCCTTCTTTTGAACCTGTCCTGATAATGAAAGTGGCTATATCTGTTTTTAACACATGGGGAGTGGAAGAGAATTTTGTCCCATTGATCGTACTTATGGAGGGACGTCCGGGAGAGGAGGGTAAAATAACAAGCTCTTTCAACTGGAAAGTAACATCATAATGGGAGCACTTTGATAATTTTATATAGCGTAAGACCCAATATGGCCTGCAGATTTATCTCTACTCCACTTCTTTTTAGAGGGCAGTTAATTGATAAACTTTTCTATTTCTTCCATGAGTTTTTCACCTCTTCAAGCATTTAAACTGTTTTAAAAGTCAATTTTGATAATTTACAGTTGCTTAGAAAATTGTTCTTTTTGTGGATATATTTTAAAAAAATCTCTTTGCTACATCTGTGACCTCTTCAAATTTTGTAAACATCCCATGGTCACAAGAAAAAATATTTTGACCTCTTTTGACCACAGGTTAGTGATATAAATATTTAATTATTAAACATTTATACAGATAATTGCAGCCTTATTTACTTTTTGAATTCTGGATTACTCCAGAATTATTATTATGGCCTTATTATTTCTGTGTTTTCTTCAGTTCCAACTATTTTGGCTTTATATGTTTTCATGTGATATCATCATCTACATGAAGAGATAGGTCTATTAGATCTTCATTACAGATTATTTGCTTCATCAATAAAAATTAATTGTGTCCTATACATGATTTATCATTTGGATTCTATGCCCCACTGCTCTTGTTTATTTATTATTATTTTTTATTTTTCCATTGCCTGGTATTTATTTGTCCAACTCTTAACCTTTACATTTTTGGAGTAATTATGCTGTGGCTGTATTTCTTGTAGGTAATGTAAAATTAAGCTTTATTTCTGAAAGTCTTCTTAAAGTCTTTTTTTAACATACGAGTTGAATCCATTGATCTTTATCTCATACCTGGTTTGTTCATATTTTTGCCTTATCAATGTTATTATTATTTTGTTTTTTATGTTTTCTTGATGCTTCTTTCACACTTAGCTTTATGAGACTATGCTTTGGGTTTTTTTCCCCTATAATGTTATTTTTAACCCTATTAGTCATTACTTTCAATTTTTTAAACATTGTCAAACCTCTTTTTTTTTGCATTACCAAAATTCATAATGAAAAAGTACCTGTCATATATTTAGAGAAGGAAAATGCTACCACTTTTACATCTTCTCTCTTCCTCCCAGATTTACCTGTTAGAGCAGAGGTTTTCAACGTTTTTCATCTCATGGCACATATAAACTAATTACTAAAATTCTGCAGCACACCAAAAACTGTAGGCTTTCCCAATCTGACAAAAAATAGGTATGATTTTGATTCATTCACACTGGATGGCTATGGTTGTGTTAACTGTTGTCATTTTTTTATGTAACAACTTAAAGGAAAAGAGGCCAGTGCCCCTGAACCAGGTATTGCACGTTTTAAAAATTCTTGCAGCACACTGGTTGATAATTGCTGTGTTAGACTATCGAAATTTTGGCCCTGTTTAATATTGATACATGATTATCTTTATAATTTTTTTAAAACTCAGGAATCATGATATTTGCATTGTTTTGTAACTGTGTTGACAATAACTTTTTAGACTTGTATGTTTAGGTAGCGCCATAGTCTCCTCTTGCGAGCTCTCTGACTCATCTTGGTTGTCAGGTGCGTGTTTTCCGAATTCTTACATATCTGAGAAAGCCTTTGTGCTGCCTGGAAAAGAAGACAACAGCTTGGATGCCTGGTTTGTTCTTGGCTGAAAACCTTGCCCTCCCTGGTGTAGCATCTCTCTTGAATTATTATTATTTTTAGCTTCTCTCTCCTTGAATTTATATCATCTTACATTACAGAGACCTCCATAGTAAATCTAACTTGTGTTCCTTTGTAGAGAGCTTTTTTTCCTTTTTAAATTTCTTGCCTGGTCATGTGTTGAATTCTTTCTTTATCCTTGAAATTAAAAAAAAAGAAGAAGAAATCAACAGCTAATTAAACCTGGGGAGCCCGTTCCATCTACTCATCAGAGTCTTTCTAAGTTCAGGAGAGTTTTCCCCTACTCTGACCTATTTCACCCTTTACGTAGATTCGATTCCATTTAAAGAAGTGAGTCCCCTTTTCTCTCTGTCAAGAGCTCCCTCGATCTGCATGTCAGCTTTTACTCTCTGAACTGAAGCCCCAAGGTTGTTGCTCTGGCCACTTCCATCTCTTGCTCCTTTTTGCGTCACCATCTGGGGAGCACCTCTAGCTTGTCCTGCACATCCCTGTGATATTTTTTTTAATAGAATCTGTTTTGCTCCTTGCCATTTCCAGGGCCAATTCCAGGGTTATTTGCTTCCTTTCTTTCCTTAAGCTATCATGCCCTTAAAAACATCTTCAGTCTGTCATTTTATCACCTCCTGCTTTCTCTCATGTGTTAAGTGTATGGTCTCTTCCAGTTTAATTAAAATCAATGCTATTTCATATTTATGTATATTGTTGAATATTTTAAAATCATTTTTATCGCTAATTCTTGAATGCTATGTTCATTTTTTTATATACTCCATATTTTGAATCGACAGGGTGGGGCAAAAGTAGGTTTACAGTTGTATGTGCAACACAGTTTATTCTCATATTATTATTTATGATTGCATTATTTTCCACATGAAGAGCTGTAAGCTACTTTTGCCCTACCCTGCACTTCACTCCCCACAACTGACTTGCCTTGGAACGAGACAACAATCTCAGGCTGGAACAGCCCTAGAAGTCCTACCGGAAGGGTCGCCTCGGACGCTCTCTGTCCTGTGCCGGATGCTGCCCCCGCTCACACCCTAAACCTCTATATAAGTTCACACACAGCCGTGCACCTTCCAGCACGGGACTGCGATGGCTGGGTCATTCCTTTACAGCCAAAGCTTAGGTTTTTCTGTCTTGTAAGGAACAATGTGGTGAGGGAGGGGTCAGGTCCCTTTTTGAAGCCCACGTGGGGCGCGCATGGAAGGCAAACACTGCCAGAGGGGCAGCGCTGCAGAGGCGAGGAAGCCTGGCAGACAGGGAGCCCTGTGACTCTGGGGCGAACCTGGCTGTGTTCTGCGGCTCCTGGCTACTTTCTGGTATGACATGTTACCTGGATAACTCCTCCTTTAAAGCTTCCTTCCTTCCCTCCTTCCCTTCCTTCCCTCATTCAATAAACATTAGTTATTTGATCTGTTCAACCAAGGGCTGCAAATAAGTGCTAGACATAATGCTAGTTGCTAGGAATACGACTGAGAAAGAGAAAAGCAATGTCCCCTCCCCAGGCTTTCATTCCAGTGGGTCAAACAAAGCCCCAGTGTCTGTCTAGAGACAGGATAAGAGTAAGCAGCAGCCGGCAAGCCCATTGCAGCCTGTGGTGGGTGCTGTGGAAGATGGCATAAGGTCAAGGGCCATGCCTGCAGATTCAGGGCTCCGCGAGGTTTCCCCTGCGGAGGCGACACGGGGCTGAGAGGCGGGAGGCCAGAAGGCGCCCGGCGCACTGAAGAACGGAAGGGAGGCCTGTCGCGGGGCGGCGTGAGCGTGCTGGTGTCTTCCCTAACCCCTAACTTCACGCTCACCTTCTCCCCTCTGTGCCCCTGCAATTCCCTGCGTCTCTGGTTTCCGGTGGGGCCCAGCCAACGGGGATTATCAGCAGGAGACGGCGGGGGTGGGGGGGGATGGGTAGACAGGGAAGCCTGCTGGGGTCCCTATTTCCCCAACCCGAGCCCACGAGTCACTGGGGGTCTGCTCCAGCCCCTCTGTGTGGCTGCTGCACAGCTCCTCTGGGCCTGGGACCCGCCCGCCCCCGCCCTCCCCCGCCCCTCTAGGTCAGGGATCGCAACAGCTCGCCACTGCTGTCAGCCCCCCGGGACTGCACTGTCCCTCGTTCGCGCCCCTGACTCTGCTTGCCCTTTCCCAGGAACCCAGTACAAATGTCCTGTTTGCTTCCTGTCAGGAGAGAGCGGCATCGGATGACACTGCACATCTGTCCGGGCAGAACAGATGACTGTCGCGCCCTCCCACCGCACAGTCCTCAGACGCCCAGTCTTGACTTCAGCCCTCACAGGAATGAGTCACTGCTTTCCTGGGCCTCGTTGTTCACCTTCTTTCACCTGCTGCTGGTGGAGACTGAGCAGGGAATGCCTGCTCATCTGCAAGGCTGGGTCCCAGGAATGAGTCATCACCCTTGTGGAAGGGAATCCAGACCGATGGGGTTTGGGGTGAACATTGGGTCCCGTGAAGGGGACATCCTTCCTAAGTGAGGGAACTGCGAAGAGCATCAGCTGTTTTCTGCACGTGCCTCTGGGGGCTGAGACCTGTAAGAGACCCTCCCTAGAGACCCCCGACCCCCTTCTCACTCTGTGATCACCGTCGGCTATTCGAAGTGGAGAAACTCAGAGAACCTGAGGTGCTCTGAGGGGTGCCCTGCACAGCCAGAGCCCAGGGCAGCAGAGCCTTCTCCCAGAACCGCAACCCGGCCGCCCTAGCGGAGCGGTGTCCGAGCTGAAGGCCTGGGGCTGAGGCCCAGCAAAGCCCCGGAAACCGCCTCCGCCCCAGGCCATGCAGCTGGGGCTGGCCAGTCCGAGGGGGGTGGCAGAAGGAAGTGGGGTCCTGAAGAGGGGATCCAGCGGGGCAGGGCAGCGCGCAGGTCTGAGGATGCCTCCTGTGAGGTGCTCCTGAGGTGCCCCTTACCCACGAGGTGGCGGGACACCCCAACGCCAGCTCTCTTTTCCTCCTCCTTTGGGGGCGCATTCCTTTCCTATGGGGGCTAATACAAATCACCACACACTTGGTGGCCTGAGACAGCCTCTTTTTATTCTCTTACAGTTTGGAGGCCTTGCTGGCCTCAAGTGATGGCGTTCAAGGTCTGCATCGCTGGCGGAGGCTCTAGGGGAGGGTCGTTTCCTTGCCCTTGAAGCTCCCTGCCTTCTCCGCTGTCGGCCCCTCCTCCACCTTCAAAGCCAGTAGCACAGCACCTGCCAGGCTCACTCTCCTGCTGGTGCCCTCCTGCTTCCCTGTCCCTCCTGTGAGGCCCTTGTGATTACAGTCAGACAACTGGATAATCCAGGATAATCTTCCCTGTACGTGCCATATGCACAGGTGTAGGGGCCTAGGACACAGACATCTTTGGGACCACCAGGGGCTCACGCTGCTGGAGCCCAAAAGTTGCCTTCAGAGGAAAGGGCATAAGCCACGACATCTAAATCAGGACAGGGTGCTGGCTGAGAAGGCCTCGTTAGCAACAGTCGTTCCTGCTCAGGTGGGTTTGGGAAGGAAGGAGGTCCTGGCTGGAGGACCATGAACCACGCCGCCGTGCGGGCCCGGCGAGGCCACAACTTTCTCCACAGCCCCAGCCCCAGCGCCAGCCCCGGCCCTCGGAGAGGGCTGGCTCCCCACACGCAAATAGCCCTAAAACTCAGGGAGGCTCAGAATGGGATCCCAGGGCTGCCCGGGCACGCAGGTTCTGACCCTGTGCCCTCCATGGTGGGCAAGGCACTCCCGAGCCCTCCCCATGCCACTGACCTGCACTGGGGCAGGAGCCACATGGGCGGGAGGAGTTGGTAGTTCGTGTTTGCAGTTTCTGGCTTCTGGCTGCCCCCTTTCCTTTGAAAAGGAACCATGGACATCCCGCTTCCCTTTGGAGAATCATCTTGGATTAGGCTGTATGCCGAAACACACCGGTGTGCTCTGATTCCCCTGGGAATAACCCTGGGGTGACAGACAGGGCTCCCCCTCTGCTGAGGTGAGCGTTCAGATGGAAGCAGCCTCCAGCCCTTCTCAGGCCTCTCTGTCCTGAAAGCATCAGGCACCGTAGGCTATTTTCTCCATATCTTCGCAAGCAGGCTGCGCCCCGTGCGGCGCTCCTGGCTGATTCCTCCCCTGACTGACGAAAGTGGGGCCCTCTCTGTGTACAGCTGTCCCTCCGCCATCCAGGGAAGACACGCGGCCTGACAAAGCTCTGCTGCACGCGAACCACGGACGGGAGACAGAACCCTCGGCAGCACGTGGGCAGCGTTTCAGGAAAGCCGGGAGCCCGTGAGAACGGCTTTCAGGGAGAGAGCCGTCCTGGGAAGCAGGGCTTGGCGGGAGGAAAGGGCAGTGAGCGGAGCAGACCGGGGAGCAAAGGGAAACAGAGCGGATGAACTCATCTCTCCCAGGTTGTTGAATTGGGAAAATTAAAAATATAAATTAAATAATGCATCTGTTCTCCAAGGTCCCTTCCAGCTTTAAAATTTTATGCCTCCATAAGCTTTTGGGGAAAAGAATAAACCAACCACTAATATCAAGGAGATTTTGAAAGCTTTAAAGGGTTTAGAAGCCGTATCTAGCAGGAACAAGGATGTTGGCTGCACACACTGGAAGGTCTACGGGGAAAAGTGAATAGTTGGCTCTCCATTATCTGAGTGGGGGCTTGGCCAAAGCAAACCTCACTTTCAGGCCCTTTGCTGTATCTATTCTGCTCTCAGAACGCAAATACTGTTTGCCTCTTATACCAACAGGAGCCATAAGAAGAGGCCCTTTAATCCATCCTGTATTCCCACTTCCCAAAGAAGTGAGAACCGGTTAGGACCAGAGAACAAAGGCGTTCCCTGTGGGAAGCCCTGATCCCGCTCAACGCTGGGAGGCTCCGATTTCATTACATTTGGTTACGGCAACCAGGGCAATGGGTCCCTCTCCTGTCCCCTCCCCCTTCCTCTAGCTTTTCTGCTTGAATGCAGGGACAAAGTCACCTGGCATCCAAGTTTGCCATCTAAGAAATAACAGAGGAGACTGAGAAGTCTTTGAGGACCATTGTCACAATATGGTCAAGGCGATAAAAATTAGGGGTTATCTTTAAAATTCATAAATTGGGGGAGGAGTGCCCTATATTTGAAGTTAAACATGAACTATTTAGAGACTGTCTCTAACTTGTTCATCACTGTAACCCGCAGGCTAAAAGCAGCACCTGGACACAGCTGATGTGCAATGCTCACTGAATAAATGCATAATTAGGAAGGAGATAAATCTTCATACCCATCAGAACTAACTATGAACAGCTTGCAAATACATCTTGGTAATGGTCCCCATAAGATCACTGAAACTAGCAAGAGGGACATCCCATGTTAAAGCAAAACCATAATTTCCAAGCTTCTGGTATTTCTTTGTGGCTGCTGAGACAGAAGGCCCAGAGACATGGTCTTCTGTTTAGCAGGCATTTCATGACACTTGGGACTGCAAAAGTGAACCTAGGAGGGAGAGACGGGGTGAAGAGCCTCACCTGCGTAAAAGAGTCATATAACTAAGCAGAGAGGAGGAGGGGGAGGGGCAGGCCTGGCCCCGGAGGCCAACCCAGGGGGAACCTGGACCGGAGGAAAGTGGTAACGAATTCACAGGACCGGCGCAGTCTGGCATGCTTCTAGAAACCGTTTCTTGCTCTCTGCCTTCATTTTGCTCTCCCATTCCCGAAATTTCAGAGAAAGTGCTTGCAAAGTCTGTTGTAATGGGGCCTTTGGAGGATAAACAGAAACGGGGGTGGGGTGTAAGGCATGGAGGGGTGTTTTAGAGAACGAAGTGTTCTGACAGAGGAGCCAGGACAAGCCACGGACAGGTGCGTGGAGGTGTTAACCGCAGTGTGACTCGGGAACGGACGGGCAAACGCACAGATGGCAGGCCGAATAATGGCCCCGGAGGGTGTCCCTGAAACCTGTGACTATGTTATCTTGCATGGCAAAAGGGACTTTGCAAATGTCATTAAGTTAAGGATCTTAAGACGGGGAGATTACCCCAGACTATCTGGGAGGCCCGCTGTAATCACAGGTTGACTGTCAGAACGGAGCAGGAAGGTTGGCCAGAGAGGATGCGATGACAGAGCAGAGCCTACAGTCATGTGGTCCGGAGCCACGGAACCAGACAGTCTCTAGAAGACAGGAAAGGCAAGGAAGGGGACCCTCTGGCCCCACCCTGAGGCTCTAAGAGGAACATAGCCCTGCTGACACCTTGATTTTTCTCCCAGTGAGAACTATTTTGGAACTATGACCACCAGAAATGTAAGATAATAAATTTGTGTTGTATTAAACCACTAAGTTTGTGGTCATTTGTTACAGCAGCAACAGGAAACCAATCCCGCACATTCTCAAAAGACAGCCGGGAAAACACTAACTCTCGAGAGAAGCAAGTCAGGCGGCAGGGTTCCCATGAATCCACAGGTGGGGGTGGTGGGCTCTGATCCCCTGAACATTCTGCTTCAGTGATAGGTAGTCAGCGTGGCTTCCTTGCCCTCATCTTCATTCTTCACACTGGAGACCCATGAAAACGCTAGGGCGTCGGTGCTGGGGACACAGAAACTGTCCTTCACAACGTGCAGCTCCTGTCCTCTCCGGTGCCGTCCTCCGCCAAGGCTCCCGTTATGAAAGGACCGACTGGCTGCTCCGATGATGACACTTGAGCAGAAAGGCCGGTCGTGACATTGGAGAGCTGGGTGGGACGTGCATCCAGTTTTGCCATTTTACAAGTGAGGGACGGGGCTGAAAACAGACGACTCATCCACACACAGCGAGCTAACACCAGGCAGAGTGGACCGCGAGCCTCAGAGGGCTCATTTGGAAGGGTGTGCCCTTTGCCCTAGACAGGTCCTGGCCGAGGGCGGAGCCCCAGCATGGGGTTGCCTGGCCTCTCACCTGAAGGCAATGTTCTGCTGAAACCACAGGTGAATGAGCCGGTCCCGAGTGCCCACCAGATTATCCGGGACCACAGCACCATCCAGTTCCCTTCCGTCATGGTGACAGGCCCTTGGGGACCTTAGGTTGGGCGCCTGTGTCTGATCAGGTCACTTCAAGGGAGGTGGCTCTAGGGCTGTAGGTGTTGGGTGCCCCCACCCCCGCCAATAAATGACCTTTGCAGCCAGAGCCGCCACCGACTCGGAGGGCACCTCGGTGGGGCGCTGTTTCCCCGCTTCGGGAATGTTTCCCCTCCCTCCAGCCCCTCTGTCCTGCAGGGCCTCTGCTCCACCCCCGATTCTTCCCGGGCCACTGCCCACGGATCAGACCCTTCCGTCCAATGGAATCTCATCTTTTCAAGCTCTACAGAGGCACACGAATCGATGACAGATGTGTTCCCCATGAGAATCTTTGGCTGAGTTTGTAAATACTGGGTTTGAGATGGTAGTGGAGGGATGTTTCTGTGATTAGCAGAGTTGGGTTGACAGCAACAAAGTCAACAAGACCCTTCAGCAGCTCTCCCTTAAAGGGCGTGTCTTCCAAAGGGGGAGAACGGCGTGGAAGGCTCCATTGCAAGGGCTCCCAGCCCCGGGCAGCCGTGTGCCTGCAGCAGGGTCCGGCTGCCGCGCTGCGGAAGGGCGCTGCAAGGTGACCCAGTGTGAAGCTCCGCCTCAAGGCAAAACCACTCCTAGGGTTCCTCCAAAAAGCACAGGGCTTGGTCAGAAAAGGGACAGCATGCTGGCTCTCGGGGTGACAAGGAAGTGGGGGTGAAGGAGGGGAAGCCAGGGCGGGAGCAGACAAGGGTGGGTCAGGATGAGGGTAGAGGGTGCGGCGGGACTCCAGCAGCATTCTGGGAAAGCTTTCACTTCCGAGGGCCGGCAGCCAGAAAAACTCAACTCGGGGAAACTCAGGAAATCGCCTGCTTGGTCTAAGTGACACGTTTCTGAGCTCCCCGCTTTACGTCGACCTCCTGGCTCTCCCCACTGCCCTTGCCCTGGCTCCGGCTGAGGGCCACGCCCACTCTTGCCCCACACCCACAGCAGACCCAGCCTTCCTGGAGGCCCAGAAGGCTGAGGTGTGCTTTGGGAAGCCTACCGGCTCCGATCTCCTCTACACAGGGCAGAAAGCCCATCAACTCGTTACTGATTTGGAAAAGCCAGAAGACAGGCCTCACAAAATGAGTAATGTGTCTGCAAGTCATGTTTTTAACTTAGTGCAATATTTTAAAATATGCATTAAGTGCCTATTATATACAGGGAACAGTAGATAATAAAAACTGCTTTGTGTGGCCTGATCCCTGTCCTCCAGGACCTGATAATCTAATGGGACAGATTCCATACATATGCAAACAGCAGCAATGCAAGGCTGAATGAGAGGCATCATGAATATTAAAATAACGTAAAAGACAGGCACAATTGTTATCCTCAAGTCTCCCTGGTGTAGTGGCCTTTGCACTGAGCCCTGAACGCTCTCAGGAAGGCGGAGGGAGCAGGCAGGTGGGGGGGTGCGGCGCAGAGGGGCAGCGGGGAGGCAGGAGGCACACCGTGTGCTGGGAAGATGAGGAGCGGGGAGTTGGGCCAGACCCTTGTGGAGACGAAGCCAAGTGGTTGAAGACTGAGTGCTGGCTCGAGGAGGTGAAGTTCTGATGAGCAATGGGGGCGGGGCGGGGGGCAACTGAAATATGTGAGAGGAGACACATTATCAAAGCGCTGGCTTTTTGATTCCTTCCGCAAACAGCCTACACCCAGTGTTTATTTAAAGAAAAAAAAAAGATGTCCCTTTCGGCTTGATGTTTTCTTTGCCTGGGGGCAGGATGGGCCTCCCCCGCCACCCCCCACCCCCGAGAGGGGACTCTGAGCTTCTTCTTCAAGAACTCAACACATTTATTTGGGGGAGGTGAGCATGTGACGGGGCCCATGTGCAAAGGGAAGCTGTTGAGGGGCGGGGGGAGGTGGTCAGCTTGGCCTCACACCCTACCATTCCTAAGGCGATGAGACTTGAAAATCAGGATGGAAACGGAGTCTTCTGCCCCTTAGTCCCCCAAACCCATGAGAAACATGTTCTCCTTTGAGTGATGGGGCTGGGGCCCAGCTGGGCATGGGGACTGAGCTAATGATGATGTTAACAATTACAGTTCATCCAAACAAGAGGAAAAAACACGAAATCTATTGTTCATATGGCTTAGAGTATATTGTAAACTTAAACAAAACCAATCTTAAGTTCTTAAACACAACAGCTCTTTCCCAAATGCCTCCTAGGTGTTTAGCATATATTCATAAAAGGTAGAAACTGAAGATTTTTCACATCCTATCACACTTGAGACCTATAAGGATTACAACCTGAATATCCATCAATAGGAGGTTGGCTGTGTAAGTGAGGGCACATTTATACCATGAAATACTACAGGGTCCGGCACAAATAACGCCCCTCGTTAATTACAAAATCAAAAGCAGGTAATTCTGTAACATAACAATATCACACTCAGGCATGCCATATGACATTTTAGGTGAGATGTTCAAATTAAAAGTATAAATTATTACAGCCATGTTATTACCCTACCAGCCACACTCAAGCAGGCCTTCATTACTTCTTCCAGACCCTGAATGTAGTGACTGAGAGAAGAACGTGAGAGCTCCGAATGAGCTGACCGGGAACATTCTCCATGAGATACCATCAAGTGAAAAGAGTTCTGGACCAACACGGATTGCATGATTTCAATTTTCTGTAAAAAGATATGTACATGTACATGCAAAAATATGCAATATAACATAGCACAATGTTAAAGGCAGTTAAGTCATGAAGTGTGGGATTGGAGAAGAGGTGGTTTCCACTCTTTTCTTTAAGCCTTATAAGTGATGGGATTTGAGGAAACTTTTCTTTTTGTTTTTCCATGTGTTTTCGAAAAAATAAGACCCTTTTAAGAGATTCATAAAGGGTTTTCACTATTCCACGGAGTCCTTTAGTAAAGTGAGGAGTAATAACAGCTGTTATCTGGTGAGCGCTCGCTGCAGGCCACGGCCGGTGTCAAGGGCTTCGCAAACATTGTCTCGCTGTTCAGCCCCTTTTTGAGCAGACTGCATCACTGCCCCCGCGTTGTGGGCGAGGAAGCCCGCGTCCGAAGGTCGGAAGACTTGCTGGAGGCCCCGTGTCAGCACGTGGTGGAGCCAGTATTCATTCTATTTGTGTCTGCTTGCTGCATAGGCTACTTTCAACGGGTACCTTGTTCCTGGAAAATCACTTGGAAAGGGGAATACTTCTGTGTTCTAGTTTTGTTTTCTCCTAAAGCGTATTTTAAAATCACGGGCATATGATACAATGAATGGTATGATGATCGGCTTCATAAAAGCCACGTCTAAATTTGTACTCCACTTTACCCTTTACCCTACCTCAAGTGGATGACATATTGTTTAATAAAATATTTTTTAATACCCTATATACCATCCCACTGGTGTTTCCTCAAAAGCCATGATCTTGGTTGCATAAATTATAATGAGGTTTCATGAATGGGAAAAATGAGCTTAAGTAGAATAAATGACCTGAGGTTGAAGACCTCTTAATTCTCCTTCCCTTCCTCCCTCCCTTCCTGTCTTCTTTCCATTCATCCACTCACCTTGCCATCCAACCATTCACCTACCCATGTACTCATCTGTCTTTCCGTTTTTCCATCTATCCATCAATCCAGCAAACACTATGGAATGGCCTACAAGCGACTTGTTAGGAACTGTGAGAAAAACTAAATGGTATTCGATCATTCTCAAGGAACTTGAAGACTAGCCCTTTGTCACTGTGGCATGACTTCCGGGCTGGATTGGTTAAAGTCACTGTTATGAAGAGCTAGAAGCCAATGCCCCTCATATCCCTTGAGGGACTGAGCCCAGGATCTTCCTCCCATACGGAACCTCAGAGACGTGGGCCGGAAATGCCCCTCGAGGCAGCAGCCTGTGTGTCTGGGGAGGAGGGCATGCTTGGAAATTGTGCGCCAAGGTAAGGGCTCCTTCGGAATGGAGATTATGCTTCCTTGGCTCTTATTGCGGAGGGACCCAGGCTTTACTAAAGCCCTGAAGAAAGCCTGCTTTGTTCAGTGTAAGGCTGCTGTCTTCCCGTGAGTGTGCCTGTGCTTTGGCGGGAGACCGAAGCTGAGAGGACTGGCTGCAGGTGGGGATCCTGGCACTGGCGCGGAGGAGCAGGTGGTGGCTGGGCGCTGAGGTGTGGCAGCCAGCACTCTCTCCAGTAAACCTCCCAGGAATGGCACAGGATCCCCATCCACGAGCTCCCACAAGCTTGGACCTGGGGACCGAGTTGGAAGGACAGCAGTATAACTGATGACATTAGTAGGGGTCACACCTTCTGCCATTTCTCCCTTCTGGAGTTGTGGGCCTTCTCAGACACAGATGCTGTTTCAGGTTGTGCCACAGTCCCCAGTTAAGGCAACTGCGATGACAAGAGATGAGCACAGGGTCTGGCGTCAAAGACTGGAGTTCCAACGCTGCCTCTACCATCTAACGCCCTCATGGTCACAGGCCCACAACTCAACCTCTCTGAGCCTCTGCCTTCCTACTGGTAGACTAAGCGGCCATGGGAATTAAGTGAGAACATCGTGGAGCAGAACTTGGTATGGGTGCTTTGCATTTCTTTTGGTGTATTCTTTCCTTTTTTTTTTCTTTTGCTACTGACTGAGGCCTTCTCCTAGCGCAGACTGCCATTTGCCCAGAAGCTGCAGGACATGCCCTGCTCAGGAGACAAGCAGATCAGAGAACTCCCCCCGCTGCTGTCAGGCAGTCTGATCTTCCTAAGCAAACCTCTATGGCCTCTTCTCAGCTTGTGCGCTCCAGGCCTACCTCTCTAGAGCAGCGGTGCTGAAGCCAGAGCCACTTGTCCCCTGGGGACATTTGCAATGTATCTGGAGACATGATTGTTGTAACTAGGGCAGAGTTTCCTACTGCTCTTCAGTGGGTGGAGGCCAAGGATGCTGCTAACCTTACTGTCGTGCACAGGACAGCAAAGAATTATCCCTCTCCCAAATGTCAGTAGTACCAGGGTTGAGCAGGTCCACTCTTGAGCCAAGAGCGAGAACACGGGTGCCCAGGGAGAACGTGAGGCATCAAGGCCAAACCGAGTGCCGGCACTAACAGCACCCTTCCTGAGACCTCGGCTGGAGCTGAGCGTCGGTAACAATGATTATGATGATGATTCTAATGACAATATCAAACACAGTTTACCCCAACATCTTCTTTCCCCACTCTTCTCTGTCCCCAAAATGGCACCACCAACTGTGTCCAAGCCTAAAAGTGAGCCCTGGTTCCTCTTCTCCTCACTCCCCTCCTCCATGATCCTAGTTAACTGCCGGCCCTGGCACCCCAAATGCACCCTGCACCCCCCACACAGCTGCCCAGGGCACCTCCCGCTCTCGGGACTTCTCCATTCAACGGTCTCCTAGCTGACTGGGGTTTCCCCATCTCGCCTCCCTGAAATCCAGTCTCCATAGAGATGCCAAACTGACCTTCCAAAAGGCATTCATTCAATCATGCCACGCCCCTGCAGCAGAGCCTCCCGCTGCCCTGGGGAGAGAATCCTAATTCCTTGAAGCTTCTCAGAGTTCCATTCAAACTTAGCTACATGGCCGGGGTAAAAAAAAATTTTTTTATTGGTTTGAGAGAGAGAGAGAAAAATATCATTGTTTTGTTCCCCTTAGTTATCATTCATTGGTTGATTCTTGTATGCGCCCTGACAGGGGGATCGAACCCTCCACCTTGGTGTATCTGCACGATGCTCGAGCCGAGAGTTCAGTTCCTAGAACAAGTCACGTTCTTCCTTCCCTGGGGCTTCCAGGTCCATCTCCCTGTGCAGGGGGCTTTCTCTGCCTCAGCACCAGGCTGGCTGTGTCTCAGCTTCTCAGTCTCGGTTTAAACGATTCCCCTTCAGAGAAGCCAAACCTGATCTCTGTAAATAGGCCCACCTGATTTTTCTCCTCCACACATGCCCACTTGTTTCTGTCACTGCATTTTCACAACGGGTGCAACTACCAAACTACTAAACTAATTATTTTGTTTACTTATCGTTTATCTCCCCCTTCTAAACAAGGGATTGACCGGTGTTTTTCACGTTCATTGCTGTATCCCAGCACCTAGCACCATGCCTAGATCTAGGAGGTGTTCAACAAATCCATTGTCAATGAATGAACTGGCTCTTTTTTTTTTTTTTTTAAGATTGTATTTATTTGTTTTTAGAGAGAGGGGAAAAAAAAGAAGAGATGGAGAGAAACATCAATGTGTGGTTGCCTCTTGCGTGCCCCCCACTGGGAAGCTGGCCTGCAACCCAGGCATGTGCCCTGCCTGGGAATCAAACCAGCGACCCTTTTGTTCTCAGGTTGGCACTCAATCCACTGAGCCAGACCAGCCAGGGTATGAATGAGCGGGCTCTTAAAATTACATAGGGCATTGTAGTTGACAAAGTATTGTCAGCTGTATTTATTATCGCTGGAAGGAGGGATGTAAAGGGAAGCTCTGACGGGAGGCTGCCTGACCTTTGGCACCGATGTTGGTGACGGCTGTAGGGCAAATCCTGCTAACAGTAGCACCGCACTGTCCTGGGTTCGGGGCGGGGAAGTTTCAGTGGCTGCCTGACCCATTGCCCCAGCTACACACACGTGGTGGACAGTTGGGCTAAGATGAGGATCTGTGATCTTGGAACACGGACAGACCTCTGGGCCCCCTGCCGGGAGAAACCCGACGGGCGGCACGCTCGGCACACCTCCTAACCGGCTGAGCCACCCAGCTCCCGGGCCTGCTGCGCAGACCGTAGGTTCGCACTGACTTGGCCCTCCCCCGCAGGGAAGAGCAGAGGATGCGGGGGCAGGAATGGCAAGCTTTAATCTCTGCTCTGTCCCTTAGCCCTATTTCTCTAAACTTGCTTTCTTTCATTCCTATCCAGCTTGTCTTTGTATGGCTTTGCCTGAAATTTTTTTTGCATCTAAGTTTCACTAATTTCTGATTGCTCACCACCAGCAACATGACTGCAAATGGTTCCCTAACTTAAACTTTTGGATATGGAGTTGTATTAGATCTATTTTCTTATTTTTCTGTACCCTTTAGATATACTAACAGTTCCTGATAAAGACCATGCATTCATGAATTGATAAAACTGTAGGCCCCCCCCCTCCAAATCTCTCTATGTCACAACACACTTGTCATCCTAGTTGCAATCCATAAATAACCACTTCCTGTGAGCCATTAGCTGATTATGTGGTAGTCAGGGACTTGTCACCTCTCTGTAGGCTCACCCAGGCTCCAGGCCAGTGGCAGGGCCCATGCCAAGGAATGTGGGCTTTGCCTCACCAAAGACTAGATGTTGGGGGGACCCCCTGGCCTCTCTTCTACACACATCCTGCCTGGTGGGCTACCCAGGCGTCCAGACTCCATCCATATGGGACGACTCTAAAAACACACCACTCCCTTTCTTTACAGCCCCAGATATCAAAATCCTTGGGCTTCTCAGAGAGGTCCCCCACTGCTTCTGGAAGGCCACCCGGCACCCAGCTGAGCCGACTGCCAGGCGGTGGAACCGTTCCTCCTTATTCTGTCTGGACAAAGTCCCCATGTGGCGATCCCTGCCCTTCTCTTCCTGTTTTGGCCTCACTGAGCTGGGCACAGCCATCCTTCTTGCAGAAAATTTCCACACTTGCACATTGTTATTTGTTCTCCTTCACAATAAATCACACAGATGGCCTCATCCTTTCCTCACAGGTCCTATTTTCCAGACTTTAATCATGTTTGTTGCCTAATGTTGGCCGATCCACTGGGCAGTCATTTGTCTGAGACCTCTATGGCCGAGGCCGTCCATGGTCCCTCTTGAACTCGTTTGGGCTCTGGGGTTTGATGAGCAATCACTCCTATCAGTGGGCTGGATATTAAACAGCTGGGGCTCTCTGAAGCCATTTCAGAAACTTACTCAGAAAACAAGGAAGCAATTTCAGAGACAAGAAGCAATTGCTTTGAAGACTCCATCTAGTTCCCTCAAAGTGCTCTGTGGCTGAACACAGGAAACTGATGGAGGGAAGGAGCGGGACTCTGTGTCTCATGTCCAGAGCCTCTACTACTCCCATCGTTTCCCGTTTACATCACAGCCTGCTCAACCGGGGCCTGTCCCCCCAGGCTACGGAATGTGGACATTAAGAGAAATATCCTACCTCCCGACACTGAATAGCACATAAAAGATAACACACAGGCTGAGTTCAGGTAAAGAGGGGCCTCCAGTCCTTCATTCATTAAACATTTATTGAGCATCTACCATGTGACTGGTGCTGTGCTGCATATGCTGCTGAATGTAAAGATGAGTAAGATCCATATCCTGCCCTATAGAGATTACGGTCCAGCAGGCCACAGATCCTGCCCTAATTACCCAGGGCAGGCTGTGAGAAATACCACCACAGGGGCACATTCTGAACAGTCAGGAGGCAATCTAGAGGAACACAACATTAACTCCGTGTAGGGGGGTAGGGGAAGGCTTCATGAAGGATGGGACACTTGGAATTAGTCTTGGATTCACAATGTCTTTCATATCATGACTCCATGTAATTCTCAAAACAACCCGATGACGTAGGCAAGGAGTACGCCCATCTGTTAAGCGGGATATCGCCGTTCAGAGAGGCTGGGTGACTGATTGGAGGCCACCCAGAGGGTAGGTGGCAGATCTTCACGGGCCTGTCTAAATCTAGGAGCGGTTCTATGCCATCTTGCTTCTCGGGAAAGGAGGGTGGGCCAGGACAAGGTGCCGCATCTGGGGCTGGCCCTGCAGGGGGTGCCAAATTAGTATGAGGACACCAAGGTGGCTTCAGCACCAACCAAGGGGGCCTGGCCCAGTCTGGCAGTTGGCGGAGGGGCTCCCCGTCCTGGCCACCACGGCTCTCTGTGTCTGGTGTCCTGCGGGGGAGTGTCAACCCTGCCTGGCATGCAGCCTCATCTGTCCTCATTAGCACACGGTTGCCTCGCTCAACAGGGCAGCGGCAGAAATAGCTGCTCCCCCTTCAGTGTCTGTTTCTTCAGGGCTCCGAGCTCACCCCTGAGTCGTTTAGCTTCTTGTTCCCTGACAACAGGCTCCGAGGAGAGAGAGAGAAGAACAAATGAGAGGGAGAGGGGAGGAAGAACTGCTCTTATGCCCACGGACTACCTTTGCAAAGCTATTTCATCATTTCATCCATGTAACAACACAACAGGCAAACATTTTCTCTGTGTCTTACAGATGAGAAAACTGAAGTGTGAGGAACTTATCTTCCTATCCAGCACATATCACTGGCTTGGCTTAAGAAAGATGAGACTTATAAAGGATTTATGGCAATTCTTCACTCACGGTAAATGCTCTATAAATGCTTGTTGTTTTGTCAATGATGTTGCTTTTGTTAAGCATTAGTATCGCCCGTCTTTATGGAAGGCAATGGGAAGCTGGGATTCCCCTGTGCAGAAATTAGCCTCCTGAAGTTCGTGGAAAGCTTCTCCTCTGCAAGCAGCGCATTAAGCTGTTTTGTAATGGTGTTCAGTATGGGTGCGGGTGCAATTCAGAAAAGGCTCCTTTAGAAGCCTGAGGCAGGCGAAGGCACAGAGGGCCAAGGGGTTGGCATGAACGGCAATGCAGGAGGTGTGCGTGACTCGGGGGGTGGTGGGAACGGGGCTGGGGTGAGGGTAGGGGCATTGGCCGCAGCCCAGGGCAGGCTGCACGCATTGGAAGGGCTGTGCGCAGACAGGGGAGAAGACCGGGCCCTAGTTAGCGTTTTTGGGGGGCATAATAAATATTCAGTTGGTCTCCATGAATATTCAATTAGGCAGAGATTTTCAGATAGGCCCTGGAGGGAGTTGGAACTGACAGGGGGATTGACTTCTTTTAAGAGTCTCCCAGTATCAAGGAAACATATGCCACAGCAGAGAACTGCACAGGGTCACAGGTGGAGACAAAGAGCTAGCAGCTTCAGTGAAGACAAGTAGGTGAGTGACAGCTGGCAGGAGCTGAGGTCGGCTCGAAGGCTTGAAAAGCGTCCCTTAGCTGAGCAGCCCAGCCGCACAGTGGAAGTGTGGGCTTTATTATTTCCATTTGTGTGCACCTGTCTACAATCTCTAGGGGATATTTTCCTGCTTGGCAGGTTCTTATAAAACCACAGAAACATAGCGCTAAAGAGAATATTAAGACAGACACCAACTCTTGCGCTTCTTAACTACGTGCGGAGAGGCATGGCGTGGCCACCCTGGGCCCTTCGCGTGCCCAAAAGTACAGCCTCGGAATTACTCACTTCACTTCCTGGCTCCTGAGGACAGTCTCATCCAGAGGCCACGGCTTGGCAGCTACCACATAAAATTTATGAAAAACAACTCTCTCGCTCACACTCATCATTATAAGGAGCCAAAGATGAGAAGAGTCATTCTAACGTAGTTGCAGAATCCAGCCTGGGACTCAGTTCTGCTCATTCCCAGTCTGTTTTCTGCGTATTCTTGGCTGCAAAGCAAGGTGTTCCCGGAGCTGCTGCCAGCTCATCTGAGGCCTTTGGATGAATGAGGAAAAGAGGGAGTCCTCTGGGCGGTCCCAGCCCCAGTGAGCAGGAAGGCTCCGTCTGGCCGGGGCCAATGCAGAGCAAACCTGTGTGATCCTGAGCGACTGACCAGGACTCAGTGGTGGGTCTGGCAGGGTCCGCGGTGCCATTTCTGTATCCTCCTTCCTCCCTCCACTCTTCTACCTTCCACGCACTCACTTTTTAAAAAATGTACATTTAGTGGATGCCTCCTGCATGCAAAGTGATACCTTCCTGAATCATCTGGTCAAGAATACCGCTGGCCAGGGAAAGTAATGGGTATAAACTTACAAAGAGCTTTCTAATCATGACAGTTTGAAATTGCTAGAATGAGGGTAAGAGACAGGCAGAGGCTGAGGGTGAATTGCTTTTAATGAACTCTTCTCTGTTTGGGTCTCTACTGCCAAACTGCAATCCTTCCGGATCAATAGGATAAAACAGGCCAGCTCTAACAGGAAGGTGATTCGGAGAATCTCTTAAAATGGTGTTTGTTGTTTTGAGTGCAGAGACTCCTAAGAGCTTTGTGATGAGCAGCAGGGCCTGTGCGAGGTTCAGGGCAGCAGACGCAGACAGCAGGGGGCGGGCCCTGCTGTGGGACAGACACTTCAAAAAGCAGGAAGGCGAGGCCTCCTGTGGTTTTGGGGGAGGCTGGGATGTCAGGGAGAGGGAACTCGGGGGCGGGGTGGGACCCCAGCTCCCTGGCTGTCCGGGGAGCGGGCCGTGAAGGCCCTGTGTTCTGCTCTCACGAGGAACGCCCTTCAACGGGCTGCTGACATTTGTGCCCGCACTTCTGCTCACGCAGACTCAGGAAATATTTGTTGACAAAATGAAGACATTTGTTCTCCTAAGAGGGTTAAAACCCCTCCCTGTCTCACGAGCTTGCTTGGGCCTCGACCATACTTAAGTTCGCACTTACGTCCTGCGTCCCGCTTGCCGGGCATTGCTGCAGGGGCCTTAGGTGTATCCATTCATTTGCTCCTAATCCTCTGAGGTAGGCGCTGTTATCCCATTATCACGTCTTCATAAGCGCCTTGTCCTTTACTTTCTAATAAGTAGCATAGGTTGTCATCTTTGCATTTACTCATTCATTTATTGAATATTCCTAAAATGCCTACTATGTGCCAGGAGCTGCTCAGCCACTAGTGACAGCCAGATCAGTTCCCTGCTCGAAAGGGGTTTTCGTTTTAGTTGGGAAGAGAGAACAAATGGGTGAATGAGTGAATATGTAAACATAACCGATTTGGGTAAGTGCCACGATGGATATGAAGGCCCCCCGTGAACATGGCATTTAAACGAGGGTGCCAAGGAGCCGACGTGCCAAGGAGCCGACGTGCCCCGAACCCAGAGGGAAGCACCTCACCAAGCAGGTGACACGTCCACAGAGCCTGAGACCGGGGAGTGCCTGGCATCTCAAACTTGCAGGCCCGTTGACGGCAGCAGAGGATGTGCAGAAGGCTGAGAGCAGGTGAGGGCCAGATCACAGAGAGCTCTGAAGGCCAAGTGCAATGGGACTTCAATGGGGGCTTGAAGTAGGGAGTTACCCAATCAGATGGATGTCTTCGAAGGATTACTTTGTCTTCTCCGTGGAAAACGGGCTGCGGGGGAGAGGACAGCCGGGTGGTGGGAGGTGAGCACGCAGCTCCTGCAGGAGCCCAGGCAAGAGGTAACAGTACTTATGTTGAGACGGTGGCAGTAAAGACGGATGGGAATGGACCCTTTGAAGCTACAGTTTGGAGGTGGAACTGTAAAAACTCGCAGATAGATTAAATATGGGGAAGTACATAGAGAGACTTATAAAAGTGATTTCTAGGTATTGACTTTAAAAATTGAATGGATGACAGCCACTCAGGAGAATAATTTGGCTTACTGGTTTATATATATGTATGTATATATGTATATATGTGTGTATATATATATAAATTGGTTTAACTTATAAAATTACATGTAAATATACCTGATGACCCAGAAATCCCACTCCTAGGTATTTACCCAAGACATATTAAAACTTATGTCCAAAAAAATGAATATCTTAAATGTCCTTCAGTGTGTGAATCAATAAACACTTGCTGGTACATCCTAACCCTTAATCCGTGGCAACCACTGATCCGTTCACTGTCCCTACGGCTTGACGTTTTTGAGTGTCACAGGCATGGAATCATCAGCCGGTCACCTCTCCCCCAGCTCAGTGCCTCTGAGAGGCTCCCAGGCAGCCGCAAGCTGCAGGAGGCCACGCCTTTTTATTGTCACGTAGCTTCCAGCGACAAGTCCACCAAAAGCCAATTTTAATGTATGTAAATTTAACAATAATTTAACAAATGTTTTGAAAGAAAAAAGAAAAAAGCAAGGGGAGTAAATGCAAGCAATTTTGTGGATGGCTGTACAACCTGCGGAGCTGGGGAAGGTGGAGGAAGAGATGGGGGCGTGGGGTGGGGGCTTGAAGGAGCTGTATCTAAATCCCTAGGCTTGAAGCCAGCGGAATGGAAGGTCTGGTTAGGCACCAGGAAGCACTATGCCTCTGAGGGCCTGTGCGAGGGGTGGAGGGTGCCCTGCTTGAGGGGAGATGAATAGGGAGGGTGAGGAGAGGGCAGAAACAGGACTCCAGCCTCCCTGCAGCTTGGCTCCTGGGACGGACCCGGCTCTCCCTCACCCAGCGTCCACTCGGTGGCCGGCACTGTCCACGGAGTCAGCCTGGCAAGTGACCTATTAGCAAGCACATAGGATCACCTCTGCTGTCCCTGTGCAGGTCTAATCCCGTGTGGGGCCCTCAGGATCTCTCGGTGTTTTCCCAAATCATCAGCAGAGGTCCCTGAGTCACTACCACAGGCAGGGGAGGGCTGGGCGGAAGTGAGCGCCGACACCTGTCTGCCCCCTGCGCTTGGGTCCACAGGGAGTTTGAAGAGTGTTTCCCAGGGACCCAGATCGACTGAGGGTAGGGAGGACACGGAGGAGAAAAAGGAAGGGGTGGGGCAGGGGAAATGCTGGCCCCTGCAGCCTGTTTGGACTTGAGCTCTGCGGCTGGAAGCCCCGGCCTCGGCTGTGCGTGGCCGACCGAATGCAGCGCGGGCACCGAGGCCGACTCCAGGCAGAGTCACCCACTTCCCGTTTGCACAGGGGGATCCCTTATGTACAGACACGTCTGGTTTTTGAAATGTTTCTGCAACAAAAGGCTGGAAAGGAAGATACTGTATTGTGAACAATGATTTCCTCTGGGTTGTACAATTAATTATGGGCGACTTTGGGGGATAAAACTATTGCAAAGAGGAAAATAATCAAGAACCCTAAGCTATGAACTCCTCACAGGAACAGGGACAGTATGAGTCACAGGCCCACCAGGAATCTTTGTCACTGCTCTGAACTTCTCCTGTGTCATAAAACCTGACTTGTTCCCTCAGGTCACCTGTCATTCATGGGGAAAATGGTATCTTGGTGTTCAATTACATAAAAGATCTCTCCTACACACTCTATGAGATGAGTACCACAGCCACTCAGGAAAATAATTTGGCTTACTGGTTTATATATATGTATGTATATATGTATATATGTGTGTATATATATATAATTTGGTTTAACTTATAAAATTACATGTAAATATACCTGATGACCCAGAAATCCCACTTCTAGGTATTTACCCAAGAAATATTAAAACTTATGTCCAAAAAAATGAATATCTTAAATGTCCTTCAGTGTGTGAATCAATAAACACTTGCTGGTACATCCTAACCCTTAATCCATGGCAACCGCTGCACTCGGAGACACAGTAGCTGCTCAGTAAACATTCACTGTAGAAATAGAAAAATGACCAGTTAACAGCACCTAACCCAGTGTGCCCAGTAGAAATATAATGCAAGCCACACAGGTAACTTAAAATGTTCAAGTAGCCACATTAAAACTATTAAAAGAAACAGGCAAAATCAAATTTAATAATATATATTACTTAATCCCACCTATTAAAATATTATCATTTCAACATATATTGATCAATATAAAAATCATTAATGTCATATTTACCATTCTTTCTACTAACTCTTAAAAATCCCACGTGTACTTTACACTTAGAGGACAAATCCAGTTGGACTAGCCACATTCCACCTGCTCAAAAGCCTCACCTGGACGGGGGCTACACTACTGGTCTAGCCCAAGGCTGGACATATGGCTGACGGTCAGCACTTTCTGAATGCCTGGCTAGGAACCAGAGGGAGGGCTGATCCTTGGGGGGGCCTCGAAAACGTCATGGTGCTGTCAGAGTCAGTGCCAGCCTCCCAGGCCCTAGAGCAGGGATTTGCTTTGCTAATGGGATTTTGCCTTAACCTGTGTCTGTGGCATGAGACACAAAGGTGCCGACCTGTTGAGTCCCTCTTATTCTTTTTATCTGGTGGAGAGGAAGCAGGCCGGCCTCGAGTCACCAGTGGGCTGTGTGTGTCCTCTAGGCCCCACTGCCAACGAGACAAGGGTCAGGGCTGGCTTGCACGCATGGGTAGGTGGGGGAGGCTCCTTGGAACACCAGGAGCACAGCTGTGAGGACGTTCCTGCAGGGGCACATACAGAACACCCATGCCTCCTTCAAAGAAACGCTGCACACCCGCGGGAGATGCAGTGATGGAGCGCGCACACTGCTCTCTCCAGGAGTGTTCTTCTAATCAGCGGACCTGGTCCTGTCTCCTCTCCTTCAGGCTGCCCCCCGGGCCCCACCAAGCCTGGCTCTGCTTGAGGGGCCTCGGGCCGCCACGGGAGGTGGAGTCTGTTCTCTGTTTTAAGTAGTCCTGTCTCCTGCCCATCGATGTTCCACTGCCCAGGTCGGGCAGTTGCACAGTTGCATAGGCAGGACCCTAATGGCAAATCAGATTTTCAGAGCTTATAGGTCTTTTCCTTGAGTCCGACCTGCCACCAAATCCAGAAATGTATCCTATAGTCTTCCCCACTGATGGTCACTCTTCCCAAAGCTTGAGCACCCGTGGAGATGGGGACCTCCTGACACGGCGGGCAGTACGCTCTCGGTGGCAGCTCTGGCCGTCCGAACCCTGGCTGTTACAGGGTGCCCGGTTTTGCCTCTATGTAACTTCCACACACTGGGCCGGGCTCAGCTCCTGAACAGGCGCAGACAGAATGTGGGAAACGGGCACTTGTGCCCATGTTTCAACTCCAACGTCCCCTCTGCAGACAGGTCCAGTGTTGGCCCTTGCCCCCCACCCCCTCCCCAGTCATGTCTGTCACATCACTCTGTCTGATTTGTTTATGTCCCCTCTTGTTTGTATCTGTAACATTGTTTTCGCTACCCAACTACTTGACTATTTTCTGTCTCCCCCAACTGTTTGGAAACTCCTTGCGAGCATTCACAGAACACAGTAACACGGCTGACATAGGAGCGAAACCAAGAAAGTCGGCGTTCATGCTGCCTGTCGCTACCAGAACCAATTAGTAGAGAGAGACGAAGATTGAATCTTTATGGGCGTTTTATTCAGGTGCCAATGATTTGAGGTAATGGCGGGTTATGTGCCCTTAAAAATGTCTTAAATCTCATCTCAAGCCAACCTTTTTATAAGGAGAAGAAATGTGTAGGTAAGGGGTTTGGAAAAAAGATTAATCAGATAAGATTCTCCTACTATTTATCTGCTGATCAACCATTATTTATCTTCATCACAGATGTTCCCTCCCTGAAACACAATGGCTCAGATATCACCTCAATCGCTAGCAGACCCCCTGAGGCACAAGGTTGAACTGCTTGTTGACCTTCTAGGTCACGCATTTCAGTTCCAGGAATAACAGCTTTCCCCTTAATCACTTAAGCCTATCAACTATAACTAAGGCTAAAAATCTTTAACTCTTGAGTTCCCCTATCAGTAGATGGTAAGTAAAATTTGTTGAATGGGAGAATGAGTAAGTAACTATGTATTTATGTGAATATATAAATATAAATGTAAGTAAATGTGAACTTTAAAAAAAATGTTCTCTTTCTGAGAGCAAATAGAATGAGAATTGAAGAGGGCCAACTGGATGTGGTGAAATTTTGAGAGAGCAGTCCATGCAGAGTGGGGAGAAACCTTGAGGTCACTTAGAAGGGGACAAAAGATGGATGGAAGAAATGGGGGCAGGGCAGCTATGGGTGAAACCCCGCAGTTGAGGTGCCTGGACGGACTGGCAATGAGGAACTTGTGGCGCAATGACTGGAAGCGTCCATTCTCCACGGTCCCACTCCTCCTAAAACCCCAGCAACCTGCCATCATCTCAGTTATGTTGCGTACTATTGAGCGTGGTCATAGGTAATCTTACCAAATATAGGTTTCTTTATTTTTTTATTTTCCCATTTGTTCTGTTCTACCTTTCTCCTCATCAGTGACTGAGTAAATACCACTTTCATCATCGAATGCTGAATGCTGCAGTGAACCTGGCCCCAGGGTTTACGAGGCAAGGTCTTCTAGTCCCTCAGGCAGAAGGGCATCAGGCACTGCGATGTTTCCAAAATGACTGACCAACCATTCTTCGAAGTTCCTCCTCTCTTACTGTGGCCTCCTCGTCTCCCTATATTTTGGTTCTTCTCTTTTTTTCTTTTAAGATTTTATTTATTTATTTTTAGAGAGAGGGGAAGGGAGGGAGAAAGAGAAGGAGAGAAGCATCAATGTGTGGTTGCCTTTTGCATGCCCCCCACTGGGGACCTGGCCTGCAACCCAGGCATGTGCCCTGACTGGGAATCGAACGAGTGACCTTTTGGTTCACAGGCCGACACTCAATCCACTGAGCCACACCAGCCAGGGCTCTTGACTTACTTTGTTGATGCTTCTTGTTACAGGCTGAACTGTCCCCACAAAGACATGCTGAAGCCCTGAGCCCAGTGCCTTAGAATGTGACTATTTGAAAAAAGCAGGGTTGCTTCTGATTGAACTAATTAAGATGAAGGTGAGATCATAATGAAATAGTGTGGGTCCTTAATCCAATAGGATCGGCACCCTTATGAGACGAGAGCCTCAGGGGATAAGACCCACCCCATGGAGAAAGGTTTACTTTAGCAGGGCTCTGGCGCCCACTGAGTCTGCCCCCTGAGCGTGAGAAAGCTAAGGCGTGGTGTGTGCTGAGCACACCTCATGGGAGGCATGGGCACCCTGGCTTGGCTGGAGATGACTTAACTCTTAGGAAAAGTCCTTTCTCTGTTTAATAGGATGATCACAGAGCTTGTGAGAATGAAATAAAACACTGCAGACAACTTTCCCAGTGCTTAGAGGGGACCCCATGGACTCCCCTGGCCGCTCCCTCTTCCTTCGGGTCCTGGGGAGGGAATGAACAAGGCAGTTCTTACATTTCCGTCCTGAGCCCTAACACACCATGTCCTGGGGGCGCGCAGCAGCCTGTGACAGCACAGCGGCCGGAGAGACAATGCAGAACGGGAAGTGTGCTTCCCTTGCAGCGGCCCGTGCCCACTGCCGTCTCTGGCTGCCCTAAGCCTCCTCCTGCGTGTCAGCCCTTCGCCGTCACAACACGCCCCTCCCACACAACAGGGGCTGCTCCCATCAGTGAGTGAGCATGCCAGCCAGGAAGCACGCGGGTTTGCCGTGGAAGAAAGTAGGAAGAGGAAAAATTCACTGGGGGAGATAATGGCAAAGCTTGCGACGAGGCCTTTAAAGAGGCATCTCTCCCGTGAGTCCATCCAAGGGGTGGGGGGTGTGAGGAGAAATCTGTCCAATCAGCAAGGGTATTGTATATGGAGAAATATAAATGGCCTGCCTCCTCTTTGAAAAGGTTTAATTGGAAAAAACAAAGACGTGCGGAGGCTGGAGTGGGGTGGGCTGTTAATGAATCTGGCATTAAAGAGGTTGTGTTAACTCAGGGGAGGTGGCTCCATTCCCAGGTTTGATTCAGCCGCTTCCAGGGTGCGGCGGGGGGTCTCCTTTGAGGTCAGGAGCAGTTAAGCTAAAATATTCAACTGCTCATTATTGCCACATATTGCGCCACTTTCCCAGATGGCATTCTGGGAATGAGACAATAGCTCCACATTGGGTGAATTCGTCCAGCCCCATATTTCGGAGGATATCATCCTTGGTTCAGGGATTCTTTCTTCTCCTCATTTCCCTCTTAACTTCCATCCTCGGAAAACTGTGAATGCTCTAGGTCTCTGGTTCTGAAGGTCACCTTGACACCATTTCTTGCGCTTAAACGTGTGTCATTTGTTAACAGGCCTGTGGCTTTATTTACATCGGAACGTAGTTGATTGTTACTGAGGCAAAAGCAATGGCTTCCTGTTTCCTATGGAAGGGGCAAGGTGGAGCCGGGCTGAGAGATGACAGGCTCATGCTGGGCTCCGGGAGCCTGGGGAGGAGCAAGCTCACACGCCAAGACTGTCAGCTGGGCAAACGCTGGGGATGGAACTGTACCTGCTTCTTCCGACGTGCGGCGTGAAAGACGTGGAAGGCTCTTGGAAGCCATACCCACTGGCTTCTCCTACATCTGTGGGACACGAGCAGGCATTTATGACTGTTTTCAGACGAGGAGCCTGCAGCTCAGAATTTGAGTGAGATGCACAAAATCACAAAGGCAGACACAAGATGAAGAGTTTCCTGGGCTCCACACCATGGACACTGAGTCAGAAAGAGTTGGATCGGGAGGCTGCTCAAAACATCCGGATGGAAGAACGATGATGTGTCTCCCTGGCTGGACACTGCCGGAAACTGCATCTGTTCCCACACCTGTGCCCACGGGTGCATTTCGTCTCTACCTGTCTGCTGCGCTTTCGTTTCACTAGGTATTAGTCTGCGAGTGTTTTCCTGACAGCAGGCTTTCACGGGGGGAACGCCAAGGAACTGGATTAGGAATGTTGCATTCTAAAGGTCAGAGCCATAGTTAATCAACACGAACGTGCTCGAACAGTGGCAGCCGTGCACCGCAAGGGCAGGGCGCGGCTGAGTGTCCATAGGTCCCAAGGCTCTGAGTCTTTGTCTTTGAGATCAGTCCTGCCACAGACAAAGGCAGTGCATGTGTCTGTGTGGGTGTGTGTTTTGTTCTCTGCCTTCCTACCACTGGAAGGCCCATGTGACCGCCACCACAGCCGACTGATGCACGCAGTTCCATCCAAGCACCCTGCGTTGACTCACGCTGTCCCATCTGCAAGCATCATCCTCCCTCACTTGCTACTCATCGGTCTGGCCAACTGTGCATCTTTCAAGGCTCAGTCCACAGGTCCTTTCCTTTAACAAGCTTGCTTCATCTCTGGTCTACTTGTGGGGAAGGCAACTTGTTTACTGCCTCTGGGCCCTGGGGCTTCCTCTGCTACCTCTTTACAGTCCTTCTTGCCTAGTCATTGTATCGCCTTCCCTAGCCTTTGAGCTCCTTGAGGTCAAAGACATTGTCTCTCATACGCATGTATCACCAGTACTTGGCATAGTGCCTGGCACATAGTAGCGGCTCAATTGTTGTTTGCTGAATATAAGTGAAGCTTTCAAAGACTAACCCTCCCATGGATGAGCGTAAAACCATACACAAGCACAACTATCATGTAACTAGGATGGAATATTCTTGACTAATATCAGTTCACTTGCATTGCTAAAACACATTACGCATTAAGTTAATCTGAATTATGTTACAAGGATATATTGGGATGTGTATAGGGATGCTTTGCAGACAATTACACCTCTTCTTTCACGAGGATTAAGTGCTTTGCAGATGCTCTTCTAAGTATTTGTCTCACGCCGTCCCCTCTGCAAGCATCATCCTCCCTCACTAGCTATTCCTCAGTCTGGCCAATGCCTGTGCATCTTTGCTGTAGTGTTATACCTCCAGCCTCATCAGAGCCATGTTTAGAAACTTGCAGTAAAACCACCGCTCTACCTCTGCATTTTCTATAAAACTGTCACTCACTGCGTTCTACACAGCTTATCTGCACCATGCAAAAGTCAATTATTTCAGAATTTGATACCAAGAAAATCCTGGCCCCCTCTGCAGAATAAGCAAGCCTCTGTCTTTCTAATGACCAGGTGTCCCTAACTGTCATCTTTTCCTTTTTGACACCATTGCTGGGAAAGTTAGAGTCACATCTGATGCTCATTTACTGAGTCTCGATCCTTATGTTCACCGACTTCTGACTTCCTGGTATTTCTTCAGAGAATTGTAAGCCATTGTGACATAAATCTCCGTTGCTCCTTTTCTTGGTGTTAGCCACAGAGGTTGCTAGTTTGAGAAGCCCTCCACCCAGATCTACGTTGGCAACTGGAAGCTTCTCCTTTAATGACTTTGGATTTGGGTCACAGGTGTTTCTTGGGGGTGGGGGAGGGGCATCATTTGTTGTTACTTTTAGGTCCAGAACATCAAAATCCACATAGTCCATCCCTCCTGACTCATGAGTCGTGAGTCATCTCTGGTGGAAGGACCGTCAGTGTCCCTGAAGTTTCTTAGATCGCCCTGGGGCGGGGCTTCATGCGCACTCTATCACCTGCGGGAACACACATGCCTCACGGCTGTTTTCATGAAATATGGGAACAGAAAGGGACAAAAACTTAATTTTCTTCCTTTCTTACCTTGATTTTTTTATTCCTCTTTTCATTTCCTTGACTCTATACTCGTCTTTATATATCATGTAGTGTTTCAAATTCTTGAGAGAAGAACAAGTACCTCTATGTCTGGCCCAAATGTCTCCAGCCCTGCGGGTCTCCCCTAACCTTATGCTTACCACACCGGCCTCATCAGGCTGAACGGAGACCTCCCTTCTCTTTGTTCTCAAAATAGTTCTGTCCTATCACTGTTTCTGTTACAGCACAAATCATGATTATCTGGTAATTATTTTACCACATGGCTAAGAATTCCCCTAGAATCAGCTGCTTGAAGACCAGTGATGTGCCCCATTATCTTTGTATTCCATGGGCCCACCCTTAGTAGAAGCATGGGTTTAGACATGCTAACACACATTTTGTGCTTCAGTTTCTTTTTCTGAAGAATTAACAATAATAGCATCCACCTTACGGGGCAGTGGAGACGATTAAGAGAGAAAAGCCAAGTAAGGCCTGGTATGCAAAGTAACCACCCAATGAATGCTAGTTCCTACGCACTATTCTTACTGGTAGTAGTAGCAGCAGTACTATGATTTATAATATCCCTAGTACACCACCGCACCTCCAAGCTCACTAAGGATCTGCAGAATGAGTGCTGAGTGATGAATGTATGTAAAGCTGCTATCCCTGTCTCCTTGTGAGGGCACCATGCTGCCCACTTCTGAGATGGAGAGGGAGGGGCTGACATAGCAAAGGCTGGAGCTGAAGCCAGGACCCCGGTGTGCAAATTCCTGGCTATATGTTTTATGCTAAGATGTGCAGCCTTTGCCTGAGGCCTCAGGCAGTTGCAAGAGAAAAGAAACTATTCAAATCCCAGAGCGTCCCTCCGGATTCCTGATGACAGGGCTCTGCAGGCTGGGTCAAGCATGCATGTCAAAACTGTCAAATGCCACCTCCACTCAAACACCCAGCACTGCAGGGGACAGAGTGCAGCAGACCTCAGTGTAATCGTGGGCACTTCAACTGCACCCCAGCTCTGATCCAGTTCTTGGTTTGCTCTTTCTGCTAAGAAGTGACAAGATGGACAGGAGTTAGCTCTGTCTCCTCCCCCTTCCATGTCCGAGCTCAGGGGGAAGTGCTAATGAGCCGCAGCTCGGCTAAAAGGACAGGTGGGACATCATTAGAGTGGACATTCAAGGCCAGCTCACCCAAGGCAGTTCTGCGGCCTGGGACCGCACACGCTCGGCTGCGTGGCCCGGGCCCTCCACGCCCCCGGCTCCCTCCCAGCGCTCCCACTGGTGCTGAGAGCTCTGTCCGCAGAGGCGCCCTGTCCAAAGGCAGACTTCACGCACTGGACTCCATTAGGGTAGATCGGCGATTTTCCCCTGGTGCTCTGCAGGAGCTTTTAAAGCATGCAGTACCTGACTATTTAGCCAGGTACTCTTTCCCTTAGATTGTGACCTCTTTTCCCTTCGATTGTGAAATTTAAAAATGACAACAGCCGACACAACAATAGTTGTCTGGTGTGAATGAATCAAAATTATACCTATTTTTTTCTCAGGTAGCAAAAAATATATTGCTTATGTGCTTCAAAATTTTAGTAATTAGTTTATGTGTGCTAAGAGATGAAAAAGGTTGAAAATCGCTGGCATAGACACTATCAGCCACCTGTGTGTGTCAGGCACTGGGCTGACTATTGGATGTGTATTATTTAATCCACACGACAGCCTCCTGAGGGAGGTGCTGTCATTAGTCGCGCTGGCGGGGGAGGACACCCAGGTTTAGAGAGGCTCAGGTGCTTTGTGTGAGGTCCCACAGTGAGTGAGGGCTGGGCCGGGGCTGGGGACAGGTCCTCCTGGACCAGACGCTCTGTTCTCAAGGCACAGGGCACTCACTCTCTGCTTATCTCAAGAATAGGGCTCTGATGGAGTCACAAAAAGGACTGGGAGGTTTTGGGGGCATCTAGAGGACATGTGGGAGAGGAAAACACCAGAAACATAGGAAGCTGTGCTGGTGGGCAGGTCCCAGCGGGTTGCATCCAGGCTGACCCAGGCAGGACAGCTGGTTATTGGCTGTCCAGCATTCACATGCCGTCCCTGTGACCTTGAGCCTGAGGCCGTTTCTTTAAAAAAATGTATATATGTGTATATATAATTTATATGTTTTTATAGAGAGGGGAAGGTAGGAGAAAGAGAAGGAGAGAAAAATTGATGGTAGAGAGAAACATTGATCGGTTGCCTCTCGCATGCGCCCCAGCTGGGGACGGGGCCGCAACCCAGACCCGTGCCCTGATCGGGAATCAAACTGGCCACTTTTCGCTTTGTGGGATGACATCCAATCAATTGAGCCACACCGGCCAGGGTGAGGGTGTTTCTTTAGCTATAAAACACAGTGACAATACTGAGATATAATAGTATTCTAAGCTTCAGGTGCCAAAATATCAGCGAGCGCCCCCGAAGCGCGGTCCCAGGGTGTGAAGGTGAAGAGGATCATGAAGGCACTATACACCCAGAGAGGGGTGGGCAGGATGGAAGGGCTCCACAACAGGGGGAGGAGGCAGCATCCCCGTTCCCTGCTTCCTGGGTTCACCCCGTCTGCCTCTGAAGAGTTGCCCTGGGTGCTGCACGGGTTAGGAACAGAGGCCTGCAGCGTTCGCTCACTTAGCAAAGGCGGGGAGCCCACGAGTTGCTCGCTGCTCACAGGAGGCTCCTGTGGAAGCTTCTAATACATGGTTCCCAGCACTGGGTCATGGCTTTCATTGTGGGACCAAACTCAGCTCACAGGCCACAGAAGGGAGGTTAGAGTGAAAAAGAGGCAGAATGGTGGATCTATGTCAACTTAATGTAGGTGAAAATAACTAATACTGTGAAATTCATAGTGGACCTGAACAGACTTGGGGTTTGAATCTCAAATCTATGATGACACTTTCCTTCGCACTCCCCACCGTAGGCATGCACCACGGAGATCATTTTGAAGAGTAACTTTTATCTTCCTTTTTTTACTGTTGTTCATGGAGGTACAAATCAGAAGTGACTCTGAAAACTTGTAATGCCATCCCTCGTCAGCTCCTCCCTAAGCTCCCATCCTCGCGTGTCTACTTACAAGCGCTCCCGGCCTGACGGAGACAGCCGCTCCACCTGAGGACGGCTTGGCTGGCTTCCCACTTTCTGTAGGCCACGGAGTCTAAATGGGCTTCTGTCCCTGACAGTTCTATAGGAATCAACTTTTAAAGAATATCTAATCTTTTATCCAAATGAAAGACCCTCACATGGCTACCCCCATAGCCTTCTCTTTTCAATCCTTCACCATGGGAACAGTTTGAAAACTTGTCAATTTACTCTCCTGAATTTATCTTAAGTTGGCTCTTTCAGGGGTGGCTGCCGCCTGGGAGGCCCCATCAGGGTTTCTGGCCTGGTTTCCCGTCAGCCCAGGAACTGGGAAGGACCTGCGATGGGTGTGAAGTTGGACTTCATGGAAGAAGGAAACTTCTTCACTCCTGAGAAGAAGCTGGAGCCTTTTTGGGAAGATGGCAGGGACCAATTCCACTTCTTTTCCTCCTTCGCTCCTTCCTCTCTTCTCTTGTTTTCCACTGCTGCCCTCTCCATTTTCTCGAGTCCTTCACTTTTCTCCTTTTCTCCTGACCAAATGTTTCTCTCTGTACCTACGCTGTCTTTACGTGGCCTCCTCTTCCCGTCTCTCACGTGCCCAAGACAAGGAAGGACCAACTCCAGCTATTAGGTACAAGCTGCATTTGGGGGTTGGCAGGAAGAATAACAAACCATATCTCCATTGTGTGGATATATTGTACTATATTTCAGGCACTTGCTCTACACCATCCCTGATTCTTATACTCAATGTTGATGAGCAAACTGACGTTTAGAGCAGCTATGGCTTGTCCAAACCCACATTGGGGTAAGTAATGTAGCAGTAAGATTTAAATAAATAGCCCCAAGGCTATATTTAGATCCATATCAACAGCATGTTCTCTCAGCCATGCTGCCCTGCTTCTTCTGTCACTCCTGGAGTAAGTTCCGATCCCTCAGCGACACAGGGAGAGGAAGGGGAAGGGAGAGCAGGAGTCGAGGACTGGTATGTTCTCCTGTTATAAATTGCATTTCCCCCATTCTTCTCCTGTGCCCCACCTCCTCTCAAAGAAAACCACAAAAGTCACTGGATGGCAGTAGTTGTTGACTAGAGTTCAATGCAAATTATAAAGTAGCAAATATTCGCTTTCAGTTCCCATCCATCTTCCATTTCTACATCTCTTTCCCCTTGTCTGTGTCTCCTGAAGGCCAGGCATGTTCTGTAGAGCAGGTTCCCAGCCTTGGTCTCTTTTGCTTCCCGCTCAGCATGAAGCAAGTACTAGATAAATATGAATGAATGAGCGAATGGCTGGATTCAGCAAGCCAGCAGCTGAGGGCCCTCAGGCTGCCTCCTGTGTGCTGGGCGGGAACCCTGCTACTCCCCCTCCCCCCACTGAAGCACAAAGGGTCTGTCCGTCCCCTTGGTATGTTTCTAATCAGAAAAGGGGATGAATCTCCCTTGGAGTGAGTGAGTGGAGCAGACATCAGGGCAAAAGTTGGGGAAGGTCATTCAGTCCTTCGGAGGAAGGCTCTGGGGTGTCTTGGGTCCTGAGTGTTTCTCAGCCACAATCTCCAGCCTCCCCTGTTGGTTTTTTTTTTGAAGATTTTCTGATTGTAACCCTTTTTTAAAAAAAGTATTACATGAATGATGAGTCTCCCCTTTTCTCAGTCAAGGGCCAGAAAATACGGAAGGGCAAGCTCTCATTAGACCATAAACCCCTCTCTCCCCAAGTGCTAAAGACTTTTGACCAAAAGAGAAAGGGGGGAGGTGGGGTTGACTTCAGATGTCTCCAGAACTAAGCACCCCATGACTCAGAAGGAAGGGGGATGATGGTGGAAGAAGAAACTAATGTTTCTTGAGTGCTACTAAGTGCAGGTGCCTTCCTAGCAGTTTTATTTTCATGATGTCCCCATCTTATAGGTGACATTAAGGATTAGCTGGACTTGGTCACACGGTCACTTGTTTAAGGGCACTCCCTTAGTAAGTTATAGATCCAGGATTCAATGTGAATATGCTTGACTCATCCATGCCGTTTTGGGGTGTTTTTTTCAGGAGCCTAAGAGGCCACTAGTTTTTGAAATTTTGAAGTATGTGGCTCTCTGCCACTATATACTAGGACTTCCTGTGTTCTCTTTGAGAAAGACAAGTGGCTGGCAGGAGACTTCACGCCTTCGATCTGAGAGGCAGGGCTGGCAGGGCTGGCTGAGCACTGCCCGGCATACTGGCTCCCCTCTCCCCCGCCCCCCAAGCTCTCGTACCTTGTACACCATATTGACGGTCCGCCTACGGTCCTTGGGCCTCCTTCACCACGTCTTCCCCCAAGTTAACTGTGCTTTTGTGTCCAATGGACATCCTTGCCTCTTTTCTTTGAAGAATTTTCTTGGGTGCAGAGAATTGGAATTGTCTGGAAATGCATGTCTCCCAGGCAAGCCCTTAGCCGATGACAGACAGGTTCAAGAGTAGGAAAGCCCAGCCCCAGCTCAGCAGGCCTCTAGGTGTAACCAGCACTCCAGCACCTCCAGGAGTGCCCGTCCTCAGGTCTTTGCCCTATTTTGCATGTTTGCTTTCCTTTTTCTCCTTCCTTGCGCCGATTCTCCCATGCCTTTACCAGTCTCCCCTGAGACTTGCTTAGTCAATCACTTGCACAGGAATCCTCACGTCGGGGGTTAGCTTCTGGGGAACCCTACCTTCCCGTAACACCTGCTCCATCACCTACGACTTGGGTCCTGAGTCATACTCTAACCCACTGTTTTCCAACAGGAATGAGTGTTACACATGCTTCTTGGTATTAATTAAATTACGCGCTGCAAAAATCACGCTGAAGTCCAAACCTCCTATGTGACTGCAACTGGAGAGAAAGCCTTTAAGGAGGTAATAAAGGTAAAAAAAGAGGTCATAGGGATGGGGCCCTAGTCCAGTGAGGCTCCTTACAAGAAGAGACGCAAGAGCTCTGGCTTTCTCCCTGGACATGCTCACAGAGGACAGGCCACGTGAGGCCACAGCAAGAAGATGGTGGACTGCGAGACACGAAGGAAGCTCTAACCAGACACCAGCCCCACTGGCACCTTGATATTGGATTTCCAGGCTCTAAAACTGTGAGAAAATAAATGTCTGTTGTTTAGACTACCATCCTCTGCTATTTCGTCATGGCAGCCCGAGCAGACTACACGGTTACTAATGGAACACCCTAGGTTTCTAAACACAGCTTAATGTTTGGAGAAAGGCAAGGATGAAAACAGGGACCATGCAGGTTGTGGAAATAATGTGTAGATCAGAACAAATCGCCGATGGACTATTTGGTCATTTCAAAGAAGGCACGTCCCAAGCATCTGCCCTGTACCGAGCATGGGGGCGGGCGATCCGAGGTGGCGCCCAGGAGGTGGTGTAGCGTGTGAGAGCCTTGGAGAAAGGATGCAAGAGGTATGACGCCAATCCTCACCCACCCTGCCTCAGCCTGCCACGGTTCAAGGCATCACCCGAATGGGTGAGAGGACTGCTGCCGATGCACAGCCCCGCCTCCCTCCGTAGCCACAGGAGCTGCAGCTCCAGCGTTACAGAGCCACCGTTAGTTTTCTCAGGCCTGAGCTGTGCTGGTTGCTCCTGAAACCGAATCCATCACTACATCTCCTCACAAGAACCTGTTGTGCTCACCTGCAGAATCTGAAAATGAAAAAGAGAAGAGCCCGGGACACTGATATTACAGGGGAGCACACACAAGCTCACAGAGTGGAATGCGCCTTGGGCGCCCTGCTTAGAGGGTCAGGAGATCTGGACCTTTGTGTTTTGCTGCTCATGGGGGGCATCCTGCTGGCTGGCTGCCAAAGGGCCCCACTCACTGGTCCATCCCTCCGTGCCAGCGTGCTTAGGTAAAAGAGGACAAGCTTGTCAACAATGATTTTGATGTCTTTTAGTGCTTCTGACATTTTTTTGTTTCACCTCTTCCACGTTGGCAAAACATTTCCCTTTGAGGACTTTTTTCATCCAGGGGAACAAAAAAAGTCACTCAGGGTGAGAATGGGTGAATAAGAAAGGGGAGGCACAGGGGTCATGACGTTTTGGGTCCAAAACTGCTGAATACCAAGTGTGGTGTGGGCAGGTGTGCTCATAAGTCACTCATCATGAAATGGGCAAACGTGTTGAAAGAGTCATAAAAAGAAATTTCACTGAAGCCAAATGCAGCCTCTCACAACACTGCCAGCTGGTGCGCTGATACAGATGGGTTCCTAGAACACTCACCTAACAGGGGAAGCCTGTGCTACAAGGGGCCCACCCTTCAGAAGATAATTCTGGTGAGAAAACTAAGGAGGAAAATATTCGGGTTGTCATATATCTGGACCTATGTGATTGGACAAAATCCAACAGAAGGAATCTCTCGTGACATACAAAACTTCTGGCAGTTACCTCCTTTCCATTTGACGTGGTCTTGTTTAGACTGCAGATCCCCAAGCAAATCACTAAGGCGTTCTCCTGGGGCTTTGCGTCTTGAGTGGAGTGAGCAGACATCAGGGCAAAAGTGGGGGGAGGTCATTCAGTCCTTCGGAGGAAGGCTCTGGGGTGTCTTGGGTCCTGAGTGTTTCTCAGCCACGATCTCCAGCCTCCCCTGTTTTTTTTTTTTGAAGATTTTCTGATTGTAACCCTTTTTAAAAAAAAGTATTACAGCTTTATGGAGATGTAATTCACATACTACACAATTCACCCATTTGAAGTGTACAGTTCAATGGCTTTTAATGTGTTCACAGAATTGTGCCACCATCGTCACGGCCAGTGTTAGAATGTTTCCGCCACCCCAACAGAAACTCCGTGTTCCTTAGCAGTCACTGTCCATGCATCCAACCCAGCCTGCTCTCCAGCCCGAGAAAACCACTTATTTACTTGCCGCCTGTACATATTTTCCTCTTCTGGACATTTTGTATGAATGGAATCCGCAATATGTGGTCTTCTGGAACTAGCTTCTTCAACTTTGCATAATTTTTCCAAGTGTTGCTCATGTAGCATGTCATTACTGCCCCTGTTCGCTGAGTAATATCCCATTGCACAAATATAGTCCATTTTATTTATCCACGCATCAGCTGATGAACATTTGGGTTGTTTCTCCTTGTCGTTTGTATGAGTTATCCAATAAATTCCTTTTCTACTTAAGTTAGGCAGGGTGGGCTTTCATTGCTTGAAGCTGAACAACTACAACAGATACCATTTCCTCTGTAACTGCCCACGTGTAATATGTATTTCAGAAGCAGTGGCCCTGGGGCTCTGTCACGGTCCGCCTTTCTTTATGGGACCCTCGGTGAGGCAGGCTAAGTGTAAACTCAGGGCAGCAAACTGGCTGACAGTCTTGTGTGTCACTTGCTCTGAGTAAGTGTCCACCCTGCCTAGTGTCCCAGGAGAAAACCCCATGGCCGAGAGCAGAACCCCCTCTGCAGAAGCGTGAGGATCGGGAAATCTAGCTTTGTTTTTCACTTTTTTTAGCTTCTTCTCAATGAGCCATTTCTCCTCAAGGCCTATCATCTCCTCTTACCTTTCAGTGTCTGTTCTCATGGAAAAATTTAGACCTTCAGTGTGAACTTGGATCTTGTTATCTTTTTCTTACAAGCAAATTTGCTTTTAGGATTCTCCAGTACCCGCAGGGCACTCGGTGAGAGGCAAGGCTTTGGTTTCAGTTTGTCCCACCTGGAAAGTGAGGGGTGGGAGGGAGGGTTGGGCAGGCTGGTGACATTTATTTAGCAACAGAAGCAATTCTTCAAATGCAAATCGGCTTGGGTTGGTTGGGGGATGGGATACTCCTGGCCTCAGTCGGGGAGGCACACTCTGCTGGGTCCAATGGCTGAGGGCCCAGAGGCCTCTGAGGGTCTTTCAGTGAGACGCCTGGACGTGGAAGGAAGACTTCACTCTGAGGCACAGCACACGAGCCAGAACCAGTCTCTTGACCACAGGAAGGCCAGAAAGTGCGGTGCTCCCCCAGGCTCAGAGGGGCGGGCGTGTTCCTTGACAAACAGCACTAATGACTAAGATAAGTGAAAAGAATGTGCTTCGGGATGAGGGAGACCCCATCCCTTCCTGGCTGTGCGACCTTGAGCAAATTCTTTAAGTTGCTGAGCTTCAGTTTCCTCATCTGGAAACTGAGAAAAATAATACCTTTCCTGGGATATCCAATTAGTGTTTAGTATATAAAATAAGGCAGCAGTAAACCTTAGCTCCCTTCCTTTTCCTACTCAAATATCTAATCACAGGTAACTGTCTTTTATTACTCTTTCTTTTTTATCTTCACCCAAAGACAATTTTTCATTGTTTTTTACAGAGAGAGGGAGGGATTGGGGAGGGAGGCAAGGAGAGAGGGAGGGAAGGAAGGGGGGAGAGAGAGAGAGAGAGAAACAGAGAGAGACAGAGAGAGACAGACAGAGATTGATATTGATGTGAGAGAAAAACATCGACTGGTTGCCTCCTGTATTTGCCTCAACCAGCAACTGAACCTGCAAGCTAGGTATGTGTCCTGACCAGGGATCAAACCTACAGCCTTTCAGTGTACAGGACGAGGCTCCAACCAACTGAGCCACACTGGCCAGAGCCACAGATAACTATCTTGGTGGAAATGATTTATTGATCACTTTCAACCTGAATGGTAAATGCAGGTAACAACTGAAGCTCACTGATTTTTTTTCCCCACTGCTATGAGGACAATTTGTATTTTGATGGCGAAGTTCAATTGGACAGACGGGCTTTGAATGCCATGGGGTAAAAACCCTCTGAAAGTGTTAACAGGTGTGGAACAAGGTTCAGGGCAGGGTGTAAGATGAGGGGCCCCCCGGGGCCCCCCATAAGCCTAGGCTGGGGGCTGGAAATAGCAGCAGCACAGGGATTGAGAATTATTTGGCATACCAGCAACAGCAGGCTAGCGTCACAGCTGCCTGTCCGGCCCTGGGAGACAGGCGTGACTTGGACCTGTGATGCAGCTGGGAGGCAGCTCTACCACCACCACACCATCCCTCCACCCCCTGCGCCCTGATAGCACCTGCTCGAGAGCTTGGTGCTCTCGACGGTTCGCTCCACGTCACGGGGCCACGCCTGCCCGGACTAACTATGGCAGCCAGGAAAGGCAGAAAATACAGGAGCGCTGGCAGGTGTGGCCGATTGTGGGCGGAGTCGGAAAAGGGGTTAGGGAAGGAAGTTCCAGGCTGGGATTTAAAAAGAGGCGGGCGCCAGGTGGGACGGAAACAATGCGGCAGCCTTGCGGGACCACGGGGGTCGATAGCGGGTGAAAGGACTGCCGCCACTGGGCCATGAGGAGGTGCCGCGTGGTTTCGGATTAAGAACTGGAGATCACGACGACGCGGCGGACGGTGCTGGGAGCGGCGGGAGGCCTGCCCAGCCGAGCAGGGGTTCCTGGGGGAACCCGGAGAAGCGAGCTGCCGGCGTCTCTCCTGGAAGACCGCACCTCTGATTGGCACGCTCTCACAGTGGCCTGACTGGGCAAACGGGGGAGGACGGGGCTGGTGTTTGTGGGCGTATCTTCATTTCTAAAGGGAGTGAGATGGAACGGCAGAATCCCGCCATTATTCTAAACCTGCTTAACTTTTAATTAAATAATTCCTTTCCTTTTTACCAAACTCTGGCATTGAGACCCACAGCCCTGAATATGGCGGCAGGCATAAAGAACCCAGAGTAACAAAAGACCCCGGGGGGGGGGGCGGGGGGTGTTGTTTCTGTAACAGAAGGGCTGACATGATCGCCCCCATCCCTTCCGTGAATACCCTGGTAGAATCCCCTGCCCTTGGATGTGGGCTGGACCCAGCAACTTGCAAAAGTGGCAGGTGTCACTTCTGAGATCAGTTTAAAAGCCTGTGGCTTCTGCTTTGCTGGTACTCTCTTTCCCCAGTCGCCTCCCTTCACTGCTCCGATGGATCCAGCAAGCTGCCCTGTTGGAGAGGTCCATGTGGCAAGGAACTGGCAGCGCCCAGACAACAGCCAGCAAGGAGCTCAGACTCTCGGTCCAGCCGCCCACAAGGAGCTGAATGCTGCCCACAAACACCAAGTGAACTTGGAAGTGGGTCCTTCCCCACTTGAGCCTGGCAAGGACTACAGACTTGGCTGACACTGTGACTTCAGCCTTGCGGGAGACCTTTAGCCAGGGGCACCTGGTAAGCCATGCCTGGGGTCCCGAGCCACAGAAACTGTGAGGTCATAGATGGGTGTTGTTTCATGCCACAAGTTTTGGGATAATTTGTTATGCAGCAATAGATAACTAATACAGACTCTAGCTATGTGCCAGGCACCCTGCGAGGTGCAGCAGCTACAGATGGGTAGCACATACCCCTTCCCCAAAGAGGCAGTCTTGCTGCTACCACCCAGTCCCCACACAGCCTCAGTCCTTTAAGCAAAAAGAGGATTTGCAGCAAGTCCAGCCTGGCCATGTTCAGAGCGGGCTTTTGTAGACCACACACTTGCCTCCCTTGACATCGAAGTTCACTATGCTTGATGAACTCTGCTTTTGCTGTTTTAAAAGACAGAGCACATCCCTATTTCTCATCCTCACTCCAGTTCTTTTATCAGGAGACAGGTGGATGCAGTGGTTAAAATCAGATTACCTGGGCGTCGAGCTCGGTCCCACTATTTATTACCGTGGGCCATTGGGAACATTCTGCCACCTCTCTGCGCGTCAGCTTTCTTCAACGTAACGGGGAATGGAACAGCCCTTGGGGTCGTCTGAGGGTACGATGACATATTGCACGTAAAGGCTGGGAAACAGGTAGGCGCTCCACAGATGTTACCGCTCACGAAGCGCGGACTAATTGCCTTACCTTCTAGGTAGAGTATTTGTGTCTAGTGAGCAGCTATGCTCTTTCAGTGCTGGACTAGTCTTAGCAATTACACTCAATTTATGTCGGTCAGCTCCACAGCCAGGCCATGAATGGCCACAATTGAGCTCAATTATATTTATGTGCTGCTCTCCATCCCTCCCCCCACAAGAAGAGGGTGCTGTGGGTAGATGCCAGCATACTCCACAGTGGGGTTTTACTTTGCCTCACTTACGGGGCACACTGAGGTCCGCTGCTCTCTCCACCATCTGGGGCCCGCACACGGCTTACATCTGAGGGGAAGCGGCCCCTTCGCCTAGCAATTCACACAAGTTACTGCATGAACACAACTGTGAAAGGCAAATTGTTCAGAGAGTATTTTTTAAATAATCGATTCCTTCATTAATGAATTAGGTAACTAACTGGACAGTGTTTTGCTTTGAACAGGGAGGGCTGAGGGTGGAGCAGGGCTCCCCTCCCCAGTGTGGCCGTCTCGAGGGGTGTCAGTAGGAAGGGGCTGGGACGGGAAGTGGCAGGACAAAGCGTGGGCCTGGAGGGCGGGGAGGGGAGGAACAGAGATGAGAGAGGGGTTCTTCTGGGTGTGTGACCGCTGGCGATCAGACCAGCCGTAGAGCTAACTTTTGCACTGTCCTCCGGCTTCTTGAGCTCATTCCTAGTGAACAGCACATAGTGCTAGGTTGCCTCTGGTAGTGTCTTTGTAGCCATTTGGAGGGGTTGACACAGAATCGCAGTGTGGTTTCTGGTGTTCACTGGGCAGGCACGTGGGAAAGAAGGATGGAGCAGGCGAGAAGGTGGAAGATGTGTAACATCTGGACAGAAGTTACAGGCGTCTGATGTAAAGATGGACACATAGAGATGTGCTTCCCCCATAGACTACTCCCGCCATCATTTCGAGAATTACCAAACTCTATGAGAATAACATCCAACAAATATTTACTGTGTACTATGTATAAACATACCTATTTTTATTTTAAATTAAGATTTACCTATTCGGAATTACTATGTTTTGGGAGTGGTTCAAAAACAGTTTTCTTCCTTGAAGTGCTGTGAGGATAAACGATTTTCATAGCCTCACAGTCCATGTCTGACAGAGGCACTGGGCGAAGCGGTGCCTCACCCCCCTGGGGAGGTGTGCCCCGTGTCCGGGCCACGTCTTGGTGAGACGTCACCCTCTATCCCCCCCAAGTCTCCGTACCTCCTTCTCCAAGCACTTACTTTTCATGTTTGCTATCAGGGAACATCTCAGGGCCCATGTTTTCCATGATTATTACCTGCCCTTCTAATTGGAACTCACTTGACAGAAACTACATCTTCCCAGCAAAATAAGCCTCTGCTTAGGTCACGAATACTGGAATTTGGAAGCCGATATGTATTTATCCTCCCATGGCCTCTTTCCATGCTTAGACTGTGCCTCATTTTTAACATTTCCTGTTCATCTTTGGTCATTCTGTCTGAAGAGAGACTAAAATTCTAGGGCTGTCCTTATGGGGAAGTTACTTCTGTAATTTTGCTAGTTACATGTCGTGGACATTTGTTTTTGCCACTCATATTCATTCTTCCTCTTGCTGGTGGCCGCGCCCTGGTGTCTCAGTGGGAATGACACTCTCCCGCACCCTGAAGTCTAGAGGGCTGTGGCGAACCTGCGTCCGGGGCGGCAGCAGGTTCAGAGCTCAGGACGAGAGGGCACGGCCGCCCCTTCTGCAATGACTGGCTTCTTGTATCGCTTAGAACTCTGTCAAAGCTAATGAGACACAGTGAGTATTTCACTGGGATGTCAGGGAAGGGATTTTGGTTTTTCTTGCAGCACAGAAAACTGGGAGGATTTAGGGGCTGTCGGGAGCCGCCATCGCCATCTGGCTACAACTACCACCTGGACCATCACATGATGGCTAAGGAAGAAGACGATGTAACTAAAGGCAAACTACAGAGGATTTAAAAAATTACCTGGGGCACATGGCAGTGTTTTTGAATCCCAGATACAGCGTTGCCTCAAGCTAGATCTAGCCTTGAGATTTTCCTCTTACACACACCAATAATTTTTCACTTTCCTAAAGCCAGTTTGGGCTGAATTATGTGACATTAAGCTAAAGCAGTCCTTACTAATACGGTTGCGTTAGTGAAAGCAATTTTTATTCCTGAAAATGTGATCGTCTGAAATATTGAAGCAAATCAAAATAATGCTGGAAATGGACAAGATCTTGTTGATTAACTAGTTCCAACCAAAATAATTAAAAGACAAGGAAACAGTCAGGAAGGGGAAGTCTGTATAGGCGTTGACATGGGTGCTTAGTGGTAGAAGTAGGAGAAGGACCTAGATTTGACACTCAGTTCTCTTTGTCCCCTCTTCCCACGTACACTGGGATGGACCTTCACATTCTACGAGGGGGAGTGGTGAGTGTCCTTTCTTGTTTGTTTCAAATCGCGTTCAAGAACTTACCACGGTGAGACACCCCTTCCTCCCTTCTCCCTGGTCCCCCTTTCTTTCCTTTTCCCTCCTATTTGATGTAGACTTATTTCTTTAAAAAATTATTTTGAAATATTTTAAGCACATAGAAAGTACAAAAAGTAAAATAACAGACACCATGTGCCTCCCTCTAGATTTAACAGCTGTTGATGCAATATTTTGCCGATTTCCTCCAGATCTTTATTGTACTAAAGAAAAACACAAAGCGCTGCAGCCACCGCCCGGGCCTCGCTGCCTGTGCCTTTCCTCCTGCTTCTCTCCTCCCCGCCCAGCAGCACCTGCTGCCCTAAATGTGGTTGTGTTTTTCTCAGTGTTGCTCTGTACTCTAAGGACATGAGTTCAGTGTTGAGCTGTTTAGTTTTATGCCAATAATGTTGTGCCTATCCTGTTGGAGTTTGCCTTTCTCAATCTGCATTGTATTTTGAGATCTGTTTATGGTAACAGAAGTAGATTTCTTAGTCTTTATTGGCACAAACATGTATTTATTTTGCCTTACCTCCTGAATGATAGTTTAGTGGGTAATATGCTCTTTATTTAAAATTTGTATTTTTAAAAAATTTTTTTTATTTTTACTTTTATTTTTCAATTATAGTTGACATACAATATTATATTAGTTTCAGGTATACACTCCAGTGATTAAACATTTATATAACTTACTAAGTGATCATCCTAATAAACCTTATCCCCTGCTGACACCATACATAGTTATTATAATATTATTGACCATATTCCCTATGCTATACTTTACATCCCCATGGTTATTCTGTAACAACTAGTTTGTGCTTCTTAATTCCTTCATCTTTTTCATCCATCCCACCAAACGCCCTCCTATCTGGCAACCATCAAAATGTTCCTATGTGTCTCTGTATCTATGAGTCTGTTTCTGTTCTGCTTGTTCTTATTTTGCTTTTTAGATTCAATTGTTAATAGATATGTATTTACTGCCATTTATTGTTCACATTTTTGATCCCTCCTCCTCTTCCTCCTCCTTTCCCCCTCCTCCTCCTCCTCCTTCTTCAAGGAGACCATTAAAGATTTCTTATAATACTGGACTTGTGGTGATGAACTCCTTTAGCTTTTTCTTATCTGGGAAGTTCTTTATCTGCCCTTTGATTCTAAATGCCATTTTTGCCAGGTAGAGTAATCTTGATTGTAGGTCCGTCCTTTTTACCACTTTGAATATTTCTTGCCAATCCCTTCTGTTCTTCAAAGTTTCTGTTGTATTTCTTAATCCCTTGGGAGGGCCCTTGTAGGTAACTGACTGCTTTTCTCTTGCTGCTTTTAAGATTCTCTCTTTGTCTATAACCTTTTGCATTTTAATTATGATGTGTCTTGGTGTGGGCCTCTTTGGGTCCATCTTGTTTGGGACTTCCTGCACTTCCTGGACTTGTATGTCCACTTCCTTCACCAAGTTAGGGAAGTTTTCTGTCATTATTTTTTGAAAGTAAGTTTTAAATTTCTTGCTCTCTCTCTTCTTCCAGCAGCCCATGATGTGAATATTGGTATGCTTGAAGTTGTCCCAGAGACTCCTTATACTATCATCAGTTTTTGGATTCTTTTTTCTTTTTGCTGTTCTCATTGGTGTTTTTGCTTCCTTATATTTCAGCTCATTGAATAGATGCTCAGTTTCATTTACTCTACTGTTGATTGTCTGTAAATTATTCCTCATTTCAGTTAGTGTATCCTTTACCTCTGACTGGTCCTTTTTTATGCTGTTAAGGTTTTTACTAAGTTCCTTGAGCATCCTTATAACCAGTGTTTAGAACTCTGCATCTAGTAGATTGCTCATCTCCATTTTGTTTAGCTCTTTTTCTGGAGTTTTGTTCTGTTCTTGTATTTGGAACATGTTTCTTGTCTCCTCATTTTGGCAGCCTCCCTGTATTTGTTTCTATGGATTAGGTAGAGCTGCTATGTCCCCTGGGCTTGGTAGAGTGGCCTAATATAGTAAGTGTCCTGTACGGTCCAATGACACAGCCTCCCTGATCATTCAACCTGGGCACTCCGGGTGTGCCCTGTCTACCCATCATGTGGGCTGTGTATACCTTGCTGTTGTAATTGAGCCTTGACTGCTGTTGGCACATCAGTGAAAGGGATTTACCACCAGGCTGATTAGCTGCAAGGACAAGCTGCGACCACCAACCACTAAACTCCGACCATCATGGAGGATCAGCTGTGCAGTGGCCCACCCCAGAGGGCAGGACTTACTCAAGCAGGGATCTGGTGACTGCTGACTCCACCTTTTGAGTGCGTCACCTGTAGAGGTGGTTGGGTGGTGATGTTTCAATGTGATCTGAAGCTGGACATTGGATGCACTGGCTCTGGGACCCCCCCAGGAGGAGCAGACCAAGGTCAGCCACCCCCTGTGTTCTGTCCGGGGCCACCTGGCATGAGCTACAAAGCAATCTGCAGATAGATGCTACTTGTGTTGGGCTTGGAGGCGCCCAGGAGAGGCCAAGCTATGAACCAAGGCTGGATGCTCCTAGTGTTGGGCCTGGGCCCACTTAGCAAGAAGTACAGGGCATGCTGAGGCCAGATGCTACTTGTGTGAGAGGTTTTAAGAATGTCTGAAGCATGAGCCAAGACGGACCATTTGTATTGAAAAACCACTGGAAACAGACTGGATAGGCCTAAAAATTGGGTGAGATGGAGCCTTAGGGAGTCACCAAGGTGGGGTAAACAGAATGAACCAGGTTGATGGAGTCTCAGATATGGCACCTGCATGTTGGCTCTGTGAGGGGGAGGGCTTCACAAAGGAACAGTGGCCTCTGTCAGCACTTCTGTCTAGGAGAAAGCCGTCCCCCAGCTTTCACCCCGATGCCAGACAATTCGGTTCCCCCCTGTATGTTTCTGGTGCTTTCTGAGATGCTGCCCAGTACTGGAGCACAGAAGGAGTGCGTCCAAGTAAATCCTTGGGCGCCCTTTAAGAGGAACTCCCTGGCACACCAGAAGCCTGCCATTTCCCTCTGCCTCTATCCCCACTGGTTTTTACAGCCAGAAGCTTTGGGGACTGTAACCCTGGGAAGGGGGCCTTGTGTGGGTGGGGCTGGGGCCTCTGGCTCCCCATGGGGAACCTCTCCAACTGAGAGATCCCTCCCGATTTTTAGTTGGTGTGGGACCAGCCTGTTGTTCATCTCTCCCTCTCCTACCAGTCTTGATGTGGCTTCTTCTTTAATTTCCTAGTTGCAGGACTTCCATTCAGCTAGATTTCAGGAAGTTCTGAGTGATGGTCTGTAGTTTAGTTGTAATTTTGATATGGTTGTGGGAGGAGGTGAGTACTGCATTTACCTATGCTGTGATCTTTCCTGGAAGTCTGGTTATACACTCTTAATTTAGTATTATTTTGTTTCATCACATGATTATCTGCCATAATTATGAGCGTTTAGAAGTTTTCTGCCAGTTGAGATTTGTTCCTGTGTAAGGAACCTGTCATTAAATTCTGTCTGCTTTAAAATGTTACCTGTGATTCTGGATTTCGATTCTTTCACCTTCTTGAAGGTCACTGGGTTTCTTGAATCTGTGGATCCACGTCATTCATCAATGGTGGAAAACACTTTACCATTATCTATTGAAATACTTTTCTCCCATATTCTCTCTATAGCTTTTCCTTTTGAAATATATAACTAATATTAGTTATATGTAGGATCTACACATTTTAATTCTTCCTTTGTATACTTCCTATCTGCTTGGCATTCTGTATAATTTTCTCAAAATTATTTTCCAATTTGCCAATTCTCTCTTTAGTGGTATTTAGCCTATTTAACAACCTCTTCACTTTCAATTTCACTTACTACTTTTTCTATGTGTAGAAGTTGCATGTTTTTTTTTCAAAGTTACTTGTTCTCTTTTCATTAGATTTTATTATTTATTAGTAGGATGCATTCTTGTTTTAAGTGTTCTGTTAAAGTTCTGGAAGTTCTGTTAAACTGTTCTGTTAAAGTTCTGGAAGTCTAATTACCATATAGTTTGTGTGTCTGTGTGGTGAGCAGATCTTTTGTGAGATGTTCCCTTTTCCTTCAGAAATCTTGTGCTTTGCCTTTCCACTACATTTATATTTTTGTGTCTACTGAGCACCCTAGGTTTATCACTGTCTCAGAATCAATTTTTATGTTTATGATACATTTTCACCATGACAGTTTCCTGTCCCTCTTCAGCAATATAAAATCAGGCTTCAAACTTCTACGAACTGCAGTCCTTGTTTTGATTTTTCTGAAGTAACTTTTTTTATCCAACCAAATGCAAGCAGTGAGAGAAAAGTTTCCTTGCACTGCCTTTTGCTGACAGGTATATATTTTTCTAGTTGTAACAGGGATGCATCCTTCAAGGTTTCTTAATTCTATGCTTCCCACTCTCCCCAAGCCTAAAGTTTTGTGTTCTTTCTCTGTGTAGTAGAAAAATAATCCAAGCCCTTAGGTTATTGGCACCAAAAAAATAATACAAAAACAAAAACAGAGCAAAACAAAACACTTTTTTCCATACTCTCAGAGTAACTACCAAACCAGTCCGTACACTTACTAATCTGGTTTCTTCTTTTTTCTTTCTGGAGCCAGGAATTTCTCCCTTCTTTTAAAAGTCGGTCCTGCATTTTAATTTCTTTGCGTTCTACCCCAGAACTTTTAGTATACATGGTGAAAGGGTTTTCAGGTTACCTTAGGGTACATAACTCCATTTATCTCTCTCTCCGGATATCGGTGGCCATGCTTTTCTGTTGATGGCACTTAAAGCCTCCATGAACATCTCCTAGCCCAAATGCATTCTTGTAGATGCAAAAGAAATGCTTCCACCTCTGTGCCCTCCTTCATGGTGTCTGTTTGCTTAGTTAACTAGGGTCTCCGCAGTGACTGCTCTAAGTCTCTCATGTGCCTCAGAGGCATGTCTTAGGCTTTGCTGTGTGTGCCTCTTGCCTCTTACTCCTGTGCTTCCCTGTTGCTACTGAGGCATGAGACACCATGGGACTCTTTGACACATGCAACGTCTTTCCCAGCTGACCCAGCAAGATGGAGAGATGGGACGTGCCACTGGCTCACTTCAAATACCAGCTCAGCCTGAGTATTGTGGCTTGTGGCATGGATGCTGTCTTCCTAGGTGCCAAAGATCTGGCTTCCCAGGGGCTACTAGGGGGCATAAGGGGTAAACCAGGTGCAGGAGAGCTCATATCACAGGGGACAGCTTTGACCAAAGAGAAACAAGAGCTAGCATAAAAATTCTCCTTTCCTCCTTCTCCAGGATGGGCTATTAATACATGCAGTGGTTTCAAACAGCCTCTCTGAAGACACCCTGAGACACTGAGCAATCAACGGTGCTTGTTACAAAAGCTGTAATACAATCCCTTAAGTTTGCTCTCCTGCCTTTCCTGATTCCTGTTTTATCCACACTGTCCCCCAACCCTTGCCCCAGAGTTGTACTTCCTAAGAATTTTCCTCAAGCCCCAATTTTTAGAGAATGCAGGTAAGATGCGTATTTGTCACCTAACTGGAATTGCTGATCTCTATGTTTCTAATCAGCAGAAAGCCCCTTTGAGAAAAATACACAATCCCTCCATTGCTTTTTTTTTTTTTCAATATGGACATCAGCCTGAAATTGACTCTCAAATCTTCCATTCTTTCCACCTCAAGGCCATATTGCATCTTGGTGCTGGATGCGGGCAAAGCGAAGACAGTGTACGGAAATCGCTTGCAGTGTAAGTGCTGAAGCAAGCCGACTTCTAGATTCATGGGACGGGCTGTAAGTCCTTGACTTACGCAGTCTTACCTTTGGCTTATATAATAAAGTTTAACAGTGGACATTGAAGGGGCCTCAGAAATCCCCTTGGCGCTGTTATTTCCTCTTTCTTTTTGTTGAGCAAATTATCTGTTCCAACCATGCCTCTATGCTGAATCTGCAGGATACTTCTGATAATAATCTTCATTTTAAATTTGAGTCTCTCTAAAATTTCATTGTGAAAACAGTGTTCTTAACACAGTGCTTTATCACCAGAAAAATGCTATGTGAAAACATTTAATCATAAAAATCTCCAGAAAGGAGAGAGAAAAGAACCCCACCACAGTGCTTGATGTATGAGAGAGATTCAGTATTTCTTAAAAGACTGAACATGCTTATATGAGAAAACACAAAATTGTGAAAACATCTAGGAGACTGGGAATGGGGAGACATGGGATTTAGCCCCGCCAGCAATAAACTTGTGTCCCTTGAGTGGGTCATGTTGACCCACATTGACCCAAAAATGACTTCCGAGCACACCCTTCCGATGTGAGGAGAACTCCCGGGAGAGTAAGAGACAGGCTCTTGCCTCCTGTGGAAGTTCGGAGGGTTAGACGCCCCCCGCCTCAGCAGCCGGGCTATGAGCGCTAGCAGGCAATCTAATCTTACCCGATTGGCTGGTCCTGCCCAAGACTTTGAATCTCGAGCAAATAATGCGACCAAGCAAGTGACCACTGAGAATTATTTGGGTGATGGCAGTGTCAGCTCCTTCTGGGGCCAGTGGTAGTGGCGACGGGGCCAGCCGGGGCAGCACCAGTGCCCGGCCACGGTGTCCGCGTGGCGTGTCCCAGTGGCAGTCCTGGCCCTTGCCTGCCGTTGAGCCCTGGAGAGGTGCCGGGGCTGGCTCCTCGGCTTGGCTATGGGAGTCTGTGGATGATGAGATACTGCTGGGTGTTAAAAGCCAACACAAATTATATTTTTACTTGTTTTTAGGGAAATAAACAGGGAGTTCTAAAGCTTTAAAAGAGATTTTCGCTTAGAATGAATAATTTTTAGAAGAATGGGAAGACAATACTTTAAAAACACATGAAACATGATGTTTACAAGTGGAACTGGAGATCTATAAAGTTCTGCTGCCATTTTTGACCTCTGACCCACCACAATGAGATCGGGTTGACTGGCAATCAAAGAGCCTTCCTCATCCTTCAGGGCACGTGGCCAACAAATCAGGCTCCGCCGTCCTCCTGGAGACCTGGGATGCCGATCACAACACACAAAAGGCTCCGAGAGGCCTTGCAGTAAACAGACCAACTAAATGTTAATGTGCCCTATTTTCTACAAATATATTTGACTGTGGGGCTCTTTGTTCATGGGACACCTGAACACAAAACAGAGCTAATATTCTGCAGAACCGTTTGGGAGACTGTGTTAGGTGGGACCAAAATACTACAGCCAAAAATAAAAAACAACCCGAACAATAAACAGTAATAGCAAAACCCACAACAAACTCCGGGCCTGTAAATGTAGTTTAATATACATAAAGGACATAGCTAATGAACAGCTTCATTAATAAAGATTTCATGTACACCTTTTAAATGATCAATAACATCTGCCCTAAGTGGTGGATTCTACTTCATTAAGTGGCACCACGCTCGCCAGAGCCCGTGAGCAATGGCACGTTGGTTTGACTGTAATTGTCTTGGCTCTCACTCAGAGCACGGGCTCAGTCAGTCAAGACCGGCAGCTTATTCTTACGAAGCACACATTATTTTCTAGGCTCACTCATAATTACTTTTGCACCAAGGATTATAAATAAATAGAGTACGATGTGTTCTAATGGTTAGGGGCAAGGTCCGACAGAGGTGAATTTGAACATTGATTCTCCAAGTGCCACCGCACCTGCCCGGGCCTCACTTTCGTCCTCTGTTATCTGGGGGACATTTCCTGTTTCATTGGCTTGTCTGAGGATTAAACAAGATTATGTAAAATGCTTCACACACGACCATGCACGTAATAAATGCTCAATAAATGCTCACTAGGATTTTATGGACTTCAGATCATGAGTTTACTCCCTGTTTTTCTCTTTTGTGAGTAATAACCTTTATCCTTGGGGTACATATTTTATAGCAATGCCAATGTAGCCAGCAAGTCTCTGTATCCAGAACAATATTTACCGGTGTGCTGTTTACAAATCGTTTGGCTCTCTAGTAAAAATCCTGAGGGAGAGTTATTGTGCACAGCTTTTTGAAGATCTCCTTTCATACCGTATCATGGAGTATGTTTCTGAGGAGAGCTAAGGAAACAACAGGGAAGCAGGCGGCCCTCCTGCACTCACAGATACTTTGCAAGAGTCTGCACCGACTCATGTGGCGGTGGCAGCAGGAGGGGCTGGAAAAGAGAAAAGGCGCATTTTCTGTATTACTCCCTTCCTTTGACACCTCAACAGGAACCCAAAGCCATCAGGAGGGCTGCCTGGGGCAAAATGAAGGCTTCTGGGGATACGTTGATAGGACCGCATCCAGGCTAAGGCTTCGGATAGTCCAATAGGGACGCTGGGCCAAGAACTTTATTACTGCCGTCAAGAATGAGGGTTAAGGGGAATGGCGGATACTGCCAAGTGGCTTATTCCGACAGTCTCTCCGAGCACCCTGTCTGTGGCCTGTCTTTCCTGCATGGTCCGGGGAAGCTTACAAAGAAAGAGAAGGGACGGGAAAAGGAGAGCAGGAGGAGGAGGAGCGAGGAAGGGGCGGGCAGGCGGCCAAGCCACGGCAAAGCCTTCCCTTGGCTAGTTTCCGTTTGGCTAATGCGTGCAGCAGATGGATGGCCTCCGCTCCCCAGCCCTCCTTGCTTGCATCTTTGCATTGTGACTTTGCAGCTACTCCCATCAGGAGTGGGGTCTGTTTTTCTACCTTTTGAAGCTGAACTGGTCTCGTGACCTGCTTTGGCTGAGAGAATGAGGCAGGGTGGTGCTGGCCAGGTTCGGAAGCTGGGACTCGGAAGGCCTCGCACGCTTTCGTCCTCTCCCTGGGGAAACGAGGCTGTCTCATTTCTACAACAACAACAGTTGTTATTCATTTCACACCACAATATGTCAAGCACTCTGCTGGGCACTTCGCTCTCATGCATCATATAATTCTCAGCCCTACGTGGTATCATTTCGTTTATAGTAAAGATGAAAAAATTAAAGTTCAGAGATTTTAAATACCGTATTTTCCAAGGCCTCAGAGCGAGCGGAGTGGAAATGGCGCTTAGGGCCCAGTTCGGTGGGTCTCCACGGCCCGTCCTCCCACTACGACTGGCTGTTAATGAGCAATAGCCTCACATATTCAGAAACAACCCCTGTTTTTTAAAATCTCCTCCAAATATCCTTGGGGGAAAGAGACGGAAAGAAAATCACATTCCCGTTCAAAAAGGGAGTCATAAAAATGGTACACGGTAGGCATTCATTCATTAGAGACAATGGAAGAGAGGCAGAGGTTTTTTTTTTTTTTTAAGACACTGCATCCCAGACGCCTGGAGACCGTCTGAGCGCACCCACCGGCGTCCTGGTGCGGGTGTGTGGTGGCCAGCACCCAGCGGAAATCCCCGGTCCCCTGGCAGGGCCAGAGGGGCAAGGCGAGGAGACAGGTGTTGCCTCCCAGGTTCGCCATGTCAGGCTTGGGGGAGGGTGGTGGGCGGCAGGGGGTGGGCTAAGATAGTCTCAGTGAATCAGAGGCGATTTGGGCAAATCAAAAACACTAAGAGGGCCTTCAAAACCTATCTCAGAAATGTTTTAAATACATGAAAGAAAATTAGTGAGGGAGAGAATAGGAGAGACTAAATAGACCGAATTTAGTCTATTTCCTGGCTTCAGTCTGTACAATGGAATGTACTGGACCGAGGCTCTCAGACCTTGCTTCTGCACAGGAGGACCACCCGGACGACTTGCTAAAAACCTGATTGACGGGCCCCTCCCCGGAGCTTCTGGTTCAGGAGGTTTGGGGTGGGGCCTGGTCATCTGCATTTGAACCCTACTCCTAGGTGACACTGAAGCTTCAGGGCAAGGGACCACACTCTGACTACCACCACCTCTAAACTATGTCTGGAGCCCACCGCAAAAACTGACACTAGTTCTCTAACCGGACCCAAGCGCAAATGCCAGCTCTGCCACTCAATAGCTGCGCGATGCGGGGCAAGGCGCTTCACCTCGGGGAGCCTCCTTTTCCTAGTCTGCACCAGGGAGACCACAGCACCGGCCTCGTAGATTTGTTACGAGGATTAAAGCAGACAGAGGTGAGAGACCACAAAGGGATGTTGAAGAAGTGATCATTATTTCAGGGGACTGGGTAAAGTCGTCCAGCTTCCTCCGAGGGTTGCTGATTGGGCCGTTCACACTGGGAAGGTGAGACCACAAGCGACGTCAGTTACTCCTCCTGGCCTGACCCCATAAACTGCAGTTTCAGGGAGTCAACGCTTGTCTACAGAGGGGTCAAAGAATCAGGGCTAGTTCTTAGACTCCTGGTATTTGGGTCTTAACCCACAGCTGTGACTACTGTCACTGAAAGAGGGTGAGGAGAGCTGAACTCTGCCACCTACACTAAGGACTGCGTGACACTGCTGAGCTCTTACCGCGTTGCTTCCAGCACCATATGACACTTTCATTGCAGTGCTCCTGGACTTGGGGAAAGGAATATGATCAGAGATATGTGTATCAGAAGCAACACGTTAAGTCACACCAACAATGGTCTACGGAGTTAAATTGTTGTTATGTCCCCCAAGGGGACGCTGGAACTCTGACCCTTAATGATATTATCCACACATGGTTGGGATGGTATCCTGAGAACTCCCAACTTTCTCAGACAGACACACGACACTGTCAGCTACTGACAAAGCCAATGCTGGACAACAGCCCCATGAACCTGGAACTATGGGTCCTCTTGAGTTTGATGACTTTCTCTTTTATCTTTAATCCAGCATGGAAAACCCACCTTCAATTTTGGGGGGGGGGATGATCATTATAACTAGCATTCTCCGTAGAACAGTATTGGTGAGGCAAGTTAGGATTTGTACTGCCTTCTTCAAAAAGAAAAGCTGAAGGTATTGGAGACACTGTAGCTATGACGACACCATGATACATGGGTCTAACGCGTAATTTTATCAAATTAATGATTTCTGAAAGGGTAAGTGTTCACGCTCGGAAAAATCACTCCAGCTTTTTTACGTTTGATCTTTGTAACTAATTTCAAAGATCACACTGTCCGTGTTCCATTTGTCCTGTGAGTCTCGCAATGTGCCCAGTCAAAGTAATAACATTCGCGTCTGATCGAAGCCCCCGGCTCTGGAGTCTCTCCATGCACCCTGTCGCCTCTGGCGGTTCAAGTCAGTGGGTTGAATTAGCTTTCAGGATTTTCACAGTTTTAATATTGCAGCTTCAATAAGGCAGCTGTGAGCAAGGAAATCAGCTGAGCTCTTCCAGGTAACAACCACCTGAATTAATCACCAGTCTTCAATGACATCCCACCTGCCTTGATCAACGGGAAAATAATGGTCTCTACAAAGGAGAGGTATTTTTCTGGGGTTGGTAATGAATGGGTGGCTTCAATTTTCCAGCAGTTTATGTCCAGCTCCTCACAATTTGACTGCAGCTTCACGTCTAGCACGGAGCTCTGCCTCTGGGTAACGTCGGCCGAGATGTCCATGAGGACACGACGCTTCAATGATGCATCCTTCGTATCGGCCGACTTGCGTGAAGTCGTACGTTAAGGAGCATGTTTTAATTATACATCTTAATTCTTTATGACAGTGGCTCTCACATTTTACTACGCATCAGACTACCTGAAAGGCCTACTCATGTTGTTGATCCCCACCCCGTCCGAGCATCAGATTCAGAAAGCCCAAAGAACTTGCATTTCTATCAAGCTTCCAGGTAATGCCGTTGCTGCTGGTATGGGGGCCGCACTTTGCGAACCACTGCTTCTGAGGTCCTGATACCACTTTTATTTTTAAAAATTAAGTCCTAATGGTTTCCTGAGTGGCATACAAAGGACTGAGAAAATGGAAGCTACTGTGAAGTCCTTGCCTTGCTGTGTAATTTTCTTTCACAGATTCTCCCACTAACCTCAGATTTGGAAAGAGCCAGTCTATCTACCTGGTCAGGGAACATGAGGTCCTATTTGTTTATAGATGCCAGAGAGATGACCTCTTGGAAGATATGGCTATGCAAAAACAGAAATTTCAAGTCTTAGTTTTTCCAAATGGGAGGCCACCAATGAAATGGTTCACAAAAAAGGTGAAAAACTTCAGGAAAGAGGGCAGATTTATATCACAAGAAGGTCCTTAAATGTATGACAAGGACCCCTCACTCTGATTTTCTTCATGGGGATTGGACACACCCCAGACAGCCCAAGCGGGGTGGGGCTTAGGTTCCTGGTTGACGCCTAAAAGAGCCATCGAGTAAGAACAAAGAGTGGTATTATTCACAGGAATGGTTTAGACTCAGACACCACCAGCCAAAGTTCTTGTTCTAGCATTCCAGTCTTACATCCAAAAGCAAATAAAATTATAGAAAAACATCAGCACTGTTCTCATTCTGAGTAATCAGATTTTGCATACCTAGAGAAGTTGTCCATTGGAGGTTCCTAAGGCTCAGTTTTCCTGAGAGATGGGTATGTATATATGTGCACATGTATTTGGAAGAGGAAAAAAAATGAACTGGATATACTTAAAATGTGAAAACTGCTACCCTCATAAGATGGAGAACCTGAACGGTCCATTCTGCTTCCAGGGTTCAAGTTAGGTCTCCTATATACTACATGAACTAGAAGAAATGTTAAGAATCACACTGAGAAATTTGATTAATGTTGTGCCTTAGAAGAAGCCCAGTCTGTAGAACAGTAGAGCAGCGAACAGCCTGAAGCTAGCCTACCTGTTCCCAACAGAGACTCCACTGTTTACTAGCTGTATAACGTTGGCTAAGGCACCTAATCTCTTCGTGTCTTAGTTTCCTTGCCTATACAATTCAGAGAGTAATATTTCTCTCATAGGGCTGCTATGTTGAGTAAATGAGCTAATATATATAAACTACTTAGAGAAGTGCCTGGCACCCAGAAAGTGCTATTATTATTTATGTCCAAATACTGTGCCATCCTTCTCCTTTTGTTCCATGCAAATTCCTCATGCTAATGCTATTTAGATTGGCTAACCTCCAAAATTTAGACTTCTGCCATAATTATCTACATATGGCAGCAGGATCATTCCAGAACTAATGATTTTGATTAGAACCAATCACCTGTGCCTATTTACACAGCAGAATGATTGGCAGGGTTTTGGAAGGACTGAGTATTCCAATTATACTCTTCATCGGGTGTGGACTGGTTTGAGTAAATATGCTACCAATCACAATCATGCTAAAACAGATCAGTTTCTGTATATTTTATAGAACCCAATGGAGAAATCAGAAAAAAAAAGATAGAGGAGAGGGACCATTGATTCATTCACTAAGTGTTGCTTGAGCTTTCGCTATGTTCTGAGCATTGTGCAAGACAATGTAGATTGAGAGGTGGGCAAGCAACATGCCCTCTCAAGGAGCTCAGTGTCTAGTGGGGGAAACATTAGAAAAATCAGCAAATACTGCACAATATACTAAGGATTATAATAGACATTCCCACGGGCTGCTGGAGGAGCCCAGAGGAGTTGTCTAGAACTGCATACCTATCTTGGTCTGGGGAGGTGAGGTCCTTCCAAAGTTGAGAAAGAGAGTTAGATGCCAAGAAGGGGCTAGGCCCTGGCTGATGTGGCTCAGTTGGTTGGAGCATTGTCTCCTAACTGAAAGGTTGCGGGTTCAATTCCTGGTCAGAGCACATACCTAGGTTGTGTTTTAGATCCCTGGTTCAGGTGTGTATGATCCCTGGTCTGGGCACATATGGGAGGGAACCAATCGATGTTTCTCTCACATTGATGTTTCTCTCTCTCTCTAAAAAGCAATGAAAAAATGTCCATGGGTGAGAATTAAAAAAAAAAAAAAAAAGAGCCAGCCATGCCAACAGGTGGGCAAACACGTTCTGAGTTGTGTACCAAAGATCAGAGGTACAGATGACACTGAAGGAGGTGGAAGATGTAGGAAAGCAGGCAAGACGCTAATTCTTTAGGGTTTATTTTTTAAGATTTTATTTATTTATTTTTAGAGAGAGGGGAAGAGGAGGAGAAAGGAAGGGAGAGAAACACTGATGTGTGAGAGAAACATTTCATACGTGCCCTGACCAGGGATAGAACCGGCAACCCAGGCGTGTGCCCTGACCTATGACCTTTTGGGTGGTGGGATGACGCCCAGTCCTCTGAGCCATGCCCATCAGGCCCCGATTCTTCAGGGTTCTTAAGGAAGAGCGGGGGGTATGAAATGACAGAAAGTCAAAGACAGGGGACGGGAGTTAGCAGTCAAATCACAGACCCACTCTGGTAGGACACAGCTCCTGGACTAGCAGTTTTCCGCTGGGCCTGCCCAGAGTTATCACCTGAGAAGCTTTAGAGATTCCTGATGTCTGAGTCAGAGCCTGAGAAGCTATGATCTAGTTGGTTGGGGATACAGCCTGAGCAAGAAGATTTTCAAAACCTCCCCAGATCATTCTGCTGTGTACTCGGGGTCGACAGTCTATGCCCTCATTACCTAAAGTTTGCTCCTGGGCCGACAGCAACCCCAGGGACTTGTCAGAAATGCTGCATTGCAGGCCCACCCGCATCTACTGGATCAGCATCTTACCATCCCCAGGCGATTCAAATGCACATGAGGGTTTGAGACTCACTGAGTGCCGTTGGGCATCAGAATAGCCTTGGAAGCTTATCAAAGTTACAGAATGTCGCTTCTGTGGATTATGATTCAGGAGATGTTGGGCGGAGCCTTTCATCTGCATATATTTTTTAGATTTTGATGAGCCTGATAAGCAACTGGAGTTGAAAACCACTGTCTTACTGTGCAGAGAGAGGTGGACCCAGGGCCCATGAGAAGAGGGATTTGGGGAGACTGCTCTTGTGCAAAAAGCAGGGCAGAAGGGAGACAGACGCTCCCTGTTCTCACTTAAAGGGTTTTTTGTGGGAGGGGCCGCACAGCCCCTTGCAGTCGTGGAGGGAACAGATGAAAATAGTAAATGAGAGCAAAGGTGAGGTCATTTTTTTTGTGCTATAAAATGACTCACAACTTTGATGCGATTTTCTAAAAGGAGTGTTGAGAGGCAAAGGGTTTAAATCTTGCACTCATTTCTGTGTGTGTGCGTATTTGTAGTACAATAGGGCACTATTGTGTCCCTGGGCATCTCTTGGTCTTTAAAAGAAACTCTGGCCAGTTGAGAAGCCCTTGTGACTCATGCCCCACACAGACCTCTTCACTGTCTGGCCTGCAGCTCGTACTTGGTAGAGGGCAAGGCCCATATAAGCAGTGAGAAGGCAAATGGAGGTGGCCGGCCAAACAGAGAAATAGCCACGTGAGTTCGCCACACTCGTTTTCTTTCCTCTCCCTCCACTGACAGAATGAGAAGCAATTTGGTGTCTGGGCAGCACAGGGTTGGGACACAGAGGCACGAAGGCTCAGGACGATCCTACTGTTTTCTGGTCTTCGGTTGGCAAGATCAAGACCCTGCTCCAGGTCCTGCAATCCCTTCCCTGCCCAGTGAGATCCTTGCCAAGTGAACCTTCCAATGTCTTACAGGATCAAGTGTGGTGAATGACTGAACGACCGAATGAATGAATGCATGGAGTGGACGAATAGCTGAATTAATAAAAGAGATGTTATTCCTCTTGCACCTACTCTTTTCATTTGAAAGAACAACATCAACGACAAAGAGTCTCAGAATCACCTGTGCCAGGAGCTTTATACTGAGTCTGGCTTTGATCTCCCTAGAAGCTGCTTGACATTTTTATTTTTCTTTTGACAGAACACCTCGTTTCTTTGGCAGAAGTATATCATTTCCTACCTGGCTCTTGAGCGCTGCCTCAGCCTTTGTGAGAAGGAGTAAGAAAGCAGCTGTGAGAGTTTCCTGTGCCGGGGGCGTGGCCTCAGGACCACAGAGCACGCCCAGCTGTGGGGTTTCCAGAAGACTGTGCTTCTCCGTGGCCTCAGTGGAACCTGCCAGGGACTCATTGACAAGAGGCCGCAGGGAATACCGCCCAGCCCTCCTTTCTCTTTGCCTCCAATTACCCAGGGAGGGAATGGATTGAGGACATATTTAGAAAATGTGTTCATTGTTGATTTTAAAAATCTCCTCTGTAATTAAGTACTACGGGGGTAGTCAACCACAAAAAGCCACAACCAGTGCTGTCAAGTTCCATAAAACAAAAGAGAAAGCAATTAATCCAAGTGAAGAAGAGGCTGGCAGAGCCTCAACACCTGTCTTAGCCACTGCACGCCTACGCCCACCCAAACGACAGCCTGGACTCGGGCAAGGCCCCCTCTGCGTGGGCACTTCCGCTGTCCAGGCTGTGTTGACCTGAGGTCACCGAGTCGTTGATCTCTCTCCCAAGACGCCATCTTATCAACACTGGAGCAAGCTCTGTTGTGCTCCCCTCGTAAAGCTTTCAGAATGGGTCCCTGAACCTCCCGATTGCAAAACAAGCAAACACACAAGCAAACAATCAATTCTTAGCACTTTCTGCATCCCTGGAAGTGGCTCCTAGGGAGTAACTGCATCCACGCAAAGACCTGCTTAAACTCCATACTGTTCCCTGATGGCTTTTGAACATTCTCCAATCATCTCAGCGCCTTGGGAGTAACTGCTCTCTAAGAAACTGAGTGATTCCAGTGAGTGTATATCTTAAGTAGGGTGCTGTATGAAGCCTTAGCAGCATTAGCATAACCACCAAGAAATATGGGCTCTCAGGGGCATTTACTCTCAGGGATCTCACGCCATATAGGATGAACTCTCTTTTCGAACCTCTCTCTCCACAAGGGAGTTGTTTTATGGTATCCAGAACAAAGGATGAGAGGCTGTGAGGCAGCCCGTCCAGAAGCTTCCAGGCAGGGTACCACAATTCTTTCCACAGGATGTAGTTACCAGTGCTCCAAGTATTTGTCTGACCAAAAGAAGAAACAGGCCCTTCTGGAATCTTCTGACAGGCACCACTGCTCATTCCCTTCCCAAGGCTGGCCTTGGTGCCTTATGTAGGAGCTTACAGCTTCCACCTAGAAGCGATGCTCCCCATACTATTCACGCTTTTACCTGGTTCCCTTTCCCAGTGCAAGAAGAATACTTGTCTTTGCTCTCTTGAAGTCTGGCATGGCCATGTGATCTGCTTTGACCAATGACAAGTGAGTGGAAGTCACATGTAAGACAGCAAAAGGGAGCATTTAAGAGCTAATGTGCCACTTTCCCTGTTCTTCCTCCCCTCCCACATTAGCTGAGAAGGTTGGTATTCTAATTGGATAAAGTGACTCAGAGTAAAGAACATAAGGATATGTTGCCCCCTCCCCCAGTTCTGATAGGCTCAGAATATATCCCATTAAGTGGGGGCGAAAGAGATATGAGACCAGAAAGCAAAGGAAAGAGCAGTTCTGAGGACCGTATCTCAAGAATAACTGCCTATGTTTACTAGCATGTGGAGTTGACAGGAATAAAATAGGTAAGAGACCTGCTGTTTAACACAGTTGTACTGCCAAAGGAACAGGGAGCCTGATGTTCTCCAGAACCACAAGCAATCCCTGGACCTCCGACTCGCCATGGCAAGTGGGTGGGCTGAGAAAGCTGCGTAGGTCCTAAGGAGGGCATACACCCCAACACTCATTTCAGATATGGCCAAAAAGACAATGGAAAACAAGGAACCTCCTGGAGGGCAGAGCCAGGAGCCATGGCAGACAGTGGATGAGAAAGCCCCTCCAGAGAGCAGAAAGGCTGCCTAATCAAGGGATATTCCCCAGCCCAGATCAGGGGCCCCTCGCACTCCCTGCTGAGAGAGATTTCCAAATTGCTAAGGACCAGCGCCCTTCCTCCCCTTTCTGAACTCAGAGAGCTTGTTGTGGTTTCCCCGTCCCTATTCCACCCTATTGGGGCTACATGAGGAGGAAAGCAGGTACTTTTAGATTATAGACCTCTTGGGGGATTAAGAAGAGCTCCCCTACAGACCTGATGTGGTAACTTGGATGTGGGGAAAAATTTTGGAGGTTAAAGTATGAGGCAAAGAGAAAACTATACATTCATTGAAAGGTTAAGTGTACCAGGCAGGCTACCCATTTACAGTCTGAACTGAGGGGAGGGCAATCAGAATGACCAGGAAGACAACTTGAATGTCTTGATAATGGAAGAAATAGAGAAAATGGGGACCCACTCCAGGATTCTGAGCAGGAGTATGATTTGCTGAAAATGATACTGAGGAAGAATTAATCTGGCAGTGGGAAGGTGCAGAGCAAAGAGGGTAGAAGCAGAGATTTCAGTTAGGCAGCTATTAAATGGGAGGTGGGCTGAAACAGTTTGTATAGGGAAAGTGAACAAAGGAGAAAGATTCAAAGCACGTGTTAAAGATAATTCGAAAGACTGAGGATGGAGGGAGCCTATATCAGAAAAGTCAGGCAAAAGTGATGTTCACACTTCCAGTTTGGACAACTAGACAAAAATTACGTCAACACATTTTCATCCACATAGAAGCTGGGCTCTGACTGGTGTGGCTGAGTGGGTTGGGCATTGTTCTGCAAAGTGAAAGGCCGTGGTTCCATTCCTGGTCAGGACACCTGTCTGGGTTGCAGGTTTGGTCCCAGGTCAGGGTACGTATAAGAGGCAACCAATCGATGTTTCTCTCTCACGTCAATGTTTCTCTCCCTCTCTTTCTCCCTCCTTTCCCCTCCCTCTAAAAACATATAAATAAAATGTTTAAAAAATAGAAGTTGGTTTTGGAGGAAAGACGCAGATTCATCTTAGGACTTGCTGAGTTTGAGGAGATGGCAGAAAGAGAAGGCAGGGCTTTCCCTTTCAACGGCCAGCCACTGCTCTGCTACAGACTATCAGTGGAGTTCATCAAAAGACAAAGGCAGTTAGAGATGATGGACTTTGGGATATTTGGTCTAAAAATAATGACGATAGGGGTCATGCATGTAAGCACACCCTCTAATGGAAAGTTTCAAGAAAGCAAAGAATAGAGAGTTAATGCGGAGCTTGGAAAATATGAATACTTGTGGAGCAATGGAAGGGAACTATACGCAGAAAAGGAGAAAAAGAAGGCATGGTCATAGAAAAACTGTAGTCTGGCATCATGGAAAAATTACTTTCAAGTAAGAGTGGGAGGTCTACAGTAACAAATCCTGGAGAAAAAGAAAAACAAGCAACTGAAGACTAAGACAAGTCCTTAGATCTGGAGATTTAATTTTTATCAGGGACCTTTGGAAGCAGTGATTGGTTCTTTAACTGAAGAGTTTCGTCACCTTCACCCCTCACCTTCAGCATGGCTCAACGTTTCCTTAAAGGTTGCTGATTTCTGTGGTCTTGCATCTGCCTTTCTAGGAAAATGAAAAATGGGGTGGTCATATAATTCCATATTTGTCAACAATACAATATTTAGTCCTACACCCAATTAGTAGAATTAATACTAACTGATTAGGGCTTTCCATAATCAGCAGCAAAAGTAGGAAGTGAGGACTACATTACATTATACAAGGCCATGCACTATGCCTGACCAAGTATGACTTTGCTTCGCATGGGTGGCTTTATCCATACACCTGCACATTCCACGACCCCTATGCATCTTTCCACTGTTTAATACAACCGAAAGCTTTCTTATCAGGCAGCTCTGGTCTTAATTCCAGCCCTGTCATTTCTATCTATGTGCTCAGTATAACCAGAAAATGCTCAGGTTTTAAATTACTTTTCCTAAAAATAAATAAATCTCAGCAAGTAATGTTTGACTTCTGATACAAGCCTTATGGTGAACAAGGACAATCTAGGGAGAGAAAAAAACAAAGAAACAACTAAGTAAAAGAGAGAAGAAGAGAGACGGCAGCAGGCCAAAGGAAAATTTTGCACAATTGAGAACATTCACCCGAAGTATGAAAACACTGAAAAAGTGTCCTGGTAGGTCAAAGGAGTGACTAAATGCAATTGAACATGACAGCCTTCTAACGCATTGCTTCCAGATGAGAAGAGGGTAACAAGGAAGAGAGAGAAGCTCTTCGGGGATTGACTGGTAAGAGGGAAAAGAAGTACAGGGGAGGAACTGGGAGTCCCATCATACAAAAGGGGAAAAAAATGAGAGGACACATATCACTTTAATAATAATAACAACAACAACAGCAGCAGCAAAGCCATTAGAGAAATTGTATTTTCTATACTAATAGAAAAGGAAGGAGACTAAACCTTGGGTGGCGAACACATAATACAGTAAAAAGATGTCATGTTATGAAGTTGTACACCTAAAATTTATGTAATGCTTTAACCTATGGGACCCCAATAAGTGGAATAAAATGCTTATAAAAATATACGAGTAAATTTAAAACAAAAAATGAAAAGAGAAAAGACTACCATTAAAATAGTAATCTTAAAATAAGTAAATAAATAAATAAAACAGTAATCTTTAAATGCACCAAATCAACAACTGGATAGAAGAAATGTGAATAAAGGCATACAAATCTCCTGTTAAAAACATAAAATGAGACTCCCAAAACCTCTACTGATAACAATTTTCTTCCAACACTACACAAAAATAGCCATTAAGCAGAAGAAAATGGAATACAACACTCTAAAATAAACCACTTTAAAGACATTTTTGGAGTTACCAAAAGAAAATCCTTAAAACAAAAATCCAAAAACTAAAAATGAATTGCAAAAAAGAAATAGAAATTTAAAAGAATTCATTGAACTCAGAAAAGATATGAAAGAAAAAGAAGACAAAATAAAGACTAATGTACAAGATGCCAAAGAGAGTCAAAATAAAATTTACTAAAGTTGTCGATGAAAGGCAAGAGAGCAATCGAGAATAACAATGAACTAATGAGCTACTTCTTTTCCGTCTGGCCGCAGCCATCAGGTAAGCCAAGGTGGGCACAGGTGCACCCAGGAGCTGTGGAGGAGGGAGCAGTCGATGTGATGCGCTTCCTTCTCAACCTGCGCTGCCAGCAGTACCCACCTGCTCTCCGCGCTCCACAGGGCCCCGCGCCCCTCCCACCTGATAAAGTGCGCAGGCTGGGATACAAGGCCAAGCAAGGTTCTGTCATACATAGGATCCGTATGCACCGTGGTGGCCGCAAACGCCCTGGTCCTAAGGGTGTGACCTACAGCAACTATGCAACATGGTATAACCAGCAATGTTTGCTGGGAGCCTTCAGTCTGTTGCCGAGGAGCAAGCTGGGTGCCACTGTGGGGCTCCCAGTGTCCTGAGTTCTCACTAGGTTGGTGAAGACTCCACGTATAGATTCTCTGAGGTCATCCTCATTGATCCATGCCATGGGGCTCTCGGAAGGGATGCTGACACCCAGTGGATCACCACCCGGCCACGGCACAGGCAGGTGCGAGGGCTGCCCTCTGCAGGCGGCCAGAGCTGAGGCCTGGGACAGGGCCGCAGTCCCACCAGGCTGTTCCGGGTTCTCACGGTGCAGCCTGGAGAAGGCGCGGTGCTCTCCAGCGAGCTCCCCATTACCACTCACAGAAGTCATGCTTGTAAATCCTCACCTCATCAACAATTTAGGAAAGTCAGAAAATAAACTAATGAAAGCAAAAAGAATTTGATAGAAAGTGGTTGCATGGGAAGACAGCAAAGAAAAAACCAGCATATCTGTAACTGGAGTCCCTTAAGAAGAAAAACAAACCCATGGGAGATAACATATATAAAAAACAATTCAATAAAGCTTTCTTTAAATATTGAGGGAGCCCAACAAGTACTTGCAAAATGCACTCAGAATGATCATCTCTGATGTCATAGTGAAACTAACAGACTTCAAAGATAAAGAAAAAAATTATCAGGGCTTTCAGGCAAAAAGATCGAATAACTTACAAAGTTAGAAGAATTAATCTGTCATCAGGCTTCTCAAAAAATAACATACAAAGCAAGGTAACAGTGGAGAAGCATTAAAAAGTAAACTCAAGGAAAGAAAGTGTGAACCTAGAATTTTATCACTAGGCAAGCTTCAAGTGTCAAGGTTGCACAACAGTTTCAAGTTACAACAGGGAATTCTACGTCCATGAGCCCTTCCTGAGCAAGGTATTGGAAGATGAACTTTATCCAGCCATGAGATGAACAGGAAAACTTCATGATGGGCATCTGTATCAATATCAACATCAATATATCTATATCTAATTTCAAAGACTAAAGCACAGGTTGTTAGGAGAGTATATGACTAATGAACAGATGCTATATATACCAAGGTTGAAATAATGCAACTAAAAAAATGGGGGGAGAAAGTAGAATAAATATACCAATTGTTGTATAGGCAAAGGTATAAGTAAGAAGATTCAGTAAAAACTGATAAACTAGATGAGAAACATTAATTATAAACATTCGAGACTAAGGAGCATAAAACATTAAGTTAAAAAAGTAACTACTATAAAGCAATACATATAAACCAACTTAAATACTAAATTCTTTTAAATTAATTAAATAAAAAATATACATCTTGTAGTGAAAATTAATGACTACCCTCCACTAGGCCATGATGGTTTTGTAGAATTATTTCATAGTTCCAATGTTGAACACATGATTCCAGGGCTTTGAAAATGAAAGAAGATTCCCAATTTCTTTAATAAAGCCAGTGTTATGTGGATATTAAACATGACAGCAATAGCCTGAGAAAGAAAACTAGAAACCAGTGTCATTCATGAATATTGATACAAAATACTAAATGAAACATTAACAGATAGAATCCAATACCATATGAAAAAATAATAGAATGTGGCCAAGTGAGATTTATTCTAGAAATGCAAGGTTGAATCAATGTTAGGTTCCCCATTACTTTTATTCACCATATTAATAGATCTAAGGGAAAAATCATAAATTATCTCCATAGATACTGAAAAAGCTTTTGACAAAATTCAGTACTCATTCCTGATTTTTATAAGCTTAGGAAAATAGGAATTGAGGGATACTTTTTTATTGTGAATTAATCTGAGTCAACATATATTTCTAGCATTTCTAGCTATCATCTATGTATCTATCATCTATCTATCTATCCTACCTGTCTACTCTGGTCCTAAAGAGAGCAATGAGGAAGATACAGAGCATTTTCACTAATGTCAGAAGACGAGGACGCCCTCTATCTCTATTACTATTCGACATGTTACTAGTGGTATTAAGCCAATGCAATCAGACAAGAGAAATCAAAGTTAAAGAAGAAGCAAAGTTACTCCTATCCGTATATGATACTGTACATGATGTGTGTAGCTGTATATGATACTGTACATGATGTGTGTAGCTGGAATGTGAATGATAAACATAACTCAAGCAATAAAATAAATTGACAGCAGGATATATAATTAACACACAGAAATCAACAGCCTTCATATACACAAATATAACCAGTCACTTGTCAAAATGGGAAGGAAACCCCAACTATAAACAAAACAACATGTGAACCTGAGCCAAGAAAATAACTTTTTGCTACGACATTTTCTTTTTGCTAGGGACATTAGTGGTATATTTGAATAGAAACTATATTAGATAATGGTATTTTATCAATGCTAATTTTCTGATTTTGATAATCATACTGTGGATATATAAGAGAATGTCCTTGATTTTAGAAAAATGCATATTTAAGTGTCGAGGGGTAAAGGGTCATCACACCTGCAACTTACTCTCAAATATTAAAAAAATAAATACATAAATAAATAATTGAATGCTCTGCCCAGTGTGGCTCAGCTGGTTGGTGCATTGTCCTGTAAACTGAAAGGGAGCCTGTTTGATTGCTGGTCAGGGCACATGCCTGGGTTCAGAGTTCAGTCACCAGTTGGGGCGCATATGAGAGGCAGACTATTAATGTTTCTCTATTACATCTATGTTTCTCTTCCTCCCTCCTTCCCTTCCCTTCTCTCTAAAATCAATAAGAATGTCCTCAGGTGAGGATAAAAAAACAATTATGCATGTATGTTTTTTAGAAATAAAATGCATATATGTATGTTTGTATCTACATATAACATGTATACACACACATATAGAGAGAGAAACAGAGGCAATGATAAAACAAAAGTAAGAAAATGTTAAAATTTGAAGAATTTGAAAGGTATACAGGAATTTTTTTGTATTCCTTTTGTAACTTCTATGTAATTCTGAAATCATTTTTCAATAAAAACATTTAAAAGATATAAAGTAATAAAAAGAAAGCAAGCGGTAGGCCTAATATTGGTTATATAAATGATGCTGTAACAGGATAAATTATTTAGCAACCATTGGGGAAAAATGATTGAGCTAGATCTATCTGCGCAGATATGGAATGATCTCCAAGCCACAGTACGTTTAAAAAGCAAGATGCAAGATGGTGACTCTATTGTACACTTTTTGGGTGTTTACAATGCACATGATTGGAGCCATAAAGAGTACAGTGAAATGGGAAACAGAGAGGGGCCAATTCTCACAGAGGCGTAAGGGGGTGGAGAACAGCTCTGGAGGTGACTGATGAAAGGACACGGAAAACTGCTTACACCACCTGTGACCTGGGCTTCAGCACACATCCACGTGTCCTGGCACAGGAGGACCAGGCAGCATCTTGCAGAAGAGGTTTATAGGCAGGGAGATAGGAGCCAAGAGGGGAGAAGCAATTTTCCCAAGACAACATTCATCTGCAACAGCTTCTCAAGTTTCTTGACTCCCAGTTTAGTGTTGCTTCAGTTCATTCCTTCACCCATTCATCCGTCACTCCTTCATTCACGAATACCCAGTGAACATCAACTATGAGCCAGGCACTGTGCCAGCCACAGGGCGCACAGTGGTAAACATACCCAGCTGTGGCCCTACTCATAGACTTAGAGGCAAAGACAGGTACCAGGCAAGAAATCAAACATATTAAAAATATTTTTTAAAGAGTATGGGAAGGTCAATATTAAGGGTACAATCAGAAAACATAATGGAAGATCTAATTTCCATGTGAAGGGCAAGGCAGGCTTAGTCAAAGAAGGGAAATTCAAATAGAGACCTGAACGACAAGTAGACTGGTCTGTTAGGACCAAGGAGAAAATTCTGGACAGAAGAAACAGCTTGTGCAAAGGCCCTAAGGAGAGGAGAATAGAATGCTAACCGACTTTGGCTGGGGTGCACTGAAGGGGAAGGAGAACAGTATCCTAAGCGGCTCCAGCAGTCAGCAGGGACCAGGTGGCGCAGGCCTTGCATGCCACGTATTTGCTCTGCTCCTGACCTTTGTCAACGGCCAAACAGATGGGGAGGGAGAGTGTGAACACACTGTCATTTAAGAGTTTTGAACTCAGCCAGTAGTTTTATGATGGGCAAGCTCCATTCCAAACAGTCAGGGTTAGTATTTAAGACTCTGGGTCCAGCGGAGAGCCTCTGAGGCTTAATAAAACAGATGTGACAATAGACTTTAGCTTTAGGTCAGATTAGGTCAATCAGATTACAGTAAATCAGGTTAAACGAGAATAAGTTAGATCATCTGGCTGCTCAATAGAGGACAGGATGTTGGGGCAAGAATGGAACTCCTTGCGGGGGGTCTTTGCAGGTTGTCTAGATGGGAGAGGAGGGGGCTGTGGACTGGGAGGCTGGCTAAGGGAGGGGCAAGCGGTGAGGAATGGCACGGAATGGTAATAGACTTGGCTGTGGGTGGTGAGGGAAAGAAAGCTGGTAAGGACGGCGTGCAGGGTTCTACTTGAGCACCCGAGGAGCTGGGGTGCCACATCTGCTGAGGGACCCCCACTTTCATTTGCACAAACACAAGCTTCTGTCAGATCAGCCAAGATCTGATCTGGGCATAGCTGGCATCCCTGCCACACAGCCTCTATTTCAGTTGAATGGATTCAGGGGTCAGGCTTCAGGCAGCTGTGTTCAATTGCTCTTAGTTTAAAAAAAAAAAAAATCATTATGTTTCCCCAGAATTACCCTCCCAGGGCAAAACTGAAATGTTTCACTGGGAAGCAGATGAAGAGAACAAGGAATAATATCAATCTTACTCAAGGAATGAATACTTTATAAGCTCTGGCCGTCTGGACCTAGGGTGTACATCTATGCATAGCTAGTGGGCTTTCAGGTATGAACTATGAACAATCTGCTATTAACCTTGGAAAAAAAATCATCTCTCTCCAGTATTATGCAAATATGTGGACTGCCTCTTGCAAGAATCTTAGAGTGAGACCAGAAGAACAGGCCTCTCTGGGAACGTGTAGGGAGGTTAAACTCAAAGCCAAGCCCTCTCCATGGGAAAAGCTGCCTGCCGTATTCTATGCTGCAGTTCTACGTTTAGGAGGTGGCTTATCCTGAAACCACCCCAGAATCTCAGAAAACAAAGGTCATATTAATCTTCAATGCTCTGATTTACACCGGGAAACTGAGGACTGACACGGTATCAATACCTCAAGCCAGAAGCTCCGTGTCTGGGGCAGAGCTCTGCCCTGAGCCGATGGGCCTCCTTGACCCCCTTCAGCTCCACAGCCAGAGCCACACCGGACTGATGAAGGGAGGGCCCTCTGGGTGGCGGGAACAGACCTCTGGGAGCTGACCATATGTTTGCCGGGTCCAGCTCTGCCCATGGAGTCGGCCTCCCACAGAGGGCAGCTTTCCACCTACTTGTCTTGTTTCTCAGTGTCATTCTTAAAGGCCGAGGAGTAGAAAGGTGATAATCCACTAGGATTATGAACCCAGCCCCTGTTGTGGGCCTGGGAGGGCTCGGGACACTGTCTCCAGCTCACCCTTCCAGTCCCATTTCCTGCGGCCCCTACAGGTGTCCTGTGCCCCCCCCCACTTTCTTGCTCCCGCCCGCAGGCATTTTATGCCCCCCTCACACGGGCATTTCTACTTCCAGCTCTTGGCCCCGGAGGCATCCCTTCCGAAACGCCCACCTGCCTCACTCTTGGCGCGTCACGTCCCGCCCCCTGTCCTACAAGGGCCATCTTAAATCCTGCGTCCTGATGGAGGCCATTTAGGACCCCACCATTCAGGGGCAGCATTTTCCCCCTGTGAGCCCCTTGCTGGCTGTCCCCAGGATCTACCTCGTGGGCCTGCCCATCGATTGGCAGGACTCGTGCTGCCTGGCTTGGGAAGGCAGGCCCTGTTTTTCGTGTCTTCCTCAACTCATACTTCAGTTTTATTGAAACAGACAAAACTCCATGATTCTGACATCTGGGACAGGACACTGGAGTCTTAGAAGGTCTGTGTGCGTCACCTCTCTGGGCTCAGTGTTCCCCCTCAAATTACTCTTCCTTCCTCGGCTACATATCAAATGAGACTTCATGGTCAGTGAATCTCCAAAATGGAAGTGACCTTGAAGACCATCGAGGAACCACCCTTAGAGCAAAAATTCTTCCACAGCAACGTTGCTCAAACTTGAATGTGCTATGAGTCACCCGCAGATCTTGCTGAAATGCCGGTTCTGATTCAGCAGGTTCAGGATGGGGCCCCAGAGTCTCTGCGCCTCACTGGCTGCCAGGGGATGCCCACATGGCTGGTCCTCATGTGACCCTCAGTAACAAGGTTCTACAGCGCTCGGGAGCCATGACGGACAGGCGGAGCGACCACTGCTTGCATGCTTAGCGCTCTGGTGCATGCATCATCTACAACTCCACACTAGCCCTGTGCAGTAGGTGTTATTACTGCCTTATTTCATAGATAAATGTCATAGAGGTCAAGGTCACACAGCTAGCAAGTGATAGAGACAGGAGCAGACAAACATGTCTGACTTCAATGACTCTTCTCCCCATTTTTCTTCTTTTACAACCATGTAATGAGGGACGTTCACCTCACTACTGGGAGGGGAGTAAGACTGAGGCTGAGGCTGGCTTTCTTTCTTCCGCTACACAGAAAATCTGCATAAGGCAGAGACATGGATTTAGGTGGTTGTCTTCCAGAGAGTGGCATCCCAAGGACCTGCAAACATCAGCGCTCTGTCCCACTTCTAGGCCACCAGGAAATCCCGGTAACTGTTGACTGAGAGACCGTCCTCTCCTGGTCACAGACTCCAGCTGGCATGGAGGTGGCATTCCTACCACCCTCCCGGGATTGATGGCCACCTAGCTTAGCTGTCGGGTTTCTGAGACTTGGCAGTGAGCAGCCGAGAAGGAGGAGGGCCAATGCCAAGGACTGGCTCATGGGAAGGGGAGATTCCCAACTCAGACGACCAGTCAGTGCCAAGAGCAATGCCAGGAAGAGAGAGTACTGGCCACACACCACCCCTCGGCCCATTTGAGCCATAGGTCATGGCAGGAAGACGCTCAGGTCTGGCACTAGGAAGCAACTGGAAACAAGAAGAGCACAGCTCTGAGCTACCCGACCTCTGGCTGGGCAAGCTGGACTTGGGAAGACAGAGTATGACCCTCTATCCTCTCCCAAGGAGGGTGTAAAGAGACCATCGAGACCCAGGGTAGCAACGGCACCTTGTGTGCCTCCCACTCCTGCCAGGGCAGAGGAGAGTCGGGCTGGCAGCAGCTGAGGAGTGAGGGATGTTTCCCTGACTTCAAGGTACCGAAGAGACTTCTCTCTGGCTACACCTACCTGTACCTGGGTTACTCCTCTTTTGAGAACATCCACATCCCCCATGGGTAAGAGTTGAAACTTCTCAACGTACAGCGGAGACTTACAGCACCTCCTGACTCTCCTCCTCTGCCCTGTATCCTCCCTCCTCTCCTTACACCTGCCCAGGAGACTGTCCCCGTGGGTTGGCCCGGCACCCTGCATACGCCAATGGCAGCAGGCCCACAAACAAGCATTAAAGAGGGACATGTATGGTCCAGCACTCAGCCAACCAACTCATGGACAGGAATGTTTCTCTGTGCCACCATTAACCCAGGTAGTGGCAGTTGGGTGACAGCTTAGATGCCGCATCACCTACCAATATGCCATTTCAACCCGAGTACTGCCATTAGAACGAGGTGAGCCAGAGGGGTGCGGAAAGCTTGTGGACCAACTTCCTCGGTGCCTCGAGTGGATCTCTCAATGGCAAATTGGGTGGCCCTACCTTAGAGGTGGACTCTTGGGTGGCTCAGGAAGTGGGTCCAGAGCGCCATGCTCCTCAGATTGGGCTGCAAGATTTAACTGCTGCCAAAACTAACTGGGTGGAGACAGAACCTGGGCCAGCCCCCTTCTGCTTCCTGAGGGGCCATAGGCGCTCTTGTTGGAGGGCCAGCGTGAGAAAGGGGGCTTTGTAGAATGGCTGCCTTTGAGCAACATGGCTGAGATCGCAAACATAAGTATCCAATTCTGAAACTCTCAAAGGTATTGCACTGGGGTTTGTTTTTGCTTTATTTCCCTTTATTTTGTTTGAACAGCAGTTACACGGAGAAATGAGCTCACTGGGTAAGCATCAAAGTCAACACTGGTGCAGACCCAGTTTTGCCTCCGATGCAATCCATTTTAACCAATTAGTCCCCTTGTGATTGACTCAGTGCTAACAAATAGTGCAATCCCACTGACACCACATACTGTCCTGAGCATAAGGGCAGCCTGCGTGTGCTGGCCTGGAGCGTAAGAAATACCTCAGCGTGAATCTGAACACACAGACTCAACGCCCTATTCTCGACGGTCGGCCGTTCATCAGGAGTGAGCGGGCACAGAGTTCAGAGGCAGCTGTCCCACGTGTGCAGATCAGAACCAGCAGACAGCTTCGCCCGTCAGTGCCCTCGGCCCCCTCCTTCTGCCCTCCCTTTGCCCACGGAGAGGGACAGGTAGGCATGCTCCCAGGTGGTACGGCTCAGAGGCCAACCTCAGGCAAGCCAGACCCAACCTTCCCTCTGTCTTGCTTCCAGGCCCACTGTTGCCATGGATACCCGACGCCTCTGAGTTCTGTATTTTATCTGGAGTCCAGCCAGTGAACACCTTGGTTTAGTCAAACCCACGCACTCCCCTGGGCCCACAGAGTGTGGAAATATCTAAGCTGGATTTCTTTAGCCAAATGGCTCAGGGGTCCCCTTGCTGTATTTGCAGGATGGTCTGAAGGCTCCCGCTCCAACCCTGGTCTGGGGGTGGCAGCCTGCAGTTCTGTAGAAGCCTACGCACTCATTCTTTCGTTCTGGGAGAGAAGACCTGATTTCAAACCTGCATCGCATACAGCCACGGCAGTTCCCAGACAAATGGGCCGCGGGAGAGGTGAGCCTACATCCAGGGGGCGCATGGGGCGCGGACCAGCAGTGGGGCCCGGGAAAGGGCTGAGGGAGGGCGCCAAGGAGAACAGCGCTGGTTGGGACGCATCCCCAGCCCACGTGGAGCCTGGCGAGGCTCAAACAGGGCCCTGCCCTCAGTTTTGATTGCCTCTCCCCTTTGTGCAGCCCCCCACCGCTCAGACCTCGTCATCACCAAAAGCTCCCCCACCTCTCGCCCTCTTCCATCTCCCACTCATCACATGGACCAAAAGGCTCTGGTCCGCCCGGGCTGGTGCGGCTCAGTTGGCTGGAGCATCATCCCAGAGCCGAAGGGTTGTAGGTGTGATTGATCCCCGCTCCAGACATGTATGGGAGGCAACCAATCGATGCTTCTCTCTCTCATCAGTGTTTCTTTCTCTTCCTTCCTCTTTCTCCAAAAGCAAGGAAAAAAATGTCCTCGGGTGAGAATTAAAAAAAAAAAAAAAAAAAAAAAGGCTCTGGTCCTTGCTTTCCCTTGCCCCGCCCTCTTCTTCCTCCTAAACCAGACTCAGGCCTGGCTAACACCTGCTGTTTTCTGAACATTAGAACCCATCTCTGCTTCATTCTCCTGTCAGGGAGCTGGCGCCCTGGGCCCAGCCCCTCAAATCCCTGCAGCCCCTCCTTCCAGACCACCGCTCCTCCTCCTCAGATCTGGGGGCTTAAGCAGCCGGGCTGCTCCCCTTGTTGCTGAGATTTCCGAACAGGCAGCAGGATGGTGGTTCCTCCAGCTTTGTGCTCAGCCCCGGCTCCGATGCCCCCGCCACGCTGTTGCATTTACTCCCCCTTCGCTTTTTGCCTCGGGCCCGTGGGGAGTGGCTGGGCCGCGGGAGGGGCCATATCCAGCCTAGTCCCCAGGGGCCATCATTTAGACAAAATAAAGCCGCTCTGTTCTGGAAGGGCCCCCACAGGGCAGCGCTTCTCACGTCCCGGCCTTCTCTCCGCCCCCAGGCGGTCTCAGAGAAGCCCAATCCCAAGGCCCTGAGTGCTCAGGGGCTGCGCAGGTGTCAGCCCAAGGCCGCAGTGTCCTCAGTCCACTACAGGCTCCGGAGATGAGCCACAGCGATGCTGTGCGGGTGGGCCTGCTCAGACATCTTCACGAGCGTGACCGGCTACCCCGTTACCAGAGACTGCGAGGGTCTGAGGACACAGGCCTTTCCGCACTAAAATGGCAACAGTCTTGGGCAAACCGGGATGGTTGGTCCCCCTAACCCGTACTCACAGCTGATGGGCCTGCTCCCCAAATCACTGAGCACCAATCGCATGTGTCCTATGCAGGCACTGCGGTCACATACCCTCCGCGTTCTGTGTGACTCTAAGGCGAGCCCCTCCGCCTGGGTGGCAGGGGCTCCATCCGTCAAGGACATCACTTCTGAAACCCCCTCCACACTCGCAGTTTCAATTTTCCCTGCTTTACTGGATCGTTCCTGTACATACAAGTGTGCGGTGATTTCTCCCCTCTTAGCAATAAACAGACAGACAGACAAACAAAAGTCTCTCTTTAGGTCATACTCCCAGCGACTGCCCGCATTCTCTACTCTCCTTTACATGGAACTCTAAGACTCTACCTGCCATCTTCTATTCCTCTTCTTCCATTCTCTTATTTTAAAAATCTTTTGTAGTTTTTATCATGGAGCATTTCAAAGATATCCCAAAATAGAGAGGCTAGCATAGTGAGCCCTCCTCTTCCCCCTGCTCAGTTTGCTCAGGTCACGCAGAATCACATCCGGACATCATCCACTCTCCCTTACGTCCATCTGGACAGACGTGCGCACTGCCATCCCAAAAACACCCTTGTCCAGGTTACCAGTGACCTCCACGTCACACCCGGTGGTCGCTTTAGGTCTCATCTCATCGGGCCTCTCTACGGCGCACAACAGCAGCTCGCTCCCTCCCTCAGAAACCCTTGTTTGTTTCCCCCTTGATGTCCAAGACACCAGTCTGCCATGATTGTCTTGCTTCCTGGACCCCCTGCTTGACTAGACTCCACAGGGGGTCCCTCCTCATTAGCTGATCTCACCCAGGCTCCAGGCTCCATGAGCTGGAAACTCCCACATTTATATGCCCAGCCAGGACATCTCCTGTGAACTTGACATTTCCACATGGATTATTAATAAGCATCTAGAACTTAATATGAAGTCAGAGTGATTTTACCTCATCCTCAGCCTGCACCCAAACGCTGTCTCTCCCAGCCTTCCATCTTCCTAATGCCTCAGGCGGAAAACATTCTGCCTTTCATCCGCCCCACCTGGAATCCAGTGCCTTCAACGCCCCCCTCCCCCTCCCCGCGCCCTGTGTGGTGGAGCCCCGGCCCCTCTCTGACCCAACCCCTGCTGCTCACGCATGGCTCCCTCTGCTCCCACCTCACAGCTGTCCCCATGCAAGCCAGGTGGGCGAGCCATTGCCGTTCCCCCAACCCGGGAGGACCTCCCCCGGAAATCCAGCTGACTTGGTCCTTCACCTCCTTCGTCTTTGCTCAAATGTCACCTTTTCCTGAAACCTTCTGGATGCTCTTCTAAAAATGGGAACTCAGCCCCTCCATTCCTTGACTCATTTTGCTCCATAGTTCTTAACTCCATGTTGACATACTTCATATATTTACTTCTCTCTTTCTTGATTTCCATTGTCTCTTGCTGTCTGCTATGTCCTCAACGCCGACAACAGTGTCTGGCACCCTCAGCTCCTATGCTTACCTGAAATGAATGGCTACCTGGGCAACGGTGTCTGCCTCCTACAAAGTGGCAACCGCTTTGGAGTTCCCACCTTTCGGCAAAGGCTATGGGGCCCCTCTCCCTCTTGCCCGCTCGCCCATAGACACACACGCCTCTCGCTGGCTCCTGGAATGGTAGAAAGGACCTAGGGAGCGGAGCAGAACCCCAGAAGAGGGGCAGATGCAACCAGCACGGCAGGCTCTGCAACCTGCCTGAGGGCAGGGGACGGGGCGCTGCACTTAGCCCCGAAGGACTGAGGCCTGGGATGGCCTGCGGGGCACCAGTGAGTCACTGGCGTTAACACTGTTGATGTGTAAGAGCTTCAGGGAAGGTTCTTCTGGCTCTTTCTACCAGACTCAAGAAGAAAACGAGCCTGCCTGATAGATTTTAAACAAACTGCCTAAATAGAATAGGGTCTCTGTAGATGTAGATAGACCCTGAAAAATCATTAAAGGCGAATGAACTTCCTTTCTGAAAGGACAGATGCTGCTAACATGGGGTTAATGCTCTACTTCTTGGTCCATGTCCTTTTTGTCACTTCCTGTCTTGTACAATGTACCTCTAATAAGCAACGGCCGTTGTTTACTGAGTGCCCACCAAGGTGGGGCTCCCATGGCACACGGTAGCCCTCACGCGGCCTCGGCCCCTCCCACCGTCAAGAGGCAGGACACACGGTGGTTGGGAGCTCAAGCTGGGGGAGCAGGCCTGCATTTGGAACGGAACAGTGCTACCTGCTCGCTAGTACTTGGGCAGGTGAACTCAGCCGCTGCAGTTTCCGTGGTTCCCCTGTAACTTGAGGAGAGCAAGGGCTCCCTGAAACTGGAGTCCTCCTCCCTGAAGCTGGTGTGAGCTTCTATCTCCTAGCGCCGCCAGGGTCTGTGAAATGGGACGTGGGACGGGGGTCATCCACACTTCCAGTGAAGGCTACCGGTGCCACCTAGGACAGGGACCATAATGCTCAGATCTTAGATAATCCGTCTCGGGTTCATGGGGCAAGGCATTCCTTCTAAAGCACGCACTGGCTACCCCATGAGTTCTGAGAGTCATGCGGGGTCCACACAGTGGTCAGGTGCCACCAGCAGGCCTTGGGCAAATGTAGGGAAAAGAAGAAAGGAAGAGGGACCAGAAAAAGGCAGTAATGGAGTTAACAGAAAAGAACGAGGAAAGAAAGACATGGAATGGAAGGGAATTAAACATACGTGAGGGAGAAGGGTGCCATGTTAGAGACCTCTGAGTGGCCGCTTCCCTGGGGCATTTACATGCTTCCAGGCACCACTGAGAGGTGAGCTTGGTTTGCCCTGAAGGAAGCGGGAATGGAGCTTGGCCTGTTTCCAGAGAACTAGGCTGTGTGGGGACTAAAGAGACCCTTATTCCAGAGCGTTCCCCTCTCCCCCCGCCAACCCCCAGTGTCTTTGCTCATGAAACTTTAGTTATTATCTAAATAAAAAAATACACACAAGATACATTCCTGGAAAGGGGAGGTTTCAGAGGCCTTTGGGTGGAAGAGAATGGGGAAGATCTGGTAGAGGTGACGAACTCGGGGAGGCCACGCACACACAGGAGGGCCAGGCGAGGCTACACAGCAAGGGAAGAGGGAGAGCTAACAAGCAGTGGCCACAGCAAAGCCCTCCACGCAAAGGCAGGGTAAGGCTTCCTGGATGCTCCAGGTGGCAGTGACTTAAAGGACAGGTGCAGATAGAGAATGACCTGTATGTTGCTCTGGCAGAGGTCTGGTTAATTTGAAAGCAGGCTCATGTCCACAGCCTGATCAATACGTGATCTGGCTCCCGTCTCTCCGATCCCATCTCCTTCCACCCTCGGCCTCTTCTGACCCGCTGCACGCACACTGGCCTCTCTCTCCTTCCTGAGCCCATGAGGAAGCCTCTACCTCAGCGCCTTCCTGGTGCCTGGGATGCAGGTCTCCGCTCAGTCACCACCCCATCCCAGAGTGGCCTCCTGCCGCAAAACTCCCTGTCTCCTTGTCCTTGTCATCGAGAACTTATTTTGTCTGCTTCCCCCAATGGGGCATAAGCTCCATAAAACATACTCTATTTTGTTTACTTCTGGATATTGCGGAGCAGATAGCAAACCTCCTGAAATATTTGTTAAGTGAATGTGTGAACCAAGAGCCATAACTCTACGCGTGTGTATATATAACATGAGTTTCATTGATTGAGCTGTTTGGCGTTTCAGGGTGCATTGCCTACAAGGAGCAGGGGTAAGGGTGAGAAGCACTGCAGTTCAGAAACCTCAGTAAGAGTTGCTGTGCTCTGTCAAAAGATCCACACTCATAGCTCTTGGGGTCATAGGAGCATAGAAGCCAGCCACCAAAGGGGCCTTCAATGACCCTTGGCACCTGATATTCACACCCTTGTATAGCCTCCTCCCATTATGAATAGGGCTGACTTGTGTAACCAATAGAATGTTGTGAAAATGGTGGTCATAAATGACATCGTGGCTTCTGTCTTTCTCTTTCTTGGATCGCCCGCTCTGAGGAAGACCCGCCACCACACTGTGAGGACAAACCAGTAGTCACAGAGAGAACATCCTAGGGAGAAACTGAGGCCCTGCCCACAGCCAGCGCCCTGTGAGAGACCCATCACAGAAGCAGGTCCGCCAGCCCCAGCCCGGCTTGGAGACTATGCGGCCCCCGCTGACACCTTGACTGTAGCCTTGCGAGAGACCCCCGGGCTGGAAGCACCCAGCTCAGTGGCTCCTGAGTTCCTGAACTGCGGAAACTATGCAAGATTATAAATGTTTATTATTGTTTAAAATGCTACGTCTTAGAGTGATTGGTTTCACGGTGCTAGGTAATTATCACACAGCGGATGGCGTGGGGCCCGCCGTCCCAGGTGTGAGTGGACCTGGGTATGATTAGGATTGTGTCTTTCAGCGGTTCACGGGGCGGCCCGACTCCTCCCTCTGGAGCCACTGGTCCCAGTTGGATTCTGCAACCCTTGTTAGCCACAAATGCCACCTGTATCCTCAATAAACTTTATTTAGACACAAAGAGACACAACAGAAAATACATACACAGATACAGATAATTTTTTTCTCTATAGGATGAACACACATCACAAAGGGAATTTAAAAAGTAGGTGCATAGAATGTAAGAAAATATTGCAGTGTTCCTTGTTCACTCACACTTAAAACAGACACATATTTCAGAGGAAGACAGGGACGTGCCATCCCTACACAGAATTCACAGTTGTTCTATAACAGTACACAGGTGTTAGGGAGGTAATCAAAGAAGTTAGAGAGCCAGTTACTCTTGGCATGACAGAATGCTCACAACACTAGCAGGACTCTGTTGAAACAAAAGACAGAATGGAGGATTCCAGACCCCCTGCACAGATGCTCTGCAAGCTGTCAGCTAGGTCATAAAGCGGCTCAGCAGAAATGCTACGTTATTTCAGCTTGTGGCTCGAAGGTCTGTATAACCTCTACCTTTGTGTCCACGTCAGAGAGAGTTTACACAGACACACGTAGGACGCTGAAACTCTCGACATGCGTGCTGGCTTCGACACCCACAGTACAAAGCATTGACATCAGTTTATAAAATGTGGCTAAAAAAAAAAAAGGAATAATAGCCAAGAAGACAAGGAACGTGTTGCAAAGGCTGCCACATCCATTGGCAGTGTTTCCCACCACGCCGCCGGCCTGCGGCCCCTTCGACAGGGGGCCGGTGGCGCGTGTCCTCTCCACACAGTGGGCGGAGCAGGGTGCATGTCTCTTGGAAGTCTATTATTGCCCTCTGAGGTCACGCGCGTGACCTCCTGGCCACTCCCGTCAGAGCCATGCATGTCACCAGCACAAGCCGCAACAGAACCACCCCGCTTACTCTTTCCCGGGCAAGCCTCTGGCCTCCACACCATCTTCGCTTTTCAGATGGGGGTTTCCCTAGGCAACCTCTGTATGTTAGTAAAAAATGGTTTCCACTGTACCCTTCGTGTGTCCTCTTCCTAATGTGACAAATCCAGATGAGATGAAGTTATGGAGATCAGCTCCTCCACTTCGGTAAGCATCCTTCCCATAATGTCCTGCAAGAAGACGGGGCAGAATTACCTGGCGCATCCATGACACCACAAGAAGACAAACGTTGCCGCTCCAGCTCACGCGACAGCGGTGCTGAACTCAACGCAAATCAGCGGCTAAGTCAGAAGGCAGAAGCAGTCGAGAGAAGATACATATGTACAATTTTACAAATTTATATAAATGTATAATATATATTATATCAATGTATAATATATATTTATCAATATATAAAGTATATGTAATATATGTCATCATATAAATATTTATATAGTAACATATATAAATATATAAATATATTTAGATATATTATATATTACTGTGCACAGAAGTGCGTATATTACATATATATCCTGTCCAACAATGAAGAAAGCACGGGGAGGTTACGTTGAAAGCACAGCGGGTGGAAAGGGAGACACGCGGCTTGACTTTGCCATTTCTGACGAAGCACACCGGACACCAGTCTACTTGTCCTGCCATCCTCTCTTTAGCCTCAGCTTCCTTCCTGCCCTTTCTTGCCTCATTCACTTGTTTTCTTTCTTTCCAAATTTCAGATGCAGGAGTCTGGTCAGGACTGCTCTACATAAGCGTATGTTTGTGAACCATATGCCGTCCTACGGAACCAGAGCCTGGTGGCTTAGGAGAAACCCATCGTCAGCTGATGCTGACAAGGGGAATGGCGGTTGGAAAACCTTGGCAAGAGGTTTCTGTGCTTTCCTGTCTTGAGGGTCTGCAGTAAGATCGTACCCCTCGGCAGTCTAATGTACCCGTCTGCCTGTGGGGGTGGGGCAGAGAAAGCAGAGGGCAGGTTAGAGCCCTGCAAGAAGAAATTCAAAGAGAAAGAGTTAATGTTCAGCTTCCGACATTCGCAACAGTTCACAATGTGCTTGAAATACTACGTTGTAAGGACAGAAAGGACTCTAAACACCATCCTGGGGTACGTGCGCATGAAAATGGGCAGAAGCCATGTTTCTGTCACGCTCCTACAAGTGTGTATTGATGCTGTACTTAAAATTATAACAGTGTGCAGAAAGACCGAAGATGTCATGTTAACTTAGAAAGTGGACAGGAAACGCTAGAGTAAATATCACCACAAGGTTGTAAAAAATTCACACCAATGCAGAAAAAAAAAAAAAAAAGATTGAAAAACACACCTGGCACTGACCACTGTCTTTGAACAGGTGGAATACAAGTTTTTTTTTCCTCTCCTTTCAAATTTTCTATATTTCTCACTTTTTCTCTAATGAATAGGTAATTTTTATAATATAAATAGGTAAAATAAATTTCTAATGGAAAAACATGTGATAAGTGTAAAGGCAACCTAAATCACATTTTTTTCTTAGTGGGGCATCCTCTGCATTTGTAGATCTCCAATTTGGGTGCATGTTGGAATTATCTGGAAGCTTTTCAAAAACACAGCTGTCTAGATACTACTCCGAGATTCTGACTCAGTGGGTTAGAGTCTGGGCTTAGGGGAGCGTCCTTTCAAGAAGCTCTCTAGGCAATTCTCATGTGCTGCGGGCAAGAAGAATCATTGCCCAAAGTAAATGGAGAAACAACCTACGTTTAGTTTATTCATGTGGGTTCAATGACCATTTGCTGGGACCCTCGTGGGTGCCCAGAACCACCCACCATGTAAGTTCTGAGCTCCATAGTTCACCCTCTTCCTTCCTTCTCCCAGACCAGTGTTCTAAAATCTGAGTGTGCATCAGAAAAGCCAGGGGGTTATGTTAAAACGACTGCAGGCCCCACTCCCAGAGTTCCTGAGTCAGTCCATTTGGGATGGGGCTCGAGGTCCTGCATTTCTAGCAAGTCTCCTGGGATGCTGATGCCTCTGGGTCCCAGGACCAAACTCTGAGAGCCAGGTCCTGGCACGACGGGAATGTAAGAAAATGTTACCACTGCTTCCCTCAGAGCCTCCACCGTGGAATAAATACCTCATTCCTCGGGGCACACAGCTTTCCACGAGGTCTCTCCTGCTGTAAAATACTGGGGTTACAGCCCACAATATAATAGAACAGAAAGGATTACTGGAGCTGAACTAAGAGGCTTCTGCCCATATCCCAGGCCATATCACGGCTCTGGAAACCAGACTCCAGCACTTGGAGAAATTCTTCTTCATCAGGCATGAGGGAAGAGGAACAGAGCTGTGGGGCGGGGTGCGCTAACAGTCCCAGGGAGAGGGGGCCCCTTGTCCTGAGATGCCGCCACTTTCTCCCCCGCCACCTCCTGACCATGGAAGAGTCAGACAGGAAGTAACAATTCAGAGCCCTCGTAAATTTGGATCTCATTAATTCACAACCTGACACATCCTGCAGAATTTGGGCTGGTTTATTTTTGTGCTCCTTATAAATAAAATTTTTGATAAACAAATCAATACTGAGGAAGACAGAACATAAAACAGTGTCTGTGCTACTTACAATTATTCTTATCTGTCAGCTGCAACAAGGTCCCGCAGGAGTAAGCATTGCCCTGCTGCTTTGGGGCTGTGCTGTTTGAAAGGAAACAAACTTCCTGACCACCTACTATGTGCCAGGCAAAGGGACAGAGCTTCTGAAACACAGCTGAAATTTTTTGCATAATAATGGCAAACACTTTGTAGCATGATACAATTTACAAAGATCTTTCACATATACTATTTACTTAAAATCTGAATCACTACAGCAGATTGTCTATTATTACTGTTTATCCCCCCATTTTATTGATGGAAAAACTGAGGCCAAAGTCTATGATCTTTCTACAGCTTCCACCCTAGCTCCTCACCCCATGATCTGAATGAGTGCAGCTATGACTTGGAGACTTTAACCGGGACCCAGTGGGAAATGCTAAGCCAGAAGTCCGCTTGGTGATGAACAAGTTCGTACAAGTTAGAACTCAGAAGTGTTGAGCTTCAAGTACTGAGGTTTTGAACTGGGAAACGAAAGGATATGTTGAGGGGTCAGGACAAAGAGCATTTGACAGAATGAAAGAATTTATGGTGAAATCAGTTTGGAAAACATTGAGTTAAATGAAATGAAAAGTAAACATGAAAACCCAGTCTGGGACCTGCCAGTGAGCACTGGACTCCCCAGGGAGCCTTTATACTTTTCAAAGTCATCTCTTGGGACATTTTCGGAGAAGGCACAGTGGCAGTCTCAGGTTTTGCTCGAGCTGTGGTCCTCAAACTTTAACACATCAGACCCGGCTGAACGGCACAGAGATTGGCAGCCCAGGAATTCCTCATTTAGTAGGTCCGAGTTGAGCGCTGGTCATTTACATTTCTAGCCAGTCGCCAGGTGATGCTGATGATAACCGCAGGTCCAGGGACCACGCTTCATGAATATCGTGTTAGAGAACTACGACAGGTCGCTCCTCTGCTGGATACAGAGCCAGTGCGAGGAGGTCGCGGTCTAGAAGGATTTACATTTTCTGTATCCTCCAAAGAACAACTGGTTTAGCCTGAACACAGGCAGCATGAAGAGAAGAATGACTGGTAGAAGTGAAGCCCTTCACAGGTGGATGGTCAGAAGGCAGGGGAGCCCATGCCGCCTCCTCTTTGCCTTGGTGATGCACAGAGGTCATCAGCTGATGATGTAAGTGGGTCTCATGGGATTCTTTAGCCATGTCACAAAGCACCACGCCATTCTCTGCCTGGAGACGACTACCCCCAAGTTGACGCCCTCCTGCCTCCCCTGAGGCAGGAAGCCAAAGGAGGGCCGACACTGCCCAGACCGACGTTCCCAAGACAGGGCCACACATCCGGCAGAGCTCCAGGCAGGAGCAGGAGAGAGCTCTGTGGACACCCGTTAGGTAGCAGGAACACGCCCAGGGCGCCCTACCGGGAAACACAGCCTCTGACCAGGCGCAGGGGTGGTTTCGGAGTGCGCCCGCCACCGCCCGGACCCAGCCGTGCGCAGCAGCACCTGGACACCCTCTCAGCCTCCAGTTCCACGGCCGCCCCCTCACCATCACCATCGCCTGGAGCTCCCCGACTGCGGTCCCCGGGCAGGAGACAGATCAGAGCTCCGGCGGGGTCCGAGGCTGGGCGCCTGGGGCTGTGCAATGCTGGTGGCTCTGATCAGGGAGCAGCCCCGAATGACTGAGGGAAAGTTGCTGTGTAAAACAGATTTGCTGCAAGGAACAGAAGCAGCATGGCGACAAAAAATGAGGTGAGAGCCGAATGGTGATCTCAATAAGATTTATGAGAATTCTGCATCTGTGAGATTAAATCAATAGCCACAGGAGAGAAACAAACTGATCAGGACAGTTTACCTGAGTTGCAAATATGGGCAACAGAGAAGAAATTGAAGGAAATTAGCGAAGAAAATTCCAATAAGAGAGATGTACCGGGTACTCAGTGGGCAAGACAAAGGCAGAAACAACAGGACAAAAGACAGAAAGGACAGCTCTAGAAGCAACTATTTCAAGGAATATTCTCAGAAGAGAGATACATTGGATAATTCAGAAGCAATGATTAAAATTTATATATTTTTTTCTGATGGAAGACTTTAGATAATAAAATAATCAAGGATCAGACTTTAACTGGAAGGGACCAATATCTAAATATATGTTAGTGGAATGCCATTTAAAAAAAAAATCCATCTTCATAAAACACTGAACCTATAGAAAGTGAAGCACCCAGTTAAGGAGTTTGTTAAATTTCATCTTTGTGGAGGAAGGACAGTGTACTGAGTGAAAGACGCACAGTCTGGAACCTGGCTGACCAGATTCAGGCCTCTTTATACACATTTCCTCAAATGCAAAAGGGGAACGATAATAATAATATGCTTTTCATAGGCTGTTGAAAAGATTAAATGAGTTAATGTATACAAGGCATTTAGAACAATACTACTCAGTGTTAGCTACTTAAGGATTTGCTAATATTTTGGAGTAGAGATTTTTTTTTACTTCACTCCTCTAAAACTCACTGAAAATAATGAAAAGAAGGAATGGTAGAAAAACTCTTTTCAGAAAAAAAAATACCAGACATTTCACTTCACAGAGCTAGAACAATTTGGAAAACACACACCCCCACCCCCCATGCAAATACAGAAGAGTACAAAATCAATTAAGGAGAACTAGAGACCTAAATATGAAAAATAAAACTTTAACCCTGTTGGAAAAGAATATTGGAGAATATATTAATGATCTCAAAGCTGAAGAGGGCTTTTAAACAAGAATCAAAAAGGTACAGATTAAAGAGGAAACAACTGAAAAATTTTAGGCTGTGCTATGGCAAAAGCAACCATAAAACTACAAGTCAAGGCTAGAAACATGTATTTACATTCATATCCAGAACACATAAAGACTTTAAATTAATAAAAAAAGTAAAACAACCCAAGAGAAAAAGTAGGTAGAAGAGATCATAGGGCCGATACCCATGAAGGGATGTTCAATCTCCCAAATATCAGGGCAAGTCAAATTAAAGGCATAATGAGACACCATGGCCCGCCCAGGGGACTGGCAGTGAGGAGCACACCTCAGAATACCCGCATGGGTACGCAGGGGCAAGAACTCTTGCACACTGCTCGTGGGCGTGTAAGTTGGTACAGGTGCTTTGGAGAGACCTTCGGCCATGGCTAACAACACAGTTGAAGATGGATATGTTGTAAAATAGGCAATTGCACTTTTAGGTATATGCCCCTGATAAATCCTCACGTAAGTGCATAGACAAATAGGCACAAACATGTTAATATGCAATATTGTTTGTACTAAAGGCAAACTGGGAAAAAGCCCTATATTCCTACCAGAGCAAAGCAATGAGTAGTGGTGTACTCACACAATGTAATCCTATACAACGGTGCAAATTAAATGAGCCAGAGCTCTCGGTATCAACATGGATGATTTGCAGTTAGTGTTGAGTACACTCTGTAAACTGAAGAGAAACAGGGTGCATCATACAGAGGAGGTTTTAAACCACGTACTACAACCCTACATTGTTTAAGGATATGTGCATATGTAGTGTTACAAGAGTACAAGGGAAGTCAGGGAAGTAATAAATACTGCTTTCAGGGAAATGGATACTTCTGGAGGTAGAGGGGGGAGTGCATTGATAAAGGGTACATGAGCTGCTTCTGTATTTTATTCCCTATGCTGGATAGTTGGTTTGACTGCTTAATGATTCTGTACTTGATTTTGTTTAATGACAGAGAGGTAAGGAGATTAGATAGATACATAAATGATAGACTGACAGGTCATTAGTTAGCTAGTTAGTTTTTGGTTAAGTGTTATCTGTGGATTTTATGCAATGCCAAATTATCCTTTAACAATAAAGAAAACAAAAAGTTTCAAGTTTTTAAGAACTCATAGACCAAAATACCTCAAAAGTTTCACTGAGGGGAAGAAAAAGCTACCTGCTGCTATTTGCCAAACAAGAGGCAAAGCTACAGGATTTCTAAAATCATAGGTGCATTTATTTATAATCTTCCAGCAGTACACAAACCCCCTCATTCATTAAGAAAATATCGAACAATTAGATTACACATTTTTAACATTTAACAAATTGTCTTTAATGAGAGAAATAAAGTTGAGTGATACTGAAGTTGCCCTGCAAAATCTGGTATGCAAATAGGGCAATGAAAGTATACGATTGCGATGAAATAAAACGAAAAGTAGCCCCTGGGATTGGGGAGCATTCTCCACCTTTCAAGCCTGCCTGAAACGCAGAGCGTGCGCCCAGCCGAGACGCGGGCCGGGCTCGTGACGCGGGCCGGGAGCTCAGACGGCGAGGGGGGTGGGGGCCGCGCTCTGCGGTCACTGGCCGCTGAGCTTCCTGTGGAAAAAAGCACCACCGGCAAAAACCGAAATACACGGTAAACCCCGGGAACATATTTTCAATACACGTTAGAAAGGGATTCTCCCTTGGCTTACAAAAAGCTCCACAATAATAATAATATACCAGAAAAATGCACAAGGAATGTGGATAGGTAATTATCCCCCCCAAAAAAGAAAGAAAAAATTTTAAAGGCCAATGGAGACATAAATATATGCTCAACCTTAATTCGTCATTAAAGAAATGCAAATCAAAATATGAACCTTTTAAAAAGCTCATTGGTTTGGCCGAACTCACGCATTTGGTGATTCCCAGTGCCCGGGGCCGGGGCTCTCCCACGGCTGCTGGCGGGGGGTAACTTAGTGGCGTCTTTCACTTAGTATCTCCTCGCCGGCTGACCCTGCACACGTGCTCTCAGGTTTTCCCCTAATATGTGGACCAGCCTGGACAGTGCAGCACCAATGTCAACAGCTCCTGTCATTTGGCGGGGAGAGGGGTTAGGTAAACTGGAATCCACGTAGTGGAATATTAGGCAGCTGTGAAAAAGAATGAGGCAGAGCTGTATGTGCTGATGTGGGAAAATTTCCAAGATACAGAAAGCTAAGAAAAAAAAAAGCAAGGTATAGAGCAATGTTGCAGTATGATCCCTTCTATTTATATAAGTAAGAATGAAAACAATATATACAAAATATATATAGAAACCCATTGATGGTTTATATAGATGATTTTTTTTTTTTTTTTTGGAAACAATCTGGCAGACAAACTACTAAAACTTCCTTTCCTTTGGGGAAAGGGTCTGAAATGAAGGAAGAGAGGTATTTACCTTTGAGTTTTATTACTTTCTTTACTATTTGAGTTTTCTAAACATGTATATGTGTTATTTTAATTTTTGTACTATTTACAAAAGTTTTACAGAGTTTATCTGGAATTGCAGAATGGGATCATACACCATTCTTTGATTTCCTCTTCATACTTTTTTATATGACAAAACTCTAATAAATGTCATTTTGTAAGAAGTATGGAGGTCAGGACATGAGAGGGAGCCCTTTCCTTGCGTAAATGACAAGGTACCCATTAAGTGCCGATGCTAACACCCGCCTGGCAGGAGGGTGGTCAGGGTTAAATATGATCCTCTTCTAAGTCAGTCCATCTACTACTCCGCACCAATAAGCCGCAATACATGGGAGCTGCTGCTCACCCCGAGACTACAGTCTTCCCTCTTTCCCCTGCAGGGAGCTCCCCGGGGGCCTCTTACTCTGCATATGCCCCAAGCTGACCTCAGGCCAGGAAGAGTCAAGAGCAGAAGGAGCTGGAGAGACTTGGGCTTTGCTATCTGGCCTAACAGCCCTTCCCCTGGGAAACCCAAGACTCTTTCCTGTCCCCAGAGTCCACACCACGTCTCCACAAAAGGGCGAGGGCTGGGTGCCAGGAGGCCTGCGTTCCTCTGTGTGGTTGCTCTTTGCTGAGTGAATAAGGCAGCTCCGAGCTCCGTCCACCAAGGTAAACTGCAGGCCAGGTCTAATTGCACTGACAGTGACTATCTACTGGTTTAAAAATCTCTGGAGAGCAGCTACTGGGAAGGCTTTATTTTATGTCATGACTGCCGTGCTTGCTCACGCAAGCCCGTGGCGGCTATTTCCTCCGGAGTCTGTGGAATCAGCAGAGCTGTCGGCAAATACTTTGGGCAACCCCACCAGTCTGCCCTCTGGCATCTCCCCCTGCTGACTCTGCAGCCAGGGACCTGTAGACTGTCACCAGGAGGGCTCACCTGGCGGAGACCATGTGTCCACAGCTGCGAGGGCTCCAGGTAAACAATCCCATTTTGCCAGAATGTTTTGGGAGCCACCCAGCCCAACACTCTCATTTAAGGAAGCAGGAAACACAAAGCCAGCGAGGGTAAGAATCGAGGGTTTCTCACGGCCAGGCAGACAGTTTCGGAACCCAAGCCCCAACTCTTGACTTTCAAAATGGTGCTCTCCATCCTATTGTTCTGCTCCAGAAAAGTAGAAGCGCTCACCAGACACGGAAGAGTGAGGATGGCGAGCCAGGCAGTGGAGCACGGGGCCTGGGATACCGTTGGACGACCACTGCGCTGGGGCAAGTCCTCCAGAAAGTCCTGCGTAAGCCAACCCTTTCGATTCCAATTAGTGTGCCCCTCAAACCATCAGCTTTGTTAGTTTGGATTTAAGAAAACTGGTACTTTGTGCTTGAAACCAAACCAAACAAACAGAGAAAAACATAAACAGGTACTCTACAGATGTCTCCAGCTGTGGCCAAGGACAAACTCTAGGTTAACCTCATCCACGGCAACAGAGAGGCTCCGTTGTGGTCTCCTGTATATTACATAAACTTTTGGGTAAGTTTATTTTTTAATGTGGAATTTTTATAATCCTCACATGAGGATATGTTTATTGATTTTAGAGAGAGAGAGAGGAAGGAGAAAGAGAGAGAGAAACATCTATCGGTTGCCTCCCGCATGCACCCCGACCAGGGTTTGAACCTACAACCTAGGTATGTGCTTTGACTGGGGATCGAACCCATAACCCTCTGGTGCTTGCAGATGATGCACCAACTGAGCCACCTGCCCAGGGCTGGGTACTATTTCTTTTTTTAGAGAAAGCATTACATGGCTCAAAAATAAAGTATTGAAACTACAGCTCTAGTGCATTCTAATTATTTACCGAGGGAATGAGAAAGAGAGAATTGCTTGGTTGCTTGGTGGTGACATTAAGCTGCAGAGATTTCATGAGGACTCAACCCCCCCGTCCCCCCACCACTGACAGGGAATCAGAGAATGTTACAACGGAAAGAGTGTTCAAGGTCACCTTTTCCAGCCTCTGTATTAACAGATGAGGAAACTGGGGCTGGGTGGGGAGAGAAACACACAGTCCAAGGTCATGGAGGCGCTGACCGCTGGCTGTGACTAAACCTTCAGACAGAGCTCTCCCCCGTGCACCACGTGGCCCCAGCCTCCTCCGCGCTGAGGCAAGTGGTGCAGAGGTTGACTTCTATTTCAGGGGACCCCAGCGCACCATTTCTTTTCTCCTCAGATGTACTGGCTGTAATCCCTTTGGAAAGCTGCCTAGAGTCTAACCAAATTCCTGTCTCTGACTGTGATCACCACTTCCGTTCTGTCTCATTCTTGACAGCAGGACCCTGGCCAAGAGGAGCCCTGAAGAAGGCCTGGGTAGATGAGGCAAAGGAGGCAGCTGCCCTCTGCGGGGAGGGGGGACTCTCTCCCTGCCCCAGACACCCTAGGAGATTAGGGCAGAGCTCAGAGGTCAGTGAGAAATCTGAGAACTGGTCAAACCCCCTCTTGTTATCGCCTTACAGTGGGGCAGCCCGGGGGGCGACTAAGATCTATTTTCCTCCGTTTCTTTCCTCTTCTCACACTCTGCAAACACAGCACTTCCTGTGAGTGCATCTGCATTAGTAGGTGCGCACTGGAATGATGCAGAGAAACTCTAGCAGCAAATGCAATATGGTGAGATGCCTTTACCCAGAGACATTGGCAGTGAATACCTTATTACCTAGAGGTAAATATTTGAGATAAACATTAGTACTACTTCTACTTTGCAGATGAGTAAACAGTCTCGGAGAGGTTAAACAGTTATACAAAGTCACAGAGTGGCCAACCTGTGATTTGGGACAGGACCTAAATCCTGGCACTATATATACTGGGGTCCCTTCATTCTCCCATGCTTCTTGCAAAGCCAGGCCTCCAGCAGCTGCTCAAGGGACCCGACCTCTTCCAAGACACCTGGGAGAGACCCTTCTGACTAAGACAGAGCGGAATAAGGCATTAGAGAGGGATGATTTTTAGGGGCTACAATTATTTTCAGACTTTATCTTCCGAAGGGAGGGCAATTTAATTTGTGGACTATCATATATTGTATCTCTGAGAAGTTATCGATGAGAGAAGGGTCATAATCAAATCCGGGCCTCTTTCCATTGATTTGGGTTAAGTATTTGTTGTCACAGCGAATAAGGCGGTTTGGCAAATCTGGGATGAGAATATCAAATAAAGGGAGTGAAATTGGGCAGAAGGTGTCATGCAGCCCTAGAATCGATTGAGTTAATGTCACATTACTCTGTCCAGATGTTTCCTTCTGGGAGCAAAGCAAGACTGCCACTCCGGGTCCCATGAAAAGACCCAAGGAAGCCACGACTGATATGGGCAGGGGGGAGGGGGAGGGGCGGTGACTTGGCGGGGCACATGATGTACTCTCACCAGCCTCCAGTCTCCTCTCTTGCCAAGTTGTGGGGGAGGGGCCGCTGCACTTCTGTGAAGAGAACAGAAAGCTGCAGGGGAGCCTTTATGGGAAAGTATCCACTTGAACTTGGCCCAGCTGAGTCTGCTCTTGGGAGTGAGCTTCTGCCATTTCCTCTTCCCTCAACTCCTCCACCCGCTGCGGCAGGGGCACGGATGCATCTGATCGGCAAGATGTTTAATGGGTCTGCAGTTCCACACATTCCTCTGTTGGTATGGTGACTTCATTAGCGACCCAGGCTCTCGGTCCATTCCCAAGGGAAGCCCATGTGCTTCTGCAGCCCTCTCCAGCGGAGGGTGCATCCCCGCCAGTGGCAGGGTCTGGACCCCCCACCCCCTCACCGCCCCGCTTCCCTCTGCTCTGGGTCACTTGGTCATCTTCGTTCGGTGGGTGGGAGGCAGGGTTCAAGACTGCCCAATTAAGTGCCTTCCCTGCAGGCCCTGCTCCTCCTACGTGGGTTCCCATGGCTGGATTAGGAATGTGGGGTGGCCGGGCCTTCATCTGACTCCTATGAACTGCATCACAGGACGCTTTTGACCTCCAGCTAGTTTGGCCAGGGAGAGGCACCCGCGGGAGGGAGGAGTGCCGGAGAGTGCGGCCGTGCCCCGGCCCCTCCACCCCGGAGGGGCTGTAGGAGCGGCTCTCCACACAGCTTCCCCCTTATTCCTGTCCCGGCCCCGTCCCCGCCTCCCTTCAGCCCTGGAGCGGAAGGGCATGTTGTGGTCACTAGTCTAAGCACCTACATCATCCCTGTAGTTCCTTTAAACCCTACTTACTTCTTTTAATACTGGCTTTGTTAAGCTCTTCTCAAATCGCCCCCCTTGAAGAGTACCATCTGTTTCTTGCCCAGACTCTGCTAAATCACCCGTCTCCATCCTGAGCCTTCCTCCACCCACCCACCCTATCCAGCTGAGATTCCCCGTCCATCCCTGTAACTGCCCTTGGCCTGCATCTTGCTCGCTGTTCTCACCCAACAAAGCTGCCAGTAATGAAAGCCAGCTAGCTGCTGTGAGATTTTAGGTGCATTATTTGATCTCCCTGAACCCTAACTTCTTCATTGGAAAAGGAGACTAATAATAGTACTTAATGAGGGTTTTGTGATAATCAAATTAGCACATGTAAAGCGCTGAAGATCTTGAGGAGATACACTAAATAATAAATGGTGGTACTGCCGTTCAAGGCCTGAGCTGGTGAGCTTGGCCAGGCAAAACCATGCACAAACTCACGATATGTAAGGGAAGGGTCTACGCTCTGGGGCCACGCTGACCATTTGGATTCAATCTCAGCTCCGTTTCTTCTTAGTTGTATGACTTCGGAGAAAATACTGAACCTCCCACTTTACTCATCAATAAAACGAGGAATATAGTACAACCCGCCTCACTAGGTGATTGAAAAGATGTAAGAGTTTAGAACAATGCCTGGAATGTATGAGGCACTGTGTGTTTGCTGTTATCATTGCCCCTGCCCAGGATCCCTTAGAATTAATGACCAGAGTTCTCCGATGGGCCCTCGACCCTCGGGTGATCCCGCTCTCCTTCCCTGGAATGTTCACTCTTCTGCTTTCCAAATGTCTTTGTGGTTTCTCCTGGCTCCTGGGACCTCCAGCGCCTCCTGCTCTTCAGCTGCTGGCCGGGCCTCGGACCCCACAGAGGGACTGAAGCAGTGAGCCAGGAATGCTCTCCCTCACAGGGAAGGGGCCTCCACCCTCTCTCTGAGCTCCCTGCTGGCGAAGAGGCGAAATGCCCTCATTCCCATCGGAGCCTAACTCACACCCACCCCCTTTCTTCTTCTCAGGGACTCAGCTCCTGAAACGGCGCCTTCACACTTAACCTTGGACAGCCTCTCCGACTCTGAATGCAGCGCTCGCCCCGCGCCCTGCCCCCATCCCAGGCACCGCCCGTTCCTCCGCGGCCCATCACGGCACAGTCGCCTGAAGGGTTGGTAAGAGCAAGGAAGCTTCTTCACCTCCAACTTTGTTCTCAGTTCTCTCCTGTCCGATTTGTATATTCATCTCTCCGCGCACTTATTCTTGTCAGCATCAGCCATTGTCACAATGGATCAAAGGCCCATCCTAATTCAGTATGACCTCATCTTAACTTGACTGAATCTGAAAAAGTCCTGTTTCCAAATAAGGTCACACTCACAGGTGCCGGAGTTAGGGCTTCAGCATGTCTTTTTAGAGGATACAGTTCAACCTGTAACAACGGTGAAAAGAGAACCTTATGTATATGGCCCCCAAAGGGCCCCCCTCTCGTCTTCCTCATCCCTCACCCGATCCCAGAGTCTTGCTTCCTAAGGAGCATACGCAAAGTCTGTCTAATATTCACCGTCTCTTCTCCATCTTTCCCGTCACCTCCTCATCAGAGCCTCCACCCTCCTCACCTGCAACAGTACGGCCAGCTTTCCTACTTGCTCACTCTCCACCACCATCTGTTCTATACACAGCATACTTAAAAGGACTCTTCTAAAACTAGGCACCAGATCATGCTATGCTTCTTCTTAAAATCTTTCAAGGCTTCTAAGGCACTCAAATTGAAAATGTAAAACAATCTGCGAGACGCTCCCTGCCACGGCCCCGCAGGTTCCCGCCTTTGCACCACTTGCCCTGGGTCCTTTCTGGTCTTCAGGCCGCCCGGCTCATGCCTCTCTTACAGGCCTTTCCTTGCAGTTCCCTCTACCTGGAGGACTCTGCCCTCAGGTCTGTGCACGCCGGGATCCTTCCCAATCATTCAGGTCTTACTGCTAAGGTTAACTCATAGGGGAGACCTTTGCTAGCCCCCCCCCCCACTGCTGTAGGTTCCCCAACATTCTTTTTACCACAGTATTTTACTTTGCTCATGTGCAAACGCTGTTATATAAAACTATCTTATTCACGTATTTGACTGCTGTTGATTATCGGCACTCTCTGTTACTCCCCGGAGTTTACTTGCTACAAGAGGAAAACCCATTACTTTAAACAGTGCTGGGCACATGGATTGTACCCACTGGATAGTTGTCGAAGAGTAAATGAAGTTCTTCTTCTTAATTTCATCTTCATAAATTCATGCCAATTGCCTTCCCGAACATGAAACCATTAAAACATGCTTATGCTTGGACAATTTCAACCAGCAACATCTTTATATGTAGGAAAACCTGAACCGATAAGGGATTTCTTGACCTGAATTATTTCAGTGGCAGAAATAATCATAACCGTAATCACAGTAGCTGCTATAGTTATTGTTTGACACTGAGGATTTTTATGAGTCAGACCCTCTGCTTTGTAACCATTATCTCGTTGAATCTTCATAAAACCCCTGCAGGTGGGCAAGAGCAACTCTTATCCTGTAGTTGGGAAAACTGGATCTCAGAGTCTTAAGGCCCTTTTCACATATCTCATTAGTGGATGTCCTAGGTCTCAAAAACAAGTTTATTATGGCTAGCATTAAAAAGACTGGCAATGCCAAATGTTGTTGAAAAAACAGGAAATGATCAGAATGTCCATCGAGTGGAGACTCAGGAAATGGAATATTGTACAAAGTGTGAACCACTGGCATACGTAACAACAAGGGTGACTCTTCTCAGTGTTACGGTAAAGTGAAAAGCCGGACGTAGCACAGGACACACTGTACCATTCCATTTATATGAAGACCAAGACCAAGGAAGGGGACTCCAAGAGAACAGGTAAAACTACTCGCTATGTGCAGAAGCAGAACAGAGGTTCCCTCCAGGGGTTCAATATGTATTGGAAAGGAGACATTAAGGAATCATACAGGTTGATGGAAGTATTCTGTATTTTTATCTGGTGCTGGATAGGGGGTGGGGATGGATAGATGGATGGGTAGAGAGACAGATAAATGAGAGATAGGACATTTTAGGATTTGTTACACCTCAATTTTAAAAACCCATGCTGTTGTACTAAATTGATCCTTATTTGTACCCTAATTATAACAACACCAAGAGGAAGGGGACCATTGTTAGCTTTCTAGTCCCCTAAATGCCTATATTTAATTAAGATGACAATCCCTAAGCCAGCAGAGCTGCAAAGGAACTTAGAGACGCCCCTCATTAGAAAGCTGAAACCAACCTGGAAAGAGGAAGAGAGTTGCAAATTCTCATCGCTCATGAAGGGCAGGCCTTGTCTAATCAGCCCATCTCCTACCTCCGAGTCTAGTTAAGGTCCGTTCCTCTACCGGGCACTGCCCAGAAAGAGCATCTTTGCCATTTTTTTTGCCAGCAAGATGACTCTCAGAGATTCGGGCTGTAACTCTGAGAGCTGGTCCTGTGATAATGAACAGCCCAGCAGGCTTCCTTCAGAGGAAAAGAATGCCCCCTGGAGCCACCGGGCAGGAAGGAGCGAGGGGATTCGGGCCGCAGGTTACGCAGCGGCTTTGGAGCAGAGGCCCGGCGGTAATGCAGTTGCAGCCCCTGAACCCACTCGCACAGCGTGAGCGATGAGGACCGAGATTCCAACAGAAAGTGGCGCTGCACATGCCAGGAAGCAGACAGGATTCATTTCAGCAGCTGGCCCGAGGACATTTATTCTGCTAATCAAGTCAGCACAGCAGTGACAAGGAGTTTAAGGCCCGGAACTCCGACTAAGGTAGCGATTTAAGTAAAGGGAATTATTTTCACTGAAAGGTGAAGTCAGGCTAAACCCAAAAGAAGTGTGATAAATATCTATGTTTCAGAAACCTCTGAGCCACAGGGAAGGGCAGCTATTAATAAAATGGTCACCACTTCTCCTGCGGCACGTGACGATGCGTTTTACATAAATTCTCATTTAATGGAATCTTTGAAAGAGCCTCACAAAGGATGGTTCATTATCCCCATATGGCACCTAAGAAAAATAAATTCTTCCTCATTTTAAATAACTTGTCCCGAACCTCAGAGCTAGTAACGTACGTAGATAGGATTTGAGCAAAATGCTGTTTTACTTCAAAGCCTGTGGTTTTTCAGCATCATCTGGCTGCCATGAGGAATAAAGGTGGTCGATTGCAAGACAGTCACAGTAGTGAAAGCATCAGAGAGAAGGGCCAAGGATTCCTGCGCAGCGATGAGAAGAACGTCGCGTTCAATACTCTGGGTCTGTGCAACCATTTGGCGATCACAGCCCCCCCACCCCCCACCCCAGTGATCAATCGATCACAGCTTACATGTCTGTATGTCTGTCCTTCACATGAACTGGAGAAGGGAAAGACCCTCTGAATCCAGCTGGCGGTGGCCTGATCCCATCTCTGAGCCCTTGCCCTGTCCTTTGCTCCCACGGCACCTTTGTCATGACTGCTGGTGAGCATGTCTAATGCTGCTCACGGCACAGCCAGGGCCGAGTTCCACCTTCACCACCACCGTGCGGTCAGCACAGCGCCTGGCACGGGATGGGCGCTCATTAATTATCTGATGAATTGATCGATGAGCAAACGCCAGTCTGCGCTCATGTTCTAATCATTCGAATATCTGAGTCATGGGAATTCACGCTTTATCTACAGTTCGGGAAGTGCTGACCTGTTAATAAACGGTCACAGGCCCCGTCAGCGGGTGAGCAAGGCCTCCCAAGTGGGTGCCTCCCCCTAAGTTATCCACATGATCATCACGGCTCTTTAACTCCCTTGAAGTCAAGGGCCAGGGACACGGACAAAACACAACATTCACTTATTCATTCACCCCATAGAGTCGTGGGTGAAATTAACTTTAAATGTCCCCTCTTGGGTAATGAGATAGATCCAGTTTTTAGGTGCGATCATATCTTAAAATAAAGATATGTGATCATATCTCAATTACATTAAATTTTACTTAAAACTAAAAGGAAATAATGCATACATTAGCTATTGTGAAAATCTAGGTTCTCCTCAAACTAAATTGTAGTTTTAAAACAATTCTAATGAGAACCATGCATGTGTGAAACTAAAGAAAGCTGACAAGTTGAGTCTGAAGTCTATCTGAGAAAAAGCAATGTAAAAGAAGAGCCACGACATTTTGAAAAAAAAAAAAATGTAATAAAAGAGAACTTATACCAGGTATTACATATCACATAAAGCTACAATCATTAAAATAGTATGGTACTAACCTAAGAAGAGATCAATGGAGCAAAATGGAAAACCCAAGAGAAAGATTCTAGTAAACTTAACGAATGAGATTATGATAAGGATGGAATCTGAATCCGTGGAGAAAAGAAAGAGAAAAAATGGTACTGGTTATCTATTTGGGAAAAATAAAAACAACGTCTGCAGTTTCTCCTCACGCAGACACATTCGGGTGCTTGTCTGGCCCCCACACCCCACTGGACGCCCTACACTAGTTTCCTGAAAACGGGGTGGGCCTGGAAAGCCTTGTTTCTCGTATCACATCACCCTCTCTGATTTCCTGGCCAGGGATGATTGGGACAAAAATAAAGAACTGTCAGTTTCTGCCCTCAAGAATATAAGTTAAGAGTTTCAAAGCCTTCAGTCAAAGTATGTGGCCATGCAAAGTCGTTGAGTCAGAGCAGAAGTCCCTGTCAAGACAACACAGAGCCGTGCGCTTTGTCCGTAATTCTGCGCACCCCAAACCATTTGTAAGCAGCAACACCTGGTCTGAGAGAACAGGCACCAACGAGAGGCTCTGTGCCCCAGTCCCAGGAGGCCCGGCTGCTCCGCAGCCACGAGATTCCCTGCATCGCCAATAAGCTTCCTTCAACCTGCGGTATTTTCAGTGGGTTTGTGCTTCCTACAAACAAACACATTCTGAGTAGAACATACACCATTCGTCCAAACACATTCTAGTTGCAGTCTAAAATGGGAAAAAATGAGATTGTAAAAGAAACAGAAGAAAATATGTGTATTTTCCTAATCATGGCTGAAACATGTTTAAACCTGAGAGCAAAGAGGAAGCACAACAAAAGGACAGATTTTATAAAAATTGGTAGAATTCTGTGTGTCAAATATCACCATAAACGTAAACCCATGTTCAGAGCAGCATTATTCACAATAGTCGAAAGGCAGAGAAGCAACCAGGTTTCCATCAGTGGATGGATGGATATACCAAATGTGATCTATACACATACAATGGAATATTATTCAGCCTTAAAAAGGAAGGAAACTCTGCCACATGCTACGGCATGGGTCAGCCTGGAGGACATTATGCTGAGGGAAATAAGCCAATCTCAGGGAGACAAGCACTGTAAGATTCCACTTACATAAGGTATTTAGAGGGGTCAAATTCACAGACACAGAAAGCAGAGAGGTGGCTGCCATGGACTCAGGGGCGGGAAATGCGGTGTAATGGCTGCAGCGTTTGCAGTTTGCAAGAGGAGCGGGTTTGGAGACGGAGGGCGGCAGTGGCTGCCACATCAATGCGAATGCGCTTCACACCCCTGGCGTGTGCCCTGAAAGATGGCTCGGATGGTAAATCTTATGTGCGTTTTGCCATAATTTAAAATTTTCAAAGCAGATAATATTTTTAGGATATTCTTAAAAAGCTCTTACAAATAAAGAAGAGATGAACTTTCTTAAGGGAAAAAAAAAGACCATGGACATGAACAGGCAATTCAGAAAAGAAGAAATAAAATGAGACAGGATCTCTTTAGTGCACTACATTGATATATAATAAGAGCCTTAAAACATGCACACCTTGTGAGTTAGCAATTCTACTTACAGCACTCTACCCGGGGAATAACTACAGACAGAGCCGAGATTTATGTACAATGATCATCGTCACAGTGTTCTTTATAATAGTGTAAAACTAGATTCAAGCTAAGGGGGACCAAGAGAGGAATAAAATGGCTGAGTGAAGCAGATCGCTCCCAAAGGCTGGACGCCATGCGGTCATGCTATCCTACCTTCTGAAGAATATGCTAATGCTGTGTGAAATTCTCATGATGCAACATCAAGTGAGCAAAAGATGTATAAATAACATGTAGGGTACTAACTACATCTTTTTAAAATTAAAAAAAAAAAAAAACACCCTCACCCAGCCCTGGCTGGTGTGTCTCAGTGGACTGAGTGCTGCCCTACAAACCAAAAGGTCGCAGATTCGATTCCCAGGCAGGGCACGGGCTTGGGTTGTGAGCCAGTTTCCCCTGCTGGAGGTGTGTGAGATGCGCACCTATGGTTTCGGCCCAAACTTTCAGGAAAAAAACTTTCATTTTAATTTTTTAATTCAATTATTTATTTATGTTTAGGAACAAAACCGATTATCGTATTCCAGGGTATTATTTTATATATGGATATCATTATTGCTTTCTACAGTTACACTGTTAACATGTAAGCATAAACAAAAGAATTTAAACCATTTATATAGATATGGAATTAGTACTACTCATGTATAATGCACACTCTTATTTTTCCATCAAAACTTTGGGCAAAAAGTGCTCATTATACATGGCAAAATACAGTATCTCCCACACACTGATCTTTCTCTCCCTCTCTTTCTCCCTCCCTTCCCCTCTCTCTAAGAATTAAAAAAAAAAAAAAAAAAAAAATCCTCACCCGAGGATAAGTTCATTGATATTACAGAGAGGAAGGTGGTGGGAGGGGTGAGAGAGAGAGAGAGAGAAACATTGATCAGTTCCCTCCTGTATGTGCCCAGACCCGGGATCGAACCTGCAGCCCACTGGTGTACGGGAAGACACTCCAGCTACCTGAGCCACCTCGCCAGGGTTTAAGTAGGTCTTTGTTAAAAAAAAAAGGAGGGGGGGAAAGGAGGGGGATATAAAGGGGTCGGAGGATAATTCAATTGCTCTGAAGCAGTTTGTTGGGACTGTGAGTAATTTTCTAACCTTGTGTTTTCCAAACTTTAATGGGTAGATTTTTCTTTTATAATAAGAACTAATTCTATATTCAAAATGAGGTACATTTTGATGGAAGGAAGTTACTATGAAATTGAGCAAAAAGAAAAGTCACCACGCAGAATGCAGGCATAGCCTCTTCTGACCACCGCAGGCCTCGAGTCTGCGCAGCCGCCCTGCTTCTTGCCCTCTTCCCTGCTCCTGGCGCGCACAGCGACGGGGGAAGCCTCTGTGCCAGCCGGGAAAGCCAAGAGGGCCCTCATTCCCTACCGCACAGACTGCTTCCCTTGTGTGCCGTTGCAGCGACTTTGCTGAGCAACTTAAAGGGGACCCCCCTGGGGCTTGGGTCCGGGAGTCGGCAGATGGCGTGCTACCCTCCTCGAACGAACAGGAGGGGTGCGGCGCTGCGGCAGCTGGCTGGTGTGGTCCTCCACCCAGAGGCAGCATCAGGGCTGGAGGGGGCCGGACAGATGGACACACCCCACGCTGTCAGCCAAGGGGATGAGGCCTCGCAATTCTCTGCTCATTTAAGGGAAATTAGCCGTCAACACCCTCGTCTCCTTGGGTGTGAACTTTAAATAAGATGTTCCAACAGAAGTGGGTCGAGGAAGCTACTTTGCCGTGGCTGGGAACAGAGTAATTGCGCAGGATTAGCCTCAGCGCAACGGCAGCCCTGGGAGCTGACTTCATGCAAGTGAGACAGCAGGCCGAGTAGGGCTCCGGAGGGCTCTCGCTGGAAGCGGCTCCCTTCCCAGGGCCACTGGGCTGTGGGGTTCGGACGGCCCGCAGGGCGTCTTCCAGCTCGTGTGACCCGGACTGCCCGGCCTGGCGCGGGAGTCCCGGAGTTCGCACCAAGAGGAGAGGGGGAAAGATGGGAATTAGTGAGGCTGCGCTCATTAAGCCAATCCCGCGGGATTGGGACCCTGCGGGGCGGAGCCTGCTCAGGCTGCCCCCACTTCAGATGGAGGTGCAGCATTCGAACCCCCAACCCGGTCCGAGAGCGGCTGGAGTTTGGGGAAGTGCTTCAGCCAGCAAGAATGAATGCCGCGCCTCATCAGAGCTACTTATCGAGCGGTGCTCGTATCCAGCCGTGCTCGGGGGCTTCTCCGGGCACGCTTCTGTGGGAGGCGGCCTGCCTGCGGAAGAGTCAGAAGGATAGGCCTGAGATGGGTCGGAGTTAGGGGTGGAGGTTAACTGAGGCCAACTGAGCTCCCCAAAGCCCACCAGACTGAAACCCTCTGCCAGGCAAACAGGCACTCAACAAACAGGAATTTCCTTCTGACCTCGTCTTCCTTACTGCTCACAACAGCCTGAAAGAAAAGTACCATCACGCAAATTCGATCACGGAGAAATCGGTTTCAGGGCAGGTCAGCAAACCCCCCCAAGACCACCCTGCTACTGAACAGCAGCGCTTTCCATCTGTTACCCTCACATTCAGTCGGGCACTGGCCACGGTCCTGAGTTTGTTCAAGAAAGCGCAGATTCGGAGCTTTCTGCATGAGTCCAGACAGAGATGCAGGTCTGAGGCTGTGTTACGCGTGCACCCTCTTCCCTCCCCCAGTGAAGCACAGCAGTGGGACGAAGCCCGGGGGGTTCCGGGGCTCCCCGTGGCTTAAGAAGACCAACAAGGTATTGTGAGGGGTGCTTCCGGCCTCATTTTCAATGTTGAAAAAACCAGGTCTATTCTGAAACAAAAATAGCACGTATTAGCCAAGAGAAGCACACACCTGATTTTACAGATTTGCCAGACCTCGATTTCCTGGACTGACCTCAGGATAACAAACGTAAGCCTGTCTCAGTTTCTTTGGGGTTTGAGAACAGAAGGATCTGCAAATGGCCCCTGGGCTCTGCCCTCTCACAAGCTTTGGGGTGCAGGGGCCTGGAATAAAGGCTCTAAATCAGTCTCTCTGGAGAGGTTTAATAAGGGCTTCACCCTAACGCATTAACAGCTCAGGGCTTAATATATGACACCTCCTGTAATTGTTTGCACTTAAAGGGGTACAAGGCAATAGTGCCCTGGATAGAATCCCTTTATGTGTGCATGGTGGGGGGCCGGGGGTGGGGGGGACCTTTTCATTTTGCTCTAAATCACGACCCTACTCGGCTTCCAAATAAAGCTGGCTGCCAGCACTTTTAAGGAAAGTTCCATGATGAAACATATTCACATCTGAAGGCTCAATGGCACACAGGCTGAGAAGAAAGAGAGCCTTTAGCCCCGTTCCATTTAAAAATGGCTATTCTGTTTCCAGAGGAAAGGAACAAATGAGGAAATCACTGTGAGTATGCAGAAGGCACGTGCCCACAAACAAGGCACAGACCATCTGGTCCCATTAGTTGCTGTGCCCTCTGAACTGCACCCCATGGACTGAGACACAGCTGCCTTGGCAACTGTGTGAGCAACTCGGGGCCTCTCCAGTCTCTCCATGCCCAAGGCTTCCGGTGTGACATCAGAGGCATTAACGATGCAGTAGAGATGCGTCTCATTAATTTACTCCCATTTGCCCTCTGCCCCTCCAGCCAAGAACATGGAGCAGGGGAGACCCTGCCTGGTGGACGACCTTGCGGAGATGAGGAGGCAGCGTCCCGGTAGGGTCTCTGCTGCTCTCCCCTGTGTGGTGGTAGGACGTGCAGAAGGAGAAAAGTGGGGCAGTGCGAAGACCTCGCGACCGGGAGTCTGTTGGAAATGCAGGTTCTCCACCCCAGACCTACTGAATCAGAATCTGCATTTGAACAGGGTCCCCAGGTGATTTGTAGGCATTCAAGTTGAGAGGCATTAGTCTAGAACAGTGGTTCTATACCAGGAGTGATTTTGTCCCTACAGGAGACATCTGTCAATTTCCAGAGACATTTGTCCATCTGGAGACATTCGTGGTCATCACAACCAAGCAGGAACAGGGGAGGTGGGGGTTGCCAGAGAGGCCGATAAATATCTGACAATGCACAAGAACAGAACAGGACCCCCACTGCCAGCAACAAAGAATTATCCAGTTCAAATATTAATAGTGCTGAGGTCGAGAACTCCCTGGGGTAGGGTTTTCTTAGGCAAAGAAGAAGTACATTGGGATCTGTTCTCCTTTCCTGTCTTCCTCATAGTTCACCTGAAATTATTTAAACATGAATTTATACAACATGCCCAGGGACAACTCTATAAACAGATGTCTCCTTCCAGCATTTAGTCCCAGAAGGCAGGAATGATGTCTTCCATTTCAAAACAACATTAAAATCTAAATTATGAACAGATAAGTGGTCTTTCCTCCGTGCCTCAGAGCATCTATCCTGTCCTCATGTCTGCCATGGTTCCCTATGAGCACACGCGCGCTGACGCGAGTCCCTGTGGTTCCAGGCAGGCGGGTTATGTGGTTTTTCCTAGAGCCAGAGGGGGACTGCACTGAACTCAGTTTAGGTACCACCTGAGTCCAGACACTTGCCTTTCCTGTTGGTTACAGTGCCCCAACAATGGTTTAAGCCATGAAGCCAGTTTCCTGTCACAGATGCTGAGGATCCTTTTCAGGGTCAGATGCTGGAAGAACCAAACCAAGATCCTCAAGTCTTATTGATTCTTTCTTCTTGTATCTCAATCCTACCCTCTCTTCCCTAAGTCCATGGTCAGTCATGTCCTACTGGACCATTAAAATATTGTGCCTGCTGATTTTTCTGTCTTTAGTCTTACCTCTCTTCTTATTCAATCATCACAGGGTGGCCAGAACAATCTTTGCATATAAATCTGGTTATGTCATTCTTTGGCTCAAAATCCTTAAATGGTTTTCCACTGACTAAAGAATAAATGTTAAACTCCTTAGCATAGTGTAAAATATCCTGCCTTCACCTCCTGTCATGCTTATCTTTGAATATTCAAAGGCCAAAGTCATGCGTAATTGTCTACAAACAGTGATCTTGCGTGTCTTATTGTTACTTGTTTTTTCCTTTTTCCTAGGCTACCTGGTCCTCAAAGTGCTGACCCCGAAGAAGTCTACTAATCCCTAGTTCCAACTTCAGTCTTACCTCCTCTGTGGAACCTACCCTGATCCTTCCAACAGCTGCTGTTCTGCCCCTTTTATCATTTCTTAATTGTGTCTTCATTATAGCAATGATCAAATTTTATTACTGTTTTGTTTGTGCATCTCTACTTCATTAGACTCTGAGCTCCATAAGGATAAGAGTCGTATTCCTCTTTGCATCCCCAGCCCCTGGCAAAGGTCCTAATACACAGCAAAGGATACTTGTTGAAGGAATAAAACAGTTTAGTAAGGTGAAATCACCAGTGTCATATGAAAGAGGTGGACCCCCAAAAAAGGTATTCTGTGGGTATATAATACAAAGGCATGGTGAAGACCTACACAGTAAAAGGAATCAACAATGATCCATAAGTTTTTGAGGCTGGAAAAGTGGTACTTTTGGGGGGAAAGAATAAGGAAGTCAGAAAGAGATATTGCTTTAAGGTAAAAGATGATTCTTAAGTTATAAGGGGGTTATTTGTACAGAGATAGTCACCAGAAAGCTGGCAATGTACACATAGAGCAGAGGCAAGAAGGCTGAGCTCAAGAAATGGATTTGAGTAGGACCGACCTAGAGGTGAAAATAAGATGCATGAGAATAGAACATATTAACAAGGGAGAGAGGAGGGAGAAAGAGTAAAAAATTTTTTAAAATTAAATTTATTGGTGTGTTATTGGTTAATAGTATGTGATTTTCAGGTCTATAAGATTATAATTTGACATCTATATATTCTATTGCATGCTCCCCACCCAAAGTCTAGTTTCTTTCTGTCACCATATATTTGATCCATTTACCCACTTCACCCTCCTCCCACCCTCTTTCCCTCTAATGACCACAATTTTATAATCTGTATCTATGAGTTTGTTTTGTTTGCTTGTTATTTTTTGTCCTATAGTCCACATGAGTAAAATCATATATTCTTTGTCCTTTTCCATCTTTTTAATATTTACATTTCAATTACAGTTGATTTTTTTTAATAATAGTTTCAGGTGTATAGCATAGTCGTTAGACTATACCACTGATGAAATGATTCCCCGACAAGTCTTGTACCCACCTGGCACCATACACAGTTATTACAATTTTATTGACTAAATTCCCTGTGCTCTACTTTGTATCCCCATGGCTTCTTTGTAAGTACCAATTTGTACTTCTTAATCTCTTCTCCTTTTTCACCTAGTTCCCCAACCCCTCTCCCATCTGGCAACCATCAGTTTGCACTCTTTATCTGTGAATTTTTTTCTGATTTTTTTGTCATTTATTTTGTTCTTTAGATTCCACATAAAAGTGAAGTCATATGGTATTTGTCTTGGTCTGACTTATTTCACTTAGCATAAAAAACTTTAGGTCCATCCATGCTGTCTCAAATGGTAAGATTTCATTCTTTTTATGGCTGAGTAACATCTCATTGTATATGTAACACAGCTTCTTTATCTAATCGTGTACTGATGGGCACTTAGGTTGCTTCCAGACCTTGGCTATTGTAAATAACGCTGCAATAAACATAGTGAAAACATATATATCTTTTCAAATTAGGATTTTCTTGGATAAATACCTAGAAGTGGAATCGCTGGGTCATCAGGAGTTCCATTTTTATTTTTGAGTGATCTCCATACTGTTTTCAATAGGGACCGCACGAATCTGTGTTCCCACCAATAGCGCACGAGGATTCCCTTTTCTCCACGTCCTCACCAACACTTGTTTGCTGATTTATTGATGCTAATCCTTCTGACAGATGTGAGGTGATAGCTCATTGTGGTTTTAATTTGCATCTCTCTGATGATTAGTGACGTTGAGCATCTTTTCATGTGTCTACTGGCCATCTGTATGCCCTCTTTGGACAAATGTCTATTCAGGTCCTTTGCCCATTTCCAACTAGACTGTCATTGTTGTTTTGGGTGTTAAATTCTATGAGTTCTTTATAAATTTTGGATAGTAACCCTTTATACTGTGTAATTGCTGAATATCTTCTCCCATTCAGTAAGCTTTTTTTTTTTTCGCTGTGCAAAAAGGCTTTAGTTTGATGTGATCCTGTTTGTTTATTTTTTCTTTTGTTTCCCTTGCTTGAGGAAATATATCAGAAAAAATACTTCTGAAAGCAATGTCAGAAAGTTTATTGTCTATGTTTTCTTTTAGAGTTTTCATAATTTTGAGTCACACATTTAATTCTTTAATCCATTTTCAGTTTATTCTTATGTATGTTATGAGAAGGTAGACTGAATCAAGAAGAAATAGAAAATCCGAACAGACAAATTACTACCAACAAAGTCCAACAGTAATCAAAAACTCCCCAAAAAACAATAGTTCTGTACAGGATGGCCTCAAAGGCCAATTTTTACCAAATATTCAAAGAACTAACACCTATCCATCTCAAACTATTCCAAAAAAAAAAAAAAAAAATCAAGAGGAGGGAAGACTCACAAGCTCATTTTAGAAGGCCAGCATTATCCTAATTCCAAAATCAAACACACCAAAAAAAAGAAAATTATAGCCCAATATCCCTGATTAATGTAGATGCAAAAACTCTCAACAAAATGTCAGTAAACCAAATTCAGCAATACATTAAAAAGATCATACACCATGATCAAGTGGGATTTATTCCTCAGATGCAAGGTTGGTTCAATATCTGCAAATCAATTAACATGATACCCCACATAAACATAATGAAGGATAAAAATCATATGATCATATCAATAGATGCAGAAAAAGCGTTTAATAAAACCTAACATCCATTTATGACAAAAACTCTCAACAAAGTGGAAACATAATTCAATATAATAAAGGTCATACATGACAAACCCAGAGCTAACATCATACTCAACAGGCAAACCTAAGAGCATTTTCTTTAAGCTCAGGAACAAGCCAAGGTTGTCCACATTCACCACTTTTCTTCAACACAGTATTGGGAGTCCTAGCCACAACAATCACACAAGAAAAAGAAATAAAAGGCTCCCAACTGGAAAGGAAGGAATAGAACTGTCACTTTGCAGATGACATAATCGAACTCTACGGATTCCATCAAATAGCTATTAGAACTGATAAGTAAATTCAGTAAAGTAGCAGTATGCAAAACTACTATTCAGAAATCAGTTGCATTTTTATACATCAGCAATGAACTATCAGAAAGGGAAACTAAAAAAATCAATCCCATATACAATTACATCAAAAAGTAAAATACCTAGGAATAAATTTAACCAATGAGTTAAAACACCTGTACTTCTAAAATTATAGGACACGGAAGACAAAAATAGATGAAGATACAAATAAAAGCATATCCCATGCTCATGGATAAGAAGAATAAACACTGATGAAATGTCCATACTACCCAAAGCAACCTATAGATTCAATATAACCCCTATCAAAATAACAAATGGCATTTTTCACAGAACTAGAACAGATAATCCAAAAATTTATATGGAACCACAATAGACCCTGGATAGCCACAGCTGTTGGTGATGTTATACTTGTTTTGTTTAGTTTTGTTTTGTTTTGATTGCCCTAAATTGTTGATGAGGTGAGGATTTACAAGCATGACTTCTGTGAGTGGTAACGGGGAGCTCGCTGGAGAGCACCGCGCCTTCTCCAGGCTGCACCGTGAGAACCCGGGACAGCCTGGTGGGACTGCGGCCCTGTCCTGGGCCTCAGCTCTGGCCGCCTGCAGAGGGCAGCCCTCGCACCTGCCTGTGCCGTGGCCGGGTGGTGATCCACTGGGTGTCAGCATCCCTTCCGAGAGCCCCATGGCATGGATCAATGAGGATGACCTCAGAGAATCTATACGTGGAGTCTTCACCAACCCAGTGAGAACTCAGGACACTGGGAGCCCCACAGTGGCACCCAGCTTGCTCCTCGGCAACAGACTGAGGGCTCCCAGCAAACGTTGCTGGTTAACACCACAATGTACAGACTCGCTGCAGGTCACACCCTTAGGACCAGGGCGTTTGCGGCCACCACGGTGCACACGGATCTTATATATGACATAACCTTGCTTGGCCTTGTATCCCAGCCTGCGCACTTTATCAGGTGGGAGGGGCGCGGGGCCCTGTGGAGCGCGGAGAGCAGGCAGTACTGCTGGCAGCGCAGGCTGAGAAGGAAGCGCATCACATTGACTGCTCCCTCCTCCACAGCTCCTGGGTGCACCTGTGTGAGCACCCACCTCGGCTTACCTGATGGCTGCGGCCAGACGGAAAGAAAAAGCCTTCCTCTGCCCCACTTCCCTTTTTTTGGATGAACATTGGCATTCAGAGAAGTGAACAGTTCTTATTAACTTGATCCACATTGCTCATGGTTTTCAAATTCTGTTAATGTCCTGCCCTAACCTCTGTCTTTGGCAAACGGAAGGGTACTAACCCCAGGTTTCTGTTTCACTATGGGAGTCCCCAGCCTCCACTCCACCAATTATATTCACGTTCTTTCTCCTTGACATGTGGTAACTAGAACCACATAGAGCTATTCGGCTGTCAACAAATAATAGTTACTTAAGACAAGAAGGACATTGTTTTCCATGGTTTTCAGTAAGCCCTTCATTACCACATTGGGAAGCAAAGGCAATGCCAAAGAAATATTCCCTTAGTTAGGCAGTTATGCTTCGGCATTCTCCTTTGGGTTCTGCTTGGGTCCCGCAGGACCCCATCCGCAGCCCCTGAGAGAAGGCCCAGCGCGAGGTCCCTACAGCAGCTTCCATGCTTGCTCACACTGACTTCCCACGTGCTCCATTTTCACCTGCTTCACATCGAGTCATTTGCAAGTTCTCATCTGAATAATCACTCCTTATTTTCATAGAACCTCTTCCTTTATGACATATCAAAGACCTTATTCCATTCCTTCCTTCGCATCAGTTAACTGACTCAGGAGATAGCTGAAGCTGAGCGGCAGGCAGAACGCTGCGGAGGCCAGCGTGGACACCAGGAAGGCACTGGGCGTGTGTGAACACAGTTCCTCTTCACACTAAGGCCTGAACACCCCCCTCCAGGCTGCTCCGCTCCAGGACCCAAGCCCAGGGAGGTACAGTCAGTGGCATGTAGTTTCCTTCCAAAGTGTTGATCCATAAAATTTATACCAGAAATAGTTTTTATCGCTCCTATGTAGGTGGGTGAAAAAAGCCCTACTCTTTGACTCTGTGCCTACTGAGCACAGAAAACAATACCAATAATCCTACACCAGTATATTTACTCCAAAACCAACTCCAAGAGATGTTTAACCTGAGAGGCTACAGGTCTAAGTCATAAGCTGATGAATAGTTTCCTTCTGACCCAATGTGAGCTGCTTTATGAACAAAATAATGCCAGTGGATGATAGGTTTGGCACCATTCTGCTGATGATTGATGATAAAGAGACATGATGGGGAAATCAATAATAAATTAATGGGGTGGTACCGCTAGCAAAATTATCATTGCCAGCCAAGGTTTTATACTTCTTTGCAAGGTACAAACAAATTTATCTGGTAGCATGTTTTTCCAGTGTTCAAAAATTAACCGAAGGACCCCCGGCCTTATGTGGCTGTTAGCTCATCGTATACCCAGAACTCTTTCTTTATGATATATCAAAGCCTGCAGGTGCGACATTGAGGATAAGTAAACCTAAGTTTGCCCCTCCCCTGTAGCAAAAGGAGAGCCAGATGAGTAGGAGAAGCAAAAGGATGGTCAGCTTTCATGATTCCAGTTCTAATATCTGTTTCTATGTTTGTTCTACTCTTTTCATCAGTGTGAAGAATAAGTTTCTCACAAAATAATTATGTGGTTTGGAAATGAGCAACCCTGATACAAACATAAAGTACCTCTTCTATTTTACCACGTAATACTTCAAATGTTAAAATATACAGATTGGGTAGGCTGCTAAATATAGGCTCAAAAGGAACTGTTTCTTTAAAAGGAAAAAAATAGGGGGAAAATGGCTTAGTCAGACACTGCTGAACACCAACAGAATAAAAAAATAAATAAAACTTCACTCATGAATTCAGACCGACAGTGAAGAGGTCCATTGGGATTATAGAATATTTTAAAGAAATTATATGATTATATAATTATTTAATTAAGTCATTGAATTAAATAATCATTTGATTCTTTTTAACACATAGGGTGGTAAGTGTCATTAACTAACCAAGAATTGTCAAGAAGGTCTTTGAGGTATGCTTTAATAAAGACAAAAAATTATTTATATTTGGCATATTCACATCTCGTAGGTACATGATTCTTGTTAAGTTCTGGAGAATCGTTTCTGTTCTCTTAAAGAGATATAACACCCCACCCATGTTTATATAAACAAATAACTTACGAAATCCTTTCTGGTCCCATAAATAGAGCAAAGCTAAGCTTTAACCTAGCCCCTATCCGTACCCTCACAAATTTCAAAGCAACGAGGCCCAATTACATGTTGTTTCACTGTAGGCACTCTCAACGTGCGGAGGGAACGGGGGCCAGGACCCATTTCCTATGGCGCCGTTATGCTGTACAGAGACACTGTATTCTGCAAACAAAATAGAATTTTACATCGTGTTATGGATCACCAATTAGCCCTGCCAGTCTGAAAAAAAAATCCCGTGTACTCTCAGAAGTTAGCTCGGTGTTTTTATATGTCCCCATGGATCTCTCCTTCTAGGTCAAAGCAGTTCATGAAAGAGGAGCGGAGTAGGTGACGGGGGAGGAGGGTGCGGTGGGTGACCGGGGGAGGAGCCGCATGAGCAGGGGCCAGACGCAGCACTGTGTGGCTGTCCTTGCTGCCACAGTCAGGCTCTCGGAGGGCGGGGTGTCTGCTTCCACCCTCGGGCACCGCTCTCCCTTCTCTGAATCCACAGGCTCGGGGTCTTTCCTGCTCTACCCAGTGCGGCTGCTTTGATTTTCTTCATCCCTGCTCCCTCCCTCCCTCAGAGGCAGACTGGGTTTGTACTGCAGCTTACAACTTCCTTTCTTTTCGACCTTTGGCCAGGTTACTTAAGAATTCTGAGCTACTGTTCCCTCATCTATGAAATGGAAATAATAAGATCTATCTCATAAAGTTATTGCATTATTAAAATATGACATGTGGGATATGTAATCTAGGTTCTGGAACACATTAGTTCGCCCTCAGAGTTCTAATCGAAAACATCCTCTCTAAAGTGAAGAAGGGACCTACTAGACTGTCAACCTGAAGGCCTGTGCTGAGCCCTCCTACTGTTTCCCTGTCAACTCCCCGGGCCTTTCTCTGCCCCCTGGGAGAGGACCTTCCCTTCCGCCTCTTCGACTGCTCTTGCTTTATCATCTCATTGTTTCCTTTTCCTTCCCTCCTGCCAATGTAGATATCCCTCAAGGCGCAGTCCTCATTCCTCCACTGGTACCCCCTTTTTTCCCCTCAAAAGATGGCATTCAATCTTTAGTCCCAGCCCTGACCTCTATCCTGAATTCAGTTTCCAGCTTCCTTGTGAATATCCACATGTGGAGGACATATTACCACCTCACACTCAAAATGTGTACGCACATGAACTTGGGGGCTATGGTATGACTTAAGTTATAGCTTAGCCTCCATGAAAAGGAAAGGTGTCATTGCCCCTCAGAGTCGCTCACTGCATTAAATAATACAAACCAAGTAAGTATTCATGGGAGTATCATCAGTGTTCTGACTATCCCATGAGTATGTTATGAAGTGTCAAATGAGTGCATCAATTCATCACATCAAATGATATATATCTTGTATTTCACAAATATATCATGATTGATATATCAAGTTTATCAGTGAGACTAAGGTAAACATTTCTACTCATATCAAACAAACCTTTATGGGCATAAGTGACACTTATGTCATCATAATGAAATATTATTCTAGACTACAAAAGACAAACACAGGATGGTATATTATTTGTGGAAGTTATTTTCAGTCTTCTTTAACTTTCTCCAGACAATATTGATTTACTGGTTTATCTCAGATGATTCCATCTCAGGATGAATTAAGATTTACTTTACTAATTTAGATTTTAGAATACTCACAAACAGAACAAGAATTTCAAAGTAAAACTAATTCTTCAAGCAAACATCTGCCTTTGCAACATCTGAAAGTTCTTTTTAAATCATTCCTTAGATCTTAAAAGAATTGCAGAGAGGTAAAACTTCTTGGACACATGAATATAGATGTAAACATCCTTAATAAAACACTAAACCCAACAACATCTTAATAGATGCAGAAAATGCATTTGACAAAATTCAACACCCTTTCATGACTAAACACACTTCACAAACTAAGAACAGAAGGTCAGGTATTCACCTGATTAAAAAAACACACCTATGAAACACAGCTAACATTATACTTAATGGTAAAACACTGAATGTTCCCCCAGGATCAGAAATAAGGCATCAGCGTCCACTCATAATTTCCATTGTGCTGGAGGTTCTAGCCAGGACAATTAGACAAGAGGGAGAAGAATGGAAGAAATGAAGCTATCTCTATTTCCAGATGCCATGATTGTTTTGTGTGTGTGTGTGTGTGTGTGTGTGTGTATTATGTTATATATATTATATTATCCTAAGGAATCTACTAGAAAAACTACTAGAACTAATAGACGAGTGTAACAAGATTGCAGAAGATCAATATATAAAAATGAATTGTATTTCTATACACCAGCAGCTATGATGAATTTTGGGCAGGTTACTTAACATTTCTCAGTCACCAGTTCTTCAAACAATCTGAAATTAAAATTAAGAAATCAATTATGTTTATACTAACATCAAAAATAATAAACAAAGACATGCAAGGCTTTCATTCTGAAAACTATGAACATTATAGAAAGAAATTACGAAGACCTACGAGTAAAGTAGAAAGACAGCCATGTTTATGGACCAGAAGACTTAATATTGTTAAAATGGTAACATTTTCCAAATTGATTTTCAGCTTCAATGTAATCCCTATCAAAATTCCAACTAACTGTTTTTTTTTTAAATTCACAAATTGATTCTTTAAAATGCATATGAAAATGTGAGGAAGTAGAATAACCAATCCAATTTTGAATGTTGAAAAAAACAAAGTTGGAGGACTCAGACTTCCTAATTTCAGAAGTTATTACAGAGCGACAGTAAGACACTGTGACACTGAAATAAAGAGAGACCTACAGACCAGTAACTTAGAAAAGAGAGTCTAGAAGTAAATCTTTACATTTAAGGTCAAGATATTTTCATTTTCAACAAGGGTACCAAGAAAATAGCCTGAAGGACAAAATAGACTTTTCAAAAATGGCTACCCACATGCAAAGGAATGAAGTCGGCTCAAAGACTCAAATGTAAGAGTTAAAGCTATAAAACTCTTAGAAGAAAATATAGGGAGTAAATCTTAGTGGGACTGGATTACACAAAGGCTTCGAAGAATCAATTCCCAAAACACAAGTGGCTAAAGAAGAAAAGATAAAATATAGTTCATCATACTTAGAAACTTTTGTATTTTAAAAGATAGCCTAAGAAAAGTTAAAAGACAACCCACAGAATGGGATAATCCTTTTGCTAATCCTACATCTGATAAAGGATTTATATCCAGTCACATAAAAAACACCTTTCAACTAAAAAATAAAAGACAACCTGATTAAAAAAATAAACAAAGGATTTAAATAGATGTCTCCAAATAAGATATACAAATGGCCAATAAGCACATGAAAAGACGCTCAATGTCATTAGCCATTGGGAAAATGCAAACTGAAATCAAAATGAGATACTACTCCACACTCACTTGGATACTTTCTATAATGAAAAAACAGATTAATAGCAAGTATCAGTGAAGTGGCAGAGAAACTGGAACTCTCACTGCTGATGGTGCAATCATTTTGGATAGCAGTCTAGCTGTTACTAAAAATGTCAAATATAGAGTTAGCATACGACCCAGCAATTCTACTCCAACTTTTATACACAAGAGAATTGAAAACATATGTTCATACAACAGCCTGTACACGAAAGTTCATAACAGCATTATTCATAATAGCCTAAATGTAGAAACAACCCAAATGTCCTATAACTGATGATAAATAGATAAAATGTGATTTTCATACAATAGAATATTATTTGGATGAACTTTGGAAACATGCTTAGTGAAAGAAGTCAGTCACAAAGGACAACATGCTGCTTGAGTCCAGAGAAGCCCAATTTACAGATTTCTATCCTAGGGCTGGAGCTGAAAGAGGGCGGGGGGAAATGGAGAGAGGCTGCTAATGAGAACAGGGTTTCTTTTGAAGGTAACGAAAATGTTCAAAATTTGACTGTGGTGATAGTTACACAACTCTGAATGTACTAAAAACCACTGAATTATACACCTTAAGTGAGTGAATTCTATGGTACGTGAACTATATCTCGATAAACCCATTGTTGAAAACTGTCGGATATCTTATCTACCTATCACATCAAAATCTACAGAGTCAAATCCAGCATCCGTTGAAAGCGGATGTAATGACAGATGCTGCTTTTGATGTTCTAAGGGGTGATACTAAAGTTTGGGACACTAATTGACAGCATTATGGCTGTGCCCGCCACAGTCCTGCTTCACTCCATGTGAGGCTCATCATGGCCAACAGCATATGAAGAAAAGGTGCTGCTCTATGACCTGGGCTTGTGCGCAGAGCCCCCTTCTAGAATTCTTTACTAAGAGGGGCCTCTCCTAGTGCATCTCAGACCAGCAGGATCACTATTTCCCAGGAGCTTGTTAGAAATGCAAATCCTCAGACCAACCAAGACTCAAGGAATGAGAACGGCTAGGATGAGGCCGAGTGGTCCATTTACCGGAATTTACCAGAAAATGGTGATACAGCCAAAGTTTCATCTAAAGCCGGGGGACCCAGGTCTCAGCAACCCGCAATCGCCTGGCCAGGTCCCTGGTACTGGAACACAAAGCAATGAAGGCAATGCTTTCGTTTCTGTGCATGAGTGGGCTGACCATTTCTTATATGCCCCATCTTACATTCTCTTGTCCCTCATTTCTGCTTGGCTGCTACAAGAGCAGCTGGCCAGCTGCACACAGGTGTGTCTGGAGAGCCCCTCACCTCAGCTGCACCTGGTGCCTCTTGCTTTCTGCCCTGGGGCTTTCTGTGCCGCTGCCCAGAGCCCCTCAGCATCTGTGCAGACCTGGGGTGAGGGGGCTTAATCTCCTCCAGGAATGGGATTTGGGAGACGGGGTCGTTCAGCATCTCAGGCAGACACTGGCAGAGTCCGTTCCCACGCTCCCAGCAGGCCCCGTCCCCAGCATCCACAGCTATAACCGGCAGAGTAGCCGCTGGGTTAGCTTTCTCTCCTTCCTTGGTCCTCCACCCCTTTGGGATTGTGCCCCTAAAATCCCACCCCCACAAGCCCCTTGTTTTAGGCTCTGCTTCTGGGAGGACCTAGGCACAGTCACTGATCCCTATGAAGATGGGCTAAATGTGCCCCGCTACTGGACCCGCCACCTCAGCTCCCTACTCCCAGGGAGGGTCAAGCAGGTCAAGTGGAAAGATTCCTCCCCTCTCCCCCGCCCCGGCCCCCCACCTCCGCCCTGGCTCGAGAGGAGGAGCTGAGGGCTCCACGCTCCCCTTTCCAGATGTTGACATTGGCATGACACCCAATTTTCAGTTGTGAGCTTAAATAAGTTATTCATTTGTCTCTTATAGTGAAAATCGCATGCAAGGTTGAGGGCAAAAGGGGCCTGGGCTGCGAGCTGGGACCCCAGCTGTGTGACTCCGGGCACCTCTCGCAAGTGCTGCTGGCGCCAGTTCACGTTTCTCTGCCTTTTGCTGCCCACAGTTGTGGGTGTGAGTACCTCAGTCTCCAGGCCTATAAAATGCGAAGGTTGGACAAGAAGCCCAAACAGTCCCCGGTTGTTTCGGAAGAGATGTGCAGTTCATAGAGCTTAAAAAATACATAGGAAATGGGTAAAAGTATATACTCAAAATCAACATTAGCCCAGTCCTGTGCTGCCTCCCGCCCACCCCTAACAAGTTGAACTTTCCAGAACCAGGACCTCACCTGTGTCCCCACAGCCAGTGTTCATGGTCCACTCCTGCATAGGACAGCCCTTGTATAAATATTTGTGCAATGAATGTATCTCTTCTCATGAGAAACAAAAATTGTAATTCCTATCAGAACACAGGTCTGTTTTACACTCCAGGACAGGGCGTTGGTTGTTTCCAGGTGACCCTCTAACCTATACTCATCACTAGAACAACGTATTGTTCTATTTACAGGACACAGGTTTTGAAAAATCACCTGTGCCCTTGGGGGCATCTTTATCCTCTCCCTTCATCATCGGGAGCAGCGCCCTGAGGCGGGCTCCAAGTTCTTCCTTCCCTTTGCACCTCCACGGTCGCAGCCTGGCCCTTCGCGTCAGCTGAGTGCTGCCCAGGCCTTGGACAGCTGCCTGCCTTCCCACCTTCCTCCCTTCCATCCTCCCTCCCTCCCTTCCCCCCAACTCCCTTTGGACTCCTACCTGCCTGCCTCCCTCCCTCCTGCCGTCCTCCCCTCCCCCTCCTCGTCCTCATCCCCTCAGGTCTCAGTCTCTCCATGATAAATGGCTCCCCCTTCTCTCTGCTCAGAGACTACCCCTCCCAGAGGATTTTGGCTCTTCGCTGATTTAATATTTATGTCTTAAGGCTGCAGCTTTGTGCACCTTGCTTTTCTGGTAGACGCCTCTGTCTCTTGGGGTCTTGGAGTGACTGCAAGGTGTCTGCAGGCTCTGGGGTCAGCAAGGAAGGAACAGAGAGGGAGGGGGCTTCTCCCCCCCTCCCCCCGCCGCCCCACTGCACTCCACCTCAGTGGCAGTACCGGCAGGGGGTCATTCAAGAGTTCAAGATTCTGGACGGAATGTAGCTAGAGAAGAGGATAGCCTGGTGCGGCACACTGGCCTCTGGGAAGGCCTGGGGAGGGTGAGGAGGTGCAGGGAGGGTGGGCTGCAGGAGGCCCCCACCGCTTCTGCCGCTGCTCAGGCTGGCTCTGGACCCCCAGATCTCTTCTCTATTGCCAGGCAGGGAGCCTACTGCCAGCCCTGTGTCCCACAGTTCCCTCCCAGCACGGGCGGTACTTGGCTCCTGAGGGGGCGGGGGAGAGGGTGGAAGTTACCTAACCCACCCCGAGGGCTTCCGGGCCAACCACAGTACAAATCCGTGCTCACAGATGAAAAGCAGTTGCTGGTCTGTCTTCTGGCGTGAATCTGCTGCCTCGCTCGGTAACGTACAACAGAGTGCTGCAGTTCTCACTTCCTGATGGTGAGATCTGGGGTTCAGCATCCGGCCCCTCAAATCCATTTCCTCTTATTCTAGACTCAATAGGCACAGAGACCCAGTAACAATACCCCCAGAGGGTGCATCAAGTCATTTTGGAAGAAAACCGTGTATAATTAATCACCAGCTAAACATCACGGCAATCTGCTGTAGATGAGATCACCAAGTGCAGTCCACGGCCAAAGGCACTTGGATCAAAAAAGAGGAGAGAAAGAAGCCCCTGCACATCAGCGGCGCAGGGACACTGGAGCCAGGCTGCCGGGGTTAAAAGTGCAGCTCCGTGTGGGCAGGTCACCTCATTTCTCTGCGCCTCTGTGTTCTCACTGATAAAATGGGCCTGATAATAGAATCTACTTATTAGGCTTGTTTGGAGGATTCCAGGAGTCAATAGATGTAAGGCCAGCAAGTGTTGGCCACCATCACTGTCGTCATCGTGGCTGTTGTTGCAGCAACTGAAGGGCGCTGGGCTTACGGGCCGTAGACAGACTCAGCCACGACACCCCCACCCCCAGACATGCTCCCATCCCCATTTCCAGTGCCTTCCAAGTGAGGGTGCCCCAGCCATGGCCTGACCAGCAGAGCTCTCCTTCAAAAGAGAGGGCCAGATTATTGCTGACATTCTCTACTTACTATCCACAGGAGAGACCTCAAAGGTGTGTTAGGGCAGCGTCCTGCCCGGCTGAGTGCCACGCTGGGCCTGCAGCCGCCAGCAGTGCACCGTAGTCTCCGACCTATGACCTGCCTCCTCCTAGAACCAAGCTATCTCCCTTCTTTTTTCTCTTTTGTCCCCCTGGGGACTGTTGGAGGCAGATGGTCCTTAGGCCACTGCTCTCCTAGGTCGCTGCATGGTGTCGGCTCCTCTCGTTGCGAGCCCCAAGAAAACCATCAGTGATCCCAATCTTGTTCGGTAGCCTGCACATAACTGGGGTGTCATCTCTTTGCAGTGGAGATGACGTGGGAGACTTGGAGCTGCCGACGTAGCTGGCTCTTTTCCATGCTCGACTGCCTGCAAAGATGGTCGCCGCTAATTCATCCTGTCTCCATACATGGATGTGACTACTTCATCAAGGGGTAGTGTCTGTTTTCCGTCCCCTTGACTCTGGGCTGGCCTTGTGACATGCTTCGACCAAGCCCAACAAGCAGAAGCAATGCTGTCAGGTCTGCGTCTAGTCTTCAATGACCTGAAAGCTTCTGCTCTGGCCTTCCGGAAATACTTTAGTCTCCATGCAGAGAAGCTTAGCCTAAGCTACTGAATGAGAAGAGGCCACAGGAGGTTGAAACCCAGCCTTCTAGGGCCTACATGACCCCAGCCCCCAAGTGCCCCATCGGCTGAATGCAACCGCTAGAGTGAGTTTAGGCAAGCCCAGCAGAAGATCTGCCCAGCCAACTCTCAGAACTGCAAGAATAATAAAGGGCTGTGGTTTGAATTCGCGAAGCTTTGGGGGAGTTTATTACACAGTGGTAGCTGACCGATACACCAGTCCCCAAGCCCACACCCATACTCGGGGCATCTGTGCTCAAGCTTACACTGCCCTGTTTCCACGATCACTGAGAACTCACGTGCTCTCACCTTCTAAAGCAGCAAAGAGAACAAGGTACAGGGCGGCAAAACAAAGGTACCCAGTTTCATTTCTTAATTAGCTTGACACAATTAGAATAATAATTAGCTTTTAACAGGTTGTTCCTTTGTTTCTCTCCAGGGTCTCAATTAGGGCTCTCCTTTAGTAGTAAATCTTGAACGTCTCTTAAGTTTTCCAACAAGTCCTTACCTTACTTCTACCCGAGTTCCAGTTTACATGTTTTTCTTGACTTTCTTGACGCGCAAAGGCCTTTGAGCCTAGTTCCCAGTTCCACATCCCAACCCAGAATTTCTCTCTCTCTCTCTCTCTCTCTCTCTCTCTCTCTCTCAATGGCTACAATATACCAAAAGGCAGATTCTTCCCTGGACTCCCACTGGCGGAATCCTTGGTCTCGCCTCGCCTTACCCCTTGCCAACGCGCTCGCGCTCTGCTGCAGCACCGGAGAGGGGAGGGCAGAAGGGTCACTGCGCAAGATGTTCCTAGACGTGGCGCATGCAGGCAGCTTTGGTGCTTCTTTCTCTTACTTCCGGGTGAGTAGAACATTCCTAAACCACACTGGTTAAATAACTACAGTGATGCTCATTTTCAGTTATCCTTCAAAAGCATTTATTATCATTATACACGTACATGACACAAGTTTCTTATAAAAATTAGAAATCACAGACCCAATAAAAGGTTGGGGGGGCGGTGGCTGAAGCACTCACAAATGTATCGCTTTGAAATAACTATGCTAAACATTCAGAGATAATTACTCCAGATTTTTTCAGTCATGTTGAAATAATTATAGTGAAAACAATTGATCATGGTATGTGTACTAATTTTAACTGGCTTATTTCATGCAGTATATTATGAATAGACCTTTATGTTAACATGTACACACTGATAACGCATTTAATGGGATGGAGCAACATAATGTCTCCTAGTTTTCTGCTGTCTGAATGTGCCACACACATTTGGATATTTTGTTTGTTTGGTTTTTGTTTTGTTTGTTTTTTTAGTGAATCCCCTATCGTTGGCTATGTAGATTGCCCCTGCTTTTATTTGTTTTTTTAAGGATTTTATTTATTTATTTTTAGAGAGAGGGGAAGAGAAGGAGAGAGAGAGGGAGGGAACACTGCTGTGAGAGACAAACATCGATCAGCTGCCTCTCATACCAGCCCCGACAGGGGCCCAAGCCCGCAACCCAGGCATGTGCCCTGACCCAGGATCGAACCGGCGACCTTTTGTTTTGCAGGACAACATCCAACCAACTGAGCCATGCCGGTCAGGGCTGTCCCTGTGTTTTAAAATGTGTTAAACAACACTGTAGGTAACATGCATGGATATTTGTAGTTTTATGTACATCATTCAATTAATTCAAAAATCCCTATCATTTTACATTTAGGTTATTAACAGCTCCTCTATAATTTAATCAGCACAATATCTTTTTTATGTATCTTTGCAGTTTCAGTAGTGATTTGTAAGTGAGCAAGACTGGCATTGTCTGTTAAAATTCAAAGTCACCTTGAACCATGAAACACAGGATGACCAAGAAAAGTCTGATAAACCTTTCATTAAAAGCCTCTGGTGTTCAGGGGACCTGCTTAGCATGCCGTGGCTCTAGTACACAGATTCTACATTGCTTGTCCATTGGTACTTGGTCCCTGGCCCATCACAACAGCGGCCCAAATCGTTATGTAGCTGGGAGGAGCGGGGAGGTGGACGCCAAGTCCCCATCCGGCCTGCGAGCAGCTGCTGAACACCATGTTTCCATGCACTCTACCCACTGCTAAGGACCTCCGCCAAATCAGAGGCTGAATCCAGAAGATTTCCCCTCAACAATGTGTCTTCCCACACTGTTCCTGCCTGCACCCTGGCGCAGCCTTCAATCGCTTCTTCTGGGTCCCCGGCTGGCGGTGGTGCTCTCCAGCGCCCCTCCTCCAGGACTTCAGTGCACGGGGCCTGCCCCCCCACCCCCGCCCCCCTGCTCAAACGACAGCAATGGCAACAAGTAAAAATACTTTCCTGAATGGGCACTGCTGAATGCATAAATGAATAAATAAACAGCAAACCAACAATTAATGTAGGGGCTCAGGGAACAAAGATGAGGCAGTTATGGTTCTTTGTCTTCCAGTGACTCACGTCTGATAAGAAGGACAGGCAAACCCGCAGTGGGAGAGCAGTGGGAGACAGAATATTCCAGAGTCAGGTAGGAATATGGTGAGAAGGAGTCCAGAGGTACCTCACTGTGCCTGGCTAAACAAGGTGAACCTGGAACAGGTAACCCATGAGCTGATTCTCAAAGGAGAAATAAGAGTCTGAGGGAAGGACCAAGGGGATCCCTGTCCCTGCCTCTTTGTGCCCGATGGAGAAGCTGCCTTTTCCGGGAGGCACCCTGGCCCTGTACAGCTGGTGCTCAGGATCCACTGCCCTGCGCCCTGGCCCCGGCCTCAGTGCAACTATGATGGACAGCTCTCTGCAAGCCTCCAGCCACCCACGTCAAGGGTGCCAGATGTCTCTGCCTTGCTGCCACGGGGTCCTGCCCAATGATGTGCAGGTGCAACCTGGACGTGCTGGGAACTAATGCACCCGGGTGCTGGAAACAGGTGGCCAAATGGCCACCTCCCACTGCCCAGTTGGGCGGCCCTGAGGCACGCTCTGTGTGGTGCTACTGAGGGTCCGCCAGGGGCTGGGTTCCGGGGGGGGGATAACCAGCGCATCCCCGCAGCCCGTGGCCAGCCTCTCCTCTGGCCCAGCCGCGCTTCGCCCACTCCCTCGCTTCTGTCCGGGGGACCCCACCGCCCAAAGCAACTACATGCGACCGCGCTCTTGTCTCAGACTCTGCTTCTGGGCAAACCTCAATTGAGACACGCTGTAATGCTGTCTGTGATTTTGGGGGTCCTAAGGAAAATTTGGGGCTCAATCTTAGATCCAGGAGCCAAGGAGGAAAGAGCAAACAGGTCCCTGTGGGGTTTAAGTCTGGCTTATCCTTGTCTGACTTTTCACTGCTCTCATCTCGCCTGGCACAGGCTCTGCTCCCTTGAACTTGAGGAATCCTAGCATGTTCTTACCACCTCTGTGCTGCCTGCCCTGGAGGAAGCTTTCAGACGCTGCAGCAGCTCCCACACAGGTCTGCTTAATGACTTTCTGGAAGAAATCAGAGGTGACACAAGCCCCATAGAGTATCATGTTGTGCCAGCTCTGAAGCCCTACGCCCTGGGCGACTGGAGAAGGACGGGACAGATGGCAACTGTCAGGCCTTTAATTGCACGATGTTCCTCGGACGTGGTCAGGGGAAGGCTGTGCTTGGGGCTTGGTTCCTGTCTCATCCCGGGCAAAACCGAGGGCAGCAGGGACAGCGTCACTCCTCCCCATTCCCTCCTCACGGGCCTTCTCAAGCCCCGGGCGTGTGAGGTGGAGAAGCTTCACCGTGGGGTCAGAGTGAGCGTGGACACCCTGGGGCGGTAGCTACAGGACGTGCCCCATGAGTTCAATGCTGGGGTGTCCGAAGGAAGGCCCAGCCTGGGCCGAGTTGGTGCCTAAACCCCTCAGCACGTCCTCTCCTCTCCCTCTCGCCTCCAACGGCTTTGCCCACTGTCCCTTAAGCTCCCAGCACCCATCCCTACCCCACACCCAACATTAAGGTTATTTAGGCAGAAAAAAGTATGTGAGGCCCAGAGCTGTAAAAGAGAGACAGCTAACATTTCACTGTGCCCTATGGGTTTATAAGATGCCATTTCGACACCTCCTCTGAGCCTCGATGTGATGCTGTGTAGTAAACATTTTTGCACCCCGACTTTACAAATGGGGAAAAGAAAGCGCGGAGAGGTTGCCTGACATACTCAAAGCCACCCACCCAATGGGGCAGGTGCCAGAAGAGGAACCGCGGTCTGCCTGTCTTGCTGCTAGGCTCCCCGTTTTCTTCATCTGTTTTCTCTGGGCGGGAGGCCCGTCAAGACCCTTGGTCTCTGCCACAGGGACTGTCTACAGAGCTGGCCTGGGAAGGCAAGAGAAGAGGGATCATGAATTCTGTGTCACGGGGGCCGCGTGGCTCTCCTCCCTCTCCAAGGCCCCGGGCCCTGATGAGATCTCCCCCTTGGTATGGAGGCCCCCCACTCCACGGTGCCCTGTGTCCTTGAAGCCAGGCACGCAGAAGGGGCGTTTTCATTCACGCATTCATCTGTTCATCTGCACACCCACACCTGTTTTCCAGTGCCCCACCATGGGACGTGGCTGGCACATGGGGGGGCTGGCACGTGGGGGGAGGCTGGCACTCGGAGTAGAATCGCGAGGGCACAGGAAGTGTCTCCCCAGAGCGCTGTACCACAGGACCCGGGTGTTCCAGGAGGGAAGGACCAGCCTGCAAGACCAGCAGAGAACTGGGCTATGACCCAGGGAACAGCCCCGCACTCACACCTGCCTGCCCAGCTATAAAACTGTCCTTGTTTCAAAGGGGTACAGGCCATGCTGTTCCCTGCAGCCTCTTAGAAAAATCCAGAAGAGCTGCTTCTCGGTGCCCACCCAGTGTTCAAAGACCCCACCGTGCATCACGCCCAGGCCAGGATGGTATCAGCGCCTGTGCAGAGCACCGGGGCAGGAAAGGGTGCTGGTTTGAGCGGGGCGGGGCTGCCAGGGAGGCCCCTCAGTGCTCCAGGGGCAGGTGACGCTGGCATCGTGCTGCCCTGCGCTCACCTCGGACTAGCGTCCAGCTGCGGGGAGACCGAGCCTCTGCCAGGGCCGCAGCCCGGCTCCAGCGGCAAACGTGAAGCCTGTGCGCATGCGCACACCTGCGACTCTCCAGACCAGCTGTGTCGGGGTCACCAGCATCCCGTCAGGGGGCCCTGCTTCCGCATGACTGCGTTCAGGGGATGGGGCCGCCCTGTGAGTCCCACAAAGACAGTGATTTATCTCCAGGCCCTGAGGGCTGGTTCTCGTGTACTTTCAATGAGCTGTTTCTACTCACAGCACTTCTATCATCACCAAATGTGTGCGTTTTCCACACCAAGCAATTCTCCAATTCTCAGTGTCCAGGGATCCAATTCGATTCTGACACGAACCACCTGTGGTTGTCTGATATGACACATGAGGGGGCTCAGGCCCACAAGGCTGCCCCCTCCTCAGGTGCCAGTCACAATCCAGGGCCCCGTCCTTCTGACCAACGGGCAATAAACCGGGGGTTCCCGCGACCCCCTTCTCAGTTTGATAATTTGCTAGAACAGCTCGCAGAGCTCAGGAACACCTTTTACTTATCACCACCAGTTTATTATAAGGATACAGCCCAGGAACAGCCAAACAGAAGACACGCACAGGCCAGGGGAGGTGGGGGTGTGGAGATGCGCGGGGCTTCCACGCCCTCCCTCTGCACGTCATCCTTCCAGCAGCTCAAGTGGCCACCAATCCAGACGCTCTCTGGAGCCCAGCCTCCAGGGGTTTCCGTGGCGGTTCCATTACGGAGGCGGGACTGAGTCAATGCCTGGCCATCGGGGGTTGAACGCGATCTCCAGCCCCCCTCCCCTCTCTGGAAGTTGGTGAGAACAGCGTAAGTTCCAAGCCTCTCATCATGGTTTGGTCTTTCTGGTGACCAGTGCCCATCCTAAGCTATACAGGTGTCCCCAAGAGTCACGGCATTAAAGCAAAAGATGCTCCTATCACCTGCAACACTCAGGATATAACGGAAGTTCCGGAGCTCTGTGTCAGGAACTGAGGATAGACTAAACACATAGTTCTTATTACGCCACCCTCTCCAGTCCATTGGCTCTGGCAAGTCCCCTCTCTGTGTGGGCCAGAGAAGCCCACCCATTCTGCCACTCCGAACATCCTGGGACGGGGTGTGAATGGCCCTTATAAAGCAGAACCCGTCCCAAGTCCTCAGGCCGCAGCATGAGGGAGCCGGACTGTGCTCCCATCGCACCGAGCGGCGGGCCGTCCGCTGGCAGCACAGCACACGCGCACTTTACGCACGTCCCTCGGACGCTCCTCTCGCCATCTGAACCACCCCGGGGCCCGGCGCTGGCTACGCAGGCTTCTGCCACCACAGGGGAGGCCATGGCCCCAAAGCACATCCGCAGGCTTTCAGCGGAACGCCGGGCGCTGGGAACCCCTGCCAGATCTCCGCCAGCGCGCTCACGGTTTTTCTAAAGCAATGAAAGTACGTGAACCACTGCTCTGACAGTGTCACCCAGCCCTGCGTGGACATACTTTATCCACTTCAGTTTAAAGCCCTCCGGACCTGGAGGAGGCGGTTGCACGAAAGGAGAAAACACCAAAGGCAAGCCGAGCAGAGGAGGTCCGGAGCGCGGCTCAGGCGCGCTCCTTCCCACCGAGCGCGCCCCACGTCCACCCTGCTTTGTGGCAGGCGGGGGCAGCAAGAGCTGCGCTTAGTTCATAACTGACAAAGAACAAAGAGGCCTTTTCAAAAGTTTTGCGGGTCCACGGATGCGAGCCAAGCTGTGATTACAGTGCGTGTTTATTCCTAAGGGTCCACATAAAGAATCCACCATTTTGCCCAGAGGGAGGGACAAAAAGCAAGTTGTCCCCAGTCTATGGTGCCCAAAGTGGCAGAAAGCCGGTGTAAAACCAGGGAAGGCCCACAGATGACTCATCCAGCTGGGGGAAGGTAAGCACATTATCGTCTTTCCATTTGTCTTCAACTCTGGCACCTCTATTTGTTCCAATGAGACAGGCAACGTTTTAATTGGAATGCTCACTTGTCTTCACTTTTCAAGAGGAGTGGAGGAAGGCTGTGGTGTTTGGATAATTAAATCCATAACTCCTATGGTTGTAAGTGTATACAACTAATCAAGGATAGTGTGTGCATTAGAGAGAAAAAGGGACAGCGGGGGAGGGGGGGCGGAGGGGGGACGAAGGGGGGTGCCGGGGAAGGCAAGTGAGTTGGACGGAAACCAAGGGATAAAGAGGGAAAGGAAGTGGCTGAGGTCGGCCTGGCAGTGTGCGTGCCTGGGAATGAATGAGACACACAGAGGGAGAAGCGGCTCCTGAAGGCTGTGTTTGTATGCAGAGCTGGCGGGGTCAGAGGGCGGAGGCAGAGGGCGACCTCAAGACTGGAGGCTTGTGTGTGTGAGAAACAGCTGGATGAAGAGACAGAGGGAAATTAGGAAGCCACCAAAGACTCTGTGTGTCTGTGTGTGTGCGCATGTGTGTTTCAGGGAGAGAGACAGCAACAGAGAAACTGAGAACGAGCTGAGTGTGTGAGTTGTGCAACAGAAAAAAGAGAGACAGAAAGAAAAGGAATAAAGGAGGCCTGTGAGGCGGGGAGAGCAGGCAGCTTTGTGTGTGTGAGTTCATGTGTGTGCGCACGCGTTTTGATCAGTGTTTGGTTAAGGCATGCCATCTTTCTATTTTAACTGTATGTTGCTTATTTTCATTTAAAAAGTAGTACATAGTCATTAGAAATAGGAATATATTGAAAACTGAAGGGAGGAAGAAATCACTCAAGCAGGCCTTGCATTTTTCTCAAATGTAGTTGTAAATCCTATTTAATTGGGCTTCTGAATTCAGAGGTGAAATTCACCTGAAATAACCTGCACTAAGTGCTTTGCAAAGAAAGCACCAATAAATGCTGTGGCCAGTTTACATTGTATTTTTTGGCCTATACTTTTCTGAGGAAGAAGCTTTTCCAAGAGAATTTCCTGTTTTCAATCAGAGAGTTGACCAAATAAAGAAGGGTAGTGATGAATTACGAAATCCTTCCCTTTAAAGCTTCAGCCAGATGCCAGTGGGACAGGAGGACCCAAGTCTCCACGCCCCTGAGGGGCGGCCTGTTCATGCCAGGTGAGAGCCCGTCTGGGCCTGGCAAGGACAGCGTGTCCTCCTCGCTGCAAGAAATGCCAGCTGTTCTTCGAAGCAAAACCTCTGCTTGTATTGCTAACTTCAGTGGTCTCTTGGTTGGCTAGAACTTCAGACTTACTATGTTATGAGACCATCTATATCCAAGACTGACTTCATATTGTCTTTATAGGTCTGGGGATCGAGTTCCTGGCTCACAAACTTAAGCAGTGGGACACATCTCCATTGTCTTCTGGCCTTTGATACCAGACAGAAGGCCAAGGCCAGCTGAACTTCATTACAGCCTGACCTCTTCTTATTAACTTCGCTTTACTGTGCTTCACAGATGTTGCAGGTTTGGGTTTTTTGTTTTGTTTTTTTTTCTTACAAATTGAAGGCCAAGACCTTTTACCAGCAAAAAGATTATGACTTGCTTTATTACAATGGTCTGGAACCAAACCTGCAGTATCTCTTGAGGTATGTACTTTGAATATCTAATAATTTTTAAATTATCTTAAATAGCTGGATGCTCACTGAATTTTCTCACTTTTCTTTGATCACAGAGTCCAGTGATCTGGCAAGGTGCTCTGGGCATGGCTCTTTTCCTTCAGATTTTGCCTGTAATGAGGAGCAGTCTTTTAACACGGGCCCGAGGGAGGCTCAGGGAAAGTGATCTGTTTGTAGCTTTGTTTCTTACTTGTCAAAAACTGTTGTGGCGTTTCTTCAGGATCAGCTTTCATCTTTGCCTCTTCTCTGTCCTTTCTATCTATAATCTCTTCTCTCTCTCATCTTTGGCATTACCCTTAGAATTGTTGGAAAAATTCCCAATTTGCCCTTCTCGTCCCTCAACGGACTTTTCCTTATTCCCTCTGGTTTGGTCTATGCTGGATGGCAGGGGTGTGAGCTCTGCGTCTGCCTAGAATCCCTGACTTCAGGGGACCACTTAGCCTCTTCCCACCCCAATTCCATGTGGTTCAGGTGGGTCGGCTCCCCTGCCCAGGCCCCTGAAAGGTGACCGTACACCAATCTGAATGATCAGAGGACCTCATCCCCATGAAATTGGTTTAGATGGGGGTCAAGTCAAGACAGGCTAACCAGGGTGTTAAGCAGAATCACAGGATTTTGGCTGGAAATATAAGGAAAGGCTTCACTTTTCTCTGGGATGTGAAGCTGTAAGGACTATGCAGTTGGGAGTTGACTGGGGGCCACGATTCCTTCCTATGGCAACAGCTTGCCCAAGAATGAAGTAAAGGGGAACAGAGAGACTGGGGGAGGGAGACTGGGGGAGGAGAGGGAGGGGAGGAGGGCCGGAAGGTGGAGAGGGAGAGGGAAGGAAGTTAAGACCTCAAAACATCATTAAAGAACCTTGATCCAGGTGAGCCTGACTTATTCCCCACAATGAGCCAGTACGTTCCTCTTCACTTTACCAATTCTAAGCTGGTTTTCTCTACCCGAAAACCACTGAGACTCCAAACCAGGACAGCCCGTCCTGCCAGACCGTGAGGGATGGGATTTTCTCCTGAGCCCCAGGGACCGGCTCTCGAAGACTTCCTTCATGAGAGCAGTCTAAGAAAAGCCGTAATGGCCGGCACATTGGTTCCCAAGATTCTTCCTAATCCTATCCCTACCTAAACCTTTTCACATGTGTGGAGACCGTATCTTCCAAGGTGCCTTCACCCATTTCTTCAGCCTTTTCTGGGGTTTTTTTTTTTTTTTTTTTCTTGAGTCTGCAGGGAAGAGTCAAGAAGGAGAAATCCAAAAACTTGTCACTTGGAGAGAGCACAAAGGCCCAGTTCGTCCGGAAACAATGATTTCTCCATCAATGGGCACTCACTGAATAACAGTGAATGCTAATCCTACGTACATTAACTCCACAGACTTGATGTCCGTTCACATTTTTAATCCAAGGCCAACAACCCTGTAATTACTGGGACTCCTCTAAGATTCGCACGGCAGGGTGCCCCGCAGGCCCAGCGGTGCGCAGGCCGTGCGCGGCGGTACTTCGGGTCTGCCTAGGTCCCCTGATGGGCAGCTGGAAGGGGCTGCCCCGGGGCTGTTGGCGGGTCAGCACTGACCGCTGAAAGCACCGCCATCTTTTCTCTGCCCCCCCACTCGGAATACTGTCCGCTGCCTTTTTAAAACACAGCTGACAACAACGCCGTAGACGGCTAAGGTGAGCAAATGTGCCTAGTACTGTCCTGAGCGCTGTTTATGAAAATGTTTTTATCATTACCATTATCATCACAATTATTATCAGCAGCCGAATCCCACCTCAGCATCAGGATCTTAGCATTCACTGTCCTGTCTGCTGGAAGCCCCGGCCCGGCAGGCCTCGAGGCTCGCCCCGCAGCTTCACTCGGCTCTTTATTAAGAGGAGCGTCTCCTGGGGGATGGCAGTCGAAGGGACCCCGCTCCACGCCCCCTCCTTCCTCTGATCCGTGTTCTCCTCCATCCTCCTGACCTCCGCCTGACGTGCAGCCTACGTACTTATCCGTGTGTACTGTCTGACTTTTTCCTCTAGAACATAAGCTCCATCACAGACTGTTTTATTACTTGTAATTTTCGTTAGAGATTCTGTTAAATTCCTCTTGTCAACTGTTTTATACTCTACAAAACACATGCACATGATTTATTTATTGAGTATTTACTAAGTGCCAGGAGCTGCTCTAAGCACCTGCTCTGCATTCCAACAAACGCTGTCGGATGAGCACCCCACCGCCCATTTTCAGAGGGAGAAACCAGGACACCGAAAGGTTAATTAAGGTGCCTGAGGTTATGCAACTTGTAAGTGTTAGAGCGGGGCTGGAACCCTGAGAAGTCCAGCTCCAGAGCTGCGTTCTTCGCCACCTCACCACATGCAGAAGGACGCTCTGGGGTCTCTTATCATTATCTGTTGTAATTACTATTTACCCACGGTGGGACCCAGGCCCACGGGTGAGGGACCTGCACTCGGTCGCCGCGGAGAGCCTGCTCGTGCTCCTGGGGCGGAGTCCAGGACCCATTTCCTGACCAAAACACTCAGCTCTTCGTAAGTTCAGCTGTTGCCCCATCCTCCACTTGGCCCGGTCTTCGTGATCTCCGCTGGACCAGTGAAGAAACTGCGGCTTCAAGGGCTCTAAAGACCGTGCGGAGATTGCATAACCACTAACCGACAGTGCTTTTAAAATAAACTGTAAGTAGCACCAAAGTGAATGGTCTTTTTTGTTGTTAAAACATATACATGATTTAAATGTATGAAAACGTGTGTGCGTGTAATGCCTCTGGAAAAAGTCTGGATGGAAGAGCTGCCACTCTCATTGTCTTTCCTCACGAGTTTGTGCCTCTCTCCTTGCATGTCACTGGGTCTGCAGGGGACATGCTGCTGCCACTCCTCACAGGTTTCCGCAGCAGACCGAGCTCCTCTGTCCTCCTCCTGGAGTCCCACATGGCACTTGGGCACACTTTGGTCCCATCCTCTCATCTGATGGGGAAACGGATCCTCGGGGAGGTGAAATGACTGGCCCAAGGCCATCCAGCCAGTGAGCAGCGGAGACACTGGCTGCAGAAACCCTAACGTGGCCTTGTTTCCACATCACGCTGACTCAGAACACAGCCAGGCCATTCCAGATCCGTGTGTGTTCCTGGCACACACCCGAGGAATGACCCCCGTGCCCCGGGTGAGTCTGGAAGTGAGATGATAGTGACTCTGGTCTTGACTCTGCACCCTGAGTTCCAAACACTTGGCTTTTACACTCATGTACCCTCAACATCATTTACGTGGACGTCCATCCCACGCAGACGATGCTCTTACACGTCGCAGGCGCCTCCCACCCTAGAGCGCCTCTCGCTCTCATCCACAGGGTTAAAGCGTCCACAGAGTTCTACGGCAAGAACATGTTTGGACATTGGTGCTAACAGGTGGACATTTTGGTGTGAGAAATAAGGGGTCAAAAGTGTTAGGTTTAAGGAAAGATGGCTTTTGAGTTTGGCTCTTTTGGGACCTCCCTGTTTTAGATGTGGTGAGATAGGCAGGGGGCTGCTCCATACACTTGCGACGCTGGGAGAGGAAAATGTGGTCCAGGGTGAAGTCTGCCTACGCTCTTAGCATGAGTAGCTCAACACAGTCACGGGTGGTCTCCCTGTTCCCCAGACCAGGAGGACTTCACACACAGGGCTAGGTTCAAAGCCTTCTTCTCATCACGCTCAATATATGTTTGCTGAAATGTCCTCTGAGCGCAGAGCCCCCTGTAACCAACAAATCAAGACAGGCGGGCTATCAAGGATTCGGAAAGTTGGGGGATTGGCCCAAAATGGTGCCATGTCGTTGTGAGCGAATGAGCCAAGAAGATTGGCCTCCGCCCCAAGACTGCCCTGTTGATTCCCCTTCCTCATCGACCTCACTCGGAGCTCAGGACCCCCACTGCTGCACTGCATGCAAGTGAATGCACACAGCACTCTGGGTGCCTGGAGACAGGAGGCAAGTGGGTAGTGTTCACGTCTCAGGAGGGAAGTACAGGAGGAGTTTCACCTAAGCTCTACCTGGGGCTTCCAGCAGTGCTCTGGGGGTCCTCTGCCCACTAGATGACACGGCTGTCGGCTGGAGGAGGGACATCCCAGCAGCGGCTGCTGTGTTCCTTATTGGCTCTTGGCCCTGTCCCCTAAAGGCAATGTAGAGTCACAGACTTTCCGAGCAGGCGAGACCCCTGCAGATAATCTAAGCCAACCCTTTCGTTGTACCGCTGACCAGGTGAGGCCCTGGGAAGCACTTTTCCCACGTTTAACGACCCAAACCAATGTGTTTTGACATCAAGCTTTTTCCCCCTCTAACATGGAACAATTTTCTACAATTGTTTTGCTTCTCCAGACTATAAAACATAAAGGTAGATGGGGAAGATTCACTTCCTAATCCTGTCTTTTTTTTTTTTTTTTAAGACAGTCAAAAAGCATCTTTCCCTTATTGCTTGGGTAAAGCTTCCAACAACAAGAATGGGCTTGATTCCATTTGCTGTTGTAAAGCCCGCTTCCACCTAGAGAGCATGTCTGTCAGTGCCCCGGAATTAGGGGCTGGAATTCCAGATGGATCTGGACAAGGAGATGACCATTTCTGGGTCACCCAGCTGCCCAATGCCCTCGGGCGGCCGCAGCAGCGGGAGGGTAACCTAGTTTGCTTAGGAAATATTGCAGATGTCCCAGTTTGTCGGATGCAGTCCTAGAAAAGTATTGGCACTGTCCTGTTTCTACAGCTCACGCAGTGAAGCCTGACAAAGCCCGCTGCCCCTTCTGCCTGGTCAGCCGACACACCGCCCCGCCTCCACGGTGCCCCCTGCCTCGACTCGCCCCCGAGTCTTCATTTCCTTTGAGGGGATCCTGGGCTGGATCAAGGCTAGCCTCACATATCAAGGTGGCCGTGTGGGGTGAGGGCCCACTTCTCAGAAATCTTTTCAGGGATATTCAGACCCTATTGGTTGGGGAGCTGGAGCCACCGGCCAGGACTTCGGGGTGTGCGGCTGGGCTGGGCGGAAGCAGAAGTGGGGGAATGGGAAGGTGAGGGGCAGAACCAGCGGGGGCTGGCGGGGCAGCACTGGGGTCAGGGAGGCAGGACACTGGACATCCTGTTCCAGCTGTGCTCCTAATTATCCACGTCACCCTGGGTAATGCCGGTCGCCTCTCTGAGCTTCAGCTTCCTTATCTGTAAACTAAGAAGGCCTAACTATTATATAATGGTGGGGCCAGGGGAGCTGACAGCAGTTTGAGATGTTGAAGTTAAGCCTAAAGGTCACACCTCCCAGATCTCCAGAATATAGTTCCAGATCCTGCAGCCCGGACCCTCGGGGGGGTGTGGAAAATGCCAGGCAGGACCGGAGGCGCGGGGGCGGGGGCGGGGGGCGGGGGATGTGGATCATGGCAGGCTTGGCCGCCACGCTCCCAATCCGGGGCACAGCTGTGCCCTCCTGCCCCCTACACCCCACCCACCACCCAAGGGCATTTATGGATTTCCAAGTAGCAAAAGCTCCTACCCACCTGGAAGCTGGGCACCCCGTTTCCTGGGAAGGCTGAGGGCAGGGCCTCTGTCTGAGTCACCACATGTCGCCTGTACCCAGCACAGGACGCAACACTCCAGCGGTGCCCAAGAGCTCTTTACTGAAGGAATAAATTAATCTGAGTTTCCTTTCCCTCTAATGCCAAGGAAAACTCACAGCTGGCTTTCCTTCCACGCGCTGCGTTACGGGGAAAGGGCAGGTGTCACAGACAGGCGACTGGAAAGCCTTCCTTGTACACGGGCATGAGAGCCGGCAGCCTGCGCAGCCCGGCGCAGCGGTCTGAGATGCCAGGACACGCACAGCCCCGAAGATGAGGGGAGCCGTACTTGGGTGGGAAAATATTTTCGAGGGGTCTGGGGCCAGAAACTTAGAAGGATGGGTCTTCCTGGGTTGTCGCTTTCAGGACAGAGGGGTGCATCTACGGCTGGGTACGCACCCTGAGGGGTCCAGGGCACCAAACTGTCTTTGCTGGAATCGCCTTCCTTCTCTACAAGTAGCTCCGTGTGCGTTCTGGGATGTGGGATCCAGATTTCATGCAGCAGTAGAAATAAAATTAAAAATGGATACACTGTATAGCATATAAAAATATATTTTTAAAAGGGAAGCCCAGGTAAAGCTGGGACTATGGATCAGGCAACTAAATTCATGCCAGGGTCCCTAAAGGATAAAGGAGAGGGGAGGGGAGGGGAAAGAAGCGACAGGAAAGAGGCGTGTGGCATGGCTGCAGCACGTGGTGCCCTGGCCGGGGAGAGTGAGGACTACAGGTTCAAGTTCCAGCTCAGCCATGTAACTAGTATTATGACCTTGAGGTATCTCTTCCAGAGTCTTGGGTTCCTCATTAGTAAAGCAAAGGTGGTTGGATGTGAAGAGCGCCAGCTTTCTATTCTTCTTTGGTTTGGGAATTATTTTAAGACAAGCTAATGAAGTTTGGATAAAATTAGAACTGGGTGAGTTTTAAAGAACTCACTCACCCTGTTCTCAGTGACAGATTAAGGAACAGAATGGAATTCCAAATTCCTTTGTGAACCTTCTTGATGAAGGACTTGGGAAACATCTGCTTCTGTGGGCATAGGGTGGAGAAGACTGATTAACTTGACTTGAAAATATTTTTTTCAAAAACAATAATGTCAGTGAGTCACTCCTCCCTTCTCGTCTAGCTCTTTCTCCCTCAAACCATCAAATATTCCCCAAATATCTAAAGAACAAGCTCAAAATCAATTTCTGAAATAAGCATCCTACTGATACCCTCATGCCCAATTTACCTTTTAAAGAATGGATGTAATTCTACATTTTTACTAGGAAGCTAAAAATCTTTAAGATATTTGTTGAAACCACTCTAACAGAAACCTGACATCTTACATTTGGATTGACCTGTTTATAAATACAGTGAATTCCCTCCAAGTGAATCAAATACACAAGATTAGTATCCCTAACAAGAGAATGACATATTGCAAGTTAATTTGTTAAAGTTAGGTTTTGAATTCTAGTATAACTAAAAAAATAACTGGATTCCAGTATCTTAAGTCTTGAGCTCCACTTCCAATATAGCTTGTGCTAACTCATTATAATCTCTGAGCAAAAAGAGAAAAAAATAAATAAACCCTTCTATTTGAACGTACCAGAGGAAGATTAACAGCAGGCAGAAACTACAGGGGATTTGGTCCTTGAAAAAAGCAAATCATGTCCGGTGACTTTTATGTTTATACTGGGTTTGTCGTCCAGGAACCCCGCCGGCCCTGTGGCCCAGCACCCTCACAATTCAAGCAGGAAGCTGAAGTATCATTGGCCTGAGCCCGAAAACTGTGTTTGGATGGACTGCTGAGGGGCTGAAGTTGAACAGTGGGGGATACTGGAAATGACATGCCTCAGAAGGAGGAACCCCCCCAAATCTTCATAAAAGCTCCCCTTAAATCCTTGGCTGACCCTGAACTGTGCATGTGCAGACCAGACTGCAAGGAGGCAGGAAAAAAAGGGGGCGTTGCCAAGTTAAAGAGTTGGGGAGATTTCAGCTACTGCCCACCTATGGGGAGACCAAATTTAGAATTTGGGTCTCACCAATCAGACCTTTTCACATAACCCCAGAAAGGCCAGCATTATGGGGAAAGACTGCATCTCAGGACTAGAGGGAAAACCCAGGCACTTGCCCAACGAAATGCAAAACCAAGCCTCTGCAAGTGCATGATACACCAGTAATCTAGCTAGGTGCTAGAACAAGACACAACACTCTTCAGAAAATAACAGAATCCACAGTCTCTACAACATATCATCCACAACATCTAAGATACAATAAAAAATTACCACACATGCAAAAATATTTGACCAATATTTAAGAGAAAGATCAGGTAATGAAAGTGAATCCATAAATGACTTGGGTTTTATACTAATTAAAAAAACCCTCTAAAATGTGTTCAAGAGTCTTAGGAACAAGTTGATTATTATGAGTGAAGAGATGGGAAGTTTCAGAAGAGACATGGAAACTAAAAAAGTAAAAATAAAAAAAGAACAAACCCAAAACCCAAACGTAGCCTCAGCCTCAGCCCAGGAACAGTGGAAATGGTGGGGTGGGGGGGTAAAGAAAAGAAAAGTCTTAGAAAACATATGTGAGATAAAAACCTTAAAATGAAACTAAGCCTTATACAACAAAGTGAGAACCACGATGGACTAATGAATGGTACTGGACTAGCCTTCCTGCTGAAACAACGATAAAACTGGACAAAACGCATAAAGCAACAGTTTGGATTTTTGAGAAACGCACAAGGTGAGGCCCATGCTCACCTGGCTTTCTACGCTTTAGTCCTTTTCAGATTGCAGCGCAACGAGGAAGCCAAGCGATGCTCAGTGGTTTCAATGAACAGGGGAGGATCAGAGTGCAGGGCAGGAGTGGCAGAGTAGGGAGAGCAGTCCTGAGAGGTTCCCACAGTCTGCACAGGGTTTGGTCACATGCCAAGGTGCACACGGCCCTGGTGAGGGTCCATGAAGCCTGGCCGTGAACAGCTGCTCAGGCGCGGTAAGCTGGACAGACATTCCAAAAGCAGAACAGCACTCAGAGACTTAGGAATTCTGACCAGGTAGAACAGAGTGGCCTGGCTGCACAATCTGGATAAAAAGGCCACAGCCAGGGAATAAGACCACTCTCGGCCTAGACTGCTCTCTACCTAGACCTATCTGGGCAAAAATATATAGCGAGCTTCAAAAAGATCAAGCAAACCAAAGGCATGCAAGAATAAAAATCAGCGTTCTCTAAAGAAGGACGAAAGGCAAATTCTCAACCACATAGTATCCAAAATGTCTAACATATAAATAAAAATTACTGGACATGAGAGGCATTGGGAAAGGGGGAACCATGACCATGAAAAAAATGCCAGTTAACTGAAACTGGCCACAAAAAACACTAAAAGCTGGAATTTAAACAAGGACTTTACAGCAGCAATCGTAAGTATGTTCCAGCCCTGGCCGGTGTGGCTCAGTTGGTTGGAGCATTGTCCCACAAACTGAAAGGACACTGGTTTGATCCTGGTCGGGGCGTATATTGGAGGTAACCAATCAATGTTTCTTTCTCACATGGATGTTTCTCTCTCTCAGCTTCTCTCTAGAAGCAGTGAAAAAAATGTCCTTGGGTAAGGATAAAAAATACATATGTTCAAATATTAAAAAAAATATAGTGATAATAAATAATACATGAAAATCTCATCAGAGAAATGGAAACTCAAGAATAAAAAAGTGAAACAAAAATTCTATAATTGGGGGAAAAAAACAGCACCTAAAATAAAAAACATTCCTCTGTAGAAACTATGTAGATGATTCAGAAGGCCGCAGCTATGGGCAACTGGTGATTGGCAGCTTCAGCACAACAATGTGTCTGCTCATGCATCATGTCTCATGCAGGGTTTTTTGGTGAAACATTAAGTCACCCAGGTGACCCAGCAACGCCCTCCCTCTGGCCCTCCAGCCTAGATTCAGTGCCCTGCAACTTATGGCTTTTCCCAAAACTAAAATTTCCTTTAAAAGGGAAGAGATTTTAGACTGTTGTACAGGCCAGCTGATGGCAATTGGGAGAACTGTGTGAGGACCCAAGATGCCCACTGAGGCATCATTGTCCTATGTACAATGTTTCTTGTATCTTGTATCTTCTTCAATAATGTCTCTATTTTTCATTAGAAAAATGAATGTGCTTAACAGATTGGAGATGGAAGAAGAATGGGTCAGTGAGCTTGAGGACAGGTCACTGAAAACAGGAAAAAAGGGTTAAAAAAAGAAACACAATAAGCTATGAAACAATATCAAGCAAACTATCATTTAAGCAAAGAGAGTGCAAGAAAGAGAGAGAAAAAAAGAATAGTCCTGAAAAAAATCTGAATAAATATGGGCTAAATTTTTCCAAATTTGATTCTTTTTATAAAGCAACCAAAAGAAGAAGAAGAAGAAGAAGAAGCAGCAGCAGCTGCTGCTCAGTGTCTTCAACAGGATAAATAAAAATAATAATAATAATAATAATAATAATAATACATAGAAACATCTCAGTCAAACTGCTGAAGGCCAAAAACTTGAGAAAAATCTTAAAAGCAGTCAGAGTTAGGAAATGATATATCACATACAAAAGAGCAAAGAGAAGACTACTGTTGATTTTATTGAAAAACAATGAAGGCTACGGACAATGGAATGACATCTTTAAAGTGTTCAAAGAAAAAACATAAACCTAGAATTCCATCAATACTAAACACCTTTCAAGAATGAAGGCAAAAAAAGATGTAACAATTTGACCAAGAAGATAAAGTAGTACTGAATAATAACCTATAACCCCAAATGTATAAAATAAATATTCACAAGTCTATACTAATATAGATAAATGGAGGAGAATAAACAAATCTATCATGCATAAGATTCCAAAATAACTTATGGAGTTATTCCACTCTGAAAGAGGTGGTGCATAAATCCCTATTTGTCTTTTTTTTTTTTTATCCTCACCTGAGGATATGTTTTTATTGCTTATAGAAGGAGAGGAAGAGAGTGAGAAAGAGAGAGAGAGACATTGATTTGAGAGAGAAACATCAATTAGTTGCATCTCATATGCGGCCTGGCAGGGGATTGAACCCACAACCTAGGTATGTGCTCTGAGCAGGAACCAAACTCACAAACCTTCTCAGAACCTCCAAAAACCTGGGCCACCCTGCCAGGGCCAAATTCTCCTCTCTTAAGTGTGGCTGTGCGCAGTCACATCCTTCCACAGAACAGAGGGTTGAAGTGCAGCGGTATGAGGAGCGCCTGGGCAGCAGCGAAGCCGTGCGAACACTAAGGCAGGTCATCAACAGTAGTAACATCAACAGTAGTAAGTCAAATGGACAGTATATACTGTTGATTCGTTGTGGTGGACATGACACTTTACTTCTGTGGCCTTCACCTTCAAAACACATAACCCCAGGCTTGTCATAAGGAAAACACCGTACAAATACCATTTGAGGGACATAATACAAAATCCCTCATCAGTTCTCAAAAATCCCAAAGGTATCAAAAACAAGGAAAATCTAAGAAACTGTCATAGCCTAAGGAGAAGAGACAACTAAATGTAACATGGTATCGTAGATGGAATCCTGGAGCAAGAAAAGGACTTCAGGTAAAAAAAAAAAGGAAGGAAACCTAACAAAAGCATGGGCTTTAGTAATAATCATGTATCAATGCATTAACTGTAACAAATGTACCCTACTAATGTAAGATATTGATTAACAACAGGGGAAACTGGGTGTGGGCCACATAGGATCTCCTTGCACTATTTTTGTAACTTTCCTGCAATTCCAAAGATATTCTAAATTAAACGATCATTTTAAGATAAAGAGGACAAAGATATAGAGAACATTTTTTTAAAATTATGGCCCAAAAGACATTTTCAGATCAATACAAGCTGAAAGAATTTATCACCAACACATCCACTCTACATGAAATTGTAAAGAAATTTCTTTCTACTAAAATGAAATAATAGTAAGTAGAAATCTGGATGTCTAGGAAGGAAGAACAGTCCCTGGAAATGAAAAATATGCGAATAAATGCTAAAGACTATTTCTCTTTTTTTTTTTTTTTTGTCATATTCCTTAATTGATGGAAGGGAAAATAAAACCATATAGAATGGAATTTAAAATATATGTAAAAGTGACTTCGGGTCAAGATGGCGACATACGTAAATACGGTACACTCATCCTCCCACAACGACGTCAAAATTATACCTAAACTACGGTAAGTACGACTACTCAGAACTGCCTGAAATCTACCTGAATGGAAGTTGTACAACTAGGGATTTCATAAAGAAGCCGTGTCGAGACTGGTAGGAGGGGCAGAGATACAGAAAGAGCTCGCCCCATATCCAGGTGTGGTGGTTAAAAACCAAGAAGGATATCCCAGCGGCCGAGGTTCCCCCTGAAGAGCAAGGGGTCCCAACGCCACATCAAACCCCCATCCCAAAGTTCCACTGCTGGGAAGAGAAGTCTTAATAACTTCTAGTTGCAAAAAACAGTGAAGTTTGTGGCTGAGTGAGAGAGAGGGCTGCTGTAGTCTCAGATGTTCCTGTTAAAGGGCCCTGCACACAGACTTACCAGACTCACTCCCTCTGAGCTCCAGCATTGGGGCAGCAGATTGAAAGGCATCAGAGACATATAGGGAGGAGCTGAATTGTCCGGCATCAGAGCAAGAGCTGGGGGACAGCCTTCTCCCATACAGAAATGCTGGCAGAGGCCACTGTCCCTTTTCTGAGCCTTCCCGTCACAGAGCCACAAAGCTGGCAGGCAGGCACCATATCTGAGACTCCATCAACCTGGCTGACACTGGTGATTCCCTGAGGAGTTGCCCCACCCAACTTTCGGGCTCATCCAAACTTTTTCCAGTGGCTTTTTCATACAAATGGCCTGTCTTGGCTCATGCTTCAGACTTTCCTAAAATCTCTCAAACAATCAGCATCTGGGCCTTGGCATGCCCCGTACCTCTTGCTAAGTGGCCCAAGCCTGACACTACCAACAGCCAGCCTTGGTTCACACCTTGACCTCACCTGGACACCTTCAAGCCCAGCATAAGTAGCAGCTACCTACAGATCACTTTGTAGCTCATGCTGGGTGGCCTCGGGCAAAACACAGGCAGTGGCTGACCTTGGTCTGCACCTCACTGGAGGCCCCAGTGCCAGCACACCTAGGGGACAGCTTCAGACCACATCGAAGCAACACCCAGCCACCTCCACAAGCTACACACTCATGGGTGGACTCAGCAGGCACCTGAACTCTGGTGGAGTAAGACCTGCCCCACAGGGTAGGACCCTGTGCAGCTGATCCTCCATAGTGTTTGCTGCCACTTCTTGCAGCTATCAACCTGAGGATAAATTCCTCCCACTGATGTGCCAACAGCAATCAAGGCTCAAATACAACAGGAGGTTGTACACAGCCCTTATGGGGGGGGGGCACCTGAAGTGCCCAGCTTAGATAAACAGAGAGGCCATTAAACCCTACAGGACATCTACTGCATTAGATCAGTCTACCAAGCCCTGGAAATGTAGCAGCTCTACCTAATCCACAGAAACAAGCACCATGAGGCTGCCAAAATGGGTAAAAGGAAAATATGTCCCACATACACGAACAGAACAAAACTCCAGAAAAGAACAAAATGAAATGAAAACAAGCAATCTACTAGATTCAGAGTTCCAAACACTGGTTAAAAGGATGCTCAATGAACTTAGAGAAAGAGTAGATAAAATTAACGAGAACTTTGGCAAAGAGATAGAAAACATTAAAATAGAGATAGAAAACATAAAAAAGAACCAGTCAGAAATGAAGAATACAATAGCTGAAATAAGAATACATTAGAGGGAATCAAGATTAGATGAAGCAAAGAATCGAATCAATGATTTGGAAGACAAGGTACCAGAAAACAAACAATTGGAACAGCAGGAAGAAAAAGGAATGTTAAAAAATGAGAATAGCTCTGTCCAGGTGGCTCAGTTGGTTGCAGCACTGCCCTGTGCACCAAAAGGTTGTGGGTAAGATTCTCAGTCAGGGCACATACTTAGGTTGTGGGTTCCATCCCTGGTCAGGTGTGTATGGGAGACCACTAATTGATGTTTCTCATGTTGATTTTCTCTGTCACTCTCTCTTTCCTCGCTCTCCCCACTTCCTTATCCCCCTCCCCCTCTTGCTCTGTCCCTTCCTCCATCCTTCCCTCTCTTTCTCTATAAACATATCCTCAGGTGAGGACTGAAGAAAAATCAGAGTAGCTTAAGTGACCTCTGAGACAACATCAAGTGTAACAACATCCACATCATAGGGATACCAGAAGGAAAAGAGGGAGAGCAAGAAAATGAAAATCTATTTCAAAAAGTACTAACTGAAAACTTCCCTAACCTGGTTAAGGAAACAGACATACAAGTCCCAGAAGCACAGAGTCTCAAACAAGATAAATCCAAAGAGGCCCACACCAAGATACATCATCATTAAAATGCTAAACATTGAAGATAAAGAGAGGATCTTAAAAATAACAAGGGAAAAGGAGTTAGTTATCATCAAGGGAGGTGCCATAAGACTGTCAGCTCACTTCTCAACAGAAACTTTGCAGGCCAGATGTGAATGGCAAGAAATATTCAAAGTGATTAAAAGTAAGGACCTACAACCAAGATCACTCTACCCAGCAAAGTTATAATTTAGAATCAAAGGATATAAAAGAGCATCTCAGACAAGAAAAAGCTAAGGATAAACAGGAGTATACAACAGGAGGATGTACACAGCCCATATGGGCCAAACCAGAATTACAGAAAATGTTAAAGGGTCTTCATTAAGAAGAAAAAAAAATAAAAATATGAATAATAAAATGGAATTAAATACATACCTATCAACAATTGAAACTAAAAAACAAAATACACAATCAGGCAGAACAGAAACAGACTTATGGATACAGAGAACATTTTGATGGTTGCCAGACGGGAAGGTGATGGGGGACCGGGTGAATGGGGTGAAGGGTGTAAGAGGTACAAGTTGGCAGTTACAGAACAGCCACGAGGATGTAAAGTGCAGCATAAGGAATACAGTCAGTAAGGTAATTAACTACCTATGGTGTCAGATGGGTACAAGGTTTTTCAGTATGATAGCTTAGTGATTTATATAATACTTAATCACTGGGTTGTATACCTGAAACTAATATAATAAGTCAACTTTAATTGAAAAATAAAAAATTATTTAAAGTAAAAAAAACATGTAAAAGTAAAATTCTTGTCACCAATAGACAAAGGGTGAGAAAAGTATAAATTAATTACGGTGTTGTAAAGGCCTTACATGATACACAAAGGATACAATATTAATTCATGGTAATGGTAGATACTGATAAATGAAGGATTCATACTGTAATCCCTGGAGCGAGCACACACACAAAATTATGTAGATGTATATCTGAAAAATCTACAGAAGAAACAGAATCCAAGCAAAGAGCAAAACAACAACAAATGTATACTCAAATAATGCTAGTTAAAATGCTTTAATGGGTGAATACATTTTAAATAGCCCTTCCATGTTCAAGGATAGAAAAAAATAGAATAATCTGAATAATCATACAGCTAATATGCCATTCCTGTTCCTTCAATTTGTAAAAGAAAATGTCAGACATGACTGACTTAGATGGGTACAGTATTAACTTTAAGAGTGAGAAGGCAGCCATATTTTCCAACCCTTCAAGGAAAACGGTAGCATGAAAAAGAAGTACCAGACTGAATAAACTAAATAGTTCCTAAAAACAGTTAATTCCAGAAATAGAAAACAACTTCAAAATAAGTAAAATTGATTCTTTCAGAGATATTTGAGAGAACATTTAAATACATACACAGTGTCAAGAAAAGTAAGTAAAGTTCTTGGAAAATAGAACATAATAAAAACAAAGACCTGTAAAGAGCTGAAAACCAGTCCCAGAAAACCTAATGCAAGGCAGAAGCACAAATTATTAAACTCTATGGAAAAGGGTAATCAATTAAAATTGTAAGAGACAAGTTAAAAGCCATACTAAATAATTTGAGTAAAATCTGGTTCCCATCCAATGAGAATTCCAGGAGCAGAGAAACAATAAGCAGGAATTTTTAAAAATAAAAAAAAAAGTATTCAGATAAGAGAGATACAATGAGTACTTTATAAAGATATTCATCATTTAAGTTTAACAGATGTTCATTGAGCATCTGCTGTGTACAAAGCACTATGCTAGGCACTGCATATGCAATGATGAGCAGAAGCAGAATCAGTCCCTGCCCTCATGGAGCTAATCTTATGGAATAGTAGGAAAAATAGACACTATGCCAAAAAATACACATTAAATGCACAATTGCAGTCTGAGAAGAGGAAGGACAAGCAAGTGGTACTATAGCAGTGGGGGCTAGGAGCACACCCAGGCAGCGCGCCAGGCGCGGTGGAGGTTCTGCCTGCCCCTAAAGTGCACGCAGAGCCCTGCAGGCAGGGAGGGGCTGGTGCTGTGTGTGCAGAACAGCGGTCGAAGGACAGGGAACAACTGGGACAAAGGCCCCATGACATGACATAGTAAGACACTGAAAGAAAGCAAAGCAATATGGTCAGAGCTCCGAAAAGAGAGTGTGAAATTTGACAACTCCAAATATAATAATCAAATATTGCCAGTTTCCAAAAAGCGAAAGTAAATTTACAAAGAGTGCTCAGTATTACACTTCTCACCTGCAAAACTAGGTGTAAGAAAACAAAAGAGCAATGACTTCCAAGTATTGAAGCTCAAATAATTTTAATCTCATTAGAGTATTAAGGGAGTAATGTTAATGTTTTTAGTACGATAATGGCACTGTAGTTGTTTTCCAACTATCTCTATATTATTATCTTTCAGATGTACATACTAAATTATTAACTCTTTCTAGATGAAATTGCATGATCTCTGGGACTGGACTGAAAACAATCCGGTGTGAGCGTGTGAGGGGAGGGGGGGGGGGTGAGAGAAAGCAGGAGCTGAGAGGTGCAGACCAAGGGGTCCCCACAGTATTCTCTGCACATTTGTGTCTGTTAGAAATGTTCTATAATGAAAAGTAAAAACAAAATTTTCAGTTAAAGTTAAAATCCAGACTAGTAAAATGAAGATATTTTTCAGAAATATAATTAATCACAGATTTGCCACCAGATATCTATTTTTTAAAAACAAGGGAGACTCTCCCAAAACAAAAACAAAGAAAGGAAAAATGGAAGGAGGTAAGATAGCAAAGAAACAAGTAAAAATAAAGAAATCCAAATAATTATTTATACTGTTGCTGTGAAACTCATTCAATTACTTTTTCAAGGATTCCTGAGATATAAAAACAAGTTAAAAATTATATATGTATTCTATAAACAAGATAAAGAAGAAAATAAAAGAATGAACAAAGATAAACTATACATTTATTATTAATAAGGAATCAGGACTGGAAATATTGTATCAGGTAACAACATAAAGCCAAAAATAGCTGAAGAGATATCTGCTTTGTAATTCACCATGACTGAGTTTCATCAAACTTTTAAATAATTTTTTTGTTATGTAAACCACATCAGAGCAGAGGAAGAGATTTAAAGTTTTTTGCAGTCATTTTCGAGTGTAAGTGATAAATGCCTTGTAATTAATACAAGAGAAGTGTCAGGCTCTGCTTCCTCAGCCCAAAACAAACAAGGATATTAGGAAAAATGAAAGTTCTAAACCAACCTGACTTATAAATTTCAATGCAAAAATCCACATAAAATGGTAGCAAACTAAACCTCAGTGTAATAATACAAGAAAACATCCAGGCTAAGGTAAATGTATTCCAGAAATACAGGGAAATTTCAACAGTGGAAAATCAAAATAAGTTATATAAGCCAAATATTATGAGAAAGAAAAAAACCCATAAAATTGTTGCCATAAGTGCCAAAAACATCATTTTAAAATCATTTTCAGTAACCTGAAAAGACAAGCTTTAACTTAATGATGAATCCTAAAAGACATTTCTATAAGGAATGCCTATACCACTATAATTTTTTCTCTTTTTTAAAGAGGTCACAATCAACGTACTAAGAAAAAATAGTAAGAAAAACAAATATTGAAAAGAGATATAACTGTCATTATTGTAAGTGATATAGTCCTTTACATATAAAATGTAAGGCAATTAACTGAACCAGTAATATTAAGTGACCAGATAGAAAGTATCCAAAAATCAATAGCTTTCATAAACACAGGCAAAAGCCCAGTTGAAAAATAAATCTATTTATTTAGTTTTTAAAATGACAAAATGCCTTGTCATTAGCACAAGAGAAGTATCAGAACTCTACTGTAAAAAAAACTGAAAATTTGCTAAATAAAAGAAGGAAGATCTAGATAACCAAAAAGACAAACCATATTACTGGGGAGGACAGCTGAAAATGCTGGAAATGTCAGCTCTCCCCAAATTAAGGCATAAATTCCATTTAAGAGCTTTTAAAAGTTCGTTCTTTAAAAGCAGAACTTGACAAGCCGACCCCAGATCTCCTACAGGCAAGTGAATGTACATGAACAGCTAGTAACAGTCTGTAAAAGAATATGGTGAGAGACGTGCGCACCCCCAGACAGCGGAACGTGCGACAGCTCCAACTTAAAAAGCGGCAGGAATGACGGAAAGTACATGGGAAAAGTATACATTAAAATTGTCCTACCTTTTTTATGTACCAAGTAATTTCCAGATTCATTTAAAAAATTTTTTTTTTAAATCTAAATGTTGAAAGAAGAAAATACGAAATAATGTCTTAAAATTTGCAAAAAGGGAGATCTGAAACGCGGCAAGGAAATTCAGACGCAATAAAAGACAAGATGGACAAATCTACCTGTATGGAAATTTGGAACTGTGATACTTTGAATCATGAAATAGGTTATAACCAACTGTGAAAAAATATTTACAACATAGTGTATCTACTATCCAAACAACAGCTCAGTATCACTGAGGAGAACACAACCCGCCATTCCCATCCTCAGGGCTGCCAGGTACAGCAGAGCACAGCATGCAGTTTGAGCGACGCCCCTGCAGCTGGGCAACAGGGTGATCCTGGTCTCGAACACAATTGCCTTTCACCAGGATCGGCACAACAGCAGCCTCTTAACTGACTTCCAGCTTCTTCTCCTGTCTGCCTATCTTCCATTCTCTACAGAGCAGTAAAAGAGATCTTTATACGTCTATAATGGGATTACAAGTCTCCACCTAAAACAGTAGCTGGTCACTCGGAATAAAATCCAGCCCCTCTCCAGGGTCTGCAGGGCTCCTCTCTCGCTCCCACTTCATCTCATCCATCTCTCCTCTTCCCTCACCACGCTCCAGCCGCTGAGATCTTCTTCCCAACGCTCCCTGGATTCCTGGGGATTTTGCATAGCTATTGCTGCTGCTTCGAAAGCTTATCAATGCCACCTCAAAGCTCCATCCTTAACTCACACTATGGGCCTGGCTGGCTCCTTCACACCTTTAGGTCTCAGCGTAAACACGACCTCCCCAGAAGCCCTCCTCAGGTGTCCTACCTAAGGAGGTGACCCTTCTATTTTCTAGCTTAGCTCCTGGTTTGTTAATTTCTTCATTTGTTTTCAACCTGTAAGGATTTTATCTATCTTATTCCCTAGAACATAAACTCTGCTAGTGCAGAAAAAAGAATCTGTCGCGTTCACAGTTGTATCCTTAGCAGCTAGAGGAATGCATTGCATGTAGAAGATGCTCAAATGTTTTTGCCCATCAATGGATGAATGGATTAAAAAATGTGTTATGTGTACACGATGGAATAGTGTTCAGCCATGAAGGAAGAGAATATCCTGCCATGAGTGAAGAAAACATGAATGGACCTGCAGCACATTACGCTAAGCAACACAAGCCAGAGAAAAACAAGTTCTGTATGATATCCCTTTCACGTGCAATCTAAAAAAAAAAAAACAAACCAAACCTGTAAAAAGAAAGTGTAAAATAGTGGCTACAGGTGATGCGGTGGGGAAAAAGACTGATGTTGTTTAAGGGTGCAAACTTGTAACAGGTAGTAAAATAAGCCACAGCGATGTAATGCACAGTGTAATGAATACAGACAATAATACTGCCCTACACAATGCTGTAATGTGATAAATATTGCTCCAACGGCAATCATATTGCTACATATCAGTGGATCAAAGTCACAAGCTGTATCTTTACATTTACAAAATGTAACATGTCAAACTTATCGAACAAAATTGTTTTTGAATGGAAAGAAAAGGTAAAATAAAATATGAACAGGTAATTAAGAGAAGAAATAAAAGTGGCATTTAACCCATGAAAAGAAAAGTAAACTAAGTAAGAGAGAAATATAATTTTTTATCTCTTGGATTAGAAAAAAATTAGATTCTTAATATTCAGGGTTATTGAGGTTACAGAGAGCAGTGCACCAGCACCACACACTGCAGGAGTGTAAATTAACCCAATAATTTTGAAGGCAATTTGGCTTTTCCCAGTGGTATGCTGGAACCAGCTTGAACTGGCTTATGCCAGCTCACAAGAAGCCACAGTTAAATATTCAGGACTTTTTGGAGAGCGGCTGCTAGCTTGAAATTGGCCACGGTGGCAGTGTTTACACCACAGAAACCAGCAAGTGCTATAAATCAGATGGCTGATTTTATTGGCTTGTTTGCTTTTTGACAGCCAGTTTATGAGCACACCAATGCTTTTACATATATCAGAAGGAAAATTGGGCATAATCTTGATCTAGAATTCCTGGAGAAATTATTGTGCAAGTGCGCATGGAAAAAACAAATTTAAAAAAAAAATAGACCATCTAAACATTGAGACGCCAATTAGTAAGGAAGTGATTAAATTTATTTCATATTGTAAAATAGCCACTTAAAAAGGATGAGCTAGATGTACAGATACTGCTATAATTTAATGTTGAATAAATAAAGGAATTTGGAGGACATGTAAAATATCATCTCATTTTAACAAATTCTATATGCTGATGGTATATTGTTTTATGTGTTTGGACAAGGTCAACTTCAATGCCTGCCAAACTGTAGCTATTCCTTAGGACAAACAAAGGAGTGGGAAGGACGGTGGGGTGGATTTTGCTTTTTAATTTGTTAATTTACAAGTTGTATGCACTTTCGAAACCGCAGTAGATACTGTTCTCAGAAAAAATAATCTTAACTTTTGGATTAAAGAGGTAATCAAACTGTAATTACAGGCTATTTAGAAATCATGACAATGAAAACAATACACAGCAAAAAATTATGGAATGTGGCAAAAGCTGTAGCAAGAAGGAATTCATATCTGTATATAATTACATCATAAACAAAAGTTAATAAATTAAGCTCTCAACTCTATATTTTAGAAAATAAAACTCAGGGAAATTGAGAGAAAAAGGATTCATGCATGAAAGCAGGAATTAATAAACTTAGAAAACATGGAAAGTATAATAATAAATAAGTCCTAGACTCCTAGTTCTATGAAAAAATTCAGTTAAATCAGTAAAACTGGTACATCTCATTAACATATATTTATATATACCTATGAGGAAATGAACATAACTAAAAATGTCAAGATTAAAATTCATGAAAAGAATAATACACTTGAAAACTGATAGCCAATAAAATAGATGAGCTATTTTTTTAAAGAAGAAGTTTTAATTAAAAAAAAATACACAACTTAAACAGGCTATTGACTACAAAAAGAATCTTTCATATTTGTTCTGCTGAAATGAGGTTTTGAAACTTCAAAGGATCTATCATACTTATGCTATTTAAATTACCCTCACAATAGGAAAAAAAAAAAAAAGAGGTAAGCATCCCATTCATTTGACTAGAATTGTACGACAATGGATTTGTAACACCATGTATTAAGGTGCATTTTACCAGCATAACTGTGACTTCAAAACCTGACAGTGTCCCACACTAATGAGAAAACCAAAGACCAAATACCATGCACATAAATGCAAAGATTCCAAATACTTTTTAGCGGCCTTTCCACACAGCCACCAGAAGTGATCGTTTAAAAGCATGAATGAGATCAGGTCTGTGCCCTTGACCCTCCCCATCTCACTCAGGATGAACCCCAGAGCTTTGCTCTGGCCCCCAAGGCCCTTCATGAAGGCCTCCAGTGGCCTCTTTCACCTCACTTGCCCCTCCCCCTGTGCTCCTTCCTCCTGCCCCTGCCCCCGCCCCCCCCAGACTTCTCGGGGTTCCTCGGACCCAGCTGCAACCCAGGCTCAGAACTTGGCATTCCCTGCCTTTGTTGTTCTTGATCGCCCTACCGACACAGGAAATGGGATTATCCTGCATCCCCTTACCCACGTTATTTCCTTCCAAGAGTTTGCCATTATGCTAAGTGATGCTATGTACTTGATTATATCTTTACTGTCCATCGTCTTGAACCAATGAGAGCAAGACTCCATCTTGCTCCCTCTTGTAATCTCAGACTAAAAACTGTGTCTGGCACAGTGTCTTTACGTGAAGTTATCTTATGAATTTGAATATGCATTCACCTCAAGTCATGGTGAACTTCATGAGGGCACAGACATAGTACAAATAGCATGCACGATGAAGATTACTAGCTGTCCATCACAACCCATTCTCCCCATCCTCCAGGGGAAGAGACCTGAAGCCTGACACACCTGACACAGGTACACACCGTTTCCCAGTCTCCCCGGCCACCAGGCGTGCCCACGCGTCTATGCTCTCACTTACGGTGACAGAAGTACAATGTGCCACTTTCAGTGTAAAGCCTGAGAGACGGTGGGCCTGCCCCCTCCCTTTCCCCTTTCAAAAGCTGGAGAAGTGACGCTGCAGCCCAGCTCTGGTCTGGCCACGCAGACGGGGACGATGCCTCTACGTGCCAGAGTGGCGGATGGACAGACCACTTCTCCTGACACTGTCACTCCAGGTTTGGGAAAGGGAAAGGGAAATCCAAAGCCACAGTAAACCACAGGAATCTGTCTGCCTGCGAGGACTCATTGAAGAGAAAGAAGCAGTGTTTGTAAAGTGAAGTAAGAAAGTCATCGCAAAAATCCAAGGCAAATCCTTGCAATAGGGAGCCTCCACACCCCTGATTTAATGAGAACTAAAGTTATTGACAAACCACTCTGTAAATTATTGATGATCCTTTGGAGCATGGCCACCTAACAGAACCCCACAACCACTCACAAGGGGCTGAAAACCTGACATCAGAAGTTAATACATGAGGGCCGATTCAAAAGCAGAAATGAGGGAAATTAGGGAATGGCCTACCCAGGCACACGGGTACTCCTGCCTCCAAAGAAGAAACACAATAGCTCTGGCTGGCGTGGCTCGGTGGATTGAGTGCTGGCCTGTGAACCAAAGGGTCATTGGTTCGATTCCCAGTGTAGGGCATATGCCTGGGTTGCAGGCCAGGTCCCTAGCAGGGAGTGCACAAGATGCAACCATATGTTGATGTTTCTCTCTCTCTCTTTCCCCTCTTTAAAAATAAATAAATAAAATCTTTAAAAAAAAGACAGAAAACATAAAAAAAGGAGAAGAAACACAACAGAAACCACTGACAAAATGGGATCAGGCAAAACAGACACAGAGTCAGGTGAGAAACAATCCAATGAGTCTATTGAAGTTATTGCAGAAACTAATTTGTAATTGGACCCAACGAGCATCGTAATTCTCCCTAAACTGAAGAATGAAAGCCAATTACGTATAGTCTCTCTGGGATCAAACACTTGCTTTAAGAATGCCCACAAGGCCGATGTGTGCTTCACCAGCAGCACCCAGTCTTTGGGTGCTGAGTATCAGGAGGAAGTACGGCACTGCTAGCCCACGTTTACTGAGCTCATTGGCACCGAGCCTTCAGGACCCGCTCTGAAAGGTTGTTTGTTCCTCCCTTTCAGGCCTAACATTCTCTATACAACCGGGGCCTGCGCTGCAGCCACCAGGCCTGGAGAGACTCCCCGGGGGAAAGTCACCAAACAGAAATCGAGTGCTGGCTGCAGCCTGAGCCCTGAGCAAAGATCAGCTGTGAGATCACAGAGTTTTTTTATTAAAGAACAAATCATGCTGGACAAACTTGATTGCTTTTCAGATCAGCTTGTGAAATGGGGGGGCAGACACAGGCAAGCATAGTATCTGGGGGTGTTCAGTGAGTTATTTAATAAAACGTCCTTGAAATTAGACGTGGGAAGCCTGGGACGTTTGGACTGAGGTAGAGGACGTGTCCGCGGTGCCCTTGGGCGTGGGAAGGAGAAGGCCCTGCTCCGGGCATTGTCAGGCAACGCCCTCCTGTGGCACCCGTGAGCACGCATTCGGCGGGGAGTGCGGGCCGGCGCGGGCGGGTGCTTGTGTGTGCAGGGACGGCTGGGGTCACTCCCGCAGTCCCGGCCCCCTTGCTGGGCCTTCTCCAGGCCAGCCGTCTGCGGCCTCTGCATGGCCATCCTCCTGCCAGGAACGGTGACAAAGCTGGGACCCTGGGGGAGATTCAGGGCAGATTCCTCCCTCTGGGTGCCAGGCTTCTCTTCTGTAAAATCGGAAGGTGGACGAGGCTTTCCACGGGCCTCCGTAACCCTGCCTTTCCATGATAAAACTCTAGTGGCCTGAGCATCTAGCTCCCTTGGGCCATGTCCTTCCTTCATCCCAAGCTGGGCTATCGAGATGACAGCTCAGACACCAGGCTCTGTGGATTATTTGAAGGCACCAGAAACAAAACATTGCCCCTTTTCAAGGATACTCCCTTCATTCACTTGTTGATATTAAAGACTTTACAGTTATGTTACTTTAAATACTCTCATGGGTTAAGTGAGGGTTGCACTAGGAGTTCAGTCCTTCCTCCGAACTCCATTTTCCCGCCCCCTGGCTGCTGGGCGTGCCCATGTGCCTAGGATCTCGCTGACGGTAGGTGGTAAGACCACCATGCTCTGGAGCCTGAAAGAAGGTAGACCTGCCTCCTCCTACGTACTTTCCCCTCCCAAAAAGCAGCAGACGGAAGCTGGAGCCCAGCTCTGGCCATGCAGACAAGGACCGTGACTTGATGAAGGCAGAGAAATGACATAGAAGGAACCTGGGTCCCGAACCATCATGTGGAGCAGAAGCTGCCTGCCAATCTGAAACAGACAGGTGTGTGTGGACAATAGTTGTCCTGTTGGTCTCTTTCTCAGAGCAACTTAGACTCTAACTGATACAGAAAGCAGAGTGCTAAATAGATGGCACTTGTCTCAACGGTTATTTTGCAAACAGAGATAACCGGGAATAAAAACTTCCCAGAAATCAGGGGTATGAGTGTGCAGAAATGTTAAAGCCACCTGCTTCCACACCCTGAACATCGGGGGACAAACTGATTTCTTCTGAGTCTCTTAAGTTTCTGAGTTTCTTTTAGTGGAGACTTTCCAGTCAAACTAAAGCATGAATGTCTTTGGCAAAGATCCACTTAAGAATGCTGCCCCACCCCCGCCTTCCCACCAGCCTCAATGGCTTCAGATGGCCTCAAGACAGCCGCCACTGAATTGAAAGCGACGGGTATAGGTCCAAAGCGGCCAAGACATCAAGCAGACTTAGGAACTATGTCCAGGAAAGAACAGAGAGCGCGGCTGCTGGAGCACAGAGCTGACTGGAAGTAGGCAGACCAGAAGCCTGCCATGTCTTCTGCGGGGGGACTTGGCCTGCCAAAGCCTGACTGGTCTATGCTGGCAACGGCCACCAAAGCCCTGGCTGTGCACAAGAAGGACGCGGGCGGTGAGGCGCTCGGCCGCCCGGAGGGCACGCTCCCCGATGCCCACTCAGGGGCAGGCATGGCGCAGGATGGAGAAGGCAGGCGCCCTCGATCAGAAACCTCCTTCCAGAAAAAGGGGCTTCACAACCCGCTCAGCAGAGCCCCATCGCTGCTGTGCGCCAGCTCCGGGGCTCCCCATCCCCCTTTTCTGAGTAGAAACTGTTCCTGGGGATGTTTTCTGACTCTGCCCCACCATCGTATATGGGGGGGGCCGGTGCGGGGAGAGGGTGGGATGGCCCGGATGAGGGCCTGTGGTGGAAGGAGGCCTCCGATCACCTATTTTAGGGTCTAGGCCGCTGAACCATGAACAGATTTGTCCTCATGAAAGGGAAACTGCTCAGGGTCCGGGCCCTGGATCAGACCTGGATGCGCTAACAGACGAGACTTGGGGTGATTTTCCTTGGGGCCTCGCTCAGTGTTCTGTTTGTAAGAAGGGTGTGCCCTGTTGTCTGGTGGCCAGGGGAACACGCTGCGGGGGTGGGCCCTGCCAGCTGCCCACTCCTCTCTCTGTACCACTAAAATCAGAGCCTGGCTCACGGCGGCCCAGGCCCCGTTTCTCAGCCTTCTCTGCAGTGGGGAAGCAGAGGGACAGCCCCAGACGCAAGGCCGTGGGAGGAAGGTCTGCCTCCTCCACTCTCCTTCATTCCCTGCAGCCCAGAGCGCAGGCGGCTGCCACCCACCTGCGACCACACAGAAGATACTCTAGGCTTACAGAGTGGCAGAGACCCCTGCCCACCCCAAATTTGAACTGTGCAAAGAGACAGAAGCTTCTATTCTTAAATGCATTTTTGGGTCTTGTGTGGCACCCCCAGGACCCTCCCCAGCCAGCTCCAGCGCGCTGCGCCTACGTCTGCGAGGTCTGCGAGGGCACGGGCGTGGTGCAGCCCGCCGCCCCGCCCCGCCTCCACGCCGCAGGCCTCCCAGCACGGGCTCTTTCTGTTGTTCTCTTATTTAGCTTTGCTCTTTCCCTTCTCGTGTGTCGCCTACTGATCTTGGAAATGTACTGAAACTCACTGAATCCTGGTTTCCTCACCTGTGGAATCTGAATCTGAATTCGAGGAGCTTCAGTGTGCAATCAGTGAGCGCACAGTACTCAACACATAGAAATTCAGGGTGAATAAGACTGTACAAAGACGCATAAAATAGCTAATTTTACTGACTGCTGGCAATACATTCAGTGCTTTATAAATGCTTGCTTATGCGATGCAAACAATCTATCCCCAGAGACGTTGATCTTAGGAATCCGATTGTTCTGAGGAGAAAACAGAGGCACCAAAGGTATTAAATAATTTGCCCAAGGGCACGCCACGGGCAAGTGACTGGCTTAGCGAGGGATGCGACGCAACGGACGCGACGCGGAAAAGCCTCGAAAGCCCCACCACCGCAGGCCGACGGGTCATCCAGGCCGGTGGCTGTTCAAGGACCCTAAACCACAGGAAGTCCGAACAACCAGCTCTCCGTGGAAGCACACGGTCTGAAAATTCTACTGTCACAGCAACTGTTCCTGCTCTCCTTGGTCTTTAGCCAGCTAGTCACCCAGCAGCCAAGCAGGAAGGACAGGTCTCCTGCCAAAGGCCAGGGGTTCTGAGACCAGCAGCACAGTCCTCGCCCCTGCCCCCGCCAGGGCAGCTGTGCCAGGCCTCGGGACAAGTCCCCTTGCACTTAGCCCTGCGCTGCCCCGGAACGTTCCCAGAGGGATTCCGAGTTCCCCTCTCCTCTCCTCCACACCTCAGTGACACTCTTCCCTCCGCGTCACCATGGAGGCATTAACCCGAAAGGGCAGAACTGACCGTGGGCTGTGTCTTGGCCTCGGGTCGGGCCTCCCTCACCTCCACCTCCGACACTCCCCGGCGCCCCCAACCTGGCCCTCCAGGGTCCCCTACTCCCTTCCTCTGCAATCGGCTCAAAATGTCCTTCCTCCTACATACCAGCATGCGCCCGCCGCCCGCTTCTCTCTGCTGGCTTCCCCCGTAGCACCTGGGAAACGGGGTTTCCCGTATGTCGTTCGTGCCCACCTGACTTGCATGTTAGGATCCAATCTGTTGAAGAGAAGGGAGATCTTTACTCCAAGGGATACAATGCTGCGTGGCTGTTTGACTGGATCCCCCCATCCTCATCAAGCTTACATCCCACCTCCTTGTTGTCATGACTTCACACGGTTGCCCTCCACCCTCCCCAACCCAAAGCGTTCATCCAGCTTCAGACCCCGGTCCTCGGGGCAGGGCAACATCTGCGGAGCAGGCTGGGCAAATCCCCATGAGGCCCACACTCTGAGCAAAAGGGTCTGTCACCCACCAGGTTTTCGCCGCCCTGTCAGGACCCCGTCCCTCACCGTCCAGAGGCCTCCCAGGGAAGGGCGCCCAAGGGGGCGTCTGATTCCTGAATGCCTTCCAATCTCTCTTCTCCTGGAAATCAGGAGGTCGGAGGAATTCACTGAGCCACTTTCAGAGAGCACTTCCCCCGCCCTGCTGGAGACCCGTCCAGGACGCAGCCTCCTGACATGGTGGCCATGCTGTCCTCCGCCTCCTGAGTCCACCTCACTGTCCTTGAAAGCTGACTTAACGGACAGACAGGTGGGGCGAGGGTTTCATTCCCAACACTTCGCCCTGTTTCCACTTCTGTCCCCGAGCCTCCAGGACCCCACGCAAGACGCTCCTCCGAGGAGCCGGCCCCACAGAGGAACTTTGTTTCTGCCCTTGGGTTGGCAGGTGTTTAAGGGCAGAGGAGGATCTTCAGGAGATGTAAGGCCAGCAAGACTGGGGGCCTCTACAGAACCAGCCCTGATGGTCCCCTTTGTCCTCTGAGTCCTGGAGACTTAGCCTCTGGGCACGGCCCTGTCCTGCCCAGCGTAGGTCTCCCGTAGGTGGGAGTTTTCCGACTACCTCCTGGTGGGGTAAGGTGGGGGCACACTCATGCACACACACAACCACACAATCACACATACTCACACCCACAGCCACACATGCAGATGCAATTGTATACACAGTCCCACACTAACACACACACACAAGCACGCAGGCCGATCACCGCACTGCACCGGGGTGGGGCCCTGGCCGCCCCGGGTACCACTCTCCGAGCTCGGACGTCCTTTCCCAGGAGGCCCCAGACCCTTGAAGATGAAGCCGCCGCAGGCCTCTTGCGGGGAATGCCAGGCTCTCCAGCCTTCCACTGGCCTCCGGCGGGGCTTGCAGAAGTTCCCCTCTCCAGCGAGAAGCCTCCAATGTCAAACCTCTCCTTCCGCTCTACCTGGATTAACCTCTGCTTCGTTTTCCTCGCCTCCCTACTGTTTTCATAGCAACTCTGGGTCCCTGGGAGGGCGGCAGCTGAGAGCTCTGACCCCTGGGGGCTGCCTGGGCCCCGCCCATGAAGTGCCTGGGTTATGAGCCACGTACGCTCGCTGTGGCACGGGAGCTTTGCCGTTCATGCTGGAAGCAAAACGGAGCTTGGACCAGTCCGCAGGCTCTAGAGGCCACCGACCTACTCAGGCCGGCTCCCAGCAGTGGCCTCCCTCGCTCACGTTTCTAAAGCATGTATGTGTCTGGCAAGGAAACGCTCATTTGTTTCAGGCACGTTTATGTACAAAGGCAGAGGCACAGGTGCCCATGTGGAAAGATCTGGATGTCCTGATACCTGGATTCTGGCCACAGGCCTTGCTGGCTGTTGGCCCTTGGGCAAATCCCTCATCCATAAAATTAGGGATTTACATTGGATGAACTTGGGAGGTGCCTTCCAGCGTAATGCTCTGTGATCTATTTCACTCTCTGTAACTTTTGAAATTTATCTGGCAGGAAACTGAGCCTGACAAAAATTCTGTCAGAAAACTCCAACCACAGGCCTCGGGATCAGCTCAGGCCCCTCAAGTCAGGTACATGCAAAGGGAGGGGACCCCTACCACTCACAGTAGTCCTTTATGTGGCATCTTTCCTTCACCATGTCACACCTGCGTTCCTCTCCTCGCTACCTGTGTGACCTTGACTTACGGACCGGCCAGGATGCACTAGACTGCAGGAAACTTCATGGGAAATGCAGAAAATGTTAGAACGTTTCTGAAAGCTGCCCCTGGCCGGAGGCGGCGGGAAGGGGGAGCGGCAGCGAGCTCAGACCAAGGATGCTGTAAGAGAAGGCAGGGCGATTCAGGCTCGGTGTGACCTGAGGGCGGAGAGCCGCCACCGCAGTGCTCTGGCCGGCACCCCTGCAAAGGCGTGAATTAAGGGAGATATTGACCCAACGTGCGGCAATCGTTTGGATTAGCACTGGAGGCCGTGGCAAAGCCCGGGGCTCCCCAAAGAAGCAGGAAGCTGGAAAGATAAATGAAAATGAAGGTCAATGCGCCATCCCTCTGCCTGAGATGGGACTTTTGCCCACCTGGGAGTCTGATGCTCCAAGGGATGTGTGGTTAATGGTCCAGAAGGTTACAGGACACCCTGGGAGTAAACAGTCCAGCTTCCATCTGAGAGTCCAGCACGCCCAGCCCGACCCTGGCACGCACCACGTTACAGGCTGCAGGGGAAAACCCTGCATGGGGGTCTGGTTGCATGCTGGGGTCTGGCGTAGGCAGGGCTCTAAGAAAAGAACCCAGCACCAGCGGGGAAGCTCTGACAACCGGAAACAGAGAGGCCCTCCTTTGGCTTCAGGCCTTGTGAATATCCTTTAAAAAGTGTTTCCCTTGCCTGATGCTGAAGGCTGTTTGTTTGCTCTTCTGGTTGAACATGTTGTGATTTCTCATTCCTCCTCACACAGGGCTTGGAAACAACAGTATGTTCCTGAAGAATGGGCAGATGGGGCGGAGGGGTGAGCTGGGTTTTCCCTGTGGGCTCCGGCCCCTCCCCCACAGCCCAAGCTCTGAAATTATCAGCTAACATTTCGGGGAGACCTGTGATTCCTGGCCAGCATGCCAGGGAAGCAGAACAAGGAGACTGCTGTCCCTCAGTCATATCCTCTTAAGAAGTTAATGTTTATAACCACAGTTGGTTAGTTATAACAGGTGGCCCTGAACTTGTAAAAAAGGTATCCTCTCCCAGGAAGGGCACACGGGCTTGCTACAAGTCACTCTGTAACTCTCACTAGACCCACAGAAGTCTTGGCCGTCAGATATGGATGGGAGCTTAGAAAAAGAAACAGAGAATGGCCCAGAGACTTCATTGAGCGTGACAGTTCAGGTCCATTGTCGGGGCTGCCTAGAAAACGGTGTTGAGAAGGATCCTGAAGCTGCATTTGGATTCTGGGGAGAAGAGGGCAAACTGCAGTGAACAGCTGATGCTCCGCGGGCACGAGAAGAGTGGTGGCTCACGCACCATGTTGGCCCCTCACAATTCTACAGCAGAGGGACGCCCTGGGCCACGCTGGTTGGAATCCCATGCCTTGGGCTTTGGTGGGCGGCCGAATAATGGCCGCCAACGATGTCCACAACCGAACCCCTACACCTGTGAATATGTCACCTTTCAGGGCAAAAGGAACTTTGCAGATGGGATCTTAGAATGGGGAGATTATCCTACGTTATGTGGGTGGGCCCAATGTGGCCACAAGGTCCCCCTAAACGGAATGCAGAAAGGTCAGAATCAGAGAGAAGAGGCGATGGGATGAGGGAGGCAGAAACTGGAGTGATGCATTTTGAGAAGGGGCCACAAGCCAAGGAATACAGACACCCCAGGAAGCTGGGAAAAGCAGAAACGGGATTCGCCCTTATCACTTCTAGAAGAATCCAGCTCTGCCAACATCTTGACTTTAACCAAGCAAAACTTATTTTGGAGTCCTGGCTTCCAGAACCATAAAAGAACACATTTGCATTGTCCTAAGCGCTTAAATCCATACTAATTCATTACAGCAGCAACAGGAAACTAATACAGCATGTTCTTTATTCTCTGTGTCTCAGTTCCCTCTTTGGAAAAATGGAAATAATAATAATATCCATGTCAGATGGAGCTGTCAGGATAATAAAATGTAATATAATATATGTAAAGCACTTACAATAGCATCTGGCACTCAGGAATTCTCAACAAACATCAGCTATGATTATTTTGGTCCAATTGCTTTACCGTATAGGAGAGGCCATTAAAGGGTAGACTTTAATGGGGTAATGGGGAATATGTAATAGAGGTCACAATGACACACCGAGGAAAGGTGATCATTTCTAGCTCATTACTACCAAGCAGCTTTCTTATTTACAAAAGGAACATGCGAGCAACAGAAGATTCAACTCTTCTAGGTCATAGGAGGAAGCAGGGGGCAGAGCTGAAGCACATTCAGCAGCTTAGTGATTTTCTGCTCTCCCTGGACAAATCTACCGTTAAGGTCAACCCGTCCTCAGCACCTTAACCAGGAGAAGAAGCTGGCCCCCTTCCTACCTAACTCAGCAATGAGCTTTGTGTCTCCTTGAGTTGGCTGCCAAGAGTGAACTTGGCACATGGATTGTCCATGGGGAGCCATTTGTCAATGTTCTTGGTTCTCACCGAGCCATCCCCCAGCCACCCCCGACCCAAGGCTATCTGGGAGCCAGAATCTAGACCCCTCAAAAGGGCACTTTTCAAATACCCCACTGCTCCAGCGTCCAGCAAGGTCAGCTGCTCCAGTTTCCCCACCAGCTGCCACATTCCTCAACCCCATTGGAAAGGACCCACTGCTTTCTTACCAGCCACCACCTCCTTCTCATCATCAGCCCTGCCCGCTGGCCCAGCCTGCATTTCATAATCTAGTATTACAGTGCCTGCACCGCCAACAGTCTCAAGTCTCTTGCTGTGTCTCCCTTTGTTACACTCAGCTGGGACACCCTAATTCTGCTTAAATCTCCCTATCCCCTTCTCCATACCTGTAGTCTGCAGCTAAACTTCTTCAGAGACAACTGTGCAATTGGGCTTTTTGGTTTCCCTGGAAATTCAAGGTCACAGGTCTCCACTGAACACGCAGCCTCGTCCAGCAGCCCCTATGCGCGGGCTTCCCACTCTTGCAGTAGCCCGTCCCACACCTCCGGCTCCATCCTCGGAGCAGGATGCAGTGGGGGTAAGAATATAGGTGCTCAGGTTCACGTCCCTGCGCAACCACATGCCTGCTGTGGGATCCTGGTCAAGTGAGGAACGCTCTCTGGGCTTCAGCCTCTCATCTGTTCTTCAAAAGGTGAAGTCAAGTAATATGTGCAAAGATTTTAGAGCACACACTGACACAAAGTAAGGCCTCCACAAGTAAAGGCAGTGTGATCCTCTTGCCCAAACTCTCCAGCATTCCATCCTTTCGGCTGAGGGCCTCACCCCAGAGATGGGCGCTTTCTTGTCCTCTAGCCACCAGATTCTCAAACCCTCTAGCATCAGTGTTCACTTTCTCTTTCTTCTGCTGACACAAAGGAATTGTACTCTTCTGCTGAAGGCCAATTCTTCCACTTCACCTGAGAATTCCATTCCTATTTGACTAAAACAGAAACGGCTGGAGGTTCTGAAGTAGCAAGACTGCTAATAGCTGCCCCTTACTTCCTCCATGGTAAGAGAAACCTACGTTTTCGGCTGACTAGATGGATATTAGGAGCAAATACTATAGTTCCTAGTCTCCTTTGTAGCTAGGCATGATAGCACGGCGGAGTTCTAGCTAACGTGAGTGAGGGGAAGTGATGTGTGCGGCCTCTGGGATAGAAGCTTACAAAGGGCAGGATGGCTCCTTCATTGACCCTGCTCCCATCCTGATGCTTAGACTGTGGGTACAGCGGTAGGTTATCTGGGCTCCCAGAGCAAGGACCCTAGATACGGTGGGACAAGGCGACTGAAGGAGCTGGATCCTTGAACAATCCCGTGTAATCAAATCATCATTCCAGTCCTAGAAAGCTTATCTTGGATTATTGTTTGAAAAGGATCTTCTGTCCTATTTAAGGTACAGTTTTTGAAGTCTCCCGTACACATAGCCAGATCACATACTAATTAATATGCTCAACTTCTGTTAGATTTCACTCCTCTATCTGTCCTTTCTCCACCTCCAATCTGCTATTTTCTATCAGATCGAGACCTTAGGCACACAGACATATTCTGGCATCTCCCCTGTACAAGACCCTCTCTCGGCTTCACATCCCCTCCAGCACCACTTCTTCAATGTCTTTCCCAACAAACTTCCTGGCAGTGTCGTCTATACCCAGTGTCGTCTATACCCGGTTTCCACTTGCCCTCACCCGCCTCTGTTACCAACCAACCCAAATTCCCTTGCGTCCCTCCAGCCCCACTGATTCTCTTTCTGAGGAGGCTGAGGACTCCCCACGGGAGTTTTTCTGTTCTCATCCTATTTGACTTTTCCATAGATTCAGGCAGGGAGGAAACACTCTCCTTTCTAGCTTCTAGAACACCATGCTCTCTGGGTTTTCCTTCTGCCTCCTTCACATCATTCTGTCCACGATTCTTTCTTTCTAACCATCCCTGAAGTGTTGGGAGTGCCTCAGCACATGGTTGCTCGCCTTCCTCCCTACTACTTCTCGACTAAAGTGACTGCCCCATCACTCCCGCTTCTCCCTAGGTGCAGGTAACTCACACATTTATATTCCAATGTGTGAGCGCCTGAGCTCTCAGACAACTCCGTGGTGCATACAGAATAGTTCCACCTGAATGTCTCAAGTAGAACATGTCCAAAATGATCTCAGTGTAAATGTCACCTCCTGACACAGGCTGCCATGGGCTGAACTACGTCCCCCTCAAATTCCTGTGTTGATGTCCTAACACCCAATACCTGAGAATGTGACTGTACTAGGAGAGAGGGTCTTCAAAGGCATGATCACATTAAAATGAGTCCTTTATGACAGGCTCTCATCCAATATGACTGGTGTCCTTATAAGAAGAGGAAATTTAGACACCAGACACGCATGCACAGGGAGGGGAGACCACCTGAAGACATAGGAAGAGAATGATGATGTGGAAGTCAGGGAGAAAGGTCTCAGAAGACACCAACCCTGCCAACCTTTGATCTTGAACTTCAAGTCCCCAGTACCATAAGAAAATAAATTTCAGTTGTTTAAGCCACCTGATCTGTGATTCTGTTAGGGCAGCCTGAGAAAACCTCAGAGGCCTTCCCTGGGCTCCCAGTTTAAAGGAGCCACTAGTAACGTCTTACCACATCACCCTACTTCATGTGCATAGGAAGCACACTCTGATCATTTCCTTATTTGCCTACTTATCACTTTTTTCCCTCGTTAGACTAGAACTCCATAAAAGCAAAGATGTGATCGCCATTCACTTGCAGTATGTGGCACGTGGAAACCCCTTAGTAAACGTCTATGATGTGAGACAACCACAGGATTCTCCACTCCACTTTGTTAAAATAAAAAAAAAAGACAAAACAAAACAAAGAAACACAAAACCCAACAACAAAAACTAAAGGAAGAAGAGGAAGAGAGGACACGAAGGGGAGGCATCAGTAGAATAAAAATTAGCTGGCTATCTTCCAAACCACTGGAGAATAAAAGAGACAAAAATAGGAAAAAGAACTGAAGAGGAACGGTAAGGAAAGGTTTTTTAAAGTGGAAAGCAAACAGACAATATAAAAAACATATAAGAATCAAGTATATATTATAGGTTATCAAATAAATATGTATAGGCTTAACACCTGTACTACAATAAAAGCCTCTCACCTGGAGACACAAGGCAAAATTTTAAGAGAAGGTGCACTGAAGAGTTGTACATGAAATAAAATTATATAAGAAGATTAACAAGAGGGATGAGCAAAAGTATTTGAGGAAATGCAAAGATGCAGCATCCAGCCTGACGGTAAGTGTTGTGTTAGTGCTGTGCTGAGTGTAGCACCAAAGGCAAAGCATCAGGGGTAAGCGAGGGCATAACCCTCCTTCTCTCTCAAGAGGTCCAATGAACCTTACAGACCAAACATAAATATATACTCTTAAAGTCTTATAAATAGAGGTTAAACCAAAGGAATTGCCAATATTGAATTGTTTTGACCTGTAAAACCTGTAATTTCTTATGTGTATAATACAAAAAAGAATAAAACACAATCACAGTAGAAGAAATGAACTTTTTCTATCAACTTTGATCAACTGAACAAAATAAGAATAGAAAAGATTTGAATGATATGATTAAGACTTTCTTTTAATTATTATATATTAATTATATCATAAATAGATAGTTTTAAATGCCCACATTACAGTTACAGGTATTGATTATATCAAATACCACACAAATACAAAAAAATTGAAAATTTCCAAAACTGGGAATAATATTCGTGACACACCCTATCTAAAGTGCAATAAAACCACTTGGCAATAACAAAATATGAACAAACAAAAAGGCAAACCAATCGAAACTTAAGAAAAAAAGCTATTGTGTAAAAGTACCACAGTTTTTTGATCTACTCATCTACTGATGGGCACTTAGGCTGCTTCCAGCACTTGGCTATTGTAAATAATACTGCTATGAACAATAAAAAATATTTTTAAAAAGATTAAAGTCAAAATTCTTAAAGATTACTCTTTGGATAAAGTTAATCTTTAGGTACAAGTGTAATTCAAAACAGCAACCGCAAATATTTAGACCATACCAATAACAAAAATATTACAACTTTCAGAATTCAGTTATTGCTATGCTTAGAGAAGAATTTACAACTTTAAGTTCTCTTATATTTAACAGAAAACAAAATTTAAAGAACTGGGAATCCAACTCTAGCATGTGCACTAGCTGCTTCCAGAAACAGCTCGTGAAATCTCTGACAATTCCAGCCAGAACCAGGAGAGAGCGACTCCCCAGGGACAGGAAGGAGAAAAGTTGTGTGACTGCTGGTCCGGAAGGGCCATCCATAAATAATAAAAGGCTGCTTGCAGCTCTGTACCAATAAACTCAACAGAATCAGAATGGTTTCATTTGAAAGCCTGAATTGCCAGTATTAATTCAAAAACGATTAGAAAACCTAAGAGTCGCAATAAGCATTGAAGAAACTGAAAATATTGTTTAAAATACATCTTTACTAAAAATTAAATATATTTGTATATTTAAAGTTCTTGCCCAGCACAGTTTCACAGGTAAGCTCCTTTAAAATATTGGGGTAGGGAAAGGAAGAGGGAGCGAGGGAAGAAAAATGTCCAAGACATTTTGCTAAGCTACCATCATAACCTTGATCTCAAACCTTAACACAGGTACCTCTGAAAAATAATAATAGAACATAGTTTAACTCACTCAATTATATGCAGATAGTACTCTAAATATTAAAAATAGAATCCAGCATTATTTTAAAAGGACGCCACTTTTGACCAAATTGGTTTTATGTTCCAAGAATGAAAAATATGTCAATGCTAATAGAATTAAATTAGAGAAAAATATAAATAATTATTTATATAAATGCCCCCCCAAAAGGCAGTAGATAAAAGTCAACATCCATTCTTAATTTTAAAATAAATCTTAATGAAAGAAAATTAAACTATACCTCTTTTCATGAAAAGATATAATGACAAGAACATTTGTTTTATGTTTACTATTTGAAAGGTTCTGTGTCAAATATTTTATAATGTTTATTAACTCCTCAGTTGAGATTCATTGCGAGCCAGCAGCCACCAGCCCCTCGCATTCAAGCAGGAAGCGAGGCCCGAGGCTGACGGCCTCCCCCTCACCCGCCTGGTGTGCAGGCGTGGCCAGCGCAAGTGAGCAAGATAGCGAAGGAGGAGTAACAATGCTTACAGAACAGAGTCCAATTATCACTGTTATCAGATGACATGGATATCATTCTACAAATCTAAGAAAATCACTTTAAAAAACACTGGAACTAAAAAGAGTTTTGAGTAAGTTTGTACAAAATGTACAAATTTAATCTTTTATGAATGTACAAAATGTACAAAATTTAATCTTTTATAAATGTACACAAATTAATCTTTTATAGCAGCAAAAATTAGTTTGGGGGTGAGAGAAGAGAAAGGAAAGAAAATAGCGATCATATTAACAATTATGGAAAATTATATAAAATACAGTCTTTTAAAAGAAGTGTGGGGAACTCTTATGAACAAAACTTAATATATTTACCAAAGGACAAAAAATGCTTGTTCTTGGAAGGGAATTCTTAGTGTTAAAATAAAAATTAATATAACAATAATCTATTATATAAAAATGCAATCAAAAATAAAAACCAACTCTAAGGTAACATTTACACAGAAGAATAAAAATAAAACTACAAAATAAGACAGTCTCCTGTACTACTCACACATTGTGTAAATGAACATAACCAACTGGAAGAAGATTTAGTATTTTAGAGTAAAAGTCTTTAAAAACCTATACAGCTTTTGATCAACAATGCCAACTTTAACAATTTATCCTCAGAAAACAATCACACAGGTGTGCAAGACTTTTTGTCAAAGTCATTTACTGGAAGAGTCCTGTCTTCTATGGCCAACACCAGGGTACCAGATGAATAAATTATGCTGCAGTCTATGAAAAGGGCTCTTGCAGCTACAAAAGAAAATGCTGTAACTGGCTGGGTATTTAGCAATATTAAGGAAGTACTGTTAATTTCTAAGTGTGAGATAGTGGTATTGTGGATGTGTGTGACTGTGTCGAGGTGGAGAGGAGTGGAGAGGCTGTGGATGAATAGAATTAGCTGTGAGTGGGCAATGTGGGGGGCTGCGTGTTGGTACATGGGGTTCATTACATACATTGTTCTCTCTACTTTTCCATGTATTTGAAATTTTCCACAGCAAAAAAGAGAAAAAACTGTTAAAATTATGTTCTATATAATTTTTTTTTTTAGTATGCAATGTTTTCATTAGTCTACAAAGTGTTTTTACTAGTATGTAAAGGTACTTAAGATACACTGTTAAATGAAAAGAACAGGTTTTGAAACGCTGTTGAGTAGAACCTTATTTTAAAAATTTAGATATATATGCAAATAAAGACCAAAGTCTAAACCAGTGATTATGAGTAAGATATGAGTGATTTATTTTTTCTTTTATTTGCTGCATTTTCAATTTTTCCTATAATGAAAATATCTTACTTGAGTAATTAAAAAGAGGGGGCATTCAAAAGAAGCCATGTCTGTGAAGAGTACAGAACAGTCATATCTTATAGTTGGGGGGGCTTCCTCCCTCCCATCAATAAACTTAAACTAAAATATGTACATCAGACCTTCAGGGTATCACCTTATCGCCTCTCCTCTTTTCCATCATTCTGATGAACACCGTGAACTTCTTCCTCCTGAATCATGCTTCCAAGGCTGGAGATACAGTGTTCCGCATCTGAGAGGTTCCAAATTCACGTCATTTAAGTAAGTAAACGGATTGTGAGAGTCTTAACAAGATGTCCTTGGGGTTCAAGAGGGTTCAAATAGACATTTTACCTAATAAAAGAGTCTGTCCTGGACTGTGTTCTGGTTCCTCTAAAGCGAAACTGATGTTAGTCATGGAAGAAAAATCTTTCTCTGCCTCACCAGTGATGTTTTATTCCCAATGACAGATAGGGTTTTCCTTGGATATGTTCCAGCAACTCTATCTAGGCACAGCTCTGATAAAAGGTAGGGTGATGGGAGAGAGGTGGGGGTAACTTTGACGTAGATAAGGGGAGGAGCAGTAGCCTGGAGGGCTTCCCAGAGGAAGCAGCATTTCAAGTGAGGCTTGGGGAGAGGCAACAAGAATCCCACAGGTGGTCAAGGGAGAGGAGGGAATTGTGGTCAAGGGGGAGGAGGGAATTGCTAGCACAGACAGTATCAAAAACGAAGGCGTAGCCTTGTATAAATTCAGGAGGTAAGGATGTGTGCCCTTCACAAATCTTCCTGAAGTTTCAATAGCGAAGAAAGCACACGTGAGCCCTGTCCCCGTGTCAGTGACCAGGCCTGGTCTGGGGGTGGGGTGTGTGGTGGGAGGTGACCACCAGAACACGGGACCTCTCTGTCTCCCTGTCTGAGGCACGTTTGTTCCCACTGAGGCAAGTGAGTGGCACAGCTCAAGTTCAAGGATGCATCTCCCACGCGGGGCCTCCCCTCCAGCTGATGAGTAAGAGGTACACAGCCAACTGCCACCATCACTCTCATTCTGACTACCGTCGCTACGGCCACTAGTTTCTACAAAGTCCTCCAGAGCCCCTTCCCAACCACCCTAATCCCTATCTCGGCCAGTCTCGTTTGTTACTTTAACAGTAAGCGTGGAAACGTGGACGCACGGGCAGCACATGCTCCCCGAAGGAGAGGGAGGTTCCCGTCCCATTGGCGCGTTGCTCAAATCAAGCTCTCGTGAAAGGTGTAGCACACAAACTGAGTTAACTCCCCAACAAAAGGCCCCTGAGCTGCCACACTCATTTTTTAAAAAGGCGTCAATACCATTGTTTCACACTGAGAAAGGATCCCCCCTCTCCCTTTGTAGATGCACATCTTCCCAACTGCAAGGGAAGGTGAGCTCCTCTCAGGGCACAAAGTGGTGATGGGATACGTGAAACATCGCCCCTTGTCTCCCAGGAGTGTCTGCAACGAGCGGAAGAAAAGGAAGAAACTGGCAGCAAGTCTCTTGACAATCACGCGCCGCTTCCCAGACTCAGGATGAGACCTCTGTCCCGTCTGTCTGACACACCAAGTGGGATGTGCAAACCGAATCCCAACTCAGACTCCTAACAGTGCATCTGCGGTTCCTCAGATCAAACTGGAAGAAGCAGGCGCCCCAGCTGCGGCGCCTCATCTGTGAAGATTTACTTCAAGGTGCATGTGTGGGTGTGAGCGTGTGTATCAGAGAAACATAAAACTAGGTGAGTGTTTTCCAGGACTTTTTTCCCTTGTTGATTTCATATCAGTAAAACGCCCTGTGTTTGCAAAATGGCACCACATTCAGCATCCTGAGCTGAGGAGCAGGCCGTTGGGCCAGCTGAGAGGGCTCAGTTAAGAAATCAAAGAACTGAGGTTGTCCTGGGATAGCATCTGCTCAGAGCCACGTCAACTGTGGTTGGGAGAAGTACAGGTGGAAGGGTACAGGATGGGACCCTGGACGAGGGGGACTGGTCTCCGTTTCCTCCCTTGAAGGATGGAGACAATAATATATGTATCTCATGACTGTTGTCAAGTTTAAATGGGACCACGTTAGTGAAAATATAAAGTGCTGTAGAAGTATAATGTTGCATTAATGAAGTCATAAAAAATAGAATGAATTCCAAGGGACATTCAAAGTATTTTATTATAGAGAGATTTGCTAAAGTGAGCACATAACCAGCAGAAGCTCCCCAGTGAATAGGTTCCTTTTGGACCCGTAAGACAGAAGAAACTATACCGAAAGATAGAGCAGACTCTATGAGTTATTCACCCAATAGTCGATCTGTCCCTCTTCTTCCTTGCTAACAAAACACATATTATTTAGGGCAACCACATGTCCAACTAAATAAAGGCTGCTGGCATTGCCCTTCCTCCGTTCCTGTTGCCTGGAATGTAGACATAATGCCTGAATCTGAGGCAACTATTTTGCCATCAAGAGGTAATAAGCACAGGGTAAAGAGGGAAAATGGGAAGAAGATGGGAAAATTCTGATTCTCTAAAGGCATTGCTGAGCAGCTGAACCAACTCCAGAAATGGCGTGCCGCGGGACTTCTGGCTAGGTAAGAAAATCAGCCTGTACTTGTTTTCTTTTACTTGAAGCTGAACATAATCTCAAATGATACAAATCACTTCTCCCACTCTTTACGAGGTGCGGGGGGGGGGGTGTGGGTGTGTGCACGCACGCGCACGCATGTGCAGTGTTTTGAGGTGGTGACGTAGGAATCAGGGTTTTCTAGTGGAGGCTTTTTGGTGGAAGTACAAGATTTTCTGGGTGAAGAAAGCTCAGGAGAACTAAAAAGGAACCAGGGGACAACAACCCACATACTTGGGAAAAAACCTACCACGCCTGAAGTGCAAACCCCACATAAAACTGAAGCTAAAGAATGTTCTAGATTATTTCCCACTATGCTTCCCTAATAGCAACAGAAATATAAGTTCCCCCACAGCACAAAACAAAATTGGGATTTCTTTATCAGCCACTAAAGTTTTATGTTGTTGAAATCCAAAACTGCACCTGATACTTCCATTATATCTCCTCCCTGTTCCAACGGAATGGCGGTTTAGCATCTGCTGCATCTTTGCCTTCAACACTGACTGAGTTCCCAAGGTGTGGTGATAGGGTGATGTGCTTTGTGTGCTACCTACTGACACCTTTGTAGTGTGACTGGCTTATTTTCCTTAATCCAGATTCAAAAACCAGAAAAATAAGCATGAGGTTTCAGACCTACTTGACTTTAATTCTGTGCAGACAAATGCATGGCTGGATGGGGAAGGAGAAACAAAAACAGACCTTAAATCAGAAGACCCGAGTTCAAGTTTGGGTTTTCATACCTACAAGCTGTGTGATGATAGACACATTAATTAAACATTCTGAATCTCCATACAGAATCACTTATAAAATAAAAATAATTACTTCTCCTGCAATAGACCGATGTGGTGATTAGCTGATTATATACATATACATATATACACACACATACATATTTGCTTTTGTAGAATGCTATGTGAATGCAATTAATTTTATTACTTACATTGACAGTAAGTAACAGGTAATATTTTTGTGATGACACTTTATAGAGTTCGATAACCCTGAAAAGTAGGAATTTTTATCTTCATCTATCAAATGAAAAAATCTAAAGACTTGGCTGGGGAAAAAAAAAACCCAGGTCTTCTGTTCTAAGTTCAATGGTTTTTGCACTCTCCTAGCTCAATTAAACTATCCCAGAGCAAATCATATATAAACAGCAGGGCTGTTTTTTAATGTCAAACTGTGTGGAGCTCTCCCTCCACTTTATAAGCCTGAATGTGGAATGTGGCATTTAGGGGCAAAAAGGGAACCAGACTCCAGGCTGAGTGAGAAGGTGCCCCCCTCCCCCACAGGTGCCCCTCAGGCTGTGGAGGGGGAGGCCTTTGTTCACTGATGCCTCCAGGTCGGAAGGGTGAACACAATTACTCCAGAAGGAACACGTTCAGTCCAAATCATTTGCCCTCTTGCCCCTTCCCAGCTTCTACTTTGCACTTTGCCCCGTCAGAACTTGACTTGATGTTCAAAGTCTGGCTAATAGGTGAACACCAGATTTCTAAAGAGCAAGACAGGGCGAGCTGGTTTACATAGCAAAGGTGGGGCGGGCTGCAGAGCCGGCGGGCTGAATTTCAAAGAGCGCGAGAAAGGAGAGGGCTGGGGACGCGACTTCTGCGGGTATGCAAGGCTCTGCCAGCAAAGAACGTGAGGAAAGGCTTTAAAAGTTTTTGTTTTGATTTTAATGTTTAAATTCCTTTTATCTTTTAAGTTTGTTACACAGCAGGAATACTATCTTGGCTTATCCCTCCCCAACTTCCTGACCATCTCAGTCTTACCTACCCATCAAAGTCAAATTCCATACCTCCCACCCCTCCCACTGCCTCCTTGACCAAGCCAGTCTCTGGCACAGCGCCTGGCATGCAGCAGGTGCTCAGCAAAGCCTGAGAGAACGAATAAACTGGCAATATGCCCCTATTTAATGACGCCCACACACAACTCACGGGCACCGCTCCATTCAGCTGTTTCATTCGTTATATTTCGACCTCTCTCTCCACAGGCCCAAGTGCAGCACCTTATTTCTAGGAGAGTATGTGAACATTTACTTTATCATAATTTTGTGCACAGTTTTAACACATACTGTTGTGGAACTCTCCATGTGAACAGCTCTTACTTATCCGGTTAGACTGTAAGTTCTGCACAGGTGTGGAGTTCCATCGTTCACTCCACGATGCCTGGAATACGGTCAGTACTCAATTAACAATGGAAGAATAGTGGATGAATGAATCTCAGTCCACCTGGAGTAAATTCCAATCACACAGCAATCATACACCCTGCAGCAAGTATCAAAAAAAGGGGCCAGGGACTTAAGCAAAGCTTCCTGTGGCAACAACAAAAACAGAAATGCTACGGAGGCTTGCGTCCTTGGTGGCTTCCGTTTGAGAATGCTTACAGAGGAAGAATCTGGCTCCTTCGTACAGAAGTGCAGGGTTCAGGACGCCCACCCGGCCTCCCGAGTCACACCCGCCCATGGGGGCGGGCGGGGGAGGGGAGTGCTGGCCAGCCTCAGCTCAGTCTTCGCAGCTCTCAAAGTCAGCGTGAGCCTCCTGCACGGGGAACTCTAAGGAGCCAGGTGTTCGCCCAGAGCAGCCCCGAGAGCAAGAGCCAGTTAATGAAAATTGAAAATACAGGTCATTACCACCCCGGCCTCGGCCCTCTCTGTTCTCTGAGGTTCACGGTCTCCGCAACCTGGCGGCTGCAAATGAAAAATAACAGGAGGGCCGGGAACAAGGCTGGACCGGGAGGGTGGACAGGGCCTGTCTTTGTCAGCTCTTGTGAGCGCTCCTGGCACAGCCACACACAGGCCGTGTGGCCTTGAGCAAGTCAGTCAGCCTCTCCGAGTGTCAGTCCTATCGTCTGAGAGGTGACAAAAAAGGATAAGCCTATTCCCGATTCACAGGATTCCTATCCAACTGCCCTTTAGGCGAGCGAGTCCCCATGGACCAAAGGAGACTACAGAGTTCTCTGTCCTGAAAGCCATGGAGAGAAAAGCCTAAAATTATCGCCCAACACTCATCTAAGCTCCAGAATAATAATACCAACGCTTACTCACCAACAGGTGCCAGGACTGTGCTAGCTGTCTCATATTTATAGCCTCTTATCTCCACAAGGACCCTACAAATAGCTCTTAGTATCCGTGTGGACAGAAAAGCCGAGGTCCAGAGAAGGTTATGCAATGTCTTTGCTCAAGGTCGCGCAGCTCCCCCAGGCTTTGCACTACATCGGCGCTTCTCTAGTGGCCGTGGGGCCGAAGACGTGGCCTGGCCGAGGCCTGCAGCCCCTGAACTCATACCCATGCCCTTTCCAAAGGACGACAGGAAGCATCAGAAACTGAACCAAGAGTCAACTCCGGGATCCAAGCGGCTCACTCCAGGGAGGGTAAATAGCAAGCCTGCGACTTGGCTGCCGTAGCTGCTTTCCATGGAAGAGGCAGGGCTGTTTCTCTGCCACAGCAATGCCCCACTACCTCCCGTAAAATGACCCCAAACTGGGACCCAGCATTCCCCACCCAAAGCCTTTCGGCCAGCAACGTCCCCTGGTGCCTGGTCACCCGGCTCTACCCGCCTTGCCCTGTCGGCCTCCTTGGGGGCCCCATTTCCTTTCATCTAATTCTTACGGGGAAAGAAATGCCACATTTATTAAAGTGCAGGCTTATCTATTTCATCACAAATCTAAGCTGCAGTGATAAATCCCTAAGCTAAACACACACAAAGGGAACTATGAAGCTTGAATACAGATCAGAATCAAGAAGCGGGGTGGGGGTTACGTGTGGGCTCTGGCCCAGGTGATGGCTGCCTTCCCCACCCGCGCAGTGGTCTTTCCGCAGGGAGGGGTGGCAAGGCTGAGGCAATGTCCACACTGACATACTTTCTAGAAACTTCTTGCACTTTTTAGATGCACTTGCAAATCCCCCCCAAACATTCCATTTAGGAACAATTGGCTTTGTTGCCTCTTGTAAAACTCCTGAATGATCTAAGCAGATGGCCCTCTCCTCACCCGCAGCTATGGGCTGGGCTACAGGGGGCGGGGCAGCCCAGAGCTCCCGGCAGTGAGGGCTGGGCTTGGAGTCTAAGGAGCTCCTAGCTGGGGACTCAGGACTTGGAGCTCAGGAGTCTCCAGAGAACTTTCCCGGAGTGAGTGCTGGCTTGGTCATCATGGTAATGGTCTGCGGTCTCCGAATCAGGATCAAAAGCGGGAAAAACACAACCCCTTCAGTGCTCAGACATTTCTCCGGGGGGACCCGGCGGCCTCGCGCCTGTGGCCAGGGATCCACCACATCTGATGGCTTTCCAGACCGAGAGTTTGTGGTGGAGAGCATCCCCCGGCCCCGGCCCCGGCCCCGGCCCCTTCCAGGTCACACTGGGACACTGACCATTAACTGTCCCCCATGACTCATTTTTCTCTGGTAAAGGAACTCCCATATTTCAACTGGTCTCGTGGCCACCCAAAATAACGGCCACACTGGCTAACATGACGTATGTGGGAGCGGTAAGGCAACTTCAAGCACGTGTCCTTAGGAAAGGCAACATAATTTTTATGGCCCTTTCTTACAATGCCTGGAACACAGACACAAAGGCATGAGGTTGGAAGCCATCTTGGGCTGTGACACGAAGCCACATGCATAGGAAGCCAGAGCAACCAGGTAAAGGGAGCTGTACACTGTGCATCCCTTAGCATCCAGGGACTGACTGCTTCTACAGGAGAGAGGGGGGAACTTCTCTTCTGTATCAACAACTGTGAGTTTAGGTATTCTGTCACTGGTAAGCACGCATATCATAATTGCTGCGCCTTGTCTAATGTACTGAATGAGAGCGCTCATACCATCATTTCTTCAAGAAATGTTTATTGAATACCTGCTAAATGCCAAGATACGTGCACTGTGAATACATTAAGCAAAGCTGGTATGTCTCTGTCCTCTGGCACCTGCAAGGGGGTCCAACCTTTTGGTGTCCCTGGGCCACACTGGAAGAAGAAGAGTTGTCTTGGGCCACACGTTACATACACAAACACGAATGAAAAACTGATGAGCCAAAAAAGGTTTTAGGTAAATTTACTCTTTTGTGTTGGGCCGCATTCATAGCCATCCTGGGCTGCATGCGGCCCGCAGGCCGCGGGCTGGACACGCCTGCATGGGTCGTTATTGGTTCTGCGTAGTTAGAGTGAGACATACCTAGAGTCAAATCCAGGTCTAGATCCCTGGGAGAAGGAAGCCTGTCTATGTATAGAATGTCCACGTGGGGTCTGTGTGTGAGAGAGAGAAAGAGAGAGAGGATATCACCCCTGGATTCTTTGACTTCCCTTATAACTGCTGTGGCAAACATCCGCTGGAGAATTAGCAGCCCAGCTCGGCCCAGTTCATCTGCCAACACTGAAGCAACTCCTAATTTTCTCTTGGGTAAGAGCTCTCAGCTACTCACTCCAGGCCCCTGGCCTGGCCAGTCTCACCAACCATGTGCTCTGGCCAAAATCTTTGAAGTCATCTGTGACTCCATACAATCCGTCAGCAAATGCTCTCAATGCTACTTGCAAATAAATTCGGCACTCTTTATGAGACACTAGTATTGTAACAAAGATGAATTTCAGGAGTCTAGTAATTATTTCATGATTCTATAAAAGAATATCCTTGAATTCAGAAGATCACTGTAGAGTCTATAGGGGTAAAGAATAATGATATCATGATATCCAAACTTACTCTCACATTAGTTCGGCTCTCATGATAATGCTGCTGCCGCCGCTGATGAGGGTGATGATGACGGTGGTGACGGTCATGATGATGATAATGATGATGTTGACAATGACACGGAAGAGGGAGGGGGAAGAGAGAGAGGCAAATGTTAACTGGTGAAGGCATACGGGTGTTCACTGTACCACTCTATCTCTTCAAAATTTTTCATTGGCTTAAAATTATTCAAAATAAGAAGTCAGAAATGAATAAATATTCCCTGAAGCTAACTAAGGCGCTGTTACAGCCTCCATTGCTACCATCCTAGTACAAGCTTCCTTCTCCCTCCCATCACCCGGGTGATTCCGTAGCTTCCACCTGCCCGCCCCCCCCTCCCGCCCATCTCCCTTCCTCCACCTTTGCCCTTCTAGGCTCTGTTCCCAACACGACAGCCAGAGTGAAGACAAAAAACATAAGTCAGAGCATGTCAGTCCGTCACCGCAAACCCCGCAATGGCTCCCGTCACATCCAGAACGAAACTCAAGACCCCGTCACGGCCCACACGGCCCCATTCGGAGTTCACCTCCTGTGGCATCCCACGCTGGCTCTCTCCACGCCAGCCACTCTGCTCGCCTTGTTTCCCAAGCACGCCAGGCGCGACCTCGGCTCCACCCTGCACGCGCTGCCCCGTCAGCCACACGTGGCTGCTGCTCTCAGTCACTCGGTCTCTGCTTCAGTGACTCAGTGCTTCTTCAAGCCAGGCTTCTTCCTACCACTGCCCATCACCTTCTGCTTCCCTTCCCTGCTCTAAATCTCTACCAAGTGCCCATCGTTACCTGATTCTGTGTTGGACGTCCATGGTTTTATTCTGTTTCCTTTTACTGATGTAGTGCAAATAAGAGTAGGGGCTTTGTTCTGTTCATTCCCATATCCCTGGTGGCTGAGACACAGTACAGGATCACCATCATTTTTGTGTGAACAAAGGGATCAGTATGTCTTGAGCCCTCCCCTGACCTCCCCCCTTCCTTTCTCCCCACCTGCTGCTAATGGGCTGTGCTTCTTGCACCTTCTGCTCTCTGCACCTCTGACCTTAGACCCTCACAAGCCTCCTCTCCGGCTCTCCGAGGCCCTGGCAGAGTCCAGCCGTGCCCCATCCCCTGTCATTAGCCCAACTTAGCCATATGGCTCCTCCAGAATAGGCACCCCCTCTTCCCACATCCCTGTTTCCCCAGGGACAAGTCCTTATGTCTAAAGATGGAAAAAACGTCCCCTGCTCACAGCAGCCTTCTCCAGCAGGACACAGAGTGCCAGTTCCTTCTGGCCTTTTCCTTGGTTCTCTAAGCATTACTGTCTGTTTACAGAAAAGCCACAACTAACCTTTCCAAAGGGATTAGTCACAGCTCCCCTTTGCAAACTGCTGGTCTCATACACGTTCTTGCCCTCTAGGCTCTTGGTAACCCCATTCTGCCAGCCAGGAGCCCCCTCCACCACCCTTCTCGCCCATTTAATCCCACCCACCCTTCGAGGCTCCCGGCGACGCCTTCCTCTGAGCCTCCAGAGCACGTGGCCTGCAGTGTCGGCAGGGCACCTATGTGGCTGATCATCCCGTTATTGCCACGGTCTTGTCTTTCCGCTTCTGTTTCTGTTTTGTCTCTGTTTTTCAGAGGCCAGGACTGCAGCTTATGCCCCACCTCGCTCCCATGGGCCCTAAGGGGGTGGTCAGCACACAGTGGGCGCTTCCCATCCAGCTGTGGATGGCTCGAGGCTGCCGCCTCCTCCATCTCTGGCTCCCAAATAGCCTTACTCTGTGGGCAACAAACTTAAAGTCCGGTGGCGAAAAACTCCCACCCAGATAGGGGCTGGGACCCCTCCTCCCCTTTTGAACTCTTACCCTTGAGGCCCAGAGGGCCTGGGTCTCAGCCGCCCTCCCTGGAGTGAAACAGCGATTTGCTTCCTTTGCCCAGCACCCCTCGCTCCTGTCCTCGCCGCGCCGGGCTCTGCTGGTCCCTCTGTTTTGCCAACTCACCGAGGTTAATTGTGAATTCGAACCCTGTCCACAGAACTCTGGCTTTCCCTCTCCCTGCTCCTCATTTTGGTCACAGCCGGAATGTACCCTAAATCCTCCTGCTTCCTGGGAGCTGTGGGTAATTAGTGGGCTGGCCATATGGTGAGATCAGGCTCCATCTGCCCCCTACTTGGGCTGCCTCCCTAGCAGGGGTGTGGGGAGGGGGGCGGCATTCTACACTGGCCGGGCTGACTGAGCCCCGCAGCTCCCAGGCAGGACGAGGCCCTGCGGGCAGGCAGGGCCCCTCAGGTGCAAATGGCCTGGCAGGGCAAGGGCAGTGCCTCTGGCTTCTGGAAGGCTCCGTGTCCTGCCCGAGCACACCCCTTCTGAAGGCAGCCTTGTACAGGGAAAACCACCAGCCCCCACCGTGCTCTCCCCCCGCCCGTTAGGAACAAAATGCAGGGGCTGGGGACTCCCTTCTAAGTAGGATGACATTGCAAAAGCGAGAATGAACTCTCTCTCTCAGGACAAGCCCAGAACTAGAATGATGACTTGGCCGAGTTGAGCTCTGAGGGCCACGGAATCCCAAGAAAAAGGCAAGTTGGTGCAGCCAACAGGAGAGCGCGCGCCGGATCAGCAGCCTGGGTCAGAGGCATGGACTGCCACCGCCCCGCTGGGCACCGGGTGGGGGCGCCCCACCCCTGCTCCGTGCCCCTGCAGCCCCTCTGTCTGCTGGGCTAGGAGGGGACTCACAGAATAAACTCGAAGCGCTGTCAGGCCTCAACAATAGCTAGCTGCATTCCCAGCACAGGCTCAGAAAGAGAGAGCCTTCGTTAGAAGTGGCGAGGCCAGTCCCCCTCCAAGCTGAAAATGCCCAGGGACGCCCCTCAGCTGCTTTAACACACCCTGGGGCGCATGGCTCAGTTCAGCAAGGTGGCCCGGTCTGAGCCGAAGTCCTGCCCGGAGAGCACCTGCCCCCTGCCCTCAGGCTGAGCAAACACTGGCCTCCTCTGGTGCCCTCCCTGCCGTCCCAGGTCCACGCCTGCCAGGAGCAGGTGCAGAGCCACAGCCGCAGGACAGCCCACGCAGCGGCAGGGCGGGGCACCCCTGGTCAGTGTGACTGCAGGGCTGGGGCTCTGGAGCCAGGTTGCGGGCATTCAGCGCCCAGCCCCGCCCCCTCTGGGCTATGTAATTGGGACAGGATTCTGAAGGCCCCGCCCACCACCCCCGGCCTCAGGTTCCTCATCTACAAAGTGGGCCTGACGATAGGATCTGCCTTATCGGGCTGCTCTGCGATTTACAGAAGTCAGGACGCGGGAGGTACTTTGCCAAGTACCGTCGGCTGTTAACATCATTCAGAGCAGCCCTGCCCCCCTGGCACACACAGGGCACAGGTGTCTACAACAGGACACAGGAGCACAGGTGTAGCACACCAGCCAGGAGCAGGGCAGGCGTGTCGCCTCCCTAACCCGGACTCAAGGTTCTCTCCGTGCAGCCTAAAAACTGCAGCTGGCACCGCTACCCGCTGACAAACTCCGCTTGTTCACACAAAATGGAGTCAACTACACCCTCTAACACTCACACGACCTGCTGCTCCCCACACGGGGGCTTACTGGGTCGTCTGACCCAAACAGGATTTTCAACGTGCCATTCCCACTATAGCTCCTGTGTTCCAGGCCCTAAGCCAGGCGCAGGGGATCAGGAGTGAGCTGGGCTGACACCAGAGACCAGACAGCAAAGAGGTTATTCATTCGTTTACTCCTCACTACAGCACATGGGGAGACAGGCTTATCCGTCTTACAGACCAGGACACTGAGGCACAGAGAGGTTAAATAATTTGGTCAAGGGCTAGGAAGACGCAGGGCTGGGTTCCAAGCTGGGGTCAAACATTCCTCATGCACTCCACTGACTCTGCAGTGACGAGGAGCCCAGCTGCCACGGGCACTGGGGGAGGGAGTCGCCCAGCCGGGGAGCTGGGGGAAGTGAGAGCTAACCTAAGACCTGGGAGGTAAGGAGGAGCAGGCAAGGCTGAGGGGTCAGTGGACAAAAACGAGTATTCCCGCCACAGCGAACAGCCAAGCATGCGGGAGAACGTGCCCTCAGGAACTGAACGGGTTCAGGTGGCCAGTTTTGGCTTCAATGGAGGAAGAGGTGGGAGTTCCCTTCCGGCCGCAGATCCAAGTGGGAGGCTGCTCCTTGGGCCCCCGCAGTTGTATGAAGGAGGCTGCCGAGCCAGTTGGCCGTGGGCTGAACGGCGGGCGGGAGGGGAGGAAGTACAGCAACAGGTGTAGACGACTGTTTTTGCAAAATTCCACTGTCAGGGAGAGAGAAGTGGGGTGGGAGGGTGTGAAATGAAGGGAGGCGGGGGAGCAGAGCACACTTCCATCCTGAAGGCACAGAGCGCCACGCTTAGGAGGAGGGGAGGGGGCGCAGACCAGGGGGTGAGGTGCCTGGGGACCGGAAATCAATGGGACGCAAGATCCCAGTGGAAGGATGAGCTTTGAAAAGCAGAAGGGAGCTTGTTCGATGTAACCCTGCGGTGTCTAGTTATGAACCCTGATTCTGACATCATCCAGGGGGTGCGGGGCAACCCTCCTAGTGGTATGTCACTTGTAGATACAATAAGTACGCTTTCCTGTGGCACAGTTACACATGGAATACTACGCGGCAGTATAAAAGAAGGAACTCTTATCCTTCGCGACAGCATGGACGGATCTGGAGACTGTTATCCTAAGTGAAATGAGCCAGCCAGAGAAAGACAAATACCGCATGGTCTCACTTATATGTGGAATCTGATGATCAAGATAGACTAACGAGCAAAATAGAGGCAGAGGTTCAGAGACACGGAACAGAGACTGGCGGCTGTGGCGGGGAGGAGGGAGGAGGGGCCTGGGGGAAAGACGGTGAGAGGAGCAGCCAAAGAACACGACGCATGACCCGTGGGCGCGGACAACGGCGGGGGGGCTGCCTGCGGGAGGGGGGAGGGGGGACAACTGTGATAGCATAAACAATAAAATGTAATTAAAAAAATAAGCACACTTTCTTCACCGTCACCTGGGTAACAGATAAAGCCAAGAAGGTCAGGGCCAAGGACTCTGGTGTCCACTGCGGCTGCTTCATCGACCCTCATCAGGCCCCGTACCACCGGCTGGAAAATCAGGATCCAGAGTCGCAGGAAAGGAGGAGGAAAATGGGGCTGACATTTAAGGAGCACCTCCTGGGTTCCTGAGTCTGCTTTGCCATTGACTCCCCCACAGTTTCCTGAAGAGGGATGTGTCCCTGTTCACATGTCCCATGGAAGCAAATGTCACCTGGAAGATGCCTGTGGCTTTCAGAGAAAGACTAAGAATAGGAGTTGATAAACCAGAGCCCAAGGGCCAAATCCTGCCCACAGACGATTACCGTAAATAATGTTTTCTGGGAACTCAGCTGAGCACATCCATTTCACATTACTGTGGCCGCTTTAGCTCTTCAATGGCACAAACAACTAGTGGCAACGGAGACAGTTACGATGTGGCTCTTTTCAAAAAAAGTGTGCCCGCCCTTGCTGCAGAGCCCTGGACTAAGGTCTATGGTCTTGTCCAAACTGAGCTAGGACTTGGACTTTGTTTGTCTGATTTGAAACCTACAGGTTATCGCTGCATCGCTTTGTCCTTTTTGGGGTGTCTTCCTGTGGAGGAGGCAGCAAGAAAGTTCTCTTCTGAACCCCGTTGCTATTAGAAATGCTAATTGCTTACCCTGCTTCTCACAAAGCCCATCTCCACTACCTGGCAACCAGGGTACTCTTATGAAAACAGAAATCAGATCATTATAGTTAAATAAAATCCACTCTCCCTACTGTGCCTACCCCTGTGTTCTCAGCATGCAGCGCCCGCTCCTTCGCCCACCACCCGACACCTGTCTCTCCCTGCTATTCCTTAAACAAGCTGGGGTTGCTCCTGACTCATGGTCTTTGCACGTGATGCTTCCTCTGCCTGGAATGTTCTTCCTCCAGGTATCCCCATGGGTGGCCCCTGCTCACCGGCCAGGTGCCAGCTCAAATGCCACCTCTTAGGACCACACTATCTGAAGCAACTGGCCCTCCCCAGGCTCCGCTGTCACCCGCCTGATGGTGCCCTGGGCACCTCCCACTCTGGGAAGGCGTTTCCTTGCTTACCTGATGTCTCCTCCAGTACAACGGAAGAGGCTTTGTTGTGTTCAGGACTGAAACTGGAACCCAAGTCGACACACTCAATATCGCTAACACTGAAACCAGCTCTGTTTGATGTAAATGCCATGTGAATCACAGATGTGAGCCACCCACGTAATTGTACATTTTTAAGTAGTAATCACATTAAAAAATAAAAACAGGTGAAATTAGTTATACTAATAGACTCTAACCCAATATGGCCAAAATATTATCATGTCAACATGTAATCAATACAAAAAATACGGCAATAGCTTACATTCTTTTTTTCGTACCAACTCTTCGATATCGTGCGAGACTCTGAAACACATTTCAAGCATCCAACAGCCAGATGTGACCTAGTACCAACCTATGATGTGGTACAGACTTAAAACAGCGTTTCCCTGTGTCACATGTAATGTGCCGGATGCTGCTCTGGTCACTTTACATTAAAACTCATTTAATCCCCACAGAAGTACTAGAAGGGAGATACCATCCTTAGCCCCATTTTACAATGGGGGAAATCAAGGCAGAGTCTGGATTCATGACCGTCTCACTCCACAGTCCGTGCTTTTAACCACCAACTAAATTGCTGCTAATTCTTGGAATTTCATGGAAAAGACCCAGTATCACACAGAACCACTGAAACCAACACACGTGGGGACTGGCTCTGAAATAGACCACGTAAAGATCTCACTGTCCAGACGACACTCAGCTGAAATGGCCCCTAAACTCAGAAGGAAGCAAGGAAGGAAATCATCAGAGTGACAAAAACCGATGTCAAAGAATAGGTAAAATGCAGGTCCTCCCATCAAGGATGCCGGTCAGGCCCGCGGACATGTGCCTGGCTGCTTGCTCAGTCTAGAACAAAGCTGGGACTGAGAAGCGGGGGGGCGGATATGCTGAGGAGTAAGTCGACTGCCTGAACCCAAGGGAGGAAAAAACAAGAGCAAAGCGTAAGAAGCCAACCCTAGAGCACACGGAGCTCGGTGATGTCGGGGGTGCGGGGGCTCACACCCCCACACGCTGGGGCCTCTGAGAGCATCCCTCCCCCGGCACGTCCCTCCCAGCATTATTTACCCCCCTTGTGGTCTCGGCAGGCTGCTTGCACCTTCTCTCATGCCACACTGCCCACCCTTTTCAGTCTGCTGGACTCCGGGGCATCCTTCAGGCCCACCCAAGCACTGCGGCCTCCATGGAATCTCGGTTTCCGCTCCCATCTCTGCACCTGCCTCCTGCGCGAGGATGTCTGCCTGCTCGTCAGCACCTCCTCAGGGCTCCATTCACAGAGCCCCAGGAACCAACCCAGCACTGGGCACATGTGCAGCTCACTGTAAACTGGGAATATAGGGTGATATGTAGTAATTACCCTATCTTTTAAAAACACTGAGACAAAATCAGTTTAGATGCTTTCGGGGGCAGATGCTTCCGTGTCTAAAGCTTGGGTCGAACGTAACGAACGGCAGGCTCTTTGTGAAGCTGAGATGAATGATGTGCTGCTGTCTAGTTTAACACAAAGTGAACTCTAAGGAGCCAGGAACAAGACAGGCTCAACAGCGCGGTGCCCGAAGCCCAGGCACGGCCTGGAATCCTCCGTCTACCAAGGGCTGTGTGTGTGAACTTGGGGCAAGGTCTCCCTCCAGGCTCCCTGCCCTCAATTTTCTCACTTGTAAAATAAAGATAACTACGATACGACTTCAAAGAGTTGTGCTGATTAAATAACGTGGGTAAAGCATGTATATGTCTATATATACACACACACACACACACACACACACACATGCATGTACGTATACACACACACACACACAGTGGTGCCTAATGCTTCTTATTAACTATATTATAAGCACCAATTAATGTTACTCCTGTTATCAAGGATACGTGATACCTTTTCTCTGCCACCAGCCTTGACTCAGTGAACTTTCTGGGTTTTTCAGAACCTGTAAGGAGACAACAGTCACAGAGTGGCTTCCCCTTGTGGCTGCTGTGGCCAGCCTTTGGCTCACCCTAGGTCACCCCCAGGCGGAGACCTGCAGGGCCGTGACTGCAAAACAAGGGTACGGTGTCGAGGGAATGGGGGTAACCCAACATCTGGGCAAAGAGTAGCAAGACTCCACTTGGGAAAGGCCAGGGCCAGTCTGCTGGGAGCCTGTTCGAACAATAGGTATAGGTTTGAAAGAAAGTATCATCAAGAGAGAACTTGGAAGTGACAGAGGACGTCCAAGAAAGTAGAATTACGAATGAAACGGCAGGACCCCTGGAGGCTAAGTTAGTGCAGGTGCTCACAGAAGAGCTGGGAACCTTCCGTCACTGCTGAAGACCCCCAAGGTAAGAGAAGGATCAGTATCATCAGGGGAACTGTGAAAAGGAATGTAGGTAGAGGGGGGCCGTGGGAGGTAACAGAAAGAAGGAAAAGAAGGAGAGAACAGGTGGAGAGAGACGGAGACGATGCCGCTGATGACAGAGAATGTAGGCGGGGGGCCTCAGGATGACGGTGAAAGGACAGGTGACTTCTGAGCAGGAGCCCTGAGCCAAGCCAGCGCCGAGCCCTTAAAACATGTGTGCCATGCCATCCAACCCCTCCACCCGCCCTGAGGAGGGTGCTGGTCGCTCCCGCTTCACAGATACGCAATTGCAGCGATGGGGCCTGAGGGCCGACACCTGGGAGCGGGCCCCCACACTCCCACCCAGGTCTGTCTACCTGCGCAGACCCCCTTTGCAACTCCAACACGGAAGCCTGGATGCGGCGGCGCCTCCTGGCCACCTCTCACCTAGGTGATCTCAATGTGCAGGTCAAGTACAGGCTGACTCAGCTGACCTCTCCACCCCCTAGAGATCCAAAGTTTTGTGAGGCTATCAGTCTCCGCCTCCTGTAGAAAGGACAGCCCTGTTCCCCTGGGGGTAACTGAGAAAAGAACAGTCCCATTTCCTCTAGAGGCCAAGGCTGACCAGAAGTTTTCCAGAGTTCGGGTATAAGGCCCAGGTGGTCTGGCTTCACCTGTAGCCTTAAACCTGTGCCTGGAAACAGGGAATCTGAGCTGCCTGGGCTTGCAAGACCTCTGTGAAGGAGTTTTTCTCGAAAGAGTAAGCAGAAAAGGCGGGGTCTCCTGAGTTACAACCACTCTGAGCTGAGCGAGGACGTGAGGTCTGCAGCCTCTGGCCGCACTGAACCACGGAGTCCTGGGTCAGCCCAAGACAGAGGATCAAGGGCCTGGGAGCCAGGGCCTCCAGCTCAGCTCACCACCAGATGACCAGTGCGCTGTCAAAGTGCCCGGTGCCACACTAATTTTATACAGAGGGCCACGGGAGGGGCACGCAGCCTTCATAAGAGCTCCCCAGCACACAGCTCCGACCAATCGATACCTACAACATTAGCTCAGATGTCCACCCACGTAAAGGACAGTATCCTCGTTCATCCATTCCCTGAACAGTCATTGAACAACTATGACGATGTTCCAGGCTAAGCTATCACAGTGAATGAAAAGACAAAAAAAACCCTTGCCTTCAAGAAGCTTACATTCTGATAGGGACAAAGACGATAAGGCAACAGACCAACAAATATCCAATGTTAGATGGTGTGAGTGCATTGAAGAAAATAAGGCAGGGGATGGAGAAGCCCAGCTGAGGAGGTTCAGGAAGGCAGTGCTGTCTGAGCATCCAATTTCACAGCAGGAACATTAGGCGCCCAGCAGTTCCTGGTCACCAAACAGAAGGGAGGCAATTCCACCAGGAAAGAGCATGCCTGGTATGAGGAGGGACAAGGTGTCTGGGTTCCAACTACAGACGCAGTGGGCAACAGGCCGAGGTGAGGAAGCACGGAAGGCCGGGCCAAGCAGGGGTGTGACAAAGTGTCCCCCGTCAGCTATTCATCCTTGGTTCTGGGTCTCCACAAAGCTCAGAGTCACATCCCTTGGCTCCCACAGTCTGCCAATAATGCGTACTGCTTTGACAAGAAGCAGGATGACTGATTGCTCATTTATACAACTCTCAGGGAGGTGTAGCTGGGGCATAAATATTTATTTCCTCCAGCTGAAGGCCACTCTTATAATGGGAAGCTGGACATCAGCTTTGGAACCTCAACAGATGATGTCATTGCTACTGCAAGGAACGGGACCTCACCGCCCCCAGCTGCGAGTCAAAGAGGCAGGCCAGGTGAACAGGCTGGGTCTCCACTCCTCCCACCCGTAAACACCAAGCCGGCCCACTGCAAGCCTTGGAGTTCCCAGGCTGAGGAGACCTGCGGCTCCAGATGTGGTATATTTCTGTGCCTGGCTCTGCTGGGCCCTCTAGTCAATTCCGGTATTTCTCCTTGTGTCCACGGCTGCCCAGGTGTCCCCATTCGCAGCTGCAGACTGAGCCCCCCCACCCCAGATGAGCCCGAGTCCCCCTTTCCCTTCTGCCCGCCTGCCATGGACAGGGCCTGTCCCTGCGCCCCCTGACCTGGACCAGCCGGGCCCCATCCTGTGGGTCTTGCTGTGAACCCAAGCGCCAAAGTCATCCAGATGTTGTCCTCACCTGACGGCCTCAGCTCTTACTTGCCAAACAATGGAACCACGTGGGAAGTTTTTGAAAACTACCAATGTCTGGCTTCTACCCCAGACCAATTATACCAGAATCTCTGGGACGAGGACCAGGTATTAGTATTTCAGAATTGCCTACATAAGTCCAGTATGTGTCCGGGGTTGAGGATCACTGTGCTGAAGGGACCTTCTTCAGCTTTAAAGTGCAAGCAAATGGTCTAAAGGTCTGGTTAAAATGCAGATTCAGATTCAGTAGATCTTGGAAAGTGCCCAAGGCTCTGCATTTCTAACAAGCGCCAGCAAGATGCAGGCACTGCGGGTCCACAGGCCGCACTCTGCGTGGAGGCAGCCAGGTTTGAGGGGTGGGGCATGAAAGTGGGCCTCGCTGAGGTTCTACATCCAAAGTAACTGTCTCCTAGGAGGCTCCCTTTCGAGCTGGAACGGACTTCCGGAAGAGTTAGGATAAAAGGCTGTTATGGAAGGAAAGAGGAATAGTTTGTTAACATGGGAATAGGAGCTTCTACACCTAAGAAATGATACAAGATCCACTCTCTTAAACCAAGTGCCCAGGACCTAGCAGGCACTCCACCAGTGCTACTCGCTCTGTTCATGGTATCATTGTTTTTATTATTGTTAAGGCTGGATCCACTCCTACATCAAACAAGCACAAGCACGTGCTTCCGATGTCCAAGACCCTGACAGAGCCGTACAAAGCCCTACAGAGCACTTCCACGCTCTGCGGGCGCGCCCCAGGCAGGGGCCAAGCACAGGAGCACACGGGTCTGTGGGCTTTCGTTTCAGACACAGCCCCGTGGCCCCTGCCTGGCTGAAGGGCACCCACGCCTCTGTTTCTCTCATTTGTGCTTCGTTCGCCCTGACTGGTGGATAGCCTTCCATAATCCCGTCATGGCTGACGCTGAGTGTTTGCTACCTGTCAGAACCTGTTTTAAGTGTTCTCATTGGTTTAACTTGTCACCGCCTTAAAGCAACTCTAGGCAGCAGGGAGGGCCAGAAAATAAACTGAAGAGATACATTTCAGAGGCCAGTGCTTGCCCAGTGCTTCTCAAACTTTACTTGCTGAATTCATCCAAGTGCAGGTTGCATTCAGCAGCTGAGATGGAGTCTGCAAGTCTGCATTTCTCACAAACTCCCAGGTGATACTGATAAGGCAGGTCCATGAAGAATATTTTGAGTAGCAAAGCCACCCATGTGCTGTGATACCTCCTGGTATTTCTGGATATCTTCCTTAAAATTCCCCTCAATACTCTCACCACCAAACTTCTACGACTGATGGTGTGTTCATTTGATGAACCACAGCCAATGGCAAAATCACAGTTAATCTCCACTTTGATCATTTGGGCAAAATTCTGTTTAAATTCTGTCCAAATTGCAATATTTTGTGGCAAAGGATATCAGCTTTCTGGAAGAGCAGTTGTGTTCACTTAACCTGTAGATGTCATGGGTTGTTATCAAATTGCTTTTAAATTTAAGTGCTTTCTGGACCAGGGAAACAACTCCCACTTCTGAAAGTAAAATGAAGAGTTCCCATCTGAGAAAAACTGACAGGGATTTCTCCAAACATGGGAGTAAAAGCATATAACTATAAGCTTGTTTTCTTTCTCAGATCACTAGAGGAGATGATATACATGGAACCACGAAGATTTGACAAATATTCCTGCCCAGTGAAAGGCAGGAAGGGCAAATCAAGACTGTCTACTTAATCAGTCTTGACTCAGTGGCTGGCAACTAGCTGGCTTGTCAACGGGACAGAGAAAATCGGAGCGGATGGGTGAAGGTAAACTCCCAAGGATGCTTTGGGTAACAGAGTGGCCTGAAGTGCTGGAATTACAGACAAGGCTCTGGAGGAGACTGACTTCAAGCTGTGAATCTTCAGGGAAAGAAAATGCGCTACTCGAAGACAGTCAAAATGCCAAGGGTAGGTTCAACAGTGAGCAGTGATCCTAAGGATTAGTTAGAATGGCGCCTTTGCATAATTTCCACAGCCTATAGCACAGCCCTGTGGGCCTCGAACTTTGTTCCATGTTAGAATCACCTGGGGAGCTTTAAGCTCCCCACTCCCCACCATGCTCAGGCCACACCCCACAGCAATTAAATCACGATCTCTGGAGTTGGGGCCCAGGTCCCCTTAATTTTTTGAAGTTCCCCAGGTGATTCCAACGTGCGGTCAAAGCTGGGAACCGCTGGCATGGTCTTTCCGCGTCCTCGCTCATAAAATGAGAGACGCCACCGGCCCAGGGGTTCTGCCTCTTGCCCGCGTGCTGGAATCGCAGTGGGCGGAGTTTTAACAATCCTGTTGCCAACACCATCCCTAGAAATTTTGGTTACTCTGTGGGGCCCGGGCCCCAGCATTTTTAACAGCTTACCAGGTGATTCTTAAGTACATCTGGAAAATGCAATAAAAAATAAAGTGCATCTGGGTAGATAACTACTGGCCTGGATGTGGTTTTCTCTTTTTATGCCAAGATTCCTCCTATTGCTCACATTTTAAGCATCTATGATGTTAAGGCTAAAAATGCATCTTAAACTTTTTGCAAAGGTGGGTCTCTCATCTTTCTTTTTAAATCAGGGATCTCTAACTTTGGAAAGGTCTATGAAGCCCCTTAAATTCTACACAACATGTTGGATGAATACATTTATTCACGTGTATGTATATTTTCTAAGGAGAATGTCCTTAACTTTATCAGATTCTCAAAATATTTAATGCTATTATCTTAAAGGCAAGTAGGTGGTTTCTGATTTAATAAATTTAAGAAAATTCAAGAACGAATGGGAAATAAATGTGATCCCAGCAGCATATTCACTATTATTTTGAATTTGCAGCACACCCATTGCCACCTACCTGTTGCATACCCTTATTGCAGGTTTAGTTCCGATGCTATTTAGCCCATCCTTTGAAAAAGGTGACGGATGCGAAGATTTCAGACCCAAGGATCAAAACAGCAGCTCTGTCGGAGACTGGGTTCAATACAAGTATGCCTGGTAAAGCTCATAGTGAAAAATGACTTCCCCAGCTGTACTTGTAAGAAGACTGTCTACTCAGATACTTTAGGAATCGGGTCTGCCACTGGGTTAGGATATTAGGACTTTCTAGTCCTGATTATTATTACCTTTATGCCTCAATTTAAATGGCAGCTTTCTTTCTTACAAACTGTCCCCATGTCCTTGGGAAAATTACTGAACCGTTCTGTTCCTCATATGGAATGGGGACAATTTAAGTGCTTTTAAGGTTACTGTGAAGAATAAGTAAGAAAATATATGCAAAATGCTCAGCCTAACACTTTGGCACAGAGCAAGATCCAATATATGTGAGGTTATATTACTATCATTACTAATGTCTTATTATTATTAACGTCTTAGTGACCTTGTCCAAGTCACTGAATTTCCTTGAGCTTCATTTCTTGCTCCACACGACAAGGAATGTGAGCCCTGCTCCGTTTCCTTCATACAGTTACAGCAATGACCAGGGAGACGAAAAGAAGGTACGCTGCTATTCCATGGTGACTCGTCGTCCACCCAGGAATCGCTAGCACACAGAAAAGGGTCACCCTGCCATACAGATGTAATCGCTACCCTCGCAAGTGCTTTTTGAGATTCTAATAGTTGAGGAGTCTCTACCATGGACTGCAGCAATTTCTTGTCACAGAGCATCCTCGGCAGCCTGAACCTTGCCCCACGTGGGCAAGTGGGTGACCAGACTCCACCACAAGCTCCCTTTCAGACAGCAGAAGTATGCCGGGCCCTCACTAAATCACAGATGCCCTAGATCAGCAGCGTGCCTCCAGCCCAGAAACTCATTGGCGGCAGCCTCTACCATGCCAGTCAATCCCTCCCCAGGGGACAGGCCCCAGACTCTTGCCCAAGTTCATCTGCCCATAACAGAGTCTCACAGCACAGGCTCCGCGACTCGCCCCACGGGAGTAGCAACATCCCGAAACTTCTCAACAACCTCCGCGAAGACTCCAGGCGGTCAGCTCTCACTTACCTGGGGTCGGCTTGGCCGTGCGCACGGGAGTGTAGTGGTTTTTGGAGGACGACCTGACCGGCGTGTTCTCTTTGGGGGAGGTATCGATAGCCGAGATCGTTTCTCTTTCACAGTGTGCTATGGGGATTGGTCCCTGTTGTCTCAGGATGTCGGCCAGAGCCCTAAAGGAGGAGGAGATCACACAGTGAGGTTCACCGAGCAGGCGTGCATGGCCGCAAAGGCCCTCCAAAGCACGGAGGCATGGCCTTCAGTCCACAGTCACGGCTTCATCGAGGGCTGGTCTTAGGAGGAAGGCAGGGCAGGGGTGGCCCTGCCTGGGGGTACAGGCACTAGAACGTAGGGAGTATGGATTCTTTAATTCATTTCAATCAAGGAACTCTGGGCACTTTCAAAATATTGCCTTCCCCTGATCCCGTCCCCAAGCCCCACAGATATCTGCAGCCGCTGGCCACTGCGGTGGAGGCTGACACTGTTGGCCCAGCAGCAGGTTACTCACATGAGAGCCACCGACTTCCCCATAGAAAAACATGCACCAAGTAGCACGCACTCTATACTGGTGGCCCAAATGAATATAACACACACCTCCTGCCCTCAAAGAAAGGTGCAATTTAGCTGCAAAGATGGTGTGCAGATAAAAAGATAAACATCAGAACGCACGGATGGTGCTGACAAGGAATACGACTGGCACTCAGAGGAGGGAACAATTACAGACACAGGGAGGAAAGGACCCAGGATGCAGGAGAGATGCACAGAGATGTGGCCGTCTTCGCTGGAGAGGCACACCCCTCCGCAGGAGGCCCAGCAACCCAGAGCACTCAGCATCCATCCGTCCCAGCAGAGACGGGGAAACAGGACCCACTGCCTGCCATCTGAGGGCTCCCAGTTAGGGGCAATCACGCCACAGCCGGGTGTCAAGCCGGACCTGCTCCGTGGCGCAGGACGTGAGATAAGCAGTGTTGAGGGGAAACAGCGATGCGCTGAGATACTCTAGAAGGGCCAAGATGAGGCAGGCGAGCCTCAGGAGATCACCGCCTGGATACTGTCATTCTAGGGCCGGGTCCCCAGGTCTGACTGAACCCATTTGCAGGAGCTGGGCCAGAACTCTTCTCTCTCCTTGGGGCGTCCCTGAGGTGTGGGGCGAGCAGCAGGCCTCCAGGCCCCTCCCAGCCAGCCCAGCCCAGCCCAGCCCAGCCCACCCCACCCCAAGGCTCCATTCACACGGGGATCCCAGTCCTACCTCCCACACGCCGTCCCCTAGGAAAGTGACAACCCTGGCAGTTTAAAAACATGCCTGGGAGTGACTGTTTCCTCCCATTATGCTGCTTCTGACACGCTGAACCTTCCTGGGAGAAGAACATCACACTGGCAATCTTATCTTTCAGTGACATTTATACAGCAATTTCAGATTTTCCAAATGCTTCCCCCTCGCTGGCTGTCTTTCCTTTGGCAGCACAGGGAGAAGCAGGCTCACGCCCCCTATCCCCTGCAGGGGACCAGCGGTGGGGAGAACACAGAAGCTCGCTCGTTTGGTAACGCAAGTTCAGGCGGACCTGCGGTCTGGGTCGGAGGTCTGAGGTTCAGGGCCTGGGAATCAGAAAAGGGAACGGCCTTGATGGTCCAGAGATTTGGGTTCTAATCTCAGCTCCACGTCTAATGAGCTGTGAGCCTCTGGGCAGACCTGTTAGTCTTTAAAAGTAAAATTTATTAAAGAGAACGAACAGACTGAGAGCTGTCAGAGGGAAGGGTGGCTGAGGAGCTGGGTGAAAAAGGTGAAGAGATTAAGCAAAAAAACACAAAAAACCCTCACCGACAGACAACAGCAGGGTGATGACCAGAGGGGAAGGCGGTGGGGGAGGCAGAAGAGGGTGTAGTGGGGTAACTGGTGATGGAAGGAGACTTACCTCGGGGTGGTGAACACAATACAATAGACAGAGGATGTATTGCAGGGAAGTACAACTGAAACCTACATAATTTTATGAACCAATGTTACCCGAATAAAAATGAATAAATTAAAATTTAAACATTTCCCCCTCATTAGCAAAACAAGGATTTACGCTAGCATGGCCTTTAAGATGCCCTCTAGTTTCAAAGTGTGATAAGTATTTTATTTTTTAAACTACACATGTATGCAAGTTACGTGATTCCTTCATCCTTTTGTTTAATAGCTATACCTTCCCGCCATGTTTACGTGGTAAGAACATAGTGAGTTAAAAGTTATAACAGAAATATGGACCAATGGACTGGACTTGAGAGCCTAGAAATAAACCCCTATATACCTGTGGGCAAATGACTTTCCAAAGGGTGCCAAGGTCATTCAATGGGGAAAAGACAGTTTCTTCAACAAATGCTTGGACAACTGGATATCCACAAGCAAAAGAATAGAGTTGGACTCAATTCACACCATCCATAAAAATTAACTCAAAACAGATCATAGATCTAAATATTAGAGACAAGACTATAAACTGTTAGGAAAAATGCAAATAAGTCTTTGCGCCAGAAATTTGGCAATGGTTTCTTACCTACGACACCAAGAGCATACACAACAAAAGGGGGGAAAAAAGGAATAAATTGGACTTCATCAAAATGATAAAGTTTTCTGCATCAGAAAATAAAAAGATAACCCATAAAACAGGAAAGGGATATTTGCAAATCATATTTCTGGTAAGAGACATATCTAGAAAATATAGAGAACTCTTAAAACCCACCAATAAAAAACAAACAACCCCATTTAAAAATGGACAAAGGCTATAAATAGACACTTCTCTACAAAAGGTAAACATGAAGCACAGCTCAGCACCGCCAGTCACCAGGAAAATGTCCGTGGAAGCCACGATGAGACCCTCTCAGACCCACCGACACAGCTGTGCGCAAAGGCAGCAAGGACGCAGCGAAGCCAGGGCCTGCATAAGCTGCTGGAGGGAATGGGAAATGGAGCAGGCCCTGTGGTAGCGAGCCTAGCAGTTCCACAAGATGCTAAACATAGAGTTACCATATGGCCTAGCCATTCTACTCCTAGGTATATACCCAAGAGAAATAAAAACATATGTCCCCATAAAAGTTGTATATGAAGGTTTATAGCAGCATTACTGATAATAGCCAAAAGGTGGAAACGACCTGCATGTACATCAGCTGATGAATGGATAAACAAAACATGGTGTGTTCACACAATGGATTATTGTCCATCCTTTAAAAAGCAATGAAGAACTGACACATGCTACCACACAAATAAACTTTGAAAGCGTCACACATCATGCTAAGTGAAAGAAGCCAGTCACAAAATACCACACGTTGGATACTCTATCTAAGCAAAATGTCCAGATTAGGCAGGTCCTTAGAGATCGAAAGTAGATTTGCCGTTGCCAGGGCTGGGGGTGGGGGTGGGGAGAGGGACTAACAGGTGTAGGGTTTCTTTGGGGGAACGTAAAAATGTTCTAAAATTAGAGAGTAGTGATAGATACCTTGACAAATCTAAATGTACAAAAATCACTGAACTGTACAGCTTAAAATGTATGGATAAATTTTATAGTAAGTGAACTACATCTCAATAAAGCCAATATTACAAAAGAAGAGGTTTGTATTATTATTCTTTCTTTCTTCCTCTTGCATCTCAAGTTCAAAAAGATTCCTGTGTGCCTGGAGTATGGATTCTTGTGGTTAAGTCCACTGCTTTCAGTAGGCCATGCCTGAGTCGACATCAGTCACCTTCCATGGGGACTTTAGGCCTTGGCAATGTCCCAAGACACTGACACAGCTGGGGAGGGAAATGTTACAGGAGAGCCCATCACAAAGAACGATACGGCCCCAAACATCAGTAGAGGCCGGGTTGAGGAACCGTGATTTACGTGTACATGGCACTAGATGAAGTGGGTCTTCGATGAGGGCTCTATGCAGTGGAGGCCCACAGGTGCCCTGAGCAGCCCACACCAAAGCCGGATGCCGGGCGGGGCTCTGGGACGCCGTGGCGCTGGCACACTGGGATGGTTATCCTGGAGGAGGGAGCCTGGTCTGCTTAGGCCATCAGTGTGTCCCCAGGTCTGAACATGCTCCAAGGTTCATCCTTTCCCAGTGCCCTCGGGCAACGGGAAAAGGCGGCCCTAATCCCCAGAGAGTGTGTCCTTAGGAGCGACCCCCTCTCCCAGCCCCCTCCTCAACTCCCCAGCTCCCTGACCCCCCTCCTTGCTCCCATTCCTCTCCATCTTCCATCCCCTTCTCTCCAGGGAACCTGATAAATATTATTCTAATTCTGAAATGTGCGATCCCAGCCTCACCTAATTAATTTGGATACGCCAGAGGAAATGGGTTAAGGCCTGAGCTACTTTCTAACCGCAGGAAAAAAACTGGTCACTGAGGAACAGGGAGCAGATTCTATAAAACAGCGGGCGGCAGCTTTCAGGGCTGGGACGCGCAGACTCCCTAAAGGAGAGGACAGAGAGGGACACACAGACAGTGACAGGCAGAGACAGAAGGACAGAAGTCGAGAGAGACAGACAAAGGAAAGAAGTGGACAGAGGTGGACAGAATGGAGCCAAAGAGATGGCAAGAGAATGAACGAGGCACAGAGAATGAGAGTTCAGGAACGAGGGAGAGAAAGAGACACAGACGAGGAGGCAGAGACAAGGGGGGACAGAATCAGAGGGACAGAGATAAATAGGCAGGAATAAGAGACAAAATGAGCAACAGTCCAAGAGAAATTCAGAGAAACAACGTGATTCAGAAGGCAAGAGGCATTCCGAGGGAGAGAGAATCGGAGGGAGAGAGACAGAGCTGGGCAGTGAGGACTGAGGAGAGGTTCCCGGCCACCCCACCGGCTCAGTGTCCTGCCTGTTCCCGCCTCCCCTCCCCCAGTGCCACTTTGGCTGCAATATCTGGACGTATTTTTTAAAAAACAACACTTTCTGCCTGAATCATCTGGATAACTGCCTCAGTGTCAGCTCCCTTCCGCACGTGGCTTCCTTGGCTGGCTTGTGGGGCTATGTGGCGGGCCAGGGAAAGTAAATTAACTGGGCGGCAAATCTGAGCGGGGAGAACAGTTGTTCTGATCCTTTAGGCTGGGACACGTCAGTGTCCTTCAGAACGTCTGCACGCTCACCATCTGTGTAACTGAGGTACTATTTCCCCTTTGCATAACGCTTAGTTTCTACATGTGGTCACCTGCCTCATCCTGTGCGATGCCCGTACTAACCCTGTGACCTTTGTAGCTATCATCACCCCCATTTTTAACAAGAAACTGAGGCTCAGACTAATCCCAGGACTAGACCGGGATGGAGCAGATATTGGAACCCAGGGCTTGTGACTTCAGTCTGGGGGTCCTGCTCACGGGGACTGCCCCTTACATACATCGCACTCTCCTGTGAATCCGCAGCTTGAACACAGGCTCCTGGTCTCCCCAGCTGGTCCGTCTAATTCAGCAAATGCCGTTTAATTTGGGGGCATGGTGAAACAATTAGCAAAGGAGCGATTCAGGTCAAGACCAATTATTTATCTGCTTGAAAGCCTGGTTAAGGTTGTCAATGGTCCCAAGCAAATGGAAGTGTGCTTGGATTTCCTACATGCTGAGTTGTCCCAACTCCAGGGAACAAGCCCGATCAACATTTTGATGTGAGGCCATCTGCATTCAAGACATGAAATCTTTCTGAAAATAGCACACGATTCCCCATAACAACAGGAATATAAACAAAACCTCGTTCATAGCTTTGCTTCATAGTCTTGCCTGCTCGGGAAGTTAAAGGCTATCATTTATTAAGTAGTTACTATGCGTCAGAAACGATGCTAAACTTTTACTTGCACATGATATAATCCCCAAACATCCTACTATGGCAGGTGCTGCACTTTACTGCTGGGAAAAACTAAGGTTTTGAGAGATTTGCTATCTTTCCCAAAGTCACACGACTAGTAAATGGTAAACAGAGGTTTCAAACATAGGTAGGTTAGACTATAGAGGCTGGCTTTGCATCCCCGAGTTATCTATCCATTCATTCATCCATCCAAAGCTCCATCCATCCATCCACCCACTCACCCACCCATCCATCACTCTAACCCTCCATCACTTAATCACATTTGTTTTTTCACCTACTGTATCCTTGCAATGGTCTCTGAACATAAGCTTTCAGAGTGTTCAATCTGTAGCTGAAAAATGTACCCAGACAGAACTCAGCTGTCTCCAACTGCCCAGTTCTAGTCACTTTAGTGAGTCATCAACATCAACAGCTTTGGAAGTTTTTACACGATTTAAACCAGGCAACATTTCTGTCAAATGAAATTCTGGGTAGAACACCAATATACTTCACTAGACCCTTGCTCTGCATGAGATCAAAACAAGGAGTCCTGTTTTACTGAGCTCTTGCCCTCTCTGTCTAGTAGTCCCTAGGCTTCACGGACTCTCCAAGCTTAAAAATAATTGTGGCAAAAAGGTCCACCCCACCCCGCCAAAAAACAAAACCTCTTTGGGCCCTGACTGGTGTGGCTCAGTTGGGCATCATTCTACAAAGCAAAAGGTCACGAGTCCAATCCTCAGTCAAGGCACATGCCTGGGTTGCAGGTTTGGTCCCCAGTTGGGGGCATGTACAAGAGGCAACTGATCAAGGTCTCTCCCTCACATTGATGTTTCTTTCCCTCTCTCCCTCCCTTCCCCTCTCTCTAAAGAAAGTAAATTAAATCTTAAAAAAAAAAAAAAACCAAAAAAACAAAACCTTTGCAATTTGTTGTTACAATTTTCACTTAGTGATCAAATGGTAAAACTTAGGTTGCCCTCCCCCATTAAGTGGGGAACCTGGGGATCCTTAAGCTAAGCTTTTTGATGTGAACTAATATGCTTTCCATGGGGACCCCAAAAATATCACTGCTCACTAACGAGGAAAGAATGAAAACCAGCCTCCTGCTTCAGCCACATGCAGATTTCTGAGCCATTTGAATCACACAGAAGGGAGAAAGCAAGTTCATAACAGCATTCAGTCAGTTTTCCGGTCCCAAGGGCAAGGCCAGCTGGTTCGTTTAGACCCCTAATCATGCACTTTCTCTTCATCAGGAGAAGGAAGCAATTTATGCTGTTGGATAGGTATGATAGAAGGCCAAATAGATGAACTCCCTGAATACACGATTCTGGTTAATGCTCCTATTCTTAAGGACTAATAAGAACACTCTTGTTTTTGAAGAATTTCCTAAAAGCATTCCTGTCTAATTAAGTAGAGTACACTGAATATACTTTTTTTTTAAAGAATGCAAGGCTCTTCCGTGAGTGGGCCACCAGTCTAATTTTTAGTTCTCTTCACAGAGAAAACTAAGTAAAATGCAGACAATCTAGGAAATGAGGCTATTCATATGAAAACTGCAGGACAAGCTATGGAAGCGTTTCCCCCACCCCCCTTTAAGTAAACCTCTGACAGCTACTTTCAGCGTTCTCTTAAAAGTAGAGCGTAGACATCCTTTTCCAGTGAAATAAACGTTGGTTATGTGAGTCCCCGATACCTGGGCTTTCACTCAACACCGGCACCCAGGGAACCGCTAGCATCCACTTTAACCTCGTCCTCATACTTCTCCACTGGGCAGCCGGGGGCCTTTCATTCTCCGGAATATGCCCCCCAGACGAGGGAAGTGAATATATTTTTAATAAACGTGGCCCAAGGAGAATGGCTTAATTTAGTTCTCCTTATTCGCGGTTCTCTCGCAGTCCACTTGAAAGACGCAGCTGCCGGCTTTGTGTGCGCACAAGACCGATCTCCTCACAGACAAGCTCCGAATGGATGGGGCGCTCTCTTTGTTGTGGTAACAATGTTGGTGCATCTGCACTGAGCCGTTCTGCAGGTCTGAGTTGTCCCCGCACAATTGGAATTCAACGTGGCCAATAAACATCACAGAACTGAGCGAGCAAAGGCGCAGCCTGCCTGCTTTGTTTTCCATGCAGACAGGGCTAGTCACTCCCTTCTGATGGGCGCTGGTCCTGGGGCTGAGGCTCCGCGGCCGGCCCTGAGCCAGGCGGAGTGGACGTGGGCCCCTCGGGCCCCGTGCGTCCCCAAGAGCGTTGTCTCCACACACTCCATTCCTTGACTCATCAATCATAGGAAAATTCGCCCAGGCCTGGGAAACTGGGTCGCATCAACAACAAGCCCAGACTTTTCAGAAATATTTGGATTGTTTGTCTGAGAATGAATTAAAGGTCTGGTTGTGTCCAGTGCAGCTCCTACTTGAACCAGGGAAACAAAAATGCTATCAAGATTTGTTTGAACACTTGGGCAGCCAGGTGATAGATGAATTAATAAATGCACCTGCTGCTGCTGTTGTTGTTGGTACTGTTGGTGTCTTCTCCTTGACCTGCTCTGGGTCCGGACCTAAACCGATAGGTGAGGCAGAATGAAGGTGGTTTGGCCTCGTGGTTAAACATGTGGACTCTGAAGGCAGAGGGCCCAGGCCGCAGCGCCGGCCCCTTGATCACCAGTGTTGGTGATCATTAGCTAGCTACTTAAGCACCCTCTGCTTCTGTTTCCTCATTGAAAAAACAAGGCCAAAATAATAAGGCCAAAAATAATGTCTACTTCTTAGGGTTATTATGGAGATTAAGTGAGTTAATATCTGTAGAGCACTTAGAACAGAATGTGGCACCTAGTAAGCACTATGCAAGTACCTGATTAATAAATACATCCAAATACAGTCTCCCAGTGTCTACACAGCTCAGCCTGTAGGACCACAACAAAACTACAGGCGGAAGAGGGGAGTCTTGGAGGACTGACTCAACAATGCCAGAAGGCAAAACTCTTGGTGAGGACAGTGAGCCGCCATGACATGGCTGTGGCCATGGGTCATCCTGGAAGGGACCAACCTCCTACGTCCCATATTTCCTACTCAGGCCTAAGGACGTGAATGTGTCTGGTCACATACCAGTTTTTGTTGAACCTTGAACTTGGACTTCATGAGCCAAATACAAAGAGAGGGTCTGTCTGCTCTTTTCTGCCAGGCCATCACTAATTGTACTTCCAAGAGTATGCAAGGATGCTTCAAGATAAAGCTCCAGGGAAAAGCACAGGGATTCGCATCAGGAGCAAAACAAACCAGGATTTTATTGGGGCATAAGAGGGCAAATGGATCAAACTGGCCAGGGCAGTATTTTCTGCAAAGGATTCAGTTATTTTTTTCTTCATTCTTCCTACCTCCCTTTTGCTTTCTTTTCTTTCTTCCTTTTCTTTCCTTTCCTTCCTTGCTTCCTTGATTACTTCCTTCCTTTCTCAAATTATAAACAACCTCAAGTACTTTCATATCAATGCAACCACGGGAAGGGTGGGTATACAAGAAAAGACCCCCCCCAAATCCTCTCCGTTTTAATTAAGTCTTTCATTCGTTCAGTCACTGCCACTGAGCACCTACTTTGTGCCAGGCACTGCTCTGGTCCCCACACTACAGGAATGAGCCAAACAGGCAAACACACTCGTCCCCTCGACATCGTGGTGGAGGAGATGGACTGGTGCCTACGGTGGGAGACCAGCCAATTTCTCCCAGAATAATGTCTAGATGTTTAAACTGTGTTTGAATGACAGACCCACATGTGGCTTTGCCAGGCGTCCCTCAAGAGCCGCATAGGCAGGCAAAGCGAGAGAGGTCAAAGTGCTTTCTCTGAGGGACCCAGGTACTGTATTAGTACATCCTGTCACACCCTGCAGTAGGTGGGACGCTGCCTCCTCAATGCGAACTCCTGAAAGGGGCGTTGGAGACCGTAATGTAGGGGCAGGCTCCTCAGGCAGCACAGGCAATGGAGAAAGACAGAGCTCCATGTCCCCGTAGCTCCCAGAGACAGGGCAAGTGGTGCTAAGTCTGCTCCCAGGTTCCCAAGCGCACCCGCCTAGCTGGTCATTCTGCGAGGAGAGAACGGAGTAAGCCCTCGTTTGGGGGCTGTGGCACAGCCTGGAACACAGCTCTCAGAGCCACAAGGGAGGGAGGGAGGTTCTGGATCCTAAAAACTGAGAGAAATACAAAAGAAAAGAAACAAGGAGAGGGGAAACTAGCAGGAGCCCAAGAGGAATTAAAAAGAGAAGCGAAGCAGCCTAGAGTCAAGCATCACCAATCAGCAGAAATGGGGGCAGGCTAATCCCAATCAATGAAACAGACATGGAAATTACAGAACACTTTAAAGGAAATGCATTTTTACTGCTTCCTGAGCCATTGCAGGATTACAAAACAAAACAAAACACCTGATCTTTGGAGAGCTACTTTACTGAACAGATAAGAATGATTTGTAATTAGCAGACCAATTGTCTATGGAGGAGCCTGTTTGGAAAAAACCTGGCCTTCTGAGAGCTGTGTGTGCCCTGCACAATCCCTGCGATCTTGTCTGAGCTATTAATCTGGTCATCGCAGCTTTTTATCAGAGAGAGAAAAAGGAAAACAACTTCACCCAGGTCCAATCTAGAGAAATTTTGAATTTGCGGCGCCCGAGCTGGTGCAGTTACAGCAGGACAAGTTCAATAAGGAGAACGGAGGGAGACAGGAAGGGAACACACTCAACAGAAGTGAGCGAGCATCAAAAGGACAGATGGAGACAGAAGCGACAGTGGACAAAGACACTGAAAGGAACAAGAAACATTTTAATGATGCGACTTGAGAGAGAGAAGTGACAGATCCTTTGCTGAAGACTCGCTCGGTTCTCCTCGCAACTGCTCGGGGGTGGGGAGGAGGGGCTGGCACGGGGGTGGCTGAGATCTGGCTGCTGATCATCTGAGAACAGAAAAGCTGTGTGCTTTCCCACAGCACACAGAGCCTTCCACGCCAATGGGACAGCATTCCTGGGAAAGTTCAGGCACATTTCTCAGGACGCAGTAGAAAGTCAGAGAGCGGCACCTGCTCTTCCACCAGGGGGGCTGGAATCCAGTCCCTCTGCGCGTCCTAAAGCAGCAGCCTGGTGCCTGGGCTGGGCCTCAAGCCCGGTCATCTCAGGGGGGTGGTGAACGCGACCCTGTCGTGCTCAGCAAAGCTGCCCAGATTGCCAGCGCTCCCTACTCATGGGCTCTGAGACTGACCCCAGCACTGGGCGGGAGGGAAGCTGTCCGGACAACTAGGCTATGATGGGTTTCAGCCCCCTCCCCGCCGACCTGTATTCCCAGGAGCTCCGAAGGCTCTGCCACACACTCTCAGGTGTCGCTCACACTGAACAGCCACACCTCCTGCCCAGGTACTCCCCCCGGGGTCCAGATCCCGCCTCCTCAGAGTAGCAGAACCCACAGAAGAGCTAAGAGGTGACTATGGGTGGAAAGCATACCTCCCAGAAGAGGACATTTGGCTAAGGCAACCACAAATATGTCCAGAGGACAGATGTCCCAAGTAATGAGACTTTAATGCCGGAGCTAATGGGAACAGTACACGAGACCAAATGCCAAAAAAACAAGGAATAATGAGAGTGTTTGGGAAGCCTGCAGAAAGCAGCGGCTCTTCTCCCAAACGTCATGGGGAGCGGGGCCAAGGCTGGGGCCACGGAGCCTGGCCGGAACTCGGCCTCCAGGAGTCTCGAGATGGGGACAGTCGCTTTCCACAAGGAGGATCCAGGGTTCCCCTGCCCTCTGACCAGGAGGGGAATGAGCCAGGGTCGGGGCTGAAAACAGTGTGCGGGAGCCCTGGGGAGAGCCAGGGAAACGGCTCCCCCAGCCACCTCAGCTGGACAAGCCCCCTGGCCAGGGGCCCCCGCCTTGGAGCTGCGGTCCAGGGTGTGGGAGCCCCGCCCCGACCACGACAGCCGGAGCTTGAGAGTGGAACCCAGGGCTCGCAGGGCTGCCCGGGATGCCGTCCTTTTCACGTGCCTTTCAGGACAGAGGGCTTGAGGGCAAGAGAAACAGAGCAAGGAATTGGGAAGCAGGGCAAAGAGAATCAAGACAGGAAAAGAACAGAGCTAGAGCGGGAAGCACAAGTGAGCTGGCTGAAATTCTGTGTCTTGTGTGCATAGTGCTGGATGTTATAAATGGGGTGGCGGGGGGCGGTGTGATAAACGGAGCTGTTTGTGAGCTGTACATCTCAGTAATAAAACTGGCAATGACCCAAGGCCCGCCCTCCCCCAACCCTGGGCTTTCTCTAGCTCCCCTATTGCTCTCCGGAGCTAGGACTCATCCAGAACTGCCCCGGGGTTCTTTCAATACTGCAAAAGGTTTTATGTTTCGAGTTTTTTCTTCAATCAAAATCAGGGTGTTTCATTCTGGTTTCAGTGTTTACATTTTCTTTGTATTGCCTTCACTACCCTCAGTCAACATTATCCATTCTTGGAAAAGATCCCGGGTACCACCCAGGGCTCCCTTGTGCCCTGCACACAGCGCGAGGGTCACGGGCCCAGCTCTGAAGTACTTCATCAGCAGGCCATTTATCTTCCCATCCCGTACGGTGACAGCCTGTCCCAGGCCACGAGCAGGTGGGTCTTTGCTTCCTCAAGTAATCTGAGAATCACTGACGATTTACATCCAGGAAGATGAGAGCCAGCTGCCCTTCTGGCCCTCAGAGGGAATGGACACCAGCAGTGTACCTGCTGTGTGACCTTTAACCAGTCGCTAAGCCTCTCTGAGTTGATTTCCTCATCTGCTACACGAGCGCCTATGCTCTGAGGGTGACGGAAGGATGCAGTGAGACACCACCAGTCACGTGCTTAGCAGGGCACAGGGTATGGAGCCAGCCCTGGAGAACGGGAGCTCTTCTAGGTGTTTCCCTCCCTGCTCCATCCATGTGACTTGGGTCCTCCTCTAACAGATCACAGGTCCGCCTCAAAGCTGGCTTTCTGGGATTACAGGGTGATGAGGTTGTGCAAGCTCCTGGGGAACAGTTCCCTCTTCTTGACACCTAAGCAGACAGACAAGGCGGCTCCCCAGCTACAAAGCAGGACTGACTCCTCCTGGCATGACTAAGCGTGCCTGTAGGGACTCGGCAGGGCCAGAGGCTCCGCCCCAGCCCATGTGGTAGCACCTACGCCGGTGCCCAGCCCCTCCCCGCCTGCTAACTCCTGATGGAGAGGAAGGGGCGCCACCCCACCCACAGCGGCTGCGAAGAAGAATGAGAATAATGGCTGCGCCTGGAGGCCCCGTGTCACCTACCCCCAAACTCAGCCCACCCCACCCTGCCCCACTGCTGCGATCAGTCTCGTCAGAGGAATGAACTTTTTGGGAGGGCCTGGGGAAGCGCGGTCAATGCACATTAGGGATCTACCTGCAATGCCCCCTGGGAGCCCATCTTCCTATGTTCACCAACATTTTTACTTCATCGGTGGCTGCCTGGCCCAAGCGGTGACCTCATCTGAATGCCAAACTGCAGAGGCGATGGCACGTAGATGGACAGATGAGGGAGCACGGAGAACACCGGGCTCTGACCCCACACCTGGCCACAGGCATCCCAGAGAAACTGGGCCCCTTTACCCTCAGAATCAAATTAGGACTCTAAATTGGGTTCTCTAAATTGTCTATTGCCTCATGCAGAAATGTGGGACGTTCTATGTGTTCCCCACCCTTTCTGAGCAGTTATATGTGTCGTTTTCTGCATCTCTTTTCCTTTCCCCTCTCCCAACTTCTCCAGCGTCTGCCCCGACACAGTGATATGGCATGAAGCTGATTTTCTTCAGGCCCGTCAGCAGTCACACTTCCATGTGAGAAGCGGCCCCTCCGTGTGGTCATCGCGGAGAGCAGAGCCCTGGTCTGCCGGGCTGCCGTTCATCACGGGAGCGCCTCCACTGGGCGCCTGCCTTCGGAGACGGCCGGCGTGGCTCCTCGCAGAGCAGGCCTCATTCCCGGAGGCGCTCTTTATTTCTGATGAATAACCAGCCGATCACCTATCTCATTCATTGGCCTCTGCCCCATGACTTATTGCTGCTTACAACAATCAAATCTGCCCTGAGAGGATGAAAATATGCCGCCATTACAGAGTTGCAATGACGTGCCATGGGCTCTGAAAACACTTCCAAGAGAGGAACGATGGCAACATTTTCCGGGGAAGAGTCAGTGTGCCGCCTCCCAAGGTGACCGCTCAGAAGAAAGACACATCAGGAAACATACGCCCTGGTTCTCTCAAAGGAAGAGTCAGGCGCACTGCAGGCAAAGGCCTCAAAATGTATGCCACAGAGACTAATTTCACATAACAGTTGGACCTCAATGTCCAGTTTCATTAGCCATTCTGCCAGAAGCTTCTCTGGACCCCTCGCCTTGTGTTCACCTGGGCCCTGAGCTGTCCTGGCCCAGAGGTGAGAAAGGGCAGGGCTGGACCAAGTGGACATAGGTCTGTGGCTCACAATGCTGTCCTAGATATACAGGAGCCGTCCTGGGGGGCAAACCTGAAATCTCCCACACGCAGGCCCACAGGATGCCTGGAGGGGTCTGGTGTCTGCAAAGCTGAAACTCAGTGACCTGGTGGTCTCAGGATCCTCGCCCACCTCTGGGGGGGAGAGAGAGAGCATTCACAACCCCAGTTTTAATTTAGATTTCTGCCCACGGTGTTAAATCGGTGACCCGTTGCCTGGGTTCACAACTCTTTGGCTCATGCTGTGTCTTCCTTCTTCAATGGTCTGTATTGGTCAGATCCGATGATGCTCGGATTGGGCTACTGCCCTTTTAAAAAGGTAAGTAGAAAAATTGCAAAAGGACCAGGGAAGATGAATGGAAATCATTTTAGTGGATGGAAAACCTGAACAAGGAAAGGCTGAAAAATGTAGGGAAGAAAGCTGTCACTCACATCTCTAATCTGCAAGTTATTTCATGATGACTAAGAAATATGTATGTGAAGTAAAGCAGAACAGGTTTTCACCGGGCAAGACGAGGCTGAGCAGTACCATGGGAGGAATGCCGGCCCCTGGCTTCTCGACCGCGCTCGCTCACCACGAGCAGGGAAACCCCGGCCCTGGAATCCAGCTTCTCTGTACTTCGGCTGTCTCACTTATAAAATCAGGAAGTTAGGTTAAGTGACTTAACTACAATAAATATTTTATGCTCCTGTGTTCATAGCAGCATTATTTACAATCGCCAAGATCTGGAAGCAGCCCAAGTACCCAAGTAGAGGAGTGGATAAAAAAGATGTGGTCCATCCACACAATGAAATACTACGTGGCTGTAAAGAAAGAAGGAAATCTTACCCTCTGCGACAGCATGGATGGACCTGGAGACTATTATGCTAAGGAAAAAGCCAGTCAGAGAAAGACAAGTACTGTACGATCTCACTCGCATGCAGAATCTAATGAACAAAATAAATTGACAAACAAAATAAAACCAGAGGCATGGATATATTGAACGGACTGATAGGTCTCAGAGGGGAGAGGTGGGAGTGCGCTAGAAGAGATTAGCCAAAGAACGTCCATGCGTATAGACATAGGCCATGGACACAGACAACAATGGGGTGAAGGCCCAAGGGGGGAGGGCGCAGCGTGGAGGGGGGCTAAGCGGGAGGAAATGGGGGAAACCTGGCACAGCGTCAACAATAAACAATGAAATTCTATGATTCTGTAAGGGATGACAAGACAAGAGTACTCCTTTGCCTTTTCAGAACATTCTGCTCTTCGAGAGAAGACGGAGAAGAAGAGGAACGGGAACAGTAATAGACAGGGTTAGCAATCTGTCCTGAATGGCTCTGAAATAGGCCTGCTCTTGAGGGACTGCGACCCTATGAGGGTTCGCTGGTCAACTCGTCCACCACCCCCCCTCCCCCGCAACGTCTGCAAGGTGCTAGACATGCGAGGTCGCAAACGTGACTCAGGGAAAAATAATGGCTTAGAGTTTCCCAGGACAGAAAAAAAGAGGAAAAAATCACAGCAGAAGGCACTTTAAAAATGAGTTTAACCCAGTCCCTAATAAAGTCTGTCAGAGCCCCCCTCCCCATCACCGATCGCAGACATCTTATACACCAGAAAGCTCCAACCACAACTCTGCGGTTCCCCAAGACACGTACTGTCAAGGGATATAACAGAAATTATAAGACAAGGCATTCGAAGTCACCATAATTTCAAAAACAGATCATCCAGGACTCAGGATGGGGAGAGTATGGCGGGGAAAAAGCGAGGTGACCGCCAGTAGCCGGTAGCTGGGCGTTAGTTCCAACAAGTGGCTGAGGTTCCCGCCAACTACAGAAAAGAAGCCAGAAAGTTAAGATGTAAAGGCAATCCTGCCAGGCCTTGAGAATCAGGCAGTGAAACGAGAGGAATGGAGCTTCTTCTGGTGCGGTTCCCTTCTTTTCCGGATCCACGGGCATGTCTGGCTGGGGCCCATGATTCACCCGCTTCCCATCAGCGCACTTTTGCAGCTGTCTTAACCGCCGCTTCCCGCACAATTGATCTGCATCGACTGCACAGTCAATCCGCTCCCTCGTTAAAATAGATTGAAGAGAATGCGCTGGGCTTCTTCTCTCCCTGTGCCTTGGCAGCCTAGAACTGTGGGTCACCTCTCGGTATCTTAGCAGCAGGTCCCCTCACATACATGTGCTCTGAGCCCGGGGCAGGGAAAGAGGGACACAGGTACATGCTTTCTGGGCGTGGGGTCAGGCGGGAGAGAACATGAAGACAGCAAGTGACGTGCCAGGGAGAACTGCCCCGTCCAGGAATTTTTGAAAAGTATTGGCATGGCTGCCATGCTGAATCAAGAATGAGCCCCGCTAGCCTCATGTGTCCAAGGAAACAAACAGCCACTTTACAGTTTGCAACATATCTCGCCCACAGTATGTGAGCAGGCCGCCTCTGTTGAACAAACACACATGCATGTAGCTGCAGGCATGTCAGAGACAAAGCAAGCACAGAATCTGAGCAACACCATCCACGTCTCTCACCTGATCACCTTCCCCCTTTTACTACTGTTGCTGCTTTCTGTTTTCCTGGTGCGCTTCCCTAACCACTCCTCCACAGGCCTTCTTAAATTTTCCACAATTTCACTGCTTTCCCTACATGCTCCTTTTTTTTTTTTTTTTTTTTACTAAAAGAAAATGGAAAACATGCAAGACAAAGACCTTTAGTCCAAGGCAAGATGGTTTTGTTCTTCCTTCCCACTGCTATATTTGAAGCAAAAAAACAAGTTGACTCTCTGTTTAGAGCAATTCATTCTAATGAGTCCACAGTGCTTCAAAAAAAAAATGGAGTGTTTGGAGTGATTTGACAATTCATTGCCCAAGAACCCAAGAAGAGAACTCACTAAATCAGTCAGCAAAGTGGTCCTGCGGTTATGTAGTTTGTGAGGGAAAAACAGAGCTTTGGATTTGTAATTACTTTCTAGAGGGAGAAAAAGTGGAACAAAGTGCTCCCTGATTCCTCTGGAAATAAGCAGAGGAAGCCAAAGATGAAGGACCCTTCTGCCGACTATAGGGGTCACCGCTTAGCGCTTTTCCTTTTGCCTAAGACCATCTGCGGACTCGTGAGTACTCAGGGCCCTTTTCTCCACAGCGCTGAGCACTTCTCCACCCCACCCCCAAATTCCTCCCTGCCCCCACCCCTGCAGAGGGCAGCTCTGACCTCACCAACAGCATCTGAAACATCCTAACAGCTTCCTGACCCATCTGTTAATGAGCCATTTTTTTACAAAACCACACAGTGCCTCCCTCAGAATGATTCTCACCTCCAAGACACTAATGAATCAAGTCAGGGTGAGAAGGCGGGACCGGGTTGACTGTGAGACACGCCTATGGAACTGAACATCCAAAGGAAACCAGGCTCCTGGGGCGTTTCCTGGGCAGAAACCCTGCCCTTGGAAAACAGCAGCAGCCCCTCACTGAGCACACAGCCCCGGAAAAGCGCTGCAAAGCTGCTCCTGAAACACTGAAATCAGCGGATGCCTGGCTGGGTTGCCCGGTGGGTTAGCGCGTTGTCCCCGACACACCAAGGCTGCAAGTTCAATCCCTGGTCAGGGCACACGGAAGAAGCAACCAATAAGTGCATAAATACATGGAACAACAAAATGTCTCTCTCTCTCTCCCCTCCACCCTCCCCTCTCTCTCCAATCAGTAATTTTTTTTAAAAAAAAAAAAAAGGCTTTAAAATCAGTGGATGCCTGTGGCCCAGCAGCTTGAGCCTCAGCCTGGGCAGGTGAAAAGGAGAAGGTGAGGCGGGGATCCCGGTAGAAAAACGGGTTTCAGTTGGGGAAGGCAGGCCCCCCGTGTTTCTCCGGGTGAGGCTCTCCAGGTCCAGCACATGGGTCCCTCTGCCCATCTCTGTCTCCTCTCTGCTCCGTGTGACTGTTACCTGCTAGAAGCACCGGAGAGCTGATACAGCGTCCGGCAGAAGTAACGCTCGCTCGAATGTGGTTGGTAGGGTAATAACATGGGTGTAATAATTTATAGTTGTCATTGGAACATTTCACCTAAAATATCATTGAGTGTGACAGTGTTATGTTACAGAATTACATGCCTATGATTTTGAAATGAAAGAGTTTGGAATAAAAAGAGGGCGTTCTTTGTGCCGGACCCTGTAGTTGTACTGGCTTCTCCCAGGGAAGCAGGATGGCAACATCTCATCACTTCTGGGAAAGTTCTCAATCGGTTCTTTCCGGAAGGGACAGGAGAAGAGAAAAGAAGCCCTGACACCTAAGGAACATGTGGGCGTGGGTGGCTGGGGGCGGGGGTGGGCCCGCTGGCCAGCCTGGGAACCCCGGGAGCAGGCAGATGCTTGATCCTCGGGCGGCACCTTGCTCTTTACTCCTGTGAACGCACCCACTGACGCCCCCTTCCAGGAGGCAGTGTCCTCACTCAGCCCCTGCTTGGCCAGCTACCGTCTCCACAGAGAATCACACAGGAACAAGCATCCTGTCTTTTCGTAAAGGGAATGTCTTTGCTGAACTAGCTCAAGGACTACGGAACCAAGGGCACGCCCCTCTTTCCCTCTGCCCCCTGAAGAGTACACTTTCTCTCTTATCCCCCCTTCTCCTTAGGGAACACTCATTACGGTGAAAATATGTACCTCTTTCTCCATCACTGTCTCCTTTTCCCTACCCCAGTTCCCCAACCAGACATTCTGCCCACATTGCTCCCCAAAATAGCAAGCAGCGGCCTGGGAGGTGTGTGCAAAGTGAGACGAGCGTGGTAACCTGCACCCCCAGGAGTCAGTGGGCATCTCCCTGAAATGTGCACACTCACCCTGACACGCCTGGAGGAGGTAGCCACGAGACGCTGTGTGCCTGACTTACCCAAAACTAAAAAATAAGTTTCCCCCACCCGCCCAAGGTCACTCGTGGAGTGTCCTAGATGGCTCTCTCATGCTCGGTCTCCTTCCCCGCCCCACCAGCAGAGACGGGCATTGTCCCCTACCCAACAGGCACCAATATGATGGTTTCCAAAGCACTGATCAGGCGCGACTGCAGCTGCTGGAGAGGTGCTGTGAACTGAATAAAATCAGGAGTTGAATTTGAGAGAGAAACATCCCATATTTACATAATGGTCTGAGGGCTGAAATTCCTCCCCATTCCCATAGTTACTCTCCCCCCTGGCCCCAGAGAAAAACTACCCCCCAGTGGCATCGCCACTGAGCCCTACACCCACACACCCGAGTTTGGGGAGGGGAGATCGGAGGAGTAGGGAGGGGAGAAAACACCAGGAGGGACCCTGACATCTCCAGGGTCACAAGCCAACAGAACCCAGGCCAAGGCCAGCATCATGCAAACCCCATCAGTATCCTTCAAGGTGATGATGAAGAAACTCAGGAGGAGGAGGTGGCAAGGCCAGAGCAGGGGGCAACTCTCTTGGAGAGAGCAGAGGACAACGGCTCAAAGGAAGGTTTGTGAGAATCACCCAGAAGGCCACCGCTAGAGCAGACGGGGTGATGATAAGAAAGCAGGACCACAGAAGAAGGTGAAAGCAGACAACCCTCTGGGGCTGAAAGCAGAGACTGCGGAGGGATGATAAGGACCAGGTACATCTGCTTGCCCACAGGCAGTGCCTTCTCTGCTTCCAAGGCGAGTGAACAGAATTCTTCATCAGACAAGGCCCGAAGGAAGGAATGCCTTGTCCTTCATTTGCTGTCCATCCCACCTGCCCTCTGCATCGGACAACCTGCCCTGGCCACAGACCCTGTGCCACAATTGCTCCGTCCGTTCCCAGGACTGGTCCAGTCACAGACTTTCTACCTGAGAAACAGGGTGGGACCGGAACGGAGAGCAGCGGCCCCTACGAGTGATGAATGAGGGTCATAAAGGGGACCCCTGGGTGCATCCTAATTCCCACACCTGAGTGTGTCAGTATCGAAGTGCCCACACTTTGAGGATTTGACTCAATTAGACCTGCCAGGAACTATCTTCTTTTCTCAACATCCCCAGGATCAAGGGGGGGAAAAAATTATGCCCAGAAATTTCTATCTGCCTCTCTTCATCAAGGTGCAGGGGACTGACGTCCACAGCAGAGAGGGAAGAAGGCTTTCAGGAGAAAGGGACAGCAAGCAGAGTGCAGAGATGAGCTGAGGGTCTATGGCTCAGGGTGGGGGGCTGCCAGGTAAACTCAGAAGCAGCGCTGGTCTGAGAGGTGGTCTTGGTTACTAGGACAGCGCACACCTCGTGTGCCACAAACGGAGGAATTCCCTAGCGCAGCGTTTGTTCCCTGAAAGGACTCTGTTGAACCCCGTCCAGCCGTTCATCATCACAAGGGGACTGGGAGCAGGGCTAAGTCTGCGTCCCCCAGGTGCTTGGCTCCTCGAGTTGTCACAAGAGGCTGGTTTCCTGTTCTCGGGGCTTTGGGGTGGGAGGCAGTCGGGCTGAAACCACGGACTCCCCACCATATTTTGAGTCCTTGGCGTAAGTTTTGGTAGGAGGCAGCCCCCACCACCTCCCTAATGGAAGGAGTGAAAGATGCCCAGCAGGTTTAGCACAGCAAGAAGTGTTAACTCAGAGAGTTCTGCCTACGGGGTTTAAAAGAACAAGTCCTCGGGGCTCAGCATGAAAGATAAGCAGCCCACTCGGCAGAATGTATGGAGACACCATCTGCCCTTGGTCAACATGGAAGGGATAAGTCTTTATTCCTTCTTCCCCTAAGAGTCATCCTTTGCACAGCGCTCCCATCTCTAACACCACCCGGTTCAGACTAAACCACTTGGTACTCTTTTCAGTACGGTTCCAACACTGCTCAATTTCCTTGATTGAAGATGATGCTACAGTTTGACTCGGAAAACCAAATGTATTAGGAGCCTCCACCACAGTGCCCACCTGCCATAAAAACTAAACCCTGGGCGCCCATCCAGGAATACAGAATTTGTAAAATTCTTATACTCACACTTCATGGACCCCACCAATTCATACCTTAGAAATCCCCCTCCCACCCCAAGCATGTGTTCCCAATTCTGAAGAAATGGAGAAGAGGGAACAAGAGGCGCTGATGGATGTACTGCTTGTCAAAGAAGCAAGGGTGAAGCTGACTTGTGAGCGTCAGGACAGTCGCGGTGACGCCGAGAGTGAAGAGGACAAGGCGAGCGTGTTAGGAGGGACGAGGCTACGGGAGCCTGGGGGCTCTCACCTGTGGATGTTCATCTCCCGCGGAGGGCGGTGGGCCTTGTCGTAGGAGACCTTGGCGAAGACGCCGGCCACGATGACGAAGGCGATCACCCCGCAGGTGATGTAGACGGTGAAGTTGGTCTTGTCCTTCTCCGGGTCGTACTTGTTCTCGGGCCCCGGCGACACCACCTTGGTGCTGGGCGTCTGTACCCACACCGGGCTCTGGTAGTTGTTGCACTGGCGCTGATCCAGCTTCTCATGGCGCTTCTTGCAGCAGAAGCGGTAGTAGCAGGTGCCGCAGCAGTACAGGTAGCCGCTCTCGCTGTTGTTACACGCGAACTCCTTGTCGTACTGGCCGCTCACGTCGTAGTAGCCCCAGCACGTCTCGTAGGTGACGGCCGCGCTGGCCGCCGCCACTGCCGCCGCGGACTGTTCTCGCCGGCTCCCCGCCTCCGGGACACCGGGCGCCCGGGCGGTGCCGTTCAGCTCGCGGCCGCCCCGGGCCAGGGCGCCCCCGGAACGCCGGCCCCCGACGGCAGCTGCGCCGGCGCTCAGGGTCCGGTTGGCGGCGCGGCCGCGAGCGCCACGGGCGCCGGGCAGCAATTCCAGGGACTCCAGCAAGAGCAGCAGCAGCAGCAGGAGGCGCCGCGGCGCCATGGCGGGGCCGGGCGGGAGGGCGCGGGTAGGCTTCCGCGGCAGGCCGCTCCCCCGGCCGGCGGGCTCCGAGGGCGGCCGCGCGGGCCGGGCTGGCGGCGCGGGGCGGTCAGTGGCACCGGGGCGACGGCGCCATCGAGGCGCGAGCGGCGGCAGCGGCGACGGGGGCGCGCCGTGCGCACAGACCGGCCCGGCGCGGGCTGCTCTGCTCCTCTCACGCTGCGCGCCGGCTCCGCGCTCCCCCTGCGGGCTCGGCGCGCCTCCCGGGCAGCCCCATCCCCCGCCGGCAGCGGCACGGCCCGGCGCTCCGCTTGGCTCAGGCAGGACCCGAAGCGCAGCTCCGGGAGGCGGCGGCGGCGTGGTCCCGTCCGGGCGGGTCCTGCGGGACAAAAAAGGGAGCCGGTCACGGGGTGGAGCGACCGGTGCTCTGGAGGCGGGAGGCGAGCGCCGAGCGGGGAGGGAGCGCGCAGTCCTCGAGGAGCGAGGCTTAGGGCCAGGAGGGGTGCAGAGCCCGCTCCCGAGACGGGGCCCCGCGGCCCGGCGCGCTGGCCACCGAGGGCGCACGAGCCGCCCCTCCGGCCGCCGCTCCGCCGCCCGAGCCCCAGACCGCCCGCCCCTCAGCGCGCTCCCGCCGCAGGCTGGCTCTCTGGGACGGAACCGGCTGCGGCTGGGGTCAGGTGGCGGGTTCGGGGAGCGCGGCGGCTGGACCTCACTCACTCACCATGCCCGGCTGCGACTGCAGAGGCGGCGGCCAGGCGGGAGCGCAGCGGCCGCAGAGAGCGAGTCGGGAGCCACCGGCTCGCCGCCTGCACTGGTGCCGGAGCGTATGCGAGCGGAGCGAAGGAGACACACGCACTCACACTCCCGCACACACGGGAGCGCCGCGAGGGGAGGGGGGGGGAGGGCAGCCGCTCACTGCCGCCCACGTTTACACGCGCGGGCGCCCGAGGGGGTGGGGGAGCTCCTCTTGGCTTTTTCCCCCTCGCGGCACTTGAAGCTCCGCGTCACCAAAACCCAGGACACCCGTTAATCAACAAGGCGAACCAGGCAGGCAAAGAGGGAGCCGGGAGTAGGGCGGGAGTGTACCCTCTGTGGCTGGCCCGCGGAGGACCAAACCTTCCGTGCATTTGCCGGGTCCAGCCCTGGCGGCAGGTCCCACCCTACCGGCCGTGCGCTGCCAGAGCGGGAGTTGGGGTTTGTGCAAGCCTTTGCCACTCCCTAGTGGCGACGTGTGCTGCGGAGAGATGAGGTCAAACCCATTGCTACAGGTTCCTAAACTGAGACCAAGGGTCAGGTGGCGTGTGTGAGTTACAGAGACACCAGTGAGCAGGGCCTACACTCTCTCCCCTTTTGGCACTCGGCTTCCCGCCCGGCCTCCAGCATGCACACAGGCCCTGGACAGCCCCAGCGCTGGGTGGCACCTCTTATTCCCTCTTCCCAGGACTTTTTCCAGAGCATTGGGGCAGAGTTAGAAAAGCTGTCTGAGCCTGCCGAGACTCAGCTTCGCAATCGCTCTGCTGTAGCCGGCAGGGGTCGGGGAGCGGGGGTGCAGGGGGTGGGGTTCTTCCTGTATGGTTGCTGACCTGGTCTGTGGACGGAAGCCCAGGTCTAACTCTCAAAGCGAGGAGGCCGTCCTAAGAGAGAGTCACAGTCATCCTCCTCCGCGTGTGTTGGTGCAGGAGATGGGAGGAAACAAGAACAAAAGGTAGTGACCACTGTCCAGAGTCTGCCCGTCTGCCCCGGCCTTGTGTGCGAGGGCCAGAGGCTTAGGCTGAAGGCAGAGAGTACGACGTCGTGAGAGTGTGGGGGTTAGATAGTGTCCTCAGGGCTGTCCCAATTCATTGGTGACCCCAACCAAGGACTCCCCATGAGGGAAAGACAGCGTCTCCTTGGAACTGCAGAATAGATGAACTGGAGCAAGAACACAAATTCCAAGGCCGGAGAAGGAGACGCGGATCCCAGGGAGGGAGGCGCACAAACTGCCCACGCGCTGCTGTCTCTCCATTCCTTCCCTCTTCTCCCATGCTCCCTCCCATCCCCTCAACTTCCTCTCAGCTGCCACCCTCTTTTTAATGATTCTGTTCTGGGACCATTTATCTAGTGTCTACTCTCCACCAGGCACTGAGGTAAGTGCTGAGACAAAGGATGAAGAAGGCAGTCCCTTTCTTCAAGGAGGGGGCAGCTAAACGAATGATCACCATGTTGTGGTTGTGTCCCCTGGTAAGGGCGGGCACAGAGCGCCCTGAGAACACGGGTAACAGGTGCCCCCTAGCCCGGGACAGGAAAGGAGGGAGTCAAAGGCAGCGTTCTCGAATTGGTGATGCGCAGAATCTTGAACACTGAATAAGAGTTAACACAGCAAACGAGAGTGGAAGGGCACTTCTGGCAGAGGGGAACACGTTAGCACAATCAGGAAGGCATGGAGGAGTGAGGCCTTGTGAGCAGGGGATAGAGCAGATTAGCATGAAGTCTGAGGGAGTCTTCTGAAGGAAGCTGGCAGGAGGGCATTGATCCCCTGCCAAGGAACGTGAATTTACTCTACAGGAATTATCGGTGGGCTTTACTCACCCGTCAAGGGGAAGACACTGTCAGACTTCCATGCCCACAGGCTCTCTATGTCCACAGGAATAAAAAGAACACCGGGTGGGAGGAGAGCAATGAGGAAGCTGCTCTGACAATCCAGGTAAAAGTCCATGAAGGTCCGCGGTAATGCTGGTAGTTCGTTGCTTCTCATGGTGCAGATGACAAGCACAGTCAAAAGAGCAGGTTCGGGACAGTAGTGTGACGGGCATGTCGAGGTGACTTGCAGAGCTCGAACTGAAGCTGTCCAGCACAAGGGTTTCACGCTTAAGAGAGCAGATAAGAAAAGCATAGGCGTTTGGGAGTCAATCATAACATTTCCTTGCCCCTTACACTGTGTGCAGGTTTTAAGGCAGTCCCTTCCCTGCCTCTTCCCTCTTCATCATTGCAGAATCGCCCACTGCATGCCTGGCGGTGTCCTCACACTGTGTAGAAGTGTGCCTTCCTCATGTGGCACTCCATCAAGAGCTCCTCAGTGGCAGTGAGGCAGGGAAATTGCTTTGGTTCCTCAGACCAGCACCACCACCCACCCATATGTTGTGAAGCCCTGTGCTCCTCAAAGGTGGCATCGATAGACTCACATGAAATAAGAGTGTCATAGAGTCGGATAGGGTCTTAGGGGTTATTCCTCCAACGCTTACTGCAGTACACCGTCCTTCTTTTCTTTCAATTACAGTTGACATTCAATATTATGATAGTTTCAGGCGTATAGCTTAGCAGTTAGACATTTATATAACTCACAACGTGATCCCTCGGATAAGTCTACTACCTCCCTTGCACCATATATTGCTGTTACAATACCATTGACTACAGTCTCTATGCTGCACTATTCATTCCTGTGACTGTCTTGTCACCGCCAATTCGTGCTGATTAATCCCTTTACTGACGTCCCAGCCCTCCTGGTTTGCCCCTTGTAGTAGTCCGGGTTGGTCGCCTACCAACATCCTTTCCCTACTTTCTCCTTTTAATTTCAGTAACTGAATCGTTGACAGGACGAAGCTGTCCTTCCTTTGTGGACTTGACTCCTTACACAGTTCCGGAGAAGAATCATCTTTTCAACACCTATACCAACTGCAGGCGGCCCTTGGGCTCCGTGGAGAGCGACCCGGTCCCTGGCTCTAGAGGACAGATGCTCGTCGGGCTGAGCCGGCCATAATCGTCTCATCCCCCTTTGCCAGGGATTTGTTAAGAACGGACATGTGATCCATTTCTGGCCAGAACAAAGTGAAGGATCTGTTGACGGATTCTGGGGAGATTTTCCTTGCTCTTAAAACTAGTGAGAGAGTTCCTCTACTTTCCTGAATGTTAGGTTGAAGTGGGTGGGGGGTGGCGGGCACCAGGCGGGAAACCAATACTCAGTTTGATCATCCTTAGTGCTGGTCAGTATCTCTGCCTTCCAGGCATGGAGTAGAGTTGCAGTTCTCGGTTCACGTGTGAGTAGAAGGGGAAAGTGACTCAGTATTAATTGGTTAACAAATCGCGAGCAGAACCAGAGACTTACCTGTCACTTCAAAACACTCTAGTGTTCTCAATGTCTTCCGGCAGAGTGATCAACAATGTCCTATGTGAAACTGGCTCTGTCAGACTGTAAGTGATGACAGTGAGTAGAGCCCACAGATGATTTTTTTAAAAGCTCGCCATGGACATGTAGCATGAGTAAAATAAACTATTCTTAAAGCCACCAGAATTGGGGTTTGTTTCTGCAGCATATCCAACCCCATCCTGACTGATACACTGAAGATGGAAGACGGAAAAATGGAACGGACATTTTTGAGCTACTTGTAGAACTATTGCCAGGGTTCTCACAACTCTGGTCTTCCAGTAATGCAAGACAAAGTCTCCATTTGTGGGCCCAGGCTGGATAGCTCAGTGGGTTGGAGTGTCGTCCTGATACTTCAAGGTTCAAGTTTGATCCCTGGTCAGGTGGTCAGGGCACATACAAGAATCAACCAATGGATACATAAATAAGTGGAACAACAATTTCTCTCTCTCTCTCTCTCTCTCTCCTTTCTCTCTCCCTTCCTCTCTCGATCTAAAGTCAATTTTAAAATATTTTCATTTGTGGAATCCTATTTGAATTCAGGGTTTCTCTTAGAAGCAGCCGAAGGCATCCTAATGGATACATTATGTATTTTCTGTCTCCATTTCTGACTTGCTCTAGGGTTTCTACCTAGCTATGCAAATTTGTATTAATCGTATCTCTTCCACAGAATTCGCTTTTCTCCTCTAAGTGGAGGGAGTGCTTTCTAACAAGCCATCTCCATCATCTCCTCCCACTGTGCCTTCACGGGCCCACATGGTCTGGTCCAGGCCTCTGCTACCCTTCTGAGCACATATCCAACTGCTCTCTCCTTACTCATTCCCTCCAGCCACATGAGTGTCCTCGCTGTTCCGCAGAGCCTCTGCAGTAGTGGTCTGCCTGGAACCCCTTCAGGCTCCAGATTCTCTAGGACTCTAGGGTTCTACTTAAACACCACTTACTGAAGAAGTTTCCCTGACCATCCTCATGGAAATAGCACAATCATCAAACCGCTACCCAACGTTACTTCTTCCATCATGATCTATCTTCCCCCTGTTGTAACTCATTTTTCATCATGGCATTTACCACTGACAGATATGCTTCCTCTTCTTAAAATTTGTTTTATTGTTCAATTTCCATTGTCCCAATTTTCCCCCCATTCCACCCACCCCCTGCTCCCACCGCATTCAATTCCCACCCTGTTGTCCATATCCGTGGGTCCTTCATACACATTCCTTCCCGTTCTTCCCCCTGTTACCCCCCTCCCCCCTCCTTCTGGTCACTGTCAGTTTGTTCCTTGTTTCCATGTCTCTGGTTCTATTTTGCTTCTTTGTTTTGTTCATTAGGTTCCACGTATAGGTGAGATCATATGCTATTTGTCTTTCGCCACCTTGCTTATGATACACATTCATGTAGATGTTTTAAAAAGTTCTATTCTCACCTTCCACTAAAATGTCTGCTCTTGTTTGACCTTTGTTGTCTGATTTGACTTGCACCCTCAATGCCTAAAACAGTGCTCGGTACACAGTAGGCTATGGCAGACACGAAAGACTCGTCTCCAGCCGGCAGCTCCTTGGGGCTCAGCCTCAGGTATGGAAACCTGCCTCCCCTGGGAACACAGCTGTCCTTCCCTGGGTGGTCCACATCCATAGACTAATCAAGTTAAAGGTATCAAGGCCCAGCCATTTCAGCCCAATGCCGAAACTCTGATGGACCGTATTTTCTCCAAAGTTCCAGAGCTCCCTGAGGCGAAGGCTTTGATGGGTCAGCGTAGCACCTGCCCACTCCTGCTTCCTCCCCCGTTTCCAAAGGTGTTCATCCCTAAAAGGGAGCCAAGCCTGCATGCCAAAGGTTGTCTCAGCATCTACTACAAGAGATTTGAGCCTGCAACATAGCCAAGCAGTAAGTATATGTTGAATAAGTAAATGAATGAATGGGTTTATAATCCCCAAATTCCCTCAATGGCATCTCTGAGTGATTATATAGCTTCTGCTTTAGCATGTCTGGTGACGAGTTAGAAACTATCTCTTAAGGCCATAAATTCCAGTGTTAAATAGTCCTAATAGAAAGAGTACATTGGGTTTCATTGTTGTTGCTCATAGGCAAATCAATGTATTGGTTTACATTGAGCTTATTGTTGACTAGAGACTTTTTCACACCTGTGCTAGATAGGATGACTCTTTTCATCTATGTGAAATGCTTCGTACATATTTTAGTTGCTTTTAAATTTTGAGCCCATTATTCCAGACTTTCAAGCCTTTTAGGAACCTGTCATCCAATATGCTATTTCTCTCCATGTAGTGGGCATCCGTTCCTTGCCTCCCAATGATCTTCCTCCTTTCTTTCAGCCACCGTCTCTGATCTTTATTCAGAGATTTACGCTCCACCCCTCTCATTCCATGAGGTCTGCATGAGGTTCCTCATAACCTACATTTAGGCTGAACAACACATCTTAACTCCTTAGCCCAGAAATCTGGACACAGTAAGTCAACAGCAGAAGCTCTTCTGGTCAGACGACCCACAGGACTTGTGTGGGCAGGACTGAGAGAGATGCTCACTCTTTTCCCTGGAAGGAGGTAAGCATAGCACTGTGGCACCTGTCTTGTCCTGCGAAGGCAGAACCCAGGGCTGCCAGGGCCCCACAAGAGGCCTGAAAAAGGACCTAGCAGGATCCTAGGCTGGACCAAGAGACAGGAAGCATAGGCCTTGCTGGCAGCATTTGAACCTTGAATCTAGCTTCACCTGCAGCCTGCCTACATCTGTGCTTTTACATGACCAGAGCCAACCTATTCTTCCTCTAGTTAAGCTCCTTTTTACTAGATTTCCTTTCTGCAGCTAGAAGGGTCCTAACTGATACAGTTGACCTCATAGTTAGTTAATTAATGTGACCAAAGTCTTAGGTTGATCAAAGTGGTTTTGCCCTCCTATGAATGACCTAGCACATCCCCTGCTCTGTTTCATGGCAGGTGAGGGCAGGGGGCTGGGGATGAAAGGAGCAGGACAGGTCAACTCGTGGGAGATGTGACAGGTGGCCACTCATAGCCGATGTCATCAAGGTGCCTCTAAACAGAGAATTTAGGCTAGGACACCCTAGTTCACTGAAAGCAGCTGGAAGAAGGTCGAGATACAGAAGAGTTTTCTTCTGGCAGGAATAACCAGGTGATGAAGATTATTACAAAGCTACACCTAAGCTTACCAAACCCAGTGTCCTAGGGACCCATCAGGTTGGGAAATTGCCAGAAACACAGTATCCATTCAGATAGCTAGAGTAGAGTAGATGTACAAGGTTGGGGGGTCTAGGCAATTATCCACAGAACCAACAGAGTGGATTGGTTAGGAGCAGGGCCCTGATTTTGGTGGTGGCCCGGAGTACTGGCAGGGTGATGCTGGGGAGTTGAGATCGGAGATCTAGCCAGTATCTCTGGTCAAAAGATTTAGCCAACTGAGCCAATGTGGAAAGGCGCATGAAGAGGTTCAACTTGGAGGTTTGTTCCCTTGCGTGGCTGACAGCAATGGGGACTTGAGGAGCAACATGGGAGCCAGAAACAACATGGCTAGTTCGTAGTTGAGATTGAGAGTGGACAGGGGTGGCTGGAGCCACTGTCACGTTTTCTGTCTGATCCTGTAGGTGACAGATCCTGTAGTTGAAACGGGGCGGGGGGTGGGGGTCAGCTTTAGGAGGAGTGGCAGCACCAGCAAGGGCAGGGGAACCAGTAGCATTTTGTAGCAGATTAATGAAGGCCACTGCTCCTAACATGAGAGGGAATCTGTTTGTCTTCCTTTTGAAACTAGGCTGGTCTTGAATTTGCTTTGACTTTGACTTGAATGTGGCAGAAATGATGCGCCAACGCCAAGTCTAGCCTTTAAGAGGCCTGGAAACTTCTGCGTTCTTGAGATCTAGCCACCACGTAGGAAGCCTGGGTTATCTAGAATACCGAATGGTGAGAGGCCATGTGGACAGAGATCCTAGAAGATGAGGTGCCATCTTTGACATCTTATTCCCATAGAATCAGGCCCAAAGGAGACCAGAAGAACCATCTGTTTGAACCCAAGCCAACCCACATAATCATAAGAAGTAAAAGTCTTTTGTTCTTTTAGATGTTTTAAGCCAACAAGTGTTTATGATAGGTTATTACAACACTGTACACAGCTAGCACTATCCACATATTAAAGAACAGTCTTTAAACAGAAATTTATTAGGACCAGTGTCAATCTGCAAGATACCTGAAGCTGTTTTTTTACAGCTGCTCTGTTAGTGTGCTAGGGCTGCCATAATAAAGTACCGTGAACTGGGTAGCTTATAAAACCAAAATTGTTTGTCTCACAGTTCCAGAAGCTAGAGGACTGAAGTCAAGGTGTTGGCAGGGGTAGTTCCTTCTGAGGGCTGGGAAGGAAGGGCCTTTCCCGGGCCTCTCTCCTCGGCTGTAGATGGCCATCTTCACGTTCCCAGGACGTCCCCCCTGTATTCAGTATGGTCTCCAAAATTTCCCTGTTTTAATAAAAAACACCAGTTATGTTGGATTAGGGTCTACCCTAATGACTTTAATTTTATTACCTCTCTAAAGATCCCATCTCCAAATAAGGTTGCACTAGGAGTTACTGGGGAGTTAGGAATTCACCCTATGAATGTAAAGGTTGGGGGGATGCACAGTTCAACCCATAACACCTGCTAAATGATGTGCTCTGAATAAAACATTATGAAAACTTGTGCAAATGAGAAACAAAGAAGAAAGGTCATGTTTGCCACCATCTATTATAAGAGAGATGTTAGAGGATGCCAGGTTAGGTTATACTAGAAATGACCAGTGTTTTTCCTACCCTTTTCAAGTCCCAAAGGAATTGCTTAGCAAAATAAGAGAGATTCCAAATAGGAAGCAAAGGAAAGGGAATGCCTTCCCCTGGCATTTCTCACCTAGAGTTGGAGTTAAGGAAGTTTGCATCATGCATAATTGGAACTCTAGAATTGTGGCATTTCAGAATTGGATGAGTGCACATAAATTTATATCCTCTAGACTCTTTCTCCTAAGACTATATCTGGTCATGTGAGGACAAGAATGACCTCAACTCATCTCCTGGCTAGCCTGGCCTAGGATTAACTCATCTCTGCATTTATTTATTCATTCCTTATCATTTATGCTGCCAATCAGTCCTTCAATAAATATTTAATGAGCCTCCACTATATGCTAGTCACTGGGTGGACCCCAAAGTACAAACAAATAAATTACACTTTCTGACTTGCATCTGCAGTTCTACTTAGAGCCTCATAGAACAACCTTCACTCTCCCACATACCAGATGTTATCAATGGAATGTTTGTGCCCCGCAGCTTCAAGTCATGCATTGAAGCTCTAATCCCCAGTGTGATGGTTTTTGTAGTCATGGCCTTTGTAAAGTAATTAGGTTTAGATAAGGTTATGAGGGTTGGACCACCAGGATTGAATTAGTACACTTAAGTGAAGAGGAAGAGACCAGAACCTTTTCCGCCATGTGGGACACAACAAGAAAGCAGCCATCTGCAACCCAGCAGCATCGAATGTCGTCACCAGACCCCAACCCTGCTGGCACCTTGATCTTGGATTTTTGGTCTCCAAAACCATGATAAAGAAATCCCTGCTACTTAAGCCACCCAGTTTTTAGTATTTTGTCATGGCGGTCCCCTAAGCTAACTGAGACACTGGAGGTTGGAAAGTGCAAACACCTTTTCCAGACAGCGTCAGAAAAGTTTTTCCCCTAGCTGAACGTCAGCCGTCTCCCTAGGTCAGCTAGGTCGTGAGCCACACCTAGGAGGATGCCTCAGAGGCTTGAAACACCTGAGGGGACGTTCTGGAAACACAAGTGAAGTGTCTAGTGCATGGGCCACATGTGAGCTCAATGTCTTCATGGCATCTTGAGAAATATCCCTGCATAGAGGGCTGCTTTCCTACCATGATCCTCTAGGTCTATGAAGTGCAGTTTTCTTCATGTTTATTGCAACATGATTAGCCAGGATTGGTGAATGTACTTGCTCTTTCATATTTTTAACTCCAGAATGCAGAACCCTGCTCTTGGAATTGGTCTGGTTATTATGCCTATCTAAAGAGGAAGTTTAGATTACAGCACAGAATGATTGAAAATTTTGTTTTCTTTTTTTCCCTGTCTAACATATATAAAACAGTTCTGTATCCCCAACCATATGTTGAGTCATGAAGGAGCTCACTTCAGGTTTCTGTGTCTTGAATGAACTTGTACTGAGCCATTTTCAATGGATACACTTAGTTGGATCTATAGAATATGATTTCTTTACACAGCACTGCAGCCCGTCGCTCCCTGTGGCTAGACCAGGCCAGGACATTGTTCCATGCTGCAGTGCCCTCCTCCTGTGCCCGTGCCAGGCATCACTAGTCAATCATGGACCCCTATTCTCCTGAGACCAGTGATAGCCTCAGAGAGCCATTCAACATGCAAAACTCCAAACAGCCAGCGGAGATTAACTATCGTTGGAATTACCACAAAGAATAAATCCTATTTGCCTAACTCAACGAAAGGAGACTGTCAGAATGGTTCAAGCGTAATTCTATTACTTTAGGTAGATACGGTTTTAGAATTCTGTTTTAATTCTCTAGCCTTATTGCCCCGAACTGATACATCTATGAAAGGAAGGGGGTGAGTTGGCAAGGCACACCAACATCAGTGGTTCCTGTGCGCTCTTTACAAAGACATCACTGGTTCATAGCCCGAGGAAATGCAGGCTGGGATTAGTGCTTCCTGCGAAGAGCGAAGATGAAGAGCCCACCAGAGAGAATCATCACGCAGCCACTCCTGCATTCTGTGCGTCACTGTTGCATTTTTCTCTTTGACTGGAATTTATTGATGTTTTATCCACAGCCTCCATGCATTAACCTACAAAAATATGCTTCTCTGTAAAACGAAGAGACCCATGAGTGCCTTCAATATATACGTGATGTTTTCTTAGCATAGTGTTTGTGTTGACTGTGTTCTAGATCAGTGTAAGCTGTCTTTTCGTTCTTCTTGCTTGACCTTTCTACTGTCACTTGGGTCACTTTGGATTCTGTTTGTGGCTTGAAGTTAATCAAACGTGCCATAGGTATCTTCTGTAGACTAGGTACATGTGATTTTTAAAAATCCACCAAAATGGTTGGTGTGGCTTTTGTTTTTCCTTTAAGGGGAAAAAAATTGATTTAACCAATTGGATCTAACCCACTCATCTAATCCAATCAACCAGGTACAAATTGGTTGTTAATACAACCAAATTCCTGACCCTGTATCGGGGTGTACACACTACCTGGATGCACCAAATGTTGGTTGAGTGCCAAGCTAAGGGCGAATAACTGAATACACAAATGCCATCATTAAAATAATTGAGGTAACCAGGCTGAAAAGGACTAATTTTTCTTATTGTTAACTCCCATCAATTTTCAAAATTACTAACTTGATCCTGGAATTACTTCAGTGGACAGACATGCATTCTGACACCCTGAGTCTTGATCAAGATATTGAATAACCCCTCTGCTAGAGCCAGGTACTAATTTAAAGAGGAAGCACTGGCCCCAAGGTGCTTAGCAAGGGAATTTCCAGGGATAGTTGGTCAAAGAGCTTAAAAACCATTATTCCAACGTTTGCCTGAGGGTCTGGTTTTCCAGTTTATTTTGTAAATCCAAGCTCAGCCCCTGGTACTGCCTGCTTGCTTTACCCTCCTGCTCCTTCCCTAGCCCTGAGCTCCAGTGTCATCTTCTAGAAGCCTGAGCTTGAGAGAGGAGATGAACTCCCTCTACATCCTTCTACCAAGACGAGTTGCCCAGGGCTGAAGGACAAGGTCACAGTGGTGTCGGTATGGTGATGTATGCAGGGTTGTGGACAGTTCCAGGTCAAAGGGGGAAATTGAGACCAGAAAATCCGGAGACATACAACATTGGAGTTGCACTCAGGCCATTTAGAATGAGCACAAACTCAGTGAAATCACACTGGGAAAAAACAAAGCGGAGGATTCATTTAGAACCAGGCAGTCAGCCCAGAGAGCTTGCACCATAGAAGGAGGTCAAGGCAGGGCAGGAATTAAACCCAGCAGACCTAGAAGACTCCGGAGTAGGAGAGGTGATGATTCAGTGCCCGTTCAGCAGTTGGGGATAAAGGCATCCATGAGAACTGACAGGCAGGGCAAGATATTGTCACTGGGCCCAGTCACAGTGACAAGGACCCTGGCCAAGAAATAGCTTCTAAGTGTTCAGCATGAGCAGTTATTGATCCCAAAGCATGGGCTTCTCCGGGGCGGGCGGGGCGGGGGGCGGCAGAAAGCGCGAGATGTAACTGAGGTGTGGAAGGTGTGATGAGGGTCTGTGCCGATTCGGCCTCTATTAGCCCATTCGGTGGACAGCACTCGGAGCCCCGCCCCGCCCCTCCGCACAAGTCCCACCCCTCCCCCTGGGGGCACTTTATAAACGTGCACAGTACGTGGCTGCAGCGTGTTCATTATTGAAACTGTCTAATTGACTATTATTTTTTCCCTTTCATTTTACTCTTCCTCCCGTTCTTTGAGTTTGATATCTTCTCAAGGTTTTTTCTTTTTCCATCATCATGTTCCCATTTTTGCATATATTCCCTAGGGTATTTTTCACACATTTAATTTCAGGATGTGCCATTCCCTCTGGGAGATAATATATTCCAGGAGAAGAGAGAAAATTTGGCAAAAGAACTTAGGAATTTGGTCTTAATTCTCATCTTCAAAGTGTTATTGTCCTCTCTCAGAATTTCCTTATTTCCTGCTCTGTTACCTTTATAGAGATTGCACAGTGTACAACAGTGGTTCTAAACCAGAGGACGACAGTGAACCTCTTGAAATTATAGCAAAATTGTATGTGTGTGTGTGTGCGCGCGCACACGTGTGCACATACCACGCAAAGGCACATGCTCTCTCTTTTTAGGAGACATTTCATCAGACAATCAAATGAATCTGGACCCCAGAGAAAAAGTAAGAACATGTATAGAACAAAAACACTAACAATTAAATTCACAGGACCTGAACCCCAGTCTTAAGGTTACCTTGTACTCATTCAGCTACAAGTTCATGATCTCCTGGGGCGAAGTCTCGTGCTGTAAAGTAGAAAAGGTCATTCTGGCTTTTCACACAACACAGCGTCATAAGGGTCAAATGAGATCAGATATTAAATTATTCTGGAAACTCACGTGTTTGATAAAAGTGTTTATTTTTCTTATTCTGCCAAATTTCAAAAGCATAAGGGCTGGATCAAAAGTCCAACCAAAGCAGTGCCGGCAGCATGGGACGCGCTGTTTTCCGAGCACATGGGTGTCCTTGATGATGTTTAAGTCTCAGCGAACCCCTCTCCAGCTTTATGAGCACTGGAAGCATCTTGGCAGCTGCCCAGTTCATGGAATCATTTAACTGCCTATTTGGACAGTGCGGTCCTGTGTTCTTGTGTCACTGGTGCTCTCTGACCTGCTCTCCCTTTGGGTGTGCGAACGTCCCTGAGGGCCCGGCTCTCAGTGGGCGGCTGCCCTACGACAATAGCTGTCCCAAGAAGTTTCTGAAATGAGCTCTGAGTGGCGTTCCTTTTGCTCCCAGCTCTAGGGACAGCCAGTTCAGAGCAAAGGACGGGATAGTGCCAGGTTTTCTCTCCAGCCATGAAGGGCTTTGACCTGAGTGGAGTCCGGATGATTTTGGAGCCAGAGACCAGAGCGATCCCAGCTAGCAAATTAAACAAGGAGCCAGATGGAAAGAGGCCAGATTCTGGAGAGCTGGGAACCCAAGGGACAAGGTCATACTTTATTACCAAGAGAGTAACACCTTTTAATTGGTTAACACAACAAATAAAGAGGTGGCAGCCTTAGCTTGCTTCTGGTTTGCTCACGCATCAAATGGGGTTGAGAAAACAAAATCCTTTTCTCACTTAATTTAGAAGTTGTGATTTTGATTAGGAAACAAAGGGCCACACAGGAAACAAAATGTGAAACAGAAGGAGGCTTCTAACTGATAAGAACTGAATTTATTAGAAAGTCCCCTTCCCGCATGGATAATGACATCAAAATAACTCTATTAATTCAGCAATAAGAGGAAAAGGTTAGCCCTATGAATATCAGGAAAAGGAAAAACCACATTTCCTAGGATGCGGCCTGGGAGACGGGTGATGAGGGCCGTGAATTTTCAATCACACGTATCTCGGCTTCATGGATCCTTTCCCAAATTCGCTTCTCTCCTTCCATGGCTCAGCCATCCCACTCTGTCAGGAAGACTAGAACAAATAAATTGGATAGCTGAAAATATTGCTTAAACTTCCAAAGGAGGCTACCTGAAATAGTCGGCATTTATAACACATTAAACTGTAAAACCACAGCTGGCAAGCATTGTAATTTTTTACAAGGAAAACATGGCTCTCAAGGTTCCAGGCCCTGAAGGCTCCAGGAAGGGTTTTCTCTTCAGCCTGGACCCAGTTCCACAGGGCACTTACATGTATGGTTTCAAGCAACGATATTGATAGACTGTTATTAACTAAAGTCCATACCATATTCTGATTTCTTTAGCTTTTCCCTAGCCTCCTTTTCCTGTTCCAGGATCCCATTCAGGACACTACGCTACATTCACTCATCATGTTTCCTTAGGCTCCTCTGGACTGTAACACTCTCTCAGACTTTCCTGGGTTTTGGTGACCTTGACCGATTGGAGAAGTGATAGTCAGGTATTTTGTAGACTGTTTTTCAACTTGGGTTTGTCGGATGACTTTGCCCATGGTCAGACCAGAGTTGTGGATTTTGGGGAGGAGGGCCGCCAAGGCGAAGCACCCTTCTCATGCCAAGGGTGCCTGCCGCAGAGGTGATAGAGCAGTAGTGATGTTGACCTCAGCCACCCCGCCGAGGTAGCTTTTGTCCAATTTCTCCACCATGAAGTCACTCTCTTATTCTCTCTCTCCACACCGCGCTCTTTGGAAGGAAGTCATTGTGTTCAGGACACACAACACAAGGAGTGAGGAGTTACTCTCTACCTCCATGAAGGGGGTGTGTGTACCTAAATTATTTGGAATTTTTTCTCTGCATGAGATTTCTTTCTTCTCCTGCACTCCTTTATATATTCAGTCATTGAGATCAGAGTGGATTCATGAATATTTATACTTTGGATTATAATCCAATACCACGGTTTCATTTCTTTCTCAAATTATCCCAGCATGGTCCTTTGGCAGCTCTTTCAGCTGGCTCATGTGTCCATTTGACATCCTCCATGGGTGAGGTGGGGAGGTTCCTTGTTTTGTTTTGTTCTGGTTGCTTCATTACTTGCCAGCACTAGAAAACCTTCCGGGCTAATGTCATATACTGGACTCAGCCATTTCTCCAAGAAGTCCTGGTTCCTCTTATTGAAGAATGATATTACTTTTCTCTTCCTCTTTTTTAAATTTTTTTTACATCTTCCCTTGAGGATATGTTTATTGATTTTAGAGAGAAAGAGGAAGGGAGAGAGGCAGAGAGAAACATCAAAGTGTGAGAGAAAAATCAGTAGGTTGCGTCCTGTATGCGCTCTTGCTGGGGATCAAACCTGCAGCCTTTTGGTGAATGGGACAGTGCTCCAACCAACTGAGCAACCCAGACAGGACTTCTCTTCCCCATTTTTATTAATTTTAATTTTTTAATTTATTGATTTGAGAGAGAGAAGAAGGGATACCTGTGTATGGAGAGAGGAAGGGACACACACACACACACACACACACACACACACACAAGATCTGTCCAGAATCTATTCAGCCATGTACTATGAAAAATAGAGACATGTACTGAGGAAGATACAAGAAACACTGTACACAGGACAATGACACCTCACACCCCTTCGAAGTAGGCACCTTGGGACCTCACACAGTTCTCCCAATCGCCATCAGCTGCCCCATCGTATTTTCCTGAATCTCATTGATGGCCTGAAACCCCTTCCCTTTTAAAGGTGATTTTAGTTTTGGGAAACGCCAGAAGTCACAGGGCACCACATCTGGGCTCCAGAGGGGCTGAGTCGCCTGGGTGATTTGATGTTTCACCAGAAAACTCTGCACAAGACGTGATGCGTGAGCAGGAGTATGGTGATGAAGCTGCCAATCAGCAGCTGCTCATGGCTGCAGCCTTCTGAATCGTCCAAATAGTTTCTGGGGAGGAAGCCTAATACAAAATTTGATGCAGGTTCTTTGCTCTACTCGCTCAGTCATTTTGAATGTGACGCCCACACAGTACCCATGCTCACTCAATGGCGTCTACCATCCCTGCTGACTAGCACAGTGAAGTTGTCATTGTTCACACATGCACATGTCAGTCCACTCTCCTTGGCTGCCAGGTTACATCAATATCATTCAAACTGTTCTCGTTATATTAACAATGACTGGAGTTTTTCCAGGCAGACTCCTCTGTGTGTGTGTGTGTGTGTGTGTGTGTGTGTGTGTGTGTGTGTGTAGAGAGAGGGAGATAGGGATTTGTTGTTCCACTTATTTGTGCATTCATTGGTTGATTCTTATATGTGTTGTCCCAGTCCCTCCACTGCCACCCTAACCTTAGGAATCCAACTCTTTCCCTCTGACTCTTTCCTGTTCTCTTTAGTGCCTTCAAAATCTGCCTTAGAGATGCTTCTAAGATTGAAGATTTTTATGACATTTGGATTCCCTTTTCTAATACCTATCACTTTCCGTTCCCATTTCTACTGAACATCACATTTCTCCTCCCTGGCACCTCGAGAGCTGTAAGCTGGAAAGGAAGCAGTGCAGAGGATTACTGAAAGAAGTGAGTGCAAGCTATGTCCTGGGTGGCATATTATTTTTAATTAACGTTGCTGCCATTTTCTCACTTTTCCAGCCAAATTAATGCACCAAGAATTGTGTTGGCATGTGCAGCAACAAATGGAGAGGAACAGCAGTTTGAAAGGAGGGGGTGACTGCCCCACCCCCAGCCTGGGTACACTTTGGAGCAGGACATACTTCCCATGCAGATGGCCGGAGCACAGCGGCAGCTCGGGGAGCTGGGACTCACAGCTCCAGGAGCACACTTACCTCGTAACCGGCAGGAATTCCTATCCCCATCATGCTGAGAGACTTTGCAGGAGACTCATTCCTGATGAGCAATCCCTTGCAAATACCAGCTTGTGGGGAGCACTACAGCACCTTGCTGTTCATTTCCAGAAGGAACAGGGATCCCAGGGAGACTCCACTCTCTCTCTCTGTACTTCAGCTCAGTTCCTTACTCTCCATTCTTCAGCCTGCCACCCTTAAGAAGGCCAGGTGACTGACTTTACATTTGGTTCAACAGTTTTTGAGGGTCAGATGTGTACCGGTGTCCATGACTCATGGAAGAGGTACAAAGGGGCATACAATACAGCCCACAGTCCAGTGCTGAAATGCTATTAGACTACGAGCAGACAATATCAGACTATGTGCTCTCTGTAGTACACAGACCAACATTTATACATTAGGTTATACACATTGACTCTGTGGATTTTATCCATTTTTTATTTTTCAGAAAAAGTCTTCCACTTCTAGACAAGGAAACCAATTATTCATTATCTTGTATTTTCTCAAATGCTGTGTGAATACAGTCTTCTTTTTAAAAAAAAAATACAACATGATAGATGAAGCTAAAGTTTCCTTAAACAAGCCTGCCACCTCCTTCCCAAACACGTCTATACCTCCTCCTTCCCAAATCCTAAGGCAACAACTATTTTGGGTTTGTTGTCTGTCTTTTCAAAGAAAATGTATATTTTCAAAAAAATCCTCAAATTCGGGACTGTCTAATTCAAAACAGCACAGCTGACGATCACTACCTCATCTCTCTCCCTTCTCTTCCATTCTTTTCCGCCTGTCACTTAGCCCGGTTTGGTGATAAAATTCCAGGCGATGCTTGGAATGCGGATGAGCCAGGATGGCTCTCGTCAAAACTGAATAATTAGAATTGGATAGGCTGGGGCTGGGGAAGCGTGCAGGCGTCCTCACTGATTCTAGACCAGGAAATGAGTGAGGAACGCCAGTTGCCAAGAGGAGCGGTGAGCCGGGGAGGAGTGCAGAAGTGGAGGCAGGGGCCAGGCTGGGGTGCAGGCGTGGACAAGGAGAACCTTGGTCCCTGGGCCCAGATAGGACTGGGAGGGGCAGGGCTGTGTGGGCAAAGCCCTGGTCTTTGAGCAGCATAGGCCCAGGCGAGAGCCAGCATGGTTCCCAAAGGAGAGGTTTGGTTTGAGCAGGACTTTCTGCCTTGGTTATACTTTTTATTGACAGTATTCAGATCAATAAATCTAACATTTCCAGGAGCATAGGAGCCCCCCTCCTCATGCCCCCTCAAAGCCTTGAGATTTTCCAGGACAACACTCTTCAAGGGTTTCTGTCCTGGTCTCCAAGTGCCCTGGAGGGTTCAGCACAACAGAGAAAAGGGAGTTGTTTGGGTGTCTGTGTTGATGGAAGGGAGCTCTCCTTTTCATATATAATAGGGACAAGATTTTTAAAAATTTAGGGTGCTTTCCTCTCTTGTCCTCCTATGTCCATGGCCTACCGAATAGACGCAAGATAGTAGCTCACCTAGGGGGGAGAGAGGACTGGTTGGACAGGGAGGGAATGCATACGGACAATTTGAGAAGAGAGGCCAAGAGAAAGCTTCTGACCTTCAAAACAGTGTGCTGTGCAAAGTACACAATGGGGCTGAGACCTGGGCATTGTTGGGAAAGGACCGATGTTCTAAATGCACAGCTCCCACTTAACACATCACCAATAAGGCCAGCCAACAAGCTCCAAGAGCTTTAAGTAAAAGAGGTGTTAAAGGGAAACTCGTTCTCTCTGACCTTAGTAATGGTGGGAGTGGAAGGCAAGGACAAAAAGGGAAACAGAGAGGAGAGAGACTAGAGACCACTAGGCAAGCCATTCTATTTCCCCTTCAAGAATGGCTCTATTTAATTACAATATATGTAACTAAGGCGTCATGGGGCATCCCTGCATAGCTGGGAAGGTGGAGGCATTGGTTGGGCTGCGCGCAGGCCTCGCATGCTCCCCTGAGCTGCCCTTGCACCCCAAGGGGTATGGACACAGCCCCCAGTGCCTGGAGGTCCACTAGGTGAAGGGCAAGCTGCGCACACAGAGGCTGGGCAGCGGGCAGCCTTGGCCAGAGGCCACATGGAACATGGAGCAGAGACACAGGGAGAAACACAGCACCAGCAAGAGCGAGAGGAGGCCTTGGTCACAGGGATGGGTCCTAGGGCCTGGTCCAGCCGAAAAGAGCAGGCTGCAGTGTCAGTCACAGGCCTCCGCATCAAATACCTGCAGGGCGCCATCCAGGGAGAGGATCCCTTCCAGATGGTGCTGTGTTGTCCTTGGGGCAGATGGGAGTATCTCCGGGTGAAGTACGTGGATCTTTCCCTTTATCACAAAAGGGGAGTAGAGGTGATCGCAGACCTTCTGTTATGTTTCCTGGGCCACATGTCATTGTGGCCTGGCACGGTGTACTTTCACTCCCCGCTCACTCATGTCCTCTTCCTGAAACAAGAGGTGCGGATACCGTGGCTCTTACTCCAGCTGCTACTCCCCCTGCACCTTCCCTGGGACAGGCATTTTGGACAGCTCTGTGTGACCTCTTTCTGGGTGAAAGGTTCTTGGTCTGGATGGCCCAGCTCTGTAGGACAGCTCGGCCAACAGCCTGTCCCTCGGTGTCCCCTTGGTTTTGTAAGACCAGAAAAGAGAGAGCACGTCTGGATCTAGACCACGACATCTAGACATGGATAACTGCACAGCTAAGGTGAGCAACAGCAATTCCAAGCCAGCAGCTGTTAGATATCTTCTTGTTGTACAAGACTCTGAAGCCAGGTGCCCAGCAGTTTTTCTGTAATTATTCCTTCCCAAACTGCCTTTGGAGAGCCTGCTATGGTTTCTGCTCTGACCTGCAGGAGAAGGTGCTAAGGCTACAGTAGGTCAACAGTCACGGCCTCCCTTCTGGTGTCTCCTGGAAAGCTAGCTGGACAGATTCTTCTCTGCAGCCCCCTCTCATGTATTAGTATGCAATTCTATTTTATTATGCCGTTTTATTCTTTTAACATCTACGCTGTTATTGTGGCAGAAACAAGAAGCTGCAATATTCACAGATGTATTCATGTGTGATTGAGGAGATGTAGTAAAATCTGGCCCTGAAGGTCAGGGTTTCCTGTTGCATAGAAAGTAGTACCTGCGTGGACAGCAGTGTTAGATACTTATATCATACTAAGGTTTCACTCCATTTGCCTAATATATTTGAAAATGACTCGATTTATTGCAAACTAAGATTTAGGAAGCTCAGTTTACAGGTTGAAGAATTAGCATTTGTCTGCACGTATTTCACTAGTTTGCATAATTAATTCCTCCCCATAGGACACAGGCATTTTCTTCTACAACAAAACCAGGCTATTCCTTGTTCCCTTCCTGTTAGTATCATATAAATGGTATTGATTCAGAAGATGTGTATTCTTCTCCAAAGCATCCCCCTGGAACAAGACTGAGATTTCATTGTAATCATTATCAGATGTTTATTACCCAGCTTCCCAAATCTCATTCATAGAAGAAAATTAGAAAAGCTGAGTCACAGAAAACAAGACAGTGCTGATGAGATGGATTCTCTCACCTCAGATTAACTAGGTGTATCAGCTAGTGTTACAAGGAACAGAGAAGAAAGAAGCTAATTAAAACTGGCTTCAACAATAGAGGAAATCTACTGATTCATTTGCCTAAAATATCCACAGGTAGAGCAGCTCAGTAAGGCCACCAGGTTTTTTGGTTTGATTTTTCCTTTTGTTTTTTGGGTTTTTGGTGGGTTTTTATTTTTGTTTGTTTGTTTGTTTTGTCTTTTATGTTTCCTTCAGAGTTGCCTTCTTCTAAGCCATCATCATTCCTAGGAATCTCTCTGACTGGCTTGGCAAAGGTCGTATGGCCGGTATTGAGACAAGCACTGTGGCCAGGCTGAACAAATGCCCCAGATGGTCGCATGCTCGAGCTCTGGAACTGAGGTAAAATTGCTTCTCTAAGACAGCGTGCACTCCCGGGCGGAACCTGGGAGCTCTTAGGAGGAAGGTACCTGGGCCCAGCCGAGGTAGGGGAGCGTGAAAACAGACAAGGAAGCTACCAGCAAATACTGCAGTAGAGGAAGGTGAATCTGAACTGGAGAAAAATATGAATTATAGAAGACTGTCAATCTCAATTTCTTTCGAAATATTCTATACTTCAGTTTTATTTCTTGCACATGCAGAAATTCAAATTAGGCCAGCAAAGTATTGACAGGTACTCAACTCAAATGCACAGATTTGGTTGACTGGCAGTTAGCCTCTCAGTTATACATAAGTATATGAGCCTTTTTCATTTTTAGTAGGTACTTAAAAAGTGTTTGCTCTTTGAAGGCAGGCATGCCCACCCATTTTATGAAGTAGAGCTCATTTTTGTTGGTTTGAAATCTTGAGATCACTGGGGTAGGAGTGGCAATGCTTGGTAATTAAGGCCTTAATAGGAACAAAGAAGGCACAATGGCTTACTGCCCTTCCTTCTCTCTCAGAAAATTGGGCATAGCAAGTAGTATATAAGGCCTGATTAAGAGAGTCTGTGGTGGAGAATCAGCAAGGACAACAGCCCCAGATTTCCACCAGGTAAGTATTTGAGATGCTCTAGGATAACAACCATCATTACCATTGTAAACATAACTTCACTGTGTGTTTATAGTATTGTGCACATGGCGAATCTTTCCATGTTTGGAAAAAGTGGTACCTGGAATGACTGAGTCTTTCTAGTAGAGTGAAACTTAGATAACTTTGTAATCCCTGCCAAGGCAGAGATTGCAAGGAGGCATCTAATTCTTCTTATCCTTGCCAGCGGCAGATATAACTAATCAGTCAATGTTTACTTTTCTGCTAAGCCTAGAAATGACTTCACAACCTCTCTTGACAAAGTGCTCCAAGGAGCCACTACCAATTGATCAGATTTGGAAATAAAGATAAAACCTATTTGACATAACCAATTTTTGCCTAACTCCTTTCCCATTTTCATCGTCTTTGATTTTCTCCTAAGGACACAGTCCATTTGGTGGCTCCTTCAGTCGCTAGGCTGAACTGGTCAATCTCTGAATCCTCTCCTTCCTGAAATAATCCTCAGGGCTCTCAGGTGCTGCTACGGGAACATTTCCTCCGAGGATTATTTTTAAGCATAACCAGTTGTTCCCAAATCTGTATTGGCCATTCGTTGGCAAATTTGCCCTCTTTTTTGATAATAACGTCCATTCCTATCTCTAGGGTTCTTGCCACTGCACATCATTTGGAATAGGATGCAGCTGCACAGTATCTTTTTTTTATCCCCTTCTCATCTTAAATAAATACACCCAGCTTTCTAGGTCATGTAAGGTTTATTCTGTGTAATGTGTACCTATTAATTCTTCATGTGAAGTCAGTGCTCCACCTGCATCAGGTGGGGTCCTTATTAATAATGCTATTTCTGGGTCTTATTCTGAAGCCAGTGAATCAGAATTTCTGGTATTCTGACTTTTTAGTGACCTCTCAAGGAGATTTTTAAACTCATTAAAGTTTGACAGTAACCACTACAGGAAACAGACAGAAGGGTGGGGGGAAATCATGGTGAGCCTACCCAGACAGAAGAAGTCTTAAAAGTTTTTAGCAATGGTATCTCCTGAGCTCTATTGATTTTTTTGGTGGAGCTATGTCTGAGCCTTCTTAAGCCTTCACTGACTCATCTTTTACAATGTTTCCCTTCTGAAAGTCAGACTAGAACATAGCCAGATTAAGAGGCAGGCCAGTGGAATATTTGTACGGGACACCAGCCCAGCAGTGCCACTGTAACACCACGGAAAATAAAACAAAGGGGAGAATGCTGTGTTTGCTGGAATGTTCTTAGAAAATGACAGCAATGTGAGTTGAAAGGAATAACCTGGTGAGTTGTTTAGGGGAAAATCATCCACGAAGCTTGTCCAAGTAATGACAACAACACCGACGTGATGACGGTGATCGCGGTCATGGCGCTAACCCCTGGTCTTCCAAGGAGGCCGAGTATGGTAAACTCTAAGGCTTCAGTTCTTCTGCATGGGATGTTCAAAGTTTTGGTCAAGGCTGAACATTCTAGGTGAGAGAATGGGCTAGACCCAATGCCTCTGGCCTTCCATCATGGCTTCACCGCCTATATAATTGGTTGTGCTTATAATACTAGATGAACCAACAAGTACTCTAATTGTATCAGTTTTAAGAGGCACCAGATATGTAACCTTCCCAGAAAGCCTGTATATTTCGGTGTGGCCTATCAAAACTGTCCAGTTCTTTCATTTTTCATTTTCATTCTTGGAAATTTTCTTCCGGAGTTTCATCCTGGCTTTAGAGACCACAGGATCCATGCCTTAAAAATAGAAACAGAAGCCAATTAAGCCCCTAAAGCCTCAAATAAGAGTTATTTGCATCTCTGAAGAAGTATCTGTCAAGCATGACAAGGAACCAGAACTAATGAAAGTCTTCTGGCTTCACACAGAAATGTCATCTCAGGCCGTTGGTTGGTAATTCTCTCTCTCCTCACCAGTGTCTTTGAACTCTAGCACACAACTTGGAGTGAACACTTGCCTAATGTCTCTGTACTTCGAAAGATCTACCTCGTCTTGACTACTTACCCAAGCAAAAAGTCAGTTAATTCTCTGGTGTTCCATCTCCCACCACCACAAGAATCTGCAATATAAAATATAAACTTGCCCTGGCTGGTGCGGCTCAGTGGACTGAGTGTCAGCCTGTAAACCAAGGGGTCACTGGTTCAACTCCCAGTCAGGGCACATGCCTGGATTGCATGTCAGATCCCCAGCTGGGGGCATGTGAGAGGCAGCTCCACACTGATGTTTCTCTCTCTCTCTCTTTCTCTTTCCTTTCCCCTCTCTCTAAAATTAAATAAAATCTTTAAAATACAAACTTCAAACTCACAGAAATACAGACAACTTGCCTCTAAAGTTTCCACACTGGAGATAAAATCCTGTGTCACTTTTTCCCCACCCTCAGATTCTGCCCCTTAAGCCACTTCAGTGTATGTGTGAGAGACAAGAACAGCCTTTGGTAACACGGATGAATGTACCACTCTGCCTTGGGAATATTCACTTAAGTGCATTTTTGTATAAATTCCCCCAAGTACTTATTATTATGAGATATTAGCAAATAGTACTGCTTTTACTTGCTCAGAACCCCCAAAACTATCTAAAATACAAGATGAGTTCTCTTACTACTGAGCTCTATTCAGGAATTTAATAAGTTTCCAGTTCAAGATGGCTGCCTGAGCACATGTTGCTAATTCCATGTTCTTCCAAGATTACACTGAAATTACATACACATGCCATAACAGAGCAGGGGCAAAGAAATCGATGCCATTAGTAAGTCAAATGTTAAGGACTATCTGGAGAATACTGTATGGTTCTTATCTGATTGACAAAGGATAGGTGGAAGAAACTACAGTCCAAGGCACCAGAGCTGAGCATCTCAGAGGGGCCCAAAGAAGGTCCAGGTTAGAATCCCCAAAAGTAAGAATGGACCTAGGGATCATCTTTAAGACTTTTAATGAAGAACTGCATTTAAAGATTACATCAGTTAATCCTGTTCTCTTAAACAGAGTTGTTGGCAGCCACAGTTTTATCCTTAGGCTGAAGCATAAGAAAAGCTTTCTAGAGAAAATGGTTGATCTGTTGCTGTAAGAAATGGGGGACCTCTTATTACTGCTTTGTCACAGACCACTACAAAACTTACTGATTAAAAATACTCATGTGTTACCACCTCTTTATATCTGTATACCACCTCTTTATATAGGCTTGGCCTGATGGTCTTCTGTCTCACGTAGGTGCCAGCAGATAGAACATGGGACTGGTGCAGTCATGACAGGAAGTGAGATGTGGTTGAGGTTCAGAACTGATTGTGTCACTTTAGACGTATTCCAAGGGTCAAAATAGTCATAGGTCCCTACAGACTCAAGGGAAGGCAGAATCAAACTCCACCTTCATCGACAGGAGTAAACAAATGACTCTCATCCACCCTAAGAGAACTCCTGTTGAGGGTGTTAGAGACTGCAGAACATTTAAGAACTCTATTTCCAGACGGCTTTGCGTTGGCAGTTATGAGGTCCTTAGTCTATTTTCTTGTTCTTGGTCCCCAAACATTGCAAGAGGACCTGCCTATAATTCCATTTACTAACTGAAAGTTCACATTTGGTCCTTCTACTTAAAAAAGAGATCTATTATGAGAGAGACCTGCACAGTGCTGAGTAAATGCACCCCAACTATCTGCACATATTGAAAAGCAGTTCTTCATTTAAAAACAAAACAAAACAAAACTTGCCAACAAAGATTGCAAGGCTATTTTTAAAAACTTAAAAGCATGAAAGAGAAAGAAGAAGATAAGTAAATGCAAAGTATATAATCCCAGAAGAAGAAACAAGGATATAATTCAGGGAGAAAATGAGAGCTGTTTAGAAACATTCTGAAAGAAAGATTTCTGCCTACAGTTTTGGGCACATACTGAAGGCACATATTAAGAGTAGTCTCTTTTAAAATGGTACCAATCAGAGAATAAGAAAGAATTTTCAAAATTCAGATATTATACCAGGAGTAAAAATTTCACTAGACAGATTGAGTAATAAATTGGACAGATATTAAGATGAAGTTTTTGATCTGGAAAATGAAATCAAGAAAATTTTTTGGAACTTAGAGCAAAAAGATAAAATTTAAGGGAAAAGTTAAAAGATACAAATGACAGATCTAGGAGGCCTGGCAGCAACCAAATAGACTTTATAGAAGGAGAAAATAGAAGCATAAGAAGGTAAAACATTATTATAGACATTAAAGATAAAACTAAAATTCCCTGAGCTGAGAGTATATATCACTCTTAAGATTGAGCATTGGCTGACTATGGATAAGGGTAAAAGAGAAAATAACCCATGTTATGGAATATTCTGCTGAAATTTCCTAATTCAAAAGATGACGCAAATGTCCTTAAAGCTTCTAGAGAAAAAAAGGAGGTCACTCTCAATGAAAGGTAAGCATACTGACATCCACTTCTGGTCAGCAGCACTGAGTTTTAGGCAGAGGAACAATATATTCAAACTCCCAAGGAAAGACTATTTTGAATCTGAAATTCTACACCCAGCTAAGTTATCAATGAAATGTGGAGACAAAAAAAAAAAAAAAAAGATGGTTATGGACAAACAAGAATCCAGTAAGTATGTCGCCTGTATTTTTTATATGTAAAAAGACTACTTACCAAAGTGCTCCCACAGCCTCAGAAGAAGGTCAGCATTAAATGCAGAGTTGAGGCAGGTGAATATAATTTAGAAGCAGAAGAAGCAAGCATGCCATTAACAGAGACTATACTGAACTGGATTGCTTGGAAATATAAAGATTGATAAATGTGGTTACTTGAACTTTTAAAATTTTTCAACAAAAATAAGGTGGAAATATAAGTAATAAATCAGAATATTTATATCACATATAACAAAGAACTAATATACTTAGTACGAACAGCACTTTAATAAGACAATTTTAATAGGATAAAAATTTTAAAATGGGCAAGTATTTTAAATGGGTAAGTCCCAAGGAAAGATGAAAAATGAAACCAGGTAAAGGGTGACTGTTATGGAAGGACATGTTGTTATGTTATGTTATGTTATGTTATGTTATGTTATGTTATGTTATGTTATGTTAGTATCCCTGCTCATGTGCATATATTGAAATCTTACCCCCCAAAGTAATGGGATTAGGAGGTGAGGCCTTTGGGAGGTGATTAGTGCCCTTATAAAAGAGGGTGGAGACATCATGAATGGCGTTAGTGCCCTTAGAAAACATACAGTGGAACCTCTGTGCTTACACCTAAGTCATGCTAGAAAACTGAGGAGAGATTTGTATGAAAACCGAATCACCTTTGTTGCCTGAGGGACACACGACTGATCATACAAGTATCAGCATGAAAGCGTTGCTGGGTCAAGAACTGAAGTTTTGTTCGACAACTGAGACATTTTTCCGTGAACAACTTGGTCAAGAACTGAACTGTTCAAGATGGGAGACGTGTGGGAACCCAGGCTTGACTGTACTCCAGAGAATGCTCTTCCACTTTTGCACCATGTGAAAATACAGTGATAAGAAGGCCATCTAGGAACAAGGAAGACAGCGTTTACCGAACACCAAATCTGCCAGCATGTTGATTTTGGACTTCCAGCCTCCAGAACTGTGAGAAAAATCATTTGTTATTTAAGTCACGCGGTCTATAGTGTCATTGTTGCAGCAGCCAGAACACAACAAGACAGTGACAGTCTCTAGATGTCCCACGGGCCTGCTTCTCCTAGAATTTCAGCCCGAGCAGGGGGATTCCAGCTGCTCTTTGGGGGCGGGGCGGGGGGGTGTGCAGATCTGGAGTGTTGGGAAGAGCGGACTTCTCGAGGGAGACCGTGCAGCAGTGGAGGGGCTACTTGCAAAAGGCAGGGGACAACTAAAAAAAGCAAAATGCCGCTGCATGTTTGGGAAAAGAAAAGTTAGACTAAGGAGAATTTTTAAGAAGTTTGACTCTGCTAAGTGTGTGCATTTAATGATATCCTATTTATTCCTTATTATGACTTTAAATAAGCTTTCTTAGAAGTCAGATTTGGTGGGTTTCGAATATCAGTCAGCTTTGTTTTTCCCATCGGAGCTTCTGTTGATTCCGCTTTCCGTCCCCTTAGCCACAACTTGGACAAATTGTACACTTTCTGGTTGCTTTTGGTTATTGAAAGTTCATCTGGTTTATGGCTCTAATCAAATATTCTATTTTAAATTCTCTATCTCCTCCAAAATCAGATTTGGAGCTTTGCAGTGGTGGGGTGGGAGGGGGTTTTAATCTTCTTTATTTTTTAAACTGACATTTTAAAAAAAAAAAAACCCAAGAATATGTTTATTGAATTATTTTATTTTATTTTATTTTTTTGAGAGAGAGAGAGAGAGAAAGACTGATGTGAGAGGGAAACAGTGAGGGGTTGCCTTCTTTATGTGCCCCGAATGGAGCTTGAACCCACAATCTAGATATGTGGCCTGACCAGGGATCGAACACACAGCTCTTTGGTGTATGGGACAAGGCTCCAACCTACTGAGCCACCTGGCCAGGGCAGGGGGTTCTAATCTTCCACTCCAACCTCGCAGTGCAGGATGAAGGCACAATCTCCTTCTGGGTTCTCTTCTCACTGCATTTCCAGGCTCCATGCCTCTGGGAGAGCAGGGAGGAGTGGGACAGACCTCAGCGATGACCTTACCTGTCGGCATTGTGAAGAATCCGGACCTTGCTTGGTCCATCTCGTCGTGGTGGCACGTGTGTAGAGGCAGGCAGGGTTTTCCTAAGAGAACGTGCGCCTTCACTCTCGCCTCTGTTACCACAGACACGCTCCTGTCTCCCTTTGGTCCCGCCAGTGGTCCATGCCCCCACCCTGCTCCGGGTGGGTGTCGCTGTGCTTGCCTCGCTGAGCCCTGGGCATGCCTTCAACGCCTGCTGACTACTCTTCTGACTTAGGCAATCTTCTTTTAACAACAGCAGCAGCAAGCAGGCTGTGATAAAGAATAAAAATATTTATCTGAGCAAAGGAGGGGCTGCAATCTGGGGCACAGATTCCGGTAGAACTCAAATTGTGCTCTGAAGGGAACAACAACAACAAAAAAGCAGGATTTGTAAGTGGCAAAACCACGAGAGCTACTCTCGCTGAGGTCTTCCATGTAACTGGAGGGTGTAGGCTGGGCCACTTGGGGTTGGTTTGGCCCGTTATGTAAATAGAGGATGCTGGCTATCGAAATGGACTGGTTCTAGGTGAAGTATGCAGATGGTCTGGTCACCACGGTGAGGAGGAAGTCAAGTCCATGAATGTCCACGTAGCAGTCATGGACTCAGGCTGGTTTTTGTTCAACCTTGAGCTGCAGCTAGCCTCAACATAGTTTCAGGAACTGGGACCTGAGACCTGTATAATCCCCACTTCCTCCATGGCCTCCCAACTCTGTTTTTAGTGACCCTCTTAGCAACAATTATTCCATTTTAATTTCTCCACTATCAGCTCCATGTGATGCTCTGCTATGGCGAAGTGCCTCTTCTCATTCCTGAAGGTCCTGAGACCCGGGTGCAGCCCCTCCATCCTCTGTCATGTAAGCTGTACCACTACCCCATGCCCCCCCCCCCCCCGGCTGAGGGCTTCTCCTGCAAGCTTCCTGCCCTCAGAAATCCCCAGAGAAGTAGGTCTGTGACCGTATCACTCCCAGGGACATGGTCACATTCTTCCCAGAATCATCTCTTGGTGCCCCAATCTGAGCATGGCGTCCAGCTCTGGAGCGGCACACTTGTCTCTTCCTGCAGAGGCTGTTGACCTCTCCTAGTGATGCTTTGGAACCTTTTTCCCCACCTCTAACTTGCTTTTGTTTGTTTGGTTTGTTTTTTGAAGGGGACAGGAATAAGCTCCCTGCCCCCATGAGAAAGAAGAGTCATTACTCCCTGCAGACGCTGCACTTCAGACCTCTGAGGATTCTCCTGCTCATCCCTTCTTGCTACACTTGGCGCTCATGCACTTCAGTGGAGCAGAGAGCTTCCATCTTTGCCTGATGAGCCTCCAAACGACAGGACCTAACGCAGCTCCCAGACAGTGCCCACCTGCCAGTCCCCCCTCCCAGCCAGCCCCCCGCTCTGCCGGGGATTTCTAAGGCAGGCTGTGGAACCAGGGAGAGAAAGGCCACACCTGCCTCTGAAATGTCAGGGCACTTTCTTGACTGTGGCCATTCATATACTGAAAGTGATTTCATTCCAATTTTTTTCCTCTTTTTACATTTGAAAAGACAAGCACATTAACATATGACTTGATGTAAAAACATAAATAGAAATCATACGGAAAGTCTAACCTTTAAAGGGTTCGAATTTAAAATCTCTGAGAAAGCAAGTGATTATTTTATTGATGTGGTTTCTCTACCGTCTCTCAAACCTGCAGGTGTTAAATTAGCTGCACAAGAATTTCTCTCTGCTTCCAAGTGAGTCTGCAGTGGAACCATGCTAATGAGAATTAGAGAAAATTATTGGAAGAGGGTCTAGGAGGCCGTGGGTTCAGCACAGCTTCCTGTGTGGAATATTTTCAAAAAGCTGCTTCAATTTATCATAACACAGGAGCTTATAAATTTAAAAAATGTACAAAACTATCAACTATACCCTTCTCCTAATGCACAAGCCTAAAAAAAAAATGATAAAAGGAATGTCGGTGTCAAAAGAGCTGTTGCCAAAAACAGAAAGAGAGAGAGACAGCGCAACAGTGAAGCATGCCCCACACCTGTGTCTCTGAAACCAAAGAAGAGCAAGACTGATGTTAACGCTGATGGTGATATAATTATTATAGAAACTCTGACTCCAGCATGAAAGATGGGGCCAGCGCTAGATCTGCAGCAAGCCAAAGGTTCATAGCTTACCTGGTCCAACTGTCTCATTTTGCAGATAAAGAAACTGAGGCCCAGAGAGATTAGGAAGGTTCTCAGACAAGTCCTATGATCTGTGACAGTGCTCGGGCTTGGATTCCTGCCTACGTGCCAGACGTGCTAAGCTCTGTTGATGGCGACACAGCACCGCGGAGATGCTACTATTAGCACCAACCCTGGCCCAGTGTGTTAGTGACCAAGAGAGGGGGCGGTCCTAAGGCTGACCTGAGGGCCAGCGCTCATGCCTTTGCTAGTATTCCAGTTCATTTGGTCTGGTGAGGCCCTATTGAACAGTCACTAACCTAGGCCCTGTCACCGACGTCAAAGAGTCCATAGTTTCGCAAGGGAGGCAAATAACCAGTATTCAAACCAATAATTATAAGCCAAGATGGTCAATGCTGAGCAAGGTGCTATGGGAACCAAGATAAATGAGCAATTAATCCCATCTCAGGCACAAGAGAGTGGGGAGGCTCTCAGGAAAGAGCGCAGAGAGAGATCTATTTTTTAGTGGAGATGAGTGCCAAACCGGGCCCCGAAAGATTAGGTGTTTGTCAAGAAAATAGTAGAAAGAGTGGGAAAGCTGAACAAAAATATGTATCCTGCAAGTGCACGGTGAGTTTGGGGAATTGGAGGTGAGTTCAATTTACAGAAAGGCTCCGGATGCTGGTGGGAGCTAAGCTGGTTTTGTATAACCTTCCGTGCCAAGCTGGAGATTTTGTTCTTTATCTTGCAAATGACGAAGAGACAATGGAGGACTCCTTTTATAGAATGAGTGAGATTGAATCAGATTTCTGTTTTAGAAAATAATCTTATGGTATTCCAAAGGGCGGATGGGAGGGTAGGGAGTCTAAAGGCAGGAAGATCAATGAGACAGCAACTGAAAACAGTGTAAGAGAGAAATAGATGCACAACCCAAGCCAGGCTGGTGGGGATGGAGAGGAGGGCCAGGTTATGAGCTATGTATCTGAAGGAGAATTGACAGGGCCCCTGATGGTTGTACGCAGTGGCAGGGCAGCTTGGACTCCTGGTGAGAACACTGCTGATGCAGATGTGCAAGGGAATGTTCACGGCGATGAGGGAGTTAATACTGAGCTCCCCTTCCTCTCTGTATCCCAGCACTGACTGCTGGTTGAATCCTTGACCATCAACCTTATTTCTGCTTTTGCTGTGTTCTCTGCCTGGGATGCTCAGCTCAGGATTATTGTACGAGCCAGGCTTTCATCCTTTAGGTCTTGTTCAAGGTTGAACTGTGTCCTCCCAAAATTCATATCATAAAGTCCCCCAGTGCCTCCGAATGTGGAAATAAGTGACCTTATTTGGAAATAAGGTCATTGCAGATGTAATTAGTTAAGTTAGGATGAGGTCAGACTGGAGTAGTATGGACCCCTAATCCAACTGACTTATGTCCTTATAAAAAGAGAGTATTGGGAGGTCGGCACGCACACAGGGAGAACACCATGTGGAGAAGAAGGCAGAGACGGGGGCAATGCCTCATGAAAACAAGACTGCCAACAAACCACCAGAAGCTAGGAGAGAGCCATGGGACAGGTTCCCCCTCTCGGCCCACAGAAGGATTCCCCCTGACAACTTCTGACCACAAGAACTGTGAGACAATGCATTTCTCCTGTTGAAGCCATTCAGTGTGTGGCACTTTGTTTTGACAGACCCAGGAAATTAATACAGATCTCCACTCAAACCACCTCTTCCCGTGAGAGGCCCTCACTGACCACACAATCTACAACAGCGCATCCCCTCAGAGCCCGCGCACCCAGCAGCCAGCTTCAGGCTGTGCTGGAGCACCACCCAACTCTTTCCATGAGAAACGCACTCAGGGGTACACTCAGGGGGCATCAGAGCCCCACTAAAGTGAGCCCTGCCCCATGGGGTCAGCTGATGCACAGCAGCCCCTTGGCTGTGGGTGTTGCCAGTCCTCACAGCAGATCGGCCTGGGGGTAAATCCCTACCATTGACATGCCAACAGCAATCAGGGCTCAGCTACATCAGGAGGACACAGAGAGCTCCCACAGAGGGCTCACCTGGATCACCCAGCTCCGGGGACAGAAGGGACAGCGCCATGGGGCTCAACAGCACACCTACTACACAAGGCCACCCTACCAAGTCTGAGAGACAAGTAGATCTACCTAAAACATAGAAACAAATCCAGAGAGACAGCCAAAATGGGGAGACAAAAACACATGTCCCAAATGGAAGAACAGGAGGAATCTTCAGAAAATGAAAAAAATGAAATTGTGGCAAGCAAACTATCAGATGTGGAGTTCAAAACAATGGTTATAAGAACGCTCGAGGAAATTAGTGAGAGCTTCAGTGCCATAAAACAAAAACAAAAACAAACAAAAATACCCCATAGAAACCCCAAGAAAGAACCAGTCAGATTAAAAGAAACAATAACTGAAATGAAGACTCTAGTACAAACCAACAACAGATTAGATGAAGAGGAGAATCTCCCCATCACATCACCTTTTTTAGTGTCTTCAGAACACTTCGCATAGTCATAAGTTATCCTGTTAATGTGTTCATTTAGTTGTTTTATCTGTCTACTCCCCATTCTCCACCACCAAGCTACACCTGTCCTGCCACCCTTGAAATGTATGCTCCATGACACTGAGGGATTTTTCTCAGTCTTTGCTGTTATCTCTGAATTTTAAAACAATCTCACAAAAGCAGGCAATCAATAACTATTTTATTGAATGAGTGAGTAAATAAACAAAGATCATTCTTAACATTAAAACTAACTCTAGTGTCAATTACAACTCATGTGTTATTATTTGTCCTCTGGGCATTGAATTTGGGCGGCTTATCTTCCAGGGCCAGATCACCTGGATTGTTTTCACGCAAATGTCAGACTGTGGATGACTTGCAGAGTAGGATTGTCCGCCAGAACACCTACATGAGCCTGCCCAGGCAGCTTGGCTTCCACACAGCATGGCAGCCTCGGCAGTGCTGATCTGAAACGATGGTTCAAGACTCAAAGTGTGTGTGTCCCAGAGAACAAGCCGGAAACGGCAACACCTTTTATGACCCAGTCTCGGAAATCACACAAGTATCACTTCTACCACATTCTATAGTTCAAAGCAGCCATAAGCCCATCCAGATCGAGGGAGGGAGTGGAACACAGACCCCACAGCTTGATGACATGAACACAGCTATCTTTGGAAAACAGAGTTTGTTGTACATTTATATTCAAAACCTGAGTCTTGTGTCTCGCTCCAAGAGATTCTGATTTCTGGGTCTCAGTCCAACACTTTTGGGTGTCCTGGGAATGCATAGTTTTAACAAGTATTTCAGGTGTTTCTGATGCTGAGATACATGACCCACTGTCTAAGAACTCTGCTTAGGGCCTGTTTAAAATCTCCTAGCAGCTGCCACCATGCAATTAAAATGCATAAGCCCTTTCATTGTTGTGTTCTCCCCAAGAATGGAAACCATACAGATACAATATGTCAAAATGCCAGGGCTCCAGAATCTGTAAAAACAAGCTATTAATATAACACCATAGAGAGATTGAAAATGACTGTATTTATATATAAATTTTAAAATAATATTAAATAAATATTACAGAATGAAAAAACCGAAACTAAATTTTATTCCCTTACTACTGCAATTGTTCTTAATAGCTGTCTAATGAAATTGCAGATATTCTCCTAGTCTTAAATTATGAACTATTAATCCCTTTCCAGTGTCATGGATTTTTTGTGGGTGCCTCTCAGCCTATACCCTGTTATATTGCCATTGGTATTTAGCTGGAAAAAGGGAGCAAAAGGGAACTAGGCACTGACCTTAATCAACTGGGAAGCAGGGACCTGCTTGCTCAACCAGGAAGCGACAGCTTCACACTCCAGGGCACCACAGCATGGTGCTCTGCCAAGGGATTAACACTCCTCCCTCCTCCCCTCCAGTACTGGGTTGTTAGGGGGCACAGGGCAAGGTGCTGGACCAGAGAGGCCTGTCAGTCTTATTAGGGGGTAAACGGATCCAAAGCCTGCGAAAGTTTGGAAAGTTGATCATCTCTTTTGGAGAGCTCCCCAGTCCTCTCTCACCCAAGCTTCTGATCATAACCCCAGGGCAAAAAAGAAGCGCGCGCGCTCGCTCTCTCTCTCTCTCTCTCTCTCTCTCTCTCTCTCTCTCTCTCGTTCATCCACCTGGGAACGTGTTCACCCTGTGCACTTGTGCGTTCTCTTTCCGTAGCCATGTGGCCTTAGCAGCTGCACGGCCAGCAGCCACGTGGACTCACCACCACGGCAGCCAGGAACAAGCCAATCCACCTGGACGGGGGCCGAGTCTGCACAGCAGCTGCCTGCGGGCTCCGAAGGACAAAGCTTTAATATGAAGCGAAAACTCTGGACAATGGCTTTTGTGTTGGCCTTGCTGAGAACGTGGTTGGACTTTTTCCATGGTGGGACAGAGGGAGATGGGACATTGGAAACCCAGGAAGAATCTTCTATTTCCACGCAAATAAACCAGGCTACACCACAACCTTCCATGAGTGGGTCCCTGAAATGCTTTCCTTGTGAACCTGTAGAAGAGCCTAATTTCACCGATAACACTATGAATTACCAACTTCACTTCACCCAGACACCTCCCTGCTTCTCCTCAGTCCCAAATGGCACCTTTACTTCATTTTGCCTTACTGTCTTTGGAATTTTTATGCTTAGGTGAATTTCTCATTTGTATTGAAACTTGATTTCCTCTTGTTAATTTGCATTATGTCATTTTAATTATTTGACCACTTATAAGGACCAACAGGGCAAGGAGGGACTTTCCCCTACTCCCAGGATACCATAAGCCAATATGACCTCCTCCATTACAATTCCTAGCATGGCCTTATTCTGAATTTGGGTTTTTCTTGCAACAGGTTACAAAAAAATTCCAAAACACTTGCAGGTCTTCATGAAACATTATAATGACTAGAATCACTTAACATTTTTTAAAAAACGTTAACTCCCTGGAAAGATTTGAACCTGATTTATTTCCAGAAATTGCCTTTGAATTGATTATGAAAGGGAGCAAATTTGCTACCCCAAAATAATACATCTTTTTGACATAAATATTATTTCCGGGTGATTACTTTCAAAAAACAGCAGACAGGAGAGGTTTTGAAAACTGAGTTGAAGGCATTTACATTTATAAGGGAAACCTCCATTTGTAAGGGCATCTTTCACTGCACTAGAGAGAGGATGGCTCAAACTCTAGATTCTGATCAACAGAGAAGTCAAAGACCTAAATCTGCATAACAACCTTACCCCTGTTTACTGTGCTTTTCCTACCTCCCATTACTTCCACCCTTCCACACATGCATCTCTTTTTGTCTTAAGCCGGAACTAATATTGGAGGTGGTGGCTTGGGCCATTTGGGAGAGTTGTTCAATTTTCCTGGGACTCTCTTACGTATACCTCCTGTGTATATTGAGCTTGTATGTTTTTCTCCTATTAATCTGTCTTATATTATGGATACGTGTTGGTGGGGAGGGTCTCAGCCAAGAACCTAAAGGAGTAGAAAGAAATTGTTTCCCTCCCCCACAATTATATATGAGGTCTGTCCAGGAAAAGCCCAACCATTGTTAATATAAAAAGAATGGTTTGAGTGACATTAATGGAACCTGGCAGCCAAAGATAATGGACTGGAATGTGCATGCGTGAACAATGACGACTTCACTGTACTGGTCAGTGGGGGCAGCAGGCGCCATTTGAGTGAGCATGTGTAATGTATGGCTGTCACATTCAAAATGACTGAGGAGAGCAACAAGTCTGTATGAAATTTTGTGTTAAGCCTGAACATTCCTCCGCAGAAAATATTCAGATGATTTAGAAGGCTTTCGGGGACAATGCAAAGAGTGCAGCACAAATAAAAGTGTGGCGCAAATGCCTCAAAGCTGTTTGAGAATCTGTTGAAAGTGATCTGTGTTCTGGAAGGTCTGCAACAAGCCGAACACCTGAGAATGTTGAATGTGTGTGGGCTGCAATACCAAAGACGGGCAACTGACAGAGCGAGGACCAGGAGCTGATCTGGGGATTCCAACACCTACTGTGTCCGAGATTTTGACGCAGGATCTTGGCATGAAATGCGTCATGGCAAAATTCGTTCTGTGGCTACTGCTCCTAGAGCAGGAGGAACATCATGTCCTCGTTGCTGATGACTTGATTCGAACCACTACCAAGGATGCTGGGAGAACTGTGTGAGGTCTCAAAGTGCCTAATGTGAAGGGGACTGAGGCATCATTGTCCTATATACAATGTTTCTTGTATCTTCTTCAATAAATGTATCTATTTTCCATAGCACATGGCTGGATACTTTCTGGACCGACCCCATACTTCCCCGCCCCCGCCCTCTACCACCATTCTCAGTCTTGTCAGTATAATCTCAATATAGCAGATGAGTCTTTAAGCAAAGACCTAAAATGGATTCCTCATAGTTTGCTAAAACAGCTTAATAGAGGACTCAAACCCAAGGAGCTCTGCAGACCAGAGCTGGGATGGGGAGGGGGGCGGTTGGGGGAGGAGAGGTCAGGTTAATTCTGAGACAAGCAAAGGGAAGGGGATACAAGCTTAGAGACCATCATACACCCTGGGGTCCAGACCAGCTAGGAGCAGAGCCAGTAATGGCTGGGAAGGACAGTTCGAGCAAAGCCAGGTGAGAGAGATAACAGAACAAGGCAGGCAGGAAAGTCACAAGTGGTTCTTCTGTGGACAAGAAGGCTTTAGCCTATGGCCCAAAAGGCTTAGGGCATGGCTGGCAGTCCCTGGGTGGTGTTACCAAACAGAAAGAGAGTTACCACCCAGCACACAGCAGAGCCAAACACTAAGTGCTGAGAATCACAGTGAAGAAATTGGAGTTGCTTTATCAGTAGGCACCCTGCAAGGAGAACAGGAAGCCGTCTCAAAATTCCAGCTCCCCAGTCGCAGGTTCAGGGTAGAGTTTTAGGGGTTAAGGGGGAACAGGTGTGTGGAAGTGCTGTTGGGACAAGTTTTAATTGGATGACCTTGGAACTTGGCCATTTACGATAAAGGACATTAGTGTCGAATTATCCTGAACAACAGACCCTTCGCTTCGGAAAGGGCTATGGTGTTCACGTCTCAGTAGTGTCCGGTCCTTTGGTTCTACGAGGGGGGGCGAGACTTTGGTTCTGGGTGAAGCTGGAGGACGGGGTGGCACATGTGCAGGTCTGTCTATAAAATAGTTCAAGGATTGTAGCAATTACCGACCTGCTTCGAGGGACGGGAACCAGCTTTAGGCTGGCCGGTGTGATGCGCATGCTTTCTGACGGGGATGCTGGAGCTGGTGCTGGTGCTCAGAGCACGTGGGCGCTGCGCTCAGAGCCCAGTCTCTGCAGGGCCAGTGTTCCCTGGGCAGCCCCGGGCAGCTCGGTGCCATTGGCCGGACCCCTATCCTGAGTGCTTCTCCCGTCTTCCCCTTTGCACCTCGCGGATTCTGGAGAGGGAGGCATCCGAGGGAGAGCATTCCTGAATCATCCGCAGGATGCTGCCCTTTCAGAAGTTAATTAGGACTTCAGTTGTTTACGATAATGATTGTAATCAAGATTACTGTTGAGATTACTTATAGCTCTGCGAGGAATACGGCAAGCAGTTCTGTGTTGTTTTCCTCTTTATTGTGGCAGCGCTCCTCATCTTTCCTCCCTGTCTTTTTTCAGAAGTCTCGCCCACCTGCTTTGCACCTTCTTCTCTTCTCCCATTTCCTCCTTTTCTTCACCCTTCCCCATTTAGAATAATTGCTTCATAGGCCACAGGAGATGGAAGCTGAATCAAGCCCACCTCATCTAACCTCCACCCTTCCCACCTGTGCAAACTGCATCCACAGAGAGGAAGTGACTGCTATGGGCACGCAGCTGGCTTGCGGCAGATGTGAGCAGAATACCCAGGGCTCCTGGGGCCATCTGATGTTCTATTTGTTGCTCCAAATAGCCCCATCTTCCTGTTTTCCTTTCTTCTCCTTGCCTGCCTTTCTCCCTCCTCTTTCTGACTCTGGGAAAGACAGGTAGGCTCCAGAGGACTCCCTGAACAAGAAAAGCTATGTGTGTGTGGTGTGAAGAGCTTGCAAAGTGGCAAGAACTGCAGGCCAGAAACAGCCATCTGAAGTCCCTACGGACTTCCTGCCCAAACTTGTCCCAACAGAGGCCCACACCTCCCTTCCCCTGTGGCACAGAGCGCTGGAGGGGTCATTCTGACTTGCAAAGTGAAAATTAGTTGTTTGGTGATGGCTCACTGATTCCCACCTGTCAGTTACTGACATTGTTGCAAATACCAGCTTTTCTGCTGCAAATGAAGCTGCAAATGAAATGCTGCTTTCCAGCGGAGCTCCTCCAGTAGCCTGTGAATTGTTCGCAGGAGTGCACACCGCAGCGCTGGCCCTTCCCTAGTCATTTATTTTTCTCGTCTGAATACCGAGGTCCGGGCTGACGCTGGGAGCCTCATGGAACTCACCCCTAGGACCAAAGTCACAGAAATCTAAGCATCTGCTGTTTTGATAGTGTACCACACAGAGAAGAGTTCTCTGTGTGGTACATCTATTAAGATGATAAAATCTGAAAATGCTTGAAAGAAAAGGAACCCCGGCAATAATTTCATGCTCTACTCTTTTCTTTTGCAGATGATGAAATTGCGATCAGATAAATTTGGGTCTGGCATCTAATCACAAAGTCAGGAAGCAATTTAATTTAGGGGGAGGGTGGAAGGAGGGATTAACATTTCTTCAACTCCTAATGTGTGCCAGACTTAAAATTTTTAATCTCATTTAATTTTCAAGTAGTAGTTTGTTGTTGTTTTTTTTTATCTTTATCCAAAGATATGTTTATTGATTTTACAAACAAGGGAGAGAGAAAGAAAGAGAAAAAGGAAACAGGAGGGAGGAGAAACCTCCATATGAGAAAGAAATATAATTAGGTCACTTCCTGTCCAGAGATCAAACCTGCAACCTAGATATGTGCCCTAACCAAGGATCTAACCTGCAACCTGTTGGTCCGGGCAAGGATGGGCTTTTTAAAAGGAAGGGCACTGGGCTCTACATAGACGAAGGACTTGCACCAGGTCGCACCGTGCAAAATGGAAGAGCCAGTGGGAGGAAGGCTGCCTGGCCTCCCCCAAAGCCCCAGCTGTTTATTCCACAACCTGGTGAAATCTTTAAAGTGCACCCCAACCCATCTGCAAGTGCTCAGAGGTGGAGACTGGAAGAGCTTCGCTAGGCGTGGCAAGGACTCCACCCCTCTAGCGATGTCCAGGAATGGCTTCTGCCTTTTAGCTCTGAATTCTCCTCCACACACGTTGTCTGCAAGGGTGAATTTCCTGGAGGCATTATAAAAACTATCAGACTTTTTGAGATTCCTTGCATTTCTGCCCACTAGCTCAGTGGTGCAATTCAATTCGGATTCACAATTATAAATGCCTATTTGTTGCTTCATCAGGAAGTTGTGTTCCTAAAGGAGGTAAGAGAATCACTTGGGTTTATCAAATAGGAAATTAATGTGAAACCATCAATGAGGATTGGACCTACCCAGAGCCCTTTGCAAAGACAAGAGGATAATGTTGGTATTTTAATTTCTGCCTCTATCCAGTAAATGGGATCCCTGGGGTCATGAAAGCAATCTTATTTTTAGGTCACTTGAACTTTGTACTTATGGTCCAGTATTAATTTTGCTTATTCTAATCATAATTACTTTGTAACTTTCTATGTATCTACACGTATCTAGTAAGTGCACAATTTATCAGAATCGACCTCCTAATATTTGTTTACATGATTATTTTGATAATATTTAATGGCTCCCCCATTAAAATGTAAGCTGATATGTTGTCCAATTTTTTCACTGTTACTCTCCAAGTCTGGTATACCGTTTAGATGCAGAATAAACACTTGTTGAATGATTGAACAAATGAACGAGTGCATAAATAAAATAATAATTTCTATTTCACCTGTCAAATGGGAAAATAAAGAAAAATTTAAATTTTGTGGTTGTTTTAGAGTGATGACTAAAATGCTTAGAACAAAAATTTAGCTTTAAATAAAAAAAAAATCTCATCTTTAATTGCACACTCACATTTTTTAAAGTTACATACTAGGCCTCGTGGTTTCGCGGGCGGAGCGCCGGGGCGCACGGTTCCAGCTCAGCCCCACGACACACTGCTACCTCCCAGGACCACACTTTCCTCCTTGTATGTCAGCCGTGTTGGTGTTAATGCGTCCCTTATTCCTTTTCGATCTGATCATTTTTGAATTTTATGAGAGCCTATGAGCCGTATCAGATCAAGAGAATATCTGTATGCTATAACTTCCTCAGACTCAACAGTAATACGCTTTGCTTCTAAGTGTATTCAAGTGAAAGGGCTAGGGGACTCGGCCTTGTTCAGAGCCGAGCCATCAGCAACTGACTTTGTTACTGGATGTGTTTCTCCCCTTCACCCCCATCCACTGCGGTCGAGGACAGGACCCGTCCACGTCCCACGTTGTGTTGCCTTGCACAGCTGGTCCTGGCTTAGCCGCCCCTCAGACACTCCCAGGTTTTTCAAGGGAGCCTAGTGGAGCTGACATGCTGTAACTGCTTCTCCCGGTGACCTCCCTACCTCATCTGTAGGGGTAGAGAAAGGGAGTGAGTAAGGTGGGAATAGTTGAAGAGTTTCCGTTTCTCAAAGCATCTTTCAGGAAATGTTTGTTCAAGAAGATACTCCATCAAAATGTCTACCATTGTCAACACGGTGTGGGAAATGCTGCCCAACAGAGAAAGAAATTCACAATGCCCTCTGCCTATCTGAGTGTCTGAGTATTGGTCCAATAAACAAACCTCTGAAAGTTTATTTAATCCTGTTTCCTAAACGTATTTGACCACACAAGCCTCTTTTTTTCCTTATCACCCTTATTCACAGCACGTAAAACTCTTCCTGTCACATGTGTATCAGAGACACTGAGACCCTGAAGGAAGGCCAGTGGCCAATGCCAGCCCAGGGCTAATTTGCAGAGAAGATAAAGTTTGCTAAAAGTGCACTTCTTCACTTTGTGGACCTGTCTCACTGCCACGGCTTTTCCTGTTGATCTCTTTCACCGGATTCTGCTCCCCAGCAGCTCACTGCATCCAAAGGAAGGTTGGCCTCCCGCCTGTTCTTGTGGCCTCGCGCCGAAGCCCCAGGCCGGGGCGGGGGCTTTAATAGTCCCCCACGCGGACAGAATGCAGATTCAAGGTGTCCAGAGAAATTTTAGTCCCCATTTGTCACACATGCCACTAAAGGAGAGAAAGGTAATATCGAGCCAAAGACAAATAAGAACCTTTATCTGAAAATGATATATTTTTAGAATCAGGGACAAATTATTAGGAAATAATTTGGCATTTTCAATAGAGGAAAGGCTGTTAATTCTCTGACACATAATAAAAGTATCCTTCAGGAGAGAATGAGGTAAATGAAAATGCTGCAGGTAAGATAAAGAAGAGATGGGAGAACATGACCATGTAGCTAATATTTTAACAGCAGTTGAAAAATAATAAAACTAATCCTGCAGAAAATAATCATGGCAGTAACACAAGGAGCAAATTGTAGAAAATCCCCCCAAATACAGAGGAAATGGGGGAAGTATCCAATTAGCAAAGTAAGAGTTACCAAGGATAGAGAGTATAAATCAGCATAAGATAATCAGTCTTGACGTAGAAAATAAAACGATTTAACTAGAAACAATAATAACAAATATAGTAGAAAAAAATTTCCTAAGATGAATAAAGTCTTGTGTATATATTCTAAAAGATTTACTGCACGGTAAAAATGTATATGCCTTACTTTTTAAAACCTAGGAAAAAAAAAAAAGAATTGGCCAAAATAATGCTATATTGTCCGACCAGAGTTATAACCATTGCTAACATTTTGATATATCCTTGTGGCCAAGCTCTTTTCGTGGCTTGTATGGCTATACCAATATTTTGAAAATTCAGTTCTGTTAAAAAGATAAAAATAAAGGTGTCTATTTCTTCTTGGGCCATTAGAAAGGAACCAGTGTGTCCCGAAAGCCCAGGAGAGCGGCGGCGGCGGCGGCGGCGGCGGCGGCGGCGGCGGCTGAATCAGCGGGCAAGATCCTGGGAGGCAAAGGGGTCGCGGGGCGGGGCCCTCGGAGCTGCCCCTCCTCACTCTAGGCCTTTCTTTCCGGAGGTAAACTTTAAAGCTTTGGATTTCGTTTTAGAAAGTAGTGACCCACAACCGTGGATCACCTTTGTTTATAAAAGAGAAGAAAAGCACAAGGGAGTGGATTACTTGACCAGTTTTAGGACTGAGCTCTCTGTAGGCAGCTGTTGGAATGTTAGTATCCAGCTTGTGCATTTCCTTGGGCATCTTGAGGACAAGCACTGTTAACTCCATGTGAGGGGCGACTTAGGAATCTGCTTGTCTTAGGGTAGGAGGAAGGACAGGATGAACTATTAAAGACCCTTTTCTGTTGTGTTAGCCTGTGTCTCCGTGGTGCCACTGGATTCACTTCCAGCCATTTATTCCAGTGTTTTATCATCATAATTAACGTTGCTGTGTGGAATTAACAAGCATGTAGGAAACCAGAGGAAAGAGAACTTAGGTACTAATGAGCACATCAATTACAATAATGATAAACTTACTGTCATTCCAAACATTGATCTTCACATCACTCAGCTGTTGATTGCAAAGGAGCAGAAGTAAGAAAAAAAATCTAGTTTTGCCACCCATTTAATTACCATTGACTTTTAGATGTATGTCCTTTGAAGCTTTCTGCTGTCCATATTTTAGACATGATTTTGATCATATAATTTAAATTATATATACTTAGTATTTTAAATTCCACCTATTTTCTGGTAGGAAAAGGAGTAGATACACGTTTTAGACAATTTTAGAAAGTACAAAAGTATAATAAAACTTAAAAAATTATTCAAATTCCCATTATTTAAACATAACACTGTTAGTTGCCTTTCCTAATTGTAGAAGTTGTATGAACATAGTGTAAATGTAAACAAAACAAAAATATATAAAGTTGAAAGTGAAGTCTCTTGCCTTTATGCCCTCCGCAAAATGACCACTGATAAGAATTTTCTGTCTATCCTTCTAGAATTTTTTAAGCATATTTATATATTTAAACATTTTTAACAAATTGGATTATAGTATACACTCTTCTCCTATATTATTTTTGCATTTAACAACCTACTATGTCAATACTATTATTTATTTTTAAAAGCCTCCAATTGTTTGGTATTTAGATTTCTTTCCATTTTTCTATTACAAACTTGCAAGCAATATCCTTTTAACCGTGTCTTTTCACAATAGTGTAAGTGTCTCTGTAGAAACAATAGGGTTAAAAGGCTCAGAATTTTAAAATGTTGACTAAACGTGCATTTTAAATCTTCAGATATATTGCCTTCAGAGGGGATGTTCCAGTCCCAGTCTCACAACAACATATGAAATTGCTTGCTTGGATGATATTGGATATTTTCAGTATCTTTAATATTTAAAAATCTGATAACTAAAGAATCAGCCCAGTAGTCTGCCCTTACCTGGGAGGGCTATGTTCCAAGACCCCCAGGAGATGCCTGAAACCATGAATGGTACCAAACCTTATACAAGTTCTGTCCGGAAAAAGTCCAGCCATTGTTAATATAGGAAGAAGAGTTTCCACGACACTGATGTTACCTGGCAGCCAGAGAGAGTGGACTGGAATGTGCATGCGTGAACAATGACAGCTTCATTGTACTAGTCAGTGGGGGTGATAGACACCATTGAATGAGCATGTGTACTGTGTGGTTGTCACATTCGAAATAACTGAGCGAGTAGAGCAAAAATCTGCCTCAGGTTTTGCGTTAAGCTTGAACATTCCTCCATGATAACTATTCAGATGATTCAGAAGGCCGCAGCTACGGGCAGCTAGTGATTAGCAGCTTCATCACAATACTCTCACTCATGCATCAAGACTCATGCAGAGTTTTCTGATGAAACGTCAAATCACCCAGGTGACTCAGCCCTGCTACAGCCCAGATGCGGTGCCCTGCAACTTCTGGCTTTTCCCAAAACTAAAACCACCTTTGAGGGGAAGAGATTTCAGACTGTTGATAAAATTAAGGAAAACATGACGGGGCAGCTCATGGCGATTGGGAGAACTGTGTGAGGTCCCAAGTTGCCTAATTTGAAGGGGTCTGAGGTGTCATTGTCCTATATACAATTTTTTTTCTTGTATCTTCTTCAATAAATGTCTCTATTTTTCATATTATGTGGCTGGATACCTTCTGAACATACCTCATGTGTACTATGTGTTTTCCTATACATACATATCTATGATAGTTTAATTTATAAATTAGGCACAGTAAGAGATTAACAACAATAACTAATAATAAAATAGAACAATTATAACACTATACTGTAATAAGAGTTATGTGAATGTTATCTCTGCCTTTCAAAATATCTTGTGCTGGACTCCTCCCTCTTCTTCTTGTGATGATATGAGATAAATAAAATAATAAAACCTATTTCTGAATCTGTGACCACCCTTGACTTGCAATAAATGAATGGTTTGGTGTCACTCATTTCAGGGAATCCCTTGCTGAAGTATTCGTATAGGCTCAATGCTTTCTGGTGCAACACGTTGCCATTGGCCGGAACACGCGTTCTGTCTAAGTCTTCCACCCCCAAGTTTGACGCCTTCTCCACCTTAGCTAAGCCCTTACCGCGCACTGGAGCCATAACTCTGTGCTGTCTAAAGTGTGACAGCAGAACTAGCACACATTTCTTTTCTTGTCACAGTTTCACAGATAGAATATGCATTCTCATCATAGATCTTAGTAACCTCAGCGTTCATTTTTGGCTTTCCTTATTAAGTTGAGAACTTTCACCTTTTCACTTAAAGGAAGCACTTGATGGCTTCTCTTTGGCATGTCCGGAAGGCCAGCGTCACTGCTCCTGTGCTTTGGGGCCATTATTAAGTAATAGAAGGGTGGCCTGAACACACGCCAAGCACTCTGATACTGTGACAGTCGATCTGATAACCGAGGGGACTAAGGGACTCGGGCGAGGACGGCGCAGCGTGGAGACGCAGGACGGAGGGAGGATTTGCAGGACGGAGGGAGGATTTGCGCGCCGGGCAGGGCGGGATGGGGCAGAGCGAGAATTCACCGCATCACTCAGAATGGCACACAATTTAAAACTTATACATTGTTTGTTCCCAACATTTTCCATGTAATATTGTCAGACCATGGTTGACGACCAGTAACTGAAGCCTTGGGAAATGAAACCATGCGTAAGGGGGGGAGGGGACTACCGCTGCGTTATTTTAATTTGCATTTACTATATTTTGTCGTGTATAGTGAGCACTTTTTTGCCCAGATTTTTGAGGGAAAAATAAAGGTGTGCTTTACACATGAGTAGTACCTGAAATACCTTGTATCTGTTCTTGTGTTTTGTCATTATTTGTTACATAAAATTTCTTCTACCATAATATGTTGAAAAATAAATGTTAAAATTCCCTTAGAATCCAAAAACCAAGTATCTAAATATAAATAAATAAGTAATTGAATTAAAAAATTAAAACGAAAGATTTTTTTCCCTGAAAATTTAGACCAAAAACGTAGGCGCACATTGTGCATAGCAAAATACAGTGTTTCATGATGGGTGAGGTTTCCTATCTTTTATGTTTATGGTCATTTTTATTTATTCTGTAATTTGCTGTTCTTACCCTTTTTTCATTTTCTTTGGGACTAATTCTTATTTTCTTAATTATTTGTAGAAACACTTTATACATTATAAATATCAACCTCAATGTAAGTTTTAAATTAAACAGAAAAATTCCCCTCCAGTTCCTAGACAATGAAAACATCAGCATATTGCTTTGTAAAGAATTTTTTTGGTAGCAAAAAGTAGAAATTTATATTAAGTAGTTCTGATACAATGCGCCCAATGTGTAAATAGTTTAACTGTTACTAATAAATAGCATAACAAAATAGCACCAGCTCACTAGAGCTGACCACATGGCAGGAGAAAACACATTTCCAGACTGAAGGTATTACTTTCGGAAGAAAGCAACAGAGAGCTAATTTTCCCCCACAGGCTACAGGATTCATCTGAACCAGAGAGAGAACTGCATTCCTAATTTAGGAACCAAATCAAATGAGGAAACCCACTCGAGCTCCTTTTATGTGCTAACGAGGTTCGTCAGCCCCTGCCCCCACCTGCCCCCGCGTGGGCGCCAGGAACAGGGCTCAGGGTTCCCTTAGACGCGAAGCTGGAGCTTCTCGTCCAGAGCGAAGATACTGGAGAAGGGAGAGCCGCGCTTGTGTGTGTCTTGCAGCGGCCAGGCCTCCTGGCGGCACCCGCCGTGTGGCCTGCCAGCTCGGCCTGCAGGCCTCTGGGAGCGGCCTTGAGGCGCCGCGAAAACGGCCCGGTGCTGGCCACCGGCGCGGCTGACAAGCCTGGCACGCGGCAAGGGTCCTTTTTCTTTTCTTCTTTTTTCTATCTTTTTATTAGCATTACTAGTATTAGTACTATTTGCCATCTTAATAGGTATTTCAATGAGGAAGTTAGAGATTGTTCAGGGGTTGCCACCCAGAAGCCATTGAGTGTTTTGAGAGGCAGGGAGGATGAAGCTGTTGTGTAAGTCTGTGTTTGTGACTCTCTGTGTGCCTGAGTGTGGGGTCGGGGGTCTGTATGCCCTTTTAATTAGAGTATAATGTATATTCGGAAAAGCACACAACTCTACCAATCAATAATTTCCTCAAATTGCACACAGCAATGTGACCAGCTCCTGAATCAAGAAACAATATTACCAGCAAGCCAGAAATCAACGTTGTGCCCCACTTTCCTGACCTCTAACGCCATAGGCTCGTTTCGCCTGTTTTTGACTTACATAAATATATACAGGTTGATATATGTATCAGCTTTATTTATACAGTGTGGGACGGCTACTGCGTTGGCTCTTTCCATTTTTTCCTTTGATAGTCTAAGAGAAAAGAGGTCAAGGCCCTGACTAAATAGTCAGGGATTGCGTGTTTTAAAAATCCTGCCGCACGCCGGTTGAAAATTGCTGCTGTGTGGTATGGTATTGTGTGAATGAGCCGCTTTTCGTTCATTTTCTTGTCGTCGGGCAGTGTCAGGTTTCTGAGGGTGGGCTATTATGACTAGGGCTGCGACGAACATGGTACTACACGCCTTGTGCTGAGCCCATGTATGCACAGGAGCAAAACTACACGGCCACAGGGCAGGAACAAACTCATCTCAGTAGATGATGCCCACAACTTTCCCGAAGTGGTGGCACCATTTTACATTTCCACTGGCAGCGTATGAGAGCTCCAGGAGTTTTCTTACCCAGACTTGGCGTTTTATTTTTTGTATTTTTTATGTTAGTTATTCTGCTGGGTGTGAGGTAGTGTCTCACTCAGAGTGGCTACAATTTGCATTTTTCTCATAATTAATAAAATTGAAAAAATGAAAAAAGATGTTTTGGCCACTGAATATTCTTTTAATGAACTATGGGTCTTTTACCCTAGAAATCACATTTTAAGCACCAGTGTCTGCCTACATAGCTGTTTGCCCTTTTGAAAGACTTCACTGTGGTCACCTAAACCAGCCTCATGACAATCATGTCATGTGAGAGACAGTTAAGGCATTCACTTTGCAGATGAGGAGAGTGGGATACAGCAAATGTAGCTGACTTATCCAGGTGTTTATTCTTGGTAAGTAAACTTAGGTCTTCATTCAGTTAACTGCTGTGTTCCACGATATTGCAAGTCACGGTAACAGTTTTTACGGAGCACCAACTATAATCCCCGGGGTTTGTGGTGGGTCTAACAGAAATGAATAATAGATAAGGTATGGCTTGTGCCTTAGGGAAGAACCGTACAAGTACTACTTACTGGCTGTATAGGTTGAAGGAACCCATGGTCAAAGCCTAGGACAAAATGGGCGTAGTACCCCATGCACTAACTTGTCATACCTGAACAGAGCCATCTCATGACAATTAAGAGATGGCTTAGGACCAACAAATTGAGGCTGTATCAACTTGAACCCTGCTGCTTGGGTTCAAATCCCAGTTACACCATTTATGATACTGCACCCTGTGCGTGACTATAGTAGTAAAGATTTGTTTCTGTTTTTAAGCTAAATTTGTGAGCAGGCTTAAATGAAATTATAAGACAAATAATAATATGGCCAAAAATTATGTGGGTGTGAAAACCACCACTTTAACCTGAAGCAGCGTGTCTTCAGTGGTGGCCCAGGAGCCTCCAGGGCCGACCAGCAGACGGTTCCTTTCCCCGCAGAAGGAAGTCTGTTCTGTGCGAGAAACAAGGACTTGGGTTGAAGAATTAAGTGGACTTGGTATTGAGTGGTTTCTCCACTTAACTTACTATTAAATCTTAAACAAATTCTTAACCTTTTTAACTTCATTTTTATCATTTGCTGATTGAGTACAATTTCTCCCCCTGATTCACTTAGGTGATGTCTGGCTCACAGTAGGTCTTCAGTAAATGCAGTCATTTTATTTATTATAATAACATACCATGTGGGTGCCTATCTTTCCTGCCTACTGTTTCCCATTTTCTAAACCCTAATCTCAGCTTTTAAAGACTTCATCTCTGTGTTCCAGCGCAGCTAAGGGCAACGCTCACCTGACAGACAGGAGGTGTTCAGGGAGGACGTTTTAATTGAGAAGTTTATTCATTGATTAGGAGACCTCAGGTAGAGTTGTGGCTGAAAGCCCGAGGGGGCCCACATCCGCACATTTTTGTCTGCTCCCGGGAAGTCTTTAACTTTGTGGGAAGAGGCACACAGTATGACACTCTGTCTCGTTAATCTTCTGTTTTGTTTTAGTCTTTCTTCAGAATGGGGCGTTTTGAGATGGTGGCAGAACTTAAGTTTACAGAATGAAAATGGGAGACCTGGTTTACTTTGGGACAGTCCCTCCATTTGGCCCTTTTGACCCTCGCAGTTGACATTGCCCGTCCTTGGTGTGGAGCCGCAGACTCCCATTGTGCCTGTAGCGCGGCCATTGCCGCTGCGATGCTGAATGTGAAGCGGGGGTGGTATCTATTTGCACTGTCTCTGCTTCCACAGAGGAGCAAAACACCACTCTCCGCTCTCTCACTCTTCATCGTAACGGGAAGAGGCATAGCTATATGATCAGTAAGCCTGGAGGAGGGTGCCCAGCCTGCTTACCAGGAGCCCACGTTCTCTGCCTCGCGCTGCTTTATGCTTATGGGGCAGCCCCCTTGGGGAGAGGCCAGGGGTTTACAGTCTGTGCCCACGAGGGCGAGTATATGTACCTAATCAGGAAGAGTAATGTCAGGGAGACACTTGCTGACACATATAGAAGCATTTCCTTCCAGCCCAGGCGGCAAGACTTGGGGTACCCTTCACTTCAAGGGAAGGTTGTCAAAGCAGAAACAGAACAGAACCAAACTTTTGACTTTTAGATTTCTAAAGCCAGAATTCAGGCTATAGCACCAATAGATTTAGAAGACTATGCAAAACAATTTTTCCCACTCCCAGGCTAGACAAAGATACCGTGGGTTGGGATCAAACAGACAGGAGCTGAGCCACGAACAAGGGACTGTCCATCCTATGCCCAAGTGAACTCTCTCTGTCCCCAGCACCAGAGTGACATGTGAGAGTTGAGTCACCACCTGAAGATCTTCCCTTCTCATTCAAGTGAGAACCAAACATCCTGTATGCCAAGGAGCTGTTAGAATTTTTATCTCTGCCTACTGTTTCCCATTTTCAAACATCCAGTGAGTAATCTTCACAGATAGCTGCCGAAAGTTTGCCTATTGATTAGGAGTGATGTTCAGCTGTGTTTGACACTCCATATAGCCCTCCTCCACCTTGTCATGTGGACAATCCACCTAGAATGACCCAGGACACCCTTGGAAGTTCCCTAAGATGGAAAAGATATGGTTTAGACAACCAAAGAAATGATGGTGGTTTAGAAACAAAACCCTATATTCTTAGTTAAGGTAGGGCTGAGTTGGACCAATCTTAGATATACCATACCCCCCCCAACTGCTTCCAGGAATAAAATACTTACTGCACCTCCTTATGCGCCTTTGTATCCCTTGCATCACCTAATGCAAAGGAATTGTACAGTTAGAAAGCCCTCATTAAATTACATCTTTGTTGGATTTAATAGAGTTTATCTAAAATTTAATGATGCTCTACCTATCTGGTCAGTGGACCACACCTCCGTACTTATCATGTTTCTGACACTTCGTTCTAAAATCAACTCTGGCCAAGGCTAGAAGCAATAGATGTCTGTGTATCTTTGGTTTCAGGTACTGAGGTTTCCATGTTAAAAAACAATTACTTTTTTAAAAGAAGAAACCAACCTTTGGAAATCCTTTCCACACACAACAGGTACAGTGACAGGTTGTGATATGTGCCTTCCACTCCCAGATGAAGGCGCATTTGGAGAGTTGAAAGTCACGGACATGTCCACACAGCGAAATAGTTAAGTTATTAAGAACTTGGACTGCAATTTGACAGATACACGTTATGCCACTTGCTGCCTATAAAGACCTTGCATCATTTAATAACTTTTTTATCCCTCCGTTTTTCATGTGTGCGATGGGGATAATAAACTTTCCGTACCAAAGAGTTGCTCTGAAATTCAATAAGATGATGTCTGTAAAGGGCTTAGAAAAGTCTCTAGCAGAGAAAAAAGTAATCAATATAAGGTAGTTACAATTTTGGATAGTTAAGCCACACCATAACTTTTTAAACCCAAACCATCACTGCATTTCAGCTGAAGCTGTGTGGGTCCGCTTGCTGGGAAGCGAGGAGAACGGCCCGGCGTTAGGTCACGTGGCTGCCTTTGGAGCCCGGGGGAAGGGCTGCGGCGAGCGGTGAGCGGGTGGGAGGCCGCGCTGCGAATCCCACTGTCCAAGTACCAGTCCAGGCCGCTCCCTCCTCAGCGAGCCTGGGCTCTGCCTGAGCTGCTCGGCATGGAGGCAGCCATCAGCCACCACCGTCTCGCAGAGCCTGCCGGATGGGTGACAGAGTCCTGGCACTTCGATGGGAGTAGATCCGTGGCCTGACTGGGAGCGAGGCCTGGCAGGCAGCAGAGCGCAGAAAACGCCGGAGTCATTTCAGTCTCATTAACGCCATCTGCTTCGGCCAGCCAGGCCCGGTCAGCGGCGGGGGACCCCCCGGTGAGCGACCCCGTGGGGACCTGGTAAAAAGTTATTTTCCTGCTGTTCCGTGATCACTGCTGTACGGGAGGGATCTCCTCATGAAATGATACTCGTTACCTTCCTGGGCTGGGAGTGGGCAGTCCTTATGTGTTGCAATTTGGGAGGCACTGCAAGGGCTTGCCAGCTCCCAGAGCCTTTAATTTGCCCCGGCCACTGTGCCTGTTACTCCATGTTCTATACCTCCAACAACTCTGTCACTACGTTGAGAGAAAGGATAAAACTATGGACATATTCTCAGAAGTGACAGCTAAATAAGCTTTCTTACTATTTCATTATCTAGGAATAGCATTCTCCTCATCTTTTTTCTTTGTGCACACTCTCTTCCTTAAGGTTTTGCTTATTGATTCATACAAAAATATTTTCTAAGTGCATCCTACATGCTAAGACCCGCACGAGATGCTGAAAATACAGTCAGGACCAAGGCAGGCGGGGCCCCTGCCTTCATGGGCCGTATATTTGTGCAAGGAGAGTAGAACACGTAAGTGTATAAATAAGATCAGCTTGGAATATGAGGGAGGCAGGACAGAGCAGTGGATGCAAACTGGGTCTCTTGGTGAAGACTGCCTAGGCTGAATTCTTGGCACCTTGTTCGCTGGGTCACTTGGATAAGTTACTTAACCACCCCAGAATGGTTCCTGATTTGTGAAGTAAGGATTTTCTAATAGGACCCCTCTCACATGGAGCGTTTGACCTGAGACCTAAATGCTGACCCGAGGCAGCCTCGTGAAGAACTTGAAGATGAATACTTTAAATGTATACAAATGTCCTCTGATGGAAACAAGCTCAGAGGATTCTGGTTATCAAAAGAAGGCTCATGTGCCTGACATATAATGAAAAAAACCCAAAGCGACAAAGGATGGGTTTGGACAAGTAGACAAGCACCGGATCAGGATGATACAGGCCATGCAGAAGACTTTGGGTTGTATTCTAATTGATGAGGTTTCTCTCTCCACCTAGAGTGATTTCTCCTTACCTGGCCATTTGTCTTCTAAAAAGAACCTACTCAAATCCCATTCATAGTTCAGAGTCACTTCTCATATCATTTTTCCTATGTCCTCTTTAGTCCCACTTGCCAGAAAAATTAGATCCCACCTCCTTGGCGCTTCAGACTAGATATTAGTGGTATATATGTTTGTTTCCCTTCTTCACTGTGCGTGCTGGAGGTCAGGGATTGTGCGCCATTCATTCTAGAATCACCTAGCAAAGTGTGTGGCACAAAAGCCCAGTAGATATTCTTTGAATGATTGAGTGGATGAATACACGCCTGAATGCATGAATGAATTAGTGAATGAATAATATCAGGTTGGGTCTTTTAGTCAAATTTTCTAATTGAATATCTGGACTCAGAGGGTACAGTATATTGGCCAGGCAGGCTTCACCTGGAGCAAAAAGAGACCCTGGGAGCAATAGGGAGACTAGGGGGGTGGAAAAGGGAGGAGAGTTGGTTTGGAACTCCATGTAATTTGATGGAGGCCACGCTTCTTTCTCTCACTTCTAAGCCTAGCTATAATTACATGAATTTGGGCAATTACTCAACAAAAATAACTCAACCAAAATCACAATGCTCTGCGTACCCAGAAGTTAGACTTCTGGAAACCCCAATCTCTTTAACTTGAACAAAACAAAACCTCAAAATGAAAAAAAAACAACATAAAATCTAACAACTCCTCCCTCCAAAACAAAACAGAACTTAAAGGAAAACAACCTTAGCTGAAAGAAGTGACTATAAAACCTGTGACTTCAGAGCAAGCATGCCATCAGGGAACAGCCCATGTATTTCCTGTCCTTCTTTCTTTCCTTCCTCTCACCCATCCTTCGTCCCCAAATTTGTACTGAGCACCTACGATGTGCCAGACACTGGACTGCTGCTGGGGCTAAAGCAGTAAACAGGACAGACATGCCCCTGTTCTCAGGGAACTTTCCATCTCTTTCCCTCTTGCCTACTGCCTTCCTGCCCTCCTACTGATTTACCTTCCTTTACTGCAAGCAGCCCTTACCTTTTATACCAAGAAAAGGCAGTCGATTCTGATACCAAACTTTTTGGGTTCAGTTCCTGACTCTGTCAATTAATTTCTCTCTTCCTCAAATTTCTAAAGGTCTGAGTTAAAATCTGCCCCAGGTATGAGAAGCCATTCGGAAAGCATAAACGAGGAGAACAATGCAGGAGGAACAGAGACCAGGCACAAAGATGTGGCTGGCATCTTGACCCAGATGCCCTTGTGTAGGTCACATGGCCTCTCTGGCCCTCAGTCCCTCCATCTGTAAGACACAACTACACCATACAGTTCCACTTTCCATCATTTCAGTAGCTTGTGGTTCACTGTGGACTGAAAACATTAAATGGAAATTCCAGGAATAAACAATTCATACTTTTTAAATCATGCACCATTCTAAGTAGCATGAGGAAAACTCATGCTGTCCCATCAAGGACAGTAGCCATCACCTTGTCCTGTGTACCTGCACTGTAGACACTCCCAACCCATTAGTCACTTAGGAGCCATGTGGATTATCATGCTGACTGTAGCGGTATCACAGTGCTTGTATTCGAGTAACCCTTATTTTACATAATGATGGCCCCGAAGCACAAGAGTAGTGGTGCTAGCATTTCAGATGTGCCAAAGAGAAACCATGAAGTGTAAGTACATCGGGAAAGACATGGAGTACATATAGTTCAGTACTATCTGTGATTTCAGACATCCACTAGAGGTCCTGGGACAGATCCCCCTAAGATAAGGGGCAGGGGGCTATTGTGTTGTCCTTTTCTTTTTTTTTTAAATGTACTTCTTTTTTTAAAAAATATTTAATTTATTTTCTTAGAGAGAGAGGAAGGGAGGGAGAGAGAACCATCAATGTGTGGTTGCCTCTTGTGCTCCCCCTACTGGGCACCTGACCTGCAACCCAGGCATGTGCTCTGACTTTATTGAAGTCAATAAATTGAACCAGTGACCCTTTGGTTCACAGGCCAGTGCTCAATCCACTGAGCCATGCCAGCCAGGGCCCTTTTCTTATTTCTTCTTTTTCCTAAGTGCATTTATTTGTTTACTTATTTGTAAGTATAACTGGTGTACAATATTATATTGGTTATATTAGTCTCAGGTATACAAGGTGGTGACTCAACAGTTTTATACCTTCCAATGTGATCACCCCACTAATTCTACTACTGTTCTTTGCAAGATTCTATGTCTCTGGGCAGCATCTTTCAAAGTGATAAGTCAGCTAGTGTCCCTGCCTGAAGTTCCATGGTATTTGATACAACTAGTAGATGACACATTTGCCACAACACCTCCCAGGAAAGAGCTCTAAAGATTTTAACAAAAAAAAAAAAAAAAAGAAAGAAAGAAAAGAAAAAGGCCTTTTGTATTTCTCTGATGAAAAGACTGACCGACTTTAAAGCCGGAAAGAGAGAACTGTGCGCAGTTTGATGGGATTCAGAACATCAAAGGCTGTTGAGTTGGTGTTTGGAACAATCTCTCAGGTCAAATCTAATTTTATCTGAGCTGATGTTTCCAAGCCCTGATAATCGCTCCCAGCCTCACTGCCAACTGCTTGTTGTAAGGCTGTGAGTGCAACTGCTGTCGAGCCTCCTGCAGAGGGTCCAGCAGATGGCTTTTGTCTCGGCTGCTCTGTGGCTGGCAACTGTGCTAGATTTAAACCTCAGGAGCTACAGGCAGACATAGCAGAAAGGATGCTGGACCTGGAGTCAGGACCTCTGTCTTCCAACCTTGGCTCCACCACAGGCCCTTCCCTCCCAAGGGCTTTCCCAGTTGGATCTGACAGTTTTATGTACTTTCCAGAAGACTTTGCACTGGAAGAGGGATGAAGAGAAGTTTGGGGTTGTGGAGAATGGGGCGCTGTCTGGGCACTAGGGAAGGCAGCATTGACAGAAGGAGCACGCCAGGGCGTACTGACTCGCACACAGACGTTTATCTGACCTAGAGAAAGAGCGTCAGGCTCCAGGCGGGGCGTGGCTGGGACCTGCAGCCGGCTGTGGGGGCTGGGCTGACAGTACACTTGCGGGGGAAGGGCTCGTGGTGGTCAAATTTTTGTGTCCACCTGACAGGGTCACAGGGTGCCCAAATATTTGGTCAAAGATTATTCTGGGTGTGTCTGTGAGGGTGTTTCCTACATGAGTTTAACATTTAACTCAGTAGACTGAGTAAAGCAGATTGCTTTCCCTAAGGTAGTTATTGGGCCTTATTCTATGAGCTGAAAGTTTTAATAGGACTACAGGCTGAGTGTCCCCTGAGTGAGAGAGAATTGTCCTGTGTGGCACTTTGGAACTGGGCCATTGGCTTTTTCTGGTTCTACAGCCTGCTGGCCTTCAGGCTTGAACCGGCACATCAGCTCAGCCGATTTTGAACTTGTCAGCCTCCATAATTGCATGTGCCATTGTAATTCCTAATAATAAATTTTAAAACATAATTTCCTATTGATTGTGATTTTCCTATCGATTTTGATTCTGTTTCTCTGAGAACCTGACTATCCCAGGGCATTCTATCTGCAGCAGACTCCCTCGCATTCAACAAGGTAGGTTGGGTAGAGAAGTTCAAGTAAAGAATGCAGTCAGAGTCCAAGGCAACCCCTCATTGATCATGTGTTTTGAGTCTGGCAGACTCTATCTCCCAACCGCTTGCCAAGCGTAGAAGGGAAGAGGTCTACTGTTAGCCAAGCACAGAGTGGCTTCTCAATTTCAGGAGACATCCTAATTTTTCATGCATATCTTCTAGTCCAACCTTGGTAAGGAGGGGTTTTGCACTCTTATCATACGTATTCTTAGCCCAGTCTCCAAGCTCAGAAACAAACATGGTAGACACCATCTAACATCCTCTCTAATCATGCACATTCCAGATTCCACTTGGGAAACGGTGACTTTCATCTGGTACCCGAGTTGTCGCGGGGGAGCATCTGCAAAATATGTAGGGATTGCAAAGCCATTAGTTTCTGAGCCATCCTTTGGGACAGTGCTGGACTACAGGCGGAAGGTGTGAGCAAGAGTACCTTTATTAGCAGTAAGTAATATTTTGATATTAGAGTGTATGATTTAGTTTGATTCCTTTCACCCTCTACCTACTCCTTCATCACTGAAGAAAAGGGTTTTCATAAATACCAGACATAGAATATCGATGGCACAAAGTGAACAAAAGAGCCAAACTGAGGGCCTTTGAATTTTAATTAATTTTTTGGTAAATCTATAGCAGACATAATAGCTTTGAATGACACAGATTTTTATTCCAAGAACCAGGTACTTGAAAAGGTAAAAAGAAAAAAAAATAGGTCCTTTGAATTCTAGAAAGCTTGGTTAAAAGATTAAGAGGTGAAGCCTGAAAAAAGAGGGCAAAGTAAACAATAGATTACAAAGAGGAATTTGAGGGAGAGCTAAGTCCTGCTCTAAAGAGCGGAAGAGCAGCTGAGTCATAGACGAGAAGGCGGAAGGGCCAAAGCCTTCTAGTGGCAGAAGAGTCTGTGCTCCAGTGCGTATCTCCGTGAGTCCTGGGGGGACCGGGCAGATGGCCAAGGCTGGGGACCATCAGCTACCCCTCAGCGGCAGCCACCCCCACCCTGGGCTTCTTGCTCGTGCCAGGAGGCGACATGCCCCAGCCTTCATCTCCTCTCATGAACTGAAATCACCCGCATGTCTTGAAAGACAAGGCAAGATCAGGAAAAGTCCTAAAATTAAATGAGCATTTACCTAAATTAAATTAAATTTAAATTAAATGTAAGTGAATGAATTACCTTGAATTAGTAAGATTACATTTTCTATCATCAGCGGGGATGGAAGTTTGAGACTGAAATTGAGTCATTGAATAGAAGATGTTTTGTATTCCTATCCCTGGTTTTATTTTTTAAATCATAATATTTGTTCCCGTCTCGGTGCCACTGGCAGGAGCAGGCAGACCCGGCAGGGCAGTGTGGCTGAGTGAGTCACAGTTCCCTCCCATGCTCAGGAGGGAAGCTGCGTGGAGACGTCTGACGGGTTTGAGGACCCAGTCCTGCAGGACCCAGCATTGTACATTCACTATTTTCCCTTTTCTCACTGTCTTTGTTCATGTTGCTTAGTTACTGTCCCTTATTGAGTATTTACTATTTTTCAATCACTGTGCTAATTGATATGCTTAGGTGATTTAATTTAGGTTAAAGTAGATGTTATCATCACTAGTTTATAAATGAGAAGACTGGGGATCATGGGATTTAGGTAACATTTTTAGGATTTCACAACTAGTGGGTGGCAAGTTAGAATTGAAATTCAAGTATCTCTGCCTCTAAATCCCTTGCTTAAAGTTGACTTAGTGATACTGAATGGAACTGAATTGAATAATGTATACACTGGCCAGAACTTTCTAAAGGACCCTTCCCCAAATCCTTCTAATCATTAGAAATTTAATGAATAATTGCCATTTACTTTGGCTGCCCATCATTTAAACCTCTTTTTAGTTCTGAGCCATTTTCCATGTTTGGGTCTTGGTGGGAGAACTCTTTGCAATGGTTTTAGGTGAACATCAGCAGACATCATTTGGTACATGCTGAGATTCAAGGGCAAAAGGGTCAACAGCTTCAAAGCCACCCCTTCTCCTACCATCTTACAGAGAAGTGCTGAGCCCTGTACAAGACCTGCTGGATGCACTACGGGGTCATGCACCAAGAAAAGGACCTCACTTCCCTTTTGCTCTTTCATTTTATAGGGCAAGCTTCGGAGTGGTTTTGCAGACAACAAATAAGTATTATGGTCTTGGAAACCAAATCTGAGTTTAACTGGGCCAACCGTTCATGGAGGTGCTTGGAAATGCCAGCTGGCTAGCCCTGGAGACTTTGGAGGAAGTTAAGATCATGTGCAAACTCTCCTCATGGGAAGAGGGGGAGTCTCCCATCTTCGGTAGCTCATTGCAAGGCGGCCCGAATTTCACAGTTCATTCATTAGATAATCTTGCTTGTCTCCAAAGTCCAGGAGGGCTTATCAAATAGACTGTCCATCAAGGGAAATGACTGGTCCATGTATGAAATATGAAGAAAGGATTGTTTGACCTCCACTTCCTGGTGCTGGGAGTTTACGTTCAGCTTAGGCAAAATCTGTAACCCAGATCTCTCCATTTAGATGATCTCAATTCAAGCAATAAGTTGTTCATTTCCAACTGATGAACACCTTACATTTACTTAAAGCCTGTTGTCCCCATGCTCCCAGTTGCTGGACTCAACCCCGGCAAGCAAAGGCATTCACTGACGACGGGCAGGACCAAGGTGGGGGTTAAGTCAGCCAACAGGAAACCCACTTCCCCTTCCTTGTCCTCCCTCGGAAACCAGGGGTCCCCTGATGGGCACCTCACCACATTGGAGCACATCCCACTCTATGCCACATGCCCAGGACCCCCCTACGGCCACATCCCACAAGGGTACACAGGGCAATTCAGTAGGGACCCATAGAAACCAGAGGGCACTGCCAGCTGCTGGCGTCCATCTCAAGCTGCAGTCTGTGCTATTTCACTCCGCACTCCCACTTCCCAAGTGCCCGGGGTCTTTGCCAGCACAGACAGACCTAGAGCTGCAGTCGCTCTTTCGGTGAGGTCTTCTCACTGGGATGCCCCTGCAGTCATTCCTGCATCAGCAGGAGTCATTCAGTTAATATGTTGACGTATTTCCCTAGAATCAAAGGAACAGCTCACAGTCCAGATCAAAGAGTCTAGATAGCAGCTACCTGCACTCCAGTGATTAGTATGCTCAGTAATGTTTGGGCTCGTCCCCTGTTTATCAGAGCACCTGATAGCATCATTTCAATTAGGCTACTTTTGCCTGTTCTTGAACTCTCCCATGTCTGGCTTCCTTCACTCAGGGGAAAGTCTTTGAGGTCCAGCCAAGTTGTGTGTATCTGTAGCTTGCTCCTTTCTGTTGCTGAATAGTATTGTGTTGTATGAACATACTGCAAATCTGTTATCTAGTCTCCTTTTAATGGATACAAGGTCTGCCTTCCAGCTTTTGGTTATTCCAGATAAGACTGATATGGACATTCTTATACAAGTGTGTGTGTGTGGTGTGTACAGATGTTTTTATTCCCTGTTGGTACATATGTAGGAACGAAATTGCTGGGTCATAAGTTAGATGCGTGTTTAATTTTAATCAGCTCCTTTTCTGCTCACCTTCCCCAGAGCTGGTTTTTTTCTGAGGCTTGCGATGAAACAATCCACACTACTGGCATCAGTTTTACTTTTGTTAACTTTGCACTTTTATTGAGCATCATAAAATGTCAGGTCCTCAGCTAAGTGTGGGTGATACAGAAGTGAAAAAACTTAGTCTTGTTTTCAAGGCTGTCAGAGTCTGGAAAGAGGGACAGCACAGCTGCGCACAGAGTTGTTAAACAGTGTGAGGGGCTCAGGCGAGGGCCCGGCAGACAGGGAGGATGCTCCCAGGGCAGGGGAGGGAGCCCGTCTGCAGCCTCAGGGGGCCACATAAGGGTCCCCCGGGGTTGCGGTTGCGGGACTGGACAGGCACCTTTAGAGCAGCTCACTTTCACTGAACAGATGTTATGTGAGTTATAGGCTATCTCCTCCATGGACTATTATGTGGTCATTAAAGGTATAATTTGAAAAACTGTAATAACTGGAAAAGCGGTATATACTAAAGTGACAACGGCAGAATAAAACAGTATGTGCCATGGTTGTGACTCTGTGAACTCTACACTTGTGAATGTGGAATGGAAAGAAAGGAGGAAAATCAAAACAAAGGTTATGTTCTTTGGTGCAGCTCTGGGTGAATTCTCTTTTTAACTTCCAGTTTCTTTTCAATTCTTTTTGCTAAAATGACATTTTTATAGCAGTAGGTGTTGGGAAGGAGGTGAGTGTTCCTAGCCAGACAAACAGGCTTGTCGCAGACTTAAGAATGGGAAAGTAGTTTGTTTGTTTGTTTGTTTGTTTGCTAGGATTTCTACAGCGGAGGTTTTGTGTGTTGGATGACGGTGCTCCGGCGGCTCAGCTGAATCAGCAACCCGGACTGTTGGGACCAATGTTCCAGTGGGCACGACCCAGGCAGCAGCCCACTCCCTAACTGAGAGAGGGAGATAGTAGCGTCTTAGCAAGTCCTTTCACCTGAGACGTGCGGGACCACAGGGGGACTGTGGGACTCCAGGGTGGAAGGTATCCGTGGGTGTCTGTTGTGGGGTGTGTGGGCGGAGGGGGAGAGGAATGTGACCAGAACGGACAATCTTTACTCTGGTGGTTTTAGCAGCCAGTCACACCCTCTGCTCAGCACCATTTACCCAGCAGCACTTTTTTCCCAGAAAAACTGAGTGAGAGCTGCCTACCCAGCAGCCAAGTAAGCTGTGTTCAGTTGCCTGTAATTGGCCCCGAACCGGCTAAAACCGACGTGGAACCGCGCTCTCTGCCAGCGCCCCCTGCCAGCGCCCTCTCCCAAGGCAAGGTCGGTGCGATTCCAGGAGAGCGCCACCCGCAGGGGAGCGGCTCCAGCGGCGGTGCCGGCTGCAACCCCGCCCAAAGAGGTAAGCAAAGCACCTTGTTTCCAGTGAGTTATTGGCCGGGGCAGGCTGTGAGGCACTCTCATTTTTCTTACAGAAAACAACCTTGCAGAGCTCTCGGTGGCAGCGGGGGCTGGTAGGAGGAAAGGGACACGGCACAGAATTCCAAGAGATCTCAGGTTCTGGAGCTGCCTTCGTTTTTCGGGGCTCACATACCTGATAAAAGATGAGCCTGGGGCTTTCTCAGCTCCCTGCTGCCGTCCCTTGGCGCCCCAGCCCGTGGTTACGAATGAGGCTGCATTAGTGTGAACTGGGTACTTGGCGTTGCTGACTCCTGCTCCCTGTGCTCCTGTAATCTTTCCCACAGCCGCTGGGGCTCAGCATCCATAGCCTATGCTCGCAGGGTCTTGTCCCTGAGCTTCTGCCTGAAGTCTGTGCTCACGTGGCAGCTCGACCGGAGCCCTCCCACCGCTGCCGAAGCTGCCGGAGTGCTGCTGTCTGTCCTGCGCGCCGACTGTCCCACTGTCCGTCCTGCAGGCTGTCTACAGCTGGGCTGGGGCTGCCGCGCCCAGAAGGCACTGCACCTTCCCTGAGCCCCCCACCGCGCTCACCCTCAGCAGGACCGCAGGGCTGGCTTCTGCTCCCCTGGGGGAGGAAGCCCCCCTCCCCCGCTTTCTTTTCTCACTTGAGCCTCAAAGCACCTCCTGGAATAGAAGCAGTTGCTTCTATTTTCACAGCTGGTCTCCTTTTTGAGGCTTAGACATTGACCATAGAGCAGCGAGAGAGAGCAGACACCAGGACGGGTGCACAGGAAACCTGTCACGTCCTTCACTCCCCGAAGGTCTTCCTGCCGCACAGGCACCTTCCAAGCAGTTTGTGCTGAGACACATGTAATGTCACCAGCCCACACCCAGAATGCTTGCCTCTCTGTGAGGCTTAGTGGGAGTCCCTTGCGACGTGACCTCGCATTTTCCAAACTCAGACTTCCCCCCAAATACAGGTGCTGAACAACATGATGTGAGACAGGATATCACCATCACCTCCCTCCCTCCTCTGCCTGGGGCACCCTGGGTACCACAGAGCTCAGTGGCCCTGATATGGGCTCTGGTCTAATTTAGCATCAGTTCTCAGCTCACATGTGTCCAAGACCAATGGTGCTCTGAGTTCCCCTCCTGAGCCTGCAATGCGGTAGAAGGGAAACCAGTTGCTATTGGGCAGTATCTTTGTGTAGCTGTATTTGAATACGTGCCCGAGGTTTGCTTTACCCAGGTATGGTATTACACACAGACGCGGAAATGCCTGTCATGAAGGAAGGAAGTTTTATTCTCATAGACCTTAGAAACGGGAGGCAGGGCACACAGTGAGTGTGCCACCCGGATAAGCACCAGGGTCGTCAGCAGGCAGGTGGAGCGGACGGAAACGTGGGCAAGGGCTGGAGAAGCACAGTAAGTAGGTTTGGTATGGGCTGGGATGATTAGGGCAGGCCTATGGAGGCCTGGAGGGTAAAAGCTCAATAAATAAGAGCTCAGTAAATGAGGTATTTGGAGAGAATGAAATCTGGATTGGTTAGCTTGCATGTGAAAGGTGCACTCGGGCTAGTTGTTTGCTATTTCTAGGAATCAGCTCACTCTGGGAGAGGCGACCTGTCTCTCCAGGGTCAGCTAGGTCCCAAATGCCAACGGATCTGAATAAGGAAACAGACACGCTCGATACAAGCTGTCATAGATAGTTTTATTGCAGTGGCTAACAGCCTTACACCCTCGTTCTGCAGCCTACAACTCTAATTTCCCAAGGAGATGAAAACCAACCAGAAGACAGAGGTCCAAAGAGTAAAGGAATCCTGAACTATCACAGAACATCGGTGGTGACCTTGAAGGGGGAAGAGGTCCTCCAAGGGCCTCCTGGATGACCTCTTCCAGGAGGCCCTTGTGTGACGGAAAGGAAGCTGGCAGTGCTGGCTGTAGGGTGTGGACTAAAGGTCTGTGAAAGAGCAGCCTCTTTTCTGTTGCCTTAATTGCTGAATCACTAGGCAGAAGTGAGAAATCCTAAAGGACAGGGCTTGGTTCCCATACACTCTTCCTTGAACTGCTGACCTCAGCATCGTTTATGTTCAGAACCTTGAAGATAAAGACTCTTTGTTGTAATGTGGTTGAGTGAGAGAGGCTGCGATTGCTTCCCAGCTTTACCTCTCACTACCTGTCTTTAGTATTTAGCAACCCTTCTGCACCTCTGCTTCTTAAACTATAAAATGAGAACAGTATTGCTGTTGTTGGGTTGTTAGGAAAGCCCATTAAGATAAAGCATGTCAAGTAACTGGTACATAGCCTAACACACAGTAGGTGCCCAACAAAGATGGTTCCTTTTCCCCGACTTGGACAAGGCAGTGCAGGTGTGGCCAAGCTGGCCTTGTTCCTCATGGAAGTCTTCCAAAGCTTCTAGCTACAGCACGTGGAGCTTGGATCCTGGAGGCCACAGCAGCTTTTGGACCCCAGTCCAGGACTGGGGAAGCACTTCATGGAACCGCTCCATTCACCGAGGCTCCCCTGGTGAGGCGGATAGTGACTTGGACAGAGCAACCCAGGAAATGAGTTGGCATCACAGAGGGTGAGCCCCGGGCCCGGCGTGAGGCTCAGGTGAACCTGCAGTGGGCTGCAGGGACCCAGGCAAGTCACTCAGCAGTTCTGACCCTCGGTTCCCTCGGTCTGTTTTCCCGAACGCCTTTGGTTCCTGCCGTCCACTGTGGCTGTGTTCTAGAATGGCAATGCTTCCCAAAGGAGCAAAGTGCAGCCTGGGACCCTGTGAAGCTGGCAGGTAAACCTGGGCACAGTGTCAGAAAGCAGAAAGGAAGGGGGACACACGAGGGGTGGATGCTGTGACAAACAGCACATCGCCACATCCACACCTACTGGGGAGGGAGCAGGAAGTGAGCAGAGAAAGCAAGTGAAGAGTCAGGGCTGAGGAAAACCTCAGAAAGCAGAGGTGTTAAGCATCTCTTCTGGGCAGAGCGCAGCAGGCACCAGACAAAGACAAGTCGGGAGCCCACCGGGGCGGACACTGGATGCTCGGCTTCCAAGAAGACGTGCATGTATGTTTGTTAACATGGAAAGATGTTCATGGCATAACTTAAAGGGGAAAGGAAAATTTCATTACAGAAACCACCCTAGGACAGTGTGAATATGTTGTGAACATATCAATGTATAGAATAACATTGGATTTTTTCTTACACCATGGATTTCCTTAGGGGAACTGTATGCAGCACAGTCTCCACCAGGAACTTCTTTCTCTTCCTTTTCTCCCTCCGTCCTTTCCTTCCTTTCCTCCTCTCTCCCTCCCTGCTTTCCGCTCCGGTGCCCAGAGTCCTAGGCCCCCCTGTGACAGATGAATCGATAAAGGCCCTGCCCTGCCGGCGTGCAGCGCTCTCTGCCGTGCTGCCCATGTTGTGTTTTCAGTGTTTCTTTCTAGGACAGGAGCCCCGGAGAGCGGCTCCCAGCTGCTGGGGAGGATGGGCTCACCCACTGCTCCTCAGCCCCTTGGAAAAGGGGAGTGAGCTGTAGTGTAGGCAAAACTGCAAAGACCAGCGGCAAAAACAGCGGAACCCATGAGAGAGCCCCATGTGTGTGGGCTGAAGAACAAACACAGAGGCATTTCATGTGTTTGGGTCCATTTTTATTCACAAGTTTATTCTTTTCAGCTTGCAATAAAAATAGATTTATTACTATGGAAGTACTTTTATTATTAAAACTGCCATACAAATAAATTTTTTTATTGTCAGTCTGAAACTCTCTAGCCCCTAACCACTTTATCATTTGTATTGAAACATGTATTTTTATAAACCTTTTTAAAAAGAAATTGTGAAATAGAGCACACAGAAAAAAACTGTGCAAAAAGAAAAGATGGACACCTCACAAATGTGTCACCGAGCAGACACCCAAACACCCACGGACCCAATCCCAGACCAGGACAGAGAGCATCATCAGCGCCCCGGAAGCCCCACTCATGACTAAGCCCAACCCCTCCCCACCCCACCCTCCAAAGGGAATCATTCTCCTGATTTCCACTGGTGTCCCTTCTGTGTGGGCATGTGTGATACATACATATGAAACGTCACATATGCATATCTAAATGCCACATTTTAGTTACAGCCATTTGTTAAACTGTATATAAATGAATTATACGATTTTTTTCCTCCCTATTGTGTCTGACTTCTTTCATTCAACAGTGTGTTTTCATGTCATTTGGTTTCATTTCATTACTGTATGGTATTTCAATGGATGGCTATGTTACAGGTTATTTATCTATTGTTACTGTTGATGCACATTCGATTATTTCTGGTTTGGGGCTATTACAAATAGTGCTGTTAGAAACATTATTGTACGCGATTCCTAATGCACTCACATATAGTTGGAAGTGGTATTACATAGTTATAGTTAATGCAAATCTTTAGCTTCAGCTGGCAGTGTCAAAATAGTTTTCCAAAGTGGTTGCCCCAATGTATATTCTCCATGAATTTATAAACTTGTGCTCCCTGTCCTCACCTACTTGGCAATCAGTAGTTCAAATTTTCACCGTCATTGCCGCTTTATTTTTTCAAACATTGCTTCCTCATTCTCCCTTACGTCTCCTTCTTGGGTTCCTCTCCTCACTCTATCTTATCCTCTCTTTTGTATGTTCTGCTCTTTTGTTCTCCAAGATTTATTCTGGATATCGTCTCCTGATCTCTGTTTCATCTCACTCTTTCTATTTGATTGTGTCTAATCTAATCTTAATCTAACTCTTGGATTCTTAATGCCACTTTTTAGATTTATTCTAGAATTTTTTACTTGGTTCTTTCATTTCATGGTTTTTAATTCTTTGTCAAAATTCTCAATTGTGTTTTTGATTGTCATGAACATAATAAGCATGTTTACTTTAAAGTCTGTGACTAATAACTGAAAAATGTAGAGCCATGTGAGTCTATTATGCTCTATTATTTTTCTTGTATTTTGTTCATATTGTTTTTTTTCTCTTGTGTATTTTTTATTGTGTGGAGGATATTTTATTGGACAAATTTGTGCAGAAATGGCTTACATTTGCATCTGCTGGGAACTTGGTAGCCCAGGGGACGATCAGAGATACTGATGACTTGAAGATGGGCTTCATTCCTTGGGAAGACTTGCTTCTGGTTCACTTTGGTTTCTGGGACACTGTACCCTGAAATCTCAACCCGAAGTGATAGAGGTCATAAGAGCTGAGCTTAGTGGACCTCACACTTTCATCTTTCACCCTGCAACTCTCTCAGTCACCCTCTGGGGGATCAGAAATTACCCACAAGCGAAAACTGACCACGGACTCGAGGCTTAACTTCCTGAGCTCTGTCATTACCTGCCTCCTGGCCAGAAACTTCCTGCTGGAGTCCTTCCTTTGCAAGTCGATTTCCAGAGAAATTGATATTTGCAATGAAATATTTGCAATGTAGTTTTTGTTACCATGAGGTATCATAATAACTCAACTGTCTTATAGCAAATGTGCATATATATGTGTCTATAATATACACATATTTAAATATATTATATATGCCCTGTCTGGTGTGGCTCAGTGGATTGAGTGCTCGCCTGTGAACCAAAGGGTCGCTGGTTCGATTCCCCCTCGGGGCACATGCCTGGGTTGCAGGCCAGGTCCCTGGTTGGTTGCGTGTGAGAGGCAACTAGTTGACGTATCTCTCACACATCCCATGTTTCTCTCCCTCTTTTTCTCCCTCCCTTCCCATCTCTCTAAAAATAAATAAATAAATACATATATATGTAACTTCTTATCATAAAGCAATAAGTGGCAACTAAAAATTCAGTTGCATACAAAAGCAGTATTTTTTCAGTCAATCCATATTACTACAATATTGTATTACCTTATACTGTACAATACTGATTGTGCATTGGAAAGAGAAATTCCCAAATTATTACAAGGCTTTCACCTCTCACTGTATCCTTTCTCCAATGGAAAATAATAAAGTTAGCCGTTCCTGTTTCCAAACTGGGGCTGGCCAGAGGGCGAGCGCCCGGACATCAACCATGTCTCATCCAAATGCATGAGAGTAGAGAGGGTGTCATTTCAGGACACACATGCACAGCTTGAATGAAAATACAAGGTTTACTCTCTCTGTGGTCATAGACCACACAATCTCTCTCGCTCCATTAAGCAGGAAGACTTTTTTAAAGGGTATTTAGTAACTTAGGAAATCTTTGGAAACGCTGGTGGAACGGGTTTGAGGTTACATTTCCAGGAACAATGGTGGGTGAAGGAAGGGAGCGGAGCCTGTTCCCTCTGCCACATTGACAAAGCTGGCGCTCTTACCTTTCCCTGTGAAACAGATGGTTTACACCTGCCTGCTCTCAAATCAAAGTCTCACTTTGGGGCATGTGATTGGTAGAAAGTCAATCAAGCTGCTTGTCATTAGCATGGTTGATTTTACTTTATTGTCTTTTTAAATTGAATGCGTTCCTGCCAGCTGCTTTGGGAACAAAATAAGCCACCACAATCTCTGTACTTGCCTCTAGAACCCCTTCAGGCTCAAGAATGACCCCGGGCTTCTTATTGATTTCTTACCTTCCTTTCGCTGGCTCCCTCACAACTGTTATCAATGGTGTTCTCTCTTCCTGTGTCCTCTACACCCAGCTCTGTGTGGATTGGCCTCTCCATTTTAAGCTGCTTATTTGAGTCTTAAAACAGACTTTCCAGTGAGTGTGCCTTAATCCACACACCAAAATGCTGGGAAACTTTTCTCCATCACCTATGACCACCTGGACTTTGAAATACTTCTCCAAACAACACCATGATACCTTCAGCCCCTCCGGCAGGGGGCTGGGTGACACTACCAATTCGTTAATAAGAGAGCATGTTCGATCCTAGGAAAATGCCAAAAGGAAATGAAAGGTGTCCGCTGGATACCTGCAGCCGGTGGTACTGCAACACGGCGGTGCTGACACCGTATCCATCGGTAGGAGAGAGACAAAGGGCTGGAGAGGGAGCAGATAGATACGGAAGAAGGAAGAAGGTGAATGATACCTGAGAGAATATCCCAAGACCTACCAAGTGGTTTTTAGACTTTTGAGGCCCCTAGTACATTTCTCTTGCAGGCAGACAAATAGAAGACATCATGTTTCTTTGTGTTTGCACATCACTCATCATTTCAGTGAATACCTGGGTATTGGGGGAGGGTGATCATTAGACATCTATGTTCTTGTCATTGTACCTGGAAGCACCTTGTTTCTTTTGATCATTTTCTATTTCATGTGTTATGTTTAACATTTCTACATGTGTACTTATGCCGATGAGCTTTTGAAGATCTAAGCACTTGAATCTCTGTAAAGGTCAAAGAAACCTCATTTAAAGTCATCCCAAATTTGTGGGTGATTTTTTCACTTGATAATAAAGATTTTCTTTTTAAAAATATAAAAAAAGTTGTCTTCGATTTCCTAACTTTGAAAATTTCTTTCAAATACATTTTTATATGTTCACATATATTTATATAGACCACACTATGTGACTTCGAGGGTTTCAGGTTTATGGATTCCCATGTTCATACATGTGAGTGTTGCATACATACATGTATATTATAAACTGTTAATTATGAAGTAATGATACTTCTGTAGCATGCAGGCTGAAATGACAAGGGTAGCAGACAGACGTCTAAGGCAGGGAACCTCTACTGAGGGTGACTTTGCTCCCCAGGGGCTTTTGGCGATGTCTACAGACACTTTTGGTTGCCATCAGGGGGTTGGGGTGCTGCTGGCATCTAGTGAACACAGGCCAGGGATGTGGCCACATGTCCGGTATTGAAACTGACAAAGAATATCTGTCACAAAGCATCAATAGTGCTGAGGTGAGAAACTTCGTTCTATAGGTAGACAAGTTGTCATATTATTCATTGCACAAGTGTTTATTGGGCACTTATAACATGCAAGAGTATTTTAGCCATGGTTCAGATATAAGCGCGATCCAAATGTATTTTGTTATGCTATTTACTTAGTGAGGGGTTGTATCAGGCAGGGTCCCAATGGGAAACATTTGGCATGCAGAGAATAAGATAAGCTGAGAAAGAAGTGAACATAGGGAAAGTATAAGGAACAGTGTGGCTACCTGGGCTAGTGGCAGTGGCGGTGGTACCTATCTTCCCTGCACCCTACAGAACTGAGGCAGCTAGTGGGTCCTGGAACCTGGGAGGGGGCGTAGTCTCCTAGTGTCAGGCATGTTGAAAGGAATGACTTTTGGTTGAGAGAGGTAGCTGCCAGGAGGTGATGTCCTGGGGGAAAAACAGGGCTAAGTATCCCAGCCTCGCTCCCACCTACCGTAAGAGCACCCCACGGGCCAACAGAAGCTAAGAGTGTGGGTGTGTCTGTTGGTGTTTTGCAAACAACTCAGCATCCTACTACAGAAAGCAGGGTGGAGAAGAGCGAAAAGTGGAGTGCGTCGGGCGGGGGAAGTAAAGGCCAACCAAAGGTACCTAGGCAAAGAGCTCCTCTATAAATAACTCTCACTTAAAGCAGAAATCGGTGCTGTAAGTGAGACCCAACTCAATGGCTCTCAGCTTTTGGAGGTGTGAAGGATTTTTCTAGCTTGATGAGCTCAGGGCAGCTCAGTAAAGGATGCGGCATTTGAGAAGACGGCCTTGAGGAGCGAATAGAGTAACCCACACACCAGCCTTCTCCCACTTTGAAAGGTCACCCTCTTATGCATCCTGGGAGTAAGGAGGGTTAGTTCCCAGCCCAGCCTACTTTCCCTCCCACGGCTCCCAACACTTTGCTGGGAAGTGGGTCCTGCTTAGGAGGCTTCTAAGAGTGAAATAGCCAAGCTCTTCCTTTGCTATAAGGACTATCACAGAGATAGTAAGACCAACTCCCAACACATGGCTTAGAACCAGCGAAAGTGTTCTGCACAGCTTCTGCACTGAGGGCTGGTCCTGCCCCTGCACGGGCCGGGACCTTTCACATGTCCTGCGACCTCTAGGGTCTTGACTTGCGTAGGAAAAATTTCGCAGCACCAGCCCAAGGGAAAGTGGGGGTGAGTTTATGAAAGCCTGGGACAGTGAGGCAAAGCAAGGGCCCCTGCAGACAGGACGGGGGTGGGGTGAGCCCGGAACATGCTGCTGCTGCCCACTGCTCCCCTGGGTGCTGGTCTCCATGGGGACCCTTAGAGATGCGGACAGAAGAAGCAAAGTATATGCCCGAAGGAAGAGCGGGCACGGGTGTGCACAAAGGAGAGCCAGCCCTGGTGTCCTTTGTCCTGAGGGCTTTGTCTATTTTCTACAGGCAGGAATTTTAGGGGATGTCCCTGGGGAGGATCGCAACAGAATATTCATGAGATTCCTAGGTGTGTCACTGAGCATGCTGATGTAGCAAAATGAAAGTCAGGGGTCATTCTCGGGTTCGTTTCACCTTTATCTTGAATTAGCCTGGCTCTAATTGGTTTTTTTGTTATCTATCTCCCTGACTAAGGTGATTTAAACCACCTGCTTCAGGTATCGTTGGTTGGGGAAGATAATGTCTTGTGATTTATCAGCTGGCTATTAATTGCTCAGCCTTTGGGCCATTTCTTCAGTGTCCTCATTGCACTTGCCTGGGACTTTCCCTAGGTTCTCACGACCCCCCTCAGGCTGAGCAGTCCCCGGCTGCCCTGCCACGCAGACTCCTGTTGCAGCTCCCAAGGGGCCTCTAGGCCACAGTGCGTTGGGGACAACCCTCCTACTGTTGATTGCTCTTGGAGAGCAGCGGGATTTCTCCCCGAGTGCCCCTCCAGCATATAACACGCACACATTTCCCAAGGACGGGTATTAATTGTCAGAGATATTACAGGCTAAACCCATAAAGTAGAAGAGAAATATTTTCCTGATGTCCCTGTAGTATTCAAAGCTCCCTCCCCACATGTAATCAACACCATTTGTAATTTACGTTTGAACTCTGTAGGTGCCCCCATCTTCCAAATTGTGACCGCAGGGCCTGTTGGAAATAAGAAACAGCCCATTTTCCAGCTTTATGCTTCTTAAGAAAAACAAAGACCTATCAGAGCTTTGTAATTACTTCTTCAAAGAACTAGATCAAGTTCTTAGCCAAGGGCCACTCCCTTCCCCAGGCTCTCGGAAGGCAGAAGAAAGGGGGCTTTGTTTTTCTAATAACAGAAGATTTTAAAGGAAGAGACAGGACTGAGAGGAGCTGGAGCAGCAGCAGGACAGTGTTAGCGCCTCACAGGGGTTAGAAATAAGGGGCATAAACTACAGTTCAAATGAACATCGTCTAAATATGCGAAAACAACTCATTATGTTTAATACAGCAGGAGTTTAATTATAAGTAATGCTGAATTATTTCTTTTAAAGATGGTTTTTGTGTTTAAAAACATTAAATGCAGCTGAGTTAGTAAAGCGTATCAACTCACTGGAATAGAAACACCAATTCCTTCTGTTTTTCTAGTTTCTGCGATTACTTGGTTTATAGGCACCCCGCCCCGACCTGCACCTCTACGTGATAGCGAATTGTAGAACTCTTTGGTCACTTCTGGTTACCAGATCTCTTAGATTCAGTGCTGTTCATTTTAAACTGCTAATTCCATAGTTATCGTAAAGTCAGTCTCACCCTTTCCACAGCGGCTTCCCCCACCTACAGGGCCTAAATTTTCAGCCAGTGACTTGGAATGTAGGGGGTGGCACCTACCACATGGATGTGGGTGCCCTGGCGGTTGGCGGGGGTGACGTGTCTGCTTACTGACTGCCCAGTGGGAAGTTGCTTCTTTTCTTGGCTGCTGTTTTCCTCTAACTCTGAGTAGCCAGCCAGTAGCTATGGGTTCTCTGCATGTCACGTTTCCAAAAGAATGCTGGTCCATCCACAGAGTTTATGTGCTGGTGTTTAGAGAGCCCTAGGTGGCCCTGTCCCCTGGACATTTCCCTGGACTGCACTCGCATAGTTAAAATGCCACCTCCGAGAGATCTCTCAGCGTTCCTTTCATACATTACATGTCCCTGTCCTCTAAACGTTTCCCTGGACTGGTCTCTCCGTGCCAACGCCTCCCTTCTCTTCCCAGCACCCACTCCCGGCTGCCCGCCCAGCACATCTTGTTTAAAGGCCCCCACCCCGCGCTAGCAGAGCTATCTACCCTCGCGCCTGCTCAAAAAACAAACATCTCTGTCGTATGAAATGGTGACAGCTGGCTCTCCCACAGACATACCCTATCTCAGCCAGACCGTCTCTCTTCTGTCACCTGTGATGGGCCTTTTACCTACCTGCTGGCTGGTCAGCTTTCAGACAGGATGATCCCCTGCCCCCAGCTTGGCGGAGGGTGGGGAGGGTCAGGCACTTCGCGCTAGGCGGTCGAGTCTCTGGATAGCTGTAAGGAGTGCGCTTCTCTTGGTAAACCCCCTCTCTGAGCTTGGAAAGAAGAGGCAAGAGCTACTTTTCACGAGCATGACACTTCTTCAAAATGCCACCTCCTCTCTCTTCCAGCCTCCCCTTCATATGTTACAGAGTCGTGTGAAGAGCGGGTGGGCAGGGCTAACGGGACTGAGCGGCCTCATTCACCAAGAGGGTACAGAAAGGCCTATTACCTAGGATTCAGGTCCCCGGGGAGAGCAGGACAGGCCTCCCAAGCAGGTCCCAGGAGACTTGAGAACAGAGGGGTGGGGCCTGCCCTGCGTTTTTGCCCCCGTGGGCAGGGAACGGGGCTGGTGTGGCGGTCCCCGCAGGGGCAGGAGGCTGTGCGACCTGAGTCTCCCGCTGGTGCCCAGGACGGGGCACTCAGGGTTTCTTACCAGTTTTCCCAGATGTGGGTACACAGGGTAAAGGGGGGATGGCGCTCAAACACTGCCCGTAGTTTAAAAGGTGGGACCAGATTCTGTGCTATTGTCTAGATATGAGAGAAAACAAAGATGCTGCTGTTCTTCAAAGTGGTCACTGGAAAGATGGGTGTGGCCCTCCCACGAGCAGAAACCAAGGTGGAATGAACTGAGCGAGGCTTTTCAGGAAAAATGCTTATGGGGGGAGGGACAGGGAGGGGCCAGGCAAGTTGGAGGAGCCAGGAGTCTGTGAGGCAAGTGTGACCTCGAGCGGACGACCGAGAAAGAGAAGGTTTGATGGAAACCTCTTAGGCTGCGGGTCGGGTAACGAAAGCTCAGAGAAGTCTTGGATTGTCTTTGAGCCAAAGTCGGCCACCAGAGGAGCTCCTGCCAGGAGTGGGCCTGCTGCAAGCATTTCCGGGCTGGGAGGCCTGGCCTTCCGGGGAACCAGTGAATCAGCTGCGCAGCCCACAGCTGGGGCCCTGGTCTGCTGTGCTTGCCGTGGCTGGAGAGCTGCGAGGCACAGTCCTGTGGCCGCTGCGTGTATGGACTTAGTTCAGTGATTCTTTCATTGTTCAAAGCATTTTAGAGTTCAGTTTCAGAAAAACTTCTCTGCAAGATAACGCAGAAGCAATGAAAGGGTAAAAGACATTCATAGCTTTAAAAAAAAGACTCTACTCTTAACCAAAAACAGCATCGTCCAGCTTTACTATCTGCCTTGGTACTTATAGGAATTGGCTCTGTGGATTTGGCTAATGCAAAAAAAAAAAAAAAAAAAAAAAAAAAAAGGAAGCTGTACTTAAATGATAAAAATTGTCATCATTAGTGATATTCCAAGGAATATATCACAGGATCCGAGGGCAATTTCAAGGAACAACTGCAGATATATTTTAAACAATGGTAACATCACAAGTCTAAGTGTCCCGCCCTTCAAGGTGACTTCACCGGGGTGGACCATTTTTGATCTACAAAGGATATCAAGAGTAAGAGCAAAAGGAGGAACTAGCCCTTCGCTGCGCCGTTACTTGCCCTCTGTGTGCGGGTGCGCAGATGGCCGTGTGTGAGGACCATTCACCATGAAGCTGGCCTCTTACACGGCTCTTCCAAGGCTCTGAACTTCACTTTGAATTTGCCCTTCCATGTTTTGTTTTGTTTTTATCAAAGGGAGCTTCCCAAATTTTATAACCTTTAGGGCCTGCAAAGCCTGCATCCACTCCACGTATGTGATGTGTGTGTGCGCGCACCTTGGTGTATTTCGTGTGTATTTCTATGGCTTCCACCCTCCCATCCTCACACTGAGATCCCCAGGGTCCTCCCTGTGAGGGAATGCTGTCCTTCACTCGTTTTCGAATGTCTTTGGATTGTTTAATAAAAAGAAGTTAAAGGGTAAGAGGAAAAAAAGCTCGGTTAAGCAAATCTCTGAACCAAAGGGAGGGACGTTTTTCTTTTCCTGCTGGGGGCTCAAGCTTCAAGTTTCCGTTGTAGTCGCTTTAGGAAAAGGAGCGCTCCCTTCAGACCACTAGAGGGCATCAGTGTGCAGACAATCGCCGGACTTGGGCCGGGTGGTGGAGCTCCAGGGAGGAACAAGAAAGGTGATGCTCACATTCCTGTAGCCACCAAGTCCCTTTTCCTTTCCAAAATACATTTCCTGCACTTGGCATGTTTCTTCCTTGTTCTGAATCATCCTAGTATTTCCTTCTTACCTCCTACCCTTTCATAAGGCCACACACGCCCCTCCTCACTGTTTTTTGCTGTCATGACTATTGTCTCTATGAGTGAAGATTAAAGGACCCCATTGTCTTTAGGAGAATTGACCAGGGAGATATTTGGTCCATGGAAAGACCACTGAACTGGCTGTCAGGGGATATGGACTCAAGCCCCTGATCGGTCATTGGCTGTGTGGTCTGGAGAAAATCACCTTACCTCTTTGACCCTCAGTGTGCTTACCTGTAAAACGGGAGGGAGAGTCCTCTGAGTTCTGTGCGTCTGTGAGAGAAGACCTGGATCTAGCTAAACGTCCTCATGTGAAGTCAGAAGCCTAGTTATTTCCTGACATTCGCCAAGTCAGCAATGAAAATGGGTGGTTAAAAGCTCAACTCCAGAATTCTGAAACCAGCTTTCTTAATACTGTTTATAATCTCCTGATAAATACAAATCCAAATTAAGAACTTCTTTGGGTTTCCAGGCCAATGTGTAAGGAGCTTGAAAGTCATCTCTCCCATTCATACAACAAGCAAAAAAAAAAAAAAAGAAAAGAAAAAGAAACGCACAAATTGAAAATCAGCAACTCTTGATCCATCAGAAAACTGATGTCATAGTTTAAACAGAGATAAAGCTGCTGCCCCCAAATGGAAGGGACAGACAGGCACTCAGACAATCACAAACCGCAGGAGCTGAAGCTCAGGGGAAGCAAACTTTGCAGGTAACCAGGCCCACGTTCTTTTTCTCTAGTGTGTCATGTCCAACTTATAACGGAAAATGACAAAGCAGACCAAACCCCACAGACTGAAGCGGCAGAGGAAGCATCAGAACCAGGCTAAGTGTGGCAGAGATGGGGGAATTATCAGGTTGGGAATTTAAAACAACTGCGGTTACTATGCTAGGGGCTGTAATGGGAAAAGCGGACAACATGCAGGAGCAGATGGGTAATGGGAGCAGAGAGATGGGAACACTCAGAAAGAATCGAAAGGAGATGCCAGCGATCAAACACACCAGGACAGAAATGGAAAGTGCCTTTGATAGAATCATCAATAGATTGGATAGAGTCATCAATAAATTCCTCAGTAAATTGGAGGAAAGAATCAATGAGCTTAAAGATGTCGATAGACACTTCCAAAACTGAAATTCAAAGAGAGAAAAGAATCGAAAAGCGAGCAGGCTACGCAGGGACGGTGCGCCAATAACAAAGGGCGCGCTATGCCTGTATTAGGAAAACTGGATTGAGGATTTCTGCTCCCACCTAGGCATGTGCTACTCAGCCACCGCCCACATACCCGTATTACTCTACCCTGCAAAACCCAGAGATGAACTAAGAAACCACATTTTTCCTTATTAAATTATTTGTTTAAAAGATGAAAAATGTCACATGGGATAGGTGAGAATTTGAGGCAGGGGAAAGGGGGCTTACTCAGGAACCTCATAACCCTCACTAAAGTGGGCTTGAGGTGACTTCTACCTTCTCTCCTCTTCTGCCTGAACCCCCTACTCCACAAAAGACAGCAGGTTCAAACCCCCGGACTGTGACCAGGAGACTTTGGAGCTGATATTTCTTCATGGTATAAACTGGGAAGCCTTATTCCCTTTCCAATGGAGCTCTGCGTGGAGCTGGAGAAAACAGGACCGGAGTGTGGAGGAGCTCATAGAGGGGGAGAGGCACACTCCTTGCTGTACCTCAAGGACACAGGCTTGATGTCTTCTGACTATCCTTGTTTCTCCGGTCCTGTCACTTGCTCTTCATCTTAATCACCTTCATTATAAATGCATGCAGCAAAGGCTGCCACATCCCGTCCTTATTCCTACTTTTCCCCGCCCCCGTCCATTTGCATCCTGCTTGAGATTCTTTGGCAGCTCTGTGGCCGCAGAACCAGCTCAAGATGCTCCTGTCCTGTTTAACGAGATCCTGAGCTGCTCTTCAGACCCAAACTGCAGGTCATGCAGCCCATGCGCGGGCACAGGAGAGAACTTTGACCTGCAGCTGCACCCGGAACCAAAGCCTGCCCCGCATGCCTCCTTACGAAACCAAAGGACCAGGGCAAAACCAAACCTTGAATCCCAGACAAACCCCTTTTCAGAAGCAAAGGGCGCATTGCCCAGGAAGACCCAGTGCAGACGCCCCTACCATGAAAGGCCAGGCCCCAAGGCCCTCCAACTGAAACTCGCCCCACCTGTGCTTCCACACGCCTGCTCCCAGTGGACCCCGAAAAACCTGCCCTGAACTTTGGATCAGGGAGTTTTGACTCTTGGGCATTAGCTCCCCGTTTTCCTGGGTGGTGTGATTTATGGTAAAATCGCCCATCTTTCTCCGCTGCAGTACTCAGGGTTTAGTGTTCGGCTCTGGCAGTGCCAGGTGCATGAACTCTTTCTGTCCTGTACCACACCCTTCTTGAGAGTGACATTCAGGGCTCTCTGTGACCCAGTGAGATGACCTCTTGTGGCACCTGTCTGACATGCCCTTCCTCAGCAGCCGCCAGCTCTGTGTCACACTGGGCCATCTTTGGTTTCTAAAACCCAAGGCATCTTCTTACTTCTTACGTTGACCTATGCCATCTCCTCTGCCCTAGAAAGAGTTCACCCACTCTTTGGACTAAACAATCAACAGCTCACTTTAAGTTACTGTTCAAGTGTCCCCTCCACCACGACGTCTTCTCGGAGAAACCAGTCCCGGTGCCGTGCCTCTCCGAGGGCCTCACCACGACCTGAGCACACCTCTGTCCTACCCCCCGCCCTGGCCCACGGGTGCTTCCCAGTAGCCTTCAGGTGCCTAGAGGGCCAGGAGTATGTTTTTTTCTCAAAACCCACTACCTAGAACAATATATGGAACAAGGTTTGTTAGATGAATAAAAGTGTGAATGAGTTGATGAAATGTAAAATCGCAAAAGTAAGCTGTGAAAAGGAAGTCAATGTGGTTCATGAGGGAGAAGAAAAGAGACAAGAAAAACTGAAAAAAAAAGCTAGGAAAATTCTATGTATTATTTTAAAAGTAAAAATTGGATGATTAATGTTCGGCTGTTATTGTAGATGATTAAGGAAATAGTTTAAGAAATGCCTTTTGAAAAGAATTTGTGAAAAAGCTTAAAGATAAGAATCAGAAAAGTTAAATGGAGTTCATCTGTCAGAATGATAAATCCATTTATCAAAAGTCAGAAAGCAAAGAAAACATAAAAAGGTGAAAAGCATAGAAAAAGATGACAGAAGAAAGATCAAATGTAAGAGTTGTATCAATAAAAACAAATGGATCAAGATTCTCTATTAAAAGATAGACAGATGGGGTCAAAACTCCAAGCCTGATCAGGTCCCGGCTAAAATTTACATGCTTTAAATAAAGAATCAAAATAGGCTAAGATAAGAGTATGGACAAAGACAGGGCAGAAACATTCAAAAGGAAAAAATATGGAAAAATGGAGATTACCTTATTAATAGAAGACAAAGTAAGGATTCAAGGTCAAAGACTTTATATGAGACAAAAGATGTTTTGTTTTACGTTATAATTAATTTAAGTTTTAATCAAAAGATTAAATGTGCATAGTCTAAAGTGTCTTTTAAAAAAAGTCTTGGGATACCGTGATTTGTAGTAAGAAGTAGGGTTTGGTCCTGGGCCCCCCGTCTGGCAGAGCTCCTGTGCCCTTGGGATTTCCCAGGCGATGAGACCCGAAGTGGCTTTTGCTATGTGAATGAGGTGCCTTTTAAACTGCACCTGAAAATGGGGGCTGGCTGCTGGAGAAGCCAACCGTGCGATTGGAGGGTTGGGGCCTTCAGCGGCACACCCCCGGGCTCTGGGAAGGGGATGGGGCTGGAGGGGGGACCAGTCGCCGATGAGCACTGACTTTATCAATCATGCCTATACAATGACGTCTCCATAGAACCCCCAAGAGGCAGGGTTTGGAGAGCCTCAGGGTCGGGGACCTGTGGAGGCGCTGGGAGAGTGGTTGCACTTCCGAGCACTGGAAGCTCTGTGCCCTCTCCTTGTACATCTTTTCCATCTGGCTGTTCCTTCGCTGTATCTTTTCATAATAAACTACTGATCTAGTGATTAAAATGTTTCTCTAAGTTCTGTGATGTGCCTTAGCAAATTAATCAGACCCAGGGAGGGGGGCATGGGAACCTCTGATTTATAAGCTGTCAGAAGTACAGGTTGCGACTGGTGTAGAAAGTGGGATGGGGGCAGCCTTGTAGAACCAAACTCTCAACCTGTAGAACGTGACGCCGTCTCTAAGCAGAGAGAGTCGGAATTGAGTTGAGCTGTAGCTGGTGCCAGAGAATTGCCTGCTTATCCAGTACCGGTGGGGGTGGGGGTGGGGGATCTCCCGCTACCACATTAGAATTTAGGGAGCAGAACATAAAACAATTCTAAAAAGATATAACAAATATATTAGTTCCTTACTCTTCACTGCCAACCAGTTTTCTAAGGGCAACGTTTTTCAGCTTTTAGCTTTTTCTTATGTATAGTTCCATGTTAAAATTATAGGACATACAGTGACCTCACTTGATATTGTCTTCTCATAATCCTAAGAAAGGATTTGGGGTTCTTGTTTTTGTTTTAACCGCTTTCATTCTTTTGATGTAGCTGCATCACACTATGGGGGTATATCTACAACCAATATTGTGTTAGTTAGGAATATGCTTGGCTGCAATAACAAAAAACACTCTGAACAGTAGTTTTCAAGCAGTCAAGAGCCGATGCACTAGTTTTATGATGTTATTAGGAATCCAGACTCTCTCTTTTTTTGCTGCTCTGTTTTTTGGTTTGTGTTTTTTGTCCTCGTGGTCATAAAATGGCTGTTGTACCTGTGACATTGTATCCATTGTTCAGGCAGGAAAAAAGGAAGAAAGAAAAAGAAATATATTCCCAGGAGCTCTTAGTTTCTGTCGTATTAGTAAGACACTGTGTCACGGGGCCACCTCTAAGTGCAAGGTGACGTAGCATCGCAAGGATCGTTCAGGAGGCACATGGCTTCCTGCACACAATGGAGGTTTGTTATAGAGAAGAAAGTTGGTTGCAGGCAAAGTAACCAACACTGTCTGTCATGGGTGTTCTTATTACCACAAGAAAGAAAATCTCTCTTGTACATTTTGTTTGTTTGTTTGTTTGTTTTGCCTGGAGCCTCATTAGTTTCCATTCACTTTTTTTTCCCTTGAACTTGTGACTAACTTTTTCCACAAATACTAAAAGCTCTTTAAGATACCTCTCCCTATAACTTACGGCTGTTTAAATAGGTTAGATGCTGTATCACTGCAGCCTTTTTCAGGATGCATCACGCTCTGGGCCCCCCACCCTTCGGCTCTAGTCTGAGCCGGTGGTTCTCTGTACTAGCGATTTTCAACCTCTTCCGTGTCGTGGCACACATGGACTAACTACTGAAATTCTGTGACACACCAAAACAATGTGACTTTTTTTTTTTTGCCCATCTGACCAAAAAAGTAAGAATAATTTTATTCACATCAAATAGCTATAGTTGTGTTGGCTGTTGTCATATTTTTATCTGACAATCTAAGGAAGAAGAGGTCAGAGCCCTTGGCTACTTAGTCAGGGACTGCATGTTTTAAAATTTCTCGTGGCACGCCAGCTGAAAATCACTGCTCGAGACTGATCTTATCTTTTGTCATTGTCCTGGGAATTCTCTCCAACTCCTCCCTCGCTTTTCTGAGTTCTTTTTTTCCTTGAATTCCCACCTAATTTTGAGGGGGGGGGGGCACATCCTTTAGATGGTTTCTGGAAGGAAAAAAGAAGATGTGTAGTCGCTATTATTTTTTAGAGTTTTGCATTTCTACCCTGTCACTTAATTGAAAATGATGCCAGTCTAAGATTCTAAACTGGAGTTGGTTTCTCGTGGATTTTTGAAGTCAACCCTCATTGCTTTCAATGGTCTGCTTTTTGCAGTCCAATGCTATTCTAATTACTGATGCTTTGTTGGTGACCTGTTTCCCACCTGACCTTGGACGTCTGTAGAATTGTCTCTTTACCCCAATATTCTGAAATTTCACTACTGTGTGCATGTATGTATTTCATTATCCACTGTGCTCAGCATCTAGTAAGAAGTAATCTGGAACTTCTTATCATTCAGTTGTGAGAAGGTTAATTGTATTGTTCCTTGGTAATGTCTTTTCCTACATTTTCTTGACTTTTGTTTCTAGAGAGTATAATACATTTAGGAGTTAGATTCCTTCAACTTGTCTATTTGTCATTTTATTCTAATTTCTTAAAGTCTTTTCAACTTTGTCTTCCACACTTTATTAGACTTTTCGTTTGCTTACTACATTTGTAAATGCCAAAGGCTGTTTCTGGTTCCCTGATTGCTGCCCCCCTTTTGTAAACAGCCCCGGACACTTACGTCACAGATGCATCATATTTCATTATCCCTGAGGATGTTAATTATAATTTCTAAAGCCTCTGCATTGTGTTTATGCCTGCTAATTTCCTTTTTGTTTGTTTTAATTTCTCTCTTTCATGCCAGAAGCTTTCTTCAGAGGTCTGCTGATTTTCAGGGTTCATGTTTAAGAATGAAGTGCTAAATAACTAATTGAAAGCTACACAGATGAAAGTTATTGACTTTGTTGTATGGTAAACAAGTAGCCACCTAACTTTTCCTTTAGGAACCCGAATGTCCACGTAGGTAGGACTTTTCTTTGGCTGTGTGCACAAAAGCGTAGTTTTTCCAGCCTGGCTCCCAACATTCTGAGGCTCATAGATGCGCTCATCGTTCACGATGCGGACTTTTACCCAGTTCTCATGTCTTCAGCCTTCCATCCCACCCTGGCCCCACTCTATGCTTAACGTTTCCGAGTTTAAAGGCTCTCAGGCTCAATGTAAAGTGAATATTTGTTTCTTGCCTTATGTCGATGATAACTGCCTGACAACGGAGGGTAGTGGTGGGTAGGGCAGGGGATGTTGGATCTAATTCCTTCTTCTAAAGACTTTCAAAATCCTCTGGTTGTGAGTCATACCTCTTCTCTTGTTTCTTTGCTATTTGTTTTCTCCAGTTCCTAGCACTTTCCTGCGCTTGACCAGGCAATGCCACCAATTCTCATCAGCATCCACCTCTGCTCCACATAGGTCAGAACTGTCTCTCATTGCTGAGTCACTGGGCTGTCATCCATTCGTGCTCTCTCTTCGCAGAACTAATATTGTTTGGGGCTTTAGAAGTGTCCTGGTTTCATCAAAGAGGCAATTGCAGCTTCTCCTTGTTGTTTTGATATGATTTTGAAAAGAAATGAAAACCAAACCACATTTTCTCTATGATTTTAGAACCAAAATCTTCATTTTGTTTTGATAAACCTTATTTAGCTTTGTTTTTACAATTCACAGTGAACATATAACTGACACAAACTTTTCTCTGGGGAATAATGTTGCATTAAAATGCATAAAAGCAAAATATTTGATATTCACAGAGAAAATGACAGAATTAGAATGGTGAGGAAGTTATACTTCTTTAAACCTTTGACAGGTCAATAGGCAAAAATAGGGAAGTTGAAGAGCTGAATAATGTAATTAATTAGCTTGATTTAAAAGATATGTTTCAAATTCTGTATTTCACAGGGAATAAAGAGAAACAAATGCAATTGCTATTAAAATACCAATAACATATTTCACAGATTTAGAACAAATATTTTGAAAATTTATATGGAACAAAAACAACCTCAAATAGCTGTAGCAATCTTGAGGAAGAAGAATAAAGTAGGAGGGATCACAATGCCTGATATCAAACTATACTACAAGGCCACTGAAATCAAAAGAGTCTGGTACTGGCATAAGAACAGACACATAGATCAATGGAACAGAATAGAGCACCCAGAAATAAACCCATGCCTCTATGGTCAGTTAATATTTGACAAAGCGGGCAGAAGCATAAAATGGAGTCAAAATAGCCTCTTCAACAAATGGTGCTGGAAGATCTGGAATAGTACATGCAAAAAAAATGAAACTACACCAACAATTTACACCATACACCAGAATAAACTCAAAATGGATAAAAGAGTTAAACATAAGCCTTGACACCATAAGAGTCCTAGAGGAAAATAAGCAGTAAAATTTCAGATATCCCATGCAAGAGTATTTTTGCTGATACAACCTCTAGGGCAAAAGAAATAAAGGAAAAAATAAACAAATGGGACTACATCAAATTAAAATGCTTCTGTATGGCTAAAGAAACCATCATCAAAATGAAAAGGGAACCAGCCATATGGAAAACATATTTGCCAACGATACCTTGGATAAGTGTTTGATCTTCATAATATATAAAGAACTCATATGATTCAATGCCAGGAAGACAAACAGTCCATTTAAAAAATGGACAAAGGACCTGAACAGACACTTCTCCAAGAAGGACATACAGAGGGCCTATAGGCATATGAAAGGATGTTCAGCATCACCAACCATCAGAAAGATGCAAATTAAAACCACAATGAGACATCACCTCACACCGGTCAGAATAACTATCATCAATAAATCAACAAACAACAAGTGCTGGTGAAGATGAGAAGAAAAGGGAACCCTAGTGCACTGTTGGTGGGAATGCAGACTGGTGCAGCCGCTGTGGGAAACTGTATGAAATTTCCTCAGAAAACTACAAACAGAACTGCCTTTTGACCCAGAAATTCCACTGCTGGGATTACACCTTAAGAATCCTCAAATAGCAATTCAAATGAACATATGCACCCCTATGTTCATAGCAACGCAATTTACAATAGCCAGGTGCTAGAAACAGCCCAAGTGCTCGTCAGTAAATGAGTGGATCAAAAAACTGTTGTGCGTTTACACAACAGAATACTATGCAGCAGAAAGAAAGGAGTTCCTACCTTTTGTGACATGGATGGAACGGGAGAGCATTATGCTAAGTGAAATAAGCCAGGTGGTGAAAGACAAATACCATATGATCTCGCCTATAAGTAGAACCTAATGAACAAAAGAAAACAAACGGGCAACATAGAACCAGAGGCATGGAAACAAGGAAAGGACTGCCAGGGACCAGAGGGGAGGGGAAAAGGGGGGAAAGAAGGGGAAGGGCCTAGTTGAAGAACAAGTATAAAGGGCCCGTGGACATGGACCACAGTGTGGGGACTGACTGTGGGAGTGGGGTGCGGTGGGTGGGGCAGGGGAGAGCAAAGGGATAATTGGGACAACTGTAATAAAACAACAATAAAAAATAAAAATAAAAAAGAAGAAACCCGAGTAATAGATCCAGACCATACGAGAATGCGTTTCGTGATGAAGTTGGCTTTTCAGATTGGTAAGTAAAGGGTAGATTATTTAATAAATGGTGTTGAGAAAACTGGTAAATGATCTGGAACTAGAAAGAGACTGATGATTTCTGTCTTTTAGTTATTACTGCCAGTTCTTGGCAGAGAGTTTGACCACAGGGGCTTTTCCCAAGAGTCCTTGTTCCTGGTCTTTTGCACTCTACCATAGGCTACTTGCTAGAAATTTGAAAGAATAATCAGAATGAAGCTGTTTGGCTTTATCTGGTGATTTTAGTAGCTGCACTATTATGAAAGCCAAAAAGTCCTCCATGCTTCAACCCTCTTAGCCAATTACCCTGCATGCATTTGGCTGCCTCGACTGCATATTAGATTGTCCCACCACGGAGGTTTGGAGAGGGTTTGCCCTTGGGCTGAGAAGCTTAGGAATCCCACATTACAGGGAGCTGACCATAATCAAACCTGCATAAAGCCCTCTAATGCTGTCTGAGGATTCCTGGGGGGCTCCTCTGCCTATTCCATTGCCTTCTGAATGCTACCAGCTCTGAACGGGACTTCCAGATACTCTAATTTCTTTCTGTATACCCTCACCTCCCATCCAGGGAGGATGTGGAAAATATTCACCATCTGTTGTGTCCTTGTGTCGTTGCCACCAACCCATCAGAAAGACATGCTATCAGTCAGTCTGCAAACTCAGTGTAATTACCCATTTGGACCTGTGCCTCGCAGGTGGGCATCAGCTCTCCTCTACTAGAGATAGTTTCCCCATGATTCTTTCATGAGCCTTTTCCCCAAATTTCATTTTGTGTGAGGTGTTAAATACTTGTTTAATTTAACCTTCTTTATCTCTTCGAAGTAGCCTCTGGTTGCCCTTTCTTTCTCTGACATGTCTGTCTGATAATAATTTCCAGGTTTGGTTAACTGTGAATGTCCCTTGTACATTCCTGAGCAAGTACATTCCCGAGTGGGACCCAGGTGGGACAGATGCACCCCCTGGCACACTCAACAGGGTCAGGCATAGGCACACCCCCTAAGGCTTCCCCATTTTGGGAGTGTCTGCATGTTGTTTTTCATAAGGTAGAGCTCTCAGTGAATAGGCCTTTCTCTCTTCCCAGCTACTCAAAATCCTCTCCCCACTTGATTTTACCATTGTCCTTTGCTGTAAGAACACAGTTGGACCTTCAGAAGTGGAAGATCTCACAGGAGATTTAGGGCCACGCCTGGACATGGCCAAAGTCCTTTCTACCTGCAGTTCACTGGCCAGATCCCAGGCCTGTCCGCTCATCGCCATCCAGAGTCTGTGAAATGTAATTTAACTTGTATGGGTTTGGGGCGCAGCTCCCCAGTCTCTGCCTCACTTTATTAATAGTGTCTCAGCTCTGAGGGCATGTGTTCCCATGGTGACTAATCTATATTATTTCTTCTTTATTTTTTAAGAAAAATTGAATTTTCATTGGAGTGGCCACGTGTTTCTTTTAGGGGAGTCATCCTTGAACCCGATATGTGTTGTAATTGCAGGGCGGGGATTGTTACAAATGCAGATTCTTGGTACCACTCCAGGAGCTCTGGTTAAAGCAGCCCCAGCGCATGGCGCCTCTGTGTTTTGAACAGGGACCCACTGGACTCTGACACAAGGGCTTCTTCGACCCACCCTTGGAGACACACTCCTTCAGACGCTCAAAGTTATTAAAACAAGCCAGATGAAACTGAGCCCCTCAGGGAGAAATTCACCTAAGGATAGGACAAGGGAGACCAGGGGCTGGATTTCTGTTGAAGGACTAGCAGTACAGTGGCGAGGAGACCTTCACTCCACCCTTGAGGGGAGCGCCGTGTGAGCATGTCTGGGTGCGGCTTAGCACGGGACAGTACCCAGGCCTCCTGCTATGCTGTATCTAATTTAATTTTAACTATGTCCTCAACTCCCAAACACACAGGTTTGGGGTTTTTTTCCTCACATGTTAAGATTTCTGATACTGGGATATATCTTATAGACAGTGGTGTCTTATCTAATTGACAACATATTTTGTGTCATAGGTGCATAAAAGGATAGTGTATCTCAAGACCTTCAGTGTCTTAGATTCAGGAAATAGAGTACTTCACCATTGGTACGCATGCGCTTGGTGTTGCCTGAGTGGTACTTGTTTGCTTTAACACAACGTGGTTCTCATGCCACGAGTGGCAATCCAGGATTCTAATCAGGAAGTCCACCTGCCAGAGCGCTTCAGGTATCCCTGGTGAGTATTTTTGGTCCATATAGTTAGCATAACAAATGCTAGAAATAGATTTTCATTGGTGAAATAATGGTGTTCAAGAACTGTGATTTGGCTAAAATATACTTTCTTATAGTATATTTTAGATATACTATGTATCTAAATATATATAAAAGATAAAACCTATATTTTATGGGTTTTATGTGAACATAAGTTTTCTTTAAAAAGTTTTTCCAGTTCTATTGAGATATAATTGACATGTATACATTTAAGTATGTAATATGACAATTTGATAATACATGTACATTTTGCAAAATGGTTACCATAACATACTTAGTTAACATCCATCACCTCACATAGATACACATTTTTTCTGGTGATGAGAACTTTTAAGATTTACTCTCTTAGCAACTTTCAAATATACAATACTGTCAATTGTAGTCATCATGCTGTATGTTAATTACATCCCTGGGACCTACTTATCTTATAAGTGATGGTTTGTACCTTTTGACTTGGCAAAAATACTTTAGAGAGCTGTCCTTACGTTGAATGAATAATACATAAACACCTAACAACTATGTTAGAACATGCCCTTCTCAGGTTGTGTCTGAGATGCTCTGTGAATGGCCATGATTGGCGAGAGCTCTGGTTGCTTGGCACCAGCTGCTGTGTTAATGGAATCGCATCTCTGGGTCATCTTGGCCTAAGCGAGCCTCTGCTGCAAGGTCGGCAGGGAGCGGGACCGCGCAGAGCTTACCAGACACGTTACAGGAGCTGCCTTTGTGCCTTCCTGTTGCTCAATGTTGTGTCTTATGGGATTTGGGTTGAAGGCCTTTCATTATGCCCTGGTGGCAAGATCATGGAATGTCCGCCACCTCTCATCTACTTCCAACTGTTGGAGGCCGTCCAGAGCCACGAAGGACAACCCAATATCTGGGCTTGGCCAACTTGTCTGAGAACAGTTCACAACACCTGAGAGAGACTTGCTCCAGCAGGATGGGTAGTTACTGGAGGGTCTGCCCAAGCCCATTCCTTTATATTTCAAAGGTCAGTGGACAGAAACCTGGACTCTGCCTCTGTCTGTGACGGCAACGGTAAGCAGGGCCACGGAAGACCGCTGCGCGGGGGCTTGTGTGCGGCCTGCTGTGTAGTTTTACAGGGGCTGATGCCATCCATTCTCACAACACCCATGGCATTGGAGGCACCGCCAGCCATGTGGCCTTAACCAGCACCCTGGTCGGTGGCTGTGAAGCTTCAGGAGGCACCATCTACTGTCCTTCTCTGGCAAACAGGCACGAGTGACCAGGACTCGCTCTTTAGACGTGGATTATCATCTGTTGGGCGTTCTTTGTCCAGGTAGCAGAGGGGACCTTGACAGAACATTGGGTGGATGGCTGAGGGAAGGTGAAACTGGACTTCCTGATAATGAGTCAGAGTTTCACAGAGTTGTATTTCTGGACCCCAAGTTATCTGAGACACTGTCAGAGATGCACGTTGGTAAAGTAGGATTGTATGTGTGGGCTGTAATAAACCAGCGCAAGCTAACTGAGTTGTTTGGTAAGTTGTGTATAAGTTTGTGTCTATGTATCTGGTAGCCTCAGCAGTGAGAGATAGGTGGGGATTATATTATCTGTCCTAATCCTTAAAACCTCACTACTAAGTGCTGATATTTCAACGAAATAAAGTCTTAGATCAGATTTCACCAAATGTATAGCTATTACTGGTGAGAATGTGCAAACAGTCCAATAACTCTTCTTGGGTAGTTTGGTTTTATTCACACCTTTAAGGACTCCCACCAGCACAGAACTCTCAGCCACATTCCTATCAGCCTTACGCTGAAGCCGAAGCGACTTTGTTCTTAGGGCCAGCTGTAACAGAGTGGGAATCCAGGAAGCCGGTCCACAGAGCAGGATAGAATCCAGGCAGTAGGACCTGCTGTAATGGAAGCATAAACTTCTGGACCTGACTGTTTTATACCAAAATCATACAGGGTGCTGGGTCCTGTTAACCATTCCCAATCAGCTATACAACTTTAATACTACTGGTCAACTCTACTTCAATCAAAACGTAGTCTAACATTCCTCATCTTTTTTAAAACCCTCACTTGAGGATATGTTTATTGATTTTAGAAAGGGAGAGAAAGAGAGTGACATCATATGAGAGAGAAACATCTATCAGTAGCCTCTCATACACACCTAGACTAGGGATTGAACCTGCAACTTTCTGGTCTATGGGTTGATGCTCCAACCAAGCCATGCAGCCAGCACACACTCCTTATCTTGATTGGCCAGCATGAAGGTATGGCTTCATATTAGGAAATTTCATGTGCTAATTGACCTATCCCAAGATAACGGTCCGTATTAGTGGTCTCATACACATACACATCACAGTGATCATACTGAATGATTTTAAAGTAAATTACCACAAACACAACACACCCGTGATATATTAATTATATATGCATTTGATGACAATGAACTATTGCTAACAATGTTATGGAAATATATGTGTTCTGCAATTTAGAGAATAATGTGAAATAAAGATTAAAAGATAAAAAGAAACATGTTATTATGTTTACAACATGTAGATAAAAATCAAGGAGGAGTATAAACCACTATATGTATATACACATACTTTTACATATGTGGTATACATATGTAAAATGGGCCTCCATTCCATCAGCCAAAATGTTAATAGTGATTGTCTTTAGATTATGTTTGATTTTCTTCTTCTTTCGGTTTACATTATCTGGACTCTCTCAGTTGTCTGATGTGAATATGTGCTATTTGTATACCAGAAAAAAAAGATAAGTTAATTTCTTAAAGTTAACGAATGGAAGGTAAAACCTTCTTTGTCAAGGCACTAAAGCCCTACATTTCCTCTTCTCAGTCTCCTTCTTAGCCCTTCCCAGCAGCATTTAGTACAGAGTACTCTCTCCTTTTCAAAATTTTTTAAAGTCCTGGCTGGTGTGGCTTGGATGGTTGGAACGTCGTCCTGTAACTGAAGGGTTGTGGGTTCGATTTCTGGTCCAGGCATGTACGATCTTCTTTCTCACATCAATGTTTCTCTCTCTTCCTCTCCCCCTTTCCTTTCTTTCTGAAAGCAATGAAAAAATGACCTGGGGTAAGGATAAAAAATCTTTTAAAAAAGTTGTAGCAGCTTCATTGAGATATAATCTACATACCATAAATTATGCCCATGGGAAGTGGAGATCAGCAGTTTTTAGTAAATGCATAGAGTTGTGCGACCATTACCATAATCCTGATGTAGAACATTTCCGTCACCGGAAGAGCTTTTCCCACGTTTGTTTGCAGTCACTCCCCACTCTAGCCTCAGCGCAGATAATCATTGATCTTCAGCTTACATCCATTTGCCTTTTCTGAATATTTCATATAAACGGAATAACTCAATATGTGTTTTTTTGTATCTGACATCTTTCACTTAACACAATGCTCGTGAGGTTCAACCATGTCACACCTGTACCAGTATGTGAGTGTATCACATTGTGTTTCTCCTTTCACTAGGTGATGGGCAGTTGGATTATTCTGCATTTTTGGCTACTATGACTAGTGCTCCTATGAACATATGTCTACAAGTCTTTGTATAGACATAACTTTTTGTTCCTTTTGGGTGGGTAGTTAAGAGTGGAATTGATAGATGCTTTGGAAAATTTAAGTTTAACTTTCAAAGAAGCTCCCGAACTGTCTGTCTGTGGTTGCGCTGGTGCACATTTCCTCCCCAGGGCTCTGGTGCCGCGGTTCCCACAGCCCCCACCATTTGATATAGCCAGTCTTTTGGATTTTAGCTGTTCTTGTAGATGTTAGTGATTTTTCATTGCTGTTTTAATTTGCACTTCCCTAATGACTAAATTGTGTTGGACTTCTTTTCATGTGTTTATTAACTATTCGTATATCTTCACTGATGAATTGTATATTGAATTCTCCTGACCATTTTTAATTGTATTGTTTGTCTTATTATTGAATTATACGAGTTTTGTACATTCTGGATATAAATCTTTTTCCAAATATACATTTTTCCCCAACATTTTCTCTAATTCTGTGATTTAATAAAAACTTTCTAAACAGTGTCTTTTCAGAGAAGTTTTTAATGTTTGGTGAAGTCCAATTTATTAATTTTTATCTTATGAATTATTCTTTTGCTGTCATATTTAAGAAATCTTTGCTTAACCCAAAGTCATACAATTTTCTCCTGTGTTTTATTGTGAAGTTTTTATAATATAAGCTTTTAAATTTGAGACTAAATCTACTTTGAATTGATTTTGTTTATTGTGTGAAATAAAGATCTAAGTTTACCTTTTAAAAAATATTGATACTCCCTTGGTCTAGCACATTTGTTGGAAAAAAAACCCAATTCTTTAAAGAAAGCATTGTGCTAAGCAAATATACATAGCAGAAAATTCACAGTTTTGGCTAAAATTTTCAGTGCACATTTTTCAGCACGGTTTTTTAGAATAGCTCGCTGTTTTGTGTGTAGTGCAGTGGCAGCGAGTGCATTCACATTGCACAACCAGCACCACCGTCCGTCTCCCGAACTGCTTTAATCTTCTCACACTAAAACTCTGTGCCCATTAAAACAATAATTCCCCATTTTCCCTTCCCTCCAGTGCCTGGCAACCACCATTCTACTGTCTAAATCTCTAAATTTGACTGTTCTAGGAACTGCATGTAAGTGAAACCGTGTAGTATTTTTCCTTTGTGCTTGGCTTACTTAACTTAGCATAATGTCTTCAAGATGCATTCATAGCGTAGCATGTGTCAGACTTTCCTTTCATTTTGTGGCTGAACGATATTTCGTTGTATGGATATACTATCCTTTGTTTATCCATTCATCTGTCAGTGGACACTTGGTGTCCTCCTCCTTTTGGCTATTGTGGATAATGTTGCTAAGAGCATAGGTGTACAAATATCTGAGTTCCTGCTTTCAATTCTTTTGAGTATATACTCAGGAGTGGAATTGCTGCATCATGTGGTAATTCTCTCTTTTTATTTTTGAAGGAACCACCATTGCCATTTTCCCACAACAGCTACACCATTTTCTATTCCCTTTAGGAAGGCATGTGTTTCCATTTCTCTGCATCCTCACCAACACTTGTTATTTTCTACTTTTAAAATTAATAGCCATCCTGATGGATTGATTTTTTAAAGTGTTATTTTTGACTCCCTCCTTCTTAAAACATTTGTTCCATGTGACTTTCAGAATTCCACTATGTTTTTCTTTCTACCATGTTGACCATTCATTCTCAGTCCCTTGTGTATCCTTTTCTTCCTGAGCCACTACTTCAGACCTCCTCTACTCTCTACCTTTATACCCTAAATGTTTTTTTTAATTAAAACCCATAATTTTAATTATGATCTGTACCCTGAATTTGACTTAGAATCTCCAGTCCCCATCTCCCACCCCACATTCCAGATTTGAATATACAATTTCCCAATCAACTTTTCTACTTTCATACCTAATAAGCTTCTGAGACTTAAATATCCAAAACATATTTCTAATTTTCACCCCAATTTTGCAGATGCTATTGTATCCCCTCGCGATAATGATGACATAATTTACTCATTTCTTAGGACACGTATCTTGGATTATCTTTCACTCATTTCTTTCTCTCATACCTTCATTCCATTCGATGGAAGATCCTACAAACATACCCTCAAAATACATTCTGACTGCCACCACTTCTCGTAGTCTACACCGCTGACATCTCAGTCCAAGCTAAGTTAATGTCTCCCGCAGGTCTGTTACATCTTCATCGGTGTATCTGCTGCCGTTCCCCGCTTCTCTTCACAGTCCATTCTCCACCCATGGAGGCCAGAGCAACCTCTTAAAAACATCAGCCAACCTGTTGCTCTTTGCCCTCAGTCCTCCTGCGGCTTATCCTGACCTCACGGCATCCGTAGTCCGCACCATGGCCCGCACGACCCGCAGGATCTCAGCTCTGGCTCCTCCTCTGGTTTTGTTTACTGCCACCCCTGCGCAGGGGGCCTGGCCCCAGCAGCATCCTTGTCGTTCCTTGAACACATCAGGACCTGGGAACTTGCTGGCCCCTTTCCTGGCATGCTATTTCCCTAAATATTCAATCAGGTCTCTGAACAAACTTCATTTCCTCCCAGAGTCTTCTCCTGATTATCCCTTAGAGAGGGGCCCTGTCTCATCATACACTAGCATTCTCCTTCTGATTTGCTTTTCACCCCAGTGCTTATCGTTAACTGACTGAGCATTGTATAAATATTTGTTTGTCTACTTATTTTCTCCCAATCCAGTCTCATGACAGCACAGGCTTTATGTTTTTCGTTATTTCTCTTCTCCCCAGCACCTAGAACAGTGCCTGGCCCTGGAGATTTTATATTATCTTTTTTTTTAAGTATATTTTATTGATTATGTCATTAGAGCAGTCCCAATTTTTCCACCTTTGCCCCGCTTTGCCTGGTACCCCCCCTTCCGTCCAGCAATCCCCTCCCCCTTAGTTCATGTTCCTGGGTCGTGCACCTAAGTTCTTCGGCTTCTCCATTTCTTATACTGTTTTTAACATCCGCCTGTCTATTCTGTACCTACCAATTATGCTTTTTAATCCCTGCAACTTTTCCCCCCCTTCTCCTCCCTCCCTCTCCCAACTGATTACCCTCCAAATGATCTCCACACCTATGATTCTGTTCCTGTTCTGGTTGTTTGCTTTAGATTCAGTTGTTGATAGTTTTGAATTTGTTGCCTTTTTAATGTTCATAGTTTTAATCTTCTTTTTCTTAAGTAAGTCCCCTTAACATTTCATGTAATAATGCCTTGGTGATGATGAACTTTAGTTTTACCTTGTCTGGGAAGCACTTTATCTGCCCTTCAACTCCAAGTGATAACTTTGCTGGATAGAGTAATCTAGGTTGTAGGCCCTTGCTTTTCATCCCTTTGAATACTTCTTTCCAGTCCCTTCTTGCCTGCAAAGTTTCTTTTTGAGAAGTCTGCTGATAGTTTTATAAAGAGTACTACTTTGTAGGTAACTAGGTAACTCTCTGCTTTTTTCTTGCTATTTTTAAAATTCTCTCTTCATCTTTAACCTTTGGCATTTTAATTATGATATGTCTTGGTATGGTCCTCTTTGAGTTCAACTTGTTTGGGGTTCTCCTGGACTTGTATGTCTATTTCCTTCACCAGATTGGGGAAGTTTTCCTTCATTATTTTTTCAAGTAAGTTTTCAATTTGTTGCTCTTCTTCTTTTCCCGCTGGCATCTTTATGATTTGGATGTTGTCACATTTGGAGAGTTCCAGAGTCTTCTTATACTATCTTTGTTTTTTTTTTTTGAATTCTTGTTTCTTCTTTCTGTTCTGGTTGGATGTTTATTTCTTATTTATGTTCCAAATCATTTATTTGACTCCTGGCTTTCTTCTGTTCACCGTTGGATCCCTGTGAATATTTCTCTTTATTTCCCTAAGTGTAACCTTTATGTTTTTGCTGTACTCAATGAGTTCTTTGAGCATCTTGATCACTAGTGTTTTGAGCTCTGCGTCTGATAGGTTGGCTATCTCCACTTTGTTTAGTTTGTTTTTTCAGGGGTTTTGTTATGTGTTTTCATTTGGGCCATATTCCTTTGTCTCCTCAGTTTGGCAGCCTCTCTGTGTTTGTTTCCATGTATTAGGTAGAGCTGCTTTGATTCACAGTAAAAGGCACTGTCTAGATGAATGTGGCTTCTTTAAATCCTTGCTTGTCAGACTTTGATACAGTTCAATTTTCTGAGAGTTCTGGGTGCTATTTGTTTTGCTATTTAGTTGTAATTCTTTTTGTGGTTGCACGAGGAGGTGAAACATGTCTACCTAGACCTCTATCTTGACTGGAAGTCTTATATTATCTTTTTAAAAAATAATACGTTTTTTGAGGATCTCAAATAATTTGACTTACGAAACAATAGCCCTTATTATGTGTTAATCAAAGATTTTTCTCTCCTTATGTAATGAAGAGCTTTTACTTTCTGATTATATACTTGATAACAACCAATAGAATGCCAATCTATACTCGGTGTCCTGACATTCTCTGTTAATACTTAATAAATTTTCCTGAACACAGTACTTTGATCTGCCCTTCCCACTTGAAGCCATTAACAAGACAGCCCTGGTTTTCAAGCGTCTCACTTGATCTGTTCTCAGTACAGCATCTGTGCCTTGTAGTGGGAAAGGGAGAAATCCCAGGAGTGTTGCTAAATCGGGAGACTGGCTTCATTATTATGCATCCCCAGTGAATCCTAAGCATGACTTATGAGACTCCTTTTAGGATGATTAAAAGAAAGAAAAAAAACTAATGAAAAGATCACACACTTCATTTGTAGCAAACATTTCAGGCTGTTTTCTTTTGAGATGTTTATAAAGGAAACCCAAATAAATGAAATGGGTCTCTACATCTTGATACTCAAGTCAGAAACTGCAAGAGGCCCTATAACTTTAAAAAAGGATGTGAGTTTTTCTGTAGGCCTGAGACATAGAGATGGTATGTGGTGGCTGGTGTGTGTGTGTGTGTGTGTGTGTGTGTGTGTGTGTGTGTGTGGTAGGTGGAGAGCTGATACTATAGAATGATGAGACTGAGGGTACATAGTGGCCAGATGGCAATGTATCTACAAGAATTTTCATTAGGGAAACCTTAAAGGGGTTTTAACAATTTCTTGAAGGTCTCTCCAGTCGCCATATGGAGAAGGAGGTAGAGGGACACACTGGAGACATCAAGACCAGTTACAAAGTCACTGTCTTAATTCAGGGGAGACATAAAAGTGGCAATGTGTACAGAGGACATTGAAGTAGTGGAAATGAGTATATCTTGGAATTCTTTTCCTCCAAGGGCAACACATTTTGTTCCCTTAGAGAGATGGACAGAAGACGGAGAATGATAGCCTTAGTTACCTCTTCAGATTCTGAGAGTTTTCTCTGGTGACTAAGGCTCGTTCTCTTCAGATGAAGTGAACTTCTCCTTCTCCTTAGGTTCTGACATTGTGGCCCCCTCAGGGACATGACCTATCAAGAGAGCTTTCCAGCATGAAATCACACACAGGTCAAATTTTACAAATATACTCAGAGTAAAGCCTATTCTCACCAGCCTTCCTCAACCACAGCGGTGAGGGCAGTGAACCAGTGGCAGGTGATTGCCAGGGGACCCCTCCATGACCCACCAAACAGAGCAGTGGACCAACCTGGAAAGGACAGAAAGTGGGAGGCAGACAGGTCACACTGGATACCCACAGCCTGGCTGCAAACCCACCACGCTTCCTGCTCCAGACTGGGGACCTTGTGTGGACCTCCTTCTGCATGTGATTTCCTGCCAACCAATCTTCCTAACATGTGCCTGCTGGAATAATTTGTCCCAAACCCACACACTTGGGATGACTGAAGGTTTTATTTCTTTTTAAAAGCAGAACTTCATACCAGACAGCAGCACTATGTGATTATTTTCCATCTGCCAAACCCTCTCCCTCAACCTCCAACAGATTCATTCTTCACCTTCCTCTGCTCTGCTCTTGCCCTGCATCACCCCCGGCTCTCTTTCCAGATGGCTTCTGATTGCCTTCAACCAATGGGAAGTATTGGCCGGAGACTGGAAAGTGGAGGGGAGAAGGGCCAAGGCGTGTCTCTTCCTCTTCCCCTTAGCATTGGTCCCCCCGACTGCTGCAGCTCCCGCGGGGTTCCATCTCTCCTCCCGGGGGTCCCTCGGCCTGCGGCCCGGGGGGTGGCCACAGCTTTCTCCTGTTGCTGGTGTCTGGGTAACCGCTCATCCCTCCTCTGTCCCCTGAACCCAGCCTACCCTCTGTACGTGGTCGCTTCCTGTATTTCTCTTCATTTGAACCATCTGCAATGAGTTCTGTTTCTGGCAGAGTCTCTGACATAAACACAATTCCAGTAAATTGTGCTTGTTCATGGAGCTTCCCAGCGACATGGAAATTATGGGGCCACATTCTGACTGGTGTTAGGGTCCACATGCCGTCTCATAGGCGTCCACCTAGAAGGGTTTGTCTTAATCGCTTAACAGCACACGCAGGAGCACTTTGCTACCCCACAGCCAGTTTGCACCTTTTCCTTGGCCTAAAGGGCTGGCCTGGGCATCATATCTTTATATTCCTCCACCATGTGTCCGACAGCTTACCACACACAGCGAGCGTGCAGTGCTGGTGCCTTCTGGGGGTCGGGGGGAACGAATCTGAGATAGAGTGAGAGGTTGTACCTTAATCGGGACTATTCAGATGGGTGTGTGAAAGTGAAATTCAAATCCTGACTGGGGGTCCCCCCTGCCTGAGCAGCCAAGCCAGCCATCTGTTTTACTCCTGTGTTAATGGGCTACAGAAATCAGGCTCTTTATCATCCACAAGAAATCTAATCAGCCTTAACATTTTATGATTTTTATAGACTTAACTAACGGCTCGGGGAGTCATAAAAAGCAGTGACGTTCCATCGGGCCCTCATTCTGCCCCCGCACTCGCTCTGCTTTCTTCGCCATATCCCCTTCTCTCCATCCACCCCCTGCTCCCCGACGAGGCTCACAATCCCCCTTCATAGAGCAGCGTGGCTTACCTGTTATGCTGAAGCCTCAGCCCTTGCCTTAGCTTGTGTTTCTAGATACAGACTCTGAGACAAAACTGCACACAGGTTTTTTAGGCAGTGCCCTTAGAAGAGACAAAAAAGAGAAAATAGGATTGGATAAAAGGAGAAGCAGGCCCACACTGCATTTGCAGCTGGAATCTCAGCAGACCCCGTGGGGACCCATGGAGCTTAGCACACCTTCCTGTTTGTCCCAAATTGTACAAGGGACTGGGGCTTTGTATTCTCTCATCGGCCAGTCATGGACTGTGGGGTGTCCCCTGGGGGGCGGGGTGTAATCTTGTGCAAAGCATGTCCCTGCAACCAAGGCCATTCTCAGTTAGATTTGCAGATGATATTCTTAGCAGGTTGGGGATGGAAATACTGACTTTGGGGAGGGGCCCTCGGAGGGACACCATGGCATCTATTACAGGCTGATGGACACCTGGCCCAACAGGCTCATTAGGCTCAGGGTCTGCTCCCAACGAGGATGGTGTCAAGCATTTTTCCAGGAAGGAGCAGTATTTCACTAAGGCCAATTTTTATAGCAATTTGTAAGAGAATCACAGTTTCTCTTTGTTTTATTTATTTTTTGTAATACCCATGCCGTCAATAAAAGTATTCATTATCACGGTGAAGGGGCAGCGAAGCTTCAGACCTTGGCCTCTGACCGTCTTTAACAGAGTGGATACCTTCATGGATATTTCATAGCAGAATACTGTCTCAGGGAGCTGGCGGCTCACTATCCAAATTCTAGATCACTGTAATAGAGGTCATAGAGCTGGAAGGGTTCATAGTGAATCATCAGATGCAGGCTCCCAGATCTTAAAAGGGAAGCAAACACACTTTACATACTAAGCGTCCAGATCCTCACATCATTTGTCCGCAGTCCGTTGACAGAGAAGCTGTAAAGACACAACCAGAACACAAATACCTTACCTATCATAAAGCACCCATCCCAGGAGAGGATAATGCACTCTCTTGGGCAGAGGTCAGTAATGCCCTGCCTGGGAAGCCCACAGACAAGGATAATGGAGCCTTGAGTAAGAACAAGAGATACCATTTGTATAGACAGATGTTGTGCGTTAGCTGGTGAGCTCCTGATTAAATCAACAGCACCCACACCTTCCTCATGAGTTTTTCTTCAGGGAGTATCCAGCTCCCCATCTGGAAGACCTTTCCCAAAATACTTTAAAGGGCTTGCTCAAGATTCAATTGTGCAAGGGGTCTCCACTGCCTAGATCTGCTTTGCAGTGACATTACCTTCGCCTTGAAGTCCTACAGCCCGTTCATAATGCCACCTTCATGCTTCTGGATTTAGATGAAGCCTCAGACTTCAATCTTACACCTATGTCTTTTTGCCTACAAATAAATTTAGCTGTTCAACATTAATGTGTGAATTATGGATCTATGATATTACATAGCCTATATCCCTAAAAGATATTTCATATCTTAGTTATAAGATAATACATAATATAAATGCATATTTAATTTAATATCTGTTAGATTTATTTTTAATAGTTAACAATCCTGGAGGGTAAAATAAATTTTTAGAAAAAATAAAAGAGTTTCATTATCTGAAGAGGCAGATTATAGAAAAAGTAATGTTGGCTCAGATAATAATGATCTATTAACATTCAGGAGTTGACAATTACATTGAAATCATATTTGATAAATGTATACAATAACATGTATATATAAAAATTAATAATTTATTTAATTTAATGTTGAGATTTATGCTTTTCAAACTAGATTTCTAGCTTGATATTTTTTATTTACCAAAGTATGGCACATTTATTTTCACATAATACTCATGAAATGTTGACTGGGTAAACTATTGAGACCCAGCGTTCTTCTGTGTCCCTGCTCTTCGCCCATTGAGTTTTGTGAATGTAGTGTTCCTCTCCCTCCATTTAACTCCTTTCATGCCCATTGAATTGGTCTGACCTCGGTCTTTTTTTCAGTTCTAGAAACAGCTATAACGACGTGTAATCCAGCTCACATGGTCAGTAAGTTGAGGTAACTTTAGGTTCCCTATCAGATAAGCAGTTGGACATCTGTGGCTTAACATAATAAAACTTTATTTTGCACTCACATAAAGTTCGATGTGGGTCACCCTAATTGGCAGGTAAGTCTTACGGATGCAACGGCACCCAAACGCCTTCCATGCTGTGATTCTATCATCTTCCGCATGTGGCTTTCATGGTTACATGTTTGTTTGCCCCAAGCCGACAGGAGTGCAAAGAACTTTGAGAAATGGCTTAGGAGATTTTTAGGGAACAGGCTTGGAAGCATTGTCTAGCTTACACATGATTAGCAGACTCAGTCTTGTGGTCACAACTGACTACAAAGCACATATATTTCAATAGATTGGAGGAAGAGAGGAAAAATTGTAAAAAAACTATCTCATCTCTACCAAATAGGATTTAAAAGGAGGAAGGTTAGGGGTGGAGGATACTATAGAAATATGGTGTATGAAGGCCTCAATTGTCATGAATTCTAAGTCTATCTTGCCAGCCCAGATCTCTCTCCTGAGCTTTAGATCTCAAACTCAACTACGCACTGTTGCCTTTCCTTGGGTTTCCCACATGTCCTTCAAACTCACCATTGTCCCCACATAACTACTTCTCCTCTTAAATTTCTTCAGTAGTGATGAGGGAAGTGGTTATTTATCACTTCGGGAGGTGCTTTCCAAGAAGGGTCACAAGGAGCGATCACCATGATTGAGCTGAGTTTGCTATGCAAGTGTTGAGGTAAAAGCTAGAAACAAAACTCAATTTATTTTGATAGAGGGAAAAGTAAAATTGTTCTTGCCTGAGGGGTTCGGGTATGGAATCCAGGAATACGAACACTGTGGGAAGTGAAGGGGAGACAGCGGGGATGAGTGATACAGTCTCCTTTAATATTGGTGCTAAGTCAACCTGAAATGTCTAACAGGGATTTAAAAACTATTTATTGTGAGATGAGTGACATTAACTCTCATCTATATAATCTTCAGTCATGTTTTCTTTGCTCAGTAAAGATTTTGGGAGACTATGCTACTTTACAGCTGTTCAAAGAAGTATGAACATTCTTATCTTGTTCAACATGGTGAAGAGCAGAGACAACATTCTAGGTGGAAAACACTTGGGAATAGTAGAGGGCACATCCCTAAGAATTAGCATAAACTGTGAGGAGTTCTCCAGAGTCTCACAGGCTAAGGAGCTGATAGAAGGAGGGACAAATTCCACAAGACGGTCTCATCTGACATCAGAGATGCTTTTCACTCAGTGAACAGAACCCCGACATCCACTAAGTTCTCCACCAAAAGTCTGCATCTGATCTGTTTACTGATGCATCCCTACAGTTATTTCTGAAGGAAGATTTATTGAATAAGTGAATCCCTGACTCCTCTCTGTGCCTGACCTACCTCATCCAAATAAGACCTAAGTCTTAACTTCATTGAGTCTCTCAACCTATTTTTTTTTCTCTGTAGTCCACCTCTTCTAACCTTACTCCACCAACATTTCTCCTTTGGATAAATGGAACAATCTCCTATCCAGTCTCCCTGACTCCACTCATGTCTCCTTCTAATCCATCATCATAAAATACAAATTTAATCAAGTCATTTCTTTGCTTGAAACTCTTCAGTGGCTCCAAATTGCCCCCAAACTCCTTAAATTGCCTACAATGGCATTATTCGTGGTCTAAAATCTATTTAACTTCCCAGATTTATCTCCTGCCACTGTCAACCTCACACGGTGTGTTTTGGCAACACAAGGAAACTTTTCAGTCACCCCATGTACTCTCTTACCTCGGGGCCTCAACTATGTTGCATTTTCCTTGCCCATAGGACTCAGACATTCTGCGTTCTCTGTGACTTGGGACTTTACCCAGAACACCCCTCCTCTCTTTGTTCCTTAACTTCTACCTACCCTCAGATTTCAGCTAGATGCTACTTCATCTGTGAAGTAGTTCATGGCACTCCTAAAGTGAAGGTTAGTTCCCCCTTTCTTTGTGCATCTTTTGCACCTCAAGGTTATTTTACCAAAAACACAGCTTGTCCTGTATTTGTTGGTTTACTTGTCTGTATCTCTTGCTAGACTGATAGAAGTTCTGTGAGGGTTTGCTTTATTTTTATTTCAGTCATGGTCTAGTGAGAAAAACAGACTCAACATCAGTAATTTTACTAAGGAATTTGAGACAGGGAGCTGGGTAAATAGATATGAAAGACCTGAAAAGAGAGAGGGGGTGTGCTAAGGTGTGACGGGTTCGGCAACACTGGAAGCAGGTACCATCCATAGCGCTTGGGGAATGGAAGAAAGAAGTTGAGGGACAAGAACCTGAAGGCCTTGAGGAGGGGCCTGCAGAAGTGATACCTGGGTCTCTGAAGAGACGACATCGGTTGGCCAGTGCCGATGCACAGCAACTGGGCAGAGGAGCTTTGTGGAGCCGGGACCCGGAGGCATGGGTGCACAGGCTGGCGGGCGGTGTCATAGTGGAGAAGCGGTAAGGCTGGCTTTGGAAGTGGGGAGCAACAACTGGAAACTGGAACTAGCTGTCGCTGTCAGGATAAAGGCCCTTGTTGTTGCAAGGCTGACGGAGAGACAGCAGCGAGCAGGGGGAAGCCGGTTCCCTCTCCATCCTTCCTGGCTCCCTCTAGCACCCCCGCCAGCAGAGCCTGCCAGGGCACCCCTGGAGGACCGGGATTGGTTTGTAGAGTCTGAGACCTGGAATCACAAAGGGTGGGGTCTGGAACTGAAAGATGACGCTCAAGAAAACAGTCTTTGGTTGACTGTAATTACACATATTAAGCCCTCGGGAAATATGAAATGAATGAATAAATTGAAAATGAGTTACTAAACATCTGTCCCAGAAACTGATCAAAAGAAAGTACCAATAAAGGGAAAACTTTAAAACCTTTCTCTGGGCAGAAACCAGGGCATGGTATCAACCACCTTTGGTAACAACCATCCACATGTCGTTACTCATGGACAAAAAGCACTTTCCACCAAACTCGAAGAAGGACACTGGGAATCAGCAGATAACTTCTGTGCCTAGACAAGGAAACGCGGACGAACCCAACAGATGTCCATGAATTAGAAGACCTGGAGAGGCCAGGGGAGAGCTGGGGGCTGCCCCAATGCGGTAAGCGCCTCCCCAGACCATGCTGGTGGGTTGAAAAGAAAGCCCATTGCACAGATTTTTCTCTGACGTAGCTCAGGCTTTCTCTGGTGGATATGGTGGTGGGTGGGAGGGAAGAGAACAGGGAAACATCCTCTACTGTGGGAGGTGAGGTCTGAAGAAAAGCAAACCAGGAGATCTTTGGGGATAACTTTCTTGACAGCCATTTTTTCCACTTGAACTGGCAAAAACCACTTTAGAAACAGAGTTTTTAGCTAAAATAACTGGATCACTCCAAACTGAGATGGTATTTTCAGAATCACAGGGACAATGCCACGTACCCCCAAGGGGCAGAAAGGAGACAAAGCCACATGGTGTACACACAATGGCGCTCATAGTAATAGAAAATAGTATGCAGAAAGTTTGTCTCCAGGGCCGTAGTTTTGATGAACACAAGGAAAATAAAATATGCGGGTCAGTTTTCCTGATGGGACTGCCCGGGCCTCAGCGCCCGTCCCCGCCTCTCCCAGGGCGCTGCAGAGCTGAGCTGGCGGTGCGGACCGGCAGGATGGGGTGGGGGGCGAGAAGTGGCTCGCAGGCCGTCCACCTGTCCACAGAGTGAAACGACTTGTCTGGATGGCTCTGAATACACTGAAGGAACGCTAAACGATAAACAATGACGGGTAGCTTATTGTAATGTTTAAAACAGAGAAGGAGGAAATAAAAGCCATGAAAACAGTAGCTGAGGAGTCATTGATTCCTTTACCCCAAGGAGTCAAAAAAAAGCTTAGACTGAAGCTACCCAGGGTTTTGTTTTTAAGTGGACTCAATGAAAATAAGATGATGAGATACTAGGTTAAGAAGAAAAGTGATATGAGGGATTTAAATGAAAAGGTAGAATTACAATAATTTCACTTTAGAGTTTCTAATAGAAATTGTAAACCAATAAGGAAAATAACCAGAGCTGTAAAAGATGAATTATATGATGTAGGTAGTTTCAATGAAATCACCAATAATTCAGGGAAAGAGAAGAAAGAAATGGATGTAATCAGAAATGATATGACAGATGAGGGTGGACGGTGAAGATTTAATGCTACACATACTCAGCATCTCCAAACAAGAGAACAAGACAAAAGGAACACAAACATTTACAAGGACACATAAAAAATTTCTGGAATTTAAGGAAGACCTGAATTTCTGCATCAAAAGAATTCACTCCCTCTTAGGCAAAATTAACAAAAAGAAAGAACTAGTCCTAATACGAGGAGGATATTATTTCAAGAATAAAAGGAATCTTACCGTCATCTGGACGAGATGAACAGGTCACTTGCAGAGAAGAGACGAGGCCAACCCAAGGTTTTTCTTCAATGCTAAATGTCAGAAAATAATTAAGAAATATTTAGAAAACTTCGAGGTCTCTCAGCAACTCCCATTCTTGGAAAACCACTGTTCCCATGGGAAGAGAGTAAGTACTCACCAACTGAGGGGATATTTGGCCCAGGTACTCATCCTTAAGTACCTGCTCAGGAAGATAAAAAGCCAGGATGGGAATTAACTATAACTCTGGGGTCCCTTAGGCGAGTTGCCAATTGAAGTAAATCTACAGCCCACTGAGAAATCTAGACAGTTTGCTCTATGTGCAAACCAAAATCATTCAATCTACCAAGTTGCAGATTGTTGGGGGTGGGAGGGACACATTCTGTTGATTAATTGAATTACCCATCTTGAAATCATTTGTTTTGGCTCAAGATACACACACACACACACACACACACACACACACGCACACACACACAGGGGTGGGACAAAAGTAGGTTTACAGTTGTATGGAAAATAATATAATATTAATAAATAATAAAAGAATAAACTGTTTTGTGTACTTACAACTATAAACCTACTTTTACCACCCCCATATAAAAATGTATAATCAGTCCACAAAGAGTTAATTTCCTTTAAATTTAGGAGTAATTTCTGCCATTCCCTTACTAACACATTTTTATTTTTCTCAGTCCAATTTCTGGGGCAAATCTAAGCCTATGTTTCAAAAGAGCTGAAAAATGAAAATAAATAGCGAAAAATATAAAAGTCATTCAAATGAATTCAGAGTAGGTCTTAATTATGTGTAATCAGACTGCTTGAGAACCAATGCCATTATCTTCACAGAGGACAGGGAAAGGCTATCCAACTGCTATTTTGTTGTGTTTTGTTCCTTTCTTCTCCATTAGAGGAATTATCTTCGAATCAAGAAGGCTAGACTAACCATGAACGTGAGACAACTAAAGCCCCAGATGGGAAGGAAACTGGTCGGAGGACTCCCGGCCACTCTCAGGGAATCCAAGGGACTGGAGCTTACAAACTGTGGCCATGAAAACCCAAGGGATGTGCAGAGGTTACTGAAGAATCACTGCTTTCTGTGAAAAATTATGAAGCACAGGTAGGGTGATAGAATGCTGAGAATGGACAAGTACTGACCTGACTTTTTTTTAATGGGAGATACTAAATTCTTCAAAATAGATTTTCTCCCTGACAAAACTCCGTAATGGATTATTGAAATGTAATTTATTCATGATGTTAAAATGAGTTGTGAACTTTCGATAAAGAAATAGAAAATTACTGAGAATCCGAATTGGTTCACCTTGCAAAACAAAACTCATTTTTTTTTTTTATTAAGGAGGATTCCCGGTCTGGAAAATCAAGGAACTAAAAGATCAAATGTATTATCTCAGCAAAAGATGCAGCATAGCTCTGATTACATTATTTTGGTGCAGATAAACGTCACCAAACACACTGCCAGTTAATGGGGCCATGTCATGATATGGAGTAACAGGTCCCAGGGCTCAGTACCCACGTCTTTAGAACACTTATCAAAAGGTAAATCTGCTGGGGACATTGTAAGGTGGTCTCACAATGCCACTCGTGGCTCTTGCCTTTATGACTTCAAATCATCCTTTAGTTCTCAGCTTAAACATTAATTCTCTGTGACGCCTTTGTGCAATGGCTAGAGATACTATGTTTTGTAAAACCTCAAATTTGAAGTTTCCTTTTTTTATTAAATACCTTCAATCAGGTTAAGAATCTTTTTTACACAGGGTAGGGTGGTCAACCTTTCCAGTTTGCTCAGGACCAGATGGTTTACCAGCAAGCTGTACTGTCAGCACTAGAACTGGGGAAGCCCTGGGTGAACTGGGGGGAGCCTGCCACTCTAACCTGAGGAATCTTTGCTCATCGCACTCGCTGTCCTCAGAACTTTGCTTCTTCTCTTCCTCCTTGGATTGAGCCAGGCTCCGCTCCAAGGGTGTTGGTTGGTTGAAGCACCACTTGCCCGTAGACATCACCTTTTGATACCTCATGGCCTATAGGATGAATTTGCTTTAAGTATGAGGCATTCTGAAATAATGCATCCTTTCTTTTGTTAAGCATTGAGTTGAGCTAAAAGTGAAAGGCATCTATAAATGATACCGAAAACAACACTGCCACCAAAAAAGGGTGAGGGGCTCAGGCTGACCCAAGGAAACACCAAACTAATAAAAACCAGTTGGGTTAGTAGATTCAGAAACTGGAAAGTATTGGTTTAAAGTTTCTAAGAGGAAGTCAGTTCTTCTAAATCAGGACTTGGTAGAATTTCTGAATTTCTGCTATATCTCTTATAGACAGAGGAAGAACACTCATTGGTTGTTGATATCACGGGAAAACTAAAATCTTTTTTCCTTGGTAAGCTTGTAAAAGTCTAAATTCGGTTTCTGGGAGGGTTTTCTATATGACTGTGGCCAGGGCAAGTGTTTTGAGAACTAGAATTGGGAACAGAAGAGGGAGCTGAGAAGATAAAGCTTAAGTTGAACAACAAAGAGACAGTGAAGTGTGAGCCCATAGCAGGCACACACCAGAATGGGGGCAGAGGGCAGGCATGGTGACAGAAAGCACAGGGACTTGGGGAGGAAGCAGGATGAGGAAAGAGCCCCTGTAGGTAGACGTGAGGGATGGAATAGTCACCTGTGGCCTGCGCTGTGCCCTCCAGGTCCTGAGTTGACCTTGACATCATCTCCCACCAGGTCCCCGTTCTGGAGTGAAACAGGATGAGGCCAACGAGGGAGAGGACTCTCACCCACTGAGCAGCATCCTGAGAAGCAGATTCCAACATCGTTCTTTCAAACCAAGTTCTTCCCAAAAGACCACTGCGACAGTACAGATCACTAGTGTGATATTGTGATTTATAATTATTTTTATATAATTATATAATTTCTATAACCAAATTTCTAGCATAGAGCTCCCAAAACCCTGGGAGTTTTTTAAGTGATGACAGTGATAAAGGTGTCTTTTGTCATGTCAGTCTGGTGACTTCTGAAAAGCTCCCAGGCAACTTAAGGACGGGGCTCACCAGTTCATTAGAAGGTTGGAAATTTCAGTTCCACCGCTGACCTCTGGTGAGAAGATAGGGGCTGAAGATTAAGTTCAGTCACCAATGGTCAACGAGTTAATCAGTCATGCCTAGAGGATGAAGCCTCCATACAACCCCAAAAGGAGTCTGGAGTCTTTCTAGGTTGGTGAGCACATGGGGATTTGGGGGAGCAACAGGCTCAGAGAGGGCGCGGAAGCGCCAAGCCCTTTCCCCTTACCTTCCTCTAGGATCTCTTCCAGCTGGCTCTTCCTGAGCCATATCATTTTATAATAAACAGGGGATCTAAGAAGGAAGAGGTTTCTGAGGACAGGTGCTTGGTGTTGAGGGAGGCCCCTCCTCTCTCCGTCACCTTCCCTGATGCCCCCTCTTCCCAGGGATTAGAACATTGGAGCTGGTGACCAGAATCTTAAATAGCCTTGAGGGTTGCCTCAGGCACTGTTTCCAAGAACCTCATGTGTCGCTTGAAACTTGTAAGATCCACAGTTAATTGAAAGGCTGCTGAGGAAAAGGGAGAAAAAGGTGTAGTTGTAATGGTTTGGGCTGTACTGCACAATGCGGATTATCAAGCGTCAGAAGCGAGCCAGGGGGTTGCTGAGGCAGGCCAAGCAACGCCACGGCTGCACTCCACCAACCGAAGGGTGTTTGGAAGGCAAACATCTATGCAGTAGCTTTCTTAATACGGATAAAGTTTGAGACGTGTAGGAGGTCTAATTTTGCAAAGACATGTACCATGAAATACAAATTACAACAATAAGGGGACAGGGTTGTGTGGGATACTTACAAATATTTTAGAGTCTCTGTAAAATTTCATGTTTGAAGTCCAAAGCAAATGGCAAAATGTGAACATTTGTCAAATATCAGCAGAGAGTACATGGACATATGTTATATTACTTTCTGCTCTCTTCTCTGGGTTAGAAAGACCCTATAATAAACTATTTTTTAAAATTAGAAGTAAAAAATACATGTCCCTTAGAGTCAGTCTTGGGGACTGAAATCAACAGGAACAGGTAATGACACATTTGGAAACCACCTCCTCCCTTCTATTCAGAGTTTTAAATCTTTGTTGTGCCAGCTGTCAGTAAGTGAACCTTGGGACTTTTGGAGAGTTACTACAAATTGGCAAGCCTTATCTTTGTAAATCTTAGGGGTTTTCTTGGTTCATATGATACACACACACACACACACACACACACACACACACACACATATCTATATCTATATATTTGGTCTGTTCGGATTTAATTCCTTACAAACTGGATGTAACTTCTTTTTACATGGATGTTTCTCTGCCAATGTAAATTTGAGATGACCATGGCATTGGTTTCGTTTCATGGCCACTTAAAACTTACCTATTCTAGTTAATCCATGGAAGAACTGATTATTTGTTGGAAACTGATTGTTACCTTAAATAACAAGTGCAATGATACTTCCCTTGGTGTTTCTAAAGAATGGAGTGATTGCTTCTTTGTATGACAAATATGTTGCAATTTACACAGGAAATTCTTAACTTCATTATTGAAAAAGGAAAATAAACAACCAAAACAGCCTGGAGGAAGAATCGAGTCCAGCTCCTAAAACTGGTGAAAATCCCACGTTCTGCGGAGCAGCTCCCCGAGGCATGGATCTAGTGCGGAGGAGGAAGGGGCTCTGTGAGTTAGGAGTGCCTTTGGCTGCAAGTAACAGAGTGCCCAGTTCATTGAGGCTGATGCATAAAGACATCTGGTTATCTCACACACCACAGGGTCTGCAGATGAGAAGCCTAGGACTAGTTAAGCTGCTTGACCAACTCAACAAGGCCCAGGCTCTTTCCTGTTTCTGCTTGGCCAACCCCAACACAGTGGCTTGTTGAAAGGTGGTTGGTGCAACAATGGCCACAACTGCTTTCAAAGGCAGGAGGCAGGGGCTGGGAGGAATTACAGGAAGGGCAGGAGAAACAAACTAAAACATACCGTCTCCTCCAAGGACCCTCTTCTTTTGCCAGCACAAGAATAACTTTTACACTACCTTCTATGCTGACTTGACTCATGATTCGTTGCCTTGTTATATGGCAGGTACGACACTGAACACCCACATATCATGGCCTCCCAGCTGGTCTCCCTGCCTCCACTTTTGTCCTCTACAATCCACTCTCCACACAACAGCTTAAAAAACATCAATCAGATCACCGAAGTCCACTGGTCACACCCTCCAATGGCCTCCCTTTACTATGGCATGAAATCCAGGCTGCTTCTCATGTTGCTATGAGCTCTGGCCTCTTTCACTTCTCCACCCTCATCTGTTTCCACTGGTGCGCTCACTCCCTTGGTTCCAGCCACACTGGATTTTTGCTTTGTCTTAAAGCACAAGGCTTGGCATTGACGTTCCACTCACATAAATGGTTCTTCCTTGTTACCTTTTTGTCTTTCAGATCCTTTTTAAAAAAGGATCTTTCCCCAGAGGAATTTCCTGATTGATATCTTATAGAATGCATACACATCCCTTTTAATCTAGCCCTATTACAGGCATTTTTTTCTCAAATAAAAACATTAGTGTCTGAAATTGCATTACTTATTTGTTTCTCTGCCCTATGTTTTCACTCCCACTAAAGGTCAACTTCCTAAGAATGGAGATTTAACTGCCACCCCTTCCTGTGGGACTGGACCGGTGCCCTCCTCTCCCACGCCATATGTCTCATCACTATTTGCTGAATCTGCATTAAATCTTCACAACAATACTATAAGGTAGATGTTTATTGCTCTCAGTTTTACAAAGGCAGTGGACATGAAGAATGAGAAAGAGAAAGTCATTTTCTCAAGATAACTGGCTGCAAAGCAACAGAGCCGGGATTTGAACCCATTCCTCTCCCTGCCTCTCAGCTATTCTAAGTTTAAAAGCTATTCTAAACTACTCCTGAAGTTGTCAACTCTTCTGAATTTATCTATTGGGTAGATAGTCCTTGGCTCAAAGAGAGCTATTTCTTGCAGGAGGCTCCTTTGTTTGGTCCCCCTTTTGTGTACCAGCTGGTTAACATTTGAGGCTACCTCACCCCCTCCCCAACCACCGCACCCCAAAACATCACAACTCAAGTTGCGTGCTCTGAGTCTGGTTTGTTGAAATTTACTTTCGTGAATATGGGTGTTTGATTTTTCTTCCTTAAATGTCCTTGATTCAACTTTGTCATCAACATTTTTTTCTCTTTCTTGTTGTATTCCATTTTGAATTTATTCTCTCTTTTATTTTGTGTGTTTTTAAGGCTAACTTAAACCCCTAGTATAGGGTGGGCATAAAGAATATAAATAATTAAATGTGTATTCCTGAGGGATGCACTCAAGATATATTATTCTGAATAGCACTAATATTCAACATAGGTAAAATAATGAGATACCATTTGTGTGTCAGTATTAAGAAGCAAGAGGGGTAGCCATTAGAAGACTGCAAAACTGTGCGAAGGTGCTTATGGCAAAATACAGCTAGGAAAGCTGGGTGCAAAACTGCATATTCAGTACAGGTGAGAACAATTCAAAAAATAAGACTGGAAGCAAATATAAATGTACTCCATTTTGTGAAAACCTGAAGCATGCAGGTTTAAAATAGTGTGATATACAAATATAATATTTCACTTCATAAGTCAAACTTCATGACTATTTCATTTTCAACTTTTTATTATGGAGAATTTAAAGCACACACAATGCATACAGAATAAGATAGTAAACTCCCATTCAGCCATCACCCAGCTTCAACAAGCCACTTCTGCCTGTCTGGTCCATTTCTACCTGCGTCTACTCCCACCCTTCTTGTTTATTTATTAAATTTACTCATTTTGAAATTCATAAAGTACAATTTTGACATTCATGTAACCTATTCCCATTATTCCAGAAAGTACACTAGTTACTAGCATCGCATTCCAGTTAATCTCTTGATAAATTAGTTTTATTTATTCTAGAACTTAAATAGACTCATAAAACCATATTTTTCTTGTGTCTGATTCCCTTTGCTCCTTGGTGGTCTCCACTGCAGTTCATTCCTCCTTTACTTTCTGAAATAGGTTGTGTAAATCTGATACTAAATAACACCAAATCTCCTTTGAACATTTGATAAAGTTCTCCACTGAAACCACTTGGGCTTGAAGTTTTCCTTGTGGTGAGGTTTTTGATAATCAGTTTAATTTTTTTTTTTTTTTGGTAGCTATAAGGTTATTCTTGTGTCAGTTTTTCAGGGAACTGGACCATTCCATCTACATTGTCAATTTTGTTGACATAAAATTATTCACGGTTTTCCTTTCTAATCACTTGATAAACACAATCTGTAACGGTGATCTTTTCATTTCTGACATTGATCCTTTGTGTTCTCTTCCCTTATTTCTTCATCAGTTTTGCTTGGAGTTTATCAGGTTTGTTGATCTTTTGGCTTTGTTGATTGTTCTCAATTTTACTGAATCCTGCTCTGATCTTGCTTATCGCTTTTGGTTTATTTTCAGTCAATTTTCTTAGTTTTCATCTAATTTCTGAAAGTGAACATTTAGCTAATTGATTTTAGACCTTTCTTCATTTCTAATAGAAGCATGTGAAGCTATGGATTTCCCTCCAGAAAGATTTGTGACGAGGGAGAGAGAAAGGAAAGACAAAGCCGCAGAGGGAGCAGCGCTGGGGACAGGCGTGGGAGGGCGTGGTTTGGGCTGGTGGCGCGGTGCTCTCCTCATTGCAAAGTGGGGGGCGGGGGCTGGAGAAGATGGAGAAAATAAATAAAGGGTTACATGTTTGCTGATGGGAAGTTGAGAGCACTTCCGTCTGCTGGTTTACATTTTTTATCAGTGACCCTGAGGGGGCACCACCAACTGCGTGTGTGGGAAAGACGAGTAGGGGACTGTGAGGTAGCACCTCAGGGTGTGGAGAAGGGAATGCGGGAATGAAGGGGACCAGAGCATCGGGCAGATACCAGCTGCGATGTTTAAGTCTGTGATTTTTACCCAAAGTTCGGGTGCTCATGGGACAGCATGAAACAGGCAGAGAGATGGGTTCAGCCAGGGCTGGAGTTTACCAGGTGGGCAAGGCACTGAGCTGGGGTTGGGACGTCATGGCACTGAGAATATTTGCACATAAGTGATTAAACTAATGAGCCATGGAATGTAGCTGGGCAGTTAGAAAAGTGGGGATGAAGTTTGGAAGTCACAAGGAAATCAAAGGGTTGTAGCATCGGGGGTTACTGCAGTAAAAGACCTAGAAGTGGTGGCCATAGAGTCAAACTCTCACAGTTAGTTTTGAGAGGGTCACTGGGGATGACAAGGAATAGGTGTGAGCATGGAAGAGAGTCGATGATGTGGAGCTGGAAGTACCCAGGGAGGTGATGAATCAAGGGACTGAGAGGGCAGGGTGCTATCTGAATCATCAGGATAGATGTTTCTATCATTAAGAATGTTGACAGGGAAGATGGTAGATGTAAAAAGTGTAAGACTTAACATCTTCAACAAATGATGAGGAATGACTGGCAGGCTAATAGATGGCAGGAAGGAGAAGGGTGAGATGGTGATAGAACTAAGTAGCATGAACTTTAAATAAGAAAACGCTCTGCAGGAGGGAGAGGGGTCGATAGTCTGGTGGCGGTGATGGTGAATTAGGAGGATATTGACATGCCTTCCTGACCTTGAGCCTTTAGGCTGTGAAAGAAAGCTCAGATTCGTGACTGGCCTTCAGAGACACCAGGGCTTTCAGATAGTGTCCAGCAGGAGATAAGGAATGTCCCAAGACTGAAGTTAGAGTGGAGATAACCAGTCATAGCGTAGAGTTCCAGATGACACAGTGACAGCATTTAGGCAAAGAGGAGAGGGGGAAAATTGACTCTGATTTGAAAGTATTAAAAACTAGGATAAGATTGAGAGAGGAAGAGATGGAAGAAATGAGTTGAAAAGGCTGGTTACGACTACAACTGTGAGTGTCAAATATTCCCTGGAATGTCTTTTAGGGGGTGTGTATTAGTTTACAGTGGCTGCTATAACAAGTTACCAAAAGCTCAATGACTTCAAACAATACAGATTTGTTATCTTACAGTTCTGGAGGTTAGCGGTTTAAAATGGACTTCACTCGACTAAAATCAACGTTTTGGCAGGACTGTGTTCCTTCTAGAATCTCTAGGAGAGAATCTGTTTTCTTGCCTTTTCCAGCTTCTAGAGGCTGCTTGAATTCCTTGGCTTGTGGCCTCCTCCTTCATCTTAAAAACCAGCCATCTCTCTACTTCTGATTCATCTTCCTCACTCTTCTCTTACAAGTATCTCCCTTATAATTAATTTAGATCCACCAGGAAAATCCAGGATATTCTCTTCTTTTTAGTACCTTTATTTTTTATTAAATTAATTGGGGTGAGATTGGTTAATGAGCTTATATAGGTTTTCTTTCTTTTTTTAAAAAAACATTTTTTTTTAATTTATTTTTCGAGAGGAGGGAAAAAGAGGAAAAGAAACATCAATATGTGGTTGCTCCTTACACCCCCCACTGGGAACCTGGCCTGCAATCCAGGCACGTGCCCTGACTGGGAATTGGACTGGAAACCCTTTGCTTTGCAGTCCAACACTCCAGCCATGGCAGATTATACAGGTTTTCAAATGTACATTTGTATGATACATGATCTGCATATTGTGCTGTGCAGCCACCAACCAAAATCAGATCATCTCCCATCACCATCTGTTTGACCCCCTTTGCCCTTTAATACCCTTCCACTCCCTTCCCTCTGCTAACCACTCTACTGTTGTCTGTGCCTATGAGTTTTAGTTTTCTATCTAATAGGTGAAATCATATGGTTCTTAGCTTTATCTGACTTATTTTGCTTAGCATGATATTCCCAAGGTCCATCCATGTTATCGCAGGTGACATTTTAAGGTCATCCGATTAGCAACCTTAATCCCCCCCAGGCAGGTAAGGTGACATATTCATAGGGCTCCAAGGTTAGGATGGGACATGTTTGAGGGGTCATTATTCTGCCATCACGGTGTCTTCCCGGGGATGAAAGGATATGTGCAGCCATTTGAAGGCGTCATACCAAGTGGAAGAGGAGGTGATGGAGGCAGGAGAGGTGAGAAGGAGGCAAATAAGCTACTACATGGTTTCTGGGGAGAGAATCGCAGTGGCTCAAGAACTGTTCTAGGACCTCAATGCCCGAGGATGGAACCATGCCGTAAAGCAGGGATTCCTAAACTTCGTGCAGCACCTGAATCCCCTAGAGGCTGTGTTAAAAGACAGTGTTTACACCCACTCCCTCCCACTTCTGACCCCATAGGTCAGGGTGGAGCCTCAGATTTACTTTGTTAACAAGGATTTGGGTGATACTAATGCCGTTGGACCAGGAGCTGCTCTTTGAGAACTGTTTACCCTAATGAGCCCTGGCTTCAAAAATTCTGTGAATCAAGATGTTTGTGTTTATTTGTACGTGTGTGTTTTATTTGTTGTGTTGGTATTTTTGGTTCAAAGCATGGACTTCGGAGCCCGTCTTAAGTGCCAGCTCCACCACGAATATACTGTGGCATCTCTATTACTTAGTCTCCACACCTGCGAAATGGGGATAATGGTAGTACTCAATGAAAAAAATTGTAAGGGTTACATAAATTGACAATCAAAAACATTTCCTAATGCTCTAAAAGTGTTAGCTATTATTTAGGAACTTTGTCAGCCAAGGAGGAGAAAGAGCTGGAAGTCTCTATAAAGGCAGAGGTAACTCAGGGGATTGGTTACACAGGTGAAGGGTAACCTGGGGAGCCAGGACCAGTAACAATGGGAGGTCACTGCTACCGTGGGGCCAGGGGCCACAGGAGGTGTTTCCAGGGCTCAGACACTGTGGCCATGGTGGGCGCCGTGCAATGGGAGCAGAGTAGGCACGAGGGCGGGAAAAGGTCTGCCAGCAAAGAGTCGTTGACCGGCCCGCTACGCTACCCAGAGATCTTAGGGATAAAAAGAGCAAAAGAAAAAGCCTTCCCGCAGAGTCCCATGATTCCTGGTTAACTAACTTGTTTCCACTCAAATGTGGTTCGGGCAATCCCCATTCATTTTCCTCTCTTGGCACGATTAACTCAGAAACAAGCTCCAGAGCAGGCACCGAGAGAACATCTACTCCCACGGGCAGTCTGCACTGGCGCTCAGCGCTGCACAAGGAGACGTCCTTAGTGCCTGAACACACGCTGGAACCCTCATGGCCTGAGAGGGTGCGCTGGGGCCTCCTGGGGAGAGGCCCTTCCAGCCCTCGGAGGCGGCCAGAGACACTCAGGTTGCCGCAAACAGCAAACTGAAGAAAAGGCACAGAGGCAGGTGCTGGATGCTCCTGGGCTCAGGCCGATGGCCTTGTCTGTCTCGTGGGTTTTCTTGAATATGCTACAGGAAGAGCATTTCTCCCCAAATGGCTTTGCTTATTTCTTGAAAGAAGTGCCTCCTTATGTCATTATGGTGAGTAGCAGGCCGAGGCGAGGCGGTGCCTTTCACACAGAGTGTAAATTCCCTGACGCTAGTGCTCATGTCAGAGAACGGAGCTGTGTGAGGAGCACCTGGAGAAACGAGGACAGTGGCTCTGAGGGTGCTGCCCGCCGCTGGGGCCCGCCCGTGGACGGCTGCCCGTGGACCTGGTCCAGGCAGCCCTCGGATCCCGACGACGCGGGGCGCAGGAGGGCGGGGGGTGTGGGACACAAGGTATGCGGACACACTGGGTGCACGCCCGCTGGGAACACCCCGCCCACTTGCAGCCTCCTGTGACACTGTGGTTTATAATAAGAAATACATGAATACATGTTGGTCTTTACCCAGAATTCCTGGCACACAGCTCCTCAAACCCTTGGAAATTCCTAAGTGATGAGAGCCATACATGTGTCTTTAGTTCTATGTAACAAGCCCCTTTCAGCCACACTGAGTTTAGGTTAAGGAGGTGACTTTTAGGAAGCCCCTTAAGATGGGGACTGGTTGCCAGGGGAACCAACCACACAATTAGAGGGTTAGAACTTTCAGTTCCCTGCTCCTCCCCGACCTCACCCTCTGGGGGACAGAAGGGGCTAGAGATGGAGTTTAATTGCCAATAGCCAATAATGTAAACAATCATGCCGATGTAATAAAGCCTCTATAAAAACCCTCAGTGCAGGGCTTCAGAGAGCTTCCAGGTTGGTGAGAGCGTGGAGACTGGAAACAGGGCGCACCCAGAGAAGGCCGGAAGCTTCGCGTTTCTCCCCCCGTCGCTTGCTCTAAGCATCTCCTCCATCTGGCTGTTCCTAACTTACAGTCTTTGAAATTAACCAGCAATCTAGTCAGTAAACAGTTTTCTTGAGTTCTGTGAGTCACTCTTGCAAACGATTGTACCTTAGGAGGGGGTGGTAGGAGCCTCTGGTTTATAGCGGGTGGGAAGTACAGGCGACAACCCTGATTTGTGACTTGTGTCTGAAGCGGGGCAGTCTTTTGAGACTGAGCTCTTAACCTGTGGGGTCTGTGATAAATGCAGGCAGAGAGCTTCTGAACTGAGTTAAACTGCTGTCAGAAAATTGGAGAATTGCCTGGTGTGAGAAAAAGCCATTTGCATTTGGTGACCAGAAGGATCCCGTGAGTAGGAGGTTTTGTGTTGTCTGTTTATGTTTTACACCTTCCAAGCTAAACAGGAAGGAAGATTCAGGGAGCAGCCTTTGGCAGGGAGGCTTTCAACAGCATCTTCAGAGTAACAGGTAGACAATAGAAAATTCTGTTTGGCCTGTCTCTAAACCTCCAAGCGGAATCTTCTCTGTCTTGTGACCTTCTGTGAAAGTACTTTCTTCCACTCCTTAGATTTTGGAATGCACCCTGTCCTTAGAGAAAGGGAATTGAGGAATTCCTTGATTGATATTTCACCTCTTTAAATTCTGTCTGCTTCATCCTCCAGGCCCGGCCTCTTCTCCTGTAATGAAGCTGCTGATTCTTCTCCCACGTGAGGGTCTGAACCTCCTACGCATGCACCCTAGTCACCCATTGCTGGCTCTTTGCTCCCAGCAGCTAGACCGCCCCGCAGCATCCTGAGCCTCCACTGCCACGCGTCCTGTCCCCCTGCACACAGGGACCCTGGCTCTGAGGCTCAGACTTGGTACCGGTGGCCTGTTCACAGTCCCCTCTCCTCCCACTTTGGAAATGATCTCCCGGGTTAAACCTGCATCGTCCTTCATGTCGCGGCAGCCTTCTGCCTGGCCGCCGCACTCGCTCCCTTCCTTGTTCTGTCACTTGGCCTTCCTCTCCTTTACCAGGGAGGTAACACTTGATACTGAGCTTATAAATTTCTGATTATTGGTGCAAGGACTAGATGCAACTGTTTTATTTCCTGGTCTGTAGGGTCTTCTTTCTGGGAAAAAAAAAAAAAAAAAAGTGGCAGGCAAGTGCTGGGAACAAAGCCACCGCTTAAGGGACAGTTACTGAGGAGGCTCTCAATAGCCACCGAGCAGTACAGAGAAGCTAAGCCTGCGGTCAGCCCTGGCTGCTCGCTGTTACCACCCAGTGGCTTGAGGACACACTTGAGCTTCAGCCCCATTTCAGGACAACTGGATAAGGGTCTTGTGGGGCAGTTGTGAGCAAGGACCCCCGAGTGAGGCTTTTTTTCTTCATGAAGATTCTGATTCAATAGACCTAGAGTAAGGCCTGAAATCAGTATTTTAACTAGCACCCCAAATAACTCTTACTAGTAAGACAAAGTAAGTTGAGTAAACACTAGCTGTAAGATCTGACCCCAAAGCTTTTCTGAATCCATGAAATTACCCACTCAAACTGGAAAGCTTCAAATGTCTCGAAGCATCTGGTCTCCTAGACCGGGTTCTAACCAGTGAGCTACAGAACCACAGTAAGGGAACCCAAGGTTAGACAAGGAACAAAAACATTACACTAACATGTAGCAAGGAATGCCCTGACTGGTGTGGTTCCACAAAGTGAAAGGCTGCTGGTTTGATTCCCAGTCAGGGCACAGGCCTGGGGTGTGGGTTTGGTCGCCGGTTGGGATGTGTATGAAAGACGATCAATATTTCTCTCTCACTTCAATGTTTCTCTACCCATCTTTCTCCCTCCCTTCTCTTCTCTCCAAAAAAATACATACATAAAGTCCTAAAAAACATTAACAAGGAAGGTCTTGCCTCATACCTACATTTTTCTATCTAAGTTTTTCCTGGGTTCTATTTTTCCTAATATGTTAAAAAAAAAGTTATGTTTGGTTAATACTTTACATATTGTTTTTATTATATCTATTTTGTTTTGAGAAAATAGAAAATAGATCAGCTCACATCCTGCATACTGTCTCTCTCTCGTTTGTCAGTTGTCTATGTCCGCGAAAGGCCGGCAGCGTTTCAGGAGGCCCTGCCTGAAGTTGCGTGACGTGTGAGATAAAGGACAGGAGCCCTGGTTCCCGTGCTTCTACTGCACAACCTGTAGGCAGGTCGTGTCATTTTTGGGCCTTGATTTCCTGACATAGGAAGAGTCAAACGGGGATCATATAAGCCTTATTTTATAGAGTTGTTGTGAGGATCTGAATGGTTAAAAATGTACGTAAGGCACTCAGAAAAAAGCCTGCCATTCAGTAAAGCATCTAAGTAAGATTATTATAATTTCCACTACTTTCTAAGGTTTTATTTATTTATTTTTAGAGAGGGGGAGGGAGGGAGAAAGAGGAAACATCAATGTGTGGTTGCTTCTCACACGCCCCTGTCTGGGGACCTGGCCCGCAGCCCAGGCATGTGCCCTGACTGGGGATCGAACTGGCAACCCTTTGTTTCGCAGGCCGGCACTCAGTCCACTAAGTCACACCAGCCAGGGCCGTATAATTTCCACTATTTATCTCTTGGCATTTACCGTATTCAGGACACTTTGGCAGAAGTCAACACAGGGCTGAAGGGCTGGTCATGTAAACCCCAAGCCAGGATGGGCCACAAAAATCATCACAGGACTCAGTTTGTGTTTCTGACATTTGTCTAGAAATTTGATACATGACGTGGTCACTGAGCTTTGTTATTTTCCAAGTTCCAAGGCAGCATCATGGTGATTCAGGAAGGAAGAAACCAGACAGGGGCCCTCAGCCACGCCGAAGGCTCCAGTCTCTCCTCAGCTCCCAGGACCAGCTGCGTGGCCCTCCCTTGAACTGGCTCCAACACAGCTAGTGCCTGATGGAGAAGCGGGGCGATTCAGTTGAGTTTCCTTCAAACCAGCACTGCCTTGGGAGGTACTTTCTGTCATTTAAAAGTGATGAGGCCATGCCAAGACTGGTGGCCCTCAATGGTCTATGTGGCCTACAATATTCTTAACAACTGTTTTTTTGTGTTGCGTTTCCTGAGGCCAGACATTTGTTGGGAAGGCATAACAAATATTTTAGAGCTGAACTTTAGAAAATAACAGCTGTCCGGCACCTCCTTGAATCCCCACTAACTTCCGGGTCCACCGGGGCTTTGGAGCCTGCACTTCAGTCTGCTGAAAGGCCTTGTTTCCCTTCCCTGGCGGAATCTCTTTTGGCCAGGGGAGTGGCTGGGTTGGTCCTAGAGAGGACAGAAGTAGCTCCGCAACCAGGCAGCTGGTGAACAAGGACAGAAACCAAGTCAGGAGCAACTATTTTCGTGTATTTTTGTGTGTTTAATCCCCTATATTATATCAGGAAATTTAGGTAAGGTGGCCAATTGACAGGACACAGGGGGAAACTAAGGAAGAGAGAGAATCCTTACCAGCTGCATGGATGACGCTATGGCCTAATTAGAGACAGGACATAGCCACCGTACAATTCTGCAGACCCTGACCTTACAGAGCTATGGTGAAACCACACAGGAAGTGCCTGGCAAAGAGGAAATGCTCAATGAATGGCAGTTATTAACAGTATGATGGTTATTATCAACTGTCTTGGGTACTACTCCTTGCTCTCTCCCTTTCAGAAGATGAATGTGGATATCACGGCAATGATAACAATAACAACATTAATAATATCAATAGTAATAAGTGTCTGTACAAGAACATTCTGGTTTTTCTAAGTGACACTGGCTTCTCCCAGGCTTGGGGGAACCGAGCCAGATGTATCAGGTTTCAGATGAACCTCTGGTCGTCTAGGGAGGCTGCCTGGGTGCTGCGTCTTTCGTTGAAAAGTTGGACACCGGGGTGAAAGCCGTGAGGTTGAGAGAAACACTACTGGGTTCAGAGTCTGAAAGTCTGACTTGGAATGTGTAAGAGGGTTGAGGGGTTTGGGGTCCATCAAGGGAAAGGCACAGCCACAAAGGACAAGAGCACAAGGCAAGCTCTATTGGGCAGGGTTTGGGCGGGGCTGCTTGAGAAGGGAAGCTCTTTACAGCACAGATGGTCAGACGCTGAGGAGTCAGAGGCCACCATTCAGAAGAGGAGGAGGGCAGGGTATTCCTGGAGGTCACAGGGGGGGCTTACGTCTAAGGGTTGTCACTCAGCAGCAAAGTGGGGGTCCATGAGCTGGGGTGCAGGGCTTTGGCGCCCTGAGGTCCTGATGTCCTGGGGCTCACTTGTCTGTTGCCAGCAGATGTAGGGTAAGGTTTCCTGGGGTATGCAAAGGAGGCAAGCTCTAAATGGCTAAAACTCTGCTTGTTTGGGCTATTTTTAAAGTAATTAGATGTGAAAACATTTGAGCTTGTCACCAGCAGGGCTTTTGAGATAATGGGTCTCCCTACAGCCAAGAAACAAGCAACCCAGAGGCCAATGTATGGGGGCCACTTTGGCTCATTTACATAACAGGGCGCCCAGACAGTCATCTGCTGGCTGCGTTGCACTGGGAGATTTCTTTAGTGTCTTTGAGGCTTCGCTCCTTCATCCATTCATGGGTGGTAACTACCTCAAATACTTGTTGAAAATTAAAACCAACTATCTAAGCTTAAGGATAATACGCACTTTCACGGTTAGTCTTTTCATTTCCCCCCATTTTCTTTTTCACTTGAGAACCTGAATGGCGGTTCTGCTTTGCTGGAAAGTCTTAAAGTGGGGGCCAGGGACGCTGGAGTGAAACGCTCTCCCCAGCTCCCCTCTTTGATCCTGGCTTAAAACACGTCATCCTCATCCACCTGCTGCTTAACCGTTGGAAAAACAGAGAATGGGAACAAATAATCCGAGAAAGGAAGAGAAGGGTGAGAGGAAAAGGACCGATGCAGTGGGCGGGGGGGGGGGGGGGGGGGGTGGCGAATCCAGGTGCCTCTGGCGCGTGAGCACGGGCAAGGCAAGTCAGCGGCGCCAACGCCGACCCCTTCCCCCTCTCCACCTCTGCCGGGAGTGGCCAGGCTTCCTCCTGCCCCAGCCTTGGCTGCAGAGGGTTGGTCTCTCTCACCTGGCACGACCCTGACCCCGACCATCCCTCATCTGTCCTGCAGCGACAGGGACTTAGCTGAAGAGTCTTCTGAGCTCCCTGCCTCCTGGTCTTCAAGGGCAGCAGCAGCTTGTTAATAGCGCTGCTTCTTTCCTTCCACCAGGGTTTCCCCACTTCGCCGCTATTGAAATTCTGGGTGGGATGATTCTTCGTTGCCGGGGACTATTGTGTGCCCTGTAGGGTGCTGAGCAGCATCCCTGGCTCCTACCCACTAGGGACCAGGGGTACCTCCCCCAGTTGTGATGATTTAAAAATACCTCTACATCCCAAGGTCTCTTGGGAGGAGCGAAGGAGGCAAAATCAGCCCCGGTTGAGAAACATGGTCTTATTACCCCCTCCTTTCTGTTTTGTTCTATCTTCCTCTGACATAAAGGTACATTAAAGTTCAAGAGGATGAAGTCTCCTTGGAGCAAAGCATTTGCTGGACCTCTGACTTGTATGAGGTCAAGGGCAGCACCGCCACAACACCTTCCTGAGCGCTCCTGCTCCAAGCCACTGCTCCTTCCGCAACGTGTTCACAGCACTTCGTCTTCTCCTTGCCTTACCTCTCACCTGGTGGTTGTTGGCACGACACCCGTGATGGCGTGAAAGCTCTTCGAGTTGAAGTATCAGTAACATCGACCTTTAAATTCCTGGAAAACCTAGCACAGCGCTTGGAACACAGTCACACAGCAGGTTACTGTCTGGCCAGTACAGATTCATCCCCGACCCCCATTCTTGTTGGTTTTTGTTGACAGAAGTGACCAGCTGCTGCAACTCACTCCTCTGCACGGCCCCAGGTCTCGCGCAGGTGAAGCCCAGCCCAGGGCCCCAGAGCAAGCTCTTGAATCTCGGTGTCTCCTTGCTGCACTGTCCCCTGTTGACACTCTTTCCTCCTTGTTACCCCACCAAATCCCCACAAAGTCTCCACCTGCCAGAGGGAAGCGGCTGTACACTCAAGGAGTCAGACTCCAACCATTTCTCAAAAGTTTGCTTTGCGCAGGGGGCCAGCCAGCGCCAATTGTTAAAAACCATCCCCCCCGCCCCACAACAAAATCCAGAGCCCTGTGTTCCCAGCCCACCGGCAGGGCTCGCTGACAACAGAGCTTTCTTCCTATTGGCAGGGGAGAGAACCTGACAAACATGGAAATTTAATATGTTCGCATTATGCAGATCCGATTTAATCAGAGATGAGGGGGAAGCGCAATAAAAACTATAGTTTCATTAAGTTTATGACTTTCAGACTGTATGTCAATTATTCTGTTACCATGGCCACCAGCAGCAACAGCCTCCGCACAATTATTTCCCTGCAGAGAGGGGAACGGGAGGAAATGGGTAAAAGACACGACCAAATTTCCCATTTTGCACGCTCTTCCTGTGTTGGAGGCTTCTGAAAGGAGTAAATCAAGTTGCAAGTGACTTGATGATTCCTTCTTGGAGGAAAGCCAGCCCAGTGAGAGGGGAAGGGGAGGGGCCAGGCCCGCCTTCCCGCCCCCAGGTCCTACAGACCCTCACCCTCCCGCCGCTCCCTCCGCCTGCCCCTGGGGGCCCCCGTGCCGCACGACGGGCGGTCAAGCAGCAAACGCAGCCTCCGGGAGCTCGGCGGCTGGCCGCTCCTCCCTCCATCGCTTGCCACCGCCGTGGCCCATCCTTTACCTTATGCTCCCCTCAGACTGCAGTCTGGAGCTAAGTTTATGGAAGAGGGTGGATGGCATTGTTTGAACGGTGGGATTCTACGGATGGCCGCCCCCCCTTCCACAGTCCATGCGGCACGGGGACATAAAAATCACCAGGGTGAAATGGTGACCCGCTGCTGGTGCGAAGTGTGGCCGATGGCTCCTGATGCAGCTGTCCCCACACTGCCTGGCTCACGGATGTTTGGGGGGAGCTGGGTCAGCTCTGCCCAGGGGAGGGGGAGATAATGGCTCCTCGGTTTGGGCGCTAAGCGCACGGTGGGAGTGGCCTGCCCAGTACCCATCCGCCTTCTCCTCGCGGGTTGCGCTCTCTCGGAGACCGCCCACCAAAGCTGCTGGCTTCCCAGGTTCCCATCCAGCCAGAGGTGGCCACAGGACACATTCCTGGCTGATGACAATTAAGTGGAGGGTACAAGGGGGTTAGCTTTACTTACCTGATGGTAGCTGACGGTATTTGTGCCCCTACCTCACTTCCTCCGCTCACCTCGGACTCCGCCCCAACAGCCATAGCAGACGATTCCAGGCTCACTGCTACCTGGAGGGCAAGGGATGGTGTTTCCTTATTATTATTATTATTTTTTTTGGCTTAAGCCTTACTTCAAAGCCACAAAAGTCAACTCCCCTCACACCCTGTCACTGTGAGGTTAATGCCCCTGAGGTTAACCCTCAAACCACGAGGAATGACAACCCATGAATTAGTGCCCCAGCCTCCTGCCCTGAGAGAAAAGATTCTGCAGGGCACCTGCATGTGTCGCCACGGTCCCCAAGGGGCTGAGCAACCCTACAGCGGCTGTGCACGCTTTGTTGGCTCCTCCTTCCTTGTCTCACCATTGCTATGTGAGTTCTTCATTCCTCTTGTTTTTTGCGGGGTTATCTGCCAAACAAACTGCTTGTACCCAAGTCTTTCTCTCTGGGTACACTTTTATAGAAACCCAACAAATATATGATGAGAACAATCTAAACTGGACCGTCATCAAAAAAGGACTCACATCCCTTCTCCTCCATCCATTCTCCCCCTACTACCTGTCTTCACAGGTAACATCTCTCTGCTCTCCTCTGAAGCTCACTGTCTATACACCACTGACCTTTCAAATAATCGATGTGAGGAGTTGCATGCAGAGGGCTCCCCGCCTGAGCCTTCCTCTCCAAATAAATCTAAGCTTCTCTAGAGCGTGCATTATACTTCTACATATCTCTAGAGCAGTGCTGAGCAGATGCCCATTGACACCCTGTGATTGGTTCATGGACAGGATCTGTAAAGCGTATTAAACTATGGATAATGATGGAAAATAATCCCATTTGAGATGAAAATTGTATTTGGCTTTGAGGAATTTTCTACTTACTCAAAAGAATATATATCTAGTCTAGCGAGATAGTCAGAAACCAAGTTTTCTCTATCTCTTTCTCTCTTTTATCTCCAGGTCTTTGAAATGGATGTCTCAATGAAATAGATCTACTCGGCCGAACAGAACTGGATTGTGAGGTCAATAGATATTTGACTAACTGCAGTGTATAGCTGGTGCCCTGAGAATGCTTTCACCTTATCTATGTCTTCGGTTTTACTCTCAGCTTTAGCTCAGTGAAATGTCAACTGAGTGACGATATTCTGTTGTCCAAATGAGGCTAATTTTCAACCCCAGGTCTGGTTTCTGCTGCTACTCTTCTCTCAGTCCCATTGGCTTCTTTCTCTCCTTCCTTCATGTGGACGGGCAAAGGTGGAAGGTAAACATTTCAGGTAGAAGATATAGTGCTCTCAGTTTCTCTCCACTTTTCCTGCTTGCAAATCCCTGTTCCATAAAAACATCTATTTTTTCCCCTTATTATTGAAGGGATAAACATTGAATTTTCCACTTATAGGGACCTGTAGTCTGGGATAAGCCAGATGAAGAGATGGCTCCTCCGATCTCTGGGTGTTCCTGCAAGACCCCTGCCCCGCTGGCCCACCCATGGCACCTCCGGTCTCACCACCTCCCCCTGCACGACCTCACCAAGACGACCCCCACCGTGCCCCTCCCCTGTATAAAATGGTGGCCCTACGTGTCACTTGGACTGGACGCTAGGCATCGTTCCATTACAATCAGTTATTTTCCTACCCACTGCCCTGTCCCACAGGGTCACTCTCTCTCTTTTTAGTTATTCTTCATTGCATCTCTTATTCTCTGAGACACTAGATGGTTTACTTACATACTCTTCATCTTCCTCCCCCTCACATAAGCAGCCTCCATTCATACTTGTTCATTCATCTCACATAGAACCACATTCATAAAGACAATTCTAACATCACTTTTGAGATTTTGGGCAAACCGTAGACCTTCTCTGAGTCTCATCGTTAAGTCTGAAGGGGAAATGACGCAAGTAACTTAGTATAACCCTTGGGACATGGGTACTCAGTACATTGTTGTTTTTCTTATTTTATCATTGTTTACTCTTTCGGGACTATATAAATATCTTAAACACTTCAGGAAGAATTTTTACAAGGGAAGCAATGTGACAGGGCGGTCAAGAGTGCAGCTTTGCAGAGAGCAGACCCGGGCTAAAATCCAAATTCTGCCAGCCTCTGAGCCGTCGCCCAGGGATTCTCCTGGTTGCTATGCCCTTGTTTAGGAGTGTCCTCTACTGACTCACAGTGAGCTTCTGCATCCAACAGAACACAGTGGACCTGCCAGTGTGTGACTTCTGGTCCTAGAAGGTAGACACGTTGAATTTTCCACTTTGGTCTGTGCCTTGGATTACTCACTCTGGAGAAAGCCAGCTGCAATATTGCCAAAGCATTAGAGTGTCCCCTGCAGAGGCCCCTATTGGTGAAAAACCGAGGCCTCCTTCCAAAAGCCAGCATCCGCGTGCCAGCCACATGAATGAGCCCTCTTGGAAGCAGAACCTGTAGCCCCAGTGAGGCCTTCGGGTTACTGTGGCCCCACCTGACCTCTGACTGGGACCTCGTGAGACAACCTGACTCAGAGGCAGCCACCAAGCTACCCGTGAATTCCTGACATAGGGATTGTGTGAGATGCTAAATGTCTGTTATCGTTTTAACCTCTACACCGTGAGATAATATGTGATGGAACAGGAGGTAGCTAACCTACTAAGACGTACGTTAGTAGTACGGGGCAGTTGTTTTTGAGCCTTGATTTCCTTATTTGCAAAGTAAGAATAATAATAGCACTTACTCCGAAGTGTTAAGAAGATACAAGGAGCTACTACATGCTTAGCACTCACAAAAGCGTCTTGCACATAGGAGCTCAGTAAGTAGAAGTACTGTTATTGATGATAATATTTCCTGATCCTATTGTGCATATAAGCACTGCTCTCTTGAAGTACATTGAGAAGTTGACCTCCTGTTCAAGGCAATTTCTGTCTACAACAGTAGGAACATTCATCACACACGCACACAAAAGTCATTAGCTGATTCAGGAATAATCTGAACTCCAAAGATTGAAGATCTCCTGAACCAAGGAACTCTGGCAAGATGTAACATAAGCACAGTGTTCTTTGACTTGTGAATGTACCTCTGGAGTCAGTACCTGTAGAAGCACTATGCTAATTGATTAACCCCACCCCCAAGCATTCTATCTGATAAAGGCCAGTGGCCGCCCAGTCAAGGAGTTAAATTTTCTTTAGGTTTCAAAACCTGTAGAGAGCAGAAATACTTACATAATCTTCACTCCATTTTTAATGAAAAGGGTAGTCTTTTGGTTTAACAATGGGCACATCTAAAATTTAACCCTAGCTTTTTATACAGAGCAGTCCTAAAGCACAACATTTAATTAGCATCATTGGGAACGCCTCTCTACAGGGTAACCTGTAATTTAGCTCATTAACAAGAAGTGTTGGAAGAGTCCCTCTAGTCAGCTTACCTTGTGCGGATAGATACCCAGCTGGCTCCGAGATGCAGCTTGTCTGGGGCTGCCCTTCAGAAGTCCATCGCTCACTATTTTGTGAGCTCCTACCCTCAGAATTTTTGGGGAATTTAAGTGCTCTTAAGATGCTTGTCTGTTGAAGCTCCCACCTCTTTTCTTCTGTGTGGATAAGTGCTACAAAATGGAGAAACGGACACTTCACCTTAACTTCCATTGCATACCGGTCATCTAAGGAACCCCAGCAAAATTTTAATTCATTAAAACACATGCATAGTTTAAACATACTTGGTTTTATGAACATGTGATAATGATAATACACATGAGTAGCTTCTCCAGAAATGGAGATCAGAAGCTTCTGCTCACCCCGGATGCTGAGGACAGGGGGAGGGGCAGAAGAGACAGCGGAAGCCCAAGGTTCTGGAGCCCCAGAGGCGGACGGCTCATTGCAGACCCGGGGCCTGGCCTTTTCCAGGAAGCACACCGTAGCCCGTGCTTCTTGCTTCGGGTCTCTGCGACCTACGTGCTCTCCCTAGCACCTCTGCTGCCGCGTTGCAACTCAGGGGAGGCTGGAGAGGGTGAAATCGTACCGCGCTTGCGCATACCCCAAGAGGACCATCCCCCATCCTGCTGTTAGGAGATCTGGGCTGCTGCCTGGCTTCTGCCTCCAACCAGCCAGTCGTGCTGTGCATGGCATTTACCTCTGGGTTGTTGTTGGTGTTTAACCTAGAAAAAAAGGAAAACTTCTACCTGGTGCAATTTCCCGGCTTCTGGGATGAGTCAGAGAAAGGAGAAAGCACTCAGGTTTGAATGCCACTATGCCAGGCTTTCCATAGATGCGATTTCATTTCATCTTTATGCAGCCTGCGAGGCAAGCGTTTAGTCATTACTTGGTAGACAAGAAAGCAAACCTCAGGGTTCGGTCCCTCCCGCTTCAGATCACACATCCTCAGTCTCTCCTCTGGCCAAGACAGGAACGCTCGACGCTCTCCAGGGGCCTACCTGGGACTTTTCACAGGCTACTGCGGCAACTCCTAACCTCTTTCATCTCGGGGCACTCATAAAATAACTACTAAAATTCTGTGGCACACCAAAAAAATACATTGTATTTTTTGCCAATCTGACAAAACAAACAAACAAACAAACAAACAAGCAGGTCTAATTTTGATTCATTTGCACTGACTGAATGGCTATGGTTGTGGTTTCTGTTGTCATTTTTTTAATTTGAAAATCTAAGGGAAAAGAGGTCTGTGCCCCGACTAAATAGTCAGGCAGTGCATGTTTGAAAGCTCGTGCAGTGCCCTGGCTGGACATCGCTGGGCTGGAGCTTTGGTTCTCCCATTACACCCAGTGCTTATTTCTGTCACTAGGCAGTTTTTTAATATTCTGTTTGAACACATGTACCACCCACCCAAGTGGGCACTCCTGCGGGACAGAAACTCTTACATACCTTTGCGTGACCAGGTTTGGCTTATTGCCTAATATAGAGTAGGCATTCAGTGGACATTTTATGTAATATTTGTTAAGCTATGTAGGTTCTTTTAACCTGGAAATATTCAATAGCTTTTAATTCTACTACCCAGGTAATGCTGGAAATCTTAAAAATAATAATAAATGTATTACATGTATATTTTAAAAAGAAATGTATATGGTGCCAAAAATGAAAAATAAAAGTTTCTCTTCCTCCACCTTCTCATAGTTCCTTTCGATAAAAATGTCAGACTAAAAATAAAAATTTCTTTCCTGGGTATCTTTATAAAAAACTGATGTACATACATACATGTCTAAACAGACAGTCCCACAAATGTGTATGGATCGTTACATGCTGGCTAACGATGGAGATGAGTTCTGAGCAATGCGCCGCTAGATGGTTTTGCCATTGTGAGGACATCACAGAGTGCACATGCACAAACCTAGATGGCCTGGCCTCGCCCGCTGCACAGCTGGGTTGTGCGGCCGAGCCTGTGCTCATGGGCTGCAAGCCTGTACAGCCTGTCCCTGTGCAAAATAACACGAGATTAAATTAATTGCAAGAGAAAATTACACAATCAAGAGACGCGGTAAACACAAGGTGTATGAGGCTGCTGCCGGCATAACACGGCACCCTGTCTCACAGCTCTTCTAAGCAGGAAGGGCGCCCTTAAAATAATGATAGAAAGTATAGTTTAGTAAGTACAGTGAATACATAAGTGAGTAATATAGTCATTGATTATCATTATCAAGCATTATACACTGTATGTAATTGTACATGCTATGTATACTTTTATACAACTAGCAGCAGAGTAGGTGTTTTTACACCAAGATTACCGCAAACAAGTGAGTAATGCATTGAGATAAGATGTTAGAACTGTTATGACTTCACCGGGCATTTCATTATAATCATCTTGTATGAGGTTCCTCACAGATTGAAATGTTGTTATGCAGCACGTAACTGCATATATTTGTGTGTGAATATATGTGTATATTCTTAATATGTATGGTCTAGAAATAATTATATATGCATATATATACATATATTTTTGCACACTAAATATCATATTTTGCCATATGTAATGCACAATTTTTTTGCCCAAATTTCTGAGGGAAAAATAAGGATATGCATTATTCATGGGTAAAATGATTACATACCATGGGTATAATAATTCCCATGTATAATGCACACAAAAACATGGGTGTGCATTATACATGGCAAAATACATACTTTGACCTGTACTGTGATTTTTCACTTAACAGTATAATTTGGAATTCTAATATCAGAAGAGAGAATACATCATATTTTAACCTATGCACAGCAGAGTACTTCATGGTATGAACATTTTAAATTTATTTAACCAGCCCCCAACTATTGAATGATCAGGTTGTTCGCAGTTTTCCTCTACCAGCTATTTCTACAATAACTGCCTTCCTTCAAGCATCTTGATGTTTTTTGTGCCTTTATTCCTATCTTGACATGACAATGTTGATGACATTTTCTCTGCAAAAATGTTGATCATTATTTGTCTAAAAGCTTATTCTGAAAGTTGAAAAACAACCAAATGCTCTTACAGTCTCATGACTGTACCAGTCTTGTTTATTGCAGAGTCAGACAATGATCTAAGGTAGATCAAGGAATTATCTAAACAATGATAATTCCTTGTTTACACGCTGTGATAGTTCAATGTGTTGACCTGGTTAGGCTACAGCCCCCAGTCATTTACTCAAACACATATCCAGGTGTTGCTGTGAGGGTATTTTATAGATAGGATTAAAGTCCATGATCAGTTGACTTTCATTAGAGATTGTCGTAGATAACCTGGGTGAGCCTGAACCATTCCATTGAAAGGCATTAAGAGCAGAGCTAGGGTTCCCTGGCAATGAACTTTCACATGTGGACAGATGCTTTGATTTGCACCTAAGAGTTCCAAAGAGTTCCAACTGCCTTTCCTGCTGGCTAGCCCTTTGAATTTTGGATTTGCCTGGTGAGCCCCTGTATTTGCATAACTCTTGCAATAAATCTCTTAACATGACTCTCTTACTGGTTTCATTTCTCTGGGTGACTGCTGACTGATGCACAGGTTCAATGCTACAGATCTTAAAGCACTCAGTATAGACTTATTTCAAGCACCCAGATCAAGTGGATTCTCTTTTGTTATACTTCATCAATAGCTTAAAATGATGTTTCATTTTATTTTATATTTGGATTATGATTTTTAAAAGACTTTATTTATTTATTTTTAGAGAGAGGGGAAGAGAGGGAGGAGGAGAAGGAGAGATACATCAGTGTGAGAGAGAAACATTGCCTAGTAGGGAGGCAACCGGGAACCTGGCCAGCAACCCAGGCCTGTGCCCTGACCAGGAATCGAACTAAGGACCTTTCGATTTGCAGGCTGGTGCCCAACCCACTGAGCCACACCAGCCAGGGTGGATATTTTATGTTTGTTTTAGTCTGAGGTCTCTTACTGAGGAGAGAAATATACACTTTATTTACCATGTTGCTATAATCATGCAGCCACTTAATCATTCCATTGCTGATTAATTTCCATTTCCTTTTATGCAGGCATTCTTCTTGAAGTTTGTGTGTGTTTCTGTTTGATTGTGGCCCGCTGTGCAGCTGTCGTCCTGAAATTTCCTCTCTTCAGCTTTCTCCTTTTCTTGCTACATCATTTTCTTCTTTGGCTTCTGCTCGAGTTTTTCTAGAGTAAATATTCAGGCTCCTCAGGAAGGGATTACAGGAAGTAACGTTAAGCTTTTGCAAATCAGGAAGTCTGTTTTCTCTCCATTTCCACTAGTCTGATAGTATAATTGGTCATCGAATTTAAGCTCAAAATAAGTTTCCCCCAGACCTTTGCCATCTTACATTGTGTTGCTAATAAGGAGCCTGTTGACTGGCTGATTGTGGTCTTTTTATTTTCTTGGAAGTCTTGAGGTTTATCTCTTTGCCCTTAGTTTTCTGGAATTTCACATGTTTGTGTTGCTGTGGATCTTCCTGGAACTTTACTCGATGTGCATGTGCGTCAGTGTGAGGTTTTCTTCATTTATGCGGATCGGCACAAGGAAGGCCTTTTAGAATCCTCAGACACATCTCTTTTCAGCCTTAGAAAGATTTTTACTTTCATTTATTGCTGTTTCAGTGCTCCCTCCACTTTCTCCATACTCTTCTCCCTCCCTGGGAATCAACGTGGAAGGTACGCCTCTTGGATCTTCTTTATCCTCTATCTACCCTTTTACTCAGATTTTTTTATGTCTTTGATTTCCAGCTCTGTGATCTGGAAGATATTTTTAAAGGTCCCTTCCAGCCCTTGATTAAATTTTTTCTTTTAGCCGTGATATGTTTACTTTCCAAGAGCTTTCATTGTTTTAAATCACTACATTTTTATGACATACTTTTCTTTTTCTCTGTTTACAATACGTTCCCAAGTCACTATAAACTTACTAATTGGAGTTTCTTTTTTTTAAGGTTTTCTTTTTAAAGTTCTTTAATGTCTGTCTATCATCAATTGTTCTATTTTTTACTTGGTCTTTCTTTTTAGTGCCACTGTTTTTATCATAAGTTTAGTAAATGAGGGAATGGGCTGATTTTCCGAACGAGTAGTTTATGTTGGTTGACCTCCCATGGGGTCTCTGCGGCTGAGATGGACGGCAGGCTAGGGCTGAGTGGCGGGAAGTCTTGTAGGTGGGCAGGTCGCCGCAGGACGAGTGGGCGAGGAGAAGGTCTTGGCAGGGCCCTCCTGCCAGAATTCAGGGTGTATTGGCTCTGGTGAGCTGCCACTCACTTTGCCTGTCCCCGTTCCTCTCTAACAGTTTATCCGTTTCATTCAAAGAGACCTCTACCCCTTGTGAATTAACCAGACAGCATATTGAAATTTCACACCTTATATAATTTTGTTAGCTGACACCTTTGCTTTTGCAAGATACACAATCATATCTGGAAATAGTGATAATTTTGCCTTCTGTGATTTTATTCTCTTGTCTAGTTGCCTTGGTTAGTAATTCCAAAAAAAGTGTTAAACATACTATTTTGTTCCTGATTTGAATGAGCATTATTAGAATGTCTTCCCAGCAAGCAAGGGGCAGCTTTTGAATTATGCTGTACATGTTTTGTTACATAATTTTCTTAAGGATTTATTTTTAGTATTTTGTCAGGAATTAATGTCAAATTTTGCAAATGACTTTTGGCATCTACTGGAATTACCACATGGTTTTTCCTTACTGACCGTTCAAGGGCAACGAGGGAGAGGCCGTCTGTTTTTCTTTTCTGGCTTTCGTGCTTTGCCTGCCGTCTTTGGCAGTTCCTGTTGCAGATGCATCACTCCCCTCTCTGCCTTTATCTCCACGTGGCCTTCTCCCTGTGGGCATCTGTCTGTGACCACATTTCCCCCTTTGATATGGACACCAGTCATATCATATTAGGAACCACCTTAATGACCTCGTTTAACATGACCATCTACAAAGCCCCAATTTTCAAATGTCACATTCACAGGCACTGGCATTTAAACATCTTCTGAGGGGACAAGATTCAACCCATAACAGCATCTTTATACTCATCAAAAAACTAACAAAAAACCCATAATGGTATACCATCCATTTGACATTTTGCTAACTTATTTTGCTAAGATTTTATTGAAGATTTTCTCCATCAATAATCCTAAGATTGGTGTTTGTGTTATTTTTATCTTATCTTGGAACAAAATTTTGTTTATGATATTGGTATAAGAGTTGCTGTGATTTTGTACATACATTAAAGTATATATACTAAGTGTACATACTTAAAAATTTCTCAAGTCTTAATTATCTAGATAATAATAAATAGTATTAAACCTATATGTTTTCTTGAAGATTAGAATGATGTCTGTGAAAATGTCTGAGCCTTTTGGGTGTTTGCTGTTGTTGCTGTTGTTGTTCTCAGTTTCTTCCAACATTACCAATATATTCAGAATTTCTATTTCTTCCAGAATTAATTTTGGCCATTTACATTATTCTAGGTAATTATTTATTTAACTCATTTCCCCCCCTAACTTATTTGCCTAAAAGTAAAGTGTTTTGCAAAGTTTTTATTTAACATATTCTCTATAAATGAGTTTTCACCTTATTCCTTGTTAGTTGGTTGCGTTTTCTTGCCTAAGTGATGAGTTTCTCTGTGGACCAACGGGAGGCTCTTCTTGCATAGGGACAGGGCGCTGCATCTGGAGGTTGAGCTTACTTCAGTTCTCTAAGTGCTGCTAGTTTTCTTTGAAGAATTGCTACATTCACATCAGCAGAGCACGAAGGTTCTGATTTGGTCACATCCTCGCTAATACTAAGCACTGCCTGAGAGTCGAGATTTTATCAGTCTGATGGATGTAAAGTAATATCTCCATAAACTAATTTTTCATCAACAACCACAGCCTCTAATCTTTCCAGATCCTTTTCTCTGGTGCCCAATGTGAAAACCCCCTTTCCACAAAGACTGTCAGTCAATCCATCTGCCCCATCTATTTTCATAACCCCTTACCCTCTTGATTCCTACTGGCATCCTAACCCAGTTTAAATTCATTGTTTATCAGAATGATCACTCAAGTTCTTTACTCATCTCCACTTCATCGTACTGTCTTGGCTAATCTATAGCCTTAATTACATTCAACTCCTTACTCATTTAATTCCTGCATCTATCAAGCTGAATGTGGTTGGAATAAGGCACACAAGTGTGTGGATTAGTCTTATTCCAGAGTAATGACTACTAGCCTTACATAGGCCCTTTTTCCTGACCAGCCAGCGTGCCATGGTATTTTCCTCGTCCACCTGCTCTGTCCACTCTCTTAGATGACTATTTCTAACATTTTCCTCTCTTCTCAAACCTCTAACACCTTCCTCCTCATCCTGCTGCTGGCTGGCAATCTTGTTTCCTTTTAGCTTAGAAAAGAACAGCACGGAGAACTTTCACATGTTCCCACCAACGTTATCTCTATATACCGCTGGGTTCCTATTCCCAGAATTTGCCTTGTTTCTCCAGTTATTATGGATGAGCCATTTATGCATCCGCTAAGGCCAACCCCTCCACTTGCAAAAACCCCGTCGATGCTAATGTCACTCCATATTTAGGGCCTGACTATCCACCACCTCTACTGCCACCACCCTGGTCTAAGCCACCATAACGGTTTATTTCAAAAGCCCTCTTATTAGTTCATGGTTTCTTCCTTATCACCCAGAGTATAATCTGGGTGACAGCCGACATGGTGCTGTTACAACTGAACCATAACAAGGCACGAAAAGCATCCAGGAACTTGCCATGTCAGACTGAAAGCCAAAATCTTCACCACGACGCACGGTGATTTCACTGTCCGCCACCGCGCTGAGCCCATCTCCCGGGGCTTTCCCACTCAGCGCCCCGCCTCCGGGGACGCCGGCCTCCGGGCGATTTCTGAACACAGTGGGCGGCCTACTTACGACCTCAGAGTCTCAACACCTGCTCTCTTCCCGCATGCACCTCGCTTCTATTGGGTTTTTATTAAAAATTCACTTCTTCAGATGAGTTTCTTGCATGATGTTGGGGGTTTGGATCCCCACAATCTAAATATTTTTTCTTTTGATAGAGAAGTTTATACCATTAGCTTTCATTCATATGAAAGGTTTATGTGATTTTAATCCTATCATATTTTGTTATATTTTCTTCCTTTAAAGTCTTTCCTTTTCATCTGTTTCCCTATGAGATCTCCATTTTCTTTGTCTTCGGTGGGAGGCGTCATCCTTCTGGGTTTAGAGGATTCACAGTCTGCTGTTAATTCTTCTGTAGTCCCTGCTTGTGTTTTTTCCTCATTTTCCTCCTCCAGTTTTCTCAGAGAATCCTGTCTCCTGTGTTTTCTTTTAGACATTTGTCTCCTATTTTTTCTAAATCCTTTCTCTTTGTATCTTTAGGGATAATTAACTCCCAGTGGTTATAATGACTCCATTTTTCCTTTCTGTTTACTCTGGTCTCCGGTGAGACCAAGGTACTGGCATGGAGTTCCTTCCCTCCAGCCTTATGCACCTCCATGCTGGGACATCTGCCTAGCTCTCATCTACCTCTCCCCAAGTTGGGGGCAATGAATAGATCTTATAGGAATGTTTTCTTTATCCTTCCTTTCACCTCCTTTCAACCTCTGGTAAAATTCCTAGGAGAAGGGACATGAGGGGAGGAGGTTTCCGTGCCGTCACAATGCTCCCAGCTGTGCGGATTCTTGGCATCTTCCATCTCTCTTTCTCTGACTGGCACTTTTCAAAGGTTATGGCTTCAAGTTTCTTTTTTTATTGCTGATGGGAAAGCTTTTAAATTATTATTATTGATTATAGAAGGAGGGGAAGGGAGAGAGAGAGAAAGAGAGACTGAGAAACATCAATTTGTTGCTCTGCTTATTTGCACATTCATTAGTTGATTCCTGAATGTGCCCTGACCGGGATGGAACCACAGTCTTGGTGCATCAGGCCAATGTTCTAAGCACCTGAGCTACCCAGTCAGGGCTCTGATAGAAGGTTTTTTATTTTCACTTTTCACCTATTGTATTAAGTTCGATGGGGTTAGAATTCATGATTTTCCCATCATTTTTCTCTTTTACCCTAGAAGAAAATGAACATCCTTTGCAAGAAATAGAGGGGTGAGTTTGGTGCATTTGGTGGCCTCAGTCCTTCTGCCCTTCTTGGGCGCTAGGCCTATGATGATGGTAGTTGCCACCAGGGTTTATGGTGCCTATTTAGTTGATTAGTCACTTGTATCCTCTTTTGCAAGGGAAACTTGTATCCTCTTTTGCAAGGGAAACACTTTTTTTATTCCTAAAAAGATCACTCTGTTAAATCAGTTTGTTGAAGCATGAAAATGATTCCCATTTCTATTTAAGACTTACAAAACCAAGAAAAGTTAAGATGAAGACAAAATGAATAAAAATAGAACTTGAAATAATTTAAGATGGCAGCTATCTCAGTACCCCTGGTATTTTAAAACCACTGCCTGATTGAGACCTGGCTGTCTAAGTGCCCATCAGTAGACGAATAGATTGAAAAACGTGATACATTTACACAATGGAATACTATGCAGCACACAGAAAGAAGGAGTATCCTACCCTTCGCAACAGCATGGATGGGGCTGGAGACCATTATGCTAAGTGAAATAAGCCAGTCAGTGAAAGACAAATGCCATATGATCTCACTTACAAGAGGAATCTAATGAACAAAATAAACTAACGAACAGAACAGAACCAGCGGGGTGGACACATGGAACAGAGTGACAGCACCCAGAGCGAGGGCGAGGAGGGACTGGATGAAAGGAGGGGAAGAGACTAGTCAACTGTATGTGTGACCCGTGGACATGGACCATGGTGTGGGGACTGACTGTGGGAGCGGGGGGAGGGGGCGGTGGGCGCAGGGAAAATTTGGGACCATTGTAATAAAACAAAAAAATTAAAAATTAAAAAATATTTTAAGTAAAAAACAAGGAGAGAAAAAAAAAAAGACACCTGGCTGCGAGTGGCAGCGAGCTGACCCAGGTTGTCCCCGACCGAGGTCTGGGCCAGGCCTGCCCGGGACGTCTGCAGTCCAACGCCCGCCCGTGTCCGTGCTGCGGTTGCGCACGGACAGCCTCCGGCGTGCGCGCTGGCGGAGCCCGTGCCGGCGGGCGGTGAGCGGTGCGGGTCCCCGAGTGAACTGCTGCTGCTCTGGACATAAACTGCTGGTTTGGGGTAAAACTTCATCTCTCCTTCGTGTTCACTTTCTAGTATATGTGCTGCCAAAGCCAGCGTGAATATTTGCTTTCTAATTCATAATTTTTCCTCATCAGGAAAATGACTTTTTTCCCCCCTAAAACTCTTTACAACCCATATAAGTTCATCTGGATAACTAACTTTTGGGGGCCTGATTCTCACACAGATATCATTTCAGCAAAGCTTTAGTAAAGTGAGGGAGCCGTTTACTCCATCTAAAATCTGACCCATGAAGGTTGAAGCGGTCTATCACTGCCTTTCTTTTCTATGCCATATTATTTAAATTAAACAAAAGCTTACATTTGGCCTTTTAAAACTGTTATTTTATTTGGCAATCCTGACTATTAGGAACTAAATATTTGAGTCTCCATGAAATTCATGCGTCGAAGCCTGAACCTGCATTGTAGTAGTATTGTGGCGGGGGCGGGGGGCGGGGGGGCCTTTGGAGGGCGATTTGAGTTTACCTGAGGTCATGAAGGTGGAGCACTCACGGTCGGATTAGTGCCCTTGGAGGGAGGGCTCTCTCTCTCCATCTCTCCACCCCCTCCCCCCGCACGCAAGCACTGAGGAAAGGCCGTGTCGTGTGGTACACAGTGAGAAGGCAGCCATCTGCAAGCCAGGAAGGGAGCCCTCACCCTAACCCCACCCCATCCCATCAACACCCTGATCTTGGACTTCCAGCCTCTAGAACTGGGAGAAGGAAATGCGCATCTGTTATTGCTAACCAGCAAACCTATGGTATTTTACCACAGTGGCTCAAGCAAACGAGGACACTAACTCGCATAGCACTTATCACCAGACCCCCAAGGCTCAGGCACATAGCTTCTCTTCTTACACTGACGCTGATTTTTTTTAAGCCAAAGTATGAAAATTTATATTTGTGCCTATTACATGTCATCTTCTTATTCAATCTTCTTATTTATAGGAATCTTGAATGTTTTTATTGTAACACTTTTTTTTTTATTGTTCCCAAGGTAAGTTTTATAAGGAAGAGAGTTGACGGAGGCCTGGGATCCTGAGTCGTCTTGGAGCCTGAAAGCAAAACCGTCTTGGATCAGGCGTAAAAACGGATCTGCCAAATGGCTCAAACGTGGCATTGATGGAATGCAGGTTAGAGAACCTGGAAGTAGTTGAAGCTGAGCCAAGTTCACTGAGTAATGGGTATTCCTCTGAGTCTCTGGTTCTGCATACACTTCATCCCCTGAAATTTATCACAATGTGTTCAATTCATTTGCAGCCTGAAGAGCTGCCTTGCCAACCTGACTATGCATTCTAGCTGCAGCAGACAAGAGTATCAAACATGGCCCAGGCTGCCGGGAGGGTAAGAAAGGGACCTACCTAGCTTACGCAGATTCTCTCAGGCCTGCTGTGTGATTTTGTATAACATAAACAACATCTCTGAGCATAGATTCTTCAGCTCTATAAAATGCAGGCCTTTGCTCTGAAATGCCTTCCAGGCCCCAGATTTTTGATTTCTTGGTGTAGAAATATAAGGAGAGATGGTCTGGGGGAAGCCAGCACGTCCTTGGTGCCCTACAGTTTGCGCCCACAGGGAGCTGGGCCACGCTGCATGGGGGAGCCTGTTCTGTACATCCCCTTCTCCGTGACTCAACAAAGGTTGAGAGAAAGGAGCGAGCAATTGTCCTCGAGCAGCCCCTCCTGCTCTCTGCCCCGAGCCACTCAAGTCAGGTTCTGCCACTGCCAATGCATCCCAGTGGGTCCCCCAAATTCCTGGGGATGTAAAAGAGATGCGCACACATTCCAGCCCCTTTCTGCTGACTCTGGGATTGCACAGCAAGCTGCAGCCATTATTTTTATTGCTGATGCTACTTCCTATCGAAACAATTTGCTGCTAATAAGCCCCTATAATAGTAAGCAATGGTTTGGCTGAATAATTGTCACTAAATACATTCAAGGCTTTGTTGCTTCTTGGGCATATTGCTAATTATTCTGCATCTGAAATAACACCCAGAGGCCCACGAAATGCTAGTAAATAGGGCTTTTTCATGAGCCCAAAGCCCGAGGCTGGGTGTCATTAAGAAGGCCAAGGCTGGAATCCAGTAAACCATGGCTGTCTCGCAGTCTCGACTCCTACAAAATCAGCCTTTCACAAATTTGGCCCGAGCTCAGGCAAATCAAGACATCCTTCTCCTGCCAGGACTGGCTGAGGAGAGTGGTGTGGGTGTGGAGGGCTTCTGGGGTGGACAGAGGGGCGGTGTTGGCGGGGGTTGGGGCGTGGGCAGGGCGGAATCACCAGGTCTTCCTGGGGCACCTCAGGACTGCAGGGATGCAATAGTCCCAGCCAGGAGACGCTAGGATTGGCAAAGTAAAAGGAGCGGATAGATACAGAGGGCAGGCTGGGCACAAGGAGCTTAGAATATCCGTGTGGAGCGCCATCTTGCAGAGGTGTCTATGCAGACTTGGTTTTCACCTGATCAAGGCAGCAGATGGTTTCGCCCGTCCTCTCCCGGCACAGTGCCGCTGCAGGCCGCCCGTTTCTCTGCGTGCCCAGGGAGGGCGGCACCCCTCCTCCTCACTTTCAGGGCACTTCAAGTGAGCATAGGCCGTGCGGAGACTCACGGCGGGTGATCAGGCTGGGGCGGCAGGGGCCGGAGGCAGGGTCCTGTGAGGAGCGCAGGTTGTGGGGTTAACACACGCTGCTACGTGCATAGAACAGCTCACGACAGGCCTTTAGAAAGGAGGTATAGGCGGTTCCCTCTCAGGAGAATAAATCAGGGCCCTGGAGACATGCATAGAAGGCAGGCTTACTAGTCATTGTATATTGTTTCCTACAATTTAAAACTACAAAGCACTATGTGCACGGTAAAAATAATATTTAAAAATATGACAGCATGTGCATGATCCTGGCCAAGTTTCATGACCGACACAATCAGTAGACATGGGCTGGCAGAAGTATCCGCAGGGCACTGGCACTTTTCGTTGTTCTGAAGAACTTCTACTCCGTCTGCCTCACCAATATTCTTCTAGCGACAAGTTTTTATTGAGCACCTATTCTTTGCAGTCAAAATCTAGGCCTCAAGGTTATAAATTATTCTAATAAGAAAGGCTTCCATCCTTAAGGAATGAAAAACTTAGAGGAAAGACAGAAAAGTTCATAAATAACTATAACACAATTTGATAAAGCCACCCCATTCAGTTATGCGCAAGGAATCCTGGGAGTCTGGAGGAGGGAGGTGCTGAGGACGGCTTCTTGGAGGAAGGGGCAGGATTTGGAGGGTGTCAGAATAGGCTATTGAATGATGATGCAGCTTAGAACTTGGCACCACTGAGCACTTAAAAGGCTCCTATAATTAGAAGAAACACTACTCAATTTCAAAGTGTAAGTGTTTAGGGGGAAATGGTAAAGATTCAGGAAAACAACCTACCACTTCCCTCTCTCTTATTTGCTATTGAGATGGAAACAGCTATTTCCTTGAAGTCTAAAATCAGGTCTGTAATCTAAATCTGGTGATTTGGAAAGAAAAGAGCGCTTGGATAAGGCGGAAAAATGCTAGAAAATCAGATTAGCTGCAGGCAGGGCCACCTAGAGACATTAGGGTGGAGGCCTGCTGGCCTGCTAGGCAGCAAGTCCAGGAGGGAGGTGCTGGGGCATCGAGGGAAGAAGGAGGAGAGGAGAGGAGGCAGCCAGGACTTGCGACGAAGAACTTGATGGGTATCGGGCAGGGCTCTGTGCACCCTCCATTTAAAAGGGAGTTAGTGGGAAGCAGGGATAAAGGGAGGTGTCCCAAGTGGAGCAACAAAGACACCTATCACTCAGACGACTTTCTTGTTCTTAAAAAAACATGCGAATGGGGTGTACTTGAACAAAATTCAAACCTATATCCACCTATCCTATGGGGGAAGGGGGGATATATGAATTTTGACTAAATTAAGACCTGAGATTGGGCACATTTGCTTTTGAAGCAAAGGGCTTTTCTGGGAGAGAAGTGGTAGAGCTTAAACTCCCTTAATCCCTTCCCTTTGAGGCTCAGAATTATTGAAACACATCAGATGGTCTGGGCGAGAATGACTACCCTCCCCTGCCCTTGTAACCTGAAAGCGGCCCTGGGTGGCACAGGGCCCCTGAGCGCACAGCCCAGTACGGCGAAGAGCGGGCTGACGACCAGGCTGAACTTGTGCTTGATTGCAAGAACCTGGCTGGCAGAGAACCTGGACTCAGGTGGCCCGATGCTCAACTTCTGACCTTGATGCTACTGTGGGCGAGCAAGGAAATGGTTACGCACAGAGTAGGTAGGCACTTAAAGTTTGTTTGTGGAGTGAATAAATGCAAAGATAAGGTCTGAAGAGTTTAATTATGGGGAGCTAACTGGCCTAGAGAAGTACCCAGAGGGCAGATCAGGAGGAAAGGAAGGTCAGCGCCTGTCCTGGCCCCTCCGCAGGGCAGAAACCATTGCAAGACTGTCAACGTGTGTAAATGGGGACTCTCTTGGTTTCAGTGACAGGGCTGACCACAAGGGGAGGCATGAGAATTTCTGTAAGGAGAACAACCAACCAATTAAAAGAAGAAAAAAAACAAAACCCTGGCTTTCTGTAGATCAAACAAAGACTTTCTTTCTACAAGAAGGCTGAAGGAGGGGCACCCTAGATTAGAAGAAGGGCCAAGTTCCCGACGACGCTCTGAGCAGAGCAAGGGCCCCGTGGGAGTGGGGTGGGAGTCATTATAATTTGAACATTAAACGAACGACAGAGAATCTTGTCCCACTGCTCCAGGGCCACCACCACTGTCCGTAGGGATGGCCCCACTGTGCCCCCACAGTCTTCGCCGCTCGCCAGCTCCTGGCAGCATCTTCCTGAAATACTGTCCGCGCTGGCTTCTCCGGTGCTCTCTTAGTTTGCTCTTCTGCTCTTAAGGGGGGGTCTTCATTTTTTTTGTTGTTGTTGGTTCTCTACACATTTTGCTTCTCAATTTACATATTTTTCCCCCTGAGTGGCCTCAAATACTCCTATTAACTTTAATTACCATCTGTATGCTGACAGCTTTAGCGTCTGTCCCCAGCCCTCACATCTGTCCCCAGCCGAGCTTTCTCTCCCGAACCACAGACCTAAATATCCAAATTTCCATCCTGCGAGCAAAGCTTGCATGAAGCATTGGTGATGCCACGGGAATCTTCATATGCAGGGCATGTTAACATGTATAATTTTAGAGGTTAATTTGGCCATACTACCAAACCTATAATTATGCATAGTACCTGAACCTAACCTTCCACTTTCAAGTATCTATTCTGTAAAACATTGCACTTCTATATGAGACAAATAAAATAGTCAAGCACATAGAAGCAGAAAACAGTGGTGATTTCCAGGGGGTGGGGGAGTTGGGGAGACATTGTTCAGGGGGTATAAAGTTGCCGTGATACAAGAAGAATGAGTTCTAGAGATCTGTTGTACAACCTAATGGCTATACTTAACAATATGCTATTGTGAGCTTAAAATTTTCTTAAGAAGGTAGCTCTCATGTTAAGTGTTTTTACCACACATTTATACACAGAAGTAAAATGAAAGGACAGGGAAACTTTTTGCGGTGATGGATATGTTTATTCCCATGATGGTATCTTGAATGTGTGCGTATGTCCAAATTAATCAAATTGTATACATTAAACATGTACACTATTTCTTTGTATATCAATTATGCCCTAATAAAGTTGTAAAAAAAAAGAACTGGGAAAAAAATGTGTTAGAAGTGTGCAAAGATAGACATACAGGATATTTTTTTGGCAGAATCGTACAAGAGCGAAAACTGGGAAATAGTCTAAGTAACAACCAAACATGGGTAGTTAAATGAATTGTAGTACATGCCCACGATGCCCATCCATTCCACCTTGGGACTCAGGGCTTGGGAATATGGCAATGACATTCTACCTGCAAGCACTGGGACTATCTAAGATAGGAGTCAGCAAAACTATTTTTTGTAAAGAGCCAGGTAGTAGATATTTTAGGCTTTGCAGAACATACAGTCTCTCTCATCATTACTCTACTCTTTTCCTTGTAGTGGGAAGGCAACCAGAGGCAAAATATAATAAAACTTTATTTACAAAAACAGGAGGCAGACTGGAGCTAACATGGAGCCTGAAGTTTGCTGACCCCTGACTTAAGGGCTTTTTCTAGCCTCCACACAAGGCAGGTCAAAGGGCCAGTTAATACTCCGAGGGACAACCATTGTCCAGGGATAGAGAGGAGTTAGAGGGAAAACACTGCAGGTTCCTTGACCTTTGGAGGGAAAACAAATTTGAGATTCCTATTAAGATTAGTCTGAGCTGTCTATAGAAGCAACTTTCTCATTAGCATAACCTCAGTTGGCTCCCCCCTTCCCTGCCTCTTCCCTCCCTCCCTCCAGCAGGCTTCCTGGGATAACAACCCCAATGAAAAGCCTGAACTTACATTTTTGTCTCAAGATCCATTTCGGGGAAAACCCAGCCTAAGATAGGTGATAAAAGAAGTGACACTAGGAAGCAACCCCTTAGGATGGATTTCTGCAGTTGGGTCCCACTTCAACCACATGACACAAAGGACCCCATGTGCACTTCTGATGTTAAGGGGATTTGGTTGGAATTTTCATTATGCTGTAGATTTTACACATTTACTAGGATTCTTACCTGTGGTTTATTTGGGTAGAATAATAGGTGGAAGGGGATGCACACAGTTATTCAAAAGCTCTGGTGCTTGAAAGATATGTGCACAGTAGTGATTACAAGGATTATAAAGTTATGTGGTTTTTACTGCCATAGAAGCCCTACAGGAAGAAAATAACAAACTCAGGTCAACCAGTTACCCACTAAGGACATGGCAAGAATGCCAGAAGTCATCCATGGTAGTGTTTAAAGGGACTCTCATCCTCCGTAGGCAGAAGGCAGCCTGTGCTGAAAATTGGGCCTGAGGCTTTATTGTGAGAAGAGCAAACTTATAAAAGAGGCTGAATGCACAACCCAGGGTGCCCCCTTTTATTGCTGAGGACTTAGACTCCTCTGATTCCATAGATGGGTCAACAGAAGTGGCCTTCACCCTCTTGCTAGAGGAGATCAACCTTATTGCCTGGAGGACTCCTGAGAAGCACACCTTACAAAAGTAAGCTTGTCTTCTTCATGATCTGCCTCTGCTCGCTCTCATTGTATCAAGGACAATAACGAGGGTCGAGCTTTAGCGTGACGCAAGCAGCGCAGCGCTATTGCCGCTGTGAGAAGAAAGCGATGGCTTTCTGAAAGAGCATGGCTAACAGGCATTGCAGTGATTTGTGAGCATGTAGCTGGGCTCTGGAGGGTGCTGGACCAACAAGGATAAAATATAAGACGGAGGGCAGAAAGTTTATTGATAAAGACATGTCCTCCAATGACGGTACACTTACCATCCTGGGAGCTGGGCAAAATATATTACTGGAATGGTTTTTTTCCTTAAAACTTAGAAATAGGGATGTTTTACAGAAAATGAAGCAGAAATATTGGAAGCCCCTTGGCAGAATTTTGAGGGAGATGTTAATGGGCTCAGAGGTCTGCATGTTAGGATGAATCTTTAAGGAAAACCAGACAACTCAGCAGATGACTGACTATATTTCCTGGGAGGGCCCAAAGGAAAATTTCTTCATTAAAGGCATAAGGAATGTGCTAGTGAAGGGGGCCAGGCTTGAATTCCAGAGGAGCAGGTGTAAGGTGGTGGTTTGCAACCCTCAGAGGCGAGGTGGGTTTAATGGTCATAATGGACAGCGATGCTGGAATAGCAACCAGGGGCCTCTGAGCTGCCGGGCTCTGTGGCAAAGATGAATAGACCATGGCATTGCTGAGGGCAGGCAGCTGGGGAGCCAACCAGGGTATTTCCTGACTTACATAATCAAAATTATGCAAGAGCAAAGGACTGGATTGCTAGAATTAGCTGCTCAATGGAATATAATACTCCCTCATCTAGATTTCAGATCTGAGTCAGTTCCCAGATAAAGAATACTATGGCTGAGAGACTAACCCTCTTGCAGAAAATCCTATGACGCCTCAGAAAAGATACATGGAACTTCTCCCAGTTCTTCTCCAAAGGGACCTACCCTGCAGAAAGAGAAACAGCCACACAGTCTACACTGCACTTTGTGCACCGCAGGAAGGGAATCACCCAGCTAGTTCAAGGGCTGTTGGATCAGAGTCTGAGCTGACACTACAACCAGAGAAAACTTAGAGGGGGTGTGTTAAAACCAAGTGATAAATGGAGTCTTGGCCCAAGTCCATTTCATAAATGCCAACAAGTCTGCCACTGCACACTGTGATAGTTTTCATGGTTTCTGAGTGCTTAATTGGGTTGAATGTACTTAGCAGCTGGAAGAAATCTCACACGTGTTCCTGACCTGCAGAGTGAAAACCATTATAATAGAAGGGCCAAGTACAAGCCCCTGAAACTGTTCACCATTCCAGGCAAGATAGCAAATTAGACACAAAACTTATCCCAGCTGACATGGCAGAAAGTGATGCTACACTAACAGACTGAAAGGTTGCAGAGGTGTTGGCTCCCACATCTCCATTTACTTCACTCCCGTAACTCCATTTCCTTGCAAAAACCAGGTGGATCATAAAAAATGATGGTAAAACACTCTAAGTATAACCAAATGGTAGACCCAACTGCCGCCGCTTTGTTAGGCATTTTAGTGTACTTACTGGAATAGATCTACACAAATATAGGCTCTTGGTGTGTAGCTATTGCATCGCATTGCATTGCATCAAGGGATAAGCCCCACACGTAGGTGTGGGCAGAGACCAGAGTGCTGCCACGCTACAACCCAACACGGTGTGGCTCTAAAACAATGGTAGGGAATATCCTCTCAGGGGGCAGAGCTTAGAGTCGTATACCAGGCCATTAACTCTGCATGGAAAGAGAAGTGGCCTGAGGTAAGGATGTATACAGACTCCTTAGTGGTGGCAAATGTCTTGGCTGATTGTCAGGGGCCTGGGGTGGAGGGGACAGGAAAACCATAAACAAGGAATCTGCGGAAAGGTAGGACCTTATGGATAGACACAGTGGACACAAAGCACATGGTTCCTTGTGTCTCCTGCCAATGACAGCTAGAAAGCATCTACCACTTGCAAGTCACCGAAAAGCCAAGTGGATGGGTTGACTTGTAGATGAGATTCAGCCTCTGTCCTCAGCCACCCAGTGCCTATAAAATGAGCCCATCATCCATAGTGAAGGCTCTTCATGGACCTCCCCACATGAGCTTGCAATCTTCAAGGCTGAACCAGCTACTTCAGCTGCTGCTGGTTGTTCTGGTCTGAGAGCAGCCCAGCCCAGCACTGAGCCTGGGGTTGTCAGAAGACCAACAGCCACTATCCAATGACAGATGGAGATGGGACCTTGCTTCCTAGATCTTGGGTGGGATGATTTGGAGGCATGTTCCATACTGTCTCCCAGACGCCCCCAGTGGGACGGAGTCCTGGTTGCCCACAGTAGGCACCTGCTCATTAGCGCACCTTGCATTGCTTCCTCCTTTTCCAGTCTCCGTCCTCCCCTTCCCATGCTTCTTGGGACCACCCGCCAAATAAGCCCCTTGTACTCTAACTTTTTTCTCGAGATCTGGTTCTGGGAAAACCTAGCCTAGAATACCTTTTAAGCACTGCCCTGGGAGAGCATTGTTTCATAAAAGTGATGTTCCCCTCAGAATTATTTAATATTTCAAGCATACATGTGTATTCAACAAAAGTTCTCAGTAATGCAGAATTATTTTTCCCACTGCATATCAGCCACAGGAGTAAAGGCCAGTAAGCGCTAAAAGGAGAAACTGGCTTTTCTCAGGTTGTGTTCACTTAGTGAACTGTTTACTCCTCCCAATCTCTCTCTCTCTCTCTCTGCTGCTGTTTCACATTAGAGCAGATAACTCTGGTCCACAGTGGCAGAAGAAAGCATGCCAGGAAGGCCGCAAAGGTGCTAAGGAGAGCCTCATAGCCAGGTTTTGTGCAAACATCAAGGTGGTTGCAGGTGCCCTGAAAGAAACCTGCGGGGGGGAGACAGGGTGGTATGAACTTCCACTCTGGAAGGAAATTAGAGGCTGGTGGGCGTGCTTTACCACAGGACTGCGTGCCGTGAGGGTCTGCGGCCAGATCCACATCCTGACTCCAGGGAATGGCGAGAGAAGAGATCCACTTTGTCAACGATTCAGCATTGGGAGTGCATTTTTCAGGGCCTGTACTACAGTGATCCCAAGTGGTGAAGACAAAGTCAAAGCTTCCGTTTCCAGAAAAATGGACTGAGTGTACAAGTGTGTCCACTCATACACAGGCAGTCTGTGTTTGCGTGTGCTGAGAGGGAAGGAGGTACAAGGTAAGTTTTAATATGTGTGTATGCTCATTAACAGTGAATTTTGTTAAAAATTATTATTTATATACATTAGGAGGTAGTATATTATGGGCATAGATTCATTCTGCATTTTACCTTTCTATATTTTTTTGTGTAGTTTAAATTTTTTATAAGTGTCTTTTTCTTTATAATCAGATAAAAAAAAAATCTCTGCTTCTCTTTTTTCCTTGAAGCTACCTGACAAAGAGAAAGAGGAAAAGAAGAAAAATTAAATACTTGATGAAACGAGGACATGCTCATAACTTCAAGCTACAATTTACTAGTAAGGGCTAATAATACACACAGGTAAAATCCCTCACGGTGAGGAAGGCCTCTTGTTCCTGAGGTTTGGGGCCGCAGTGGGCAGAGCCTGGGATTCTCAGGGAGGTAGTGATTGGGCCCAACGCTTTGAAACGTACGCTGGCTCGCTGGCTCCCACGCTCCGGGGGTGCGGACAGCTGAGAACGCTTCCCTGCGAGTCCGTACTGTGGAATGAAGGGAGACGGGGCCGCGTGGGAAATTCCGCACACCCACCACCTTGGTGAACAGCCCGCTGTCGCAGAGGAGACAGCAAAAGGCCGGAAGCATATTGAAAGCTGCCACTCTGAACTGCTGGAGAAAATTAAAGGCTGGGTCACCCTTGCCGAAACAACTGTGACGTTCGGAGTTCCCCCGTGGCCCGGGAAGCTGCCTGTCTCCGGCAGGAGAAAACGCAAAGGGAGGAGCGCTCGGAGACAGCGCCCCGACTCCAGGCTGCTCCCTGGCGCCCGCAGCCCTGCGGCCCGGCTCCCGGTCCTCGTCGTCCTCCCGGCTCACGCAGGAGGAAGGAACTGCACCCCAGGACGGCAACGCTCGAAAAGAAAACAACCGGACCCACGTGTGGGCGGGGAGGGGGACCTAACAAAAGACACACGGCGGAAAAAGAGAACCGAGCAGATACAAATTCTGACCAGAGCTCTACATGAAATAAAAGACGTCATGTTCTGCATGAAACAAAACCTCAAAGGTACACGGACTCAGGAAAGAAATAAGAAAACAATAGAAGGGGATGGAAAGTGCACTTGTAAAACCCAAGAAGTAAATTAAACAATTTCAGAAATGATGGTTAATACCAAAAGAAGTAAAAAAGAAAACTAGATAATGCAGAGACATAGGCAGGAACATGGAGAATGAGATTAACAGTATGGAGCAAAATTAATTTGAAAATAATTTAAAAGAAAAAGAAAAAATGATAAAACATATCAGGGAAGCCTTTAAAGATAAGATGCAAAATCTTCAGCGCACCTGTAAGATTCCTCCCATGGAGACTAAGAGGCTGACGAATATCTCTACCAGCAACTAAATCATGTCCTAATAAAGTCAGGGGAGAGTTCCAGTTAGGAAAAAATTAGATCTAGACACACTGTATAGTCGTTATATGTAGTATATATGATACATATGTAGTGTATATATATTACACATACATGTAATGTTAAAAAAAACAAAATGCAATAGAGTAAATGTGAAAATCTAATTGGCTTATTTAAACAATTCGTGAATTGGGCAGCATCCCATCTAGCAACTAGAAGGCCATTCCCAGGGGTTATGCAAAATAGGAGGTCCCAGGACCTTCTGTAGGAAGAAGGGTGGGGCTGGGACACTTTGGGGGCGGGGGTGGGGGGGAGAGAACGAGAAAGATTTTTATCATGCAGATTGCCTCTTTTTTCTATGGGAGGATGGAGAAGGTCCATGTGACAGATTACCGGTGCTTGACTAGAAAATTCCAGAATGGGAAAGAATAAAACTGCAATTAGATCAGGTATTAAATCTGGTTTTGGTATCATGGGATTTTAGCATGAGTAACTCCATATTGGGCCTGTGGTTTTCTCTTTAACACTATTGATGCATGCATGGCACATTACCCCCAAACTCAGTCACTTTAAAAACCAAAATCTATTATTGTATAATTTCTGTAGCTGGTGGCTCTGGCTGGGGACCTCTAATGAGGCAGCAGCCATGGGCTCAGTCAGAGCTGCAGTCATTTCAAGGCTTGACTAGGGAAGGAGTTACTTCCAAGCTCATCACGTGGTTCTTGGTGGAATTCAGGTCCTCGGGAGCCGGCAGACTGAGCGCTTCAGTCCTTCTCTGGCTGGAGGCCGTGCTCAGGCCCTGGCCACATGGCATTTTCATTAAGCAGCTCAGGACATGAGAGCTGACTTACCAGGGTGAGAAGCACCAGATAAATATAGGATGTCTAATTGTTTGAATTTCATATACATGATGACTAGTTCTTGTGCATGCCCCAAAGATGAAATGAGACACACTTACACTAAAAGATTATTTGATACTTATGTGAAATTCAGATTTCCCTGAGAATGCTGTCTAGTTTCTAAGTCTGGCAACGCTGCTCAGGATGAGTCAGCAAGGGAGCTAGAGAGCATGAGAGAGGCAGAAGCCACGGTGTTCTTGGAACTTGATGTTGGAGGTGATATCCCCCTGCTTTTGCCACATCCTATTTGTCAGAAGTAAGTCACTGGGTACAGCTCATGCCCGAGGGCTGGGGATTTTACAGGGATTGAATGCTAAGAGGAGGGGAGCACTGTGGGCCACCTTAGAGGTGCCTAATGCGCCCTCCCAAACACACACACCAAAAGAAGACCAAGCCATACACAAGGATTACATCGAAAGAAGGCATGTGCTGAAATAATCGACAGCAACATTCAAAGCTGCAAAATAATGTCTGTGAATTCTTGGGGTGGTGAGTACGGGGGTGTAGTCACTGAAATTCAGCTATAAAGGCCACAGAAATATTTGCACATCCTCAAAAGCTCAGGGTGTAAAGGCCTCGAGCATTTCCTAAAGGAACCCGTAACCCTGGAAGACAATGGCCAGCTCTCCGTGAGGTGAATGTAGTCCCAAAGCAAAAGGATTGCTCCGTGCCTCAGTGTGGAATGCGAAACTACAGGTAGATCACTATGGACAATTTACAATAATAGAATCAACCAAACGCATGAGCTGAAATGTAGGAAGAAAGTAGGGGTCATATGTGTGGGTTGACTTCCTTGTTTTTCACAGAATGCTATTCTAGTAGGGAGGGATGTCAAAACGTAGTATACAGAGGTGACACATAAAATAATAGGGTTACACACATGTCATTATAGTTATCAGGCTAATCACAAGGGAAATTATAAGAGAATATACCAAATCAAATCAGGTGTTACGAGAATCAGGGGCAAAGAAGTTATAGGAGACGGGGAAGTATACTAAGGCGTACCAAGTTCCTTATCTTATGTAGTGAATGGGGGCCATTAGATACTGTTTGAAGGTGAAACTCGAGAAAATATTGTAGGTAGCCACTACAAAACAAAAAAAAAATGTTTATAACCTTCTACATTACCAGGAGGGAAAGGTGGTTAAAAGAAAGAAAACAAATACTACAAAGTAGAAGTTTCTTTCTGCAGCATTAAGAATAGAAAGGATAAAAAAAAAAAAAAACCCAAAAACAAGATGACAAGAAGGTAATTTGTCTCATCAATAAATTTAAGTCAAATAAACTCACTTCTTAAAATCTTTTATTTTATTAAATATTAGCAGACTGTATCAAAAAGCAAAACTCAAGGGAGGTATATAAAGTAAAATGTATGAAGAATTAAAAATAGCATAATCAATGAAATAACACAGGTATATAAATAAATAAATATGAAAAAATTATTGCATTGGGCAAGGATGAGTTTTTATAATAATAAGGGTATAGTTTCTAACATAATTAATGTCCTTCATGAATTGTTATACATTAAACAGCAAAGCATCAGTATTCATATGGCAAATTGGAGATTTTAATACAGCTTTCTTGGTGCTTGTTAAGTGAAGTAGGACAAAACCACACAGTGACAGAGACACCCCAAACAACACATAAAACAAGGTGCATGTCATACAGAAGAATATGTCGGAGTCAAAAGGAAAAAAACTCTATTCAAGCGACCATGGAATACTTCAGAGTAGAAATAAAAAACAAAACATGTTTCCTGAACACAAAGCAATAAACATATAAAATAACAATGAAGTAAAAGATAAAAAATAGGCCTTACTATCAAGAAAATTTAAACTCTCTAACAACCCTTGTGCCAAGAGAAAAGCAAAACCAAATTTGTAATATATCTGCAAAATAAGGAAAATTTAAAAAGATTACATCAGTCTTGATCAGTAAAAGCAGTCTGTTTCTTCACAACTGTATCTGGTCACGCCATCTGGTCACTTAAAACTACTTAATGGTTGTCCATCGCTTTTAGAATGAAATCTGAACTCTGTAAGGCCTTTCATGTTCCATGTATGTGATGGGAAGTCTCTAAGATGACCCTCCCATAGCACGTGGACTGGACTTGGAGACTTCCTTCTAGCAAATAGACTGAGGCAAAAGTGATGGATGTCACTTTTGAGATTAGGTTTTAAAAAGGCCCAGGTTCTCTCTCTCTCTCCCTTCCTCCTCTTCCCTCCCTCTGAGGAAAGCCAGTAGCCGCACAGTAATCAGCTGCCGTATTGTAAATAACCCAAGAGAAAGACGCACATGGCAGGCTACTGATGGCTCTGGCCAGTGGCACCTGGGACCCTGACACCTCCCAGGAGTTGAATGAGTGAGCATGGAAGTGGATTCTGCCCCTTCTGAGCCTTGGGAGGACAGCAGCTCCAGCCAACACCTTAATCACAGCCTTGTAGTGGACCCTGAGGCGGGGCACCCAACTAAGCAATGCTCAGATTCTTGACCAACAGAAACTGGGAGATGACACATGCTGGTTTAAGCCGCTCAGCTTGGGGTAGTGACCTAGGGAGCAATACGTGACTAACATATCACGTCTCTTTCTTGTATCACCCTCCTCATACCCACTTGAATCCTGAGACGCCTCGCAGTCTATCCTATTGCTCTGCTTCCGCTACTGCAATCCCTTTGCACATGTCATTCCTACTGCCTTAAGTGCTTCTCCCATTCCAGATTTGCTCAAATTCATCCTTCATAGCTTAGCTCAACAGTGCCTTCGCTGTACTCCTGGACAGCGAAACCTCCATATTATAGGTTTCCTTCTGCACGGCATTTGTCAACATTGTAATTTCAAAATTATTCGGTAATTATTTGATGAGTGTCCACCTCCTCCCTTGGTAGATGATAAGTTCTCCAAAGACCGCGGTCCTGCAGCTCCCCCATCGCCGTTGGTCCAGCCCCCATCGCGGTGCCAGGCCTCTTCCCCGACACGCTGTCTCTCCTACGGTTGTTCATTCTTCCAACCTTAGTTAATTCGCTAGTCCAGTGGTTGGACGCACATTCACTTTCTTTCATCTCTCTCTCCCTCTTCGATTAAATTTTCACCTGAGGACATTTTTTTCATTGTTTTTTAGAGAGAGAGAAACATCAATGTGAGAAACATTGATGGGTTGCCTCCTGGACGTGCCCTGACCGGGGATTGTATGCACCCCGACCGCAGCCCAAACCCACAAGCCAGGTATGAGCCTGACTGGGAACTGAACCCACAACCTTTTGGTTACAGGACAGTGCTCCAACCAACTGAGCCACACCAGCAAGGGCCCTTTCTTTCATTTCTTGTCCTGATTTTTGGATCTCTCTTTAGAAAACATAAGAGTCCCTTATCGCTGATAGGGAGAATTAATTATAGGACAGGGAGTCACAAACACACAATCTGTTTGATTTGAAGTGATCCTTCCCTGGTATTCCTTCTAGTAAGAGACCTGCCTCCCCTACAGGCACTTGGGGTTTAGGAATAATGAAACCACTTCCCTTCATGCCAGGAAAACTCCCTGTGTCCTGTGCCCAAAGCGGGGGCCAGTGTGAGCGCCGGGACACTCCGCATCCGGCCCCAGTTGTCCCTCTCTCCTGCTAAGTCCCCTTATATGTGCTACTGCCCAGTCCAAGCCTGCCCAGAGCTGGCTCAGAGACCTGGACCCGGAGCTCTGATCTCCCCAAGTGGTGCTTTGGCCCCAGATACTTGTGCATTTACCAGCCTGGCTCCAGATCAGGCACAAATACATTTTTGATTCATAGTACGGTTTTGTTACTATGATGTTATTCCTTCTAAGGCATGTAAATGCCCAGATATTACTGAGGGACCTAAACATTAGGAACAACAGAATAACAATTACAGTAATTACTACTTAATAGATGGCAAACACCTGGTATGCCCACTGTAGGGCTTTTTGGCGAAGCTGAATAGGAAATGCAGCATAAGCCTCTTGCTGCCTTCCTCCCTGCACGTAATATGATTAAGTTTTCAAAGCAGGCCCCAAACTATTCACCCAATAGTAGACGCAGAGATGAGAAAGAGAGATTTTGCCAGTCTGTCTTGCCACCAGAAGAGTCAGCTCATGGGTGCTCAGCTTTGAACTCATAGTCAATCTTCCTGGTAGTAACTCTGGCCTCGTGGTTTTATTCATTTATCAATTATTTACTAAGCACTTGATGTATGTCTGGTAGTATTCTAAGCACCGGGGATACAACAGGACACAAAAAATCGTTATCCTCACTGAGCTTACATAATTATGGGATAAACAGACTACAATCAAGTAAGCTAATATGAAATAATTAAAATTGATTTTTAAAAACTTAGCATGGCACTATGCTGCTCCACAACTGATAAGGTGCTGGAACACCTTGGATTGCGTGTAAAGGACTTTCAGAGAGAAATTTGATCTAGAGCTGCTGAATGAGAGACAGTGTGTGGGGAGCCAGAGGAGAGATGTTAGAGCAGGAATGTCACGTGCAAAGGTCCTGGGGCAGGGACGACTTCAGCACCTGCTCTCAGAGCCAGTGGAGCCAGAGGCAGGGGGCGAGAACACGAGTTCCGAGGGCGATGCTGGAGGAGGGTTAACACCAGGTCATGCGGGGCTGACGAGGCCCTTACGCATATGAACAGGACGTCAGAGTTCATTCTAAGAGCACTGGGAAGCCCTTGGAGAGTGTCCAGCAAGAAAGTGAGCGAGATAAGTAAGCCAATCTGACTTATCTCTTAGCAGGATTACTCTAACTGTTGTATAGATACTAGAGTGTAGGAACAGAAGAGAGGGCACTTGAAAAAGCTGGAGCAGAAGCGCAATTCGTTCCAGACCCTGAGCAATTGGAAGTGGCAGGGATGGAAAAGCTGGCTGCTGAAGAGGAAGGCACGCGGAGAACACCCTAAGGACGCCACACGCCTCCGGAACTGTTAGAACTAATCAACAAAGTCAATAAAGTCGCAGGATGCAAACTCAACACGGGATACAAACTCAAGAATCAGCTGCATGTTTTGCACTAATAATGAATGATCCAAAAAGGAAATTAAGAAAACAATCTCATTTACGGTAGCATCAAAAGGAATAAAATGCTTAGGAATAAACTTAACCAAGGAGACAGGAAAACGTGTACACTGAAAACCACATAAAATTGATGCGAGAAATTAAAGAAGACATAGACAAATGGAAAGACATCCTGTGTTCATGGAGTGGAAGGTTTAATATTATGAAAATGTCTAGCCTGAGCTGACTAATATATCACCTGGGCGGATAATAACAGAGGAGAGAGTATGAGGTTACGAAATCTGTGTTAATCAGCTTTCGCTTCACTTCTGCAGCAATTCATGTCGATTCCCCTACGTGACTGTCTTTCTGTCCTTGTCTCTCTCTGCTGCTTTATGACTTCATTTATCCTCCACTCTGCCCTGGCTTTTCTTCTTTTTTGTCCTCTGGATTATACTCTTTATTTACTTAGGGCTTTTCTGAGTGACACTATTTTACTTCTCGCAGAGAGAGACAGGGGAGGGAAAGAGTCAGACGGTGCGCAGGGCGGGGCCGGGAAGGGTGGGCGGGGCCGGGAAGGGTGGGCGCGGCGAGGAGGCAGGCCGGAGCTGGGTGCTCCCGGGAAGCCACAGGCAGCGCGGGGGGCCTCCTGCACCTCCTCAAATGGCACAAGGAGTCCCAGGGAGGGCAGCTGCTGTTTCCTAACAGTTATGAGTCAAGTTCCAAGATTGGGAATGATAGGTTCTCCTGTGTTTGTGTTATAACTTACAGTCAATGTTATTTTGTATTAGTTTCAGGTGTACAGCATAGTGATGAGACAGTCATACACTTTACCAAGTGTTTCCCCTGATATTTCCAGTACGCACCTGGCACCGTACATAGTCATTACAATATTACTGGCAATATTTCCTACGGTGCACTTGACTTCCCCGTGGCTATTCTGTAACTGCCATTTTGTGCTGCTTGGTCCCTTCACCTTTTTCCCTCATCCCCTCAACCTCCATCCCCTCGGGCAACCATCAGGCTGTCCTCTTATCTAGGAGTCTGTTTCAATTTTGTTTGTTCATTTATTGTGTGCTTTAGATTCCACATATGAGTGAAATCATATTGTATCTGTCTTTCTCTGACTGGCTTACCCATTTAACATCGTACTGTCTCGGTCCATCCATTTGTCGCAAAGGGTAAGACTTCATTCCTGTTTACGGCCGAGGGAGGTTTTCACATCTGAAGGGGAACCCCCCCAGCAGGGTAGATGCTCCAGAACTTGGACCTGGCCCCGCTGTCATCACCCGCCAAGAGGCCAGAGGGAACCCTGGGGGGGACTTGGGGAGCTGGTGGCCCTGTGAGGAGAATGCTATGGCTGTCTTCTCTGTCATGCTTCCCTTCTCCCTGCATCAGGAGACAAATTGCACCAAAGGAACTACTGGCCGAGACTGAGGTGTCCACAAATGACCCAAGTCTGGAGACCTTGTTACAGTTGGGCACCTGCTCTTCTCTGCTCCTGTGAAGGCGGTGGGTGCGCTGGGCAGTCTGCTGGAAGGCGAGGGTGGGTGGTGGGGAGGAGGGAACAATGAGCAGCAGAGTGGCCAGCACCCGTGGTCCTGCCCTGGCAAGAATGTGAAGGACCCCAGGGTCCTGGCCTGAGCAGCCTTGTTGCGACCCTGTCTGGGATGGCTACTGGGCATAAGGGATCCCTGAGCAGCAAGAACTTTTGTCACCAAAGGAGCAGACACTGAGGGAAGCCCAAAGAGGTCAGCCAGAGTTTACCCCCACCTAAGGCCCCTCATGGCTTCTCTCAAAGAACTCACACATTTGTCCCCCACCCTCTCTTCTATGCCGGACAGGACAAAGCCACCAGGAGCCACCAGGACAACTGAGAGAGAGCTACTGCAGCATCAACTACCTTAAAAACAACAACAATAACAACAAAACCTTGGCTGGTATGGCTCAGTGGACTGGCCAACGGCCTACAAACCAAAAGGTTGCAGGTTCGATTCCCAGTCAGGGCACATTTTATTTCCAGGTTTCAATTTCCACCCAGGAAACAAGGTTGTGGACCAGTTCCCCAGCTGGGGACATGTAAAAGGCAACTGATCAATATTTCTCTCCCTCCTTTCTCCCTCCTTTTCCCTCTCTATGAAAATAAATAAATAAATTTAAAAAAAAGTAAAAACAAAAACTTGCTTCCTCCTCCCCCCACCTTTCATGCAAATCCCAACACACCAGAGGAAAAGGAAGGAGGAGTAAAAAAAAGACGTCTTTGTACTCGTTCACACTAAGGACCAACCATTTCTGAAGGGACGAAGAGGTGAGCACAAATTGGAATGCGATTAAGTCACATTGGACTCTTCAATATTAGAAAGTAATGTGAAAACTAAGAGACACACAGAAATAAGAGACGCACAGAGGAAATTTGACATAGCATTTTGAAAAAAGTAATGGACAGAAAAACAAATTTGTATTTTTCCTCCAAATAGCTCAAGCCTGGTTAAAATTAGAGTAATAATAAAGCTAATGACAGTTAACATCGATGGAGTGCTAACTATGTGCACAAAATTGTCACCTGGCTTTGACATGGATGCCACGTCGAGAACAGCCCAGGGGGCACTGAGGACCCACAGCAGGCACCCCTGTCCCAGAGATCACCCTCCACCCCAGACTTATGCTATGCAGCTGCCACTTCCCCGGCAAGGTCTGGTGGCGCACGGGTGGCCTCACGGGGCTACAGGTATATGGCGAAAGCTGAAGCCTGAGGCAGCCGGAACCTCTGGCTCGGACCGCCTCATCTCCTTCTCCCAGTGTGCCGGGACATCATTGTATTTCTGGGATCTGTGGTGTGAAAAAAGTATGGGAAACAGCGCTCCTGGGGACTCAGGGACTGAACCAACAATGACACACCTGCTCTGGAACAGGTGCTCTGCGTGCCACACACAGTGTTGGGAGGATCACACGTGTCCTCTCTTTTGATTCTCCTAAACACCCAAGCGAGAGACTGCTGGTGTCACTGACAGAAAGAGTTCGTCCGCCTGGCGCCAGCAGAGCCAAACACAAAGCGCCGAGAACTGCAGGGGAGAGAGGCAGGCGATTTTATTATGAATGGCGCCACCCAGAACAGGAAAGGCCCGACCCCCCAACCCAGGTGTCGGGCAGGTTTTTAAGAGGCATGGGGAGCAGGTATGTGGAAGCACCTGGTGGGGCGAGTTTAATTGGAGGAGCATAGAGCTTGGCCATTTATGATAAGCAGTGCCAGCACCAGAGCTTCCTGAACAATGGACCTTCACTTCTGAAAGGCGTTTGGTGTTCAAGTTCCAGTTCTGTCCTGGTCCTCTGGTTCCGTGGCGGAGGGGGAGGGCAGGGCGGCAAGGGGAAGACTACGGTCCAAAGCAGCTGGAGGTCAAAGCTCTCTCTCGTGCCCATGCTTCAGCTGCATGACTTGCAGTTTTGGTCTGTTATCTCTGAAAGCAGCTCAGTATCTCATTGAACAGGACAGGAGCATTTTGAGCTGGTTCTGCGGGTACAGTGGCTCCGCCCTTCAGTAAGGACATCAGGCTCAGAGAGGTTAAGTAACTTGCCCACAGCCATGTGTTTTGTGTCCAGGTCTTAACTTACAAAGGTGACTGAGTGATGATGCTGAGAGGTCAATGCCATTGAAAGAAAAGCTTAGGGTAACTCCCACTCCCCTTGGAAACAAGAGGCAAGCCCATCGGGTGGGCCAGGCCTCGGGAGGAACGCAGTGTTTGGTCAGGAAGCAGAGGCGGGAGTGAGCGGAGGTTGAGGCCACTGTCTTTACTGAGGGTGAATCAAGGCAGGGCAAGGTGGACAACTGAGAGCTGGCTAGGCTGAATAATTGTAGTGGGCCTCGGGCTACTGGGGCGGCCCCTTTGCCTGCTAGGTGGCCGTGGGGTGATTGAGGCTGATGAATGACTGTTGCCTGCTGGCTTGAAAGAGCCTGAGAGAGAGAGAGAGGAGAGAGAGAGAGACCGAGTGAGAGAGAGGAGCTGGGCTTAGGATTGGTTAGTTTGCGCATCAGAGACCTGCTCCCCGCTGAGTCCTTTGCTCTTTCTAAAAACTGGCCAGCCAGAAATATTTTTTGAAGATGTCAAAACATCATACTACACAGAAAAAATTCTTAAATGATTACTACGCCATGAAGCTAGAGAGAGTGGGAGCTGGGTTCCGAACGCAGGACTTCTCACTTTACCATCTTTATGCCAGGAGGCTGCCCCTGTCACCGTGGGGATGGAGGGTCACAGCCAGGTTCCTGAGCTGACTGTGGCTGAGGCTGAGCAATAGCTCAGGTAGGCCTGCAGGGCAGGAGGGGAAAGGGCCAGGGATCAGCACCGCTGTGGGCGCAGCAACAACTGCTGCGAGAAGCTACATGCGCACCTGTCAGTCCAAGCAGATCTCTGAAGGGGCCGATGGTGCATAAGATGTAGAAGAACTTGAAGGTAAGAAATATCCAGGACCTGTGTCCAGTGGGAAATCTCTTTACTTGGTGTCTGGGATTTTCTATGGTTTATATGGAGTGGAAGCGAGCCTTAAAGGAAAGAACCAGGTACCAGTGGCTCTTGCAAAAAACCTGCAGCAGCTTCTGGTGAGCAAACCCTGAGGTCTCACATGGAGGGAAGAGCAGGGGCAAAGAGAGGCAGCTTGTGAAGCCCTCCTAAGGTTAGGTTGCGGGATCTGCTCTCCTTTTATGCTCCAACTCTAATGCGGTAAGAAGTGAGTAGTCACACAGAAGAGCAAAACCAGAACCTGCTGCCATCCCGTTCACAATCAAGGGCCCAGAGAATAGTCCAAATTAGAGAAAGACTGAACTGCATTTCAAGGGGGCAACTAGCAGATTCTAGCTGGTACGACTGACAGGTAATGGAGGACCTTTACCTTTGCTTTTGTGACTTGGAGTCAAGTGGAAGAGGTCCAGACATCCAGGCTGCATTACTTTAAACGTTCACACATTCACATGCACACACACACATACACACCACTTACACACAGTCACACGACCATTTTTCCCGCCCCAGATCCTGCAGTGACTACGGAGGGCCAGCCAAAGGGAGAGCCACATGGTGGACCAATTTACACAGGCAGCTTGAGAATAATATAGATTTACACCAATATTCTCTCTTGCTGTTATCTTTTTTTAATATACATTTTAAATTGAACTCATTGATGTGACATTGGTTAATGAAACCATACAGATTTCAAGCGTAGGACTCAATAAAACCTCATCTGCGCTCTGCCTCACGTGCCCGCCACCCGCGGGCCGGTCTCTTCCAGCCCCCGTGCCCCCCTCCGTTGCCCACTTCCCCTTCCCCTCGCCCTTTCCCGCTGGTGATCCCCATACTGTTGTCCATGTCTATGTGTCATATATACACATTTTTTCTTAATCCCTTCACCTTTTTTCACCCAGTCCCCCAGCTCCCCTTCCCTCTGACCAATGTCAGTCTGTTCCATGTACCTATGCTTCTGTTTCTATTTTGTTAAATTATTTTTTTAAAGATTTATTAATTTATTTTTAGAGAGAGAGGAAGGGAGGGAGAAAGAGAGGGAGAGAGACATTGATGCCAGAGAGCACATTGACTGGTTGCCTTTCATGTGCAGCCTGACCAGGGATTGAACCAGCAACCCAGGCATGTACCCAGTCAGGGAATTGAACTGGTGACCTTTCACTTTGCGGGATGATGCCCAACCAACTGAGCCGCCCCAGTCATGGCAAATTGTTTTGTTGATTAGATGCCACATATAAGTGAGATTGTATGGTATTGTCTTTCTCTGACTGGCCTAGTTCACTTAGCATTATACTCTCCAAGTCCGTCCACACTGTCACAAAAGGGAAGGCTTCCTTCCTTTTTACTATGGCTGAGTAGTTTTGAAGACTTACTCTTACCTTCTGCAGACAGCTCCTGTTTTTTCTTTTCTCTCTCTATTCATTCACTCAATCACTTATTCTTTACATACCAATTGAGTTCGTTTTTTGACGTTCCAGGACTCATGCCGGACTAAAAAGACAAATAAGAGACAATACCCTTCTGTGGTGGGGAATTGGCACTTGGTTCCAGGACTGTTCCACTTTCGGCCACGCAAACATGACTCTGGCCGGTAGACGTTGTGTTATTTGTCATGCAAATGTAATTTCGCTTTGAACAATTTTTGAATTGATGATCAAGCTTGTTCTTTTAATCATAAAAGCATGGCACACACGTGTGTGCACACACTATATAATTTTCTTCGTTCCCAAACACAGGCATTCTGCCAAACACCGATGGCGGTGGCCGTCCACCTTCGAACTTAATTAACAACACGTGTATTTAAATAAATTTGATTTATAGTGCCAGTATTCATTTTCATGGTTTGGCTCTTCTTCCTTTTCTTTCACTTCAGCATCATTTCAGGCTTTGAGAGTCTGAAGTGACAGAAAAGCCAGGATATCAACAGCCAGCATTCAAGAAGCACTCATTTTTTGCCAGGCACTGTTTTGTTTTGTTTTGTTTTTAACATTTTTTATGTATTACTTCATCTAATCATGACACCACCACCAGAGGGTTTATCACTCTGTTTAATGTATGAGAAAACTGAGGCACAGAGAGGTTAACTTGCTCAAGGGCATCCAACATGTAATTTGGCAGAGCTGAGATTGAAACCAAAACCCCAGACCCACGTTGCCTGTCCCTGGAGCCTGTTACTTGGCCACTATGCTACACTGTGTCGCAAAGCGGGATTATGGTAAATGCTGCCAATGGAAAGACTGAAGGGCAAAGTAGCCCAGACACTGGCAGAATTGAAAGATTTCTCCTTAACGCAAGCAGAACACTAAAATTAGAGTAATTTGACAGATAGAGCTGCAGCTTAGTGGGAAGTTATTTTTACTTGTCAAAAGAAAACATTTCCCATGTACACGGATGCTTACTGCGGTTACGCACACTACATAAACCTCCGAATAAAGCCTCTATGATTTTAGGTCTTTCACAGTTATACAATTTAAAAATTAAAGAAGAATCAAATAGAAAATGAATCCAAATTCCTAACATAAAGGTCACGGGCGAGATGACACCTTGCTGAAACGAAATCACTTTACCTAGAGTGACAATGGTCCTACCTGCCACCGAAAGGTCCTTGTGAGCCTACCCATCTCGCCCGCCTTGTGCCATGGGGTCCCTGCCTCCTACTGCTCCCCTCCATGAGGGCTTTGGGAGGAGCCCAGGCGCCACATGGCCTTGCCATTGTTCTTAGTGACCTGCGCATTATGGGACTGCACTGAAATTACAGGACTCCTAAGAAAGAGAAGAAATGTAACAAAATGAGCTTTGCTGACGTTCTCATCGGGGCTGATGTTATTGAGCCTGGCACACAGTTTTGACAAGCTTAGTTATCTGGTGTCTCAATCTATAGCAGATTGGAAGCAGCAAATTAAAAGAAGGGAGAGACACCGCCACAGGCAAGGAGACTGAAAATAGTGAGAAATGCCAGCTGAGCGCAAGAGAGAACAGTATCAATCATGGGCCATTTAACATCAGCCTGAATTGCCCCAAATACAACGGGTCCCATTATAGAACAATATAATAATTGGACTCCCAGTGATCACTCTGAGTCATAAAAGAAAGCTTAAGTGGTTCTTTCATGCTACATAAGATGTCAGAAAATGTAAGACGCATTTGTCAAAAAGGTTCATTGAAATGATTTAAGTAAGAAACGGTTTCAGTTCTTAAAGGGCAAGCCCCCTGCCCCCAAGCTGGCTCATTCAGAAGAGACATATTTCTGAGATATTGTAACAATGAAGAACTTGCCTGAGTCTCAAAGCACGTGAAGAGATAGGTATAGGACTCAATCTGACTTCAGCAGTGAGTAACATCAGGCCACAAAGCCTTTATAATAAAAATTCCCTGAATGAATTAAAATAAATGTAATATCTGAAATAGTAGATGCTTCAGAGTTAGGAAGTCATCTAATTTATTTTTTGGGGGGTACCTACTTGGTGCTCAGAGAGCCTGATCCTGGCATTGGGCAAATCAGCTCCTCTAAATCTATCTAGTTTATGAATTATCAACATGGGCCCTTTCAGTTTCATCTGACTGAAAAACCACAAGGCAAATCTAAAAGTGAAAACACTTTTAGAAGCATCTTCAGACACAACTGTCTAGTAGAAAGTGAAGACAAAGACAAACATGCATACATTAGTGTCAGAAAGAGCTTGGGGGCAGTGATTTTATTTTCACTTCAATATGCTTCGGTTAGTGAAATACATGACTAGTCACTTCTACTTAAAGTAACAATAGAGAAGATTAATCCAGACATGCCGTATCTTCTGAGTAGGGGCATGCAATTTGCATACAGCAATGTTGCTAAACTGTGGAAAACCTCTTGACATTTACTTTTATTTGGGGTTTTTAAATGGAGATGTGCCTCACTCATTCTATTATGGAAATTTTAACATCAGGGTAAATACTCTGATCTGGAAGTTACAAAATCTTCAAGATCTTCTTGGGGTCCAATCTCAGATGTACTCTTAACAGCTGTTCCACCCTGGGCTAAGTATTTCAGTTCCCTGTGCCTTGGTTGGTACATCCGGGAAAGGAAATGTGTCTAAACTACCTCCACAGGCTTTCCTGACTCTGTAACATCTTCGGCTTGGCTGACCGTTAGCCTTTGCCATGAAGGGATAGGGCAATAAACGAGAACTTCAAGTTACATGTGTCATGCGCTGCATGATGTTTCCATCGACGTGGAGCGCATATATGATGGTGGTGCCGTAGAATTAAAATGGATTATGAGCAAAGTGTTTGGGATGTGGAAAGAGAAGGCTGGCCTCTACTAAAATGTTGAATGTGCTGCCAGTCCTGGGTGGTTTAAGTCCATGAGGAGGCTCAGCGTGCTCCCCACCTTGTCGCCCCTGTGTCCACCTTTGGCTGAGGCCCTGCGTGGGTGAGGGAGTGAGGGGACAGGGCTGGGGGGCAGGGAGCTCGCCCCACCCTCCCACGCCTGCCCCTGCACACGCATGCGCACACGGCACACGCACACACACACACACACAAATTCACTTCCTTTCCCTCAGTTTCTCTTCACCTCTCCTTCCCCCTGGGGCTCTCCAGCCCTCTCCAGGTCTCTGTCTCCCTCTCCTCCCACTGCTTTTTATTATTTCTCATCTCAGGCTTTATCTCTCTGGGTCTCTTCCATCTCTGCTCTCCCTTTCTCTCCTCTTCCTTCTCTTTCTCACTTCCTCCCTCTCTCCTCCCAATGTCCACTCTTTCTCCCACGGAGCCGCCCTTCACAGCCCCCCTGCCCCTCCCACATGCATGTGCGCTTGCTGGGGTAAGCATCCCCCTACCCACATATACTTTATCTCTTATACTGTGTTTTTATTGTACCTTTTTTATGTTTACATGTGTTTTGATACACACACACTTACCATCATAGTACAGTTGCCTACAGTACTCATTACAGTGACATGCTGTCCAGGCGTATAGCCTGGAAGCACCAGGCTCCACTACACAGCCAGGTGTGTAGCAGGCCATACCATCTGCGTGTGCGTAAGTGCACTCCATGATGTTTGCACGGTGATAAAACTGCCCAATGATGCATTTCTCAGAATGTGTCTTTTTTTTGTATTTAAATGAAAGCTTTAATTTTTTCAATTACAGTTGTCATTCAATATTATTTTATATTAATTTCAGGAGTTATATATATACAAAGTAATATATATATATATACACAAAGTAATATATATATATACACACAAAGTAATCCCCACATAATTCTAGTACCCACTTGGCACCATACATTGTTATTACAATGTTATTGACTATATTTCTTATGCTGTACTTTATATCCCTGTGACTATTTTGTAATTGCTGGTTTGTACTTCTTAATCACATTTTTTATCCAGTCCTGCAGCCCAATTCCTGTAGGGTACCTCTATATTCATTGCAGTGTTATTTATAATAGCCAAGGTATGAAAGCAATCTAGGTGCCCATCAATAAATGATTGGACAAAGGCTGTGTGGTGCACTTACACAATGGAATATTACTGGGCCATAAAAAAGAACGAAATCTTACCATTCGTGAAAGCATTGATGGATCTGGGAGGTATTATGCTAAGTAAATGTTAGATAGAATGTATTTCTATCATTACATGATGCATAACTGCATGAAAAATGGAATAAAGATCAATTGATCATATGTAAACCCAGTCCTAAAATAATAAATATACTAACTTTTCATGTGGGCCTAAATCTCCTAAGGATGGCAACTCCACCAACTTTGCAAGATTCCCTTCTAGAAGACTGAATAAAATCCTATTTAATTAATTCTTCAGCCTCAAGAAAGGCCCAGTAAGGGAAGAAAATCAAAGAGGTGCCTTTTTCTGTAATTTGAACATAAGACTTCACGTCTTCTGGTCCAGCATCTTGAATTATATTAATGGTTTCTCCTTGTTGATTTGACATGTGCCAGACCTGCAGTTCCTTATAAGAAACCAAGAAAAATATGAAATATAGCCTCTATCTTTAAGGAACTTATGATCAGGTGGATTTTGTATTGATGGAGCAAGACTCTAGAGTTAGAAGGGGCATTAAAAATGGTCTAATGCCATGAGTCTCAAACAGTAGCCTGCATCACAATCACATAGACATCCTGTAAAACACAGATTTCCGGTCCCTCTCTCCTTCCCTCCCTTTCTCTCCAGCTACCTGTATCTTCGAATACACCTGGGTCTCCCCAGACTTAGATATGCTGCTGCCTTTTCCAGCGTTGACCAGCCTAGGCCATGAATACCCCATAAGAACAAAACACAGAGTAAATCACATTTTAATTATCACACCTATAAGAGCGTAAAAGATTTCCAAGCCTCATCCATTGATGTTTCAAACAGTTTTTGTAAAACCATTTTTACAGTTCTGTGGAGGCTTCATCTATCTGCTAAATGAATGATTGCAAAATGATTGAGACCCTATGATTCTTACTTAGCTTCCAACATTCTGTCTGGGAAAACTGACATAAAGTACCTCTTGTGAGATGAGGAAACTGAGTGACGACTTCCTATTTTGAGTTGGGAGGCTTTCAATTCTGCACTCAGGTTAAACCTATAAAATTACCTAATATCACGCAAACCACCGTTTCTTTCCTTTGCCTTCCAAGCACACAACACAACCTTCATGTTCCTCAAAGGAAGAGAAAGCTTGTGTTAAAACATGATCACCTCTAGAAACTTGCTAGAGGTGATTGCATGCGCTACCTGAAACCCGAAGGCCCTGCCGTGAGTGAAGATATTATGAGTGGGAGGGAGGCAGAGGGAGGCAGGAGCAGAATTCATCGTCGGCACGTGCCAAGGGTCACGAAGCCGTGGGAAGGATTCAGGGGAGAGAAGTGGCAGAAACTCTCACTACATTCCCAGGACTGCAGTTGTGGTTAGAATGTAGTAAGCAGCTCCTGCAGGGTTTGGAAGAAGACTTGGCGGCTCAGAGAACTCTGGTACCGTGAGTAGATGTGCCACAGTGGATGAGACCCCGCCTCCAGCACACATGCAACGTCAGTGGCTGCACACTAACCAGCATCCATTCAAGAGAAGCCACAAATCACTCCGTTATTGGCAGTTACGGTAACAGAGGCAATGACACCTGAGATGAGCTTAAAGGCCATGTGGCAATAAACAATGTATGAAATAAGTGAAAACTGACAAATTTTATTAGCTCTTATGGGTGTAGAACCCTTGATCGTAAAAGCATATAAAATTATTTTGATTGTGGTGGTGCATATTAATTTGCACACTATTAATATGTGTAGATTTTCATATAGCAATTATACCTCAATAAATCCACGAGAAAGGAAAAAGGCAAATAACTTCTTTTGTTTACTGGAGGTACTTCCTGCATCTAAAGACATAAATGCACTCAGTCCCTCTCATTTGATAGTCCCCCCATGTACTACTCAATTCTGCGGAAAGCTGGAATATAATTAACACCAGGCCTCATCTCAATCTCTTCTCTGAAACCATTAGAGAGAATTTTCTTAAAGGAAAAATATTCTCCTGTCTCTTTGACATTTGTTTGAAATAGTGAAAATAAAGTATACCTAGCAGAGAGAAATATTTAATTCTCATTTCCATCAGGAAAGAAAGACAGGCACCTTGCTGTATAATGTGATTTATAGCAACGAGAACAGAAGAAAGCACGTTGTCTTCTTTTCAGAGCTAAAGGCCTCTTCCAGCGAAGAGAGAGCAGGTGTGTTTTTGTGCCCGGCGTGTACCTGTGAGGAGGGGAAGGTGAGGTGTTAGGAGTGTGGCTGTTCCAGCGTTTGAGGAGCCAGAACTGTCACTGATGAGATGCGCAAGCGCAGAGAGAGTGGGTGAAAGGCCTGCGGTCCCCGCGTTCAGTCAAAGCCAGCTGCCCGGCTGACCGCCGCGTTCTTCCTCAAGCCAAAGACAAAAAGGCACCTGAAGTTTGAAGATGCTGTTTTTTTGGTATGTAAGTCTCCTCACTCAATTAGTTCATTTATAAGCATTTACTGAAGTGTCTGTTAGATGCCAAGAACATAGAAGGGATAATAGAAATAAATAAAGCAACTTAGAACTTGCATGCTAACTGCGGAGGCAGAATAATGAACAAATGAAACACAGTTTACCAGATGCTGAAATAGAGAAACGTGTACGACACAATAAGAGACATAACTTTTTCATGGGGCTAAATGTTCGAGTAGGAGTGGAAATTGGAAGGATAAAGAAGATACATTGGTATATTCCAGACATAGGAAAGAGCGTTAGGTTAACATGAAGGATGACCTGTGAGGTATATGCTACCTGCGGGTTAATACATAGCAAATGGAAATTTGACAAACACTAGAAAGTCCGTGCATCAAGTACAAGACTAGTGGCGGCCAGCGGACAGGTCGGGCGAGTTACTTCCTGTTGCGAGGACAGCAGTTCCTGGGCCCCCTCAGGCTTCAGGCTTTGATGAGATGATTCCCAAAGAATCTATTCATCCAGGTTGCTGAACAAACTGCAAACACAGCCAGAAGCTTTATTGTTCAGAGATGAAAAAAAAATAGGGGACCCATGACAAGACCCTAAACAGAGATCATAGACGGAAAGTATAATACTTACAAAACAATAGGAGAACACTTTTTAAAATATTAACTGCAGGAAACAGACATAGATTTTAGACATTAGGCTTATTTTGTCAACAATATGAAAACAAAAGTCAACACAGTGAGATCAAAAGGCAGCTGCTAAGAGGGAGTTATAAAAAGGGAACTAGAAAAGACAGGCAGATAATGTTACTATTGATTATGTAAAAAGTCTTTTAATGTGTAAAAAGTAAAGAATCAGCAGTGTAAAAAAATCACATTATCAATGTAGAGAACAGTTTTAAGGAACTGACTCAAAATCAAGAGAAAAAGGAAAATAAAATCACAAAAGGATTATCTACAAATAGGTAACAGGAAAGAGAGATCCAAACTACAGATTAATGGTACATCTGATGGAAAGAATAAGACAAACAGCAGGATCGAGTACCAATGATTGAATAAAAGAAATGTTTTTCTTAAACTGAAAAACTGCAGATCAAAAGGCTTCAATGAATATTAAAGGTCCTACTAGATACAGATGTATGTTAAACTTAAGGATAAAATGAGGTAGCTTTAACAGGTTATCTAAATTTCTATTTTATAAAAACAGATTAACTTCAAAATTATCCACTAAAACATTCATGCCAAAGGTAATCACCAAAACTATAGAGGAAAAGGAGTGAGACCAAAACACTCCTTATGTACGTGTGTTAGTTATGATGCTTCTTGTTGCAAGAGACAGAGCCCTGAAGAGAAGGAGCAAAGGACGCTGACTGGTAGTCTCATAATTACCCCATAGAACAGGACAGAAACTCCCTGGAGGACTAGGGACTAAGGGGTTGGGGGCTCCTGCCAGAAAGACCACACCCGTAGCTGCTGCATTTCACTCTATTCTACCCTGTGATCCCACATTCCAAGGCCCTTCTCCTTTATCTTCCTTTCCAAAAAAGGCTCCCAAGTAACACGATGCTATAATTTAAGATTTGATCTAAACACCCACACACCTTTTCCCCAAAGGAAAACAACTCAACCTCTTAGCTGGGTACTGCATCCACCTGCAAGTCCAGTAGCTCTGAAGGATATACCTTCCTTTCATTAAAGCCTACAGGTGGGACCTCCAAAGCCCTGCAGCCTAAGGCTATAGATTCAGTCACTTCTGACAAGATTGTTGTTGCAATGACAGGGAGAAAACAGGATTAATACGGTAGTAGCTGCTGTAGAAAAGGGAACTTGAAGGAAACTGACTTCAGCAGTCACCAGGCCCTAGCAGCTCCTGTCGCTGAGAAAGAGAAAAGCCTTAAACCTGAGAGGGGAACAGGTTTCTCAGTCAGCAACTTGAGTGGCCTGTCTTTGGCCCTCTTAGCCATCATCTCTCCTGTTACACATGACAAGGGTACAAAGGGGAATTGGCGACAACACCCACCTAACAGACCATTCCCCACTGGCCAGGTGACACCGGTCTGTGGATTTTCCAGGCTTGGAGTTTCTCTCATTGTCATTCCCTTACAACTTCGTTACCTTTGATCAGGCTGATTTCTGAAACTCTGTATCACCAACAATCGTCTTAATGAGTGCTGTAGCCTCTGGATTGGGTCCTACCCATGCTGTTTCTGGCTGTTAGGGACAGGCCAAAGCTATTTTCCTATCAAGACTTGGAACGAAACTTTGCAGCCTCACTCGTGGCTGCTGCCTCTGACCATTGCCAAGTGCTCAGACAGAACTAATGTGCTCCTTCCTCTGTGTTAAGGGAGCACTTCAATTCTGATAAAGAATATACAGCACAAGGCATTTGACAGGGGCTTGGTGCATCTTCAAGGACTGTATTCAGAGCTCAATGATTTTCTGGGTAGGCAGTGTCTAGGGCGGTCCCAATGATCACTACTTCCTGGTATTCACACCCACCCATTGAGTGTGGCTGGGGCTTACTAGCGGCGTCTAGGAGACTTGGTTATAAAAAGGCTGTGACCCCTGTCTTGGGTGCTTCATCTCGTGCTCTCTCCTTGATCATTCACCTTGGGCGATGCTAGCTGCCATGTTGTGAGGCAACTCGGTGGAAAAGTTCATGTGGCAAGGGACCCAGCCAGCCAACCACAGGAAACAGCTTGGAAGCAAATACCTCTCGGACCCTAAGTAGAACCTTCAGAAGAGACCACATGGCTCAGGTCTACACTTTGATTATGCCTTGGTTATACCATGATGGTGGCCTTGCCAGTCAAATGTTCAGCAATGCTACACTGGATTTCTACCCCATAGAAAACGAGAGATAATAAATGTGTTTTAAGCTGCTAAGTTTTGGGACAATTTTTTATGCAACAATAGATCATTTCTCACCCCCGGCCTGCTTTGCTTTAACTCAAGTTTGATGCAGAGAATCAGTCAGGGTGTATGGTGACCTGCTGGCCGCTGTCTTTAATAGCTGGAGGCAGTGGAGGGACCTCTCTTACCATGATTGTATGATGTTCCTTTCCCACTTTCAGACAGGAAACTAGGCCTAAAACATGACCCTTTGTCAAGAAAATCGACCAGTCAACCAAAAAATAAATAAATAAATAAAAGCCAGCCCATTTCAACATTCTGAAATATTTCTAAATCTCCAGTGTCAACAGGCACTGGGAATACATCCAAACAGAGAGGGCTTCAGCCCTGCAGATAACCTTTAACCAGTTGCTTCATTATCAAGTAACACATATTGCCAAATCCCCAGCAAGAATTGGGGTTTCCCCACTACCTTAGTAACTACCTCAGCTTAGCCAGTTCCCGATTAGGGTTTTAAGATTCACTTAGATGGGTGTAAAATTAGAGAGAGAGGGAGAGGGAGAGGAGTTAACTTGAGATAACTGGGAATTCTGTGGCTAGGTCTTCAGGTACAGTTAAAGTCAGAGGCTCAAGTGATGACGTCCGATGTCAGAACTCTGTATCCTTCTCCCAACTTGAGTATCCTTGGCTTTATCAGACAGAAGCTCGCCAGATAGCAGTCGTAATATCTCCTCACTGCTCCTACTAACGTGCTGCTCAGTGTAAGTCTCAGGGGAAATAGAACTTTGCTCTTCCAATAATCACATAGCAATCCCTGCGGGTTAAGGATGGGATTCTCATAAAGGGATAACAAGAGAAATTCCCTGAAGGCATTTGACAAAGGGAGTTGGAAAGTCTATTGTGCAGACAGAAAGGATAACACTCCACTTCACTCTTGCTGCTCCAAGTGTGTGGCCCATGGAGCACCGGCAGCAGCGTCACTTGGGTGCATGTTAGAAACAGAAATGCAGCATCGCAGCCTCCACCAAACCTTCTCAATCAGACTCTGCATTTAACAAGTTCCCCAGGGATTCACATGCACACGACAGTTCAGCGGCACTGCTTTAGTATCACCCGAGTGGCCATCCAAGTGAAAACTCAAAGGGAAAACATCTTTGTACCTGGACTTAAAAGTATAATATCTATCCTTCCTGAAAGAAGACATTCAAAGATTTCATACATGTTGAATCCAAGAATGAAAATGCTGAGAATTAAAAGAGCAAATCATAAGCACTCAAACCATTTAAAACAGAATTATGAGTAATGGGATGTCTTGGTTGAGTGGCAGGTTCTCTCTGAGCGCCAATTTCCTCATCTCTAAAAGAAAGGAGAGGTTCCACTGAGGTCCTCAGCCATGGCTGCCCATTAGATCACATGGAAGTCTTACAAGTACGTGCCACCGACAGGCCCCACCTGGGCCAATGGAACCAGAATCTCAAGCCCTTAGGCCAGGGCTGCCTTAAATGTTCAAACTCCCCACATGGTTCTACAAGGCTCTATGTTTTCAATAAATTCACAACCAGGGCAATGTTCCAGGAAAGGTGAAGAACTAGCTCTTGCCCCATTTTTATGAAAGTTTCCTTGCTCCCGCCAGCCCTATGTTGTATCTGGTCTTGATGCCTGGGAGGAAGAGCCGGGCCTTTCCCCCTTTACAATCCCTAATGTTCCATGGGGAGTTCATACCATACTGAGGGTAAGAGCTTTTTTCTCTGGCTCTCAGTGGGTTTCTTCATGCAAGTGGGGGGGTAGAAGTGGGACCTCCCCGTAGTCTAAGAGTTGGGGGCATCGAGGTGGCATCTGAAAGGTGAAGATGCTCCATATAAAAAGGAAAGACTTTGAGGTCTTTGGCGATGGGGAGCACGCAGAGACAATCCTGAAAGCAGGGGAAGGGAGGACAGAACCGGGGAAGGGAAAGGCGGCGGGGTGTGGGAGGGGGCTGTCTCTGAGGAGGCGACTCCTCCTCCTGAGCCCACGTTCTATTACAATTACAACATGGCTGCTGGGAGTGGATTTTTTTGTGGAGACCTAAAGAGCGATGAAATTTATGAAGATGGAGAGGCAGGACAAACAGAGATGTCTGCAGGGGAAGTTATTGGACTCAGAGGAGGCTAGACTGGGTTGTGCAGGATCATTTTGGGACGAGAGCAAAACTCACTGGTGCCCAAGGCAATTACAGCCAATGGGTCCTCAGCGACAGTTGCTTATACTGCGTCTCCTCTGAATAAGCTCATCTGGGCTCTACACAGCTCCTTCACACTGTCCCTGATTTATTTTTTTTCCTGTGGCAGCCACTGAGATGGGCCTGGGGATAGAGTGGGGAGCAAAACCGGACAGGACATGGAGCTTCATGTCAATGGCTGAGGATAGACAGTAATCAAATCATAACAGTGTTAGGGTTCTAACGACAAGTTGAGGTCAGTGCTATAAAGGAAGGGAAGTGGTTCCATGAGAGCAGATAACAAGGGAATCCATGATGAACCAGGTGGTCAGAAAAGGTCGTCCTGAGAGACTAATGCTCAAGTTGAGATCAGAGTGAGGTGTAGGGGGCGTGCTGTGGCATTTGGCCTTCATCACGCGCTCGATAGGAAGCCATTGGACATTTCTAAGAAGGTGGAAAGAGTACTCTGCAGGGTGGAGATGAGGCTGGAGGGCTCCGAGTAGATGTGGCAAGGCTAATTAGGAGTCCAGCCAAAAGAGATGAGGTCTTGGATCCCAGCAGCAACGGTGGAGATGTAAAGATGTGCCTGGGGTACTGAGAAGGTCCAACTGGCAGCACTTGGGGTTAGATCCAGGATGAGGGGCAGGGGAAAATGAGGTTCCCTGAATTTCTGGCCATCCCCGTGGGAGGGATGGGGTACAATTCAGGGTTGAACAAGATGCGTGTGAGCCTACGCCCAGATGATTCGCCTCTCCTCTTGGGCTCTCTCCACTTAGAGATTCAGAGCACGCAGGCCCGCGAGCCAGATCAATCAAGCAAGTGAACCCTCGCGAGCCACGTTTTTGCCCTTTCTCTGCATATCCTGCCCCTTGAATAGCCCCTGACCTATGTCTCCCCACTCCTGTCATTAATTAAACATAAGGGAGTGGGAGTCTTCTTCTTGAGGAAATCGCTCAGGATTTTTAGCAAACCAAAGAGAGACCCTTATTCTGCTCAGCCTCAGCTCAGGCTGTGGTGGTTGGGAGGCCATTCCACACCACCTGGAGAGCTACCAATACTTGCTAATCAAGTAAGGCCTTCTAGCCTGTTAACTACCTCATTGTCCTCTTGCCCTCTGAACGTTGGTCAGGCAGAGAACGGGAAAGCAGTACGCAAGTCTCTCTGTCTCATTTGTAAGGGCATTAAAGTCCCCACCGAGGCCCTGAGAGCAAAGCAGAACTGGGCTGGCTCTGCTCCCTGTTTTTACTGTGGGCCCCCCCAGGACGCTCCCAGATTTGACTGGTGATGCAGATGAGATTTGTGGTGTCACAATGTGCAAAGGACTTGCCCCCATTAATCACGCCTTCCTTCTTGAAATATTTTCCTCACTTGGCTTCTGAGAGCCATTACTCTGCTGATTTTTCTCCTGTACCACTGGCTGCTTCTTCTAAATCTTCTCTGATGACTCCCACCTTTCTTCTTAACCTTTATAATTTGAAGTTACCTAAGGCTAGGTCCCTGGACCACTTTTCTTCTCCCTCCTCACTTAGTCTCTGATGATCCAGTTCAGTCCTATGACTTTAAGCGTAACTTATACCCTATAATTCCCTGGTCCATATCTCCAGCTTCAATAGCTCCCTTGGTTACCTAGTTGCTTCTATCCCACATCTCCATTTTTATATTAAGCCTAATATAAAACCTGAAAAGTTTATATTAAAAACCTAAAAAGTTTAAATCTGAACCCTTTGTGCCTTGTTGTCCCTCCTCCGTTGTTTCTCCACTAGTCTCCACACCTCGGTTCATGGTGACACCATTCACCCATTTTTACGGACCCCAAAAGCATCCTCATCCTCGAAGTATAGTTTGTGAGCAATGACTATCAGCTCTACTTTCCAGGTATATCTTGAATCCATTGACTTCTCTCCAGACATCCACCAGTACCATCCTGTCCAATGGACCATGAAGTCCAAGTCTTTCTTGGACTTCTGGAATGGCCTCCTAAGTGAAGCCTCTGTCTCTCTTCCTGCGTGCTCTCGATTCTTCACCCAGAGATCAGAGGGCTTCAACTGAAACATGACCAGGATTTTGTCACCCCTTCCCTTCCACCTTCCAGTGGGTCTGCATGGGGCTTCTTCTTCTTGCAGGGAACAGCCGCCTCCACGGCTCGTTCAGATCTCTGCCTCAGCCTCACTTCTTCAAAGAGTCCTCCTTACCCAGCTTTAAAAAAATACCCAACCCCCTTCACTCTTTATCCTCTGACTTCATTTTTCTTCAGAGCCTGTGTCCACTATTTGACATTAACGGTTTTCAATTATTTAAATGGTTGTTAGTCTCTCCTATAAAAACAGAAGATCTTGAGGGTGGGGACTTGGCCTGCTTCCTTTGGCTGCTGTATCTCTAGTATCTGGTAGTGTCTAGCACATAGTACACGCTCAATAAACATTTGCTGGATAGTTGGATGAATGAGTGAGTGAGTGAATGAATGAGTAACTAGTTCCATGTTAAGAAGGTCAAGGAAAGAAAGATCCGTAAGACCTAAAGAGTACACAGGAAACTGCGGACCATCTGAAAGTGTTACATGAGATCTGGAGCAAGTCAAGAAATGGTAGGGGTGAGCAGGCTGGGGAGAAAAGAAAGCAAGTGGCAATTTCCAGAAAGAAAAAGAATTTACAGTGCTTATTGAAAAGAAAGAGGGTAAAACAAGAACAAAGAATAAGGACAGGGGGCTTAAATACTCCCTGGGACCACAAAATCCCTGAGGTGGGAATATATGTAATGTAATCAGGAGAAGGACATTCTAAAGGGTAAACTGTGTTGTGGAAAAGGAAAGAGAGGAAAAAAGATGGGGAAACCCCTCCCCAAAACTGACTCTAATGTGTTTACAAAAAGCCATGATGTCCTTAACAGAATGTTTGTGTCAATGGCCGTGGTTTTCATGGTGGTGGGAAAGGAACTGCAGTACTGGGTGCAGACTATAAAATCTCAGTTTGCAAGTTTTGAAGAGCCCGTGAGAAGTGAATGCAATAATAGATGTGAAAAGTATAAAGAGTTCTGCAAACGAAAGGTATTGTCATGAAAAGAATAAAAAGATCCATGAGAGCTTCCTCTGGGGGGCCTGCTCAGTATTCCCAGGGGCCCGAACCGGACTGGGAGCGAGCCCAGGGCGCCTCTGCCGGCCCCTGAGCGAGGGGGTCCGCGGTGACTTGCTGATGTGGCTGCTGCTAGAGAGAGGTGGACAGAGACGAAGCAGAGACGTGCCCCCTCGAGAACCCTTGGCCCTGTGGGCTGCTTAGAGCTAATGTAGCTTAAAACAGAATGTATTTTCTTTGCCATCTCATCTATCCAGGAATCACCCCTTTGGCAATAATGATTGTGAACCATACCAGTGAGCAGATGCAGACGGGACGAGGTGGAGAGGTGACTCAGAAAGTGCCTTAGCAGGGATGCAGTGTTCCTGACCCACCAGAAAAATGACCATGACAAGTCCTGCCAGAAGGACGGCTTCCGTCCGTGACTTAAATGCCCTCCTCCTACAAAATAGGCTAAAGCGGTCTCCTGCCTTCTCCTCCAAGTTTTGGCATAGAAATCTGCAGGCACAGCCTGCAGCCCTGTGGGAGACGTGGCTTGAGAGTGTCACTGTAGTGGCACAGGCACTTGGCAGGGGTGTGCTTTGAGGTCCCTCTAAACTCCTGCAGGCCAGAGTCGGTGATCGACCCCCTCGGGCATCCTGCGCATCTTTACATCAGGAGTCGGAGCTGAGCCGTCAGGCCCAGACCTGGGGCTCCGCTCGCTGGAGGGAAGGAGCCTCCCTCCACCCAACAGAAGACACTCCCTGCCAGGGCCAGGGTTGGGACAGTCAGAGAAGGCCCGGCCTTGGTTCTTTGCCAGCGCTTTCCTTCCTTCCCCTTGTATCTTAAAATCAGTGCCCCAGGGCAGCCTCTGTCAGATGAGGAGTCTGCCCGGCCTCCTCATTCCCTCCCCGACATCCCAGGCTCCCAGACGCTCGCTCGGGCCTTTTTTCCCTCCTGCAGTTTGTGCAGGTTCAGCCTCCCAACTGCCGACCGAGACTGGGACTTGGGGACTGAAGCTGCTCTCCGGAGGAACACTGGGCGACCTCGTGTCCTCATTCAAACTCTCCGGGCCAACACCACAGGCACAGCCCCACCGTATGTCACTTCTGTAAGCCTGACACATTTTCTAGACACACTTCCAAGACGAGCGAAGGAAACTGCAGCCGCACCTCCGCCTGGGTCCTGAAACAACACTGGCAACGTTGTCTGTGCATCGCACTTCAAGAGCAAGCTCCCCTGGGCGTCCGGCGCTTGGGAAGAGAGGACTGGTGGACCCAGGAAGCCGCCTCCTCCCCTCCCACGCTAGCACGCTGCGGGAGATCCACTGGGCGTTCTCCAGCGCCGCAGAAACAGCTGCTCGGCTTTAAAGAGCAGCCTTTATTCCTGCTGCAAAGTTTATCTAGTCCTTTTCCTGCCCAGGGTGGATGAAGGGAAGGATCATGGTAGTATCTACACCTTTCTCTCAAATATCTGCGCAAGTTGGCATCTGTATCAGTCATAATAGGTTATTCTGTACCAACAAAAGACTCCCCACATTTTACTAGGTCCAAGCGACAAAAGCGCATCTCTTGCTCATATTGCTTGTCCACGGAGCACGGTCGAAGGCTCGGCTCATGGGAGTTTTGCAGGAACTCAGACTGATGGAGGAGCCACTGTATTGAGCGTTCTGTCACCATGACAGGGTCTCGTATCAGCAATGAAATGTTCCAGCGTGAAAGTGACACAGGTCCCTTCTGTGCAGAGCGCATGGGTCCGAACCAGTCATTCAGATGCGCCCGCACACAGAGGGGGCCGGGGGTGTGATCCGACCATGCCCCCGAAGTGCAGAGGACCAGGACAGGTTGGCAAGTGGCACTGACGACGACCCCGAGGCACGTGGCGTTAGGAAGCCTGCTCCCGGGTGCTGGGCTCTCCAGGAGAAAGGCCACCTTTTGCTCCAAACTCAGAAGCAGCCTTTCATCTGTTAAATTTCAACAGCCCTGTGATGATTCCCGTGGGAGAGTTAAGAGAGGAAATGTGGCCAGAGGGTCTTCTGCAGGAAAGATTTTGTTACCCCCTGGTGACATTTATTGAGCAACAACATTTACTCTGATGGATGGCTCCTGGAAGCATGACAATTTAAACGTTTATCGATCCCAGAGTATGCTGGACAGGACCCGGGAGGTGCTCCGGGCTGGGCACAGAGCCAGGATGGCCAGCTGCGCAGTATAAAGGGGCAGACAGATATCCCAGAAGCCAGCCCACTAAGGCACAGCATCGTCCTCATTCCTGCAGGACACATGGGAAGCCCGAAAGTTCAATTGTCCCTTCAGAAAGGCCAGGTGGCCTCAGCCCACGAGGATGCACCTTGTTACTAGTTCTCCTCTTGTTTGCCTTTAAATTAACATCGAGGCTTTCTTTCTTGCTCACTTTTCAATTATGGGATGAATATCAGTGTAACAGGTACAGAACCAACTCCAGTCTCCCTCCATGCTCCCTTCTCCCCAGAGCCTCCGGGAGACCAGGATCCCAACCCTTACAAGAGCCCTGGATAGAGCCCTGACTAGTGTGGTGCAGCTGGATGGAGCATCATCCTGTAAACCGAAAGGCTGCAGGTTCGATTCCCAGCCAGGGCACATGCCTAGGTTTTGAGTTTGGTCCCCGTTGGGGTGTGTACAAGAGGCAACAGATGGATGTTTCTCTCTCACATAGATGTTTCTCTCCCTCGCTCCCTCCTTTCCCTTCTCGCTAAAATCAATAAGCATGTCCTTGGGTGAGGATTTAAAAAAAAAAAAGTCCTGATTAGAATTCTTTCTACTTTCTGAGTGATGCCAAACACTGGGGGAAAGCTCAAGTATGAAGGCAACAGCAAAGCAGGCACAGTGAAGGCTGAGGTCTGAGGCCACGCTGGCTCTGAGAGGCAAAACCATGGGTTGTCCAGAACCCAGGCTGCAGTGGGAAGGGCTGTTGGACGTCTCACTGGAGCAGGTGTGTGGGACCCCCGGGAGAAGAGGCTGCGACTGGGCAGAAACAACACAAGGACTCAAAGGGAGACGTTGAAAGGGGCTCACGCAGGGATATGCTGGCTTCACAGATTGGACCCCTGGGAACCACCTTGCGCTGGGGAGGTGGAGAGAGCGGGGAGCAGCGTGCCTTGCCCAGAATCCAGCAGTAGTGATGGGCAGCGCGGGGGCAAGAGCTCAGGAGTCCTGGCCCAGAGCCCTTCACGTGGCTGCCAAATGGGAGCAGCGAGGCCGTGGGCTCCAGGTGGCCCAGAAGAAGCCAAGTTAGCCCTGGACTTGTGATCAGAGACGTGGCGGGAGGCAGGCAGCTCAGAGACCCCTGCTCCAGTGCTTGAGGAAAAAAGTCTACAAGTGTCCCAGGGTCAGGGCAAAATGCAAGCTGTTCCTTCCATAAGATTAATCCTTTTGATTCGTTGTTCAGTCTTTCAAGGGAGCTTCCATTGAAATCGGTCTTTTACTGCTCGATATGGTTGACAATAAATAGTTAAGGCACAGATTTTGACCATGAAAAATGTTTTTGTTTAATATATTTGGAAGGACTCTTCATGTTGTGACACACACCACTTAAGTTGGATTAAGACGAAAAAGTAAATTATTGGCCAAATAACTGAAAAGTCAAGGATGTGGCTTGATCAGGGTATCAACCTAACTCTGCATCAGGAATATCTCTCTTGTGACCACTCAGAAACCTCATCTTCTTTAATCTGGCCTTTTATTTTGATTTCTTCCCTTTGACTCGGGCTGGCCTCACCCAGCACCCTGACTCACCCACGTCCCTCTCCCTTGCTTACTCATTAAGCCCCCGGGACAGCGAGCTTCTGGTCAGCATTCAGTAGTCAGGAACGAGGTCCTGGGTCGATTGACTATTGAGACTGAGTTTCCAATCAAACTAAACATAATATCTTCTTGACTTGTGTTTTAGCTCCAAACCCAGGAAAGCGGAACAATCCCACAGAACTAATACTTGTGAAATCTGACAGAACAACTCCATGGCCGGTATCAGGCCCACACGCAGGGATCGATTACCCCCCTTCCCTAACACCAGCCACCTGGTAGAGACCACGACCCTTACTCTATCAGTCACCATGGTTAGTGATTTTCCCCCTATATAATCCATCCCCTGGAAGCCACGGGGGCCAGGTCTTTGGGCACAAGCTACCTGTGACTCCGGGTGCAGCACCATCTCCTTAGCAAATCCTTCCTTTCTTGGCTGCCAACTCTTGTGTGTGTCTTATGGGGCTTTTATACATGCAGGCAAATGGACCCCTGCAGCCCAGTATCTCTCTGTCTCTCTCTCTGTCTCTGTCTCTCTCCTCTGACTTCCTTTGTCTTTCCTTTATTCTCATGAAGCTGACTCTTCTCATGAAGTGGCCACGTAAGTGCTGGTAGGACCAGGTTCTGATTCTTACATCTCCCGCCACCGCAGAAGGAGAGCTACTCCTGCCTCGTCGTCCAGAGCGCATCCCATGATTGCCTCTCCCTAGGCTGGCCTTGGCCGTTTGTCATCCTGAGCCACCAACTGTGGCCGGGCGATGCAGGACAGTTGGCCAGCCATTCATAACCCGAGCTGCGTGCTGAGGAATCAGCCTCCCTGAAAGCAGCAAAGGGCTGAGTTCTAAAGAAAACGAGGATGTCTATTCCCAGAGGGAGAACGGATGGGTAGGCAAGCAAACAACGACTGTCCATTCCTGATAACTTTCCATGGAACTCGTTTGTGAAATGCTGTTTGCTTCTCGCCTTCTCCCAAGGCGGCCACCAGTTCCTGCTATTCAGTTCAATTCAGTGAGTCTATTGTTGCAAAGGGTGAATCCAAACTAAACACCAACTGTCCCCTCCCTTGGTCCTCCTTTATACTCTGTGGTAGTTTAAAAAAAAAAAAAAAAAAGGGTGGGTTTCCCTCGGGGCCTATCCCAGTGTGTGTTTTCTGGGAGTGTGATTCTCAAGATTTTAGAAGTAGAGGCAGGTCCTACGCTGACTACAGGAGTCAGCAGAGGTTTTTAAAGCCTTCAAGTTGTTGGCAAAATACACTTACTTCACTCAAATGTACTTCATTCAAATTAAAATTCTCTGCTTACCTAATTGTTTACAGAAAGCCTCACAAATGAGATTAACATTTTTAAAAAAGAAAAGACAACAAGATAATTAAGTCTGATTGCTCCAGAGCAGGTCGGTGACAGCTCTGGAAACGAGCCAGCACTAATTGACTGGCGATATTTCCCCTGCCGTTAATTGCAAACGGTCACTGAAAGCCCTTGAAATTATCTCGGGTCCCCTCGGCTCAAGTGTGGAGAAGGGAGTTAGAAGTGTGAAGGAGACAGGGGCTTGGAAAGGGGACCCGCCAGGGACGTCTGGTCTTGCCTGTCCCAGAATGCTGTCCAATGGATGTTGCCAAATCGGGTCACCTCTCTGGACCTTGGTCTTCTGGTCTGTCAACTGCACGTGGGCAATGGGGGTGCAGGGCTTGTGCTGGAGTCGGGCGATTTGACCTTCTGCAATCTCCTCCACTGATGAGTAAACTTGGATCACGTGCAAGGCCTGTGCTCGCAGTGGCAGGGACACTGAGACACCTGTGGCTTCAAGTTGCTTGCAGAGTTGCTGTGGGTAACAGTAAACAGGGCCGAAGGGAAAGCAGAGGGCTGTGGGTAACAGGACCCTGGTTCCGGGGGAGAGAGGGCCTGACCAGACGGGGAGGAGGAGCGGGAGGGTGGAGGAAGACTTAGCAGGGCAGGTTGCCTTTACACAAGGCCTGGCAGGAGACGAGTCGGGTGCACCCACGAGAGGGGGCTATGGGGAGATCAGGCGGAGCAGGGAAACTTGCGTGTGTGGGGTGTTCGGGAAGCCTCAGTGTGCTGGTGGGGCTGGAGTGTCCTCTGCATCAAGAGAGGTTTCTACTCTTTGGTGCCAAAGAACAGACAGACAGGCCACCCCTGTTTGTTGGCAGGATGCACGTGGGACCGGGCACTGTGCCGGGACCAGGGCTCCCAGGCTCAGGAGGCAGCCTCGTCTGCAGGGCACAAAACCGCTTAGCAACCTGGTGCCCGCGCTGCCCTCAGCAGAGCTGCCTTCTGATCCCCAGCCTGGTGCCTGGCCATTCCTGCCACTCGGCGCTCCTCTGCCTCTGGACCCTTGTCTGGTGCGTGAGGGGGGTGCCGGCTGATGAACCGCCACGTCCACAATTTCAGCATACGCATCGCTGCTGCCTCCTCACGTCTCCTTCTGCCTCGTGAAAGCTGCGCATCGCCTCTTCTCTCTGCCTTTTTGGTCTTATATTTTGGCTCCCCATGGAAATGAATACTTTTCTACCTACATATCCAGTTGGAACCCTCACAAGGTGACTCTGATGAGCCTTCATGGCTCATATCCGTTGCCAATCAGATTTCTGATCGTGTGTCCAGTGTTAGTCAGACACGTGTGGTAAAGAACGTGGACCCAGCCAGTGACATCCTGGAGCCATTTGCCTCCACAGCAGCTGTGGCCAAGGACTTCTCAGATGGAGTTTGGGGCGCCAGGTACATTGGTTTGTCCAGTGTAAAAAGATACAGACGAAACTGGTCTTAGTGGAAAACGCTTAGAATAAGTGCGTGGAAGAACTTGAACTCTAGACCTGTGATTCTCAAACTTGAGTGGGTATCAGAATCTCCTGGAGGACTCCCCCCAGTCTCTGACACAGTGAGTGCGGGGGGCCTGCGACACCTCCTGGCTGGCGGGCTCCCGGGCGAGCTGCGGCCACCTGCCCCGCGCCCCTGCTTCGGGGACCAGCGGCTGACCCACAGAGGCTGCTCCCTGGGCCACTGACCTGCCGCCCCTTCCATGGGGCCCATGGACTAAGAATGGCTTTCCCATTTTTAGATGATTGGAGAAAAGCTACCCAAATACTTATATTTTGCAACATAGGTATTATATAAAATGTAAATTTCAGTGTCCATAAATAAAGTTTAATAGGGACGCAGTCACGTTCAGCTGTGTACACGGTGCCTCTGGCCATTTTCATGGCACGCAGCGACAGAACTGAGTTACAGCAGAGCCTGCAGGGCCCACGGGGTATTTGCTGTCTGGGTTTTTACAGGTGAAGTTTGCCAACTCCTGTTCTGGACTAAGGGGCATGTTATTATTTTTAATGTGCCAGAGATTTACCTGGAGAAAAGATAGACATAATTCTAGAAATTCTCTTGAGGAATTCTTTGACTCACTGGATGATCTGGTCCTCAAGCCTCTGCTTCCTGGGCTCAAGGGCAAGTGTCCTTGCTCCCCACAGGATGGCGCCTGGGAAGCCTCCTCAGCCCCAGGGGGGTGCCCCTCCCAGGAGATGGAGAGGGGGTGGAGTGGCTGGCCCATCTGCAGAACCGAGTCCTCCCCAAACCACAGCTGCTCATCACGTTAACTGGTTTAATAGCTCGTTATCCATTTCCTGCTTAAATAATTAGTATGAGTGTGGCCTGTGCTCCCGAGCCCCAGGGGAGGGAATAAATGTGACCAGGGGCCTTCTGGCCATCCTGGCTGCGTTACCCTGCATTCCCAGTGTGAACTGGGCACCTTCTGGCTCCTACACTTGGACAGTCTGTGATCCATGAACTAACTTAAGAGCTGGAGAGAGTCAAACACCTCTTCCTGTCCCTTCCCCTCCGTGCTCCCGCCATTGGCCACACACTGATCTCCCGCTCCTCCTCCTGCTCCTCTTCGCTCTTATTCCCCCCTTAGCTTATTAAGTCGAGCCCAATAATATTAATTAACCCTTAGGAATGTTTGTGACAGGTACTGTTGTCAGCCTTGTATATGGATTAACACAATCAGCCCTCATGTGAAAACCACGAGGAACGCAGAATTATCACTCCTAGGAAACTGAAGCACAGAGAGGTTAAACAACTGTACAGTGTCAAACACTGCACTTCCACCAAGTGAAAAACAAAGAGGCTTTTGTCCTTCAACAGCCAGGTCTGGGCAAGGACATGGGACAAGCTGACCGCTCCCATACTGCGGGAGGGAATGGGAGTTGACACCATCACTTTGGAAAGCTGGCAGCATCTACTAGAGGTTAACATAGGCATGCCCTCTGACCCCGCAAGGCTCTTCCTGGGTATACATCCCAAAGAAATGTGTAAACTTCTTTAGCAAATGTTTCAGACATCTCATGGCAGCACAGAGTGTAATAACCCCAAAATGTACATCAATAGCAGAACAGATAGTGTGATGTACACACAATGGAATACCGTGCAGAAGTAATACACTGTAGCAACACAACTACACGCAATACAGGTGACTTAATTTTACAAACAATGTTGAGCAAAAGAAACCAGACACAATGTATATACAAAGAAGGATGATCCATGCAGTTAGAAGCCAAGATAGTGGTCCCTTTGGTGGGAATGAGGGAGGGGGAAGGAATAACTAGAAGGGGGAACTTAAGCTGCTCTCAGAGTGCTGGTCATGTTTTGGGTACTGGTTACTGGTTACATTGGGTACTGGTTATACAAATATGTTCAGTTCGTGAACATTCATCATACGATTCCTCGGGTATACTTTCCTCTGTGTAGGTTATGCACGCATTTCCCGTATGTGCCTTGATCAAACCTTTATAAAATATCCCAATGGAACACACAGACACATGACAGTTTGCCCCAGATCCAACTGTGCTGGACCCACAACATGCTAGGATTTCCTAACCTGGTGCGTACGTAGGTAAGGGAATCAATCCATCTGTGGACTTCTCATTTCGTGAGCAGTTCAGCTTAGAAAAAAATCCCCAGTCGCCTGCCTTGGAGTAACAAAGACGCCCATCCCGAAGGTGATGTTCCAGGCTGAGTCAAAGCTCTCAAACATCTATCTCACTCTGGTTACAAAGAAAGAGACTCCTACAGTCTGACCCATTGGGTACATCCTGACTGTCAGCAAGTGTCCCTTCTTTGTTTGGGGGAGAAATTCTCTTTCTGACTAAGCTAACAGGGGAAGTACTTTTTGGGCGCTGACTCCGCAATGCGACACCCAAGCCGACATGGAAGTGAGCCCCCTGCCGATCCCTGGCTTCCACGAAAATTGGAGACTGAGAAAAGCCAGGTATCTTGTTTTTCTGTCCATGTGCTATTTTATTTTAAATTGGAATCCATGACCAATACTAGAAAATAAGACTCCACTTAGACTTGCGGTTTCTGGCTTCTCTGCCCCCGGAGGCCCCCGCCAGCCCATTCCCTGTGCCCCCCCCCCGCCCACTCCACACCAGGCCCTCAGGCCCACAGACGTGGACCTGCTGCTTCCTACATAGAAAGTTGAAAAACAGCAAGAAAAGTTCATCTGCTCCTGATGAGCTCTGTAAGACAGGACACTGGACATTTCATCAGCTGGGCCAACCGGTATTCATGGGCCAGGCCCTGTGTTAGGTGCTCAGCTGATCATTTAAGCACTCGGGCCTTAGTTTCATCATCTTTAAAATAAAAAAAATTGAACTTGAGATGTAGTACCGTCCCCTCCAGCTTTACGTTTCGATTCGTCTCTGATTTCCACGCACTGTGGAGAAGGGCGATATAACTGTGTTTCACGAGGAGGCCAGTCAATCCAAGACGGCTCGCGGGAATCCACATGCCCCGGTCGCGGCCCTGGCGTCCCCCAGAGGCCTCCTCTTGGAGGATTTGCACTTCGACGCCGGTCGGCTGCCCTGGGAAAGAGACCATCTAAGAACACGTCTAACCTTCAGACCTAAGAAAGGCATGGACGGTTTTCTTCTGGAGGCCTGACCACATCACCTCGTCTTCTACAGCAGTACCTGAAAATCCCCAGCACCCCCCTCTCCAGACCTACTGAACCAAAGTCTGTATTTTAGCAAGATCCTGGGTGATCTCTAGGGCATTCGTGTCCAGGCATGCTGCTTCCGGGGCCCCTCGGCCCGATGTTCTAACACTCGGTGCCTTAGGAAGATCCACGACGTTCTAGCTCCATCTCTACCGCCCCAGCCAACAGTGTAAAGAGGCAGCAGGGCCATCAGCTGTCCTGGTCTCAGGCTTCCTTCACTGGCCACAGATGTCGTGGATGACATTCACAATGACATTCCCAGAGACAGGCCCACAGGGTGTCAGCCCAGCTCGGGGAGGGGGGGCTCTACCTTTTCCTCTCCTACTCAAAAAGCACCCGGGAATACTAATGAGTAGAAAGGACTGCTTCAATTTATGACACATTTCTAAAAACGAACCATGCACACACTTTCCTGCCCTCACTACTATCAAACAGCAAATGGCTGTGACCCTCTTTGCAGGTGCTCATGACACCCCAGTGGAAGGAGATGCGGGGCTGAGAACTGCCAGTGCGAGGCCTGGGCTGCGGGGGGGTGGTCTGGGAGGAGGCTGAGCAGGGCCGCCTGGTCCCCTTCCAGGTAGATGTTAACGAGCCTCACCAGCCCTCAACCTCCCTGCCAAAGAAGCAAGTGGCAATGTGATGAGCTGTCACTACTCATTACAGGGACAGCCAGTGGATCCAGAGGTGTCCAACGAGCACTCACGGGCCTGTGGGAGCAGCAAAGACGGAAGCTGTGCTGGGGCAGAGGGCCGAGGGCGGGGGGCGGGGGCAAAGAGGAGCCCCTCCCCGGTCAGCCTCTGCGGTGGCCTCCTCGGGCAGCCTTCCCTCCCACAGGCCATGAGGAAGGCGGCTCAGCAAGGGGCTGGCCTCCTGCGCAGCTGCCGGGCACGGCAGGGCCTGCACACAGCCCGGCTGGACGTGGGAACCTGCGGCTCCCCCAGCTGCCCAGCAGCTCCTGGGCAGGGGCTGCTGGACAGAAGAGGAAACGGAGTGAGAGCAGCCTCAGAGACGAGGTCCAGCTCCGCTGCCGGTCCTCGCTAGGATTCCACTTTCCCCCAGGCACGGCGGGTCACGCAGACCCCGACCCCATCCCATACCCCAGGTGAGTCGTCAAGCCTTAGATGGGAGAGCAGGACGCTGCCACAGACCTGGTCTCTCCTGGGTCCCTAAACAGGAACAGAATCAGCACCCCCTTGTCACAGAGGAGGCCCCCGAGGCCCCAATTGCTCAAATGACACTCCCAAGGTCACTGGACCAAGACTATGTGGAAAAGAGTGGAACTAGAAGTCCATTCGCATTTCTGCCTCTAATGTTGGATGTGTCCACAGCCCGGAAGTTGATCAGGGCAACAGCCTTCGGGCAGGAAGCAGGAGGGTAATTTGCATGCAACGCCCTTAAGTTTGCAGCCTCCCCCTCTCTTGGCTCGGGCTCCTTCCCGGCTCCCCACATGGAAGCCAAGCCTCTTCCCCCGTTAAGCCTGCCCAGGCCCCGCCCCCCGCACGGCACCCCTGGACGCCCTACAAGCAGCCTTTAGGAAGTCAGCCTGTCCCCCCATTGCAATTAACATTCTTTTCCCTGGCATGCAGTGTCTCCTCCTGGATAGAAAGTTCTCACGGGTAAAGACTGCATCATTTTTTTCCTCTACGATAGCCCAATGTATATTATAAATTCTTAGTATGTGTCTACTGACAGCTCATCAGTCAGAGTTTACCCTAAGATTTTTAAGCAAAAAGTACCCAAGCAAGGGAAGCAATTCTTGATCTGCTGAAAAGGAAAAGAAAAGGTTTGGGGGGAAGGGGCTATTTCTGATCTCTAAGCACCTTGGGGACAGGTGGCTGTCTTTATATTCCTGAATACACTCCCTTCAGCTCCCAATTCTAGCGTAATTTACGGTGCTCCGTGAACGCTGATTCAAGGAACACGGTGAGGGAAGAAAAAGGGAAAAGTAAAAGAAGGGTCAAGAGAAGGCAGGGCTGGGAGGCGTGAGGCCTGAGGGAGTGTGCCGGTCACTTAGCCGTTGGGCCTCAGCGCCTTTCCTGGCCTCTCTTACTCCTCTCTGGCCCAGCAGTGGCAGAGTGGGTGACGGTGAGAGCAGCCAGCTCCTGTGGTCTCGGGGGTGACTGGGGCGGCGGAGGGGTGGGGGGGCGGGCGGGGAGGGCCTGGTCCCAGCGGCAGCAGGCAGCTCTGGCCTCCAGGGCCCGGCCTCCTGCTGCTCCCCGCAGTGTGTGAGTGAGTCCTTTGCGTTGCAGCGGCAGCTCTCGGCCATGACAACCACCGCTGTGCCCCTGGGCTCTGGGACCTCCAAACTTTAGTTCCTCCAGCCCTAGGGGCAATAGTAGCTTCCTGCCACCGCTAGTCTCTGGGTCAGCTCCCTTTCCTCTTGGTGGCTCTCCCAGTCCTTCCAGTGCTTTTGGAACACGTGTCATCCAGTAGTTCCCTGTGTTTGAAATGTTGAGCATGATTTCTGTTTTTCTAGTTAGACTTTCACTGATGAAGAAAAAAATTATGAGAAGAGAACAAAAGGGAGGGGAAAGAGGAAGGAAAGAGGAAACAGGTGTTGTGTCACCAGAAGCAAAGGTCAGTTCTGACCGAAAGTGCACATTGATCCAGAAGGCATCTGCATTCGATCACGGGACTCTCCCGTGTGAAATAGCTAAGACCGCTCCTCTTTGAATGATGCCGTGGGGTTCGGACCTCCATCCCCACGCCTCGATGATCCTGTACCCTCACACACAGCCCAGCCAACAATTTTCGCGGGCGCCACTTCAAACTCTCACATCCGTTTTTCTCATTTAAAGAAAGCATTCAGCCACTACCTTGACCGTTTTCAGCTCTGAAGCAGGCCTCTAGTGCTTGACTCTGTGTCATGTGAGGTATCAGGAACTCTTCCGAGACTTCCTTGGCCTCGGAACAGTTTATATCCTTATCTCTGATAAATAAAAAGTAATGAAGAAACAGTATGTCTTTAATGCTCAGGTTCCAACTTCCACTGGAGAAGTGGCCTCCATTTCCAACCAAAGCCTTGAGCCACGGGTGGTCCATAGGCTGGTGAAAGGGTGGGGTGGCAGGCAGGGGGCTGGTGAAAGCTCCCAGGGGCTGGGTCCGGCAGCAGCTGGGCCTCGGGGAGAGCGCGCTTAGCATTTCCTGGCTCTTCCGAGCCCTAAGGCGGTGACGCTCATGCCTGTCCACCACCATCCTGCCAAAGCCTCCCCTCAGCCTGTCCCATTTCCCCACTGCGTTCTTTCTTGACTCTTTCCCTCCTACATTCTCCTTCCTTTCCCCTCTGCCCCACTCAAGATGACTTCGTTTTTGCAAAGTAGGAGGTGAGGTCAGCAGCTGAGAATGTGCAGGTGGGAATGACGTCGGGGGCTGGAGGAGTGTGGGTAGCCAGATCCCCGCTACGTGGTGAAGGGAAGCCTTTGCAAGGAGCTGTGAAGCTTCCTTTGAGATTCGGTAGCAACGATCTGTGGGGGAGGGCGTCTACCAAGACCGTTTCACAACTCCCCCTAGAAAGAACCTGCAGACAAGGAGCAGAAAAATGGGAATTGTGGTTTGTTGAGAGCACGGGCTCAGCCAAGCAAGTGGTGAAGGAGGAATTCTACGGGAGCTTGCAACCGGTGCTGAGCTCACCGTGAAGTTAAGACTGTAAAGAAACAAATTGGCCACAGTCAACAGCTTCTGGAAACTTCCCCTTCCTTGCCCCACCCCAACCCCAGGTCTCCTCTGATAGAGCCTTAGGCTAACAGTTGATTTCTCCCATGATTTGCCACAGTTTGGGAAGTTATCATGTTTGGTTGTATCCAGTAAAAAAACCAAACCAAAAAAAAAACAACAACACTCTTTTGGCCCCATATTTGGGCCAGTTCTTAACGTGGTTTTACTATGGAACATTGTGCTGATTCCTCAGTCTTCAACAGATTTTCTGAGGAAGAGGGAGGGTCGCTCACTCTCCTCCCGAGAGCCATACCCTCAATCCCAAAGTGAGAGAGCCTGCTGGTTCTCCACCACAGGCCTCTTGGGCCACTCACTGAACTGTCGTGAATGGGGCGCCTGGCATTCCCCATGTCCCTTGGCTCCATTTGGCTCCACTTGGGGAGGGTCATAAGGACTTAGGGGGCTCAGCGGGAGAAGGAAGCCCAAGTCTGAATTCTGAGGGAAGCGTGGGTCCTGCCAGGCAGGACCAGAGTAGGACAGTACTTGCTGGGGGGAACACGCAAAGACCGGAGGTCCCACCGACCGGGAGACGCTGACCAATATGCAGCCTGCATCTAAATGTAAGAAGTGAATTTCAAGACCTAAGGGGCCTGGAAGACCCCAGAAAGCCCAGGACTCACGACCGACACCACCACAAGTGTGAGCTGGGGTAGGACGTGTCCTCCAGGGCACCATGTGCCTGGGCCAGCGGGGTGTCAGGCACAGCCCTGGGCGGGACCCCTGAGGCAGAATCGAAGCCGCGGGCTGAATCTCCCTGGGCCTGTGGAAGGCAGGGGAGGTGGGAACCGTCTCTGGCTGAGGAGCACAGCCCCGCTCTCCTGGCGACTGCAGCTCGGGGCGGCGTCTGGCCAAGCGAGACCGGGAAGGCCGGGAAGACAGCTAGACACACTGGTGGGGGCAGACAGCTCTTCTAGCTTAAACAAAACTAGATGGGCTGACGGGGGAGGTGGTGAAAGGTGGGGCGAGCGTGTGGAAGGGGACAGGCGGACAGAAACACGTTTTGTTTGCGATGAAACGAAATACAGGGTGGGGCCGAAGTAGGTTTACCGTTGTTCTTATGGAAAATAATGCAATAATTAATAAATATAATACAAGAGTAAACTGTTTTGCATGCTCACCACTATAAACCTGCTTTTGCACACCCCCCCGACCCCCGCACCCCGCATAAATTCCAGCATGTGAAGCACGGAACCCTCCCGGTGGTTAGAAAGCCTCCTCAGAGCGGCGTCCGATACTAAGTCAGAAGACGGCCTGGGACGTAAGCGGCCCCGGTTCCCCGTGCCACTGCGACGGGGCCTTGCGCTGACGGCCGTGGCAGCAGGCAGTCTAAAGATGAATGCTCTCAACGTACTCGGGTTGACAGAGCAGGAGGAAAAGAGTTTGGCTAGATTAGCACAAAGATAAATGAGTATAAATTATGTGTTGGGTAGTTTATCAGTTTGAGTGGGAGAATTAATCTAGGGTATGTGTGTCTCTGGCTGCGTGTGGATATATAATTCAGAAATGGCAGTGAGGCAGCATTGAGGTTGAGAAATGGTGCAATTAAAAGAGTCAAGAATCACCTCTGTGAAGGCTCCTGCATCATCATTAATTCAGCCACATTACCTTCCACAAACATTGCACAAGGTCCCGTTGGCAGCCCCGACCACTCTCAGGGGCAGACCGGCTGCCAGCCGCACCTCTGAGGCTCCTTGGGGAAACAAACTGGTGATTTTCCTACCTGACCAGGCTCTAGGTTAACCGAGTCCTGCCCAGACCAGCCGTGACTGTTTGAACGCTGTAACCCTGGGTGAGTTGGCCGGGGAAAGTTGAGAAGGTAATCAGCCGCCCAGTGTGGCCAAGGCTCCTGCCGCCTGCAGGCCTGAGATCCAGCACGTACAAAAGCTCCCTGGCGATGTGACCCTGCCGGCACCAGGGCCACCGTTGCGTAGCGAGGCTCTAGACACTACTCCTCAGAAACATGGGCACCACCTGGAAGCCGGCAGCTCTCACGGCTACTCCAGACCTTCTGACCTTGTCTGCATTCAAACAAGACTCCTTGGATGATGTACAGGCTTGTTCATGTTTGAGAGGAGCTGCTTCCGTGAACCTCCTTGGTCCCCTTGGGGAGACCCGTGACACCCCTGAGACGATGTGCACGTTGCAAGAGTTTTGGGGGCACAGAGGGCATTTCAGACTTTGAAGTCTGCCATTCATTCCTCCTTCCTTCTAGGCGCTCAACTGAAGGAGAGACAACCAAGGAAAAATAGTCCAACAGGGAACTCGATACAGGAGAAAAGGGCTGTAAGCTCTGCGCTGGCATCCCATACGTACAAATGCGGAGTTTCTCTGATAACGCGAGCTGGTGCGCAAGCCCAGAAAGCCCAGCGGGATTTCCTCCTCTTCTACAAACAGCTGGCTCTGTGGGGCAAACCGAGCTTTCCTGTTCCATTGGCCACAGGAGCAAGGACGGCCAGTCAGCCTCATCCTCCCAGGTGCAGCTGGAGATGCTGGAACTACCATGCAGGGCCTGGCCCGCCTGCCAGGGAAGGCTGGTGGGGCCTCAGGCAGGCCTGACTCACGGGGACAGGGTGGGGGAGCGAGCTGGGAGAGGGATCTACCTTGATTGGGTTTCCGTCATTGCAGTCATTAGACACACCCGCAGAATGGGGGGCAGTCAGCTTAGTAACCCCTCCTGCTTTGTGAGGAGCCTGTAAGCAGGATGGGCAGGGAGACAAAGTTCCCGCACCCAGTCCCGCTCAAGGCGGACAGAGGGAGCAGAAGTCGGCGTTCCCGTGAGGCTGGGGGGGGGGGGGGATGGAGAGAGGGAACTGAGAGAGAAGTGTCCACTGTAAAAATGGGGAAAGAGTCTATGTTTCCAAAGGGACCCATCCATGAGAAAGTTTAAGATGCTCTAATCTGGAAGAGGTACCAGGGCCTTCAAGGCTGCCCTCAGTCAGCTTAGGCTGCTGGTGGGTCCCCCGACTCCTGAGCAGAGATGCCCAACCTGTTCAGTGCGGGATCAGTTACGAGCTAACCCCCCGTAACCTGCCGTAGCCCTGCCGCCTCCCCTCACTGCGGCTGCCCACGCCGCTGCTCTCCCCACCTCCCCCCGTGGTTCCCCTTGAAGCTCAAGCACCAGGGTCCCCTCCCTCACAGAGACCCAGTGGATTGTTCCAGGGCAATGGGGGCGCCAGCTTGCAATCAGAAAATGTTCTATTTATTTAAGCTTGATTTTTGCTTCTTTGTTTGTTTGTAAATTGTCAGAAGAGATTTTAAAAGAAAGGTAGCTAAGCTCCCAAGGTTCTAGAAATTTGTTTAGACTGTTTTCTCATTCTACATAAATATTTGTTCTTCTGCCATTTAAAAATTTGTGTTCTTCTCTTTTTGAGACTCAAAAGCCAAGCTTATTTGTTCATTTCTCACATTTAAAGTACTCCTCGATGACATATCGCTGGCCGGGGGCTCTTTGCCGTGGTCATTAACCACCACCCAGCTGCAGCCAACCGCCTTCCGAGGGTCGCCCTCTCCGTGGATTTCACAGAGGCCTGGCCGTCTCCCTGGTTTCTTGTCGTCATCAATCCTGGGAGCGTCTGGTGTTTGGTACCAATGGCCGCCGCCAACCTGACCCTCATAGGCGCGATGCAGCGGATCCAGGCGCGCCAAGACGAGCTCGGTGGGCCTCAGGCTCGGCAGCCTCGCAAACGCTGCTCAAGGCCATCACGGGGGAGCTGGGCCTCCGGCACTTCTGGGAAATCAGAAGCAAATCCTGCCACGCCCACAGCAGCAAGGCCTCCCTGGCCTCGGCCCTGGTTACCGGTAGAGCCTGGTCTTGACCGCACCCAAAGCTCCACTTTCAGCAGCAGGGAGTTTTTTTCTTTGTTTTAAAGAGGCCCCAAATCATGTAAGCTTCAAACCACCTCACCCAAGGCCTTACATCTACATTCTACCATGCTGCAACCAAGAAAAATAAAAAGTGGCCTCTTCCCCCACCATTTTATTTAAAAAAAAAAAAAAAAAAAAGAGCCTTTGGAAGCACCTTGGCTTCTCAGCCATGATAAGAAGGATGGAAGCCAACCGGGTCCTTAAAGGACTCCCGCAGACTCTCCAAGAAACAACACAGCTTCTCTCCACCCCCTTGGAAAACACCTAATTAAAAACACATCAGAAGAAAAAAGTCAGCACCATGCTCTCCATATTGCTGAGGTGTGGCAATGCTTCATGTCTGCCCTCTGCTCTATAAAGTGCAAGCACACAGCTCACGCCCACTCCCATCGACGTTGCCCGTGAGTCTGCCCCACCCCTGTCTAAAGACCTGCCTTCCTGCCTAGGCTCTAAATCACACTTTATCTTCAAGAAATGGGGGAGGGCACCAGGCCAGGACTCAGGCAGGGCAGTGAGCCTATGACCCCTACGACGGTGTCCAGGTCAAGGAAGTGGGGTTGCCCTCCATTGGCTATTTGAGGGAAACTCAGACAGATAAAGGTCATTTGGGTCAAAAGCCCAAACTAGGGTTCAATCCACAGAACTGGTGGTTATCATTGCCAGAATTTTCCCCTGAGATTGAATAATGCACTGAATTTAAGCAGGAAACTGGCATGGAAGTCACAGCTCTGTGCAATGCCTCTCCCTCCCCCTCTCCTCTGTCTCTCCCTCCAGTCTCCCTGTTTCTTCCCTCTCATCTCTCCATCTCTGTCACCTACCTAGCGATATTACCTGTAACGAGTTCACAACACTGGAGTGAAGACTAAATGAGATTATGTCCATGGAGACTAAACGCCAATGGTCTCATGTTTATAGGTATAACATTCCTCACAATGCTGGGCCTTCCTCGATGACAAAGCATTCTTGGGAGAGAGATTCTGAGGCATTATATTGGATATGTTTTTTTTTCTATTTAACCCTCTTAAACTCCCCCTCCCCACTGCAATCACCACACTGTTGTCCATGTCCATGACATGGATGTGGGGTTTTTTTCATACTTAACTTCACCACTCAGTCAGCTAGACATTCCACGTAGTTGGCTCAGAAGAGGATGGACAAAATGGTCATCTTGCTTTGGAGATTGGAATCGTCGGGCATCAAGAGGAAGGGGAGCAACGTGGGGGCTCCAGTGCTGTATTTTGCATGGACTGTGTCACAGCAAGGCTCTTCTCTCCCTTGCCCCCAACCCCAGACTAGGAAAGGAAAGAGAAAAGGTAGAGTCTGGATGAACCCAGAGGGACCAGGATGAAAAATGTGGAGTCAATGTAAGGAGTCACCCAACCTCTAGGTCATAGAGAAAGTTCTGAAGTTGCCAGGACTCAGGAAAAAGGTGGGAGCCACATGGGCCCCCACCGACCTCCCCGGCTCCATCTGGGTGAATGTCATGAAGGAACCGCATGGCTGCTCCCCAGTTTGATGCCCACAAGTGTCCCACCAGTTGTTTGGTGGGCGCCCTGTGGAAGTGACACTTGCTGTGCCTGATACAATATTTGTTGGTTGCCACCCAACTTAGTCCACATGGAAAGCCCTTCTTTTAAAGACACTGACTAAGAGGGTGGGGCACAGACATACAAATGGGGTCAGTGGGGACATTGGAAAGGCATGCTCCTGCCCTGTGCCTCGGCTAGACTTCACACGGCAGCTTGGATCTTCCTTGGAGCAAATAAAATGGAAGGAGAAGACCCGCCACCTCGCTGCATCAGGAAAAGGAATCAGAAACCCCCTGCCCCAAAGAACGGAGCGCTGGAGAAATACAAATCCCCAGGGCAGCGGCAGCATGAATTGTCCTCCTAATAGGAGTGAGTGTGATTGATGGCTGCTCCCTCTATCTTTTTGAAGAATGGAGGGAATTTTTCATCTTATTCCTTTTTTTTTTTTTCAGGTACAGCATATAGCATATGCTACCACCATTTCAGATCTCATCCATTCTCAACACCTCTACCACGAAGAACTCTTTCTAAAATAGATACATCTTCGAGGTGGAGCTGATGGGACTTGCTGATGGGTTGCACGGAAAAGGCGTGGGGAAGGCAGGAGCCAAGAGTGGCTTCGAGCATTTTGGCCTCAGCAACTAGCCAATGGCGATGACAAAGGTCTCTGGAGGTGAGAGGGAAGAGACCTGAAGCCCACTCATATTCAGAGATCGAGGGAAACATGTGGAGTCAGCAAAGGGGTTCATGGCGATGCGGGGAGTGAATGGGGAGGCGGTGCTGTCTGAGGGACCGTGAGAGTAGCAGGTTTCAGGGAGGAGGAGCCACACAGCTGTGTCAAATTCTGCTGAAGAGGTGTGTGAGGTAGGGATTTCTCCTGTGCCCCCCGCAGACGCACAAGCTCACTGAGGGCCAGGCCTTTCTATCACATCATCCTCTGTCCAAAATAGTGACATTGCTGCCCTGATGTTATATGGACCACCAGGGAGGCAGGTGTACCAAGTACAAAGGGCCCCAGCAGGGACACATGAGAGACAGATGGGGCCTAGGCCCTGCCAGAGACACTGGCTACCTTTGACTGAAAGTGGGTGCCCTGCTTGGCACTGGGCTGGACGTATAACAAATTATAGCCTATTTAGTACTCACAGCAACTCTGTGTGGTACTTGTTTCATGTCCATTTTACAGATTTCCCAGCCTCAGCATGCTGGCCAATACCAGAGATGCATCCTTGCTATGCTGAGGGGCTAAGGCCCCAGGACTTAGATTCTGGCTTTTTGTTTTTTAGAAGAGAGAGCACATCTGGGGGCTCAAGATAAGTTTTATAATCCCATTCTGCTCTTTCGCAGAGCTCTGCATCAGGGTGTTGGGTGCTAAGGAATTCTTTGTTTCCAATAAAGCTTTTCCTTGTGTATACATCTTTTGGGAAAGAGGTGATAGATCACAAGATCACAATTTGGGTGGTGCAGAGACCCTTTGCAACAACAATATCAAAACCTACTCCTGACCTAATAATGTGCTCTTCAGAGGTGGGTGAAGGCATCACAGAGGAGTTGGCTTTGGAGATGCATCTTGAAGGATGAATAGAAATCTTACGAGCAGATATGGGAACTTCTTTCTCAGGCTCCCTGAGAGGTGGGAAGGGGAGTACTTGGGGCAAGGTTCCCCGGGAAGCAAGGAGGTTTCCTACAGCCACAAAGGTGGACTCTGTTTCTTCGACGTTCTCACCATCTAATTTGAGTTGTCTAAGTGATGGATGGGTTGGGCAGGCTGTTTCTACATGGGTAAGGGATTCTGAGCCTGCTGGGTCGGCATGTTTTTGGCAGGCTGTCTGTCTTGATTTGTTGCTTTGAAGGGCCATTGCTCAGAAAGTCTTTGTTATCAGCAGAGCCTGAAGCTACTGGATCATGTCTGTTTCTGTGTTCTAGAAGGCATGCTATGCCAGGCTCAAAGCTTTGTTATCTTTATCACTTGGCCTTTAGTAACTCCAGACTTAGAGGAGGAACAAGTCTAGCTGATGGCTGAGCAACTATGTTTGGTGGGCTGGAGGCTCTGAGGTGGGTTGGAATCCTTAGATTCACTGCTGGGGACTTGACGAGTAGCCTATAAATTAAGATGGAGAATGAAACATTTGATGCAGACAATAATAATGGCCAGTAAGATTGCCACCTACTGTATTACATCCATGAATTCAACTACTAATGCAGCAAACGTTTACTGAGCTTCCATCTTGTTTCAGGTGCTGGGCACAGATAATCTCACCCAATTTCCCCAGGAAGACACCAATGAACAGTCAAATGTGGACACGCCATGTCAGAGGGAAGCTCAGAGGACCCTTGGAGCGTGGAGCTCAGGATGGGGTATAGTGTGACAGAGTCAAAGAAGACTCCGCCTCTAAGCCCTAAATGAGCAACCAGATAAGATTGTCATAAGGACCCAATGACTACTTCAAGGATGCGTAAACACTGTGTAAACAGTAAAGCAAAAGACAACAACAGAATTATTTTTATTGTTACTCTCTGTCTACTCAACACAACAGAGTCCTTCACACAACTGCAGTGCCTAGAGATTTGATTCAGATGACCGGTGCCTCTAAACCTCAGTATCCAGCATTTCCCATCATTTCTCTTTTCTAGATGCTTTTCCCCCAAACTTCTTTACCAAATCCAAACCCACAGTCTTCTCAACAGTAGCCTTGATCTAGCTTCACATAGGAACCTTTTTAAACACATTGAGCATAAAGGCCCCCTCCCCACTCCCACACTGGATCCAGGTGACCCACGTTCCCACCACACTGCCCGGAGGGGTGGTGGGCTGTTCTCAACCTTCCGGTCTCAAACCCCAGACAGTTCAGATGCCTGCTACAGCTAGGATGACTTTCAAATATTCCTCACATTGTACTCAGTTTATTTTGTGAATGGAAATATCATGTTTCCCACTATAGCGTAAGCCATTCAAGGGCAGGGCCAACGCCCTTAGATACTTTTCTTTGCTCTACATTGGCTGGGATTGTGAAAAACACTGAGTGTTTTTCATCACTTTATCAGTGAGGCTGATAGAAATGAGGCTGTTAATTTCATCTTTGGGACTTCATTTGCAATTAAATGGATGGTGATGCCTTGGTTATGGCTTAATTAATAAATTCAGTAAACATGAATTAAGGATCTATGATGAGTCAGACACTGCACTGAACACTGGCTCCACAGAGATGAATGGCAGGTCTCAGCTCTCACAAAGTTCATCGTCTAGTAACAGATGAGCCTGTGCAAATAGATATTTATAATACCGGTGATAATTGCTGGAGGATAGGTTTGTTTAAAGGACTGTGAAAACCCAAAGGAGGGAGCAAGAAACTGCTTGCTGACATGATGGATCATCTTGGTTTTGAAGGATGCAAATAACATTTTCAAAAAGGCAGGGGAAAGCATTGCAGGCAGAAGTAATAGGAAGTGCAAAGACGGAGAAGCACAATGAGGCAGGAAGCCATACCTGGGGGACCTGAGCATCCCAGTGTGTCTGGGACGGGGGCAATGTGGTGCAGAATGGTGTTAGCGCATGAAGACCCTTCTGTACCAGCTCAGAAATTTGGACTTTATGCCATACTCACAGGGAGTCGGAGGAGATTTTTAACACATGGGAGTGGGGTGGGGGGGCATGATCCTATTTGCCTTCAAAGAAAATACCCTTTGGTCTCTTTCTGCCTACGTGCCAGGAGGGGCTCCATGGAGGCCAAGCAAGACTTGAGGATCAGACGGATCGAGAACGAGCAGCTGATGCAGGGACCAGATTAAAAAGCAAACCTCAATAATGCTCTCCCGTATTAAGATTGCTCAGGCAGTGAAGGGTAGCTGCAAGGGGAGGGATGGAAGGAACATGGAGCCGCTAACAAAGGAAGCAGGATGCTTTTACTGACCTTTTAAAAAGACCTTTTTCATAAAAACAAAAAGCATTTTACACAGTTAAGTATGAATAATAATTAGATTAGTCATGATACAAGCAAAAAACAGTTTAGAGAGTAAGTGGATAGGTACAGATTAATACCTTTTCCACTTATGTGTAACTGTAGTAGATCATTGCATGATTTAACCTGCATGGGTAGGATTAATCCAGATGAAAAACATTCTTGCACTGAAACCTGCAGTTCGTTCAAAGTTCTTCAGTCGTGTCCCAAGTCCCACTAGGCAGCTCCCCCCGGCCCCTCTCGGAAAGCCGCTCTAAAGCAATGCCGACAATGAGCCCTCCGCTTCTCTCCTGTTGCTGGAGGTGAGGTGGACGGTGTCCTTGGCATAAAGCATGTTGAGAGGTTTCACAGGGTGGCAGCACCCCATTTAAGTCATCAGAATCCAAAATATCACCCTTAGTTTTGCAGATCCCCAAATCCAATTTCCTCAGTGTTCCAAAGTTAATTGAGTTCAGAAAGGCTGAGCTCACAGTATCGTGCCAACTCATTAATTTACCAAAAGAAATGTAACTGCTACAGGGGACACTTTCTCATGTCCTCTGGCCCAGCTAGCCCTTTTACTTCATTTGACATTTCCACAAGAAGCCAGATTACAACTTCAAAGTTGCGTGGTGAGCAAGGAACCCCAGCAGTGGAGGACAGATGTCTGCGCGAACATTGATGCCACTGAGTGTGGTTGTCTGATGCCTCCCTGCCCTCAGAGGAGTTTTCCCACCCATTTCCTCAGGCAGCTCCAGTCTCCTGGCGGCAATTTGCCCCGGTTGTTGACAGAGCGTTTAGGAGAAAATATCATCTGAGATGCTCGTATTATTTACCACATAAACTGAAAAGCAAGAGGCAAGAGCAAGCCTCAGAATTAAATCTGATTGAATTGGTCTATAGTTTCAACAGAAATTGTTTCATCGACAGATTTATTAAACATTTAGCTGACATATGTCTGGCATGTTCTAAGTGCCAGGCATCCGGCTACATCGATAGACAAGACAAGGACTCTGCTGTCTGGAGGCTCAGAATTCGGTAGGAAGCAGACATGTCGGCTCGCGACTGCCGGGCAGGGTCATGTTTGCTGGCACGGAGGCCTGTTCTAGAAGCGACGGGAGCGTGACTGAGGCCCCGACCCTGGCTGGGGGTCGAGAAAAGCGGCACAAAGGCCAAGAAGCTGAAGCCGATCCTACTTCACAATTTAAAAATGCAAAATGCGTTTTCCTGACTACATATTACCAATGAGACATATAGAGAACTGCTGTTAGCCTTGTGCTATGTTTCTTTTAAACTTTATATGTTAAGATTAACATGTATAAATCTGGAATCGTGCAGTGCCATGCCACTTTCACAGTGGGATAACATGAGTCATTCCCGTGCGATGTAATAAAAGTACATTAAAAAATGACTGCTTGGTTATTCCATCATCTGGATGTGTCATCATTTATTTAACCAAAGCCTGTTGTTGAACTATTAGATTATTTTCAATTATTCAATATACTAAATAAAGCCATAACCAAGAGGACCTTATAGATTATGTGGTAAAATTTTCTCACTTTGCAAATGAAGGAATGGGTTTCCAGTGAATTTAAGTGATTTTCCCCAAAACATATAGATAGATTATATAGGAGCACTCCTGATGAGATGCATTTTGGAAAGAAGGAAGAGAGGTGGGTTATCTGAGATTTATAGAGACAAAAGGCACAGATGCCACGGCACGCGGAAGTGAGTGCTCACAGTGGAGGCACAGGGAAACGACAGGGTTGGGGGCTCCAGTGCCCTCGTCGGGGACACCTCCAGGCCAGGGCTCGGACGCCAGCCTCTCCGCGTGCAGGAGCTGAGAGGGGGGCCCTTCGCCAAGACAGCCTGACAGGGTGGGTGAAGAGCGTTGAGGAAACCCTCGAACATCAGGACCCCGAAGTCTTCTTAGGAATCTGTCCTAGGGAGCTGGCAAGTACATGTGTGGTCATTGTTCCTAGCACCAAAAAGAGAAACAGAACCAATAGGATGGATAGATTTTTATGTAAATAGATGATAGATAAAATATAGAGAGATTTTTCTTTGTGTTACATATTAAATTTCTTTATATATTAGATCTATTCTTTATATGTTATGTATCCTATATAACATATAAAGAGGTTAGTATAAGGAATTGGCTCTGACAACTACAGAGGCCAAGTCCCACAGCCTGCTGTGTGCAAGCTGGACACTCGGGAAAGTCAGTGGTGTAGTTCTGAGGACTGGAGGGGCAGTGTCTCAGTCCTGGTCTCAGGGCAGAAGACCCATGTCCTGGGGCAGGAGACTGATGTCTCAGCTCAAAAAGGCTGGTTACAACTGTGCAAAAATATATAAGCACAGGAAAAATTAAGAATAAAGACAAATTACAGAAATTGTGTAAGAGCAGTGATATTTCACGTGATGTTTTCTTCTGTTCTAAAATTTTTCTCTAACATTAAGACATTGGTTTTGTATTAAAACTAAAATACCACTCCCAGCACTCACGGTCACATGGTTATTTTAGCGCATTGAGACGTTACATCAAGTGCATTTGAACGTGGGCGCTGAGCGAGCCCCGCGCCGGCAGCGACCCGTTGCTCCGCGGTGAGAGCAGCTCCCACCTGCAGCAGCCGGGCGCGCGGGAGACCCAGCCGGCAGACAGCGTGGGCTTGCGCCTGGGAGTCGGTTCTGTCAGAACACATCGCACTTCGCGCCTTTCTGCCTCCTGGCACCAAGAGACACGCAGTTTCTTCCTGTGAAGCTTGCTCAAAGCTTTTGTTTTTTGTTGTTTTCTAAATATGGACTTCATCCTCAACTGTGGAGTTACTCATTACCCAGAGGACACCAGTAAACTCTGCTTTGCGTGTGAACTGAAGGAGAAAAGCCATTCTTGTTGTTTTCCATTCCAGCGTCTGCTTTCCACTGTGTGGTTGAACAGAGCACACAGGTCTGGATCCCAGATGGCCATGCATGTGAGAAGCAGCTCTAGGTGACACTCTGATGGTGGCTCTGAGCATGGGACGGCCTCAAAGCCAGCACTCCAAGCCCAGCCAACCAGCTTAAGACCCTGAGGCTCAGCCTTGAACAGCTCAAATGGAAGTGGAAAGGACTGTAAACCTTCTCCAATCCTACTTCCCACACGTTGCACAAATCCTCCCATCCCCCTGTCCCCAAGAAGCTGTCGGCCAGGGTCTGATTGAGCCCTACAATGAGAGCAATCTTTTCAGAGCAGAAAATGTCAGAATAGCCTTCCATACATTGTGCTGTGTGCTCCCTCTTCATAAGGATCACTTGTAAGTCCCATAATACGGGAATGTCTACTATATTCCCAGCACTGTTCTAAATGTTATGTATATGTTAACTGACTTCTTTAGAATAATTGTGTGAGGTGGATGCTAATATTACCCCAATTAATAAATGAAGACATTGGAGTCCAGATAGTTTAAGTAACTTGTCCAGCGTCAAAGTGACACGGCCAGCAGCAACCACAGGTGCGGGGGTTCAACGCCTGGCTGCCTGACCCCAAGGACCATGCTTCTCGATACACTACACTTTCCACTGAGTGCAGGTTCACCTATAAGACCTGCTGCTGCCTTCTTGAGCCAGACAGAAAAAAAACCAGCTTGACTTCTCCTTATATGCTAAGTATTCAGATACTTGACCATTGCCGGATCTTTCTACCGTCGCCCTACCCGATCTCCCTTCCTCTGCACAGCTCTGCACCCCCCTTTCTTTTTCTTAAGCTTTTATTTATTTATTTTTAGAGAGAAGGGAAAGGAGAAAGAGAGAGAGAGAGAGAAACATCAATATGCAGTTGCTCTTGCATGTCCCCAAAAGGGGACCCAGCCTGCAGTCCAGGCATGTGCCTTGATGGGGAATCAAACCGGCAACCCTTTGGTTCACAGGCCAGCACTCAACCCACTAAATCACACCAGCCAGGGCTGCACCTGCTTTCTTTCCACGATCTCTTAGCCACTTCACCAGGCACTAAGCCCTCAGCACACCAAGCCCTACATCTGCTTATTTTCACTACTTTACAGCTCTGCTGAGCTTGGCCAAGCAGAATCTCATTTGTTTTCATATATAGAATTATTGTACATGGAGCCTCTGATGGCCAAGTCTCCCAAGGATAACCCAGATACGTAGTTCTCTGTTGCCTCCTCAGGACCTCAGTAGAGGACTAGAGGGCCTGGATCATTCAAAAAAGGAAGCAAGAGCTGTTAGTGCATTAGCACAAAATTCCCCAATCTGATTTTCAAAGAGTGGCTTTTCATTTTCCTAGAGACTTAATATAACTACCAAGTGAAGAGAAAAAGTAGAGGCAGGGGAGTAATAATTTGTAAACTTTCCAAGCAGGAAAGAAGCCACTGCTATCCCTATTTCCGCATCACCACCGTAGACCCTGGCACCTGACAAAAATGGGAGGGGGTGTTGTTTTGACTGTATAAATGGACAGGTGATGCTGATAAACTCTGACCTATTCGTGGCAGCCTCTCTACTAGAACCAAGTGCATATTAACCATGGAAAAAACAACAATGTAAAGGAAAACAAGGGGCTGCAAGCCAGCAACCAATCAGAGCAGACAGTCGGCAGCAGAAAGGATGCTGGCCAATAGGATGCAGTGTTTCCGCTGACAGAGTGCCAGTCAGCATAGACTTTCTAATGGGTGCATTTGCTCAACATTTGGACTAACAGTGTTTAGCAAAATTTTAAAAATACCACATTTTTTCACACAATTAAAAAATATGTTACACTAATGATATTATTTCATATCACAGGGTGAGATAATATTATTTACAATCTTATTGTGCTTAGCCAAGGTTACCCAGCTCAGTACTGGCTCAGGCAAATTCTTCATCCTATCAGTTTTTGGGCATTTGATTTCTCCCAAAGAGCACAGTTTTAATTCTCAATGGTATGTCATCCAGAATGGCAATGGCCAGCATTTGCTTGTTTTTAAGAGAAATTGTAATAATTGGATTAAAGGTGGACGGAGAAGTAACAGAGAGATTTCTCACTGAAAACTACTTCCCACATTATGCTAGATATCAAAACAACGAAAGTCCAAACTAAAAGGTTGAGTGCCTCGCTCAGGGGGTGCGGGCAAATGAGTTCCCAATCCACGCTGTAGCTGGACTCAGTGCCCCGTGGTTGTTTATGTTTTTTGTAGCTTTTGTATGTGATTTAAAAAAAAAAATGCATCACTAATCACTTCTTGACGACTGAAAAGAAAATCAGCCAGTGATCAAAAAGAGATGGCTTTCGGTGATTGAATCATTTGTACTAAGTTAAGTCTTTTTGGAAAATCATGCTGTCTGATTTTCCAACCTCAAAATTATGATACTTTACCCTTAAGGTGATATTTGAAGCTATTCAAGATACTAAATAGGTCATTGAGAGATAAACACCACTTCAGGCAAATCTGTTGAAGTTACCAATATATACCAGTTTTTCCATTAGTTGAATTCCCTCATTTTATTTGTTTATCAATTGATTGTTGAAAAAGGCAAATAACTCTATATACCTTAAAACAAAATTAAAAGAGAACAATTCTCTACCTACTCCACAATATCCCTAATAAGCACTTCCTAGAGATAACAACTTTCCATTCATTTCGCTGGCTCTTCCCACCCTTTCTGGTATTTACCTCTGACTTTCTAAGGAAGGTGCTTATATACTGAAATTTCTCCCCCAGTTTTAAATCTTGTCTCTTGAACTGCCACGACAGATGGTGAGAATTTAGCTCTTGATGCAAATCTCCCTGCCCCTAAAGACACAGAGACTTCACCATTCCATTCTTCCAAGTGTTGATTTATTATACATTGGTAAAACGCATTTTATTACTTACCATATTTTCACTATATGACTATTATTCATAGTTGAGCTAGATGGTCCTTTCTCAAATACTGTGTTATTTTTACTGATCCTCTTGTTTGATTTGCTTAGCTCTCTGCACATCCATCACCACTTCACTTCCAAGTTCCCCACCAGGTGTATACATCCTGCCACTGTACATTTCCGCCTGTTGGTAACACCCTCCCTCCCTCGCGAGTCCTTCCTTCCCCTGCTCCAACGGAAACTCCTGGCTCTCTATCCCTAATACCCCTGGGAGCGCTAGTCACCACCGTCCTACAGGGTTCCCTTCAGCTTTTGCCCGTATGAGACCCCCTGCTTTTGGGGATCATGTTTTTGTCCTTTTCTTTGTGTTTACTCCTCTGTTTCTATAAGGTTTATTTTTCAGTGACTCCCTAAGCAAGTAGGCAAGTGGGCAAAGAGATAAAACACATGAGACTTTTTATATCTAAGTTATGTTCATTCCACATTAACATCTGATTAATAATTTGGTTAGCAATAGAAACTGTTAAATGGCAGTTTTAGCTCAGAATTTTGAAGTCACTGATTCTGTCATCATCTGCCTTCCAGACTGTTGTTGAACATGTAGTTGAATAATCAGAATTCCTGATATTTCGTGTTTGTTGTTGTCATCGTCTTCTTCTCATTCTTCCTCTCTCTGTCTCTCTTCGCCCCCCTATAGCATCCTCTCCTTGTTCTATAATTATGTGATGATAGATCTCTGACTTTTTATTTTTTAAAAACCCTTCGAGATACTTGGTTTGCCTTTACAATCTGAAAACTCATACACATCAGATGTGGGGAATTGTATTAAAATATTTCTCTAAAATATCCCTCTATCCATTTTCTCTGACCTTCCTGTTCTTCAGCTGTCAAACCTTGCCAAACTGATTGCCTATATTTTTCATTTTTTTTTCTTTTTGCTCTGTGAGGGAGTCTCTCAACACCATCTTCCAAAATTTATATTGAATTTTTCATCTTCCCTCATTTTTTTAACTCCCAAATGCTTTTTATTTCTTATCTAATATTCCTTTTTAACAGGATCCTATTTCTGTTTCATACTACAATATTTGCTCTTATGTCTCCATGGATATAAATAAAAGTTTTTTTAAGCTTTACTTCTCTTGCACATGTTGTTTCTGCTCTCTCTGAGATTCTTTTTTTATGCTCTGTCATACATTTCATGATAGGGCTTTCATGGTGACCCACAACAGTGAGGCACTACTGAACTAAAGAGAATTTGTATGTTCCTGAGTAGAGCTTCAGACTATGGCACTCTGAGACATTGAGAAGTTTTCATTTGCTGGTTTTTAAATCTTCACAGAGGGTATTTTTATTGATTTTAGAGAGAAAGGAAGACAGAGAGAGAGAGAGAGAGATCTATGTAAGAGAGAAACATCAGTCAGGTGCCTCCTGTACGTGCCGCAACTGGGAACCAAGCCCACAGCCTAGGTATGTGCCCTGACCACAGACTGAACCCACAACCCTTCGGTGCAGGGGATGATGCTCCAACCACCTGAGCCACCCGGCCAGGGAGAGAGGTGCTGTTTGGTGGAGAGCTGCCCAGCTATCCAGTTTAGGGTATCTTTTCTCTTCGTCACTCCGTGCTTCTGAGAGATGATCTCACTCACGCCTCCCTGGAGGAGGAGCCTGACTGGCAGCCTTTCCAGAAGCCAAAGGGAGGAAGAAAGCTGAGTGGCCTCATCATTCAGGGTATGTTTCTAGTTTTTGTCTCTAGTTTCAGTAAGACCCTCTAACCACAGCTGTGTCTGAAATTGCTGAGCTCAGGGTCCCTCTGGTTCAACTCTCCAACACGTAAACCCCTAATCTACCTCCTCCCAGGCTGGTGGACGGTTCACCTGGCAGCAGAGATTTGGGAGGGAGTCTGACCTAACTGCGCCTCAGGTCGGACATCCCGCCGCATCTCCCGTTTCCAGCCGCGCCCGCTCTCCCGTTGTCCCCTGGGCCTGGAACCGCTCTTTCCAAGGTTCGGAAGCCCTGCAGAGCTAACAGTCGCATTTCTAGGCTTCCGCCATTGTCAAATTTCAAACTGACTGAGATTTGCTATCAATCATTTGTTTGCTCTCCAGTTTGCAAAAATTTTGTTACTGCTACTTCCTTTCTCATTCGCTCTGTCCTTTGGGTCCATGACTTTTTAATTTCTACATTTTTAATTCCGAGGAGCTTCAGGAGGAAACTGCAATAAAAATCACATGTTCTAGCTGACACATTTAAGAAGCAGTCACAAGGTCAGGTCTTTATTTTATCCATCACATCAGCAACTTGCAGGAAGAAATCAGTAACTGTGGTTGTTCTTAGGAAAGACAATCTAGAGTGAGATGAACCCATACTTTCTCTAGATTCCTTTTTGGACCTTTACATTTTTTCACCATGTTCAAAGATTACCTTTTTAAAACTCATTAAGCAATGTAACCAAAACAAAAGCCAAAAAGCTCCTGGGAGCACCTTTCTGTCCACGACCAGCACGCGCCCGGCCCATCCCACCGCACAGCCTGCTGCAAAGCCCTAAACTCAGAGCCGCCATGCGTTTCCTAGATGCATAATTTATGTGGTTTTCTTCAACCTTGAATCAAGGTCAGAGGAAATGTTATTGATCATGAAAGGCTGCCAGTGGCTAAAGCGCTGGCTGACATCTAGGTGTGACCTCTGTTCATTCACGACCAGCGTCCACCCTGGCGGCAGCCCCTGAGAACACTCCGCGGGGCTCACTCTAACACGCTCTGCAGCCTTTCGGGGAGCTCACAAAGTAAGGGGCAATATTTTTAAAATTACACCTTCCATGACCTGAGATTTTAGTCATCAGTAGGAAAAAGTGTTGAACGCGTCTCCTTCATGTATAACACACATACGCCAAGAACCCGTTTCTATTCGGCATCTCACTGGATTTGTGCCACTATAAGGGAAAGGTTGGGCATTTACACCTGAGAGAATAGCAGTGGTTCCATGTGTTATCCACCCAGGACCGACGACAGCCAGGAGTGTCTTCAAAGGTAAGAAACTTGCCAGGAGGTTGTTCTGCTTTCTCTGTGTGAGCATAGGATTTGTCATTATTTTTTACATGATTCTCAGCAATGGTGTGACTGGAACCTGTTTTTGCTCTCAAAGATGCAGCCTTGAATGATCCCCTGTGATTTGGCTTTTTTTTTTTTTTTTTTTTGCCTTAAAAATAAGATCCATACACCACCAGGCTGGAAGATATTAATTTGCAGTTGTTCTTTACAAATTCAGTTGGTTTAGTGAAAAGGTCATGGGCTGTGTTTGCAAATGACACAAAGGCTGTGATGGCTTCACATCACAAGTTGTGACAGACAAGGGACAGAGCTCAGGGGACCGGAATCCAATGACATCCTGCTTTCACATAGTCGCCTTTTAACGTCATCGTACTTCTTGCTGACCCTTTCCTTTGCCGCTTCTTGTCCAAAATCGCTGGATTCATAGAATCTTTGTCACTCTTTATTTTTATAACACGATGCCGAGTTATAATATTTGTATCGTTATTTTTATTACTATTTCAGTAACCTTTTCAATATTTTCTAAGAACAGTTTTGCATTCAGAGAAAAGTTGTGCTGATTGTTCAGCATTCCCCTGCACAACACACCCCATTTCCCTGTTGCTTGCACCTTCCATTACGATAGAACACTTGTCACCGCTAGTGACCCAACATTGATTCTTTATTGCTAACTAAAGCCCAGACTTCATTGAGCTTTCCATAGCTTGTGCCACATTACATTTAGCTGTCATGTCTCTTTAGACTCCTTTTGTCTGTGACAGTTTCTCAGACCTTGCTTGTTTCTGATGACCTTGACAATTTTGAGGAGCCTCAGTTGGTAGTTTGTAAAATGTTTCTTAACTGGGCTTTATTCCATGTGTTTCTTATGATTAGACCAAGGCTATGGGTTTTTGGGAAGAAGTGCATGGAGGTAAAGTGTTATTCTCATGACCCTGTATCGAGAATTCATGCGCTAGCCCTGACTGGTGTGGCTCAGTGGGTTGGGCATCATCTCACCAAATGGAAGGTCGCCAGTTTGACTCCAGGTCAGGGCACATGCCTGGGCTGCGGGTTCAGTCCTCTGTCTGGGTGCCTATGAGAGGCAACCAATCAATGTTTCTCTCTCACATCACTGTTTCTCTCCCTCTCTTTCTCCCTCCCTTACCATTTTTCTAAAAATAAATAAATACTATTTTTTTAAAAAAGAATTTATGCTATTAACATGACTTGCCACTGTTGATGTTAACTTTGATCATCTGGCTGAGGTAGTGTTTCCAGGAATTTCCACTGTAAAGTTGCTTTTTCTCCTCTGCTTTCCCTACTGCTTTCCCTACTCTTTGGAAGGAAGTCACTCTGCACAGCCCACACTTCAGATGTGGGGGCTTAAGCTCCATTTCCTTCAGGGCAGACCATCTACATAAATCATTTGGAATTGTTTTGCACAGGAGATTGTCCATTCTCTCCTATTTATTTATTTTCTCAGTTGTTTATTTATATTAGAAAATGAGCTCATGAATATTTATTTTATACTCTGAGTGATAATCCAATACTACTTTTGTTGTTGTTTAATTTGGTCTAACTTGGGCCGTCGAGAGATCCTTTAGTTGTCTCCTGAATCCTTTAACATGACCCCTTTATTGTGGTTTCTTTAAGTGATTCCTTATTTTCTGGCCACGACAAAAGGCTGCAGAATCATCCTATGTATTTCTTGCTCCAGCCTAGAAGCAGCCACACTCTATGAGGCTGTAGTTCCTCTTATGGGAGAGTGGTATTTGAAACCAGTGAGAGTGCTCGTTGCCGCTGGGATGGCGTTGCTTCCAGGCCCTCTCCCCTAACAGAGGGGGGGATACGTGTGTGCGCTATACTGTCCTCCTGTGCATCCACCTGTATTTGTATTAAGCTAAACAGGAGTTCATACACATGTCTCCAACTCTGATCCAATGCCACATGGGTCATTCGAGCACCATCCTCTTGCTTAACTGTCATCTCTCATTTCAACAATTGAAAGCTCTGGCTCCCACATTCACTACGCATTTACTTAACTGCTCAGCCCCAGTACACATGTGCAGGGGTCTCAGAATTTTTCACCTGAACCATTGTGGGAATGTCACCAGCTGGAATAGAGTGCTTATAGACATATTTTTTTTCCTTTAATTTTACAGATTCTACTAATTTCCGGTTACTTAGATCAGCAGCTATTTCCCTCACCTCAATCAGTGCGGTTGTTTCATACGCTTGCAAAACAGATTCTTTTGTTATAACTTGCATTCCACCCCAAGATCACCTAAACTCTAAATGAATTTTTAAATTTACATATATTAAGCTTCCCTCTTTATATGTAATATGAAGCTTTATGAGTTCAGACAAATGTACAGTGTCATGTAGCCATCATTATAATATCATACAGAATATTTTCATCACCTAAAACGATCCTTGAGCTTCACCTATTCAGTGCTGCTCCCCCTCCAATCCCTCACAGCCATAATCTATTTACTGTCTCATAGTTTTGACTTTTCCCAGAATGTCATCTATAACAATGCAGTGTGTAGATTTTTTGGACTAGCATCTTTCACTTAGCAACATGCATTTAAAATTCATCTAGGCTTTTGCCAGCCTTGATAGCTCACTTTATATTTTCCAGCTTTAATAAGGTATAATTGACAAATAAAAATTGTATACATGTAAGACACAGAAACCCATGGTTTGATATATGTATACATTGTGAAATAATCACCACAATCAAGCTAATTAACATGTCCATCACTTCACATGGTTGTCATTTTGTATGTGTGTATAGTGAAAAAACTTTAGATCTACCCTCTTAGCAAATTTCAAGTATAAAATTCAGTATTACTAGCTATATCACATTGCTGTGCAGTAGACTTCCAGAATTTATTCACCTTGCTTGGCTGAACTTTGTACCCCCGGATCAAAATCTCCTCATTTCTTCTTCCCCCAAGCCCCTGACAACCAAGGAAAGTCATCAAGTTTCCATTTGTCAGCTTCTTATTTTTTAAGGATGACAGTGATAATTTTCTGGTCCTTTGCATACTAGAACTGAAACTGGAAGCTTCTTCATACTATTCTTACACTTCAATGAGTCATTATGAGACACTAATCTATTTTTGTGCATTTAGGATACACACAATTTAACATGACTTTAAAAAAACCCAACAGGCAATGTAAGGAACCTAAATAATCACAAATACCACGAAGCAACAGCAGCAAGATAACTTTACTCTGTGAATGGTGTGTCAGCCAAGATGGAGTAAGGAGTACATTTCTTGTGACGCTCAGGCAGCCTTCAAGGTTTTAATGAATTCTAAAGTAACAGGATTTCTAAGGAAAGTCACAAATCACACATTTCACTTTTGTGATATACATATTTTTCACAAATGAAAAATGGATCTGTCCCTTATTAATTTTTCCTCTGAAACTGCCAAAACATCGGTAGACTACTTGATAAAATCCTAGAAACTACACTGTGAGCAAGTTCTCACTAGGAACTTTGCCAAATTTCCCATGAAGTGTGATGTCTTGTGAGAGAAGACAGTATTAACAGGTGAGTCCGAGAAGGCAAGGTGGTGGAGAGTCAGGTGTTTGTTTTTGTATTTATGTATTTATTATATTTTTATTAAATAAAATATATTCCAGATACCCCACGGCCCGGATATGCACCCACTTTGGAGAGGCATTGCACCTTGTAGCATTGTTGACACTCTCTCTATGTTTAGGACTTTGTTCAAGGGACACTGAGCATCATTCCTCTTGTCTTCGAACAGGGTTCCTTATCACGTCTCTGCTTAAGCATGAAAAAGCTGTGATAACTGTGCCAATTATCGCGAACTAACTGATCATCATTGGCCCGGAGGCCACTGATCACCAGCTCTTTTCTTACCACCAACTGTAGGCATCACATAGAACTATGAAAAAGATCAGCACATGGTCACCACCTCTGTGTCCTACCTGACCTCTTAAGAAGGAGGACTATATACCTGGCTAGCACTGCGCTTGAGTGTCTTGTGAGGGCAGGAGAGAAAGCAAACGCATGATCACTGATTAGAATTATATTGACGACCTCCTGCTCCACATTAGTGGGTTATTTCAAGGCTAGCCGTTTTAAAAACTTCCCATCGGTCCTCTTTGTCTTTGCTGTTCATTCAGGCTCCTTCCCCAGCCTTTCACGAATGTTGCCGATGTAAATCTAGCTTTGGTGTAAATCTATATTTTTCTCTGGCTCTCAGCTTTTTTGAGGGAGGGGATATAACTGCTTCTAACAGCTCAAGACTTTTTTGGATCAAGGTGGGAATGCCTGTTTAAGCTTGCTTGTCAATATAATAGGAATCTTTTGGTCCTGATTTTGTTCACCGAGAAGTTTAATTATATCTGCCTCAAGGCATACGTGCCTCAGCTATTATGGTTGACATTTTCTTCTGGAATGTATGATCTGGTCTCCATCCTCTACAGAGTCAATAGGCCAAGTGAATGGATCTAGTCTTTCTGTTCATCAAGCTGTGGGCCAGAGGCAGTATCAGCCTGGGGGAAGCAGATCCTCTTCATAATCTATCTTTCCAGAAAGCAACTGATACAGCCGATGATATGCAGCCCTCACTGGACTGGTGACATCCAGGGAACAAGAGGAGCGAACGGCCCTTGTCACTGTCATCAGGAGCTGTATTCTGGAGAGATCAACAGCAGTTTCAGACAGTGAAATTAGATGCGTGTGTCTTGTTAAAAATTTTTATCGACATAAATAGATAAGTCAGCTGCATGTCTACAGACCAATGAGAGTATAAAGTTAAGGTACTTCTCTATACATCGATCGTATTACAATAACTACTGAAAGTCCTCTCGTAGGCAATTTGGTCATCGATATCAGATTTTTAAAAAAAGCTGATACCACTGTGCTAAAATAAAAATCATTATATTTGGCAGGTTTGATATCACTTGTTTGGATTACCTGCAACACTTTTATTCAAAATTTAAATAATTATTTACCTGGGTGTGTAATTTATAACTAATTTATCCTGGAGGGTTCACATAAAGCTACATTGCTAAATGCTGAACTTCTTTTGGAAGTAATATATATTAGCATTAAAAAAATTCTAAGTTTTCTAAAGACTTATTATAAAGCTACGGTAATTTAGACAGATAGATCGTCCATAGAATACACAAATAGAACAATAAAACAACAGAAATCTCAGAAACAAATCTATACATGTAAAGAAATTTGATAGATAATAGTCATGAATTTATGAATTATGAAAAATGAATAATTCAATCAATGGGGGCTGAATCAATTCATTTTTCATAGTTAAATAAAATTGCAGTTTAATTCACATCATACACAGAGATTGGCAGAAATTTAGAAGTATAATGATACCAAGTGTTGGTGAGAACGTGGAATAGCAAACAGGACTCAAAACATTGCTGGGTGCATGACTTCTTAAAATTACTATACAAATAGCCCAGGCCAGTGTGGAGTACATTTGGCTGGGCATCGTGCCATAAAGCGAAAGGTCACCAGTTTGATTCCCAGTCAGGGCACATGCCTGGAGACTGTGTCAGGCGTGTTTAAATAGAAATTATTCCTCCTTGGCACAAAGGTGCATTTATTCTAACAAGAAGGCAACATGGGTGTTTCTCTCCTTCTCTTTCCATCTCTCTGAAAAATAAATTACAAAATCTGTTTAAAATTTACTATAAAAATAATGTCATTTTCTAGTAATTAAAGATATGCATGCCCTACAATTAAAAATTCCACTCCCAAGCATCTATCTCAGTGCAGTAGTTCACAACTCTATCAGGCCCAATGTGTTCTTTTGCTAACAAATAGTTTGTAACACCCTCTTTATTATCCTTACATGAAATTCATAAATCATATAATTTACCTACACACATAATTTCAAGAAGTTGACCTAAATGAGAGAGTGAAGGATATGTTATGATGTGAACTAAACTGTGGCATGATTTTGAGCAACTGATGAGAAGAATAGGAAAACTTTGGCCCTGGCTGGTGTAGCACAGTGGATTGAGCGCTGGCCTGTGAATTGAAAGGTTGCTGGTTCAATTCCTGGTCAGGGCACATGGCTGGATTATCGGCCTGGGCCAGGTCCCCAGTTGGGGGTGTGAGAGAGGCAACTGATCAGGGTTTCTCTCCCTCTCTTTCTCCCTCTCTTCCCCTCTCTCTAAAAATAAATAAAAATAAAAAAAATAAATAAAACTTTACTTTCCCTTGGAGATAGGAATGTTCTCTTTTGCGGAGCATTAACCCCATGAAGAAGGAAAGATAATTCTAAGATGTTACTTGATTCTTCAAAGATATTTATAGTCATTAAATAGCCAACATGATATCTAACTTTAATTAATAAAAGAAATAGATTATAATAAAATAATATTTTGATATATAAGTGATTTGTCTTTTTTAATGTATTTTTATTGTGGTACAATATACATAACATAAAATTTACAATGTTCAGGGGCATTAAGTACGTTCACATTGCTGTGTAACATCAACTACCACCCATCTCCAGAACTTTTTCGTCTTTCCAGTCTGAAGTGCTGCACCCTGTAGCAGTTACTCTCCACTCCCCCAGCCCCCCAGCCCTTGGCAACCGCCCTTCTACTTTCTGTCACTATGAATTTGACTCCTCTAGGTACCTCATGTAACTGGAACCACACATTATTTTTCCTTTGATCCTAGTTTATTTCACTTAGTACAATGTCTTCAAGGTTTACCCATGTTGTAACATGTCAGAATTCATTTTCAAGGCAGAATAGTATCTCATGATATTTATGTACCATATTTTGAATATTTATTCATCTATGATGAATAGATTCCATCTATGATGAAAGCAAAGACTTGTGCAGTTTCTGATTCGAGAGAGACCTGGTTTTGAATCCTACCCCTGTTACTTACAAGCTGTGTAATGCTTTTGGTTGCTTTTACCTTTTGGCTGTTGTGAATAATGCCACTATGAACATGTATGTACAAATACCTGTTCAAGTCCCTGCTTTCAATTCTTTTGGGTAGATACCCAAAAGTGGACTTGTTGGATCATATCGTAAGTCTACGTGCAATTTTTTGAGAAACCACCATACCTTTTTTCACAAGTGGCTACACCATTTATATTCCTACCAGCAATGCAGAACAGTTCCAATTCCTCCACACCCTCACCTCCACACATTTTCTGCTTTTTCTGTAATAGCCACCCTGATGCAATATATTTCATTGCAGTTTTGGTTTGTGTTGCCCAGTGACTACTGATGCTGAGCATCTTTTCATGTGCACGTTGGCCACTTGTGTGTCTTCTTTGGAGAGATGTCACTGTAATTGTTCTTAGTCCATTTTTTTAATAAGATTGGTGGTGGTTGTTGCAATGTAAAAATTATTTATTCTTTTCATTAAATCTTTACTATTATGATTTGAAATCACATATAATTGTAAATATTTTCTCCCATCGCATGGAAAATGCTTAATCTTGACTAAAAGTAGGCCATGTCTTTGTGGATAATTACCATAAACACAGCAGTTACTAACATGAATTAACATAGGGCAACTCAAGTGCCCCTGTGAAATTATTGTTGGTGATGTGATTTTCCTAAATGTTGAATATTTGGTAAAGTTCCAAACCAAAAACGTGTTTTTTTAAAAAAATTCATAGTAATTTCATTCTTGGAAAATTCATTAGATTGAAGCAATGCAGAATACTTTTTGTTTTATGTAAAATAGAGTTATTTTCTAGATTCAGATAACTATAAAGTGATTTCTTACTGGAAGAGCAGGCAGGATACTCCCAAGTCACATGAAATGTCATGATGAGTTTTTGTCCAGAGTGTCTCACACATCCCAGCACAGCGAACTTCTCTTGACCTCACCCACTAAATGCCAGGAATACACCCCAGTCACTGTAACAAACAAAAACCTTACCTGCAATTTTCCACAATATCCCACTAAGAATCACGGCCCTGGAGAAACCTGTAAACATGAATACCAGGAGATATGTACAAGAATGTTCAGAGTGACATTGTTGTGACAGCAAAACATTGAAGATGACCTAGTTACCATCAAAAGAGGAATAAATGTGAGCCCTACAATGCAATGTTACCCAGCAGGGACAATGAGTGAGTGTGACCGGTATCTATCAAGATAAATAAATCTAAAGTACCCAGAGTTGAGTAAAAAAGGAAGTTGAAGAAACATGATATAAACTATTTAATGCTTTGATATATGCACAACAACATCATGTATTATTCAGGGCTATACGTAAAGATAAGCAATTGTAAAGACAAGCATGGGAAGACACTGACTTCAAGAATGGTGGCTATCTCTTGGGGACAAGAGAAAAATGGGACTGGGAGAGTGTGCAGGAGTATAAGCTTCATTTCTAGTAATTCATAAGCTGGGCAATGCAACATGGGTGTTCAGTGTAGTATACCTTATTTTTTTGTGTCTAAAATGTCTTTAAATGAACAAAAATGAAAGCAAAGACTTGTGCAGCTTCTGATCCCAGAGAGACCTGGTTTTGAATCCTGCCGCTGTTTCTTACAAGCTGTGTAATGCTGAACAAATCACTGAACTCTCCTAAATGTCAGTTTACTTTTCTGCAAAATGTGGATAAAAATTTATATAGAAGGCACTACACAGGAATGCTATAGGATACTAAAATGACATGACACATTTAGAGCTCTTAGCATGTTGCCTTGTTTTTAGAATACATGCACCTTTGTGCCAAAGAGGAATAATCTCTATTTAAACACACCTTACACTGTCTCCATGGTTTTAAATAAATACTCTTATCCTACTTTCTGTCTGATCGGTGTCAAAATACACATATCAACCCTGAATGGAAACACTGAATAGATGTAGTCTAATTATTTGTTAGATAAACTCTTTGTTGTCCAAATCTTATCAAAATCCTGTTTATTAGATTAGGTGTTTATGGAGGATTAACTGCAAGACATGCTATTCATCTATTCTCTAGAAATAACAGGTTTTACTGTTGGATCGAATCATACTATCTGAGAGCTGTGTATCTGGATGCCATCACCCTGAGAGCTGTCAAATGTACTTGACAGAATCGAACTTGGCTGTTTCGATACTGGCTTACATCGAGGGATGCTGTAAGAAGCAACTGTGCAAATTTTGCTCTTGTATTTATTACTGGGATGGAGTCCAGAATGTTATTCTCTGAATCTTTATGAAGACTCAAGGGAGAAATTTTTCACGGGTGCAAAATGAAGATCTAAGCACTGGTTTGTCTTTACCTTGTGGACAGTATGGATCTTTTAACTGACCCTAATTCCCTGCTTACTCCGGTCTGCCGAAAACATGCAGCCCAGTCTGCGGCCGATCTCTGCTTTCTCTATAAAACCATTTAGCATACACTCCTGAGGGGTAGGTAAATTTAACCCTGGACTGTTTCCTGACTGATATTATCTCTTTGTCCTAACATTTTCAATGATTTATTTTCCATGTATTTTAAAAAGCTATTTCTTGTTTATGAAACAAGATAGGAGGAGAGAAAATGGAAAAATGAGGATAGAATAAAGGAAAGCAGAGTGTACATAAGTAATAAATCAAATAGATAAAACTATATCTTGTTTAATATTGTATTCCCCAGGGTACCTTGTGTTGTACTTTACAACTAGTATATAGTTAGAAAATGTTTGTTACAGTAAAAAAAAAAAAAAACATAATACCTCTCAGCTTACAGACCATTTTTTTCCTGCTAGTGCTGAGCCATAAGGTTGATCTAGACATAAAAGGCTTGATAAACCCCTGAGGAGCAAATGAATACCTTCTAAGTGACGCCTGGCATTTCCTAAGGGAAGGTCTCAGCTGCTCTTCAAGGTTCATGCCAATGCCGTCCACTTTATGAAGACACCCCCAATTATAAACAAAGCCTCTCTCTCTTTTGAACTCCTTCAGAACCTACTGTCTCTAAGCACCCATCTCAGATTTGTTTTATGATAACTTACCTTGAGATAAAAAGATGATAGATAGATGGATAGATAGATAGATAGATATTTGGAAAGGGAAAAGACCATGCTATGAATAGTCTATGTATTAAAAGTATATTGATTATCATCCATATGTTCAATACATATTTTATATAAGTAGACAAAATCTATTTTATTAATCCTTGTTTTGCAAAGTTGCATTAAAATTCTGTTCACATGCAGCAACAGGGATGACACCCAAATGCATTATGCTGAGTGCAAGAAGCCAGACTCAAACGGCCATATACTTTTCATTCCATTTTATGTAACATTCTTGCAAAAGCAAAACTATGAGAATCGAGTACAGATCAATGGTTGCCAAGAGCTGGGAGTGAGGGAGGAGCAAGGACACAGGGGAAGCCGAGGGGCAATGGAGCCCTTGTGTCTCATGATTGGAGGGTGGTGATTATGCAACTGTATGTATTTGTCACAACACTGATAAGTCTACCCTAAAAAGAGTGGATTTTACTGTTTGCAAATTATGCATAAATTTAAAATGATGAGGTAAAACATTGTTTGACATATACTAAAAATACTGAGTAGATTTTTTCCATTTCCTAGCAAGTTAACGCAATTCCTAGGCCATCTGTACCTTGCTGCCTTTCCTCTTCATCCTCACATTGGACAAATCAGTCTATCAAAATTGCTAATCAAATGTGGCATTTTCTTCCTACTCTGAACAAGGCAGGGCTCGTGCAGGAACTTCAACAGGACACTCCAGGTGGGCACCAACTATCTTTTGGAACTGGCATGAGATAAAAACTATTTGCTACCTAGAACTCACGTCATCTTGTTGACAGATACTACCATTTGCTTAGTTACATGAACTCTCAGTGCAGGCACATTGGTCGCAAAGAATTCATTTACCTTCGGGTGACTCACTTTGTCCTCTTATCTTAACTTAGTGTATTTTAAAAGTGGATGGATAACAGCACAGGATCACATTTTGTAAGGTACAGCCAGACATAATTTTCAAAAAGTGTGTCTCCAACCATAAAAGCAGATGATCCAGTTATCTCGGATGTGATTAGGACCATTAAGAAGAAGATTGGAGCCAGAGGACCAGCGTGTGACTGCCAGCTGAGACCCTTCATCGCTGTGAACAGAGAATGTGAGGAGGGACATGAAAGATTAAAGACACAAATTACAACAGATCCCACTTGGTGCCAGGCACGGTTCTGGGCATGGGGTGACAAGTAAAAGAAATGGATTTCCTAACCCCATGGGTTTTATAATCCAGTGGAAGTATTAGACATTAAAGAACCGGTCACACAAATAGATAAAAGCATTGTATGTGCTCTGAAGGGGAAGTAAGTACAGGATAACACATGGGACAATACAGAAGCACTAAACGAGATGGGCAGAGGGGAACCAGAGAGTTCTCTTTAGCGAAGTGCTTTGACCTGAAGGCCATAGGAAGCCGGGGGGTTGGCCGAGTGGGGTTGGTGAGGGCATTGCAGGCCGAGGCCTGTGCTCAGACCCTGGTGTGGGAAAAGCGTAGCGCGTGGGCCAACTAAATGACCATGTTTAGAAAAACACCCTCCTAGGAATAGGGGGCCTCAAGCTCAGGCCGGAGGGGCAGGCAGGGCCCAGGTCCCCCAGGCCCCTGTAGTCCACTCTGAGGATTTTAAGTGTATCCTAAGAGCACCAGAAAGCCATGAGGTCCGGTGAAATCATCATTAATATTCTTGGCCAGCAGTGATGATAAAACTTCGAGGAAAAAGAAAGCTCCCAAAGTACTTTATAATGAAATAAAATAAAAAACTGAACAGCAGGAGCTCCCATCGCATTTCTTGTCGGTGCTGGGGTATCATTTGTTACGCTGCGTCAGTGAGGGCCCTGCACCCCTCTTCTCTGCCGCATTAAGAGCTTCCCCTGCTCAGCGACTACACCTGATAAATTAGATGTCCCCAGCAACTGAAGCATCGTGGGTGCTCAATAAATATTTGTTGAATTAAAGTAAATTCAACAAAATGTTTCAGTATGCAAATATATAGCATTCCAAAGGCAATTTGGTAGATGAATTCCCTGTTGTCTCTAAAAGTACTAGGAGATGCAAAGGTCCCCACACACCTGCCTGAGGAGAAAATAGCATTTTTGGAATGGTCATGAATATGTTCTGATTAGAATTACTCTGAGAATCTTCTGGCACGGTTCCAGCAATGTGGAGAAAAACAGAAGGCAACCTGAAGATAAAATTACAGGTTTCAAAGGATTATTTTTGGAATTTGTTCAATACGAAGACAAACACAGCAAAAACATGAGAACAGCCAAATAGTGGCAAAATTTCCCCTTGATGGATCAAGAAGAAGTCAGAAAAGGTAATAATAGTCCACGAACAGAGAATAAATAGAGATGAACATCTGAAAAAGGAAGATGTGTGTGGAAGGAGCAGGTGATTGAGTTTTGCAGAGAATTGGGAGGTCTCTCAAACGAAGCATTGGCAGAGAGCCAGCTGGGACAGACGTGGCAGCAGGAAGAAGTTGCTGGCAAGGTTACTGTTACCAGTTGAATTGTGTCCCCCCAAAAATGTCTATGTTGAATCCTAATACCCAGTAACTCCGAATGTGACTGTATGCGTAGACAGGGTCTTACTGAGGTGATCCAGCTACAGTGTGGCCCTCAGGGTGGGCCCTAATCTGCTCTGATTGGTGTCCGTTATAAAAAGGGAATTTTAGACACAGAGACACCATAGAGGGAAGATGTCCTGTGAAGAGACACGGACCAAAGATGGCCATTGACAAGCCCAGGAGAGAGGAACGGAACAGACTTTCTCCACAGCCATCAGACGGAACCAACCCGGCTGGCCCCTCGATCTTGGACATCCAGCCCTCAGAAGGGTGAGAAAATAAATTTCTGTTGTTTAAGCCTCTAGTCTGTGACAATTTGTTATTACAGACCTAGTGAAGTAACATAGTGATCAACCCAGAAAATCCTTATTTACTGGGAGATTTAAAAAGTAAAGGAATAGAAGTAGCTACATTAGTAGATCAAGGTGACGTAACAGATCTAACTCTTCAGGCTCATATTTATGTGAAGCAGATTTTTCTGGTAGAAACCCATTTACCAGAAACTAAGCAAGTTTCAGCCTGGAATGATAATGTAGACTAATAGCAATGAATGACAATAATAGGTCTTAACATGTGCCAGGTACAGCATCATGTGCTCTAAGTAAGTTATTTTACTTGATCCTTACAACCAGCCTGTGACTAGGGTGAATTAGTTTATGGATGGGAATACTGAATTCCAGAGAATGTTTGTTTCCTTGTCCAAGGTCAGACAGCAGTTAGGGGCTGAGGAGGATTTTAAACCCTGTCACCTTTCCTTCCCTCCCTTCTCCTGCCCCAGGCCCTCAATAAAAGCAGAAGATCAGAAGATCTGTCCTAAGCATCAGATTAACAGAAACTAGAAAGGATAGAGAATGGAATCTCTTTCTTGGACTCAAAGACAATATGTTCTATGTGTAAGAATTAGTGTTCCCTCCCTCTCTCTTTCTCTCTATCTCTCTCTCTTCCTCCCTCCCTTCCTCTCCTCTCCCTCCCTTTTTTTCTTTTAACAGCCAAAAGCAGAGGCGCAAATCACCCACAGTAAGCAAGTAGCTAGATTTCCCTGAGCAGCAGGTTTAACTACATGACATAAAATTTCCTCCGTTTATCCATGAAGATTTCCAGAAGGAAACGCAGAGGAATTGTGCAACGAGCTGGAAGACGGGAGGACGGGGGTCCGCATGGAGCCCGCTGGCCACGGCTCACGAGCTCCGGGATCCTGGCCAAGCGAGTTGACGATGCTGAGCCTCAGTTTCTAAATCTCACCAATCAATAGCTACCTCACAGGGCCATGTATTTATACTTTGAAATATAAATTAGGTGACTTTGCTTTCAGCTTTAATGTTTAAAGAGCTTATAAATTCGCACTCCCATCCTTGCAAAGACAAAAAGCTGAACAAATTGAGAATTCAAAACATTTTTTTGGAGGCTGCCGGGCAAAGTACTCCCCAACAGTGGAAGAAACATGAATCCAGAGAGTTACAGCTGCAATCTGCCTGCCCGAAGCAGACACCCTCAGAGCCACAAACTGATAGAGACACTCACCTGGTACGTTACATGAATTGCTGGAAGCTGAGTGTGAACTTTGAGAGTTTCTCAATCTTAAACTAGTCCACACTCGGCCTCCAGCAGTTCTGCTTTGTTATGGGGGCCTGCAGTCTTGAATGGGGGTAGGAATCACAATTTCATGGTTTGATCTGCATGAATCTCACCAGGGTCTCACAGTGAAGAGCTAAGAAAGGTCCCCTCATGGTTCTGGCAGGTTAAAGAGAAGAATAACCACTGGGGAACACACCCAGGGCCTTCTCCATTACAAGGGCCTATTCTCCAGGGGGCAAGACACCATCAGAGCCTCGTCCTACTTGGGGGAAGGGCAGATGCTCAATTCCAGCCCCTCAGGTCTTCCGCTCTCACCTAAGAGTTTAAAAAAAGTTAAAGGTAAGAAATCCACATAAAGGTCAAGACCCAGGGATTCACAGCCACGGAAAAGTGAGATTTACTTCTTCTCACCCTCTCAGTAAGTTTCCAGTATAATAACAGCACGTAATAGCTAAGAGAGATGCAAGATACAGACTCTACTTAAGGAACAGTGCTTAGGGAAGCCCAAAAATAAAGGAGGTGACAAAAACAAGGGCACTAGAGGAATGTGAAGCTTCTGGTACCTGTAACTGCAAGCCAGTTCCTTGTCCAAGTCCCAGCCAGATTAACATAAAATCTCACACTAGTGTAAACTGACCTCAGTTCCTATAACCTGACGTATCATTTCTGCCTTTCAACAACAAAAAGACAAGCCATGCTAAAAGATAATAAAAAGTACAATTTAACAATATGAAGCAAGCATGAGAACCAGACACAGATACGTCGCAGATTTTGGAATTAACACACAGGGAATTTAAAATAACTGTGATTAATATGTTAAGGGCCTTAATGGGGAAAAAAAAAGATAACACTCAAGAACAGATGGGTAATGTAAGCAAAGAGGTGCAACTCTAAGGAAGAATCAAAAGTAAATTCTAGAAATCAAAAACTATAACAGAAACACACACCCCAGAAACTCAGAGCGTGCTAAGCAAGATAAATACCAAAACATGTACACTTAAACATACTGTATTCAAACTTCAGAAAACAAAAGCCAAAGAGAAAATCTTGAAAGCATTCAGCTATACATTAAGAAAGGAAGGACATTGGAGAAGGAATAATTAAAAGTAAAATAAATCTTACATTTTTCTTATCCTTTTATTGGTTTGTTTTAATTTTTTATTGTATTTTTTCCATTACCATTTATCCCCCTTATACCCTCCTCCCTGCTGCCATCACTGTTGTCTGTGTCCACTCTTAATTTATCAAAAGATGCCTGTTCAAAGTAACAATGGTAAGTATATTGGGTGATTAGTGCATATGAATAAATGGACTGAATGGCAGGGATACCATGGGGGATGGGAGGGAGGAATTGGAAATACTATGTGATAAGGTAGTGGTACTACATGTTAAGTGGTATAATGTTATTTGAAGGTGGATTTAGATTACTTAAAAATGTACATCGCAAAACTCTAGGGTGACTACTAAATAAAAAATATTAGTATAATTGATATGATATAAGATGTAATGGAATCATATAAAATGTTGAAATCAACTGAAATCAAAGAAGGCAAAAATAAATAAAAATAAGAAAAATACAAACAACAAATGCAAGAAATAGAAAAGAGTTGCAAACATGTTAGATATTAATTCAACTATACCAATAAGCATTTTAAATGTTACATCAGTTAAGAGACAGACATTGCCCAAGAGGATTAAAAAAACAAGAAACAAACTTTAAATATAAAGACTCATGTAGATTGAAAGTATAAAAGTAATTATACCACAACCAAGTGGGATTTATTGTAGATATGTGATACATTTGGAAATCAATCAGTATAACTTAGCATATTGACAAAATGAAGGAAAAATAATCACCTAAATTATTGATTAATTCAGAAAAGCTTTTGATAAAATCTAATACCCATCCATGATTAAAAAAAAAAACTCTCTGCAAACTAGAAATATAGACAAACTTCCTCAACATGACAAAGAACATCTACAAAAGCTCACAGCAAACATCATCATGGTGAGAAACTGGATGTTTCTCCTTTAAGATAAAACACAGTGCACTTTCATTTAACGTTATACTGGAAGAGGTGGCTAGTGAAGAAAAGATAAAAAAATAAAATAAACCATATATAAAGTGGGTAGGAAAGGACTGAAACTGTTTTTTTCACAGATAATATGAGTTAACAAAGCACCTTTTGGAATTAATAAGCAAGTATAGTAAGGTCACAGGATGAAATGCTAGTATACCAAAAAACCAATTACTTTCCTATATAATATCAATGAACGATTAAAATTTGAAATTAAAATCACCATGCTACTTACAACGGCAGACAAAAGGAAATAATTAGGTATGAATCTAAGAAAATGTGTGTAAGATTTAAATGTGAAAACTACAAGTCTGAGGATGATAGAAATCAAAGATCTAAATAAATGGAGATGATTTATGCTTATAGATTGGAGGCTCAATATTGTTAAGGTGTCATATTCTTCCCAATTTAATCTATAGATTCAACACAATCCAAATAAAAATTCTTGGATTTATGTTCAGTGTTGTGGTATTGGGCAATACACTTATCTGGGAATAAAGACATGGAACAGTGTTTTCAAGATCAAAAAGCAGCTTTCAGACTTATTCCTAAATACCACCCATGAGAATGAATAATTAATTTACACAACATTAAAGCTATTATATAATCCTTACGACAGTTCTGTAAAGGAAATGCATACTCTCCAGTGAACCTTTGGGCTCTTCCAATCCTCCAGAGCTTCTCTGGTCAAGGCCAACAATTTTCCTCACTCCAGGGGCCCATTCTCGGCCCTAGTCTTGCCTGGATGAGCCACCGGCAGTATTTGATGTGATTTAACATTCCCCTTCCTTAAAAACACTCCATCATTTGGCTTGTAGACCACCTCCCTGGGTAGTCTCCTCAGTCTCTTTTACTGGTTCTTCCTCTTCTCCGTGACCTTTCCTTATTGGAGCTTTCCAGGCTTCACTTCTTGGTTCTCCTCTCTTCTTTCTCTGTTCCCACTTCCTTGTTAGGCTTTTAGAGTTCCAAGGCTTTCAAAATGTGTGTGTGTGTGTGTGTGTGTGTGTGTAGAATCTCAGATTTATATCTCCAGCTGAGACCTCTCTTCTCAACTCTCAACCTCCATATTTCACTGCATCCTCGACATTTCCAGTTGCAGATCTAACAGACATCTCAAATTAAACATGTCCCCGACTGAATTGCTGACCTTCACCCACAAACCTCCTTCATCCACAAACCAATTTCCTGTGTCCACATGGCATCCTTCCAGTTTCTCAGGCCAAAAATTTGGAATTATCTGGCTTGACTCTGAAACCCAGTATCCAAACCCTATGCCTCAAATGTTCTAGCCGAAGGCAATGATTTAGCTAATCCCTTCTTTGTCTTCAAGTCCTTGCTTAAATCCCCTCCTCAAGGCGCCTTGCCCTTCGTCCTATTCCACCTGATCAACCCACCTCCCCTAGCACTCTTGCTCTCCTTATGCATGTGTTTTTTTCCTTTTTCTCATGTCATTTATTAACTTCCACCACACATATAACTTACTCATTTAATTATTTTCACAGTCTGTCTCTGCTGGGCAGAGAGCATCTGTTTTGTTCACTGTTGTATCCCAAGCATGTAATACAGGGTCTGGTGCCTAGGAAACATCCCACAAATAATTATGAGTGTTCAATGCATGTCATTATTTCTGTTTTACAAATGAGGTAACGAACTACAATGTGGCTAATAAATGATGAACTGGAGTTCCACATATGCTCAATTTCCAAATCTTGGTGCTTTCTGTTGTGACATATTTTTTTCTCCTCCCTTTAGATTCGGTGCACCCCAAAACTGGCTACATGGCAAAATCAGGTGAGGAACTTTAGTAAAACATTAAACCCCACTTTGAGTTTCATTTGGTTAGAATTGGGGGTTCAAGCCTCTATGTTTTCCCTCCCCTAAGAGAGTGACGCACCTTCCTGTCCATGGACCATCCCCACAGAGCCTGTCCTCTCACGCGGGCGTGTTTCCCTCCAGGAATTCTTAAAGAATTGCAAGGGTGTGTGTGTGGGACTAGTCAGCTCCTCAGGGCAGCCAGCCGCTATGTGGCACCGTAGAAGAATGAGCTGTCCCATAGGGACCGATTTATAAAATTGAAGTTTCTCCTTTTGAACACCTAACTTCTTTTAAGTAAATTATTTCAGATCCAAATCTTCCCGATGTGTAATGCAACTTAAAATAAAAAGAGTATGTTCACTGAATGTTAGCTTTTTAGGTATTCCTTCTTCCTGGAACGTCCCATGTACCTAGACAATTCCCACTTACTTTTGAGGACTATGTACAAGAGCCCCTTTTCTTGGAACCCTCCCCAAGCCCCTCAGGTTGGGTGAGGCCCCCCTCCCTCTACTCCCATGGCATTTCTGTGCTTCTTATTGTCACGATGTGTTATCACAAGTGATCAACTCATCTTGCTCCCCTACTTTACTATAGTATTATTAATAAGGATGATTTTTATTTCAAAAGACAGAAATCCATCTCTAATTGATTTAAAGAAAAAGGAGAATGCATTAACTGTGTAATTGCAAAATTCATGGGTATATTTGGCACTGTTGGATCTCGGTGCTCCAATGACACATTCAGAAATCTGACTTGTCCCTCCTCCCATGTACCCAGACAATTCCCACTTATTTTTTATGACTAAGTACAAGCAGTCCCTTTTCTTGGGATCTTTTCCCCAAACCCCTCAGGTTGAGGGAGGCTCCCCCCTTGCAAATTCCTCTTTGGCCTGTCTTCGTTCTCAAGCAGCTGTCCCCCGATGCAGCAAGCACGACCTGCAGAACCCCTAGGCTTCCGTCCTGCCTCTCAGCAACCCGGCAGGAGGAGGACGCCTCAGCCTCAAGGGCTCCAGCAGGAGTTCCGGGGCGACTCTCTCAGACAGACTTGGGGAATGTTCTTCCCTCCCTAAAGCAATCCTGTGGCTTGGAAACAGGGGAAAGGCACCCTGCAGACAAGGCCTTGCTCACCCGCCCAGCCCTGGAGCCAGCGAATGGGGTCCGTCCCTTCCCCAAACTGTTGTGGGTAGAAAATGGGCGGGGGGGCGTCTCTCAAGAGGAAAGTACGGTACAGTTCTCAAAAGACGGAGAGGAAGATGCCGTGGGAGCCACAAACAACAGAGGTCCAGTACAGCTGAGCCTCTGGGAGCGGTGACCTCGCCCTCTTGCTCATCGCGCCTCTTCACCTCCCAACACAGCTGCAAGCACACACAGTGCAGCTCCTGTTTAATCAATGGCCGGGTTGCACAGATGAATGCAGTCAGGGCTCTGCTGTGCCCTACGGCACGGCATCCTCAGAGGCTGCAGGCGTGGGGCTCCCCGACATCTCTAACCCACAGTCTGCGGATGTGGGCTGCATTGCTATGTGGAATACAGGCCCCTGGGATCGATACAAAGATGCTTTTTGTTTTGGGTTTTGTTGGGGGGTTTTTGTCATAGAGATGCTAATCCGCTCCAAATATGAATACTAGGAAAAGTGCCATCAACACTTTAATGAGGTGTCCCAGGAGACCAGACCCAGGATGTTTTAGGAGGACACAGCCAGCAGGAGGGGAAGCAAAAATGTCACCCTCATTAGTGGGGCTATTCCCAGGAGGAGGTGCCCACCCAGGGCCCTGGCGAGCATCAGAGGGCAGGTTCCTGCTGGGAGCCTGCGGCGAGTGCCGGAGAGAGCAGCACAGGGCCTTGGGGTAGGGGCATGAGTTAAACCAAAAAATAAGGCAGAGGGGGGAAGAACATTGCTAGGGCAGACCCCAAACCCCTGGGGAATCTAAGGACTTTCTTCCAAGGTGACCCCGAAGGATGCATGTTGTAGTTATTGCTTATTTACTTCCCATTTATATTAATGTCCTCTTATTGTGTGCAACTTGTACCTATTACAGACTTGGGCCTTCTGACCGAGCAGAAGGGCAGGTGAAGGTGCTTCCTTCTCACCCCTAGAGCCCTGCCTGTGCTCTCTGCACACACACCGCCCCCCACAACCAACTCACGCTTCTGGGGAGGGAGTGAGGCTTAATGAACGCTCTTCTCACTGCTCCCTGACACAAACCAATGCACCTGACTGGCCACAAAGCCACCAGAATGTTCAAGCCAAGGAATCTGTCGGTGGTTTATAGCAGGAAGAGCGGCAGACTCAATAGAAGTCCTGAGTTCCAGTCCCTGTCCTGTCACTAAGAAGCCACGGGTCCTTGGACAAGTCAGCCCGAGCTTCACTTCTCAGTTCCCCCATCTGTTAAAAATAAAAACAGCCCTGGCCGGGTGGCTCAGTTGGCTGGAGCATTGTCTCGTACACCAAGAGGTTGCGGGTTGGCTTCCCAGTCAGGACACATGCCTGGGTTGCGGGGTTCGATCCCTGGTCAGAGTGCATCCAGGAGACAATCGATTGATGTTTCTCTCACATCAGTGTTTCTCTATCTCTTTCTTCCCTCTTCTCTCTCTCAAATCAATAAACATATCCTTGGGCGAGGATTACAAATAATAATAACAAAATAAAAAGAACAAACAAAAAACGTGGAGGATTCTTTAATCTCTAAATTCCCTCCTCTGGGATGAATAAAAGCTTCAATAAATGAATAAAAGCCCTGCTGACAAGACCAGATCCAGATCTTTTAATGGGCTTCTAAGTGTTAGGGCTTCTAAGTTGTAGGAAACAACCCAATTTTGGCTAAGCTAAAAACACAAGGGGTATTGGGGTCATATGGGAGGGAAGGAAGTTCAGAGAGCCAGGCTTGGGGATGGCCGAAACCAAAGCAGACTCAGAGGCAGTGCGGAGGCTCCACCCTGGGCCCGCGGCCGCAGTGCCCGGCCAGCCCCGCCTCGGCGGTGCGCGAACACCCACCGTTTCCGGAGCCCTGTCTCACTGCCAGGGAAGAATCGCCCCCTTGGCTACACCGGGTCACAGAGAGGCTGCGCCCTGATGACCTTAGACTCAGGTTGTATCTAACAAGGAAGACACAGAGACCCCCAAGGCAATCAGAGGAATCTTCGGAATAGAAACGGAGGCCTAGCATCCAGAAAACAGGGAGGGAGGAGAGACACATGCCGCCGCTGTAGGAGGAATCCTTCTTTTCCTGGGAGAGGAGAATCCCGACAGACTGGGGCCTCGTGGGCTCCCACGGAGCACGTCCAAGGGCACAGCGCGCTGCCGCGGCCCGAGAGCCACTCCGCCTCCACCTGGCTCTCCACTGTCATTCTCAGTTTTCCCATAAAGACCAAGAGTCCCCTTGATCACTACCACATAACTTAAGGGGAAATCTGCATATTTAACGAGTTTGGCTAAGCAGACAGCAAAGGTAATGCTGTGATGGGCAATGATCTACTATACTGTATTTACAAATACTAAGCACTAGAATGGTAGTCTTGTCTCTGTTGACTAGGGGCAGCCTCTCTGGGTATAAAATCAGGGACTGAAATCTGAGTCCTCACGAGGCGTCTTCTGCTTCTTAGCACCCAAGTTGGGCAGCGGCTCTGTCCTCCTGGAGGCTGCTCTACATTCTCCATGCCCCTCCCCAAACCCCCGCACACAGACCCCCATCACCCTCCCCAGGAGTTTTCAGCCTCACTGTATGGACACACCATCAGCCCTTGAGGCTGAGCCCAGGGCCTGCGTCTCTGGGTTGATGAGAACAGGCTCTCTCCTCCTCCCTGTCTCCATCCCCTGGTGTCTGAAGCTTCCCACAGCCCCTGCAGGTTAAGCAGAGAGGGGATTAGAAATTATCTAAATCACAACAAAACCCTGGCAGCTTTTGTATGATTGCAGGCTCTGGTGAACTAAACTGTCCAGCTGGGTAATTGAAGGAAATGTATTTATTGAAACTCGCACACTTACAGTTACACTTAGCCCTTGGATATCAGCAACGCTGACCTGAAAGAGAATAAAAAGCCCCTCGCAGCATTCCAAGTCATCATTCCGTTCAGGCCCTTTGGGGTTTAACTCTCTGGTAGCAGGCGAGAGCTTTGATTTCCTCCACTCCTGATACCTCTCAGCGACTGCCACCCGCCAGCTGGGTTGCTAGGGCTGCAGCGCAATGAAAATGGCACTCAGCACCACTGACATCTCCCCCTTATCAAAGGTTTGGCCCCAAAAGTGTCAGCACCGTGGCCTTACTGTTCGGATTTCATTGTATGTTCAGAAGGAGGGGGGCTTTGATCAGCTGGTGAGTTCACTCTGAGTGGCAGCTGCAGTTAGTAGCAGATGTGCCCCTAGTATAAGAATCTAACACAGAAGCGCCAACCTGGGCCGCGTCACCCTGGGCTCTACGCAGCTTCCCTGAGACGAGCTGGGAAAATCAGAGGCTTGGGCAAAGCATGGTAGGCACTGCATGCCAAGGGATATGTTTCCTTTTCACGTGAAGGAGGGCGCCCACTGATGTTGCTCTTACCAAGCTGGAGAATCACAGGGAAAAACCCAACATCATCCAAACCTATTTTCTGCCAGGTGTTAGAATCCTTTTCCCAAGCCCTCGTGACCTAACCGAGGGATTTGATTAGGTTTCAACTCTCAGACCCATCCGTAACTAGTGCGGCTTCTTGTCGTGAGGCCTGTGAAGTCGCACTGTGCTCCTTCAAGGGAGAATGTCTTGCGGGGGGTGGTCCGTCAAGAAACAGCATCTCCGGTGGGAGCAGTCCAGCATTTATGCACCGTGTGTTCCGTGTCTGAGTTCAGCTGTCTGCAGTGTTGCTGGTGATGGGACCCCTTTCTGCTGGAGAGGTCTGGCCCCCTGGCCACAGGGGTGACACATGACAGGCAGAAGCCAGACTGAGTGGAAAATCAGTGAGGCTCAGTTTGCGCCTTGGTCAGCAGCTTGGAAGTATGTAAGGGGACACCTGAAGGCCAGCTGCCAGAAGTATATTTTGACAAAGGTTTTTGTAGGTCCTATGCCCCAAATTTGGAGATATTTGTTCCTTGGAGATACCATCTAGTGATCTCACCTTCTTGTTGTGGGTTTTGTACGGGCCTTGGGCCATATTATAGTACCCAAATGTAAACACTGGAAAAACCTAGATGGATCCAGAATCTTGACACCAAGGCTATTTTCTGGATGCAGGTATAATCCCCAATGACAGCAACAAAAGACCAGGCAAATGCCAAAATGACACACGTCCTACTTATTAGGGGGATGGTGGAAGTAACTACTGTGGCATCCAAAGGAAAGCAGGTTAGAATCACTAGGTAGCTCATCTGTACGTAAGAAAACCCAGAATTTTCCAGAGCAGATCTTTGGATCTAAGCCAAAGAAGAGAGAGATGCAAAACACTAGCCAAGGGAGACCTGACTTCAGACCCATCCCCGTAATGGGAGCCCATAGGGGTTCGCCGCACCTCAGACTGAGGAGTCACCAGGAAAACGCACAGGCCCCGTGGCCAGAGCAGCAAGGGTGTTCGTGCCTTGCTGTCTGAAATCGCACCTAAATCGTGTTGATCAGGCCTCTGAATTGGAAGTAAAGTTCGTGCTTGCATTCCCTACAACAAAGAGGTCTGCAAAGCAAAATAGATTGCACAAGTCCTATTTAAAGGAATTGCAAGAACAAACTGTTTTTAAGGACTTTGGCGCATTAATTGTTGGAATAAAGATGGATACCACCAATTACCAGCGGGTTGCAGGGAGCCTCCCAGGGGCCCTCCAGGGCCTCCGCTCAGAAACCCTTGGTCAGCAATCCCTGCTGTTTGTGTTATCTGAAGTTCAGTGCAAGTTGAAAGCTTTTTTAGAAAAAGTAACTCAGATTAGCCTACCCCTCAACATGGGGTTTGTTCTGCTTTAAACAAACCCAATCTATGAAGAAAAACTGGATTTAAAAAGTAAATAATATGCTATAAAATTTGCTGTAGTTAGTATTTCTATAAACAATAAGCTCCTCTACAGAAACTGAAATTTGACTCTTTCCAAAAAAAAAAAAAAAAAATAGGTTTAAGGACAACTTGCTAGGAAGATGTCCATTTTTTAGAATGACTGATATCTATGGGGCAGACTCATGTTAGCAAGTTTGGGACATTTTATGTTCTTTCTTGTGAGACCAGCCAGGCGAAGAGAGTTTGGCCCTCGTTTGTCTGGGACAAACGGCACATCCTGCCCGCTGCTAACGAGAGCTGTGTGCCTCTGCAGGAGCATTCACCCACTTACGCCTCCCACAAGACTGCATGGAGCACCTACTACGCACACAACGTACTCACGTTCATTTGCATAAATATGTACGTGTGGCACATGGAGTATCCAGAAAGTGAGCGCCTATCCTTAGGGAGTAATAGGAGAACAATCGCTCATCTTTTTGACTGACTGGTATCAATCTTCCCTTCCTGACAACACCTTAATTTCCTTTGGAGGACTCACCTCTTTCTCCCTAGACTCTTTATGGGGCATTGTAATCAGACGGTCTGCCTTTTCCTGGTCAGGAATTGGGCGGAGCCCGATGGACACTTCTTCTCTGAGTGTAACTGAAAGTATTGGCAAGTCCTTGCCAGTTGCCAACCATTGTTTTGACCCGGCTCTCTTGGCCACAGGATGGTAGCCACGCTCCCGCTCCCTACCTGTCAGTGTGGGGAGGCCAGTTCCTCTGCCATGCCTCCTCTGTGAATTTCTAAGACTCTCTCGGTGCGCTCACTCTTGCTGGAGTCAGCGAGACTATTTTCTGTGGCTTTTAATCAAAACTGCACATGGTGCTGGATTCTGAATGGCTACACTGTGCTTCCAAAGTTCCTTCCAGTAAAGCAGCTAAACCTCCTTTTTCAAATTCGATGTATTTTCTAGCTGCTTGAAGTTGCCTGATTTGAGCTCCCTTCCCTACAATTTTAGAGGGCACAGCATCCCTCCTATTTGAAATTGATCACTCCACTCAGGAGGGTGACAAATGCACCCAGGTTTGCTTGGGACTTACCCAGTTTTAGCAGTGAAACTCCCACGTCCTGGAAACTCCCTTGGTCTCAGCAAAGCCAGCTGGCTGGTCACCATAACTGAATCTTCTCTCATACCTCTTTCTGCATAATAAGAAAGTTTTCTCCTCTGCCAAAAGATCACTCAGGTTTTTGCTTGGCTCACCGGCCACTCTCTCTGAGATCTCATAGAGTCCCTGCTAAAACACCACATCTCCAGCCTTAAATCTTCACCCCATCTTCCCTCCAAACACCTCCAAGATGTTCAAGTAGAGAAGCTCTGCACCGACACCTCAGGCTCCACACACTCCACACTAAGCCCATCTCTGCTCACAGACACGGCTTTCCTGTTCAGGTGGGCACCGCCACTTTGAAGGCAACATGTTCAAATGGCAATGTGACAGTAAATGCTGAAATTTAAAATAGCATGCCCCGCTTACCCTAGAGAAACAATCGCACATGTGTACAAGAAACAGGTACAAGGATGTTCACTAGAGCATCATTTATAGTGACAAAAATGGAAACAACCCATTAAAGGGAAGATAAAACTTCCGGTCAAGATGGCAGCATAGGCAGACATGGCTCGTCTCCTTGCACAACCACATCAAAATTACAGCTAAAATATAGAACAACCATCACTCAGAAATCTCAGAAATCGAATTGAATGGAAGTCTAACAACTAGGAAATCCAGTTGAATGGAAGTCTGACAACTACAGACTTTTTGTTAAAGAAACCACAATCAACCAGACTGGTAGGAGGGGCACAGATGTGGAATAGGCTGGTCCCACACCCACGTGTGGTGGATAAAAATTCGGGAGGGTTATCTTAGGAGCAAGGAGTCCTAGCCCTACACCAGGCCCCGCCCCCCCGCCCCCCCCGCCCCCGCCACCGGCCCAGGGATCTAGTCTCTAGGCCAGGATGATAAGCCTCCACAACTTCTTGATCAAAAACCAGTGGGGATTGAGTTGGTGGAAGAAACTTCTGGAACCCCAAGCAGTTCTTCTTAAAGAACCCACACACAGACTCACCTACTCAGACTCACTCCCTCTGAGCTCCAGCACCGGGATAGCAGCTTGAAAGGTACCAGGGGTACATAAGGAGGAACTGAAGGGTCTGACATCAGGGCAAGCAGAGGCCACTGTCCCTTTTCTAAGCCCTCCCCCAACAGAGCTGGTAAGCTGGTGCCATATCTGAGACCCATCAACCTGGTTAACACTGTGTGACCCACCTTGGGGACCCCCAGAGACTCTGCCCCACCCAACTTATGGGCCCACCCAAGCAGCTTTTACAAATGAATGGCTGGTCTTGGCTCTTGCTTCACAACTTCTTAAATCCTATCAAAAAAGCAAGAGCTGGCTTCAATGACCCCTAGGCCTGGCACTAGCAGCAGCCAATTTAGATTCGCAGCTTGGCTTCGCCTGAAAATCTCTAAGCCCAGCACATGTAGCAGCCATATCAGATTGCTTTATAGCTCAGACAGGGTGTTCTGGGCAAAGTACAGGTGGGGGCTGACTTTGGCCTGCTCCACTGGGGCAGCCCCAGGGACAGCACACCCAGTGGGCAGCTACAGACCATGTGGGAGCACCGCCACCCTGCCCCTGCCTGGCTGATCCTCCACAGAGGGCAGAGGTTGGCGGTCAGTGGTCACAGTCAGTTCTTGTAGCTGACTGGCCTGGGTAAGCCCTTCCCATTGATCTTCCAACAGCAACCAAGGCTGAAATACAAGAGGAGGGTATACTCAGCCCACACAAAGGGCACAGCTCAAGTACCCAGCTTGAGTGATAGAGGAGGCTGTGCCACTGGATCCTACAGGATACCTACTATATTAGACCACACTACCAATACATGGAGTCAAAGAAGCTCTACCTAATACATAGAAACAAACACAGGGAAGCTTCCAGCATGAGGAGTCAAAGAAACATGGCCCAAATGAAATAATAGATCAAAACTCCAGAAAAAGAGATAAACAAAATGGAGATAAGCAATCTATTAGATGCAGAGTTCAAAACACTGGTTATAAGGATGCTCAAGGAACTTGGTGAGGACCTCAACAGCATAAAAAAGGTCCAGTCAGAAATGAAAGATATGCTCATTGAAATAAAGAACAATTTACAGGGAAACAACAGTAGAGTGGATGAAACCAAGAGTCAGATCAATGATTTGGAACATAAGGAACCAAAAAACAACCAATCAGAACAACAAGAAAAAAAAAGAGCCTAAAAAAATGAGAGTATAAGCAGTTGGTGGGACAACTTCAAGAGGTCCAACATTCACATCATAGGGGTGCCAGAAAGAAAAGAGAAAGAGCAAGAAATTGGAAATCTATTTAAAAAAAATAGTAATGGAAAACTTCCCTAACTTGGTGAAGGAAATAGACATGCAAGTCCAGGAAATACAGAGAGTCCCAAACAAGATGGATGCAAAGAGGCCCATTCCAATCATAATTAGAATGTCAAAAGTTAAAGATAAAGAGACAATCTTAAAAGCAGTAAGAGAAAAGAAGTTAGATACCTATAGGGGAGTTCCCATAAGACTGTCAGCTGATTTCTCAAAAGAAACTTTGCAGGCAAGAAGGAACTAGCAACACATATTCAAAATCATGAAGAGCAGGGACATACAGCCAAGATTGCTCTACCCAGCAAAGCTATTATTTAGATTGGAAGGGAAGATAAAGTGCTTCCCAGACAAGGATAAGTTAAAGGAGTTCATCATCACCAAACCATTATTTTATGAAATGTTAAAGGGACTTATTTAAGAAAAAGGAAACCAAAACTATGAACAACACAATGGCAAAAAACACATATCTATCAACAGTTGAATCTAAAAAACAAACTAAGTAAACAGGAAGAACAGATAGTGTTGTGAATACAGAGCATTTTAATGGTTGCCAGATGGGAGGGGGGAGTGGAGGAACAGGTGAAGAGGGGAGAGAATTAAGAAGTACAAATAGGCAGTTACAGAATAGCCCTGGGGATGTAAAGTACAGCAGAGGGAATGGAGCAGCCAAAGCACTTGCATACATGATGCGTGGACATGAACAAGGGTGGGGGGACTGCTCGAGGGAGGGGGGTGCTGGGGGGGGCAAAGGGGGCAAATCAGGACAATTGTAATAGCATATTCAATAAAACAATTAAAAATAAAATTAAAATAAAAGAAATAAATAAAAGGAAAACAACTGTTAACGCCTATAGAGCTTACTATGCTGAAGCACTAAGTTCTTATGTGAAAGAGAAAGGCTTAGAAAAATACACATCAAAATAAGTGTTTATCACTCAGAAGGGAATTGGGTTTGTTGGGAAGCAATGAATAATGACCCTAATGGTTTCATGTTTTACTTAGAATAATATTTGCATATATGACTTAATAAAAATTTATTTCAAAAAAGTGTGATTGTCCCATTCAATTCTCTAAATTGGCTATTACTGCCCTTCTTCCTTAATCACCCGGACTCAGATCCACAGTGTTGGTCTCCAGCGCTCCCCTCCCTTCTCTCTTCTCCGCAATCAATGAGTTCCTCAAGCATCACTGAATCCTTCTAGAGATCAGCGGTCGGGATTAATGTGCTGGAAATAGCTGTTAATGGGCAAATGTCACCTGAAAGGAGTAGCAGAGTAAATGTGTAAACATGCAAATCAATAACAAATACCTTCGTTTGAATTAGTTTGTTCCATTAGTGCCCACAGATCCAGCCGCTGCGGCGTGAAGAGAGGGGAGCGGGGTGGGATGGGGAGAGGGCAACCCCGCCCTGGGAATCTGATAGGGTGGGGTGGGGCTTCACAAGGAATGAGGCACAGGGCTAAGCGCCTGGAGAGAGGAGGTTTATGTAGAAGAGATCCTATAGAAACTTCTCAGGAGGGTTTTTAAACCTCAGAACAGAACACATAGTATCTGACTAGAAAGGCCTTAGAGGCTGTGTCCTCTGAAGCCAAGATCAGTCACTTTTTTCTGGGTCCCTAGTACTTGGCAAGGTCTGGCACCAGGAAGGGGCTCAGACCCCTTCCTATTGGTTGAATGGGTGAAATATACATGAAACCTACAGATAAGAAAACTGAGACACAAGAGGTGTAATCATTGGCCTCAGCTCACAGAGCAGAAGAGGGCAGATCCAGAAATGAACTAGGTCTCCCACTCCCCAATCTGAGCCCCCCGCACCCCACTGGTGCACTTAGCCACTTCTGCAGCTGCTGCTGGCCTGTCTTCCACACACAATCCCACGGCAGGCATTTGGTACACACATGCAACTTTTCCATTCAACTGTCTTAAAGCTCAGTTGTAAAGCATAAGTGGTCTACATCCCCACAGTAGCCAAATACCAGGGAATCACCTGCTCCCTGCTGCTCCTAGCCAAGGAAAAGGATTGCCTGCCTCTGTTTTAGCAGCATAGGGGCAACACTTCCAGACTCCTTCTGACTCCCTCTGGCTGCTTGCAAGATTCCCCAAGGGTTCCAGGGTGATGAGAAATTTGAAAGCATATCTATTCAATGAAACAGAACCATCCCTCCCACCTTCCCCTCAGCTCTGCTCTCTAGGCACCGAGCAGAGTAGGAGTTGTTTCTGGACCAGAGGCTCTGCCTGCGCTGCCAATTACGCAGACTCCCAAACGAAACAGTGTGTGTTGGATTGTGCTCCCTGTTTCCTGGATCCACGAAGTCTTTCTTCCTGGGCCCGCTGAGATTCCCACTCAGCCTCCAAGGCTTCTCTCCTAAGAAGCCCGCCCTGCTTCCCTCAAAGCCGAACGCAACAGCTCGGTCTGGACGCACTGAAGAAAATCTGGCTTTACCAGAGGAAGGACCTCTCTGTCTCTCAGCAGTGAGAGTTCTTTGTGCAAGTGAACAATTTTTTTGAAAGCATTCCCATGAAAGCTGAGCAGGAAATGCTGTTTCCTGTTAAAGAACATAAGTCACTGTGCGAAAGTCTCCTTTCTTGCTTAGAGGTGGTGTCTTTGACCCAGATAGTCTGTATTTTGGCCCAAGAAGGGCAGCTCCCCTTCCCAGGGGCGGAGCAAGAGACGCCAGGTCCAGCCCCATGGACAAGAGGCTTCAAACCCTGCCCCCCTTCTCCTGTGCTTCAGAGCAGGACTTTGAGGTAGGTCGTGGAGGAAGGGAGCCGGCTCCACTCTGGGCAGAACTCAGCACTGGGCGAAGAAGACGTCACACCAGAGCTTGCGTACCGCCTCTGGTCCCAGGTCACAGAATGCGGTTCTCTGCCGCAGCCCTCTGACACCTTCACCACTTCTGCTGGCCTAGAACTCCAACACCACCCCTGCCCCCTCGCCCCAGCTCCCTCAACTCCCTCAACTCACTGAGTCTCCAGGGAGACCGCAGGCCCAGGGAGAGCGCAGTCTGCAGGCACTAATGAAGAAATACCTGTGGTGCAATGGCAGCTTGGATACTGCTTTAACAGGTGTAATGAATATTTCAAGAATCCCAGGCTTCAGTAGATTTAAAAAAACAAAAAAAAAAGGTAGCTTTCTTAATTTTTAGGGCTGACATTATTTTCTGGCTCTGAGCCCCTAATCTGCCCTGGAGCAGGTAAAATAATTTTACATTTGGAGTTTTCCAAATCCAATGTGCTTTTTAAAGAATTAAATCTAAGATTATTAACTCTTTCCCAGTCTGATAAAAAAAATTACAGCAACACGCCCTGGCTGGTATGGCTCAGCAGATTGAGTGCCTGCCTGCGAACCAAAAAGTTGCCAGTTCGATTCCAGGTCAGGGCACATGCCTGGGTTGTGGGCCAGGTCCTCAGTTGGGGGCATGCCAGAGGCAACCAATGGATTCTCTCTCACACATCAATGTTTCTCTCCCTCCCTTCCTCTCTTAAAAAAGAAAAAAAAAGTATATAGAACAATGCCATTCTTTTCTCTACTTTCCTTCCATTTTTCCCAAACAACTCTAAACCTCCTGGGGCATTGCAAGACCATCCCAGCCACACCTGAGGCAGAGTGAAGGAGGGCTCAGTTTTTGACTGGCCCAACATCGGTGGGGCTGCGGGCGGATGCCTTCCTGGTCCTCTGTCTGTGCACGGGCCGACCGCTGGCTCTGTCCACGGTCAGCCAGAGGAGATTAATTTCCATGGGCCTCATCAGGCTGGACCCTCGTGTGAGCCCTGGATGGGAAAACTGTTTCCTTCCTCTCCTCACAACACTAACCGCCCAGAGGTAGAGCAGAGCCCACAGGTTAAGGGCTGAGTCCCACAAGAATGCCCCCATGTCTCACATACCAATCACTAGTCCAGACCACGCACCTTCTGACGGACCAGCTATACATCGGGGGTTGTCATAACCTTCTCCTCTGGTCCAACAATTTGCTAGAACAGCTCAGAAAACTCAGGAAAGTGCTTCATTTACTATCACCAGTTTATAAAGGATACAACTCAAGAACAGCCCAGTGGACGAGAGGCGCAGGGCAAGGTGGGGGGAAGGGGTGCGCAGGCTTCAGTGCCCTCTCCACACACAGCACCCTCCCAGCACGTCCACGTCCACGTGGTCAGCAACCCACAGTTCTCCAATCCCTTTCTCTTAAGGTTTTTTATGGTGATTCCATTAAGCAGGACTGGTCGATTAGATCATAGGCCTGCTGAATGCCCAGCCCCAGTCTGCTCCCTGGCGGTGAGGAGGTAGGGCAGGTGGAGAGCTCCCTTCTACTCATTACATGATTGGCCCTCTGGCAGCCACCCACCCCATCCTCCAAGTGCCTGGCATTAGCATTCACTCTGGTGTGGTTTAAAGGGTTTATTAAGAATAACAAAAGATGCCCTTCTCACCCCTATTACTGAGGAAATTCCAAAGGGTTTTAGGAGCTCTGTGCCTGGAAACTGGGACAAAGACCAAATGTATCTTTATTGTATCGCAGTATTGTGCACCCACAGCCCCAAGAGATTCCGGGGCGCGCCCCACCCTTCCTATTTGACTCTAGCTACAAGCACCTTGAATGCCCCTGCTAGCGGCTCTGGGACCCACCGCAGCACCCTCCACCACCTTCTACTCTCAGTTACCTGTGAGACCCCCCACACAGCGCCAAGAGAAATGTTGGGAACCTTCTTCCATCACGTTTGCTAAATGTGTAACTCTAAGAAAAGGCCCAGGTCTTAGAGTAGATGGCTACGTGCTCCACACGGCCAGGACTCCCCGGGTCCTAGTCAAGAAAAAACCTGTCCCCTCCCTAAGTCCCCAGCACTCTCATATCACATAGGGCCTTGTGGGGGCAGGGGGCGGGAAGGCAAAGTCTACCTGCTAGAGTGGAATGCTCAGTCTCTCTGACTCCATCTTGTTCGGACCTGCTTGTTCCTGTGGCCTTCAGGCCAATAGCTTCTGCTTTAGACACGCTAATTATTAGAGGAAAGTGCTTGTGGCTTGAGATTTTACAAAAACAGCCGCTCCCATTTTCCCTCCCATGACATAAAAGAAGTCTGAACTTGGTACTTTCCTGAGATGGATTTGAGAAATTACAGCCCCTTCTTCTTGGCTGGTGCCTTCTCAATAACTAAATATTTCCTTATTCCACACTCTGACACCTTGAGCTTTAGCCTTTTGAAGCGTAAGGCACAGGGACGTTGAAGTATAGGCTTCAATGCCCCTCACCATCACGGGCTCCTTCTAGGTTCCTGGGAGGAACCTAGCCGTATTGTTATAGTCATTTATTGTAAAATTGGCAAAACTCAAATATTTTAATCTCAGCTGGTGAAGACTGTTGCAGGTGGAAACATGATTCTTTCATAATACCGTAGTAGAAAAGCATTTTGGGGATACACGCATAGGAGGAGGGGAATTGTGGGAAGATTCATTGAGTAAAAACAAGGACTGCCCCCAGGCACCCAATGTCTCATCCACAACCAGGCTGTTCAGCTCTGTCTTGCAGCAAAAGTCCAGCCTCTAGAGCCGCAGGCCCACACGTGCGTCCTCGCCAATCCCAGGAGAAGGGCCAGGGCCCAGGGATGCTGTTCCATTATCCCGGCATCGGCACCCAAAGCTTCCCTGTCTAGCTGAGTCCATGCTGAAGCTTTCAGAGTTCACCCAGCTTAGCCCATGTTTCCAGCTGTGCTCTGGCCTGCGAGGCTGCCACCTCAAGCTCATGCAGCTGCTACAGAGAGACGGCACAAGCGAATAATCCAACGCCAGGCCTTTGTTAAGCTTTGTTTATATTTTGTTGCATTTGGGAAGGAGTAAGCTTTCTTTTAAACTATCCAATCCCTTTCCTGGTTCTTTGTGAGCTAGTGAGGGGCCCTTCCCCTGTACCATTTTGGCTTCTGCTGCACACGCTTCAGGAGAGGAATTTCCCTTTTACTGGGTCTACTGCTGGGCACCCCTCCCCGCAACCCCCGGTTATTTATGGGAAGGGCCCATTGGCCTCTGGGAAGACCGGAAAGCCAATACTTCCTTCCTGCTTCGGGGAAGGGTCCAGGGCAGAGAGCAGAGAGGAATGTTAATCCCTTTGGCAGGGCAATGCACCTATCCCCTGGAGAGTGTGTGAAGCTGGCCCTTCCTGGTTAATCTGGCTTAATGTCTGATTCCATTTGCCCCCTTCCTTTGTTGATAACTAACTTACTACCTATGGTAACAAGACTACTGGTTTTTTCTATTCTGACTTGCCCTCCATTATACCACCTCCCATAACTGGTGACACAGAGCTGACCAGGAGCGTTTCTGAGATACACAAGGTGAGGCAAAAGCAGGTTTACCGTTGTGAGTACATGAGACACAGGGTTTATTCTTGTCTCATTATTAATTATCATATTATTTTCTATATGAACAACTGTAAGCCTACTTTTGCCCCACCTTGTAATTAAGGGTAAGTTGAATTGGAAATATAGTTTGGATGTAATGGATATAATTATGTGGTCCCCAATCACTTCCAAGTTGTCGCTAGCCATCCTGACCCAGAAAGGCTTCCTGGGAGACCCCTGTTGTTCGCTGCGCCAGTCACTCCAGCCTTGACTTTGATCAACAAGGTGCAGGGCCAGAATCATATCACCATGTGAACATGGTCTCCATCTAACAACATGCGAAGTGCAAAGAACAAGGACAGTGGAGAAAAAACAGGACTTGAAATATTCAGAGCCATAAGCCGGTCTGTGGAACATTCTTCCCCTCCCATCGCATAAATAACTTTGTACGTGGACGATTTGTTTTCCCTCAATCCTTAGTCAAGACAGAACCTCTCTCATCACGAACATAACCTGAATAAAGGAAAGTGCATTTCCTAACAGGAGAATATATATTCTTTCGCTTGAAGTGCTCCCCACCCCACATCAGGTCCCTGCTGCCTCCCTGCTTCCCACTGTGTCTTTTTCTCTTCCGCCTTCCTCCCTCTCTTCCGCCTTCCTCCCTCTCTTCCGCCCTCAACTCTCCTCCTCCTGCCCCCTGCTCTCTTTACCTGGAATGGGATTTCTCAGCCTGGCCGCTATGGACGCGGGCCAGATCCTGCTTTGTCGTGGGTGGCCCCGTGCGTTGTAGGATGATTAGCAGCGCCCCTGGATTCTACCTGCTGGGTGCCATTAGCACTTCCCTCCCCAGCTGTGGCAACCAAAAATGTCCCTAGACTTTGCGAAATGCCCCTGGGGGCAAAATGCTCCTGGTTTGACATGACAGGTATAGACCATAAGAGTGTTAGAGAAGTTCTATCTAAACACACCCAGGTACATTTTCAAATCTTCTTTGAGTTGCTAATGTAGAGTCTGGTGGCTTTGCTGTCGCGGTTGGCTGGCCCCAGCATGGTGAAGGCCCCCGCTATTTTTCTGTGAATGGGAGGGAGGGTCCGCAGCTATACCACGTCGCATAGAAAACGGAATATCTACTAACCCTTTCAAATGTCACCCCACCCCAATAGTAACAAGAAAAGAGCCAGTCTCTCCCCATCTCTGGATCTCAGCTCCCTCATCACCAAAATAGGAGGGTTAGAATAAATGAAGGCTGTTTCCTCACAGCATTCAATGCCTTAGCTCCCACTTTAAACCTTGCTTCAGGCCGGCAGAAACCCCGGTCTGGGGAAGGAAGGGCAGGTTCACAGAGCCATCTGTTGGGTCTAACCACCCGTGACGGTTTCCTGCACAGCGTGCCCACTCTTCTGTGGCTGACCTTCCCCTTCCACTGCTTGGCCTTCTTGTCTTTTCAAGCACCAATACCACATTGCTTTAATTAGTAAGGCTTTATAATATAGTCTAATACCTGGCCATCCTTCTTTTTCAGCCCTGTCCTGACTGTTCTTAGTTGTTTATTTTCCCATACAAACTTTTCAAACAAATAACTTAATAAATGGATTGACTGATGAACTAGGTTTTAGTTCTGACCTTGAGTAATAAACTGAACCTCTCTTAGCACTGATTTATCATCTGTAAACTGACACCATAATGTTTATCTTGCAAGGTTATTGTGAGAATTACATGAACTAATGTAGTGAAGCATTTTTGGCACAGAGCTTGGCACACAACAGATGCTCACTAAACACAAGTTACTATAATTTATTTGATGTCCAAATAAACAAAGCCAAAATTAAGGAACATGCAGTTAATTTCACCCTGAAGCAAGTCACTTCTAAGACACAGTTTTCACATCTGTATTGTATCTGATAGTGCGACTTTGTTACCATGGAACGTGGGTGAGTAGGATGGTCCAGAGGAAACACTGTACTACCTGGGAGAGATACTGACAGACCTTCTGGGGATCTGGTTGAAATTCCAGGCACAGGAAGGAGGGACAGAAAATTGTCCATACATTTCTTCTTATCCAGAAAAATCTGAGCTAAAGCAGGAAGCTCAGCTCCTATTGTCAGGAGCAGCAGGGAATATTAAGAACTCTGTGTGCAGAACACATTTTTGGTGTGTTATCTTGTAAAGAGTGGCAAATTTGGCTTCACAACAGTGAGATCAAGCATAGCAAATGTAGTTATATTCTTGGAGTGCATTACTGAATCGTACAGACTTTATGTATTTCACCCCTAAAAAAGGATTTAATAACTTCTCTGCTGCATTCTTTGTCTGGGTAAAAAGCAAGAGAAAGGAGTTGAGTGGATTTGATGAATTACAACTTCTGTTGGGCAGAGGACAAAGCTCATTTGGTCGTCGCAGAAGGAGGTTGGCAACTCCTGTGAATGAAATAGCTGGTGTAGCTTAAAAAAAAGCGAGCTTGCCCTATCGCCCCTAGGGACCCTTAGAAATCCTGCCTGCGGGCTCCAGTGCTCACCTGGACAAATGCTAACCGGACTGGTGAGTGGAGAATGTCCTGTTTGAGCAGAAGGAATAGAGGCAAATGTCTCATCACAGACTCTAAGTGACCGCAGGGCTCACGTAGGGACACAGCCCATTGGCAGAGCTTAACAATTCTTTGATTCATTGGGCTTTAGAATTGGTTAGGTTTGTAAAAGTTAATAAAGGAGACCCCAACCAACGGGGCGTCCAGAGGGCCTGCAGAGGGGAGCGTCCCACATCTTGCCCCTCAGTGCCGGTTGTTCCGAACAGGAGAAGTGCGTTCCATCTCCAGCCGGAAGGTGTTTCCTCCTCTTCTACCTCAGCAGGAGGAAGGAAGATTTTCTGCTCCCCCAGCAACAGCCCAGCCAATGAGAGACCCAGCCCATGAAAAGCCGTTACACTTCAACCTCCCAGTTTCCTTCAATGGATTCTTTGTTTATAACAGTTCCTCCCAACGTCCCCTTTCCTCTTTCGAGAACGTTTTTTCCTCCTTTGTTCCAGACTTGCCTGTGGTTTTGCACAGCTAGCACGTCCCAATGTTCAGTTCTCTGCTGTTTTTGCTAGTAAAATAATTGTTTTATTTTTAGGGTCAACCGATTGTGTAGGACAGTGCTGAACCCTGAAACCTTCTAAGGAAATGGACCCACCGTAATGGAAGGCGATTCCCAGTACCCCGGCCGGCCGCCTCCGACCTCTGTCCTGACGCCCGCCCGCGAGGCCTCCGTGTGTGACAGCGGAAAGCGCGCAGACGCGGAAGGCTCGCCGCGGCGTCTCTGCAGAGGAGTGCCCGCAGCCGGACCCAGGCTCCTCGGACTGCCTGCCCGACGTCTGCCGGGGCCGTCACCCCGACCCGTAAGAAAACAACTCTGCCCAAGCAGCCGGAGGCTCAGGGGGCCCAGCAGACAAGCCCTGACCTCCTTCCCCTGTCCTCCCTGGGTCCATCCTATCTAACACAGCATACTTCAGCTTATCCTACAGCTGGAAGTCTCTGGAATGAAAAGGGATTCACTTTCTGTAACCTGATGGCCAGTGTCCCCAGCTTTGCAGGGATTTCTCATTTGGGGAGGACTGGTTTTTTAACTTGGTTAAGGTTAATGGCTCGCAGAGCGATCGGTAGTTCACGGTCCTGCCTACCCATTAGAAACTCCTGGGGAGCTTTTTAAAAATGTCAGCGCCTGTGGGACTCCACCACCGGAGATGCTAATTTAGATGGACTGGGCAGGACCTGGAATCCGTAGCTGCTGAAAGCTCCGCGGGTGTCCCCGGTGCGCGGGGACTGGCTAGAGAAAAGGCTCGGGCGAGCCTGCAAGAGGGAGAGGGAAGGGCGCACATGTCAATACAGCCCAGCGGTTTCCGACTGCCGGGTCCTGGATGTCGGTTTACTTTGCAGCTAATAAAGGCAAATAGACCATTCCTGCAATTTTTACTCAGAAGCCTGGGTGTCCCTATCTACTTAGAACTGACTAGTGCTCGTTAAGGGTACGGCCTAAAGTCAAGGCTGAGCGTGGTGGAAGGTGCGTCAGCAAGGAATGGGCTCCACTTCGGGCTTGGAGTTAACAGCCATGCCCGACCCGGTTACGAGTGCGCTCAAAGCACAGAGGTGCCTCGTTCCCTGCCACGGACCGCCCCCTGCTCCCTGAGGCGTTAAGCTTTCCACGCTCTCCTCCTGTCCACATAGATTAGATTCAACAGCTTTTCCTGGTTTTCCTTCTACTCCCTTACCACATTTTCTCTGACTCGGTTGAGCTTTTTTTTTTCTTTCTGGTACCTGAACCTTCAATGTGTGTTCCTTGGAGTTCTGTCCTCCATTCTCTTCTCTTTTCGTCCTACCCATTGGGTGTGGGTGCGGGAGAGCCCACCTGCCGGATGCAGGCTGATGGCTCCCACATGAACTCCCTGCTGCCCTCATCCTGGAGACCACACGCTCGTAGCTTGACTAGGACACTAGCCTCCTGCTCCCTGGGGTATCCCACGGACATCTGCATTCACCAGGGCCAGGCAGAGCTCATCATCTTCCTCTCAAAAGTTTTCTTCTTCCCAGGTTCCCTGTTTTGGTGAAAGGCACAGCATCCACCCAGAACCCAAAATCGACACCTGGGAGTCAGCAAAGACCTCTTCTTCAGGCTTAATCACTCACCTAGTTAAGCACTCGCCCTACTCCCTTGATCTTATCAGGTAAATGTCTCTTAAACCCAATCACCTTTATCTACGCAGACGTCCTACTTCAGGCTGCCACCGTCTCCCCGGGAATAACCAACACACTCCACAGCCGCCTTGTACCAGGGGTCAGAGCAGTCTTTCTAAATAGGATCAATGCACTCATTCACTCCTTTGTTTAAAACCTTCTGTGGCTCCCATTGTTCTCAAGATAAAATTTAAACTCCTCTACAAAGATCTCCCGCGCCCTTTCTTGTGTGGTTTCTGCTTATCTCCTCTTGCTCCCCACCTCCCACGTGCTCCAGCCATTCTGGCTGCTTGTACTTGACTTCATCTGCTAACTCCTATTCATCCCTCCAGCCTTCCCCGTTGGATGTGGCTCCTAGGGGCTTCTGTAGCACTTTTTTATTTATCATCCATAGCACTATTTTACTGGGTACGCTCTCTGCTTTCCAGGTAGACTGTGAGTTCCTTGAAGGCGGGGACTGGAATACATGGGTGCCAAGGATCATGCCCCTCTCGCCTTCAAAGTCTGAGTCACCTGAGGCAAAAATCAGATGAGAACCACAATATTAACTTTATTATTAGCAACGTACATTTGGAGGGAAAAAAACTTACCCTATAATAACTCTCCCCTATAGAAGTCCCCTTCCAGTTCAACTTCCAATCTCCCGCTCTCCCATGCAGACACCGCACACAGAGGGAGGGAGGCTGGGCCAGGCACTTCTACGTGGAGAAGGAAGAGCACACAGAGGCCTGGGCTACCAGGCAAGACCCCTTGCTCCACTTTCATTCAGCATTTGGGTAAGTCCCTCCTGCTCCCCGGGGAAGACACGACAATAGGATTGGAAAGAAGGACAGACATTTTCCTTCTATGAGAAAAAGGAGAAACAGTTCCCTCATAAGACTTTACGTTCATTGTGGTGTGCCTGGAAGACTACTCTGGGTGCACAAGGAAGGTACCCCCGAAGACCCCCTGGGGACTAGAAGGGGCAGATTACCAAAGGGTTTGCACAACAAGAAGAGAACTTAGTACTCTCCTTCCTGGGACACAGTGGCAGTCCCTTCTCTAGGTGGACAGGATGCATCAGACTTGCTAATGAGTCACACAGTTAACGCTTCTGCAGATGTATGCATTAGTGAGGGGAAGTAGACGGAACCAGTCTGCACTGTGCTTTGTAGCCAAGGAAACGCAGGCTGTCTATTCATTCGGCTCCAGGGACAGCAGATTTGGGAGCAGTGGCAACTCCCAGGACCAGCGTCACCACAGCAAAAAGGAAGCCGACCTCACAGCCCCTGCAGGTTGGCTGTTCGGTGTGACTGCAGGCCAGCCGTCAGGCAGATCATTTGCACTCTAAATTATATGGTCATTTTCAAAGAAATGTTTCATTTTTCTGTCATAAATTTGTCCGTGGCTCAAAATTAAAGTTGTCATATTACTAAAACTATTTCTCTCCAGATGGGAAGGAAAGGTGCCTGTCCAGTTGTCCAGTGGCAAAGTAATAACGATGATAATAATTATGTGCAGGCTTCCCCCCTTTCTCTGTGCAGTTTGTATGCGAGAAAGGCCTGACCTGGTTGGTGTTCAGTACCCTCCCCCCAGAATGAAAGTCTTTATCATGCATCCCACAGGAGCATAGGCAGTTCATCTGTCAAAGCCGGCAGGAAGCAGAGCATATGGTGCGGATGCTGGGGAGGGGGGTGGTTTGCTGTGGGAGCCCAAGGAAACCTCCTCAAATGGATTCGTTTTCCCAGTGAGACAGGAAACCAGGTCGTACCTGAGAGTGTACATGGGCGGGGAAGTCTGGGAGGTTTCCCAGCAAGAGGGAAAGATGTACAATAGGAGTTTTGGAGAGAAGGAGAGTGAATGAACTAGAGAAACACAGTGTGACTGCTGGCTGCATTAAGTTTGTAGTCCTGAACAAAAATCAAAGCGTCAGCTTGGTTGTGATTGTGGGTGTCTTTAACATCCATATTCAGCGGCCTGGGTACAGACATGAGCAGGCAGAGGAACAAAGCCAAATGGCAGGGTTGTGGAGGGCACATGCAAGGGAGTCAACACAGTGTGTAAGTGTGGAGCTTAAACTGAATAAGGAGGGAAACAGTAACATGCAATGGTACAGACGGGAAAAGGCGGTTGGGTCAATGGATCAAGTGTCCCAATGAGACTGGAGGGTTGCGGGGACTGGGGACTGGATGGAGGGACTAGAAAGATAGGAGGTGGTGTCAGAGTTCATGGAAAGTTGCAGGTATTGGCAATGGCAAGGCTTGGGTAAGGTTGTGAGAGCCAACAGCCAGTGTACAGTGGAACGCAGGCTCTAAGCAGGGGAGGAATTCAAGAACAGAGAAAATTATCCCAGGGTATGTGCGAATCAGCACGAATGAACATGGGAGCAGTGTTAGAGAGCCAGCACGCAGGACTCGTCAGGGGGTGGGGAGGGACCTGCGGAGCTGGCTGCGGAACACAGCAGTGTGGGGTGGGGGAGTCGGGGCTTTGTATGTAGAGAACATGCACTGAGATAGAGAAGGAAATGAGGTTCGTTTTGAAAGACCCTAGCAGCGAGTAGGCAGTGGGGCTGAAAACGCTGAAGCTCAGAGATGGGTGGGTGTCTGCAGCTGCCCCTGGATCTTTCCCTGGGGATGAGGGGGTTTGGTGAAGCCAAGTGTCACCTCCGAGGCTACAGGCTCCTTTGCAGTCCCAAGTCAATGGCTGATGAGTTTCCTGAGCAGCTGAGGTCATAGGCGCAGTGCAGGGGACTTGCTCTTGACTACTGTTGAGGGGCAGAGGTCTCGCTGCCGTTGTATGAAAAACGAGGCATAATTACGACTACTTTATAAAGATATTGTAAGAATAAGTGCAAAAAAAATGAATGTAAAAAGCTTGTACATTCCAATTGTTCTCTTTCCTCTGAATCACAACTTTATCAAAAAAAAAAGTGCTATTAATTGATGGAAAATTATGTTTAGAGAGAAAAGTGTAGAGACGAGTGGCCACTGTGCTAAATGCCTGCTTTTCCTCGGTGCACATTGGAAGGCCTAACAGCTGGGCCTCCATCAACGGGCGACGGGTCTCCAAATGGGAGCTAATCAAAGCGCCCAGGAGGAATTAATCAGTCTCTGTAGGACTGGTCTAGGAACCCACACTTTTTAAGTGGCATAAATTCCAATCGGTGGCTTACTAAATCTTGTTGATTGATGGGAAAGCAGTGAGGGGCTGCAGTCTGGCTGTCAGCCCTGCATTGATTGTGGCTTTTAGCCAAGTTATTAAGAGGTTGGAGATACGGGGCTAGATGGCAAAGTCCCGCGTTTCCTCTTCACCCTCCCCTTCCCCGACATTTCAGCTTAAATCACAGCATTTCCCAAAAGGGTATTAGCTCTTGTGGACAAAGGGGCCTATGCAGTAGGCAAGGCAGGCTTTATTGTGCACATCAAATTTTCATGAACTGCATGGGTTGCCTGGGCTCGTACTCAGAGCAACTCACCCTCACTTAGAAACATGAGAGGAATAGAGGAGCCTGCATGGCTTGTGCATTTTGAGGAAGAGCAAAGAAATCACATTCAAGAAGGATTCAGTGGATCTTTAGCCTCCTGGAGTAGGGAAATTAGCATGTGCCCAGTGCTGCAGCCAGCTCCTGAAACGCCCTCTTTCTGGGTTGGGGGAAATAAATTAACCCATGAGATTTCCTCTTGAGCAGAGCCAGCTTCTGCCCGCTTACCATTATTGACAAAATCAATTAGTCCACTGAGAAATAAGTAAATGAAGAGACCGATAGAATTGAGTGTGAACTAGCCTTGACCGGTATGGCTCAGTTGGTTGGGTGTTGATCCGCAAAGCAAAATGTCACCGGTTTGATAACAGCTCAGGGCACATGTCTGGGTTGCAGATTAAATCCCCAGTCAGGGTGTGTACAAGAGGCGGCCGATCAGTGTCTGTCTCTCACATCAGTGTTTCTCTCCATCTCTTTCTACCTCCCTTCCCCTCTCTCTACAAATAAAGTAAATAATACCTTTAAAAAAGAGAACTGATGTGCAGTAAAGTTTGAGACTGGCTTGGACACTCACACACAGTCAGTCAGGTTTGGTCTCTGCATTACTAGTCTGTAAACCAGAACAGTCCTTCGTGCTTCCTCCTCCTGTTCAAGCTCATTATTTTGTCTCATTGTGTGTCTCTGGTTTATCTAGAAAGAGGAGGACATACCCAGGTCCTTTCCCATAATTACAGTGGATCCAATATCTGTACCAGCACAGTTATAAATGCATCTTCCCCATTGGGGATCCCCGTAGAGAGTGATCACTATCATGCAGGAAGACTCTTATTACTGAGTGCAGGTAAGTGGGGAAAAGGTGAAAGCGGGGTACCAAGAGGACTGTAGATGGGACCCTTCCCATCTGGGAGAGAGGGCCAAGAACCCAGGCACAAAGGGGGAAACTTCTCAAGCTCCTGCCTTTGTCCAAGTTGAAAGGCTCCTTTTTGAAATATTTGTTCTAGTTCTTTGAAATATGTCATGGGTATCTCAATAGGAATTGCACTGCATCTATAGATTGTTTTGGGTAGTGTGGACATTTTAATAATGTTAATTCTTCCTATCTGTGAACATGTATATGTGTGCTTCCACTTACTTGTATCTTCTTCAATTTCTTTCTTCAGTGTCTTATAATTTTCTGAGTACATGTCTTTTACATCCTTGGTTAGATTTATTCCTAGATATTTTTTTTTTTATTTTTGAAGCACTTGTGAATGGGACTGTTTGCTTACTTTCCCATCTGATAGTTCATTATTGGCATGTAAAAATGCAGCTGATTTCTGGATGTTTATTTTGTATTCTGCTACTTAACCAAATTTATTTATCAGTTCTAGTAGTTTCTTGGTGGAATCTTTAGGGTTCTTTATGTACCGTGTCATGTCACCTGCAAATAAAGACAGTTTTATTTCTTCCTTTCCAATGTGGATGCCTTTTATTTTTTCTTCTTATCTGATTGCTAAGTTCTATGTTGAATAAGAAGGGTGAAGGCAGACATCCCTGTCTCACTCCCAATCTTTAGGGAAACATTTGCAGTTTTTGCCCATTAAGTATGATGCCGGCAGTAGGTTTGTCATATGTGGCCTTTAGTATATTTAGGTATATTCTTTCTATTCCCACTTTGCTGAGAGTTTTTATCATAAGTTGGTGCTAGAACAAATATTTCAAAAATTTATATGGAACAACAAAAGGTTTTGAATAGCAACAGTGATCTTGAGAAAAAAGTTGGAGGAATCACACTACCTAAAATAAGGCCATAGTAATCAAAACAGCATAGTACTGGCATAAAAATAGATGCATATATCAAACAGAATAGAGAACCTAGAAACAAACCCACACCTTTATAGTCAATTAGTATTTGACAGAGGAAACAAGCACATACAATGAGTTAAAGATCACTTATTCAATAAATGGTGTTGGGGAAAATTGGATAGATATGTGCAGAAAAATAAAACTAGACTTCCTTCTTACACCACATACAGGAGTAAATTTAAAATGGATTAGAGACTTAAATGTTAGACCTGACACCATAAAACTCCTAGAAGAAAACATAGGCAGCAGAATCTCGGGCATTGCTCATAACGATATTTTATCTGATATGTCTCCTCAAGCAAGGGAAACAAAAGAAAAAATTAACAAATGGGACTACATCAGACTAAAAGTTTTTGCACAGCAAAGGAAACCATCAACAAAACAAAAAGACAACCCATGGAATAGGAGAACATATTTGCTGATACATCTGATCCAAAAGTTAGTATCCAAAATTTATAAAGAATTTACAAAACACCAAAAAAACTGAGTAATCCAGTCAAAAAATGGGCAAAGGACTTGAGTAGACACTTCTTCAAAGAGTACATACAGATGGCCAATAGACATGAAAAGATGCTCAATGTCAGTAATCGTCAGAGAAATGCAAATTAAAACCACAATGGGCTATCACCTCACACCTCTCAGAATGGCCATCATCAATAGATCAACAAACAAAAAGTGTTGACGAGGATGTGGAGGAAGGGGAACCCTTTTACACTGTTGGTGGGAATGCAGACTGGTGCAGCCACTGTGAAAAGCAGTATAGGGATACCTCAAGAAATTAAAATTGGAACTGCCTTATGACCTAAGGAACCTGAAACACTAATTCAAAAGAACATAAGAACCCCTGTGCTCATTGCAACATTATTTACAATTGCCAAGATACGGAAGCAGCCCCAAGTGTCCATCAGTAGATGAGTAGATAAAACAACTATGGGACGTTTACACAATGGAATACTACTCGGCCATAAAAAAGAAGAAACTTTCACCATTTGCAACAGCATGAGTGGACCTGAAGAACATTCTGCTAAGTGAAATAAGCCAGTCAGAGAGAGACAAATACCATACGATTTCACTCATATGTAGAATCTAATGAACAAACTGAACTAACAGGCAAAATAGAGACAGACTCATAGATGGAGAGCAGGGTGACAGCTGTTGGGGGCGGGGGGATGTTAGAGGGCGTAGGGATCAAGCAAACAGGAAAAAGGACTCATGGGCATGGACGACTGTGTGGTGATGGTGGGAGGGAGGATAAATAGTAATGGAAATATACTTAAAAAATAAATTTTTAAAACATGATGAAAGAAAAAGAAACACTTCTTGACCTCTAAATGTAGAATGGTTTCTTATTGGTAAATCCCAACTTCTTCCCTTCTCATGCTGACAACTTCATAGGCCCAGAGGACTGGGTAGAAGAAGGTGATATCCGAGGAGAGGATATACCCAAGAAAAATCAGACTCAATAAGGGGGAAGTGAATTAGGACTGAACTGAGAGAGAGACTTGATAAAGTCTTAGATTTTTCAACTGTGCAATATGTCCTACGTCCTTTCTGCAGGGAAATATTTCCAGGTATTTATAGCTTCATAAGACTCCATGAGGTAAGGGAATTGGGAAGAAAAATCCATAAGGATTAAGTACCTGGGCCCAAAAGATTTGCGGAGGGGACAGTGGGGAACAAAACCTGTTAGGACAAACAGCACTGAGCAACAGATGCTCACTGTCCAACGAGTACACACGCAACTTTCTGTCATTGCAGGTGATTTAATGTAAGAGGGTAATCTTTCAGTTCTTACAAGGGAGTAAGGCATAGAAGAGCAAAACCTCCAAGGGACAGGAGAGAGCCATGCACCGGCCTGAGCACCTTGTCATCCAGGACATGGGGACAATGCTGTGGCTTAGAGCTGCAGAGCTCACCCTTCACCTGCTGGCCCAGACCAAGCAGAGAGGGGGTCCTGTAACGCAGAGGAAAGGAGGCTCACTGGGGAGGCAGGAGAAAGGACTGTGTCCTGCGTGTCTCCTTTTCCTGCGTTCTGAGATAGAGCTAATGAACCCTAGCTCAGAGGCTATTTCTCTCTGTGAACTTGGGCAAGTCTTTACACAGCTGAGACTCAGCTTTCACATCTATAAAATGTGGTTAGCAACTTTTTGTGTGTGTAATAAAATACACCTAACATAAAACCATGGTAACCATTTTAAAGCATACAATTCAATGGCATTTACAATATTGAATACTTATCACAACTATCTAGTTCCATAGCAGTTCATGGAAACCCTATGCCCAGTAAGCGCTTGCTCCTACTTCCCTCTTTCCCAAGTCCCTGCAACCACTAATCTGCTTTCTGTCTCTCGCCTATTCAGAATATTTCATATAGATTAAACCATACAATATGTGGTCATTTGTGTCTGTCTTCTTTCTCCTAGTGTAATGTTTTCAAAGTTTACCCATGATGTATCATGTGTCAGCATTTCATTCCTTTTTATGGTTAAATAACATTCCACTTTATAAATATATCACATTTTGTTTATCCTTCATCTGTTGGTGGACATTTAGATTGTTTCTACCTTTTGGCTATTGGGAATAGTGCTTCTATAAACATCTGTGTACAGTTTTTTTTTGAACACCTGTTTTCAGTTCTTTTGGTGTATCTACCTAGGAATGGAATTACTGGATAACAATGTTTAATTTGGATGACAAATTTAACAATCTCACTACCTATTTTAGTGAAAGAATGAGATAATGCATATAAAATCAGCTCAAACAGTATAGAAATCTATGAGACCCCCCCAAAAAAATCTTTTGAATGTTTGTGTGCTGTTCCCCAAATATGTCCAGGTGTTAACTGTCCAGTGGTTAAAGGCAGAGCTACTTTTGTCAGGGACATTTTTCTGTTGAAAAATAGGCATCATTGAAATTGTAAGAATGGGGCATTTTTTCACAAGATTCAATAACAGTTTTTATTTTTCATTGCTGTGTTTAAAATGTGGCCCCTGGGTTGGACCTATTCAAACAGGTTGCTCATCACTGCAGAAACTGATGGGAAAAAGCTGGGGTTTGAACTCAGATTTGCCTGGGCCCAAACTCCATGCACTTTCTTGTCTGCAATCCCTAAAGGAGTGTACACACTCAACAGATGCATACAAGTAGGAAAAGGTTTCCAGCAAGAAGAGAATTTTTCCATTTGTATTGGTCTTTTAAGATTACAAAGCACTTTCACATAATTCTTGCAAACACAAAAGTCTCCTCACACCAGCATTATTTCCAGATCCCTTGATTCTTTCAAATGCTCGTTTAATTCTTTCAAAACGTGTTTACCAAAGGCTCTGGATGTCACAGGCATTAGGCCGTGCTCTGTGGAGATAAAGGAAAAGGAGATCTCAGTCTCGAGAAGGAAACCTGCAAGCATATGAGAAGATCATGTGATGGATGATTTGTCCAGTGTCCTGTAGAAACACACTACAGAGAAGCCAATTCAGTCTGAAAGAGTACAAGTTAATAAATGAATGCACAAATGAATGAATGGCTCAAAAAGGTTTTACCTTTCAGAAAAGGCCCCATCTCCTAACAGCTCCTTCATGACCAGAATTCCAGTGAATGTTTCAATTCAATGTAAATTGCTGTGTATTGAGCACCACTGTGTGCCAGGGATTACACTAGAATCCACAAGTAGCGGACATGGCAATGAATTAGATCAGAAGTCAGCCAAGTTTTTCTAGGAAGGGCAGGGTAATAAACATGCTTGGCTTTGCTTGCGGTACAGCTTCTGCAGCAGCTACTCAACGCTGCCTTTGTAGTCCCAAAGCCGCCATAGACAATGAGTAATCAAAGGGGCATGGCAGTGTTCCAATAACACTTTATTTACAAAGACAATTGACTCCTTGAGTTAGATAACAAAATTTCCCAGTCTAATGGAGCTTATAATCTCACTCCATCCTACTTTCAATCGACTTGTAGTTGTCTTCCTACTTGTGTTACGTTCTCTCCCACCTCCAGGCATTTACCTCTGCTGCCCCATCTGCTTAGAATGACACCATCCCCTGAAACATTCCCCCACCCGACCCCTATACACACAACACACCAAAACGCTTCTTTGCCTGGTGAACTCCTGCCGAGTCTTCAGAAATGGCTGCAATTGTCTTTTGATGTTTTTTGCTACGTTGCTAAGTCTTCCAAAAAGCAATGAGGCACCCCCTTGAATAACTATGTTTTGCAAATGGTGTATTTCATAAAGGACACCAGAATTTATATTTCTCAAAATCAGACATTTAGGATTGCTTCATTCTATCATTTTTTTTACAACCCTTGTAAACATTAGATAGTACCTGCTTTAAAAAGACTTTAGAGTAAAATGTTTCAGCTGAGCAACCTGGCTTAGAGCCTTGGGGCCTTACTCACCAATTCCATCCTGTGGTGAAATCAATCCACGCTTCCTTTTGAGGAATGTGTTGCCCCTGAGAAAAAGGGAAAGACCAACAAAGCCAGGGGTGTGATGGGCAGTGCTGAGATGGACTTATATCCAGGCTTACTTAGTTTTAACCTACTCAGGTCCTATAAAATATTTCGGTAATTCACATTGTGCTGTCCTTATTTAGCAAAATACAATAGGTACTTGTAAGAGAGTGCACTGTAAAAGGCATTGTTGTTCAACATCCAACAAAAAGCCAGTTCAGATTTATTGTTCACAATGATGCCTTCTAGCAGCCCCTAGTGCAACCTGGTCAATGTTGTTGCTCAAATGCCCGGGAAGACTGAGAAGAAGTGGAAACCTACAGCCCTTAAAACTAGAACTGATTCAAAACTAGCAAAACAGAGAATCGGGCTGATGACATTGCAGATGGAGCTGGACAGAAGGAAGCCTGCCTGGGCTTCAGCTCGTGACATTCCATCTTCACGTTATGAAATGTCTGGAAAAAGTTAAGGAGTTTTGATCTTTTTTTTTTTTTTTTTTTTTTTTTTGTATCTACTCCGTCACTGGTTGTAACGCAGGGCCTCTGCCAGACAGCTCTTCTTTGTCCTTCAGATTTAAGCTCAAATATCTCCTCCTCGAAGAGAGCTTCCCCAAACCCTCGGCCAAAGGAAGTCATTCTCCAGTCTAGGAACCTGTCTATTTTCTACTGAACATTCAATTCAATAAAAATCTGTCTTGTTTAAAAGTTTACTTGCTTACAGCCTCTTGCCCCTCCTCCCCATTAGAATGTAGGCCACATAAGAACAGGAACTATGTCTTCATCGTTCACTACTGTTTCCATAGCAACTAGCACAGTTCCCAACACAACACATGGCAGACACTCAGTGAATATATCTTGTATAAGTGAATGAGGAATCTCTTTGGGAAAAAGAAAGTTGGACACCTATCCCATCACTCATAAAAATATGTTCCAGATAGCCAAGAGCTAAATAGAAGATAATATGAGCAAAATATTTAGTTTTATAAGTTTGAATTCCAAAAGGTCCTGTTGAGTAAGATAAAAAAAAAATCTTGAGCATGACAAAGAAATCACTAATTCAACTATTAAAATATACTTAAATATTTTTTCCTCACAGTAAAATACCAAGGAACAGACTGGGGAAAATATTTGAAATAGTAGATTAAAGATTCATATTCAGATATATAAAGAGTGCCTACAAATCAATAAGAGATAAAGCAAACAATAAAAATAAATGGAAATATGAAAGGAATATTCATGGAAAAATAAATAAATAACAGCCAATAAACATGAAAAGTTGTTCACTCTTCAGTGAGTAAATAAGTAAACTGTAAATTAAAACAATAATGCAGTATCATTGTTTGACCAAAAGTTAAAGAGATAATGTCCTGCAAAATGGACAGAAATAGGTATTTTCATATGTTGGTGATGGAAGGGTACTTTGCTAAAGCTCGTTAGAGACATATATGGCAGTACCTAAATGACCTTAAGTGTGCAAATCTTTATTTTTAAATATATTTTATTGATTATGCTATTATAATCATAGTTGCTTATAGTTGTCCCAGTTGTTCCCTCTCTGTCCCCCTCCACCCAGTACCCCCACTCCCTCCAGCAGTCCCCCCCTTAGTTCATGCCTGAGCCGTGCACATGAGTTCTTCAGCTTCTCCATTTCCCCTGCTGTTCTTAACATCCTCTTGTCTATTTTGTACCTACCAATTATGCCTCCTAATCTCTGCACCTTTCCCCCCATTCTCCCCCTTCCCTCTCCCAACTGATAACCCTCTAAAAAATCTCTATATCTATGATTCTGTTCCTGTTCTGCTTGTTTGTTATTTAGATTTACTTATTGATAGTAATGAATTTATTGTCATTTTAATGTTCATCATTTTGATCTTCTTCTTTTTCTTATATAAGTCCCTTTAGCATTTCATATAATAATGACTTGATGACGATGAACTCTTTTAGCTTTACCTTGTCTGGGAAGCACTTTATCTGCCCTTCCATTCTAAATGATAGCTTTGCTGGATAGATTAATCTAGGTTGTAGGTGCTTGCTTTTCATCACTTTGAATATTTCTTGCCAGTCCCTTCTGGCCTGCAAGTTTCCTTTTGAGAAATCATTTGACAGTCATATGGGAACTCCTTTGTAGATAACTCTCTGCTTTTCTCTTGCTGCTTTTAAAATGCTTTATCTTTAACCTTTGGCATTTTAATTATGATGTATCTTGGTGTGGTCTTGTTTTCTTCCCTCTTGTTTGGGACTCTTTGCTTCCTGGACTTGCAGGTCTATTTCCTTCACCAAATTAGGGATGTTTTCCTTCATTATTTTTTCAAATAAGTTAAATTTCTTGCTCTTCCTCTCCTTCTGGCACCCCTATGATAAGGATATTGGTATGTTTGAAGATGTCCCAGGGGCTTCTTAGTCGATACTCTTTTTTTTTTTTTTAATTTTTTTTTCTTCTTGTTGTCTGGATAAATGCTTTCTTCTTCCTTGTGTTCCAAATTGTTGATTTGATTCTCAGCTTCATCCCCTTCACTGTTGGTTCCCTGTAGATTTTTCTTTATTCACTTAATGTAACATTCATTTCTGCCTGGGCCTTTTTTATGCTGTTGAAGTTCCCAGTGAGTTCCTGGAGCATCCTTATAACCTGTGTTTTGAATTCTGCATCTAATAGGCTGCTTTTCTCCATTTCATTTAGTTCTTTTTCTGCAGTTTTGTTCTATTCTTTCATTTGGGCTGTATTTCTTTGTCTCATTTTGGCAACCTGCCTGTGTTTGTTTCTGCGTATTAAGTAGAGTGGCTTTGACTCCCTGTCTTACCAGCATGGCCTATTGTAGAAAAGTGTACCTGTAAGTCGTATGGGGTGGAGCCTTAGGTAACTGTCATGGCGGGGCAACCCGTGCCACCGCTCTGTGGCTCTGTGTTGGGGAGGGCTCCGAGAGGGGACAATGCCGCTGCTTGGCCTCTGGAGTGTGCCTGGGTGGAAGCCGTCTCCCAGCGCTTGCCCTGATACCAGTCACTTCAGTTTCTCCCCATGTGCCACGGGTGCCCTTCCAGCTGTTGCCCTGGTGCCGAATCCCAGAGCGGTTGGGTCTGTGTGAGTCCTAAGTTGGTTTTAGGCCTTTTAAGAGGAATCTCTTGAGAATCCCACAATTTCTTCCACTCCCCCAACCCCACTGATTTTTATAGTCAGAAGTTATGGGGATTTATCTTCCTGGCACTGGAACTCTGGGCTGGGTGATCTGGTCTGGGGCTGGGATCCCTCGCTCCCCAGGTATCCCTCCTGATTTTTATCTACCACACAGGGATGTGAGACTGCCTGTTCCGCATCTCTTTGCCTCTCCGCGCCACTCCACCTCTCTCTGACTCTCTGCCTCTCCTACCTGTGTGGATGAATGTGGCTTCTTTAAATCCTTGGTCATCAGAATTCCATACATCTCAATTTTCTGACAATTCTGGGTGATATTTGTCATGTAGTCTAGTTGTAATTTTTGCTGTAGTTGTGCGAGGAGGTGAGGCATGTTTTCCTACACCTCCATCTTGACCAGTGTACGTATCTTTAAATTCAGGAATTCTTTTAGGAATTCTCCCTAAATAAATATTTACATATGTATACAAATATGCATGTTTAAGAATCCTTAAAATAATACGAATTTGAAATCAATCTAAGTGTTCAACTTAACTAGCTTTTAGTGCACAAATATTATGAAATATATATGTAATTAAGAAAAGTGAGCTAAATCTATATATGTATTAAAATGCAAACTTATTTAAGGTGTAGTGAAAACTGGAAAAAAGGAAGTCATAAAACAATAAGTATGACTCCATTGGTGTACTTAAAAATGTCTATGTGTATGTTTTTATGAAAAAATGATATATCCATAATATGATTATATATACGTATATTTAATGTAGAATCCTTATTTTTGTGCTAATTACAAAAAGTTGCCCCTTCCTCAAGATGGTTTATTTCTAACTATCAGAAAATTATAATATATCCTGGTTTTGTTGGTACAAGACATTTGATTGCCTTCTGCTGAAAAATCTGCCACAATAACTACACGAATCTCTAATATCTACATATAATACACCGTGTCACTTATAACCCACAAAACCACACATTGAAATGCTCAGGACAAAAGCCTGAAAGCAACCAGTACCTCTGGAGGAAGAAGGGAGAGGTGAGGTGAGGTGAACATTTTTAATGTTTGAATCTTTTATGTTGAGACTATTCATGTATTCCTTGGGTAAAATAAAAGACAATTAACAAAATCGGGTAAAAGCAATTAACAAAGATTCTAATGACCAAATAAATGTTTTTAAAAATCATTCTCTTTCTTATAAATCAGAAATGAACATTTGGAAAATGGAATAAAAATAAATCCTATTTACAATAATAACGACAATGCTACAATTAGAAATAAATGTTAAGGGAACTGTGTGACCATACACCCACCCTAGGACATGGCTGTTTAGTTCGTGTTTCCCCAATTAAGTGAAAACATGTGTCCATAAACAGACTTGTATAAATATGTTTTTAGCAGCTTTATTTACAAAAATCCAAAGCTGGAAATAACCCAAATGTCCATCATCAGGAGAATGTATAAAAAATATTGTGAAATAGACCTAATGTGACAATAAGAAATACATGTATTTGGTCTCTGCCCCAGGTTTCTGACACAGAGACCCAAAACCCCTGTAACTTCCTGAGAGACAGGGATGCAAGGAGCATCTTCTGTTTTACTATATGGCTTTTGGCCCCAGTTCCTAACCCAGAGCCCCTAAATCGCGTGGAAATTCCCCAGTGACAGGATCACCGGGCAGTGAGGGGACTCCTGGTGGGCTCCCGAGTACCTGCAGGGGGTGCTGGTCCCACGAAGGCCCAGCCGCTATTGCAAGCTTGAGCCTTCAGTCCCAAGCTCCGTCCTCTGGGGAGAGGTGAGGGGCTGGGGATTGAGTTCCTAACCGATCGTGCCTACACGATGAAGCCTCCACAAAACCCTTCCACCACAGCGTTGGGAGAGCTGCTAGGTGCGTGAGCACATCCACGTTCCAGGAAGGTGACGCACCCCTCTCTGCGGGGACAGAAGTTTAAGACCCTTTCAGAGTTTGCCTGTGTACCCGTTCCTCTTCATTCTTTATCACATCCTTAGCAATAAACCAGTAAGCGTGTTTCCCTGAACTCTGTGAGCCATTCCCGCAAGGATCAAACTTACAAAGGGGGTCATGAGTACTCCTGATTTACAGCTGGTTGGTCAGAAGTCCAGGCGGCGACCTGGGATTGCAGGCGAGGTCTGAAGTGGGGAGGGGCAGGCTGTGGGACGGAGCCCGGCAGGGTCTGCACTAACTCTGGGTGTCCGGCGCTGGAGCTGCTTAATATGAGGGGAACACCCACATACCTGGTGTCAGATGAGTTTTCTGGGTGGAGAAAGAATTTTCCTTTGAAGGAAATAAGAATATCGTGGAATAGTACTCAACCGTAAAGGGAATAAATTGCTAATATACACAATCGCATGGGAGAGCCAAAGAAGCCAGACACAAAGGAACGCACAGTGTCTAATGACAATGGACGATTGTATTTATGTGACGTTCTAGAACGTGAGCCTTTGGTGACAAGCAGTCAGAACAGCGAGTGCTGGAGAGGCCTGGGGACTGACCGGGAGAGGTACGGAGAAACGGCTGGTGTGGAGGAAACACGCTCTGTCTCGCGGGGGTGTTGGTTACAGGCCTGATACGTTTGTCAAAATTCACCCATGTGTAAGGTTAAGATCTGCGCAGGTCCTGCTTGTAAATGTTATCTCAGTTAAAAAGTAAAATGAGATTAAAACAAAAAAAGAAGAAGAAGAAGAAACTGTGAAGAAGTTTGCGATGGGAAATCGACATTTCCTGGGAGACATGTCAGATTTCTAACTGTTCACGAAGAACAGAGAGGGCAAGCACACACCTCCAAAGCTTCCCTGCCTGTCCGCACGTTTCGTTTCAGCTCCGTGAACACAGGGGCTGTTAGGAGAGTGTTTGAGCATCACTCTCCATGAGAGCAGGTCCTGGTAACCATCTTACGCTCGTGAGCAGAGGCTGCACGGGCTTACCCAAGTCTGGGTCTCAGGAACCAATCAATTCCGGAGGAGCATCCACAACCACCACTCCAAAGATGGCAGATGGCAGTTTTGCTGATAAAGGTGCAAGAAACTGCCAAATCTTACATAATCCATCGAGGAACCTGCAAAGGTAATAAGAATAACAATGACATCAACGGGAGCACATTTAAGTAGACACGCATTGGCTTTCTGTATATTCCCGAGCAGCAGCAGAATGAGGTTGGAAAGGAAGTCATTTACAAGCCAGTGCGCACGCGCGCGCGTCGCGTGCCAGCCTGCCTGCCGGGCCGGGCGTGGCGCTGTCGCGCTCCAAGTCTCCGGCAGCGGCTCTCGGGCCGCCCGGGAAGAGGCCGGAGCAAGCACCAGCCGCTGGGTCTCCACCCCCCTCTCCTGTCCTCCTCCTCGAGCTTTGCTCAGAAGCGGAGATGGAGATAATGATACCATGACCCTGACTGTGAGAAAACCTTAAATGGAAGTTATCTTTCCTTTTAAAAATACCCACCATTTAAGTAAAAATAGAAAAGTGAACTTTTTCATATGAAACCTACGGAAGTGGCGGGCTTGCTTGGTGAAAGGGTCGGAACATCTGAAAAGAGAAGACAACAGGGCAGAGGCCCTGCGGAAGAATCCCAGCCTCCTCTACCCGCTCCCGCTCAATTCCCTGCCCCCAACACTACGTGTCCTGTAGGCATCTCCGTGACGGCCCACGATGAAGCCATCCTTTGGTTACTCTGCTACACAGTTCCATAAGCAGCAGGTGCTTCCAAAGTATGGCCTCTGCTCCCAGAGCTCATTTTTAAAAAGCATATTGGAGAAATTTCCAAGTATCAAAGCAATAGGAAAGCAAATATGTAAGTGCGTAGCCCTCCCTATCCCCACCCCACTCCTGACCTCCCAAAGCAAGACTGCAATTATCAGTGGAGTATCAAAGGGTGGGAAATTACATCTGGAAGTTGAGAAGGACGGTCCCCCACACGCCATCCACTCAGCAAGTCCCAGGCCCTGTATGTTGTAAATGTTCAGACGCAGAGAAGAAAGAAAGGGTGAGCCTGGAGGACACGCCTCTGAAATGGATATGCTCTCCCTGGATCTCTCCCGGATCCCCTCACGAACAGCTAGTTTGACACCTTTTCATGCACTGTGCGGGCCCTGACAAGCAGCATGCATGCATACATCCAGTCTCTAATAATTCTTTTACTGCCTCAGTTTCAAAACAAAAAAATAAATAAAAAGAATTGAGAACAGGGCCTCAAAGAGATCTTTGCCTACACATGTTCATGGCAGCATTATTCACAGTCGCTAAAACATGGAAGCAACCTGGGTGCCCACCGACGGATGAGTGGGTGAACAAAAGGCAATGTAGACACAGCGCCAACTCCCATTCGGTCCTAAGGTAATGGAAGGCTGGCACACGCTCCAACGTGGATGAACCTTAAAAACGTTCTGCTGAGTGAAATGAACCAGACACAAAGGGACAACACTGTATGATTCCAGTTATATGCCAAGTACTTAAAGTAACCAAATTTCTAGAGAAAGTAGAATAGTGGTTACCAGGGGCTAGGTAAGAGGAAAATGGGGAATTCGAGTTTCGTAGGCATAGAATTTCACTTTGGGATGGTAAGAAAGTTCTGGACAGAGGTAGTGGTGATGGTTGCCCAGCACTGCGAATGTGCTTAGTACCACTGAAATGCATATGCAAAACATGGTTAAAATGGTGCATTTTGTATTACATGTATTTTACCACAATAAGAGTAAATGATCAGAAAAGGAGAGCCAGACACTTGAGAAAGGCCTCTCACACAAAGACAGGGGGTAACACAAGTATAAACGAGGGAGCTGACTCAAGGAGCGGAAGGAGAATTTAGAAATAATATTTTTAGTGGGGTGAAAGAAGGTATTGCCCCCATGAACCGCATATTACAAAAAAACAGCATACTAAACAAATGATTGTTTCAAAAACAGAGAAATGGCTTTTGGAAATTAAAACATCTAATAAGCAAAAATTTGCTACTAGAATATAAAGTTGAGAAAATATCCTGGAAATGAACCAAAAGATCAAGAAGTGGAAAAATACTGGAGGACAGATCAGAAATTGCAATATAAAGAATTGCACCATCAAACAATGGAGAAAATGAAGAAAGGGAACTCATCAACAGAAATAAGAGAACATTTTTCAGAGCTAAAAGGTATAAGTGTCCAAATTGAAGAGGCCCACAAAACACTTGGCATAATAAATAATAAAAAGCCAAAAAAAGTTACATCATTTTGAAATTTAAGGACTCTAAAAATAAAGACAGGGTTTTAAAATATTCAGATATGAAAAAATAATAGGTCATATGCTAAGGATAAGAACTCACAAACACAACGGGCCTCTTGTAAGCAACATTAGAGGCTAGAATATGATCTCAAGAAAGAATCCATGACTTGTAGGAATATCCAAAGCTACCAAGGAAAAGCTTTTACCTACGTAGCTGGAAAAATTAACAAAAAGAGGCCAAGATCAAGAGTTGTCTTAGTTAAATTTGTTATATTAAAAAGGCAAGAGAGAGAGAGAGAGAGAAGTTTCCAGACAGTAAATGCTGGTTACTTTTAAGGGACCCAGTCTTCCTGCTCATCTTGTGCTTCCATGAAGACGAGGGACTTCTATAAACTTCTGTGAGAAGAACACTCCTGGTTTCCCCCCCAACCTCTAATTTCTCCCCATAAGTAAAGCAGTGATTTATTTCTTTTCATTGGAGAGAATGAGCTGAGCCTGTCTGGCCCAGCCCCTACCCTTGTCCCTCTGGTCAAAGTCATCAGCTGTAAAAAGAATGCACACTGTCTCCTTACCTGCCAGGCAGTAGGTACAGCCCTCGGGTGGACACGTGTAGTTGAACTATGACTCTGCCCAGCGCTCTGTCATAATTGGAAGGTAGAGGCTAATAAGCCCCTTTGGCCACAGATCTAATCTTTCTCCAATCAGCTTTAAGGTAATGCAACTGACCTTTCGGTCTTCTTTTTCCTATCTTCTGTGTTCTCAAGTTAATCGCAAAGCTTATAACCCAAACTATTCATAACTTGGAAGGGAAAGAAGAAGTAACTCAAAATACTAGTGGTTACCCAGCAAAGATTGCCTATGATATTAAGTTCCCAAACTGCTAGTTCTTTGGCAAAATATAATTCAGGTACATGTTTCGTTTGGTGATTTTATTTAGCATATGCAATCTTTTATATGGCCATGTAATTAGGCAAGGATATCTGATAATAACACATCTTCCTCCTGGGCTGCCTCACATTTAAATTTCTTGCATAATCTCTGTAGAAATTGAGTTTGCTCTCCCTGCACTATAGCAATGATGATAGAATCTAATGTTAAATAGAACGCTGTAGCTCTATAAGTAACAATATGGCTAGATCTTCAAGCCAACTGCTGATTAAAAAAGCAAGTTGCAGCATAGTTTATCCAGTGGGGTTTATGTATATTTAAATAAGACATTTTCTGATTCTTTGTTCTTTATATGTGAGTTTTTTCTCCTCTCTCTAGAATTTTATAGGATCTTTTTTATGTACTCATGTTCTGGATTTCATGACGATATGCCTATGAACATGAGACAAAAGCCCCTGACCCACTGAGCTCATGTTCCAATGGGTGGGACAGATGATGAACAAGAAATAAATGAATACATATGTAACACGACAGAAATGACACCTTATAAAGAATGGATCAGAGCAAGGGTTTTCCCTTCCTCCCAAGACTATGTCCAAGCCTTGGTGGTTACAGAGCAGAGCCTTCATTATGGCGGAAGAGGGGCCCATGGCTGAGTGCAGTTTTGGCATACACTTCATACTGCCTTTCCAAATGGTCGTACTGATTTATAATCCCACTGGCAGTAGAATGATCTCCCCCTCCCTCGTCCGATAGGTGAAAAATATTGTATTGATTTTCATGTCCTTGATTCATTTTTGATTTGTTTCTTGATATTCTTCATTGTTTCACTGGATTGCCCAGGTGATTCACATTTCCCTTTCACAGGCCCAGATTCTGGTTCCAAGTGTGTTAGCCTCCTGGGGGGCACTCTCACCCCAGAGTCCCCACTGGAAAGCGGACACAAAGCACTCCTTGTTCCGATTCATAATGCAGTCGCTGGTTTGCATTTAAAGCCAGCTCTGGGCCCTGTCAGGGCATGCACTACCAATATCTTATTTAAGTCTCACCGCACACACTGAAGGTAAGTGGCGAGTATCCTTATTGTACAGATAAGCAAACAGACTCAAGGATGATAAATGACTTATTTCAAGGTGCCGCGGCAAGTCATTGCAGGAGCCCGGATTCAAAGCCATGTCTGCTGATCTCTAAAGCTGGTGCTCAGCTCCCCGAAATACTCTCATCATCAGACTGTGGGCACAAAAGCTATTCTGCTACAGTATTGGCTATTTCAAAGCTCAGCCCAATTAAGATTGGCACCTCATATATATAAAGCCTTTGCAGTCCTCTACGGATCTTCTTACCTCGTCTTCCATCCCAGTCCAGTGCTGAAGCTGTTTGCGAAAGGCCAGGTCCTTCTTTCCATCCGGGTTCTAGGTCCACCCCCTGAATTCTAGGTTTTAAATCAATCTCAGCATTGTTTGATAGTAGCCCGAAAGATTCCTGTAAAATATTAACTGTTGCTTCTTTCAGGAAAATGTCTAAAATGACTTTTCTCTCTTCCAACATGTACTTCTGCATAGATATTCACATAAACGTAAACATGTCTAAAAGCAAATTACACATCAGTTACTCAGGTCCCCCCAAATTGGTGATTCCTTTTGAATTGTGTGAAGTGGAGGATCATAGAATCCTAAAACATGGAAGTTGGAAGGAATCACAGCATCCACTGAGCCCCCGGGTGGCCGGTAGAATACACGACTGAATGTGGTTGCCTGGCCCAGGCAGCCTGGAAGCTGGAGTCCCATCTGGGCTCAGGAGGAAGGAGCACTGGGGTCCGTTAGCAATGTCTGCCCTGAGCAGCTGCAGGAGCTACAGGCTTTGGGGGCAGCTGCTTGGAAATGCTGATCCAAAAGGAACACTAACATGTCTCTGGGACAAACTGGTGAAGCGGTCAAACGTGATTTGTGTCACTCCCCGCAGAGCAGACAACGCCCCGCAATGAAAATGCTTCAGGTCCGTCTCTGCGGAGGCCTTTCCCCACGCGCTTGTGCAGCCCCGGTGAGCTCAGATTCTCAATGTAGATATCCCAGGATGTAGAGCATTTTTGTCAGAAGAATAAATTCATTTTATTATATACATTATAAAGTGCACTAAAGAAATCTGAAGAGAGAACAAGAACACATGCAAGAAAGGGCATATTTTAGAGAATTTTTCAGTAACTGTACTTTGCCTTGTTGAAATAAATTAGCAACAATTTTTATTAAGAAAGAAAGAAAGAAAGAAAGAAAGAAAGAAAGAAAGAAAGAAAGAAAGAAAGAAAGAAAGAAAGAAAGAAAGAAAAAGAAACAATCCTGGCTGGTGTGCTGGTGTGGCTCAGTGGATTGAATGCCAGCCTGTGAACTGAAGTGTCACTGGTTTGCTTCCCAGTCAGGGCACACGCCTGGGTTGTGGTCCAGGCCCCCAGCTGGGGGTGTGCAAGAGGCAAACACACATTGATGTTTCTTTCACTCTCTTTCTCCCTCCTTCTCCCCCTCTAAAAAATAAATAAATGAAATCTTTAAAAAAATAATATTAAAGAACAGTTGCTTTTAACCTCTGCTTTCCCCCCAGACAAATAAATATTGAAAAAAAGTGTAAGAATATTGGTTTGGATGAGGGTCCATTAGGCCCGGGGTTGCCTACACATCCCCATTGGGCCCAGTTGCTAGATATGTGAAAAGGAATATGCATATCATATATTTCTTACCTCTAATCTTGTTCAAAGCATGCACTTTATGGAGGAGGAAACTGAAGCTCAGGTAGATTGAGCCATTTATCTACATACAACCAGTTAATGGTAGAACTAGAAATAGAATCCATTTCTCTTGCCTGTTGGCTTAGCACTGTTCACACTATAGCTCCTGTCCCTGGGGGCCATCTGCTTAATCACCCTGTCACTCATCCGATACGGTCCCACAGGATCACAGGATCGCAGCAGTGCAGTCCTGGGCAGCATCAGGGCGCCCCCAGCCTGGTGGCAGGCTCCGCGCGCACCCCGCGCCGCAGACGCCCTGCCTGTCTGAGGGGCGGGTTCGCAGGGCTCCGAGGGCCCCTGGACGCACGCGCAGCGCTGCTTCGAGGTCCCTCGCGGCTCCTGCCGGTGCTGACCGCCAGCTTCCTTTTGGGAGCTTTTTTTTTAAACGAAGAAATATGTTTTTAACACTTCATGGTAGCTATTGTGCACAGAGCAATATAAAAAATAACCCGAGCTCTTTCCTATCTTAAGGTCTTTCTTTTCCTTTAAATATTCTATAGGTTGTGCTACTGCAGTTGTCCCATTTCCCCTCCCCCCGCCCCCCAGCCGACCCCCAATCGCCACAGTCAAGCCCTGCAGGCTTGTCCGTGTCCACGGGTCAGGCACGTGTGTTCTTTGACTCACCCCTTCACCTTCTTTCTACCAGTCCGTGCCTCTGATGCTATTTTGCTCATTAGCTTATTTTGTCCATTAGAGTCCACTTTGAATTGACATCGCATGGTGTCTCTCTCATTGGCTGTCTTATTTCACTTAGCATAACAGTCCCCAGGCCCGCCCACCCGTGCTGTCACCAAGGGTAGGAGCCCCTCCTCTCGCCGCTGTGCAGTGTTCCATTGTGCGGCCCCTTAGGAAGGCCTCTGTCCTTGCTGTCCCCTCCTTCCCACCTTCACATGCCCCGCTCCTCCTTGTCACGGCAGGTCTCCCTTCTTCTTTTTTAAAATTATGATAAAATACATGTAACATAAAATTTTCCATTTTTACCACTTTTAAATGTACAGTTCAGTGCCATCAAGTACATTTACAATGTTGTGCTATCCCTGCCCCTCTTTCCCAAACTTGTCCATCACACCAGACAGAAACTCTACCGATGAAGCAGGGGCCCTTCATTGCCCCTCTCCCCAGCCCCAGGTAACCTCTAATCCACTTTCTGTCTCTCTGAATTGGTCTAGTCTAGATAACTCATGTAAGTAGCGTACAGTATTGACTCTTGTGTTGGCTTATTTCACTTAACATGATGTTTCAAGATTCATCCACATTGTAACATGTATTATAATTTTATTCTTTTTTATGGTTGAACAATGTTCTGTTTAATTGTTTACATTAAACAGTACAGATGGGCACTTGGGTTCTTTCCGCCTTTTGGCCACTGTGCATAGTGCGGCAATAATGCTCCCTTCTAATATTGACGTCTCTCTCTCACTTCCTCTCACCGCATCCCGTTTTATTTTCTTCAGAAAACACATCACCACATTAAATTATTTTTTTCATTTGTTTTTCTTTCTTCGCCCCACACTTATCCCAAAAGTATCATCCATGGGAAGAGCCTCTTTATTCTCCCCTTTATCTCAAGCCGGCATCCTAACATAGAGACTGGAATATAATAGACATGTAAAAAATTCATCGTCGTGTGAATACATGGAAAGGCAATAGCGAAAGACAGAGGTGGGGAAGGGGCCGGGCCCGCTGACTCCCCCACTTTTGCCCGCCTCTCACGGAGACGGCCATTCAGGCTCGTACTTTAGCAAGATGACAACTTATTATCTGCCATGGGACTTTGGGACATGATCCATAGAGTAGACATCACAAACATTAAATTCTCAGCATGTAATATCTGCTACATTATATGGTTGAAAGTTGCTGTAAAGGCAAGGTGGGCAAAAACCCAGTGAGGGTAAAGAAGTGGGAAGGAAAAGGGAGAGGAGCTTTATGTAGCTCTTGGCCCTGAGAAAAGGCCTGACAATGCCCTCTTACGCAAGGAGAGCATCTCACTTAGCGTGACTGGCAGAAAGGGTGTGGGAAAGCAGTCTAACCAAGAGCGCTCTGTCACCTCCTCTGTCCTCGCCATCCCAGAGCTGTCACCTGATTTGACAGGTCCCTCTTTATCCACAGGTATGAGGCCCACACACCGTCTCCCCGAGAGAGACGCTTCTTCCCATTGATCTTTTTCCCAGAGGTTGTAGAGAATTTCAGTCAGTGCACGTTGCTCCCATTACTGCTCACTACATGGCTATTTCCTGGGGCAGGGAGATAATCCAATTCTGCTCCTTCCCAGCACACAGGCATAAAACCGTAATATGTAACAAATCATGTCCGACGCAGCCTCTCTCCAGCTCGGCCTTCAGTCTGTAACACCAGAAGCAAGGAAGGTTTTGTGAGCAACTCTAGTACTCGCACAAATGCCAAGTCCTGCTCTTTCTCCACACAGTTCCATGCTGTCCCTGCTTCCTGCTTTGCTTCTCTCTCTCTGGGTCAGCTGTGCATCATCCTCTTGAGCAGATACCACTGGCCTCCTGCAAACTCCCAGGATATCTGTTGGGAACCAGAGATAAAAAGATAAATGGGCCATGGCTCCTGGCCTCAAGGGGTTCGCCACCAAGCGGGGGAGGCAGAAAATAAATCAGCAACCATAAGGCACCTTGGTAAGTGCTTAATCTGAGTTTGTTATAAAGCTCTGTGAAACTACAAATGTATCAGGAAGACCTGATATTTTATTTATTTGGGCCTTGAAGGTGATTAGAAGGTCACTAGACATAAACAGGAGTCCAAGAAAATGCATGAATAGAGGCACACAAAAAAAATACATATATTGAGTGAACAGTGTGCATCAATGTGGTGAAACTGAGGTGTCAGCCATGACGAGAAATGGGGCTGAAAAGGAGTCTGGAACCAAGTTGTGAGGGGTTTTCAAGTGCAGGCTGAAAGGTCTAGACTTTTCTTGTTGCCTATTGAGACCTAGCAGAGGCTTTCCAACAGGAGCGAGACTGACGTGGCCAATGTCATCGTCCGATCAGATGAAGGCATGAAAGAGAGGAAGAGGTGGCAATGATGCCTCTGTGCTTCTGTAGCTTGGACCACTTGGGGGGTGGCAGAGGAGGAAAGTCAGGCACTTTGATGCGAGAAGAAAGCAATGGCAGTGGATGGCATTACAGTGAAGAATGTGTACGGTGGAGTCAGGTGGGTGAGGGCAGGGGCAGGGGAACACCAACAGGTGAGAAGAGGCCTGAAAGCGCAATGGAAGGGAAGCATAGGAGCAGGTGAGCGAGGAGAGACGGGCGCCCCTCGAGTCCGGAGGCGACGGTGTGCTTTCGGAACGGCGTGCCCCGTGAACGCTGAAGAGCTTCCTGTCTGAATGGAGAATGTGCACGGAGATTTGAATAAGCAAGGAAGGAATAGAGTACCGGTTGTCAGCCTTGACCGGGCCCCCAGTTGGTCCGGGATGATTTTAGAGAGAGGGGAAGGGAGAGAAAGAAAGAAACATCGATGCAGGGAGAAACATCAGTTAGTTGCCTGCTTTACATACCCTGGCAGGGGATCAAGCTCACATCCGAGGTCTGTGCCCTGACTGGGGATCGAACCCCCAACCTTTTGGTGTGTGGGACAATACTACAACCAACTGAGTCACACAAGCCGGGGCCAAGCATGGGTATTTCTAAAAGTACCCCCCCCCCCTATGATTTTACTGAACCGCAAAGAGAAAGGCAGATCTTAAAAGGAAAGCAAAGTAGAAAGAAAGAGGGAAAATGTAAAGGAGACGTAATATGACCATACTTGTGTGCATAGGGAAGAAAAAGCCAAGAGAAGGAGGGAGGGATGAAGGAGAGAGCGACAGATTAGGAAAGAAGGAATTAAACTTTTCCTGGAGAAGAAAACAGGAAACAGAGACATCAGCAGTTATTGATGGAAAAGCTAACTTCAGTGATGAGTAATAACTCCTTCAAATAGAATCATAAAGGAAGCAAATATAGGTAAAAATATAGACATGCTGAGAAAAACAAGGAGCGTACATGAGATAGATCACGCCCGATGTCTCTGTTCTCTGTCGAGCCTCAGCCGGCCCGGACGCTGGGCGCGAGGGCGGCGATGGTGGGGTGGGTTGAGGGAGCAGAGGTCGGGACAGCCACTGAGAAGGAAGTGAGAGAAAGTCAAGTCGAGATCATTAAAAGGTGACTGAGACGCACTGGCAGCCCGGCAGAGGCCAGGAGCTCACGAATTCGTGATGGAACCGATTCACCGTGGTTATGCGATTTTCCCCTGGCATGTCTGTCAGCCCCTGAGCAGAGGGAGAGAAAAAACAGGCAGCGCAATGGACACAGCACTGGGGATGCAGGCGCAGCTGTGAAGGTGGACGAGCTGACGAGGGCTCAGCTGAGAGCATCCAGACAGAGAGAGGGGCAAGGCCAAGAGAGGTCTAACAGCCTGCAAAGTCAGGTGTCACACAAGTAGGGCACATATGTAGCCATAAAGCTTTGTCTTAGTCAAAGTTCTCCAGAGAAACAGAACCCATTCCTTTTAATAAGTTTCACTGTAAGAAATGGGCTCATGCAATTACGGAGGCTGAAAAGTCCCGTTATCCTCCATGCCGTCCGAAGGCCTGAGAACCAGGAGGGCTAAAGTAAGTCTCAGTCCAAGGGAAGAAGGAGACCAGTGTCTCGACTTATACGGTCATGCAGAGAAAGGAAATCCAACCCTGCTCCATCTTTTTGTTCTCCTCTGGCCCTCAGTGGGTGGGAGGAGGCCCATTCACATGGAGAAGGGCACCCTGCTTCACTGAGTCCACCGACCCAGATGCTGTTCTCTCCTGGGAGGGCCCTCACAGACAGAAATGCTGGTTAACAAAGTATCTGGGCTTCCCGTGGCCCAGCCAAGGCAGCACGTCAAATTAAACATCACAAGCTTGGTGATAACAGCCCTTTCTTGCAAGCCCTGGAATGTATGTGCCAGGCATGACGCTAGGAGCTTTACACGTGTGGTTTCACTTTACAAAAGAATAGTTACAGCTCAAAGATGTTATATCTCCCCGCTCTTCTCGGACTCCGAGGCTCATGCTCTGAGCGCCATGCCCCATGCGGTCGTAGTGCTAACTTCTGGGCAAATGGCTTTGTAGGTGGATCCATCCCAAGGGATGAACCAGGTATAGAAGGTGGCAGTGGGCATGGATTGCTGAAGTGAATGGAAGTTGTCCCTGGAGCTGAGGAAGTCAGAGGAGGTGGCGACTAGAGAGTTGCCTCGTTCTGCAAGAGGGAGCTGAAGCTGTGCCACAAGGCCAGGCGCCAGGGACCTCGGTGGTCACAAGTCGAAGCTTTCCCGCCCAGGAGAGCCAGCCCTAGGACAACTGGACACTAATGTGTAAGGGCCACAGAAACTCTCAGACTGGGCCAGGGATGGCATCTCGCCCTTTGCAGGGTTCCTGGATGGGTCAGGTGTCCCCAGGGCCACCCTCGGGTTCAGCTGCTCACCAGAGTGACTCACAGAACTCAGAAGGGCTCTTGCGCTCGTGGTTCTTTATGGTTTACGTCGGTGAGAGGAGGCAGGCTCGGGTTCACAAAGGGAAACGGTGCCCAGGGAGGCAGCAGGCGTGAGCCCCCAGCTGTCCCCTCTCAGCAGAGCAGCACAGACAAGTCGCAGTTCTCCCAGGAATGATGTCGGGTGGCGCAGAAGGTACTGCCAGCCAGGGAAGCTCACCTGAGCCTCATGGCCAGGGCTTTTACGGGAGGTCAGTCACGTAGGCATGGCGACGCCACACTAATGACCTGAACTACTCAGCCTCCAGCCTCTTTGGAGGTCGAACTAATACATTGAGCCCAAGGCTCCGGTGCAAACAAAATTAGGCGTTCACTATAAATCACCTTGTTAGCATAAACTATCTGGCTTGCCTAGGGCCCTGGGTATACAAAGACACTCTTATCAGGCAGAAAAGTCCCAGAACTTAGAAGGCCTCCTTGGTCAAGGGATTGTCCTTTCTTTGAAATGGCCAGGGTTTGAGCGTACCCAAGCTTCAGGTTAACCCTTTCTGGTATATCAGTGCCAGAGACTTAAATCAATCAGATTTATGATGCCTGAGACACATTTTGACCATGAACAGCACAGGGACTTCTAGGAGCCAAGGATGATCCAGTTACTTGAAGCTAAACTTTTCATTTAAAGCAAGAATGTCATCCTTTGAGTGAGGGATTCATGGTCTGCACAGTCTCTAAAACTGATCCAGAGACTTTCATACTTTAAACTGTTCTGTACTCTCTTTGCTCAAGGCTCAACTCTCCACAGTGGCCATCAGAAGAAGCAAACACACAAATAAATAAATGACTTTCATGCCCAACCTTGGAAGAAAAGTTCAGAAGGAGTCCCTGGTACCCACTGGGCCTTTCCAGACACAGTGCAGTAAGGACCAGGTGACAGAGATGTTGACCGTGCATTTCAAAAGAGGACCTATGTCTGCCACTCCTAGGGATGCAAAGTCATCTCAGAGACATACATGGGCCCAAAGACGTTGGGATGTAGGAACAATTCCAGGACTAAATCAAACTCCTCAGTGGGACAAGCAAAGCTCTCCGTGATGGGGCTGCTTCCCTGACCGGCTTCGCTGGACCCCCAGCAGCACTCCCACCTTGATGAGCACTGGTGGCCCCTGAACCCCTGTCCTGTTTTGCCCCTGGGCCTTTGCACAGCTACTCCCTCTGCCTGAACTGTTCCTCCCCTCCTCATCACTCTGGAGACCCCTACTTGTCTGTCGTGTCTCAACCTGAGCTTCCTGTTCCCGGGTTGCCTTCCCAAATTTCCCCAGAGTGGCGTTGCCACCTTTGCCATGAACTCCCCTGGCACCCGGAGCTCACCCCAGGTGTAGCGCTTACCACGCTGTGTGTAATTGCCTGGCAACTAGAAGGCGCTCCACAAATACGCGTTACCTCAACAAGGTTAATGACTAACGGGGAAGGAAGAGCTTTCATCTGGACTCTTATAGAAACCCAAGGCGATTAGCCCTCCTCCTGGGGGAAGTGGCCTCCAGCAAATAGACATCAGAGTCAGAGAGCTTCGGCCAAAGAATTTTTCTTCACCAGTTCCCCAGGGGAAATTACTGCGTTGAGCAGCAACGTGATAAACTCGGTTCTTGAAGGAAGAGAAATCTCTAGGGCCAGTAACTCAACCGGCAGATGAAGAGCCACCCTTCTCTCGAGTCTGTGCGGCTTGCATGTGGCAGAACCTCAGCCTGCGCATCCCTAGGCCGCTGCCTGAGTCTGGCCTTTTGGGGTTCTGCTGTGTGGGCCCCTCCGGGAGCTCTCTCTCTGCTTAGGGACTTGGGAGGTTTTGTGCCAAGCACTTTCACACAGAGCATCGGGTTTAATCCTGACAAAAACATTGTGAGATAAAATCTTTGCTCTTAGATGCGCAGAGGTGAAAACAGGTTCGGGAGGTTAAGTAACTCACTCAAGATCACAGCTAGTCAGGGGCTGAGCTGTTCTTGGTGGGAAAAAAAAATAATCTTGGCTATGAGACTCCAGGTTTTTTTACATTGCTGTCACAAAAACAAAACAAAACAAAACAAATGCTAGGCTCCGGTACCTGCTTCCAAAAGCCGGTGACAAAACACACACACACATCAAGGAGTCCAGCAGGTGATAATTGGTGTTGTTACAGCATGAAAGAATAAAAGGAACTGTGAAATTCTCCCCCATCCTGGGAAAAAATCAAGCATTTTTCTGCTTTGATAACCACAGTGTCCTCCAGGTAAGGCTTTAAGCAATAGTCTCCCATGCTTCTGATTTGAGTTTAACGTTTCCAGGAAGAGCAAGCAGACTGTGCCCATTAGTTCGGTCTTTTGCTTTTTTAAGAGATTATGTAAGTTGTTTACTCTCACAAATAGCCAGAAAGAGTCCAAGCGCTCTTCAATGGCCTGCACATCGATCCCCCACATAGTCATTAATAGCCCACAGACTACACTCTGCTCGTGCCCTCAGATGTCCCTTTACCTAGGTGGGGTGGCTCAAGCTACGAATGTCCCTGAGCAGCAGACCCATATTGTAACTGCTAGAGTCCCATGAGCGGACATGCAGGGGTGTCTGTGACTCACAGAGCACAGGCTTTGCCTGCAGGGGGCGCCATGACTCAACTTCGAGGTTACGACATAGGATCCCAGAGTCCCTGTCGCTGGATCTTCTGATTTCTCCACCCACCTTATTCCTCCCCCATCCCCCACACACCAGAAAGCCATCAATCTAAAATACGCATGGCATTTTTTGACTTGTAAAACACCATGTGAGCCAAAAAATATATGCCTATAGTTAGTTTTCCATCCAGTCTATGACCCGTGGATCATCACCGGCTGCCATGCTGCTGCCCCGAGAACCCAAGCGTCCGTAAAAGTAAGCCGTCGGTAAGCTCGTCAGAGCCGAACGCACTGCTCGGTCCCCGGAGGTGGGCAGCCGCCGAAGCAAGCGGGGGAGCAGGGGGCCTCGGGCCTGCAGGCATCTTGAGCACCAAGCGGAGGAAAACGGAACTACTTGTCTCGTCAGAAAGCTGCAGTGAACATCACGTTCTTAAGGTGTCACGTTGAACAGCGGTGATAATTCTGCAGCAGCAGCATCTGCTCAGGTAGCATGAGGCACAGGTTTGGGAACATTATATGACACCTTTTGTCTCAGCTCTGGGTGAGGTGAGCTGCAAGTACAACTATTTACAAGGGAGACAGTTGCAGGTACAGGGATGTGCCAAGATGCGTGCTGCAAGGCAGAGGGAACTTGACTCAGAGGTGAAACCGACTTCCAGAAGCAGAACTGGGGGTGGGGGGTTGGGAGTGGGGGGGAAATCTCATGGTGGCCGTTCATCTCCCGAGGCATCTTTGTTCCTCAGCAAGGACCTAGGGACGCCCTCCCTGTGCCAGTACTCCGAGGGACACCAGGAATGCAGCCGGGAACCACCTTAACGGTGCCCATGGGCAGAAGGGAAAGGGACCCCGAGTTCAGCAGTGTCTGGGCCAGATCGCCCTCTGAAGCTTTGCCCTCCCCGCAGCGGACCGTAAGGAGGCCCCAGGGCTCCCTGCCCTGGGGGCCCTGCCCCGCCCTTCTTCCCTGAGACCCCAGCAGGACTGATCCCACTTGGCTTTTTATCCCGGCTCATTTGTGCCTAAGAAGCCCTAGAACTCCCTAAACTCCTCTCGCATCACCGGCGTCTCATCCCTTAGCCCTCTACCCACCCCCTCACCTCACTCCCCCGGATGCCCCACATCCTCCCGCCGGGTCCTCTGGAACTCACGGTCCATGGTCAGCAAAATCCATGTATCTCCCGGTGCATTTGTAAATGTTCCCTTCTCTTTCTGTCCTCACAGAACAAGGAGCCCCTCAAGGGAAGAATGTTGATTTTAAAGTGATATTAATAGCAAAAACGAACATGCACACTTACCATTTTCTAGGCGCTGTTCCAAGTCCCGTGCCTGCGTTGATTCTACCGGTCTTCACCGCAGCCCTGTGATGATTAAGTCCATGACCACCCCATGTTCTGATGAGAAAGGTGAGGCACAGAGATGTTATTCAATTAGCCTAAGTTCGCAGACTCAATAAGTGGGGAAGCGGGAAGACAGGATTTGAATCAAGGCGGTTGGACTCCAAAGCTTGTGCAGGTGACCACCGCCCTAAGTGGTAGCACAGAACGGTCCGTGTTTAAAGGCAAGGCAACTCCCACAAGGGACAACGTGGGCCACCACAGGAAGGCAGCGTAGCAGGGGCCCAGGCCTGTGTGGGTACAGGACCCACCTCAAAAGAAATCTCAGAGCCCCTCCAAAGAACACGACCTCCTCTTCCGCCCTCTGAAGGCATGGCTATTGTCTCATTCCCACACTCCGTCCCCAGGGCCTGCGGGTGGGGGAGGGTCGTTCCTTGCTCTTCATTACTCTTCTCTACCTCTGCCCCCAACAGCGTTGGTTTTGAAGGCCACGCCGCCAGCCTAACCACCTGCTGCCCGTCGTGGTTTCGTCATCTGTGGAGCCCCTGGTCAGTGCCGTCATTCCCACCAGATCTGAGCGCCTGGCTCATTGACACACCTCCAATACTTCCATTTGGATGCGCAGTGATGCAGCTTCCACGGGAGGCATTGCTGCAGTGCCCCGGACGTGCACACAGCTCTGGACCCACTCTGGGCCCGTTCTAACATCCCCACGCGGCCTCTGCCCACTCTGGCCACGCCCCAGGCCGCCTCCCTTGGGTGATTCTCCCCTTCATTATCTTAATGCTGAGGACCCTACTTTCCAAATACTGCCCCGTACCTTCAGTTGACCAGTTGCAACAATGACTGACCCCCATGTAATAAGAGCGTTGGTCACTACCACCGTTTTCCTGCCTCTCAGTTCCTTCATAGTCTCACATTTCTTCTGACGCTGCTTACATTTGATATGTATGATTAACATTGCTCTGTAGCCTATACTCCAAATCCTATCTTCCTTTCTCCCTAATACTCACCTGGGAAAAAACACAACCCTTATTAAATCTCACTCTCTTACGATATGTTATGGACCTTTATCCCAGCAACTGAACTTGGTGGGAGAAAAAATACACAAACACACTGACTGGCTTACTTCACTTGCGTAACGACCAATCTTAAATGGGCCAAGATGCTATCTTCAATCCTTCTACATTTCCCAAGCCTTTCATTTGTCTTCCTCCCCAATGCAATTCTGAGGGAATGTGATCAGAGAACTGAACAGTTACTTTATAATGTTTCCTCCTTCCTACTCTTCCCTCTCAGCTAAGGCAGTAGGAGCAATCCGAAGAGGATTCCAGAGCCTCCCCTCAACACATCTGCCAAGCTCAGGGCCTCTGGCCCATGCCCTCTGCCTGCCCTCCCATCGCCATTGATGACCTGAATAGCTCTCTTCCTTCAGGACAGCTCCTCTGCTTGAATCCTATATCCTTACACTTTTTTCCAATACCCATGTCATTGGTCAGTCAATCGCTCCCTCCTCTGTATCATCTAAATTTCTCTCTTCTTGATCATTCTCACCAGAAACAACAGAAGAGCCCCCCCGACCCTTCACTTCCTTCCAGCTCCCACCCAGGTTCTCTGCTCCGCCTCACAGAGTGCCTTCCACTTTCTCTCCTGCCCTTTTTCTTGGATGCAGTCTTTCCAGACGTACTTCCCCATCACTCCACCAAACAGCTCTCCTCTGGACCTCATCAGTAACTTCGAGGTTGCCGTCCTAATGCCCAGTTCTCAGTCTTCATCTTCCTTCACTTTAGAAACATTTGACAAAGTTTGCCCCTCCCTTCTCTCTGACATCTTTTATGATTTGCTTGCAGAATGCTCTTCTCTCTGGGTTCTCCTTCCACATCACAGATTCCTCCTTCTTCATATTCTCTCCTGGTCCCTGCTTAGGTCCCAGACCTCACAGCTTTGGAAAGCCCTAGACTCAGCCCTCCATTTCTTTTACTCGAGTTTACCTATCTTCTGGTCCAAGGACCTCATCCAGTCTCATGGTGTTAAATCCCATTTTCACGGGCATCTTCCAAATTTCTACCTCCAGCTAACTGTCCCCCTGAGTTCCAGACTCCTTGATTCAACTATCCATCTCAGTTCAACTTCTAATAGTCACCTCAAATTCTGCATGATTCAGCCCCCAAAACACACACACACATGCGCAAGCACATACTCACACACATTCTTCTAGTCTTTGGTAACTGGCACCTCATTCTTCCACCCAAAAACCTTGGAGTCATCCTTGCCTTCTCTCTTCCCCTCATTTCCAACACTCAACCAATAAGTGCTGTAAACTATGTTGGCAAAGGTAGCCCCATGCACGCTACCTTTCAACCCCAACTTGGACACACAAGAATTGGGCCTTGGGCCTGTTACACTTCCTTTCCAAGAGGAAGAGGCCACACAGCCTGTGTTGGGCTGCGCCCTTGTGTGGAAACATCTTTCCTTATTTCAGGCACAGTGAGTGATTCTTTGTTCAGTGTAAGCCTGTGCATCAACAGCGCTCAGACACACCCCGCTTTCAGTATTTTAGACCCCGCGGGGGAGAGGTTGGGGTCTTCCCACCGCAGCACCAGAGGGGGCACGGAGGCCAATTGCCCTGCATCAGTTGCTGAGGGGGAACTGATGGCCATGAGGGACTGACACACTCCTGGAGCTGATCTTACTCTGCCTCTTGTCTTTGTAAGTAAAACAGGATTCCATCCAGTGGGCAGCCAACCCTTGGGTTTTGCTTGGTGCCTCCAGTTCCAAGATGCTATAGGCAGACGTGTTTGGCGTGCTCCCCTGAGACTGGTAACTGATGTGCGGCACTCTGCTCCACACTCTACCTCCACAATGTGTAGACCATCTGCTTCTTACCATCCTAGTAAAAGCCGCGGCAAGCAACTCCCCGCCTCCACCTTCGCCCCGTGAGAGCCTGCCCACAGGGCAGCTGGGCGAATCCTTGAGTGTGCATCAGATCATGCTACCGTTCTGCTCACAACAGCTTCCTACCTTGCTCAGAGGAACAGCCAGGGCCACCTGCTACTTTTACGATGTCATCTTCTAGCATTCTAGAGCTGGATCACTCTGTCCCGGCCACATTGGTCTCCCTGCTGCTTCTCAAACATGCTGAGCATGTTTCAGCCTCGAGACCTTTCCAGTCCCTGTTCCCGAAATGCTCTTCCTCCAGGTATCCTCATGACGTGGCCCCTCACTTCTTTCAGGTTGCTGTCTGCATGCCGCCTGACCACCCTCTTAAGTAGTCCTAACACCCTTTACTGTCATCCCTGGAATGAGAATGAGATTCTGTGAGGCAGGCTGTGACTGAAGGGCTCAGAACACTGGAAAATGATAGGTGAGCTGTGGTTATTTGTGGCAAAATGGAGCTTACACTCCAGTAAGGCAAACAGGCATTGAGCAATTGATGACTATAATTGATCACATTGCTAGGTGCTATGAAGGATAAGTACAACATGAGTTAAGCATGTGTTTACTAGCACTCTCTGGGCCCTGAGGTAATAAAGACCATGGTGTTAAGACCCTAGTTAGGTTAACTCCTTAAGGATCAGAGTTTTGTCTTACTTCCCCCTGGGGAAAAAGCAAGCCCGTAGTCTCCAGCATTTATGTACTCAAATAGCTCTGCCTCTGCTTTAGCTACATGTAAGCCAGCCTCTGGGTAGATGGTTAAGGGCAGGGGAGGGCCCGTGTGTCTAATTCTTTGGTGGATCGGCACTTTCCACTTGCCCCAGTGCAGCTGTGCTCCCATGGTACACTCAGGCCCAGGGAGGAATGGACAAGAAGGCCTCCAGCACCTCATGTCTGGAGGAAGCCATCCTTTTATCAGCTTGAAGATGCAAGTAGCTACAGAGGAGAGGAGGAATGGTCCCATTTCATTTGGCAGTATCACAACCTCAAGAGTCAAAAGTATACACCTTATACTGTACAGCGCATAGTCAGAGCTTGATCAAGGTCTGGCTTGGATAGCTCTTGGATGGAAAGCAAATTGGAAAGTTGCCAGATGGCCTGCTTCTTTCCCACCCTGGTTCCTCAGATTCCTTGCCATGCCCTGTGGAGCAAAAAGGAAAATTCAAGAAGAACCTGTATCAGCCTGGCAATTAAGATTCTCAATTCCCATACTTTGGAGTTGGAACACCAGGGAAAAGAATTTTCCGCCGACACCTTTGTCAACCGGCACCATTCTCCTTCGTCTTGGACCACTGTGGTCGGGACATCATCTTAGATTGACTCTCGAAAGATTCTGGAGCTTAAAATTGGCTTGTGGTGCCATTGGGGTGCATCGTCACTTGGATGATACAGCACTCGGGGACATTTATTCTGTGCCAGACAGGTGAATGTGTGTGATCATAAATATAGATCATCTCATTAAACCTCACCCTCCTCACATCTTATAAAGTAGGTATTTAATTTTTATTTATAGATTAGGAAACAGAGAGCCACAGGAGATGAGCAACTTGCCCAAGGTCACAGGTAAAAAATGACAAAACCAAGATTCACACTCAAACCTGACCCTTGCTCATTCCAGGCCAGCACACAGTCATGCAGACAAGCCCCGTCTCTGTACCTGATACCATGTGTTAGAAATTAAACACATTATCTAAAGTGGTTTAACCCTCAAGTCCACTCTCAGCCACTTTTCCCATGTGAAAAAACTGAGTCTCAGAGAGGGATTTATAAATCACCTGCTCAAGGTCATAGTGCAAACGGGTGGTACAGGCAGATTTTCACCCAGGGGTGCCTGCGATGTCAACATTCCTCATTTTATAAAAGGAAAGGGGAGCGGGGGCGGGGGTAAAGTGAATGCTGAAGGTCACCATCACTAGTTGGTGAGAAAGGTGTGACCTGAACCAAAGTCACCCCCTTCTCCAGAGCATCGTGACGCCCTCTAAGGGGCTGTCCTGGTCTGGCCCCCGAGCCGACACACTGAGCACAGAGCGGCTCACGCAGACGTCTCTCTCCGACACTGCCTGGGGCGGCGCCAGCTTCCCAGCGGGCAGCCAGCCGCGGGGTAGCCTTTCTCTAGGACCAGGCCCAAGTCAGTCAGCCATGGAGCCAGGAGAGGGTGGACAGAGGGGTTCTGCTCCATTTCTGGGTCATGCTCGGCCCCAACAAGATTGTCCATCTGCCCAGAACCTGACCCAGCAATCACGTGTTGGCCTGGAGGACAGAGTGCAAAATATCTGCTATGTGTGCACAATATTTACCTTGGTTTCTGTGCCCTTCAGTGTGCTGCTTACTTTCTCACTGGGGGTACAATTATTTAATGAGGTGCCGAAGCTTGGGGAAAATCGCACATTTTAATCAAAGCGCCAAATGAGCGAGTCTAGATGACTTTACAAAATGTATCCGAGGTGAATTTTGCACAGCAACGTCTGGGTATCAGGTAATTAAGTGAAAAGGGAAATGACTTCCCAAGGGGTGTAAACAAACACACTAAGTCTCATTTCAGTGTTATACTGAGTGTGGAAAATGGATTTCTGAGTGGACTGTAACCCAGGGCTCTTTCCTCCAATGTCAAGTCGGGCTTTACGGAGAGGGAAGCCTGCAGGCTGAGCTGTGGGTCCACGGCGCCTCCTGCAGGTTGAAAAGAGAAACGACCCTTGGACAGAGAGCCTTGTCCAACGCCCTCCCTTAGTAGAAGAAGACTGGTCACTTTCTCAAGGTCAGGGGGCAGCCTGGGGCACAGCTAAGACTAGACACTGGCTTTCTGGTTCCCCTCCCATGTAATTTCCAGGCCACTGGGCCAGTGCTACCCAGATGCAATCTATTAATAAAAACAAAAACAATAATAACAACTAAATCATGGACAGCTGACACATGTGAGTATATGCGTGCTACTGAATAAGGGTCCAGCATCCAATATGCATAGCATGACACGGGCTTTTGAGAGGAGACAGGAGCTGCGTTTGGGAGTCCACTGGCAAGGAGACAGGAGGCAAAGCTCAGAATGTGTCTCTTGAGATCCAGGATTTGGGGCGGGGTTTTAAGGGTAGCAATGGAGGGTTCTCAAGCGTTACTCGTGAGTCGTGTTTCACAAATGTTGCTCGTAAGTGTTGTATCCAACATTTAAACTTTGGTTCTGAGTTTTGTTAAAAACCGGACAGGACCAGGTTCTCTGGTTACATATGTGCCAGGTGCTCTACTTTATGCTCCATATTTTCCTCAGTTTAGAGCTGAGAAGGCAGAGGCAGAGGAAAAAAAACAACAAAACTTTAAGTCCTCACCTAAAGATATGTTTATTGATTTTAGAGAAAGAGGAAAGGAGAGAGAAAAACATTGATGTGAGAGAGAAACATCTATTGGATGCCTCCCGTATGTGCTCTGACCCGGGGGAGGATCAAACCCACAATCCAGGTATGAGCACTGACAACGAATCGAACCCTCAGCCTGTTGGTGCAAGGGATGACGATCCAACCAACTAAGTCACCCAGCCAGGGCCAGAGACAGAGAACATTTAGAAAACCAGCCCAGAATTGCACAAGTAGGTAGTGTGGTGCAGCAAGGATCAGGCACAGATCGCCTGGCATGCCATCCGTCCGAGCGTGGGTCAGCCCCAGGTTTCATAGTCCCTGGGTTCCCCAAACCTCTCCAGGTTCCTAAGATGAGCCTGGGCATCTCAGCCTCCAGCTTCCTGCTTTCAAATCCTCTGTATGGGTCTGGGACCACACTGATTCTGAGGAGTAACTCAATCTTTTTCTCAATTCCTATGAGAGCATAACGAAGCAGGAGCAAACAAAACCCAAAGTTTGAGAGTGCCACACACTTTGGAGTCACAAAACTCTGAACAGCTCCCAACAATCCACCACAACCATTTGCTGTTCGGCAAAAGCCCAGGGATTTTTAAATTGGTTTTCTTACTGGGATTTTGTACTTTTTCTCCTCTGTGAGCCTCAGCTGTGGTTTGCCACCCAGGTCTTATCTCCTTCCTGACCCCTCCCTCTTTTATCCCTTTTCTCTCTCCTTCTGTGGAGGAGAAAAACAATTTGTTTCTTTGGACATCCATGCCTTTGGGGTCTCACCTTCTGTCCTTAGCAGTTTATCAAGATATTTTCCTGGACAGAGGCAATTTCCTTCTCTGACTCAGATTCTGGAATGACTGCTAAGAAAATTCATTATTCACTTGGTGACACCAATAAATATGAGGTCTCCGCTTGCATTTTTAAAACCCATATATATGTTTGTTTGCACAGCATATGACTTCTACATGATAGTCCGCACTGGCAACCAGGGAAGTTGAGCTTATTTATCTATTACGTCTCTTCTAAAGCTGGTCCTTTCTTGACTTTCACTACTGAGCTCTCATAATGATGCAAATTTTATTCTGTCTGGGGCTGAAGGCTGTCCTGACCCCAACCTTTGAACCATAACCCTTTCAGTGCATATAGTAGAAGCTCCTTGAGGGCAGAAGCCTTGTTTGATTCAATTCTTTCTCCTTGGGATCTAGCATAGAGCTTGAATACAGAAGGCATTCATTCATTCATTCATTCACCCCTCATTCATTTAACAAATATTTGTTCAGGATCTGCAATGTTCCAGGTCCTATTTTAGGCTTTAAAGATGTAAGAATAATAAAGAGATAGTCCCTGAACTCAGGGGGAGTATCTATTGGAGGTTCTTGAAATTTTGGAGATATGGGTCACAACAAGAAATTGGTGAAAGTTTTAGGACATCTTTCCAGAAACTGCACAGTATTTTGGTATACAGTCATTGGTAGACAGAAGCAATGGTCCCAATTCTTTGCTTTTTTCTGTATCATGCCCTTGGCAGCGTAACTTGGCAGGACATTCCCACCAAAGGGACGGTGGGACCCGCCTCCCCCATGGGCTTTGAGCTCATCCGTGTACACTGCTTTGGCCCATGGGATGTTAGCGGGAATGACACAGGAGAAGCATGAAATGAACTTCCACTTTGGGGCTTTGTAGCTTGCACTTCTGCCACCAGCAGGAGAAGGACAAGCCTGAGCTAACCCTCCGGTCGGGAAGGGCGATAAGACACACGCCGGCACAGAGTGCAGCTGCCCCAGCAAAGGCTGACCTAGATCAGTCAACAGCCAGGTGTCCCCAGAGATTTAAAAAGCCTGTTCAGGATGAGCAGAACCCCTGGAAGAACCCCAGCTGACTCCAGACACACAACTAATAGTCACTAATTGCAGGAAGGCACTGAGGTGTTGTAGTTGTTTGTAACCAGTATTATTAGAGCAATTAATACATAATTTAAAATGTTAAGGGCTTTAGGGGTAACTTAAAGGTCTGTAGACCCCCAGATTGAGGACCCTTGGTCTTTTAGGGTGTACAGCAAAGGAAACAGAAATGACCGTGTCAACCGATGGTCATCGGTGTCCATTCAACACCCACAGGGATCCCCAGTTTGGCATATGAGTGAAGAAGGAAAATGTATTCAGTGCAAACAGCTCAACTGGGATCCTGCACAGCTGTGAGAATAGTTCAATAGTGTTACAGATCAATTACGAAGCAGGACAGCTGTGAAGCAGCGTGGCTGGGAGGTGGCCCTGGGGCAAGGCCTCTCTCTGGCTACACAGCTCTGCTCTGCTCTCCACCTGCTCCTGTCCAGCCCCTCCGCGCCACTCCTGTGCTGGTCGGCTCCGCTCTGCTCTGGTGACACCTCTTCAGTACTTCGGCTCCAGCTGAGAAACACAGCCTTCCTTGTTTGGCGGAAAGGGAGGGTGCACTCTCAGAGCCCGGGGGCGGGGGCGGGGAGCTGCCATATGCAGACATGAATCCCCACCCCTGGTCCCCGATTGGCCCATCCTCATGCACAGGAGGATTCCAAATCTTCACAGTTTAATTGATCCAAAAGGCACTGTCCTGATTGGTCAGAATGGAGCCATTCTGATTGGTCAGTGAAGATGCTGATGTACAGATATAGCTGCGCAGCTAAATTGGACAGGGAAAAACCTCAGTCCGATTGGTTGAAACAATTCCAGGAGCCCCTTTCTAAGGGCTGGCTGAGCCGGCAGGAACACAGTGCAGGCTTAGTGCAGGATTTTCTGTGAAGTGTAATTTGCATGAGACACGCCTGTGCAGAAATGGTTGCTGGGCTGTTTTTAAAGTTTGCACCTAGTTAGTCAGTAGGAGCCCTTCTTGGTAGGCGTCTTCTTTCTCAGGGTTCAAAACAGCATAGTGTGTTAAGCATACAGTGGGGTAAATACAGGTGCTTTAGGAGGACCTAACAAAGGCTTGCTTTGCAAAGGAGCTGATGCCCAGACTGAGATCTGAAGGAGAGGCAGGATTCAGCCACCTGAGGGGGCGAGGAAAGAGTTCCAGGAGTGGGAATTCGTAGGTGCAGAAACCACGAGATGAGGGAAGCGGCACTGGTTGGTCATTTTGGTGAGACTGCAAGTTTTTCAGTTGAAGTTCTTCAAAAGCTCAGAGAGGAGCCCTGGAGACTTCCAATTTTTGAGGATGCTAATAAATTTTTTTAAAATGAAGATAAGCTAAAAAGAAGGTACAAAAATAGTTGATAGAATTGAAATATTCTTTTTTTAAAAGATTTTATTTTATTTTAGAGAGAGGGGAAGGAAGGGAGAAAGAAAAGGAGAGGAACATCAGTGTGTGGCTGCCTCTCGCACACCCTCCACCTGGGGTCTTGGCTCGCAACCCAGGCATGTGTCCTGACTGGGAATAAAACCAGTGACCCTTTGGTTCACAGGCCAGAGCTCAATCCACTGAGCCTCACCAGCCAGGCAGAATTGAAATATTCTTCATGGAACAAATGAACTGTTTAACATCAGGAAGAATATAACGTCCCTATGTATAGCCTTATTTGAATGTAATATTAAATGCCTAAACATGTCTTTTCTGAATGTGAAAACTGGTTCTAGTGGCTATCCTGCCCTTCCCAACTCCAACCTAGCCTAAAATAGAGGGCATGAAGATAGAGGGGCTGTTGGTAAGAGTTGAGACTCCATAATTTTTTGTTAAACTGAATTAAAATGGAGTAAATAATTTTCAGATGTCAACAAGAAGAAAATACACCCTGGCTTAGTGAAGGTCCTTTCAAAAGGTGCTTTCATGGGCATAAACTGGAAAGTCTTTAACCCCAACTACAAGGCGCGGTGCATGGCCCCTTCTTGGCCATCGCAGTCATCAAGAGGCCCCCAGCCATCCTGACAGCCCCTCGGAATTGATGCAAGTTGCTCACCACCCGGCAGTTAAGTACAGAGGTGACAGCAGTGTCACACCGCCACCTGGTGGCAACACCTGAGAGAAACACCATATTTTCTACCTCTGAGATTTGTGAACCCACTGGGGTGGTGTTCTCTCTCTCTCTCTGTATGTATGTATAGGTATGTTTGCCTATGTATGTATATATATATGTATGTATATGTGTATATATACACACAAACATGCACATGCATTTTTTCAATGTAAAGCATACGATGCAGAGCCTGGCACATTATGCTCAGCACATAATGATTGCAATTATTAATATGATCATTATTATTGTCATGATCCTGTAAAAGTACCTGAGTTTCTCTGAAATTAAATGGGCTATGGGAAAATGAAAATTTTGAAGATAATTAAGAGTCCATTCCCCCTCTAATTTCGCTCTATAAGCCCGTACTAAATGTTTAATGTACGCCATCACTGCGCTGTGTAGCTGGGACAGAGTGGAGACGACGCAAGGACGACTGAGATGCGGTCCCGGTGTAACACACCTCCGGTCCGGCAGGGGAGGCGGGCGCGCAAGCCGAGCTGTCACGTGCCCGACAGACACGCCCGCGTGCCGGCCGTGACTGAGCGGAAGCAGCAGCGACTCACCCAGGGGCCCGTGGCTTTTCCTGGCTCTCCATCAAATTGCGGCCCTCCCCGGGATCCCTCGCCGTCGGACCCCGGCCGCCTCCCGCCGGGCCTCTCTCCAGCACCTCGGACAGCTCCTGGGCTCCCCGGGTGGGCGATGGAAACTTCTTGAGGTTGCAGAACAGGCAGAAGACCAGAGAGAGTTGGGGCTAATGTTCAAGCTGTGTGACCTTGGGCAAGCTCCTTAACTTCTTAATTCCCTCCTCAGCAAAAAAGGAGGCTGTTAATAATAGCGCTTGCCTCGTGGGGTTCTTCTGAGGATTGAATGGGGCTGTATAAGGCACCTAGTTTATAACACATGTTAAACCCTCCACGTTTTTATTGCCAGCTGTGGTCTGCAGAACTCCTTTCAACTCTTCACGAGACCTGGATCCAATTTTGCAGAGTTTTAGACACTTTCTTTTATTAAACTTTGGTTCAACCCCATTTAAACTCCACTTTCATGTAAGATTTGGCACCCCTCACTCACCCATTTAGGGCACTAGGAACTAGGGTGAAGAGGGAGTCGACTCCCTTTCTTCTTTTTCTTTTATCTTTTTCTCCTTTTTGTTGAATTTATTGGGGTGACCCTGGTTAACAAAATTGTATAGGTTTCAGGTGCACAATTCCACAGCACATCATCCGTGCACCGTACTGTGTGTTCACCATTCCAAGTCCAGTCTCCTCCTATCACCGTTTATCCCTCCAGACCCTCCTCTACCTCCTCCCTCCCCCACCTTCCAGCAGTCATCACATTGTTGTCCATGCCTGTGAGTTTTTTCTCTTTTTTGCTTAATCCCTCCACCCCCAGCCTCCCCAACACCCTCCTCCCCACTAGCTGTCATCCTGCTCTCATATCTATGAGTCTGTCTCCATTTTGCTTGTTAGTTCATTTTGTTCATTAGATTCCACATATGAGTGAAAGCATATGGTGTTGTCTTTCTCTGACTGGCTTGTTTCACTTAGCATAATACTCTCTGGGTCCATCCATGCTGTTGCAAAGAGTAAGATCTCCTTTTCATTTTTTTTTATTCTTTATTCTTTTTTTGTCTCCATTTTCCTGCCACCACTTCCCCCGCCCCACCCACCCCCACCTCCAACCCTCAATCCTTCCCCACTTTGGCTTTGTCCATGGGTCCTTTATACATGTTCCTTGTTTTGACCTTTCCCTTTCTTTCCCCCACTACCCTCCTTCCCTCTTGTTACTGTCAATTTGTTTTTTTCTTTCAATGTTGCTGGTTATATGTTTCTTGCTTGTTTGTTTGGCCAATTAGGTTCCACTTACAGGTGAGATCATGTGGTATGTCTCTTTCACCCCCTGGCTTTTTTTGCTTAGCATAATGTCTCCAGTTCCATCCATGCTGTTGCAAAGGGCCTTCTTTCTTTTCTCCTTCAATTTTCTCCTCGATCATTGTCTGTGATTCTAAATTCTAACAGGGCCCTCCCCTGGCCTGCATTTAGACGGCAAGGACAGAGGAAGGAAGTGTCCACTCGCGTTCCACCCTGGGTGTGGTTTGTCGGGTGGAGAGGGAAACATCTGATTTCTCCTGCTGCTGGCCGTCTCTGAGTGAGGGCCTTTGTGTTCCTGGCTCCTGTGGGGAACAGCTAAACCTCACACCGCCCGAGCCCAACTCCTTCCCAAAGGGCATCCCCGAAGGTAGCCGGACAGCCCTTTGACCCCCAGCCCGCGCCTCACCTGTCTCCAGGCTGCCATCTTACCCCCTGCCCAGCTTGCCAGATCCACGCAGGCGGGTCCACCTCCGTCACTACCGCAGCATCAGTGCTGGGTCTGGCGCCAGCCTATGTGGGTCTTCGTGGTGCTCGCCACACTCGTCCCTTCTCAGGGATGAGACGCAGATGCTGTTACTGTTGTAACCCCTGCCTGATGTTTTTAGACAAAGTAACCAAAGGGGCCTGCCCGTGTTCCAGCAGGTGCACTGTGTGTCTTCCAAGGAAAGGGGCACGTGCCACCTGTGAGTCCCTGTTTAGGGTCTCGGTGCTCAGAGGGGAGCCGCTGCTCTTCTGATAAATAGGCCTCTAAAATTACAGTGGGGAGAAATTAATTTCTTTGTACTTTAATGAAGCAAAGCAAAGTGGAACAGGTTATTAAAATGAGACTTTTCCTGTCTCACAGGGCCAGCCAGGGCCTCACAGCCGAGGACAGTGGGTGCCGAGGGGACCCACGCTGAGGGGAAGGCCATCGGTGCAGGCCTGCGAAGGGCGCTGGCCACAACTCCTGTGGCTTCCGTGAGGCCACCGTCCACTGTCAGGCTACGCAGGAGAAAGCCGGATCTCCGCCGCAGGATGCGGAGGAGACGAGACGCGAGGAGGCCTTTGAGGAGAGGGATTGGGATTCTGCGTGGGTTGCTCTCCACCGATCAGTGCAGTGAAGGAGGAAGGTGCTTGGTGGTCATCACCTCAAGAAAGGCGAAGAACAAAGGCTTTAGAAGAACGATGGGAGCGTGGAACACAAGCTTCCTGAAGGCTGGTGGGAGCCAGTCGTATTTAAAGAGTCTCCAGTCAAGAGGCCATGGCCTTCAGAGCAAACTGCACTTCTGCTGGGAACAGCGAGCCTGTGGTCCGCGGCCCAGAGGGACGCCTGGAAGCAGGGGGCCCCTGTGAACCTTCCAGAAGAAGGCCTTGTCGGAATACGTCCAATGGTAAGAATTTTTTAATACTTCTATTCAGACATAATTGACATGAAAAAGTGACACATATTTAGGGGATACAATTGGATATACCCATGAAACCACTTTACCATCAAGATAATGAACTCATCCATCATCCATGACTGCTTCCTTCTGCTGCTTTGTAATCCACCCCTCCTGCCCTCCCTGTGCCCTTATTGAAAAGCAATCGCTGATCTGCTTTCTGTCACTATGAATTAGTCTGTGTATTTGACTATTTTATACAAATGGGACCCTACAGTATGTACTCCTTTGTTGGCTTCTTCTCTCACTTGGTGTAATTAGTTTTCGATTCATCCATGCTGTGTGTGTAGCAACAGTTCACTCCTTTTTATTGTTGAGTCTACTTCCAGTCTATGAATGTCTCACTGTTTGTTTCTTCTTTCATCTATTTACAAATATTTAGGTTGTAGGTGACAGGAATTTGACCAATTATCTTCTGCTCCATTCTTTGAAAGCACGTGCTGTTGTCATGTGTTGCTTTTATAATCGGGACACAGGTAAATTTGTTTAAAATGAAGAGGGAGACAAGGAGCATCGCCAGGCAAGCTTCCTGGCAGCAGTGATGTGATCTCAGCAGGGGGGTGGATGTGCCATTGGGCACACAGGTGTCGAGAGAAAGGAGTCCTCGGCGGCCAGCTCAGGCGGCTTCACCCACTTTAGTGACTTGCGGTCAGAGGGGTCATGGAGGAGTTTACAGACGCGCCATGTGGAGAATGTCACCTGTGCACACCCACGACAGCAGGTTACACCTGTCACGAGGCACCGGTCCTGTTTTCTGGCTCCTCGATACAGGAGGGCCCTAAAATGGCTGCTGGAGAGTCAGGGGCGGCCAGCGGGAGCAAGAGCAGAAGCAATCACAGCACCTCCCACTGCTGATTTCTGAACCTCACATCGACCAAAGGTCTGGGAGGAGAGGCTGGAGTTTACATGTTAGACTGGATGAGATCTTTGACATTAGGTTCTCGATGTATATAATGGAACAGAAGACGCATACCTTCTCCTTCTCCCATCTGATGTGTGCCTCCCCGCGTGCATGGTAATCATGGAGGTATTTGTTAATCTTTGTCCTTGTCATCCTGGCGACAGCCCTATGAGGAATCCCATGTCACCAGTGGAGAAACTGTTGTTCAGAAATGTTAAATTCCATGCCCAAGATCATGTGGATAGAAAGCAGCAGAGATGTAACCAAACTGAGGTCCGTTTGGTTCTAAATCCCAGAATCTTCCTGCCAGGTGACGCTGCTGCCGCGGGCTGTTGCTGAGGGAGAAGAAGAGTTCAGTTAGTGCTCCCTCTTCTGAAGTGCCAGCTGCTTGTCACTAAGAGGAAAGGCCAGCAGAACGTCTTACAAAATGTCTCTTGAACAACTGCTACTTACCCTGGGGGATCTTCTGTGACTCTCGGCCTGATATCTAATACTTGCACATGACCCATCTCTCTGCAGAGACACCTTAACCATGCACGAGCACTGACCTGTAAAACCTAGACACCAATTCCTTCATTCACAGTGAGAAGTCACAGGCACCAAGACCTAAAATCTCAGGTTCCATGGGATCAGCCCCTTCTATCCCTGTAGGCAAAATCCAAGAGAAGCCAAATCAAGGAAAGCTGCTGGGGGGCCTGGAATGAGCGCAAGGGGGATTTATATCCTAGTGCGCAAGGCATCCAGCCTAGTGTTTCCATTTCCCAAGGAGACTGGTCTTACCAGTGGGCCCGGAGACATTTATAGAGTGTGGGCTCCACTCTCTGGCCCCATCAAAGGAGAACTCCCAGCCGCTGGTGAGGCCCCCTCGGCCCTGGAGGGTGGCAGAGGGGTGCTCCCTGCTGCTATTTGCAGCCGGTACTGCCAGGTGTTCGCTTCCAGTCTGGCCTGGACGCACACATCCTTTCCTTACGGTGCTTTATTCTTCTGGTCCCGGGAGGCCTGCCCAGCTGGACGCTGTGCCTTTTCCTCCAGCGGGCTGCCTGTGCTAACCATGCTCCCTTGTGCAGCTTAGCTCCCCAGGGGGCGCTCTCCCTTCCTTCGTTTTCAAATCGGGAAAGGCAGACGTCCACTGTACCCAAGGATGAACGATGGAGGAAAGGGGGAGTGTTGTCTGTGCCTGAGAAGGACCTTCCATAACTGAATATCAGGTTTCTAAAAGGGGGAACTAATTTTAATTAAGGCACAGACAAGGATTGGGTGCAGAGAGCCCCAAAAAGGAAGAAATAGATACTAATTCCCATATGTTTCGTAAGGGTCTGGTTCTTTGCAAGGAGATTTTTAATCAGCACTACAATCTCAGGATATGGCTCTTAGTAAGTACCCCATTTTACGGGGGAGAGAACGGAGTGGTCGCTCAGGTTAAGTGACCGCTACTTTCAGGAGAACTGGGATGTACACACTGGCATGTCTGACTCTGCGATCCCACTGGGAGCCCAAGAGGCAAAAAAAAAAAAAGAAAGAAAGTACTAATGCATGTGCTGATGTTTTCTGAGCTGCCTGTGAGGTTCCGTGCGGGCTGTGTCTGACATGGAAAGGAAAAGAACATTGAAAAGGAACCGTACTTCCCAGGGAGAAGACTGCTTTTTCAGCTAAAACAGGAGTAACTTCCTAGAATTAGGCTCTGATATCTGCACTGGCTGCATTTCCACAGGGCGTCAGTTAAATCCAGCCAGACTGAGTCTTCCTACCACAAACCGGTCCAGCAGCTCCTTCACTTCCCTCCATCCTGTACCACGAGGGCCACGAGGCCAGGGCTCCGAAGCGCCTCCAGACATGCGGGAGGAAAGTGTTCCTGTCAGCAGCCCGTGGCTGCCGGGGCGGGTGTGCGCAGGGCGCACCCACGCTGATAGGGGGCAGCCTGTAAAGAAATAACAAGCTGCGCAAAGGGACAGGGAGAAGCTGGCCACGGGCCACAGTCCGGGTGCAGGCTGGGGGAGTCTCCAGCTGCTCCCGTTGTGCCGGCCCCGAAAACCACCACCTGGTAGGCGCCGACTCGGCAGCCCCCACACATGCCGTGCTTGGCTCTGCGGCCCTTGTCGTTTTGTGCGGCGAGAAACGAAGGACAAAGAGAAACCCTATGGGGAGTCACACTCCCAGAGATTTAAAAAAGACCCAAAATATGGTGGAGAGGAAGCAAGAGGGGGTTACGGACCATCATCGTGGTGTGATGCCCGTTCCACATTCTGGGCCGCAGGTCACGGCTGTAGCCAGAACAAGCGGCCTCTCACCTAGAAGCGCGGTTGGTGCGCGCAGTTCATGCATCCAGGCTGTGAAGGCCTGACAGGGAAGAAGAAAGGCAAGAAAGCCGGCATTTATCACGTTTTTAAAACACATGTTTGATTTTCATTTAAATCCTCCACATGGTACTGTTATGATCTGCATTTTATAGTGAAGGACACTTAAATACTACAGAGAAGTTAAATGTGCACCTCTAGTTGTAGGTCACTGAAGCGTGGATTCAGGGCTCCATGTGCCAATCAGAGAGAGAAAATTCATGAGCCTCTTCATTTAGCACTGAAGTTTCCTAAGCCAAAATGAGTGATTTTAAAGAACGCTATATGTCAATAGTTTGTTTTTTTTCTCTCCTTTAGTGATGCCAGATCTGGTAGGCAGTACGGTGCCTCCCCGCAAAAGACGTCCATGCCCTAATGCCTGGAACCTGTGAATTGTTGGGCTACGTGGAAAAGGGGAGTTAAGGTTGCAGGTCAGGTGCGTTAGCCAAAAGTCTGCCCTAGACGTGCTTTAGTTACATGGAACAAGCATACGCCTACTCACTGTGAAGAATAAATAAGAAAGGAAGACTGTTTAGAAGCAAAGCAAGACTTCGGCACCAGGGCAGTGAGTGGAGCTCCTCCCTCCCCCTCCCCTTCTTTCTCTCCCCTCCTGTTCCTCTCCACTTTTCCACACGCGTCTCATTTAGTCGTGTCTTCTTGCAGACATTGTTTGCTCACTCTGCTTGCACAAGCCTTCAGCCCGGCCACCCCTAGATGGTGGCCTCTGTCCTGGGACCTTCCAATCTTCCAGCGTGGTTACTCCCACAGCCCACTGACTCAGTCTCCCCATCCCTGATCCAAATACTGAGAGACGCTGATCAACCCCGCTTTACTCTGCTGTTAACTCCTGACTATCGGTCCTGGTCAGCACTGATGGGCTGGGTCAGCATGGAGCAGCACTTGCCACAAAGGCCTGTCACATCTGGGGCTGTGGGTTGGGCAGGATCTTTAAGAAGCCATCAGGGAGCTGGAAGGGAATGATTGGCACCTTCAGGACGTCTCCACACGTTCTCTCTGGAAACAGAAACACATCCCTCCTGTTGACTGAGCCTCCCTTCTCCCTGCACCGGCCACATCGAGCCCATGTTTGCCTCTGTGACATTTTCTGTTCCTCCATTCTATGATTGACAGACTCTTTTTTTACTATGTTAATGTATTCAGCCAAGTTGCATTCAAATGTTGCTGGTCTGGGAATCATCCTGTGTATTTCTTGTGACTTTGCATATTTCGCAGCTTAGCTCGCCAAGGAAAAGGATGCCTGCCTGGCTCTTAAGGGAAGGGGCCCCCACAGTCTGATGATTAAAACAATCAGTAATAATAACAACAGCAGCAACCGTGCTGAGGATTATGAAGTTCAGAGAACTCAGTCCTCGCAACAGTTTCATGTAGTCAAGAAAATAAGTGGCGACATGAATTATTAAAATGGGGCTCACAGAGCTGGAATGAGTTACTCAGGGCCCCATAGCATCGTGTGTGCTTTGATCTAAAGAAAATAATGGCAGTTTTCATTTAGTGAAAAGAAATGCCAGCTACTCTGCAGGGTCTGGCACAAAGAATGCTCCTTTTTTATTACAAAATATTTTATTTCAAAATCATAAGCATGTAATTCTATAAAATAACAATATCACACTCAAGCACACCATATGACATTTTAAGTGAAATGTTCCAATGACAGCTATACATTATTACACCCATAGCATTACCCTACCAACCGCACTCAAACAGGCCTGACTTCTGCCGGACCCTGTGTATTTGCTATTTCTGTTCCTCACACTACACCTTTTGAGTAAGATGTTGCATGAAATCCCACATTTGTAGGTGCATCCGACCTGAAAGCCCAGGCTGGACCCCAGGGACTCTGTCCATGTCCCTAAATTCTTGGAAGAGCCTCAGATGAGATCTTCCTGTCTGTCCTTCAAGGCCCGGCTCAGACTCCAGCTCCTGAACAAACGCCCCTGGCTCTCTGGGTGCTTGGCTGCTCCCTCTCCACGATTCCACCGGAATCGATTCATCCACAGACAATTCTGAAGGGCTGTCCATGTGCCAGGCATGACACCGTGGCGGAGCACACAGCTGGGCTACGGCGGACACGGCTCCGCCCTCAGGAGCTGAGGTGCGGTGAGAGGGCTGCAGGGAGCGTTAAAAGGAAACACAGTGCGCCCGTCACTGGGTGAGTGGACACGCAGTGCTGGCACGTACGTGCAATAGAGTATTACTCAGCTGTAAGAAAAGAAGGAAACCTTACCATTTGCAACAGCATGGACGGACCCCGAGGGCATTATGCTAAAGGAAATGAATCAGTCAGAGAAAGACCGCTACTGTATGATCTCACTTATATGTGGAATCTAAAGAACAAACAAAATCTAAACAGACTTAGAGGCACAGAGAACAGACGGAGGGTTTGTCAGAAGGGAGGGGAGCTGGGTGAAAAAGGTGAAGGGATTAAGTCATCGGTAGTAAATACTGGAGGGACACTTTGTGAAATACATGATTATCTAACCACCGTGCTGTATACCTGAAACTAATGCAAAATGAATGTAAAGGGTTGTTGAAAAAAATAACCCTGCCAAGTGCCGAGGGGGTGCCCCTCCAGAGGGCAGAGGCCTCGCCTGGGAGGCCTAGACGGCCAGCTTCCCGAGGAGCCGGCATATACGCTGAGGCCTGAGGGCAAGCGAGCACAGTGTTAGCAGGTGGAGGGGGTCAAAGGGCATCCTAGGAAGGAGCGTGGTGGGAGCGGGGACAGAGGGCAGGATGGCCTGTCCGGGACCTGGAAGTTTTCAGGGGCGACTGGAGCACAGGGGACAACGTGGTGAGAGGCCAAAGAAGGCAAACAAGTTAGTCGGGGCCTTTGGGCTGGACCCTAAAGTCGAGGGGAGCCTGGGGTGAGGTGGGAACGGCCGTGCCATGGTATGAGCTGCAATCACTTAGCGATAAGGAATAGAAATCAGCTCCAGACAGCGCGAGTGACGTGGGAGGACTTCTTATTAGCCTCCCATGAAATTTAATAGAACCCAAGGGCAGGATGAGTTTTCAGGAGCAGTTTTCAGGAACAGCCTAGAGTCAGAATCTGGAAAACCTTCAGAAATCCAAGCGCTGGCCTCTCTCCACATGCTTATGGGACGGTGCGTCTGCTTCTCTTTCTCTTGGTGCAGGTTCTCTTTCTCTGCTTCTCCAAGGACAGGGCAGGCCATGGCGGCCCTGCAGCCCTCAGGTTATGAATGGCAGTTCTGGCCGTAGGGGGAGACACACGGTGTTTGTGAATCTCAATTCAAAATTTCTGGACAAAGAATTCAATGGGGCCAGCTTTGGCCAGAGAGCTCACCCGCGATTCAACAAGCCGCAGGCAGACAGACAAAACTCAGGACCTCGCCCCACAAACATGGCTTCCAGGAGACAGGGCTGGTCTGGGAGAAGGCGGGACACTGGCCCCCAGGCCCAGCAGACCGCAAGTGGCAGCTGCTGCCGACATATCAGATCTGAAACGGACACGGGCCACCACCGCCCCCTGTGGAAGTGGCACTGTGGAGCGAGAGATGCTGGGAACTACCTCATGCAGGCGAGAGGTGGTGAGGACTGAGGTTTGGGTGGTGGCCGTGAGGCTGGGGAAACGCCCGAGAAGTCTTGAGGAGGTGGAACGAACAAAACTCGGCGACTCGTTGGACATGAAATATAAGGAATGGGATTGCCAGGTGACGGTCAGGTTTAAGTTTGACCAGTTGGGTGGACGGCAATGTCATGAATACAAGGGAGGACACTGTCATAGAAGCAGGGTGGGGAGGTTCCGAGAACAATGGATTCTGTTTGGGACACGTTGAGTTGGAGGCCACCGGGGATTGTTGGACGTAGAGGTAGAGAGGGGAGCCTGCCCTTAAGAGACTGGCAGAGGGGTGGCAATCGGAACAATAGACGTGAAAGCAATGGTCTGAACCGAGCAGGGAGCACAGGAAGAAAAAGGGCTTAGGACAGATCCCAGGGGATTCCAGCTTCTAACTGACTGAAAAAGAAGCGAGGTCTGGAAACAGCCAAGTGCCCCTGGGGGATGCCTGGGGGAAAAGCAGCTGCGGTACATTTGCACAGTGGAGAACTACACAGCCTGGACCTGTAGTCCATGGACCTGGAGATGGTCATGCGGAGCGGAATAAGCCAGTCTGAGACAGGCAAGTGCCATCCGATCTCACTCCTATGTGGAATATAATGAGCCAACTTACCTGGCAAACAAAAACAGGATCAGAAGCGTGGATGCCTGGAACAAACCGACAGATCTCAGAGGGGAGGGGTGGGGACTGGAAGAGATTACATATATATACATATATACATAGGCATATGCATGCTGTGGACACAGACAACATGTGGTGAAGGCTGGGGCAGGGGGTGGGAGCTGGGCAAAGGAGGGCAAATGTGGGGGGAAATGGGGGATATTTGTAATAATGTGAACAATTTTTAAAAAAACAAATTAAAAAAAAAGAAGCCTACAAGTTGAGCAAGACAGAGCAGCCTGGGAAATGGGAGGGAGTGAGGAGAGTCAGGCCAGCTGGGTGTTTCAGAAATAATGGAAATGTTATCTGTGACAAGCACCACCGGAGGCCAGGGGAAGTGACTGGAAATTGTCCAACACAACAATTTGTCTGTTTGCTGTCTGTATGGACACACATTTTGTTGCTGTGTCTGTTTCTCTACGGGACGGGAGGCTCCTTTAGTAAAGCTATTTTGTGGTGCCTTCATTCCCAGCAATTAGCCCAGATGCCTGGCACACAGTGTTGATGCCTGTTCATTGAATGAATGAATAAATATGGCATAGACACTGGGAGATATTAAACATGGCTTTTGGATGAGACAGAAGACATGTGTATCTTCAGTAATTTACAGTAAGTGAACAGGGATGTCAACAAGGTCTTTGAAAAGCCAACCTTGGAAAAGCCTGGTTTGCAGGGACTGCCCAGCTGTGATCACCATCCCTTTAGTGGCTGCCACCTAAAGAGTGACTTGGGTGCTTGAAAACAATTTTATTCGGGGGCTTTTAGGATTCAAATTGTATTTGCATAATGAAATCTAATGATCTCCATAGTCAAGGTCATCTGCAATCTAATCCTTGCCTGAATTATCCATTTTGGGGATTTTTTTTTTCCATTTATGAAGTCCAAGGGCAACTGTGTGTATCTGTGGACACAGCCAGAAATCCGTGCTTGACCCTATTTGGCTAAAAGCAGACACGAATGGAAAACTCTAAAAGTCATTTCTTTTGGCTTTTTGGAAATGTAAATAGCTACTAAATCATACAGTGGGTAATGCACTTCCCTGGGGGCAAGGCTGTTGCCAGGGACAGTAATTAAAACACTCAGCCACGGGCACGTCAGAGTTCCAAAGACTGGAAAAGGACGCTAGCAACAATGCTGGGTCAGAAGGCCCTGCTGGACCAGACATTAAACCTTAGCTGATGAGCGATGAGGGAGTCCAGGCGAAGGAACCTGCAGCCAAAGCAGAGGAGAGGCGCTGAGCGAGGGGTGTGGGCAAGAGGCTTTGGGTGGTAGGGATTTGCCAATCAGGGTGGCGTATTTAGCATTTGAATAACTGCAACGGATGTACCTCTATGTACTTGCGGACTACCAGCTCTGGGCGGCAGCCCAAGGCACACCAGCTAAGGCTTTTCTGCTCCTACCTACGTCACAGGTAAAGAAACTGGTGTTTAATGAGAAAAGGTTTGGATAAAGGCCCATAAGCCAGTGACTGGAGAGCGGGTGTTAGAACTCAAGTCTCTTTGTTCCCTAACCCGATGTTGGATTCTATCGTCATCCCTAAATTTCCCCAAGGACTGTTATGAGGCACAAATACTTGTCACTCATGAGCACACTAAAGCTGAAAGTGTTCAACTATTTTACCATTATAACAACAACCATAACTTTTTAAATTATGGAATTAGGTAGGCATTCTAGCAGAGGCAGTTTCAAACTTCTCTCAGCAGAAAAATTCTGAAATATTTTCCTAGGCTGAACCCGACTGAAGGTGACCCATCTGACTGCTTCATGACAATGAGGACCCTTCTCAGTGACGTGGTCACACACCGAATACTCTGGGTATGAGATGTGATAACTGAGTGAATGTTCACATAAAGTGGGTGACAGGAAACTGAGGTTGCTAAGGCCTTCTGCTGACACTCACCTTGTAAGATGCAGTTCTCACATTTGGTGACAATGGTTTAAAAAATAAGCACATAGTGATTCCTGCAGATGAAGCTCCTGCTAGATATGTTTTCATCGTCAACCCAATTCTATGAGTGAAGCATCAGGCCGGGAGATTCTGCAGAAGCCATGGGAAGAATTTGTTCAGGAGCGTGCCCAGCTACAACAAGCCTCGCCACCTGGAGTTCCTAACCTCACCGCCCTGACACTTTGAGACAGGAGTGGGTTGGAAGGTGGTCAGGAAAAGAGAGGATGTGTCCTGGTGCAGGGCCATGACCTGGGTGCACTAGAAGGAGACAGCAACGGGCAGGCTCGGTGTGCCAAGCATGGTGCTCACAGGATGCGGTTACCTTGTCCCCAATTCCAGAAACTTGGAAGGAGGATGGTAGGTGTAGATGGTCTGCTTGGACTGGGAGGGTTTTTCTGGACTCCCCACTTAAGAGATGGGAATGTGGATCCAAGGCCTCAGCAGTAAATAGTTCTCCCCCTGTTGCCTCTGTACAGTGTTACATGGCCTTGCTTTTCAGACAGAGCCACTCCATTTTGCTCAGAATTATGGTGATATAACTGTGATGCCTCTCTGACTTAGGAGCACTGGACCACGTGGGGAGGACTTGGCAGGATGGGAAGGGCAAGACGGAAAACCATGGGGAGGAGCTGTGACCCTGGGGCTTTCCCCTGAAGCCGTGGCTGGGAGTGCGGTCAACTCCAAGGGTAGTTCAGGGGGCCACGTGGCAGCCCGGCTGCAAGGCCAGACCCTGAAGCCGAGATTGGGAGGCCCGCTTAATTCTAAACCCAGCCAAGGGGAGGTGCTGCAGCCACTGATGCTATCTATGTTCAGTGTCTCAGTTAGAGCTGGTTTTAAAAAATGGGATGGACAAACATTTGCATCTGTGATTTTTTTAAATATAAGCATACACATATATGTATGTAGCAAATGTGGATCATTCTACACTTTCCATTGTCGAACTCTTTTTTTATTTTATTTAACAGTGTATCATGAACCTCTCTCTGTACCAATGTTTATTTTGTCATTTAGAAGATATATAGCCTTAAAATGTATCGTATTAATTTCCCACTGTGGGACATTTGTTTCACATTTTCACTATAATAGCACAGAGTGGGGCTGGACATCCATCTTCCCTGCTGACCCGATAGGCGGCTGTGGTCACTCTGCAGTCCCACGTGTACCTGGGTCTGTTCTATTCCATTCATCTCTCACGCTGCTTACACATCAGTCCCACGTTGTTTTTGTTATGATATCTTTGTCACATATTTGTCCACCCTGCCAAATCACTGATTGTATTTGCAAAATTTCTAGGCTTGAGAAATTCCATGAAAATTTCTTAGTAATCTTATTGGAATTTCTGTTTATTTATAGGTTAGTTTGTATAGAATTGACCTATTGACAATATTAGGACTTCCCTCCAGGGACACGGCATGTATCTGTATATTCATGTCTTCCTCTGTGTCCTTCTGAACAATTTTGCAGCTTTTCTTCTTATCGAAAGCCTGACACTTTCTAATTGCTTACCCCTAGTATATAAGAATGGCTTGAATTTTGAATGCTGCTTTTTTGTCCTTTCTAATTTTTTTTCTATTGGAGTGTTGATCTTTTTCATATTGGTTCACAAATTAGTTATGCTTTCTCAGGTTCCAAAGAAGCAGTCGCCTCTGCTGATGGAGTAGGAAGATCAGAAACAACCAAAGATTTGGATCTTATGGAAGAAAAGAAACTGACAGAACTCAAAATCCAAGGTAACTCAGGTGACACAACGGGATGACCTTCTCTCAGTGGCAGGTTCCAGTAGTCACAGCCTCACTTGCCACCACCGTTGTGACTCAGGTGGTCTCTGATACCACCAGCCCCTCCCTACCTCCAGCACTGTCTACACATAGCTCTTGCTTCCTGTGGCTTTTTCTTCTTACTTAGGCAGGCCCTCCCACTATAATGACTAAGTTTCTCTATGTGTTTTGCATCCATACTCTCAGAGAGCACTAAGTGCTCTTTAATGATGAGTATCCCTATTAGAGACATTAGATGCAACACGAGGCTGTTATTCAGCCTACTGATGGGCCAGCCCAAAGCAATCAGCTATGACCCTTGTCCAAAGCTCATGGTGTGATGGACCAGGGCTTCTCAAATGATAAAGCTTACACCAGTCATCAAGGTATCTTGTGAAAAGGCAGATTCTGATTGAGTAGGTCTGGGATGGGGCTTCAGATCCTAAAATCCTTACAAATTCCCAGGCAATACCTGCAATACTGGTCCAACACCCACACGTTAAGTAGCAACACCCACACTTTGAGTTGCTATTGGGTTGAGCAATATTGACATTTGGGACCAGACCATTATTTGTTGCAGGGAGTTGTCCTATGTATTGTAGGATGTTAGGCACAATCCCTAAATTATACCCACTAGATGCCAGTAGCACCTTCACCCCAAGGCGTGCCAACTACACTGTCTCCTGAAATTGCCAAATGTCCCCCAGGGAGCAAAATTGCCCATTGGCATAGAGCATAGTGTGCTGGAAACAAGATGTGCCATCGAAACGGGCTTCAAGTGTGACAGGCATCCTCAGATGACAGCACAGTACTCAACAGGCAGCTTGCCTGCCCAGAGAAATCTATTAGAACTTTTTACACATGAGGTATTTTAACTCTTTACTTATTACATACATTTCAAATATTTCCCTCTGTTTGATGTCTGCCTTTCATTTACATGGTGCATTAGTCAAAAGGTTAACAGTTCCTTCCAAAGGCAAGAACAAAATCTCTATTTAAAAATAGAGACTTTATGGGGAGAAATAGAGATTTATGGGGAGAAATTAACAAATTTGTCCTCGTAGAACTGTCAGCTATTTGGGAGTATAGAGTAAACAGTATCTATAATAGAAAAACACAAATTCTTACTCTTGTCTTTATTCAAATTACTGATCACATCCCCTGAGGCAGGCTATTTTGAGGAAATGTGCGGAGTGCGCCCTGCCACACAGACTTTAAATCACGCGATGTGCTGACCGCCTGCTGCACCTGCGAGACGGCAGCTGGAGCGCTGCTTCACCCTTCACAGGACGGGGAGGCTCAGCAGGTACGTGCCTTCTTCATCTACATTGCCCATGCAGGAGCCACTTGGGTTAAATAGAAATTAATTAAAATTAAACAAATGAAAAATTCACATTAGCCCCTTTTCAAAGTACTCTTAACCACCTGTGGGTAGTGGCTATGCACTGGACAGAATACATTAAAGACATTTCTGTGACTGTAGAAAGTTCTAGCAACAGCCTTGTCCTCAATGATGAAGCCTGGTACAAATAAACAACGAGTTCTATTATTATTGCGGCCGCTGGGTTTGGAACTCCCCCACACACGCATAAGGAGAGGCGTTCCTCACACATGCCCACACACCAGCGTGCGTCAGGGTACAGGTCTGCCTAAGCATTCACATTCACCACTGCAGCTGAAGTACTTACAAAAGCAAGGAAAACATAATTACATTTTTAAAAAATAGACGCAAAGGTCAAATAACTATGGGTGCACTGGGTTCAACAAATGCCATTGTCTGGACCACAAATAGCCAGCCTCATGAACTTCCTAATTACAGCCGCAGAAAATATGAGTGCTATTCTCCTCTAAAATTACTAGTTCAGACTAGCCAGTAATAAAGAGGCACACTATCTTCTGAGTTCTAATATCCTTTGCTTGTGGCCTGCAGGACTAGAACTCAAGGATGAGAGCAGGAGAGAGAGAGGGAGCTGCAGGGGCCCTGCTCAGGGATGGGCTGGCTCTGTGTGATGCGACAAAGGACAGTCGTGACGAACACGGGGCCCCCGAGGACTTAATCAAACAGCAACGGACAGTAACAAGAACAATAATAGCCAACATCTGTTATGTGCCAAGGCTTGCACTAAATGCTTCATAGACTTGACTGCCTTTACTTCTTATCTCAACGCCAGTGACGTCGTTATCTGGCGTCGTTCTGGTTTTACAGATGCAGAGACTAGGCTCCGAGAGGTTAAGTAACTTGCCTGAGGTTACTCAGTCGATAGGTATCAGAGTCAAAGATCAAACTTGAGTATGGTAGTGCCCTCTTATTCATGGGGGACACATTCCAAGACATCCCAGTGGATACCTGAAACCACAGAGAGTACTGGACCTTATATGTACTATTTTTTCCTATACATACATACCTGTGATCAAGTTTAATGTATAAATTAGGTACAGTAAGAGATTACCAACAGTGCTGGCTGTGAGGCTTGTGGTTGGAGGGTTGTACAATGCACCAAGAAGCTGCAGATTCGATCCCCCTTCAGGGCACATACCTGGGTTTTGGGTTCAATCCCTGGACAGGATGCATATGGGAGGCAACTGATCGATGTTTCTCTCTCTTCCCCAACCCCTTCCTCTCTCTCTCTAAAATCAATAACCATATGCCTGAGTGAGGATTAAAAAAAAAGAGATTAGTCCTGGCTGGTGTTGCTCAGTGAGCGCCAGTCTGCAAATCAAAGGGTCCCTGGATCGATTCCCAGTGAGGGCACGTGCCTGGGTTGCAGGCCAGGTCCCCGGTGCGGGGCGCACGAGAGGCAACCATACATTGATGTTTCTCTCCCCCTTCCCCTCTGTCTAAAAAATAAAATAAATAAAATTTATAAAAATATAAAAAAGGAAAAAAGAAATTACAATAATAAAGTAGAACGATTATAACAATAGACTGTAATAAAAGTTATGTGAATGTGGTTTCTCTCTCTCAAAATACAGGGTGGTGCAAAAGTAAGTTTGTTGTGAGTAAGCAAAACGCAGAATCCATTCTTGTTTTATTTTCCAGATGGACAGCTGTGAACCTCCTTTCGCCCCACCTGTACCTTGTGCTGGACTCACCGTTTCGCCTAAAGGAAGCACTTCGCAGCTTCCCTTGGCACATCCCCAAGGCCAGCATCACTCGCCTGACACTTATGAGCCATTATCAAGTAAACTAAGGGTGACCTGGGACACAGGTACTGTGAAACAAGACAGTCGATCTGATCACCGTCGTCGCTCCGGCGATGCGCAGGAAGGGCGTTTCTACAGCGTGGAGACGCTGGACCAGGGGGCGGTTCCCGTCCCAGGCGGGACGGAGCGGGACAGCACGAGATTTTCATCGCAGCACTCGCAACAGCGTTCAGCTGGAGACGCGTTTACATTTAATGTTTTCAGACCACAGCTGATCGGGGTAACTGGGAAGGTGAAACCACGAATAAGGGGGGGTCTGCTGCATGCCGGCCCCCAGAGCCCGTGCTCCACATTTATTGCTTATGCCCTTGCTCCTGATCAGGACGGTCCCAAGTGGAGGCAGCGATTCCACCTGCTCCTTTAGGGCAGGGACTTTTGGGCTCTGGTCCCAGCCCCTCAGTTCTTCTCAGCCCTGGCTCCTTCCCGAAGGGCAGGGGCCTCGCAGTGTGTGGGCGGCCCAGCCTAGGCATCCACGCGTTTGCCTTTTCCACTCCCCGTGAAGAGAGGCCCTGCAGGTCCGGAAGCCAACTCCAGCTGCCTGGAGGAGGAATTCTGAGATCCGGAGTGCGCAGGGAGTGCGCAGGGCCCCTGGGGCAAGGAGGGGGGGCCCTCCGCCCCACAGACTCTTCGCCTGCCTGCAGGGAGGGGCTCAGCTGGAAGAGGGTCCTCTGAAGAATCCCTACTCAAAGCATTGCCCCAGGACCTGCAGCACCAGCGTCCCCTGGGAGCACGTTAAACATGCAAATTACCGGGCCTCTCCCCAGAATGACTGAATCACAAGCTCTGGGCCCCGGCCCCAATACCCCGTGTTTGAACAACCCTCCCCGACCCCCAACAGCCGTGATTGTGGTGCTCGCTGAGGCCTGAGAACGCGGATCCAGGGCAGCCTTGAGCTGGGAACGTGGTGGGCGTGCACCTGCCGGCCCCACAGCAGCCCTGCTGGCTGGGACTCGGTGATTTGCTCCGATCTCCTCTCCAGGTGACTTAAGTACCTGGAGCTTGAGAAGCTTGGCTCTGAGGCAGGGCCTCAGCTCCTCCTCCCACGTCAGTGTTGTGTGAGTGGCTAAGGGCTGTTTCTCTCCCACAAGACATTCATCTCTTGTTGGTTTAAGGAAGAAAAGGGGATTTATTAGCTTATGTAATTGGAAAATTTGTGAATAGATCTGGCACCACTGTATCTAGTGGTAAATTACAGTCCATGGGCCGACCCTGCCCACCGCCTGTTTTTATAAATAAAGTTTTATGGAAACATGGCTCACCTGTCCTCTTAAGTATTGTCTGTGGCCACTTTCATGCTACAGCCGCAGAGTTGAGGGGAAGGCCCTGGGCACGTGTCCCAGTGCCGAGTCCATCTCTCCAGACCCACGGAAAGGGACAGTGTGTGACGCTTGCTGCTTGGCAAGTGCAGGGATCAGGCTCCAAGACTGTGTCCTCCGTAACGTTCGGGGGAAACAGCAGGACATCGTAGCTATTTAATTCCATCATTATTCTTAGGACAGGGGTCCGGGATGCCACAAACTCTGGCACCGATGACACACTCCATTGTGAGGACCTCAGGGGGAGGAGAGCCCAAGCCCAACGGGCCCATGGAGAAATGAGTGCGAAAGGACAGGTGAATGTCAAAACCAGCAGCCGGCGTTGCGGAACCGGATGGGGGCTCTGTGGGTGGACGGCAACCGTGCGTCCTCTGGGGCCCCAGTGCACCGCAACGGCCCTCCTCAACGGCCTTGGCGAGATTCTCGGCAAAACAAATGACCTCATTAATTACATGGGCTAATATTCTCTCCGGGCCTTCCTGAATTGCTATTCTGACGTTTGGGAGAGGCTCTTTCAAGCCAAATTGAGCACACAGGGCCTTCGGTAATCAATGCCACCATGAGCGCTGTAGGCTTTGAAAGTGGTTACAAAGATGACCACGGGGGATGCACCCCCCCCAGCCTGCCTCCACCTCCCGCGGGTCCCTGTGTGAGCCCAGTCCCTCGGGGCCCTGACTCGTTGGCACTTCCAACCCAACTAGAAACCCGAAAAGTCCATCATCATCTTCTCCCTCCAGAAATTTTCTTTCCCTTGGAAGATGCTCTACTTCCATTTTATGCATTGGATATGTTGGTATTTCAATAGCCTTGGTTCTGTTCCAAGTGCAGGAGGAAAGGCAGTACACGTAAAAGCCTAAACCATGGCTCCGTGGGGACTACGTCCCGGCTGGCGAGTTTCTTCTGTAACCTTGTGCGAGTGTTGTGTGTTTGGGGAACTGCCGCTCTTCTGTCACATGCTACTCAGCCTTTATCCCTGTTAAACTCGAGGACAGGAATCTTTCCTCATTCCAATTTGTTTCTCCAGTGCCCAGGACAGTGCCTGGCATCAGTTAGCAAGTTGGCTCTAACAGAGGCTCCCTGCCACCCAAATACACTGGCTTAAAACAGAGAGATTCGGGTTTTCCCGCTATTTAGTCCAGAAGTCGCAAGTCCAGGGCTTTTGTGGTGTCTCCACGATATCATCGATGTTTGAGCTCCTTTTGTGTCTACTCCAGTCTCTTCTCTGCTTGGCTCCAGCCACAAGGCGTCTTCCTTGCCTCCAGATGCGACGACAATCATCCCACTCACTGTCCAGACAGCCACAGAGAGGACGGTGGAAGGGCAAACGAGCACGCGTGCCCGCCCTTTTCAGAGGCTCTCCTGGCCGCTCTGCTACGTGTCGGCTCCGTATTCCATTACCCTGAGCTGTGTCTCATGACCACACCTTTTTGTTAGAATGTGATAGTTTTACACTACAGTGAGTCCTCACGTCATGGGTAGGTCCTGCAACTTTAAGCAAAATGACATATTGAAAAAAACCCCGCAATTTTAGAACGGGCCAACTGGCATATCAGTTCAGTTCCTCCGGCATCTTGTTGATGTTAAAACAATGTTGAATGAAACAACGTTATTCAAGGACTTGCTCTCTGTCCACAAATTTTTGGATAAGTCTCCTTTTGAGAAGAGAAGGCCGATTTCCCCTGGGTGAGCACAGCCGTCAGGGATTTGTTTCGAACACGTAGAATGTGGCAGAAATGACAGCGTGCGATTCCTGAGACGAGGCCGTAAATGGGCTCCCGGCCTCTCTCTGGGATCCCTCATTCTGGGGGAGTCAACAGCCCTGTCGTGAGGACCCATAGCAGCCCTAAGGAGAGGCTCGCGTGGGAAGGACCCGAAGACCCCGGCAGACAGCCAGCACTGATTTCCCAGATCCTTGGAGCTGGCAGCAGACCGCTCAGGGAGCACATCCCCCGGCCGCAGACAAGCCTTCGTGTACCTTGCTGACGTCTTGGCCACAGCTTCAAGCGTGGCCTGAGCCAGAGGCATCCAGCTAAACTGCTCCCAAATTCCTGACTCAGAGGAAGCTTGTAGGGTGCTAATCTGCTAAGTTTGGGGATATTTTGTTCCATGGCAATAGGTAACTAACGCAGAGGGAGGCCATGCGGGCGAGACTCTGGTCAGCACTGCGGCAGAGACTGCAGTGTTCCACCACGACCTGTTTACCACTTCTTTGGACACAGGGCTAGGCTGCATCTCTCGTCCTCGCTTGCGGTTAGATGCGACCACGGGACCAAGTGCTATCGGTGGAATGTGAAGGAGGTGATACATACTTAGGCAGGAGATCAGCGTCCTGAGGGAATCAGTTAACAGAGGATTTCGGTGGCGGTGTTGCTCGGCAGCCCGGTGAAGCCTGTCTCTGCCACTACGCTGCAGGACTCAGGGTCCTGGGAGGTGGCGGGCACATCATTTCCATGGCAAGTCACAGAAATGCTCTTTTGAGTGGCTTAAACAGCAAGGACATGGAGTGTGTCACAGAAGGCATCATGCAGCAGGGTGGCTCCAGGCCAGCATGATCGGCCTCCCTCTCCACACCCCTGCAAGGCTCTGGTCTCTGCCCCTTGGCCAAGCTCCTTCTGTGGTCACTGACTGGCCCTCACACCCGTGGCACTTTCAACAGCTACCAAGGCCTGAGATCTTCCCGCAGCGAAGATCCTGGTCCATGGCTTCGCGGGAGCAGAAGAAACTAACACCCCCACCCTTTGCAAACGCGATGCCGCCATGCCCTCGCGAGCAAAAGCGGAGTTAGTCGGAGACCGAGAGGCATTGCCGAGCTCCTCTGCTGATGTGTCCCCTTCCACGTGGTGTGCTCACGGGCGCTCTTGGTTGGAACCCATCTTGGCTGATCCCCTTGGGCCCTGCCTACGAAACCCAGGTTGGATGGGTGGGAACATGGACACGAGGAAAGAGCATGCGACCTAAATGAAGGAGTTCAGGAAAAAAGCCGTGAGAGGAGGGAAGCTTCTCCCCCATCCACCACTGTTGGCATCACGACCCCACCCCCACTACCCCACACTCAACAACAGAAAAGCATTCCCTGGGTTGAGAGGGAGGAAGAGAATCAGGAGGCCTATTAGTCTGCTCAGCCTGCCCTAACAAAATACCACAACTCGGGGCTTATACAACAGGCATTTGTTTTTCTCATAGTTCTGGAGGCTGGATGTCTAAGGTTAAGGTGCTGGCAGAGCCGGTTTCTTTGGGAAGCATCTCTCCTTGGTTTGCAGGCGGCTGCCTTCTCTCCACAGGTTCACATGTTTTTCTTCTGCTCACAGGTGCTCCCGGTGTCTCTTCCTCTTCTTATAAGGACATCAATCCTATTGGACTAGGGCCCCGGGTTTATGACCTCATTTAACCTTTCCTACTTCCTTAAAGGCTCTGTCTCCAAATACAGTTACGCCAGAGGTTAGGGCTTTGACATGTGAACTTGGGGATGGGCGGGTACTAGTCCGTTTATAACACAGGGTAAGGGAAGGAAATGCAGACCTCGGTGATTTCCTGGAACAGGAGCCCCGCACCCCAGTGCCTGGCCTGAGGCCCGCGTGATGAACTCAGCTATGTCCGGGGGGAATACAGCAAAGGAGACTGAAGCCCTCTTGCCATGTGGAGGTCCAGAAAAGGGGCAGGGAGGCGACCAGATGCTGAGGAAAGGTGGCTGTTTGTGCACCTAGAGGAATATGTCCTCAGATGGCCGCGGCAGCGTGGAAGCCATAGGACTTCTGAGGGCCGTGGGTGAAGGAGAAGTGGAGATGAGGCCCTCGGAACCAGCAAAGGCTCAACAGCGACCTGCTGGGGAGCAGCAGCTCTGGACAACCCACATTTCAGATGCCCTCTATTCAGGGCCTGGCCTCCCCCAGCTCAGAGCAATGCCAGAGAAAAAATACAGAGGAAAACAGAATGGCTTGAAATTAAGTTTCTGTTACCCAAACACAGTAATGGCTCAAAACAGACTTCTGGAACCGATGGTAAGTGCATAGTTAACTCAAACGGCTAAGCTGTTCCAGGGCAGCTGTACCACTTGCATTTCCACCTGCAACGTACGCCACTGCCTATTGCTCCCCATCCTCACCAGCACCTAGTATTACCGGCTTCTTCTCTCTCTCTCTCTTTTTTTTTTTTTTTTAGTTTTAGCCAATCAGACAGGCGCGTAGTGGCATCTCGTCATGTTTTCATTTTGCATTCCCTCATGGCCAGTGATACTGAATGTCTTTCCTGTGGTTATTTGCCACCCAGGGATCCTCTTTGGGGAAGTGTCTGCTGATGTCTTCTGACCATTTTTAAACGGGATAGTTTGACTTCTCATTGCTGAGCTTTGAGATGTCTTTATATATCCTGGACACAAGTCTTTTGCTGGATATGTGCTTTGCAAATGTTTTCTTCCACTTTGTAGCTCATCTTTTCATTCTCTCAAGAAAGTATTTGTTCTTAAGTCAGGGACAGTGGCCCTCCATGATTTTCCATTGTCCACGGACTAATGTCCACCTTCCGTGGCAGGGCGTCCACACTTGCCTGTGACTTGCACCTGACCCCACTGGCCTGGGCTTGGATCTCAGTTCACTCATGGAGCCAGAACCACGCACTCCGTCTCCTCTACCCAAACCTCCATAACCTCACGCATCGCTTTTTTTTTTTTTTTTTACTGGTTTCTATATCCCTTTGAAAGCCCATCTTTGCCATAACTTCCTTCCACCCCGGTTACCACTCTAGGTCAATCTGTTTTACAGTGACCCTCTTGTGCATTCTCAAAGCACAGCACAGGTATGTCTGTATGGAAGAGTGTATCCTTTTGGGTGGAAACTGTAGGCTTAGTTGCCCTTCATTTTCCACATAAATTGTATAGTTCACCAAGGGCACCACTTTGTCCAGCACCTCACCTGAAACAGTGCCTGGCGTTTACTAGATCCACAGTAAATATTTGATGGAGTGATGGAGTGATGAATATGTGAATCTTTTAAATTATTCAAAAGATTGTCTTAATTCTTTGAAATTGTGCAACCGTGGTGACTATTTTTGTGAGATTGTATTTATCAGCAAACATTGTGAAGTTGACTTTACCAGCTTCGAGTCCAGTGTTAATTACCAGCCAGAGCCTGATGGCTGGGCAAGGAGCGCCCAGGGATAATTTAAGTAATCCCCAGATAGCGCCACTACCTAAAATTAACCACTAGGTGGCAGCCGCATCCAAGGAGCAGGACACCTCTGCCCTGTGACCACACCCCAGCGCCAGGCAGTCCAGGTCCTGGGCTTGACCATCAAGCCCACCCAGCCCTGTCCAGCTCCTCTGAGGGACTCAGGCCAACGGACAAGGTCCTGGCAGGTATTGCTAGGCCTGGGAACCACCCCTCACAAAAATGTTCCTTCCTCCCTCGCTCCACGCTCACTCGTTCCTGTAAACTCTCCCTGTGCCCAGCTCCCCACCACGCCCACGTTATAAAATTCCCATCGTCTCTGTCACATTCCCCGTTCCCCACGCAGGCCCTGGCCCTGCTGCCGCCTGCGCACCCGCTGCTCAGTTACTATGTACTGAGAGAAGGGGCAGCATCTCCCGGAGTGTCCCCCAAGGAAACAGGACATCCTGACAACTGTGACGCATGTGAAGTAGCGGGCGAGGAGGAAGATGGACAAGACAAAGACAAGACAAAGAGCATCAGAAGAGATGGGAAGAAAGAGGAAAGCAAAGATTGGAGGTGGCCTGAGGAACCGGCCTTAAGAACCCAGCTGTGGGCCCCACGTGGCTGAGAGGAGATGCTTGACCCAGCCAGAGAGAGCAGTTAGGGAGAAGCCTCAATGAACTGAGTTTCTCAAAAGGACCAAGGGGCAGACCAGGGGACACTTAGGGCCAGAGAGGCGCCCCTCCCTGACAGGAAAGGAGAGGCGGTGGAGATGAACTCAGAGGAAGAGCAGCTGGAAGGTGGCGGCCGCTCCCTGGGGCCGTCTCACTGGAGAGATTGCTTCCTGTGACTCTCCTGGGCCCTGCAAGACAAACAGGCTTCTTTTCCGCCTCAGGAGGAGCCCAGGGCCTTGAGGACCCGGGGGGGGGGGCGCCCTTTCGCCCACACCCACAGGGGCTGGAGCCCCCCAGCCCCAGGCCTGCCTCCTTTCATGCTTCTGGCTTGGTATCTTGCTCTGCCCTCGGGCACAGCCTGGGACAAAAGGTCACTGAGGTGGAAGCAAGGACTCACTATGAAAATATTCTCCATGGGTGGTGGTATTTGGGGGGCTTTGTGTTTTATTTGTTTTTTATTTATTTTTTTAAGAGAATGAGCTGCCACGATAGTTTTTAGGCTATGAAAAAAAAAAAAAATTGGAACAAGTGGCGTGAAAGGCAAGGGTGTGGGCATAGCCACCTCTTCATGAGATGAGTGGCCCACAGCCCCCTGCGAGGCCTCTACTCGCCGCCTTGCTGACACCCAGCCGCAGACGCCTCCCCACAGTCAGGGCCCCTGCCCCCTCCGGACTGGCCTTGTGAGAGGAACCCAGGCCAGGAACCCCCGCTCAGAGAGGCCTCCTCTAAAGGGCACTCTGAGATCCCCGTTCATCTGAGAGTCTCTTTTTGGGAATCCCCATGGCTTGATGTGAGAGGCAGAGCGGGGAGGAGGGGCATGGTCTCCACACTGTGGCTCCGTTTGGACCTGTCCCAGCCGTACAACGGAGAAGCGCAGACGAAATGTGGGCCTGCCTGCAGCACAGGGCAACCGCGAGGGCCAAATGGCATGTGGCCCAAGGCCCCTACTCCTGGTAAGGTGCCTGGTGAATGTTCACTTGGCCCTTAGTCCGCATCGACTGTGCGGCTCTTCTGGGCCAAGGCCCTGCACTAGAATCCGAGGCTACAACAGCAATCAAGACAAGACACGGCCCTTGCAGAAGAGAGGACAATGAAACGACCTATAAGCCAGCAGCCAGCCAAGTCCAGAAGGTGGGAGTTCTCAAGGCGGAGGAACCGGCACCATCCAAAACTTAATAGTATGAACAGAGGAGGGAGTGGCCACTGCAAATGGAATGAGACTTGGGAGACATGGCTACTTAGCAGGAAGGGCTGGTGCTTGTAAGGATCCTGCTCTATGGAAACCTGACCATGAACAGACATTTTTGAGGCAATAGAGAAGTGAAATGCATTAACATTAAAAAATGTTAATACCCACTAATTAACATTAAGGAATGTTAGTACCCATATATAGTTGCGTTTGTTTATGATGGCATTGTGATTGCTGTCTTTAAAAAGAGAAAAAGAAGAAGGAAGGGAGTCCTTATCTGAGAGTGATATAAATCTCCACTTGCAAGGAGGAGCTGAAGATGTCATGTCTGGTTTGTTTTTGTGAACCCTGAGGGGAAAAAAGGACTACTACCAAGGAAGGCTCCTGGCAGCAAACTGAGCTCAGTTCTTAAAGACAGAGCCTAGCAGCCATTTCTGCACAGGGGCCTCTCATGCGAACTGCCAGCCTCTGTGTAGAACCACCTCCCTCTGCACTGAACCTCCTGCCTGCACTGCATTGCTGCCACCTGAGCCAGCCCTTATAAGGTTTCCTGGAATCCTATTTCTACCAACAGGTCTAAGGTTTTCCCCATCCAATCAGAGCTGCTCAGCTCTGACCAATCAGAGTGGCTCTATTCTAACCAGTTAGAACAGTGCCTTTGGGGCCAATCAAACTGCAAGGATTTGGAGCCCTCATTTGCATGAGGATGGACCAATCAGGAAACGGGGCGAAGGCTTCTGTCCCTATCAGCCAGCTCCCCATTGGCTAGAAGAATGCGCTTCCCCAATCCACCAAAGAATGAAGACTGCGTCTCCCTGGCCGAGCTGAAGCAACCCAGGACAGAGTGAAGCAGACCACCCAGGAGCAGAGCGAAGCTGTCTAGCGGGCGAGGGGCCTGACCCCAGAGCTGGTCCCCAGCCATGCTGTTTTCAGAGGTGTCCTGTATCACTATTGAGTTTTTGCACCGAATAAAGTTTCCTTCTTCCCCGCCCTCCAAATTGGGGGTTCCTGTTGACATTGAATTGGCACCAACGACCATAGGTTGACTCTTAAAATGCTAAAAAATAAAACTGTGGGAGACAAATGAAAAAGAATAAGCATTGATAACTGTTAAAGCTGGATTGTGCTTACATAAAGGCTCATTAAATACTTCGGGGGGGAGGGGCAGAGCAAACGGTTGTCAGGAAGTGTAACAGCAGAAGAGCACCTGGGAACAGCGGGGAGGAGCGCTGCACCCACCGGGGCTCCGTGGAGGGTGCGGAGGGGGTGAGGCATGGCGGGTGGGCTAGCAGGGCATGCGGGGCCGGCAAGGGCCCGGGAGAGCCGTGCGCCCAGCCACAGAGGCTCCACAGGCTTTTGTGAGGGTAGCCGGTTCATCTGGGCCTGCTTGGAACTGGCCTGGTTTTAGCACTGAAAGCCCTGCCTCCTGTCTCCGGAAACCCATCAGCGCTGGGCCAACGTGCCTGGCTGGTCCTCTGGGGCACGAAGCCCTGGGCGAGCCGGGTGAGGGGAGCAGAGCGGGGCTGGGGCAGCTGTGGCTCTCGGAATACGAGGCCAAGAGCCTCCCCGGCTGTCCTCATGCTTGCTGACTCGCTTCAAGGCCCCCTCTGCGGCAGCAGCCCTTCCTCCCAGGGCATTTAGAGTCACCACCCAGGGGCCCTGCTGGTTTCTCCCGCCTCCTGCTCCGTCCGGCTGTGGAGGAGCCTGAAGACACCGCAGCTTCTACTCTGAACACTTTCTCCTGGACCCCAATCCCCCTAATGTGCATATATACTTATATATGTCCATATAAACACATATGTATACGTATGTACATGTATACTTTATATATACACACATTATATATATAGTTGTCCCTCAGTAACCACGGGGGATTGGCTCCAGGACCCCCCCACAAATACAAAAATTCTCAAATGTTCAAGTCCCTTATATAACATTGTGTAGTGTTTGCATATCACCTGTGTACGTTCTTCTGTATATTTTAAACCGTCACTAGATTACTTACAATACCTAATGCAATGGAAATGTTATATGAATCGTTGTTATACTGTATCATTTAGGGAATAATGGTAAGAAAAAAGTCTGTACGTGTTCAGCACAGATGCAACCATCTGTAACCATCATAGGCCTAACTCTGCATAGTACGTGTTAGCAACAAAGTACCTTTATTAAAAAATATTTTTCACCTGTGGTTAGATGAATTCACAAACACAGAAAATGCAGATATGAAGGACCAAGTATGTATACTGTGTTATGTAATATATAGTGTGTATATATATATATTCATTAAGCCCTTGCTATGTGCACTTTATTATTCATTCCTCATAAGGACAATAATCACATCTTAATAAAATGAAGAAATTAAGGTGCAGAGAAGTTATTTGTTTGAAGCCAAATATGAGGACAGCAATATCCCTCACACACTTACCTCACCTCTCAGAGGAGTCCTCCGGGGAAGGAAGGAAGTATTTTCTGCCTGTGAAGTCCTCAGACCAGGGCCCGCCCTGGAGGAAGGGTCAGGGTCTGTCTTCCTGGTGATTGTTTGGAGGCCACACTGCCACCCCCTGCATAGGGTGGGGAAAGCGCAGATGTCTAAACCCAGGAACAATAAGTGATTTGATTATTTGCATTGCAAAAGAATTCACCCCGGGGTTCCTTCACCAGCCAGCCCATTTGGTTTGACAAACTGATCGGCAGGAAGGCAGAGGCACCTACAGCAGAGCAAGCAGCATCTTCCAAAGCTTCTAGCCACAATCTCTGGATCCGAGTCCCCTGAGCAGAGGACACTCAGCTTTCACAGAGGAGGACAGAGGCAAAACTGCGCAGCTTGACCCCTCAGGGCAGCCCCGTGGGCAGGCCGGCCCCGCTAGCTGTCTGCTTCCCTAGCCATTAATCACACGTCAACCTTCGCAGAGCCTTCCCAGTCTGGAAGTTTCCTCCTTGTTTAACAAGTACAGAAATTGAGATGCCAGAGGTGGGAGAAGCCCCCTCCCTCCTTGGCCTCTGGGACTCTGGACCACTCCTGGGAGAGCCTCCCCTGTAGCCTGCAGAGGAAGCCCCAGGAATGTGACCAGCAGCCAGGACCTCTCCTGCCCCCTGCCTCACAACCGGTGAAAAGCCACGGCGTCTCCCCTTCTCAGGTCTCTGTGGAGAAGGGCAGGGCCGGCCTGGCTCTCAGCATCTTGGGCTCTTTTGTTGGCTTCTGAAGGATGGGCAACTCAGCATTTCATACCCAGCTTCTGCAAGCACAATTTGATACCTGTTTATGGAGATGGAGACCCCTTCCTCACCAGTGCAGGGATCTTCGTTGCTCTCTTATCACCATAATATGAAAAGCCACAGGGGCATCAGCGGGACAGTCGGGAGAAGCCATGGTGAGCATGCACTTTGACCCCTGTTCAGAGCCGTCTGGGCCTGGCGGGGGGCGGGGCCCTGTGTGCTCCCCTTACCTTGGGCTGTGGGCTCCTGGCATTTTGTCATGTGGGGTGCCCACCTATAGGCATGGGGAAGTTCTCAGAGGTTGCCATTTTGGAACCAGGGATGTTAAATTCATCTACACTTGGCCTCTCCAACATCCAGAACAAACAGAAGTTCCCAGATCTCGTGGTCAAGGCCCACGCTGGGCAGGGCCAGCATAGCCACTGAGTAATCCACCCTCCATCAACCCACCACCCCCGCCACCTCCCTCCGTCCTACCCTCCACCAACCCAGAGACTCCAGGTCTCCTGATCCCTGGGCCCTGGTCAGGGAAGCAGCCCTGCCCAGGCATCAGCCTAATGCACATCCCACCAAAACTCGAAGGAGGCTGCAGAGAAGCTTCATTAATTTTTCACAAGATTCCTCTAACAGTGGCCGAGCAGCGCTGAGACAGAGCCACATCACTAGGGCCCGTGCCAGCAGCCCGCAAAGGGTTAACCCATTAGCCCATCTCCTGGTGAGCTCATCCCTGCTGGAGCCTGCTCAGTGGCTGGGATCCGCTGCACACGGGCTCCAGGGCTCAGCTGGGGTGAAGAACTTGAACACGAACTCATCCCCAGCGTCCTCCCCACGCAAGCTGTGTGACTCCCAGGTCCCTCTCCTCCCCCGGGACCGCAGGACAGTAAGTAAGAGGGGGTTCATCCCTTCCGCCCTTTCTTCCGTCTCCCTGGAGGGACAAGCCGGCTTTAACTTTGTTTTAGAGTGTGTTGAGTCTTTGAGCCAGAGCTGGAAGGCAAAGTGAGTGGCAGGCAAAGGCAAGAGGGCTGTGCCTCGGGTGGGGGTGAACCCGCTGCCCAGGGAGAACCCAGCAGAGATGGGTGGCAGGGGAGGGGGCTGCCCTGCTCTGCCCCTGGAAGAGGGGAAGCTGCGAGCACGTAGAGCATCCGGCCGCCTCCCTTGGCCGTCGTCATTGGGGGCAAGAGCTGGGCCAGAACACATCCCCAAACCTGGTCAGAGGCAGGAGCAAGAAAGCCAGACGTTGATGTGCAAGGCCACCCTCAGCTCCCCGAGTGCATGGGTGAGAACTGAGACCCAGCCTGTCCCCCTGTGCACCTGGGCACCCTGTACCAGACCCCAGCGTCTGCCGGGCACCCCTCCCTGCAGCCGGCGTGGCGGCCACCCAGGGAGGTACCAGGAAAACAAAGTGCAGCCACCTGCTGGGGCATTCCTCCCCTCAGAAAGGGGGGTACACGTGTAGGTGGCCATGCCTCTGGGACCACATACCTGGGTAAACACAGACCTTGTCACCTGAGCCATTCTCCCACCTGGTTACTAGGCAGGGCCAGGGCGCCCGCCACAGGGGGACGGAGGTGAGGGCGGGGTCTGGGCCGAGCGTGACCTCCGGGGAACTTGCCTTCCAAGGTCTGTGAGCAGGTGACAGATGGTGGCTGTGCCCTGGTGACAGGCCGTGTACTCAGAAGTGCTCTGGCCTCGGCTTTATCAGCTCAGGCACTGGGCCCCACTCACCTTTATCACAGAGTGGCGGTCGCCAACTCCATGTCCTGTTGCGGGGAGGGCAGAGACCAGCGCTGGCGGCCTGGCGGGGCCTGCGAGACTCCGCTGGGGAAAGAGCAAGGCCCTCCTCATCTCAGGAATTAGGAAAAATAACCCGCCCGCCCACACGCCCCTTGGGTCTCTCTCAGGACAGTGAATCGTGTTATTTCCATTTTGGGGCTCGTTCTCCCCTCCCCTCCAGCTGACCCTGCGCTTGGGGGCCCAGGCTCCCCGCTCTGAGGCAGTGCCCGCTCTCCCTCTCCTCTGCGTCGGTCCTCGCAATTCCCAGAATAGTCCGGCTCCTATCGGGCAGGAGAAGCTTGCGAAGGGGCAGATAACCAGGCCCGAACACAGCAGGGCTCTTAGAACATCGGGGTTGCCAGGCATGTTACAAAGATGTCAGTTAACTTTGAACTTCTCCTAAACAATAAGTAAATTTTTAATATCAGTATGTCCCATGCAATATTCGAAACATTCTTAGACGGAAAAAGCATTCGCTGTTTGTCTGAAACACAAACGTAACTGGGCATCTTGTCATTTTTATTGGCTAAATCTGGCAACCTATTACTATCGATGGTGTTTTATCAGATTCAAGGCAGGATGGGCCGGGGAGGGGCTGGGGAACGGGCGCTGAGGTAAAGGTGTGCAGGCAGAGGGGTGGCGGGACAGTGGCCGGGGCGGGGTGGGGGGAGCGTAGTGAATAAAAGGAGAAGGGAAAGGGCAGTGCCCCTCCTGGAGGCAGCGTGGTGGAAATGGCCTGTAGAAGACCAGGATTTGGGGTCCAGCTGCTCTGAGCCTCAGTTTCCTTAGCTGTGAAATGGGAATGATACTGAGAGTACAGTCCCTTAGAGCCATGAGCATTAAAAGAGATGCTCCCCAAGAAGAAGGCTGCCCGGATGAGGCCTTTTGTGCTCTGCTGGGTGACGATGGGGTGACTTTGTGGCCGCTCCGTCATGGGCCTTTGGCTGCTCTCCTGGCCCCGGCCCCGGGGCCCCAGCCGGAGCCCGCTGGTCCTCAGCAGCTGCCCTCGGCAGTTCTGCGCCTCGCCCTCCACCCAAGGCAGCTGCCACTGGGGCTCTGTCCACTGCGAGGGCCCCTCTGCTAGTGTTCGCTCCATTCACTGTTTCCCCAGTTTGAAAAGAAAATCACAACTGTCCCAAAGGTGAGCAGGATAAACTAGAAGAGACAGGCCCCAAAACTCCCCTTCAGATTCTGGTTCACTACTTACTTGCTGAGTAACTTTGAGCAAGTCACTTAACCTCTCTGATCCACAGTTTCCTCACCTGCAAAACGGGGTACTAATCGTTGCTTGCTCAGCGCCTGGAAGAGTAGCCGAGGGCATGCAAAGAAAGCGTGCGGCATGGTCCCCAGCCCATATAGTAAGAGTCTGATAAATGGCAGTTACTATCATTGCGTGAAAGTACCGACCCTCCCCAACACCCAGTCTCTTCTGCTTTGAAGGAGCTGCTCGGGGAAGCGTGGTGACCTCGAGAACGTCAGCCAGAGGGCAGCCAGTCTTGGGGAGGCCTTAGGGGCCAAGGAGGGAAGAGCAGGGGGCTGGCCCCATGTCCCCCTGTCAGCTAGTTTCATCCCGCCGCCTCTCTCCGTCACCGAAGGGTATTGTTGACAATTGGGTGAGAGGAAACAGACAGGGTGACGTGGGACAGTGGCCACGATGAGCCCTCATGTCATAGCTCCCCTATTTACTGAATCATTTAACAAGTGTTCCGACTCGGACTCGGGGCGGGAATGGAGAGCTTCCGGCGCTGTACAGACACATCCATGGTACCTCCCGGGCGCTGATTCACTTGCTTCACTTTCAACCGCCGCTCCCATTACGTGGGCCATTTCAGACACTCAGGAATCCATCAGAGGGAAAACTGGTGCTTACTATCTTGGACACTCATCGCTCAGCAGCTTGCGTACTCCACACACCATCAAATCCTGTGTTCGGATGAATATGTGAGTGTCTGACAAAAAGCCAGAATTTCCCTGCCAGCTCTCTCCTCTCTCATTTGAGACATCTTTTCACCTCATCTCTCAGAGACGCCAGTGAGTGAGTGAGTGAAGGTGGGGACCGGGCGCCTCAAGCTCTGCGGGGAAGAACGTTGTCTTAGTGTCTGTAGCTCCCGATCTAGCAGATGGTGGCACACAGGAGTCACTAGAAAAGTGTGTGTTGCAGTGTTGGCGAGTGCTGTTAGCTGAGAGCTGATGAGCATTATGGTGGATAGAAGGTCAACACAAACTCTCATGTTGTCTCCACTGAAACAACATACGCAGGCTGGGTCTCCAGGTAAGCGGGCAAATCCAAATACGCAGTAGGTCTGCGGACCAAGGCCAACAAGAGTAAGAGACAGAACCTTGGGTTCCTCCCTTGGGACACTATGTTCCTTCGCCTACCAAAGCCAGTCTTTGCTCTGACCAGGGTCCCCTGGCTCCCTGGAAGTCTTTGTTTTCTGTCAAGGGATGGCATCTTTCCAGAGATAAGGTGGGAAAGGTAAAGTTCCCCTTCCCCATTTCCACCCCCTTCCCCATCCCCACCTCCACCCCCTCCACCCCCACCTCCTCCACCCCCATCCCCACCTCCACCCCTATCTCCACCTCCAATTCCAAACCCATCTTGGTCTCCACCTTTATCCTCTGTCCCCAATTCACAATTTCTCCAAGAAGTACCTTTGCCATGACCCGTGCAGAGTGGAGGTCCCTGAGTGGGGGAGACGGGAGATTGAGAAAGACACAACACAACACAAAGACATGACACAAGACAATTTAAGGAAAAGCGGGGGCGAGGAGAGACAATGACCCTAAACAGGGTCTCCGGTTTATTTTACGGTTTATTTTACGGGGTTAGCTAGATGAAGCTCAAGGACGTTTTGCAGCCTCAGGCAAAGATTGGTCGTTTCCCAGGCTACCTAAATGATAAAACTTTCTTCTGCCAAAGCTGCAGTCGCATTCAGCTGAAGCTGAGATTAACTCTTTCCTTCTCAACCCTTCTAGGCTCCAGCTGCTGTCAGCTGCGGGCTTGCTCTGTCTTGCAGATGCAAGAGGTCAAGCGTGGCTTTGCCAAGCACTTACCCTGGGCTTTGACACCCGCTGTCACCTTCCCCACACATCTTCTCTTTTTTCAGGATCTTCTCTTCCTCAGAATCAGTTACACAGTCTTTCCCGTAAGAGTCAGGCAACTCCTTACCCTACAAATTTCCCTTTAATGTCTTTACCTTATTCTGGGTCACTTCAGCCTTACCCACACCCTTCCTTTGCTTTTCCGGGGTAATGTGTTTCTCGCCCATGCCTCTAGCCTGGGTGCCTGTGTTTCATCATATGGCCTCAACCATGATCAACATTCTGCTATTCTTGGCTTAGCTATACTTCCACCTGCTCCCCACCCTGACTCACTCAATTATTATTACGACTTCTGTAGTTATTTTTCCTGGTGTGTAATTTGCACGCATAGAAATGCACAAATTTTAGTGCACCATATTAACAAGCGGTTCCCTCATGTATTGCACGTCAATACCAGAAGGCAGAACAATTTCATCCTCCTCAGAAAATCCCAGTGGGTCCCTCCCCACCCTTACAACCACAACCACTGTTGAGTTTCATCATATTAGATTAGTTCTTAGAAGGTTCTAGAATGTGAAACATACAATCTATGTACTCTTGTGTCTGACTTCTTCCACGTAGCATATCTGTGATACTCATCCATATTATGTGTGTGTCAGAAATTAGCTCTTTTTTGTTGCTTAGTAATATTCCATTGTATTGTTTATCTTTTCTTTTGCTCATGGCCTTTTGGGTTGTTTTCTGGTTTGGGCTATTATGGATAAAGCTGCTATGAATATTCATAAACAAGTCTTTTGTGCACATGGATTTTCATTTCTCTTCGACAAAAAAATCTAGTACCGGAATTGCCAGATAAAGAGTAGGCCTATGCTTAATTTCATAGGAAACTACCCAACCTGTTTCCAAAGCGGCAGCGCCACTGCACACCCCAGCAACCGTGTATGAGCACCATCGTACCACATCCTGCTGTCTGTACTGCTAGCAAATGTGTGGTGTATCTTATTGTGGTTTTGATTTGTACTCTTTTTTTGGTTGAATATCAACTTCAAGCACTTTTTCTTGGTTTCCTTGTTCATTTATTTGTCTTCCTTTGCAAAGGGATTGTTCAAATCTCTTGCCCATTTTTAAAATTGGGTTGCTTGTGTTTTCCTTAATCAAATGTAGTAGTTCATATATATTCCAGATACAAATCCTTTAACAAATACATATTTTGAAAAAGTTTTCAACCAGTCCATAGCTTGCCTATTCATTTTCTCCTTAGCAGATTTAATGAGCAGGAGTTTTCAATTAGGATGAAACCTAATTTATTGATTTATTCCTTCTTTCTTGATTATTGCCTTCTCTGCCCTAAGAAATTTTGCCTGCCTTCAGGTCACAAAGATATCCTTCCATGTTTTTTCCTAAAAGCTTTATAGTTTTACATTTATGTTCAAGTTACATCCATGATTCATCCTGAGTTATTTATTATTTGTCGATGGTATGAAGTGGAGTCAAGTCTCACTTTGTTCCCACGTGAACATCCAGTTGTTCTATCACCATTTGTTGACATGACTTTGCTGTCCCCATGGAATTACTTTGGCGCATTTGTGAAAAGTGGGTTGCCCTTCGTTATCGTCTGGCTTACTGGGCTGGCTGATAGAGACAGCAGTCTGACTTCCAGCAAGTCTGACTTCCAGGTAGCAGGCGGACTTCCTGCTCTGGTAACTGTCAAATAGGAGTTGGTTTCCTGGGCTGGTTGCTGCACAATGTGGGTCGGACTCCTATATTTATATATAGTCTGACCATTGTCTATCTGCATATTCAGCCTCTCATTTATTATAAACATTTACAAACATACATAAAAGAAGAGACAGTAATATAACGAACTTCCACATAGCCATCATCTAGACATAATAATTTTTATTTTGTCATATTTGATTTAAAGTTCGATATTTCCCTGTGGATCATGGCATCACAGTATTTCATCCCTGCGTGTTGTTTCAAGATGCATCTCAATATCTATAAAGATGTTTTCTTATGTGTCCACAATATCATTATCATACAGGATACAAATTTTAAATCCTAAATATCACCTAATACCCGATCCATATTCAAAATTTCCCTAAAAATACCCCAAAATGTCTTTGTCCTATTGGTTTGTTCTAGTCAGAATCTAAAGAAAGGAACATCCTGCATTTAGTGAACTTTTAATTATCTTTGTTTAGACATTTATTTTATAGATGTTTAGTATACACAGAGGAAAGTGTAATATCGAAAGTATACAGCTCAGGTAGTACACGCCCATGCCACCAGCTGTGTCAGATCAAGGGTCAGAATATTACCCGCACCCCAAAATCCCTACGTGCCTCTGCTTTCAGACACTTCCCCCTCCCACCAAAGGTAACCATGATCCCAAGTGCCAATAGCATCAATCGTCTTATAGGTTTTGAACTTTATTTAAGTGAAGTCTTATTTAATGTAAATGGAACTTCATGTACATGGAAATGTGCCCGGCTTGCGTTGCTCGCCCTCCCGTGTGGAGATTCACGCATGTTTTTCTGCGCGGGGTTGTCACTCTTCTCACGGCTGCGCAGCCTCCGCTGCAGCCTGCCCACTCCTAGCAGGGGTGCGCTGCAAATAAGCCCCACCCACTAACTCTGTCTCCTGACCCTCCAGACTTGGCCTCCAGGAGCAAAGAACCTATTTAGTCTCCTTTCTGAAATTGCTGCCCAAAGGGCTGAGCCCATGTTCAAATCTGTGGTTAGTCCAAGAGGCCCAGTGTCTCTGGCCTTCCACTCTCTCTCACCTGGAGATCCCTACCTTAATTGCATCTGCAAAGGCCCTTATTTCAAATTAAGGTCACACTCTGAGGTTCTGGGTGGGCAACTCAACCCACCCCCGGGGATTAGGGACACTCTGACACATTCACACCAAACCCCCAGCAACTTCACCCACACCTGAAATTGTGGTTCTTCTCATGGGGTCAGCTCCCCGGGTGTTGCCAGGCCCCTCACAGAGCCGCAGCGCCCAGGCCAAGTCCTCGGAGCGCCTGCTGAGTGCCGGGCTGTGCACCACGGGACGTTGTTGAGTGAAGGGGAGTAAACTCAGCCTTGGCCCAGAGGCAGTTTGCAAGCGAGGAGGAAGGGAAAGGCCACTGTGCGGCAAGGTTCTTCACCAGAATGATTCTGTCCCCCAGGGGACATGAGGCAAAGTCTGCAGCATTTTTGATCATTAAGACTGTAAGTGAGGAAGTGCTTACTGGTGTCTGGTGGGTAGAGGCCAGGAATGTTACTAAATATCTTACACTGCACAGGACGGCCCCCTGTAACAGAGAGTCATTGGGCCCAAAACATCAGCAGTACCACTATTAAGAAAACCTGGTATTAGAAAAAGGATTGAATCTTTTAGGGTTTTAATATAGAGTTACAAAACTCATGCTGCCCCCTTTTTGGGAGACTTCTCATGATGCCTGGAGTCTCAGGGTTCACATTCGATTCACCACCTACAAGCCTCTCTAAAAAGCTTTAGAAGTCCCTTAGCCCAACTTCTTTATTCTGCAGGTGAGAAAACAGGGACCAAAAATAAAAAAATTAAAAAAAACCCCAAAACCTACCTATAATAGCAACTGGGGCCATTTCTTGAACACTTAAAATATGTCACACAATGCAGTAGTGTTCTGTGAAATTTGATAGTCACTACAACCCAGGGAGACAGATACGCTATCATCCTTATGTTATGCTTGGTGCTGGGAAGTCTCCATGGGAGTTAAGTAACCTGCCCAAAGTCCCCGAGTTTAGAGGAGGGAAACTGGGTTCAAACAGTCACTTTTCTGATGGCGAAGACCTGGATCTTTCTGTCACACACTGTTCCTGGGAAGCAGTGGTTTTTCCCAGCACGACGGTCCTTCCACGGTCCCCCTCCCCCGCCCGCTCACTCACTGTCCCAAGGACACACATCTGCCTACGTCAGTCAGCGCGATCGAAGGTTCCCATTCTTTGGGATTTCATGGGCCACTACAGTTAGATGACAGGTTAAATAAATACAGACAGATAGGTAGATGGTAGGTAGCAGGTAGGCAGACATCTACACAGGATGGCCAGCCCTTTATCTTGGCAAATACAGATACTGACAAAATTAATGATCAGCTTCCATCGCAGTCATTTCATAAAATGAAGTGACACCAAGCAAGGAAAGAAGGACATAATCTCAGAGTAAAATTAGTCCTTTAAGTAAATAAATGTAACAGTATATGGAAACTTATAACAGCGTTCTCATGTCCCTACTGCAATGGTTTTCAACCTTTTTCATTTCACAGCACACACAACACACCAAAAAGCATATTGTATTTTTTGCCAATCTGACAAAAAAAAAAGTATAATTTCAATTCATTCCCATCAGATGACTATTGTGTTGGCTGTTGTCATTTTTTTTTTTTTGACAATATAAGGAAAAAGAGGTCAGTACCCCTGACTAGATAGTTTCCATATTTTAAAAATTCTTGATGCACAGCAGTTGAAATCCACTGCCCTATAGTATGGTGAGTCACTATGCAATTACTTATGAACGTCATCCCATATTCAGTGAGAGATTGGTTAACTGCAGAGTGAAGCCCCAAAGTGAAAAATTCGGACATTCTCCTAGTTGAAGGACCCTGGGGACTCATCCAGACAGGTGTGCTCTCCGTCCGAAGACCTTGGCCTGAGCCCCAGCCTAGCGCCTAGGAAATGGGGTGCTCCAGCCCGCTCCTGAATCTCCCCCGGCCTCAGCCTCTGCCCTTATACAACAGGAATAGATGGACGACCTCTCCGCAGGGCCAAAGAGCACGTGTGTGGCGCGTCCAGCGAGGCCCAGTTGTCCCACCTCGCTCGCTCACAGTCCAGGAATCCGTGGTCCCTGCAGAGGTCCTGCTGCCAGGTGAACACGTCCCTTCCGTTGGGATGCCACGGCCACCCACCCCCAGAAGGCAGCTCTCGGGGCTGCGGTCCCTCCAGACTCAGCCCAGCCCTCCTCCGGCGCCGCTGGGAACCGCCCGATTCCCGCGATGTCACCTGCCGAGTAGGCCTGGGTCTTCATGACACAGCTGTGGGGACGGCTTCCCAGAAGCAACCCGGTGGAAGACGTCCTCACGCCCACCCACCGGAAAAACCGGGCTCCCAGCTGCCTGGGCCCGCAGGGGGAAATGGCACTTTAAAATAACTACCTAGCTTATGCAAATACACCACAGGATTGAAAGGGAGGCGAACACCAGGTGTCTGTACTCACAAAGCACATCCATCCTGTGTTTCAGTCTTGGGAAGCAGAAATCCCAAGTGTCCTCTCGCTAGAGGAGTGCGCCTGATTGTGAACACCTACGTTCTGAAAGCATGGCGATCTCGCAGTCCCCGGTTCCTCCCTGGTCAAAGGGGCGAGGCCCACTTAAAAACTGCTGGCCTAGAAAGGGGGGCATTGTGCTCTGGGGAGGGTGGGGACACTTTCTGCCCGTCCGGGCCTGAGTTCCTGAAAGGGTGTGGCGGTGGGGGTGGAGCATTAACCTCGTAGGCAGTGTTGAAGGAGAACCCATTCACTAAAGGAGGGTTCTAGGTGTGGAAGGGCCTTGGTGAAGAAGAAACCGCAGGTTCAGAGAGCGGGGGCTCGGGAGCCACCAGCTGCAGACACCCTCTCCTTGATCCCAAGCCATCTCTCTTTCACCCGGGCCTGCCCAGTGGCCTCCAAAAATGCCCCCCATATTTGGGCCTGGCTCTCAGTCTATCTGGGGTATGTAATGGGGATCCGTTGTGACTGGGAAAAATAGCCTAACTCTCTTCCCCAATAAACTTTCGGTTGTGGTCCCACTCACAGGAGGGATGTTAGTAAATGCTGACTGAGCGGGGCCTGAGGGAGCCCATAGGAAATGTGAGCGGAGAGGTCAGAGGAAGAAGCCGGGAAACCTGGAGGAGGAAAGGGAGTAGGAGCCCGGACCAAGGGCCGCCGGTCGGGGAAGGGAGCAGAGGCCAGAGAGAGGCGGGCAGGGGCCCGGGGGAGCACAGCGGGCGAGTCTGCAGGTTCTGGGAAGGGGACAGCGGGGCCAGCATAACCCCAAACGCAGACCACCGGGGCTTACCGGGGAGGCTCCAGCTCCCTCTGGGGGACGGAGCTGGTGTAAGTGGTGTTGTTAGGAAAGCTGGATTTATTGTTAGTGGCCAGCAGGAGGGAAGGGGGGTGGGAGGGAAGGAGAGAAAAGAGGGAGGGGTGTAGTGGGAGAGGCAGACAGGAAGCCATCCGTTCTCCTACACGTTTGACTAAAGCAGAATCTCCAGAATCTCCACGGCACAGAGCGCTGACTGCCCCAGGCCCTTTGGAGACAATTCAAAGGTGAGTCAGGTGGTGGCTCGGTGCCGACCTCCAGACAGGTCCCTGGCCTCCCCTCCCCTGACCTCCCCCCACCACCCCCACGCAGAAGGGGCTAATCTCAGGAAAGTATCTAAACTCATTCATCCCTTTATGCCTCATTGCAAATATATAGGCATTTGCCCTTGAACCCATAATTTCTAATTGTGGAATGAAAGGTTTTGATCCCACCGGCATGGCTCTGGGGAAGTATTTGGCAGGTGAACGGTGCCTCTTGGCAGCTCTGAAATTACTCCACACAGGGGACCATCTGCCTGCCCGTGGGACTAGCACTGAGAGGCACACAGATGGGCTCTAGATGAGAAATTGGAACAGGCAGGTGGGCTCGAGTCCACTTCCCTTACAGGCTTACGAGCGAGAAGGTGGGACTCTGATATTGTTCACATGGGGGATGGGGAAAGGGGTCATTTAGATATGAGAAGGTCACACTTTGAACCTGACAGAGCTGTGCTGACAAAGCACACAAACTCCCAGGCTGCACTAAAAGATGTTCTCCAGCCCTGGCCGGTGTGGCTCACTTGGTTGGACCGTCATCCCGTAAACCGTAAAGGTCAGAGGCTCGATTCCTGGTCAGGGCACATGCCTACCTAGGTTGCAGGTTCAGAGTCCCCAGTAGGGGCAGTAGGGGCACAGGCAGCTGACTGATGCTTCTTTCTTGCATCGATGTTTCTCTCCCTCTCTATCTCCCTCACTCCCTTCCCCTCTCTCTAAGATCAGTGGGCATCTTTCGGGATGAGGATAAAAAAGAAAAAAGTGTTCTCCAGCCCCTATGTTGCCTGGTGTTTTAAGAGAAGAGCAGATGGTTCAATCCAACCTCTGGCAGCTCCTTACCTTGTGGTAAATGGCTTCACGTCCCTGAGCCTTGGTTTGCTCACCTGTAAAGTAAGATGAACGCTTACTCACGGGGTATTGTGAGGTTCCAATTTGATGAAAGAAGTGTTTCGTGTCCTGCCTGGCACATAACAGACACTACACATGTGCGTGCCCCCACACAGGATTATGTATAAGGTATCACTACCCTAATGGACAGTTGACACAATTTATGGAGCGCTTGCAGTATGCTCGGTATCGTTCCGATGCATTCCATGTCTTAACTCATTGAGCCCTTTTGAAGACCCTATAAGTAGTGGTATTACCCCAGTTTATAGATAAGAAAATTGAGGCACAGAGACATTAAGCAACTCATTGAAGATCACTGAGCCAGAAAGTGATTGAGTCTGAAGATGCCAGTGAGTCCACTGTTGAATGTGTTTACTTAATGGGCACCACTGTTCCCTGTTTTAAATACTAAAAGCAGTTGATTAGAATGACTTAGTGTTTATCTCTCACAAGAGACGACATACCTCCTTGAGCGGTTTCTTTTTCACATGGCTCTCACCTGATTTTCCTTTTGGCTTCAGCACCAAGTCCCTGACGAGCCCTCCACTGAGAGCTGGACTGGAGACAGATGCTGGGAACTGGAAGGGGGCGTGAGGAACCCTTTGGCTTGGTCCTTGCTTCGGCCTGCTTTGGGTCCCAGGTGTCGGGTCCTGAGGAGCTGTGACCATGGAGCCCCTCCCCAAAGCCCCAGAGGTCGACGAGAAGTCTCCAGAATCCAAGGACCTGCTGCCCAGCCAGACCGCCAGCTCCCTGTGCATAAGCTCCCGAAGCGAGTCTGTCTGGACCACCACCCCCAGGAGTAAGTGGGAGATATACCACAAGCCCATCGTCACTATGTCCGTGGGCGGCGCCATCTTCCTCTTCGGCGTGGTCATCACCTGCTTGGCCTACACCCTGAAGCTGGACCGAAAGTACCTGACGGCCCTTAAGATGATCGGGCCGGCCTTCCTGTCCCTGGGACTCATGATGCTGGTGTGCGGGCTGGTGTGGGTGCCCATCATCAAAAAGAAACAGAAGCAGAGACAGAAGCCCATGTTCTTCCAGAGCATCAAGTCCTTCTTCTTAAATCGCTGATGGCGACCCCCCCTCCTGTCCTCCCCATCATCCCGCCACCTCAACCCAGAGAAGGAGGCCTGATGACCGACATCCAACACCCCTCTCCTTGGTGGTGGCGCCTGCCATAAACATGACCCAGGCTAGCCGTCTTCCTGGATCTGGGGGAAGGTGAGAGCTCAGGGCTCCCCTCTGCGTAGCTGGGGCGCATTGCTGGACATAACTCATTCAGTGTCTGTTACTCCTGAGGCTCCCCTTGAACCCTGCCCGCAGCCATCCCTTTCATGGCTCCCACACCCTGTCATGCCTTCAGGGGTCACTCGCCTAGCTCTCTCTGCCACGTGCTATGCATGTTGGGAAATTCTTGGGATGGGCTGTGCCCCCAGGAGAACCTCATGTTTACGTATCTGAGTGCTTGAGCTGGATTCCACGTTTGCATCCTTCTAGAACCAAACCGAACAACAGAAGTGGTACGTCACAAAGGGGAGGGAGGGCTGGCTCCCAAGCCACTGGGTTTGCCAGCCTAGTTTCCTCGTGGGTGAGATATTGACTTGCATTTCAAGAGATCAGACAAGTCACTAGTATCAAACATTCCAAAGAGTGAACGGTGAAGCAGGTGGGGAGGGCACGTTTTCTGGGGACGCGGCTCTAAGAGCCAGCCAGCCGAGGAAGCCCAGTCCCCAGTTATACAGTATTTACAGAGTCAGTGGGGCATGTTCTGGGGTATCACAGTTTCCCCTTGACCTTCTAACTCCTTCCCCTTGACTGTTTCCCCCCAAACTTGCCAGCTAGTCAAGGACAAGTGCATGCTGCCCTAACACCCTCTTGGCCCCGCCCTGGATTCTAGAACAGCAGCCTGGAGAGCTGCAGAGGGTTCTCTGGGATTGCTCTCTCCACCTCCCCTGAGAACCGAAACCAAGAAGGTGGCTTTCCACCCTTGAATGGTCTGTAGGGATCCAGAGATGAAATCCAGTTTCAAAAATGGCTCCCTGCCTCCCCGCTCCAAACAAGCAAACCTATCTCAAGTGCCCTCCTCTGGGCCAGGCCTTGGGCTCAAAGCAAGACAGACATGTTCTCTGTTCTAATCTTCCTTCCCAAGTGAGAGAAACGGCCAAGCCAATGGGCATGGGGACAGCCTGTGCCGGCCCCGGATGAGGAAATGGAGCATGCGGGGGGCGGGGGGGGGCGTCGAAGCCGGACCCGAGAGAGGACAGAGGGGTTGCTGCGCTGTGTCGGTCCAACTGAGACCAACAGGAAAGATGAGAGCTAGCAGGGAGGAGGAGGGAGAAGCATTTGGGGCAGCAGGAAGTATCTGTGCAAAAGCTGGGGGCGCAGAGCCTGATAAAATTCAGGAAACTGCGTAACAATTTTCCTAACCTCCCAAATGTTGAGTTTACTCCGTTCTTGTGGCCTGCCCCTCACTGTGATTCCCCAAGTGGCTCAGGACAGCTTCTCCTGGGACAAATAGACGGGGGTTTCCAGAGGGCCCACCGAACAGAGAGTACCCATGTGGTAGGTGCTCCCAAAACCCGGGGCTTCCTGTAGTAGGCACAGACTCTTAGGTGACAGACCAGGAGGGTGACCTGTGAGAGAGTTTGCCACCACGCCACCCTGGGCCAGGCCCAGACCAGTGGAGCACATTTGATAACAAGCTGTGAGCGAAAGGCATCCTGCACGCCATCACCCTTGGCTTGAGCTAACTCCCTTCACTCCTTAGTTTTCTGGCCTCCCAGTCGTCATGGCAACCTCTTACTCTCTCTGACAGGCATCCTGGTTTCTCCATCCTTCCTGGTGTTTCCATATGTAGAGTCAGAACCTCACCTTGTGCCCCCAGCAGCATGGGAAATTCCATGAAAGCGGGTACCTGTGACATGGGACATCCCCTAGCCCTCCTACCTAAGGAATCAGAATTCAGGAAGCCCGTGGCCTTGGAGCTTCACCCAGAATGGGCATGTCTCATTCATTCAGGGGTGTTTAGCCCACCTGTCCCCTGCACACGGGGGGTCAGGATCAATATCCTGGGGCGTTGCAAGTGCTATGTCACTAATTGTTGTTCGAGTGCCTCAAGTGACCGGGCTTGCAGATCATTTCCTTTCTCTGACATGAAGGCAGATTTTGTATTGGCCCTATAATATCACTCCCAAATTCCCTGATGCTCGCTTACAGGGGAAGCAATGGGTGGTCTCTCACTTAGCTCACGGGAGATCCACATTCCCTGTGTCTCAATTCATCTGCCCAAAAGCCGGCAGTCTGGGCCTAGCTGGGGGAGGAGGCCCCGGGCGGGTGTCCCTTCCCCTATGTCTTAGTGGCAGGAAGTTTGAGAACTGCCAGGGCCCGACCAGGTGTCAAAGGCCTGGACTCACCTGGCAGTCTGCAGCAGTTCCCGCCCACATTCCCTGCTCCTCAAGCTCGTCTCTCAGCAAGAACAGCTAAGAAAGGGCTCCGAGGAAGTATCACCAAGCATCGTTCAACCCCACTGAGATCCCCCCTTGAATGCGGGCCTAGGAGCACACCAGCGTCACACTAAGGGGCTTTTGCCAAAGACCATCACCCCATGGAAGCCCGACGGATGGGCGCGTCTGGTCTGTGAGCACAGCCCAGGTCAGAGGCCACATTTCTGGACCGAAGCATCACCGGAGCGACTCCTCTCATGCCCGTGGCTGGAGCACAGGGCCAGCATCCACGTGCCCTGCTGCCTGGCTTGCGTTACCACCTCCTCCCCATAGCTATTCTGTTTGGGAGAGTTCAATTTAATCCGAGGCCTAAAGGAACTGATGCGATGTTGAATTGTACTCAACATTCTACTTATCAGTAAACTCTACTTATTCTATTTAACAGGGTCTGCCGTGTTTTCATTCTGTTCCATAAGAAATTCCAAGACTGAGGCACTAATTCATTCCTCTAAACTGTCCCCTCTCATCACCACACATTCTCAGGTCCCCCCCCCCCCGCCCCCCAACCCCCGGGGAGCTGTCCACAAGAAAGCGGACAGTATGGATTCCATGCAGGTTCCTCGGGTGCCTCATAGCGGCTGATGATCATATTCTCCGTGAGTTACAGCCCCTAAGCAACAGATCAGAGATTTAGGCCCAAAGCTGCGTCCAGGGCCCCCCGTGTTCTCGTCCCCTGACCTCCTGGTGTTATGCCGTGTGAGTGGTCAGAGGCAGGAACAGAGGGTCTCCAGCCTCTAGCAGGAGAGATGCTGTCAGAGCAGGGTGGCCTTGGTCAGCCCAGCCTTTGGTGCACAGGCCAGACTCTCCTGCTGGCCAATAGGAGGCTTCAGAGCGGCCTGGCACTGGCTGTTGAGACTTCCTGTCACTTTGGAGGCCAAGCGCATAGCCCACGGAAGAGTTCAAGATCACCTCCCAAGGGAGTACTCAGTACCATGGCCACAGTCAAGACCCGCAGCATCTCTCAAGGGCTTGGAGCTGCTGAGCTCCAGGCCTTCCCGCAGGAAGAGGGGCTGTGGGCTGTTTGCTCTGCTCCTCATTTCTCAAAAGACCCTCCCTGTCTCAGTTAGGACTACAGAGGGGTCACCGGTGAGCCTTGGACCTGGTTCCTCCTTGACCCTGCTAAACCTGGTCGCAGGTGTCCAGGTCCCACCTCGCGCACCATTGCGCCCCTGAGCCTGTGCTCTGGCACCCGGGGGGAGTGGCCAGTTCCTGCCCGAGGTTTCCACCCCTGCAGGCCGCACACCGCTCCGCGGGCCCCACTGGTCCTACCAGCCCCTGACCCTGCGGCCAGCTCCCTCGGGTCTCCCGGAGGGTCTGCTGTCCCAGAGGAACCATGCCCTCTCTCCTGTGGACAGCAGGCGCAGAAAGGGGGACCCCAGGCCGTCTCTCAGTCCAGCTCTCCTGCTCCAAAGAGACAGAAGGTTTGGCAAGGGTCACCCCTGGAACAAAGGCCACCTCCCACTGCCCGGCAGGGCCTTCTGGCAAAACCCCCAAAGCGACTGCATAAAACCAGGCCAGCAGTTGCTATAGGCCCTCTGATGATTACGTAGACCAAGTTGGGCTCACCGGTGATCAATAAGGAACTGTGGACATAAATAATGGCCACTTCCTGTGGGGTCTCAGGGAAGGAGACCGAAAGAGGCAGGAAATGTGACTCTACTATGACAGCAGTTCGCCCAACTCATCAGTAGGACCCCTGCCCCACGGCCCCTCCCTCCCGCCGATGCCGTTCTCAGACGCGATCTCCAGATCCACCCCTCAGAGAGGCCGTGAGCCCCGCATGTCAGTCCCTGAGCGCCAACCTCGCACCCACAAGAGACCTGGGGGTCGGGGGGTGAAGGCAGAGGCCGGACCCCAGGAAGCAATCAGGCTCGCCTCCCGGGAGGACAGGCAGGGAAACCACCCAGCATGACGCAGCGTGACAGGGATGGAGGGAAGCAGGGGCACAACAGGAGGACAGAGAGGGGGCACCCGAGTCAGCCGGGCCCCAACCCACCTTCTGGAATAGCCCCAGGCCAGCTTTCCACATCAGTGGCAGGGGGGGTCCAGGGTACAGGGACAAGAGGGGATAGGAGTGACCCCTGGGACTCTTTCACTGCTTTCCTTCAGGGTCTTGCATTTCACTGCTTCCTCTAAAACCGTTCCGCCGTAGCCTCCTAAAGCCTTGTGAAGGTGCCACCTGTGAGGAGGGTGATCGGGGTCACTTCCCCCACCAGATCGCACTTCTGTCCTGAGGCCCGGTCGTCCAGAAGCAGCAGCGGGAGTCTGTCGTCCCTGGGACGTCGTCCCCCTGAAGGCTCCGCCCTAGGCCTCGCCTCGCCTCGCTGCATTCCTTCTCCGAACGATTTCGCCCACCACAGTGCCTTTGGCCTCTGCGCCGCGACGCCTCGAATCTAGCCTCACACGCCTGAATGCCTCTCAGGAAATGTGTTAGCTTCCTCTTGCTGCTGTAAAAATAAAATCAGCAGAAATTTAGCAGTTTAAGTGGAAACATAAATTTAAAATATGTTAAAAACTTAGTAGTTTAAAACAATCAAATTTATTATCTTACCACTCTGGAAGTCAGAAGTCCAAATCAAAGCTCACAGGATTCACTCAAATCGAAATGCGGGAGGGGCTGCGTTCCTTCTGGGGGCTGGGGAAACCCGTCCCCTGCCTTTTCCAGCTTCAAGAGGACGCCCCATTCCTTGGCCTGTGGCCTCCCTCCATCCTCAGAGCCAGCGGTCACGTCAGTCTGACCTTTACTTCTGCCGTGACCTCTCCTTCTCTGACTCTCCTGCTTCCCTCCTTCACATATAAGGACCTTGTGTTCCCGCTGGGCACATCTACATGATCCGAGACAAGCTTCCATTGAAGAGCCTTGTATTCGTCTGCTTGGGCGGCCATAACACTGTATCACAGACTGAGGGGCCTGGGGTGGCTTCAACAACAGATGTTTATTTTCTCACAGCTCCGGAGGCTGGAAGTCCAAGGTCAAGGTGTCAGCAGGGCATGTTGATGGCCGCCTTCCCCCTGTGTGTTCACACGGCCTCCACTTTTACGTGCGTGTCCTCATTTCCTCTTTTTGTAAGAACACTAGTCATGTAAATTAGTGTCCATCCCAATGACCTCATTTTAGTGTAATTAGCTCTTTGGAGGCCCTGTCTCCAAATACAGTCACATTCTGAAGTACTTGGGGTTAACACTTCAATATGAATTGGGGAGGGGGGACACAATTCATCCCTCAACTTAATCATACCTGCAAATCCCCTTTTGCCACGTGAGGCAACCTAGTTACATATCTCAGCGATTAGGGCGTAGACATCTTGGTTGGGGAGGAGGATCATTCTGCTTACAACAAAAACCTTCACCTTCACACCTCCAGCAGCTTCAGCTTAACCTGCCCCAAAAAGGAATTCGTCCCCCTGTTCCTCCCACGTCACCTCTCTCTGGGAGTGAATCTACCATTCAAAACTGTTCAGCAAGGTCTCCCAGCCAGACATCTGGTGTTGTGGGGAAAATGTCAAGAGACTACTACGTCTCCATCCAATATCCTCTCCCCATCCTTCCTGGTAATAAAACCTTGATTTTATTGGAGGCAGCCATATGCTCGGCTAAATTACGACATTCCTCGGGCTCCCTGGAAACAGGAGTTGAGCAATGAGATGTAGTGAAAATCCTTGGGAAGGGGCAAGACAAGATCTTCCTCTGCCAGTTCTTGTCCAGTCTCCCTCCCTTCTCTGAGTGCAGACCCAAGGGGTGGGGCCATCTGGGGGCCATGAGCTGATCTTGAGACCAGAAGCCACTGCCAAGGAGAGCAGAGCAGAGAGGTGGAAGGCCCCGCGACACCGATGACACCCGGGAGATGCTGGGCTGCCCAGCCCATGTCTCCGGGAGCTGCAACTACCACCTCATGTTACGCCACCAGTATCTAGGGTCTGCTACTTGCAACCACATACGATTCTCACTTAAGTAAGTGACAGGTCTTGGGAAAGAGCTCATTTTTTCCTCTACCCCAATTACCACTTGGTTAGATCTGGAACTGTTATACCTAGAAGAAAGGCTGTCACAAATATAAGTTCCAGATCGGAGCAATTTATTTATTCTCCACCTAGAAGCAGCCTCTGAGCCTCTAAGGAGAGAGGAAGGGGGGTGGGGGAGGTAGGAACAGTATGGTCGTGGGGGTCTCAGGCTTCCTGCCGTTCTGCCTCTGATGCAGCAGGGACCTTCCTAGACCAGGCCTGTGGGTGGGGGACAGGAAGAAGCACGGGGCTCACACAGGGCACCCACGGCTCCCTGTGACCTGTCGGGCTGTCCCACCTGTTCTAAGAGCTGAGGCAGGAGTGGGTGGGAGAGAGTGGCAGGAAAGGACTGACTGATAGTGTAACGCTAGTGACTGTGAATCGGAGGAGATGCCTGGATGCTCGGCTCACTCTCTCCCAGGTTTCTGTGATCACAGCTGCCAACGCCAAGGTGACTGAAACTTCCCAAATGTAGGGTGTTGTGTGTTGGCTGACTGTGCAGGGTCTGGAGAGAGCCCCCTGGGCTCACACCTGGGCCCAGGCAGCCCACCTCACCGTCCACAGTCCCGCTCTCACAGCTGGTTAAGGAGCGCGCCTGCCTCCTCCAGAGCATTTGCGGGCATCGTCCACGTTAGGCTTCCTGTGTTAAGCCCTGGTTGTGAGTTATTATTAATGTAACAGACTACACAGGGCAGCCTAGGCAAGATTTGGAAATGCTTCTCAATGATTTTGTATAAAGAAAGAATGCAAATCTGTACAACTGAGTGTAAGATGATTAGGAAAATAAAAGAGATTGGTTGAGGGCGGGGTTACTGTACACTGTGCCGTCTGGCAAACAGGAGCCTGACGCCAGCCGATGACTTCACTCTGACATGTCTGACCCTCCCTCTCACCCTGCCCCCTTGTACCCCTTAATTGATTACCAAGACCTGTGGTTTCTACCGCCTTCATTTCTCTCAAGGACGGCAGTTCCCCTTGGGGCTGAAGCAGCTCACTGTTCAGCAAAATTCGTATTTCCCCTCCGTAGTGAAGAGTGAAGCTGCTCTCCCAGCAGGTCCACGTGCCCAGACCTCCTTGCATTGAGGTGTGACCACAGGAGGGACCGGCTCAAGGGGACTGAAGTGCCGCAGGGCCAGGCTTCCTACGGGGCTCCCCACGCGCTACCCCTAGCTCTGTGCTGAGCCACAGGGCGCCCGGAGCCTGCATCTGAGTCACCCAGTGAGTGTTCCGGACTGAGTGTCTGCGCCGCTCCTCCATTCCTGTGTGGGAGCCCCAGCCCCCCATGTACGTGGAGGTCGGGGCTTGGGAAGTGATCGGTTTAGAGGAGGTCACGGTGGTGGGGGGGCCTGTGATGCGATCACTGTTCTTAGAAGAAGAGGAAGAAACACAAGAGCCTCCTCTCCGTCCCTCTCTCTCCCCACCCGTGTACCAAGGAAAGGCCGTGTGAGCACCCAGGGAGAATTGGCTGTCACCAGACTTCCCAGCCTCCAGAACTGTGTGAAATGTCTGTCACTGAAGCCACCCTGTCCGAGGTGCGTAGTGATAGCGGCGCAAGTGGACTGTGACGGTCAGGGAAGCCCCGTGGGGACCAGGGACCGCATGCTGCACTAGTGCATAAACTAGCGGTGAACTCCGACTTTGTTTAGCTACTATAATGTTGGCATTTGCTTGTTACAGCAGTTACACGAGTGACCCTGCCACCGTCCCTGCTTTTCCTGGAGCCAGCGGGACCTGTCCTCCTGGCGCTGCTCCACCTCTCTCACCTGCGTCCCCCTCTGTCCTGTTCTCCTCTAACCATCTGCATCCCGCACCAGGGGGACCTTTTCCCAAATTCGGAGCTGTCTGGAGCTCCTTCCTTCTGCGCTGTCTCTTTGCACAGCCTGAGCTTCGCTCTCCTGAGGAGGACCCACTCCTCCCTCACCGGCCTGGGCAGCGAGCAGGCCCAGTCCACCCGGGTCTTTCGGCACCTCCCCCGCCCGCCCCACAGGGCGCTCTCTCTGCTTCCCTGCCCTCGCTCAGCTCCGCTCTCCGCCTGCCGCTTTCTGCCCCTCGGCCGGTCTGGCTGCCTCTGGATCATGCTTCCCTCTCCCATCGCACTTTTTCCTTCCGCTAATCTGCTTATGGCTCTATTGCAATTGTTCAAGACAACTCCAGCTTGGAAAGTAAGCACTTAATGGTTAAATATAGTTACAGTCCTGAAAAAATCAGAGGCTTTGGCACTGGACAGACCTGGGTTCAAACTCGGACTGTCCAAGCTGATTTGTATACTACACGACATTTTTGCATTTCTATCTCAGATTTCCAGCTATGTGTGAGAGTGATAACTACCTCATTAGGTGCTTTTCAGGATTAAATTAGGTACTAGTGCTAATAGTACATAGTAGTTGTTGAGGGTGTTGTTTGCTAGTTGTTCATAGCAGTTATTCAAAGCACTAATAGAACAGTGTAGAACATAGTTCACTAAAAGGCAGATAGTACATTATCTTTCTCACAGGGAGAGACAATTGGAGGCTACAGGCACAAGAGGGGAAATCCCAAATCCTCAGTCAGGACAGTTTACGCTTGAGTGGGTAAAGCCATAAACAGACTCTTCCAGGCAGGCCCTAGATATCTGATTTTGACAAAGAAATGTAGCAATGCAGGGTTTCTGCAACTGAGCGCAGGCTCTCCCTGCTGCATTACTGTGATCGTATTAGAGAGCCCCTTCCCAGACTAAGTCTCCTGTGCACATTTCACTTAGAGTCCAGGTAATAACCCTGTAACATTCAGGTAAGACCCCCAAGTGAATAATTCTGGGAACTGTTGCCAAACGCTCCACTGCAGCCCACCGCCGGGGACGGGGAGACACGCCCCGCGTCACAAGCCCGCTGCGACTGCCCGGGGAGAGGGTGCGGCTGCTTTCGGGGGCTCCGCCGAGGAGCCAGCCTGATGAGAGTCTCCACGCGTGGGTGCCACAGTCAAGGCTAGAGCGGCCGCTTGCAGGTTCGCCCCAACAAAAGGATGGAGAGGAGAGAGGCTGCCCCAGGAGTGCCCGTGAGAAGAGACAGGCCGGGCGGGTGTGGCCGCGCATGGCCAGGCCGCTGCTGCAGATCCGGGCACGCCTGAGTGGGTGGTGGAAGGGACGTCCAGAGGCCGAGGCCGACCGGGAAGGCATGGGATGGCTTGCACAGCGCGTTCCCAGATGGGCTGTGAAAGACAACATTGTTCATTCATTCATTCATTCATTCATTCAACAAATAGCTGCTGAGCACCTGTGTGCCGCACCCAGCGCTGGGGAGAAGGGACTAACCAAACAGATGCATATCCCTGCTCTCTGGCGCTTCCCTCTGGGAGGGGCAGACAGGCCATGCAGCACAGGGATGAGATGGTGTCAGAGCGGGAGGAGGGCCCCGAAATCAAACACAGGGAGAGAGAGGGTCGTACTTGGAAGTGCAGTGAGCTGCAGGAGGGCCCTCTGGGGCCGGCCCTTCCAGCAGAGAGACGGGACGCAGGGGTGCAGGAGGCAAGCAGCTGGTGCTTTGGAAGTGCTATCTTTCCTCCTCCCCCGCTTCTCTCTCTGCTCCCCACTCTGCTGGGACTTCCACACCCACCTGCCTTGAAGGGGGCCTGGTGGGGACACCCTGCTGCCCGGCCTGTACCTTGTTGGGGGCGCCTCCCTTCTGCTCACCTGCTGCTATTCTCTCTGCTTCTCCATCACACAGGCCCTCTGGGACCCTCTTCCTCCTTGCGCCGGTTCGGCCCCCCATCCCTCTGCAGCAGCCCCCCTTTGCAGTCACCCACAGCCACCCCCACTGCGCTCATCCAGCTCCCACTTCAATTCGTGTCCCCCAAGTCAGCCCTGCTGCTGAAACCTGCGGCGCTGAGCTCCGGACAACACCTCCCAACCTGGGTGGTCCTGGCATCCCCATTCAGATGGTCCTCAACTTGCATACAACCTGCGTCAAACGAAATTCATTGTGTTTCCCCACGTTGCCTTTTCAATCCGCCTGTGTCCCCAGTGTTCACGGGGTGGGGGTAACATCACCAACCAATCCATAACGCTGGGCTAACCTCCCTCTTCCACACCCTCTGTGTCCAGTCTGTCTGGGGACCCCTCGCATAATCTTTCCTCTTTCCTCCGTCCCCAGTGCTCCTGGGCTGGGTCCCCAGGTTCTGCAGGGGTCTCTCTGCCTTCAGCTTTGACCGGCCCCATAGGCACAGATGCCCAGGGAAGCCGAGGACCCACCGCAGCTGGGTGGGCAGCGGCCGGTCCTGTAGGTGCCACTACAGACCTGTCTGAGCAAAGACCCTGGTCCCCTTGTGTGCCCCACAGTTCCCTCCTCCAGCTTTCCCACCTTCCTTCTTGATCAGCTGTCTGTCCTCAGACATCACCATGGGGGGTTGGGGAGGATGAGCCCGGGAGCCTCTCAGAGCCCACACGCACCAGTGCAGCGCGGAAGCCGCAGGGCTGGAGGCTGGTCTCTTGCCTAACGGGGCAAAATTGGGCTTGAAACTGGGCCTCTGAATCCTGATGCCAAAGCACCCAGCTTGGAGGCCCGGGTGCTCAGCAGAGCCAGTGCGAACATGGCCCAAGAGGGGAGGCCCCGCCTTCTCAAGCGATGGATGGTGCCCTCCGATAGGGCAGCCACAGCTGACTGTTTCCATTCAGATTAAATGAACTAAAATGAAATATAACTAAATATCCCGTTTCACAGTGACACCAGCCACACTCCAGGTGCTCAATAGCCACGTGTGCTGGTTGCCACCATATTGGACAGTGCGGACGACGGCATTTCCGTCAGTGCTGGGCGGCACCGGTCTGTCCCCACGCAGCGGAGGCCCCACTCAGGCACGCGGCTCTTCCGACTGACTCCACTCCCCCACGACAACATGCTACGCGCGGCTTCCCCGCCGATGTCCTCACTGCCTTCCTGAATCCGGAAAAGTAAAATTCTTTCTCCTGGTGTTCTATTTCTGTTTGGTTTTTTTTTTCAGCATTTATCTTTATTTTTTCCTTGTCTCTACTTTAACTCCTATTGCTTTTTTCTAAGTTCTTAAGATGTATAATACTTTTTAAATAAAGTTTACGAATTAAAATATTATAACGTTTCAGTTATGTGTATGTGCTAGGGATCTGCTGAGCAATGCGGTGCCTATAGTTAACCATACTGCATTGCGCACTTAAAAATTTGTTACAAGGGTAGTTCTCATGTTAGGTGTTCTCTCCACACTAAAAAGATTTGTAATTTTAAATTGTAATTAATTAAAATAAAATATTATTTAGCTTTTCTAAGTCCTTAAATAAATATGCTTGTCTATGATATATGAAAGTCTGAAATTTAAGTGGGATTTTAAATATCCCACTGTAATGGTATTTTCTTTTCAAATCATCTAAGCGGGGGCCCGTATCTCCGTGGACCAGGCTCTCCGCAGGCTCTCTGGGGTTCTTATTCTTGTCCTGGACTCTCCATCATTGGCTCCCCATCCTCCAGGTGAACACTTCCCAGCTGGGCTCCTCTGGCCAAGTTCAGAAGGGTCAAGGTGCTTGCTCACCCTGCCCCCCGCCCCGGGCCTATCTACCCGCAGCCCCAACAGCCATGGGCACAGAGAAGCAATGAGCAGGCACATTGCAGAGGGTGGTGGGGGCTGGGGAGACAGGGGCCATTTCCTGTGAACCCCACCCCCCTTCGCTCTAACCCTAGGAAGATATTTTAGCAGACTTGATCTTTCAACAGCATTGAACACAACTGACCACTCATTGCTTTTTGAAACATTCTCTCTCTTCCTTTGGATTCAAAATATAACCCGCTCACGGTTTCCTCCTCCCTGTGGATATTCTTTTTCTGTCCTTCTTGCTAGCTCATCCTGCCCTGTGCAGCCACGACATCTCTGGGACCCGTCCCACGTCCCCTTCTCCTGTTGGCCTCTGTCTCCAGGACCCATGAGCAATTTCATCCTTACCACCAATGTGTTGCTGACTCACGGGTTCGTGTCTCTAGGCCAGCGCCAGAGCTTCCAGCCAATGTATCCAAAGCCATTATGTCCAAAGCTGAACTCAGGGTTTTCTGACCACACCAGGCTCTCTTCTGGAATGTTCTGCCTCGGCCGGCACCATTAGCACCCAGCTTTGCAAAACACAAGCCTGGCGCCCAGCAATGAACCCTTACTTTTCCCTCATCTCCACATGGAATTTGTCACCACGTCCCATCAGTTTCACTCCCTGGTTATCCCTCGAATCGCCCTGCTTCCTGCCATCAGCGCTCTCACCAGTTCCGCCCCTCCAGGCCCACGGCCTGCCACCCGCCAATTCCTCCCCTCCAGTCTGTTCTTACACAGCAGCCAGGGTCCTCTTTAAAAATATGGATCACATCCCTCTCTGCTTGAGACTCCCCAACAGCCTCCCAGCGCTCTTAGGAGGCGGGCGCCAGGATGGCCCGCCCCTCCTTTCTTCCCTTCGTCTCAGCCCCACCAGCAGGGCCACCACGCAGCTTTCGCACGTGCTCCTGCCTCTGCCTAAAAAGTTTTCACCCCCCTCTTCACCCCTCTTCACCCAGCCTCACTTGTACATTCTTTGGATTGTAACTCAAAAGTCAGTTCCTCAGGGAAGCCTTGATCCACGTCTTCTTTGTTATGTTCTTATAGGATAAGAGCCCTTCATCACGGACCACTAATGTCTGTCATATTTAGACATTAATTTACCTGATTGATTAACTGTCTCTTTCTCCTTCTAACAACTGTAGGCTTCCTGAAGGCAGACACTGTACTTTTCTTGCTCACTTATAGCTGACTTTGCACCTGAAGATGGCTCAGCAGCTCAAGGTTACTGAGCCCGAGCCCCCAGCAGAGCCCATGGGTGGAGAGCTGGTCAGCCTTGAAGTTCTGGCCCAGTGCACTAAGGCACCAAGCAGAGACCTTGGGGCTTGGCCCTGGCCTGGCCGTCAGAGGAAGCGGGGCTCAGAGAGTCGCGCCTTGAGCAACTTAACCCTGGGACCTTGCAAGCAGGCTTTGCAGCTGATTGTCCCTGAGGCAGGTGGGTGACAGCAAGAAAAATAGTGAGAGACAGATAGATTGTGGCACCACCCCCAGCAGCTACCCCAGTGACAACGCCTTGGGAGTTGCAACTCTGACATCTCTCACTGTGTGCCCAGAGATGACTTTAGAGCCGAATGCCAGCAGAACCAGATGACAAAGCCAAACAGGTGTGGCAAAAATACCTAGAAGTGCAGCAGATCATTTTCCTGAGTGATAAGACCTCAAGGTATTACGGTGGAAGCATTTTGCTTTGGAACAGGAAGGGTAGGGCACTACTTCCCCGGGAACGGAAGGAAGAAGGAAGGGAAGACACAGAGGGACTTTGAATGTATCTGGGCAGAGGAGGGGGACACTAGTGAAACAGCCTCCTCTCTCCCAATAAGCTGGGAGTGCCCCGGAATTATCAAATGAATCTAGTGACTAAACACAGGGTATTGGGTTACAAGGAGAAGACAGAGCCTCTCCTGTCTGAAATGGATGCCCAGACTATTGAGAGAGACGGAAAACTCAACAAATTACTTCCATAAATATAACAAGTACTGTTGTAAAAGTAACCATCAAATTAAATAGGAATCCATTTCTTATTCATGAGCAGGGCTATCATCAAAAGAACAGAAAACAAATGTGGGCAAGGCGGTGGAGAGATTGGAACCTCTTTGTGCACTGCTGGTGGGAACGCAAAATGGTGCCGCTGCCGTGGACGCTGTATGGCAGGTCCTCAAAAAATTGAATGTAGAATTGCCATGTGATCTGCGCTTCCGCTGCAGATATATACCCCAAAGGAGTGAAACCAGGGCACATACGCACACATACCTGTACACCCGTGTTCATGGCAGCACTATTCACAATGGCCAAAAAGTAGAAACAACCCAAGTGTCTGAGGACGGATGGATTGATAAACACAATAGGGTACATGAAGATACAATGGAATATTATTAAAAAGGAAGGAAATTATGACACATGCTACAAGAGGGATAAAACTTGAGGACTTTATGCTGAGGGAAATGAGCCCGTTTCAAAAGCGGTGAACACTGTACGACTGCGCTGATATAATGCCTTTAGCGTGGTCAGGTTTGCAAAGACAGAAAGGAGAATGGCGGTTGCCGGGGAGGGCCTGGGGAGGGGGTGGGGGGACAGGGAGTTACCCTTCGATGGGACAGAGTTTCAGCTGAGGAGATGAAAAAGTTCTGATGATGAATGCGGCGATCATTGCCCAACAGTGTGAATGTGTTTAGTGCCAGTAGACGACACACTTAGAAATCATTAAAGTGACATATTTACATTTTGTATATTTTACCACCATTAAATAAAACATTTTTAATACTTTTTAATTTAACAAAAATAAGAAAGAAGCTTTCGTATTCTCCAAGGATGTGGGGAAAAGTGTCGGCGTGGGATTGGAGCAGAAAAAGAAGGAGAGTGGTACTTGTAGAGAGTGAACGCCTACCAGCAGGACCCGGCCGTAACCACGGCTCTGTTGTTTGCTGGGTGGGCAGGGGCGGACATCTCCACGGCTCTCAACACTGGAGCAGGAACTGGGCTGCTGGGAGGACTGTTGATGCTCAGTGTGGATGGATGCCTGTTGCACAGGAAAGTGCAACTCAAGTGTGTGGACACAAGGTTCTCCGCTAACTAGAGGGCAACATGATTAACCTGCTGAGAACGAAGGTGATATGCAAGGGGGAGGGGGCCACGGGAGGGTGCCCTCGAGGTCGGATAAGAGGAATGAAGGCTCAGGGCAGCCCTGTGAGGAAGAAGGAAGGCTAAGGAAGAGGGCAAAAGCGTGGGCCCTGAATTACAGATAGGTGGACACTTTGGGGACCTCTCAAAAGCCCCCTGGGAGCCTAACAGAGGAAGAATAAAGAGAGCTGAAAATTGTCAGATGCTCCTAAGAGAGGGAATGTATTTCTTACAATATTGACCCTAAGCCTCAGCCTGGGAAAAGGGGAGGGGAATACATCAAGACTGATTGGACATCATCGATTAGGGTCAATGTTTTTTCACCCTGTGGCACTGTACTCCTAAGGGTATGAGGGGTATGAGGAATAATTTTAGTTCGCACCTGGCCTTCCATTAAAACACACCTTAATTCTCATCCAGTCTTTCACATGGGTCCCAAAACAAAAACTCCAGTTGTGCTGTGACTCTATGCCCTTTGAAATTTGTGAAACTCATGTCTTTATTTGAGAAAGAGAGAAAAGGCGTCAGGCTCAGCAACTTCAATAGACAATAGTGTCTAGGTCAGAAGTTGCCAAGTCTGGCCCAGTGCCTGGCTTTGTAAATAAAGTTTTATTAGAAGTCGGCCATTTATTTACATATTGTCAATGGCAGAAATGAAGGGTTGTAACAGAGACCTTATAGCCTGCAAAGCCTAAAATGTTTAACATCTAGCCTCTTATAGAAAAAGTTTGAGGATCTCCGGTCTAGTTCATATTATTTTGTTTTCAGTGTATATATTCTTAAATACTTGCTGCCTATTATGTAAACTATGTCAGTTTTCCACTGATTGTGACAATAATTAATTGAATAAAAATCCATTTAAAGAAAAAAATTAACAAAATATTGTAATATTAACAAATTACTGTCTATAATAGAAGTATACTGCAGTCGTGACAGAATTCTGGGGTAGCACACACATGACAAAGCTTGATAAACGCTGGGTTCTGCGAATAGGGAAAGTCAAGAGATTTGAGAATGATGAAGATTTGAGATGAGAGACTGGGGACTGGAAAAGCATTTCATGAGGAAAAGAAAGGATTTGTATGTATCAAGGGACGATCCATGCCCATTAGGGATGGAAAAGGGTTTGGCCTGTCCTGACTGGACCTGGGGGGTCCAGTGAGCGGGGGAAGGGGAGCTGCGACCAGGAAGCCAAGGCTGATAAAGGGGAGAAAACGGCGGTGCAGGAGAGCCCATGGCTGGTCCTTTCCAACCGGGGGTTTTCCCTGCAGAAGCATCGTGGCAGAAGGAATGCAAAGATGTCAGCGACAACCACAGTAGTGACACTTGTCTATGTTACAGAGTGCAGGTTCAAAGCACTTTATGCCTATGACCTCACTTAACCTTCACAGTAACCCTGTGAAGTAAGGGGTTATTTCACACTGAGGAAATTGAGGCACAGGGAAGGCAAGTGACTTGCCCAAGGTCACACAGTGAGTGAGTGGCTAGACTCGCCCCACATCTAAGCCCTACAGCTCAGGATGAGATTGGGCCTTAGTCATTAATGTAGTAGGGCCTGAGACATGTGACTCTGGGTCAGCTGAGCCTCAGCCTGACCTGCAGGATGTAGGTCAGAGAGAAGCTGTCATCCTTGTGACGTCACAGGGAGATGACACATTGTAAAGGTTTCGCCAAGAAAGTGGCTACGTCTCAGCTGCTAAGAGGAAGCAGAGCCCTGAGGCGGAAGCAGCAGGACCAACCCCTCGGAGCCGCAGGGGTGGATGAGGCCCTGCAGCCCCGCGAAGTCCCAGAAGCAGAGGGGCAGGGGGCCCTAAGGGACCAGACCTGGAAGTCACAGGCCAGGGGCTGGGCACCCAGCTGCAACCTACACACCATGTTTGTGGTTTTACATTTCCTTGTCTTCCATTTCTTTGTTTTTGTATTTTCCATTACTTTTATGGAGATCCAGGATCTGAAATTATATAATACCATCTGAAAGTATATCATTTATGTATTAATTATTTGTCTCCCCCCTTCAAAGATGATCTCTGTGATGTCAGGTTCTGTACTGGATCCTATTCCCTGCTGCCTGAGATGGAGCAGGTGCTTTGTTATATTGGTCTAATTTAAATCCCACGTTGGCTCTAAAGTCCAGATGTGCTGGGGTCACTCAGTGTCACCCACTTGCGGAAGCTGGTGCACAGGGAGGGAGGGGCCGGGGCCAGGCAGAGAGAAGGCCCTGCCGCCTCAGCTCGCCTTCCAGTGACGCAGAGCCAACCCAGGGCATCAGGGTGCGGGGGCTGGAGCACTCCGCCTGGCGCCTGCCGCTGACTTTGCTGTCATGTTGTCTCTGAAAGCTTGGTTTGAGAGTCTAAATTTTCAATCTGTCCTGCAGCTGACGTTGAAGGCTACCCAAAAACAAATAAACAAGCCAACAAACAACTCTTTTAGCTATTGTTATGGGTTGAATTGTGTCCCCAGAATTCACATATTGCAATGCTAACCCCTAGTACCTCAGAAGGTGACCTTATTTGGAAATAGGATCATTGCAGATGTAACTGGTGAGATGAGGTTGCACTGGAGCAGGGCGGGCCCCTCCTTGCATACACCGTGACTGGTGCCCTTGCAAAGGGGAGAGGCCTGCGCACGGAGGTATGCGCACCAGGAGAACGAACAGTACTTCATAATGGAGTTCACGCATCTTTGCCAGCCATGAAACGACAGACATGGCCAGCAAACCTCCAGATGCTGGGGGAGGGGATGGAACAGGTGCCCCCTCCCCGCCAACAGACAGACCCAACACCGCTGACATCTGATCTCAGACCTCTGACCTCTGACCTCCAGAACTGGGGCTCAAATCAATTTCTGCTGTTCCAGCCACCCAGTTTGGGGCTCCCTGCCACAGCAGCCCTGGAAACCTCACGCATCAATTTCCAACTTCGGACGCTAGCCTTGGCAAGCGGACCGGTCACGAAGGCGGTCTGAGGGGAGCGGGAGGGGGTGGCGTCATCCTTGTTAAAACCGGGGACAGCAAACTACCCTGTGTCAAGTCGAGTGAAGGTTTCTTGCTAATGACCAGCCTTTGGTCTGGGCAAGCCTTCACCCCAGGTTTCCCATGCGTGTTTTTCTGTTTCCCACGCATGTTGTCGCTCTCCCTGCTGCCCTTGTCTCCTCCCTCCTCCTCCTCCAGCCCGTCCCCACCCAGGGCTGAGTCTCACCTGCCTTTTCATCAACGATCCCTGCCCTCTTTCCCAGCTGTGTAAGTACGGAGGCTGCCTCAACGCTCAGGAGGTGGAACGTCGGAAGAAGAGCAGGGAGGACTCCCCAGGCAGGCGAGCAGGGCTCCGGCCGGCAGCCTGGATGGCCTCCCCGGGGCGGGGGGCCGGTTAGCCACACCCAGGCACGGCGTGTATTGTGCTGCTGAAGGGAAAGGCGGCTCAGGGCACAGTGCCTGCTGCAGCCCCTTTCCGTCAGGCTGAGGGGGCGTTTATTGTTCTGGGGGACGGACACCGAGGAGCGGGTGCTGGTCAGCTCTCGAGACCAAAATCATGGGTGCTTTCCATTTTGTTCTTTTTCCTGGAGAACACGCCACCATTTTTTCAGCTGGAAACCCATGTGTGCATGCGTGCGTGCGTGTGCGTGTGTGCGCGCGCGCGTGTGTATGTGTGTGTAAATAGTAGAAATAAAAATGTTGAAGAGATGCAGAACCTGGGGCACCAGGATTTCCCTGGACGCTGGGGGCCTGTGCTGAGGGAAGCTGCCCTGCACTGGGCGGACAGGTGAGAACTCCCTGTTCCCAGCTTCTCTTTGACCCATCATTTGACGTCAGATGGAAGTAGGGTGACCAATCGTCCCACCTGGCCCCGCACCCTGGGACTTCCTGGCACACAGAGATTTTAACACTAAAATTGTTGTCCACACATACACCTGCAGGTCTCTGTGAAGGAATCCGAGGACCTGTGGCCAGCCAGCCAGAGCATGGCAGCCCGCACAGCCACGGCCGGGGCTCAGCCCGCCCCTGCGGAGCCGTTGCCGCCCACTAGCTGTCCTTCCCAGGAAACTCTGCCAGTCAGGGCTGAGCTGATACATCAGGAGAGCCCTGCGGGGCCAAAGCTGGAAGTCACAGGCCAGGGGCTGGGCACCCAGCTGTGCCCTACACAACGTGTTCGTGGTTCAAAAAGCATAACAGATGCCTACTGTCTTAATTTCCTTGTTTTTGTATTTTCCATTACTTTTATGGAAATACGTGATCTGAAATTATATAATATCACCTGATCATATGAAAATATATCATTATGTATTAATTATTTGTTTCCTCCCTTCCAAGACGATCTATCTCTGTGATGTCAGGCTCTGTACTCGGTCCTTTTCCAGCCCCGGGAGAGGTCTCCGGATATGTCCCTCACTGCTCCTGAGGACACACTAGGAAAAGGATGCTGCTCCTGCGTGGGAGATTGGCCTCGGCTACTCCGCGCTTCGAGATACTCCAGATTGTCTACCTGGCTTGAGTCAGGTCTCGTGGCTTTTCAGATCCCATAATCTAGAACTTATATAACCCTGACCCTCCCCACTGCTTGTATCTTCAAGTTTCCCATTCATCCTGGTTTATTTCATACGTAAGAAATGAAATGTGGACAACCTCTTCATTCCCATCCCCTGGAGAAGGTAAAAGAAAGAGTGGAAATTATTTCTTTCAGTTGTGTGGGGAAAGGGAGCCCCAGGGAGGTTTGGAGCGCAGTTCAAGGCAGTTCGTCCGGGCCGGGGGCGCCGGAGAGCGGGGCCTGTAGCCCTGTGGAGGTGGCTGAAAGCTGTCACTGCATTTTCCTCAGTAGATGTTCATTCTGAACACCCTGTGAGTGGCCACAGTGATAAGACCACTCGTTTTATACATAACCTCTTGGAGACACATGCAATCTTCCTGAGACAGAAAGCAAACATGACCTTAGTCCAACTAAAAACCACAGAGAACCAGGTAAACATTCCTTGACTTTTGCCTGGAGTCGCGTTCAGTCCACACCCAGCTGACCACAGACAGAAGCCAAGTCCCTCTTCTCCCTGTCATTCCCCCCTCTGTCATCCCAGCCCTTCTCGTCTCTGGGACGAGCCTCACTGGGAGAAGCACAGGTCTCTCCACAGCAGAGAATCTACAAGGCACGCGAAACTCCTCTGGTAATACTGACCAACTCTTACAGCGCGTTTCAAAATCTCTCTATGTCCGTAAACCTGCTTCCATACCTTTCACAGAAAACCCCCGATCTCCAACAAGAGTAGGGCAGAAAGGGGAAGGGGGATGAGAAACCCACCCTATCACATGAGCTGAAGAAACCGCGTCCCAGTCACTTAGCAGGACTCGCACAGGACCTGAGACGCAGAGCACAGGGCCGAGGGCAGCCCCTCTGCCAGCCCGCAGGTTCAAGGTCCCCAGTCCCTGGATTTGCAAATCCACACAGGGGCACGCTGACTCCTCCCCTGCCGTCCAACCTGGTTGCCCCGCAATGGGCCCTCCCGTGAGCAGTGACGTCAGGCTGTTTAGGTCACGATCATTGCTGAGCTGTGAAACAGTTAAGCACTAACCTGCCCCACCAGCTGCTGTGCTCATAAAAGGTAGATCCACATGTACTTCCTCGTGGCTCCAGACAGACAGCTCGCTCATTTGCTCACACCCCGCGGAGAGAGAAGGCAGCGGGAGGCAGGCCTGGCACCCTCCCATGCACCTCAGCCCCCAGCGTGTGGCTGGGCTCCTCACGCTGCTCCTGCTCCGGGGCCATGCTCCTGGGGGGACCCTGGGGAAGATGCAGCCCTGGGCGCTGTGCATTCCTCCTCCTCGCTGCCCTCCTGCTGGACACCGTGGGCCTGGTGATTTTGCTCGTGGGCATCTTTGCCTCCCTCGACTACTGGGACTTTTTGGTCTACACGGGGTCTCTGACCCTGGTTTTCAGCCTACTGTTCTGGGTCACCTGGTATTCCTTCAACATCGAGCTGCCTCTTGAGAAACTGGACTTGTAGCTTGGCCGTCGGCTGAGGAGAAGGGATGCGGGCTTCCCGTGAACCTGGCACTGCTGGCCATCGGAGGAGCAGGGACACGTTGCCACCCTCACCCAAAATGCCCAGCCAGGGACCAGGTGAGTGCACAGGAGACTGCCCTGGAGGAGTGGCCGGGCAGGCTCGGTGAGCAGGTTCGGGCCCTCGGAGGCTGAAGGGGCAAGCGGCAGGAGGGTTCCACCCGACAGGGGTCCTGTCACCCGGGGCTCGGGCCGACCAGAAGAATGCGGGGCAGGTATTTTCTCCCCTGAGCATCCCTTTCCTTATGGAAACCGGAAGGTGAGTCTCCAGAGCCCGTCCCACTTCTGATACTCCATGGAGGGCTCTGCCATGCGGAACGGGAAGGTCTGCTTCCCTTTAGCTTAGCACTTGGATGAAAAGGGCCCCTCTGGACTGCGTGCTGGGGAGAGCCCCTGCCGGGGAGAAAAGCCTTTGTCACCGGGAGAAGTTTCCCGACAGCTGCTGTGCCCCTTGCAGGGATGCAAGCTGGGCTGGCGGGGGGGGCACAGGACAGAGCCCCCCAGAACGGCCCGTCTCACTTGTCCCCTCCCTGCACCTGCCCCAACGGGACATGGAGGAGGGGCCAGGACCTGTCTGCGTGACTGCTCTCGGTGCCCCGCCTCCCGCCTCAGCGGTGCAGCCACCCCGTCCTCCTCAGGGGCCCCCTCATGAAGTCAGCACCTTCCCAAGCCACCCTGGAAGACCTCAAAGTCAACAGGCCGCGGCTGGCCGTTTTCATTGGTCGAGCTGCACTCTTCGGCCAGGCCAGTGGCTCGGCTGGCCACGTGTAACCAAGGAGGCAGGTAACTGTAGGGCTTTTCACGTGGACATGGACCTGGAACCCAAAAGATAGAGCTGGCCTGGCCCCCAAACCCTGACTTAGAGATGACAGCTCTTCCCAAGGGGCTGAGATCCAAGCCCTGGTGTGTTTGAGACTATTGTCTACCCCACCCTGGGTTGGCAGGGACCTGCACTTGGGCACAGTCAGGCACACCTTTTTGAGTTAGGATGTAAGAGCAAAGGTCATTGCGGGGTTGGAAAGAGGAAATAATCATCGTGTTTTCTCTGGAGAATTCCACCTGACTCTCGGAACTGAGAGGTGAGACCAGCAATTTGAGGAAGATTCAGACGGGTGGGGTGAAGCGGCCCCTGACCGATAAAGGGAAGAGAGGTGAGAAGTCGCAGTGTCTGCGTCCCGCTCTGAGCAGCCCTTGTTCAACTGGGTGACGTTGGAAAGGCTGCGTGATGCTCTGAGCCTCAGTGTCTTCATCTGTAAGATGACGATAACATTACCTGTCCTTGTTGCTGCAAGCCAGGATCAACCACAGGGAAGGCAGGCTAAGGCTCTTTGCAAAAGATGTGGTTTTTACCCATGTCAAATGCTGTTAGCAATCATTGACTCTGGGGGGAATCAACTCACCCAGAGGAGTACCTGGTGCATCCCAAATTCGTAGTGGAGAGGGCCACTTCACGGTTAGCATCATGAAACATCAAGGCAAGAAGGGACCCCTAATTTGTTGGCTCACTCACACTCACAAGGATGGAGCAGGCCCCATGCGAGGCCCTGGGCATGCTGTGAAGAGTAAGACGCACAAGGTCTCTACCCGCCGGGGGAGAGACAGACACTGACCAAATACTCTCACTAATGGATACAGGGAAGGGCCAGGCGAGGGCTAGGAAGATGAGGAACAGCTCTCTACGGACGCTCAACAGAGAGACTGACACAGAAGGTGGAGTCTTTCAGGAAGAGGCAATGGCTTGAGCAAAGGCCCTGGGTTAGCGGTAAACAGAAGACAGCAGGAGGATGGAGGGCGGAGGGCAGGCGCAGGAGAGGGTTAGGGCCCCATGGTAGGCAGACGCCAGGTCCCGCAGAGCCTGGAAGACCCTCTTAAGGACCTTGGCCATTACTTTAAGACAGTAAGAAGCTATTAGAGCCTTACGCAGGATGATGCTGATAATGACAATCACCAGTTCCAGCTCATTTGGGGAGCTAAGTCACTTGTCCCAACAGCAAGCGCTCACAGTATGGGGCTCTTTTCCCTGCCTGTCGTTCCCTCGTTGAAAAGACAGAAGTTCAGTAGCCCTGCAGTGAAGAGCAGGGGCCGAGACCCAGGCCGACCGGTTTGAATCCAGTTTTGTTCCTTCCTAGCGGTGTGACCTGGGGCAAGTTCCTTTACCTTTCTACGCCCTAGTTTCCAAACCTGCCAAATGGAGATGGCGCTAATGATAACCCTCATCGCAGGGTGGATGTTACTAATAGCATTAACTCAGGCGGATATTGCCCACTGCACTGCACGAGGGGAAATTAAGGACCCTCGGTCACGACACAGGTAGCTGGTGTGTTATTACAGAGGGTCGAGACTTTCCTCCAAGACTGACGTCCCTGAAGCATTACAGCCCTTCTTAAGATGGTGCGTGGCATTAAGACTTTTCAGTAGAAGTGAGAGTGGGAGCAGCCCCAGAACACAGGGCTTTTGTCCAGGCCCCGAGGGACTTCAAAGCCGTGAGGGCACCGCGTTCTCCACTGAATGCAGTCAGGCAGATATCACTTTCACCTTCTCAGTCCCCAAGCTCTGTGTTTCACGGGACCCTCGGGGCCAGCCTGCCCATCCTTCTCGCCTCCCTCAGACCCTCCGTCCCTTGCAATGCCTGGGGCAGCTTAGAACGCCAGGTTCATGTGGGCTGGGACCTGCCGCTGACAGGAAATGCCCATCACCCCCTGGGCGACCCTGGACAAGCCATGTCATTTCCCTTCTGAGTAGGAGACTTGGTCCCCAGAAGAAGTTTCCAACTGCGCTCTGCCAGGCCCCTCGGGGGTGAAGGGTGAGCGGGCAGAAAGCCGGCACCCGCGCGCCCCACAACACGTGAGTGCACCCAGCAGTCGTGCCGGGCTCGTCACATTTTATCTGCTGAACTTTCCCCGGAGGCTTCACGTGAACGCCAGCTCAGATGCTAAGAGGGATTTCTGATAACGACTGTTTCAATCTCCTTACACTGTGACCTTTGTCCTGGAGGTAATCTCCGACCACGTTCACGATTTACGGGCAGTTTGTAACAGGCTCGGCCGGGTCTGCGATCCTCAGAGTGGACTGGACGGAAGAGGGCAGGCTCCCTGAATTCAGAGCCTGGTGCTGCCCTCCCAACCTCGTCCTTCAGAGTCTCAGAGTCTAGTTGGCTAGGATGTCCCCATCCGCCCCGCCCAGAGATAAACAGGTCACATCCCTGGTGTGAGGTGCGGGAGGGACAGAACGCCAGTGAGGATGGAGCAGGGCCTGGCTCCCCGCAGCCCTCGGCTGGCTGCTCGCAGGGTTCTCTGGAGACCACGTGGCCACTAAGCCATAAAGGGTCCCCCAGGAGCTTCAGGGATGAATGGCTTGTTTTTATGGCCCAACTGTACATCAAGCGAGACTTCGTGCCGTTTGATTTTATCACTCGGTCACCGAACTTTCTGAAGCTTTGTTTGCTCTTTGTTCCACTTGCTGGGCATTTCTTGTAGATAAAGAATTTCTCATAGATAAAGTCAGGAGAGGACTCCTGTCCTTTTAGAAGAGAGTATAAGGTGACACACACTCCCCCACAAACACACGTGCACACACCACACACACATCAACACCTCCTTCCTCCACACGCATCCAGCCTCGTGTGCACGCACCCATGTTTGTCTCGTACAGTCCTCACTAACACGTGCGCACCTACCTCTCCCACTGCCCCAACACACATCCGCACGTGCACTCCTGCGTGCAGGTCCGCTGTCCCCAAACCCCCATTCCCCTCACCTGCGCCTTTCCCACAGAGCAACACCCCCCACACTGCACACGCATGCCCCCCGCTGCCCACGCACACACACCTCACACTCACATAGCCTCCACACCACACCCACTCTATTCACACACGCGCGCGCACACACAGCCCTGCACACCTGCCACACACTCACACGCACACACCGCTCCCCAGCAACCAAAGCCAGGAGGCCCCCGATGCTGAGGAAAGGGGGGCCTGCTCCTCAGCACCGACGGCCCGGCGCACAGCCTCTGCGAGCTGCCGGGGCGGCTCAGAGGCGAGCCAGGCGAGAAGGCTGCGTGCTGGGCTGCGTAGAGCGCCCCACGCTCCCCGCAGCGGAGTCCGGAATCTCGAGGCAGAGAGAAGACAGGCATGCCACACCTCGCGGACGTACACGGACCGTGGAAAATGCCTGCTGTGAGATAAGCCTGGGCTTGCAATGGGCTCTGGGAGCCAAGGTGAGGGAGAGGCCCTCCCCACTGCACGGGGAAGGGGGCTGGGTGGCTTCGGGTCGCTGGCCTGGGCCCTGGGGAACAGGCGAGAGTGTGGCAGCAGATGTGGCACTTGGGGAGAGCCAGAAGGGAGGGCTGCAGAATGGAGAGAAGTGAGGGCCCTGGAAAGAGCGAGCAGGCCCGTGACCAGGGTCGGGGGTGAGAGCCAGATGACGGCTCTGACACTTGGGGAGCCGTCGGTAACTTCAGGGAGCGGAGGGTGGCAAGGTTAGGCTGGGCTTGGGCAAGAGTAACTTGGCATCATGTGCGAAACAGGCTGGCAACGAGAGGCACGGAGAAAGGAAGGCCATTGAGGAAAGGTCGGGGGCGGGCAATGAGAGTGACCGGCGGAGAGGGCCATGCAAAGGACAGGAGGTGGCCAGACAGGACCAGCAGGGACGTCGTGGTGTCAGAGGCCTCAGAGAGCATTGCTGCCCCCAGAACAAGGGAGGTCAGGGAACGGCGCAGGCTCCGTCAGCACCACGCGTTGTCCTTTGCACATGCAGAGTCTGAGATGGAAACAGGGTTTCGGACAGAACTGCCCAGCTGGCATCGAGTGTGCAGATTTTAAACTCGGAAGGGATGTCAGGCAGGGAGATGGAGGTAGGGGCTGCAGGCATGAGTGCGGATGAGGTCGTAGAGGGTGAGACGGTAGGGAAGAACGTAGGGGAGAAAACATGGTGTGGGGAGTGGAGGGTGGACGGAAGGAAGGTACGGGGACGGACCCTGAGACTCACTGAAAGAGGCACATTATCCCAGTTCGCCCTATCAACAACACTGTGAAGAAAGTATTAGTATTAGTATTAGCATTAGTATTAGCATTAGTATTAATATTAGTATTAGTATTCCCCTTTTACAGATAATCACATTAAGGAGCACAGAGGCTAAAAAACTTGTCCGACACAATGGAACTAGTGAGTGATGGAGCCAGACTGTGAAGCCAGTGTATTGGATGCCGTTGTTCACACTCTACACTGGACTCGGGGTTGGCAAGCTGCCAGAGCTGGCCCTTCCGTTTTTGTACGTGGGGTTTTAGGGGAACCCGGTCAGGACCCCTCCCTCCTGCATGGCTGCTCGATGCTGTCAAGACAGAGGTGAGGAGATGCCGTGGAGACCAGCCCGCAAGGCCTAAAATACCTGCTGCCTGGCCTTTCACAGTTGGCTGCCCTGAGGTCGACGGGGTTACTTTCCACAGGAGCTGATGTCAGAACCCCGGGCCATGTTTACTTTTGGGGGATGGGAGACGGCAGGCAGGCTGGGGAGCCCGAAGAGACGTTCCCAGTGGTAATAAGGGAGCAACACCGGGCAGGTGGCAAAGGGGGTGAAGGGGGACATGATACCAAGAGCAGGGGGACGGACCATCCAGCCCCTCGGAGCCGCCAAGAAGCATGAGTCCCAAGGAAAGGTGATTGGACTTGGCAATGAGCCTTCATAGGTGAACGGCGGGGACAAAAGTGAGACCAGTGCTGCTCACAGAGAGGCTGCTTAGATGTGTACGGTCTGAGCGCGGGTTAGTCTTCAGACTATTTGGTGGTGAAATGTCAGGGGTGAGGCTATGACGGCGCAGCTGGTCTGAGGTACGATGTTTCCAGAGGAGGGGATGGTAAGCAGAGGAGAGGCAAGGGGAGGCGAGGAGCTGGCAGAGAGGAAAAGAGGACACGGAGGTCACAAACAGAAGCAGACGGAGGCTTGCCTATGTCCAAGGTGGAGGTGGGGGGGTGGGGGGCAGAATCCAGAACCCAGAGAGGGAAACGAGCTTTGCCTATAAGGAAAGGTGAAGAGAGGGAGCTAAGAGGTGGTGAGTGTCTCGATGGTTATTGGGCCATTTATTTTGTTTCGTGGTCTCTGATGCTCACAACTCTTGAGTTGGGATTCAAACCCCTAATATCCAGCTGGGAAACTGAGTCTCAGTGTGGCTCCATGACTGGTCCATGGAAACGGGGCTGCTGAAGGGCAGCTCCAGCATAAACCCCAAGCCCAGCTGACCCTGAGAACCAGGCTTGCTCACCACACACAGAGGCTTGAAATGGCCAGTCAAGCCTTGCGCTGAGCTGTGTCGTCTCTGTTTATTCAACACAGGCCCTCTCTGATGGAGAAGCATCACCACGAGAAGATGCCCTCTTTGCAGCCCAACACTTAACAGTGTCCCGGCGGACCCCGAGGCTGTGAGGCAGCCGCTGGCCAGGGATGCCAGGCTTCTGCATGGTTCCAGGTCCCTCAAGACTCCAGCATCCTGTGCAGGCCACTGACGCCACCGCTGGTGCCCCAGCTGTTTTGGGAAAGCCTGGGAAGCCTTGAAGTTCTCGCGCTGGAGTTTTTAAAGCAGCAACCTTGCTGTGGGCTTAGACACCGACAGAGAAGCCAGTCCCCTGCTGCTTCTCTTGGCACGGTCCCTTTAAAAACTGGCAATTAGAACCAAGCACAAAAGTCCACATGGGATCTCCTGTGAGCATTGCTGCTACCTCTCCTTCTCGGCTCTTTGAACAGACTGGGGAGCCCCCAGAGGCTCTTAGTTTCGTCCAGTTGGCACATGGTAGCAGAGTTGCGAAAGCAGATGCACAGCTAGCGCTGAGTGCGAGAGGCCGCCCTCCTCGGTGCTGGGCACCGGGCACCGGGCACCGTGAGCGCAGCCCCACGCGTTGGCACCGACAGCCAGGCCACGCGGGGGGCCCACGTGGGGCTTCTAGTCAACGGAATCGCCCTGCATGTTCTTTGGAGAAGCAAGTTGGCTTCTGCTATGCTGTCCATGGATCATTTATTTCTGGATCCTAAGAGCAGGACTTTATTTTTATCTTGATTCAGTGTCATCTAATCAATTGCAGCCCAGCTACAGCAACGTGAGGGTCGACCTTCAGAGGCTAATCAGATGCGCTTCTGCTTGTCACCCATGCTTGACCTACTCCACTAATTTATATTCCCCCCGGTCTAATTTTGTACTTTATTTATATTTCACCCTAAAAGCATATGTGTTTCTTGTAAGCTGCCTCAGATCTTTTATGGTATGAGGTAGTTACCTAAATAAAGAGGTTGATTTTGCCTTTTGTTAAAACGTGTTGTAACATGTTTCTGAGTCTCGTGACAATTCTCAAACTCCCAGGTTTATCAGCCTCTTTCCAATAGTTTAACCTGTGTCTGTGCAGATCTTGGAAATTCTACATTCCGTACAGCACCTCCTGGTAGGAATGCATGGAGCCCCATGTGACGGAGACAGCACATGTGTCCGTCTCCATGGTCTTCCTAACACCATGGAATTTTCTGGAAGTTTTGTGCTCAGCCACCAACCTGGCTTCTCAGAATTAGGCTGGTATCAGAAACCTTAGGAGATATTGTGAAAGAACATTCTAGATAAACATTAAGAAGAAATGTTCCCCTCCTACTCAGAACCTTCCTTGAAGATTCACTTATTGATTTCCCCAGTTAAATGTTTCTTTGTGTTTCTGACCTAACTACATGCCTTGCGGAAGCATCTCCTTTTACCACAAGTTCCAACGTTAGCATGGAGGGAAGAGCCACACACAACCAAAATCACTCTGAACAATTCCAGTTGGTTTTTTATTCTAGAAATAACAGGCTTCCATGTCTTTGGCTGGGAACCAACGCAAGAGCTGGCTTCCATTTTGCAGCAGCCATGTTGTTCAAAATATGCAAATCTTGAAAAACTAGTATCAATCACACTCAGCCCAGAGCATATGTTCCCTTCTGAGAGGCTGAGGGACTGGGATGAGCTGAGCAGCAGCTGCGGAATCCAACCTCCCACATCACACTCCCTCCAGGGAAGGTCTCCTGTTCCTTACATCCTCCTCCCTCTTCCTCTCGCCCAACTGTTTGCGTGCAATTAAATGCATGTGTGAGTGTTCTCCATACCGGGCACTGGTTCAACTCCCGGACCATCTCCCGAATCACAAGGCGTGTTTCCGCGGATGGGCGTCTCCCACTGCTTTGGGGAATGAGTGTAGAGTAAACCTGGGATAAAGGGAGTAGAAGGTGAAGCGAATGCAGTTCCAGCTGCTTCCTTTCTGGCCCTTGTTCTAGTCCCCTGGAAGGAAGGAGAGGTCCACAGGGGAGGGCTTCCTGGAATCTATCTTCAACCACATGAGCACGCCGAATAAGGGCTAGAACTGAGAAGATGCGGCTAGGTAGAAATTGGGGGCCATCCCTCGGGGGCAAGACTTGGTCTGCAACTGAAGAACTGCCAGAACAAGGCTCAGGGACCCCTTGTGGCACAGAGCTAGAGGCCACAAGCTCCAACTTCAATCTTAGAGGCCGAGAGAGCAACACTACTCAAGCTACGTGCAGATCTCCGATTGCCTGGGAATCTCGTGAAATGCTGATTCCGATTCACTAAGTGTGCGTAGGGGCTTGAGACTCTGCATTTCTAATAGTCTCCTAGGTGATACCAGTGTTCTCAGTCCCCCTGACATTTAGAATACCAAGGATCGTGAGCAACTCTGGTAGCTTAGAAACAGGGAAACTGAAGCTAGTAGACGCAGTGACGTTCCCGCGTTGAAGCGGCTGAAAAGCAGCAGATCCAGGATTGGGGCCCAGGACTCCGGGTCTTCAGTCTCCGGGCTGCCAGCCAGGCCTTCTTCCCCACCCACAAACTGCTGGCTGCTTCTCCAGAGCCCTGCAGAGCCTCGGGCACAGTGAGCAGGGTAGTGGCTGGAGGAGGGGATGCACACTCACGGGGCAGGTGAGTCATGGACCATCGTGCCTCAGGCCCCAACCTCGCTGAGCCGTGTGCCCAGGAATGTGCTCCTGACCAGGCCTCCATGCTATTCTGCGTCACTGCAGATGCCAGAGCCATGAGCACAGGAAGGGCCATCACACCAGGCAAGGCAGGCTGAGGGGGGACGGGGGGGAGCAACAGGAGGGCCCGTTTCCACCGGTCAGGGCCACGGGGAGCTGCAGTGGTGCTCATCCGGCCTTGTCCTCCCAGAAAGTTCTCCCACCGGGCTGGACCCGGGGGAGCCTCCTACCACTCCCCAGGGCCTCTTCTGTGACCCTCCCTCCGATGTGTTCCCTTGCAGGGCATTTGGGCTTTTTCAGAGCCCTGAATTCAGTCACCTCCGCCACTTCTGGCTCAGTGACCTTCTAGGTGATCCTGGCCCATTAGAGGATAATGAGAAAGGCACCGTAGTCACAAGGACCAAATGTGATTCAGCACGGCCTTCTGAGGCCCCCACCCCCTCCTAAGTGGGCAAATTCATCAGAGCACATTATAGAAATCAAAACAGGGCTGTACACTTAGGTCATCTCTTCAGACTCCTAATGATTCCAGGACTATAGGACCTATGCCATAGGAAGCTATTTAAAGTCAAATCTGACGCTTACAATCAAGTCCACATATCACACTACCTCATTCCCATGTTTACCAGAGATGACCCACAGGGACTCACAAACCCAGGGGAAGACAGGCGTGCCAGGGGGAGGGGGCCCACTCCTCATCAGCTTGGCCCTAACGCCCCAAGAATTCAACTCATTCTCCATGAAACGACAGTGTGGTAGAGAAAGGCGAGCCCACCGTGACTGGATCACAAGCTGAGTCTATCACTGTTGAGGGTGGCTCAGAAATGCACTTGCATGAGGGACCAAAAAGCCTTCTGGGTAAAAACAACACTAAGGGGAACAGGAGTCAGACAGGCAAGGTTGGCCTGGTAACAGAGACATAACACAGTATGTTTGGCTTCCCTCATCTTAGAACCACTCCATCTGTTCTCAGGGAAGAAAGACGAGGCAGCATTTGGGGAAAAATCTATATGTGGTGTTGGGGTCCACGTCTCAATACTGGCAAGCACTCAGCATAAACTTGGGTTGTGTTGGTTCCTGGTAGACAAAATGATATCTGGCAGAAAAGTGAAGGAACAGGACATCACTCCTTGTCAGGGATATTTGGATGAAATGTTCAGACCATTAGAAACTAACTGCAGTTAATCCTGTCTTTATGGGGGAAATTTAGGGGAAAAGCAAAAATGTTGTTCAGTGCTTGCTTTGCGGCGAGCTGGCGGCAAGGGGGACCCTGCCCAGCCCCTTCCCTGGAACCACGCTCAGCCTCTCAGCTCCTGGCCGCTGTGGCTTTGAACTGTTTCCGTGAGCATCTGCCTTTGTTAGATTTATCCTCTGCACACATTAGCAAGGTGTGTCCTAAAGAATCAGAAAAGCCAAAAGAGTGCTTAGGGTGTTATGCTTAGCATAAAACTGAATGCAATTAAGTGTTTCGGTTGTGTAAACATTGAATTTTGGGCCTGGGAACACTAAAATATTTTTCCATGTAAATGAACAGTAATTGTTGCTTCACTTTATAACATTTGGCTTAGGAAAGAGTTGAGGGAACACTCTACTTTCAGACAGTGGGGAGCCTGCACCAGCCTGGGAATGCCAAGGTGTCACTGGGTGGCTGGGTGCACTGTCCCTGCCCGAGGACTAACCACGGGTGGTCCGGCAGCCACACAGTCCCGTTCCTCATTCAACACATAGTCACCTCTGGCCTCAGTCTCCCGGGACCCCAGAGACTGCCCCTGCTGAGAGATCCTTTGGTATTTGAGGTTGGGAACTCTCAGGTAGGTCCCAAGGTTTCCTACAAAAAGAGGCTCTGAGGCCCAGCAGCGGAATTTAGCCAGCCCGCGGGGAGTCTGACGCCCGCCCGCTCGGGTCTGAGGACTCTGGAAAGGCTCTCTGAAGCGGCCCTTGCGCTTGGATGCTGCCCTCCCGGCAGCCCCGTCTCTTCCACTGCCTCACGAGGCACAGGGGAGCCAACCTCGCCCACGGTCACTTGGAGTCCAGGCTGAATGGCACCAGCCGCAGGCAGCTCTGTCAGCTGTGAGGAACCTTGAGTCCTGGCCAGCCCACACGGGCCTGGGTCACCTGCAGGTAGTGTCCCTTGCCCCCTGGGTAGACGCACTGTTCCGCGCCAACCACCCCCTCTACCCCCACCGTCTCACTGACATTTCGGTTTTCAAGAAAATCAAGTGTGCCATTGTTTAGGAAGAAAGGTGGGAGTCGGGGTGCTGTTGGAGCTGGTGGGGGGGAAAAGGGAGGAGCCCAGGGAGGGGAGCAAGGAGTGGGAAGGCCGAGGGAGTAGATGGCCGAGGGGTGGGGGGAGGAGCGCAGTGGGCATGATGGGACAGCCAGGGAAGAGAGAAACTGAGATGGGAGCAAATGGGGCGATGGTGCTTGCCAGGGACCAGCAACAGCAGCAGCATGGCTGGGGGCCGCATTGGGCAAAATCGTCCGTGGCCTCCTCCCAGACCTTCTGAGCCAGGCGCTCCGGGAGCCGGGCCCTGTGCCTGTGTGTTTAGAGCCCCCCCAGGGCTCCGATGTGCACTGCAGTGTGAGCGCCTCTGGGCTGACACGTCCTGCTCTTTTAGCAGGCGTGCTGCCTCGCCCTGGGTTTTTCCAGAGGGTTTGAAGCTCTGCCTTGGGCAGAGGAACCCGGAAGAGGGGGCTGGGATCTTCCTGACGTGCCTCACACACAGACTGCCCTTGACCTTTGGCCTTCCTGACCCTGCAGAGACCGAAGGGCCGGCTGTGGCTCTGCTCTCTCCTCCGTGACTCCCGCTCGGCCGCGGGCCGCGGGCCGCAGCAGCTCCAGGCTGGCCTGGCTCATGAAAGGCCTGGGCCTGGACAGAGCCTGAGGAACCTCTGAGCAGGGTCGCTTCCCAGCTGATTCAACCTCAAGACACCCCTTTATTACCTTTCTACCAAATATCCCTTATCTTGAAATATGTTTTTGCCAAAGAGACTGATCATTAAGGAATCATTAATTCATTTCCCCATGATTTATTAATCACACACATCCATAACTGGGTATGCAAAAAGCAGAAAACAGATGTATTATGATTTCCATTAGAGTTTTTGAAACATTTAAAACAATCCATTACAGCCGCCATAAACCCCTAAGGACCTGGGAGGAACAAATGAAAGGAGAGATTGCGGGCCTCAGCTGCCCGCACGAACAGAGGCAGGAGGGGAAAACAGTAAGACAGCAAACAAAATGCTTGCAGGCTCTTGCCACTCTCCCCCTCCTCAGTCCACGCAGGACTAGCCCAGCCCCCAAACTCCACCCTCCCTCCGTCTCTGGGACTCCCAAAGGGCGTTTCTCAGACTCCCAAACTGAACCAGGGGAGGCCTGAGCGCTGGCCGCCAGCTCCTGCTCCTCCGAGCCCCCGCTCTCCCGGTGTGTCTGTCCCGGCCAGGCCCCACGACCCCGCTGGCGAACACTGGGATCTGCCTCCGGTCCTCCCGCGAAATATACCAGAGTCCCCACGAGCCTGGCTAGGTAGCAGTGGTGTGTGTGGCAGAGTGGGGGAGGGAGCCCGCTGCCCTCAGTCGTCGCGATCTCAAAGCTGCGCTGCTCGGCCCTCGCGGGGCCGGGAGCTGGAGAAAGCACTTCTCCCATTTCGGCCTCGAAGCCCCTGTCCAGACACAGTCCAGGGAGAGTGGAGCTGGGGGCAGATCAGGCTTTGCTGCTGCTTTAGGCTGGATAGTCCTCTTGATTGCTTAGGATACTTGTCAACCAAGGCATCCGAAGGCAGAGGGGAGAAGGAGCAGGGCCGGGGCTGGAGCTGGGAGAGACCTGCCGCAAACAAGGACTTTCCTGAAGACCTCTTTTTATCTTTAAAATGTGTATGAATGTGGCCTTTGACTCCCTGATACATCTGTGCTTGTTTACTCCTGTTAAAGTGTGTTCAAATCTTCAAGTTAAATTGGTGTCATCTCCCCTGTGGGTTTACTTTCCCCAGAGGGCCCTACAGCACAGTTGAGAAGGAATTCTCGGGGCTGGTAGTGATTCCCCCTTTGCTGAGGCTGCCAGCCTACCAGCCATGGACGCCTGCCGGGTTCTTCCCCAACTCCTGGCCCGGCAAGTCCAGCCATGTCTAAGCACCCCTACTAGGGGCCAGGAAGCACCACTCTGTTGAAGCTATGTGTCCCTGCTTCCCTGCATCCCTGCATCCCTGCGAGGAAGGCGGGGAGGTCCCAGGATGATAAAACACTCCCCCGAGGCTGCACCGTCTGCGACTGACAAGCCTGAACTGGAACCACAGTTTCTGACTCCCGACCTGCTACTGCCTCCACCTTCTCATTCCTCCTCTCCGGGTGAAGACAAAGCACTGGCTGCAGAGCAAGGATGCTTCCAAGGACTGAGCCGAAGCACCTGGTCAGCCGGCCAGGTGGACCAGGGTGCGCCAGGCAAACATGCTGCGTCTCTTTTATAAAGTGGCGATACCAGTGCCAGCACTACGCACCCCAGAGGGCTGTTTGCAATGGATGCTGGGCACCACACATAAAGGGGCTTGGGAAAAGTACAAAGTAAAAGTTTGTACTTTTATTAAGTACAAACAGCCCTTTGTTAATACTTAATAACAAGTACAAAGGGCTGTGTGAAATGGATGCTGGGGGCAGGCGGCTCTTGAGCTCGTCTGTGTGGGGAAGACGTGGGGGACGTGTCGCCCATGCCACTCGCTCCCCTGTCTGCAGCTGTGGCACACACCTCGGGCGGGTCACCTGTGGGATACCCCTGGAAGCTGGCCCTGTGACGGCGATGGCAAACCTGGCCCGTGACCCACGGCCCCCAACACCTTCCTCCAGAGCCAAGGGAAGCCATAAATCAAGACTCACGTCACCGTGCTGTCTGACATGTGCGGCCTTCCCCTTGGGTCAGCAAAGCCACCCCAGCCCACTGAAACTGGGTCCTGAGGCCAAGCGCATGTACTGTCCTATCGTTTACACTTGACATAAGCCCACTGTAAAGGGTCAGTTATGCAGATGGACTTAGTCCTGCCCCCACAGTAAGTGGACACCTAACAGTCACTGGCTCCCATGCCCTGGGACACAAGCGATTCAAAGTAGAAAAGCTCTGATTAATTACAAACCAACTAATGTCATTCGACATTAAATCTATAGTACTGTCCTTTATTCTAGTTCCTTTGGCCGATTTGACATGGTGAAAGTCTCCATGATTTTTATGTGTAACTTTTGAAATGGGTTTGGTAGACCTGGGACTGAACAGAAAAATAATACTCGGCTCCACATAAACCAAGGAGGCTTACAAGGAGACCTCAGGGAAGGTCTGGAGATAGAATTACAGTATAAAAGCAAGAAGGGTAATTGACAAGGTGGATCACTTGGAATCGGCAGTTAAACCGTTCAGACTAGAACCCAATAAGCTACTTGAGTAGGCTGAGGTTGTCTTGTTACTTACCTTATCCATAAATAGATCCTACACTATTATAAATAGCTTTATACTTGAAGAGTTTCCGACTGTGCTGTACTAGCGTCCATGGGAGGGGTGGAACTGAGCGAGGTAGCAAAGGAATCAGATCATAAATCCAGCGCCCTCCCCTCCCCCACCCCAGCTCATTTCCATTCCCCGAATGCTGGAGGTAAGAGTCCCACAAGAGACATCCACAAACGGGACGCCAGCAATGGGGTTTCAATTTGAAGTGTAGTCGAGGACTTGACATAATATAAGGCACCACAGTTTGGTGGTAACCCCTACACAGTTGAAAGTTAACAGCTGGTTTGACCCTCATGCAAGATGCAGTGTAAAGTTTCCCTTCATTATTGCAAATACACCCATACACACACTCACACATGCACACATACACCCTCACATGCACACATACACATTCTCATACTCACCGGTGGTCCCTGTCCCCTTGCTGGTGACCCTCTACCCGCATTCCAGACTCAGCTGAGGCGGAGGGAGCATTGGACAAGAAGCCAGACTTGGGTTCCTGTTTCAACATTGCAACTTGCTGAGCAAAGGACTCAGCCACTAAACCCCCTGCGCAGATCACAATTTCCGCTGTAAAATGGGTTCTTATAACCATCAACTGAGAGAATACATACAGTAATAATTAGCATGGATTGAGTATTTACTAGGTGCTAGCACTTTACCCGGTTTATCCTCTTTAGTATTTATTATAACCCAGAGAAGTTGAAACGCTAGTCCACAATTACAATTCGTGGTAAGTAGATGTCAGACCAGAACCCAGCAATCTGAGTCTGGGGCGCTTGGAACTCTGACAGCTACAGAGCACACTACGGTTGCAGTCCGAAGGTGGAAGGAGGTTTAAAGTCAGTGCTTCTAAGCTTGTGGACAGTGCGCCACACTAAGCACAGGTTCTTGGCTCCCTCCCCAGATCCCAGTATTACCGCATTTTAATATTTGCTCTGCCAAGTGACTCTCACATAGTCCAAAGTCTGAGACCCTTGGAATTAAGAGCAAATCATAAAGTTCCACTCTGGCCATCAGAGACTGGATTTATCCTCCTGTCTAAAACAACTAAAACATATGTCTTGTTTCATATGTCAAACAAGACATATGAAATGACAACTCGTAAGACATCCAGTTTCAAAAGGCCCATAATACAGAATTTAGAGGCCATGGCGCAGGCAGGAGGAATTCAAGTGAAGGCTGTCAGGCTCCCAAGAGTTAAGGATATGAAGGTAAGAATCCAAGGAGAACAAAACAGTTAGAGTTCAAAGAACAAAATACCAGAGAGGAGAGAGCTGCGCAGAGAGACCAGCAGGCGGTCCCGATCGATTTTCCGGCAGAGCACTGACTGGCCTGCACGTGTGTGTGAAGGAACTACCCAAGGCTGGGGAAAGATCATCACAGAGAATGAGAGGCACTGTGCAAGGTCTTTGGCAGGGTTGTCTTACAAAGAAAATCAGGCCGGAGGGAAGGTAGCTCTCATAGAGCCAAAGGCTTCTATGAGAGACTACGATGGGATTCAAACCCTACCATCCAAGAGTCTTTTTGCTCCCAACTTCTCTGACTGTCAAAACAGAAGAGTTATAAGAGGTCCATGGCTCTGCAACTCTCTCCTCTCCCTCAGCCCACCCATAGTTTATGCGTCTCCCTGGCTACCTTAGGTCCTCATCCTTCTAACCTACGTTTCAGCTGAAGCAATACTGTTTTTTCTGCTTCTCCCATTTCCCCTCATTTCAAATGTTCAAGGCCAGTTACGACAGGGTGGCATTCTGTCGCCAGCACTCACTATGGGCCTATGTATAAAAATCTGTCCTAGGAATGTCTTTCCTTTATTTAAAAAACATGTTCATCACATTCCATTAGTCATGTTTTACACCCATGTATTTGGTCAGGTTGCAGGACACTGTGCAAACAAACAAACAGAGCTGAGGAACCAAAATGAATTCCAAAATAATTCAAGTCCTTGATGGCACGTTTAGTGTCCACAAGTGTACAACATAAGATAACTGCAAGGTAAGGGGAAGGCCAAGGCCCCTGCGTTGTGAGAAGGGGCCTACATTCTATTAGAAGTTGTGCAATACTCTTTCTAATTCAACTAAGAAAAGGTAAGGACAGTATTTATGTTGTAATCTCTATTGCAATCACTAAAAACTATTTTTAAAAAGATATAGTCAAAAACACCAAAAAATATTAAAATGGAATACTAAAAAATACAAAAAGAAAACAAGGAAGAGGAAACCAGAGAGCAAAAGAGAGAGACAACAAATAAAGTGGTAAACCTAAATCCAATACACCAATTTAAAAGAGATGGTGCCAAGTGATTTTTTAAAAATTATCCAATAGGTTGTCTACAAGAAACTCACTTTGAGTATGGTATTGGTATGTTAAAAGCAAATGAATGGAAAAAGATATACTATGCAAACGTAACCAACAGAAGGTTAGAGTTACTGTCAGATAATGCAGGGTCAGAGCAAGGGAAATCACCAGTGATAAAGGGAAACATTACATAATCATGAAAGGGTCAGTCCACCAGAAAGGCAGACCCATCGTAAATGTATATATGCACCCAGCAACAGAGCTTCAAAAAGGATGAAGAAAAACTGACAGAACTGAAAAGAGAAATAGACATAGACAAATTCACAATGTGTTAGAAGATTTTAATCATCTCTCAGTAGTTGATAGAAGCAGTAAAGAGAAAAACCAACAAGGTTTCAACTGTAATGGTGGTTTATGGTTCTTCAAGTCTATCAATATAGAACTAAAAAAATACAAATCAGCTGAATCTAATTGACATTTATGAAGACTCTACCCAACAACAGCAGGATATACAAGTATATTCTTTTCAAGTACACATGGAACGTTCACAAATATAGATTATATGCTGGGTCATAAAACAATTCTTAGAAATTTGAGTGAATTGAAATCATATGATGTATGTTCTCTAATCATAATGGAATTAAATTAAAATAAGTAATAGAAAGATAACAGGAAAATGTCTAAACCTATGGAAATTAAATAACACACTTCTAAATAATACATGGACCAAAGAGAAAGTCCCAGGAAAGATTAGAACATATTTTGAAGTGAACAAAAAAAAAAATACAACCTATTTGTGCAATATGGCTAATGCAGTGTTCGGAGGGAAATTGATGGCTTTAAATGCTTGTATTAGAAAAGAAAGTCCTTCACTCAACAATAAAAGCTTCCACTTTTAAAAACCAGAAAAAAGAGCACAAAATAAGACCAAGTTAAGCAGAAGGAAAGCAATAATAAAGATAAGAGCAGAAATCAATAAAACTGAAAGCAGGAAAAAATAGAGAAAAATCAAAGAAAGCATGAGCTGGATCTTTGAGAACAATAAAATTAATAAACCTGTAGAAAGACTGAAGGAATAAATACAATAATCAGTATCAAGAACAAAAGAGATATCAACTACAGACCCTACAGACCTTAAAAATGTAAATAGGTGATACTATAAACAACTAACTCTATGGACATAAATTTGGCAACTTAGACTAAATGGGCCAATTCTTCAAAAGCCAGAAATGACCACAAGTTACCCAAGATAAGAGAATAATATCCCTAGTCCTGTGACTTTTTTAAAAATTTAATTTGTAATTTGAAACCATTTGCAAAAAAAAATCTCCAGGCCTAGATATCGTCACAGACAAATTCTACCAAACATGTAAAGAATAATACCAATTCAATACTACCTCTTCCAAAAAACACCAGAGAAGAAAACATTTCCCAACTGTTTTTATGAGCCCAGAACTACCCTTACACCAAAGCCCAAGAAAAACTAGAATAAATCTGTAGTAAAACCACAAACCAACACCCCTCAGGAGCATAGATGCAAAAATCCTCAATAGCATATTATTAGCTAAATGAATCCAGCAATTTATATAAAAAGAACAATACACCATGACTAAGTGAAGTGTATCCCAGGAATGCAAAACTGAGTTAAACAAGCTCTTAGATGTGGCACCAAAAGGTAATCTATTCTTAAAATTTGATAAATTGGCCTTCGTCACAATTAAAACAGTTTCCTCTGTAAAAGACGCTGTGCAGAGAATGAAAAGACAAACTACAGCCTGGGGCAGGGGGATTTTCAGACTACGTGCGCAACACAACACTAGCACCCAGAATACATAAAGAATTCTCAAAATTCAGCAATAAGAAAACAACCCAGTTTAAAAATGAGCAAGAGTCGAATAGGCACTTGACCAAAGTTCACCCCATGAACCTAGATATGCTCAACGTCGTTAGCCATTAGGGAAATGCAAACGAAAACCGCTGAGATGCCGCTCCACACGGATCGGAGTGGCTGAAATAACAACTCTGGCAATGCTAAGTGTTAGAAAGGGAGCTGAGTAACAGGAATGCTCGTTCATTGCTGGCGGACATGGAAAATAGTACAGCCACTCTGCAAAACAGTGTGACAACTCCTCATCGAATGGAACATACATCTACCAGATGACTCAGGAATCTTACTCCTGCCTGTTTACTTTAGAAAACTGAAAACTTATCTTCACATGAAGTGCAAATGTTTACGGCAGCTCTAATTCATAATTGCCAAAAATGGAAACAACCCAAATGTCCTTCAATGGCAAATCAATAAACAAACTATAGTGGTATCCATGCAAAGAAAGACTACTCTAGCAATAAAAAGGAATGTGTTATAGACAGAACTTGGATGAATCTCACAGACGTTATGACGAGTGAATGAGGCCAGCCTCAAAGATGACCACTAGGAGGTTATAGGACGTGCTGGGAAGGACAACTCTTGCAGTGAGGGAGGGAGACCAGGGCTGAGCAGGGCTGAGCAGGGCTGAGCAGGGCTGAGCAGGGCTGAGCAGGGCTGACCAGGGCTGGGGCGAGGGCGGCTACGGAGGGGAGAGTGTGAGGGAGGCATTGGAGGTAAGGGACCCGCGCTGCATCCTGACTGTGGTGTTGATTAAACAAACCTACACGTGCGTTAAAAGTCAGAACTGTACATATTTCAAGTTCTGTACATTTCCTATTTGCTAATTCTGCAAAAGGGCCTATACAGGTGGGCCACAGCAAAACTTCTTTGAAACCTCCTTTCTCTCCCGTCTATTCACATGTCCCAGCTGTTTCGACCCCCCCATCCACTCCCCGATCTCCCGATCCAATGCTAAAGGGGGACCAGGGGAATGGGTTAACTGCCCCCAGACTCTCATCTTTCCCTTTGCTTCCCAGTCTGCTCTACAAAGCACAAAAGAATCCTTCCAGAAAGGCAGGACCTGCAGTCACAATGGGGAGACAAAATGGGCTAAGCCGACACCTTCTTCAAATGACAGGGAGAGGGCAGAGTCTGGAAACCCACCTCAACGTTGCCACACGTGCCTCCAAGTGGCTCCTGCGACACAGCCAAGCTGGGAAGATGTACGCTTGATAAAATCATGCTGTCGCATGGCCCAGAACATTTCTAAAATTTGTTAATAGCCTCGAAGCCAGTATGTGCTGCACTTGGACTCCAAAAATAACAATGACGCCTCAAGCCCTTAATTTGTATTAATGTATTTAATCCTCTGCATGGTAAGTAACTGTATGATCCCATTTTGCAGATAAGAAGATACGGCACAAACCTTCAGTAACTTGACTGAGTGTGCAGGGCTAGTAAGTGGTAGAGGCTGGCTTTGAACCCAGACGGCCAGGTTCCAGAATCCATTCTCTTAACCACTAAGCTATGCCGCCTGTCTGTACAGTCTTTTATTTTATACAAATTATTGGATTTTCCCCAAGCTGTATCACTCTTTGAATTTTAGTTATGTCTAAATAGTAACCTGTCACCTGAGAAAAATGACCAACATGGACTAAGTTTAGAAGAGTTCGCTGCAGGCTCTGGACATGGCGCCGAGGGAAGCTTCACAACCGCTCCAGTGACGGCGGCCTTCCAGGGCCACGCACCCAGCCCGCGTCCTCGGGGCCATGTTACTGGGTCTGGCATGTTGGTTAAACCACCCTCGCGGCACATTCTGTGATAGACATATCCCAGAGCAAATAGGTGCACATATGGCAGGTGAGGGGTGCATCTTCCAAGACCCGTACCCCCTTCCTTCTCCAGGGTACTCAGTGAGATGGCAAAAAGAATCTCAAATATTCTTTCTGCCTTAAACATGGGTGATAAACAACTTCTGCCCCACCCAGTTTATCTGCACCTAGGAGTAATATTTCTGCCTTGTGTCTTTGGTGGGCTCCAGGCTTTGAGGTTGGAGTCGGGGGGGACAAACAAAACATAGCTCAGCTATCAGCACCCCTCCCAAACTCCGTCCAAGTCTAAAGTTGTGCTCACCTTGAGGTCCTGCCCACTCCTCTCAACTTGTTTCCAGGCAGGAGCAATGCTTCTGAGATCCAAGGCAACCCTAAAGGGAAGCTCACCCTGGGATGGGGAACGCTCAGGGTGGCTGGGAGCGGGCTGGGCATTGGCATGGGGATAGAGCTGAGCTGGAGAAGCTCTGCGGGGTGGGGCGGGGGCCAGGGGACCTGGCCAGACAGGAAAGAGGGATGTCCCCTGGGGAGCTTTTAAATCTATAGACCCCACCTCAGGCATCATAGGATCCAAGTGTCAGAATGCATTAAAAGCTCTCCACGGCGATTTTAATGTACAGTCAGGGTCAAAAAGCTTCCCTAAATCAGAGATCCCCAAACTTTTCCCATGAAAGGCCAGATAGTAAACATTTTAGCTTTGCAGCCACGTGTGATTGCTGTCATTTCTTCTTCTCCTCCATCTTTCTTCTTTTTCTGCTTTCCTCCTCTCAATCTTTCCCTCCTCCCCCTTCTTCTGCAACCCTTTAAACATGTAAAAACTGTCCCCCGCCCCCTGGGCAGCACAGAAGCAGGCAGCCCGCTGGGTGAGGCCCGGAGGCTGGAGTGTGCTGGTCCCGTCCCAAGGTCAACAACTCTCAGGTACCAGTTCTTGGACCAGAGATGAGTAAACTGTCAACTGGCGTCAACTGGCGCTCATAAATCAAACCCTCATTTGTAGCATTTGCCCCGTCCACAGGATAAACATTCCTGCCTTGCCCAGTGTTAAACTACCCGTGTGACATCACTGGGCCAGAGTGCCAGCCCCATGCGGCTCCAGCGTAGCACTTTAGGGCATCACCTGGGGGGCTGCTCGGCAAAGTTTGGAGGGTCTGGTGCTGCCAAGGACAGAAAACACCGCCCTCATTTTTATGAGGAAACAGTGTGCTGACCCACTCATTCAACAAATGTTTATACGAAGCACCGTGCAAACTGTGGGAACCCAAAGGTGAGTAACACACGTCCCCACCCTGAGGGAGGCCAGAGTCCAGAGGAGGAGGCTTTGCCCACAGGCACCAACAGTATAAAACCAGACTCCGATAAGTGAGCTCAGGTGCGGGGACAGCACAAAGGAGGGGCCCCTAAGCTTGTCTCGGGCGTCAGGGAAAGGTTTGTTCGGAAAAGGATGTGTGACTTGGAAGTAAGACAGAGGATGCACGTGTGACCATTTGATGCCATGAGGATCATCTGACCCTCCTGGGGAACGTATCTTGGTTTGACAAATTCTTGATTAGAACCTAGATATAAAATTAGAAGTTAGCGTGTATGAAACTGATAGGGAAAGATGACATTTTCTGGCCAATAAATAACTGTAGAAATAAATACTGACACGCATTTTGAGTGCAGTATGACTGAGTTCTTTATATATCATGACTAGGAAAAAAATAGAGCAAAAATAGTGGGTTCACCAGGCCTGACTCTGGTCCCTTACATCATAAAACTTTGACTATGTCCCATAAACCTGAACATAACTCCTTGCTTCTTGCTATGCTGGTCTCCGAAGCTATGCCATGACCTTTGGCAGCATGACTATGGTCTGAGAAAGCTGATGTTTTTCACCATGAAAAATCTAATTTGGCATTTTTGGCAAATGACAATTTGGCATTTTGCAGTAGTTTTCTTTAAATGTTTATTGTGTTTTATATTTGGCAATCCAGCCCTTCTAAAACCTTATTCCATGACATTTTTGGAAGGTAAACTTTTCCTCTCATTTCCTAAACACTAGAATCTCTGAATCTTTGACAGACGACAACTCAAAAAAATTACTTTGTTTTGCTATGTTGGACGTTAATGAGTTTTATGCTGAATTTGGTTTTATTTCAGCATTCTTTTTCTGTTTACTGTATAAACCTTGGTTTCTCACATCTTTAGGGAAGCAGCTGATTTTCTTTCTGCTGACTCCCTCCTGTATCAGTTAACTTCAGCTGTGTAACAAAACTCTGAACTGAGTGGCTTAAAATAAGGACCATCTATTTAGCTCATGATCGTATGTTTTGGCTGGGAAGGGCTTCTTATCCGGGATGGCATGGCCAATCCCTACTGCGTTAGTTTGCGCATCTGTAGTCGGTTGGCAGAACACTCGGTACCTGAATAATCTAAAATCATTTACACTCCCAGCGACTGGCCAGCTGACAATCAGAGCAAGATGGACATCTGGACCCTTTGTGTCTCCTCACCCAGCAGGCTGGCCCAAGCTTTTTGTACAGTAGATGCTGGATTCCAAGAGCAGCAAGTGAGAGCAAACACCAACGTGTTAAGGACTTTTGGAATCTCTGCGTGTACCTCATTTGTTATGGTCCGATTGGCCAAAGCATGTCATGGCCAAGCCAGGCAGGAAGGTGTAGACACAGTGAGGTATGGACAAATTGGGGACCATTACTGCAACAACTTACCCCAACTCACTCATGTGCTGAAACGTTTGGCACGTGCTAACAAACAACTTTGTCCGAGAATTACGCTTTTTCAGGATGTGGAGGGGATCCGGGATAAAGGGGTCGCAGAAGAGAAGGGGCAGCAAAGGAGGGAAGGGCACGTGCGAAGTCCTAGAAGCCGGCAGGGAAGCACGCCCCAGAAAGCTGCTCGCTGCGGCTGGGACAAGAGCAAGGCTAGCATGCCTCGTTTTGAAACTTCCGTTTTCTTCAGATGTGCTTTTATTTAAACATAAAAGGGTAGGAGATCCATGGCCAGACCTTGTCAAATAAAACTGTTTTTGCTTCTGCTGCTTCTCTTTGGCTACTGAAAAGCTGGGCCGGCCTGGGCTTGCCTGTCATGGAATAAGGGGGACCTGGTCTTTAGACGATTGAGGGTCAGGTCTAATCGGCCATCTGGGTCCGTAATGGAAGGACACAAAGGAGAGAGAAGAAAGGACTCGTCTCTGGGGAAAGGAAGAGTTCCTCAGAGGTTTGAAGGGAGGTACGAGGAAGGAGGAAAGAGAGGGATTGGCATGGAGTTGGGTAATGGTCCCGGGGAAATGCCCCGGCCGGGGGAGGACGTGCGGCTGGGAAGGGCTGGGGTGGGGAGACCCCGACAGAACACTGCAGCGAAGACCTTTGTTCTAGAGCAGGAGCGTAGCTGAGTTCCACAGCAGAGAGACACCATGGAGCCCCAGCCTCCTCTCAGATTGAGCGGCCTCCCTGCCTCAGGCCACACCCGCTCACAGCTCCAGCTGCTCCTGCTATTGGGGCCCATGAAAGCGGCACTTGCTCAGCATCTGACAACTTCCCCAGCGACCACTTTCCTTGGTCTCTATCTGAGTGCCTCCTCTGGACAGCCCACACTCTATGGCTCCAAGCTCCTGCAAGCCTAAGGAAAGAACCACTGGGGACCGGCACTGCTAGGGAGGTGGGCGGGTCAGGGACGCCCTCTTGCCGCTCCATCCACTCCTCGGGGTCTGACGGAGTGAAACAGGACGGCCCTGAGCCAGCTCAGGAGCCCCTGGGCCTGCCCTGCCGCGGGAGATGTTGCAGGAGCAAACCGACCGCTCTAACGCCCGACCCCTCCCCCGCGGCCACCGCTGTCCTTTCCTGTGTGTGGTTCTAAAGATGTTGTGCTTGTCTATGCAAATGGAGCCATAACATCCACAACTGTGTATTTCAGGTGTTTTTTCAAACAAAGAAAGCAGTGGGTCAGGGGCGGGGGTGGGTGTGGGGGGCAGCGGGAGAACAGCCTAGGTTCTTATAGGAAAATTTGATAAAAATTGCTGGGTTCGTTCTATGAAAGTACTAAGTGATTTTATGCAAAGCAACTCATGTGCAGAGGTGAGTTTCAAAGACAGAGGGATTGAATGATTTAGCTTCGTTGCCAAAGTCACTCTTCCTTAATTGCAGAAAGCAAAACTGTCAGTCAGCTTCTACAGTCCCGCCACGACATCTCCATCTCCCTCTCCTGATCAGGGCCCGGAAGGAAAGCTGAAGTGACTTGCAAAGAATGGACCCCTGGGAGCAGAAAATGAGATTCTCCCCCTTAGAGCCAGGAGGGAGGGAGGGGCAGAGGAGGCCAGATTGACAAGGAGCGGCTCAGGAGCTAATTAAGTCTGCACAGAGCCCAGCAGGCTTCTCCCTGGCTGCCCGCCAGCAAGCACAAAGCTTTTTGACGTTGCTCTGAAATTTGAGCAGGCAGAACCAACTTCAGGCCCCACAATGAGGATTTGTGTTACAACAGCCAGAAATGTCAGGAGAGGAGGGACCTAAGCGGAGCCTCTGGGCACAATGAAAACCACCACCGGGTTGTGCAGACAGTGGGAGAGGACGTTTAAACTCTCACTCTGATATGCAAAGGATGGCGCCACCAAATAATATTATTTTAATCAAAGGAGGGCAAAACACGTCTTGAGATGATACCTTAGCCCAGCAATTTTCAATCTTTTTTCTCTCATGGCACACGTAAACTAATTACTAAAATTCTGCAGCACACCAAAAAAAAAAAAGTATTATATTTTTTGCCAATCTGACAAAAAAAAAATAGGTATAATTTTGACTCATTCGCACCGATGGTTAATATCGTGTGTGCCTGCTTTGCAAAGCTAAATCATGAGGGAGGCGCCCTTGCGGACACCGCTCGGTCACAGGGCCGCCAGGAGTCGGGGCAGACACCCCGCAGCGGTACGAGCCCCGCAGCCTTCCTTTCGCTAGGACTTGCTGCGAGCGTGCACCCACCCCTGGCCTCATTTTTCAGTCTCTACAAAGGGCTAGCACAAATAATGCAAAAAATGCTTCCTTGTATTCATGAAGCCTTTCAAAATTTGCAAAGTCCTCACACATACATGACCTCAAACCAGGGACAGGAGGCGGGCAGAAAAGGTGCGATGACCCTCATCTTACCAAGAAAGAAAACTGAGGGCCAGAAAGGCAGAGCAAGCTGCTCAAGGCTGAAGATGATCTAATGACAGAGCCGCACCGATGCCTCCCAGCTCCAAGCCCAGCGCCGTCCCCTCCGGTCCCCACTCAAGCCTCTCGATGTGCACCCCACAGGAGCTGAAAGCGATGGAGCCCAGACCTGGCAGCAGCTGGAGTCTCCTGCAGGGCTTTGAACACGCACTGGTGCCCGGGCCCCACGTCCAGAAACCCTGGTGCAACCTGAGGGACAGTCCCTTGGCATCGGCGTTTTGTAAAACTCTCCAGAGGGGGCTCATGCGCAGGCAGGGCTGAAAGCCACCGTGTTCAAGAAAAAAACAGAAGGAAATAAAGCGATGGCGCGATGTCTCCGAGAGCTGTGCCGCCACTGACACACCACACACACCAGAGGCTGCCTTGAACGTCACGGGATCCAGCACTGTCCTTCTGATGCCCGTCTCCTCAATTAAACAGGCACACAGACACATCCAGACACACGTAGATACAAACACACACAGAGACATGCACATGGACACACACAGAGATACACAGACACGCATAGGCACCGACACACGCGCGCATGTGACAACTTCACAATATATACGGGACACATGTTTTTCTGGATTCAGGCTCAGCCTCTTTTCTAAATAATTAAGGGAATTATTCATATTAAAGGGAATCCCCAGGGTTACAAGATCCCCTTGTGTATACTGGATGCTGTTCATCGCTTACGTCAGAAAAAAGAACTCAGGAAAATCTGCCAAACCCCAGCCCATTCCCTGCTCTCCCTGCTCAGAGGACTGAAGCACCCAGAAAGGTCTCAGGGCAGCCAGTTCACAGCACCCCGGGGGGGGTCCCCCCCAGCACTGTCCACACGGAAGACGGGAGCAACTGCATTTCCTGAACTTCAGGTTTCACTTGGTCAAGTCACACGGTGTTTTCTGTACTTGGTGAAGACCGGGTTAAAGTCCAGTGTGCAGTCTGACACCTGCCCAACCTATCTGGCCAAGCTGGAGCCGGCTCCAGCCCGCCTTGCGGAGAAGCCTGTGTCGCTGGGTGTTCAATCTAGTCTCAACTCCATGCCCACGGCTGGGGACAGCACTCCCCCCGAGGCTTCAGGTTCCCTGGGCACGAGCACATAGCATTCGCTCACTCATTCATTCATCCATTCAATAAATACTCATCCAGCACACGCTACGTGCCAGGCCCTAGATATAGAGCAGTGAGCCCAACAAAGTCCCCGCCCTCATGGAGGTTTCAGACAAGTCGGATGGATAGACAGAAAACAAGATAAAAAATAACGCACATACACCTTGGCTAGCAATTAATGCTACGAGAAGATGAGGTGAGAAAAGGGCCCGATGCAGAACCGGAACCTGAGGCAGAAGAGGAGGAGCCGACGCCTGCGCGGAGGTGCGGGAGGTGAGAGGGGCCGCGTGCAGATGTCTGGGAGCGGGTGGGCTGGCAGGCGCCAGGGTCCCGCGGTGGCAGTGGGCCCGGGAGCTCAAGGGACAGCCAAAGGATGGGTGCAGAGGGAAGAGGAAGCAGATCGTTGGGGACTCGTCGGCCTTGCGAGACCCTTGGCTTTCACCCTGAGTGAGATGGGAGACCTGCCGAGGAAAGGGGGGAAGTGAAAGGAGAGAGAAACAGAGGAAAATACAAAGCAGTCTGTCTCTGAGAGGGAACCCACAAGAAGAGAGCATTAAACCCCCATGGCATTTGGTCCTCTCTCCACGGCCCCTCATCAACGTGTCCCGGCTTCTCCTCCCAGTCGGCCAGATGCCTGCGAACGTCAGGGCAAGCTGTGCCGATCTGACTGCGGCCTCGCTCCACACTGCCCGGGGGACAACAGGCTGCATCCAGGGCCACACCCGTTCCATGGGCACTGACTTGTCTCCTACTGGGCCAATCCTGTTGGAGGGTGGAAGGGAAGATCCCAAGAAGCAAGGGAGCTACACAGGGTCTCTTATGACTGAGCCGGGGCTCCAAAGACTGGGTTTCGCTTTGCCTGGGAGGCTGTGGGGAAAGCCTGGCGGGGGGCCGAGAGGGTGTCGCCCTAGGCCAGCCTCTCATCAGAGCCTCACTCAAGCCTCTGCTCTCAGTGGCCAAGGCGCCTGGGGCCTCTCCTCAGGGCCAAGAGAGAATCTGAGCTCAGAAAAGCTGCTCTCTGTCCATCTTCCTCATCCAGAATGGAAGGAGGTAGTGGGGGCCTGGACCTCCTGGCTGTGCCCCAGGTTTGCTGACCCCAACAGTTCTCCGGTCACCCGGGGCAGAAGGCAGACAGGCAGGGCCAACCGCTGGTCAGGGCAGCACGTCTGACTGGACCAGAGGTAGAAATAGATGCTACAAAATGGATGAACCTCAAAACATACATGCTAGGCAAAAGAAGCCAGATGCAAACAAAAAATCAGATATTTTACCATTGTGTTTATATGAAATATTCAGAGAAGGAAAATCCATAGAGACAGGCTTCAAATTACTGGTTGTCAAGGGCTGGAGAAGGAAGAGAAATGGATATAAGGTTTCCTTTGAGGGCACTGAAAATGTCTGGCACTAGGCCTGAGGGTTGTGGAGGTGTGGCGAAGCTGATGCTTGCAGAGTTTTGCCTTATAGGCAAACTCAGACATGGCCTTCCGGCCACAGGAAGTGAGTCTGTGTCCTTTGGGCAGCAGGGAGTCCCCACCCACAGGCCTGGAGCCAGGGGCCAACCCTAATTAAATTGACCTTTAAGCAAACTGGGCAAACAACACAACAGAGCCAGCTGAGCGCCCATTTCGGATACGGGTCAGGTCCTGCCTACGGACAGGTGCCCAGTTTGGAGCCAGACTTCAGCAGAGATGCACTGAAGGATGGAAGCGACCAGACTGGGAAAGACTCTAAGCTCCTTTCTTCCTAAGAGGAAAGGTGAGAAGAACGGCGAGATTTAGACAGACAAGCAGAAGACATGGGGGAATGGTTTCAACCATCCAGGTACCAGAAAGAAACTAGATCAACTCCCCGTGGACCCAGGCAATAGGATTAAGACAATGAGACGAAATTTAAAAGTGGAGGTATTATTCAATATGAAGAAAAATGTTCTAGGAATTTAAGATCTGGGAGCAGGGCGGCAGCTAGATTATACAGCGCCTTTGTGGGGAAAAGGAAAAGGTGCCCCCGTGGGAAGGCCACCTACAGAAAGGCCTGAGCCAGGGGCCAGGCTGTGCAGACCACACCCGCACGACCTCGGTGGGCCGCCCTGTGTGGGATGAGGACGGGCTGTCCTGGGAATCAGTGAGTTCAGGATGTTCCGGTCGCTGTGTCTGCACAACAAACCACTCCAAAAGTTAGTGGCTTACAACCTAATATCATTTATTTTGCTGTGGACCTGCGAATCAGGCAGGGCTCCCCAGAGACGGCTTGTTTCTGTCTACCCTGCGTCCGCTGGGGCAGCTTGGAGGCAGAGGGCTGGAGTCGCACCGAAGTGTGTGCAGGCTGAGGGGCGAGCTGGCCGCGGGGCGAGCTGGAGCTGCCCACCAGCACTTCCACACGGCCTCTTCACACAGCCTGGGCTCCCTCACAACATGGCAGCCACGTTCCAAAGCCAAGCATCCCAAGAGAGAGCCAGGTAGAAGCTGCATTGAGTTTTGCAACCCACGTTGGAAGCCATATCACCTGTCTCCCACCGTGTTCTAGCTATTGAAACCATTTTAAGGTGAAAAAAAAATAGCCTCCACCTCTCCGTGGGAGAGGGGATAGAAAGTTCTAGAAGCGTACGTGGAACTGGAAATTTCTGTGGCTATTTTTAGAAAATATAATCTGCCACTGGCATGAAGGGCAGCTGCTGTTCAAACTGTCCCTCTAAAGCCAGGCCCCTAGGAGACCAATAGTTTGACACCCCACTCTTCCTACAGGCCAGCACGCAGGAGGACAGAGCCGCGCTAAAGCACTCGGTCTTGAGAGGCGGCGTCTTCTGTGCTCTGTAGGGGAAGGCTTCAGGTCTCCAGCAGTCCCCTGACAGATGTTACAGGTGAGGAAGGGGCACTTTGCAGGAACACATTACAGATGAACCCCAATACCTCTGACTCTATTACCAAACAGGGCCCAAATCCGGTTCTGTTGCGGTGTGTCTTTGAAGAGTCGCCTGCCTACCCTGAGCCTCAGTTTCCCTGGCTTGTGAAATCGGAAGGGGCAGCACCGCTGTGAGGAGTCAACCGCACACTCTGTATGTCCAGTGCTGGCTGCAGAGCCTTGGTGTGGCCGGGCCTGCGTGCCGCTGAGGATGGTGCTGGCGGCGCGACCCCCACAGACAGAAAGGCTGGAGCCCCCTGGGCACACAGCCATCCCCCCAGCCCTCTCTGGATCCAGCCATGAGAACGTCTGCCCCACCTTTGCCACGGCCAGGCCACACCTGCACCACGGCCGGACAAGGCTCAGCCAGATGCAGCATCCCTGGATGAAAAGACCTCTGTTCCAGAAGGTTGCCCTTCCCAGCAGTCCTGCAGCTGAGCTCTGGGGAGCGGAGGAGTCTAACCGGATTAGGTTAATGAGGTCATGGCGGGCTGGCCCGCCTGCTTCTTAGAAGGCTGCGTGTTCCAGCTGGTGATTAAGAGGCAGGCTCCGCAGGTTTTCAGGCTCATTACCATGTAATTGAATCTCCTCCCAGACGCCAGCTGAGGCTTGGAGAGGTTAAGTACATTTCCCAAGATCATGAAGCCAGCCAGGCTGCCATCAGCGATCCTTGGGGACAGTTCCAGGATGCTGGAAAGCATCAGGCCCTTTGGGGATGAAACTTGGGCTGTTCTTCCTGTCAACGGGTGGCAGCCGCAGCAGCTGCTTTGAGCAAGAACTGCAGATGGAATGCTGCCCTCTTCCCCTCGGCAAGCACCCAGTGAGCCTGCAGGGCTCAAGCTGAAAGCACAGGGCGCTGGGAGCCCTGGCCGAGGAGAGCTACAGAAAGAAACTCGGAGCTGGGGGTGGCCAGACTGAGGTCCTTCAGCTGAGCCGCTGGTGGCTGAGGCTGAGCAGTGTGACCGAGAGGTTAAGTGCAGGGCTCTCAATCCCAACCTGCTGTCTACTAGCTGAGCGGCCTTGGGTAAGGTATTAACCTCTCTGTGCCTCTGCCTCCTTACCTATAAAACGGCGATACGTATACAATACATATCCTGTAGGCTTGCAGTAAACATTAAAAAGTAACCCCAGCCCGGCTCTGTGGCTGGTCTCCTCTCGTGGGTTCTGGACTCTCAGGGCTGTTCATACCCTTCTCAGGACTGAGCCGGAAGACACCTGCAGCATCAGTCACAGGAGCCTGGGACTCCATGGAGACGGGTAACGAGCACTTGCTATGCTCTAGAGACTCAGCCAGGCACCTGTGCACACTTCGTGACAGCCAAGGTTATAGGGGGACAGGCCCAGAGACTCCAGGAGGAAAGGACCTTGCCCAGAGTCTCACACCCACAAGCAGCAGGTGACAGGACTAGAATCCAAACGCTGGTCTTCATGGCTCCACCGTTCACATTCTCGCAGGGAACTCATCCCTTGTGAGGGATGCTCTCTGGGTTCCAGGAGAGAGGCAGTGGGAGGGGAGCTAAAGAGGCTCTTCTGCCTCCTTGTCAAGGGAGCAGAGAGACCTCGGGGCAGGAGAAACAGCACTAAGCCCCGCTAGGGCGTGAGTTGTTGTCTGTGTTGCTCTTCTTTCTTCCTTCTTTATTCAGCGTGGACCCAGGCACCTGAGTTCTTCGCGTCACTGTCTGCACCACCCTGTCTGGGACAGATGCCACATTTGTGGAGGCCTTCCTTCCAGAGGCCGTCCCAGAGACATGGGGCAAACTGCCTTAGTGACGGAAGCTCTTGTTTCCAGTGGGGAAGGATAAGAGGCAAGGGACTCGCCCTTTTGCTGATCTCACTGCTATTTAACCCAAGGTTTCTCAGCCTCAGCACTATGGCCATTTGGGCCAGAGAATTCTTTGCTGTGGGGGACTGTCCTGAGCACTGTAGGGTGTGCAACAGCATCGCTGATCTCCAGCTACTAGAGGCCAGCAGCACACACCTCCCTCCCTGCCACAAGCTGTTACAGCCGAAAACGTCTCCACACACTGCCAAATGTTCCCGATGCAGCAACTTCGCCTGGGGTTGAGAACCACTGAGCTAAATTTTAACACCATTCTGTAAGTTCTAGCCACTGCAATCACACAAGAAAATAAAATAAAGAGAGTTAGGTATATAAGAAAGCTAGTTCACTTCCTTCCATAATATACCAAACTAAATTTCAAATGGACTAAAGAATTGAAGTTTAAAAAGAATTAAAAGATATAGGAACATATTTATCTGACCCTTTGGTCTAAAAATTAAGACTGTAAATCAAATGCAGAAAAATAAAAAATAAAATTCATTGCGACCTTCTATGTCACATGTAACATATATGAGTATAGGACAATCTAAATCCATATCACATGTAGAAGATGAATAGACCGCCCTTGCTGGTGTGGCTCAGTGGATTGAGCACCAGCCTGCAAACTGAAAAGTCACCAGTTCAAGTCCCGATTAGGGCACGTGCCTGGGGCGCTGGCCAGGCCCCCGGCTGGGGTGTGTGAGAAGCAATCAACTGCACATCGATGTCCCTCTCCCTCTCTCCCTCCCTTCTCCTCTCTCTAAAAATAAATAAATAAAGCCTTTATAAAAAAGATGAGTAAACCTACATAATAGTCAATAAATAAATTTTATAAATAGATAACAAAAGAGCCCCGCCCTGGCAGGAAAAAAATGAAAAACCAAGAGTCTGAACTGCAAAGTCCAACGAAGGGCACGAGGCGCGCCAATGAAGGAAGGCCAGCGGCCAGCGAACCTTAGAGTGTGGATGTCTTAGGAAGCAGAACAAGTAACCAAAGCGATTGCAGTGCACCTTTGATTGGCAAACTTGATTTTAGACACTGTTAACATCCAGCTGTGGGCAGAGCATGCGGGACCCGGGTCTGCAGATGCAAAGTCGGGCAGTGCTGTCTTTCCAGTGGAGACTTTGGTGTCCAAACTGGCACATGTTGGACCCAAACATTTTATTTCTAGAAATTTATCCAGGAAAAAAACCACGAATGTTTACAGACTGTGTCATCCAGATGGCTTGTCACCACCGGAGGTGGTCAGTGGCGCTCCTGATGCTGTATCTGTAAAGGCGGATGCTGAGCAGTTTATTGGAGGGTGCGTAGGCAGCAGCGTTTTCCAGGCTGGCCTTTCCCACGTCCCAGGGCTCTTGAGCCGCTTCGGTGGCGCCTGTGGTGGGTGTGGGGCAACTGAAGAGAGAAGGAGGGGCCAGGGAATTGGGGCAGAGGAGGCTGAGGGCTTCGCTTCCATTGCAACCAGTCCAGCTCCATTTTTATCTGTTTTACATTTCAGGCTTATGGGAAAACTCTTAAAGAATGCTCTTCTGAGCTAAAGCACTTTGTAAAATACTGTGGCACCACAGGGTTGTGTCAGAAAGGACGTGGGTTTGAAGGTCAGACAGATTTGTTATACTCCTAGAACTTGATCCCTCTCTGGCTCCGTCTCCTCTTCTGTGACATAGGAATAATAATGCTCCTATCTCATGGTTACTGTGGTAAGAATTAAGATAATGCATGTGAACTGCACAGAGATTGGGATGTAATAAACAACGAGAGCTAGCTATTATTGTTGTTTAATGAAATGCAAGAATGTTCATAGATGCACTGAACAAAGAAGAGCATACACGATATAGTCATAGGCATGCCGATGTATGACTCTGTGCAAGAGCATGTATGTGTAAATGTCAGCACCAGTGTTTTCTGGGAATTACAGGTGGTTTAGAAGTCTAACTGCTTGCTTCCTCTCCGAAAGTGCTTCTATAGATTTCTCAAGCCCTGCAGCGGCTTATGCGTAGGGAAGGCATCCGATATTGACTCGCATTCCTTTTTACAGCGTCCTGACAGTCTAGACAGAGGGAGACTTCACCTTTAGCCTATTGGATCGGTAGGATTTATAGCAGCCTCAGCATTCATCTTGCCCACTAATGCTGGACATTTAGGAGATGATATATCGGTGTCAGGATTTGGGGATCATTAAATTCAGCCAAGGATTGTCTCTCGGAAACTGATGGAAACATGCTGTATATCATGGGAGGCTGGCACCTCATAAGCCTCAAGGACAAGCATCTCCAGACGGGAGTGGGGATGAATGCTGATGTGCCAGCCATTTCTCCTGTCTCTTTCGATATAAATGGTGCTGCTTATTATGGGATGTCCTTGATAGTGCAAGAGGAGACAGGACAGTGAAATAGTCAGGACAGTAGAGGGATTTTAGAATGTGAAAAGAGCGTGGCCTAAATAAAACTCAGGTTTACGCCTGGAATCTGCACCTGAGGCCATGTGATCTGGTGGCCATCAGAGGGCAGTGAAATGGCCTCGGATTCTGTACCCCAGTCTGTCCTCTGCACCTCAGGAACGCCACGGCCTCTAATGGCAGCGTCGGTCAATGTGTGTATAGGGGGTCAGGAGTTGCGAGGGTTCAGGTCAAAGCATCCTGGTCCAGTGCAGAGCTGTCCAGTAGAACTCTCTGGAAGGATGGTCCTGATCTTACCCAGGCTGCCCAAAATGGTAGCCCCTCCCCACATGTGGGTAGTGAGCATTTGAAATATGGGACTTAGTGAATTTTAAAATTACTTCATTTCAACTAATTTTTATTTAAATAGCTGTGGGTAGCCAGTGGCCCCTTCCTGCACAGCCCCACACAGCGTATGGCTCAGGCTGCCTGGGTTTGAATTACAGCTACTCTCCCTGTGACTGTGGACAAGCTCCCTGACCTCACTTCACTTATCTGAAAACAGTGTGATGATAGCATGTAAGTTTTTCCCAAGAATTATATGAGTCGCACGTATGTCACATGAGTTGCTCTGTATGTCACACGCTCGTTCGGCTCACAGGGAGTGGTACGCGGGCCACCGTGCTGCCTTCCCCCTCGCTGCCCACTTCCCGTCGGCCCCGCCTGTCCGCCCGGAGGCGGGCCTCTGTGCCCCACGTCACTTCTCCCTTGCCCTCGGGCTTCTGACTGGGTTCAGTCGGTGGGAAGTGCCGGTGGGAAACCGGAGGGCCCCTCCGGCCCCTGTCTGCCAAGTCACCATGTAGTGTCCCCCTGAAGGCCACAGCCCCGGTCAGCAGCCCTCCCCTACAGCCGTCTCTCCAGGTCTCAGTGTCAGCTCCGTCTCCTTGTCCCTCAGGCCCAGGTCCTCCCTGGCGCTTCATCGACTCTCCGCATTGGTTCACCTCCAGGCCCGCCCGGTAAGCAGTCCCGTTAATGAGCAACGCTCGCCTGCTGCGTCCGAGGGCGCCTGCCGAGTGCCGCCAGGCCAGGCCCTGCCGGCCACGCGTTGCCACCCCCACCGCTCCCATTTCACCACCCCCGTCACGACCGCAGGGCAGCGTGCAGGTGCCGCCTCAGCTCCCCCCGCCTGTGGCTTTCTCTCCGTGAGGAACCCTTAAGACTTGCTCACTGATCTCAGAGGGCCGCCGTGGGATCTCCAGGAGTGGACAGGTGACCCGCAGCGCGGAGGAAATGTGTTTTCTTCACGAGCATCCCTGCCTTCGGAGGACCGTCGGACGCACGGAGTCAGTAAAGCAAAGCCGGAAAGCATTCTAATCGCCGCTTTTCTGTGCTTTGCAAGGGACCCCCGAAAGCCGGAGTCCTTTAGCGCTGTTCCGGTGGGAGCAGTACTGTCCCCAGCCCCAGCAGCCTGCCTACCTGTCACCCCTCACCGCAGCCACCACTGAGGACAGACCCAGATTCACTTGGTCTGTGTGAGGGAGAGACTCAAGTTATGTCTCTGCCCACCTCAGGCCTCGGTGGCTGGGAAGATGGCCAAGGTCAAGGGTTGGCTGCTAGGTGCTCAGAGTGAGGACCAAGGGTAGACTTGAAAGAGATGAAGATAAAAGGTAGAAGGGCAGGTGTGAGCCTCAGCGAGATTAATCCATTGTATCAGCAAACATTTACAAGGCCCTGGGTGTCTGTGAGGGTTTGTATATGCAAGTGGCAGAAGAAGTCAACTCTGGTTGATTTAAGGAGCCAAATAATTAGCTGAGAGGACATTGAGTGGGTGCCACAGACCCTGGAGAGCCAGACTCTGGAGAAGGGCAGCTAAGGGGGGTCAAGCCGAAGCCCTGCCAAGGAGCCTGTCACGTGGCTTCTGCCCCCACGTACTGGGCTCCCCGGCCCATTCTGCCACGCTGATGTCTCTGGGGATTGAATCTTGCAGGTGCCACCACCCAAATCCATTCTCCCCTGTCTCTGCTTCTTTAAGTCACCAGCTCCTTATTCAAAGTCCCATGTGAGTGAGACAGCGTGGCTGGGACGAAACCACATGCTTATGTCCCCCCGTCACAGGGCTGGGAGGGTAGTACCCAGGTCTTTCAGCTCTGGGGAACAGGCGGGTTTTGTCTGCTGTCAGGACAGTGTGGCAGGAAATGTCCAAACATAGGAAGTGGGTGGGAAGCTGGACAGACATTACCACGGGGTGCAGACGACTCAAGAGCACAGCCGGTAGCTCGGAGAAACTGACAGCTTCCAGCCCAGTACGAATCGAACATTCCCGTTAATGCACAGAACAATCACCTGGGTGGTTAAGAAGGATTTGCTGCACCACCTTTAAAGACTGCCGCCAGCAGCCTGTGCTGGGGCCTGGAAACACACGTGATGCTGGGCGGGTGGTCCCCACGCCGGTGCAGACTCCTGAGCAGACGCCAGGGCCCTGCGCAAGCGCTCTGAGGGCGCGGAGGAGACGCTGACCTAACCCACGGAGATGAGCTGAGTCTTGAAGGATGAGAGGTGGAGGTGGGGGAAGAAGAGGAAACAGACAATTCGGGCAAAGGGTATGGGGTGAGCAAAAGCGCCAAAGTGGGGCCCAGCGTGGGATGTATAAAGCAACTCAAAGAAACAGACTGGCAGGACCCTAGAAGGGGGATGGGGGTGGAAAGGAGGCCTGGGGAATGGGCGGGGCTGGGTTACCAAGGAGCCTTCTAGGCCAGTCCAGAGCAGTTCTGCTTTATCCTTCCGGTCAGTGTTTTTCAGGGATCTGGACTCATTAATAGATCATGAAATCAGTTTAGTGGGTCCTGGACAGAAGTTTTAAGTGACCCAGAATACTCAGGTATGTATTGCTTCTGGGAGAAACTGATCCGGTTATAGGAATAAGTGCACTGTAAAATCAGTTGTAAAATAAATTTCTTTTCATGGGTCAGGGGCTCGGAAGGTTGAAGGCCACGGTTCTGGGCAGAAAGGCACTGCTGGAAGCTTCATAAGGAGAGAAACAATGTGTTCAGGCCGGCAGGGCAGACAGATCCCTCCACTGCGGCCCCCGGGAGGACGTGGCCAAGGCTGGAGGACAGTCCCCGGAGGGGAGGTGCGAAGGGCCTGAGCTTCCGCAGGGCCTGCGACGGAGGAGGGGGCGCCACAGGCAACATAGCTGGAGGCTTGGGGAGGAAAGGAAGGGCTCCCTGGGTCCCCGTGTGGGTGACCAGGAGGATGAAGGTGCCACCACTCGAGCTGGGACCCCAGGGCAAAAACGTGGATTTGGCTGTTGGGAAGCAGAGGGAGCCAAGCGAACGAGCCCAGGCCTGGACACTGGGCCTGCGGACCTCCGGGGGGCCTTGGCCCGGGAGACAGCCTGAGACGTGGGGTGTCTCGCCTGCCATCGGGCCCTGTCCCTGCGACTGGAGCCTCAGGCGGAGGGACGGACACACTGCCATTCATGCTGCAGGGTTGGCCTGGGAGTCGTGGTCCTGCTCTGGCGGATCCTTTCAGAGAACTAACTGGTCCTTCGGTTTTCCACTAAATCTGCGAGCTCCCCTATGTGCTTTCTATCTATATGTGTCCTTTAGGTTTAATTAGTCAAAGCCGTTTTCTGCTGCTTATCACTGAAGAATCCTGATAAATAATACCCACACTGCTGACCTCACAATTTCTGTGAGGATTAACGGTTACAGTTACATTTTCTTTTTATTTACTGATCTGAGAGAGAGAAACACTTATTTGTGCATTCCTTGGCTGATTCCTGTATGTGCCCTGACCAGGGATGGAACCCACAAGCCTGGTGTACCAAGACTCAGGATGCTCTGCCGCCTGAGCTACCCCGGCCAGGGCAAGGAGGTGCAGGCAAGTGCACTGTAAACTGTTACGTGCTAGACAGCGGTAAGGAACTAGAACTGGCCGCCACCAGCCCTCCCGGGCCCTTTGCCTCCGTTAGTGCTGGCATGCCATTCATTCCTTCGCTTCTGGAACTGCTGCTGAACCGGCCGCAGGCGAGGCACGGTGCTAGATTAGGCTGTAAGAATGCGGACGTGAATTCTGCAAGGTCCTGAAATCGTCCAGACACAGGACAGTCAACCAGAACAACCCCCAGTGCACACCACCCACAACCGCCCCTTACAGGTGAGAAAGCGCCTGATGGCCTGAGAAACCGGAGAAGGGAGGAGGAGGGCAGCCAGGCCCTGGCGTGAGTGGCCGACAGAAACGGCAACCCTGCGGGCCCACTCGCCGCTGCCTGGCTTTCTCAAGGTTTGTGCAAGACACAGGGGAGAAGGCGAGCCCCTCCTGCCAGAGGGCTGGGCTCAAGGGGGCGCGGAGATCGGCGAGGATCCGGACTGGTTAATAGCTGGAGCACTTAGGAACGGGCCTGGGGGCGTTGGAGCTGTCCTGGTAGAAGTGGGGGAGCAGGGTGGAGGCATGGCTCTCCAAGAGCTATCCGGTGTCTTTCTCAGAGCCCTCTCTGACCCCAGCCCGGGGCTGTCTTAGGGGCCTTCTTTGTGTCCCCACCTCCCTGTGCTTCTCCAGAATAATAATTCCCTCCTTGACTCTCTCCCCCAAACCTGTTAGAGCTCAAGGGCCAGGACAGTGTCCACGGAGCCCTTCAGGCAGTGCCTAGCACTCTGCAAACATCGAGTGTGTGAGCGAATGAGTGAGCGAGTGAAGGAATGGTGCCTCCCCCTGCCGGGCGGCACCCGTGCCCCTCCTCCCGCTGAGGTATCCGACCCAAATGCTGTGTACCCACCGCATAAGGTCGCCTGTCAACCCCGGAACCCGCCATCTCGGTTCCTGCCCTCTGGGCTGCGTGCAGAGCTCTTGTTTACCCAGGAGATAAGCAGGGGCCAGGCCTGGGCAAAGTGAGGTGAGCACAGCTTGGTCACGAACCAGGTGGCAGTGGAAAATGCCCAGCTGGCCCCCAGCCTGCCCGGCCTCAGTGCCCCATGGGCAGGTGCAGGAAACCCTGGGAGGGAGCTCAGAGCAGGAGCCCCCGTAGTCCGGCTGCAGCCCAGAGGCACAGGCAGGCTTTGCCCGGAAGGCCCGGTGGCTCCCACCCTGCCTCTCCAATACCTGGTGTTTGGGGAAAAGGTACAGGGCTCAGTTCTTCTACCTCATCATAGTCCACCAGACCCCTTCAGGGTCTGAACAGGGGTCAGGAGAGGAGCAGACAGTAAATATTTTAGATTTTACAAACCACACAGCCTCTGTCACATCTTGGCCTTTGTAGCAAGCAAGCAGCATACTTGACACATCCATGAATGGGTGGGCCTGCGTGCCCATTAGCCTTTATTTGTAAACACAGGTGGTGGGCTCAGAAGTAGGGGGCGTGGACCTGCCAAGCTCCCCTCACAAGTCCCCCAACCTCCAGCCCCAGGACAGAGTTCAAGAGCAGGGTGTGGTGCTTTCCCAGGGACATCTGGCAACATCTGGAGACATTTTGGTTGTCCCAACGTCTAGGGGCATCTGAGGCGCAGAGGCCAGCGATGCTGCTAAACACCCCCCCAGTGCACAGGACAGCCGCCGCCCCAACGCCAACAACAAAGGGTTATCCAGCCACAGGTGCCAGCAGGGCCCCGGCTGGCTCTCCAGGTGTGCACGCCTCAGTACCCCCGCTCCCGCCGAATCAGAGACTGGGGGTGGGCCCAGCAACCTGCATTTTAACAAGCCTCCCATTTTCTCCACCACGATCGTTATCTTTCCTCTTTCTGATGACAGCCATTCGGACAGGTAGAGGGGGATAGCTCCTTGTGCTTTGATTGGCATTTCTCTGATGATTAGTGAAGCTGAGCATCTTTTCATAGACCTGTTGGCCATTTTTATCTCTTCCTTAAATAAATGCCTGCTAAGGTTCCTTGCCCATTTTTTAAGCAACTTATTTATTTTTTTGCTATTGAATTATGAGTTCCTTGTGTATTTGGATATTAGTCCCTTAGAAATTCTGGAGAGTAATGTACAGTAATGTGACTATAGTTAACAGTACTGTTTGGTGTACTTGAAACTTGCTAGGGGGTAGGCAGATCTTAAGTGTTCTCATCACAAAAGAGAACCCTTGTGCACTGTTGGTAGGAAAGCAGACTGGTACAGCCACTGGAGAAAACAGTACTGAGTGTCCTCAGAAAACTAAAAATGGAACTGCCTTTTGACCCACTGATCCCACTCTGGTAATAAATCCTAAGAAACCTAAAACCCTAATTCGAAAGAACATATGCACCTCAATGTTCATTGCAATGTTATTTATAACAGCCAAGATCTGGAAACAGCCCAAGAGCCCATCGGTAGAAGAGTGGATAAAAAAGCTGTGGCACATTTATACAGTGGAATATTATGCAGTCATTAAAAAGGAAATCTTACCTTTTGCGACAGCATGGATGGACATGGAGATTATTATGCTAAGTGAAATAAGCCAATCAAAGACAAACACCATATAATCTCACTTATATGTAGAATCTAATGAACAAAATAAACTGACAGACAAAAATAGAAACAGAGGCATAGATACATGGAACAGGCTGACAGCTGCCAGAGGGAAAGGGGGAGGGGACCTGGGTGAAAGAAGGTGAAGAAAGTTAGCAAAAAACATATATACATGTAGCCACAGGGAAAGGGGGGGGGGATAGATGGAGGCGGGCAAACACAGGGAAAATAGGGACAGAGAGAGACTTTTCTCGGAGCCGGGGTGGGGGGGGCACATGATTCAGTGTGCAGATGATTTTTATTGAGTTGTACACTAGAAACTTGTATGGTTTTGCAAACCAATGTCACTCCAATACAATCAATTTAAAAAAGAAAAAGAAAATGTTGAGTATATTGAAGAAGGATATGTAATTCACTATACATATATATCTCAAATCATCAAGTTGTACAGTTTAAATCTATGCAATTTTTAATTGTCAAGTATACCTCAAATAAAACTGGAATAAAAGAAACAAAAAAGGAAAAATAGCCCTGGCTTGTGTGGCTCAGTAGATTGGGTGCTGGCCTGCCAACCAAAAGGTCACCAGTTCGATTCCCTGTCAGGGCACATGTCTGGGTTGCAGGCCAGGTCCCCAGGTGGGGCTACTCGAGAGACAACCAATCAATGTATCTCTCACACATCAATGTTTCTCTCTCTCTCTTTCTCCCATTCTTCCTCCCTTCTCTAAAAATAAATAAAATCATTTTTTAAAAAAGAAAGACAACAAAAAGCAAGGCTTCCAGGTGATTGATGAATCCTAAACTTGGAACCACAGGGGAAGAGAGCAAGAGGGAAGGCTGAAGCAAAGGGAAGTGTGGGAGGGCAGTGTGGGCCGAGCTGGGAGCAGACAGGCCAGGCTCTGAACGGCCCCTGGTGCGGGACAATAGGTTGCTGTGACCCGCAGAGTCACGCACCCAGACAGGAGAGAGGCCGAGGAGCAGGGTGCTGAGCGTGCCACCCTGGATGGAGGTTCAGGAAAGGGTCCTGGGAAGAGATGCGGCTTTGCCCGGAAGGAGGAGTAGGAGACGGTGGGAGAGCCCTGGGTGGGGGGAAGGGTGTGTAAAGGCAGAGAGGCCCTTTGGGAATTACAAGATGCCCAGCATGTCTCTCGGAGGTGGCGCACCCTGGGGGTGGTGGTGAAGCTGGACAGGCGACAACGGCCAGAACGGAAGGGCGGTGTTGCACAGAGGGCCACAGTCCTTCCCAGCCCTGGAGCAATGCAAGAATCGCCTGGGGAGCTTGGAAGAAGCAGCGAGGCCCAGCTCTCAGGGAAGGCCTGCGGAGTCGGAAAGGGTTGGGGGCTACCTGCGTGGCCTCCGTGCCTGGTCTTGGAGCTCTCCGGCAGTTCTGAAGGACAGCCAGGCCGGGGCATCTGGGCTCAAGGTGACGATGGGGACGTAGGAAGACAGTAAGGGGAGGCAATTTACAGCCATTGTTTCATCCGATTCCCTACTGCCCATCATATAGAGAAGAACATCAGGACTCAGAGAAACTAAGAGACGCACGTAAAGTTACAGAGCTAATCAACAATGAGACCTGGAGCTCGTGAGATGCCGGGCTGGCAGAACCACGGGGCTCCAGTGGGCACTGTGGGGAGCCGACTGCTGTTTCAGCCTTGACCTGCAGGGAGCTGATGGAGGAAGGAACAGGATCTTGACTTTTATTCAACCAAGAGTGAGCAGCAGGGCTGGACTCTGAATGACCCCTGGGAGTTCTCTCCCAAGCGGCAGGAAACTGGGCTCTGCATCCACTCCCTCCCTGTGCCTGGGCCTCTCAGCAGCCTGGACCTGGGCACACGTTCGTCCTTTGGAGAGGCTGTTTCAGCTTTGTTATGACAAATGCTGCTCTGAGTAATGACATGTAAGGGGTGGTTGGAAGCCCTTGCAGTTTGCAAAGTGATCTCACTCAGCATTAAGGAGGCTGGTGGGCCCTGTGCTCAGGCAGCGTCATACAGGTGTCAGCCTTCCCATGCGAGAGCCGGGAACGTAAAGGGATGGAAACAACCCTACGAGCCCAGGGAGGACCGAGGTGTCCCCGAAGGGCGTGGATGCCTTAGGGGGAGCAGCCATCAGGGAACACGCAGCCCCACGGGCTGCTGGGAGGAAGGGCAGGGCCCCAGACGGGAGAGGAGGAAGATGGGCAGGAAAGGCACCTTGCACAGTCCTCACAGCCATCCTGAAAGGCAGGATTAGCTGTCATCTCTGTTTTGCAGGCAATGAGACAGATTCAGAGAGGTTAGTTAACTTACCCAAGGTCCCAGAGCAAAGACATGCAAAGCTGCGGCTCACACTCCTCAGCAAGGAGCACGCCTTGAGCTGGGAGCGTGGAAGTGACCAGGAGTCAGGAGAGGACTCAGGGTGTGGCTTGCCCCACAGGGACCTGCGGGAGAAGAGCTGAGAGCCACCGTTGAGGACAGCCACTGCCGCCACCGCCGCCACCGGGATAGCTCCAGCCACCGAAATAGCCCAGGCCCTTCAGTGGCGTCCCTGCCCCTCCGCCTTTTGATTCCTGTAATTTCTCCTTTAGAGAAAGATCAGCCAGCTGAGACAAACAATTGTTCCCACTTTCAAATAAACATGACCCTGGGAGGTGAGGATTCTTTTCTGCCTCTTCTCTGCAGGAAGCTTAGCAGGAGACGGCAAGGATAACAGGCTCCTCGAACTCTCCCTCCACAACCCCTCGTCTGCCCTGCTGGCGCCCTAAACTGCAACATACTTCTCAGTTGGATCTTCTCCCTGGGAAAAGTTTCCTCCCTGGCACACTTTCTGCTGGATTTTGAGAGAGAGAACCAGAGATTTTTATCTTTGTGATTTAATTAAAATGTGTTTGCTTAATGGTTACAGAAAGAAGCTTCCCCACGGTTCACACGTCTTCAAATGGGCTTTCCCAGCCCTTTGAAGGGTCTCCTGCTGCCCCTTGGCTGCCCAGCCGAAGCGGGTGGGGAAGAAGTGCTCCACTAGAACCCTCCCCTGCTGGTCTACCATCAGAACCGCCTGCCCCCTGTGTGGGGGCCACCGGAACCAGGAGGGAGGACGGACTGGGCGCATCACAACAGCAGACAATACAAATGCCATTTGCTCTCTGAGTGAAAGGGAACTGCCCAGGCAGCTGGTAAGTCCTTCACGGTGGCCCTGAGCTCAGCTGTCTCTAAGTTGGCCCCCTGGCCGCCTTTCCGGAGAAAAGCGAGAACCTTTGCAGACAACCAAAGACCAGAGATAGGTGCAGTTGCCTGGAACAGGCTTAGAAAGGAGGCTACCAGTCGGTGTCCCAAATCGTATCGCTTCTGGCTTAATCTCTTTGTCCAGGGTGGCGCCCGCACCCTCGCCCAGCCCCACCCAGGCACAAGCACACCGGTCCCTCAGGCGGTTCTGGGAGTGTGGGTGTTGGGGAAGATGCAGGCCTGAATAGTCGCACAAGCCCCAAGTCCCAAGTCCTGCTTCAGACCTGGCACTCAGGAGAGCAAAGCGCCCAGCGCAGTGGGGGAGGGGGTGTTTCCAGGACGCACTGAGACCTGCGCTGGTCGTAGGCAGACAGCCAGTTGAACTGTGACAGAGAACCCTCACCTCATCAAAGCTCTCTTTGCCTTTGGCAGTGGAAACACACTGGGGCACATCATTCTCCACTTCTCTGAGCTCTGCCTTCCGATCTGTAAAACGGGCTGGCACAGATCCTCAGGGGCCTGTGCAGGTGCTGTCTGGGGCGGTGGAAGTTCTCCTCTGAGCTCACGTGTCTTGGGGTATTCACATTGTTCTTTAGCTTTCCTGTGAACATACGGTTTTCCCCACCCAATGAAAAACTCCAAGAGGTCAAGACTGTATTTTAAACTCCACACTGTTGCACAGCATAATAGACCCATGTCTCAACCAACAGATTTCCAGGGACATAAAATATGAGTGGCTTGATAAATACGTGTAGTAGAGGCACAAGATAGATTGAATGAATGAATGGATGAGTGAATGAATTTAGCCTCCATGTAGCTCTTCCTGAGAGAGCATGTCTCCTCCCCACGGTCCCTCCTCAGGCCTTTGCAGCCCAGAGCTCTAAGAGGGCAGAGGCCGCCCGCTGTTTCCCAGGGAGGAGACCCCCCCCCCCCAGGGCAAACACACAATGCCCATGGTGAGCACACACGACTCTTTGCTTCCTCTTTGTGCCCCGTGCTCCCCCAGGGCCATCGCAGGCCGGTGCCATTGCTAGGGAAGCATCTCACCCAGCATCCAGGAGAAGGAGGACCTGTTGGGCCAGGGTCAGCCACCCGCACCTGCTCCCGGCTCCCGGGCTCTGCGATGGACCCGATTAGACTCAGCGGGACCATCACCTGCAGGAACTGGAGGGCTCTTTCCTGGACCCGGTCACACTACGGATGGGTAAAGCGAGATGCCCGGTTCTCCTGGACGGAAGCCACAGCCGCCGGCCACTCCCTGGTGGGGAGAGAACTGGGGCACACCGTCCTGCCCGGGGAGGAAAGGCGACGGTGGGGGTGCTGATGGCGAGGCCACGGGCTGAGAGACTGGCGGGTGTAGGGGGGTCCCTGGTGCAAAATCCCAGAGGGAAGCGGAGAAATGCCTTGCTGTTCCCTCTCTTTGGAACTGCTGAAATCAGCGGCTGTCGGCCAGGAATAATCTACCCCCATCCTGGACATTTGGCCATGTCCAGAGACATTTTTGATTGACATGACTAGGGTACTACTGTCACCCAGTGAGGGAAGGCCAGGGATGCCACTTAAACATCGTCTGATGCACAGAACAGCTCCCACTATGAAGAATTAGCCAGTCCAAAGTGGACGAACGGATAACAAATGAATGCGGCAGACACCCGAGTGCCCCACAAACTGTAGGTTGTCTCTCCGTCTGTAGCTTTTGTATCTTTTTACACCCCTGTATCTCTCTGTGTACACTTACACACACATCGCCTTAGTGGATGTGAGCACCTACTATGTGCCAGGAGCCACACTAGAATCAGGGTATGCGTTTATTAGAAAGCTTAGAAATTCAAGAATCTGGGGCTGCGCTCCTGTGCATCGGGGTGAGGAGGGTTCAACTCAGCCATGCGGAAAGGCCGGACTGGCTCCCCGAAGAATCCAAGGGGTGGAGGGAGGACGTGGTCCTGGAGCAAGTGCAGCAAGGACTCCGTGGTCACCGTCGACACGCTGTCCACCCGCAAGTCCAGGCCTCCCTTGGCCGGCTGCCAAGCGCTGATTCTCCAGGCAGGCTCAGGCGTGGACCCCCCAGGAGACAGCCTCACCGTGGAGGTGCCCCCTGCCCGCCAAGCTCCACAGGTGCCAATACACACCTTCCCCACCTGCGGCTGTGGGGGCGATGGGCTGGGGAGCCCCCGCTCACCACAAAGTTCAGTCTCTGAGCCTCGCCCAGACTCCGGGGAGCAAACACCCTTTCCGACCCTCCTCACCCTCCCTACCACGAGTGTCTCTGGTGTCGGGCAGAACCTAGCGGCCCCCCTGGGGTGCCTAGGAATGCATTCTCTTCCCAGAAGCACAAAACCTGTTGCGACCCCATGAGGTAAAGTAGGTCCTACTCAGAGAGGGGAATACTTCTCATTTCCTTGCGAACGCCAGCAGCACCTTCCTATATCACCGCCCCCACCTCACCAGGATCTTAGTAACTCAGTTCTTCCCATCATCACAGCAGACGTATCCCACACAGCCAGGGGCCGCAGGGGTGAGGGCGGACCGTTGCAGGGCAGGGCTGGGCTGCGGCTGCAGGCCCGGGAAGGGACGGAACTCACTCCGGGCCTCACGCGGGGCACCCTCTGCAGCCTGACTTGGCCTCGCTTCACCGTCGCCCTCCAAGCTCGGCCAACCGTAGCTGGCACCCTCACATCCCTGCAGGGCCCCGAACCTAGAACCGACATAACCATCAGGTTTAGCACTGGGAAGAACCTCGACGGCCTCCAGGGTTTCCTGCTGAGGCGCTGCGACCCAGATGCACACAGTGGGCTCTCCGCACGTGTGAGTAATCACCGGGGGACTGTGGAGGGAGAGATGGGACAGAGCCCGGCCCCCAGTCCCAGTCCGGGCATCGGGCACCGCCCCGCTCTGCGGCGGACACGGAGGCAGCCCTGCCCCGCAGGCGCCGCCGCTCCGCCTCCTCTGGCCGGCTCCCGCCTCCCTGGACGGCACCCCTTCCTCGACGCTCCGTTAGCTCGTGCTTGTTCTTCCCACCTCCTCTTCCCCAGCACGCTTTTCTGGGCCCCCGGCTAGGCCTGTCCCAGCCCCTCCCTTTTTATCCTCTCCTGCTCATCTATCACAGGGACTACTGTTATAGTTAAATAGATCCTTGTACAATTGCTTCTTCAATGTCTGTCTCCCTCATTAGCATACATGCTCCACGACAGCAGGGACCAGCGCGGTCTTATTCAGAGTGTATCCCCGACACCCAGAATGAATAAACTAATGGGTGCCTTCAGTAGTACACTTTTCTTCAATTCTTTCATTTCACAGCACAGTTGTCCTGGCTTTTTAGACTTATGTTAAAAGCCTCAAAGCACTTAAGGAGACTTAGGAGGTGCCTGTCCCCTTCCCCCACCCCACCTCTTGGGACCTAGATCAATGTCAAGCACAGGAGTGGACAATGAACAGCAGTTTGCTGACTGAAGGGTGTCTGCTTGCTGCCTGGCCCCAGAACACCTCCGCCGGGGAATGGAGCGAAGGGCTCTTGTGCTTCTGCAGAGACTGAAGCGCAGGAGCTGGGGCCGCTGTGCGCTGGGCCCCCGGCAGCAAGGAGGAAATTAGCTCAAATCACATTACTACGGTTCTCAGGAAGCTCGCTGAATCAGAGGTTACAGCCACAACAGCTGCCTCTTTTTAATAGGACATTAATGCTCATTCGGAGCAATTACTCTATTTGCAATGGTTTCTTAATGTTCAGCTTCTGGAGCCCTGAGAGGAAAGGGCCTGTGTTTCCAGTAACCGGCCCTCCACTGGGCCAGGGGGAAGAATGAGGTGGGGACGTGCCCTTCCTGACTGGGCCAGGGCACCCAGGCCCCAGGCAGCCTGGAGAAGGGGCGGGGGGCTGGCTTCCCTGGCCAACTCACACCCCAGAGCGGGGCCTGCGGAGGCGGAGGCAGAAGGTCTCCCCGCGCAGACGGCCTCCCCAAGCCTCTCAGCAGCTCCCTGCACTATCACGCAGCTGCCTAAGCAGGCCCCTGCTAAGTGCTCCTAACGGCTTCCCTTCCGGGGCCTCTCCCAGCACGGATGCTTATCATTCCATTCTAATAGCATTTCCCCTCTTGATTATTAGAGTGATTTAGGTTCATTGCGAGCAAGATGTAAAAGAAGGCAACAGAGTGCATTGCCATAGCACCCAGAGATCATACGTCTCTAACGCCCTTTTCTGTGCACAGGTGCACATGAAGATCTGTAAGTGCCCGTGTTTAAAAATGGGGGCAATCATACCATCCACCCCGTTTTCAACAATAGGACAACCATACGCTATTGTCCTTGCTTCTGTCATTGCCTTTTCCGAGGAGTGTTAGCCCCAGGGCGGGCAGCACCCCCTCCACCAGTGAGAAGCTGCCACCGCTGTCCCTCCCCCAATGTTAGCTGGCAAGACGCTGTGTCAGGCAGAATTCTTTGGGTGGCAAGTGACCCAATAAAATACCCAGTTAAGCACCCAATTAAAACTGGTTAAAACCAAAAAAAAAAAAAAAAGAAAGAAAGAAAAGAAAAGAATGTATTAGCTAAAAAGGCTTGGATGTTCAGAAATAGTTCTAGCTTCAATGAGACTGGATCCAGTAACACAAACCATGTCAGGCAGGACTTAACCAATCTCAGTCTCCCTGTCTCTCGCTCGCCTGTCTTGTGCGGTATTACTGTCATCTGCAGGCTCCTCGTGGTGGCCCAGGACTTCTGGGTAGACAAGTCCTCATGTCCTCACACCTCATGGTCCAGGAGAAGAGAGCAGGTCACCTCCAATAGCTATAGCATCTATTGGGGGTTTGGAGAGAAGGAGGGAATTGCTATCTCATTCGCCTAAACTGGGGCCCACCTATCTCTGCACCCATCCCTGTGGCTAAGGGAATGGTTGGAGCCGGGGGTGGGGTCCACGCCCCCTAAGTCTCATGGGTGAGGACAGAGGATGAAGGAGTTCAACAAAGGAAAATCGGGGTCATGTTAAAGGCATGGGAAAGGACCCATCCCACTAGGGAGGGCGGGGGGCAAACACCCACTGGGAATGAATGATGGGTAGACGGGTGGATGGACACACAGACGGACGGAAGAGTGAATCAGCTATGGAGGAGAGTAGTAAGGTTCTCACTCACAGAAAGAGGTTTGTGAGGCAGGTGGAGTTGGTGAGGTAGTCAGGGTCCTCTCCCATTTTGCAAAGATGGTAGCACAGCACAAGGCAATCGCGTCCAGGGGAACCCAGTCACTGAGCGACTTCGCAGGGTGCGTCTTCTCTTCAGGCCTTGGTTTCTAATAGAGGCTGAAAGTTGGGAGGTAGCTAGTCTATGTGGTTTCAGTTTTGAAATCCTGTAGCTGAACTGTTTGGGACATTATCCTAAAACATTAACTGCGCTCAGTTCCCCACCCTCTCCCCGACCCACCCCCAGGGTCAGGCAAGCACTGTGGGAGTTACGTTAGGGATTTGAGAAGACGGCAGATTGTGTACCCTAAAAGCCATCTTAACATCTCCTCCCAAGCCAACCTTTTTATAAGGAGAAGAAAAGGGTAGGTTAGCAGTTTGGAAAAGGTTAACCAGATAAGAGTGCAGTCCTACAGCAGTTTTCCTAGTATTTCTTTATCTTCTGATCAGCAATTCTTTTTCTGCATCACAGACTTTCGCTCCCTGGAACACAGTGGCTCAGACACCCGCACTGGCAGACCCCCTGGGGCACCAGGCTGAATTGCTTGTCAACCTCCCGGAGTGGCAGAGGTCTCGCATTCCTGTTCCTGGAACAACAGCCTTCCACGTGATCAATCACTTAAGCCTCTCAATTGTAACTAAAGCTAAAATCTTTAACTCTTGAATTCCGCTATCAAAAAGGGAACCTCTAGATGCATTGAATGGTGCGCTTTGGCCCTGTACACCAGGACTTCGGTGATTTCTGTCTGAAACTAAGGACTTTGGCTTGACTCTGAGTAGAATGAGAAACCTCTGTGGGGTGCGGTGGGGAGGGGGGCAGGGAGCAGAGGCCGGATAAAGCGCTGAGCAGGGGCCGCCATGCTCTGAGTCCAGTTTTAAGCTGCACTCGAGCTGCTCTGTTGAGACCAGAGGAGGTACTTACTCCACCGCTCTCCTCCCCTTCCTGGTCCCTTCCACCTCTTCGAATTCAACTCAGGTGCCCAAGAGTCCTGACCTCACACCAGTGAATCTAACTGTGAGGATGTGAGTGTGGGTCGCCTCCACCCCTCCTGCCAGGAGATGGGCAGAGTGACACAGAAGAGGAGAAAAAGCAGCGGCCGAAGCGGCCAGCCAGGGGCGTGAGAACAAAGGGGGCGTGCAATAGCTGAGCCGCACCGAGGATGGACCGTAAGTGCAAAAACCCACCAGTTCCTGCTTCTGACCGGGAGGCACACGCGGCCCCCAGGCCCACATTTCTCTAGGGACTCTGGAGTTACACCACAGGTGGCCCTGGGTTCAGGAGCCCAACACCTCGCCCTGGTCCTGTTCTGGGATTTGTCTTGTCTTTTTGTCTGTAACATTCTTACAGTAACCACTCCACCCCTCCTCCTATTTTAGAGCTATCTAGAGTGTTTGATCTTTCTTTCAACCAAAGGGGCTAACTAAATAAAATGTCTTTATTAATTTGGCCAAGCATCATAATAAAGGATGAAGTGATTGGGCTCAGAGAACTAGTCATTAAAGGGCATTCTGACACCTCATTCTATTAGTAATGAGCAACAGCTGCTGCATCTGACCTGGGTGCCCCACCTCAAAGGTAAGAGTGGGGCTGCCTTTTCTAAAAGTTTTACAGACAACCTCCCAGTTAATCCTCTCAACTCCATGAGGTACTACTGTTTTCACATAACCATTCTACAGATAAAGGAATAAAAACTGTACGAGGTCTAGCTGGGATTTGAACCACTATAATCCGTTACAAAAATCCGTCTTCTTAGGTACTGCATTTTTCAGTGTCTCAGTGTGGACTACCCTTTCTGATGTAGCTGAACACTGTAGTCATCTCACGCCTCTTTTTCAGTTACTAGATTATGCAGATCCACAATGTAGAAAGCAAAACAAGGGGAGCTGCTCTGACTGAAGATGGGGTGGGGCCCCCAGAGTCCGGGCCAGCTTCCGTGCCCAGTGGGCTCTTTGCAGTAATCCCTGGAGAATGACCACCCTCCGTCCTCCGCCACAGGCCATGAGATTGGAAAATCTTCAGGGTTTGTGCGGGGTGGGGAGGGGAGGAGGGAAGCCGAGCTTCCGGGCTGTAGGTTTTCAGGGGGATTCTGCCCCCAACTCACCCTGTGATCTGGCAAGTCACGTCACCTCTCAGATTTCAGGGTAACCACCTGCAGCTCACAAGGGGGCCCATCTGTCCCTGCCCGTCCCAGGATACTGCTCGGTACTTGGACCAGGCTGCTGCTGAAGCCTGACTGGCAAGTTAGCTTCTACCCTGAGAGGCTAGAAGCCAAAAAAAGAAAAAGAGAAGGAAGGAAAATTCCGCCCTTCCCTCGGCCCTCAGCTCCGCAGCAGGCGCAGGAGCGACTGCCAACACCCACGTCAGCCGCCAGCGTGGCCCCCCGGGATTGCTCTTTCCCAGCGTGAAGGGCCGTTTTACCTCTCTCCCTCTCTCTTCTCTCTTCCCCACCCCCTGCCCCGTTCGAGCTCCTGTGCGTGTTTCTCAACCTTCTCTTCCTTCTTTGTCTCGGTATTTGGACTTTATCAAACACAGTTACTACATTATCAACCAAGTAGGCACTCAATATTTGTTGTATGATTGTAGCACTTAAAATCTCCTTTCTGATGAATGAATCAGCTTCTTTCCATAGGCTATGATATCTTAAAAACACGCTTAGAATGTAATACAATTTTTTAAAGAGCTGTAAAGCAGGTCTCCCACAGAGATCAGTGGCCTCACTTCCTGCAGGTGGTACATACAGCTGTATCTATTTGTCTGCAGAGATGAGAAGGGCCCATATCCAAGCTGAACTAATTTCAGAGCACGCCCAGCAGACTTCTGATAAATGTCTTTTAACCGGCTCTGTTGAAATGTGGGTAATAGCGCTGTCTTGCAGCCACCAGAACCTCTGTGCTCCAGGGTGCAATTACTGGGTCATTTCATGTTAGGATCATTTCAAGGAAATGCTCCCCAGGCAGAAGCCTGGAATCAGCAGCCAAGTGTGGACAGGGCTTAGGCAGGAGGACAGAATGATTCACCAGGAAGTGGGGACAGCGCTTTCTGGGTCCTGTGCCCCACTCTATCTTCCAGCCAGCAAAGCAACTTCTGACTCACACCCATGGTGAAACTGCCCCGGGGTTTAAGGAGTTTTCTGCTCAGATCCCAACTTTGGGATCAGAGTCGGATCTCCCCCCACAAACTCTGTCCCTTTTCTTCATGCAGGACCATCATTATGGTCAGCAAAGTCATTTTGCGGGGACATTTTCTGGGCCAGCACTGGGCTCGGTGTTTGTTCACTTGATCATCCATCCTACAAGCTTTTAATGGCAAGTTCCCGTGGGTCAGGCTCTGTTTTAGGGGTCGGGGATGTAGTGATGGGCCAAATATTTACATAAAGTCTATGTTCTCATGAGGCTCACGTTCAAGTAGGAAGAGACATGATTTTAGAATGAGCAAATAAATATCAAGCAATGAGAAGTGCTTAGAAGAAAAATAAATATCAAGCAATGAGAAGTGCTTAGAAGAAAAATAAATATCAAGCAATGAGAAGTGCTTAGAAGTAAAACAAAGCAGGGTAAAAAGTGAAGAGGGTTGCTATTTCAGAGAAAGCAGCCCAGTCATTAGGACAGAGCGAATTTGGGAGAACCCTAGAGGGAGAGAGAAAGCAAGCTGTATGGAGAGAGAGCAGTACAGCTGGAGGAAACGTCGTCGGGAAAGGCGAGGGCGCGCTTGGTGTGTCGGAGGGACAGCTGGGCAGTCGGTAGGGAGGGTGTGGAATGAGCCAAGGGAGAGGGGTGGGGCATGAGGTCAGAGAGGTCATGGGCCTCGTAGGAAGGATACAGACATGGGACTTTATTCAGGTGCTGTTGGAGAGTTTTGAGATGAGCAGAGTCTTGATTTTTTTTTTTTTTTTTTTTTTTAGAACGGTCCCGGCAACTGTGGGGTAAACAGAGCTTGGGAGGACAAGAGCAGAAGCTGAGATACCAGTTGGGCAGCAAATGCAATAGTCGTTCGTGCTAACGGTGAGGGTGGAGAGGAGTGGCCCCACGATGCGTAGGTTTCAAAAGTGAAAGCAATGGGATTTGTTGCGGAATTAAGTGTAAAAGAGAAAAATCAGGATTTTGGCTCAAGCAACTGGGAGAATTGGTGGTGCCATTTACAAACTGAAGAAGGGGTTGGTGGGGAGGGGCCAAGAATTTGGCTCACACCTACGGGCTGGGTGTTGGGACAGCAGAGAAGCCTGTGGACTGAGCACTGGGGTAGTTCCACGTGCAATTGGGAAGACGAGGAGGATCCAGCAAAGGAGGCTGAGAAAGAGCGGCCAGGGTGGCTGGAGCAGCCCAAGAGAGACCGGTGCCCTGTGGCTGAGGGAAGCAAGTGTTTCAAGGAGGGAGACCTGATCAGCCATGTAAAGAGCCACACGTAAGTGCAGCGGAGGAAACTGAGGATCCGCCTTGGAAAAGGTGCGGCGCTCTTGGGTAAGGTCATGACTAAGATAAGGCCATAACTGCAATGCTGATATCGATGCTGCCGGCTAAATACCATTGCCTCCATTTTACGGATTAGGAAACCGAGGCCAGGAGAGGCCCTGCGACGTGTCTGGGCCCCATACCCAGGGAGCAGTGGGGCCAGGGCTGGCGCGCGGGTGTTCACCGCCATTCTGCCTTCGGAGGGCTCACGTCCCGGCCCTGCGGCCCCACCACTGCGGCCCTGAGAAGGCCGCCTCGCGCGCACTGCCCCACGGGCGGTGTCAGCACACTGTCCTTCCAGAAAGGGGCGCCACCAAAGTCAGAACGTAAGCCTGGCATTTCATCTTCATTGTTTTGACTCCCAAAACACTCTGGGCTTTCTCTCAGCTTAGTGCTTAAGGAAAATGTCATTGTTTCTAAGTGGACCGTAGGTGAGCAAGTCTTGAGAGCGAACACTCCCGCCCTTGACACCTAGCGGAGGAGGTGGCTGCTGTCTATGCCTTGGTCCCGAATTTCATAGCGTTTTCGAGCCCGAAGAAAATCACGCCGGCCGTTTCTTCTTGCAGGTCCTGCCAAGACACAGTCCCGCCTGGTGCCCACTGTCCCATCGCTAAGCTCCTTGCCTGTCAGCCTCTTGAAACTAAGGCAAAACGAGTGATGTTTTTACTCCTTCATCTTTAGATTGTCTTCTGGATTATAATAAACATTAGCTACTTTTGAAATACATTTTTCAGCTTATAATAATTTAATTTTTCAAAATTTTACTCTCAAAATTTCCAAACAGAATAAAGTTGAAAGTGCTATGCAGTGACAACCTATATACCATCGCCTAGAATCTACATTCAATATTTTGTGCTACTAATACTTGCTTTGTCACATGTCTGTCCACCTGTTCATCCCTGTCTGTCACCAATCAATCTTATTTCTGATGCATTTTGAAGATACAGATGTTAGTATACTTCATCTCTAAACACGTTTACTGTGTATATCACTAACTAGAGTTCAATATTTGCTGAAGGGTTTCTTTTTTGAGATAAAGTTTTCAAACAGAGCAATTAACAGATCTCATGCATACATACAGTGAGTTTGGACACATACAAACACACCTGGATAACTAGAACCTCCGTCAAGATAAGAACATTGTCGTCACCCAGAAAGTTTCCTCATGACCTCTCCCCGTCAGTCACCGCCCGCCCCCGAGGCACCCGCTGAGGTGGGGGTTCTGCCTGTAGTAGAATTTCATATAAATAAAATCCTACAGCATGTACATTTCTGCATCTGGCCTCTTTGGCTCGGTCTTTTTTGCAGTCATCAGTGCAATACGGCGTTAGGAGTAGTTCTTTCCCACTTTCTGCTAGTCCTGTTCCGTATATGACTATATCACAGGCTGTTTATCTGTTCTCCTGTTGATGGCAATAGTTATTGCTGTGAAGGAAATTCACTCTAATTAGTTTATAGTTAGACGCTTCTGCCTTTCTGGTAAGAATGCTCTCATCTGACACGAACTACCTCTGAGTCACTGCTGTTAGGAACCTAGTCTTTGAAATCAGAAAGCTCTGGATTTCTATTTAATTTCCAATCCTTACTAAATGGGTGACCTCAGACCAGTTACCCAGCCACACTGTGCCTTACTTTTCACATCCGAAAGCTGGGACTATAAATATCTAAAGGATGTGAGCTGCTTAGAAGGATTAGAGATCCTTCACATAACAACAGTTAACAAGCACATGCTACACTCCCTAAGCACTGAGAAAACAGTAGGAAACAAAATTAGGCACAGACCTCCTGGGGCTTTCAGGCTGGTGGGCTACGTGACCCCAAACAACTAATTGCACAATTAATTATTCAATTGCCATTGTTATCAGTCCTGCCGGGGGAGATGTGACAGCTGCTAAGAGCTTGTAATGGGGTTGCTCAAGGAGGCTGAGCGTGGAGAGATGAGCCAGAGTTAACGAGGCAAAGGGGGACCCTTCCGGCTGGCAGACGGAGGCCCGGCGCCCCGAAGCTCTCTGCAGGGCAGGAGCCCGCCCGCTGGGAGCACTGGAGGGGGCTGAGCGACTGGACTGAAGGGTGCAGGTGCTGTGTGTGAGAAGCGGGGGACAAGGCAGGTGGGCAGGGACTTGGTGGTGGCTGACCGGCCTGGGCGTCATCAACCATGATCAAAATGTGGGTCTTTTTGATCCACTCAGAGCCACAGGCAGCCGGGGCAGGCCGCACTGTCCGCTTCACGCGACGCCGTCAGGCGGGAGTTGTCTGTTTTGTTCACTGTTGCATCCCTCGTGCTCAGAGCAGTGCCTGGATCGCTCTGATAAAGGAAGGGATGGAGGGCTGATTTTCAGCAGATGTTTGAGATCTGGCTCTTACACAGGTTACTGGCTGCAGCGTGAAGACGGGCTGGGAAAAATCAGCTCAGAGTGAGTGTTGGTTTGTTCGACCCGCCATAACCAAATACCACAGGCTGGGAGGCTGAAACAGCAAAAATGTATATTCTCACAGTTCTGGAGATGGGAAATCCAAGATCAAGATGCTGTCGGGGTTGGCTCTGGCGCGATCGCTCCCCCAGGCCTTCAGGGGTGTCCTTGCATGGCCTCCCCACTGCACGTGTGTGGGGAGAAGTAGCTCTGGTGGCCCTTCCGCTTTTTAGAAGGACTTAGTCCTATCCCATTGGGGCCCCACCCATGGCCTCAATCGGCTAGAAAGATCTCCTTAAAGGCCCTGCCTCCCAGTGCGCTCTCTTTGGGAGGCAGAGTCCCAGCAGAAGACTGGGGGATGGGCAGAGGGCACAGGTCAGTCCACAGCAGGGTAGGTGCAGGGAAAGCAGTTAGGAGGTTAGGAAAGAGACGCTGATGGCTTGGACTAGGTGTTGGCCATGAAGATGAAAGGACGTTGAGCAGAAAGGCCTGCCAGGGTCGGCGGGAGACTTACTGAGGGGGCACAACAGCTAGGCTTCCTCAGTGAGTGCAGAGCAGAACAGTGGCCCCTGGTGGAAAGATATGTTCACCTTCTGACCTCTGACACCTGAGGACACGATCTTATTTAGAAAAAGGGTCTTTGCAGATATAATTAAGGATCTCTGGGGGGGACCATCCTAGATACTCCGATCGGCCCCAAGTCCAACTACAAGTCTCCATCTGAGAGACAGAGGGTAGGAGGCACCGACCCAGAGTAGGTGATCACTGTGAAGGGGCAGAGACTGAAGTGAATGGCCGCAAGGAGCCACCAAAGCCGGAGGAGGCCAGAAAGGAATCCCCCAGAGCCTTCAAGACGTGCGTCCCTGCTGACACCTTGAATTGGGGACTTCTGGTCTCCAAAACTGTGAGAGAATAACTTTCTCTTGTTTTAAGTCTTCAGTTTTGTGGCAGTTTGCTAAGGCGTCCCACCCAACGAATTGAATAGTAACTGAAGATGTGACAACACCATTCACAGAGGAAGGGAGCCCGGGAGGGGGAGGGGGCGGGGCTCACGGGGCGGGGGAGGGTGTAAGTTGAGGTGTAGAGATCTAGGACTGGTGGGATCATCAGACGTCAGGGAGGTGAGAGGGCAGCGGCTGGGCTCACGAAAACACTCAATACTTGATAGCCATTATCGTTATTGTTTACTTTTGGAATGCTCTAATAGTACAAGATTTGATTGCTCCTCTTAAGCATATTTGATTTCCCTGTAATCTTGGGACAACACTTTGAAGTTCTTCCAGCACCACAGCAAAGCTCAGCTCTTTCCCTGCTACTCCCCTGTTTGGACACAAATGTTTCCTGGTACAAAGTTCTATTTGCACTTCTTCACCTCAGGCTGACACCTGCTTTGCGCTCACCCAGCGAGTCTACATCACCGTCTTCCAGAAGGAGCCTTGGGAAGTACAGCCAGCCCCCTGCGCAGGCCCCCCACCCCTCCCTGTGCGCGGCTGAGCGGTGCTGACGCCATTGGTAGCAGAAGTCTGCCATCTTGTGGACAATGACAATTCCAGCAGCCTGGCCGTAACAGCAAGATGAGTGCGACTTTTCCTACCTCTAAACATGGCTTCAACTAATCAGGCCCTCAAAGTCAGGGGCACAGGTGTGAAATCCTCCGGGTCTTTAAAATGGCTGAGAGGTCAGCCGAGTGGGAGCAGTGGGCTCCAGAGTCTCTTCATCGCCCTGGGGGCAAAACCAAACATCTTAACCTGCACCTGCCCAGCCTCATCTTCCTCCAGCCGACCCAGCCCTGGTGAGCGCCAGGATCCAGGGCCCCCTCCTGTGCCCCTCTCTGGGATTTAGGCCATGGCCCACACCTTCTGCACCCACAGTGTCTGTGAATATTGTCTAGTCTGTAAGCTCTGCAAGGCAAGGACTACATCTCTTCTGTTCTCGGTCACGTTCTCAGGCCTCAGCATAGTGCCTGACACATAGAATGGCCTGATAAATATTTAGTGACTTGATGGAATAAATAGCCCATGAGTGTTACACATGATGCGGGGCTTAGTGATGGGTAGAAACACACACAGGGTGTGCACTGAGCCCTACATATCCTCCCCCGGAGATGTGCGGGCACATCGAGGATATCGAGGGCCATTGTTTGAGCCGGGTATCTTTCATCATCCATCAGCGAGGATGCTCTAGGGCTTTCATGATATGGGCTGAGTTTTGCTGACAGTAGAAGCCCAAGTCCTTCGTGGGGACTGGGTGGGTTTTGCAGAAACCAACCAACCCTTGCTAGGGGTGGGGTGCATGTCCGACTGGAGAGACTTCAGGAGCAACCGATAGGGCCCAAAGCAGAATCCTTTGCAGTCCTATTCCAACCTGCCTTCCCCCCAGCTTCCCCAACACAGAATCGGCAGACCAGAGAGAGGGGGAACCTTTGCTCATCCAGTACGGTGGGCAGAGGAAGGACAGTATCTGGCACAGGGCAGGATTCATGTTCCCTGTCATCCCTGCCCCCGAACATGTCGCCGGTGGGCATCACCAACACCCACACTCGGGACACCCTGCAGGGAGAGGGTCCACTCACCATGATGACCCTGCCGCAGGCTTTGTTCACTCTCCCTCCCCCGACCCCATCCCCAGGAGCAGACCACACCTGGCGTCCACGGAGACAGTGTAATGGAGACGGCTGCGAAGTAAACCAGTCTGTAAGAAGAGGACAGCGTGCTGTGAGCATATCCTTAGAAATACACCTGCTCGCTGACCAGGCTGTTGGAGCCAGCAGGTCAGCACGCTTTGCACTCCGCAGGCCAGCTGGGTGCGGAGCCCCGGCCTCTGGAATTGGAGCCCCAGGGCCACAGCAGGAGAGGGATGAGCTTATGCAGCGCTCCATCACTCGCGTCCCCAGGGGGATGGCCTTGCCAGTGGAGCACCATGTCCAGGAGAGCAAGGCACCTCTCCAGCCTGCGCTGGGGTGGGCGGGGCCTGGCCCGCCCCCAGGTGGACACGACTCTGTCCCGCTCTGTTGATGCTCCTCTCCTAGATATGTTCACACGCTCGTCAGCCATCTCGCAATCTGGTGGCCCTGCGAGGCCGCCCGTGTGTTTCTGTGAGCATGCCAGTCTCTGTTCCATTTTCTGGCCTGGAATTGGTAATCCCACCCTCAGAGAACAGGCAAGCACCTCTATTCCCCAGCTCATGGGGGGCGGGTGTGCACAGGCGGCCCAGGCACTGCTGGCTTCCGATGGGGAAGCGGGCCCTGCCACCCGCGGCTCTGATTGCTTTCCTGCCCTGTCACTGACCTGGGGGCTGGGGCAGCACAGCAGGATGAAGGCCCCGGGCACCGCCCTCTCTGCAGGCAGAAGCAGCGTTGACAGTCCCCTCCGCCCCACCAACCCTCAGCATCCCTGCGGTAACTTCTGCTGCAGTGAAAAAGCACAACGAAGTGACGCTGCCAGCAGAGCTCTCTGGGACGCTGGATTCATTTAAACTTATTTCACATTATGGTCCAGGTGAAGACTTCTCTCCCCTATCTTTGCAAAATCTGGACAAACATACAGCAGACGTGGGGGGGAGGGGTCGAGGATTTGAAGCATTGGCTTAACGACTGAATCATGATTATATAAGTCATCGTTCTGTGTCACAAGCGACAAAAACCCAGCTCACGCAACTGAAGCATTGAGAGGTGGCTCCCGGCTTCAGGTGTGGCTGGATCCAGAGCCTCAGGTGACGCCATCAGCCTTCTTTCTCTCTGAGTTCTGCTTCCTCTCTGCGAGCTCCCTCTCAGGGAGGCTCTCCCCTGGGCGCTCCCGCCTACATGCCGCCAGCTTAGCACGCTCAGCTAAAAGAAAGCTTCCCTGACAGTCCAGCTGGGGTTCCCACATTTAGCAAATATGCGGGACACACTTGTACTAAAAGAGATCTGGAATTCGAATCTGACTAAGCATCCTGCATTTTATCGGACAACCCTCAGCCGGGCACAGGTCCTAAGGCTGAATCTAGGCAATTTGGATCGCACACCATCACGGACCCAGTTGGGAGGATGGGCTATGCCCCTGACAGGCCAGGGTCCCCACCTATCTCCAGAAAGGGGGGTCACAGTCAGCCGCCTAGTATGCATGCCCTGGCAGAGGACGATGGGGTCCCTTTCACAACAGTTGTGATGCCGGCCCCCGAAGAAGGGGAATTGGCCCGGCGCAGGCAACTACAACAGAGGGCCACACAGTGAGCCTGCCAGTCTCAAACAACAGTGAAGATCGTAAAACCCCATAGTGGTCGTAGAGCACATAATAATTCACGAAGCATCTTCACACCCTTCCTTCCTCATCACCTCCACAGCTCCTGGTTGGCAGAGCAGATATTACGATCACTCCCTGGATTATTTTGCTCAGGCTGCCATAACAAAAACCACCCACAAGGGGTGGAGGTGCTTAAACAATAGGCATCTTTTTTCTGACTACAGTTCTCGAGGCTGGAAGTCCAAGATCAAGGTGTCAGCGCTGTTAGTTTCTTCCTAGGCCCCTCTCTTTGGTTTGCAGATGGATGTCTCCTTGCCGTGTCCTCACATGGTCTTTCTTCTGTTCATGTCTGTGTCCAAATCTTCTGTTCTTATAAAGACACCAGTCATACTGGATTAAGGTTTACCCTAGTGACCTCATGTTAACCTAGTTACCTCTTTTAAGACCCTATCACCAAATATAGTTACGTTCTGAAGTGCTGGGGTTAGGACTTCAGCATACGGATTGACAAGGGGACAAAATTCAGCAGGCAACACTCTTTCCCTCCCTCCCTCCTCCCTCCCTCCCTCCCTCCCTCCTCCCTCCCTCCCTTCCTCCCTTCCTCATTTCCTTCCTTCCTTCCTTCCTTCCTGGACAGTGCGAGCGGTCTCCGGCTGTCCCCAGGCGCGGGGCTCATTTCCTGGTGGAACCCGATAAGCAGCCTGGTCCAGCTGCCAGCAGGGGCAGCCCCTGCCGTGCCCGCCCGCCCTGTGCGCAGCCCGCCCGCCCCGCGGTGGCCACTGTGCAGACAGGCGCCCGCCTGCGGCCGCAGGGCACGCTCCCGTCCTGCAGAGCCCACAGCAAGCTTGTCTCCGCGGTCCCCACCCGTCCCGCAGGGCCAGGCGCCCAGCCGGTGGTGCTGTTGAAATAAGCGTTCCTTGAAAGGAATGAAAACCGCGAGAAAACATTTCTGAAGAGTTTCGGGAGATTAGTGCAAAGAAGAGGAGGACCCGATCCGAAGTGGTAAAAACGCTAGAACAGCAAAAATGATCAGGCCCATGGATATGTAAATGAGCCCGGGGAAGAACTAATCAGAAGGGTAAATTACAAAACAGAAAAAGATGAAAGCAAGAGAAGAACAGTGAATACTTCAGTGTTTTTGGTTCATAAGAAATTCATGAGCAACGCACGTGAAAATGTTGTTGGTTTTGGTGGTGGGGAAGAATTGTAAATATGTATACTATGTAAATACCCTTTATAATAAAAACCCATGAAGATGAACGAGCCTGACTGCAGAAAAGCTGTGAACTGTGTAAGATGCTAATATAGCTGTCGCCCCTGTAGGAAATTACCATAATGCTTAGAGGGATTTGAAAGTTCCTGAGCTTTGAAAAGAAATGCATAAAAACTAATCAGAAAACACACCGAATACCCACTCATCTGTCTCACCCTCTTTCCTTTTTTTCTTCCTTCCTTCCCTCCCTCTTCTTTCTTTCTTTCTCTCTTTCTTTCTCTTTCTTTCCTTCCCTCTTTCCTGTTTTCTTCTCTCCCCCCCTCCCCACCCCCTCTCTCGGCTTTAGTGAAAACAAACATTGGCGTTGGACCTCTGTGGGGTCAAATGCGACCTCTGTGGGGTCAAATGCGACTTCCCTCCAACACCGATGACCTGCGGGGCCTGGGCAGGTCGTCCAGTCCCAGGGGGGTCACTTTGGCCTTCGGTGGTGGGAACAGCGACACCCCACCCCCGCCGCGTTTTGGGGCAGAGCGAGCGGGGGAACGCAGTGCGGCTCCAGCAGGGCTACGGCCCAGCCAGACGCGCGCCCGCGGGCGTGTCGGGGACGAGCGAGGGCGGAGCGGGCGTCGGGCGGAAGGAAGGGTCCACGGGACTGGACTCCGACCGCCCCGCCCCGCACTCGCCGAGCCCATGGCCCTCGCCGAGCCCATGGCCCCCGCCGCGGGTCGCTGGGCGCCGGCCCTGTGGAGGGCGTGCAATGGGCTGATGGCCGCCTTCTTCGCGCTGGCGGCAGTGGTGCAGGTCAGCGGCCCGGCCCCGGAGGCGGGCGGTGGGAAAGGGGCCCGCGGGAACCACTCGCGCCCGGCCCCCAGCTCCGCTCCCGGACCGGCGCGCAGTGCAGACCCGCGAGCCGGCAGGGTCGCAGAGGCGGGGAGTGTAGGTGGAGGGCAGGGTCTGGATGGTGCTTCTGGAACCCCGACCTGCTCCCCACCTGGGACACCGGTGTGTTCCTAGGGCCGCCACAACCCTCTCTTTGGTTTAAAGGCTGGAAGGACCTGGGTCAGAGTGTGTCACTTGGAAAGGGACGGGAGCAGAAGCAGCCCGGGCACCTTTCTTGATATTCTGCTCGCGGATGAGACTAAACGCAGTTCGGGGTCTAGGACAGGAATCAGAACAAAACGTTTTAGAGCACAATTAGGCTTTCACCTCCGCGTTCGGCCACCTTCCCGGTACCTCTCCTCATTCCCTGAGACCGGAATGCCCTAACAACACTCATTCCAGGTTTGGCTCACCCTTTTCAGAGTTCCTTGCAGTTCTTTACAAAAATGTGTGGGCTGCATGTTCAAACCATCTGCTATGTTCAGTCAGAAACCCCTTTTCCCATCACGATCTGCTAGACTATGTCTCATTCCTGCTTCATATCCCCAGTGTCTACGGGTGGCTTGTTGCAGCGCCTGGCCTGTAACAAAAGACTGGGACGAATCAAAGAGCAGACCCAATGGGGGAATGGAACCTGGCAGTGCGTCTGCTAACACCTGATGTTTTCACATTGCAGGTAAATGATCCCGATGCAGGACTCTGGATGGTGAGTATGAGCTGCTCTCCTCTGTCTGAAAGAAATGTGGGCAGCACCAAACACAGCGTTATCTACTTGCTACCACCGCCTGCACTTGGTGTACTTACAGACAGAAATCTAATCCTTTTTATGGTCTTTTCCCTAAATTACTACAGGGGAGTGGGTCAGAGCGATACGGTACTGTGTGTGTGTTAATTCAGAATTTTCCAGAGACATAGGCGTCTTTCAGCAGCATTCCCCTTGAATAAATGGTCCAACTGCGGGTACTTTTTTGAAGACACAGAGTAGAACTCCCAAGGTCCCCATGCATGAGTCTCTACCCAGACACGCCAGCAAACACCTGGCCAGAAAAGGCAGGCTTACGGTTTGTGGCTCTGCTTATTCAGTGAGCTACATTTATAGAAAGTAACTAAAGCCCATGAAACCTACAGTACACATCAAACCAGTGCTCTAATTAAACCATTTGAGGGGACCATGCTATACATTTTCTGAAATATCTGGGTTTTGCCCAGTTTCTTTCACTACAGATACACAACACTGTACAGTATCACTGATAAACTTTGGAATAATGTCTACCATGTACAGATGCAACAAGTGAAAGCATTTGGAATTATAATGCAATATTCTAGTCATTTTTTTAAGTGTAGTAGAACTACAGTCTCATATTGTCCAGAGTCACGTCCCTGAATCAAATAAAATCGCCTCTTGCTCAGCACTCTAGCTCGTATCCTGAGATCAAATACTACTTCCCTGCAGACAAGTCTCAGATATACAGCTCAATGCTGAACTCACCAAGGACTGCGAGGTAGACCCGCCTGTGTGTCACCCCAGTTCCCAAGTACACCCAAGGTCCTGCGCGGCCTCTTTCCCTCCAGAACCCACTCCGCCTGTCGTCAGCAGGATGGTTCTCTGAGTCAGCCTTGCTCAAAACCCCAGTCATCTCTAGCATCTCTCTCTTCCTTACCACTGTCTTTGAGATCCTGTAAAAAAAAAATAGTACCCGAACAACCACCCCAAAAAACCCAATGTAGGTCTAATTGCTTATTGCTTATCCATACAGTACCTTGTACCTATTACCTCTCACTTCATGCTTAGAGGACACAATATGAATAGTAAACCCCATGTCCCTCATCCCCAGTTTAACTCTCCATTACCTCCCACAAGGACCCTTGTGACAGCTTCCTAACTCTTCTAGCTGCCTCTCATCTCTTCCACTGAGAACACTTCCTACATAGAACGTTCGTCATCTCTCAAGATGTCTAAATTGAAACACTCCAACTTGGCATTCGAGGCCCACCGCAATATGGCCCCAGCCCAGCTTTTCAGCGTGGTCTTGGAAGGCCAGTCCATCTATGAAAGTTACTGGGCCTTGCCCCTAGAATTCCTGTGTCATACTCTACTCAAGCTTCAAGGTCTAACTCAAATGTTATCTCATCCACAAAATTCTCTGCCTCTTTCCTGTAGGCTCCAACCACCCGTCCTTTGAGCCTTTAATATGGCACTAATGCATTTTTCTTTGCATTAGAGTTGACTCTACATTCCAGCTCCCAGGGGGACAGGGGCCAATACCTTCTTGGTTCTCAGGCAGCCTAACGTAGTGCCTTCCCTTACCGACTCTTGAACAGAAAGAATGAATGAATGCACTGGTCCTTGGAGGCTTGTCCTGCACCTCACTCATGTCTGAGTTCCCTACTTCATCTTACTCAGGAAGCATACTTGTATCAAGATGCATGCAGGAACAAACAATAGAAAATCTGACTAGCAGGTTGTAAAAATACAGATTATCTCAACAAGAAGTTCAGAGGCTTCATCTTCAATGGCGTCGCCAAGGGCCTATCTTTCTGGCCTCCTTCTCTCATGTTTACAGCCCGGCTGCTGCTGCTGCCAACGTCTCATCCCCAGACAAAAGCATCCCATGTAAGAAGAAACAAGGCAAGAGCAAAATGGGTTTTTCTCCTCTGCTTTCTCCCCTTTTATCAGGGAAGAACCGTTTCCCAAGAAGCACTTCAAGCCGGCTATGTAGTTTGTACACACAAATGGGCTTATGGGCTGGGATCCATTCTGTTTAGTCAGCACCCGTGCATGTTGGTTGTTAAGTACTTTGAGTATCAGCTTTGCCCCTAGAACACTTTACATTTCATTGCCGAAGTGTGATCATCCCTTGTTGCTAAACGAGGCTGGAAAAACAAACTGGCTTTTCAGTTTATACAGTGGCAAGGAGACAAGACAAAACAGTAGTATTTGGAATGACTGCCTTGGGACTCAATGATTATGTGCTGAATTAAACTAAATATTGTAAATAAATATTATGATACCCTTAGTTTAAAAAGTCCACCAAGAGAAAGACAAAGGACTATCAAAATGGGTTCTACCGAGTTCATTATTATTTTACTGTGCATTGTTCTTGTTTTACTAAAAACAATTATTTTCCATCTCTCTGCCCTCAAAAATTCTCATTCAAGGCAGAGAAAAGAATTTAAATCAGGATTAACATGGCATGGTTGCCATGAAAACCATTACTTAGTGTTAAGGGCATTTTTGTTTAAATGTTTACAATATACTGAAATAAGGTCTTAGATCCTTTAATCCATGGTCTCTGTGTGTATAACTTCTGTCCCTCTCCCTCCCTCTCAGTCCCTAAGTCAGGGAGCTTTTCCCCGCCCAGGATATGGAGGGGGAACTACCTCCTCACTACTCTAAGTGGGGTCCTTGGAACAGCAGCAGCCTCCCCTGGGAGCTTATTAGAAAAGCAGTCTCAGGCCCTACCCCAGAACTCTGGAATCAGAATGCATTCTAGTAAGATCTCCAGGCAGTTCATATGCACGGTGAAGGAGGGGAAGCACTCGTCTAACCCGCACTGGCATGGCTGAGAGTCGACCTGCCTTGCGGATGTCCTACTGGCCAACATACCAGTAATCATGAGGGAGGGAGTGGGAAGTCTAAACAGAATCTGAATAATCCAGACTCCAGGGCCCCAGGGCCAAGACAGCAACTCCCTTAAAGTGTACGGCTTTGACAACTTTCAAATAAAACTTTTCTGACATGGGACCACAATTAATGTGGTTATGCAAGTGCATTTCTGGTAGGTATAAACCTACCGTCTCCTTGCTTGACCTCTTTCCAAAACACACATGCAGCAATGGCAGGTGAGGCTGGAGTCTGCTGTGAATGAGGCTTGAAAATAGGGCCTCTTCCGGGCCAGCCTTCCAAACTCCAAACCAACTTACAACGGTTTCCCAGGTGAAGAGCCCGGTCTTCTTCTTGAGCACCTCTGATCCGCAGTCAGCAAACTCTGCGGTCTCACTTGCGGAGATGGGATACTGGGCTGGGAGGCGCGCGGTGCCAGACCCAGCAGGGCTGCCCAGCGGGCTGTGGCTACCCCCGCCCTGCTTTGCAAAGAGCATTTTCTTTCATGCAAGTGGGGAAAGGCCATTTGCGCATGAATGTTGCTTGGGAGAGATGAGGTCAGTGTGTCTTGAGGCCCAAACTCTGCTGACTGCTAGAGCTCAGAGAGACATGAGCCTTTCCTGGGACAGCCTACAGTCTAGGAGGAAGGCAGGTGAAATGACAACTTGATATGGTTAGGTGCCATACAACCAGAGATTACCACTTCCTCAGCTGTTCCCGAACCCTAAAGTAGATCGTGGAGTGCAATGGCCTCCGATGTCGCCTTTCCTTCCTTCCTCGATCTTTCTGAACATCTCCTATGTTGCACGTACTTCTTAACCCCCGCAACTTCCTCCCTTTTTGCCAACAGGCTGTGTATATGATTCCTGCCGGGCTGACCTTGCTCGTTGGACTTGATCCTCTTGTCACAGGTAGGAACGTTGGATTCTGAGTGGAGATAAAAAATGCTTATGAATGAGTGAATGGCTGTAAAACAGAGGGTTTATCATATATTTATTTTGTAGCCTGCTTCTTGGACTCCATACTTACATATGTATCCCAGGCGAGTATGTGTGTAAAAAATTCACACAAAATAGCTGGTCTGTATTGCCCGTAGGATACCTGCCTCAATTATGGGTAAATGTAGCTGCTTTGCCTTTTATGACCCTAAAAGCTCTCAGCAAACCTTTAGTTGGGCAGTTATATACTATAAAACAGTGCCGTAGGAAAAAAACACATTTTACAGTATTTACTAACATTTTCTTATTAATGGGGAATATTAGTCCTGCAAGTTATTCTTCATTCTCTTAAAAGCAGCTTCTACTAGTAGGGCTTCAAAGTTCTCAAGGTCTTAGAATAAAGACTGGTTCCCACCTGGGAGGGGCAACTCCTGTCCGCTTGGTGCTTGGGCTCCTTGTTTGGCCCCTAGAACTCTGTCTGCATCTTCAAAGTGTCTAAGTTGGGGCTCCATTCATTGCAAGCAAGGAAAAAAACTCAGATGGTCTCTAAGCTAAAAAGTAGATGTAATGGGACACCTGGCTGGAGAGGCGAGGGGGGCGCTGGCGTCGGGCCCTGCTGGGCTGGGACTTAAACCTCCCTGTGCATTCAGGTCCACCGTGGACCGCAGGCTTCAGTCCTGGGCTCCCCGAGGTCGTCTTGCAGCTCCGTTCGCGTCTTCACCACAGAATATAGAATCCACGATATCTCCACCAAAGTCCCAAGAATTGAGCCATTGGCCCTGATTTGTCATCTCTTCATCCTGAGCTAAACTGCTGTCACGAACAGATGAAATGCATTGGGTGACCCAGCTTAGATCCATGTGACCGGTGTGTGGGAGGGGTGGATTCCCAGAGAAAACAAGGGTAGTCTCAAAAACAATAAATGTCCACTTAAATTTATAATTACTGCCTTAACATCTGTGACGTCCCTCAAAACAAGACAAAGCCCAGACTGTTCTGAATGCTTTGTCTGAAAAGTCCGTACAAGATCGTTTTCCTCTGGGATGTGATTCTGTGATTTCCATTTTTAGGTAACTTGATTTGGAAGAGTGTCTCTGCGATACACATCTTCCTCTGCACGGCGTGGGCTGTCCGCTTGACACACTACCTGGTGCTTCATACGCAGTGGAACCTCCTCCATGAGGAGGAAGGCAGGTGGGCACTGACGGGCTCTCCGCAGGGGTGGGAAGAACCGGAAATCGGCTCCTTTCCAGCATCTCATCTGTGCGCAGGGACTTAGTATCTCCAACTGCGCCATGAAAGGCAGGGAAGGTGTTACCTTTTTTACAAACTGAACCTGAGAAATGATGGAACCACGGCCACTTCTCTGGGCAGCCATCGCGTCCTATGTTAGATAGCCATCAGGCAGTGGGTCCTTGTGAGCAAGGATACTGTGCATGAACAGTCCCGTCTAACACAGTGAAAACTCCGTCAGCACTGATTCAGTTCTGCCTCAAGCCAAAATCTGACCTACAAGTGTGATCAGCCACCTCAGGGGTCAATTTCCCTTTGTCATAGCCATTCATTCTTACCGGCTCTTCCTTTGCTTCCTCCCACCTGTCTCACTAGGAGCCCAACTGCTTTCCTTTCCATCCCATTGCTAGCATTTGCCAATACGAAGATTTAAAGACCTGTAAGTTAAGCGTCACTGCTGAGGCGCTGCTACAGTGTAGGATCAGGTTGGACCAGTCAGTGGGGGTGTAAAGCCAACAGCTTGAATCACCTCCACCGACTTGAAGCCTACAAGCCATGGTGAACCCAAAGTGGGGCTTCCAGGGGTACTGTGATCAAATACAGTTGTCTTCTACCTTATGTAAATGATGAGTGCTTTTAACACATTTCTAGCATGAACCCAGCCCAAAATCATTAGTCTGGCTCACACAGCAAATCATTTCTCTCCGCAAAGCTGTGACCCAGTCTTCGCAGCATGTGCTCAAATTATTACTCAACACCTGAAACAATGTAAAAAAGTGTGCTTGATCAAATTGAAGTTGTATTCTTGGTTGCAGTATTCCACCCAGTGACATGAAATGATTTAGCTGTTTTTGTTTTATTGGTTTCTTACTCATTTCTAAGTTGGGGTCAGTCATGGAGTTGTGTATTTGCTTCGTAAGGCGGTATTTGTTTTTATGTAGGGATTGTTAACTATCTGTGGAAAGTAAATTATGAATCCGGCCAGACTTGAAAATATCCTAGGGATGCTATGTATCTTGAGGGAAGCCATCCAACCATCAGCAGAACCAAGCGTAATGGAGATAGTGGGATGACGTGGCTCTCATTGGCCGCCGCTTCAGATGTACGCACTGCCTGCTATTTTACAGGGAGCTGTTTGGCCTGGTGATTATCACAGCGTGGATGAGCCTGTGCCACCATTCATCAAAGTAAGTTTTCAAATCGGATGTGTTCAAGGTTGATCAGGATCAGACCAGGTAGGTTAAATGAGCTTTTTGAAACACAAATAAGAACAGGAATCTTTTGAAATATTTCTAAGGAAAGTTCATAGTAGTTGACTCAGTATCTCATGATCATTAATACTTTCATGAATACTATGGTTCCCCACACGGCCAGGAGTAATCACAGGGTGTTGCCCGTGGAAAGGGTGTTCTTCAGGGAGAAGGAAAATGATCTCAGAAAGAACCTTGGAGATTGAGGGAAGAATAAAGAGCAAATTTTTTTTTAAGTGTGAATACATATAAGGAATATTAATGTTATAAACAATAACGATGTTTTGTGGGGCTTAAACATACAGGGGAAAAAATACATGACAGGAGTAGCATGTAAGTCGGAAGGTACAGTGTTCTAAGATCCTTAAATTGTCTGGGAAGAAGTAAAAGTAGCAATTTATATTTGACTTTGGTAGGTCACAGATTCATGTGGTAATCCTCAGGGTAAACACTAAAAAAGAAGAATGAGTACAGGCAGCAGGAAAAGAGAAGAGAAAAAGAACAGATTAGGAAAAATAGGAAGCAGATGTTAGGAAAATAAACCCATGTATGTGAGAAATTACATTAAATGTAAATGTTCCAAATATTACAATTGAGTCAGAGATTTTCAATGTGGATAAAAATATTAAAAACCCACTAAACAAATGCTTACAAAAGATAACCCTTAATTATATAGATACAGAAAGTCAAAAGATAGAAAAACTACACTTTACAAATACTAACTAAATGAAAGTTAGCATAGCAATTTTTAATTTAAAAAAATATAGACTTTAAGACCAACATTACAGAGAAAGGACATTTTGTGATTATTTTAAATTTTTTATTTTAAAATATTCAGACATACAAAAGCAGAGACTAATACAATGAATGAGACATACCCATCACCTAGCTTAAACAGTATTTGTCCAGTCGTTTAATCTGTATCACTGTCTTTGCCACACTTATTTTGAAATAAATTCCAGATATGTTTTATGTGTAAATATTTCAGTATGTATCCTTAAAAAAAAAACTGCTTTACCATCATCACACACAGAAAATAAAAGAATTCCAAAAAATTGAGTTTTCCAGTCAATGATTATCTTTCCCAAGTTGTTTCTCTGTGTTTATTTCCAATAAACTGGTGGTTAGATCCATACAAAATTACTTCATCGGTGGTATTTATGTACTTCCATCATAATATACATAATGCCCGGCTGTTTCTTCATAATGTTAGTCTTTGATGATCATTGCCTAAGTCCATTAATTCATTTGCGTTTCAAAACGGTGCTATTCTAATTATACCATTCCTTATTAGCTGGAAACCTTCTATAAAGGGAAACTTCCACTTAACAGTTCTTTAAGATACAGATCATAAGAGGAAAAGGAAAAATAGAGTTGGTTCTTAATTTTCCAAGTTTTCAAAATAATGAGTCTTTCGTGCCTGGGAATCTTCCAAAAGTGAGTCTTGTTTATGTTGTGTGAGCAGGATCATTGCGAAGTCGTGGATTTCAACAGAGCTGATCTTGTTTCAGTCCCTAGACGTCGTCACCTTTGTTGATGCTGCCGCTGCCTGTCCTCCCCAGTGGCATTCCTTCTGGTTTGCATCCTGAATTTTTTTCTTCCATAACCCCAGTTGTCTTCTATTGCTTTCTGGTATGACCAAATGTTCCAAGATAATGTCGTACATGTAACACCCCAGACCCGGAATCAACCACTTGTCCAAGCAGCCCTGGTTACTTCTGGAGGGTAACGGTATTTAAAGGTCACAATCTAGGCACGAGCAGCACGCGCTGCTGCTGGATTGGTCGTTGGTTCTTTTCAGTGAACAGAGCTAGGAAATTCACATACGTGTGCAATATGTGTATATATAACATATAGAAAGATAATTTTACACGTGTACTTAAAAATAAAATGAGTTCATATTGATCCTAGCAATTCAAATGGAAGGACACAGATTTTCATGTAACCTTATCAGCAATCTTTTATTTCCTTTTAATCATCTCTAAAAATCTCTAATCATCTTTAATCATCTTTAAAAATCTCTAATGCCAGCGCCCTTAACATAACTCATTTGACTTACCCCACAGTACACGCACAGTCTCAGAAAAGCAGTGATTACCGGAAACAGATTGCTGGGGGGTTCGTTTGTCGTCGTTGTTAGGCAGCACTCCTCTAAGGCAGGGTTCGGCACCGCCTGGGCCCTGCCCTCTGCCCACCCACACCCGAAGCCAAAAAGGGTGGGGACCCTGCTCTAAGGGATATACATTCAAATTACTTGGGATCATGAGCCTGTGTGCCAACCAGTGAATACAACTACGTTTATTTTACTTTCATTTCCAAGGATAACTTTATTAAAATGTATTGTCTTATAATTATGTAAAATAGCTACCTGGTCCCAAAGTCAAATCTCCAAAACATATTCAAAGAACTCTAGCTTCTTGATCTCCCAACCCTACACTCTCCCTTTTACAGGTAAAACTTTTTTCAATTTTATGGTTTATCTTCCTACGGTTTCTTAATGGAGCAAATATGTGCATTTATTTGTACTCCTGCTTATCTTAAGTAAGTGGAGGCATAGTATACACAGTTGTCTTCTCTTTGATTTTTCCCTGACTACATCCCAGTGATCATTCTGTTGTATATAAAGACTTCCCTTATTCTGCTGATAGGTCTACAGTGTATCAGTCCTCTGTTCAGATTATAGCCAATCTTTTGCTATAATACCAACAGTATATTGTCAAAATTTTGAATTTTTACTAATCAGTTAAGAAATGGGTAGTTTTAATTTGCATTTTTCCTATTAGGATCAAAGGTGAGCATATTTTCATATCATTAAGAGTCATTTGCAATTCTTTTTTCTATAAAATATTGGTTCATCTCTGAGATACAGGTTTTACCTGTTTTTAAGGCTGTTAGTCTTCTCTTTTTAGAATCTCTTTATATACTATGACTATTAACCCTTTGTGACATAAGCTGAAAAAATTTTTTTTGCAGTTTCTTATTGTCATTTTACTTTGCTTATGAAAAGTATACTTTGCCATGAAAATGTTTTGTTTTTAATGTAACCAAATCTATCAGTCCTTTCCCTTACTGCTTCTGGATTTGGAGTCCTAGGAAATCTTTCCTCTCAGCATTTAAAGAAAAGTAAGTTTTCTTCTAATACATGTATTTACATTTAAATTTTTGATTTAGTTAGAATTTATCCCAGTGTGACAGTATAAAGAATTGATCCAAAATTACCTTTTTTCCTTTCTGCTACACTGTAATCTCAACACCACTTGTAAAAACTGGATTTAAGATGCCAAAGAAAGACACCTTTTAATGACTAAGGATTCATTAAATCAGGAAGGTATTATAAACCATTATATCAGATATAATAACAATTCTAAATTTGTATACAACAACATAGCCTCAAAATAGATAAAACAAAACTAAAGTTGGATAATCTACAGCTATCTTGGGAGACTTTATCAGACTTCTTCCAGACACTAACAGTCAAAGAAAACCAACCAACCAACCCAGGAGAGATGCAGCTGATCTGTGCTACCAGGCACATGCGAACACTGGCACCAGGAGCGGTGGAGCACACGTTCTTGTCAAGCACACGGTGCAGACCTGCAAAAAGACTACGGTGGGCCATGAAATAAGACCCCCAAAATTTCAGAGAATATCCTTTCACCACAGTGCAATTAAGCTAGAAATACTTGACAAAAATAATTAGACAATCATTTATGTCTGGAAATCAGGAAATATACTTCCAAATAATATCTGGGTAGAACAAATCACATGGATTTTAGAAAATATTTTGAATGCAATGATAGGAATACTACATATTACATTTTGTGGAATGTAGCTAAAATTATGCTTAGAGGGAAAAGTATAGCCTTCAATATGTGTATTAAAAAAAACACACAAGGGTGAAAATTAATGAGCTAATCTTCCAAGAATTTAGGAATTCTCCAATTCAGGAAGTCAGGAAAGTACATCAAATTAAACCCAAAGAAACAAGAAGAAAGTAAACATAAACATAGAAACCAATGAAATGAAAAGTCACCATAAAAAAAAAATAGAAGACTGAGTAGGTCAGGTATTCATTCTCTGAAATGATTTATAATACTGCTAGCCTGGGTAAGACTAAAGAGGGAAAATAATAAGAGTGAGAGCAAAGAAGAGGAGGTACAAAGAGCCAATATCAGGTATGCAAAACATCGTTATTATCTAGTAGATATTGCAAAAATCATTAAGACACTATGAATAACATTTTGCCAGCAAATTTGAAAATGCAGACATAAATGAACAAATTCATTAAAAAATACAATTTATCAAAACTGAAACAGGAAATACTCAGAACAATCCCATAAATATTAAAGAAATTGAGTCCATAATTTAAGTTTTTCCTAAAAAACTCTAAACCAAATGGTATAATTGGAGAATTCTACCTTATATTTAAGGGGGAAAAAAATGCCAGACTTCAACAAACTCTTCCAGAGAATGAAAAAAGAACAAACACTTTCCAATTCATTTTATTAGGGCAGAATATTCTTGATACCAAAACTTGACAAGATCATTACAGGAGGAAAAAAAAAAAAGGAAATTACATGACAATCTCACTTATGACCACAGATGGAAAAATGCCTTTATTCTAGGAATACAACCAGTTTAATGTTCAAAAAGCAACCAATGTTTTCTACTACAGTAACAGAATGAAAGAAGAAATCAAACTATCTTCTCACTGTATACAAAAAGAGCATCTGATAAAATTCGACATCCACTCATGACAAAAGCTCACAGAACAGAGGTGTGCACGGGAACGCAGCCAGATGAGGGCATCTATGCCAAAGCATGATGCTCCCCAGTGCGCAGGAGAGGATTTCCCTGAGGTCAGGAACGAGATGAGGTTGGTCACTACTGACATTTCTACTCAACGCTGTCCTAGTTACTGTCCTCACCATACAAGAAGGCAAGAAAAAGGAATAAAAGGCCCAAAGGTTGAAGAGGAAAAATTAAATTTTCACTATTCATGGGTGATATGATTATAAAGAAAAGCAAAAAGGATCTAAAAAGTTTTTTGAATAAGTGAGATTAGCATGACTGCTGGATACTAGGTCAATATACTAAAATCCACTACATTCTTATGAGCAAGTAATAGAAAATAACAACCAAAAGTTATGATTTATAGTAACATTAAAAAAAATCAACTCCCTAGGAATAAATCTAGCAGAGACATGCAAAATATCTATATTCAAAACTGTAAAATATTATGGGAGAAATTAAAGACCTAAATAATTTTTCTGTGGCAGTATAGGCTAAACATATTATTGGCAAAAGGATAAATTAGTGAAACAAAATAGAATTTAGAAACAGATCCATCCATCCATCCAGAGACGTATGTCATAGCGGCACCGCAGGGCAGCAAAGAAAGGCAGTCTTTAATAAGTAATGCTGAAGCATTTGGATATCCATGTGGGGAAAAAGCCAAACCACCCCTACCTTACAACTTTCAGAAAAATTAATTCCAGGTGGGTTACAGATCTAATGTGAAAGCAAAAAGTAAAACTTTTAGAGAAGGTAAGATTTTTGAAGACCTTCGGGAGGGGAAATGTGTCATACAAGACTCTCAAATCATTATGAAAAGATAAATTTTAACACTGCTTAATCAGTCAATGACTTCAGTTCCTCAAAAGACATGACTGAGTGGAAAAAGCTATTTGCAACACATATAAACAAAAAGGATTTGCCTTTAGAATACATAAAGAATTCATAAGATCAATGTTATATTTCAATAAAAAATGTTTTTAAAAACGGATCATACCAAAAAATGTTTTACCAAATTCTATCTTTACACTTGTTTCGAAAGCAATCTGTAATTTTAACTGGGTTTTTATGTATAATAATTTCTGTCTCTACAGGAACCCGGGGGGTGGAAGAATCCGGCTGGCCGTGGCCACTGCCGTCGCCCTCCTCCCCGCCGCGGCCTGGGCCTACGTGTACATTAACACAGAGCTGCGGTCCTCCTGGCCAGCCCACTGCAGGACAGTCATTTGAATGAAGAATCCTGTTCTTAAAATGAAAATTTTCAGTTTTATAAACATGGATTATTTTCTCAATCCTAAGAACTGTTTGAGGCTGACGACAACACATCGATCGGGCTGGGTGGGGCTAGTAAGAGACGGGGTCTGACATTCCATTGGGTCCAAGGGAAGCAGAAAAGGCAGTCAGAACAGAGCTAAGAAACAGGGATTCTAACTCAGCTTCCTCACTGTCTGTGTGACTTGGGCAAATATAAAAGTCTCCTGGTGGGTATTTCTTTCTCGATAAAACAGGATCAATACTATTTATATAGTTGCAAGGATTAAACCAATAAAATAAGAGCACTGTGAAAACGTAAAGTGCTTACAAAGGGCTGCACATAATTAAAACAGAGGGAAGCTGGGTTTGCTTAGTTATGATAGAAATGGAGGCTCCTTCCATTTAACGGGTACAGTGCCATGAACTAAATGAGGACTCCAGATGAACTGGCAAGCATATCTTAAAAAGAAAGTTATATAAAATAAAAAAAAACTGGAAACCAAAAGGACAACAGGGAGTATTAATTACATTGTAAATGAAAAATAAGACCAAAATCTACACACATTTTTTAAAACTGCAAATTTTTTTCAACTGATTTTATATCTAAATACAGATCAAGTGCTTCCAATGAAGTTAGTGCCCAAATGGAAAAGATCTAAGTATAAAATATACACTAGATTTTAAAGACATCGTATTAAAAATGTAAAATTTTTTGATTACATGTTGAAATATTTTAGATATACTGGGGTAAATAAATTATTAAAATTCATTTTATCTGCTTGTTTACTTTTTAAACACAACTGCTAAAATATTTAACCCCCCCCCTCCGGGGGCACGCGTTGTATTTCTGCGCATCAGCGCTGCCGAGTGCAGATGGGGGGCCGCGCTTGCGCACAGGCTGCCCTCCAGCTTGGCGGCCAAGGCCCTGCTTCGCGAGACCTGGGAACTGTTTCACCAAAAAGCGTGAGCACCAGTCGTATGTCAGGAGAGCGGGAGTGCGCCTGGTAGTCCGTCTCTATTAAGTGTTCTATTATAAATGTTTGTTAAAGGTATGCGTGTGTTCTGTTTGGTTTATGCAATGGCCACCGGTCAGAAATTCTTGATTTAAAATTTGGATAACATAAAATGAAAAAAAAATCTTGTTGATATGAAAGCAATTGAAGTGAAATTTGAGAGTCAATAAAGTATTTCAATGTTCCAGTATACACTTAGGTCGTATAGTATTTATGACTTTTATACCTTCTAGTATAACTATGAAGGTCATATATGAAGAAATGGACTTACTCGCAAATGCTACCTATATGGGACCCGCCCGTCCTCCGAGTAATGCTTGATTCTGTGCTTAAGAGATGGTAATGCTCCAATTTGAAAAAAAGAAGTACCACACTTTCATCATACCTACATCGCCCGTAACACACTGAATTCTGGAAATATATAGTTCCTTTTAAATCTCCATAGGTATGTAAAAGGAGAGTACTGCCTTTAATTGCTTTTAAACTCTACTTTTCAGATGAATTTAAGTATTATTAGTAAGTTTAGTATGTCTATTATCAAAGCCTGTCTCTCACCCCCAGTCTTTTCCTGCCATTGTCACCGTTCCACACCAGCCTCCCGTTCCCTGCGGCCTGGACTGAGACGCAACCCTGATCGCACAGCGCCCCACGCAGGCGCCCGCGGGTCCTCGCACTGGAGGACGAGATACATCCCAACTCTGGGCTGGTCATTCGAGGCTGCTCCCCACACAGCCGAAGCTTAACCTCTCCCTGCTTGCTCTTCTGGAGACCTCACAGCAGTACGTGCCGCTCCTAGATGTGGCATATCCTTCCCGGCCTCCGCCTGCGCTGTTCTGTCTACTTGAAATGCCCCTCCACACCCATTTAAACCATTTTTGTTTCAAGTCATCCCTTCAAACAAAATTAAACTTCTGCCCCACATTCCCACAGTCCTGTCTTCACACACGTACATCCAGGGATCTGTCTGTTCACAAAGTCGGCGAAGCAGGGAGTACAGTACAGCCATCGCTGAGGTAAGCCGAACGGCAGCCCTCGAGATATCCAGGCCCTCATCCCCACGGTGTATGACTGTTACCTTTTATAGCAAAATGGGCTTTGCAGACGTGATCAAGTCGAGGCTCTGAAGATGAGATGGTCCTGGATTATCTGGTGGGCCCTCAATGTAATCACAATTGTGAGACAGAGAGAGAGGAAGAGAGACACAGAGACTTGACTAGATAGAAGAGTAAAAGGCAATGTGACAACAAAGCAGAAAGAGATCTGACAGCGTGACCTTGCTGGCTGTGACAATGGAGGGAGGGAGCCATAGGCCAAGGAATGCAAGAGACGCAGCTCCAGAAGCTGGAAAAGGCAAGGAAACGGATCCGCCCCCAGGCCCCCGAGGGAGCACAGCCCTATCACCATCTTGGTCTCAGCCCAGTGACAGTAATTTCAGCCTTCTGACTCCACAACTGTAAGAGAACAAATGTGTGTTACTTAAGCCACCCAGTTTGTGGGAATTTGCCACAGCAGCCACAGAAAGCGCCCGTGCCTGTACCCCCACCACGCACACCTGTGTCGACTGGCACTGGTTTCTCTCTTGCTGGTTTTAAGCCCTGAATCAGACTTCCTCTCCACTTCAACAGGCCCCCTTGGCCGCCCAGTGCGTGTTTCTGCAAGTAAGCCTTAGCAGCTACGACAGCGGAGTTAACGTGTCCCGCTTATCTGTGAAGGGAGTCAAAGGTACATTCACTTGGCTGCTGTCCTCACGCAGCACTGGCCGGTGGCCCAGACAGGCCACGGCAGCAGGCACAGAGCTGCACTGGCACTTGCTTCTGCTTTGGTTGGAGTCACGAGAGTCACATACCTTCCCTAAAGGCCCTTTTTATAGCCTCACACGGGAGGGCACACATTCACCCGTGTGAATGGGAGCACCATTCAGTCACCTGTGAAGCAACTTGATAGCTTTGGTCTACAATATAGGAACGCAAGTCTGTAAAAGTACAACATGATGGATATTCTGAGCAAAAATATGTCCAAGGCTCATTTGCATAGCAGGGTTAAAAAAAAAGCTTTACCTGAGCTTACTTTCTTTTTTTATGAATTTTAAGTTTCATAGCTACTACATGAGCATATTTTCCTTGTACAAAGGAAAAAAATTTTTTTAAAAACTCAGGTAAGGCTACAATACAGTCTGTTTCGAGGACTCTCACCACCCTCCCCGCCCCGCCCCCCGGTCTCCTCCCTGGGTCACATTCATTCACCTTCTTTCCGATTTTCAGCGCTAGATATATGATCCAGAAATGACATTTCAGAACGCCTTGTGAGCTGACACACGCTGAAGCCAGCAGAGTAACAAGGACACTGAGGATTTAGGGGTGGGGTAGGGGAACAAAAACACAAACCAAAGCCATCCTTTTTCTATAAAGATAAAACAAATCAGACTAAAAATGGAAAAGGTTTTTCCTCTTATAATTCATGACCCTATCTGTGACGCGGCCACTCCCTCTCAGCACCATCCTGTCAGGATAGACATAAACGGTGCCGAACGCCTGGCTGTCTGGAGCGGTCTCGATGACGCCTTCCACGTTGACGTGGTGCACACCACACGGGTCCTCGGAGTAGCCACCATCGTGAGTGTGACCGGCGAAGAAACACACCACACACTCATGAGACCAAATGACTGCAAGGGCGTCCCTGAAATTCCAGGCCAGGCACACGGCGTCAGAGGCATTTGGGTAAATAGGAAGGTGGCCTGTTTGTCAAAGAGAAGAAGAGTTAGGAGCCAATTAGGATACACCCCTTCCACCAAAATAAACGGCTAAAAGCTAATACTCAGAAAAACATGTGTACTACTACCTCGTTACAGACTGAGACCAGCAAGAGTTCACACACGTGAAGAACCAGATCCTCTACAGCCATGTCTCCAGCGTGTGAAGGGTGAGACAGTCCACACGCAAGGGCAGAGAGGCCCCAGGCGAGAGAGAGCCCCGAGAGTCTCAAGATGTTCAAACATCAAGGGAGACCACGGGCGCCCTGCACGGCGCCGTCTGCAAAGGCAGCCAGAGGCAAGCCAACGCCGTGCGCGAGCCCAGGCCCGCCGACCTCCTTAGGTATACCCATGGTGTATGCACACACGGCAGACTCCTCAGGGAAAAAACACTTTAGGGACGGGCCAGTGGCTCAGATGTCATTTTTATAAATGGTCAATGTTTTATAAAAAAGTGATTAATGCCACTTTAAACACCTCCAGGAGAGCAAGGTAGCCACAGCCACTTTACGGATGAGGAGGCTGAGCTAACGTGAGAAACACTCACACTGGGCCCCACAGGTCATATGTGGAAGTGGAGCCAGAAGACTTTCAAATTCCTGATGCCAAGACACGTATGAGGCCACGTCATGGATCAGGCCACATGTGCACTCTGAAGTACGGGTACAACAGCTCCCTGGGCTTTGCTTCCTCTCATTAAATTACTTTTCTCTCTGTTACTGTTTATTTTTATTCTAAATATTTTTATGCTGCTTAGTATCTATTAGTTTGTATTACAAGTAAAAAAAAGAAAGGCGCTAACAGTACTTGCACTGTTACTTGCACGCACGCACACACTGAAGCAACGCAAGCTGCGACGAGGGCTAAGGGCGCAAAGGGGCTGTGCGGCCTCCCGGGTCTAGATACCAGAGGGGATCGTCTGCCAAGTCCTGGCTGCTCCCTTCTCACCGAGTCCAGGACAGAACCGGTCCTCTGAGCTTCCCCGCAACCTCAGGGTCTACTAACTAAGCCTCACTCTCCTCGGCCGGTTCCTCGTTTCCCCTGTATTAGAAGGGCCTGCATGCTTGGTTCTTGGGCTTCACTTCTCTGTCTACACGTGAAGACTTGGTGATCTTAGTCATGTACGTACATAGTTTCAAACATCATCTGCAGTCTTTCGATTTCGACATTTGTACACCCCGCCCAAACTTCTATTCTGAATTTCAGATTCATTATCTCCAGACTGCTTGCTCAACATCTCCACTGATAGGTAACAGGCACCTGAAACTTAGTATTTTCAAACTTGAACTCCTAACCCTCCACGCAAAACCTCCTCCTGCCGCAGGGCTCCAGAGCTCCACTAAGAGCAATTCTGTCCTTCCAACCTCATGGCCAAAACTTGAGAATTGGGCAAAATAATATCGGAGTAGCCAAAAGGACAGTGAAAAAGCAAAAGAAAAGAAAGTTTCTATTAGTCATTTTAAACTTTGCTAAAGAAAGTCGGAGACACTCAGTTGTTAAAGGTTGTTCATCCAGTTTCTAAGGTTACAGACGACAGAAGAAATTTAAGAGATGGATACTGCTGATAAGTGCACTGACAGAAAACACGAGAAGACTATAGGACAGAGCGGGAAAGGGGCTGGGAATCAAAACACACTCTCTAGTCTCAGTTCTGTCAGTAGCTGTGTGATTTTAGTTTAACCTCTTTTGGTTCAGTTTCCTTATCTTTAGAATTAAAAGGTTTGACTATATGATCTCAAGGTCCCTTTTAGCTCCAGTACTCTCTAAAGTAACAAGTCCAAGCTAGCAGTGAAAAACTTAAAAGCAGAGACAGTCAGGAGGTATCTCAGTTTCTGAGACCACTCATTGCAAAACCAAAATACTGTCACATCATGCAAATAACCCCCAAGGGTACCTTACAAGTTCCAAGCCTTGAGTGCCATTTGATACACTGATGGTAGTAGAAACACCTCTAACTCCGTCTACATGTTTTTATGACATCAGTGGAAGATAGTAAGTAAAAAACTACATATATAGATAGACACCTAATTTTTTATCAACTATTTGGACAGCTTGTCATTTTCAAAGTTTTCATGTTCACAATTTCATTTGATGCAATACTGCGAAAAGCAGAGTTTGTAGGCTGGACATTTGTCCAGAGTCACACAGATCACAGACGTAAGAGCCAGAATGGCATTCTGTCCTTGTCCAGTATCCTCATCTGTTATGCCACATCAATTAGATCCCTCAAACCACCTCAGGATCTAATCCTGTGTCCACTGAACTACTCCAGGATCTAATCCTGAGGTTCTAAAGGCATCTAGTCTCAGCCCCCAAACCAAGTGCACCAGCCACAGTGCAAATTCCAGTTCAAGTCTTTGTGTATACGTGAACGTGCACACACTCACATCTGGGTGGATTCTAAGCACTTGGATTCCTACAATCTCTGATGGCAGTACGTCTGTAAACATGATTCTGAATGAAAATAATAATGACATCCGGGCTCCCTGCCAGTAGGGTCTCTAACACTCATGGCCATTGGACCGGCTTTGCTTTCATCCTGGCGGCAGGGGCCTCTGGCTGGTGGCCACTGCACTCACAGGTAGGTCTCCGAAGGTTGGGATTTGGGCCGGGGCCTGAACTGAATTTTTCATTTAAATTTCACTATGTAAATGGATCCCATTTGGGGAAATTCTACTATGAAACCTAAAAGGCCAACTCACAGGCTCTAGTATATGGCAAGATATGTTTGCTATTTTACAATTCAATTCTTCCCTGACTCGACCTTAAATGTTAATCTCATACTCAGATTGTTTTTCTCAATAAAATATCAGACTTTTTTCAATAAAAAAATATTTAAACTAAGCATTCATTTTATAGAAAGAAGATAGCGCAGTATAATAAATGTTATTAGTACATTTTAAAAATCTAACTTTTCTCATTCTGTAGAATGCTAGTAGTTAACAAATCATTTAAGTACTTACTCACGATCACCACCTTTTCCTGGTTTCTGTCAGAGAATGTAAGGACTTCATTCAACCAGTTCAGTTGTTCTTGGCTGAATCCTCCATTAAACTGGACAAACTGAGGCTCGGAAAGCCCTAAAATGAATTCTGTAAGTTAGATCCATCAAATATCATTTTCTTCTCATTAGGACATTCAAACTTGGCTAATATGGGTACACTGCTCTTTAGGAACATTTGGCAGCAATTGAGTTAAAATAGGAAACCACCACGATTTACAGTGATATACAAATAAATCACACTGTATCTTATTCCTAGTCTTGACATTCTGCTTACTTCATTAGCTTCCTATCACACTGAAAATAAAATAGACTCTTTAGTGTCCACTGAACTACTCCAGAGCCCTCCTGCTGACTCTTTCCCGCGTTCGGCAATGCCGAAGTCCTCCTATGCTCAGTGCCTCTGCATTCGTTTCTCCCTGTCGCAGGTGTTCTTCCCAAGGTCGACTCCCTCCTAGTCATTTAGGTTTCGGCTTAAGTGTTTTGCTCCTTGGAGAAGCTCTCTCTGATCACCCGAGCTAAAACAGTCCCCCTTTATTTTCTTGGTAGCATATATCATTGTGGAAATAATCTTGTTACTCTGTCATTAATTACCAGTCCTGCCTGCTTCCTTTTCTTGTTTCCTCCACTCTATGCCTTAAAAAAGCAGCTCTGTCAATACTGCTTACAGTTCTAAGCAGCTAAGCTCTAGGAAAAGCGCTCAGCCCCAAGCAGGCATTCAGGTATCTGTTAAAGAAATCTTGAACCAACTGCAACCAATCCATGTGCCATGAGGCCTGTGAGAAATCCTGACCCTGAACGACAGTGACAATATACTTTTACCTTAATCATCCATCTTCCTGCTGAATAAAAGGTAGCTGGAGAAGTTAAAGACAATGTATTAGATTCTCAGCTCAAAGGAATAATTCACCTTGAGGACTATTCAATTCCAAATTTGGATTGTGCTCCTTCAGCATCTTCAGACACTGCTGGTATTTTGGAGAAGACTGATCCACGCCCAAGACACTCAAGTCATAAGCATCGAGTAAAATGAACCGGAATTTAGGGAATGGCACAAAATGGTAAGCGTAGTAACTCCCTGTAGGCACAGTCTCAGGATGATGTACAATGTGATCTTCTAGAAACTTTGTGTTCAGTTTAGAGTTTGTTAAATACTCTCTGCTGAAGTTATAGAATTCATGATTTCCCCATGTATGATGAACTGGGACTTTAAGCATTTGAAACACATTCATAACAAGTTCTAGTGACTTCTCTGACGCTTTATACTGCGCATTATAGCCATCAATGATATCTCCGAGCTGAAGTACACAACAGGGCGGGCTGCTTTCTTTATTCCAGTGTTTGATAGCATCCTGTAAGTGAATGATACTATGTCTGTAGTATCTTCTTCTGTTTCCTTGGTAATTATAGCCGTCTTCTAGGTTAGCATATTGAATATCTGCTATGACTCCAAAGGAGAAAAGCAGCTCTGAGCTCTCACTTACAGTGCCAGGATGGGGCTTCTCATCCATAACCTCCAAGAGGGTTTCTAAATAAAGCAAAAAGGTAACTAAGTTATAAACATCTTAATTTTCCAATGGTAAAATGGATATTAAATGTAATAGTCAATCCACTAGGAAGCTTGTTATAGAGGAAAGTACAAGGGCTTCATAGTCTGATGGTCTTAGGTCCAATTACCAAGTCCTTGAAATGCTTCAGTTTTATCTGTGAAATACACAATAACCTGTACTCTTTAGAAGAGTAATAATTTACAAAAGAACATTATCCTATTAATGAACGGGCATTTTAATTCTAGTAAAGTCAAACTCAAATTTGGAATAATTTGTAATTTTTAAGAAATATACAGTAGTTTTACACACGCGCGCGCGCGCACGCGCGTGCACTTTCTTCCACAAACATCAATAATTTTACCGAAATTTCAGGGGTTTTTTTTGTTTGTTTGTTTTTTAAGTCATACATTACACTCACTCATTGTACTTTATACATTAGATTCCCCACTGTGGGTCATTCTGTGTCTAGCTAGATCCTTTCTTTGTTGGTGGGTAGGCCACCTGAAATAAATTTCTCACATATTATATCTGGAATAACAGGGTAAAGATATGAGAATAATTTTAAACAAAAACATCTGGCACAGAAACTATGATATTGATGTAATTATTCCCATTTCTGAGATTTCCTGGTTTTTCAATAGTTGGATATTAATCTGAACGAGCTTTTCAAAACCTGAGTATCAACTCCTCTTCTTTACACCTAAAGCTGACCTGTGCAGTCCCAGCTGTCAGAGAGCCCTGCCACAGGTGGGGGCGACACCTCCGCAGCTGGCAGAGGCCAGGCTTCTGGGGGACTCACTGGAGGAGGGGCTTCCCCTCTGTAACTGTGGACCCTAAGGGCACGCTTTCCACCTGATCCCCCCAATCAGGAGCTTCAGCTACTTTCCTTTCTTCCTTCATCTGGTTGGGTATAATTATCCCTAACACAGGTAAAACAGCACCAGAAAAAGCGATGGAGATCCTAAACATGGCTTGGTGTTCTTACTCTGGGTTTTTGTTTGGTGGTTTGCTCCTTTCCCCCTGCAGTCCCTGCTTGGAAACCCCACTAGATAGCAAGTCAGTCTATATACAGGAGGGGTGGTATGCTGGGGTCGTCTGATTGGGCCGGTAAAGAACTCAGATACCATTACAGTAAGTACAAAACTCACCTAAGTTAGCTGAAAATCTCCAGTTCCATGAGATTTCAAGTATTTGCAATTCCAAGTACAGATTAACAGAAGAATCAAACCAGAAGATAATTTAGCAAGGGTATCAGTCGAACATTATATTACCAAAGCTTAAAAGAAAACTTTCTGGGAGTTCTTTTATCCCCTGTCAAATGAGCTTTCATTTTTGTCTTTGAACTCAGAGCCTTTAGGGTGTAATGTGTACTGAGGAACTCCTCCGAGAGCGCATTCAATCCCAGTTAGTTTCATCTTCTCTCCAGCGGAGAGTGGTTCTTCTGCCGGCCCGGCACCCGTTCCCTGCTCTGCTGGTGGCAGCACCCCAGTGTCTCTTCAGGTATCTGTCTACTTCCCCGCCTTCACGCCATGTGACCTGAGAGGCAGGGACACAGGACCCAGGCTTGGCCTCTACAAACCTGGTTTCCGGTCTGGCCAGTTACGGGTAGGCACGCAGCCTAAGCTGGGCCACAGTCAGCCCTGGGACTTTTGCTGGAACTACTAGCAAAATCATCAGAACTACCTCTGCGAAGCGGATAACTAAGACTAGAACTGCTGGGGAAATTAACTGAGGAGAAACCTGACTGATGAAAACAAGTAGAGTCCTGAGAATTTGCTTTTGAAAAGAAAGGAAAACACCAAGTTTTTGCTCTGAAAGTTTTGCCTGGGCCATTTATAATATGCTAAGTTATCTAAGTTTTAGTTAAGAGGTATTACACTGAACTTCTGAAAGCTTTGAAACTGAGAATCTGGAACTGAATTATAGTCCCAGTTTTTCCTAGAGCAAAATAATCCTCATCAGTTGCTGGCAGAGTCAACTGAGTTATAATACACAGTAATCTACTCTGTAAATCATAAAGCACTATATATTAATATTATTTTTTTATTACAATCTGAAAAAATATCTGCCTGGTGAACCTCAAAATACATGACGCTTTTAAAAAAATGTTATTTATTTACTTTCAGAGACAGGGGAAGGGAGGAGGAAAAAGAGGAAGAAAAACATGGATGTGAGAAACACTGTTTGGTTGCCTCTTGCACACTCCCAACCAGGAACCTGGCCTGCAACCCAGGCATGTGCCCTGACTGGGGATCAAACCAGCAACCTTTCGGTTCACTAGCTGGTGCTCAATTCAACGAGCCACACCAGCCAGGGCAAAATATATGAAACTTTTCATGGAACAGAATAATGCAGAAAGCTTTTCAAGTTTTTCTCAAAAATTCCTATAAGTCGTCACGGTGCAGAATAAGCAGCCATCAGTTTGTGAAAATCACCGGAGGCATCAATGTTTTTTTTAAGAATAAGAGGAAATATTTAGGGATGCTTAATTGCTGAAACCTTGCTCCAAGATGATACTAATAAAACTTCCGTGAATAACTAGGACAGGCCAGAGGCTGAAGTTCCTTAAGCATGTACGATGACCTCTGAGGACAGCCCTACATTGAAAAGAGTATTTCCTTCCCACTACTGTCAAAGAAATCAGCAGGGGTGACGAATCCAGAAATGAGGAAGGACAGACGTTGGTAAGGGGAACTACTGCAAGAGAGATGCTCTAGGAGGCTGGAGGAGGGGAAAGGCAGGGGGGAGGGGCCCTGGAACTTACCTGAGCTGCATACTGCAGGGCAGCCAAGTGCAGGGGGAAATTTTTGTGGTGAGGTACATGGGGCGGGTGTCTCAACTCAAGATGAAGCAAAAAAGCTACAGTGCTGAGGTTTTCTGAAAATTAAGCCTAATTGTCCTACTCAAAATAGCCTAAAGCAAGCATAAAATTTGATTAGCCTTGTCGGATGATATTATGTATCCTATCTCTTTCAAAAAAGTATCTAAATTGAAAGAAAATTAAAAACCTCATTTGGGAATCTTGGTGGTTTGATAGTAGTAATAAAAGTGACAGGTTTACACTAATGTTTTAGGTATCTTTTAACACTGAAAGTTTCACAGGTCCATGAAATTGGGCTCAGAGGTGTTACCAGCAACTCATATGATGTATAGTTATAAAATGCCTGCTTAGAGTCACAAACCGTTTTAGAAGCTAATGTTTTATTTAACATTACAAATCTGATATGAAGAGGTTGAATAAAAATGCTCTGGAAAACAAATAAAGGTAAAGCTATTAAAAGAATCACTCCAGAACAAAATTTAACAGACCAGCTAAAAACACCACTGAATTCAATTTTAATTTATATGATGTGTGTTTGATGAATTAACCTACAACTGAAAATGATGAACAATAGTTTTATATGCTGACTGCCTGGATAAGCAAGGTGCTTTACTTGGCTTTCTGTCAATTTGAGGAAAAATTTCTCCCTGGGTAAATACAGAAACATGAAGGTAAAAAACATCCTACTACCCACAGGCAACTCCAGACAGAAAATTTAGTTCGATTAAAAACCATCTGAAGTGCTGAGCAAAAATTTACTTTGAGCAGAAATTCCAGAGAATTCTAGTTCAACTCCGGAATCAAGACACAGGTGACACCAGACTACAACTGGTGTCTTTTGGAGAGACAGTGTCCAAGAGGAGCACGCTTAGCTAGTTACGCCAGCTCACAGGAAACGCCTCACTTCGGTCCCGCAATCACAAATGCCGACTTCTCCCGTTTCCTATCTTGGAAACTCTGGTGGAACACTGTGGGGCTCTCCAGGAGCCTGGGTGTTTGGCAGGGAACCCCGTTCGCTGCCTGGACGGGGGGGCCCTGGGCACGGATTTGGAGGCTCCCTCGCAGATGCCATGTGATTTCACTGGGGACTCTGCTTCTCTGATTCCTGGCACTCCCCATCGCCTTCACTCTTGAGTGACTTGCGCACATTCTGCTTTGGAACTGCAGCCCCCGGTTAACTAAGGTGCCTTCTTGTTTTTGGGACATTACAAAGCTCTGTCTGGCAGAATGGGGTGGGGAGGCACCTCCATTCCGGGAAAACAGTCCTTTCAGGCGAATGCTGGCTGACTGGTCGGCCTTGGCTTACAAACTTAAGAAAATGGTTTTTCATTGTAATACTGCTTAGCTTATGTATAACCTGGACTCAGAAGAGCGCTGGCTGCTGAATGGGTATTTAAACTACTGTACTATACTGCAATTAGGAGTTGTTTTGTCAAAGATCATGGAAACGGGAAAATAGTCCAGAGGAGAGGGAATCGCCTGTGGCAGAGAGCGGCAGCTCAGGACAGAGGGATGGGAATGGCAGGGTGGCTGCGGCGAGCATGGCCCCGCTTCCCACGGCCCCTCCAGCCCTGGGGGTTCTCCTCCTCACTCGGCCGAGGGAGCCAAAGCAGTGAGCCCGCACTGGCCTCTCCGTGCTGAACCCATCAGGGAACCAAATTCAGCAGAGGACAAGCCCCTACTGGGGCAGGGCAATCACACTGCAAAGGAAACGGGCGCTGGAAACATGAGAGCCCAAGTGAAGGAAAATGAAGCCAGAGCCTGAGACGCTGGGTAAAGCTGATGGTGGGAGGACACACTGTAGACTTTCATGACTGATACTGGAGTGACATATTCCGTGATCAACAGACCGCTAACTAAACTGTAAAACTGGGATTTCTGGACACCCTGGAAGCCAATTTTTCTTGAAGCCATTAGAATGTGCTGTGGGATATATGGTTTTCCTCTCCCTGGAAGGGATTTGTTGTCGAAACTCCATGTTCAAATCACTTTCTCTCCAAAAGAACAGTTGCACCTACAGGTCCCTTCAGAGCACACTCGGCAGTTCCTTATGAAACCATGGGAAGGAGGAAAGCAACCCTGGACAGAAGAAATTGCGAATCAGGTAAACCCCATTGTGTGGGCGGCTGGAAGGCCGAGGAAGGCTAAGAGATCCTCCCCTGTGAAAGCTGACCTCAAACCAGCAGCAGGGAGCAGGGACTCTCAGTAAGAGGCAGTGTCTCTTGCGAAAGGAGGCCCTAGAAGGAATATGCCCAATAATTCAGAAGTTTCAGGAATATGGACTCATTTGGTACTGCTGCTCCCTGTAAAACACAAGATTTAAGGGCCACAAAGGATGTTGTATGTAGCAGTACACCCGGGGACAGCCTCTGGTTTTCAGTATTGGACTTAAAACATGCTTTCTTTTGCATTCTGGTTGACCAACACTCTCAACTGTTGTTTGCTTTTGAATGGCAGGACCTGGAATATCAGGTCAAGACTCAGTACTGCTTGACAGTCTTATCACACGGGTTCAAGAACTCCCCCATGATTTTTGGGGAGATCCTGAGCCAGGACTTAAAAGGTCCAAAACTAGAAGGAGGAACTGTTATAATACGTACATGCATCATCTAACTAATATGACAGCTACCTTGAACCATCTGGCATCTTGCAGCTATAAATTATCAGCACAGAAGGCCCAGAGTTGCCAACAAGCAATGAGGTCTCTTAGGTTCCTGCTTAAACCTGGCAGAAGTCTTATCGGGCTTGTCAAACAAACTAGATCACACTGTCCAGGGGTGGCCAGCCTGCGTGAGAGCTGGCTACCTGCAAGCTTCTACAGGAAACTGACGAGTTTTCCTTGGGAAGGTAGAGCAGATGAATCACATCTTGAGGAAAATTAGAGCCAAACTGTGTCCAGAAATTCATCTCCATTGGAATCAAGTATTACATATCGCCCTGCACAGAATAAGGCTCTTTGAAATGGAATTCAATTGAGTCCTTATGAAGCTGTGTACGGGCATCCATCTTAGGCTATGATTGGATGAAAAGATGTGTATATAGATCAAGAAGTGAAGGTACAGAACTATGTACCACATTTAAGTCAGACTCAGCTGTGATTCATGACGTTCGCTGTATTAGAGAGCTCTTCCCCACAGGTTTGCTACATTCCTTTGAGCCTGGAGATAGGTGTTACTCGACTTGGAAGATAGGTCTCAGAAAGCCAACTGGAACCTAAGTCGAACAAACTTTCACTTCATGTCTTGTAGGCATTTGTACTCCCCTGGGAACCTATGACAGCTCTAAAGGACAAGGAGACATTTTCTTTAAAACACTAACGTAGCCCCACCTGGAAAATGCACAACTGTTGTCAGCTGCACTGAAAACTGTTTTAGATGGATTGCAACACCACCACTAATGTACCGTCTGCCTTTAGTCATCAAACAGCCTGCAGAATGGTTTCTAATATATGGAAAGACTGTTTATTCAACAGCAAAATTATTTTTAAATGATCTTACCTGCTTTTATGTTGTTTTAGTTTGTATTTAATTAAACTGATCTTATTGAAATAAGATGAATAAAAACTAACGGCAGGGGGAAAATGATAGGGGAACTCAGGGTTAAAGATTTTAGCCTTAGCTATAGTTGGTAGGCGTAAGTGACTCATGCCCGTGGAAGTGGTTACTGCAGGAACTGGAATGCAGAGCTGGAATGTATGTGACTCCAGGAAGTTGACTAGGAATTCAACCTTTGTGCCCCAAGAAGTCTGCAAGCCATTGAGAGAGCACTTGAACCACTGTGTTCCAGGGAGGAAACGCAGATAAAGAGTTGTTGATCATACACACTGAAGACAGCAGCTGAGCAGGTGGAAGCTGAGTCACTTGCTCCTGGCCCCAACCTGGATTTTCAGCTGAACTTCCAAACAACCTGAAGAATCAACTGGATCTCAGCTGATATGAAGTTTTTCAGCCAAGAAGTACAGAGGATCCTTCGTGCCATCTGGTAAAGGGATTTTTATAAGTGGTAGAGGAAACACCCTGTGTGTGGCTCCTGTCACGGCGGAGAGACCAGACAGAAATCGCAGCTTTGGAGGTCCCTCGCCCCTCGGAGCCAGGGGCCTCCGTCCCACATGGGGATCTCCAACCTAATCAGGGATACTTAGGGGGATCCGCTGAATCTGTGAGATTCAGGCTGCACTCACAATGAGCAGAGCTTCTACTGCTGAGGCAGCCACCTGGAGAGCTCAGAACAGAGACTCAGACTGCTACAGGGACCAGGCTGCCATTGCAGGTCCGTCAAAGGCACCTACCGGCTGCAGCCAGCCATGACTGTGAGGGACATGTACATCTCACTCCTTGGGAGGGGGTTTATGCGCAGGGGGCCAACCAGTGACGCAGTGCTGCAGTGTGGGCGCTACATACAGACTTTTTCAAAGGAACTGAAATGTGGCTGGCAAGGACCCTGTGCACAGTTGCTCTACAAACAGAGTCCACACTGGAATCAGAGCAACAGAGCTCCCCCTCTTTGAACTGTGGGGCCATAAAAATACTCACAGCAATAGAGAGGGAAGGGGAAGCTGTGGGGTCTCTGGTGGCGGGATACAGTGAGGTTCCAGGACACCTGTGAAAATGAGAGATTGCAAATTCAGCGTGAAGTGCAACTGTGGTTGGGGCACCCGACACAGAAGAGTTCACTATATGAGATCAGACTAAGGGAGAAACCACACAAAAACAAAAGGGCTTCCGAGGGTGGCAGACAGCAGTGGCATAAAGGTGACCTCTGGCTGCAGGAGAGGCTCAGGGGGAGGCCACAACAGAGAACTAGTTGAGTGGTATGAGAAAAAAACCCAGCTTTCCCACTCTCAAGGCTGTGGGTGGTGCCCTGACCCCCTCCCCGCACCGCTGCGAGCAACCCCTGCTGCTGAGGCTGCGGAGAGGTACCTAGCAAAATGGGAAAGTAGTTTTTTGGCCCATTCTAAACTTTTCTCAGCTGTGCCAAGACTCACTGGATCTTCAGGTCCTTTCCCACTGAGACCGGTTGGGCAGAGAGATCAGAAATTTGTGTAACCAGGGATTTTTGAGATCTGCCTAGCTCGGCTTGCAAGCAAACCGGGGGCTGGATGGAGCAGAGAGTTCAGGACTGTGTCTCCTACAAAGGCTGTAGGCTGTGAGTTAGAAAGGTTAAAGCTGAGTTCCTGGGATACTTTGCAGCAGGCAAACCTACTCACAGCCTGCAATCCCCTGGGAAGGGAAGGGAATGCCCATTCCCCTCCTGCAGGGTTGCAGGCATGACCTCCAAAGGGGGAACCGCAGATCAGGTCTGCTAGGTCCAAGATGCCCCCACTGGGTGCATTTCCAAAGGAGGAAGAAAGAAAAACTTTGAACAGGGACTTTAAACTGTGAGACTTTTAGGGGATATCACCTGGGAACTGGACAGAGAGCTTTGCTGAGGTCTTAGAATGAGAGAGTTGAGCCCCGACCTGAGGTCTGGTCTTGCCCGAACCCCAACAGGAGGCTCCCTTGATCTACCCGTGAAGTCCAGAGCTGCTGAACTCACTCCTGCAAAGGGAAAAGTTGAATGTACCCATCCCGAATCAGCAGTGAGTGGCCCCCGAGGAAGCAAGTGCCGGAGGCTCTGGCAAAGACTGGAGGGGTTGGCTCTAAGTAGGGGCCACTCTCCCCTCACTGAGGACCTTACAGACTGCAGGGCCAACAAAGTGGAAGTCTGCTAGTCCTGGTATCTACTTACAGACCCTCATCAGAAGGCTCTGGAGAAAAACCAGGCAACCTCAGTGAAGGGCAGAGTGGCTGAAAGAGGCCGACCTCAGGGAGTCTCAGCTCCTTTCCAGGGCTGCCATCAGCTCCAAGCAGGAAGAAGCTGACTCTTTTATACAGACTGGCCCCTCACATGCACAAGCAGGTCCAGTGAACACAGAAAGGAGCAGCGAACAGCCTGGCAGCTGCAGAGAGATAGCCTAGGGCCAGATTCACCCATTGTCTAAAAGCTACCTTTTCCTGAATCCCACCCAACTGGACCAAGAACCAACAAAACCAGTGGTGGCCTTCCGCCCACACCAAAGCCTGAACCAACTAGTCACACATTCAGTACACCCCAAGGGGGACTGCTGCAGGCTCCAGACCCTGCTGGGAACAACGCCTCATCAAGGGGCAGCAACCACACAACATTCCACACACGGTCTATGGTTTCTCCTACGGTCTCCCCAACTGAAGGGATAACTCTACCCACAAAAGAGGCACCAGCATTTAAGATGCAACTACAACAAGGGTGTCAAAGAACTCAAAAGAAACACTCCTGGACCACAGAGTTCAGGTGTTCCTAAGGATTGGGCAACTAACCCCAGCAAGACACCTATATCATAAAACAAGCAAAGTAGGTTCAGAAGACATAGCACACCTACCAAACACAGAAATCAAATGGGGTAACAATGAAAAATGCCCCAAACAAAACAACAGAAATCCCTGCAAAAAGAGTTAAAAGATACAGATGAAATGGAAGCAACACAAATACCAGGTGCAGAGTTTAAAATAATGGTTATAATGATACTCAAAGACCTTATGGGAAAACTAGATGATCTCAGTGAGAACTTAAGTAGATAGTAAACATTAGGATATAGAAACCCTAAATAAGAACCAGTCAGAAATGAAGATTACAGTATCTGAAATGAAGAATTTGCTTGAAGGAATCAATACTAAGTCAGTTGAAGCAGAGGATCGAATCAGTGAATTAGAAGACAAGATGACAGTATCCACTCAAAGAGAAAATGAAAAAGAAATGAGGAAAGCCTCAGGGACCTTTGGGACAACATCAAGTGTAACAACAGCCGCATCACAGGAGTGCCCGAAGGAAATGAGTGTGAGAGAGGGATAGAGGACCTGTTTGGAAATGTAATGGCAGAAAACTTTTCCAACCTGGTAAAGGGAAAGGGCACACAAATCCAGGCAGCACAGAGTGTACTGATAAAGATGAACTCAAAGAGACCTACACCAAAGCACATCATAATTAAAATGGCAAAGCTTGAAGGCAAAGAGAGAGTTTAAAGGTAGCCTGGGAGACAGTCAGTTACATACAAGGGCTACCCCATTAGAATCTAAGCAGATTTCTCAACAGAAACATTACAGGCCAGAAGAGAATGGCAGGAAATATTCAGAGTAATGAAAACTACGAACATGCAGTCTAGACTGCTCTACCCAGAAAGGTTATCATTTAAAAACTGAAGGCCAAATAAAGAGTTTCCCAGACAAAGTAAGTTTAAAGGAGTTCATTACCACCAAACCAGCATTGCAAGCAATGTTAAAGGACATTCTGTAATAAGAAATTGAAAAACATACATACAATATTAAAAATGGCAATAAGTACTTATCTATAACCTTAAATATAAATAGATTAAATGCTCTACTCAAAAGACACAGAGTAGCCAAATGGATAAGAAAGCACAACCCATACATATGCTATCTATGAAAGACCCACCTCAGAGCAAACAATCTCCACAGGCTGAGAGTAAAGGGATGGAAGAAAATATTCCACACAAATAGAAACAAAAAAAAAGAAGTGGGTGTAGCAATCCCTATATCTGAAAAAACAGTCTTCAATACAAAGGCCATAAAAAAAGATAAAGAAGGTCGCTTCATAATTCTTAAGTGTTCAATCCAACAAGAGGACGTAACCCTTTTAAACATATATGCACCCGATACAGGAGCATCTAAATATCTTTTAAAAATCTTGGTGGACCTTAAGGAAGATAGAGACAACAATACTGTCATAATAGGGGATTTTAACATCCCACCATCAACAACGGACAGATCTTCCAGACAAACTATCACAATATAGCAGCATTAAATGACACAGTAGATCATATGGATTTAATTGATATTGACAGAACATTTCACCCCAAAGTAGTATATACCTTTCTTCTCAAATGCACATAGATCATTCTCAAAGACAGACTACATGTTAGGCCACAAAACAAGCCTAAACAAACCCAAGAAAATTGAAAAGATATCAAACATTTTCTCCAATAACAATGGCATGAACACCAATAAAAAGATTCAAAGACATTCAAATACTTGAAGACTTAATAGCATGTTATTAAATAATGAAGAGGTAACCCATAAGGTCAAGGAGGAGATCGAAAAACTGGAAACAAATAAAAATAAATACAAAACAACCCCAATTCTATGGGACATAGTAAAAGCAGTCCTGAGAGGGAAATTCATAGCCCTTCAGGCTTACCTCAAGAAACAAGAAAAATCTCAAATAAACAATCTAAACCTGTACCCAAAAGAACTAGAAAAGCAAAAACAAAGTCCAGGGCAAGTTGAAGGAGGGAAACAATCAAGACTAAAATGGAAATCAATGACACAGAGACTAAAAAAACAAATATAGGAGATTAATGAAACCAGGAGCTGGTTCTTCAAAAAGATAAACGAGATTGACAAACCTTTAGCCAGACTCTTCAAAAAAAATAGAGGGCCCACATAAATAAAATCAGAAATGAAAGAGGTAAAATAATAACTGATATCACAGAAACACAAGGTATTATAAGAAATTACTATGAACAACCAAATACCAAGGAATCAGTAATAAAGCAAAAGAGATTCAAACTGTATCATTAATACATAAATTAATAGCTATTGAACTTATATCCTGCAAAGATTCTTTCTTAAGTGTCTGTGACTTTTACAAAACTGATCATATACCAAGACCCAAATCAAACTCTAGTGAATTCCAAATAGTAGGAAGTATACAAGTCACTGTCTCTGACCAAGTCAACCTGGGCAAAATGGACAAATTTCTGGAAACATACAATCTCCCAAAACGGAATCAGGAAGAAGCAGAAAACCTGATTAGACTGGTAACAATGAATGAAACTGAGGCAATAATCAAAAACTCCCAACACGTAAGAGCCCTGGACCAGGCTTCGCAAGCGAATTTTGCCAATCACCCAAAGAACTGTGACCAATTCTTCTCAAACTATTCCAAAAAATTCAAGAGGAGGAAAGACTTCCAAGTTCTTTCTATGAAGCCAGTATTATCCTAGTTCCAAAACACAACAAAGAAAGAAAATTATAGGCCAATTTCCCTGATGAACATAGATGCTAAAATCCTAAACAAAATATTAGCAAACCAGATTAAGCAATATATCAAGATCATACACCACGATTAAGTGGGAGTTATCCCAGGAATGCAAGGTTGGTACAATATTTGCAAATCAATAAATGTGATTCATCACATAAACAAAATGAAAGATAAAAATCACATGATCATGTCAATACAAGTAGAAAAAGGATTTGATAAAATCCAGCACCCATTCATGATGAAAACTCTTAGCAGAGTGGGTATAGAGATCATACTTCAACATAATAAAGACCATATATGAAAAACCTACTGCTAACATCATTCTCAGTGGCCAAATCTAAGAGGGTTCCCACTAATGTCAGGAACAAGACAGGGATGTCCGCTTTCATCACTCTTATTCAACATAGTACTAGAAGTTCTAGCCACAGAAATCAGATAAGAAATAAAAAGCATACAAATTGGAAAGGAAAAAGTAAAGCTGTCATTATTCACAGACAACATGACATTGTACATAGATGGCCCTAGAGACTCCACCAAAAAACTACTAGAATATATAAATTTGACAAAGTAGCAGGATACACAATTAATACCCAGAAATTAATGACATTTTTATACACCAATAACAAGGTACCAGAAAAAGAAACTAAGAAAACAATTCCATTTACTATTGTAACAAAAAAAAAAAAAAAAAAAAGGTACCTAGGAATATATTTAACCACAGTGGTAAAAGATATGTACTCTGAAAACTATAGGCCCTGCTGAAGAAAGAAATCAAGGAAGATACAAGTAAGTGGAAGCATATACCATGTTCGAGGATGGAAGAATTAACATCATTTAAATGGCTACTCTACCAAAAGCAATCTACACATTCAACGCAATTCCTATTAAAATACCAATGGTATACTTCACAGAACTAGAACAAATACTCCAAAAATATATATGGAACCAAAAAAGACCCTGAATAGCCATAACAGTCTTACAAAAGAAGAACAAAGCTGAAGATATCACGAATCCTGATATCAAACTATACTATACGGCTACCGTAATAAAAACAGTACTGGCACAACAGACATATAGATCAATGGAACAGAACAGAGAGCCCAGGAATAAATCCATGTCTGTGTGAGCAACTGATATTTGACAAGGCAGCAAGAGCATACAAAGGCAGTCTCGTCAATAAATGGTGTTGGAAAAATTGGACTGGTACATGCAAAAAAAATGAAACTAGACCACCAACTTACACCATACACAAAAATAAACTCCAAATGGATGAAAGATTTAAATGTAAGTTATGAAATCATAAAAATGCTAGAAGAAAATATACGGAATAAAATCTCAGATATTCAATGTAGAAATATTTTTGCCACTCTACCTCCTAAAGCACTGGAAACAAAGCAGAAAATAAACAAATGAGGCTATTTCAAATTAAAAAGCTTCTGTACAGCAAAAGAAACCATCAGCAAGATGAATAGGGACCTCATTCTATGGGAGAACATTTTTGCCAATGATACATCTGACAAGGGTTTAATCTCCAAAATATAAAAACAATTAATACAATTCAATGCCAGGAAGACAAACAACCCTATTAAGAAATGGGCAAAAGACCTAAATAGACACTTCTCCAAAAAAAACATAGAGTAGCTCTAGATATATGAAAAAATGTTCAACATCATTAATCATCAGAGAAATGCAAATTAAAACCTCAGTGAGATATCACCTTACATCTGCCAGACTGGCTACCATCAATAAACCAACAAGCAAGTGTTGCTGCAGTGGCGTAGAAAAGGCAACCCCAGTGCACTGTTGGTGGAATGCAGATTGGTGCAGCCACTCTGTAAAACAATATGGGGATACCTCAAAAAATTAAAAATGGAACTCCCTTTTGATTCAGCAATTCCACTTCTGGGAATTTACCCCAAGGATTCCAAAACACCAACACAAAAAATACATGCATCCCTACGGTTATAGCACCACTATACAAAAGCTAAGATTTGGAAACAGCCTATCAGAAGATGAGTGAACAAAAAAGCTGTGGTACATTTACACAGTGGAATACTATGCAATAATAAAAAAGAAGCAACTTTTATATTTTGCAACAGCATGTAGAGACCTGGCGAAAATTATGCTAAGTGAATTGTGCCAGTCAATGAAAGAAAAATAACACATGATCTCCCTTATATGTGAAATCTAACGAACACAATAAACCAAGGAACAAAATAGTAACAGAAGCTTAGAGTCATAAAACAGACTGACAGCTGTCAGTAAGGAGGGGCGGGTGGGGGTGGGATGAAAGTTGGTGAAGGGATTAACCAAAGAACATTTACGCACAACCCATGGACAAGGACAACAATATGGGGGATCGACTTGAGATTTCAAAGTGGAGAGGATGGGGCTGGGTGGAGGCAGGGAAAGGGAGAAAAAGTGGTAACAACCGTATTGGCATAAACAATAAAAAAAATTTTTAAAGCAATCGATGGAATTATTTTAAAAAAGAATTATTGATCACCAGATAAAGAATTACCAGGAAAATCACAGCAATTCTTAACCCATTAACCTTTTTTTCCAAACCCCTTACCTACTCTTCCTTCTCCTTATAAAAAGGCTGGCTTAGGATGAAACGTTAAGACAGTTTTTGAGGGTACGCAACCCGCTGTCTTCTGAGATCACTGGCATCTGAATAAAATACCCATAAAGACTCAATCCTTGTCTCTGCTTATTGGTCCTGGTAGTGACAGACAGCATGAACACGGACTTTTCTTTTTTCAGTGGGATATAAAGTTATGGAAGAGAATTAGAAGGGATTCTTTTTCCTTTTTCTGAATTTTGCAAATCCATCATGAAAGTAGGGAGGGGTTAAGATCGCAGATGAGGAGACAAACAAAGGCAGACAAATAAATGCAAGTGAAACTTTCAGAAAGAATGAAAAATAAACTTTCATATGCCCTTAGTCTATTAATATGGCGCTATAATTCCCAAACAACAAAGACGAAAAACTCATCAACAAACTTTAAGCAACAAAACTGAAGAGGCAGGAGAGTCAACGAGAGCACTTTAAGAAACTGGGACCCAGGGAGATGAAGTTAAGAGATGGGATAGGACACAGTACATACTACTTCGCACTGTGTTATTTACAGTTAGGTTACAGTATAACCTGTAACTGAACGCGCCAGGCACTTCAGTCATATTTGACTCGCCCTTGCCACCCTAAACACTCAAATTATCCTTATTAGCAATAAAAAGTCAAATTATTTCAAGTGCAATGGGCCGGCTTGGAGGTGCAAGGCGGTCAACAGCCTAGCAGTTCCAACTGGCCGGCCTCCACCCACGGCAGGAGGGCGCCGAGAGTGGGGGCGGGGGCGGCCAAGTCTAGAGGGTCTGCCGACAGTGTTTCCTTTTTTCTGAGGCTGGGGGTGCTCAGCCAAGCGAGGAGCCCCCAGCGCTCAGGACCGCCCGGCCTAGGCCCCACCGCGCAGCCCGGACCCCTAGTAATCCCCTCGTCCGGGCCGTGCTGCCCAGCCCGGGCCGACCCGCCCCCAATCGCGAGGAACCGCTTACCGCGCGCCAGCGCCTACGAGGAAGGGCTGCCAGACTACCAACCAGGCGACGGCGTCACCATCGAGCCTAACAGAGAGAGCGGCTCTTCTGACTTCCGGAGGACGCGAAAGGGCGCCGGAAGTCTAGGGGCGGGGCAAAGGCGTGGTCCCCTAAGCTAATGGCGGGTCTGTTACCGGTATTGGGCCGGATCCTGAGGATTCCGGGTGGTCAGCTTTGGCTTCACTTGCCTCGCGGTTTCGGGGTTTGGGGCCAAGCAGCTGGGACCGAGAGGGTCTTAGTGAGGCAACTCTGCGCGCAGCGAGAGAACCGGTGGCGGGCCTCAGGGCTCGTAGGCAGCTTCCTGGGATGCCGGCTGCTGGGCACCGCCATGCCGCCACCCCCGGGGACATCAGGACCCGAAGGGAAAGGCCGCGGAGACCCCACGCGCCCCTCGCAGCCCGGGGTGAGTGCACACCTGGAGCAATTGCTTTCCTCATCGCGGCTGTCAGACCACCCTGTGGTCTTCCCATCCCACTTGGTCGCAACTTCAGAAGTCACTCGGTCTGGCCTTAAATTGTCCGCGGTCAGCCGGCTTACCTGGGTCAAAGCGTCAGGTATTCTTAGAGGTCTCTACCTGACATCAACCATTATTGAGGAGTCAGAGCAGTTTTATAATGTCTGACATTTGGGTCCCCATTAGAGGTTCTGTGTACCGCTGAAATTGTGCAAAATAAGGACCATAATTGCATGCCGGGTATGCCTTTTTGTTTTGTTTTGTTTTATTTGTTTCTGTCAGATTCTAGTCCTGACCCAAAAAGACAAAAGCCACTACCTTCTTCTCGTTGATAGGTAAGAGAAGTGGTTTTCGGAGCTGGGAGAGAAGGTTAACGAGTTAGGCCCAGGTGGCCGACATCTTACTTTGGGACTTAAAAAGAGTACAAAGAAATAACTTGATGCAACTTGCAAGAAGCTCCACTTTTAGATCTCGTCTACCTTGCCTTTATTACTTTGAAAGCCAGAGTTGGTTTAACCTAGATTTTATTTGGTTTATTTTTATTCACGATATCAGCCCAAGCAGGTAATTTACTGGTTTTTAAACCAGCAATTGGAATCACGGTCACACGTAATAACAGTCAGGGTGTTTGAGCTTTGAGTCGTTTTTTTCCACGGGAAAAGAAATTGACTTAGCAAACCTTCCCAGGGAAACACATCTTTTCAGTTGTGTTAGGAGCCCAGATGCAACCGCATCCACAGAAACTTTCAGTGTTTTCTCACCCTAAATAACATGAAACGTTCTGCACATTTAACAATATCAAGGCCTCTCTGTATATATATATTCAAAACAACAATATAAGTTTAGTATGAGTAAATGCTTGCATGGTACTAGTGTTTTTATTTTTGAAATTTCTGACCCAGTAGCCTGTTTCCTGGAAGTCTTTAGCAGTCACATTTGCTATCGGAGGAGCGTTACTGGCAGGGATGAAGTACTTCAAGAAAAAGAAGATGGAGAGTAAGTAGATGTCATTTGGTCAGCTCAGCTCTGAGTAAAATCCTTCCTAGGTACAGACCAGCATCTTTTTGTTATTTTTAGTCTTTTTGCCTTGGAATAATTTTAGATTTGCCAAAGAGTTGTAAATATGGCATAGAGATTTCCCATATACCTTTCACCTAGCTTCCCTTAATGTTAACATGTTATAGAACCACAAACACTAAGAAGTTAAAATTGGTGTGATACTACTCACAAGCCCCACACTTTATTCAGATTCCACCTGTTTTTTGTGTTGCCTTCTATCTGTTCCATGATCTCCTCCAGGATAGCACTGTCCAGCAATATGAAATGACTTACTTTTGGACAGATTTGAGTGTGGGTAGTCTGGGGTCCAGAGGGTACAGAGAGGACTAAGATGCAGCCCAGCCATTGAGACCTACCTGTGATAGGGAAAGAGACTCAGAAGATTTTACTAGATGCGGTTCTGTCAGGCCAGGGGGAAGTTCAGGGGCTCTGGGGGCCAAAGGGAGGCCCAGCCTTCGCTGTAAACCACGGAGCGTCCGCAGAAGGAGAAGGGCCAGAGGCTGACACTGCAGGCGGGGCAGAGGGAGGACCGCGGGCAGGAATGCTGGAAGCCGCTTTGGATAGACACTCGAAGTATTCAGAAAGTGTTACAGGAAGTTTATATTTTAGTGACTATTTTAGGACTTAAAAGTTTTGGCTTAGACATTTTCTGTAAATCTTTAGAAGTATCACTTAAGTCTGTTTTGATTACTTCAGAGTCTCTTTTGATGCCCTTAGACCAATGATAATGTTTAAATCTGGGAGTGAGAATTCATAGGCTTTAGAACCTTAGCAGTGTAAGATCCATAGTGGTCCTTTGGTATACCCAGCAGTATTTTGTTATGACTTTCATATTGTAATAAACAGTTAAGTTCCTTTAGATTCACAATGAAACAAAACTTAAAACCCAGGAAGGTGGTCATAGAGTCACAGAAAATGCAAGCTTCTTTTGACTTCAGTTTGGAATTTCACCTAAGATTAATAACATTTTTTATTAAAAATGTATTATGATACAATATTCAAAGTGTTCCTAAATCATTTGAGAATATTTGCTGACATGACGCCTCATCATCTCCAAATAGTTTATTGTATACTTCTCCAACATAGTCACAGTACAGCCATCAAACTCAGGAAAAGAACATTTGATATGTTACTACTGTTCAATGTTCAGACCTCATTCAAGTTTTGCAGCTTGAAGCCTTTTATAGCAAAAGTTGTCCAGAACCACACCTGATACCTGGTTGTTCTTAGGGTCTCCTTCAATCTGTAACAGGTTTTCAGTTTTTACTTGACTGTAAAACCTGGTATCAGCCATTTCTCTAAAAAACCCCATTTCATTTTTGTGGAGGATGGTACCTAGAACTCAGGGTATTAGTTCATTGTTATTGAGATAAGTCTGCCATCATGTACTCTCAGTAGAGAAAGCTTTGAAGGGGCCGGCGGAGACGGACACACACACACACACCCCCACCCCCTCGCCCCCCAGTTGTTTTTTTTTTCTGGAACTGCAAGTTTCGTTCTAGTTTCCTTTCTTTCCATTGGTCTAACTCCGTGTCTGTTTGTGACCCTCTCATCTCTAATATAGCTAAGATCCCGTTGCCGCTGCCCCGCCCCGTGCGCTGCCGTGCGCGCACTCAGGCTCGGGCTCCTCCGCCAGCCCGCGCTCCTTGCCCGCTCGGGCTCAGACATCCTGCTCGGCTGTGTCCCCGTCCCACCCCCGTCATGGCACACCTGTTGGCTCAGGTCTGAATTGTTGTAGAAAAAGGAATATTTTTACCACTTTCCTTACAGTGTTTACTATATGATGTAGCATTTAATTTGATTAATTTAATTTTATTGTTTTAAGCTTATTTTCCTTAAAAGAATTTTTAAGCTTCTTGAAAACTGAGACTATTTCTTCTACATTTTACACATAGTCATTAGCATAGTATGGATGATCTGTCTGGCATTTGAGTGCCTGTGGTTACATCGACATTTTTTTATGTGGTGTGCGTATTCATGTCTGTTTAAGAGCTGGAGAAGGAACGGCAGCGAAGCATCGGAAAGCCTCTGCTTGGGGGACCGTTTTCCCTCACAACTCATACCGGAGAGCCAAAAACCGACAAGGACTACCTGGGTCAGTGGGTGCTGATTTATTTTGGTTTCACTCATTGCCCTGATATTTGTCCAGAAGAACTAGAAAAAATGATTCAAGTCGTGGATGAAATAGGTAAGAAAGTCATCACTTGTACATATGTTTACTTAATGTTGCTATGCTTTTCAGTTTTATATTACTGTTGGGTGGAGGGTCATAATTACTTGGTTTGTCAGAACATAGAATCTCAGTGTTAGGTTCATTTGTTGCTTAGATTCCGTGACCTGTAAGTTCTCCGCCAAAAGAAGCTTGTTATGATGCTAAATACAATATTAGGTTGCTTAACAATGTCGGTGTGGTCTGGGTCTCCCTTAACTCTGCTCCGTGTCCCTTCCTTTAATGCGGCCTTCCGTCACTGACACCGCCGCTGCCTTCTCCCAGGGGACTGTGGGCTAGACTGTGAGACCTGTGGGATGGCCCTTGATGTGCAGGCGGGGGCATTTATTAGGACCAATAAGAAGACGGGGCACATCCTTTTTAAACTGACTTGTCCAGGATATCCAATTCTTATGAATAGTTTACTCTGCCCTTGATGTTTGGTGGGCGGGGGGAGGTGGATAACCTACACATAAATACTGGATTAGGAGACAAGACGCCCGCATGGTGTGATCGAGATATCTGCATCCACGCACTGGCGCAGGTGTTTGCTGGGGTATTTATCCGATTCTGCCACAGGTAGCGGGCAGATCTGTTCCCTCTGCAGGCCGCCACCTGCTCCCGTCACGGTGGAACACCGGTGTTAGCTGCGCCGTTGTGTTTCTTCACGCCTTGCTGTCCGGATTACTACCCCCTCCTGGCATTGCCGGTTTTCTTTGTTTTTTTTCCCTTAGAATGTGAATAATGGCTTACAACTTTCTTTCAGATAATATTCCAACTCTGCCAAATTTAACTCCACTTTTCATCACTATTGACCCAGAAAGGGACACAAAAGAAGCCATCGCAAGTTATGTGAAAGGTATGTTTCATTAATAATACTGTGTATCTGTTTAGCTCTACAGTTTTTGAAAGATCAACTTATGTGACTCTTTTAATGCCCTGTGAAATAGGGAGGGCAAGTGTTATTACAACCAGTTTTATAGACCAATAAAAAGATGAGGCTCAGAGTTGTAACTGGCAAGTAAGTAAATAAATGAAAAACGGGTTTCCTAATTCCTGGTGCAGGGAGGGCTCTTTTTATTTTGTCACAGCAGATGAACTGAACTTGGCCTTCATGTGTCAACAAAGTTAACAGAGCCTTGAATTGAGAGTAAGGACACATTGCTTCTCATTCCGGCTCTGTACCTCATTCTCACCTTTGTAAACCTAGCATACATGCATTCTGGGAGCATGTACATTGGGAGATTAAAAATGAATTAGATGTAAGTACATTTTGAACTCAGCACATGTTTTATTGTATAAATCTAAAACACTCATTATGACAGAAACACATTACTGTTAATGGAAGAATTTCAATCCAAACATCTCAATATGCAAGTTAAAACCTATTAGTAGGTACTTTTAAAGGCCGTAAATTATGGTAGAGTTAAAGATGAAGACCTAGGTCTCCTGAGCTTCAGTGAGTGGCTTAATTTCTCTGGATTCAAGTTTTTTTTCAGCTGGGTGCTTAAAGACCAGGAATTTAAATTTTAATTATGGTGAAGTCTCCTTAAACTACTGGACAGAAGGACTAGTTAATAGTCTTATTTTTTTTTTTATTACATGACACATTCTAATGAACGTGTCCTCCAAAGCTTTGCAGTTATTTTTAAATTGTGTCCTGTGAAGGGCCTGCTATGTATTTTATTATTAAACAGATTTATTGAAATGTAATTGACCTAAAGTGTACATATTTAAAGTGTACAATTTGTTATGTGACGTATGTGTGCGCTGCGAACCATCACCACAGCAGCAAAGTGACCGTACGCATCAGCCCTGCAGTGTCTTCGTGCCCGCCCGCCCCCGCCTTCGGGCCACCGCTGGTCTGTTCTCTGCTGATGCAAATTAATTGGCATTTTCTAGAAATTTATGTAACAGAATTGTAGAGTATATACTCTTTTTTTTTAATGGCTTCTTTCAGTGTAATTATTTTGAGATTCATCCATGTTGTAGAATGTATCAATAGTTCATTTTTATTGCTGAGTAGTATTCAGTTTTTGACTATTACAAATAAGCTGCTGAGAACATTCAGATGCAAGTCTTTGTATGGACACGTGCTTTTATTCCCCTTGAGTAAACTACCTAGGGGTAGAGTAGCTGGATCATATGTAAAGTATATGTTTACCTTTTGAAGAAACTGACAAACTTCTTTCCCAAAGTGGTTATACATTTTTACCTCCCTCCTATCATGGGCTTCCTGGCCCCTCCACATCCTTGCCCCACCGGGCATGGTTAGCAGTCCTTTTAAGTTTAGCCACTTTCGCGGGTATTTAGTGGTGGGTACCTCATTGTGGTTTTAACAGGCATTTCCCGAATGTTAAGCATCTTTTCATGCTATTCTTTGCCATTTGAATGTCCTCCTCAGTGAAAAATGTCTCTGCCCATTTTTATGGGACTGTTTTGTTTTTTTTTTATTTCTATTTCTGATACAAGTCTTATTAGGTGTGTGATTTGCAAATAATTTCTATGTGTCTTTTCAGCCTTGTTTTTTGAAGAGCAGTTTTGCGTTTTTTTGAAGTCCAGTTTATAAGTTTGTTCTTTATAGATAATTGTTTTGGTTTTGTATGTAAAAAAAATCTTTGCGTAACCCAAGATTACAAAAACTTGTTTTCTCTTTTAGAGTTTTTGTATGTAAACGTAGAATTTCTGTCCACAGTTTGTTAGAAATTTGGGCAATAGCGTGTTTTCTAAAGTAATAAAAAGCAGGTATAACTCACTGGGTGATGAACAATCTTCAGTTGAAATGTATGTTATATTGGCAATTATTTTTCATCACATATTAACCAAACTATAAATGTCCCCAAATGAACAGCTATCTGACTTGCTGACCCTAACTAAAATACCAAGGCCTTATGGTGATATTCATCAACATCACCTGTGTACAGTAATTTATAAGTAATCATTATTAATTGTATTTTGGGGGGGATTTTTAAATATTTAAGTTGATTTAGAAAATTATTGCAATTTCGACAATTTTACAGAAGGTCTGGATGTGCACCTCAATCAGGCTTTTTTTTTTCTTTTTTTTAAGATTTTATTTATTTATTTTTAGAGAAAGGGGAAGGGAGGGAGAGAAACATAGATTGGTTGCCTCTTGCGCGCCTGCAACCCAGGCATGTGCCCAGACCTGGGAAAGAACACGCGACCTTTCTGTTGGCGGGAGGGTGCCCAGCCCCCCGAGCCACACCGCTCAGGGCCGATTCAGGCTTCTTTCACCTTCTTCTCCATTTACTCATAGAGTGGAAAAGAAGGATGAGCCATCTTGCCTCTTCAGTACCTGAACAATTTTTCACTTTAGAATAAATTAGTCCAAGGAATGATACTGGCTTTCTCCATCTTTAGTAGATGATACTGCTGTTAAATGGTGGACTATCACTCTAGTAGTCTGATGCGTCCAGGTGTTTTAAGTGACTTTTACCAGCTAACTTACATAAATTCCAAAACCTTAACAGCAAATGCATGCTATGAGATTATTTGCTGGAAAATGAGATAGATACTTTGACCTGGTATAAATGAATTATGCAGGAAACTTTTTTCTCTTACAATAAAAACTATAGTGCTTAATTCATGATTATATTTTTAAACTTTAGTGTGTCTTAGAGCTACATCTAAGTATTTAAAACAGCTAAATTAATTTAAAAATATGATTTAAATAATTAGAATATATTCCATCTTTACTAGATAATCATGAAAGGATTTGACGGATAGGTTACTAAGAACCAACTTTTGGTTTCGTTGATCTTTATTAATACACTCTTTTCAGTTCCATTTATTTCTGCTCTAATTTTTTTTTTTCCTGCTTGCATTGGGTTTCATTTGCTCTTCTTTTTGTAGTTCTCTAATGTGGAAACTTACCGATTTCAGATCTATCTTCTTCCCTGGTATACGCATTTAGTGCAGTAAACTTCCCTCTTAAGCGCTGCTTTTGCTTTGTCCCACAAATCCGGGGGAGTTGTAGTTCCATTTTCATTTTTCAAAATATTTCTTACTTGAGATTTCTTCTTTGACCTATGTATAATTTAGAAGTGTGTATATCTCCACATACTTTGGGATTTTCCAGATATTTTTGGTTACTGATTTCTAGTTGAATTCCAATGTGACTTACATATTACAAAGGAGAATCTTCATTTGTTCTCTGTAAACTTGCTTTCTTTTAAATCAGGAGGAAATGTGTAGGAACTCACTGGAAGAAAGGCAGTAGGGCCCCTTTATAACTCACACTGCGTTTTGATGGCGGCGTGGTGGTTTTCGTGTGCCACTCGCTTTTCACTGTCTTTCTCATTTTTTATTTAGAATTTTCTCCCAAACTGATTGGCTTGACTGGCACAAAAGAAGAGATCGACCGCGTGGCCAGAGCTTACCGCGTGTATTACAGCCCGGGCCCCAAGGACGAAGACGAGGACTACATAGTGAGTCATTGCCCAGGCCCGGCCCGCAGGCCCGCTGCCTGCTCCACAGGGCGTCGAGTGACGGCTGTCTTCAGGGAGGACAGAGAACCTGACGCCGTTGCAACTGCCCTAGCAGTGACAGGTGTCCGAAAGTAGAGTAGAAGTTCAGTTTTTTTTTTTTAAGGATGCTCATTTAATATGTATTCACTGTTCCCATAATTTAATTGCCTGTTTTCCTTTTTTCTAGTAACACGTAAGAGTATAGGGCAGTATAAAATCAGCGGTGCCATTTCCCTCCTAGATTTAGGGAAACTTGGATTCATGGGGAAAAAAGACAAAAATTCGCATTTTTTAAGCCCTAAGTTTAAGGAAAGAGAAACCCTGCGGCGGGTTCCTCGTGCTGCCCGTGCAGCCCAGCCCGAGGAGAAGGGGAGAGGAGCCGAGGGGAGCAGGGGCCGAGAGAGGGCGCCGTGGGAAAGGCTTCCCCACTGCCTCACTCCTGTGAGAGAGCTGCGTTAACTGCTTTTGAGTTTGAGCACTGGGATTTGTCCTGTGTACATAATCCAGATTGTGGGTATTAATTTTTTAATCTTAAATATTGAAAAGCAAGTGTTTACTTCTTATAGAGACTACTTGGACCCTCTTGAAACCATCCTAGACCCCTTTTAGAGAAATACTGGTCCCCTACTGTAAGAAGTTGACATTCGATAAGAACCAACGTGGAGTTCATTGCTCTACATTTGCCAAAGCATCCAATAGGGGGAGACACTCTCCAGCTTCTGGGTTTCTCATTAGTATGACTTCTGTCCCTTGAGGTCACAGATTTTCATCCACGAGATGGTGTAGGAAACTTCTGTTAAGATTTACGGACCTGCAAGGAGTGAGGGAATACCCTGAAGTTTGAGACGTAATGGAATGAGGCTTTCTTAATCTGCAAGCACCACGGCCAAAGGCAGGCTTCTGGCTCTTGAACGCGCTGGAACCCTCGCACTGGCAGTGTATGCGAACCGGGCGCGCCGAGCATTTAGGGTTCCACTGAAAGCTGCGTGTGCGCATCATTGCATTTTATATATGTGATACTACGTTATTTTGTACATATTAAAAACTATTTTTGACAAAGGCTATAAGTGGCTTTCAAACCTAAAGAAAAAGATGTTTAGTTTCACTCAAAAGAAATATGAATTAAGTAATGTGATACCATTTTCACCTGGTAGAGCAGCAAAGTCAGCAGTTTGAGCTATTTTGTCAAATGGATTTGGGGCGAGAGCCACGTGGTTGGAACAAGGGGCTGGTGTGTGTTGCTGGTGGGGTCGCCCTCCCCGGGGGCGGTTCGCCAGCCCATCGACGCTCCAAGTGGAACGCGCGCAAGGCTAGGGACCTTACGTTTTGGAATTTATCCTACAGACACAGCCTACAACATTGTTCATAAAAAACACTGAAAACCAAACAACCATTTTTTAAAAGGTTACTCTGTATGTACTGATGTACAACAATGTCCATATCATTAAGTGAGGAAAAAAGTATAGTTTATTGTTACTTGTGGGAAAAGAAATAGGTGGTAGGTGGTAAAAGAAACCCGTGGCTATAAACTCACACTAATAAACGCAGAGAACGTCCCCAGGAGCGTGCAGAAGGCGCCGGCAGCCAGCTGCCCCGAAGGGGAGAACAGGGGACGCGGCTGGCAGGGGAGGGGGACTTCCACCACGCGAGGTCACTGTGTATTCTTTTGTCCTTCTTTATGAGCATATATGACCTTCTAAAAACTTGAAAGATATGTGTGTATAAACGCACATTAGGGGAAACTGAGTCGCTGCCACCAGTAGAGACAGTGGCATCGGGGCGACATTGCAAGACTGCAAGCTTTGAAATCGGACAGATCTAGGTTCTGAGGTCTGGTGTTCTCCAATTCCTGAACTTACCTCCGCGAGCCTATTTTATTGTTCGTAGAGGTGTACGGTACCTACCCTCTGGGTAAAGACGGCACAGGAAAGGGTTTGTCAGTACGTGCTGGCTTTTTTCTCTGCGAGGATCTGCTAGAGCCTTAGAGCACGTTGTGCTAGAAACAGCTGGCAGTTTGCTCTGCCCGCGCCCCGATGGACGTTGACGCTTGACCATTGACAAGTTTGACATAATGGATAGAACATTTTTATTGTGTACTAGGAAGTAATTTATATTAAGAACTGTCATAAAATTAGCCCAGTACACTGAAATTCTGTTTTCAAAGGAGGGAGAGAAGAGAGAAAAGGAAGAAATGGGGAGACAGAGGTGCAAGCTACAGGACAGGGTTTGGAAGTGAACTGGGGACCGACCTCCGACCTGTGTGTTGCGAACGTGTGGAGGGACCCCCTGCCCCGCTCCGGCAGCAGCAGTTCCGGGGCGGGAGCCCACCAGCTGCTGTGCCCGGGCGGACATTCTTTCCTTATGGCAGCAGGCAAGTGGCTCATTCCATTTGCTGTGTCTTCATGGACGCGTGTGTATAAAAGAGCAGTGACCTCACAGGCATCTAATGTGCGTTTGGCTCTGTTTGGGGGTGTCTCCAGTGTGGCATGCGTGATCACATTCCTGGCTTTCAGTCTCGCCAGGCAGCAGGCAAGCCTGCGGTGAATTCCAAGGAGCCTGAGTTCCAAGTCCTCTGCTCATTTAAAGTTGGATTTTATCTAAGCATATAACTAAAAAAGACTGACGACTAATCTAAACCTAAGGTAGAGCTAGGACTGTTTCAAGAACTTTGCCTCGAAAATGGACAGTGGATTTCAGGTGGTTCTTTGGAGGTGTAGCATTTGGGGCTCCTCAGGAGTTTCCCGGTGATTCACTTCGGGTAGGATAGTTCAGAGAAAAACAACTTGTTTTCATGTTTCCCTTGAAATTGCTAATATAAGAACTAAATACTGTGCAACAGTTCATGAATTATATATTTAGTAGTTGGTTTTTCTGGTTTCTTACCAAACTTGGGAAGCAGAATTTAGGGAGTAATGAATGACCACCAGTTCTTCCTAAAACAAAGGACCACACCCAAGAACGTATTGAAGAAAAGTGACTTCTCCCCAGCATGCCTAACTCCATGTGATATATCTTTACAATATGGGCAAGGGGCCGGGTGAAATGTCTTACTCACGGGTGTCAGCTCCGCCCCAGCGAGCATTCCTGTTCCACAAGCCTGCACCGTTGTGCGAAGATCGGCAGTAACCATTGCTTAGAATTGGCTTCTTTTCTCATTGGGTGGGTAGGTATGTTAAGGATTGAACCAAAAGAAAGCCACAATCTACCTGCTGTTTCAAGTAATGGTCAGTGAGGGTTTCTAGAACACAAAATATTATAGATCATTTGTTGCTGTGAATTTACTGTAATAGGCTTAGGCCCATTCCATAAATAATAAATGCCACAAAGATTATTTAAGCATTAATGTGAAGTTCTCTGATCCTGTAGCATTTTTTCAGCAAAATAAGCAGCTTATTTTGGTAATCTTTCTATTATCCCGCCCCCCCCTTCTCTGCAGGTGGATCATACCATCATAATGTACTTGATTGGACCAGATGGTGGATTTCTAGATTATTTTGGCCAGAACAAGAAGAATGCAGAAATAGCGGGTTCAATTGCTGCGCACATGAGGGAACACAGGAAAAAGAGCTAGCCAGGGCAGCGTTGCCAGGGCAGTGTTCTCCTGCTAAAGAGGAAGGAAGCTTTGTCTCCCTCAGGAGAAAACGTATATGTACATTTATATATGCAACCTACAGAATGGCCTTAATACCATGAGAACATCTGCGTTTTGGATAGGGCACGCTACCCTTGGGATCCGCCAGCATCAGCGCTTGGAACTGTAATGATTACAACCAGAAGTCTCCCAAATAGCCATCGTGAGACCAGAGGACCAAGTTAACATGAAGCCAGTGGCATGGGCCTCGGGGAAGACACTCCGAGGGGGCGCAGCCTGTGTGCTCCTGCGCGTGAGCGGGCCCTTGGCCAGCGTCGCTGCCTCGCCAGTGTCATGGCCCCTTGCTCATCAAGCTGTGGGCCTGGGTTTCCAGGAGGACTGTCATTTCCCCAGCTGTGCTGCTTCCCCTTCGAGCACTGGTGGCTGATGCGTTAGGCTCCTGCTGTTCAGTTAAGCTCTGTGCTTGAACACCGAGTGTGGGCGTCCTTAAGGAATATCACCGTCGGGCTTGTGCTGGGGTTTCCTCTCAGCAGGTGCTGATTTGACCGATGAAGAGGGAATCTGCTGTTTGGGGAAACCATCAGATTAATTTCTGTAGGAATCTTTCATGTGATGTTTGGCCAAAGGATGTGTTAGGTTTTTAATGACATATCAAATGGGAACAAGGGAACCTTGATCATTAGTGTAATGCAGAGTACTTGTCTGTCTATACTGGATTGCACTGTGTGAAAAATAAATGTGTGTTCAGTTTTGCAACTTGGACAGGTGTGACTTTTGTCATGGGTGGATGGCAGCACACAGCTCTCGGGGGGACACCCATAGACGGGAGTGGCCGGAGAGGCTCCCAGTCCCAAGGCTCCCAGTCCCAAGCCTCCCTGTGTCCTAATCTCTTTTTTGAGTCTCTGAGTCGGGTAGGATGTGGAGACCTGTGTTCCTGACAGACATCCAAAGCATCTCAGATACTGGCGGCCTGGGACCACGCCTTGAGACAATTGTGTGAGGACACACGGTTCCGATCTGGCTGAGTGAAGACTTAAGCCATCATTTAGTGTGTCAGTAAGAGTGTACAGACAGCCAGGAGCTGATTGTCAAGTGAGGGAATGGATCTTTTGTTCTGAATTTCCCTTTTTCCACCTGAAGCTGCTGCTAGGGCAAACTTCTCTGAAAGTTTTTCAGCGGATCCAACCACAACACGTGTAGTGCCCAGACTGCAGATTCTCTTTGCACATCAGGTAGGTTTTACGTGCGCATGCAACAGGCCTATCTTTTGGGTTTTAAATGTCTTCCTATAATATCTAGTTAAACCTGATATAAGGACATGTCAAAATAATGTGAAAGAGAAAAATTAGGAACTCTATAGTGGTTATGAACTGAATTATGTCCCCCAAAATTCACACATTGGCATGCAAGTGCTTAATGCGTCCAGCTGTCCGAGGGGCAGCTGGTGGCTTCGGCGTAAGAGCCGAGATGCCCTGAATACCAGTAAGACACGTGTGAGTTGGGAGGCTAATGTGAACCCAGTAAAGTGATTTGAAATTGTCAAGGCATCTGTGTAAGATATTTTAAAATTTCTTGTTTTAAATGTAAGGTTAAAAGAAGTACGTGCAAGTCCTACCCCCAGCGCCTCAGGATGTGACTGTTCTTTGGAGACAAGGTCTTTAAAGGGGTGATTAAGTTACAATGAGACCGCCAGAGTGGGCCCCAGGCCGCTGTGACGGGTGTCTTTTCAAAAGAGATTAGGACACAGAAGACCACGTGAAGGCACGGGCCTCCAGAGGAAACCAGCCGTGACGGACACCTCGATCTGGGACTTCGGCGGGCCTCCAGACGAGGAAAATAAATGCCCTTTAAGCCACCAGGTCTGCGAGCCTTCATTACTGCAGCCCTGGCAAACGAGTACAGTAGCCATCCTTTGTTGGGGATGCCACCGTATTCCCTAATAAACATCCTTAGTAAGCAGCTACCAGATTTACGGTCGTTTATGTAAACTTGAATGCCTCTCCTAGGAACCATATCTAGAAGGTGAGGAACTTACCGAAGGACTAGTCTCAGGCAGTAAAGAAGACATAAGTAAGTATCTAGAAAGCCAGCCGCTTTGAAAGATGGTCTGTTTTCAGCCACCACTGGAGTGGGCTCTTCCGCAGTAAGCTGGCTTGGTAAGATTGGCCGCATTCTCAGCTGCTGCAGGCTGGCACTGTGGAATGTTCCAGGGAGCGAGCGGCCGCTTTTGAAGACACCTTTGATTTGCTCTCCATTCCAGTGTCAAGTTTAAAGGCTTAGATCAGGGTGTGAGAAGCAAGGAAGGGGCTCAGAGATGACGTCCACGTGGCTGTGTGTGTGAGAAGACGACCCCGGGGATTAAGGTGTGGCCCTTCTGAGCCTAGATTAGAATTCGGGTCCCAATTTCTAGTCAGGTCCCTGCTTGTGTGCCACTGCTGTGGGGTGCTTGGGTGACCGTAGGAATCCAAAATGGCAGTGTCGTCCTGGTGAGGCACCTTTTCAATGGGGAACCTTGGGAAAAATTGAAATCAAGGCTGCCTTTCCACAAGGTTCGTGCTCATCTTTCCCTGGCTGGGTTTGAGTTTTCTTTCACTGGACTCTTCAATAGAATTAATAAGAAATGCTGTTTGTTTATTTGAAAATTATAAGAATTCTGTCTTCAGTTGGCACGCAAGTGCCTTATGCGTCCAGCTGTCCGAGGGGCAGCTGGTATCTTCGGCGTAAGAGCCGAGATGCCCTGAATACCAGTAAGATGTGCGTGTGAGTTGGGAGGCCAATGTGAACCCAGTATAAAGTGATTTGAAATCATCAAGGCATCTGCGTAAGATATTTTAAAATCTTTTCTTGTTTAAATATAAGGTTAAAAGAAATATTTCAAATCATCCATAATCCCCCAAATAACTTTCCTTTTTTTGCGTACATCACTATTTATATTGTGTGTGAGTTCCTTTTAAAAGAGCAGTTACACAAGCCTTTTTTACTCATTTAACATATTTTTTACTCATAGTTTTGAATTACATTACTGTGTAATGACATGGCTGGGTTACTCCTATTTATTAACTAGATGCAGTTAATAACCTCTTCAGCCATGTGTTCCTTAATAAAGCCTTTAGAACTTAGGAGGTAATTACTTTCTATTCATTTAAAAATATATTTTAAAATGTGTTGGTTCTTCCATAATTATACCCTCAGAGAAAATTTATAATATACAGAAAATTTGAAGGAAGAAATTTTAAAATCACCATCGTTTCACAGTTGTTTCAGGAAACAATTTCTGGGTGCATTTCCTTTCAGTCTTCAACAGTTTAAAATGTTTTACTAAACCAGAAATTCACAAACATATTCCTTTAAAAAACATTAGAACGGATCAAGCTCATGCCTCTTGCTCACCACTCCCCACCCTCCTCACGGGAGCTACTATTTCATGGTGGGTGGGTGTCTACTTGGGGTGTTTCTGGCTCAAGGTATGAATGTTAAAAGTTTTGTTACCGTGGCTAGCATGGATCTTGCTCAGTTTTTATGCGACCTTATTTTTATTATGTTTTTGTGTATTTTTTATATTATTGAATTTGGTCAATATTGAAGGTAGTGCAAAGTGGCTACCCTTTTCCCGTGCCAAGGTTAGGTGGCAGATTAACCAGATGAGCATGTGTCCAGAGACGGTGCTGATGTCATCCCTCCTAAGGGGTCTTACAAGTCTCTCACCCTGTGTCTTATGTCAGGAGAGCATCTCTGGATGTTTAGTTGAAAGAAACGAGTTCTCATTTAATTAAAAATAATTGTAGAAATTTTAAAATATACTGAATGTAGAATAGTTTAATGAACTTGATATACCCATCACCAAACTTTAATAATTATCAACATATGGCTAATCTTGCTCCATGTCTACCTCCACTCACCCCCGGCCCCACCCAAATCCTGCATATGAATGTATCTCTAAAAGATACCAACTCTTCTTTTTAAAATCATAACTACAATTCCATGATTACACAATTTTTATTTTTATTTTTTTGCTTAATATCAAATATCCAGTCAGTGAAAAACCAAGTTTATATTTTGGCCCTTTGCTGTCAAGAAGCCATGACACTGTTCATTGTGGGGGTGTATTCTGCCCGCGGCACATGGGAGACTGCGTCCACATTTGTACCCCATTCACAGAGGACATGAGGGTTCAGCGGGAGACAGCCCTGCACATGTCCCCTCCCTCCCCACACACAGGGGTGGTGGTGTTCAGGTTGAACCAGACTAGAAAGACCAACCAATTCATCTTGTTTTTTTAAGTTTATAAATGGGGAGAGAAACAAGATGGCAGAGGGGTGAGTAGAAGTCACACTGACCTCCTCCCAGGACCAACCTGAAATTACAACTAAATTGTGGAGAAATCACCTGGAACAAACAACAATAGTGAGAGAGGAGCCTTGTAACTTGGAAACATAAGAATCAGCTTTAGTGCAACCTAACTGGTAAGGAGTGTGGTAGAGACTCAAGAAGGCGGGCCAGGTGCCCACGGGCAGCAGCACCAGAAGGATATTGAAACAACCAGTTGGATCCCCTTGAGAAGAGCGGGGTCTGAACCAAAAGTGGGGAATCTCCAGCTTACAGCACCAGAGCCCAAAAAGTACACAGAAAACAGCCAGCTGCAAAAAATGTCAGGGTTGCTCTCTGCCAGAGACAGGTGGCTGGAGATGCAGAGCTGTTTAAAGGGCAAACACATAAATTTTTATTTGCAGCCACTTACCCTGGACTCTGGCAAAGGTGGGGGCAGAGTGGGCTGGAGACACCTGAGGAGAGACTGGGAAGGAGGTTTTAGGGGGAGAACTGAGAGAGGAGCCGGCCGGATCTCTGCGCTGACTCTTGCCCCATGCAGCAGCAGCCATCTTGCTCAGGCAGAGACCACTCCCCCTGAGCGGCAGCAGCGTCAGAGGACCCAATACCCTCGCCCCCAGGTGGGATTCCACCCTGTCCTGTGCTGTCTAAGCCGCCTGCTAAGTACAGAGTGGCAACCACAGATAGTAGATCCCTTGCTAAAGGAGGCTCAGAGACGCCTGGCAACACTTGAGGAGAGACTGGGGATGGAGGCTTGGGGGGAGAACGGAGAGAGTAGCTGGCGGGATCCCAGTGCAGACTCCTCCCCCATAGGGCAACGGGGTGAGAGGACCCAATAACCCCACCCCCAGGAGAGACTCCGCCCCACCCTGAGCTAAAGCGGCCGGCTGAGTGCAGGGTGACTAGATTAACAGCTGAAGGAGACACTACAAATAGTAGATTCCTGGAAGTCTTGAACCGACTGCCTAAGGTCAGGCAGGGACAACATCTGACATCATCAGAGGCAGATGCAGAAAGTAAAAACATCAGTCTTTTACCATAGAAGTTCACACCACAAAATCAGGAAATCAAGACAGATCAACTTAAGAAGCAGAAGCAAAAAAGAAGAGTCTCACAAATAATGCAAAGACAAATACCCCCCCCCCAATCGAAGGGAAAGGAGGAATCCCCAGAAAGAGAACTAAATGAAATAGAAGCATGTAAACTATCAGATATTGAGTTCAAAACTGCGGTTCTAAGGAAGTTCAATGAGCTCAGTGAGCTCAGAGAGAATTACAAAAACTGCAGGGAAACTACAAGGAACTTACTGCAAACTATACCAGCATGAGAAAGGACATAGAAACTATCAATAAGAGACAAGAGGAAATGAAGAATACAATTTCTGAATTGAACACAGTAGAAGGAATTCAAAGCAGGCTAGATGAAGCCGAGGATCGAATCAGCGAGCTGGAGGACAAAGTAGAAAAAAGCTCCCAGAAAGAGCAACAAAATGAAAAAAGACTCAAAAAGAATGAAGAGACATTTAGGGAAATGCAGAACAACCTGAAACATAATAATATCCATATAATAGGGATACCAGAAAAAGAAGAGGAGGAGGAAGGGCTAGAGAACCTGTTTGAAAAAACAATGATGGAAAACTTTCCTAATTGGAGGAGAGAAAAATTCACGCAAGTCCAGGAAGCACAGAGGGTCCCATTCAAGAGGAACCCAATGAGGCCCACTCCAAGACACATCATCATCAAAATGGCAAATATCAAAGACAAACAGAGAATCCTAAAGGAAGCAAGGGAAAAAGAGGTAGTAACATATAAAGGGAGCCCCAATACGGCTAGCAGCTGACTTCTCAACAGAAACACTGCAAGCCAGAAGGGAGTGGCAAGAAATATTCCAAGTAATGAAAAGCAAAGGCCTGCAACCAAGACTGCTCTACCCAGCAAGGCTCTCAATTAAAATGGAGGACGAAATAAGGAGTTTTCCAGACCAAAAAAAGGCTAAAAGACTACACCTCCACCAAACCAGCACTGCAAAATATGCTAAAAGGAGTGCTTTAAGATGAAGAAAAAGAGTCTATGAATACCTAGTTCCTTTCACAGTTGCCAATACTTGATATTACCAACATTTTTTTAATATGTATTAATCTGATTGTGACAATGATGTGTTATTTAATTGTTCCTTTATTATTTGTTGAAACTAAACCTGTTTTTGTATATTTCTTGCCTATTTCTATTAAAAAGCTTTAAAAGGCTTTTTGGTATTCCTTATCCATTTTTTGATTAAATGTTGGTAGAATTTTTTTCCCTAAAAACAAAACAAACCATTAACTCTTTTTTAGATATGTGGCAAATACTTTCCTATTCTGTGTCCTTTAACTTCTTTATATGTATATTACCATACAGTCTTAAATGTTTAATGTAGTCACATTGTCAATATTTTACTTTATAACTTCTGGGTTTGAATATTTTATTTTGGGGTAAGAAAAATGTTATTTTGTATTTTCTCCTAAAACTCTTTAGATACTACATATTGATTTTTAACTCACCTGAATATTTCTTGTATAATGTGTGAAACAGGGCTCTGTGTTTGTTTTATGTCAAGCAATAGTGGTCCATGCACCTTATTGTTGAATTAGCCTTATTTTACCCATTGATTTGAAATGTCAGCTTAATCATATATTACATTGTTAGGCAGATATATATGTTTGTCTCTAGAATACTCATTTTATTTCATTGATCTACTTGATTATGTCTGTGCTGGTGTCATGCTGGTTTAATTCCTGAGAGTTTATAATGGTTTTAAATTTTATAATATTTTGTAATTAACTTTGACATTTAAAAAATACATAAAATCAATCTGCATTTAGAAAGAAAAAAAGAGAGAGAGATGGAACTCCTACCTTTTGCGACAACATGGATGGAACTGGAGCATATTATGCTAAGTGAAATAAGCCAGTTGATGAAAGACAAATACCATATGATCTCACCTGTAAGTGGAATCTATTCAACAAAATAAACTAACGAACAAAATAAACCACAGGCATGGAAACATGGAGCAGCCTGAAAGTGACCAGAGGGGATGGGGAAAGAGGACAATGGTGGAAAGAAGGGGAAGGGACTAGACAAAGAACATGTATGAATGACCCATGGACACGGACAGCAGAGTGGGAATGGACTGTGGGAGAGGGGGTGGGGGTGGGATGGGTGGAGGGGGGCAAAGGGGGAAAAACTGAGACAACTGTAATAGAATAAACACGATTTATCAATTAAAATATTAAAAATAAAATTAAAAAACAGAAATAAACTTACAAATGGATAACTTAATTTATTTTTTAATTTGTGAGGGTGAAATGAGATGCTAGGAGAACAGGGAAAACTCATCGATGGTCATAGTCAAAATAGTATAAACCCCTGGCAGTAATTGGGTGGCTATTGATTGAAGAGCTTAAGGGGACCTTTTGGAACCATGGAAAATGTCCTTTTAGCTTGCTCTGGGTGACGACTTACATATCTAAAAATGGACTGAGCTATAAACGAGATCTATGCATTTTACTGTATAAAATCTGCAACAACAAAAAAAGGAGGCGGAAGGACAGAGAGCTTTGGTGCAAGGCGGGCTTGACAGACAGCAGCGTGCGGCGCGGAGGAGGCGGGCCCTCGCTGGGCAGCTCGCTGCGGCTTGGACTGGTGACACCGCGAACAGTGCCGCCAGGTCCCCAGGGAAGTGACTGCCCAGGGGTGAGCGCCGAAAGAAAGCCTGAGCAAGATCAGAGGAAGGGCGGTGTCAGAAGACAGCAGGCGGGGGTGTGAGGGGGCCTCGGGGCAGGCTGGCTGTGCTTACGCCCCGCGTGCAGCACCTTTCTCCCATCCCCACTCGGACGGGAACGAGGGGGCTCTGGCGACCCCCAAGCCGGAGGACAGGGGCTGAGGCTGGCGCAGCTTTGAGAGAGAGGTTTGCTCAGAGGCTCTCTGGCCCAGGACACGGCGGGGACAGGGCAGAACGAAGGCGAGAGCAGGCACGTTCCCCCTGGGCCTCTGCAGGGAGCGCAGCTGGCCATTGTCAGTCAAGCCGTGCGGCTGCTCTGACGGACGCTCCTTGGGCCTGGCTGAGTTCCTTTTTAGGGAGCAAGCCAGGGATAGAGCCCTTCTTGGGCAGGTCTGCAGTTGGAAGTCCGTTATCCATTTTCCATTCAAGATGACGCAAAGGGAAGGGGCCAAGCTGAACTTTCTAGACGCGTGTTAGAGCCTCGGGCTCCGCACCTGTTGGGCACCGAGGTTTCTGTGATGACTCGAGGTTGCTCTGCCATCACAGTATCAGACATGAGGAGTCCAAGTAGCAAGTGTTCACTGGTGGGGGAGGAAGCGTCCAGGTGAGGACTTGTCATCCCCAAGGGTGTCGCGAAGCTGAGACTGGAACGCCATGCCCTGCACCAGCAGCATCACGCCCCCGGGAGCTTGCGGATCGCAGGACCTCAGGCTCCACTCCCCGCCTCCGGCAGCGGAGTCCGCCGCGGGCTGCCCGGGGCTCCCCCGCACTCGGAGGCCTGCGGACCGCGGCCGTGCGCGCAGCGCGTCGACTCTGCCCCGCCCGTGCCGCAGCGCCGGCCAATTGTTCCCCGATAGCGAAGGGGAAAAGTGAACGCTAATAAAATAATTCCTCTTCCCCTGATCAGAAAGCTCTTTAATTAATGTTACTTCCTTAAAACATATAATTTGAGTTTCTCAAGAAAGCAAATTCCACTTTCTGATAATTTGATCGCCCCATTTTGAAAATTCTAATCAAAAACATACGTCGCTCCCTGTCAGCATCCCTGTTCAGCGCAGGGTCCCAGGGCTTCCCCGCTGGGCGGCCAGGATGCCGGCGAACAGCAGGGGTCGCGCCTCGCCGGTACCTGGGAGGCCTTACCGACGCCAACGACGCGCTTCCCTCCGGTCGCTTTGAAAGGCTGAACCGAAACGAGGCTGAGGACCCTGTGAGCCCCGGTTGGTCCGCGTTCATTCAGGCCGAGGAGAAGGGCAGACGTGATTCAGGGAAACCGGGAGAAGCCGAGCCTCCTGTCTCCCGGTCAGCACAGCTTCTGGTCGGGCTCTCCGGGCGACGGAGCGGGGGCAGTGGAGCCTGCCACGATCGACCTCCGTTCCTAACGGGGCAGCCATTTCACGCCTACAGCAGGCCGGGCCTTCCAAGGCCTTGCCCCTCCCCTGGCGCCTGGCCTCCGGCTGCTGCGAGCGCAGGAGGCACCAGCCCAGCCGCGCGGAAAGCCCTGTCGGGAACGAGGGTCCCAGCACTGGGGCGGTCCTTCACTGGTCCCTTGATTAATCCAACATCCTTTGACCGCCCGTGTTGGGCTAAGCACTGGGGACGTAGAGATGGACTCAGTCACTGGACAGCCGAGATGCAATGACCACCCGAGAGAGAAACAAAGAGCAGGACAGCTGGTACCTAACTCTGCCCTTTGCCACTTTGCCAGCCACTGCACCTAATATTATTTTTCTTTGAGTGTTTTATGAATCTAATCAGTTGTCATTTATACAAATACAAAATTATGTAAGTTTACTGTGTATCATAATAGTCATATAGGAAATATAGTAAAAACATTAAGTTCACCATAAGCACACAATATGTTGATATAATAAAGAGAGTAAGTATAATAATGATTCAGGATTCATAAAATGATTATAAAATTTTGGAAAAAATTTCAGATATTAAAAAACAGGCAATTTATTTTTTGTTAAGAAGACTCAATGATGCAAGTATGTTAATTTTCTTCTACTTAAATGTTCAATACAGTTTCAATATATTGCAATGGTACATGGTTGCCAGAGACATGGGGGAGTTTTGGGGGTTGATGGAAGTGATCAATATCTTGATGGTAGGAGACTGCATACATTTGTCAAAACTCATCAAACTGTATTCTTAAAAGGGACAAAGGTTAATGTTTATTCCCGAAGAAATCAAAAACCCTAATTCAAAAAGACATAAGCACTCCTATGTTCATTACAGCATTATTTACAAGAGCCAAGATATGGGAGCAGTCTAAGTGCCCATCAGTAGACAACTGTATAAAGAAGACGTGGTACATATACACAGCCATAAAAAAAAAGAATGAAATCTTGCCATTTGCAACAATATGGATGGATCTAGAGGGTATTATGCTAAGTACAGTAAGTCAGAGAGAGACAAAGACCATATGATTTCACTGATACGTGGAATCTAAAAAATAAAACAGAAACAAACTGATGTAAAACATTCTGATGGTTTCCAAATAGGAGGAGGGTTGGGGGGTGGGAAAAAAGGAAGGAAAGGAACAATGTGCACAAATTGCCAGTTATAAAAACAGTCACATGGGTGTAAAGTACAGCATAGGGAATATAGTCAATAATATTGTAAAACCTGTGTATGGTGTCAGATGGGTACTAGACTTACTTATTGGGGTAATCACTTTGTAACTTATGGAACTATATAACCACTATGTTGTGTACCTGAAACAAATATGATATTGTATATCAACTGCAATTGAAAAAATTTTTAATTATGATAAAGAAAGAAAAAGGAGTTTCCTGTGTAACACGCAAGATTTGAGCATGTGAAAAATCCGACGGAAATCTCTTGGTCCAGGCTGAGAAGTGAATAAAAGAAAAGTTAAACTATTCTTTAACTCACCAGTAAAATTTAAATTATGGAGAACTTTTAAATGCTTTTATAAAGAAAGAAAAACCTTGACTTGTGTGATTTTCCTCTTCTCCCCAAATAGTTAAATAGGTATGTATTCTGATCCGACGTCTGGGTCTTACCCTAAATAATGAGTTGGCTGAAAATAAAATTCCTGTTAAAATATTTTTTAATTGCAATGGCATTTTAAAATTAATCTGGAAAAATAAATGTGAAAAGTAGTAGAAATAAGAGCAAGGAGAAAGAACTTGCTTTAACAATCTTCAATAGATTACTAAGCAATATGACTATTTTTAAAGTGTGTTGTTTATACGACATTTAGCACATCAAAAGTATGAACACAGTCCCATGTTTATGAAACTTTACTATATACAATGGGTGGAGATTACTAAAAACTTGTATTGAAACACTGATTAATGAAATGAAGAAAAATATTCTTATTCTGTGTCTTCCATTAAAAATCATAACAATAAATGCACCAGCAGGAAATATTATTCATGTGTACAGTTGCCCGGTTTGGGGAAGGTTTACGCGAGGTGTCGCGGTGTGTGCCCTGCCCGTATGCCTGAGGGCAGCGCCCCCTCACGCAGGCTGTGGAGGGGCAGTGCCATCTACTCTACCGTGTCATCCCACCCACAGCGGCCCAGAGCTGTCCGGTTCAAGGGCCAAACCAGTCGGGTCCTCCCTGGGTGTGAGCAGAGGGAGGCCATGCTAATGAGCAGTGACAGCTGCAGCAAGGTCATGATGGCGAGGGGCCAGAGCCAGGCCAGAGGTGACCACCAGGAGCTTCGTGCAAAACGAACGGTCAGTGCGACCCAGGAGGCAGAAAGGAGGCCTGGGGGCAGGGGAAGACGCAGCGGGCGGAGGTGAGCTGAGGCCCTGAGAGAGAGGCAGGTTCCGAACTACCTGATTGCCACAGTTAATTTGAAAAATCAAAACTTTGACGTGTATCCCCCAATATACGTACATTTACTTATTTATAACTAATATACATGTCCTACTGCACAAACATATTTGGAAAGTGGTTGTCAGAGGTAACATTTAAAAAAAGGAGAAATTTGGAAAGATGAGATAACAAGTGGTATTATTAGTCTGGATGCATGGCTATTCGTTTTACTATTCTATAAACTCAACACACATATATTTGTATATCTTATATGGGTTTGCTCCATTTTCCTATAAAAGTTGAAAACGAATATGCATATAAATAACAGGGCTAGTATTTCTTTCCCAAGCACCAATGTCGTGTGTGCTCCTGGCTCTGGAGACCCCGCTTTACAGTTCCCGGGCGTCCAGTTTCACAGCTAATCGCCATCTATTGTCACGATGCTCGCCGTCCCCCACCCCCGCATCCCACCTCCTTTTTCGGGAGGCTCTGAATCAGCCTCTGTTTCTTGTAACCACAAAGGCGGTCTAAAATAGTAGAGAAAGTTTTCGTAAACATGACACTGAAAACAGACAGCAAAGAGTAAGTGATTGCTAGGCTTGATCAAAAACATATAACAAAGACTTACTGTCACTGATATAAATAGAAGGTCTGCTTACAATCCTATAAGGGAGTAGAAGATGAACACCCTAAGAAAAAGCTGGTCAAAGGACATAAACAGGCAGTTCAGCAACAAAGAACGTCAAATAGCCATACCCCCGCCCCCAAAGAAAAACCATTGCTAGTGATCAAACAACGCCAATTAAAGCTTTGGAATTTTTGTGTCTCGGGATGACACAATGCTGATCGGAAGGTCACATATGGAGGATGAGAGTGCGGGGAAGTGGCCCCTCACAGGGACCTGGTAGAACATAAAGTGTGGCGGCCTTTCTCGATGGCGATCTGTCGACAAAGAGCAAGCTCGCTGCTCCGTCTTCCTGCGTGTGCCCACGGACAGAACTGCCGTGTGTGCAAAGATCCCACCACAGCGGCATTTTCCTAATGCCAGATAATGGGTGAAGCAAACTGCATGCCCAGCCATGGGATCTGTGAGATACCCAACCAAGAGGAGAGACAAATGTGGCACGTTCATAAGCGGAGCACCGTGGAGCCATGGAAATGGGGCAGCTGGTTTCCGTTTAATGATATGGGAATATATCCACTATCTACTTTAACTGAGTAAGCTGCAAAAGTTTGGTCTCATTTTTTTTGTGTAAACAAAGAATACACATCAAAATGTTATTAGCAACGATTGTATGTTTAAGGATGATAGTTTACTTTCCTTATTTTTGAGGATCTATTTTCTAAACCTGTTTAAAGGAACATACATTAATTTTGTAATAAGGAAGAGTCATTTTTAGGAAATATATCCTAGTATCAGAAAGGCAAATAGTTTATCCTTGTGCCAGATTCCTATACATACAGAGCTGGGAAGGATCACATACTGCGAGCAGGCTCAGGTGGTGTGTGTTGCGATCCACTGATGATGTCTGTGGGATCCTGGAAAGAGGTGGCAGCTGCCTTGATCCAGGACTCTCCGGCTATGACATAGAGATGCTAATGTTTATCCATTTTGGCCTGTGTGCTTGGTTGCTCTTGACTGGGGAGAGATGGGGCCAGACACAAGCTCCTGGCTCCAGCTCAGGGAAGCAACGAAGGAAATGCTCTCAGTGACATGGTGTCGTGGACATTCACCCTGCACTTCATACACAGAGGACTTCCAGCCACCCCACCCCCACTCCACATATGTGCTCTAAGGATGAGGACAGTGCATTCACCCAAGTGGGTCTGTTGTACCTCAAATCACAGAATCGGAAGATTGTGCAACTGCAGAGAACAAACGTAAGGGATCATTTGGTTTTACTATATATTTTTTTTAACAGAAGAGGAAACTGAGGCCCGAACATTCAATATATTTTATTTTGTATAGGGAAACGTTACTTCTCCCATGATCCTAATGGGTGCCATCCGTACCCTGGGGACAGCTTGGTACCCCACACTCAGCAAGGAAACTGATGTCTTCCCACCGCCCTGGGGCCCCTGACAAACGTTCCGCTCAGTCATTGTTTCCACGCCAGTGAAGTGGGGGCAATTCCACCTGCTCTGCCTGCCACCTGGGGATTGTTGGGAGGCTCAAATGAGATAAGGAACAAATGAGAAAACACTGGCAGTATAAATGAGAGATTACTAAAATCTTTGATATGTGAAAGTTATTAAAATAGAAAAATATTAACATGTCAAGAGAAAATGGACAAAGGTTATGGAGACTATTCATAGAAGGACTACAAATGACCAGCAGCGCATTTGAGGTGTGGTTCAATCTCACTCATAATAGAAGAAAAGCATACTAAAAACATCAGTTAATTATATTTGTCACCTTAAAAATGGGCAAAAATTTGCCCTGGCTGGTGTGGCTCAGTGGATTGAGCACCAGCCTGTGAAGCAAAGTGTTGCTGGTTCAATTCCCAGTCGGGGCACATGCCTGGGTTGCAGCCAGGTCCCCAGTGGGGGGCGCGAGAGGCAACCATACATTGATGTTTCTCTCCCTTCCCCTCTCTCTAAAAATAAATAAATAGAATCTTTTTTAAAAAATAAATTCACATGTTCCTCTGGCCAGGAAAAAAAATAAACTTAAAAAAAATGGCAAAAATTAGAGCAGTGATACCCAGAGTTGGCAAAGATGTGGAGAAATCACCCTTATCCGGTGTGGGAATTGGGTGGGGGCGGGGGGTGCAGCGGTAGCTGGAAAATAGACACAACCCTTCAGGAGATTGATGTGGTTATATGAGCCAAAAGCACTAATTCACTAACCCTACTCCTAGAAATAAATTATCCTAAGAAAGTAATTACATAAATGCTCAAATACATAAGGATGTTTGCCATTATGATGATTTTAAAGATAGGATTTATTAAATTAATGGTGACGGTCCATCTGCATGATGGACTGTGCGGTGTCATTAAAAATGATGACGTAAGTCTGCAGCTCCTGACATAGGAAAGTGTCCCCAGTCCATCATGTAAAAACAAGCTGTTTCCAAATGCATTTTTACATAATATGGTTTTATCTTTACAGTCAGCATGTGTTGCTATAATAAAAAATATGTAAATGTCTCCCCTTTTTATTTTGAAAAGAAAAATATGACTAGGCATACAAAATATAATATAATGCTAGTGGTTGTTAGCTCTGAGTGGGAGACTATGATTTACCTTCATTATCTTATATGATATCATAAAATTTTATATGAATATTAATTTTATAATCAGAAAAAATCTTGGGAAGGAAACATTTCCCCACAAGGCCTGGTTGCCCAACCATTTTACAAGTATTAACTGTTCCTTCTTGTCATTCCCAGTTACCGGAAGAGCTATCTCATAGTCCGCTTTTCCAGAACTGACTCTTCTAGAGGGTGCAGATCCCTGTCCCTGCCTCAGGACCTTGGCCAGAGCCCCCAGCCGCAGCCCAAGCCAGTGCTGGGAGGAGCCTCGGTGCTTTCCACCGGGAAACAGTGGGGGCGGGGCGCGAGGGCCCATTCCCTCTGCGTCTGTGACCTGCAGACCGCAGTCCATGGTAACTGCTGGCATTTCATGTTAGAGACTGTATGGGGCCCCGTGAGGTTATTGACAAACTAACAAAAGACGTGGAAACAGGAGGGTCACAGCAGGGCGGATTTGGCAACCTGCAGGAACCCCCCCTTTCCATTGGCTGCCAGAGGGCGGAGCCGTGGCACCCGGCCTTCTCCCTGGAGTGTGATGGGCAGGTTGGGGGTGGGGTGCGGGGGTTGTCTTGGGAGGCATCTTCGGAGAGACCCTTGGTTGCCTGGCGAGGAAACGCCTTACTCCCTCTGCCCGGGGTCACCTGGGTCCTGGGTGGCCGGGCACCCAGGTTGGAGGGCACAGAAAGCCGCTCGGCGGGGCCAATAAAGGGGTGTTCAGCTCCCTGGTGGGAGGGCAGTGAGGGGAACTAGGAGGGGGGTTGACAAAATGGAGGAAGTTGTGTGTCGTCCTCCCTGCTCCCATCTTTACTGAGATTCACACAAACCGCAGAGGTTCAGTGTGAGTGGATTTCCTGCGGAAAGCAGGGGTGCGGGTACACAGAGGCCGCACTGAGGTGCTGCGGCAGGGGCGCCCCGGCCTCAGCCGGGTGACTCTCTGAGCTCCCTGCTTGTCCCCTTCATGGTACGAATCACAAACGTATGCAATTAATCAATTAATTGCACAATGTATGTCTCATGTCCATCCTACCCCCATGGGGCTCCCATTCCTCGTCACAAGCCTGGTGCATCCACAGGGCCCTCTACTGCACGCGAGGGGGTGCGGCGCGCCCACCTGCCTGGAGTCTGCTGGCCGCCGTGAGGGTTCCTGGGTGAGCGGGCACAGGGCCACTTCTCAGCAGAGACCCCATGAGCAAATGGCAAGTATAGACCAGAAGCCCCTTCTCCTACCCACCTCCCAACCAGGATGAAACCTAAGGGGTTCGCCTTTCTGAATTTAAAGCAGGTTTAGGGATGCAGGGAGGGGAGGGGCCAAAGGCAGCACTTACAATTTCATGTTTATCCAACAATACTGAAAAAATGCTGGAAGCGACTCAGTTACCTTGAAGTGGCAAACTTTAGTTTCCTCCTTTGGGGAAGAGGAGGTTTGAAAACGAAGATAAAATGAATTATAAAGAAATGACGGCAGCAGCGTCTTTGCCCCCTCGGGCCGTCGGGGAAATGGTGACTGCGTCACCAGGGCAGCCATGGCGGGCGGGGGGCTGCACGGCCGAGGGCCTGCACCGGCTGGGGGCCCTCCCTTCCCGCCCAGAGGACTGTGCTGGTGGAATGACTGTCGCGACAACTTGCAGCCCAGCTAGTCCTTCTTTGGTATCTGATGACAATGGAAAAACCAAAGAAAACAGAGACCAAAGGGGACCTAGGCAGCTGGGGAGACGCGTTTCTCAAATGAGGAGACAGGCCTGGCGAAGGGATGGGAAGAGCCAAAGCTCAGGCCAAGGCAGCGCTGGCGGAGGGGGCCCGGGCCACGTTCTCCCCGTTCTACCTCCTGGAGGGTAGCAGATGCCTTTGCTGGGCCTGGCGGCTCAAACGTTTGACAGAAACTGCTTGTATCCTGTTTCCGGTTTTCTCTGCAACCTGTACCTCCTCACCTCCACCCCATCTAGACATTTTAAAGTTGAGACACAACCACACCGTTGGGAACTCCACTGGAGGACAACCTTGCCACCTGCGTTCTCTCCAAGGCCTCCGGCTTCCTGCCAGTGATGGGGGCAGATCGCCTAAGGACAGGGGTGGGCAAGTCAGGGGCAAGGCCAACCCAGCTGTCCTCGATTTGGAGGTAAGGCCCGCCAACGTGGAGCCATGGCGTCAGAGCCGGGGGACTGAAGAGGTTGTCTGTCGGCAGTTCTGTCTGCTCATTTTTATTGCCATAAAGTTTTAAAAAATTATTATGATTCAGGCTTGGTCTATTTTCTTATTCGACTGCTCTGCATCTTGAGTTACAGTAGGTCCTCCCCACTCCCAGATTGTAAAGGAATTCTTCCACGTTTTCTTTTAGTACGTGTTTCATTTCTCTGCATTTGGAGCTGCTACTTGTTATTTAATCTGCTGTGTGGTATGAGGTATGGAACAAATTTATCTTTTTCCAAATGGCCGCCCAGTTTTCCCTCCACCACTGATTAAAGTCTGTCTTTGCTCCAATGGCTTGAGATGCTACCTTCATCATAAGTCAGATTCCCACGTGTATTTGGCCCATTTTCTGGACTTTCTGTCACGTTGTCTGGCGAGTCTGTCTCTTCAGGCACCCACACAACGTCTCCGTATTGACTGTACAGTGCGGGTTTTAATACCTGGTGACTGTCCTGCCCGTGGCTTTTCTTTTTTCATGGTTTTCTTTACTCTTCATGCATGAGAATTAGAATCAACTCTCTCACCAGAAAAAAAAAAGTTGGTATTTTTACATGGATTGCATTAAATTTATATAAGAATTTGGGTATAATTGGCATCTTTATAATGTTTAATCATTCTATCCAATAGCAGAGAAAATCACCTTCCGTGTCTTCCAGTATCACTCTCAGGCTTTGCACATGTCTTCTTAAGTTTATTCTGTAGTATTTTACCTTATTTATTGCTGCAGTCTTTTTTTCCACATGACGTCGTATCTTCCAACTGGTTACGCAAAGTCTTCTCTCTCTCCCTCTCTCTCTCTCTTTTTAGAAGTTCCTCAGGTGATTTTGAGGTATAGCCAAATTGAAAATCACAACTTTCAATGAAAATTCAGTGTTATCCTTTGATTTGCTGGGCTTTGATTTGCTTCCATTGGCTGTGGCTCAAATCTTAGTCAATCCCTTCCCCCCGAGTTGGCCGTTTCTTCCAGACGCTCTGTGACCATGGTGCTATTTGTTCTCAGTTTCCTGCCCCCACCCCCACCCCCACCCCCACCGCTACCCTTGCAACCCCCGGTGATCTGTGACCTTTACCTTCCACACCTGCACGCAGCCAGCACACTATTTTACCTGTTTCTTTCTCTATGGCATCATCCAGACTCACGCATTACATTTCATTCCTGTCCCCAAATCCCCTGGCAAGGCCGGGGGCCATGTCCGTCTCTTTACCACCTCCCTTCCCCTGGAACGCCCGTCTTCCCCCCGTCCTGCTCGCAGCCTCCTTCCCGCTCCCATCAGGCGGCCCCAGGCCCCCAGCCACAAGGGCCTGTCAGTCATCCCGCCAAGTGCAGGCTTGGGAGCGCAGCGCAGGGGCCCCACCTTAGGCCTGGGATTCGGCTCCTCGTTGCCAGCCAAGTGCCGTGCAAGCCTTCGCTAACTTCCATTTTTAGTCCTCTCCTTCATTTTCCCGCGTGTGTGCATCATCTCCTTACCAGCCACCGTTTAGCCCCAGCTGTCTCTTTCACTCACAGAGAGACGTCTGGCGTTTTCAAGAAATTTGGTCCGATCAGCCTCCCAAACGTCGGGCTCACGTGGTGATTTCTGACGGTCGCCCCTCGAACTCCTCTCACAGTTAGCGAGGCGGGTCATAGCACGGCTTTGCCGTCCAACCCACCTGCATCATAATCTGGGGTGATCATTTACGATGCTTTGCACCTATCTCTACATCGAAATTTTTCACAGTAGAAAGTGGGGGAAAGAGGGTGTTGGTGAATTGAATTAAAAGATAATTATGGCCTCTTTTCTTGAATTTCTACCTGGGGCTCTGGACATTGGCAAAGATCTTGGCTCAGAATAACCGAGTTCCTCATCGCCAGGGACACCTGATTCCCCGCACAGTGGGGCACGAGAAGGCCCTTGACCCAGGAGGCAGCTCCCAGCCAGCCCCCAAGAAGCTGCCTTCACGTTCTGGCGGGCGGTGGCGCAGAGCCCGTGGTGCACAGCCCGCAACCGGCGTCAGCGCGGGGCAGACGCGAGCAGGCGAAGGAAGACGGCCGGCCGGGCCGCGAGGAAGGGCCGGTTGGGGAAGTGGGACAGCAGGCTCCCCGCCCCCCTTTGTTGCTTCCTGAGGCAGTGAGCGTTTCTGAGACATCTTCTTTCCAGCCCATCCAAAAATAAATGCAACTTTCTGCCCTGGCTGGGAGATTAGCTCTAGCCCAGCGACTGCTGGAAGAACAAGGGCTCCTTCTGTTCCCAGAGAGCCGTCTAATAATACACCCATACGTCACCTGTCTCCACCGCTCCGAGGAGGAATTCCGCAGCTCGAGAGGACCCAGTTAGCCCGAAGGTGCCTCTTAAGGCAACAAGAGGTTCGCTAATATTCTCTCTCTGGATGGAATCTTTTATTATTAAAAAAAAATTAAAAATATTTTATTTATTTGTAGAGAGAGCGGGGAAGGAGGAGAGACAGGGAGAGAAACATCCACGTGTGGTTGCCTCTTGGGCGCCCCCAACCGGGGACCCTCGGGCAGCCCTGGCTGGGAATCGAACTGGCAACCCTTCGGTTCACAGGCTGGCTCTCAATCCATTGGGCCACACCAGCCAGTGCTGGATGGAACCTTTAAAAAAATATATTATATATTATATATGTCCCTTTCCCCTTCCTCATCTAAATAAAACAAGTATCCAACATAATCTACTCAGGGCCATCAAAAAAGACAGTCATACTGTGCTGTTGCACACGGAAACCTTCAGACAGAGAATTTAAACACCGACAGTGTGCCAGGCACAGCACCAGGCGTGGTGTGTCTGGCATCCTAATATCCTGCTGAATGCCCACAACTGGTCTGTGTGCAGCCCTATGGCCCCACTCTGCAGATGAGAAATGAAGGCACAGACAAGTCGGGCACGTGCGCCCCCGCGCGGTTCACCGGGGTGGGCCCGCCTGACACTGGCCGAAGCCACAGCTGGGACGCAGAGTTCCCGCTCTCCCAAGAGCATTTCCCAATGCCCATACTTTTAGACTGCTGACAGCAAGTTTTTAAACTGTTTTCCACGTGGTGATTGCTGTAGTCACTCCTGTCTTCAGGGTTTTTTTCCTGGAGAGCTGAGTTCCATCCTGAACTCTAATCTTTTTTCCTATGGCCTTACCGTTTTCTCATATGCAGAAGGAGGTTGCTCAGCAAATGACCCCTGCACTCTTCCAGCTGAACGCTCCGTGATTCTGCAATGAAGAAGTCTGAGGGAGAGGGGAGAGGATGCGTAACTTGGAGAAGCTGGGGTGGAAGGCCAGCCACAGTTCAGAGCTCTGTTTGGCTCCGTATGGGGGCGTGGTGCTCTTTCAGGAGGAATTCAAAGCAACCCTGTGTGGAATATGTCTTCTCAGTTTCCTGGAGGTGGGTATGGAGGTGGTTACACAGAGAGATGGGTAAACTGGTGACGAAAAAGGAAAAATCCAGCCCTGACCTGTGTGGCTCAATTGGTGGGTGTCATCCCACAGAGGGAGAGGCGGTGGGTTCCTTTCCGGGTCAGGGCACATGCCTAGGTTGTGGGTTCAGTCCCTGGCCGGGGAGCGTGCAAGAGACAACCACTTGATGTTTCCCTCTCACATCAGTGTTTCTCTCCCCGCTCCCTCTCCTTCTCCCTCCTTTCCCCCTTCTCTCTGTAAAAAAGGAAAAGGAAAAAAAAAAAAAGAAAAATTCAAACTGACCCATGTTTCATTTCCCACAAAGCCTCTCTGGCCAACTCTCTACCCACAGTCTGCCTGAGAGGTAACCAGCGCCCTTTGCAGTGTCTCTTGGCTCCATGAGGCTTGTTCACACCTGCTCCCATAGGTGACACTTACCTGTCCTATAGCTGTCCTGACCACGCCTCCCAAGGAGACGGCCAGACAATGGCCCACAGACTTAGACAGCAGTCCCACAGCAGGCTGGGGGCAGACCAGCGGGTTAGCAGCCTGTCCCGACTGGCTCCCCTCGTGGCCACTCACCTTGCTGGGCCTCAGAACAGGCTCTTAATAAACCTGTCACTATGAAGTGAAATTGCCTAAATCTTAAAAACAAATGACTATTTGTAATATTTTTCTGTTGTATCTTCTTGACGGGCTCTTTATGGGAGCCAGCATACAGCTGGGGTTTAATTAATGCCCCTTCATCATGGGGGCCCTCACCTCTTTGAGTGGCCCCACATCTGCCCTTGGTGTGGGTGGAAGGAGGCGGGCGGACTTTATTCTCGAGTGAGTACCGTTGACACACAGTTCTGTTTAGAATTAGCAACCACAGCATGCCCACTGGCCACTCCCGAAGATTCGTTCAGGAAAAATGGGAAAAAACACACACAACATAGAACGGGAAAGGGCAAAAGCTTCAACGATACCCTTACTCTTCCCTGAGGCTTTATTTTTCCAATCCTGATTTAGAAACAACGGCATTTGTTAGACACCCCTCCTCCCCCTACACCCTTTCTCTGCAGGCCACCACTGCCCCCCCGGCCCCCCACCTGGGCTAGCAGCTGGTCTTTCCTAATTGGTAATGTATCTTAATAACAACAGGGCCTTAAGCAGCTGTTGCTGTGAATACTGGCTGGTGGAATGGCTCCCCATCATTAATTTACTTGTTGGTCCTACTGGTGCCTAAGAAAGATTTCAGTTAATAATGATACTAATGAAACAGAAAGTTACACAGTAAAAGGAAGGCAAAGAAGAAGAGCGGGCAGAGGTGGGGAGGGAAGGAAGAAGAACTATTATTGTTCCTGCTGTCCTTGGCTTAAGTTTTATAATCACACAGCCCTGTCACAACCCTGTGTTGTGAAAAAAGTCTTACTCAAAATTCCAAAGGATTGAACTTTTTCCGTTTCATTCATTTTTCTACATGGTGAGATTTCGAAGGCGATCGCTGCCTGTGCTCTGACCCCGGGGCGGGCTCACACGGATGTCCAGGCCTGGTAGCCGCCTGCTCAGGGGCGCCAGGCGGGGCCTCGGCAGCGGGCCGGGCCATCACCACGGAGGGGGATGGAGCGCCAGCCCCGAGTTCAGAAAAAGGCATCCCAAACTCCCGACACTCTAGAGTTGGAAAAGTGGTTATGATCCTGCTCATTTCTATATATACCTTCCCCTGGCAACAACCACCAAAAAAACGTGAGGAAGGAGCTGCTTCTCAGCCTGTGGTGCCGGTCATTCTCTTTCCAAATATAGAAAAGGAATGAGCCATGGGGGTTAGTGGGGCCTATAAAAGCCCCGGCCAGCAGCAGCCCCTTTGTAGCTGCTCTTGTGGGCAGAGGTAAGTCACAGTCCCTCCTGCAAGGCTGGCTCTTTACCTCCGTGGGGTAGAGCGCTCTGCGCCAGGACCCTGTCTGGCTTCGCTGAGAGCAGGCAGAGGTGCAGCTACATCTCCAGACCCAGATGCCCACCCACCCTTTGCCTCCGGCGCCCACCAAAGCGGGGATCTTTCGGGCCCTTTTCTCCTCCCCACTCTCCTCTCATGGGCAGGACCCCCCTGGACACTCCATGGACTGGGCCTGTCCGCCACGACTACGTTCTCCCTTAGCCTCTCTGAGCTGAGCAGGGGACTGTGGGAATTCATGTCTTTCTGTGCCCTCACCATCCCCACCTGGGGTGCCTGTCACATGTCCTGTCTTTTCAAGACCAGCCACACTGTCTGGGTGTGGATTAGCCAATCTTAGGGGTTTCTCCCTGACCCAGGCCTGGAACCACAAACTTCTAAACAGAGACTCTGTTTTTATTGCCCAACTCTGAATGGGAGGCAAGGCCGAGTGGAGCACCCTCCACGGTGGGCTGGTGGGAGCCAGGGTTGGGGGCTTTTACTACAATAATGGCTTACCTGTGGGTCATGTTCCACCTGCTCTTCCAGCTTATCTCCGGGGTAAGGCTCTTTTTAAGTTATTAGTCCTTTCTCCTTATTCAGTTAATTTTTCAAGAGCTGACGACGCTGACCCGTACCTGCCAGGTCCCAAATCTTCCTTTGGCATCCTTATCGCAGGTCTGACTTTCCACGGCTGCTGTGGCCTTCTGCTCTCCTCCCGCGGGTGTGCCTCTCAGGTGAGGATTCTGGCTGTGCCCCACGGCCGGTGGCCATCTCCGGGTGACCCCAGGTTACTGGGTCCTCCCACCTCCCCAAGGCGTGGAGGGCGCAGAGACTCAGAGCGCAAGCAAGGACCGGGGAGGCTGGAGAAGGGCAGAGGAGGCAGCACTGCGGGGGCCTTGCCGTCAGGGTGCCGGGGGCCCGTGCGGCTTCTAGTCTCCGCAGGCAGAGGAAGCGCCGTCCGGTTTCCCTGCGTGAAGTGGTAGCCACCTTGAATCATAATGGTTCAAAAATTCCTTAGCTGTTTGCCATTGAGCCAAATCTCTTTGAAGAATGACTTTTATTTTTAATTTTTTATCTATGGTTTTAGCAAGAGGAAGGGGGGGACATTGATTTGTTGTCCCACTTATTCATGCATTTATTTGGTGATTCTCATATGTCCAGGGATTGAACCTGCAACCTTAGTGTAGTGAGACGATACTTTAACTGTTGAGCTACCCAGCCAGGGCAAATGGCCTTTATGATTTTTTTTTTTTTTTTTTGGTGTTTATTTTTAAAGCTTCCCTTGGCAATGCCTGGATTTCAAAGACAGTGAGGTCCTGAGAGAGTTGCACTTACCTCTAGGCCCTTCGCCAAGGCGAGCCTCAGATGATGGAGGCCGTAGGGCCACACCCTTTGCACAGAACAGCCACTCCATGAATGAGGAGCTACTTGATTTGCCCAGCACTTAAGGCTTACGGGTGGAGCTGGTAGGAGGACAGCAGGGGGTTTGGGGGGCCTGGCCTCACCTGGTGGGTTTGCCTTCCAGCTGCACCATGAGTAGCAACACTGAAATGGAAGTGTTCGGCATAGCTGCTCCTTTCCTCCGGAAGTCGGAAAAGGAGAGGATTGAGGCTCAGAACCAACCCTTTGATGCCAAAACCTACTGTTTTGTGGTTGACTCAAAGGAAGAATATGCCAAGGGGAAAATTAAGAGTACCCAGGACGGGAAGGTCACCGTGGAAACCGAAGACAACCGCGTAAGCCTTGTCCATGCCCCCATAGGCCTGCGGGCTCCGCATCTGCCCCCATGGTGGCCTAGTGCATGCGTCCCCCACCCGGCCGCTCCCCGTGTGGCTCTGGCACTGGAAGTCCTCTCCAAGAATCACTGTTTAGCTTCCTTGGAGAAAGCAGAGCAAACACTGGCCCCAAGCTGCAGGCTGGGAGAAGACCTGATTGTGGCCGATCAAGGCAGTTTCTGTTCAGGTGCTTAGCCTTCGTTCGCGCGGCTCCAAGTCGGAGGTGATGGCCTTGTGTCTCCCAAGGGAGCGCAGTCAGGGGTCCAGCAGGAGTAGGACCTCAGTTCCAAGACTCTCCTTGGGTAGCTTAGGTTTCCCCTAATTCTCCTAGCAATGGCTGTCTAACTGCGCAAGTAAGGAAAGTAGGTAAGGGACCCTAGCTGGCCACAAGCTGCATGTGAAACAGCAGCCTCCCCATGTCCTGAAGGCCATGGGCAGTGCGCCCACCATGGCCTGGGTCCCTGGAGGGGCGCTGGGAGCTATTCTGGACTTTACTAATTCCTGGAATCCAGACCAGAATAATCTGGAATGTTCCAAGAAAATTTAAAAATAAAGACAGGAAAAAGAAAATCTGAGAGAGGTAAGTGAAAGAAATGGCACCTGGTTTTCCCAGGTGGCCACGCTCACGCTGGGCCTGACGGGAAAGGGCCCTGAACACGGCCCTCCAGAGCTGGCCAGCGTGGCCGCCCAGAGCGGGCTCTCTGTGCACTGCAGGGAACAGCGCTGAGGCCGAGCTCACAGAGCGGCAGGGCAGGCGGGAGCTGCATGCGGCAGTCCCCACCAGTCCCGAGGGGGGCTGGTTGCACGGTGGCTTTAGCGAATCTCTGCCTGAAGGCAGGAACAGGGAGGTTTCCCCCTGCCTTGTCCAGAGATGGGACAGGGAGACAAGTCATCTTCAAAGGAAGTCTCATCAAGAAAGGTGAGGGCAGGGCCGGGGCAAGGCAGCCGGGCTCGCACGCCTGTGCCTTCCTGAGGAAGCCTGAGGCCCTGGGGCGAGGGGCTTTTCTTCCTCAGGGAAGGCCAAGCATGCTCTCTGGGCTCGGAGCCACTGCTCCGCCTCATGGTGCCCTTACCTGCCTGTAACACTCTGACCCCAGGGAAGCGGGAAGCGGGTGAGGTGGGGCTAGGCTCCCTTCCGCTAGCATGGGCGGGAGGGTGGTGAAGGGAAAAGATTCAGCGTGGGGGCTGGACAGCTGCTTTCAGGGAGCTCTGAATACGGCTAATGGTGGGTGCTGGTCTGCTGCTCCTACGCCACCTCCCCCTTTCTCTTTGTCCCTGCCTCAGGGACGCCAGGGCACTTGCCGTTCTCTGCGTAGATAAGAACAAGCCCATGAGCTGTTGAGCAGGGTTTGGGTCCACCTAGTGTTCCCAAGCAGAAAAGTTCTTCTGGCTCCTGTCTAGAACCGTCCCTTGCATCCACCCACGGACGTCCTGTGTCCTCATTTCTGTCCTCCTTCCCTCCCCTGAGACCTATCACAGAGGAAAAAACCAAAGCCCTGCACGACAGAAACAAATCACAGTGCCACCCCCGTGGCCAGATGCCCACAGCCTTGTCTCCCTTGCACCTTCCCTCTGCTTGCTCCTGCTCACAGACACCTCTTCCTGGGCAACAGGTGGCTGCAGGGGGCAGGCCGCCCAGGGAACACTTGGTGAGCACTGCGCTGCTTCCTTTTCAGACCCTGGTGGTCAAACCAGAGGATGTGTATGCGATGAACCCGCCCAAGTTCGACCGCATCGAGGACATGGCCATGCTGACGCACCTGAACGAGCCAGCCGTGCTCTACAACCTCAAGGACCGCTACACCTCCTGGATGATCTACGTCAGTGCCTTCCCGGCGCGTTGGATGGGGCTGGGGGTGCAGATGTTTGTGTGGATGAAAGAGGAGTGTTTGAAGAAGCTGTTGAACAAAGGAAGGGAAATGGAAAAAAGAAAAGGAAAGGGGGAAGAGAAAGACAGAAAGCGAGCGATGAGTGGGATGGGAAGAAGACAGGCTGGAAGGGAGAGGGCTGGGAGCAGGAACGGGAGCAGTTTGCAGGAAAGACAAGCTTTGGGCCTCAGCATCGTCACTCACCATGTGCGGGAGGTCCAGCTACGCCCCCTCCCCCCGTCACCCAAGCCCACTTGCCTCACCTATAAATGGAAATATCTCCCCTCCTTTACTAGTTTATTGTAAAGAAAAGTGGTGAATAATAAAGGCATAAGATTTTTTGCCTTTATTACCTACACACACATGTGTAATTTTTACCCTCCCACAGACCTACTCGGGCCTCTTCTGTGTCACCGTCAACCCCTACAAGTGGCTGCCGGTGTACAACCCCGAGGTGGTGGACGGCTACCGAGGCAAAAAGCGCCAGGAGGCCCCGCCCCACATCTTCTCCATCTCTGACAACGCTTATCAGTTCATGCTGACAGGTAGGTCCCAGGGAGGAGGCCTGGGGTGGTAGAGCGGGGTGCTGGGCACGGCTCAGAGAAGCGCCTCGTGGCCTTGGGCTTGCCTGCCTGGCCTGGGACTTCCATGCAAAGGAGAGGGGGCAGAGCTGCTCCGAGAGGCAGAGAGAGGCCAGGTCTCCGAGCCCCTGGTGAGCCCTCGTGGGGAGTTTGCATTTAATGCAAGTATTGGTTAAACCCGATGAAAGTAACATTTCTATGGGCCAAAAACAGTATTGACAACTTCATTTGGTTCAACCTAATATGGTCAGAAGCCAGTGGCAGGGGTTAAGCAGGGCCCTAACCTCTCTGAGTCTCATTCTCAAGCTCCCACGTAGGACTGAAAAACTATCAGAAGGAAGAGGGATTGTGCATTGAAGTGTGACTGCTTGAGAAATGGGGTAATACTGGGAAGCTCTTTTTATATTGCCATCAACTCTATTTTATGTTTGCCTTTGGCAGATCGCGAAAACCAGTCTATTCTGATCACGTAAGTTTCCAAAGGGTAGAGCAGTTTTGCAGCTGTGGCTCCTTATCCCCGGGGCAGGAGGGAAAGGCATCCCACGCTCTGTTCTGGCCCTTAGGTAGTATTTAGAACAAAGTCCAGAGGGCAAAGGTAGATTGGGGCATGGGCAGGAAGATGTGTGGAAGGCCTCAGGAACCTGGAAGCACCTTGGGTCAGCTCAGCTGTGGAGCCCCGCTCCGGCCTGCCTCTCTGCATGGTCTCTTACGCTCGTTTGGGAGACATGTGTCTGATGTGGCTTAGAGTAGGTCCAGGTCTCTGTGTGACATCTTGGAAGACTAGTTACACTAAAAGAACTTCTCTCTCTCTCTCTTTTCATCACTCCAAACAGCGGAGAATCCGGGGCAGGAAAGACGGTGAACACCAAGAGGGTCATCCAGTACTTTGCAACAATTGCAGCTACTGGAGACCTTGCCAAGAAGAAGGATTCCAAAATGAAGGTATGGAGAAGAGGAAGGTTCATGGTGCTCTTACATCCACAGTGTAACTTCTGGGTGAGGGGGCAGAGGGAGGCTGCAAACTCCCCCCTTCTTCAAGAAAAGGACAGCAGGCCAGGATTGAAAATCTGGAAGGACAGCCAGTGATCTTGGATGACCCTACGTACAGGACCAGATCCTGTCTTTTTGGGGACAGGTGGGGGAATAAGGCTCTAAGAAAGGTCAGTTAGGGAGTATCTCAGAAAGCTGCTTCTTTTATGGCAAAGTCACATCCACCCACCTGAGAGAGCTGTGGTCTATAGTTACCTTTCTAAACAAAAACATTGCAACAGTTTGATGTGAGTGAGTCAGACAACCTAACTGACTGGACAATCAAGGTGCTGAAGTTTTAAAGAACATTAAGTCAAGACACTCAACTATAGCCAAATATAGCAAAAAGGTGAAGGTGTATTTGAGTGAGACATGCTGTTGTTTTGGTTCATCTTCAGGTTGGAGAGCCGGGGAGGGAGGGACTGGCTTTGCAGTGACCGCCAGGTAGGCATGGCAGAGCTGGGAACATTGCTCACTGTCATTCTGTGGCTTCTTCTTCCCTTGATCTTGTGCACTAGGGGACTCTCGAGGACCAAATCATCAGTGCCAACCCGTTGCTGGAGGCTTTCGGGAACGCCAAGACCGTGAGGAATGACAACTCCTCTCGCTTTGTGAGTCTGAGTTCAGTGACGCTGGGGTTTCTCTGTGGCCTATGATATGAGCAAGGTCCCTGTCCTCAAAGAGGTTACAGTCTGGAGGGGACAGACAGTGAAAGCATGAAACAAATCAACAAGACAGTTTCAGAATATGATACATACACATGAAGTTCAATAGACAGAGCCTGCGATAGAGGAACCGGGGGCAGGGTCCCCTTTAGGCAGTGTGGGCCAGGAAGGCTTCTTTAGGTGGGGGGGGCTGCGAACCCCAAGCTCTGCAGGATGGGGAGGGACAAAGGGCACAGCAAGCACATAGCCTCTGAAGAAGGGGAAGGTCTGGTCTAATCAAGGGACCTAAAGAGGGTCTGAGAGGTGGGCAAGTGGGGGCACACCTGTGAGGAGAGGGAAGAGACAGAAAGAGACCTGTCACGTAGGCGCCTGCAGACCATGAGAAAGGGTTTGTATTTCACTCAGGAAGCTACTGAAGGATTCTTTGGGCAGGGAAGTGATATGGTTTGATTTGCACCTTGAAAAAAAAATCAATCTCTGACTTTATTAACTGCATGGGGTGGGTGGTTTGGAGGCAGCATAGAATAAAGGGGGTTGGGAAAAGCAAGGCACATCAAACTGAAAAGAGAAGAAGGCAGAAAGAGGAGGACCTATTTAATTTCAAACTATAGGGAAATAAATCTCCTGTTCACATGGCCAAGGGGACGAGCAAGAACAGTTGGAGCCACTACAAACGCTGGTCTCCCTTTCCCCCCACAGGGCAAGTTCATCCGAATCCATTTCGGCACCACCGGGAAGCTGGCCTCCGCAGATATTGAAACTTGTAAGTAGATAATTGGGATCAGATGACATCTCAGAGTGGTGGGAGCAATTGGGAAAACTGTCCTGTGTTTGTGTTCATAGATCTGCTGGAAAAATCAAGAGTGACTTTTCAGCTGAAGGCTGAGAGAAGCTACCACATCTTCTACCAGATTCTTTCAAACAAGAAGCCTGAGCTCATAGGTGGGCAAGTCCCCAGTGGGGTTGGTCTTCTTGGCATTTCGGCTCTGATATTGCTGGACCAAGTAGGACAAAGGGGACTCCACAGGCAACAAAGTTTGTTTTCCAAATGAGATGTAGCTCTATTGACAGTGATGTGCCAATTTGGAAATAAAACAAAACAAAACAAAAAACGAATCCAATGGGTAATAAGATTAAACCACTACAGAATTATCGCTGGTTTATAAAAACCTTCTGTACGACTAAGCGTTCAATTATCCTTTAGCGCCCCCTTGTGTCTGACTCGGCAACCAATCTTTCACCAAAACAGACCAGTGCGAATTCTGACGAACAGTTCAGCCTATGATGAGATAGTCACCCTGCGCTTTGTTCTGCACCTAACAGGGGCCTTATGCACACTGTCTTCTGTGACCTTTGACTGTTTGCTTAGCCTTCTGGTCCCAAGCCTGGAAACAGGCGGCAACTTTCAAACTGTGCCTCCCTCAATGGGAATGTGGGCTCCTACCTGACCCACACTTAGCCAATTTCCCTTTTAACTTTTCTGAACCTACATCAATAAACACCATTTGCATACAAAGCAAGAGAATGTAAATGCTGCAGTTCTCTCTGGAGTTTTTAGTCTACACTCTGGGGGCCAGCTGAAGTCTTTTCTGGACATTTTATATTCAGTTATACCTTGAGTATCGTGAGGCTATTTAGAAGAGATTTCTAACTCTCAAGGCAACCTGGGCTCCAGCAGCAAAAGTTTCAAACCAGAATACAGGAGCTCTAACCCATGGGGTGGATGTTTTCTTTGCATCTATGTCACCTCCTCTAACTATTTGTCATTTCAGAGCTGCTGCTAATTACAACCAACCCTTACGACTACCCCTTCATCAGCCAGGGTGAAATCCTGGTTGCCAGCATCGACGATGCTGAGGAGCTGCTGGCCACGGATGTCAGTAGGGCAGAGTCGGGGGCGGGGGCAGGGCGTGTGCTCATCCTTGGTCGCTGGGGTCAGCCCACTGACATGCTGCTCTTTCAATGCCAGAGTGCCATTGACATCCTGGGCTTCACTCCAGAAGAGAAATCCGGACTCTACAAGTTGACGGGTGCTGTGATGCACTATGGGAACATGAAGTTCAAGCAGAAGCAGCGAGAGGAGCAGGCAGAGCCAGATGGCACCGAAGGTACAAAATCAGCGCAACAGGGAATAAACCAAGGTTGGGTGGGTGTGTTCTGCTGAGGTTGTTTGGTGCCTCTTTTGAGAGTGATTAATTCTCCTTCTACCTGGGGAAGAGAACCCTCCAGGGCTCAGATGCCTGTAGACACTGTTGCACCTGAGTTTGCTCAATTGCTAGAATGGCCCTATTTCAGATGCAATGAGAAATGATCTCAAGGCTTTCTGGAACCCAGTCTTGCCTTTTTATAAAATCTGTCCTATTCTCTGAGTGACTTAGCTTCCACTGGCTGCATAGTTTATAGATATGAGACAGACGTCACCCTCTGCAACATCTGGATGATTTTCAAAGTGATTCTTCCATTTTTCCGAGCATCAGTGGCTTCCCTCTGTAATCGTCTTTCTTTTATTGCCAGTGGCTGACAAGACGGCTTATCTAATGGGCCTGAACTCTTCGGACCTCCTGAAAGCTCTGTGTTTCCCCAGGGTGAAAGTTGGGAATGAGTACGTTACTAAAGGTCAAACTGTGGATCAGGTAAGCAACGACTTCCAGGCTGGAAGGGACACAGGTACACAGTGGCACTGCCTTCAGGTTCATCCGCTGATATTCCCCCAAAGGTCCACCATGCTGTGAATGCCCTTTCCAAATCAGTTTATGAAAAATTGTTCTTGTGGATGGTCACTCGCATCAACCAGCAACTGGACACGAAGCTACCAAGACAACACTTCATCGGGGTGTTGGACATCGCAGGCTTTGAGATCTTCGAGGTTTGTGTTGCTTATGTTCATGCTTTCGTGTGGCGCTGTCCAAGGGGATCGGTTTTCACAATTCTCTAGGGAAGATGTCAAGGTGGCCAGCATGTTGTAACATCACATCCTGTAGCAAAACTAGACGGAGGGTGGATCAGGTGGAAGAGAATGTGAGGAGGGTTTGTATTACTTTAAGAGGGTCAATACTTCATTCAAGTGCCATTTTAAAGGATATAGTTCAATGAATAAAAATAACTTCAAACATAATTACTGACTTAGAGAGGCCAGGCATATGAAGAATTTGATAGTAAGCCGATTATGCAATATTTTATATAAAGGTCCTATTGGTTCTGGGTTAGAAGCATATATTCATCAAAGTCTACATTTGGTGTCTACCAGACAGAAGACAAGCAGGTAAATAAAAGATGAGCTTGTAGGCTACAGAGGAAGATCAGAAGTTTATGAGGCACACTCAAGAGTTACTACAAAAATAAGGCGGCCTGTGGTCAGTGCATAGGAGGGGCCCAGACCAGGGGAACTCGGGAGCGGGAGAAGCACCTTCCAGCTGGAAGGACGGAGAAGACTCCAAAGAGGAGATGCGCTCTGGGCTACGTCCTGGAGAATGTGACCACATCTGAAATGAGCTGGCTAGAGCCTGAGCAATGTGGAGGAAAGTGGATAGGTCTTTGATTTTGAAACAAGTCCAACTTTTCACATGATTTTATTTTGGTGCTAGTATAACAGCCTGGAGCAGCTGTGCATCAACTTCACCAATGAGAAACTGCAACAGTTTTTCAACCACCACATGTTCGTGCTGGAGCAGGAGGAGTACAAGAAGGAAGGCATCGAGTGGACATTCATTGACTTCGGGATGGACCTGGCCGCCTGCATTGAGCTCATCGAGAAGGTATCCTATTCTGTTGTCTCAGTGAGCTCTCCCGTGCACTCTGCTGTTCACACTGCAGCTCTTACTTACCCCATGTGCATTTTGCCTAACTCTAGCCGATGGGCATCTTCTCCATCCTGGAAGAGGAGTGCATGTTCCCCAAGGCCACAGACACCTCCTTCAAGAACAAGCTATATGACCAGCACCTGGGCAAGTCCAGCAACTTCCAGAAGCCCAAGGTTGTCAAAGGCAGGGCCGAGGCTCACTTCTCGCTGATCCACTACGCGGGCACCGTGGACTACAGCGTCTTGGGCTGGCTGGAGAAGAACAAGGACCCCCTGAATGAGACGGTCGTCGGGCTGTACCAGAAGTCCTCCAACAGGCTCCTGGCACACCTCTATGCCACTTTTGCCACCACAGATGGTAACCGACTCCCCAGAGCGCCCTGTGGTCATGCGCCCTGTGGTCCTTCCAATTCAGTCCACAGGACCGAAAAATCTCCACTGATCGGCTAACGAGCCCTTGCCAATGTCATTTCTTACAGCTGACAGTGGAAAGAAGAAAGTTGCCAAGAAGAAGGGTTCTTCCTTCCAAACTGTCTCTGCTCTTTTCAGGGTAAGAAACATACAAGATTATGTGCTTGCATTGGTTTAAGCCATTGCACAATGAGCAATGTAGAGATTCAAAGCTTGTTTATTCAAGAACAGTAATAGGGTCTTAATTGGATTATCGTCACTTGGTGAGGCTGAGTGCTGGTTTGATGATGCTTAAATGAGGCCTAACAAGTAGGAGCAGGACTCATTTGTCACTTTGTGCTAGAACTAGCTGGGTTGGCTGGCCTGGGAGGTGAGTCCCCTCCACAAACTTTCTGAGCTGCCTGAAAGACTCAGGCAATAGCATCTTATTCGTCCAGTGAGGCTGGATACATCTCTTGAGTTAATTTTGGATCAGAGGGCCTCTTCTATTTAGTCTCTGGCTCACTGTGACGCAAAAGGTTATTAAACAAGTTTGTTTATTTATTTATTTTTGCCCACTCCTCTAGCCATAGGATTATTTAAAGAAAGAGTTAAATGATTTCATTATTCTTAAGAATTCATGATTAAGTGTAAAACATACTATATCTTACTTTTCATTATAATATAGCTCTATATTTTTAAAGCCTAGTTTATAAAAAGCCTAGTGTAGGCTGTCAAATTTACTCTTTCCTTTAGGAAAACCTGAACAAGCTCATGTCAAATTTGAGAACTACTCACCCTCACTTCGTGCGCTGTATAATTCCTAATGAAACCAAAACCCCAGGTAAGACGCCTGCTGGTTCTCTGGGCGGCTGCCCCTTGGTCGGGGACTGTGGGTGGAGCTGAGGCTTCCGGCTTCCGCCCAGGAGCCATGGAGCACAGCCTCGTGCTGCACCAGCTGCGCTGCAACGGCGTCCTGGAGGGCATCCGCATCTGCCGCAAGGGGTTCCCCAATCGGATTCTCTACGGGGATTTTAAACAAAGGTGCGTCATAGAAAGCTCAATGAGATTCACTTTTTAATTTTAATTTTTATTGTTGTTCAATTACAGTTGTCCCCATTTTCCTCCCATTACTCTCCTCCACCCTACCCACCCCCACCTCCCACAGTCAACCCTCCCCCACCATTGTCTTTGTCCATGCGTCCTTTATACATGTTTCTTGGTGACCCTTCCCCTCCTTTACCTCATTATGCCCTTCCCCCGCCCCTCTGGTTACTGTCAATTTGTTCTTTATTTCCATGTTTCTGGTTTATATGATTCTTGATAAGAGGTGCAAGTACTAGAATTTGAGAATGAAAAATACTGAAGAAAAGACCCATTTCAACAGAACAGTTATAGACCTTCGTGTAAAATGACCTACCAGTTGGCCACAGCGTACATACTGCCCATGGCAGGCAAGCCCTGAGCTGAGAACCCAGGCCATCATGTGGCAGTACGAGTGTGAGCGAGTGTCTCTCCCTCTCAGGACCCTGGCTTTCTTACCTGTAGGCAGAGGGGCCTGAACTAGACGGTCTCCAAGGCTTATGTTCATGCTAACAGCCTCTGCTTGTTTCTGTGTCCACACGGGCAGATACCGAGTGCTGAATGCCAGTGCGATCCCTGAGGGACAGTTTATTGACAGTAAGAAAGCCTGTGAAAAGCTGCTGGCATCCATCGATATTGACCACACTCAGTACAAATTTGGGCACACCAAGGTAATGCATCAATCCTGACAGAAGCTGTCCTTTGGTCCCACAGTGTGACCTCCCCGGCACACTGACTCGCGTCATCCTCCCCCCCTAAGGTGTTCTTCAAAGCTGGCTTGCTGGGAACATTGGAAGAAATGCGCGACGACCGCCTGGCCAAACTGATCACTCGGACACAGGCTGTGTGCAGAGGGTTTCTCATGCGCGTGGAATTCCAGAAGATGGTGCAGAGAAGGTTGAACAGGGTCTTCATTTAAATGTGAGCTCTCTTGAGGAAGGGAGGGGGTCTCTCTTAGAAATAACCGATATTCTGTGTTTAGGGAGTCCATCTTCTGCATCCAGTACAACATCCGCTCATTCATGAATGTCAAGCACTGGCCCTGGATGAAGTTGTTCTTCAAGATTAAGCCCCTCCTCAAGAGCGCGGAGACGGAGAAGGAGATGGCCACCATGAAGGAAGAGTTTCAGAAAACCAAAGAAGAACTGGCCAAGTCAGAGGCAAAAAGGAAGGAACTGGAGGAAAAATTGGTGACTCTAGTACAAGAGAAGAACGACCTGCAGCTCCAAGTTCAAGCTGTGTGTTTAAAAATTTTTGTGTTTTCATTTTCCTTCTAGATTTGGTTACTTAAGAAAACCAGAATTTTGGTGGGATTTTTGTCTTTTAGTTCAGATGCTTCATAAAGAACTTCATATATAACAAAATACTGGAATGTCACAAACCTTATCTCATTAAAGGAAATCATGATTTTTTTTTTTAAAGGAAAGTGAAAACTTGTTGGATGCTGAGGAAAGATGTGATCAACTGATCAAAGCCAAATTCCAGCTTGAGGCCAAAATCAAGGAGGTGACCGAGAGAGCTGAGGATGAGGAAGAGATCAATGCTGAGCTGACGGCCAAGAAGAGGAAGCTGGAGGACGAATGTTCAGAACTGAAGAAAGACATTGATGACCTTGAGCTGACACTGGCCAAGGTTGAAAAGGAGAAACATGCCACAGAGAACAAGGTACTCTCTTTGTGGGTCTTTCCAGCTTGATGCTGTCATTGCAAACCAGATCATACGGCTCTTACAATTGCTCGTGACTTCCTCTTAGGTTAAAAACCTTACGGAGGAGCTTGCGGGGCTGGATGAAACAATCGCAAAGTTAACCAGGGAGAAGAAGGCCCTCCAGGAGGCCCACCAGCAGGCCCTGGATGATCTCCAAGCGGAAGAAGACAAAGTCAATTCTTTGAGTAAAATCAAGAGCAAACTGGAACAGCAAGTCGATGATGTAAGTACATGCTGTTAATTGGCAGTCCTAGGACTTCTGGATTGGAAGAACCCCCCAAAATACTCTAGTGCAAAGCATTTGTTCTCAAAAGGAAACGATGCCTTTTGCAGCTGGAAAGCTCCCTAGAACAAGAAAAGAAGCTCCGTGTAGACCTGGAAAGGAACAAAAGGAAGCTTGAGGGAGACTTGAAGCTTGCCCATGAGTCCATATTAGATCTGGAGAATGATAAGCAACAGCTGGATGAAAGGCTCAAGAAGTATGCTCTAAGGCCACCGATTTCAATTTTGCAAGTTACTGGGTATTTTGTCTTCACACGTTCTCCATTTTCCCTCATAGGAAGGACTTTGAATATAGTCAGCTGCAGAGCAAAGTGGAAGACGAGCAGACTCTGGGCCTCCAGTTTCAGAAGAAGATCAAAGAGCTACAGGTAGGAGATGTTTTGGGTTTTTCTTTTACATGTGGGTGGCTCACAGTGGGCTGGGTTCTTTGTGCTATAAGCCGTTGTGAGCAAGCAGGCAGCATCATGGGGCTGCCTGCTGTGGCGGTTTCCTTTCTGCTAGGCTGACAGGGCCATGTGAATAATTTTTTTCATATAACTTAAAATAAAATGCATAATTGGATTATTTTGAGTCAACATTTCATTGAATGGATAACATCCTAGGTTGATCACTGCACGGTAATGACCATGTTGGTGCAGGAAAAAGTCATATTAAAGGAAATTAGCAATATTCATATCTCTCTGGGAGAAGTTCCAGAATTGGCTTGTTTAATGGGAATGGAAACTAGCCTGTTCTTGACATTCAGAGTGAGTCCCTCTGGGGCTGATTGGCTCTACAGGCTCGAATTGAGGAGCTGGAAGAAGAGATTGAGGCAGAGAGGGCGACTCGAGCAAAGACAGAGAAACAGCGCAGCGACTACGCCCGAGAACTGGAGGAGCTGAGCGAGCGGCTGGAGGAGGCGGGAGGCGTCACCTCCACCCAGATAGAGCTGAACAAAAAGCGGGAGGCTGAGTTCCTGAAACTGCGCAGGGACCTGGAGGAGGCCACCCTCCAGCACGAAGCCACAGTGGCCGCCCTGAGGAAGAAGCACGGGGACAGCGTGGCTGAGCTCGCGGAGCAGATAGACAACCTGCAGCGTGTCAAGCAGAAGCTGGAAAAGGAGAAGAGCGAGTTCAAGTTGGAGATCGATGACCTCTCCAGCAACGTGGAGAGCGTGTCGAAATCCAAGGTACTAGGGCAGAAGGGGGCCCAATGCTTTGGATTCAAGAGACCCCTTGGGTCATTCAAATTGCAGCACTGATTTAATTTACTCCTCTTTCTCAATCCTTTAGGCAAATCTGGAGAAAATATGCCGAACTCTGGAGGATCAGTTAAGTGAGGCCAGGGGCAAGAACGAGGAGATTCAGAGGAGCCTGAGTGAGCTGACAACACAGAAGTCTCGTCTTCAGACTGAGGCTGGTGAGCGATGGGACACAGGAGGGGCAACACCTCATGGAGCCCTACGAGGGGCAGCGGGTCAAAACTAGAGGGCACTATTTGTTCGGGGGAGAATTTCTAGTTGAATAACCCCCCAAAAGAGCCTTTCAAAATATTCTGGAGGAGGAGGACACTGAGAATTCAGTAGAAACAAGACAGAGAGAAGAAGACCAGAAAGATGAGGGACTCAAAATGTCACCTGGCTCAAACTCTTTCCAAGTTAATATGACCTTGCATCAAAAGAGTCTAAAAGGCAGAACTCATTCTAGAAACCAAGCCCCATGGCCTTTCTGCTTCTTGCTGTGCGTGTTTTCAGATTGTCTGCAGTCCAGACAATAAACAAAAAAAAACATGGCCAATTTACATAGTCTCCTGGTGTGTAATAAAAATATCAGGGGACAGTATTGGGGGCTTTCCCCTAGGAGTGTGGCTGCACCCGCGCTGGCTCAGCAGCCCATCGTCGCCACGGCTGGACCGGCCCTTTGCTAGCAGCCACAGCTACAATGAAGAAAAGAAGTCTGGCCATTCCAAAACAGTCTTGGGGGCAGAGAGAGTCCTAAAGCTCCCCATCCTCTCCTTTTTTCCTCTTACCTCTATATAAGCACATAAACCTGAACTCACCATATTCACCCAAGAGTCCATGTTCAGATTATTAGAGATATCAAGTCCTTGAGAAAACACGATTTCCCTTGATGATGAATCATCAAATAGCCGGAAACACCAGCCACTGGAAGGCCTGGAGGAGTTCTTAGGTGTTCCTGGTCATGTTTAAATTTACAACCCTCCTCATGGGTTTTATTGACAAAAGCCACTCCACACTGCTAGTCATTTGTTGCAATACTTGTCGGGTTGTGCTTTCATTTTCTTTCTCATGGACTCATTCCTTTGCCCCTAAGAAAGGACCATACCTCACAATTTACCCTCTCCCTAGATCTTAGCACCGTGCCTGACACACAGTAGGAGCTTGGTAAATGAATGGATTCATGGATGAATTAATAAAACATTTCTTTCTGGACACAGGTGAGCTGAGTCGTCAACTGGAGGAAAAGGAAAGTATAGTATCCCAGCTTTCCAGGAGCAAGCAAGCATTCACCCAGCAAATAGAGGAGCTCAAGAGGCAGCTGGAGGAAGAGAGCAAGGTGCGTCACCTGAGCGAGTGCTTCTGTGACCTAATTTTCAAGTACCACCCATAGGAAAGACAGGGCAACTCGTTCTGTAGGTGACAACAGGAGGAGCATACTTGATTGTATTGTCCACATGGCATGAAAAAAGAAGTCCCCTGGGGACTTCCCTCTTTCTTGATGTTTTCAGGCCAAGAACGCGCTGGCCCACGCCCTGCAGTCCTCCCGCCACGACTGTGACCTGCTGCGGGAACAGTATGAGGAGGAGCAGGAAGCCAAGGCCGAGCTGCAGAGGGCGCTGTCCAAGGCCAACAGCGAGGTTGCGCAGTGGAGGACCAAGTATGAGACGGACGCCATCCAGCGCACAGAGGAGCTGGAGGAGGCCAAGTGAGCAACTCTGTTTACCTTAAATGATTATATGATGGAGGGCATTGACCTGAGAGCTACTTGGGAGTAAACTTGTTTTGTGACTAGGTGTTTCCCCATCTCATGTCTTTTAATCAGGGCTGTGCCACTGGGGGGGCCTGGCCTTAGCACATTTCCTTAACACGCACAATTTTGACCTTGGTTAGAGATGAGGCAGGCTGTTGATCACTGATTTTTAGCAGCCAGGAAATTCTCCTGGTCTTATGAAAGCAAATGGTTCTTTGAATCACAAAATTAGTGATTCCAGCATGATGCATAATGATGTTCAAGAGGACTGAAACTTAAATAGCATCTGCTTCTCTTTCATATTCTTTAAGGAAAAAACTTGCTCAGCGCCTTCAGGATTCTGAAGAACAGGTGGAGGCAGTGAATGCAAAATGTGCTTCCTTGGAGAAGACCAAGCAGAGGCTGCAAGGGGAAGTCGAGGACCTGATGGTTGATGTGGAAAGAGCCAACTCCATGGCCGCGGCTCTGGACAAGAAGCAGAGGAACTTTGACAAGGTGTGGGGTCGGCTTCGTGCCAGCTGAACGCTGTGATGTGGGGACTGCCTGATAGTCGTGGAAGGGGGACACTGGGTCCTGTCCTGCCCTGCCCCACGCCAGCACTGTGAGCTGAGCTCGGGCACGCCCCTGAGCTTCACCGGCCTGTCGTTTCCTCGTCTGTGCAATGAAACAGAAAGGGGACGGGGCTGGAAGTTCCTTTCAAACATTGTCAGTGGAGACAAACTCATTTCTACAATGCACTCAGCCCAAGCATTTTCCCTTCCCCATGCCGCTGGTCTGTCTGGGCAGCTGACATGCACCAATATAACTTGCGCCCCATTGAGAAGCTTTCTGAAAGCCCCCTTTTGGTGTGGCAGATAGGTTGACATGAACCAAGGTTTTAATGAAATACTTTAAAATACAGGGTCATTTTCTTATTAGGAAAGGGGCAGCTATGCCCAGCTAATTCCTTCTCAAAGGATCCATTTGCTTTCTGGAGACAATTGTTACTGATCAATTATGGATCTTGAGTAAATTTATAGACCAAAATTCTGCTTAGTCCATTAATCAAGAACAAGAAGCTAGCCAACAGACACTCTCTGAGGATTCCCCTTAAGGGTTCTGTTTCGCTAGAAGCTTGGAGGAGAGCTGATAAGCAGAGGTACCTTCTCTCACGGTGTTCCAGGTGCTAGCTGAATGGAAAACCAAGTGTGAAGAGAGCCAGGCAGAGCTGGAGGCGTCTCTGAAGGAGTCCCGCTCTTTAAGCACTGAGCTCTTCAAACTGAAAAATGCCTACGAGGAAGCCTTAGATCAACTTGAAACTGTGAAACGAGAAAATAAGAACTTAGAGCGTAAGCAGTTTAAAAGTGTCTGCAATCTCCCTTCCCACTATGTGTTAATGCACACACAGAAAATGTTCATCATCTGAGGGGTCATTATATTTTTTGAGTCTTTCTCTATACAATATCTTATCTCTAGGCAACAGCATCCTTAGAGTGATAATAAACTAGTGAAAAAAGATTCAGTGGATGCCTACGATGCCTGGAAACCTGAACAGAGGTGTTCAAATGCAGTCATAACTTCTTTCTTTGCAGAGGAGATAGCAGATCTCACAGAACAAATTGCTGAAAATGGTAAAACCATCCATGAGCTGGAGAAATCAAGAAAGCAGATCGAGCTGGAAAAGGCTGATGTCCAGCTGGCTCTTGAGGAAGCAGAGGTGAGCAGGGTGCTAGGAAAGCAACGGCAGGGACAGACGAGGTCCTGTTGCAGCCCCACCCCAGGAGCTAGCTGGCCCCACTGTCTCCATTTTTGCCTCTGTAAGAAGCACAGTCCTAAAGCCTGCTCCTTTCCTATCAAGTAGCGCAACTGTGAGGTTAAATGAGATAATACTGCGATTTGTCTTAAATTTATTGGAAAAAATCATTACACTATAGCAGGTCCAAAAATGAGGTTTTACAAAATTTTAGATGAATTAAAAATATCCATAAGGTGTTTTACGCTCCTAAGAAACTTTATCATTTAAATGTTATTATTTCTTGATCGTGTAATCTAAGCAAATAGCAATGAAACCTTTTATTTCTGCACTGAAGATAAATTGTTTTTTTTAAAGGTAGTTTTGAATTGCAGAGTTAGAGTTATGAATATTCCACTGATGCTTTATTGCCCTGAAGTGCAGTGTAGCAGGCTCTTTACCATCACTGGTACTATTTCTGTGTTTGTTTGTTTGTTTGTTTGTTTATTCTTTAAAGGCTGCTCTTGAACATGAAGAGGCCAAGATCCTCCGGATCCAGCTGGAATTGACACAAATGAAATCAGAAATCGACAGAAAGATTGCCGAGAAAGATGAAGAGACTGAGCAGCTGAAGAGAAACTACCAGAGGACGGTGGAGATGATGCAGAGCGCCCTGGACGCCGAGGTGCGGAGCAGGAACGAGGCCATCAGGATCAAGAAGAAGATGGAGGGGGATCTGAATGAAATTGAGATCCAGCTGAGCCACGCCAACCGCCAGGCCGCAGAGACCCTGAAGCACCTCAGGGGTGTCCAGGGCCAGCTGAAGGTTTGAGGGAGCTCCTTGGTGGGAAACCTCTCCCGGCCGCCAGCACTCGAAGTCGTCAACTAGGCTTATGGCCCTAAAGCCTGGATTTCAACTGAACTCCTTTTTTCCTCTGGCTAGGATACCCAGCTCCACCTGGATGATGCACTCCGGGGCCAGGAGGACCTGAAGGAGCAGCTGGCCATCGTGGAGCGCAGAGCCAACCTGCTGCAGGCCGAGGTGGAGGAGCTGCGGGCATCTCTGGAGCAGACAGAGAGGGCGCGGAAGCTGGCCGAACAGGAGCTGCTGGACTCCAACGAGAGAGTGCAGCTGCTGCACACCCAGGTGGGGACGGGGAGGTGGGCGGGGGGCTTTCAGCCTCAGACTGCCTGGGCAACACCTGTGCCTCTCCCCCTAGAACACCAGCCTCATCCACACCAAGAAGAAGCTGGAGACAGACCTCATGCAGCTGCAGAGCGAGGTGGAAGATGCCAGCAGGGATGCCAGGAATGCGGAAGAGAAAGCGAAGAAGGCCATCACGGATGTACGGTGTTTCCTTCCTGCTGCTGTACAGCTGCCCAGACTGTGTGTTATTGAAGCCCCCTGCCCTCTTCCAACCCTGACACAGTTGGACAGGTTGGGTCCCCACCCCCTAGGCACACGTAGTGTGCACTCTGATCCGAAACTGCTGCCTAGCTCCCTCGAACTCAGCATGGCCCCGCGTGCACATTTAAAAGGTGGCTATGAGAAATAAGGGAGCATAGGTACAAAGATTGGGATGGCTCATGTTCTCTCTTATGCCCATGGGAAGCTATGCTCTTCTTTCCTTCAACATATGATTTATTCCAAACCATCAGATGTCAATATTCCACCAAATTGCACTTCACATGAAGCCAGCTCCGCTCCCAGCAGCACCTAGCCTTTCCAGGTGGCAGATGTCTTCTTCTTCGGCAGCCAAGGCACCCACAGTGCCATCTGTCGCCTGATGGAGAACATTACTTGCAACTATTTTGCTGTCCTGCGGGTTCACGCTCACTTGCTAGAGGCCTTCCCTTAATCTCAGTATTTCCAAACCTGTGACGCTAGGTATTAAATCAGTCTTCTCTAAGTCTCAGATTCTTTTGAAGAAATATATCAGTGATCATGGTGATAACAAAATAAATAATTTTCTTAGATGGGCTAAGTTCCAAGGAGGCCAGTTTAAGAAAAGGAAGAAACCATTTCCCATCCATCCCTTGAAAGTGTCCTTGCCCAGTGTAACTCATTTCCCATTCCCTAGTGGATGAGTGGGCTCAATCTTCTCACCTACTGTCCTTTTTCTTTAGCTGGGCTCTGGTCCTCTGGTTACCCAGGTTCGATGGCTCCAAGGCACTTGATCCTTGCCTGCATCTTAGTGGGTATGATTTGCTTTTTAGGCGGCCATGATGGCTGAGGAGCTGAAGAAGGAGCAGGACACCAGCGCCCACCTGGAGCGGATGAAGAAGAACCTGGAGCAGACGGTGAAGGACCTGCAGCACCGTCTGGATGAGGCTGAGCAGCTGGCCCTGAAGGGCGGGAAGAAGCAGATCCAGAAACTGGAGACGCGGGTACTTGCAGGAAGGACCCTGGCATGAACAGGGCTCTCTGTCTTCTCCCATTGGCGCCACAGCTCCGGGCTAATTTCCCAACCGTGTCCCCCAGATCCGCGAGCTGGAGTTTGAGCTTGAAGGGGAGCAGAAGAAGAACACCGAGTCTGTCAAGGGCCTGAGGAAGTATGAGCGGCGGGTCAAGGAGTTAACTTACCAGGTAAGTGGCCAGGGACCTGGAGACATGTTTTCTCTGTAAAGTGCAAACACCACCTTGGGGTCTCCAGACAACAGGATGACACACTTTCACCTCAGAAAACTGGCCAGACCTCATGCAACTCTCCATTCCCACGTTCTCATGTTCAGAGTGAAGAGGACAGGAAGAATGTGCTGAGATTGCAGGACCTGGTGGATAAGCTTCAAGTGAAAGTCAAGTCCTACAAGAGGCAGGCTGAGGAGGCTGTGAGTCAGACGCGCTTGTGACTTTAGAACAGCAGCCTGGTCTGTTCCTCACAGTGAGCTCTAAGAGAGGCTCGCGCTCATCTCACTTGCCTGGGCTCTTTGGTTTCAGGATGAACAAGCCAATGCTCATCTCACCAAATTCCGAAAAGCTCAGCATGAGCTCGAGGAGGCTGAAGAACGTGCCGATATCGCAGAATCTCAAGTCAACAAGCTTCGTGCTAAGACCCGAGACTTCACCTCCAGCAGGGTAGGTGCTTCCTGTTGGAGCTTGACGGAGGGCAGCAGATGCGGACTGGACTCGCGGCCCCTGGGACGACCTGGGGAGAGCCCAGTGCGCTGTGGACGTTTTTGAACTGAAAGGAAACTTAGAGAACCCTCAGCTTTAGAACTGGTCGATCCTGGGCTCGGAGGGGGAAGGGACTGGCTTAAGGTCACTTAGCTGAGAATAGCCCTCCTAGAACCCTCCTAGGTCAGTAAGTTGCCATCAAAGACTTAAACACTGTTCGGGAAAGGAGTAAACGGTTCTCACTGAGACTTGTCAAGCGCCCTCTGCTGGTACATCTTCAGTCACTGCGAGTAAGTAGTGAACCTGCAGGTAGGAAGACCCCACTAGTGTATGGGGCTAGTTCTCTCTGAGGGACAGTTTTTCATGCTATGGGTGAGTTCCTCCGCGTATGCAATTTTATATTCTCCTGAGATCTAAAAATTATCCCATGTTCTACTGAAACATAAGAGTTCCCCAGTGCTTTCCAGGAGAGGGAGCCAGAGGAAATGAATCCCTGCCATATGACATAACTAAAAAAGCCCACTGTCTTTGCAGATGGTGGTCCATGAGAGTGAAGAGTGAGCGATCCTCTTCTGGAACAGGACAGAAAATGTGCAAAATGTATGTTTTCATGGTTCCTGACCATTTTATGTAATTTCCACCTGACCACTTTTCACACACAATAAACTTGGTTTTGAATTTGGGGCTGTTTCATTGTTTCCTCCTCCCTGTGGGGAAATGGTTCATTGCTTGGAGATTTTAATGCCTAAGGTTGAAATATCGAGTAAGCAGGTGGCTTGATAAATTCAACTGGTGTTGCATGTGGGGACAGGGAGAGATCGCTCTTGATTTAAGCTTGAGATGAGATCAGAAAGAAAACCACTGCTTTGGCAGGGAGAGGAGAGGAGGGGGAGTTTGTCATGAGTCATCTCTCAATATGCTATGAGGGAAGCACCAGGAGACTAGGTTACAAGTCCCCAGGTCTATCAGGGAACCTCCAGAATGTCTGTTGGGCAGACTCCACGCAAGCACTGTGCCAACTCTTAGGAATACACAAAAGAGGGACATAAACGAATAATCTGCCACTGAGTCCTTGGCTCAGTCTACATTATTTCAAAGCCACACAACAGAAAATCTTACCCTCACCCAGGGTAAACCTGTCTTTTCCTTAAAATATGGCAGGACATCAGAATAACCCTCTGGCCAATCTGCTACCTGAAATAGCATCTTCTAACCTGGAATCATTTGTTTGTTGTGATAATTAAACTTATCAGAAATAGTTGTGAGTTCCCCCTCTTTATCTTATTCTAGAAGATGAGGAGATGACCGGTTTGACTCCACGAGAATTAAAGACCCAGGGGAGTTCTCTTCAGCACCTAGCACCGAGTTTAGCACAGTGCTAAATGGTAAATTTATCTATCATAGAAAGGGAGCTGCTAATGATATTAGATTTGGCCTATCAGTGATTTCAGATAATTCTGTCTCAAAGATCACATTTTTTGACTTGCTTTCAATGCTTCATGGCAACACTGTGACTAAAACACAACATGTCCTTCTTGGGTGGCTGTCCTTAGAGAAAGTCACAGATATGATACCAAGTCTGACCCAGGCCTGAGGCTGGGAGCAATGGGCTCTAAGCCCACAGCCTCTCAGAACTTCCTGGCACTGCCTTCTGTGGAAAGTGGGTGGTGGAAAAGCGAATGGATTTTCTTGTTACAGAGGTATTCAGATTGGTGAAGAAGGAGTGAAAGACTGGAATATCGCCATTTTCACGTGACTCAGGAATAGCATGATTTATGACTACTATAACAAAAATATAGAGACCCAGACATTATATGCTTCATGATAGCAGTGCATGCCACTGCCCAGGGAGAATTTGTGCCCTACAATCTAACTGGGGTCTGATCAAGCCTCTAAATGTGTAAATGTGACCACCAACTTACAGGAAATGCAAGGTATCCGAGATCCAAACTGTAAACTCCAGGATGTTGGGAACTCAACTGAACAAACCCACTAGTTTTTTTTTTCTCAATAAATAAATTGCAAGGAAAAGATATAGAAGAAATAAAAAGGAGAACTGTAGGTTATAGATTAAAATGGATGTAATAGCCCTGTCCACCAATCGCACTGTGTGGACCTTGTTCACACACACACACATACACACCCCCAACTGGTGAAATTTGAAAATTGACTATTTCACAATGATATGGGATTATGATTCATTTTCAAGATGTAACGTGATACTGCAATTACGTTTTCTGAAGTATTTATCTTTTAAAAGTACATACTAAAACAGATAAGAAAGGAAGTGAGAAAGAGAGAGAGAAAGGATAGGAGGAAGAAAGGAGGGGACATCTTTGAAGTGAACTTGTGTTACAGAATTTCAGACATAAAGAACTGATAAAAGAGGCCCTGATGCATTTTATGCAAAACTGGGCCACAAACTTGAAAACCTCTGAGGCTGTAAGACCTGACGCATCCACGTACCGGCAAAGCCTGATACGTTACACCAAGGAGAAGAGGGGAGCTGGGTTCTGGAAGGTGTCCATGACACTTTTTACTAGGCTCTGGTTTTGTGAAGGATATAAATGGAAAAATTCACTTTCTAAGAGTCAGTATTAGGGCCAGCTTTGCCAGTGTTCATTTATTCCGTAAAGAAAAGGATGCCCGTGACTATAGAAGATATAGGCCCTGTCTTTGAAGAGAGAAGAATGAAAGTCCAGATCTCATTCCAAATCAGGACCTGCTGTGCCAGCCGAGCAGCAGGGAAGCCGTATCCCGGCACGGAGGCAGAGGTGATGTCAGCGGCTCTTGACTGCACTCTTACCCCGGGCTCTCCGCTCAGCACGCGCTACCCCACGTCATCAGGGTAATAACAGCGATGACGACACGGGGCTATCCGCCCTGCTTCACAGCGGAGAAGGAAACCAAAGCCCAGAGGAACTTGCTCAAGGTCCAAATGGCAGAGCTGGGATTCTCTCTCGATTGCACAACTCCTTTACACCCCCAAGTACTGCCCACCTGAGCAGCTGGTGAAACAGACACGAGAAGGACCTTGGGGAGGCAGAGCTTGGGGCAAAGGCTGAGAAAGCACATAGCACACTTTTTTTTTTTCTTTTTGACCGTTGACTGTTTATGTTAACTTCCAACAGAGATTCCAACATAACTCTTCTCTTGCCCACCAACACAGCCCAGCCTGTCTTCAGAGGGTGACCCCTCAGAAAGGCCTTCAATCATTCGACGGGAACCTGGGTGATCTTTAGCTCTTTTGTGATATCTACTGGTGGTTTTATACTTGACCCCAAAATAGGACGGCCGAAAAGGGAGCAAGGTCCCTCCTCTTCTAGATAAATTCTTTGGCTGGAATCCCACTAACTCCAAATAAAGGGCATTTCAATCACTTTGTCTTTTTCTGAATAGACTCACTTTTCTCCATTATTATTTTATTTTTCTACTGTAATTCTTATACTACTCAGAAATCTCTGATTTTCTGAATTCTGCACTGTGCCTTAAATCTCTCAGCAGATTTCTGGTTTTTAATTTTTTAAAGATAATTTTTAATCACCCAAGAAATACATGCTCAAGCACAGGATTAAAATAATAGCCTGTCAACCATAAAAGGACGGCCAGCTAGGATGGTAGGCTCCTTCTTTATTTGGAACAGATGGGATCTTGATTTATGGTTGGCAGGTGGCCCCCTTCTTAAGGACATGTGAGGGACACAGCTTCTAATAAGAGTGACATTCCCTTATGAGGGGCGCCCTTGCAGCTTGCAGGCTGCCACCAGCTGCTGAGGGCGGCCTTTCCTTTCTCCATGCCTGGATCACGGTGACAGCTGAGAGCTCTAAAAGAGCAAAGCGCCTAGGAATGTGGGGTGAGGAAGCCACCCAGAACACGGAGGTCTATTTCCACCCCTGCCAATAATCCCTCTGCTAAAAACAGCTGAGGCCAAGAGGTTCTGAGGCTGCTTGTTGGAGTCAAGCTGCGATCCGGTTACCCTGAGCGATGCCGAGACATTCCGGAGGTGCTTACGGCCCCAGCGGCAGGCCATCGGCAGCCAGGGCCCAGGATGGCACTGAGTATTTTTAGCTAAGACGTTTCAGGCTTTCCATGACAGCGAGCAGGAGGCCCCAGTGCCCAGGCACCGGTGGGCCCCCTCCTTGTTCTCCCGATGAGATGTGTCCCTCATTTAAGAGCCTCGAGGAGATTCAGGGGAGCAGGTGATAGGCACCCTGATGCCACCTTTGTTAAGAGTCCTGACACCAGCTTGCTGAGAGAAGGGGCAGCTTAAAGAAAATGAACTGTTGTCACCAGCATAGGGTGACCCAGTGACTCAGGAATACAAAAATAAATGAGACAGAGCCTTGAAGCTCAAGGACAATAAAGGAAATATAAGGACTAAATAATAATGATGAAAAACAAAACATAGAATTAATGAGAAAGTGAAGGGGCTGACAGGGTGATATGCTTTTATAGTCTAAGACCGAAGGGAAGTCCATTCCTTTAGCAACGAGCACAGTGTTCTGTACACAGCAGGTGCTCAATGCATGTGCTGAACTGGATTCCTAGCAGAGAAAGTAAAGTGGTGGGGGACTCTGTGTGCCCTCGAGGAAAACAAGTTCTTTCTATACTGTCTCTCTGCCTCTGCATGATCAGTAATAAACAGAAAACAAATAATAACGCAGAGGTGGTTATTCACAAATTTGTGAGCAGTCCTAACCATCAACTTGGTTTTCTTGGCTTTCTGCGACAACGGGTATGGGCACACCTGTTTGAAATTCACACTGGCTGATGAGCCTGAAGAGAGAATCAAGTGTCAGGGAGGAGGCCTTTCGGGGTGAGGTGAGGCGCTGCCCTGGGAAGGCAGGAGCCTGTCAGCTCATGTGCCTCAGCACCAAAGCGTCCGCCTCCCCCAAGCTCTGCTGCTGGGAGTTCTAGGTCTATGTTTCTTTATATATTACTCACTCATCTCTCATTTACCACCTGCCTACTACATGCCCAGGAACAGGGAATGGTCAAAGAAGAAGTCCCCAAGGAAACTGGAACAGGAAAAGGGAGAGAGAATGCCTGTCTTGAGGTCCCAAGACTCAGAGGGGGGAGGGCAGGTGGATGGGTGGAGGGACAAACATTTCCAAATATGGTGAGTCCTCAGCCCTGGGCAAGATTAGCATCAAAGCAGCTGCTCCTATTCTGGGCCTGGGGTCTCTGTCCCATGGGCAACAGGTGTGCAGACCTGAAGAACAGGCTCATGCTCCCATTTTTTAAGCTCAATGTCTAATTCCCTTTGCTCTCTTTATTAATATTTAGCTACCTACCTGTAGTAATGTTACTATGTGGGTACTTATGTGGGAGTCCTAGCATCACTCCTAGAAGCAAACACCAGCCTTTCAAATAATGGTTCTCAGCCAGAAACAAAATTTCCTCTGTCTTTGTTTCTACTGTGGCCATCTGACCCGTCTCATCTCCACCTTACAGGCTGCTGGTTTCTGGAAGGGGGTGGGTTTGGGACGAGAGCCTCTCTCCGGGTTACAGAGGGCAGGGCGCATGTTCTACTCACAATTCACATTCTGCTCCATAAGAAGCCCACAGAGCAGACGTCAGTCAGGGAGGCAGAGAGAAGCTGCCGCACTCCCAGGCTTGGCGTTGGGAGCCTGGCTGCGCGGGGGAGGGAGCGACAGCAAAGCCAGTCAGAACTTGCCTGCGCACTGCCAGGCTCCTAACATACGGTGTCCAGTGTCATCACGCCACCGGCCCATGAGGCAGCAAAGGCCATAGCCTTCACACAGGATGATCCCTGTTGGAAAGTAAAGTAAAAGGACACGAGTTTTTACCTTTTTAGGGGACTTGCTTTTAGTCTTGCAGCATATCCAGACCATTAAAGGGTATTTGTGCAGTGTAATCAGTGATCAATAAATACGCACTTATTACACCCGATGTAGCCACAACTAATTTCCCACGGCCAAGGGCGTCAGCCCCAGGGGGCTCCTTCTCACCTTTCGAGAGGTTCCCTGGGACAGGGCGGAATGAGAGGTATTCCCTTTGGGACAGTCAGCATGTCAGCTGCGACCTAGGCAGGTCCTGCTACCATCAGAGGGAGCCTTACGTAAGTGTCTGCCACCACCTCTTTCTCCCCCTTTCTTCTGCGTCCCCCCTAGGGGAGCAGTCGGAGGGCAGACCCAGCCAGGCCACCCCCGAGCCTGAAATCAGTCCTCTCAGCAATGAGGGACCCCCAAACTTCTGAACCCCAAACAGCCCCGCAAGTGGAGTTTCAAATTCCTGACTCTGATCCCAGGGGCGTTCCTGTTGCCTGAGGGGCTGGAGGCGGACACAGAGGCAATGCTCATTCGCCCTGGGTGCCCGCCCATCCTTCTTCCTTTACATTCTGTCTTGCCGTGTAGTCCTGAGTAACATAGTTTTTGTTTCATTGTCTGGAATACGGGGTTGAAGATAAATGAGGGCCTTTTTTTTTCTCCTGTGGCCGGAGCCATATCTGTAAGGAAAAATGTATAGCAGTTCTATGTTTTAAATCATTCTGAGCACCCGGGATAAAAAGGTGGTTCGAATGTTAATCATCACGCTAAGGCAAAAGGAAGAAGCAGTTTTCACAGGGCTCCTTCCCAGCTCTCACGGCTTCACTGAACCCTTTCTTTGGATTTTAAGGCTGGTGATAGGAAGATGCGCTGATCTACATGGTTCACAAGCCATTTGGCCAAAGGGTGTGTAGGGGCCAAGGCGACGAATGTCATAGCCAAATCTACTCAAATCAGCGGATGCAGCTCACTCTCTTGTTCTCCTGTTTAAAACAGCACACTGCTCTACTACTGCTCTGTTCAGGTGCCGTGATACCCCTCCCGATGTTTACACACCTAGAACTGTGGCTGTCCTCTACCTGCCCCGCCGGCCACCTCCCGCCAGGACCGCCTCCACTTGTTGAAATCCTGACACACCTCAGACTCTCCTGTTCCTCCCCGTCTGCCAGCCGTGGGGCACCAGATCAGAATCTGCGTGCTGACAAGACCTCCGGGACCCAGCAGGCACACTGGGGACTGAGTAGTGGGGCTTCTGATCTCTTAACGTGCCCCACAATCCTCCGGAGCGTTTGTTATAACTCCTATCACTGGGTACCAATATCCTTTTTGTGATTCTCAGGTTTGGGGTAAAACCCAAGACTTGAGATTTCTAACAAGTTCTCAGGTGATGTGGCTGGTCAGGGCACCCCACTTCGAGAATGACTGCCTCGGATAGTTTCTCAGAATCTTTCTAGTTCAAAGAGCCTTTTTTAAAAAAAGTATATTTTATTGATTATGTTATTACAGTTATCCCAATTTTTCCCTCTTTGCCCCCCTCCTCCTGGTACCCGCCTTTTCTCAAGCAATCCCCTCCCCCTTAGTTCATGTCCATGGGTCGTGCATGTAAGTTCTTTGGCTTCTCCATTTCCTATGCTGTTATAAACGTCCCCTTGTCTATTTTGTACTTACCAATTATGCTTCTTAATCCCTATACCTTTCCCCCCATTCTCCCCCTTCCACCTCCTAGCCAATAACCCTCCAAGTGATCTCCATACCTATGGTTCTGTGGTTCTGTTCCTGTTCTGGTTGTTTGCTTAGTTTAGTTTTTTTTTTTTTTAGATTTAGTTATTTATAGTTGTGAATTTGTTGCCTTTTTGATGTTCATAGTTTTGATCTTCTTCTTTTTCTTAAATAAGTCCCTTTAACATTTCATGTAATAATGGCTTGGTGATGATGAGCTCCTTTAGCTTTACCTTGTCTGAGAAGCACTTTTTCTGTCCTTCCATTCTAAATGATAGCTTTGCTGGGTAGAGTAATATTGGATGTAGGCCCTTGTTTTTCATCACTTTGAACACTTTTTGTCAGTCCCTTCTTGCCTGCAAAATTTCCTTTGAGGAATCAGCTGACAGTCTTATGGGTATTCCTTTGCTTGTAACTCTCTGCTTTTCTCTTGCTGCTTTTAAGATTCTCTCTTTATCTTTAAACTTTGGCACTTTAATTATGATGTGTCTTGGTGTGGTCCTCTTTGGGTCCAACCTGTTTGGGACTCTGAGCTTCCTGGACTTCCTGGAAGTCTATTTCCTTCGCCAGATTGGGGAAGTTTTCCTTCATTATTTTTTCAAATAAATTTTCAATTTCTTGCTCCTCCTCTTCTCTTCTGGCACCCCTGTGATTGGGATGTTGGCACATTCGGAGATGTTCCAGAGTCATCTTATACTACCCCCGCACAGTCATCTTATACTACCCTCATTTCTTAAAAAATTCTTGTTTCTACTTTCTCTTCTGGTTGAATGTTTATTTCTTCCTTATGTTCCAAATTGTTAATTTGAATCCCAGTTTCCTTCCCTTCATTGTTGGTTCCCTATAGGTTTTTCTTTATTTCCTTTAGAGTAATCTTTGTTTCTTCCTTCATGTTCTTGCCATATTCAGTAAGTCCTTTGAGCATCCTGATCACCAGTATTTTGAACTCTGCATCTGATACATTGGCTATCTCTGTTTTGTTTAGCTCTTTTTCTGAGGTTTTGTTCTGTTCTTTCATCTGGGTCATATTTCTTTGTCTGCTTAATTGGGCAGCCTCCCTGTGTTTGTTTCTGTGTATTAGGCAGAGCTGCTTTGACTTCCTGTAAAAGGCACCTGGAAATTGTGCGGGGGTGGAGCCTTAGGTAATTGCCAGGGTGGTACAACCTGCTTTATTGCTTTGTGGCGCTGTGTGGTAGCAGGGCTTGGAGAGGGGTCTGTGCTGTTGCCTGGCTTCCGGGGGTTTGCCCAGCACTCACCTCGTTTCCAGTCACTTCACCGACCTCCCTGTATGTGACCGGCACCCTTCCAGCTGTTGCGCTGGTGTTGAATCCCAGAGTGGGTGGGTTTGCATATGTTTTAACCGGGAGTGGGCCCTTAAAGTGGAGTCTCCTGAAAATCCAGCAGTTTATTCTATCACCCCAACCCCCGCTGGTTTTTATAGCCAGAAGCTATAGGGACTTATCTTCCTGGTGCTGGAACCTTGGTGCTGGAACCCTGGGCTGTGCAGTCTGGCCTGGGGCTGGGGTCACTTGCTCCCAAGGCATCCCTCCGGATTTTTATCCACCACACGTGAATTTGGGACTGCCCGTGCCTGTCTACCACCACCACCGACTCTCCACACCACTCTGCGCCTGCTCGCCTCTGCCCCCCATCTCCTCATCTCTGCCCCCCTACCCGCCTGAGTGAATGTGGCTTCTTTAAATCTTTGGTTGTCAGGCTTCCATGCAGTTTGATTTTCTGACAGTTCTGGGTGTTGTTCTGAGATTTAGTTGTGATTCTTTTTGTGGTTGTGTGAGAAGGCAAAGCATGTCTACCTATGCTTCCATCTTAAAGAGCCTTTTTAAAAAATAATTCTCTGAGCAAAGCCTCTGATTTTTTTTTCTTGTTAATCTTGGGCACTCATAAACTGCTACTCACCTACCCTGAGGGCCTAAGAGTTTAAGAGTCTATGAATTAATTATTACTGTAACTATTTAAGCATTAAATTGTTTGACACAGACTAATTAAGTCTCAAGAAAAAGCCACCTCGCTGAGGCTGGTGTGGTGGGTGCAGTAATCTCCCCGACACGAATGTGGGGTACCCTTGGCTGGAGATCTGCTCCCGGACGCTGCCAGTGAAGCCGCTGGGAGGGTCTGACAGACAGGAGGATCTTTAGTTTCTCCCAGAGCTGGTTTTCTCACGCTGGTCCCAGAACTTGAGACACGGTCACAGAATGCAGGAGAGGACAGGAGCACAGAGGTGGACAACGCAGACCCTCTTCCCAGAGGAGGACACAGGGGATAAGTGACTATTTCTAGTGACTGCTTCACCTGCTCATGGCAGTGCCAAAGCTGGATCCGGAATTTCCTGCCTTGGGGGTACCCAGCCCTCAGGAACTAGGGGAGCCACGCTCCCTGCCTCCTGGCCCATCTCTTCACCAGCCCCCGGCTGCCCCGCCTCAGCCGCCACCAGGGGTATCTCCCACAGCACTGACAACTCCTCTCCTGGGCTGCCCCTGGGTGTCTTGTTGCTCTGCCTGGCGTCACCTTTCACTCCTTGGCACCCAGAGTCGCCCACTAGGTGGCACCACTGCTCTGCCAGCTACCACAGTTCTCGGCCAGGAGCTAAAGTAATCACGTCCTCCAGGGGTCGAGCTGATGGGTGGCTCTGGAGAAGTGCGGTGCCAAGTTGGGGGATACGTCCCTCTGCCTTTGCCTGTTCTTTGGCAGAGAAGTCCCGACAGCGCCGTGCCATATTGGAGCCGAAGCAAAAGGAAAACCCACTAATACCATCCCATCTTAATTTAAAATTTTGTTCACCGTGGATTCTTTTGCATTAACTTTGATTGAAAAATACAGTATTGACATAGTACTATTATTAATTACCAGGTTTTTTGTCTCCTTAAATTTTGCAAGTTTGCACTTACTTGCCCCGCCCCAGTGCCTTCCTGGGCCGGAGCAGCGTGGGTTGGGCCCCAGCGTCTGGAAGCGTTACGGAAATAGCTGTTTCTGCTGTGAGGGTGGCTCCTTCTCTCTGTGAGACCCTGACACCGGGCTGGGGCAGTCTGAGTGCAGCCACCATGCCTGGGACGGAGGCTGTGGGCTGGGTCAGTTCACTGTCACAGGCGGAAGCCAACGCCTCTCAGGATAAGTTCTGCCCCGTGAGTCCACTTTGGCCAGCCCGTGTCCCCAGGCCCCCAAAGACTCCTGCATCCCAGAACCGCCACTTTCTGGACAGAAGGCAAAGTCCCTGCTACTGGAGGTGATGGGCCTCCTGCTCCTCTGCCCAACATGCCACCCTGCCTTCCAGAGCATTCCCTGCCCTCTGCATGGCTTGATTTAATTCATTTCCTGAGGGAACCGAATGCCTGTCACTCCCTCATGTGCACTGTTTGGGCTCCTGTTTCTTCTTTCCCTCTTGCTTCAGGAGGAACCTCTTTATTTTCTTTCCTTTAATGAGCTAGTATTCTTTACAGCTTCTGGTGACATCTCTTTCAATGCCCCTAGTTTTTTTTTTCCTTGGACCCAGGCTTCCCCTACAGTGAAAGAAAAAAACAATGTGAAACAAGCTGCCCATTGAACCAAGAGAAACAGCAGGGTCAAAATACTCAACAAAAGTCATCCTCTTTAGAACCACCTGGGAGCAATTCACAAGTCCCAAGGCCCAGGCCTCACCCACGGTCAATTTAATTAGAATATCTGGTGACACAGCCCCACTCCCTCCCCGCGTTCTACCTACCAGGCATCAGTGGTTTCTAAGCCCCCTCAAGTGAAACTATGTCCAGCCAAGAAGGGGAACCCTGGTACCAAACAGGCTGGGCCTCCTACCGAGCAAGGCTTCCACCTACAGGCGAGAGCTGATACTGCGGCTCACAGACACAGGAGACGGTAGGGCTTTAGAACCTGTCTTCTACCCACAAATGATTTCCTGTATCAACGTCCCAGCGACCTCCCGTCTAAGCCCTCCCGAAGACGCCCCACTGCCACAGGCCGTCATTTTCACTGCTGGGACGGCCCCTACTGGCTGGCTTTGATGTGCAGCTCAAATCTGCCTTGGGAACTCTGTGACCTTGGCCCTGGTCTGCATCCTGGAGACACACACAGAACAAACCTACTCTCCTGGGTCTTCAATGATCAGAAAACAGCTACCAGAGTCCTATGAATCCTTGTTTCTCCAGGTGAAAGAGCCCAGTTTCCTAGTTGTCCTATTCTGGACACACTTGACTGGTAATATCCCTTCATCCTATGAGACACCAGAATTTAGTCTAAATTTTAGAATGTAACAAGAAGTAACCGATATTAATTATTAAAATATATTTGTAAAACACAAAAGAAAGTGTCCCAGCCTCCTTCACTACCCTCTTGTTCCCCCTGTCTGTGTTGGGGCACCATTGGGAACAGGCTAGTGGTACCCAGAACTGAATGTCAGATTCTTGTAGCAAAAGTGAGACTTTCTCCTTGAGCCTCATTTTCTTCCTTTTTAACATGTAAATAACTATAGCACCTTTCCTGGAGATTAATTTATGATACAAAGGGCCAATCACAATGTCTGTCACATTTTAAGAGTTTACTAGTGGTAGTTCTTAAATGCGAACTGAATTGTCTCATGCTGTCGGTGGAACTAGACAGAAGCATAAAATACATTACTTTCCCTGATTATTGTACTCATAACAAAGCAGTATTGGGTTCATGTAGGTTAGTTAAATTAGCCCCAAAGCCCAAATGCTGAGGACATCTGCTAAATTGTAAATTAAAAGAGGCTCCAGAAGGCATCCTTTTAAGCCAATGTGCGTTTGATGGCACTTGCCACCAGAGGGCAGTGTGGGGTCACTTATGGAGGGATTGTGTCCTGATCCGTCAAACGCAGGCCCCGCTGTGGCAGGGGCTGCCTCAATTGTGGCCACCTTGTGTTGAGCCTGAGCGTATCCTGTCTGCTGGTCTAGCCAGGTCTGAGCTCAGCAGAGCCCCCTGGTATCAGGTCAGCTTCTCTGGTGCACACCTGCAATTTAGGGCCATTTCAATGTCTTCAAATTCGGCTTCTGTTCTCGTTTCCCACCACCATTAACTTACTTCTTGGGCTTCTCGCCACTCTCTCACCTGCACCTGTGGAAGATTAATCCTAAATTACAGCATTTACGGCCTACTCGAGCCTGAGGATCTTTCTCAGAATCTCATGCCACACAGTTGCTACCAACTGCTCAGACTTGACACCAGAGATCCGGGGTCACTCAGCAGATACTCACCGAGTGTCTGCTGGGTGCCAGGCACTTGTCTACTTGCCTCACTTTCTCTGCCCAAGTCAGGCCCAGTGAAGCACTGGTTTTCTGACACAGACTGAATTTTCTTGGGTCTCCAGACTCACTAGTGAGAGATGCTCTCAGCCAGGGTACCCCAAATTTCTGGGCCTGACATAAGAGGAGAGGCCCCAGCCAGGCCCTGCACACTCCCTGAGCCACATTCAGGGTGGAGACAGCCCCTGCCCTGCCAAACTGACTCAAACCGCCAACAGCTCCTGCGAGAACCTGACACAGGCCTGAAACAATGCCCCGAGTTAGACTCTCTCCCCTTCACATTGTTCCTACTAAAAGGTAAAGAAAACACGTACAGACCCTACTTTCTAGGACAGTTCAGATGGCAAGTACCCTCTCCCCGGCAACCATAGAAATGCTCTTCGACCTGGCAGGCCTGCGCCCTGTTGATTTAAGGGCTGCCCTGACCCTCCCGCCTGGAGGTTTGCATTGGGGAATATTTTGATTTTGCATTTGCTTCAAGGGAAATTAGGAAAAATATTCTTCTACCATTATGCAATTTTAGAGAAAAGGAACTCAATATAGTCCCTGTCACGAGAGCTACAGACTATTTTAAGAAAAGGGAGAAGAAGGATACAAGGAACCAAAGGGTTTTTAACATTGCTTAAATCAGAAACCAGAAAGTCAGAAAATACTTGTGGGGGTTTTATCTCTCAGATGGAATTTAGCTGACTGAACCATACGAGATGCTCAAAAGAGCAGTAAAGACGGGGAGATTTCAGTCTGTTCAATCACTTCAGGAGAAGAGAAACACAGCAGAGATTCAGAGTTGAGTCCCATTATGGGCCTGGGTCTAGAGAAGACATGAGACCTCAGATCTGACCTAGGTGATGTACTACTGGTCCAACTCTGCAAAAATGGGAGACCAGAAAAGGAAAAAGGCTGGTGTTTGTCTAGAAAGAAGTCTGGAATGTGCTGCTGCAGGTTCAAACTCAACTGTGGGTATGTTTCCAAATCTTGGTACACCATTGATTTAACGAGCTCTGTGAGTGGCGCTGAGAGATGGGCAGTTCCCGATTTCAGGCAGAAGCTCATTAGGCTCTGGCACGTGTCTGTTAGTGGGCTTAAACCAGAGGGGGCGCCCGCACCACCGGGAATGCTAGGGTAGCTCTGGGGACAGTCAGAGGTTGTAAGGTAAGGAATTCAAGAGCTCACCTCATGAACTCAGCAGCAAAGCTCTGACAAAGTCACATGATTTTAATTGACCATGGAATCTAGAGGCAAACAGTGACCCTACCTCAGTGTTTCTTGAAATCATCATGAACATACTTTCAATAATAATAGCCTAAATTATCAAGAAAAGGCAAAATACTCTTTGCTGTTTTTAAGCGATAGAAACAAAAATCATATAATTCCATATATGTGAGATAACCAAAATAGGCAAATCCATAGAGACAGAAAGAGGTCAGTGGGAGTGTCTCTTTGGTGGGATGAAGTTTCTTTTTTGGGGGGAGGATATTGAAATGTTCTAATATTAGATTGTGGTGATATTTGTACATCTCTGTGAATATATTAAATACCACTCAAATTTAGCAGGTGAATGTTATGGCATGTGAAACATATCTCGACAAAGCTGTAAAAAAAAGATAGGAAGGTATGTTATACAACTTATAAATAGTGTATTAGGAATGATTCCAAACTTCAACAGTTTAAGGGATTAGATTCATTTACCTGGACAATTCACAGTGTGAAAAATTTCATTCTCATTGAAAGATTTTTTCCAATGCTGGAGAAATGAGGTGTTTCTAAAAAAACCAACAGAGTTGAATTCAGTACTTTACTGAATTAGATTAGAGAAAGAAAGTACAGAATATACCCCCAGTTTATGAGAATCATAGACTCTTAGAGAAGTGACTCAGAAGATGACATGATCATTCAGATATAATCTCTTATTTAATGGATGAAGAAGCAATCTAAAATAGCACAAAAGGTTTTAAAAATAAAAAATGTCTCTTTCCTACCCCAGTTCATCAGCCCCCTTCCCTCAAGGAATCAGTTTCCGGTTTCTTATATCTCTTTCCATAAATATTCTATGTGTGTGCAAGTATTTGCACACACACAAACACACACATGCACATGTGCAAATAGAACAGCAATTTCAACCAGTGTGCTGTAAAAATTTTTAAAACATGCAATACCTGACAATTTAGTCAGGGGCACTGAGCTCTTTTCCCTTAGACAAGAGCCAACACAACAACAGCCATCTGGTGTGAATGAATAAAAAATCACATCTATCTTTTTGTCAGATTGGAAAAAATATTTTTTTTTTTTGGTGTTCTGCAGAACTTTAGTAATTAGTTTATGTGCTCCGTGAGATGAAAAAGTTAAAAACCACTGAATTAGACTAAAAGTGTAGGAGGAAAAATGTAAATTAATCTTAAGGAAGAGCATCCTTATTATGAGAGTGAGTGTACCCTAGCGTTCCCGGTGGTGCAGGCGCCCCCTCTGGTTTAAGCCCCCTAACTTACCTGTGCCGGAGCCTAACGAGCTTCTGCCGAAATCGGTAACTGCCCGTCTCTAAGAGCCACTCACATAGCGAGTTAAATCAGTGGCGTACCAAGATTTGGAAACATACCCACAGTTCAGTTTGAACCTACAGCAGCACATTCCAGACTTCTTTCTAGACAAACACCAGCACCTGTGCAACACAAGTCCCTCTCTGTTCTCTGACCTTGGGTTTAGGTGGGTGCTCATACATGATACTGTTGGTGTTGGGGGATGGAGGAGGCATGTGGGAGAACTGTGGCCGATGCGCACAGATGGAAGCCTATGTTTGCAGGAGGCAAACGAAGCATTGCAATCTGCACTGGGGAGGTAGATAATTCTGTGTACTGAGGCTAAGCGGCGATGGTGCGATCAGGAAAGTCCCAGGTGACAGGGTCACTGGGAACACTGGCAGGGAAAAGGTGATGTCATCACAAGGTTCAGTATAAAAATTGGCTTCTAATCAACTATAACATGAAATATTGGTCAGGTAATATGCAGCTTACCATTATAACAAGGTATTACCTTGAAGTGTGCTACCAAAGTACAAGGAGTACAGTCCAGGGTGCAAAGTTCCCTTGCAGATTCTTTACCCTCTAACGTATTTTTAGTCATGGTAATTGTAGATGGTGGACAAAAAGCACTACAGCCCTACAAAATAAGATGGCTCCCAAGGCGTAAGGTCAGAAGATGCCACCCGCCGTAAGTCAAGCCTGCAAGGAGGATGGATTAGCTGTCTACAGGACAGCTTTCCAGAAGTAACGCATCTTGCACAGTGATTTGGAGTGACCTTACACAGGGGATTAAAGTGCCTGTCCCAGGCATGTCATTATCAAGCCGCCTAACTCAATGCAAGACAATCTGACCCTTAGGGAACCGTATGTTCTGGTAACGAGTGTCAATGGCAGGGTGATGGTCGGCATCAGTATTGGAAAAGGAATGTTGCAGAATGAAAATCTCTTTCACCAGGAAGTCCAACAGGCACTGCTTCTCGATGATTGATCTTGACCCTTTATGTCAATTGGACCCCAGGCCATCAGATCACATCAGCCGAACATGAAAGAAAGCGCGTTAGAAGATTCAGCTTTGGTTCTGTGCTCACCACGTGTCCTGCTGATCCCATTTGCCAAGAGCAGGCTGCATTGGGGCAAAGACCGGTTCCACATCTTGGATCCAGAATAGCTCCTTTTGGAAACTAGGAAATTGAAATTCAGGTTTTAAAAAAAATCAGTCTTTTGTGAGTTTGGTCACAAACTTCTGACCACTTGATTAGTCCTGGGTGTCCTGAGGAGGTCACGTTGCTGAACTTCAGTTTCTCCTCCTTTCATGCAACATTCCTTCAGCATACGCTCTACACCACACACTGCGGCAGGAACTGGTAAACCCAGAAGAGACAATGAGCCTCCTCCACCAGTACTGAATCAGTGCTTATTTTGCATTCATATTCTATGCATGGGATTAGAAAATGAACTAATCTTGGATCTGAGGGAAGCCTTAGACAGCACCGTACCTAGCGGCTTTCAGCCTTGCCTGCATGCAATCACATAAAGAAGCTTTGAGAAAAACACTGATGCCCAGCCCATCCCTCAGCACGGCTCACTGACTTGGTCTGGAGAGAATGCTGGGCGTCAGTATTTCAGATTTGCCCAGGTGATTCCAAGGCAGAGGCAAGGCTGAGAATCACTGCTTTAGTTCAAGCCCGGTATTTTCCAGGTGGGTAAACAGATTCGAGGACCTGAAGGGTTGTGCTCAAAGCAACACTCACATCAGTGTATTGCTTTAGGCCAGACTATGCTTTGGCTCAGGCAATGTCTCCTAAATCTACTCCTCTGCATATGATCTTCATGATATTTGCCATAGATGCATGTACCTTTTTACATGTTTAATATTTTTAATGGAAATGGTTGATTTTTTAACTTAAATGCTATTTTAGCCCATTCTCAGCAATAAAATTTGTAAAATAAGTCTAAAAATTATTGACTGTTTAAATGAAGCCGATTTCATCACCGTAGTTCATGCTGCGCATCACAGCGAGCACACTTTGGGACACACAGGCCGGAAGTCCCGTGGCTCTGGCAAGCCTCGGGGAGGACTGGGGCAGGCGTGGCACACCTCTGCAGCAGCCGTTCACGTGTGAGGCTGCGGAGACTTCAGGTGACTGCAGGCCGCAGGCAGCAGCGATCCTCATGGAGTCTGTCAGTCCTCGGTGGCACTCAGCCTGGGAGAACTGATTTCTGAGAGGGTTGGTGTGAAGAAGGAGAGGGCCACGGTGGGAGCATTTATTTTACCCCTTCTGTAAAGGTCACAGGTTACTCTGTACCAACAGACTACGAAAATGAAGCTGCCCCTCCATCGCCTGGGATCTGCTATGCACACGTGCTGAAACTGAGCCAGGAGGAGGAAAAAATCCATTACAGGGGCAGCTTTCATTCTGGGTTCATGAAGACTCAGAAGTTTTAATTTATCACTTTACCTACCCAGAGAGTTTTCTTTTTTGAATAAGCTCATGGACCTTAATATCTTGTTTAACGTGCTCTCAGCTGATAAGCGATATTCTGAGAGAAAGGAGGGAAAATATGACGGATTCACCAGTCTCATCATCAGTTCCACTTCAGGATGAGTGAGTCTTCGAGTTCTGACCAACAAATTTTTCATCAGGGCTCTGACTAAGTGGTTTCCCAGTTTTCAAATTTGGGAGAAAAGTGGTGAAAGGAAGTGAAAAATTCATAGCCCCAGAAGAAACAAAGTGACTCCAAATCCTTATTAAAACCAACCTTCCTAAAGAAAACTTAAGACTTTGTATATTTCTCTCCTTCTAACTCACTTAAATTTAAAAAGGTGTTTCAATGACTCAGTGGCTCCTCTGCTAGGACAGTCCCTGGGATGGACTCTGATCCAAGGGCACAAGAAGACACAGAGAAGGTGTTCAATGCACCATTTTTTTTAATAATAGGGGAAGATTAGAAATGTCTTGAATGTCCGTCAATAAGAGAATAAGTAAATAAGTTGCAGTAGAGTTATACAAGAAATGATACACAGCAATTAAAATGAATGAATCAGAGCCACATCTATCAGCTTGGATAGACCTCAAAAAAGCATTGATAATGAGAAACAGCAAAAAGTATTTATACATACAGTGCCATACTATTTTGGTATAGATTTAAAATATAAAATAATAATGCATATTTTTTAAGGATACACACATAAAATAAAAGTATAAAACATTGGGCAGGAAGATAGTATTTTGTTATTTATTGCAATTATTATTAAGGATTTGAAGCAAATATGGAAAATAACATTTGTTAAATCTAGATAGTGGGTCAAAAAATTTATTAAATTATTTCCTAGACTTTTCTGACAGCTTGAAACTTCATAGTTGGATAAAAAGTTATTTAAGCTATTAAACTTTGACGTAAATGCACACATATGGATCATTTGGTGGAAAAATTTGCTTATAACAAAAGCCCAGTTCCAGTCAAACTGGCAGCATAGGTAAAGGCTTTACTCACATCCTCCCCCAACCACATCAAAATTACAACTAAACTACAGAACAACCATTATTCAGAACCAGCTGAAATGTAGCTGAACAGAAGTCTTACAACTAAGGATTTGCAGAAGAAGCCACACTGAGACTGCAGGAGGGGCAGAAATGCAGAATGGGCTGGTCCCACACCCAGATGTGACAGGTAAAAATCGGGAAGCCTATCTCAACTGTGGAGGTGCTGCTGGAGGAGTGAGGGTTCTCAGCCCCACACCAGGCCCCCCAGCCCAGGGTTTCTGTGCTGGGAAGAGAAGCCCCCATGACTTCTGGCTGTAAAACCCAGCAGGGTTTGCACTGAGTGAGACAGAGGACTGCTGGATGTCCCAAGTGGCCCACGTAAAGGGCCTATGCACAGACCTACTCAGACTCACTTCCCCTGAGCTCTAGCATTGGGACGGCAGCTCAGAAAGCAACAGAGTAACTGAATATGAGGAGGAACTGAAAAGCACCAGAAGAACTGAATATGAGAAGGAAATGAAGTGTCTGCCAATCAAGGCAAGAGCTGGAGCAACAGCTTTCTCACAGACAGGAGTGGTGAAAGAGGCCATTGTTCCTTTGCTGAGCCCTTCCCCACATGGCCAGCAGGCAGGCACCATATCTGTCTCCATCAACCTGGATAATATTTTCACCCTGCCCTGGTGATTCCTAATACCCCTACCCCACCCAATTTGTGGGCCCACCCAAGATGTTTCTAGTGGCTTTTCCATATATATGGGCTGTCTTGGCTTAAGCTTCAGACTTTCCTAAAATCTCTCAAACAAGCAGCATCTGACCTTGGTGTGCCCTGTACCTCTCAACTAAGTTGTCTCAAGCTTGGCACTAGTGACGGCCTTCCTTGGTTCACAGCTTAGCCTCTCCTGGGTACCTCCAAGCCCAGCACAAGTAGCAGCCCTCTTCAGATTGTTTTGTAGTTCATGCTGGGTAGGACACAGGTGGTAGCTCACCTTGGACAGCACCTCCTGGGACGCTCCAGAGCCAGCACACCCAGTGGACATCTTCAGATCACATTGAAGCATCACCCAAAAACCTCCACAAACAACACACTCAAGAAGTGACCTCAGCAGGCACCAAAGCCCCACTGAGGTAAATCCTGCACTGTGGGAGTAGGCCCCTGCATAGCTGATGTTCCAGAGTACTTGCAACCAGTCTTCCCAGCTGATCAGCCTGGGGGTAAATCCCTCCCATTGATGTGCCAAAAGCAATCAAGGCTCAATTACAACAGCAGGGTGTACTCAGCCCACATGGGGGTTGGCATGCAGTTGGAATACCCAGCTCTGGAGAATGGAGAGGCTGTGCCACTAGACCTTACAGAACACCTACTATATTAGGGCACTCTATCAAGCCCAGGGGATGTAGTAGTTCTACCAAATATATAGAAAAAAACACAGGGAGGTGGCTAAAATAAGGGGACAAAAAAAGTCCCAGCTGAAAGAACAGAACAAAACTCCAGAAAAAGAACTAACCAAATGGAGACAAGCAATCCCTTGATGCAGAGTTCAAAGGATGCTCAGTGAACTTAAGGAATGAGTAGGTGAACTTAGTGAAAACCTCAACAAAGAGATAGGAAACATAAAAGTAGAACCAGAAAACATAAAAAAAGAAACAGTCAGAAATGAAGAACACATTAGCTGAAATGAATAATACATTACAGGGAATCAACAGTGGAGTAGACAAAAGCAGAGGATCAAATCAGGGATCTGAAAGATAAGAAAGCAGAAAACACCCAATCAAAACAGCAAAAAGAATAAAGAATCCAAAGAAAATGAAGATAGTGAAAGATGTCTCTGGGACAACTTCAAGTACATCAACATTCACATCATGGGGGTGCCAGATGGAGAAAAGAGAGAACAAGAAATTGAAAATGATGTGAAAAAAATAATGGCAGAAAGCTTTCCTAACATGGTGAAGGAAATACACATACAAGTCCAGGAAGCACAAAGAGTCCCAAACAAGGTGGACCCAAAGAGGACAACATCAAGACACATCATAATTAAAATGCAAAAGGTTAAAGACAAAGAGAATCTTAAAAGCATCAAGAGAAAAGATAGTTACCTACAAAGGCACCCCCATAGGATTTCAGCTGATTTTGCAACAGAAACATTTTAGGCCAGAAGGGAATAGCATAAAATATTCAAAGTGATGAAAAGCAAGAACCTATAACCAAGATTACTCTACCCAGAAAAGCTATCATTTAGAACCCAAGAACAGTTAAAGAGCTTCCCCAGATAAGAAAAAGCCAAAGGAGTTCATCATTACCAAAACATTACATGAAATGCTAAAGGGTCGTCTTTAAGAAGAAGAAAAGAAAAAAAGATAAAAATACGAACAATGAAATGGCAATAAATACATACTTATGGACAATTGAATCTGAAAAACAGAATAAATGAACAAGCAGAACAGAAACAGACTCATAGATACAGAGAACATTTTGAAGATTGCCAGATGGAAGAAAGATTGGGAGGATGCGTGAAAAAGGTGAAGGGATTAGGAAAAACAAATTGGTTGATACAAAATAGTCATGGGGATGTAAAGTAAAGAATAGAAAATATAGTCAATAATATTGTAATAAATATGTATGGTGTCAGGTGGGTGCTGATTTATCAGGATGATCACTTGGTAGATTACACGTTGTTTAACCACTCAGTTCTACACCTGAAACTAATATGATAATGTATACCAGCTGTAATTGAAAAATAAAAAATTATATATATAAAAACAGGCCCGTATGGTCCATACTGAGGGACCAACACAGACCTAAACTTTTGACAGATGGCTGACACATATAAAACTGGCATAAAGGATTTGATGTAAAGTTAATAAAATAATGTTCAATTAAAATTTTATACAATGTAAATAATAGGGAATTAAAAGTGTTTCACATAATGAAACAGCTTTGCTTTTGAAAAATACGTGGCAAAATTTTTTTTAAATTTCTTTTTTTCTTGAATTTACTTAAAAGTGACAACAGTAACATACACTCATTTTAAGAAGTCAAGCAATATAGAGACAGTTTAAAAGTTAACAAACTCCATCTTGTGTTTTAATGACACCTCCATCCCACAAATTAACCAAGATTAACAATTCAAAATATATACCTTTTACCCCTTTCCCTATGTGTTTAAAAAAAATAGTTTTGTGAACTTTCTCAAACTAATTCAATTATTATAATTGAAAATATTTTGTTTTTATTATTGTCAATGCAATCCATATTCAAGAAAAGTACAAAACATGCAAATGAGGAAAATCAAGGTAAGATAAAAACATTTAAATGAGTGTGCATTTCATTCACTGTTTGAAAACACTTAAAATATATTGAAGTCCTGAATCCAAGGTTCAGGACAAATGCCACTTGCCAGCTGCAGATAGCTAGCTTCATTTACAATAGTTGTTTGCTGTGAGAGGCCCTGATAACCCTGGGGGAGGCAGCCGGAATGGTTTCCACTTCAAGCAAGGTATAATTGGAGTTGGTAAATCACCAATCATACCCTGAGGTCCCAGGTGGGGTACCACCTCTGTCCCCCGACATGCGGCGGGGGCAGGGTGAGGGGCAGGATGCGCCCGCTCCATTCTGCCGGGCTGCTTGACAGCTGTGGCCCAGCCGTCCTGCTTCACTCCTTCCTCACTCCCCCCATCCTCCTGTCACTGTCCTTTCTCTTCTGTCCTTCTCTCCACCTCCTTCCTTGTCCCACTCCCTTCCTTTCTCCATCTGGCAAAGTGTCCATGTCACTCCCCCCTTGGGTAACTGGAGACCTTCAGCTGTTCGCATCTCTGTTTGGAAGGACATCTCGATGTTTTCTGGGGCTCATGGAACAGCCAACATCCCACAAGGCTTCGTCTGTCAAAGCAGGAGGCTGACTTAGGTTTCCTTATAAGAATTTTACAAGAGCAATTAAAAGCTTATCTTAGGTGCTTAAAAAAATCTCTTCAGAATTGCCCAGTCCCTTTCTGAGACCTATATTTCACAATAAATCTTTCCCCTATCATAATTTGGGGGCTTCAGTATGTAGCCCTGGAGGATGTGTGTGTGTGTACGGTGGTAGTGGGGGGAAGCTGCAAGGAAAAGATTCAAAGTCAGTCTTACCTCTCCAGGAAGAGGGAGGCCCAGAGACAACTGTAGGATGGTAGAAGCAGATATAGGAAACAAGAAAAGAATATGGACATTTTAAGCAAAAATTATCACTAACCCCTACCCATAAAGAGCTTCAAAAATTGGAGGTGAGACTTATGTGGGTGAGCCGATAGTCCTTTCTCTCCTTCCTTCCCTTCCTTCTTTCCCTTCCTTCCTCCCTCCTTCCCTCCCTCCCTCCTTTCCTCTCTTCCTCCATCCTTTCCTCTCTCCCTTCCTCCCTCCCTCCCTCCCTCCCTCCCTTCCTTCCTTCCTTCCTTCCTTCCTTCCTTCCTTCCTTCCTTCCTTCCTTCCTTCCTCTTTCTTCTTCTCCTTCTCCTCCTCCTCCTCCTCCTTCTCCCCCTCTTTGTCTGTCTGTCTCTCTCTCTCATAGTTCTACTTAATCTTAAATGCTCTTCTACAAAACAGATTATTTGGAAATGGGCTAGCTTTACCAGCCTTGTCCCAAATTATTTGCATAGCTTTCCCAGGATGATTGGAGGTACAAAAAGTCAACAACTCCCATAGAAGGTACAACACCAAGAGTGAGCCTTAATGTATACTATGGAACTTGGTTGATGATTATGTGTAAATGTAGATTCATTGACTGTAACAAATGTAGCACTTTGGTGGGGGATGTTGATAGTGGGAGGAGGCTGGGTTTGTATGTGGGGGGAGGAGTATGTATATAGAAACTCTCTATACTTTCTGCTCAATTTTACTGTGAACCTAAAACTTCTCTAAATAATGTCTATTAAAATTTTTCAAAGGCAACAACTGTTGCTAGGAGGTGGAAACACACCCTGTACCCACCTGTACAACTTAGCTATTAAACACACAAAGACAAAAGGGGAAAGAAACAAGGACTTCAAAGACAGTCTCCAAGGTCTAATATCAGCAGGCACCTAGTAATCATGTGGGGACAAGGAGCCTTGGACAGAGGACACATTCACTTGCTTGGTGCCAAGAACCTTTGGCATTATCATTTTACAAAGGGAGACGCAGGAATGTCTTCATAATCCAAGGCTTGGTCTCCCCCTCCTTAAACCCAATGGGAAAAGAAATCTGAGGACAGAATGAGCCGGCTGAGCATGTCCTTCTGACATTACAAATCTGGCTGAGAGATTGGGCCAGAGCTGTAAATCCCATCGAGGCTGTTTTCAGAAACCAAGTGATGGCGTCATCTCACCTCAGTTGATCTACCTGACCTTGGGCTTCTCTACGGACCCTCAAAAAGGAAACATTATTGTCAATCATATCATTCAGTTATTCCTAAGATGTTATCAGTAATCATGTATTATTATGACCTTAACATTCATTGAGTACTCACTGTGTGCCAGTCAACATGTGTCTAGTGGGTAACATACATTCTCTTATTTGTTCTTATGTTTCTGGTCAAGAAGGTGCAACTCTTATCTTTATTTTATAGAGAATAAACTGAGGTTGAGGGAGAGGTAATAACTTTCTAAAACCTCAATTGCAGTAAGTTTTGGGGCCAAGAAAAAAGCTCAGATTTGTGACACACCAAAGCCCACATTCTTACCACCTGAGTCATGATCTCTGGGCCTCAATAATACAGCAGGTATAAGGATGAGCAGAAGAGCCATTTGGGTTTTACTAGTGGTTCCTCTGCTCCTTAGTGTCCAGAACTGGCCTAATTGAAGATCCTTTGTCTCTCATCTCTACATGGCTTTCCACATTATTCTATGCTCACTCTCCCTGCCACACCCCCCATCTAATAGCCGCCCTGGACAACGTACTTTTCTCCACACTTATTGAGCTTTCCTCTATCTCTGATTGGTATATGTTGTTCATGTGGTTCCACATGCTGGGATTGTGTTTTCTCTGCTTTCTGCCTGGCAAAGTCCTCTTTCAAGAATAAACTCCAATGTTGTCTCCTCATCAGAGAAATTTTTCCTAGCCTTGCAAGTATTATTTTTCCTCTCCCCATTGTGCTTTCACTACATTTTATTAGATTGTCAAATCTAATCCCTAGTACATGGTTCTTCATTATCTGTGTTCATGTCTGTCCTTTCCACTAGACTCTGGGGAGACAACAGTTGTTCAGTTCTTGCCTTATCTTACTCATCTCTATAGTAAGTACTAGTATTATTGTACTAAATGCATACTGGGTGCTCAAAATAGCTGTTGTATGAGTGAATGCATAAAAAAATTTAATTGGAAAATATAATTAGGACTTTAGAGATTCTTGTTTTGCATTTGCATTTGCAGACCCTAAGGCTCAGAATTATTGACTCAGAGCAATATTACCCAAATAACAAAAGAATTAAAGGCAAAAGCTAAATTAGAACCAGTGCTAGTCCATTAAACAAACCCTTGATCTTAGCTTGTATCTTCCTAGTTGTGAATTTTGTTCTTATGAAAAGTAATTCAAGTTGGAAAGAATGTTCCGAAACTGGTTTTATTTGATGACACATAAGGTCTAATGGGAAGGTTTTTTTTATTCAGAAGGATTCAAGGAGACTTTTCTCATCTATTGACTTCTTAGAGTCAAACATTCCTTTCTTGGACTGCTCAAGAAAGAGGGCAAATTGCTTCTTTTGGAAAAAAGTAGAAACCAACTAGAAATAAGTTTTATTGTAACTGTGCAGCAAATAATAATCCTTTGTGATATGCCCTGTGCTGCCAAGTGGACCTTTCCAGTTTATTCCAAACAGGATCCTACATCAACAAGAGAGACTAGCAAGTGTACTTACACCAAGGCATTTGGTTGCCTGGCCTAGAAGTTGTCTGGACTGGGGGTTCTGGGAGGGTAGAAATCCACTGATGTTGGAGGCCGGACAATGTTTTGAACTTGTGTAGCAGGGAATACTAACAGAATTCAGCTGCCAAACTGGCCCCCACTTCAAACAGCAAAAGGGCATGTCAAATGATTAGATTCAGCATTAATATGTTTGTGTCTAAGTTCAAACTGTATGCCAGGCATTGCCCTCTCACAGAGTGATAATGAGGCTGCAAAAAGGGGCCAGGCCAGGAGGTTTGGACCTTGCCATTTTATCCTCTGTCACTTCTTCCTACTCTCATCAGTTTTGTAGAATTATTTTTCCACAATATTAAACTCTGGCCACTCTCGTAGGTCCCTGTTGGACTTGATATTTCAAGTTGAGTGGTAAAGACAACTAAGTTGTGTGCTAAGACATACTCAGCCCAGGCTACCTGTTGTTATTGAAAAAGAAAGGCTCTCTATGGGTTTAGCTTGGCCTGTGACTCACATGCCATGTCGTTGGCACATGGATCTTTGCTACACATTCAATTCAGGTGTGGACTGCCATCCGCAGTGGAATAGCAGCAGAAAGGGTTTGAAGAGAGGCTGAGAATCCTTTCTAGTAAATATTACTCCTAAAGCACCCACTTTTTATTGCTTAGAAAAATGTGACCCTTTGGTAGAGTGAACTATAATGCTAGTTTCACTGGAAAAAGAGCATCAGAGTGCTCCATTTACATCGCTGTGTGAAGGAGTGGCCACAATCTCTATTATTGTAAAATCCTACACAGCAATACTGGAAAGAAGAAGAATGCTTTAATAATAAATTTCAAAAACGTTTAGAATAATAATATTTGAGATCTTGCTCCCTGACATATATGGCCAGTTTGGCTCAAATAAACTAAACTCATAAAAAATAAAAAATGAACAAATGTTTAGAGTAGGTTGCATTTCTTAGAGTCCCACTGAAAGCTGAAGGAGGCCTGTAGTTTCAACTATTGTTGCTGTTTGAGAAAAAGGTTTTATGGAGGTTCCTTATTTTAACAAAACTTTTGATTATATTCTTCATTCTATAGTGATCTTACTACGTTACTGCTTCTAGGAATGGACAGTTTCCTCAATATACTAAAAATGCCACTCCACTAGGGATTACTTTGAATGACTCCAGCACAACCTTCTCCATGAGAGAATGCAGGAGCCCTGGATTACTACAACAATAAACTCCGCAGCAGGGAAGGTAAAACAGTGTCCCGCTAACTTGATGGAATGCTTTCTCCACATTCCAAAAGCTTGAAAGAGGTGCCAGCTTTGCGATCCTACTACAGTAGTGAGGGCAGGGACTGGTCAGAGTGCACTCCCACTGCTGCCTGGGTAAGATGTAACATACCATGACTCTGGCTTCCACCTGCTGAGCCATGTAGTAGGAATTGCCTGAATTTATTGAGTAGCTTCCAAAAGTTCCAAACATTTCATATATGAGATCTCACTTAGGGGTACAATGTTTCTACGAAAAGGAAGTGAGTGTCTTCTTCTTACTTCATTGAACGAACGGTAACAGAGATTAGAAGTGTGCTGGCTCAGCGCAGGTTAACATTTAGGACATGACAGAGTTATTTTGTCCACTCTGGCTCTGCTGCAAAATTGCTATCAGATCAGACATAAGTCGTTTGGTTACTCAGTGAGCATCCATCCATGCATTCATTGATTTGAGTGTCTTTAATGTGCCAATCAATGTACTAGTCATGGAAAGCAAGGCATGAAATCCACCCTCATGGAGGTGACAGTCTGTCAGCCTTATTATGTGCTAGATACTGTAGGGCAAATATAGTCAGTCATCTTTTAGAAATGCTTTTCTTTTTAGAGGAAACCTGTGATTACCCACATGCCACTCTCCTTCCTGCCTCAGGGCCTTTCCTGTTCCTTCTGCCTAATGCTCTTTTTCTACTTTTGCCTGATTAGTACCTTCCGTCATTTAGATTTCAATTCAAATGCTTTCTCCTCACAAAAACCTTCCCTGAACATCTTATTGCATGTTATCCCTCTCTCCTCCTCAGTCACTTTATCACATCACCTTGCTTCATTTTCTTCACTCTTTGAAATTATTGCATGTGTTTGTGTACTTGTTCATTCAGTTTTACACACTTGAATATAAGCTCCGTGGCAACAGAATCTTGTTTGTATCTCCAGAGCCTAAAGAGCGCCTGGCCTATAGTAAGCGCTCAACACACATTTGCTGAGGGCAGGCGCAAGGCAACATTCCACAGAGAAGTACCTTATGAGTAGGAGAGGGAAAGTTTCGTAAACACTCAAAGGAGAATGAGTATGGTCAACTGGGTTGATCAGCAAATCCTAACTGAAAAATTTAGATTGGGATCTGGATCATGATGAATAAAGAAAAGGTAATGTGGCTGGGCCATATGAAGGTGGGTCAAAAGGGCATGTGCCAAGGACTCAGAGCAGGAAGGGGTTTGTAGAGTGGTTGGACCCAGAGCTCACGGAAGCAAGCAGTCAGTCTAAAGGGACAGGTTGGACCAGCCCACGGAGAGGCTTCAAGTCCAGCTGCAGGAAATAGTCTTTGAGAGGAGAAAGAACTCAAGAACATTCAGCTGCATCTCCATTGAACAAAGCCCATAGCTGTTTCTTGTTGCTGTTTAAAGGAATAACAATCCATATTTCGTAGAAAACGCCATGTGGTATTGGGACGTCTCGTTTCCTACTGACAATGTAACTAAATGAGTGGGAAGTTAGAGAAAGGACGAATAAATCCCCTCATAGCCAGGCTCTCCAGGCCCCGCTCTCTCCAACCTGCCAAGGTGTGGGGAGCAAAGGGGGCCGGGGCAGGGCACAGACACGTGGTGGGGAGTGCTTCCCTGGGGAGCCTGTGCTGCAGGCATTCATGCTAAAGGTGTGCACAGCACATTTAGGATCAGGCTCGGTACATAAAGACCATAAATCTGTCAGCAGCTCAGGGACTTAAGAAGAAGAAGGTTACCACAGAGCTTCACTTTAATGAGGGCTGACTGCCATTTAAGACAGTTTAGAGTAAACTAAAGAAGGACAAATAAAAACTGTCATTCTGTACCATTTTGAAATATCAGAAGGAAAACTGGTTAAAATTTTAGGAGTAAAAGGATACCCTTTTCTTGCCAGTTTCTTCTTTAAAAGCATAAAAGAAAGAAAAATCTCCAAGCAGCCGAGCGGAAAACCCTGACACAGGGTCTGCGTGCCCGTGGAACGAGAATGACCCTGCAGAACTTAAAAAAGAACCTAGTGATGTCTGACGGCACATGGGTGACACTTGAAGCTTCCTTGACACAGGTCAGCTTCTGTTTGCAGCTCAGCAAACCACATGCTGCATTCACTCACTCCTCAAGGATCATCGCTCCTTTCCAAGTACTAAGATGTCAGCGAAAATCTGCCTTCTGGGGAAATTTAATCTGCGGGAGAAGAGCTGCTGACACTCATAAAAATAGCTTTCAGACATTATGACTCCTCCAGGACACATCCAAGGAAGGGGTCACAAAGCCCAGGGTAAAAACGTAAAGCTATTTAGGATCCTCAAAAATCAGGCCAGCCAGGAGCAATCTGCCTGGGGGCCAGAAGCCCTAACGGGTCTATGGGAGGGCTTCAGGGTAACTAGAAATTCCCTGAAATTGGGAAAAAATTTTCATGCCTTTTTGGAAAATTTTTTTCTTTGCAGGGAGGGACCTTTCATCAGATTCTCAGGGGTCAGGACCACAAAATTATTAAGAACCATCAAATTAGTATATTATTTCCATAGATACATTTTGTACTCTCAAAATTGTTTTTCATTGCTCAAGAAATATATAAATCTTGTAAGAAAATTTAAAATTATAGATAGGTCTGAAGTCTCTCTCATACTGCCATTCCAGATGTGTTCCCCTTAATTTTACCCTCTATGGAGGTAATAATTGTTCTAATTTTCTATGCATCTTCATAATTATGCACTCAGAGAAAGTTTTGAGCATTTGCGTGTCGGTTTTTTTAACTTAAAAGGTACCGCATGCATATTTCGGTAACTCCGCAGTGTCTTGGGGAGGGCTGCGTGGTACTCCCTAGAGAGGCTGTGCGCGGCGTCCTTAGCGTTCCTCCAACTGGTGACCTTTCAGGTTGTTTCTAGTTTCCCCCATCACTAAAAACAACACAATGAACACCTTTGTGTGTGTCTCCAGGAGAGAGGCTCAGAGGGGAAATTTCTTGGTATTTTAAATTTTCAATTCAACTTCCAAATTTCCCTCTAAAGATATATCGGTTCAGCCTTCCACTAGTCATATATGCGGATGTTTCCTGTCTCCTACTACCACACTAGATAGTATCAATCTTTTTAATTTTTGTCAATCTGAAAGATAAAAAAGCATATCCCCTTATTTTCATTTGTATTTCCCTAATTGTGAGGTTGAATATCCTTTCACACGTGTGTCGACTGCATCTCCTTCTCAGCGCATTGTCTGTTGAAGCACAGCGGCTTTCTCACCTTACCACACGTCAGAACCACCTACAGGGCTTCAGCCACAATTGCTGGGTCCCACCCCCGGAGTTTCTGATTCCGTGAGTGGATGCAAACATGCATTTTCTAACACATTCCCAGGTGATGCTAGTGCTGCTGCTGTGGGGACCAGACTTTATGAAAACCACGAAACTAGAGAAATCGCCTGGTGTCCACTGTTCTGTTCCAGCGGCCCTCTTCCCCGGATGTGCATCAGGGTCACCTGGAGGGCTTTGTGAACATACTGGTATCGGAGTCCCACCCCAGGCCGAGTAGGCCGGATGCCCTTCCCAGGTGAAGTTGTCAGAGGTCACCAGCGGAGCGTGATGTTCCGCCAGATGGAGAAGCAGTGCGCACTGATACTGGTGTTGTGAAGGAGGGCAAGGTCCTTCATCCTACTACCCCCGTTAGAGCATGTATCATAGTTGGAGGAGCTTTGCCTGGGGCCAATCCTGTGAATTTACAGCAAAAAGAATACTTTCACTTACAATTTGTTCAGGGTTTTTGTTGTTTGCTTTCTTTGAGGGCAACCCAATGTAGTGGACATTCAGACCTGCGCTCTCATCCCAGTTCTGTCGTTTACCAGCCGCACGACGCTTAGGGTAGGAAGGAAGCTTCTGCTCGTTCTATGAACCAGTCTTCATTATAGCTACTGGACAGGATTATGTAAATAAAGTGAGGTGTGTTAGGAGCCATAGACAGTGCCCAGTACAGTATGCACACAACAAAACTATACTCAGATGCCTTTCCAGTCTGTGACTCATTCAAGAAAAAAATCGGGTTTCTAGATTCCATCCTCATGGATGAAATAATCCTATTTTCACCCATGGTGTAGAGCAATTGCAATCTTTCCCAGGTCTCTAAACAAAATCCTCATGCTACTCTTAACACGTAATCACCCAGGTTGCCTCAAATTTATATAATTGTGCAGTAATTTCCTTAGAAATAAATGCTCTGACAAAAATAAAAATATATTTGGTACTGAATGATAGAGGATAATCAGTCAGTCAATATTTTTAAGTGTCTATTAAATGCAAGGCACTGAAGGAGTTCAAAGATAAGACCCGCCTCCCCCATGCCATCCTCAAGAACATGTAATGGGCTTGGGGGGACCTGAAACTTAAAAACAACCAACGAAATCAGGTGGGAGACTGTAGGTGACAGGGAACTCTAAGGAGTTTCAACAAGGAAAAGAGAAAGACCTCTTCGAGGGGGATGGTCAGGACTTTGAAAGAAAAGCAGCACGTTGCCAGGTAGAGAGGAGAAAAGTGTTCCTGAAGAGAAATGTGGCACAAACAGTGACAAAGTCACTGAAGTACTTCGCAGGAGCAAGGAGCAGGCCAAATGGACGATCTGAATTGCTCATGGAGGGAGGGCAGGGATAGCTCATGCAGAGCCCTAAACACCAGTAGGGAGTTGGGTGGCATTGGATTTTTAGTAGGTGTTGCTTTGAAGAGCAATATGATTAAACTGTATTTTTTCATTTATTATGTGCTTTTTAAAAAATTTAAATGTAACTTTTAATGGGTATAATTGTATGGCACAAAACACAAAAGGTATTATAGTAAAAAGTCTCTTCCTACCCCATCCCTCAGCTGCTTAGTTTTGTTCTCTGTGTTACCAGTTTCTTTGTATATCTTTTAAGGGAATAAATATAAATATAAATATATGATTCTCATTACTAATGGTAGTTATGCACTATAAAAGTTGCTTCTGTGAACACTAATTGGTGCATACTAAGTTCTCCTAGGGGAAAATACAGGGTTCAGTTCCTGTGAGCCTCTGACCACAACATTTTTATCAATTGATCAAGACATAACCTTGTTTATGTGCATTTCTGTTTAAAGACACCTTATTTAACTTAATATATAATGTTGACTAATTAATATAAAACTCATGGACAATAGCACTATAACTCATGCCCAAACAAAGCTTATTTAACACACGTTTTCTCCATAAGGCCCATCGCAGCCTTCTTGCACTTTGGAATACTAAACAGAATGTTATCATTGCTCTTGGGGACCATTTGAAGCTGTAAAATCATTAGCAAAAAACACAGAAAAACACACAAAAAAAGTGGCACCAAATAGGCTAGGAAAGGACACTTGTTTACAATACAGGCTGAAATAAAAAGGCAGAGTGTCACCTTGTTCTCCCTCAGCTGGGGAGGTGCAAGTTTGATGACTCAAATTTTTTACTGCCCTGAGCATGTCCATGAATGACCACAGAAGTTTATGAGGACTGATTTGGGGGTTACAAATACAGTTTAGCAACTAGGCAAATTAGCAAATATGGAATCATTGAAAAATGAGAACTGACTATATACATACCAGCTATTAGAGAAATGTCATTTTACTCCATTTTTGAACAAATGATGAAAGCCATGATTAAGAAAGACAGATAGTCGGTGCGGTGAGAGTGAAGAAATGCCATGAGACGCAGTCCCCACTCTCAAGGCGCAGAGCTCTGGGAAGGCAGACAGTGACATAGACGTTCACAGTTGGATCACAGGGAGACTCAGCTCTGCTATGAAGATGGGGGGATGGGGAGTGGCGGTCATAGTGTCTCCTTCCACACAAGTAGCTCAGGAAGGGGTGGGAGTGGAGGTCAAAGGGAGAGCAGTCTGGCCAATTAAAACCAAGTTGGGTCTCAGGCAGTCGGCAGGCAAATAGCAGAAGCAGCAGGTGGGAAAATGAAGTAGGGCAGAGCTGTGAACTTGAAAGAATTGGAGGGGTCTGTGCTGGAGCAAAGGGGTTGGAGGGATGACCTTCGTGATCCAGCTAATGTCTGAGAAGAAAACTTGACATTTAGACATGATCTTTTATGCAGAAAACATTGAGATCCTGAGCTGGTGAGAAGATAACAAAATAAGTTGCCTCTGAGCTGGTGCTTAAGTGAGCCAGGGGCCGCAGCAACACTGCTTTAAGGCGGGCCAAGTTCCCGGAGGCCGTTTGAGGGGCTATTGCTATTATCGGTCATTGCTGCAGCTATATGGAGGAGAAGGTCTTTGGACTGGAAGAAGAATCTTAGAATAGGGGAGGATTTTAGAATGATGATTGAATTCAGCTCTAATCCAACACTGTCCTCTTCCTTCAGCACCCCTGACAGGAGGGCTTTGCTTCACACAGCGGGGAAGAAGGGCTTCGCTTTCTGACTCTATCTCCCTGCTATAGACTGGCCTGGCTTGTGACTGTGTCTCCCAGGATCTCCCAGTTCCAAAGGCAGTAGAGGCTCCTATAGATCTGTAAGAAGCTGTTGTACAAATCATAACTGCATGTCAAAGGTAGAACAGAACATCCATGAATGCTGATGTCATCAGACACCAGGCCTAATGGCTAAGTGGCTTCATCCTCAAAATCCAACTTTCTATTGAAGGGATATTTCCAGCCACTGTGCAGAAGCCTCATCGTCTGAGGCATTGTGGCTATGACCTCAGCAGCACTGCCAAGGAGCAGATACTACGTTTTTGGTGAATATTTACCTTGGCATAAGGCAGTGGTTCTCAAGTGGGAGCAATTTTGCCACTCGAGACATTTGACAATGTCTGGGACATCTGCGGTTGTCACACCTCACGGGAGGGGAGGAGCTACTGGTGTCTAGTGGGGAAAGGCCAGGGATGCTGCTAGACACACTGCAATGCACAGGTCTACCCCGACAACAAAGGATTACGTTGCCAGTGTAGAGGCTGAGAAACCCTGGAATAAGGAGATCAAAGCTTCTCTGTTTATCCTGCTGTAAAATCTGGTTGCAAATGCATTTAAAACATACTGAAATGTATTTTGGTTATTACTTCAAGTCAATCTGCTGACAGGCCATTATCCATCAAACTCCTGATTTACAGCTCAGGTTTTGATATATGATTAGCAATCACAAATCCAGACATAGCAATTCATTTCAGAGATTCGTATTTTCCATTACACTGTACCATTTCATTTTTAAGACTTGTACTGCTGACTCAATATATTTATTAATTTTATCACTGTGTTCTCAAAATTGTCATTTAGCAATGACAATGAATGAAGTTGACTCAGTTTCATGGGCTGCTGATCCCTCAGCACCCCCAGCCCTGCGGAGGTGAGAGATACGACTCACTCCTACTCTTAGGCATTTATCTCAGGTCAGCTTCAAGCAGCCAAGTAGAGGGTGATAAAGATATAGAGGCAGACTATTCGCTTTAAGGGACACATTAATTGTGTGTATATATGAAGCAGTATGTTAGGAGATAAACACCCTTCTAGGAAACTGTGTTTTTATTTCCTTAAGAGCCTCTGTAATTTGGACAATGATTTGCTGTGCCTTAAATGGGACTGGGATGAACATCTAACTGTGTGTCCTAGAAACCAGACAAGGAAGTATGTTTTCCTGTGCATATGAATCGCCTGGGAATCTTATTAAATGTGGATTCTGATTCAGCATCTTGATGCCAAAGATTATGAATTTCTTACAAGCTCCCAGCTGATACTGATGCTTCTGGCTCACAAACCACCTTTGAATAGCAGCAGGATGTAGAAGATTCTAAGTAGCACTTTGTGAGAATATGTCTATTTAAAAGCCATGGAGTCATAACACCTAGTATTTAGAAATCACTTCTGTTCTCTCACTTTTATTATACAGTGAGATAGAAATCTTTGGGCCTTTGCCCTTTTGAGGGTCTAGAAAAATATCAGTTGAAAAGTAATAGAGGGTGAGTGTAGGTAATAATCACTGGGCATTCACCTGAAAGGTGTTCCTTATTCAAAATGAATGTCAATATTTGCTTTTTAAAATAAAATAACATTTTATAGCTGAACAGTGGAAAGCCCACTGCTCCAAGAATCAGCAGGGCCAGGGACCAGTCCTGTGCCTGGGTCTCGGGGAGAGCCAGGAAGCCTGTGTGGGTCCCGTCTGCGCTGCGCTAGGTCCCTGTGCCTTCTGGGAGACCATGTCTCTATGTAGAGGAAAATTTTATTATTATTCAAAACATAGAAATATCTTGTATATGCTCTTTTATATGATATCTTTTATAATACTAACAATTACTTAAAAAATCAAGTAGTGTCATTGACAGGAAGTTAGAGATTGATCTGTTTTTAGGTCAATGTCTTATTTAATCTGGAAATAGAGCCAGTCGCAATTTCCAATAGAACAAGGATGCTGGTGTTCGCCAAACATGTGCCTCATGGCACATATGTGTAAAGGGGCTTTTAAATATCTCACAAATATGTATATTAACAATAAGACAATTTGGCAAATTGTGTGCTTATAAATTTAGAATACAAATCATAATCTGCTAGAGATATGGAATGAAAGTTTTCATGGTAGGACTTTAAGGAATTCAGCTTGTGGGAGCTAGGGATTCCATAAATCAGTCCAACACACAAAATTTTTAAAAACTTTTCTTACAATATGACATATGTTGACATCCTAGGAAGAAGGTTCATAACTTATTTAAACCTACATAAACAGGGTCTGGCACAAATAATGCCCCTTTTAAATACCAAATTTTACAAAATCATAAGTATGTAATTCTGTAACATAACAGTACCACCCTCAAGCACACCATATGATGTTTTAGGTGAGATGTTCAAATTAAAACTATAAATTGTTACACCCATAATATTACCCTACCAACCATGCTCAAGCAGGCCTTACTTCTGCCTGACCCTGTATAATCATTATTGCACAAGACATTCCAAATTACATTTTTTTCCATCACTATAACAAATCACTAATTACAACAAATAGTAGGAATATTAGAAAAGGAAGGGGCAGTAAGCTTGCAAATGTAACCTATATTCTCTGGTTCAGAAAGTCCCCAGCCAGATCTGGTGGCCCTACATCTCACCTCTCTAGTTAAGAACTGCACCTCTCTCTTCTTAGTCACAACAGGAGCCTATTACTAGAGGGAGCCCTGGGTGATGGTATGATAAGAGCACTTACTCAGGGGACTAGTGGGAAGGGAAAGCTGACAAAGGTGAGCTCGAAATGTTGGCAGAACTCAGCTCCCTTTAACTAGGAATCCAGAATAGGTCATTGCATTTCCATTGGAGAAATTCTTCATTTGCTGCTTCTTTAAACCTGCTATGTTTTGCTCAGGGATGGCTAGGAAAGGACCAGCTTTGCCCATCATTACGTCAATCATGCTCAAAGTACTAATACCCAAATTGATATTATTGAAAACTACCCAGTCTGATCCAGGTGCTGAATTTTTTAGTACAGCTGCCCATAGCTAGGACCAGGGGTGGTGCCGGGTACAAGAACTGGATAAATATTGACAACATGGCAATTTTAAGAAATTAAACAGAGCTTTGGCCAGGTAGTTTAGTTGGTTGGAGTGTTGTCCCATATATCAAAATGTTGCAGGTTTGGTCCCTGGTCAGGGCACACATGCAGCTTGTGGTGTCTATCCTTGTGCAGGGCATGTACGGGAGGCAACAGGCCGATGTTTCTCTCTACCATCAATGTCTCTCTCTCTCTCTCTCTCATCCTCTTTCTCTAAAAATCAATAAACATATCCTTGGGTGGGGATTAAAAAAAGTTAAAAACAAACTAAAAGAATTATAAACCACTCAAAAGTGCTTTCTCCTTCCCCATCATTGTTAGATTTAAAAAATTCACATTTCCCCTTGAGTTTCATGTCAAAAAGAAATTGATTTACCCAGTTGATTTGAAAACTTATGTCCACACAAAAACCTGTACATGAATGTTTATAAAAGCTATAGGAAATCACTAAAAACCAGAAGCAACCAAGAAAAAAAAGTGAAAAAATAAACAAACTGTGATGCATCCATGCAATGGAGTATTATTGAGCAATAAAATAAATGCACTATCAAGCCACAAAAAGACACAGAAGAACCAGTCTTTAAAGTCTATATACTGTATAATTCCAAGTATGTGACAATCTGTAAAAGGCAAAACTATAGAGACAGTAAACAGATCAGTGAGGCCAAGGACTGGCAGGGCCGCACAGCAGGAGGTGAGCGGTGGGCGAGCTGGTGAAGCTTTGCTTGCATTACTTGCCTGAGCTCTGACTCCTATTCTCACTCCCTGTCTGTGTGGAGAAATTGTCTTCCATGAAACCTGTCCCTGGTGCCAAAAAGGTTGGGGACCACTGCATCTAGTGGACAAAGTTGTTTCCCATGGGGGTACAGGCTGATAATTTTGATACTGCTTTATGTGTACACTGAATTTAAACAATTAAGTGAATGACCAATGTCGGGACCCAGGTTTCTCACATTTGGAGTGGGAGTTTACAGACAAGCAAGGAAGGAAGCTAGAAAGATCAATTTGGTAATAGATTAAAATTCATCAGGATTAACTCATGTTTAGTTTAATACATAGATGGTTATGTAGAGATACAACATGTATATACACACAGGCTACTATTCGTACATATATTTCTTTGCTCTGTCAGCTGAAAATGCCTAAAAGAAATAACACCCCAGTAGCAACAAGCATACTGGAAGCCCAGATATTGGCTTTCAATGTGGTTTCCCAATAGAAGAACCAGGATTCCTTGGAGAAATAAGCAAGTAAAGGATTAGAGGGTGAAATACAGGAGATGAGCATGGATGGAGCACCTTAGGGTGATAGAAAATAAGGAAGAGCTAATACAAAACAAACAACCCCTGACATACTCACACACACACACACACACACACACACACACACACACACACAATAACGGGAGTACTCCAGAGATACACAGGAGCCAGCTAAAAGAGTTCCCAATGGCCGAAGTTGGAAGAATTTGAGCCAGAAAATAAAGTAGTATTAGATTATAATGCAAAGTATAAAATAAATATACATACTTATATGAATAAATGGTTGATTAATAAATGGGGAAGAAGAGGCAAACTTCCCATGCACAAGAATTCCAAGTAATTTATGTAGATGTTCTGCCATCCGGGGGGTGGGGGAGCATAACTCTCCACTCCTCATGTGTAAGCTGCCCCTAGTAACCTCCTTCCAAAGAATACAGGATAGAAAGGGGATAGACGGAGTAATTTGAGAGTGGAGAACCTGATGAGTACCTACCTCAGAGAGGTGATCAAAGTCACCATTAATACGAAATGACATTTTACCTTTGTGACGTTAATGCCCCAAACCCATCAGCCCAATCTAATCATAAGGAAGACATTGGGTGTCTTCCATTCGAGGGGCATCCCCTGGAATACCCAGCCAGGCCATGAGAAGCAGGGGAACGCTGACTGGCTGTCAGAGGAGCTGAGGGGAAGCCTATAGAGACGTGGGATCCTGGATGGGTATTAGGTGAAAACTGTAGACTTTAGTTAAGAATAAGGTATCAACATTGCTTTATTGATTGTAACAAATGGGCCATCCTAATGTTAATAAGAGGGAAACTGAGCACAGGGTGTACAGGACTTCTCTATTTTTTCAGTTTTTCTGTGAATCTACAGGTTTTTAAAAATGAAATAAATAATAAAATGTGTTTGATTGAAAGCCATAAAGACAGGAGCTGTTACCACAGAATAAACTGGCAAATGTTGCCCTGGGTTCCTTTCATATAAAGAAATCCAGATTTCCAATATATTTCTTCACATTCTTCCTAGTCTATTAAGATGCTATAGAGTTGGAAGCAGGACTTAGCTAATGGTAGATAAAGTGTCTAATCTCTTTCAACCCTGTCCCCCCAAATAAGAAGGCTGTAGAGCATCAATACCATGCTCCTGCAAGCCCTATAGCTGTCAGTCAGAAGCTATACTCTTCTAAGTTTCTAAATTGGACTGTGTGAAAGTCATAGGAATTTGAGTGGCTATACCAGGCTGCCAAGTCTTGCGTTATGTACTGCAACGAGGGTGCTGAGGGAGTGTACTTGTAAATCCAGCACCCAGCATCTCAGCAAGTTTTATGTTGATGTCAAGTTTCGTATTTTCAGCGCTTCTTTCAAAACAAATCCTTAAATGCTCTCTCATGGACACCAAAGGAAAATGGGTGGCAGTTTCATTTTCTGTAATGTGTATCTTTAACCAATAGGCGTGGTTGTATGTATTAGGTTTTATGATTTCTTCTATAAAGGACTTGGGAGTGTGAGGCTAATTCGAATTCTTTTAAGAGTGTATCTCCACGTATTTTATTGAAATAGAATGGAAAATAAAAATAAACATGAGGCAAAGAAATAAAATAACAAAGGGGAATGAAATCATGGTTTCCAACCCATCAAAATACAGGTAACGATTAGATTACTCTTAGGATTTTAAAGTATCTTACATTATTAATTTAGAAAAAAACAATTTTTTAAAATTACTCTCTTTTCACTAGGAATATATCTTCAAACTCCTTGATGTGAAAAAGTAAAACTCCATCAAGCTCATTGCGAACATATATTCTTTTGAAATATTGTGTCTCATTTAAGGAGTGACTTTTGCTGAGCTATAGAATTTGTGTTAAAAACAACAAGGAATCAGGTCAAATGTTCTCCAGTGGAACGGCTGGCAACTTCTTTCCTGGTCAGCTCTGAAGCGTAGTCAGAGTCGCCTGCAGCCATGAACCTCGTTCATGGAGGCCTCCGAACAACAAACAGTGTTTGCGGTGGGTCTTCAGTGGTCCTTTCTTGGCCTCTGCCATCCCTCCAGGGGATGTCATCCCGGTTTGGGATTAAACCTTATCACTACTCAACAAAACGATCTGCTCTTCAAGGGCAGGATGATATAAAATATTCCTATCTTCTGCAATTGCAACTGGGAGAGACCAAAGATCCAGTTACGTGGTGCCTTGGGAAATACGGAGTACTCTTCAAGCCTTTTTAATAGGCATGTTTAGGCTTATTTAAAATAAAACCTCACTCATTATTCATTTATTCACTTAAAAAATTTATTACCATCTATCATGTTCTAGGTACGGTTTTAAGTGCTGGAAGGAAAAAAGCCAAAAATGTATGCCTTAATGGAGGTAAGAACACCTGCAGATGAACACTTGCGGATTTATCTTATACTTTTCAATAGTGACTAGTAATTCATTGAATGGATATATTCATGATGTATTCATTCATTCCCCACTGATGGATCTATTGTTTTTTCCCCCACTTTTGTTCTGTCCCAAACATTGTTACAAGGAATCTTATGTGTATATGTTGGTGCCCTTATGCAACTAAGTGTACCAGTTAAATTTCTAGAACGGCTTGGCCAATGGACTTGTGCATTTTTAGTGTTGATAGATAGTCCCAGATTGCCTGCTTACAGGTCTTGCCTCAGTTTATACTGCCACCAAGAAGAGCTCAGAATCCCTTGCCATGGGCGTACTTAAAAGGCACACAGAGACAGACCCGTAGAGAGCAGGCTGACAGCTGTCAGGAAGCAGGGGTTGGGGCGCTGGGTGGGGGCAGGGTGGAGAGACTGAGAAAAAAAGAGAAAAAACTCATGGATGCAGACAACAGTGTGGGGGTTGCTGGTTGGGGGAGGTGGGAGAGGGTATGAGGGGATAAATGGTGATGGGAGGAGACTTGACTGGGGGTGGTGAGCACTTGATACCGTGTACAGATGATGTGTTGCGGGATTGCACACCTGAAACCTGTGTAATTTTGTTAACCAGTGTCACCCAATAAATTTAATAATAAAACAAAAGACAGGCAAATGAGCCACAGAGGACTGGAGCTGTAAAGACCAGAAGGATCACCTAATCCAACCCCTTTAGCAAATGCAAATCCTATTTCTGGGGGAGCAGCCACCCTGTCTATTCCAAGGTCTCTGTGTGACAAATGTGTCCCCAGCTCAAATTTACCAGTTCCAGATTAAGGTGGTTTGTCTTTCAACACAAATCATCTTTCACCAAGTTGATCGTGAGACTCCCAAGGGCAACAATCTACTTAGCACTTCGGTACTCCGGTGGCTAAAGCCTCGGGAGAAATAAGGACATTTCTCCTGTCATTACTAGCAAACACATTTCATTCCTTAACTTTAGGTATTTCCTCTGCATATCAATATATTTCATTCTTTTGGAAAGATAAGGGTGGGAACACCTCAGCTCAGATATTTTAAGTCTTTGGCTAAGACCCTTGTATTTTGATGAATTGATTAATAAAGAAGAAATCTCTGCACAAAACACATTATTATATTAAGTTGGTTGTCTAATATAATTATCACTAGTTATTAATAAAATATACAATACCAACATTTTTATATACTACTTTTGGAACACTTCACAATTAAAAATATTCTTTTAAACTGATAAAAAAAAAAAAAAGGGCGGGGGCTCACTTTGCTCTGGAGCAGGACCATGCCTTCAGTTTTCTGATTTAGACTTCAGGGGATGAGATAGAATCTATTAACTTTTCTTAGTAAATGTTTATTCACAAGCCAGGAAATCAAGCTCTTACCTTTACCAAGACTCAGTAAACTGACAGATGCTCTGTATCCAATTACTTTTCTAGTCATGCTAGCCTTCCATGGGAGCTATTTCAAGGCCATAATTCTACAGGCAGGTAGAACGCTGGTGGGTCTGCTGAGGACTAATGTCACTGCTCCCTTCCCCCTTTCCTGCCCACCCTGCCACCCCTGACCTCACCCCCCCCTCCATCACTGCACACAACAGAATTGTAAGGTGCTCTTCAATCACATCCCAAGGACCACCTCTCATCGTATCTCACTCTCTTATTTCTTCCTGTCTGCCTCCTCTTCCCCTTGCACTCTGCAAGCCCTACACTCTCACCACCAGTAACCTCACTCCTCAAATCTACTCTGGTCCTCCACTCCCACTGGCCTCCTCCCTCTAACTTTTCCAGTTGGCTGCCCTAACTCCTCCCTCTGTGTTTTACTGGGTCTCCAATGACCAGTCACCCTCACACTTTTCCATTAACAGATACACATTTGCAACTTTCTTGGTCTCTGCATGTCACTAATCCACAATTCTGAAACCTACTGTTTCTATTTCACAGAGTGCTAATACAATTGCACAGTTACTGTGGGTGCAAACTTTCCCTCTTGAAATGCTGGATTTCCAATAGTCCATTTTGACAGAGAATGGCAGAGTGTCAAGAACCATTCATTACATTTCAATTACCTTGAATGGAAATTTAAACGAGGGCAAGAAGTAATAAACTTAAAGTGCTGAGTTTAAAAGACACTGGGGAGGACAAAGAGAAAAGTAGATTTAAACTATCTTTGACTGAAAAAATCATTTGCTTGAGAATCAAGGAGCAAAATCTTCCCAATATTCAAGTTCCTTTCTTATGAAAAGTGAAAATCTTAGAATGTCACAATTACTGGCATAGAAGTAGAAATTGTACCCATGGTGAGCATATTGCAATGAGATAGTTACTTAAGTATTGTAACTTAAGTGAACATATCACATATTCACAAATGGTGTAGCTGGAAAAGAGTATGGAGTTTTCTCAAAGAACTAAAAATAGAACAACTGTATGACCCAGCAGTCCCACTTCTGGGTATATAAATCAGGATCTCAAAGAGCTTTTTGCGCTCTCATGTTCACGGTAGCATTATTCACAATAGTCAAGATGTGGAAACAACATAAATATCCCTTGCTAAGTGAATGGGTAAAGAAAATGCAGTATATACATACAATGGAATGTCATTCAGCCTTAGAAAGGAAGGGAATCCTGTGATATTCTACAACATGAATGAACCTGGAAGACACTGTGCTAAGTGAATAAACCAGTTACAAAGGGACAAGTACTGCATAATTCCACTTGTATTAGGGGTCCAAAAGAGTTAGACTCAGAGAAGCACAGTAGAAAATGGAGGTTGCCAGCGGCTGGGGTGAGAGGAAATGGCGAGTTCCTATTTAACAAGTATAAAGTTTCAGTTTGGGAAGATAAATAAGTTCTAAATTTCTGCTGTACAAACATCGTGCCTATAGTTACTAATAACATTGTATTATACATATAAAACTGGGTTAAGAAGAGGGTAGATCTCATGTTAAACGTTCTTACAATTTTTTTAAAAAGTTAACATTCACTGGATTTCTTTGACTACTGTTGATATTCAGCCAAACAGAGGTCAATGTTTGCTATTTTTCTGATAAATAGAGTTTGGGAGATGAGGATGTGCACTTACGAATGAATGTACATGAATACACACATGGCCTGACTCCAGGAACCAGTGCCTGGCTGGAGGAGAGGGAACAGGGAAATGCCGAATCCCTGGGAGCCAGTGACAACCACTCTCCCAGGCCTCAGGCACGGCAGAGGCCAGAGGAGTTAAGGGAGCCACTGATACTAGAGGAGTGTCTGTCCCCTGAGGCATCCACTTGGCCATCTGGTGCCTTGGTTTGATAAACGACTTCGGCAGAAGTAACCCCCTGACTATTTCGCTTCCCACCTTTTCCCTTCCAATCCTACTCTTTCCCATTCCACTCCTCAAGTGCTTCTTCTTCGTTAGCACAGAAAACAAAGAACTATACAACTGCAGCTATCCACTGGTGTTTTAAAACACAGGTCCCATGTCAGCACTCTCATGCCCCACCATCCATCTACACAAGCACACTTGTGTTGGCTTGAATAAAGATGACAGATAGTTGTCAGATCTGCAGAGATGTGATACAAACTAAAAAACAGAATAATGAAAACAAACATATCAGTGCTATATAAAAACATAAAACTGGATATTATTGACACTATTACTAATATAAAATGAGGTAAAAAGAAAATGAGTTTCTTCACCAATAATCATCCCTTTACAAAGTAAAACACCTGAAAAAGCTATTAAGAGTCATATCATTCACAGAGCATGTATATAAAGTAGTATCCTGAATCAAATTACTAAGGTACAGTCTCCCCTTTTTTGCTATCTAGTATTGGCTTTTTTGCTTATCCATTGATGTTTAATAAAGACCCAGATCCTCTATTCAGTAATTTACCATTTAACTTGATAGATTCTGCTGATGTACCAAAAAATAAACATTACTGCTATAAGCCCTGGCTGGTGTGGCTTAATTGGCTGGAGTGTCGTCCTGTACACCAAAAGTTTGGGTGGTCAGTTCCTAGTCAGGGCATATACTTAGGCTGTGGGTTCCATTCCTGGTCTGGTTGCATACAGGAGGCAACTAACCAATGTTTCTCTCTCACATCAGTGTTTCTCTCTTTCTCCCTTTCTTTCTCTCTAAAATCAGTAAACATTTTAAAATATAATTGCTATGAGCAATTCAGATTATTGCTTGAAGATGTGGTCCTTGGGAACAAAATATTTCTGAAATCAGTTTTCCAGTGGTCAAATACTCACATAACCAAGGTAACAGTTTACTCTAAAACCAGTTACTCAACAATTATTTCAAAGGCAGTCTACTTTTTCTTGAGGGGGGAGGATAGCCCGAGGCGCCTAAATTGGATTAAGTTTAAACATTATCAGATTAACATGTAGAAGGGGTTGGTGGGTGCTGGTGCAGTGGCAATGTTCTGTTTTAGACCTGGGTTCTGACCATTTGGTATGTTTAGTTTGTAAAAATTTGTCAAGCCATAATCTTATGACATGCTTACTTTTTTGTATTTTTACTATCTTCAATAAATAGTTTTTAAAAATAAACATGCTGTTTTCATATAAAGATACAGGACAGTTGGACATTTCTACAGATCTAATTTACCAATAGTCCATCTGTTTAAATTACTGTAATGGTTGCTGCTTGAAACCAAGTAAGGGGAAAATTCAGGGACAAAATTATGTGCCCTGGAAGTGCATTTTTACCTGTGGGGGCATGTCTGAACACAGTCAATAACAATATTCTTTCTTTTTGCCCCCGCTTCATTGAGATACAATCAGCATATAATGTTGTATAAATTTAAGGTGTACAAAGCGTTGCTTTGATCCTTCTATATATTGCAAAATGACTACCACCCAGCATTACTTGACACCTCCATCATGTCACATAATTATCATTTCTTTTTTTGTGGTAAGAACATCTAAGATCTACTCTCTTAGCAACTTCCAAGTACATAATAGGGTATTATTAACTATAATCACCATGCTCTATATTAGATCCCCAGAATTATTCATCTTATAAATGGAAATCTGTACTCTCTGAAAAATATCCTTTTAATAATGATTAAATAGATGGGTTTTACTCTCAGGTAGTGTGGGGGTAGAGCTGTGGCTAGACCTTACCAAAAAAAATCTGCTCTGTGAGCACAGCAATCTCCAAGAGACTGCACTCGGCAGGAACCAGCTGTGCCTGTCCATCTACCAGGAAGTTCAAGTTCAGAGATATCAGATACAGTTGCCTAGACCTGTTTACAAAGCCACACACCCAGTGTCTCTGTCTAAATTCCTTCTCTTCCTTTTCTCCCCCAGGGCATCTCCACTGTACCTGTAGACCCCATTTCACCACTGGTTCCTCTCTCCTGCCTTCAGATAAGTCCATATATCACATTGAAGAAGAAGGAGGAAATAGCTTGAGTCTATTGACCTTTGTTTTTGTTGCTGTTTTATTAAATTGTTGGGATACAATATTATATTAATTTCAAGTGTAGAGCATTTATATACCTTATGATGTGATTACCATACTAAGTCTAGTAGCCATCTGTCGAGGTACAAAGTTATCACACTCTTATTGGCTATGTTCCCCTTCACCTTTTTCACCCCATACCCCAAATCCCTACCCTCTGGCAACTATCAGTTTGTTTTTTGCTTCTAAGAGTCTGTTGGGTTTTGTTTTGTATGTTCATTTGTTTTGATTTTTAAAAATTCTTCCTATAAGTGAAATTATTTACTTCACCCAAGTCAGAGAGAGAAAGAAAAATATTGCATGGTTTCACTTACATTGACCCTTGAATGATTTTCCCCTTGTACTTGCTGATGGCTTGCTTATGCATCAGCTAATCCCTTTCATCCCTCCCCAATATTTTCTGATTTCTGAATGGGTCTCTAGACAGTTCCAGGGAAGGTGATTCTCCCCCTGCAGTCTTCGGAGATGGATGGGGCATGTGGCCTCAGCCACCATATTAAATCATTTAATTTTTTTTCTTGTTCATATACACCTAAAAGAGTTTTGAAAAACTATGTGCTCCTCACACATTTTTACATTAACATTCCAAATCTTTCATTATCAGTTTTAATTGGTTGCAAAAGAAATAATCGTGTGCATGTAACTTTTAACAGTTTTAAAATAAAACTGTTAATTCACTCTTTTACATGTATACAGCAGAATCTAAATATAATAGTGATTGGTTCCCAACATTTAAAAATACATGAACGCTTGGTTAGAGTGTGGTTCTGACATACCAAGGTATGTGGTTCAATCCCCAGTCAGGGCCCATATGGGATCCAACTAATGAATGCATAGATAAGTGCAACAACAAAAATCGATGTTTCTGTCTCTCTCTCTCTCTTCCTCCCTTCCTCTCTCTCTCTCTGTCTATCTCTAAAATAAATACATATGTACATACATACATACACACACACACCAACAAGCATTCTGGTCAAGATGGCAGCATAGGTAAATGTGGTACTTGAATCCTCCCACAGCCATCATTTAGAATTGCCTGACATGTAGCTGAAAAGAAGTGTTACAATTAAGGATATAAAGAAGAAACCACATCCAGGCTGGTAGGAAGGGCTGAGACACAGAACCTGCTGATCCCACAGCTATGTGTAGTGGATAAAAATCAGGATGGGGGGATATCTTGGCTACGGCAGTCCCCCGCGAGGAGCAAGGATTCCCAGGCTCACAGCAGGCCCCCCAGCCCAGGGTTCCAGTGCTGGTAAGAGAAGTCCCCATGACTTCTGACTGAGTAAACCAGTGGGGACTGTGGCTGAGTGTGACAGAGAGCTTCTGGGGTCCCAGGTATTCCTCTTGAAGGGCCTGTGCACAGACTTGTACTCACTGGCTCTGAACTTCAATGTTGAGGTAGCAGCTCCAAAGGTACCAAGGACATAAGAGTAATAATTGAAGTGTCTGGCATTAGGGCAAGAGCTAGAGGGGCAGCTTTCTCCCCGACAAAATTGCGAGCAGAGGCCATTGTTTCTTTTCTGAGGCCTCCCCTCACAGAATCTGCCAAGTGGGTTCCATATCTGAGTCTCTATCAACCTGGCTATCACTCATCTCCACCCTGATATTCCCTGAGACTCTGCCCCACCCAATTTGTGGGCCCACTAAAGCTGTTTCCAGTGGCTTCTCTATAGGAATGGCCTGTCTTGGCTCATGCTTCAGACTTTCCCAAATCTCACAAACAAGCAGCATCTGGCTTTGACATGCTCTGTACCTTTCACTAAGTGGCTCCAAGCCTGGCACTAGGGCTGCCAGACTTACTTCACAGGTTAGCCTCTCCTGGGCACCTCCAAGCCCAGCACAAGGTCTTTTTGTAGGTCATGCTGGATACAACACAAGTGGTAGCTGACCTTGGCCTGTACCTCCTGGGAGGCCTCAGAGCCAGCACACCCAGGGGACAGCTTCAGACCATGTGAAAGCACCACCCAAACACCTCCACAGTGACACACTTAAGGGGAAAACTCAACAGGCACCATAGCCCTGCTGAAGTTAAGTCCTGCTCTGTGGGCCCCTACACAGCTGATCCTCCCTGTTGGCTGTAGCCAGCCTGCCAGTCAATAGGTCTTGGGGTAAATCCTTCCCATTGATGTGCCAACAGCAGTCAAGTTTCAACTGCAGCTGGAGGGTATACACAGCATGGATGGTAGGGAAAGTCACACCTGGAGTGTTCAATGGGGAGGCCGTGCCACTGGACCCTCCAAAACACCTATTACATTAGGCTACTCTGTGAAACCTGGGAGACATAGCAGCTCTACATAATACATAGAAACAAACACAAGGAGCCTGCCAAAATGAGGAGACAAAAAAACATGTCCCAGAAGAAAGATTGGGAAAAACACTAGAAAAAAAATGAAACAAAATGGAGACAAGTAATTTATTAGATGCAGAGTTCTAACCACTGGTTACAAGGTATGCTCAATGAACTCAGGGAAAGAGTAGATGAACTTAGGGGGAACTTCAGCAGCACATAAAAGGACATGGAAATCATAATAAGGACAGTCAGAAATGAAAGATACAGTAACTGATACAAAGAATATTTTACAACCTGGCCATGTTGTTCAGTTGGTTGGATCATTGTCTCATGAGCCAAAAGGTTGTAGGTTTTATCCCTGGTTACGGTGCATATGGGAGGCAACCGATCGATGTTTCTCTCTCTCTTTCTCTCTCTCTCGAAAATCAACAAACATATCCTTGGGAGAAGAGTAAAATAAGAAGAAGAATTTACAGGGAATCAGCAGTATCATAGATGAAGTAGAGAATCAAAACAGCAATTTGGAATTTAAGGAAGCAAAAAGCACTGAATCAGAACAGAAAAAGAAAAAAGAATCCCCTTTCCTCCTCCAAAATGACTAAGTGTAAGGAGTCTCTGGGACAACTTCAAGCATACAAACATTCACACCACAGGAGTGCCAGAAGGAGAAGAGAGAGAACAAGAAATTGAAAAGCTATGCGGAAAAAAAAAAAAGATGGAAAACTTCCCTAACCTGGTGAAAGAAATACACATACAAGTCCAGGAAGCACAGAGAGTCCCAAACAAGCTGAATCCAAAGAGGCCCACATGAAGACACATCATAATTAAAATGCAAAATATTAAAGATGAAGAGAGAATCTTAAAGGCAGCAAGAGAAAAGTAGTTAGTTACCTACAAGAGAGCTCCCATAAAAATGTCAGCTCATTTCTCAACAGAAACTTTTCAGGCCAGAAGGAAGTGGCATGAAATCTTCAAAGTGATGAAAAGCAAGAACCTATAACCAAGAGTATCTACCCAGCAAAACTATCATTTAGAATTGAGGGATATATAAAGAGCTTCCGAGATAAGAAAAAGCTACAGGAGTTCATCACCACCAAAACATTCCCTGTAATGTTAAAGGGTCTCCTTTAAGAAGAAGCAAAGAAAAAAAAAAGATAAAAAATATGAACAATAAAATGGCAATAAACACATATCTATCAACAATTGAATCTAAAAAACAAAATAGTCCTGGCTGGTGTGGCTCAACGGATTGACTGTCGGCCTGTGAATTGAAAGGTTGCCAGTTCTATTCCTGGCTGGTCTGAGCACATGCCTCAGTTGCAGACCAGGTTCCCCATTGGGGGTGTGCAAGAAGCAACCCATCAATGTTTCTCTTGCACATTGATGTTTCTCTCCCTTTCTTTCTCCCTCCCTTCCCCTCACTCTAAAAATAAATAAATACAATCTTTATAAAACAAAATAAATGAACAAGCAGAACATAAACACACTCATATATATATAGAGAACATTTTGATGGTTGCCAGATGACAAGGGATTTTGGGGAGTGGGATCAAAAAGGTGAAGAGATTATGAAGTACAAACTAGTAATAACAGAATAGTCATTGGGATGTAAAGTGCAGCACAGGGAATATAGTCAATAATATTCTAATAACTATGTATGGCCAGGTGGGTGCAACATTTATCAGGATGATCACTTAGCAATTATGTAATGTCTAAACTGTATTTGAAAAATAAAGAATGACTTAAAATAGAAAAATAAAAATTCATGAACAAGCTCATCTATAACAGGCCAAGTGTTCCATTGTTTTTTTTTATTACTCAAAAATTGCATTTTTATTTCCTCCCCACAATTTGATCATAATATAATGTTTTTGTTTCTATTAAGTAATATTATTCCTCTGTGCAATAAAATATGTTCATTATTTGAGATTAATTTCTTATTTTTTGTGAACAATATTTTCTTAATGTTAACTTTTTCTACATTGTTATATTACAATTATTGCAAGTAAAATTTTGATGCAAAAATAGAAATATATGTGGATTTTTGATAAATAATCACTAAATATAAATAGTAAAATTATAGTGGAAAAGCCTTTTTTCAAATGAAATGGACTGGGCTGCCTTTAATTTTAATTAGTTCATAAATTTATGGATAAATATTACTAATTTTGAGAAGTAGTTTCCAGAATTAATTCTGTTGCTATTTTTTCTTTTTTTAATTGTTCGATTACAGTTGTCCAAAAACTTTTTTACTTTAAAAAATTTTTAAATTTATTTTTAATTTTCATTTTTTAATTATTTTTTATTTTCTTTTTTTATGGATGTAAGTTTTGACACCTCATTCATAGAAGAGAAGAAATTTTGTCATAGAAATTAATATATTATTATTATATACAAAAAGTTATATGCTTAAAGTTAATGGCAGTCTATAAATAAATAACTGTTTTCAATGATGAATTGGTAAGTCAGGTTTATTGTTTTAACTAGTTGAAAACAAAGATTTGGAAATTATAGTCTTGCTAATGGATTTGTTTTCCAGTTAGAATCATTCACCCTCTCATTTTGGGGGTTTGTATCAAAAAGGCTTTACCTAGATAGCAAATGCCTATTCATTATACTTGTTATTCTTTCACTAAAAGACACTTTATTTAACTTGGTATATCCAGAAAGGGTGTGGAAAATAGAAATATTGCTAATTCCAACAAACCATTACCAATGTGTTTTAAAAATAAAATATCACATGCTTTAAATCTATTTCATAGAAACCTTAGAACAGCAGATTTCACTCACTGAATTTATAGAAAACGTCATGTAATCATGTTTGCAAATCCAGACCTCACCGGCAAACCTGCAGGCAAATAGACTTACTTTCTGTCAGAAAAGCCTCATTTCACTTTTCGGTTCAAACACAAGTGTTAGCCGCGTCACCTCTGAATTCTAGACGGACAGAGGATGCAACAGGGAATCAGTCACAGCCACTTTCAGTCTTTCTCATCCATTTCCCTTTGCTTTGTTCTCATGAAATTCTCCCTCCAGAACAATGCTTTCTTCAAGCACAGCAGAGGGCAAGAAGACGTGAGGGCTAAAAATGGGAATTGTCCCACCATTCTACTCCTCATTGTATCTGAACTCAGAATATACCAATGTGGCTTAATACTTGCTTTCTAAGTCATGCTTCACTCCTAACAGACATGTGTGTAAGACAGGAAAACTCATAAAACCTTGATAAAAGGAGCTTGTTCAGCAGCCACATTTCAGAACTGCCCTTTCTGAATGTGCCGTCGGGGTTTTTACGCCCTAGGTCAATGCACCACAGTGACAGGTGATGGGTGAGACATGCTTCCGTTTTTGGCAGGGCAGGAGGAGGACGATTGTGATGGGGAATGACAAGAACCGGTGCAATGTCTCACCTACAGACAGGTTCTTAGGGATTTTTCAATTTAGGTAAGAGTAAGTATGGAGAGTGAATATATGAAAATAGATTGCCTTAGAACTATCCAAGCTTGTGTACCCCTTTGGAAACCTTCTTTTAGCTTCAGGAATACGCAAAGCAAGTTTAAAAGACTACTGACTGCCCTAGGCTAAGGAAATCACTGCATTCTCATCACCTGGCCACAGAGATGAGCATATGACAAGCCTGTCCGAGAGAGAAATGCTTGCTTTCTCTTACCTCTGGACTTGAGTAGGGAAGCATGTAGATCTGCAGGCTGCTGGCAGCCCTTTTAGAACCATGTGGAGAGCCAACCTTAGCGCAAACAGCTCACAGAGGAAAGAAGAGAGATAAAATGGAGGTGAAGCTGAGTCCTTGATAAAATCACTGAACTTCTGGATTAAGCCCTGCCTTCTACCAGTCCTCTGTGGCTTTTTCAAACGTATTAGCTGACACATTTATTCTTTCAGCTTCTTTGAGTTGGAATCTTTGTTATTTTTAACAAAAACATACTAACTGATAGATTTCAAGAAATTTTTTTATACAAATAGTCAATGCCCACTATGTGTACTCCCTTATCACTTCCTTCCTGAAATCAGCTCCAGCTAAGGGGGTACAGACATGAGCCAATCACCCATTCTGGGTTCAGTCCTTTTTATAATGGCTTGTATTCCACTCTGTTGTGTAGTGTCTAGATCCACCATCTCTTATCTGTAATTCTGAAATCTAAAAATGTTTGAAAAGATACGAACTTTTATATAGATAAATAGATATATACATAGATTTGCACTTTGGCAAAGAAAAAACTCAATGTAAACTGTTGTGAAGATTTGTGTGCAGAGATCATAATTAAGGCGTTTGATTCTGAGGTGCTGTCACAGACTTGGCTTGGGGCGTTATGTAATACAGGCACACAACTCCAGATCCAAAACCTTTGGGGCCAGGTGTGTTTGGAACTCAGTGCTTCTATGATTTCAGGAAAATTTTACAGTGCATATGACACATAACCCTGCTGAGAGTATTATGTAATATTCAATAATTCCTCAGGGATGCTAGGAGAAACCACCTCCAAAGCAGGAAGGACATTCAAAAGTCCTCAGCATAACAGTGGGGACCCACTGATTTCAGTACAGGGGCAGATACTTTGGTAGTCAAAGAAAATTTCTTCATCAATATGGTATTAATCTATGCCATCCTTGAAAGAGAAATTAAGGTCTGTATGATACTGCAATAGTGAATGCGTGACATTATACATTTGTCAAAATGTGACTTCTAATGTAAACTATGGATTTCAGTTCATATCAATATTGTGTATTAACATTGGTTCATAAATTCTAACCAATGGGCCACACTAAGGCAAACAGGGAAAACTGTGGGGGGGCGGGCAGGGAGGAGACGTCCTAACGGGAATCTGAATTTTCTGGTTTTCTGTAAATATAAAATTTTTCTATAAATATAAAACTTCTCTAAAATTAAAGTCTATTCTTTCATTTAAAAAATCAGTGTACATTTTGAGAGATATGCCTCCTTTTAATAAATGATTTAGTAAAGGAACTGGCAGGCCCACAGTGGAAGGGAAATTTGGTTGTGGTTGGGGAGGTGGAGATGTGCCTCCACCTTTCTCTGTGGAGCTGCAATCCCCACTCCTGAAGCCGAGCATTTGTGGACATCACTTCCTGTTTGCCTGGAGCTCTGGGTGTGATTCAGACTCGGGACTCACTCTGGAGCAGTGTGTGGGGAACAGACAGCGATGTATGGAGCAGGGGCTCTCTGCTGGGACATGGTAAAGTTTCCCAAGGAGAAAGAGTAGAAGCTGTGCATGGAGAGGTCTGAAGGTGAGGGAGCCCAAGCAAGGCCCAAACTGCAGGGCAGGAAAGCCACCTTAGGGAGGAGGGACTCACGGAAGGCCTCCTTGGGAAGGTCCGCATCTCAAGTGAAGCACAGTGCACAGTGTGTGGGGTTTCATGCTCTGAAGCCACACTCCTTGACCACACTTTTTTTTTTTTTTTAAGATTTTATTTATTTATTTTTAGAGAGGGGAAGGGAGGAAGAAAGAGAGGGAGAAAAACATCAATGTGTGGTTGCCTCTTGCACGACTCATACTGGGGACCTGCCCTGCAACCCAGGAACCTGGCCTGCAACCAAGGCACGGGCTCTGGACTGGGAATCGAACTGGTGACCCTTTGGTTCACAGGCCAGCACTCAATCCACTGAGCCACACCAGCCGGGGCTCTGGCCATAAATTTTAACCGTACCACTTAGTGGAAGTGTGACTCCCAAGAAATTACTAAATCTCTGTGGATCTTGGTTTCCTCTTTTGTAAAATGGAGGTTACCTACCCTGTTGGATAGGTTTAATCTTTAGTAAAGAATAAGCAAACCATGTATGTGGAACTTTCAGTACTATGGTGAGCATAGAGTGAGCACTCAATGAAGTTTATAGCTCTCACTAGTTTTTTGCCCTCTGACATTATAATTCTCTTTCTAATGGTTCAATAAAGCAATTTCATAGATGATAGTCAGTGTGTGGGTTTTGCACAGATTAGAGGAGCAATATGTCAGAGGGTTGAGTGAAGGAGGAGGTGTTTCTACCCCATCTACTCCACAGAGAAGGGTTGTTGGCCTTTTAAGGGGTTTATAGCATCAAGTTTTAAGTGGGGGATGTTGACCTGTGGCAAAACTAGCAGAAAGACTCACAATGCTACAGATCCATTCTGGAAAGGACATTAAAATATTGTAAAGAGAGGCAATAAAGTAAATCCCATAGTTTAGAGAATGCTTTTCTCCTAAGAGGAGAGCAAGAGAACCCAGAGAACCCCTGGATATAGCAGCATAAAGAAGCATTTCAAAACACGCTTGTTAAATTGAAATAGATTGTACTGAACAGCAGGTTGGACCAGATAACTTCCAAGACATCGTCTAGCCTGTTTAGAATTCCTCTTTGTGAGCTCTCCACTCCTTTCAAGCTGTTTCCAATCCATCTCATCTCAGCCCTGCCCACACACTCAATCAGAAATCTCAGCCTCTAAATCCAACTTTTGCTCTTCGTCCCAGTTTGCACTTGACTTCCAAATTTTCTTCTCCAACATACAGTCTTCCTTGCCTGCCTTTTCCCTTCAAGAACTTCCGTGGCTTCTATGATTTACGGAGTCAAGGTCATGAGCTCCCTTGGGCACCTAAAGTCATAGTAAATCCAGCAGGCTCCCCTGTAGCTATCTGAGCCATAGCTCGCTCTTCCTCCGTGAGGGCCCTCTATTAAAAGAAAACACAGTGAATATTCATAGAAGGGGCCCAGACCCGTGTTCCCCCTGTACCCTCTCCACCATATATCCTTGACTGATTTGAAATGTATATTTTTAAATGCTTTTTGCCATTGGCGTAGCCACTCAGCTCTCATGCTTTAATCTGCCCTTAGCACCTCTTCATTGTTCTACCCTTTTTAGAACCTTTTTTGGTTCTGCTCTAACATTTCACCCATGATTATTGTACTTACCTAATTAGAGTTGTTTGAGCTTTTAAAGATTATTTTTGCAAGGGGAGTCCTTGATGGATTATACTTCCTTTAAAAATCTGATCTTTATAAGAAGCTCTAAATTTGGGCTCTACACATTTAAGAGTCTGTATTTTCAGATTAATCAATAGGAAGAATCAATTGTGCAACTGTTTTCAGTAGAAGATCAGGGAGAGAGGGGATCATTTTCTTGACATATAAAAGGACCATTCAGTCATTACAATTTAACTAAAGGAAAGAATTAACTTGGATTTGAAACATGTCATTTTCTACTATTCCTGGAACACAGATAAGGGACTAGTTCTTTGAAATCAAAATTCAGAATGTCATTTTTCTTAATGTTGGTCTATTTTATTTTCCATTTTGTTATTTGTTTTTTGTCAAAGCACATGTCCAAAGACTAACATGAAGCTCAGGTTCCTATACTGTCTCTGAATATAAACCTAAGAATTCAAAGGGTGAGTCAATGCCTCCCTAGCTCTTGATTTTATTTGTTTTGATTGCCAAACATAAGCCAAAGGAAAATTACTGAGAAATTTCTTTTAAAGTCAACCTATTTCTTAAGTGATCCCTGCAGAAGAAGACATGGGGATTATGCAAATACCATAGCCCCCAGAAAAAAAGGACTTTTCCATAAAATAGCCTGGTCCCTCAGCATGTATCACATGGACTTTTCCAAGTGAGAAAACCCAGTTTCCCAAGAATTCTGACAATATCAAAGGAAGAGTTGCCAATGGCATTAATTGATATGATCAGACATAAAATATGTCGTCTGAAAATTACCAGCTATGCATACATATGGGTGAGGTGCAGAGCTGAGAATGTGAGAAAGTAATTTTAAAAAAAACTGCTGAGAACAGTAATTTTGACAAATAGTAAAACTCCTTGAATTCAGTCCCCCTCCCCGGCTAAAGTCCAAATTTTGTTCCTATGATACAGTATATTATTTTACAAAATGATGATTTTTAGAGTTATTTTCAATCCTTGAGTGATCGCTCGCACCAACAGATGCGCTGCAACTCGAACCGCCAGGTCGCTGCTGACGGCTGAGGGTGCTGCCCCGATGCCCTCTGAGCCAGGCTAGACTGGAACTGCATCAGACAATACAATGTAGGACTCGCTTGGTGAGACGGGGAGAAGTGGCTGCTGGGCTTTCAAACTGTGCATTTAGGGACCAACGGTGAATCAAGACACGAAGAACACCGAACTTTAAAATGCTGTACCTAACAATGAAAGGAATGGTGACAATTGTTGTTGTAATAGGCACTTTTCAAACCCTCCTCCCACCACAAAACCCCACAAAAGTAAAGATGAAGGTGATCTCAGCTTTAATGTGAGATGGGTGTTCTGGCAAAGTCTGCACATAACCAGCAGTGCAGGCAGGAAGAATAGGTACAGAGGACACAGTTTTTTGTCTGCCCAGGATCCGTTTCAGCAATTAGCCCTCTCCCTTTTCTGGTCCCCATGATACAGGGCCTGATGCAACTCCCAGTTCCTTGATCACGAATGACGGGTAGGGATAGAGTTGCCAAGTTCAGCAAGTAAAAATATAGAATGCTTGCTTAAGTTTTAAGTTCAGATTAAAAAAAAAGATTGTATAAGCATGTCACAAGTACTGCATGAGACATAATTATACTTAAAAATTATTCTTTGTTTATCTGAAATTAAGATTTAAGTGGGAGTCCTATATTTTATCTGGCAATCTTACTTAAGGATGAAAAAGGATGGAACTATGACATGAGCCGAGCCACTCAGAATTGGACCTGGGACTCCTGGGAAAGGGCTTTCTCTTTCCTCAGAGCTCTCTGACCATAAGGACAGTGAAAAAAAAGCTGCCACTGGCCACCTTTCTCTCCCAGAGGGACAACTGCCTCGGTAAGAAGACACCACAGGGAAAAGCACAGCCATGATATGGAGAAGAAGATGTATTCCTGGAGATGGCATTTTAATCCCCAAACTGAGCCTTGTCAGAAGCCAGACCCATTCCCTGAAGTTTCTCAATGATATGAACCAGTACATTTTTTGTTTGTTTGCATCAGTGTGATTTGCATTTCTATCACTTGACAACTAAACAGGATGGAGTAAAAAGCCAGGGCTGTAGATTTTAAAAACCATCCATGTTGATGGCACCTGCTTTGTATGGCAAGTGCTTGAATTGAAGCAGAACTTGGAAATCTAGATCTGGGGAAAGTCACATTCAGGGGTGCTTATCGCTGGTCCTGATATTGCAGGGGAACATGTATTTTAGGCAGGCTTCTCAAAAGTCCACGGTCCTTTTCTCCCTGACCATCCCTCTCTCCTTGCTGACTTTCTGGCCCTGCTCTGTTTTGCCTCTAGCCTTTGGAGCCCTGCTGGCTTCTGCCTTCCCACCTGGCTGGGACTTGCTCTTCCATTTCAACCTTCTGCCCCAGTACTCTCTGCTTACAAACTGTCTTTTCAACTTGCTTCAGAATCCTCTTATGTTTTTCAAGGGGAAGTATTTACACAGTCCTTTTTGAATTCTGGCTCCGCCCTTACAAACTGGGCAGCATCAAGCAAGTTACTGAACTTTTCTGGGCTTCAGAATCATAGGGCAAAAGTCAAGAAAATAATTTTCTCTCTGTCTGGTGAGGATTAGGGGAAATATTGGACATGAAGATCCTCGTATCTGCTCATTCAATCATTCAGTGAGTGTTAGTTTGACTTCAATTTCACAGTTGCGTCAGCTCTAATGGTTTTCCTTCATATAAGTGATTGTTCCATGCAGAATGTACATCTGTAAAAAAGACCTCAGTGCCTGGGATATATGGAGAATTCCTACAAGTCAGTGAAAAAAAAAAAAAACAAAAACCTTCCATTTGAAAAAAGACAAAATATTTAAATGAGAACTTCCTGAGAGCAGATATGCAGGAGGCCTATAAGCATATGGAAATATACTTAACAAGAATACTCATTAGGGAAATTCAAATTAAAACCACAATGAGTTGTTTCTTTATACCTACCAGATAACTAAAATTTAAAAAACCAACAATTTCTAGTGTTGGTGAGGATATGGATAAGTTGGAGGTCTCATACTTTGCAAGTGGGGATATAAATGGTGAAACCACTTTGGAAAGCAGTTTGGCAGTTTATTATGAAGTTAAAAATACACTGCCCTACAACCTAGAGTAATTCCACTCTAGGTATGTACCCACAATAAATGAAAATACAAGTCCAACAAAGACTTTTATACATATGCTCATAGAAGCTTAATCTACAATAGTTAAAAATCAGAAAGAACCCAAATGGTCATCAACAAGAGAATGGATAAACTGTTATATTTTTACATAGGTGGATAAATTTCAAAACATTATGCTGATTTAAGAAGCTAGACACACGGATTACAAACTGAAAGGTTCCATTTACATGAAGTCCCAGAACAAACAAAAACTAGTGGTGGGAAAAATGAAACAGCAGCCACATTTGTGGTTGGAATTGGCTGGGAAGGTCATGAGAAAACTTTCTGAGATGGTGAAAATGTTTTATATCTTAATCTAGGTGGTGGTTGCATAGGTGAATACACAATTTACTTGTATATTATAATAAAAATACCCTATTTCATCAATCATAAGACACAATTCCCCACATTTCAACACTCTGAGTCAGGATGTGCCTTAGAATAAATGGCATGTCAGCATTTATGGACAACATATTTCCTTCCTTACAAATACATAAAACAATGATAATCTTAGATATATTGAAAATTAGTTGCTTTCTATTTTTTTATTTTGTACAATTCTTGGTAAAGTCATCAAAAGGAAACTTTTCTCACAGAGTCCCTACTTTGGTGGTGCTCTCCGTACTTACTTAGCCTATTCAGTAAGCTAGGCCTGTCCTATTTTTACACCCTGTGAAGTGACGTTCTTTAACAACTACTTCTTTCAGTAGTTGGAAGGCAAGTTAAAATGGCTGCCCGGCTCCAGCCCCCACAGCTGGGGTCTTAGCCTCCACTAATAGGCTCAGCCGTGTCCCAGGCTTAAGGCACCATCAAGCCAGCAGCAGGGGGAACATTAGCACTGCCATGGCTCAGCTGCTCAGCTATTATTGCTGCCAATTCCACTCTGTCCTTGCCCGGTCCTAATGGTTAGTTTCACAGAATGGAGAGAGATGACAAGTGAAATCTGTTTCCTCCCAAAATTATTGTGAAAGATAGTATGTGTTGGCTTATTTAGGATCTACCCCCAACTTCATTATTTCATTCCATCCTCTATTATAGAGGTTGGAAAGCCAAACGCTATCTTTTCCAGCTCCCTTCGTTAGTTGTGGTAGCCACTGACACAGTCCCGGATAATGAAACATATTTTGAAGCCTGTTAGTGTTAATGACAGGACGAGGGATCTGGGAAAGTCTCAGATTTCTTGCTACTTTGCCTTCCAGTGTCTTGCCTGGATGGTAGATGCGATGGCTGAAGCCAAAAAAGCTCTCCTGCAACCATTTAACAGCAAGGGTAAAGAACCACACATCAAGGAGAGCAGAGTGGGAAAATCAGACAGCTTCAAAATTGTAGTTAAATTTTATGACTGTTAATGATATTGTGGCTATTTTTCTAGGAGTCCTTATCATTTGTGATGCATGCTGAAATATTTGTAAATTAAATGTGATGTCTATAACTTGCTTCAGAATGGCTGTGTGGGGGCTGCTGGGAAAGTGGGTAATGAAAACCATATTTAGGAATATTCTACAAAAATACATGACCCGTAAGTCCTCCTTAAAAAGTGTCAAAGTCATGAAAAACAGGTATGAAAAAGTAGAGACTGAGAAACTGTCATAGTCATGAGGAGCCTAAGGCGACGGGAAGACTAAATGCACATCGTACACTGGATGAGATTCTGGAACAGAACAGGCACATGTAGAAACTGATGAAATTCCAATAAAGACTGTAGTTTAGTTAACAGTAGTTAATATACTAATATTAATTTCCTACTTTTGACAAATGTACTTTAATATGCAAGACATTAACATTACAAGAAACCAGGTAAAGGGTATATGACAACTCTTAGTACCTTCCTTGCAATTTTTCTGTGAATCTAAAATTATTCCAAAATAAAGAGTTTATTTTGAAAAAAGTTTAAGAGAAAAGAATTTCAGTTCCCAATTATTCAACCGCTGAACCAACACCAGCAATGGCCTAGCTCCATATTTCTTGTTATGTAAGAAAAATAAAACACATTGTTAAAAGTAAATGGCATTTGACTAGTCCATTACTTAAGCTGAATAAATATAAACTAATAAAATGTTCATTGTTTGTCTGATGCAATTAGTTTTTAAAATCCACAGCTGAGAACAATGGCACTAAGTGCCTCGCAGCAACTAGGGCCGGGACCCTACCCTCAGGGCTGGCCAGTGTCTGCTGTTTCAGCAGAATTTGCAGGACCAGCGTTCACTCCACTCCCATCCATACTTTACATAGGGCTTTCCCTATGGAAAGAAAGTGAGGGGAAAGAAGTTTTCTTTTTGGAAACTTGCCGAAGCAGTTAGTAAGACCCTTTTGTAAGTATTTGTGACGCAAGATCAATACAGAAAACAACAGCTTTCTTTTCAACTATATTCATCAATATAATGAATTAGTAAAAATGATGAAAAATCTTATTCAAGTAGCAACAAAAACTGTAAAATATGTAGGAATAAACTAAAATACTAAAGTGAGCAAGATGTATATGAATAACTATAAAACTTTATAGGACATGAAAGAAGAATAAATTGAAAAAATTATCATGTTCCTGGATATAAAGATGCTACATTATAAAGACATCATTAACCTATAAATTAAATATATTGCCAACAAAAGTTCCAATACAAAGCCTAAATCTCATATACTATAAAAATTTAACTGAGTTAATTTTTAACTTAATGTAAAACATAAAACTATAACATATTTGTAAGATAACAGAAGAGAAAATCTTTATAATCAAAGAGTTCTTGGACATGACACAAAAAGCATAATCCACCAAAGAAAAAATAGATAGACTGGACTTTATCAAAATGTAAAACTTCTGTACTGTTAAGAGAATGAAAAGGCAAACTACAGACTGAGAAAAATATTTGCAAATCACATATCCAACAAACAAGACCAGCAACATTATTTTGGGGGCTCAGTATGGATTAAAAATGTGGGAACCCTTATTGAAAACTTACTAAGAATTTCAAGACCATGACAGAGGAACATTAAATGAAGTATGGGACCCTTTCAAGCAAGGGCCTTGTGTGACTGCACAGGCCACATTCTCATGAAGCCATTCCTGTCAATAAAGGGTTTGTATCCAGAATATATAAAGAAAACTCAAGACTTAATAGTAAGGAAACAACTTTTCCTTACTATTTAAAAATTTGCCATTTTTAAAAAGGGCAAAAGATTTAAACAGACTCTTCACCAGAGAGGATATAAGGATGGCAAGTAAGCACATGAGAGACATTCAGCATCATTAACCCTTAGGGAAACATACTAAAATCATGATGAGACACCTCCTCACACTGATCAGACCAACTGAAGTAAAAAGTGCCAACAATACCAAGTTCCGGAGAGGATACGGAGGAAGCAGACCTCCCATATATGTTGCTGGTGGGAATGCAAAATAGCACTGCCACTCTGGAAACAGTTTGGCAGGTTTTTACAAAGTTAAACACGCACTCACCATACAACTCAGTGATCCCACCTGTTGGTATTTACTCAAGAAAAATAAAAACTTATGTTCACACAAAAATCTGCACATGAGTGTTTAAGATAGCTCTGTTCATAGTGGGCCCAAACTGCAAACAGCCTAAATGTCCTTCCCAGGGGAGAATAAATAAGCTGTAAAACGTCCACACAATGGAATACCATTTAATAATAAAAAGGGAAAAACTTAAGAATTTGGATGACTGTCAAGACACCATGCTGAGTTAAAGAACAGTCTCAGAAAGCTTAGACCATGTGATTCCACTTATATAACATTCTCAAAAACATAAAACTCGAGTGGCAGAGAAGAAACAGTGGTTGCCTAAGCTAGGGGAGGGTGTGACAACAAAATGGGACAAGGGAGTTTGAGGTGATGAAACTGTCCCGGCGCCTGATTGCTGCGATGCCTGGACAAATCCATACATGTGTCAAAACTCATGGAACTGTGTATTCTGCAAACATCAATTTTACTGTGTGTTAATTTTTTAAAGTTTCCAATGTAACTTTTAAATGGAACTTGTCAAGCAAATACTAAAGCTTAGCCAGAAGGAAGTATGAGCAAGGCTAATGAAAACATTTTGAAAAAGAATTGTGCTTTGTTGAACACCTGCCCTACTCGATTGGAAAACGTTCTATAGCATTATGATGACTGTAATATGAAAAATATGGTTGGTAGAGACCAATAGTTCTGCAGACAGCACAAATAAATTAATGGAAGAATCAGAAGCAAGTATACATGCAAATTTAGCTTATGATACATTTAACATTTTAGACCAACAGGAACAAGATGAACTATTCAATAAATGTTTGGGAACTAATGAATATCATTTTTAAAAGAACAGGTATATCATATTACATATTAAAATAACTTTTAACTACATTAAAGAACTAATTATATAAAACAAGATGATAAAAATGTTCTTGAGAAATCCATGTGTGTGTGTGTGTGTGTGTGTGTGTGTGTACAAGAATGTTTGCTGGAGCACTATAATTGCAAAGAGAGAGAGAGAATAACACAGAGAAAGAAAGAAATGTCCATCAAAGTTAAATCTATACATTTACATGGCACAATAGGTATATCAATATATATATATAGTGACATAAAAACAAAAGCTATGTCGAGCAAAATGCACAGAGTGGTTTCTTTGATTAAAGCTGCATGCCGGTTGATCTGGGCGGCTCTATTCCCAATGGCTGCTAGAAGGACTTGGGAAAAGGGGAAGGAGGATGTTCACATTTTACTCTCCGTATTTACTTTTTAAACGTTTATCACTTACATAGCAATGTATTATTTATTGTTAAAAATTGAATTTTACCACCATGTGGTCAACAGGAGGAAAGAAGTCTGAACAAAGCCACGGAAGCCTGGGGAAAGGCTCATCGAGTCTGCGAGAGGCTGTCACAAGAGAAGGGTAGTTTGTGCTGGGTGGCTGCCAGACCTGTCCTTCTGCCCTCTGAGGCCCCAGTTCTCCAGTGGGAAGTAGTTGTGGAGCAATAAGAAGACTCTTCTGGCCAAGATCCAGGGTTAGTAAGTGTTTACTGATTTGCATTTTCAAAAATTTTCACAAGAAACATAAGAGCAGAGAGAGAGAGAGAGAGAGAGAGAGAAGGAAAAGAAATCCAAGGCAGTGTTACCTGTGAAAAGAATACTCTCTATCTTGTGCTCTTAAATATGATGGCCAGTCATGTTAATTGTTACTGAGTTTAGAGAGTGAATAGCTAATAACTACTAGACCTACTGGAATCCCTTGATAAGCATTTCCTGTGAACTTTATAAAAGCAATCCATTAAAGAACATCAGCAGTAATAACTTATACACACATACATACATATAGCATTACATGTAGTGTTTTACCATTTCAAAACCCTCTGTATACAACTTTGCATTTGATCCTCAAAGAAGGACAGGTGTTATTATCCTGACTTTACAGACAGAAAACTAGAAACTTGGAAAGTTTCGTATCTGATGATTCTCTCCCCAGGTCTCATGACTGTACCCGTGGGTGCGTGGACATAACTGAGGCACCTGCACCACCAGAATGTACACCTCAAACACACCAAGAGGGGACTTTGCAGCTTCTTTAGAAAAACACATAGAAAGGTCCATCCCATCTCAGCAATGGAAAGAAGCAGTTTGAAAAACATGGCTCTTATAAATTGGTGCTGGATTTTATCAAATGCTTTTTCTTCATCCATTGATATGACCATGTGGCTTTTACCTTTCATTTTGTTTATGTGGTGAATCACATTTATTGACTTGTGAATGTCATTCCAACCTTGCATCCCTAGAATAAATCCCACTTGATCATAGTGTACGATCTTGGAAACAGAGGGAACACACTTAAACATAATAAAGGCCATCTGTGACAAACCCACTTCCAGCTTCATACTCAATGGGCAAAAACTACAAGTGTTCCCCTTAAGATCAGGAACAGGACAGGGATGTACACTTTCACCTCTCTTATTCAACATACCACTGGAAGTCCTAGACACAACAACTAGACCAAAAGAAATAATAATATAAAAGGCATCAAATTGGAAAGGAAGAAGTAAAACTATCTTTATTTGCAGATGACATGATACTGTACAATAGAACCCCAAAGATTCCACCAAGATACTACTAGAACTGATAAATGAATTCAGCAAAGCAGGATACAAAATTAAAATATCCAAAAATTAGTTGCACTTTTATATGCTAATAATGAACTAACAGAAAAGGAAATTAAGAAAACAATCCCATTCACAATTGCTTCAAGGAGAATAAAATACCTAGGAATAAATTTCACCAAGGATGAAAATACCTGTTCTCAGAAAATTCTAAGACACTGAAGAAAGAAATTGGAGAAGATAACAAATAAGTGGAAGCACATACCGTGTTCCTGGGTAGGAAGAGTTAATATCATTAAAATGTCCACATTACACAAAGCAATGTATAGATTCAGTGCAATTCCCATCAAGATTCTAATGATGTATTTCACAGAACTGGAACAAATATTTCAAAAATTCATATGGAACCACAAAAGGCCCCACATAGCAAAAGTGATCCTGAGAAAGAAGGACAAAGTTGGAGGAATCATGCTACCTAATATGAAACTATACTACAAGGCCATAGTAATCAAAACTGCATGATACTAGCATAAAAACAGACACATAGGTCAATGGAACAGGATAGAGAGCCCAGAAGTAAACCCGCACCTTTATAGTCAATTAATTTTTGACGGAGGAAGCAAGCACATACAATAGGCTAACAACAGTTTATTCAGTAAATGGTGTTTGGAAAATTGGACAGATACATGCAGAAAAATGAAACTAGACCAACTTCTTATATCACAGACAGGAATAAATTAAAAATGGATTAATTTAAATGTCAGGCCTGAAACCATAAAAATCATAGAAGAAAACAGAGGCAACAAAATCTTGGATATTGCTTATAGCAATATTTTTTTTGCTATATTTCCCCAGTTAAGGGAAACAAAAGAAAAAATTAAAAAATGGGACTACATCAAACTAAAAGTTTTTTGCATAGCAAAGGAAAACATCAATGAAATAAAAAAGACAACCCAAAGAATGGAAGAACATATTCACTGACACATCTGATAAGGGGTTAATATCCAAAATTTATAAAGAACTTAGAAAACTCAACACCAGAAAACAAACAAACAAACCCCAATTAGAAAATGGATAAAGGACTTAAATAGACACTTCTCCAAAGAGGATGTACAGATGGCCAATAAACATGAAAAGATGCTTAAAGTCACTAATCATCATGGAAATGCAAATTAAAACTCTAATGAGATATCATTTCACACTTGTCAGATGGCTGTCATCAATAAATAAAAAAAAGGTGCTGGCAAGGATGTGGATAAAGGAGAATCCTTTTGCACTGTTGGTGGGAATGAAGACTGGTGTAGCCACTGTGGAAAGTAGTATGGAGATGTCTCAAAAAATTAAAAATGGATCTGCTTTTGACCCAGCAATTCCACTTTTGTGACTATATCTGAAGAAACCCAAAACACTAATTCAAAAGAACATAAGCACCCCTGTGTTCACTGCAGTGTTATTTACAACTGGCAAGATTTGGAAGCAGCCCAAGTGTCCATCAGCAGATGAGTAGATAAAACAACCATGGGATATTTACACAATGGAATACTACTCAGATGTAAAAAAGAAAAAATTTTTACCCTTAGCGACAGCATGGGTGGACCCGGAGAACATTATGCTAAGTGAAATAAGCCAGTCAGGGAAAGACAAATACTATATGAGTTCATTCATATGTGAAATTTAATGAACAAACTGAACTAAGAAGTGAAATAGAGACAGACTTAGAGAGCAGGCTGACAGGTAAGGGGTGGAGGGGTTGAGCAAAAAGGAGAAAGGACTCGTGGGCATGGACAACAGTGGGCTGACCGCTGCAGAGGAGAGGTGTAGAAGGGGACCAGCGGTAATGGGGGAAAACTTTCAGAAACAAAACAAAAACAGTCATACCCCCCTCAAAAAAAAAAAAAAAAGAAAAGAGAAAAAAGAAAAAACATAGCTTTAAAGAACACTTATTTGGAAAAAACCTCATAGACACAGACAACACTATGGTGACGACCAGAAGGAAAGGGGGGTGGGGGAAGGTGGAAGAGGGTAAAGGGGAGTAAATAGTGACGGAAGGAGACTTGACTTTGGGTGGTGAACACACATACGATATAAGATGACATATTATAGAATTGTAATTCTGAAAACGATATAATTTTTTATTAACCAATGTTAGCCTGATAAATTCAATAAAAATTTAAAAAATACTTATGCATTGATTATATAAACATAATATATATTTATATACACACATATAATTTTTGTTAGAATCACTGCTCTCTCAATGATAAAAGCACAATTCAAAATTATTTCAATACAATAAACAACTGTTAAAGTAAATCAAATCCTGCGTTGTGTTTTAAAGTTATTCTCAGTCACTTAATTTACTTGTAAAACATGTTGCTGCAAGGAGGGAATTCCTTTAGCTATGCTGCTAATCTTAAATCTTTTAAATTTGCTTAAATAAATTGCAGCTATATTTGGAAATCATGGTGAGGTAATTATCATAAGGTAGTTGAGTAAATTATCCTTTTATGATGTAATATACACTTTCAAGGAGCTAACACAGCTTTCTACAAATGAAGAAAGAAAAACATACAATGTAACATATATAGTTTTTAATAAAAATACTGTAGCTTCATGGTTATAAGTCAACAGTCCTTTGAACTCATAAAATACATTTTTTAATATCATAGGAAATGTCTTTGTTCATCTTAATAAAGAGACTTAGAAGTTAAACTTCATGTGGAATAACACAGAGTAACTATTGATTTCTGTTAAATCTTATGTAAATATGTGCTAACCTTTTCCTTCCAACACTTATGATGGCTGTAGCTGCGTGCCCACCTTCTCACAGGACCTTAGTCGACAGCCCCTTCAAGTTTTTTTTAAAACTGCCACCTGGGGCCTGTGGTTGTGTCTTCAGCTATAAGTTTCTGCTATACATATATATATATTTTTTTTTTCAAAAGTTTTTTTGGAGAAGGCAAGGCTAAAAATGTTGTTTCCATAATAGCTAACACCATGCACTGTGCCAAATGCCTTGTCTGCATTATGTCCTTTAGTCCTCACAATATTACAAGGAAGGAAGCAACAGAAGCTATCACTTCTATGTGGAATCTAAAGAACAAAATAAATGAACAAACAAAATAGGAAGAGACTCATGGATACAGAAAACAGACTGATGGTGACAGAAGGGATGGGGGAGTGGGGGGCTGGGTAAAAAAGGTGACAGGGTTAAGTGAAAACTGGTAGATACAGATAGTCATGAGGACGCCAAGTACAGCACAGGGAACATAGTCAATAACATTGTAGGGACCCTGTGTGGTGCCAGGTGGGCACTTGAACTATCCGTGGAATCAATTTGTAAAGTACATGATTGTCTAACCATTATACTGTACATCTGAAACTAAAACAAAATAATACTGAATGTAAACTGTAACTGAAAAATAGAAGTTAAATAACTAAATAAATGTTTTTAGTTGCACAAAAAGAAGGAGGGAAAGTTAAGCAGCATGGTCAAAGCCACACAGCGGTAAATTAAAGAACTAAGACTTGAACCTTGAACTATGTGAATCCAGAGCATGATTCTTCATCTGAGAATATGAAAATAAAGACCTAAATAATGTGAAATCTAATATTTGAAAGGTGGTACCTCACAGGTTTAACGTTGTATTTACTTCATCAGCATTGTTCAAGAAATATTTATTGTATTCACCAGTCTCCAGGGAGTAAATACCCTAACTGCTGGTCATTTATGGTGGTGAATGAGATTCTTGGAGCTTACGTTCTAGTGATGAGAAAAGACAATAAACTCACACTTGAAAAGGTGAGTAGAAAAGAAAAACATCAGATAAGGGATCTGTTGGGCACTAAAGAGGATGTAGAGGGATTTCAGTTAGAGGCAGACCTTGGGGATGGGCATTCCGCTCCAGACCACCACAGTAAAGATAATATTTCAATACAGCAAGCCACACGAGTTTTTGGTTTCCTGGTACATATAAAACTTATGTTTACATTATGTAGTCTATTAAGTGTGAAATAGCATTATGTCTCAAAAATGTACGCATCTTAATTAAAAATAACTTATGGTTAATCATCATCATTGGTGCCTATAGACTTGCTTGACAAAGAGCTGCCACAAACTTTCAGTTTGTAAAAAACTTCTATGTCTGTGAAGAACAATAAAGTGAAGCATCATTAAATGAGGTATGCCTGTTTTTTTCTTCCTACTCATCCTGTTCCACCTTCTCTCCTGGGCTGTGAGCTCTTGGAGAGTAGACATCATTTTCAGTATTCCCTGATTGATCTTAAACAACTATTTGCACATACTAGTTGTTTGAATCAGTGACAGGTTATTTAAAGAGCTAAGTATGCTCTCTCAACAATATTTTATTTGAATGTAAATCATGATCTTCTGGAAATTATAGTCCTTGTAGCTTTCATTTATTCTACCCATATTTGAAGGTGAAATGCCAACAGATTTTCCTTCTTCATTCTGTAGGGTGCGAGAGCTCACATAATGTTGTCAGGGATATCAGAAAACCTCGGAAATATCAAGTTCTGGAAAAAATGCAGAGTTTAATTTAACTAGGTGAAGACTTTTAGGTTTTAAAATCTGACATTTTGGCCTGTTTATGAAAATGATCCCACCGCTGAGCCACAGTTCATAATTTGTTAAATAACTGGCACCCTGAAATAAGTGGCACCTTTAATGGGAATATCCCTCCTCCAAAGGGATTGTGCATCTAATTCTGGTAAAAGTCCGCAGATGCTGAGACATTACTGAAAAAGTAGGTCTCAGAAACCTCATTTCTTTTCTTTATTTGACAAATATTTTTGAGTCCTGATCACATGTCAGGCACTGAGGCAGGTATTGGAGATACAGAGGTAAGCAAAACTGGACCGAACCCCACATCTGACGGAGTTTACTGGATAATGGTACTTTTTTCATATAGGTTTCTGAATCCCACCCCATACCTTCTAAATCAGAATCCCTAGGGCAGTGATGCTCAAACTCTAGTGTATATCAAAATCATAGATTGCTGTCCCCTCCACCCCCCAAAGTTTCTGACTCAGGTTTGGGGTAGGGTTTAACAATTTGCAGTTGTTGCAAGTTCCCAGGTGATGCTGGGGACCACATTTTGACAACCACTGACATAGGGCATAGGACCTAAATATCTGCCAGGAATTCTGATGTCTCCCCAACGTTGTGAGTCAATGGAGTATGGTCTGACCATCACTGTGTTGGTTGCATTGATCAGGGAGTTTCAAAATAAATGCAAGTCCAGTCTCTACTTCTATAAAACCCACAATGAGATAGAAGCGATACAGTATAAAGTCAAAATTTTATAAACAATTGAAATGTTTTGCTGAGCTTTATCATTATGTGGATACAAAGTCTCCAGAAATGTGGTATCTCACTGGAGGCTGGAATAAGTGGAGAAATCTGTTGGGTCCTGAAAAATGAACAGTGTAGCAATAACTGACTTTTCACCACAGGACATAACAGGTATTTTCAAACCATACTTCAGTACTTGTATCAGATCACCACTTTGAAAGTATAACAGTTACAGATTTCCTCTAGGTCTTACATGAAATGCAGTATGTTTACTTTTTTTATTAAGACAACTTTAAAAATATTTTAACAACTGTATTTCAGTTTCTTTTGAAATATTACAAGTTTCATTGTATGCAATTAAAAACATTATTCTGAGAAGGGTCTATGCCACAAAAACTAGCAAGGCATAGGGCCAATAAAATGGATTATGCATGGAAAATGGTAAGCAGTATAGAGGACTGGGTATAAAAGTAAATTAAGTTTGGATTGGTTGGATGGGGACTTTAAAACCAAGGAGAGAATGCATAATTTTTGATGGATTGGTTGTCATCTAATAAATGTAATTGTTGGCCTCAGTTCTGGCTAAACAGCTACATCAGGATTTCTCTTTAGGGCAAATAAAAATCACATGGTGAACTTCTGAAAACACAGATTCCTGGGCCCCACATTCAGGGATTTTAATACAGTAAATCTCAGGTGGGGCCCCAAGATATGCATTTTAAATAAGCTTCTGGGTTACTCCAGCCTAGCCTGTCCACACACACTTCAGTTTGATTACCAATGAGGTACTTAATGAAACACACAGAGAAAAATACAGTTCAGAGACACCTATACATTGTGTTAATGCTTTTCTGCATTTGTTATTATGGTGCAAGTACAAAAAGGGAAAGGAAAAATCCATTTTCCCATGAGGATATGACATATCTGGGGATTTCAATGGCAATTTTTGTTTTTGTTGTTCAAAGGAGAAAGGATGCAGGCTTGAGTCTCCCACAGGGCAATTAAGACAGAGTGTGTGCCTCTGTTCACTTACAGTTTATAAAAGGGACAAAGAATGAGAAATCTACTCAAACTTTCACCGTCAAGTTTTTCAGATAGATGAGCAGAGCAACTGGGTCTCCATAGCCTTTGGTGTCATGAAGCTTGGCCTTTGGCGGCATTCCTTTTGAAGTACGCTTCTTGAGTCATGCCAAGTCCCAGTTTCTGCACAGGACTAGGGCTTTGGATGACATTACCATCCTTTCCCTCAAATAAAAAAAAAAACAAAACCTTGTTCCTCATGATCTAAAAATACTCCTCAGCCTTGGAGTGCAGCCTTGTTTTCATCAACGCCTGTCCCCTAGATCACTTGTTTGAGGGAGCTGATCCACGTTTGGGTCTCCTTGAAATGTCCAGCTCACAGAAATAGCACAAATATTTCCTTTTTTCCAACCATGAGAATCCCATTCCCAATTCCAATTCACACTCTTCTTTTTCTTTTCTTTTTTGGGATTTTCCTTTTTGGGAGGGAGGAGATGGGGGATGATTTAGCAGGACAAAATAAAAATTATTTTGACTGAATTTTTATTCTTGCAGCTAAGATTAAAAAAACAGAATTGTGTTAATCGAATATTTCTATTCCTAAAAATTGACTTTACAAATCTCATCACAGTCAAGTAAAATATTTTTTTCTCAGACAAACATTGGGTAGGTTTCATTTTAAACCATGTGTGAGATTACTTTTATTCTCAGTAGTATAGCATTCTAGATTCATGGTAGTGTTGTCTTGATTAATTGACCCATATATTCATTTTATTCAAATCAAACTCTTGTGTCTAGCATTCAAGGCCCTTTTCGGTCTCATGCTGTGAGTGGGCTTGGGAGGACAGTATAGGAGTTCGGTGGAAGTCACAGCTGTTTCCACATTCAAAAAGCATCGGTGGGAGGAAGGATCATGGTCAAGGAAGAGGGCAAAGGGTTAGGCTACCCGACAGTATGATCAAATGTGGTCAAGAGAGGAAGAGGACGATGGTAGAAGGGAAGTCCGACGGTAGAAAATATGGTGAGTGTGGATGTGGGAGATGGAAAATTGGAGTGCAGAACTTAATAAAAAGCAAGGAAACTGGGAGGTCAATGGTCTGGGGACAAAGGTAAAAAACTTCAGGAGGTGTTCTAGTCAGCCTCATTTACACTTTAAGGATAGGATATTTCATTCTTAATGAAATAGTCATAGAAAAACTTCTGACATACGTGGTTTCAATCTGTCTCCCCAGACTTTTCCCTTATACATGTGTTAGACTATAATTGGACAAGACAGCTCCCTCTTCCTCAAGCAGACTTCAAACTTCCTCTCCTCCTACCTTTGTTCTTTTTGTTTCCATTGTTGCACCTAGAACTTCTTTCTTCCTGGATCTCCACCTGTCAAATCCTACATATTCCTTCATGGACCATCTCAGATGTTGTTTCTAAGAAATCTTCCCTGATTCCCTCAACCATTTCTTCATTAAAGAAATTTGTATGTGCTATTACTGTCAGTGTGCTAATTTTGAGGCAATTTAGAGAACGGGGTAGCAAAAGGTTAAGAAGGAGCAACTATTTCATCTCATCTCCTCTGGGGCTCTACATATAAAATGTTCTGCACTCCGGAATAACTTTAAGTATATTTATATTGGTATATTATCTTACCTTCCCCATGATAATGGAAGATGTCTGGTTAAGGCCAGCAGTTTACTAACTTATGTCCTAATAATCAACCCAAAGGAGTAGAGCAATTCCAGAATGAATACAGTCAGAGTTACATATGTTAGTCACCAAAGCAATGCAGAGTAGAGTGGGAAATCTTTATTTATGTTCCACTCTGATTTGATAAGCCATATCACATTCCTCTGAATCATGGCTTCTTCAAATATGAAATGAAGAGAGTTTATCTTCCCTATTCATACACCACAGTTTTTGGAAAAAAAAGTGAGATAATGCCCATATACTATTTACAGGCTATAAAATGCTGTGTAAATAGTGGCATTATAAACATAATGTTCATTTATTCTTTAATCAATTAACAAATATGTACTGATGCAGACTACTTAATAAGCAGGAGGATAACAGAGACCATATACAGCAAATCCTTGAATATCATCATTTTATTCAGTGTTGTTTTGTTATAACATTGATAGGACATTGTAAGAACTAAAGTCTTACATTTATTAGCCTTGTACTGCACAGCTCACTACTTATTCTTGAATACCCTTTTTTCCTGAGTTGCCACTAAACCTATATGTGACAGACCCCCCAACGGGTAAGCAATGGAAAATGGAAAGTCCCTGATTCGTTAGAGCAGTGGTCAAAATATTGGTGAAATCAAGAAAATGGAAGTGAATGTACTCATATATCTTTGTCTTGTTTGCAGAGTAGAAAAACAAATTATCTGAAACATTTACATAACATAAGCAAATTCTCCAATAACATTTACCAATCACAAGTTGTGAGCCAAGTAGCATGGGGAACAATGAAGGTATAGTTCTCAACCACTGGAATGAGGCTTTGCACTTTCTTCTTTATATTAAAAAATAATATATTGGGCAGCTTCTGCTTTGGTATTCACTGAAAGAATTGTAAAACTAAAAAAAAAAATGTATAACCTTGACATGAATTAAAAGTGAAGGACATTTTATAGAGAACATCAATAAGAAATATTTAAATAAAGTATAAAGGAAGTACCCATGTGAAGAAGAAAAGGAATAGGATTTTAGTTTGTACACCAAAAATGGCTTTGTTTCAGTGAAATAGCATAGGGAAATAGAACTACAGCGCACCTTAAAGCAGAGCTGCCCAGCCAGTGTGCCTTGGCATCAAAAAGTTACAGATGTGCCATGAAGTGTGCATCTCTCCTATCTTGGGCAGGGGAAGCCAGGAACTTTGGAGGTGGTCTCCAGCTGTGAGAAGCCTGGCTGGGGGTTCCGCAGAGGGTGGCCTGGCCTGAATTCGAGTTTGGCAGTGTACCTTACGATCCCAAAAAAGGAGGCAAGCAAAAAGGATGGGGTTTACCATGTGTTGAGTGGAACCAAGGAGAGCATTTATTCCAGCAGCCAACTGAGAGTGCGATGCTGCCAGCTGTAGGCAGGAGACCCCTGGGGATGCTGGGAGGATTGGTATTTCAGGATGCCTGACGCAGGGCATGCAGCCAGAATGCAGTCAGCCAGCGTGGGAAGCCCGGAAGGCCAAGTCGTTTGTCCTGGTGGAGACAGCTCAGAGTGGGAGCTCAAAATCTAAGACTTTGAACATATCAGGCACTTCTGTGTATTTGTGGCTGATGTGCCCATTTAATGGCGACCAACCCAGCAGTGGGGTGACTCTAACACATGTACTTTTTGAAGGTCAGAGCGTCACCATCTTTTGAAATAGTTGATATAAAAAAAGAGTTCAAGCAGATGTAAAATTTATTCTCATTATCCTAGAAATTTTAACATATTTGTCAAAGAACAGAAAAAAAGGGCTGATAAATTTTTTAAATATAATTTCAATAGTTGTAAAAAAACATGATTTTATATTTTTATTGTCTTCTTGGGCAAAATTTCCCCATGATGGTAAGTATCAAGAAGGCAAATGCTGAATGTAGTCATTTAAAAAAATTTTTAAATCAGGAAATATGTGTCATTATTTCAAGTATAAAACCAGATATAATGAGTTTTGTTCTTTCAATTTAGCTAAAATTGCTCCTTAAGTTTTAAAATGATGTTATTAGGAAGTTGTAGATACATTCAGTATTTAATATTTTCTTCAATGTTGGCTATATTTATTATATTTATATCACATAAAGAAATGTTCTCACCAAGCCCCTTACAGATATAGCCAAATCACTCATACATCACTCTAGCATACTACTCAAATATATCATATTTTTTCTAGGTGTGCTGACATGAAAAAATGTTGATAAGTACTCCCTAAATACACCTTTTACTATTAGGAATTATTAAGCCTTTCTTGTTGCAGGCAAGTCAAACAAATAGGTGAACAGGAAACTGTGCTATGTAAAGAACCAGCTGGGCAAAAGCAAAACTGAGAAAGTAAGAACAGTCCCCCAAACTACAATATGAGAACACTATAAAGAGAGGACCTTCTTTCTTTTTACACTGTTAAAGGCACATAGCTTAGTTTTGCAGGGCAGGAAAGGACAAACCAACAGGTAAGAATTAACCCTCACAAAATGAAAATAAATATTTGTATTTTATTTTTATCATTTCCTATGTGAAATAAGAAAAGTAGTGCAAGGCAAGCATGAGTGGCATGCCCAGCAGGGCCAGGAAGAATTTACAAGGGAAGCCAGGTATTCTGACCGCCCAGTCACTCTCTTTATCTATCAGCAAGAACCTTCCATTCAGATCATCTTCTCAAATTATCCATAGGAGAGTTATCCACATACTCAATAAGAAAAGTATTTCTAATTATATCCAACCATTCTTAATATGAATAGAATTATGCAGGGACGTGAGACTGCCAAGACTTTTTTGCCAAACAATTTCTTTTGACTTAAGAAAGAAGAGGCAGCTGCATTGTTTCCATAGCTATCCATATAAAAGAGCTCTTGGAATGACACTGACTCGTTCTGCTTTAAAAAGCTCCAAGGTAAGTGGGAACAGGACAGGACTTTCAAGAAGGACACTGGCCACACTGCCCAGTGTCGGCTGCAGCTGCCATCTCTGGTACTGCTCCTTCTGATACAGCACGTTTTCCACCCATGGCTTTTGTTGCCTTCTGTTTGCAATAGCAAATAATGCCACAAATGGGATTTTGTTTTGTTTTGGTTTTGGTTAACTAATCAACTGCTTTTCCCTTTTCTTTTACAGAACTGTTTCACTTCTAGGCTATATCTTCTCACTTGCTAACGAGGTAAGATTTAGACTAACCAGTCCCTGGAGGAGAATGCAAGACTGTGGGATGGATTTATGTCACTTAGCAACCTTCAAAAAAGTGCTTGTCGCAGTAAATACCTTAATAGCTGTAGTTCAGGGAAGGTGCTGGAAAGGGAGAGAGGAAGAACAATGCCAGATCTTTATTGATGGGGTGACATTTTAGCAAAAGGATAGTCATTAAGAGAATATAGTTTTGTTTCTGTAGGAAAAAAACGTGTGCACTAAGATTCCCTTGTTAAAAGTCTCAAATTGGACAAAAATGTATCCTGCTATGAGATTTCATTTAGTAAACATGATGTCTAATAAATAAAAAGGAAGTACCTAGGAAAGTGGGTCCTTTAAACTTCTTTAAAATCTTTTTAAAACATTACCTTACCCCAATGATTTTCAACTGGTGTGCCACAAGAACTTTTAAAACATACAATACCTGACTATTTAGTAAAAGGCACTGGCCTCTTTTCCCTGAGATTGTTAAAAAAACAAAAACAAAAACAAAAACAATAGCCAACACAACAACAGCTGTCTGGTATGAATGAATCAAAATTATATCTTTTTTTGTCAGACTGACAAAAAAATATATATTTTCTGGTGTGCTGCAGAATTTTAGTGATTAGTTTATGTGGGCCATGAGATGCAAGAGGTTGAAAATAGCTGCCTTGCCCAGTGCTGAGTGTTTTATGAAACAAAAACACTGTGAAATGTTTGTTACATCTGTAGTAAAGGTATCAATCTGCCCTGCTACTGCAGGCTGCATTTCTAAAGGGAGATTGGTGGATAGCTGATTACAATGAGTTTCAAGTAATTGGATCATGTAGTGACTACAGGAACATCCTTTACCCAATCTTTTATTTTACTGATACCACTGGCCGCCTGCAGGTAACACAGAATGGTGCAGCCTGAGCCTACATTCTTCAGGAGGAAATTTGGGAAAGCAAAGAGAACCCTTCAATATAGAAGGATGAGGATAACATTTGCTGTGGCTTTATCTTTAATTAGTTTAACTGGCTTAAACTGATTAATTGCATTTAATATGCAAAGAATTATGTTAGAGAAATTCTACTAAGCACCCAAGTGAAAAAAATGGTAAATGAGATTACAATCCCTCAAAATCCACTGAATGTGAGCAGTTCTGGATGAACATCTAAAGGAAGAAAGAAAGTCCTCTTACATCACCTGGCAAGAAATGAAATGCTGTTACATTATAATAAATTATATTTTATATCTAAATAGTAGTCTGAACTATTTCAAGTTGCTTTCCCCATCATCATTTTAACTTTTTTAAAAAAGGGTCTACACTATATCTCACAGGCTGTGAATTAAGAAAGGTAGATATTGTAATCCCTATTCTAAGGATGGAGACATTGAGGCTCAGAAAAATCAAGTGCCTAACCCAAGGTCACAAGTTCCTTAGCAACATGTGGATGCTACAACACAGGTCTCTGGTTTGAATGTCAGTCTTGATAGATAAAAGGAGATAATGGGTGTACAGCCCCCAGCTCAGTTTTGGGTACACAGGGACCCCTGATGCACTGGAGTCTTTGTGATTGTTTGTTTCAGTCACTATACTATGGCACAGTGTAACAGTAGACCTGCCTGGTGGAATTTCTAATGGGGCCCTTGAAATATCATCAATATAGACATTTACTGATATACACAACAGTCCAGGATCTCTAGCGTGAAATGTTTCATCTTCTCCATTAGGACCTCTGTGCTCGGCAGCCATGAGTTCCTCCGACCAGGAAATGGCTGTTTTTGGGGAGGCTGCTCCTTACCTCCGAAAGTCTGAAAAGGAGCGCATTGAGGCCCAGAATAGGCCCTTTGATGCCAAGACCTCTGTCTTTGTGGTGGAGCCCAAGGAATCCTTTGTCAAAGGGACTATCCAGAGCAGAGAAGGAGGGAAAGTGACCGTAAAGACTGAAGCAGGAGCGGTGAGTGAAGTCCCAGGAGCCGACACTGCATTGATTCTTTTGTTTGGTCACTCAATTGATATGAACAATTATCTTTTCTGTTTACCAGACTCTGACAGTGAAAGAAGATCAGATCTTTCCCATGAACCCTCCGAAATATGACAAGATCGAGGACATGGCCATGATGACTCACCTACACGAGCCCGCTGTGCTGTACAACCTCAAAGAGCGTTATGCAGCCTGGATGATCTACGTGAGTGCCCCTCACAGAGTGACCATGACCTGGACCTTGCCAGCCCATTGCCTCCACTGTAGTATCATTGGGTCACAGATAGTGACTCATTTTGCTTTCACTAGTAGGGTTAAAAGTTTGACTATTGCTATCGTAAGGTACCACACAGCAACTGGCACTTTATCCTGTCTTCTCATCCGAAGTTAAGCAAGGCCATTTTCCACATACTGAGTTTACCACAGAATCTTGGAGCACTTACTACTTATGTGTAGGCTACATGCCTACATTTCAACCTCACTTCTTCATTCCAGCAGCAGAATCATCCAGAGAGAAAAGATAAACTTATGTGACAGCTCCTAAATGTGATGTTTTTAAAGACTAAATTTCGCTCATTTTCACTCCTCCAAAATAACAGCAATTTGCATCTGTGCATTCTCGTCCCTTCAGTGTGGAATGTCTTGATGAAAGCATTCAACTTTCCCAGGCAGAGCTGCATTTTCTGTCCTATTGTTTCTGGCCCTGCAATAACACTGATCACGTTTTTTGACCATGATTCATTTATATGTCCATCTCCTTGGTGCACTGTGAGTTTCTCAAGGAACATTGTCTCATTTACGTTTCATTCCTAGTGCCTCCCAGAGGCCTGGCACATAATACATGCTAAGTGCATATCTTTAATTGAAGTTATTAGGTTACACTGATATTTTGTACAGTTTAGCCAGAGCTGATATTCAGCTGGACCGCACCTATACAAACCCTAGTGTCTAGAGTCAGCATCCATTCTTACTGGTTTGTGCCTGTCCTAGATCCATTGTCATTAATTTGAAAATCATCCTATTGTAACCATAGTGTATTTACAACATTTTGTGTTCTGTTTCTTTATAATGTAATAGTATTTTGCGAAGTATTTACCTTTATAAATGCTTGTGTCATATTTCCTAAAAAGATTTATCATAGTTCACCTAACCATACCCATATCGTTCAGCACTTAGGTTGTATCCAAATTTATGCTTTTATTAATTTGGACTATCTTAGTGTTATATAATAAATATGCTTATTTCTTAAAATACAGAAAAATATCTCATATTACACATAAAAATCTTTTTGGAGCTTCTGTTATATGAAGATCCCTGACAAATCGAAATGGGAATAAACTTAAATTGTGGCCCCTTCTCTCAAAAATTTTGCTATCTCATTGTTGTACCTTCCAACTAATTTTTACACTGAAGCCTTGAAGAAGTAAGGCATCAGCACCTTACTTACTTAATGTGCTCCTTTAGGTTATAATTCATTTAATAAGTGAATTGTACAAATAATAGAAATGGACTTTGAGTAGTTATTCTTTCATATTCCCTTGCACAGACCTATTCAGGCCTCTTCTGTGTCACTGTCAACCCCTACAAGTGGCTGCCGGTGTACAACCCCGAGGTGGTAACTGCCTACCGAGGCAAAAAGCGCCAGGAGGCCCCGCCCCACATCTTCTCCATCTCTGACAACGCCTATCAGTTCATGCTGACTGGTAAGCTGAATGCTCTGTATGTGCATCTTCTTAGAGAAGAACCGTATGGAAAATAGAGTTGAACCATCTCCACACTCTCTTTGAGATGGTCCCCTTTGGCTGAGGCTGATGGATCTGTGAGGGAGATAGTCCAGGAAAGAGAGAGTGTAAAGATGACTAGCAATCCCCACTATTACAAAATTGGTAATGATCTCTTAAACTTTTCATAATCAACAGAAGTTGGTCATAGCTACAAAATTTACTTTTGAATAACTCAGAAACTAAATCAGCTTGAAGAAAAATATAAACATTCCTATATATATATGTATGTCTCACATACACACACACACACACAATCACACATAGAAAGTGTGTTTCTATTACCAAGAGCCAAAAAAAAAAAAAAAAAAAAAAACCAGAAAAGTAAATTTAAATTTGCCTCTGTGGTCTTATCCTCATAACCAAAATTATGACTAGTAATAGTTTCTTTACATTGAGCATGGCAAAATGTTATTACCATTTTCTCAGAACCAATCTGAACACATTCCAGATTTTAAGGTGTTTCTAGTATAAGAACAGTGAAGCCATGAATCTTCTTCCTAGAATATTATCTTAGTTAGACCAATCTGAGGTACTATTGCACCTTGGAGAAAGAGCCTAGAGAATTCCTCTTCAAGTAGAATAAAACAACAAAATAAACTTTTACTGTTTCCTAAAAAAATGACTAAAGCCATGATTACTTCCAAAGTTACCACCTTTAGTATATCTACTCCTTTTCAAATGCTGAAATTATCTCCAGTACATATTTTCATTATTCCTTGTACCTATAAATGCCATTAACTTATCAAAATCCAGCTGAAGACTCAAGCCCATTTTTGATATTTATTTAGTGATAGATATAAATAGAAAAATCAGGTGCTTCTTTTCAGTGTTCTGCTTAAATGATTGCATGTATGCTAAATTAGGTGGGGAATGAGGGGAACCATAGGGAGCAGGAGAATATAGAAAAAGGTAATAGGCTTAAGGCCCTTCAGGTCCTAGGGGCTACTAAAAGATACTACGTCTGAAAAATACTAAGTTCATTCCATTTTATTTGAATTACCAGTTATAAATATATAAGAAAACAGTATTAAATGTCTACAATCTCTTTTTCATAGACCGAGAGAATCAGTCAATCCTGATCACGTAAGTAGTTTTATGCTTTCTTTTCATGGCTGTGATAGCTGCCAGCTTTGGAACTTCATAGACTGAGTTTCTATTTGACAGCGGAGAATCTGGTGCAGGGAAGACTGTGAATACCAAGCGTGTCATCCAGTACTTTGCAACAATTGCAGTTACTGGGGACAAAAAGAAGGAGGAAGCTACTTCTGGTAAAATGCAGGTGAGTCTGAGGAGCCAGAGTCAGAATCAAGGCTGCCGGGGCTCTCGGGAAGTCTGGAGCCTCAGATGTGAGCACTGCTCCCGTCTTTGCAGGGGACTCTGGAAGATCAAATCATCAGTGCCAACCCCCTACTGGAGGCCTTTGGCAATGCCAAGACCGTGAGGAATGACAACTCTTCTCGCTTTGTAAGTGTCTTGGTCACAGAAGGGTTTTCTCAGCCCTTAAATGCCAGAGAAAGCATGTCTGAACGATTATTATTGCAATCTTGTCTCTCCTGTGTGCTCCACGCTTTGTACATAACAACATCTTTTTCACTTGCAAGGGTAAATTCATCAGGATCCACTTTGGGACCACGGGGAAGCTGGCTTCTGCTGATATTGAAACATGTGAGTAACAGGACCGCCTAGATGGAATCCAAGGATGACAAATGATGGTTTGGAGGAACATCTTTGCAGCTCCTGCTGAGCCTGGAGCCTGTGAAACACCAGTCTGCTGCCAAACGTGCCCACGGTTAATGCCAATCTTACCCAGAGTCCACAGTGTGCTTTATCCATGTCAGTCATGAGCTAATGAATCTGTGGGAACTGCCAGGAGCTGTTGGCTTGTCTGAATTATTCCAGCCTCAGAATTAGTTTCAAATCTTCCTAAGAAAAAAACTAACACTAGTGTTAAATGAGTTGCCTCTGGGTTGAGTGTGATTACTTCCTAGTCAGAGCCTTGACAAATTTTGCTTTTTGTATTCCCTCTATTATAAAATCAGAAGAGACTGGGGGAGGGAGAGGTTATCAAGAACCAATTACATTTCATATATCAAGGGTCTTCTGTATGAGAAATGAATATGCTTTGGGCCAGCATGCTTTAGTTTCTTTCTAGAGATGGGAAGAGCAACTGCCATGGTGGAGATGTAGTATGTGGTACCCCATGGGAACATTCAGCTGAAATCTCAGGGGGCCAATGAAATGTAGCTAATGACTCCAAGTGACAAAGCCACTCCAGAAACTTTACAATTTCCCCATAATCCAATGTCTACTTTGCATTGCAGACCTTCTGGAGAAGTCTAGAGTTACTTTCCAGCTGAAGGCAGAAAGAAGTTACCATATTTTTTATCAGATCATGTCTAACAAGAAGCCAGATCTAATTGGTAAGAAAGAACATACATTTGTAAGCTAGGGTTTAATCATTTCATTAATATCTTCCAATGTAAAATGTATCTCCTGAATTCTGTGTGCCCAGAAATGCTCCTGATCACCACCAACCCATATGACTATGCCTTCGTCAGCCAAGGGGAGATCACAGTCCCCAGCATTGATGACCAGGAAGAGCTGATGGCCACAGATGTAAGTCACACACACACACACACACATTTTAAAAATCCATTATGTATGGGAATGACAATAGTGACCTGCTGTAGGTGTGTGGTTAGGAGATAGTATAAATTCTCCTAAATAAATTAGTGTCTTCTGCCCTCACTTTTCTATCCTCCTTTGTCCTGGCAGAGTGCCATTGACATCCTGGGCTTCACTTCTGATGAGAGAGTATCCATCTATAAGCTCACAGGGGCAGTAATGCATTATGGGAACATGAAATTCAAGCAAAAGCAGCGTGAGGAGCAAGCTGAGCCAGACGGCACTGAAGGTACCAAATGGAGCTCCATCTGTGTTTAATGGGAGAATCTAGGCAACAGAAACCCATGCCAAACCCATGTCTCCTTTAGAGCAGAGCTTTTGATGAACGTGCACAAGTTCCTCCCCACAGAGATCTTCTATAAAGTGATTCACCAATTACTCTCCCCTTGTGAAATGTGGGCGTATAGTAGGTCATGCTGGGTACCTGAATTGTGTCTCTACAGTTGCTGACAAGGCAGCCTATCTCCAGGGTCTGAACTCTGCTGACCTGCTCAAAGCCCTCTGTTACCCCAGGGTCAAGGTCGGTAACGAGTACGTCACCAAAGGCCAAACGGTAGAGCAGGTATGTACATAATTCATATTCAGTGCCATGGATGCAAGAATTTTACCATCCTCTAATAATCTCAAGAGATATAATTTTGTCTTTCAAGGTGATCAATGCAGTGGGTGCTCTGGCCAAAGCCGTCTACGAGAAGATGTTCCTGTGGATGGTCACCCGCATCAACCAGCAGCTGGACACCAAGCAGCCTAGGCAGTACTTCATTGGGGTCTTGGACATCGCTGGCTTTGAGATCTTCGATGTGAGTATGGAGGTGGTTGGTTATAGGATTTTATCTTAATGTAATGGAAATATTGATGAGAAGGAATTGTGACTATTATGACCTTTTCTTAATATTGTCAAAAATTATGCTAAGACTTAAAAGGGTGTGATTGTTTCATATATTGTACTGTCAATTTTACTTCTATAAGAAATAATGCATTGATGGAGGCTCTTTAACTTTCTACATGACCAGAAGGGAGTTAGAAATCAGCTTGGTGTAGTGGGGAGGAAGTTCTAAAAATTCCACAATGCAAAATGAAGTTCACATAAAGAAATCAAAGTAAAACTGTGTAGCTCTGAATATATGGTGGAAAAATCATTCAGAAATATGTAGGTTGATAGTAAGAGCTAAGAAAAATGTTAGTAACTTATAATCAGCATTAATAAACTCAGGTCAAATCACTCCAATTCTCATTAAGGTAACATCATGGGATAAAAATACAAATTTGAATATGAAATACATTTTTCCTTCTTATAGTTTTGAAGAAGTTTATCCTTTTCTTTCAATTTCTAAAAGTAAAACTTGGAATTGCAGAAAATATGGAAAATATAGGGGAAAATTTTCACATTAATTCTGCTATTTATATCTAGCTAATCTAGGTAATGTTGACATACTGGCATTTAAAATATACAAGTGTGTATTAACATGCTGTGCATAATATTTGGTATCTCAATTATTTTTTCATTTCAAATTAAAGAAGAATACGGGTGGCAATGATTGCTCACATGTCATGCTGACCACTATGTTTTCCAAACACAGAGGTTCCTCCCTGCTAGCTTCTAATGGGCCACAAATTAGCTTTTAAATGAGTCAACAGAAAATGCGAAAGTTACTGGAAATAAACATGATACGATTAAGTAGGAATGCAGAAAAATACCTAGGTAAACTTAAGTGCAGAAAAAGTGTATGAACAATGATTTAGGATTGTACATAAATAGCAGCGGAGAAAACATCAGATTTCACAAGCCCCTAATGATTTGGATATCTAAAGACTATCTGACATATTTTTCAGTTAAAAAGTCCTACATTTAAGAATGCTCAATTTGCTACAGAGAAAAGTAAACGCATCTATTTATTTAGTTCAACAGCCTGGAGCAGCTGTGCATCAACTTCACCAACGAGAAACTGCAACAGTTTTTCAACCACCACATGTTCGTGCTGGAGCAGGAGGAGTACAAGAAGGAAGGCATCGAGTGGGAGTTCATTGACTTCGGAATGGACCTGGCCGCCTGCATTGAGCTCATCGAGAAGGTTTGTTTTACACTTCAGAAACCATGTTTTGTGGCAACTAAATTATTCTTTGCATCTTATTTTAATTCTATGCACAGAGAAAACTCTTTAAACAAAATTATAACTGTATGTGGTCTGCTTCTAGCCTATGGGCATCTTCTCCATCCTGGAAGAGGAGTGCATGTTCCCCAAGGCCACAGACACCTCCTTCAAGAACAAGCTGTATGAACAGCATCTTGGAAAGTCTGCCAACTTCCAGAAGCCCAAGGTTGTCAAAGGCAAGGCTGAGGCCCACTTCTCACTGGTGCACTATGCGGGCACCGTAGACTACAATATTGCCGGCTGGCTTGACAAGAACAAGGACCCGCTGAACGAGACTGTGGTCGGGCTGTACCAGAAGTCTTCACTGAAAACTTTAGCTTACCTCTTCTCTGGGGCTCAAAGCGCTGAAGCAGGTATGCTAAAAAAAATCCAACACTTTTTCTGAATATTGCAAAATGTGGTGCTAGATTCAGGTTGGTGACCTCATAGCCCTGGCAGGAGGATTGCCAGGCCAAACGCAGTGTGTCCCCAGGTTTTAAGTAAGTAAGCTGCACTGTAATCACTATATACCTATGGCTCACTCCTGCACTGACAGAGACCCTACTGCAAATGGTCAGCTAGAACCTGTCAGGAGCTCAGCCAAAGAAATGCCTTGGCTTCTCATTCTCTCCTGCTTCTCCCTCCACATCTGCTGGCTATTTGATATCTGGGATATTTAAGGCAATATAATAACAAACTTCATCTCAACTCTAGTTTTATTGATCATTTCTGAAATTACAGTGCCCCAAATGCCCTAATATTGAGGAGTCCATCTCTACACAGTGAGATGAAGGCCTTTCACTTCATTTCCTAGTGGAGTAAAAAAAAAAATCACAGAAAAGTGGATGCAAACTTAGTTGGCACGTAAGATTCACTCAGGATCAAACAGAGAGGTCAGTGGTGTCAAAAAATGCTCACTTCAGCATAGAAACCAGCAAACAGGCAATTAATAGTCCTGTTGATTCAAAACTGTGTTTGAATGAACATCTTTTCTTATTTTTTCTCCAGAGGCAAGTGGTGGTGGCAAGAAAGGTGGTAAGAAGAAGGGCTCTTCCTTCCAGACAGTGTCTGCCCTTTTCAGAGTAAGGACAAAACTGTTCTTGACATTCTCCAGTTACTTTAGGAATTTGTTTTTAAAATCATAGAGTCTTCTTTTCACTCTCATTTATATAAGGGCTGTCATTAACTAGTTTCATCTGTTGATCTAGCTTTGGAAAGAAGAGCTTTAAGTTACTTAGAAATTGTTAGCTCACCTTTCACGTTAAGCCAAATAATAAACAATGTTTTATAGGAAATTTTATAAAACTTAATACTCTGCCATTCATAATTTAGTTGAGTCATAAAAATAAGCAATGACCTGTACTCAGGGAGACAAAATAATTGGTGAAACTAATGAAAATCTAACAGCTAGTCTGTAAGGAACCTAGTGTGGTATCCTTGTTCTTAACCCAGGCAGTTCTCAATTATAACTGGTAGAATTATTTCCTTTATAGACAATATTTATGCCATAAATGTTGATATAGTAGGAAAGGGGACCATATTTATGAGAAAAAAGTCCAAATGTGGTGCAGTCTTGTATTTTCTTATTTGGAAAACTATGGAGTTTAGCAGAAGAAAGTATGATCATCTAGTATGGGAAGTCAATGGCCTTTTGAATGTAAACAGGTGGCCAGGGGTAGAAAGATAGTACATGTACACAATAGAAAGAATCATGTGTCAGACTGCTCTGTATGTGTAACTCCTGCCCACTCAAGTGGAGAAAGAAGTACAGAGGCAGAAACTGCATCTCAGGAGGAACAGCATGATGTTACCTTAAGTGAAAATGCACCATACTAGTCATTCAACTCGATCTTACACACTGATTTTATAGACATCATCAAAATGCTAATAACCATGTCTAAAGTCTGAAATAACAAGATTTTTCCTGATTTTACAGGAGAATTTGAATAAGCTGATGACCAACCTCAGAAGTACCCATCCACACTTTGTGCGGTGTATCATCCCCAATGAGACAAAAACTCCTGGTAAGAAGTTCTAGAGAGAAAGCACCATGTATGACAGCTATATCTCCTTTTTAACAAACTCTGCAATGAAATAAATGTGTATTTTTTTAGGGGCCATGGAGCATGAACTTGTCCTGCACCAGCTGAGGTGTAACGGTGTGCTGGAAGGCATCCGCATCTGTAGGAAAGGATTCCCAAGCCGAATCCTTTATGCAGACTTCAAACAGAGGTCAGGCTCTCCTAATTACAGTGTACCTTAAAGTTTAGTATAAATATATTTAATGCAAGAAAAACAATTTGGGGAAAATATACTTTTATTTGTTAGTATTCCACAAAAGGCAAAAAATTATAAGTCTCAAAACACCTTTAAAATATAGATATAGCACATATTGAGAACTCTGCAGCTTCCTTGAATTAATGAAGCTCCTGGGCTAGCTCATAGATGTATACAGTAACTTTAATAATTATGAATACTACCATTTTTGAGTGCTTAATATATTTGGATTATCTCATTTAATCATTACAAAAACTCAATAGAGGCTAGTACTACCGATACCTCTTTTTATAGACAAATAAATTGAGGCTAAACGAAATTAAATTATTTACTAGAAGTCACAAGGGTATTCAGTGACTGAGTTGGGAACTCTCATGCATGCATAGTTATCAAACCATTTTTTGGCATTTTATCTTTTTCTCTCACACACTAGTTTCCCAGAACCATGCCACAGTAACTGCTCCTCAGCTCTTCTTTCTCCTCCCTAGATAAGTCATCTTGAGAATCAAATAGGAGGCAAAGTGGTAAGGGGCTGGGCAACTGCCAGAGGCACTTGGTCTCTCCTGTCTGGATCTGGGGGAATTGACAGAGAACTCCAGTGTCCAATACCTAAAGCACTCTTACGTTTGCCCTTAGCTGGCTAGAACAGTTCCTCATACCTAAAGAGTACTTTCTACCAGATTCCTTATTAAAACTTGCTTTCTTGGACTCAGGATCTTAAAAAGCAAAAGCATCTAACAAGGATAGAATGCTATATTTTATTGGTCATATCTATCTAAATGTGAAAAGATTATAGAACCCTTGCCTGAGAACAAGGCCTGATGAAGCAGAAAGTTACAGCTATGCAGGAAGGTAAAATGGAATAAAAATCATCAATGAACTATCCATATATACCATGTCCTTCTTGTGAAAAAATAAAATATTTTTTAAAAACTGATTTTTAGTAGATTATTTAACGTTAGCTACTATTAGTGTTATCAGTAAACCAAGTTTTAAAAAACTCTATTTACTTTAACAGATATAAGGTATTAAATGCAAGTGCTATCCCTGAAGGACAATTCATTGATAGCAAGAAGGCTTCTGAGAAGCTCCTTGGGTCCATTGATATCGACCACACCCAGTATAAATTTGGTCACACCAAGGTAATGGTCTCTAAAGTCTACCTGATGTTATCCCTGCGCCTTTGAAGTGGATGTAAAGTTTCTGATCTACAACTGCCTGCACACAGGTCTTTTTCAAGGCTGGTCTTCTGGGGCTCCTAGAGGAGATGCGAGATGACAAGCTGGCCCAGCTGATTACCCGAACCCAGGCCAGGTGTAGAGGGTTTTTGGCAAGAGTGGAGTACCAGAAGATGGTGGAGAGAAGGTATATGAATATATTGTTTATTCATGTCTTCCTTCTTCAGAAACACATTTGAGATGGCTTACAGTTAAGACTCAGATAGGTAAGGCCACCAAAGGAGTAAAGAATGAATATGAATCCTGCATTGAAGTGGGGACATACCTGTACCACAAAACTTTAGGTAGAGATCATCACCATGGAATACATCTGGAGTGTCTGGGTAAAAAAGATATATGGAGAGAGAAAGAGAGAAGCAGAGAGTGTATGTAGTTCTCATCTAACAAGAAAAAAAATCTACCAGTGAGTAAGCAGAGATAAAGTTTGCCCTAGCACTTGATTCTAATATGAATTTATTGGGTGGATCATTAAATAAAACACGCTGAACTGCATGGCTGACAGTATTTTCAATAGTGATCTTATACAAGACACAGAAAGAACGTCTTCAACTCCATCATTTCCATTATCAAACTATCATGATTTAAAATATTAAGGGCATTTATCTGTGAAAGATTTCTCTCAGTAAGTGAATGCAATGTTTCTAAGGTACATAGTTTTCTAGTGAACTAATATAATGCAGGGACAGAGTTCTGAGACTAAAGAGTGAGGTGTCTCAAACTGCAGGACCCATAGTGAGAATGAGACCCATAGTGAGAAGTTAATTTCCTATCTGTCACCTATATATTCATCTGTATATATGTACATATGCATAACTATATAAATAATTTATATAAAACAAATTTTATTTATGTCATCTGTAGTTGAGCTCACGTTTTGTATTGTATTCTATTTAATTAAAGATCGTAAGTGTGGTCATGACCCACTGGACATATATTTGGACAGTTAATTGCCAAAATATGAGGATAATTACTTTTAAAAATAATTTAGATTAAAACAAATGTGATGATATTATAGAGTAGAATGCAATATTCACACAATATTAAAATATAACGCCCAAGATTTTCAAAGAAATTCTAGGTTTTTAATGAGTCCCTTTATCCCATATCCCACATCCCTCAGGGGCTAGTTTCCCCTCACGGCTCTTTAATGTTGTTCTCATAGAAAACTCTGAGAAGCGCCGACAGAGAACAGCACTTCTCAAAGGCTGGTCCTTGGATTTGCATCATCAGCATCCCTTGCAAACAATGTATTTTAGGCCCCACTTTAGATCTTCTGAATTTGAATTTCTGAAGATAAGGCCTAGGAACCAATATTTTAACAAGCCCTTCAAATGATTCTTATGTACAGCAAAGTTTCAAAAGCACTGAATTAGAGAAATGAGTGATAGATGAGGCCTTGGCCATCACAACAAAATCAAATTCTTTCATCTGTGATTTTTAAAGTACGAGAAACACAGTAGGGGCAGCACCTACAACTCTCACCGCCAAGGTTTCATCTAATGTCATCATCCACACAATATCTAATTTGCATCAATCTACACTGATGTTTCTGTGTCATTCCAGAGAGTCCATCTTCTGCATCCAGTACAACATTCGTGCTTTCATGAATGTCAAGCACTGGCCCTGGATGAAACTGTTCTTCAAGATCAAGCCCCTCCTCAGGAGCGCGGAGACGGAGAAGGAGATGGCCACCATGAAGGAAGAGTTTCAGAAAACCAAAGAAGAACTGGCCAAGTCAGAAGCAAAAAGGAAGGAACTTGAAGAAAAGATGGTGTCACTTTTGAAAGAGAAAAATGACTTGCAGCTCCAAGTTCAGGCTGTACGTAGTGGTATTATGCTGGGTACTGCTAATCAGGATGCAAGTACAGAACTCTGGTCACTAGCAACATTAAGTTGGGTAGTCAGTGTGGGAGACACTCACTGTAGGGAGAAAGTGAAAACATTCTGATTGAACTAATAAAGTCTGTATATTCCTTCATTGCCCAATAAACACCCCAAACCAGCATGAGGGCAATAAGACAGAACTGAGGCAGAATGGTGTCTTCCATTTTACACAATTTCATCATACTACAGGATTTATGACTTATTTTCCCTTTGAAGACAGTCCTTGAAAGTGATTTGAATGTGACACTATCCCAAGTAGAACATTAAGGGGAGGATAGCACAGAGAGACTATTTTTTTCCCTGAAACTTCCTTCAACTTCTAGTTGCCCGTGCATCTTAAATCACAATGTGTACAGGTGAAAAATGGCAGTATTCTACATCAAATTGTATTGAATGATTGCTTGTTATTGATCTCCAAAACTCAGACTTTCTCATTCCAATCCACCTGCACAGTCAGCGCCCCGTCAGGTCATACCCAGGTTGCTGCCGCTGCACTAAGTTGCTCTGCCTCCCCACCTCAACTCACTCCTCCTCCCTCCAGTCTGTTCACCACTCACTCCCAAACCAGTCCTTTTAGAGCTGCTTCCATCAACTCCAATGTGTAATTTTTAAGACTGTCTTTCATTTGGTTTGAAAGACATAATTTACTCATCACAAAATCATATCTTTTTTCCTACTGATTAAGACTGTTCTCTTCTGTCAAGTCTGGGGTGTGTAACAACTTCTTGTAGATTACAAAAGGAAAAAGACGTTTTTTTCCCTTCCTCACACTCTTCAAATCCATCCTGAATTTTTTCCTGTTGTCTATAGAGGATTGCTTAGAATCTGTCCCATGTGACTATATCCACCACATGGTTATATGCAGCACATTGTATTCTTTTATGTATTCAAAGGCTGATATGGAGGCTTACTGATAAATGTCTATATTGATTTCTCTCTCATTTCCTTCATACCCTCAACCTTCTTAATTGGAAACATAGCTGGTTGCCAGGAATATCTTTTACTGCTGTATTTACTACAGTAGGAATTTACTACTGTAAAATTCCTTTTACAGGAATCACTTTATGGCTTAACTTGAATTTAGAGCATGACTAGGATTGTCCTATAGTATCACAAAGAGAAATAGTTCAGTAGCAGCTGCATCCTGAACTTCTCCTGCTGGAATGCCTTCTCTCTTCCTGCCCTCCCTCCATAAATTGATTTCTAAAAACCAAATCCTACTCATCTGTCAAGGCCCAACTCAAATGCCATTTCATTCACAAAACAATCTCTGATACAACTTCTTTGAAGTCTTACATCACTAATTGCTTTCTGAATCAATGATAGATTTGGGGGGCTAGACTTTCCAATCTACTGTAGAACATAGCTGGTCCTTCATATCTATGGGTTCCTTATCTGTGAATTTAACCAATTATAAATTGAAAATGTTATGTTATTGCTGACATGCGCTATACACATAGACCTATCATGGTTGTGTCTATACTGAACATGTACAGACTTTTTGTCATTATTGGCTAAATAGTATAGGTAAATAGTATAACAACTATTTATATAACATTTATATTGTATTAGGCATTATAAATAATCTACAGATGATTTGGGGTCTATGGGAAGATGTTCATAGGTTATATGCAAATTCTATGGCATTTTATATAAGGCACTTGAACATCTGTGTATTTTGGTACCCATGAGAGGATCCTGGAACCAATCCCCCAGGGGTACCAAGGGACAAGAGTATATACTCTTCCAAAGGAATAGGAGAATATCTGATATATTTTGTTTGTCCCATAATGTGGAGTATCCTGCATTACACACAGCAGATGGTTCATAAAAATTTATATTCAAAGAACAAAGAGCAGAAATTTATACTGTTATCATTGGAAATATTTCATTCTTTCTTCCTAATTTTGATTTTGTTTCCAAATCAAGGAAGCTGAAGGCTTGGCTGATGCAGAGGAAAGATGTGACCAGCTGATCAAAACCAAAATCCAGCTCGAGGCCAAAATCAAAGAGGTGACTGAAAGAGCTGAGGATGAGGAAGAGATCAATGCTGAGCTGACGGCCAAGAAGAGGAAACTGGAGGATGAATGTTCAGAACTGAAGAAAGACATTGATGACCTTGAGCTGACACTGGCCAAGGTTGAAAAGGAGAAACATGCCACAGAGAACAAGGTATGAAACATATATAGGAAAAGTTTATGTTTTTATTATTATTATGGAATACAAGCAAAAAACTGAGTCCACCAAAATACAGCATATAATACAAAGTGTTTTTACTTCCTAAGGTGAAAAACCTCACGGAGGAGATGGCAGGCCTGGATGAAACCATAGCCAAGCTGACCAAGGAGAAGAAGGCCCTCCAGGAGGCCCATCAGCAGACGCTGGATGACCTGCAGGCAGAAGAGGACAAAGTCAACACCCTGACCAAAGCCAAAACCAAGCTAGAGCAGCAAGTGGATGATGTAAGCCTAGGATTATTAAGAAAAAAAAATTGTTTTGAAAGAAGGCTAAGCTAACCTTTTGACTCAACATTATTTATGTTTAGCTTGAAGGGTCCTTAGAGCAAGAAAAGAAACTTCGCATGGACCTAGAAAGGGCTAAGAGGAAACTTGAAGGTGACCTCAAGTTGGCCCAAGAGTCCATAATGGACATTGAAAATGAAAAACAACAACTTGATGAAAAATTCAAAAAGTAAGTATAAAGGAATTTATACTTATGAGCTTGCTTCCAGCGGTGGACCTGGATTCAATTGTTATCTTTTACTACTTTTCAAAAAGGAAAGAGTTTGAAATTAGCAATCTGCAAAGCAAGATTGAAGATGAACAAGCCCTTGGGATGCAGCTGCAGAAGAAGATCAAGGAGTTACAGGTAAGTACGTGCTTTCTATCAGTGTAATTTAACATGGCAAAATTACTAACATAAACTAAATTTGTGTTTTTCATCACTCCCAGGCCCGCATCGAGGAGCTGGAGGAGGAAATCGAGGCAGAGCGGGCCTCTCGGGCCAAAGCAGAGAAGCAGCGCTCTGACCTCTCGCGGGAACTGGAGGAGATCAGCGAGCGGCTGGAAGAAGCTGGGGGCGCCACTTCGGCCCAGATTGAGATGAACAAGAAGAGGGAGGCCGAGTTCCAGAAAATGCGCAGGGACCTGGAGGAGGCCACCCTGCAGCACGAAGCCACGGCGGCCGCCCTGAGGAAGAAGCACGCAGACAGTGTAGCTGAACTTGGGGAGCAGATAGACAACCTGCAGCGCGTCAAGCAGAAGCTGGAGAAGGAGAAGAGTGAGATGAAGATGGAGATCGATGACCTCGCTAGTAATGTAGAAACAGTCTCTAAAGCCAAGGTACCACAGGGTCTGGGAAATTGTTTGTTAACAACAATAATCCTTTATGTACACATCATCATTTGCACAGGGCACTTTACACACATTATATCATTTGTTCTATGCAGTAATCCAGGAGGTTAGTAAGAGAGACAGTATTTGTATTATTTCTACCGAACATGTAAAGAATCTTAAATTGAAGAAGTTAAACACACTGCCCTTATCATACCATCAATAAATAAAAGCACCAACTTTGAACATAGGCTGTCTGTGTTCTCTAGGTCTCCAACTGAAGAACACAGGTCTCCAATATTCTCAGTTACCCAGTAAATGAAGTGTCTCTACATAAAGGCAGTGAAATATTTATGAACATGTTTTTAGAAAATATACCATAAAATTCTTATAAAATTTTAAATTTAGAACATAATTTTTATATTGAACAGAGCTTCATGATTAGCTTTTAAAAAATTCCAGTGTATATTTTCACCTTAAGCCAGTAATCATAAAGTATAAAGAAAATTTTTTGTCTGTACTATTTGGTCAGGGTGTTGCACATAAAATAATTTGATTTATTTCATATGTCAACTTAAATATTTTTCTGTTTTAGAAGAAATTGTAGCTAAAGCAAAATTCTGTTAAAATGTCTTCATTTACTCCTTTTGCTTTTCCTCCCACAGGGAAACCTAGAGAAGATGTGCCGCACTCTAGAGGACCAAGTGAGTGAGCTGAAATCGAAGGAAGAAGAGCATCTGCGGCTGATCAATGACCTGACCACCCAGAGGGGACGCTTGCAAACGGAATCTGGTAATTCCCTCCTCTTCTATGGTGCCTAAGAAGGGGGCCAATGTGGTTCAAAACAACTGATTTGGTGTTGTGAAATCCTATAAAAGCCACAGAGAACATGGGGGGTTCATTGAACAGCTCAGACTCTCAACCTACTTACAAGGTCACTTGGGGACAACATTGGAGAGAAAGGACTGCAACAAGCTCTGCTTCAGAAAGGCCTTAACTTTTTGGCCACAGTGAGAGGGTGCTTGGGGTTAGGAATCACTCCAACAAAGGTGCAGGGCTTCTGTTTTAGACCAAGCTTCTTTTTATCTATATCACAGTGAACCAAATTCCTGAGCAGGGCAATGGGTAACCCAGTCTCTAACAAGACTTACAAAACTGAGGCTATGTAGAATTAGGCATTTTAGCTCCCTTCTTGGACAGTTATCACCAGGTTTTACACAGTATCTTATAACCCTGAAAGAATGAGAAAACAAAAAGAATTTAAGCTGTATTTATTTGCTCAGATAATAATTATCACCATAAAAATCAGAAAATGAACATTAAGCATGAAGATGCCAATAAATAATTCAATCATCTGAGTGCTCGATTGGGGAAGAGTTAAAAGTTAAAATTTATTTCTAATAGGGGCTTGCAAAATATTTATTCACTTTAACAAAATAGTGCTATTTCTTTCACCTATCAGGTGAATTTTCACGTCAGCTAGATGAAAAAGAAGCTCTGGTGTCTCAGTTATCAAGGGGCAAACAAGCATTTACTCAACAGATTGAGGAATTAAAGAGGCAACTTGAAGAGGAGATAAAGGTAACTGTTATTACCAGACTCATTTTCCTCCCATGATCGGACCCTAATTAGAGTCTATTACATTAACTTTTCAAAGATTTGAAACTCAATAATTAAAAACATTTAAATATCCAGTAAAATTAAGACAATTTTTTCCCCAGGCCAAGAACGCCCTGGCCCACGCCCTGCAGTCCTCCCGCCACGACTGTGACCTGCTGCGGGAACAGTATGAGGAGGAGCAGGAATCCAAGGCTGAGCTGCAGAGGGCGCTGTCCAAGGCCAACAGCGAGGTTGCCCAGTGGAGGACCAAGTATGAGACGGACGCCATCCAGCGCACAGAGGAGCTGGAGGAGGCTAAGTATGTGCACAGATATGAGAGAATGTGCAGAAAACTTTGCATATTGAATCAGAAAGGTATAATCTTTGAGGATTCCATGAATGAGCCCACAATTAGCTCCTATTTGCCAGGCGCTGTCAGCCATCTGAGAAGACATGAATAAAGCAAACATGATCTCTGCTCTCTTCACCCACAATCTAGTTAAGGACATAAAGAACAACAAATAATTATTCAGCCCATTAGGCCTTATTGCTGTTGGTCAACCACACCAAGCTCATTGCTGCTTCAGCGTTTTGCATTTGCTGGTCCCTCTGTCTGGAATATTTTTCCCCAGGTCTCCCACTAGGATCTTGACTCAGCATGTTACCGCCTCAGAGGGGCCTTCCTGACTATCTAGAATAGTTGCTCACCTCTTAATCTTTAAAAAAGTTTTCTTCATTGCACTTATGTCAGCAATATGTTATTATGCACTTTCTCACTTGCTTATTGTTTGGAAGTTTCATGGGACAAGGACCTTTTCTGTCCAGTTCACTGTTGTGTACTGCATCTGGTTCATAAAGGGAGCTCATCAGTATTTGTCAAATGAGTGAATGGATATTTTTAATATAAATTTTTCAGTACCTTTCAGTGTGGTAATAGTTCATAATCCTTGTTTTGATTCACTTCTCTCTACAAATATGTATAATTTTCAAGGAAGAAGCTGGCCCAGCGGCTGCAGGACGCTGAGGAGCATGTAGAAGCCGTGAATGCCAAGTGTGCATCCCTTGAGAAGACAAAGCAGCGGCTCCAGAATGAAGTGGAGGACCTCATGCTCGATGTGGAGAGAACCAACGCTGCCTGCGCAGCCCTGGACAAAAAACAGAGGAACTTTGATAAGGTAATTTCTGCAACAGACTCTGCTCTCCACCATTTTCCTCCACCCTTTATAGCAGGTAACCACATTCGGTTTTTCAGGTCCTGGCAGAATGGAAACAGAAGTATGAGGAAACCCATGCTGAGCTTGAGGCCTCCCAGAAGGAGGCCCGCTCTCTTGGCACTGAGCTGTTCAAGATGAAGAATGCCTATGAGGAATCCCTGGATCAGCTAGAAACTTTGAAACGGGAAAACAAAAACTTGCAGCGTAAGTCTCTTTCACTTTCAGTAATACTCACGTCTTGAAAGAACCTTTCTCTTATGTCCTCTGTCTGACCAAATATCAACCTGTCTTTTACCCAAAAACAGAGGAGATCTCTGACCTCACTGAGCAGATTGCAGAAGGAGGGAAGCGTATCCATGAACTGGAGAAAATAAAGAAACAAGTGGAACAAGAAAAATGTGAACTTCAGGCTGCTTTAGAGGAAGCAGAGGTACAGATCAAATTGTGCATTATAAACAAACTCAGAAAGAAATTAGACACATTCAGAGTGAATAAAAAGATAAAAAGCACATAATTTGTGAAAGAAAAGGTGTGCAGAAAAACTTCCAAATGGTTTCATTTTCTGTTAATGTCACCTCTTGCTGTCATTAAGGCATCACTTGAACATGAAGAGGGAAAGATCCTGCGCATCCAGCTGGAACTGAACCAAGTCAAGTCTGAAGTTGACAGGAAAATTGCTGAAAAGGATGAGGAAATTGACCAGCTGAAGAGAAACCACGTTAGAGTTGTGGAGTCAATGCAGAGCATGCTGGATGCTGAGATCAGGAGCAGGAATGATGCCATCAGGATCAAGAAGAAGATGGAAGGAGATCTGAATGAAATGGAAATCCAGCTGAACCACGCCAACCGCATGGCGGCCGAGGCCCTGAGGAACTACAGGAACACCCAAGGCATTCTCAAGGTGGGGGATTCAGGAGATGGTCCCAGGGCACTGGGGTGACCGAAGCCCTGAGAACAAGGTGTCTCAATGATCGTTCATGCCACAGGACACGCAGATCCACCTGGATGACGCACTCCGGGGCCAGGAGGACCTGAAGGAGCAGCTGGCCATGGTTGAGCGCAGAGCCAACCTGCTGCAGGCCGAGATCGAGGAGCTGCGGGCCACTCTGGAGCAGACGGAGAGGAGCAGGAAAGTCGCAGAGCAGGAGCTGCTGGATGCCAGTGAGCGTGTCCAGCTCCTGCACACCCAGGTGGGATTCAACACCAAAAACCTCACTTTTAATAAATGTTTATATGTCCCAGAAAATATAAGCTTAAATTTATATTTGACAACCAGGTTTTATACTTCTACCAAAATTTTCACTGTTATTACGGAGAAATCTTTTGCTCTTTTATTTTGCATAGGTTATTGATATTCTTCCTATAATATTCTAAAGCTACACATGTTATTTTTTGTTACTATCTTTATTGACTCTCGTTATCAATATTGACAGTTGTGAAGAAATGAAATGTTTGAATATCTGTTATAATTTTATGCCTGTGAATGGTCTCAGTGGTAAATGACAGTTATAAAATTGTAGAGATACTTGGCCTAATTGTGAACTATATACTTGAAGACACTGAATATTCTGTAAGATTTCTATTTTATATAATTGTACTATATAACAAAGTAACATTGAAGATCATTTGATTTGCAAACTTTTATCTGAAATTTTTCAAAAAATAGCTATTGCTAAATTCTTAAGTAACATGACAAAAGAATTATAACTTATTTTTAACCAGAATACCAGCCTGATCAACACCAAGAAGAAGCTGGAGACAGACATTTCCCAAATCCAGGGAGAGATGGAGGACATTGTCCAGGAAGCCCGCAACGCAGAAGAGAAGGCCAAGAAGGCCATCACTGATGTGAGATGAGCGTTTGTTTTACTGATACGCACATGCTACCTGCCATTACCAGGTTTCCTTATTTTCTTGATTTATTTGCTAATTAGGCGGCCATGATGGCTGAGGAGCTGAAGAAGGAGCAGGACACCAGCGCCCACCTGGAGCGGATGAAGAAGAACCTGGAACAGACGGTGAAGGACCTGCAGCACCGTCTGGATGAGGCTGAGCAGCTGGCCCTGAAGGGCGGGAAGAAGCAGATCCAGAAACTAGAGGCCAGGGTGGGTATCTCATAATCCATTTTCATTTGCTCCCAGTGCCTCATTGGATCAAAGTTCTTAAAAGTTCTATTTATTCACAGGTGCGTGAGCTGGAAGGAGAGGTTGAAAGTGAGCAAAAGCGTAACGCTGAAGCTGTCAAAGGTCTGCGCAAACATGAGAGGAGAGTGAAGGAACTCACTTACCAGGTACAGCACTAATTCTTATCAGCTTAGCTCTCCTTCATATATATATGTGAAATACTCATATGCAATGATACAGTGGTCATGTACTTTAGAGGTAAAGCTCTATGCTTTTTATAATCTTTCAGACGGAAGAAGATCGAAAAAATATTCTCAGGCTTCAGGATTTGGTAGATAAACTTCAGGCAAAGGTGAAATCTTACAAGAGACAAGCTGAGGAGGCTGTAAGTATCCTTAAGATAGAAGGCAAGACACAAGTCCCTGTTTAAAAAAAAGCTAATAAATAATTGGATTATCTACTCCTTAAATAGTTACTTGTTTTATAGAGACTATGCACTTCTTAAAAACTTTTGTGCCTTTTTATACTCATTGTTCATTATTTGTAATATTAATACCATAACTTTAAAAGTAAATTTTCAATCCACAAAGAAACCTCAAAAAATTTCAAAGCAGAAATGATACAGGCCACATTTTCTAGCCAGGGTGTCACAAAATTGCTAAGTGATAAAAATATTTTAAAAATTCCCAAATGCTTAAACATTAAGTAAATAACTTCCTTATATATTTTTGTGTTAAATTGGAAATAAAAAATAAAATTGCTGAATAATTATCAATTATAAATAAAATTTCAAGGAAGATGCTATTTTTACAAACATATAGTCAAAGCTGTCCTTGAAGGAAAATTCATTGCTTCACATGCTTTTGTTATAAGTGAAAAATAAAAATAAGTGAATAAACTGACATTCCAGTAAGTAAATTATAAATAATAATGGAAGTAAGAAGTACTAATAAATATAAAGGTAGAAACTGATTAATTACATTGTCCTATATCCTGATATACTAATATCAGTAATATCTGGTAATATCTAAGGAGTTAATAAAATAATAAAATGAATACACTTAATCTAGCTTAATTGATGAAAAAGAGAAAGAAAATACAATTTCTCAACATTAGAAATGAGAAAGTATACAAGCCATACAAGTAGGTTTACATTTTTAAGATGTAAACTCTATAAACCTGTCAACAAAGTTGAAATCTATAAGTTGGTGATTTTTATAGGAGAACATAAATTGGTAGGTTGGCTGAGTAAGTTATTTCACAATTACTTCTGAATATAAATTCAGGTCCAGATAGTTCTTTCAAAACTTCAAGTACCAGATAATCCTCAAGCTATGTAAGCCGGGGCAGAGCATGGGAAAAAGATGGAAAGATTTCCAAATTATTTTAAGAAGCTCATATAACCTTCATACCAAAACATGTCCAAGAAGGAAAGGAGGAAAAAAAATAAGGGCAGTTTTACTGATGAGTGTATTTATAGCAAAAATAAATTACTAAGCTGCTGAAACCCTTACTTTATTCAGGGGATTGTCCATTAGTGATTAAATGGAGTCAATTCCTAACAATGGAAGGATTACTTAATATTAGGGAATCTATCAATAGGATAATTACATCCAAAGAAGGAGGAAAAAAGTGACAAAATATATTATGAAATTCAACATTTTTTTAATTTAAAGAAACTATTAAGAAATTCTTCATTAATATGATAAAGAATATCTAATTTGAAGTCATCTTATAGCAAACATTAACAAGCATGACTTTAATATTCTTGCCTTCTTCTCTGCTCCTATATGTTTTCTTGCTCTACTTGTAATATGTATCTTTTAATATGTTTTGGTTTAAAAATGTGAATGTGATTTTTTTGAGACACCAAGCCCCAAATAAATCATAAAATTAACTTCAATGATAAGCATAATCAAGGAGAAGATAAGACAATCACATTTCCTGTTGAGTATTTTAACTTCTCTGTAGATGCCAAGTCCTTTCTTCCCTTAGACCTATAGAGTCTAGGAAGATGTACACACAGTACGGGTTCCTTACAATTTCATTCTTATTCTCAGGAGGAGCAATCCAATACAAATCTATCTAAATTCCGCAAGCTCCAGCACGAGCTGGAGGAGGCCGAGGAGCGGGCTGATATCGCTGAGTCCCAGGTCAACAAGCTGCGGGTGAAGAGCCGGGAGGTTCACACAAAAGTCATCAGTGAAGAGTGATCGTGCCCTGATGCTATGGAATGACTAAAGAGAGTCACAAAATGTGAAATCTTTGGTCATGTCTATCTGTAATTATTGTCTGTGCCACCCTATTGCAAAGAAAATAAAAGCATAGGGTACTTTGCAAACAATATCCTTAGACTGGTCTTTTCTCTCACTCCTAAATCAATGCCAAAGCTTGAATCACAGGGCTGTCAAACAATAACATTCAACCTACCACTGATAGTTATGTACTCATTTCTATTTTATGTCTATAGTAATAGTTTAAGACCATAAACTTGTCACTTATTAGGAAGCCAGTTCTGATGAACAGAAGCCTGAAAGTCATTTGTATTCCTTTCCAACCTTCCCCTAATACCAGGGTATAGTAGGATATTAGAAAGCTCCAGCTCCCCATGACATGAACCTAATTTTGCAGGTCTATGTGAAGGATAACACTAGCTATATTCTCACATAGGGGATTCAGTCTGAAATAGATTATTAACTCTTCTTGCTTAATAACTGTTATCAAGAACACAAATCCCAAGTATGATTATTAGCACATGAGGTTTTCATCATTAAGACCAACATACTGTATATTCATAACATGTGCATTAGGTAATGGGTATCATGTGAAAGAGTGAGATGTGGCCTCCCTATGAAAGTTACAAGGTGGCTATAAAGTTGGAATACAAAGAGAATACTATTCTATATATTATAATACCAATAAGCTGTTTATTAACCTGTATTTCCAGACTTAGTGGCCTTCTATATAATCAATAAACTATGAATCTCTAAACAGGTTATCTAAATACATATTCAACACACATAATGAGGAGTATGAGTTTGGTGCAAAAACCAGATATGGTAGCATTCTTAATGACTCAGAGTTTTCCTAGAAGACTGATTCTTCAGGTGGATTCGGTTAAGAGCCGCGGCCAAAATTGTAACCTTTCTGGACAGCATAAAGGAAAAGCTAAAGGGTAACTATCCATCTGAATAAGGAGCAAGGTTATAGTGGCTTAAATGGCACTGTGCGACAATAACTTAAATTGGGTGTGTCGGAGCAGTTTGACAGGTAATTAGGTTTCACAGTGCCACACTGGCCTTAGGAAGGGTGTGGAACTGCCCTTCTCACTGCACTGGCCCATCTTTCATTTTGTTCCCACATGACCTGTAAATGCTTATGTGCCTCATAGTATGGCAATAACGACCAAAAGTGATGTTTTACTTTCTACTTTCTGAAAAAATCTATCCAGGGCAGGGCAAAAGACTCATACAATTCTGATCAAATCCTATTGACAACATTATGAAAATGTTTTCTTTTCCAGAGAATCATTTCCCACATTTTCCAGATGTCCAATAAAGAAAACAGATGTGTAAGAAAATAAAATGATGACCTGTGGTAACAGTGCAGGCTAAGAGTGGGCTAGGGAAGCCCCTCTCAGAAGAATGTCTCCTTTAAGACACTTTCTGATGGCTTTAACCTGCTCCAGGTGACCAGGACCTAGATTACTGTGTGATTTGTGAAGATTTTCTTCTATTCTTTGGATTTATGTAGTGTTATAAGTAAGATGAGGGATATGAATTAGATGGTCTCATATTAATATTATCATGTGACCATTATAACCAGTATCTCCAGGCATCTGATTTCATAAGGCAACTTATTTCCATTAAATCAATTGAAATACGAGTACAATCATACAGGAATGATTGCAAAACGGTATGTTAAGCAAAGTTGATGTCACTTCCAGGCAGACCATGCTGACATAGATTCAAGGCCACAGAGACAATAAAAAAAATTTTTTTAAATTAAAAATTAGAATAGAAAACAATTTTCAGATAGTTTGTAAGCAAAATGTGAAATATATACCATGCGTAGCTACTAGGAAGAAAAGTCATAGTCGCTGCATTTTTAGACAGAGAAAAGCTGTGTTTTCCAATATTTTCCTATGTTGAGTTTCATAGAGGAAACACAATTTCACAAGCAACTTTCATTAAAAAACAAAACAAGAGAAGCAGGACATCTGAGCTCAGAGAGGCAATCCCGTCTTGGAGCAAGTCTGAAGAAGTAGGAGTGGTATTTTGTGACAATGAGAGGCAACTGACTAGGGAAAACAAAAGAAGCTCTCTGGCTGCTCTTCATGAAGCAAATTTTAAAATTCAATTTCCAAGCATTCTTGAAAAAACACAATAAATTGCAAAAAAAAAAAAAAAAGAAAAAGAAAAAGAAAAATCAACCATACATTCTTGAGATGAGCAAACAATCTTTTCACAACTCTGGTAAAAAGCAGAAACTTCCTTCCCCAGTATAATATCTTCAATTGTGTGGGCAGCTGACAAGACTTCGCACAGTTGACTGAGTGAAACAGAAGAACAGCAGGCAACAAAGTCCAGGGATTCCAGAACAGAGCTGCCTTTGAAAAATCACCTTACATTATTCCAAAGGCAGATCACTTTCAGATTGCCAACGACTCAAATTATTTATAGGAGATTGATTCATATACTCTACCTAATGTGAGAGGAAATATTTCTAATTATATCCAAACATCTTTAATATGAAGGGAATTAATGCTTGGAGACCTTCATTGCCAAAAACATGTTTTGCCAAAAATGTTTTAAGAAAGAGGAGGAGACTACGTGTTTTCCATATTTGATCCTATAAAAGTACCCTTGGAATGAGTATGGCTTGTCTTTCCTCATAAAGCTTCAAGGTAAGTGTGAGGACAGGGCTCTGTCTGAGGGACAGTAAGGGATGTCTGGCTGCCTTCACGCGTGCCAAACATCCTGGCTCCCATGGCCCCTGGCAGCTCTGCCATGAGGCACCAACTTACTCCAGAGCAATTTTAATTAGATGTTTCAGTGCTCCCAGCCATTTCCTGGTCCTCAGTTAAGAATTACGCATGCTATTATTGGGAATTGTTAGAATTTAATTCAGAAGAAATTTGTCCTTTTTCTTACAGTTCTGACCCACTTCAAGGTTGCAGTTCTAAGGTAAGAGACTGCTTTTTCTCATTCCTCACAAAGTGTGAGAAATCTTCTGTGGTGGCTTGGGGAGTGCTCAGGGGGTTAGAAAATGAAAGCATTTCAATCTATGGCTGACCATGCTTCCCTTGAAAAATTCTGAGGGGGTGTTAGAAACTGGTTCTTATGCATTTATGTCCTTTATCACATGTGAAAATGCTTTCTCAGAGTGTTCAGGAGTTTCATACATAATTTTTTCTATTTGCAACATTGCAGTTTGTCTTTTAAATAATTGAATTACACCACACAATACATTTCAGTGTTATTAATTTATAGAGAAAATTTAAATTCCCTATACTATAGCTTTTACTCAGCAGTATATAACATAAAAAACCTTGAGGTGCTATCTGAATGGATTGAATCTTTGCTTGGAAAGCAACTTAAATCTGAATGTTGTTTCACAATCTGTAAAATGGAAATTAAAAAAAATATGATATGGAAAGTGATTACAAGCATTTTCAGCAAGACAAAGCCTTTTAATTGTGTCATTCCAATCACTGTAGTTTGAGTGGAAAAATGTGGACATTTGCCTGAATACTTAAAGTTTTCCTGGAAAAGATAAGTTTATTATTACCTATGATCACAACTGACAAGATTAATGAATGTTAAAGTTGCAAAAGACAAACTTTGAAAAACATTTTGTGAATTTTTTTGTAATATTAGTAAATACAGCAAGAAAATATAGATAATAACATTTTATAATAAGTCTTGGAGAAATACTAAAGACAGGTGAAAAGGCTGAGTTTGTCAAAATTATAATACAGAAACTAGAGAAAGTGGTGAATAATAGCATATATTTATAAAAAATGCCCTCAGGTTTTTGCTTTCCTTTATTAGATAGTCTTTGAAAATCTGAATCTATGAGGAAAAGATTTTCACCATATACAAAATAGCTCCTACAATTTTAGCAACACATTCCTTTTGTTATTTTTATTCACAAAGCCAGCTCTGAGCTATTGGCTGTATCTAACCTGTGTTCTAAGAGGTGTGAACGATGCCATAGAGGGAAAAGTTCCCCTGCCTGCAAGGCACTCATAATCCAACTGGAAGATAAGAACCATAAGTGAGAGATGGAGAACTCCTGCCACCGTCCTGGTCTTGTGTTCTGCATAAGCCCCTAACAGGCAGCTGTATAAGTTAAGATACATAACCAACGAAACTCGGAAAGCAACTACAATATCATACAGTAGGTGAGCCAGGTTACAATAGTCTCTTTCCAAATGCATAATAGAGTGTCTGTCAGCACTGGCACGGAGCACGAGCCCTGACATTTCACCTCTAGCCAAGCCAGGAAGGTGGTCACACTCAGGGCAACACTAAGCACTGAACAGGTCCGTGAATAAAGAATCTCTTATTTTTCTTTCCTTTTTCTTTTTTAATTTTATTATTTTTTAATTTTTAATTTACAGTTTACATTCAATATTTTTCTGAATTAGTTTTAGATGTACAACAAAGTAATTAGAAAATCATGTAATGTTTTATTTTTTTCAATGTAAATCTAATAATGGTCCAGTTTCTGAATGTCCATAATATCTTTTTTCCTTCTGCCAGGCAGAGTCTTCAGCTGGGCTGCCATCAATAACCTGCAGCCATGAGTTCCGACTCCGAGATGGCTATTTTTGGGGAGGCTGCTCCTTACCTCCGAAAGTCTGAAAAGGAGCGAATCGAGGCCCAGAACAAGCCCTTTGATGCCAAATCATCAGTCTTTGTGGTGGATCCTAAGGAATCCTTTGTGAAGGCAACAGTGCAGAGCAGGGAATCGGGGAAGGTGACAGTCAAGACTGAAGGTGGAGCTGTGAGTAACACATCTGGACCCAATTAGATCGTGCTTCATTTTGGGTTAGGTGAACTGACATTACATTTTTTTCACCTGGCCTCTCTCATTTGACTTGACAGACTGTAACTGTGAAAGATGACCAAGTCTACCCCATGAACCCTCCAAAATATGACAAGATCGAGGACATGGCCATGATGACTCACCTGCATGAGCCTGCTGTGCTGTACAACCTCAAAGAGCGTTATGCAGCCTGGATGATCTACGTGAGTTCATTCTCATGGCCTTCTGCTCATACAGGTAGCTAGTATTTTTGAAAAATAGTAATTATTAATATCCCTATAAAATAATTATATATATTTTTTCCTTTTTGCTATAGACCTACTCAGGCCTGTTCTGTGTCACCGTCAACCCCTACAAGTGGCTGCCGGTGTATAATGCAGAGGTGGTGACTGCCTACCGAGGCAAAAAGCGCCAGGAGGCCCCGCCCCACATCTTCTCCATCTCTGACAATGCCTATCAGTTCATGCTGACTGGTGAGTAGTTCAACTGTCTTTCATATAATTATTTTACCACCTATATAATCACAAAATGTTAAAGCTAAAAAGACCTTTGGAAATAATCTAATCCAACCTCCTAGTTGTGCAGAAAAGGTGACTAAAACACAGAAAGGTAGATACTGTCAAAGTGGAGACTAAAACTCAGTTCTCCTGATTCTAACTTCTTGACTACCAGAGCATGCTCCTCCTCCATCCTTATTAAGTTTGTTTAGTCTCTCTGTTTGGAAAAACATAATTTATTTTATATACTTAAGTAACAAGAGTAAGATTAAGTAATAACTGAATTGTATTGTCGGAGTAGAAATAATAAATGTCTTCTATCATTTTGGTGCCTAAGTCTCTAGTTGATTATGAATTAGATATTTTAGAGGTACTTTTATCCCTTTAAGCCATCAGAGCTCATTTCGGATATCTCCTCTTTGAATTAAATGGTTTATAAAGGCTACAGGTATATATGCAGAAGTTGTTATTCCCCTCCTTAAAGATTATATTCTGATTACATCACCTTCTTTCACCTGCTTTCTTTGACCCAATGTAAGATTTTTGGGAAGACTGATTAGAGTTAAGGTTGCAGTCTGTGGCCATGAGACATAGTGGGGTGTGTGTGTGTGGGGGGGGGTTGGTGGCCAACTGATCAATTTAGAAAGTAAATCTCAACCTTTGCGTGATTAATACTATTTTAGCCTACTAAACTACAGTCCAAAACTTCAGCAAATTATTCATTTTTCAGTTATATGCATTAATGAGCACTCAGCATGACATTGAAATCTACACATCACAACTAGGGAATATGTCTGCCTTTGGAGAATACTGTTCTTTATTTTAAGCTAGAAGGACACACTTCCTGTGGGGGCTTAAGGAATTTAAGAGATGACAACATTTGATTTTTTTGTTCCTCAAGTTAAGAGGCTTAAGAATAACATCATATGTAACTTCACCATAATGTGTTAAAAACTCCATTGGATATGATATTTATACACAGTGCCAAAAGTGTTTCCCTATAGAAAATTTTGTTTGTATAACTGGTATATATGCTGTTTGGCCACTGTTATCTTTTGGGTTTCTTTTTTTTCCAGATCGGGAGAATCAGTCTATCTTAATCACGTATGTATTACTATTCTGAGTCTTATTAATATTTTATTCACACTGGGAAAATAAAAAATAAAAGAAGAAATTAGTTAATGTCCACATACTAAAGCAAAGGAATAATCAGCCAAAAACTAGATGTTGTTTTCACTGTATTGTAGGCTTTAGATTGTATCAGAATGTAAAGTGACAATGCTGCAAGTTACAACATTTGCTCATCTAGTCTTGAAAGTACCACAGGACTAACCTGAGAGTAGGAGATATAAAACCCATTCCTGAACATACCCAAACCTGGTACAGGGCAGAGAGCAACACATAGCCTCCTGGAGGTTAAGCAGTTTGGGAATGTACCAGTGGTTCATTTTTAAGAACTACTTGAGGAATGTCTAGTCCTTCAAAGACCTAACTTGAGCCATGTCTTGGGTCTAATGAAAATGAAGAACACTTGCTTTGTTTCATAGTTTTTAACTAATTGTTTAATTTCCTACCTAGTTGTTAAGTGGTTACATTTTGGACCTCTCAAGCCCAGGCCTGAGCACCTAGAAGAAATTCTGGCATATTTGAAGATCTAAAGAAATATGTGTTGTGGGGGGTAGGCAGAGACAAATGTATTTGAAAGAATAAATTAAAATAAAATTAAAAAAAAGAAATATGTGTTACATAAATAATTAATGAATTTCCCTATATCTTGTCAGTGATAAGCAATAGGAGTAATAAGCTATAGAAAAAGATCTAGGAGATTATGACAAAGACATGGAAAAATGGCTGCATAGGTAGTAAGTGCTGATTGTGATAGTTTCATTTGTCACATGACTTAATTTCTCACATGTTTGGTCCTGTTTGACAGCGGAGAATCTGGTGCAGGGAAGACTGTGAACACTAAGCGTGTCATCCAGTACTTTGCAACAATTGCAGTTACTGGGGAGAAAAAGAAGGAGGAAGCTACTGCTGGTAAAATGCAGGTGAGTCTGAGGGGCCAGAGTCAGAATCAAGGCTGCCGGGGCTCTCGGGAAGTCTGGAGCCTCAGATGTGAGCACTGCTCCCGTCTTTGCAGGGGACTCTGGAAGATCAAATCATCAGTGCCAACCCCCTACTGGAGGCCTTTGGCAATGCCAAGACCGTGAGGAATGACAACTCTTCTCGCTTTGTAAGTGTCTTAATCACAGAAGGGTTTTCTCAGCCCTTAAATGCCAGAGAAAGCATGTCTGAACGATTATTATTGCAATCTTGTCTCTCTTGTGTGCTCCAAGCTTTGTACATAACAACATCTTTTTCACTTGCAAGGGTAAATTCATCAGGATCCACTTTGGGACCACGGGGAAGCTGGCTTCTGCTGATATTGAAACATGTGAGTAACAGGACCGCCTAGATGGAATCCAAGGATGACAAATGATGGTTTGGATGAACATCTTGCAGCTCCCACTGAGCCTGGAGCCTGTGAAACACCAGTCTGCTGCCAAACGTGCCCACGGTTAATGCCAATCTTACCCAGAGTCCACAGTGTGCTTTATCCATGTCAGTCATGAGCTAATGAATCTGTGGGAACTGCCAGGAGCTGTTGGCTTGTCTGAATTATTCCAGCCTCAGAATTAGTTTCAAATCTTCCTAAGAAAAAAACTAACACTAGTGTTAAATGAGTTGCCTCTGGGTTGAGTGTGATTACTTCCTAGTCAGAGCCTTGACAAATTTTGCTTTTTGTATTCCCTCTATTATAAAATCAGAAGAGACTGGGGGAGGGAGAGGTTATCAAGAACCAATTACATTTCATATATCAAGGGTCTTCTGTATGAGAAATGAATATGCTTTGGGCCAGCATGCTTTAGTTTCTTTCTAGAGATGGGAAGAGCAACTGCCATGGTAGAGATGTAGTATGTGGTACCCCATGGGAACATTCAGCTGAAATCTCAGGGGGCCAATGAAATGTAGCTAATGACCCCAAGTGACAAAGCCACTCCAGAAACTTTACAATTTCCCCATAATCCAATGTCTACTTTGCATTGCAGACCTTCTGGAGAAGTCTAGAGTTACTTTCCAGCTGAAGGCAGAAAGAAGTTACCATATTTTTTATCAGATCATGTCTAACAAGAAGCCAGATCTAATTGGTAAGAAAGAACATACATTTGTAAGCTAGGGTTTAATCATTTCATTAATATCTTCCAATGTAAAATGTATCTCCTGAATTCTGTGTGCCCAGAAATGCTCCTGATCACCACCAACCCATATGACTATGCCTTCGTCAGCCAAGGGGAGATCACAGTCCCCAGCATTGATGACCAGGAAGAGCTGATGGCCACAGATGTAAGTCACACACACACACACATTTTAAAAATCCATTATGTATGGGAATGACAATAGTGACCTGCTGTAGGTGTGTGGTTAAGGAGATAGTATAAATTCTCCTAAATAAATTAGTGTCTTCTGCCCTAACTTTTCTATCCTCCTTTGTCCTGGCAGAGTGCCATTGACATCCTGGGCTTCACTTCTGATGAGAGAGTATCCATCTATAAGCTCACAGGGGCAGTAATGCATTATGGGAACATGAAATTCAAGCAAAAGCAGCGTGAGGAGCAAGCTGAGCCAGACGGCACTGAAGGTACCAAATGGAGCTCCATCTGTGTTTAATGGGAGAATCTAGGCAACAGAAACCCATGCCAAACCCGTGTCTCCTTTAGAGCAGAGCTTTTGATGAACGTGCACAAGTTCATCCCCACAGAGACCTTCTATAAAGTGATTCACCAATTACTCTCCCCTTGTGAAATGTGGGCGCACAGTAGGTCACGCTGGGTACCTGAATTGTGTCTCTACAGTTGCTGACAAGGCAGCCTATCTCCAGGGTCTGAACTCTGCTGACCTGCTCAAAGCCCTCTGCTACCCCAGGGTCAAGGTCGGTAACGAGTACGTCACCAAAGGCCAGACTGTACAACAGGTAAGCACATGACTCCAATGAATGACACACATCCTAAACCTCACGTCATATATTTAAGAATGCCAACTGTTATTTCTATGCCTTTGAAGGTATACAACTCAGTGGGTGCTCTGGCCAAAGCTGTCTATGAGAAGATGTTCTTGTGGATGGTCACCCGCATCAACCAGCAGCTGGACACTAAGCAGCCCAGACAATACTTCATTGGGGTGTTGGACATTGCTGGCTTTGAGATCTTTGATGTGAGTTAACAGAAACTTTGTAGCCAGGAAATTTACAAATCATGGTGCTACAATCAATATTGGAAAAGGTCTAGGAAAAATAGCTGTCCTCTAAACTAAATAGACATGTGAAAGAAGATCAGAAGCCCATAAAAGGGCAGGAACTTTGGAATAAGACAGATCTGGACTCAAACTTCACCTCTGTCAATTCCTAACTATGTAAACTTGGGTAATGGGAATGGTATTGGACCAATCACAAGGCAAATTCAACTAGGACCTATAATTACATCACCTAGCACTCCAAATAGCACACTTACTTCTGGACCATTCTGCCAGCTAGTAGAGTTCTGTATTTAAAGCCCTAAGCACGTACCCCAAGCATATAGTACTTAATAAAAGATAAAGAAGGTGATAAGAGTGACAAAGATAACAGTGGGGGAAGCAATGACAAATTCAAAGAAAGACTTCAAGATTCCTATCTGCCCTGAACTATCCAGGTGTAGAGGATGGACGTGGCATTGTAAAGTAACTCAAATTGGAACCATACATACAACTTAGAAAACAAGGGTACCAAAGCCCTCTACCTGACAGATGTGTCTGATGCACAAGTTGCATTTCTACACCTTTTCTTATGAGTTGACTGATAGACACTGGAGGAATCTTTCTGAGTTTTAGGGACAAGGACAATTCCAGAAACTCCCAAGCCCACATGGGAAGAAAGGAATAATCTGGCACTAAGCAGGAAGAAGAGCAATTCATGCTTTCTTCAAATAAAAAAAACTAGCAACAGTGCATACTTACGATGTCTTTTGAGCTTTTTAATAGCAGATTTATTGAGATATAATTCACATACCATAAAATTTACCTACTTAACTCAATGGTTTTGAATGTATTTACAGATATGTGCAGCCATCATGACAAGTGATTTTAAAACATTTCATCACCCCAACAAGAAACCCACTCCCCATTAAGTCATTCCTCACTTCCCTGTCCCCCAGCCCTTGATGACCACGAATCTTTTTTTTTAAATTTATTTTTTCAAATACATTTGTCTCTGCCTACCCCCCACCACTTTCCCTTGCCCCCTCCTGCAATACATGGTCTTTTATGACTGGCTTCTTTCACTTAGCATCATGTTAGCAAGGTTCATATGTGTGGTAAAATCCCTTTGGCTTCTGTGTATGGTGACACTGTTCCTAGACACATGCATTCACAATTTCTTTTAGATCTAGGCATCCTGAATAGTAACACAGAGCAGAACTCGAGTTCTAATACTGAGTAAAAACAGTGGCTCCGCTGTCAAAGCATTGGAGTCCCAGCCATGCCCCTTACTAGCAGGATCCTGCTCAGGTTACAAAACCTCTCCAATAGTGTTTCCTCATCCATGACACGGCAAATACTACCACCTTAAACAGGAAGCTGTGAGGACTAAATGCAGTGATTTATATAAGCACTTACCACAGTGTCTAGAATATAGTAAATGTTCAACAAATGTTAGTTGTTGAATTTTTATTCTTATTATTAATAACAACTATGAATACAGACCATAGTGGCTCACAGGGATCAATCTTAGCTAGTTATAAAACATAATCATAGACATAAATTACTAAGAAACCTCTAACTATAAAAAATAGATATTGTGAAAACCACGTAACTGTTTTACTGCATCTGAATGATGTAACTGGGTAGCATCATTCAGACTCTGTTTATTCCTGTTTAAGAGACATTTCCAACAAGGGCGGTGACACGTCCTAGCCCACAGCAGCAAGGCAGGCAGGAGGGAGAGTGGGTTTTGCTGCTGGCAGGATGAAGCCACACCACCCTAAGAGGGCAGTTAAACTAGCCAACTAAGAAAAGCCCCTATCAAATAGAAGATTTTATTATAAAATGAATGTCAATTTGTACTTTCTACTAATTTAGTTCAACAGCCTGGAGCAGTTGTGCATCAACTTCACCAATGAGAAACTGCAACAGTTTTTCAACCACCACATGTTCGTGCTGGAGCAGGAGGAGTACAAGAAGGAAGGCATCGAGTGGGAGTTCATTGACTTCGGGATGGACCTGGCTGCCTGCATCGAGCTCATCGAGAAGGTAAAGAAGTCATTGTACTCCCCAGAGACAGCTCCTCTTTAGTTGGGACTACCACCTCTTCGCTCTCTGTCCTGCTAAGACGTTGTTGCCCCTCACTCCACACTCACAGGCTGTGAGCCCTCAGAGGGTCAAATCCCCTTGTGCACAAAGCCCAAGTGTTTGGAAAACCCAGAAGCTGTTTAGACACCTAGAGAGACATGGGGGTGGTTAAGATCCCAGGGCTCAGTTATTCCCAAGAATGTGATGCGGGGGGAGCAGCAGGGACAGCGGGGACGGTGGCATTTCATATCTCTTTGGTTTGTCCAAAGACCCATGGAGGAGGGACACTAGAGCACTGGGGCACTTGGAATGTTATTATGAAAGCAGCAGGTAACATTAACTTTAAAAAAAGGAATTCCATAGTGTTTTGAGTCTGGTCATATTGGAAGGAAGTGGCCACTAAGAAATCCAGATATGATTGCTTGAAGTATTACTCATATTACTTTATGTCCATGTACATAACTACATTTTTGTAAACCTATTGCTAAAAGCGAGCTACATTTATATACACATTTCATTCCATGTACTTTTATTCAACAAATATTAGTTAAGCACCTACTATATGTCTAGCACTAGTCCATCATTGCACCAAACAGGCTGAGAGCCTTGCTCTCTCAGTACTTACAGTCCAGTACTCTCAGGAACAGAGCAACAGCACCAAAGAGGTCGCCTTTGGCTCCTGCAGACAATGGAGTCATTGGAATACACTAGCATTAAATACTGAGGTGTAGCCTGTTGTGCTCCTTCTAGCCTATGGGCATTTTCTCCATCCTGGAAGAGGAGTGCATGTTCCCCAAGGCCACAGACACCTCCTTCAAGAACAAGCTATATGAACAGCACCTGGGCAAGTCCAACAACTTCCAGAAGCCCAAGCCAGCCAAAGGCAAGGCTGAGGCCCACTTCTCACTGGTGCACTATGCGGGCACCGTGGACTACAACATTGCGGGCTGGCTTGACAAGAACAAGGACCCACTGAATGAGACTGTGGTCGGGCTGTACCAGAAGTCGTCACTCAAAACTTTAGCGTACCTCTTCTCTGGGGCAGCAGCTGCTGAAGCAGGTAATTATCAATAGAATTTATTTTTTAATGAATGTATAAAACATAAACTGAGAGAGCCTGCACTATGACTGCTTGTGTTTTCTCTATCCTCAGAGGCTGGTGGTGGAAAGAAAGGCGGCAAGAAGAAGGGTTCTTCCTTCCAGACTGTATCTGCTCTCTTCAGGGTACACATTTCATTTTCTCTAATTACATGCAGGAAATTAAGGTTTTCTTTATTGTGTGGGGAAGGGTTTATTGTGTGGGGAAGGTAACTTTGCAAGGATTCTAGAACTGGATGTGACTCAAGGAGATAGGTCAGCAGGTAGTGATAGAACTGAGTCTGAGGGAGGTTTGCGGTAGGTTGGAAGAGATACTTAGTGTAACAGGAGACACAGGCCTCAGGAGGGATGAGAGTGAATTGCAGAAATCAGTATAAGATGGTAAAATTCAATTTGTGGGCCAGGAAATTAGGTCATCTGACACTTAAGAGTTTCTATTGGGATAGATTGGCTTGAGATTTTTGGGAACCTCCAAATTATGTAAGTGCTTAGGTGTATCTTGGTATAGAACTGAAATGAGTAGGTTTCAAAGGATGAATATAGAATAATGGTAGGGATGGGAAGCTGATCTAAAAAAGAACCAGATGGGATAAGAAATAGTCCTTTAAGGAAAATTTACTTTTGACAATCCAATCTGTAAAAAACTAAAGCTCTAGTTATTCTGAAAAGCCAGGCTTTCCTTGGAAAACATCTCATACTTGGTAACATAGCTATCAGTTTTCTGTCAATTCCAAGAATAAGGCATTTTAAGGCCATTTTCTATGGAACCAGAAGGAGGACACAGCTGTCTAACTATGATAAGGAATGAGATTGTGATAGGGGAGCAGATACAACTGAAAGTCAGGTAAAGAAAGAAATGGATCCCTGGCTGGTGTGGCTCAATTGGTTGGAGCGTCATCACATACATCAAAGGGTTGGGAGATTGATTCCCAGTCAGGACACATACCTAGGTTGCGGGTTTGATCCCTGGTCGAGGTGCATATGGGACCAATTGATGTTTCTCTCCCATATTGTTGTTTCTCTTTCTCTCTCAGAAATCAATAAACATATTTTTAAGAAACTTTTTAAAAAGACAGAAGTGGAAATTTGGATAAAGACATTGAATTATTTGTAAAACCATACCACATATCCAGGCAAAAGAGTGTGGGTAGAGTATTTCCATACGAGTATATTATTAAGTTTACAAGACATACTATCCTATTCAACAGCGGTGAACAACGCTTCAACACCTAGTAGAAATACACACACACACACACACACACACACACACACACAAATAGGAAATAGAAGGTCATTTTAGGAATGTGGAAATTCCAGAGCTAAATCTTTGCAAATTCAAATCTGGATGGGTACTGGAAGTATTGGGGGGAACACTTTGTAAAGTATATGACTATCTAACCAGTAAGCTGTACACCTGAAAATAACATACAATAATATTGAATGTAAACAGTAATTGACAAAATTTAAAAATTAATAATTAAAAAAATTGAACAAATGTCATGAATAACAATGATTATGTCTGCATATGTAAATGTATGAAAATAATATATATTTTAAACTAAGATTCATATGATTCCACAGGAAAACCTTAATAAGCTGATGACCAATCTGAGGAGCACTCACCCTCACTTTGTACGGTGCATCATCCCCAATGAAACCAAAACACCTGGTAAGACAGTTCTGCTATCCAGACAAGTTCCAGTATATTTGCTTTACACCAGGAAATGAGGCATGTGTTTTCTTCCTTTTAGGGGCCATGGAGCATGAACTTGTCCTGCACCAGCTGAGGTGTAACGGTGTGCTGGAAGGCATCCGCATCTGTAGGAAAGGATTCCCAAGCAGAATCCTTTATGCAGACTTCAAACAGAGGTCAGACTGTTTTTCACTACAAATTATTTTAACAGATTCTTCTTATTTACTTTAATTTTTCAATAGAAAAACATTTATACCTTATATTAAAATTGAAGAGAAACAAGTTTAACTGACCCTGTACTGACATATCAAAAGTTTGACACTCTTTGAATATACAGAGAATAAAGAGGTAGATATGATTTTTTTGTGTCTGTTAGACTACCTGACAACTATGTCATTTCTATAGTAAGGCAGGGAAACTTCTTGTTCATGACACTAGCTTTATTATTTACTTGTTAAACAGATACAAGGTATTAAATGCAAGTGCTATCCCTGAAGGACAATTCATTGATAGCAAGAAGGCTTCTGAGAAGCTCCTTGGGTCCATTGACGTTGACCACACCCAGTATAAATTTGGTCACACCAAGGTAATGGTCTCTAAAGTCTACCTAATGTTATCCCTGTGCCTTTGAAGTGGATGCAAAGTTTCTGATCTACAACTGCCTGCACACAGGTCTTTTTCAAGGCTGGTCTTCTGGGGCTCCTAGAGGAGATGCGAGATGACAAGCTGGCCCAGCTGATTACCCGAACCCAGGCCAGGTGTAGAGGGTTTTTGGCAAGAGTGGAGTACCAGAAGATGGTGGAGAGAAGGTATTAATAGGGACACTTTACTAAACCTCATTAGCCAGGCTTTTAAATTCTGATTCCTGTTATAATTGGGCTTTGAAAATTTCTATTCCTATCACAGAGAGTCCATCTTCTGCATCCAGTACAATGTCCGTGCTTTCATGAATGTGAAGCACTGGCCCTGGATGAAGCTGTATTTCAAGATCAAGCCCCTCCTCAAGAGTGCAGAGACAGAGAAGGAGATGGCCAACATGAAAGAAGAATTTGAAAAGACCAAAGAAAACCTTGCAAAAGCTGAGGCCAAAAGGAAAGAGCTAGAAGAAAAAATGGTTGTTCTGATGCAAGAGAAAAATGACCTACAACTCCAGGTTCAAGCTGTGAGTGTCAGAAACCCATTTCTTGTCATCTGATGTTAAAATTTTATTTAAGCAATTCTAGGGGAGAGTCAAGATTCCACATAACTAAGGAACTAATTATCAGTCTTTCCTAATTCACAACTCCTGAGAATGTTCTATAAAATTTCATATACAATTATTGCTAAAAAGAACTGTGATAGGATTCCTTGTTGTTAAGAAGGGAAAAACAAGTGTTTTTCCTTTCCAACTATTGTTTCTCCTCGAAGAATATGGGCAGGAGATAAGGTGATCTTTGCTGCCTAAAATTTCCCCTATTAAAAATGCAAAAAGGAGTAGTGAAAAAAGGACAATATTGACAGTGAAGAGGAAGGAGACTTTGTGGTGAAAATGCATCAACTTGAACCAATATTCTGAATGTTTAATCTATGGCCCCCTGGAAACTTCTCTCTGAACTCTATCTTTAGAAACTCTCTAGTACTAGAAAGAATAGGATCATTGAAAGGATAATGACAATACTATCTATAAGTAGTATCATTTTTTCATGCAAAGCAGGACAGATAGTGTTGATGTTCTTATTCTGATGTCCCAATAAGTATTCAAAGACTTGGGAAGAAATATTTGATCAAACATCAGAGCCTCACCCATTTTTGTGACCAAATGACATGAGAATTTCAGTTGCTACCACTGAAATCAACAACTGAAACATTAAAGATTATCCTCTAACCTTCTGAAATCAGAAAGGACTCTATATTGGACCTATAGGTTTTGAACACATAACTAAAAAATTTAAAGGAAGATGAATTGTAAATACCCAGGTTGGCACCGTGACTTTTCTCATAGTTTACATACCTCATGGTTTCCTAAATTGAGGAGAGGTTCATCACACCTTCAAAAATCAAAGGATAATTATAGGGGCTATCCATGATGTATCCAAGTATACTGTTTTCCTTTGAGTATAGAATGACCTCCTTTCAACATTATTCTGTGAACTATCCATTAAATATTTGCTGAAGTTCCAAACACAAGCTATACAACTCTGAGCAAGAGACATGGTCTCTGCTCTCATAAAGATTAGAGTCCAACTCCTGTCTCTTCCCATGAGAAATGTGCTTACTTACTACTTCTCTAAGAATCAGCTCTACCATGCTCTGTTCCCCTTAGTTCTTCCAGGTTCTCCCTTTAGTTCTCAGCTACTCTGTCACTGCAGGACATGTCTCCCTTTTAAGTCACTTTTCCTGATATTACCCCACCCTCTTAGCAACCTGATAGATACCAAATAATTTTGTTTGTTTTTCATATACTAAATTTTTCTGGGAATAAAATGTAAAAAAAAAAAATGATTTGAAATTATATACCAACACATTACATGTAGAGGAAAAAAAATTTTCCTTAACCCTGGCTGGTCTGAAAATTAAACTGACAAAGACAGATTAACAGGAGAAAATCATATGAATTTTGTTAATTTTTGCATATACTTTGGAGCCTTCACAAGAAGATCCGAAAAAGTGACTGAAGCAGGAAGATTTGATACATTTCAGAAAAAGAAACAATAAATTTGTAAAAAATTGAAAAGATACAGGGGTTTATGTTAAAGGTAGTCAATGGTGAAGAACTAGAAAGATAAGGGTCAGTGTAATAATGTTTGTTTATATAGCCATTACATCCTCAATTCTAGTATCCATCTCTAGTGATAAGAATATCTCCCTTCCTCCTAGTACAGAGAGGATGCCATTCATATGGGAGTTTTATGACCTATTTTAGGGGAAAAAAAAGGTGAGGGGATGAGATCAGAGTGACCTTCCTTGTCCTGCCATTTTCTCAAACTCCTTCAGCTTAAGATTTTCAATATGCCAAAGTACCATATTTTGAGACAGTGTACCCTGAACCCCATCATTTAAAATAAAATTGTGTCATAATTTACCAGGAACCATGACTTAAACTTTTTAAATTTTATCTTCAGTGTTGTTAGTGTCTGATAAATATTTCCTAAATGATGGAAAGCTAATAAAAAACCTAAGGTTTTAAAACACAATTTAAGTTTTTGGTTTCAACATACTGATAACATCTGAAAATATGTAGATAACTAAAATATAAATGTGTCTATTGTTCTTCGTCAGGAAGCAGATAGCTTGGCTGATGCAGAAGAAAGATGTGATCAGCTAATCAAAGCAAAAATCCAGCTTGAGGCCAAAATCAAAGAGGTGACCGAGAGAGCTGAGGATGAGGAAGAGATCAATGCTGAGCTGACGGCCAAGAAGAGGAAACTGGAGGACGAATGTTCAGAACTGAAGAAAGACATTGATGACCTTGAGCTGACACTGGCCAAGGTTGAAAAGGAGAAACATGCCACAGAGAACAAGGTATGAAACATATTCTGTTATACTTTATAGAGGTTCTACCATCCAATAAGCTGCTTTACAGTAGAGACATTCTCTTCCTTGACTTTCCAGGTGAAAAACCTCACAGAGGAGATGGCAGGCCTGGATGAAACCATAGCCAAGCTGACCAAGGAGAAGAAGGCCCTCCAGGAGGCCCATCAGCAGACGCTGGATGACCTGCAGGCAGAAGAGGACAAAGTCAACACCCTGACCAAAGCCAAAATCAAGCTAGAGCAGCAAGTGGATGATGTAAGCCTAACATTATGTAAAAAAATATTTAAAAAAAATTTTTTAACAAACTAAGTAAGCATGAGTTTGCATTCGTATGATGTAATAAGTATTTTCAAGGGCTTCCAATGAATAAATGGTATAAGACATTATCCCTGCTACAAGAACTAAGATGAACATATAAGTCAAAAAAGTCAATGAAGAAAGTTAGTGGTAACAGGTAATAAGGGTAAAAAGAATTGGGGGGAAGAATGGAAGGAAAAGCTGTGTAAAAATAATGAGCCTTTTGCTGGGCTTGAAAGGAGAGAGGCTATGGGAAGATTTGAAAGAGAGAGGGTTCTCTAAGTGGGAAGTGTAACAAGAGCAAAGAAACAATGATGATCCATATGGTTTCCTCTCACAGGGACTAAGAGGATTTTGAATAAAAAAATGTGGAAAATAAATTTGGCTTAAAACGTGTTCTGATATTGAATAGAGAACCCACTGTAAATGTCTGAGTAAGAGAGGACTTGACAAAGGCCATGGTTTGGGAATATTGCTGTGGTGTTCATCCCATGTGGTAAAACATTTATCACAATGAATTCCAGTAGGGAGATAGAGAAGACACGATGTCTCCTTAGTAGTTTACTGTAAAAATTTGGTAATAAGGTACATTTCACCTTTTAAATGATGTATCATTGGACTAGATAAATAGTAATTAAAATGAAATAGATGAAACAAATTTGTTGAACTCAAAGAAAAGTCAAAATAATTTGTTAATTACATATGAGTTAAATGTTTACAAGTTCAACCTGGGACAAAGAGTGGTAACATGCCAGGAACTGTACTCATGGATCATTAACTTTTAGCTTGAAGGGTCTCTGGAGCAAGAAAAGAAAATCCGGATGGATCTAGAAAGAGCAAAGAGGAAACTGGAGGGTGACCTAAAATTGGCTCAAGAATCCACAATGGATGTAGAAAATGACAAACAGCAACTTGATGAAAAGCTAAAAAAGTAAGCAACAAGGACAAAAATGTCATAGGGAAATTACTATTAATATTTCCGTGACTTACATAAAGTGCTTCTCTAACAGGAAAGAGTTTGAAATGAGCAACCTGCAAAGCAAGATTGAAGATGAACAGGCCCTTGGGATGCAACTGCAGAAGAAGATCAAGGAGTTACAGGTAAGTCATAAATTCCACCTTTTCTAGACATTGCAGGAATCAAAACAGACATGAATTCACATTGGTGTTGGTTATGTCACTCCCAGGCCCGCATCGAGGAGCTGGAGGAGGAAATCGAGGCAGAGCGGGCCTCTCGGGCCAAAGCAGAGAAGCAGCGCTCTGACCTCTCGCGGGAACTGGAGGAGATCAGCGAGCGGCTGGAAGAAGCTGGGGGCGCCACTTCGGCCCAGATTGAGATGAACAAGAAGAGGGAGGCCGAGTTCCAGAAAATGCGCAGGGACCTGGAGGAGGCCACCCTGCAGCACGAAGCCACGGCGGCCACCCTGAGGAAGAAGCACGCAGACAGTGTAGCTGAACTTGGGGAGCAGATAGACAACCTGCAGCGCGTCAAGCAGAAGCTGGAGAAGGAGAAGAGTGAGATGAAGATGGAGATCGATGACCTGAGCAGTAACATGGAGACTGTCACCAAAGCCAAGGTACAGTCATGGTTTCTGTAACACAGGTGTGACTGAGCCATTCAAGAATCATTAGTGACTGAACGGAGACTATGGAAGGACAAAACAGGAGACTGGTAGGAGAGAGGGGCAAATCAGGTGCACTGGGATAAAGTGCTCACTCTTTCTGGCTGAAAAGCCATATCCCAAGAATATGAATAGTGAAAACTTAAGCTCTTTCAAATATAAAAACACAATTCAACTGTACACTTTGAGATTTTTAAAACACTTTGCCTTGATTAAGCTTTTTGTTTTTCTTTTAAGCATGAATAAATAATGTGCTTCTCAAAAAAAAAATCTCATGAGATGAATCAAATTATTCTCATATTAGGATAAGCCAATTGAGTAAAGACAAATTCACAAATAGACTATGTATCTTGTTAGTCTTCTCATCACAGTCTAAGGCCTGTTATTTTTGTTTGTGAAAATAGTTGATTCTCAAAATAAATGAGAATTGAAGTTCCTATGTAATACTTGGGATTAATAAAAATTTCTATGGTCCAAATACTTGCTTGAGGTATCTTCTACCACCTTTTGAATGTAGGGGAACCTTGAAAAGATGTGCCGCACTCTAGAAGATCAACTGAGTGAACTGAAATCAAAGGAAGATGAGCATCAGCGGCTGATCAATGACCTGACGGCTCAGAGGGCTCGCCTGCAGACAGAAGCAGGTGGGCCACTTACCAGTGTTGGTTTGAATAACAAATGTACCTTGGATGCTCAGTTTGTTGAAAAATTCTGCATTGACTTATTTGAGATCATATATTATCTTCCTGGAGGTGCCCACTCGTAAGAACACATTACTGACCATGAACGTGAACAGCTTTCTTTCTTTTTTTTCTTCTATTTTTGTTTGTTTTTTTATAATAAAGAGATCTGGGGGGTTTTTAACATTTTTTTTTATTGTTCAAATACATTTGTCTCCATTTACCTGCTGCCACTTTCCCCTGTCCCACCCACCTCCACCTTCCTCCCTCAATCCTTCCCCACTTTGGCTTTGTCCATGTGTCCTTTATACATGTTCCTTGATTTGACCCTTCCCCTTCCCTTCCCCTTTACCCACCTCCCTCCTTCCCTCTTGTTTCAGTTGGTTTCTTTTTTCTTTCAATGTTGCTGGTTATATTTGCCTTGCTTGTTTGTTTTGTTGATTAGGTTCTACTTATAGGTGAGATCATATGGTATTTGCCTTTCACCCCCTGGCTTATTTCACTTAGCATAATGCTCTCTAGTTCCATCCATGAGGTCGCAAAGGGGAGTAGCTCTTTCTTTCTTTCTGCTGTGTAGTATTCTATTGTATAAATATACCATAGTTTTTTGATCCAATCATTTACTGATTGGCACTTAGGTTGCTTGGAGCACTTGGCTATTGTAAATTGTGCTATTTTTAACATTTTAAAGCAGATTTGGCTCTAATCAAAAAGTTATTAAATAAAAAAGTATATCCTCACAATATTATTTTCACTTTTCAAAATGCTTCCAAAAGTTATTTATTACTTTATTGTTCTTAATAGCCTCTATAATGTTATCCCCATTTTAAAAATGACAAATTATGGTAGTGATAAAATGACTTGTTCAAGAATGCTTACTCTAGTCATTTTCCTGAGGTTTTTCCAATTGCTGGTTGCTACCACAGTGAAGTAGGGAAATACTCAAGATCACAACCCAGTCCAGGAGCACTCAAGTGAGATTCATAGCATTTTGAGTATCCAAACTGGGGAATCTCTGCATCCATTCTTCCCCCTATCTACTTGGCCACCTTTCGACCAAAGTTATACATCCGCTAGAGAGAAGTAGCACAATGGAAATTATTTATAGGTCATCTGAACTATTAAATCAATAGGCAAATCAAAGTGTTGGAACCACTTTACTTTTTCATGATCGTTCAAATATTGTTCTTTCTAGAACAAAGCACAAAGTAAGGCTTTTGTTACTGTTATACAAATGTAAGTACACTTTATGAAAAAGAAAAACTATACTCTAAAAGAATCAAAGGCTCCTTGTAGTTTTTCTTCCTCAATACATGTTTGTGCCTAGTAATTTAGTGGTATAAAAAAAAAAAAAAAAGCAAGTTGTGATTCTTACGAAATGGTAGAGACAAGGTTTCCAGGTAAGCAGTTCAAAAATGGTGTTGAAAGTTTTTCTCTCTATTTACTATAATATAATGTATTTTCTGAATTATGATGCTTAAAGAATTGGAGATCAATTTAAATGCCATTTAGTTTATGAACTGATTAGTTATCCCAAAAATCAACTCCTCGGGGAATGGAAGAATACTTGATCATTTCTTAATATAAAAATGATTCCACAATTTTATTTTGAATATCACTTCTACTTACATAGAGAATTGCTCATAGTCTCTTATTTTCTACAGAATAATTTTTTGTTTCAATCAACTTTCAATGGAAGGTAAATTAGTACAATACTATTGCCTAGACAATGTTCATTGGTTTGACTTATATTTATTTACATGTTTCTTGAAAATTTCTATGGTAATCAAATAATCTTAAATACCTTCCAAAATCTTTGTGTTGTTCATAAGCATATGATCTGCCCCAGTAGTTTCCATACTTCTCAGATTTACATAGATTTTCTTGTTAGGCTTGAAGTGGATGTTGGTGGTTTGCTGTAATCCATGATATCCATCATGTTTTGACTCAGCTCCCTTTCCCTGCTCCATTTTTAATTTAGAACTTTGATTTCCAAAGTAAAGTTGGATTTTCTGGATTTTGGTCCTTATAGGTGAATATTCACGCCAACTAGATGAAAAGGACTCTTTAGTTTCCCAACTCTCAAGGGGCAAACAAGCATTCACACAACAGATTGAAGAACTGAAAAGGCAGCTTGAGGAGGAGATAAAGGTAAGCCCTACTTGTTGGTGTTATTCTTGTCATTGTCCTTGTTTCTGCCTATTTCTATAGATTTTCTTCTGGTAACCTACAGGAACTTAGTTACTCAATATCACTTTAAATGTATGAAACTAAATCACCATTCCCTACATTCTCAGGCCAAGAGTGCTCTGGCACATGCCCTACAGTCCTCCCGCCACGACTGTGACCTGCTGCGGGAACAGTATGAGGAGGAGCAGGAAGCCAAGGCCGAGCTGCAGAGGGCAATGTCCAAGGCCAACAGCGAGGTTGCGCAGTGGAGGACCAAGTATGAGACGGACGCCATCCAGCGCACAGAGGAGCTGGAGGAGGCCAAGTATGTTCTAAACTTAATTAAAATGAAGTATCTCTGTTAACAAAGTGCTTCTGCTACCACTATTACATGGGCAAGTGTCCACTGCTCCCAAAACAAATAAAAAAATAGGAAAAGAAACATGCATGGACATAAAACTAAGCAAGAAAAATACTCTAGGTTGTCTAAAGAAAGAAATTAAGCTAGAGGTAGAAAGAAAAAGGATATAAGGCAAGAGAAAGCTGAATGATTATTTTTAAAATGGGGAATTTTGCCATCATTCTATCTATACAAGTGTAGATAGAATAAGAATTAATTATACTTCCCATGCCTCTCTTCTCTCTCAGCAACTAACAAAAATATCGGTCCAAGGTGATAAGTATGTGAGAAAAAAATAATTACACTTTAAAGTACAGCTCCTTCTTTTGAGATGTGAAAATATGCCTATATTGAAAAAAGCAGGAGGAGGGTGAATATATTATTAAAGACAATACAATTAAAAATAGACATAAAATTCTGTAATAAAAATAAAATTGTTTATAAAGGACTAAATATAGAATGCAATCAAAAGTTCAAGACTTAACTGTTAAGAGAGAGAATCTGGACAGAAAGGGACCTATTTATTCAACAGAAAGTTTAAGGAGAGATTTATTTATTTAGTCTATAGCTAATGTGCATCCCTACCATTGGAATGACAGTGTTTTAGTCAATGCCTTAGAATAGATTCTTAGTAAAGCTCTCAAAGCAAAGTTTATATTGATTTGGGAAAGCCTCTTATTAAAGGATTTATGAAAAGCTAGGAAATAAGGGATATAATTAGGCAATTAGACAAAATCAAGTATACTTTATTTGAATTCAGTTAAGATAACATCTGAGTGCTTAATATGTATGACAGCCTACAAGAATACACAAAGATTTGCAAAATACTCTACTCTCTGGAGATGAAAATTCAGTGGAGAAAACAGTAAATAACAGTAATTCAAGGTAGATATTAATATTCTCTAAAGGAGAACTGAACCAGCTACCCTGAAGGCAAAATGTTGGCTTAGGCTGATCATGACTGCCTTAAAGCCAGACTATGAAATACAGTGATATTGAAATTTTCAGTATTTGGTTGGTAGGAGAGTGAGAATGAGTTAATACAGAACTAGACCTAGAAACCAAGTTTGAAAAGCAAAGTATTAAGGAGTCTGACTGTGGAAGTCACTCCCTTGTACCCACTCTGAAATGGTCTGATGACCATTTACTTCTATTGTCCCTAATTCACTTCTCAGGAAGAAGCTGGCCCAGCGGCTGCAGGACGCTGAGGAGCATGTAGAAGCTGTGAATGCCAAGTGTGCCTCCCTTGAGAAGACAAAGCAGAGGCTCCAGAATGAAGTGGAGGACCTCATGCTCGATGTGGAGAGATCTAACGCTGCCTGTGCAGCCCTGGACAAAAAGCAGAGGAACTTTGATAAGGTAATTTCTGAAGAAGTTTCTGGCTTAGCATCCAACATATGATTAAAGATAGCCTGCTACTCAGTGTGCCTTATTCCAACTATCTGAGGGCTGTTCTCAGTAGCTCTTGTCTCATGGATGGGGTGGGGAGTTCCTGTGGATTTTACTGTTCTCATTCATAATTTTTCAGTCCTAGATACTTCAACTCTGTTTGAGAGTTGCTACAATAAATGGTTTCATTACATCAAACTTTCTCCACTAAATTTCTTGACTATTCCTTGCCCCTCAGGTCCTGGCAGAATGGAAACAGAAGTATGAAGAAACTCATGCTGAACTTGAAGCTTCCCAAAAGGAGTCTCGCTCCCTCAGCACAGAGCTGTTCAAGATTAAGAATGCTTATGAGGAATCCTTGGACCAACTTGAAACTTTGAAGCGGGAAAATAAGAATTTGCAACGTGAGTACATTTAACCTTTTCTTTAACAAAAGAGTTAAAAGAATGTTTTTCCTCACTGAATAAATTTGTACATTTTTGTTTACCAACAGAGGAGATTTCTGATCTCACTGAGCAGATTGCAGAAGGAGGGAAACGTATTCATGAACTGGAAAAAGTAAAGAAGCAAATTGAGCAAGAAAAGTCTGAACTTCAGGCTGCTTTAGAGGAGGCAGAGGTAGACATTATTGTATATTCTAAAACAATTTTGAGAAAAATTAGGGTCTATTGCATGCAAGAATTGGTGAATCAAGAGAAAAGACAAATAATTTTTACTCTGCATACAAGTATGGGGACAGAGAATTGACCATATTTCCAACTAATGGAATTGTATGTCAGACAGACTGCTAGACACTGAGAAAACAAAGATGAAGTTGAGGAACTTGCCCTCAAGGGTACTATCTAGCTGGGGAGATAGAAGTATATAAAACCAACAATAACTCATTGTAGAAATGTCTATAAAAATGGAATAAAGATGTATTATGGCAGCACAAAACTAGGAACTAATTCTGATTCCTGGAATACTACACGCTTTTATTCCCTACTAATGTTACCTCTTGCTGTCATTAAGGCATCACTTGAACATGAAGAGGGAAAGATCCTGCGCATCCAGCTGGAACTGAACCAAGTCAAGTCTGAAGTTGACAGGAAAATTGCTGAAAAGGATGAGGAAATTGACCAGCTGAAGAGAAACCACATTAGAGTTGTGGAGTCAATGCAGAGCACGCTAGATGCTGAGATCAGGAGCAGGAATGATGCCATCAGGATCAAGAAGAAGATGGAAGGAGATCTGAATGAAATGGAAATCCAGCTGAACCACGCCAACCGCATGGCGGCCGAGGCCCTGAGGAACTACAGGAACACCCAAGGCATTCTCAAGGTGGGGGATTCAGGAGATGGTCCCAGGGCACTGGGGTGACCGAAGCCCTGAGAACAAGGTGTCTCAATGATCGTTCATGCCACAGGACACGCAGATCCACCTGGATGACGCACTCCGGGGCCAGGAGGACCTGAAGGAGCAGCTGGCCATGGTTGAGCGCAGAGCCAACCTGCTGCAGGCCGAGATCGAGGAGCTGCGGGCCACTCTGGAGCAGACAGAGAGGAGCAGGAAAGTCGCAGAGCAGGAACTGCTGGATGCCAGTGAGCGTGTCCAGCTCCTGCACACCCAGGTGAGTAGATAGAATAGGAGAATAGTAAAAAATAGAGGAAGTAAAATAAAATTCTTGCTTGTATAGTACTATCTAAAAATTTACTCATAATGTTTCATAGAGGATAAAGTTTAAAATACTTAATATTTTGCATTAATAGTACTTTTGCTTATCTGAAATTTGACATCCAGAGTTGATTTCCTTTTAAAAATACATTGCCAACTGAAATACTAATTAGTTAATTTATTAGTTTCTGGTTTCATTAGAAGAGCGGGCATCCTAATTTTGCTCTCATGTACTTAATATTTCTAAATGTGATATTTTAACCAGAACACCAGCCTGATCAACACCAAGAAGAAGCTGGAGACAGACATTTCCCAAATCCAGGGAGAGATGGAGGACATTGTCCAGGAAGCCCGCAACGCAGAAGAGAAGGCCAAGAAGGCCATCACTGATGTGAGATGAGCGTTTGTTTTACTGATACACAAGTGCTACCTGCCATTACCAGGTTTCCTTATTTTCTTGATTTATTTGCTAATTAGGCAGCCATGATGGCTGAGGAGCTGAAGAAGGAGCAGGACACCAGTGCCCACCTGGAGCGGATGAAGAAGAACCTGGAGCAGACGGTGAAGGACCTGCAGCACCGTCTGGATGAGGCTGAGCAGCTGGCCCTGAAGGGCGGGAAGAAGCAGATCCAGAAACTAGAGGCCAGGGTGGGTCTTCTAATCAGCATATTTTCCATCTCATTCGAATGCCACACATGATTTTTGAATGCCTAGCACTACTAAATACTGCATGGCATGAAGAGATGAATGAGAGATACTCGTTGCTGCTGAGGACTTATAAGAGAGGGGGGGATTAGGGATTAGGCTAGGACATCAAAAACTACATATAAAGCAGAGTAAAATAAATATAGTACATGCCATATGAAGAGTAGAAATCCAGTGAATAGATTATAATAAATGTTTTTCAAATGCCCATCTTATTGCAGGTACGTGAACTCGAAGCAGAAGTTGAAAGTGAACAGAAGCGCAATGTTGAAACAGTCAAGGGTCTACGCAAACATGAAAGAAGAGTAAAGGAACTCACTTACCAGGTAAGGAAAATGAGCTAAGTTTCTGTCCAAGTCTGCAAAGGATCACAAATCAAATGTACAACAAAATATGATGTTATTTTTACTTTCAAGAAAGTCACTCTTTAAAATACTATTTCAGACTGAGGAGGACCGCAAAAATGTACTAAGGCTCCAGGACCTGGTAGATAAACTGCAAGCAAAAGTGAAAGCTTACAAGAGACAAGCTGAGGAAGCGGTGAGTATAGGCTCTCTTGGGGGGACTGGGCAGCCTTTAGTTCTCACATATGTCCAAGTCAGTTTGGTTAAAGGGATGAAAGAAAAAGGGTAAAATGAGGAAAGATTAAAGAGAAATGGTTCAATGAAGGTCTGAAGAATGAAAAGAAACCAACCACTTGATGAGCCAGGGAAAAATGTTCTAGAGATGGGGAAAAGCATATGCAAAGCTTTTGTGTGGAAAGGAGTCTGGTTCAAGAAACAGAACAAGGGAGACTGCAGTAGGGATAGAGCTGAAGAGCTGGGTGGGAGGAGCAACACAGAGTCTTCTAGGTCACAATAAGAGGTCTGGCTTTTATTCTACATGCAATGCAACACTGGAAAGCCACAGAATGGTACTCCATTGGGTCAGTCCTGCCCTGATTTATATTTTTTTTTAAAAAAAGTATTCTGGCTACTATGTGGAGAATGATTTTTGGGTAACATAGGCTGGTACAGCAAAATAGTTTAGGAGGCTTTTCAGGTGGTCCCATGGCTTGGATTAAAATAGTAGTGGAGCATACAGAGAGAAGTAGAGATATTTTGAAGATAGAAACTACAAGGCATGCTAAAGGATTGCACTTGGGAGGTAAGAGACAAAAAATCAAAGGTAATTTACCAAGTTATGGTTTGAGTTAGCAGGTGAATGGCATATTACTGAAAAGAACAACTAAGGGAAGAAAAGACCAGTGGAACAAGAAAACAGGAATTCCAGATCCATTGACATAAGAAAATAGGAATTCTGAACTTTATTCACTCCTAAATACATGTCCATTCATTCTCAGGAGGAACAATCCAACGTCAACCTCTCCAAGTTCCGCAAGCTCCAGCACGAGCTGGAAGAGGCCGAGGAGCGGGCTGACATCGCCGAGTCCCAGGTCAACAAGCTGCGGGTGAAGAGCCGCGAGGTTCACACAAAAATCATAAGTGAAGAGTAATTCATCCAAATGCTGAAAGGTGACCAAAGAAATGCACACAATGTGAAAATCTTTGTCACTCTGTTTTGTACTTACAGTTTTTGCAGATAAAAAATTTATTTGCAAAGAATTTGTGTCTCTTTTTCTCCCACTGGGTCAATTTACCTTTTTATGCGTCAAATGAAGAAAAAAATATTTTGCTTCAATCTTACAGAGAAGGATTTGGTCAGCAAAAATAAGAGGTGAGAGGAGGAGCCAGGTCAATCCCAGGGGAGCAGGGGCGCCTAGAGGCGGGCCTTAGCCATACAGGACACAGAGGATTTGTTAAACTCCTCTTCACAAAACCCTAGCTAGTTACCAGAATAGCAGATTTTTCTTAACGAAGTTAACAGTCTTAATCCCCAGGCCGAATAAAAATATAGTGAAACATAAAATAAAAGAAAAAGTAAACAACTTTGTTTAGGCTCTTAAAAATATTTAAAATGCAAACTCTCCCCTATAATGACATGAACTATTAAGTTGAGATTAGGATCCCTTGAGGAGGAAATACGTTCTAGATTTTTCTGGTCCTTTTAAATATGAGGCTGTTAGTTTTTTGTTACCTACAGATGTTTAGTTGTTTGTTTTACTGAGCCTCCTCCCTTGTTTTTACATTAGAATGGTAAACAGGAGTTAAGAATAAACATATTTTCAATATTTGTTCTTTTCTCTTTTTGGAAGCTTCTGCCTCTTTTACAAGGTTTCCCCACAGTACTTCTGATAATAATAGAAGACCAATTAATATTTTTAAAAAGTCCATTTCCTACTCTCATTATTTTGTCTTTAGGTTGCTACATTGTGCCTTTCTAAATAGTGCTGTGGCAATTAGCATCATAATTATAATGTATAGTTTACCTTATATGCATAATTATAAGGTATAATCTGTAGTATTACTACTACAGATTTACATGTGCTGAGGGTAGCATGAGTCATCTATTTATTTAATTTTTTATAGACAGGAAGCAAGCAAGTATCTTGTCTATTAGGAATATAATAAAGATTTTAAAAGATGAGTATACAACCGATTTAAGAGAAACAAGTAGGTTAAGTTATCCAGCTACACACTTCTGGACTTTGGCTCCTGGGAAAGTTTCCCTCCAGGTTGTTAAGCACCTTCACTTGTTTTGTATTGATTATTGGATTTATTACTCTAATATGACATCTTCAGCTCACTATAAAGTAATTTATAAAACAGTTAACAGTTCTCAATATATTATCTAATATCCTGCTAAAGGTTACAACTTATTCGTCCAATTCCACATTGCCATTTCACTTGGTTATTCACTTAATAAGAAAATGAATAGATAAACAGATACATGTTAAGCAGACATAGGAAAGGAAGATAGTCAATCTTAGCTGTACCCTCACCTAATGCTGACCCTCCTGAAAAGTATGAGATTTCTTATGTTCCTGGAATATTCCTCCCACCACTTGGCTTAAATTGCAATCTGCCTCTCCTGAAAACAATGTTTCCCTGGAAGCCCTCCTAAATCGTAACTATTATTCTCTCTTGCTTTCAGAACTCCTTAGTCCTGAGCTAGACACAAAATCCCCTCCTCACCTTCGTTCCCCATTGCTGCTTATACTCATAAAAAAAGCTCTTCCTTTTTCGAGATTCTGACTATTCATACTATTTGGCTATTTCCCATACCTACTGCTATTATCTACTGACTTTTTATTCATTAAAGATTTTGGCATCTCTTCTCTTTTCACCCAATTCTTATCACATTTATGGGAGACTTCAATGTCCACATGATTCATTCATCTGATACATTGACTCCCACCCTCCACTGCCTTCTCTTCCATTCTGCCTCTTCCACAGCCACACTCCAGAAAATGCCCCATCTTCAAACTCACCAAACCAAGCAACTCCTTCCTGATTTTCTAGCTTGCTTGTTGAACTATTCCCAGCATAACAGGTCTTCAACACCAGTGACATTTCCAGTTTTCTGGCCTTTTACTTCTTTCATTTACATCAGCCCCTATTTTACCTTTATTTCTCTCCCAACTATACAAAAATTCATCATCTATCTTTTTGTCTACTCTCATGATAACACCCTAAAATTCCTTCGCCATCTCTTATCCCTCTATTATACTTGAGTGTAAAAACATTAAACCTGAATGAATCTGGTAATTTACTACTTCACACTTCAGAGAAAATGGTACCACTATAAATTCTTAACCACCAACCCCATTGGGCCTGCAGTGCTGGAGTTAAATCATCAACTTGCTGGCTCTATTTCTCTCTACTTGAAATCTTCCTTACTCTCCCCAGACTTTCATTTGCCCTTTGGCCCTGGAAAATAATCTCATATCCTGCTTGAAAGAAAAAAAGTAGATGCCATTGGATGAAAATTGCCTTACATTTCTACTGCCAAGCCGTCTTCTTCCTTTCCCTGTAGGGGTCTCTCCTCCAATTTAGAGCTACCTGCCTGGCTCTGAAACTCATCTTCCCCCTCCTTAAAATATTTATAAAATGGACTATCCTTTTCCCTCACTTTTATTCCAATCTAACCCACTCTACTGGATCCTTTCTTAAGCTTTCCCTTTATCCATTTTTTTCCCCTCTAGTTATTGTCTCTTCTCCTTACTATACAACAAAATTTCTCAAGAGTTCTGGATATACTGTCTCCATTTCCTTACCTCCCATCTACTTCTCTACTCACTCCAGTCTGGCTTTTGCTCCCTATATTCTACCTAAATGGATTTCACTGTGATCCTATGACTTCTTGTTTTGCTAAATCAAATGAACACTTCTCAGTCGTTAATTATACTGACCTTCTAACGGCATATTATACATCTGGTCATTCTCTCTTATTGAAAATGTTCCTTCAATTGATTTCTAGAACTCTGTCCTGCCCTGTTTTTCTGTACAGTTCTGGCTTTCCAGCTTCTCTCTTCCTCTCTTTTGTCAGCTCATCTGCCTCTGCCTAACCATCAAATATTTTTATGAATTCAATGTGATGTGGCTTAAGTTTCCATCTTAAATCCCTCTCTTCTCACTTTGTATTTTCTCCTGGATAATCTCACCCACTCCCTTGGCTTCTACCATCTATAACCCATGAATTCCAAATTTCCATCTCAGTTCTAGTTCTCTATTCTGAGGTCCAGACTTGGTATCTCTGCAAATAAACACTTCAAACTAAACACATTCAAATTGAATTCACAATCCTCTCCTTAAAACCTCTCTTGTATTCCTATACTGTTAATCATAGTGGATGGCAATAGCAATCATTCAGTTGTTCCAGCTAAATATTTAGGAATCAGCCTTGAAATCTACCTGTCTTTATTCACTCATATACAACCAATAATTATGTTTTTCTTGACCATTCCTAAATATCCTTCAAAACCATCAACTCCTCTCTCTCCTTCAGCATAATCCTCATCCAGGCTGCCATCATCTATTGCCTAGTCTCTCACACATCTATTCATTCCCAAGTCTAAACCATTCTGGCAAAATCTGAACTACACCCAGAGAGATCTTTTTAAAAACAATAATCTGACTGCATCACTCTCTAACTTAAAACCACTCTTTTGCTCTTAGTATAAAGACTAAAATCCCAGTGATGGTCCTGCTGACCTGGCAAGAATCACTTTGAGATACTCTCAATCTATGTCTTTAGGTTTTGGCTGCACTGACCTCCTCCCAGATCCATAAATACACTGTGAGCCTTATCACATCAGGGACTTAACACATATTGTTCCCTCAGCTTCCAGGAATCTTTTCTCACCTGTCACCTCCATGCTCTGACTAGAGAAGGCCTACCCATCCTCCAAATCTCAGCTAAAATTTCATTTCTTTAAGAAAACCTTCTTAGACCTCCAGAATAGATCAGACTTCCCTGTTTTATGTCCTCTTTATTTATGACTTACTAAACTGTAAATAGTGTCTTTCTCACTCATTAAAATGTAAGCTACATGAGTGTAAATAGAGGGTCTCATTCATCCCTGTATCCCTTGACTTGGCATCATGCTTGAGTAAAGTACATGCTCAAAAATTGTATTTCGAAAGAATGAATGTTTCCATACTTTTGAATTTGCTTCCTTTATACCCTCCAAATCTTTCTGTTTGGCAAATGTTTACTTATTCTTTAAGTCTCGGTTTAAATGCTACTCCCTTTAATACCTTCTTTAGAAAAGGTATCCACTCTTACATGTTCTATGACATCCACATAGAATTAAACCCTTACCTTCACTGTCTTATTTTTCCTGGTTCTTTTGCCCCTGACCATAATGCTCCTTCTCCTTCTTTGTAAGTTCACCCTACTTATCCCTCAAGAGCACCAGCTCTAAGAAGCCTTCCCAAGTGGGAAGAAGAATTTTCCTAGAGCAATTACTTAATACTTCCTCCTGTTCAATTATCCTCTCCTGTCTTATCTCTTCCATTGACTTATTCTATCATGTCTTATTTCTTACATTCAGTTATTGCACCCTGTCCATGTGTCCTGCTCAGTAATTGTACCTTGTCATAACTTCCCTGTACAGCTATTGAATCCTTTCTTCTCTTTCCCATACATTTATTGTATCCTATCTTATCTCTCAGTTTCATTTATTGCCACCTGTCTAATCTCTCCCAATTATTCCATCCCGTTTTGTTTCTCTCATCATTTTGCACCTTGTATTATCTGCTCATTTATTATATCCTGTCTTACCTTTGCTGTTCAGTTATTCCTTCCTTTATTATCTCCCATTTGTATTAATTACATCTTATTCTCTCTCCCTTTCTGTCCTTTCGAGGTCCTCTCTTTTATTGCATTATTTATCTCTCCTTGTCAGTTATCCTGTCCTGTCTTATCTCCCCCATTCAGTTACTATATCTTGTTCTCTCATACTCTCTATCTCTCCCTCTCATTTATTGCATCCTTTCTTATCTCTCCTCTTCAATTACTGCATCTGTCCTATCTTCCTATTCAGTTAGTCTATTCTGTCTTATGTCTTCTACTCAGTTAATGCACCCTGCCTCATCCCTCCTCTTCGGTTATTGCATTGGTCTTATCTCACCTGTTATTCAAAGCAAGTTCACATTTTAGAGCGATAAATCATATAGTCATCATTGAGTTTGTCATTATGAATATCTGTACCTTCACAAAAACCCCAATTTCAAGCATCCCATTCAGTCTCTGCATAGATTACCAAAACATACAAGAAGAAATAGATAATGTGAGTAGGCATATACCTATTAAAAAATTAAATCAATAACTAATAAGTTTTCCCTCAAAAAGCACCAGGCCCAGAAGATTTTATTAGTGAATTCTACCAAACATTTAATAGGAATAATACAATTTTACCACAATATCTTCAAGAAAATAAAAGCAAAGGGAACACTTTTCTAACTCATTCTGTAATACCAGCATGACCCTAATAACAAAATCAGATAAAGACATTACAGGACAGAAAAACTACAGACCAATATATCTTATGAATATAGATGCAAAAATCCTCCCCCTAAATATTAGCAAATTGAATCCAACAGTATACTAAAAAGAATTACACACCACAACCAGGAGAAATTTATTCTATTCAATCTCTATCCATTACCTCCTCTTCTTCCAGCTCATCTATTCCAGATAGTCCATCCTGGCAGTTCTTTGACATCATCAAGACTGCCTATCCATTGACCCATGCCACTTTTTCATTGTTCTGATATATGCCCTTTTATTCTCATTTTCTTCCTATTTAAACTTAAAATTTGTGTTCTAGTATTATAATCACTCACTTGAAAAGATTCTTAACTCCTTGCCCCTCTCTCCCTATATTTCACTGTTCATATTTTCTATGGTCACATCCAAGCAACTAAAGTTACTGGAAAAAAGCATACAGATTTACTGAACTGGTCTCCCTTTAATTTCATGATTATAACTCAATACTTATGGGCAAGCCTGGGACATCTCTTCTCCAAAATGAACACTTCGCATTTTCTATCTGTATATCTGCTACCTCTCCTCCACTGCCCTCACTCTCAGCCAATGACCTTGCCTCATACTTCATTGAGAAAACAGAAGCAAGCAAATAGAAATTCCTTCATCTTCCTACCAGCAAATCTACCAACTAATCTGCATCTTTCCCTCACTCTCTGTCTTCCTGCCTAATACATGAGGTGTCCCTGCTTCCATCAGAGTCCAACCCTTCCACTTGGCCTCTGGAGTTCAGCCTCTCTTGCCTGTGTCCCAAAATTATCCCTTCCCTCTTTTGCATCATCAGTTTGTCTAATTCTATAGGATCCTTCTTATCAACACAAGTATGCTTGGTCTCTCCAGTCTTTTAACAAGCTTCCCTTGGCCTCCTGTCTACATCCAAATACCACTTCATTTATTAGCTACCCTTCTCAACAATCCTTTTCTTCTCTAACCTTTAATATGATACATAATACTTGTCCCTGATGTTGAATCAGCCCCAGGCTTGGAGTTCTCAGTGGTCCCAGATATTGTAGAACAGACTGCTGTGTCCCTTTGACATTCCAAATTCCTGACCCATAGAATTCATGAGCATAATAAAAAAGTTATTTTAAGCCCTTATGTTTGGGATAATTTGTTATGCAGTTACTATAACTGGAACATGGCCCACACCTCCATTACACTCCATCTACATTGTGGCAATAGTCTGGCTGCCTATTTTTGGCCTTCCCTTGAAGCCTACAATCTACATTCAGCACAGGTATCTGAGTGGTTCTTTTAAATATTCAGTCAGATTACATTGTTCCACTTCATAAATTTCTTTCCTAGTTTATCTCAGTCAGATGAAAAGCCAAAGTATTCATAAGATCCAACATTACATGGCCCTCCCTGCCTCATGTCCTGCCACTCTCCCCCTTGTCCATTTTGCTCTGACTACAGGTTTCCTTGCTGGTCTTTGAACAGGTGTACTCCTGCCTCAGGGACTTTGCACTCTGTTCCCTTTGTCTGGAATACTCTTTTTCTAGATATCTATACTGCTTGCTTTTTCACTTCCCTCAAACTTCTACCCAAATTTCACCACATTCTGGAAGCCTTTCTGGATCACCCACTTGGGTACAGCACTCCCTTTCCCCTTTACTCTGCTTTGTTTTTAACACTTTCTACTATCTGGCACACTATGTATTGACTTGTTTATTTGTTTGTGTATGTCCACCTCCATTCACTGAAATTTCCATGAAGGCATGGGTTTTGCCAATTTTTGTAGTGTCACCTGTTGTTAAAACAGTGGCTGACACATAGTGGGTGTTCAGTAAATATGTACTGAATAGATAAATGAGTAAATGACTGTACACACATGCTAGAGTGAGAACTCTAAAGTGTAATAAGCTGTTGACTTAAAAATGAATACACAATTTCTTTTCAGTAGTGATGACCCATTGGAGCCTTAGAGAAATTTAATAGAAGACAAACAGCAATCTGTCATGCTGGACACCATGGAAGCTAGGACATACACATCTTCTCCAACCTAGTTCCCAACTGTATTTTTTAACACAGTTTATATAAGAAAAACATAAAAACAACAAAATAATCCTATTCATTCACATTTCCCAACCATCACTTATCTTTGCCCTTACTACCACTTTGACTCCTTGGGTATATTTGGGAGGATATATTTGGGAAAAATATCAGCATGTCACTGTAACCTTTACTTCTAATTAAGAAATGTCTACTTCAGCAGCCCCTGGTAGATACTATTCTAAGCATTTCACACATGTATCTGTGTGTGTATATAAATTAAATGAGAGTACATATAAATTAGGTATAATTTCCACTTATTATACAGTAAAATAATCTATAATACATACATTACTTATGTAAGTATTATATACTATAAATTACTTATGTAATCTAATTTAATTCATACAACTCTATAGGTGAGGTGAATATTATGTTTTCACCAGATTTATGGTTTTAATTGATAAAGATGTATAAGATTACAGGAGACTATAATATTTCTAAATCTTGAGGATAATGAGGGAGAAATACTGCAGAGAAGCTTTTATCCAGACTGCTGAAATACAGCATCCAAAGTCACTCTCCTTCCTATTCATACCTAATCATAAAGAATCACACAAATACAAAAAGGCTGTTAATTTCCTTTATCTCCTATTTAGACAGTCCTTAGGAAAACAAGTGTAAGGGAAATATCTCCTCCCTATTCAGTGTTGGTTCTCTTCTCCCTTATCCAAGCTCTGCAAGGTTCTCTACTCCTGGTGGTCCTTGCCAGTGTCCACTACAATAGTACTGTCTTATTTTAGAGTGTTCAAGATCTGAATGATGTCTATCTGCGACTGGTCAAAGTTCTGACTTTTAGGCAGAATCCACATTAGCCAAAACTGTATAACTTAGCCTATGTGTCTTAGTCTCATTCACAGTTTCTTATTTTATCTTTCAGTTCCAAAAATAGTATGTGAGTTTGATAATATTTATGTCTATAATTTAGATATTAAGTTGCAAAAGAGTAAAAATAAGTGTCATGAAAGTCTTAAATTACAGACAAATCAGATGTTTCTTCTTTCTGGCTTAGAGCCTAATATTTTGGGGAAGTCATTAGACTTCTGAGAATCATTTCTATGAGGATTAAAAAAGAGTCTGACCAAATATTCCACGGTATTGTATCAAAGGAAATAAAAAGTAGAAAAGATTCGACCTGTTACATGTTAAAGAGAAATTCTAAGTCAATATGATGTATAAAATCTGTAATCACATTAATCAGTAATTTAACCTAGCAGATGACAGTCAAAAATATCACACGAGATCTTAGGGACACACTTAGGGCAGATAGATTTCCTGCCATATTCAGCAACAGCTGTGTATGTAGCAAAACCACCAAAATCCAATTTAAAAGTATCACGCTCATATGTGGTGGCCCGTTCATATTCTCAATTCACAAAGAGAGCACTGTCTTTCCTCCCACCTTATATTAAAATATGTAGTACCCACCTCATTAGAGCTACAGCTAGTCATGAAGATTTGCTCGTGAACTAGAAATGCATGTTTGTGTCTCCTTCCATTATGCAGTGGAAACGCATGGAACATCATACAGCATTCTGTTGTCCCCTCAGTGAAAACATAAGAGCTGGAGATATCCATGGTAAAGCCCTCCCAAAAAGGAGAAGTGTTTATATCTATTCTAAATCCCTTATCGTCCATTTTCACTGCCTAACCTAAGAGTTAACTTTCTCCTTCATTTTTAGACTTTCAGACTTTAAAAGAATCTATTGCTAGTGTTTCTAAAGTCCAGACTTGGGTAGGAATTCTGCCTTAATATCCATCGCTCACTGCTTCCAATCATAGCGTCAGATCTAAAATTCATCCCAGCTTCTCAATGGCTCTACGTGCTAACAAATCAATTAGTCCTGAACTACTCACATCAAACTCTCTCTTCCAGACCAGTTTTATAGGCAGGAGAGTGAGTGGGAACCTGGCTTTGAGTTCTGTGATGAATGATGCAACAGCCAAGCTGAAGAAGCAGCCTTAGAAGCCCTGAATCCCCATCCCCTATCAAATGCCTATTAAAAAAGCCCTAGATTATCCTCTGTCAAATCATTTATAGTTGACAACAAATATTTCTAATTATATCCATTCACAGCCTCAGTTAGTAAATACTGTGCAAAGAGATTGCCAAAAAATAGGTTTTGCCAAGTAGGTTCCCAGCTAGGACAGCTGAGGTGGCTGCTGTGTTTGCAGAATGGTCTCTATAAAAGTGGAACTGGGATGCCTGTGTCCTGTCCTTCGTCAAAATTCTTTAAGGTATGTATATGTGGAAGGACACTTGGCTAGTTTTACATTCCTGAATTATTATTCACTTAAGGGAGATGGCTACTGTTTCCCAACTTTTAATTTTTCTTTCTAACATCCCTGAAGATTACATTGTGCTGCAAAATAATTACTAGTAGTGTGTGATTAAATTGAAAAGAAAAAATAAAAGAATCCACATTCTCATGTTTTTTCTTTCAACAGTAGTCGTCTGCTTTGAGCCTGCCACCTTCTCCACCTGCTAACACAAGAGGTAAGAGTAATCTATTACAACACTCTAAAGAACAAAAGGATCTCTTTATTGCTATGTCTTAAAGAGCTACCATTTTATATTTTAGTTTACTATTGGGAATAGGATACAAGCCACGCTCTTTAAGAATGGCTTCTCATAAAATTTTGACTGTTAAGACTATTTAATCACACAAAATGTAATGATGATTCTCTTTTACATGTTGTTAGAACTTTAGACAGTATGCAACAATCACATGTAACTTTTAATGTGAACTACTACTACAACTTAAAACCATAAAGATATATATGAGGGATGGAAATGGTAATATAAAAAATGGATTGATCTGGAAGTCAAAATTTCCAGCTGCCAGTCCAGGCTTTTCACTAACTGTAGTTGCCTGGTGAAGCCAGTTGGCCTTTATATACCTTGAAATAGTGGGACACAGTGGAATTAGGCCTAATAAGTCCTAATGAGAACTTAGGAGAAGAGGACTCATGTCCAAGCACCACCACTTATGCCGCTGTGTAACCTAATGATCCTTCATCTTTCTGAGCCTTAGTTTCCTCATCAGTGAGTAAAATGACAAGAATGGATTCTAAGTGGCCATTAACGTCCTTCCAGCTCTTGCCGTCTATGATCTATCAGTGGTTTCCAAGGACCCCTCCTATAGAACCAAAAACATTTAATAGACCTCCTCCAACTCTTAAGTGTCAGGACCTGTACTTTTTTGCATTGTTAGGAATATACATAATGATGAAAACCTACTATACATTAATAATTATTTTAAATGAATTTATATTTAATACAGCATCTATATTCATTTAGAAATCATATTGTTTGTATGGCAATGTTGCTTGTTGAACTTGAGGCAATTATCACTGTGCAGGTGAACCCAAGATCTTGCTTCAACAAACCTGAGGATCCTTGGGGGCTTGTGACACACAAGCTGGGAAATGACTGATTTCAGCCATGAAATGGGAAGGGTAACATCCTTTCTGTGTTTTGTGGATACACTGTACATAGTAATCTCTACGTGGTTGTTAATTCAAAATTGCCTGGTACAAAAACAAGCACAGAAATAAAAAATAATGTAAAACAATAACATTTCTTCTTCTAAGAAAAAAAAAAAACCCTAACATTAGCTGTTTCAATATCTGTCCCTGAAAATATCTAAATTGCACAGTATTATGAAGTGACTTTTACAAGTATAAACTATACTGACTTTAGAGATAGAGTAGGTAGTAAATTCCATATCTGACATTGTGAGTTGAGAGGAATTTTTGACCAAGACTCTTGGAAAAGTTATAAAAGGTTGATGCTGTGTTGCTGTCGACAACCAAGACACTGCTTTCCACAAATCAGCCCTTCTTCTGCTTCACAAAGGTCACTTTCTTTAACTCTGGTCACTCATCCTGTCCTTATCACAAAGATAAGAGGACTTATTTTCTCACAATTAATTTGACAGTGGGAAAAATCTAAGGTTTTGTTTTTTGTTTGTTTGGTTTTTGGTTTGAAAACTTATGCTGGCTATTCATTTCAGAAGATATATTTAGAAGATTGATATTTTTTAAATAAGAAGAGGAGGGAGAAAGAGGCTTAAAACAATAGGAATCAGATAAAAAGGTTATGTATGCTAAAATCCAGCTAAAAACAAAAGGAAGTATAGACTAAAAGAATGTAATCACTAAAAAAAATTTTATTAAAAATGCATATTTTTCTCCAAGAAACTCTGAAAGTTATATTTTGCTTAGATAACATTTCTGACTTTTACATAATTTAAGAACTGATAAAATATAATTTTGAGCTAGGATAATATCACCTGTTGGATTTTCAGCTACCATTATACTAATTTTCCCCTTTAATTACCTAATACTTGTCAGTTAACTAAGAGTTTATTTGTGTTTATTAGGTGTTTTCAACCGGACTATGTTCTCAAAGAACAGATGTGCCTTTCATATGTCCAATTTTAATATCTTTTTACATCCAGTATATACATCCATCTTTAATAACTTGGGCAGCAGGAAAACTTACTTAAATAATTGAATATTTTAAATAGGTTCATTTAGATTGTAAACCCATTGTTAAATGTTTTCCAATTCTTTGTATCATCACAATGTCAAAAGATCCTTTGTATCATCACAATGTCAAAAAAGGGGATGTGTAGAAAAAGGAAAGAAATAAAAAGCAAGCAGGAAAAGAAAAGATTCTGAGCACACTTGGGGCATTATAAATCAGTTGCTGAGTGGAACATCAATCCCTCCATATTTCCCACTCAATACAAAAGATATAGTGGAGGCTTAAAATTTCACAAAAATTAAGCTACCACTATAAGACTTTCAAATTAATGATCTAAATTTTCCAAACTGGTACAGAGCACACAGAAGTGACCCCTAAAAGCAGGGGTGAGGAAATAGCCTGGCCAGCGAAGCCCATTCACCAAATATGAGAGCAACAGGACCATGCCCACCCACACCCTGGGACACCACCCGGCTCTGTTTCTTCTCTTCAGGTACACCTGGTGCTGTGCTGTGCTGCCATCAATAACCCGCAGCCATGAGTTCCGACTCCGAGATGGCAGTTTTTGGGGAGGCTGCTCCTTACCTCCGAAAGTCTGAAAAGGAGCGAATCGAGGCCCAGAACAAGCCCTTTGATGCCAAGAATTCTGTCTTTGTGGTGGATGCTAAGGAATCCTATGTGAAAGCAACAGTGCAGAGCAGGGAAGCAGGGAAAGTGACAGTCAAGACTGAAGGTGGAGCTGTGAGTATGAATGAATGAATGAATGAATGAATGAATGAATGAATAAAATAAATGGAGGGAGAGGCATAATTGATACTCTTCTACTACTTAGTTGACATACACTGGATCCTTCTTTTCTTAAGACGGTTACAGTTAAGGATGATCAAGTCTTCTCTATGAACCCTCCGAAATATGACAAGATCGAGGACATGGCCATGATGACTCACCTGCACGAGCCTGCCGTGCTGTACAACCTCAAAGAGCGTTATGCAGCCTGGATGATCTACGTGAGTGCCCCCTTTGACATTACTTTTCAATAACTCCATGACCATGTTAGCTAAAACGAAGACTTTATTTTCAGGCTTTGCTACTGCAACATTATTTTAAGGCCAATCATTTGGTTAGTGTTGTAAATTCTGATGTATTTGAAAAGATGCAAATGGAAAGCCATCTACTTAACACTGAGTTAGTTGGAAAACTGAAGCATTTTGTGCAGCAGAAGGTGTTTAGAGGGTGGCAGCAAATGAATGGAACAATTAAGCTCTACGAGAACTTAAGACTTAGGTCCCTTCAATGCAATACTTAGGTCCCTCTCTCTATATTTCCCAGGGAGATTAGTGAGGCAACTACTGATTGAGCAACCTTGTCATTTCCCACAGACCTACTCAGGCCTCTTCTGCGTCACCGTCAACCCCTACAAGTGGCTGCCGGTGTACAACCCCGAGGTGGTGTCTGCCTACCGAGGCAAAAAGCGCCAGGAGGCCCCGCCCCACATCTTCTCCATCTCTGACAATGCCTATCAGTTCATGCTGACTGGTGAGCAAGTCCATAGTTACAATTTCTACAGCCACTTATAAAAGATTTGTACACTGATAACACAGAAGACATAGAGCCAGTACTTTGAGAATAAAATGTTTAGCACAAGGTAATAGTAGCACTAATAAAATTAAGAAGTAGATTTAGAATAAAATGTACCAGTTCCAAAAATAAGGAGTTTTGCTTATATTTCTATGCTAAAATCCAAATTAATCTGTGCAAATTCCAGCTCAAAATTAACTAAATATATGCATTTTAATTATAGCTAATACATCATCTCTTCTAAAAAGTAAATTTTGGAATTTCATGGGGAGAAGTTATCACAATTACTATATTAAACTTTGGATTGGACAATAATATCATGACAGGATTTTGAACTATGAATTAGGTGATTAATGAGACATGAATCTATTATTAATTTACCTGATTAGCACATCTTTTGCTACTTATTTTTAAAAAGTATCTTGTGAAAAAAGCAAAGCACCAAATGATACAGTTATTATTTTTGTGGTGGGGGGGCGGTTTAAAAGACAATTTTAAGTTTATAGGTACTGTGTTAATCTATGTGCTGAGTTCTTGTGTGTTGTTTTTTTCTTAAAACACCTTGGGTTTTCGTTTCTCTTCACAGATCGGGAGAACCAGTCGATCCTGATTACGTATGCACATTTCCTGCCTTTTCTTTCTGTTGAATTTTGATTCTTGTAGTAGTTACTACTTCAGGCTTAGATTCTGACTTTTTCTTGTCTCCGGACTTGACAGCGGAGAATCTGGTGCAGGGAAGACAGTGAACACCAAGCGTGTCATCCAGTACTTTGCAACAATTGCAGTTACTGGGGAGAAGAAAAAAGAGGAATCTGCTCCTGGTGGTAAACTGCAGGTGGGTGCGATGTTCATTGGAGGATGGAAGAATGAAAAGGCTTTCAAATGTGACCTTCAGAATCATGGCAACTAACTGCATGCAATGCCAGATTTGGGAAATAACTCTTGGAAGGACTTGTGAGAATGAAATATATTGGCGGGTTCAATATGCAGAAGTTCTCATGACTCTTTAATTAGGAGGAAAAAGTGGGCCTTAAGGATACAGAAATCAAGACCATGTCAATGGAATGTCCCGCTCCCCACAATTTGTCCTGTTGACTAACTTACAAAAGCTACAGATTACTGCAAAAGGGGAAAGGAGAAGAGGAAAGATCAATGAAAAAATTATTTTAGCCAACAGCAACGCCTTTTTTGTAGGGTTTCTTTATCTGTCTTATTCAATTCTCTTAAGGGGACCCTTGAAGATCAAATCATCAGTGCCAACCCCCTCCTGGAGGCCTTTGGCAACGCCAAGACCGTGAGGAATGACAACTCCTCTCGCTTTGTAAGTTTCATGGTGTTCCTTTTCAGTGTGAGAATCAGCACTGCCTTTTCTATGTATCTGATAGCAATATATTTTCCATCTATTTGTTCCATAGCTAAAGAACTAGTACCCACTTTATATTAACAGTAACTTCTCCTTTGCCTCTTTAAGGGTAAATTCATCAGGATCCATTTTGGAGCCACAGGCAAACTGGCTTCTGCAGATATTGAAACTTGTAAGTTAATAGTTACAGAGTATGTTTTCCTTTGAGGTACATATTTAAATTTTTTTAAGTCTATTTGCCACTGTGGCCTTTTCTTTTAAATATGCTTAATCTCACTTTCTAGATCTGCTAGAGAAGTCCCGAGTTACTTTCCAGCTAAAGGCTGAAAGAAGCTACCACATATTTTATCAGATCATGTCCAACAAGAAACCAGAGCTCATTGGTAAGAAATATCTTTGATAATAACTGCCCTTCTAAGAAGTCCCTCTGAAATGTTTTTGATGACCAAAGTAACTATCTATAATTATTCTTTTTGATTTGTTCAGAAATGCTTTTGATCACCACCAACCCATATGACTTTGCCTTTGTCAGTCAAGGTGAAATTACAGTGCCCAGCATTGATGATCAGGAAGAGCTGATGGCCACAGATGTAAGTAATAGATACAACACAGGGAAAAGCAGGAAAAGGCAAATTCATTTTCCACTATACAACACTCTCCTCTATTAGAGTAGATAGCATTAGTGGAAAGAGTATAAATAGGCAATACTATCTTTTAGGTTTTCTTACCCCTGGAATAAAAGTACAAGAAATTTCAATGCTCCTGCCCACCTTCTTGTAACTACTACAAGAATGTGGAGAATTAGAAAATTTAAATGTCTATAATAAATGTTGGTCTTTGTCATTCCTTGGCTAATTGACTCTTTTTATTTTTTCTCATCAGTCATTTTTGGTCAATTTTTGTACTCCAGTGGTGATGTTTCTCTTCTACTTTACACCAGACCCTATACCCAAGAGTATGAGAAAGAACTACAACATTTTAAATTTTTTATAACAGAATATGTTATCCTCACATTTCCTCTATACTCATATGTAAACACAAAATCTGGTTTGAATATACCCCTGTGGGCTAATAATATAAGCCTCACCACCCTATGCAGTATAAGAAGCAATGGATTGTCTAGCATAATATTATTCTTTTGGGACTCCATGAAGATTTTACATTTATTTTTGCAACTACAGTTTTTTCCTCCCTCCTCTTTTTTTAAGGGGTTATTACTCTGGCTTATTTTCTTTAAGCTATGACCTGGTACTGAAGAGGAATGTGGAGAAAAACTCAGGCCACTGCTGTTGTCCTCATATCCTCTTCCCAACATCATTCTTCATGCCCATTAGGGTGCAAAGATACACTTTGATTATGGATTAGTTTAGGACAATGTAGGAGAAGAAGGAGCAAACAGAGAGATTAATGAGGCTGGAAAGAAGAGCAAGAAAAGCCATGAAACAATGATAAGTATGTGCAGCAAGGCCAGGCTAATAACATGGAGAATGGGAAAAGCACTGGCCTTAGTATCCAAAGCAAGGGCTCTCAGTCCTGGCTGAGTGAGTGTGGACAAATTATATAGCATCTTTACTGTCCACATGACTCAATGGGAAGACTGATACATACCTCTTGGTGTTGTTATGTGGAACCAAATGGTGATGAATATGAGTGTCTTTTGAAATGAAAAATTGTTAGTCAAATATGAGACGGTGTGACAAGAAAAAAGTGGAAGGAGCATCCCAAGTCTGCCATGGTAATAATTCTGAGGTGCGTTAAATTCAACTCTTCACAGAGTGCTGTGGACATCCTGGGTTTCAGCTCTGATGAAAAGGTGGCCATTTACAAGCTCACAGGAGCTGTGATGCATTATGGGAACATGAAATTCAAGCAAAAGCAAAGGGAAGAGCAAGCTGAGCCAGAGGGCACTGAAGGTATCACTCCCTGTTGATTTCTTTCAATTGACAGAACTGAACCCATCAGCTCCTCAGAGGCACAGACTATGTTTTTACACTGTTTGAGTTACCCAATGATGGGGAAAAAATGATGCACTACCTAGTGTTTTACATGACTGAGCAGATCTGTGGTGATGTGATTTCTGCCCATTCCATTCTTCGTTGACTTATTGCAAGACAGTATTTGCAATTTGATTAAAACATTTTTCATTTCAGTGAATATTTTGTGTGCCCACATGCACTGGGAAAAAGAAATCTAAATTTTACTGTCACTACTCCCTTAGATTAGAGTTTCTCAAATTATTTTTATCTGTGGCCCATTTAGCTATGTTTTGAATATCACACAGAACATTGATTTCTCAAATTTCAAATTATCATCTTAAAAATGACTTAAATTAGCATAAAATGTGGCAATAATTTTGAAGCAATATCAGCACATGAATAGGTTTTGCTACATTTGCACATACTACCCTTCAAGCAAAATTTTTTTCCTGTGTCATTGTCATTCACACCTTAAGTTGTATAAGTCTTGATCGGTTTCACTGTTCTCACCTCTTCCATGAAGTTGCTGACAAGGCAGCCTATCTCCAGGGTCTGAACTCTGCTGACCTGCTCAAAGCCCTCTGCTACCCCAGGGTCAAGGTCGGCAACGAGTACGTCACCAAAGGCCAGACTGTGCAGCAGGTAAACATGACTTAAACCTCCTGATTCATTTGAGCCAAAGGAGACTCAAGGATCCATCTTGTTTTCAATTCAAAAACTAAACTACCATTGTTCTTGAAGGTATACAACTCAGTGGGTGCTCTGGCCAAAGCCGTCTATGAGAAGATGTTCCTGTGGATGGTCACCCGCATCAACCAGCAGCTGGACACCAAGCAGCCCAGGCAGTACTTCATTGGGGTCTTGGACATCGCTGGCTTTGAGATCTTTGATGTGAGTTGTGAACTGACAGAAAATTAGCAAATGCAAATCCCTGATTATTTAAAGCATACCAGGTCAACAAATAAGAAGTGGGGGTGTTGTGTGGTTGGGTGAAAAAGATGAAGGGATTAGGCAAAAAACAAACAAAAAAACCTCATAGACACAGACAACAATGTGGTGATTACCAGAGGGGAAGGAGATAGGGAAAGGAAAAAGAGGGTATAGAGGGGATAAATGGTGATGGAAGGAGACTTGGGGTAGTGAACAAACAATAAAATATACAGATGCTATACTATAGAACTGTATACCTGAAAGCTATATAATTTTAGTAATCAATGTCACCCTAATAAATTCAATTTAAAATATAAAAAATAAGAATAAGTGTTGGTGAGGATGTGGAGAAAGGAGAACCCTCATGCGCTGTTGGTGGGAATGAAGATGGTGCAGCCACTGAGGAAAGCAGTGAGGAGTTACCTCAAAAAACTTAAAATGGAACTTCCTTGTGACCCAGTAATTCCACTTCTGGAAATATATCAAAAGAAACCCAAAACACTAATACAAAAAAATATGCACCTCTAAGGTTCATTGCAGTGTTACTTACAATAGCAGGCAAGTGCCCATAAGTAGATGAGTGAATAAAAAAGCTGTGGTACATTTACACAATGTAATATTACTCAGCTGTAAAAAAAAAGAAGAAGAAGAAGAAAATCTGTCCTTTTTGTGATAGATGGATGGACCTGGAGAGTAGTATGTTAAGTGAAATAAGCCAGTCAGAGAGAGACAAATACCATATGATTTCACTTGTATGCAGAATCTAATGCAAAAAATGAAATAACGAACAAAATAGAAACAGATCCATAGGTAGAGAACAGGCTGAGAGATGTCATAGGGGAGTGGAGTTGAGGGGCTGGGAGGAAAAGGTGAAGGGATTGAGCAAAGAAAAAGAGAAAAAAAGAAAAACACAACAAAGAACTCATGGACACAGACAACACTATGGTGATTACCAGAGAGAAAGAAGGGTGGTGGGGGACTAGAACATGGTAAAGGGGGGATAAGTGGTGAGAGGAGGAGACTTTACTTGGGGTGGTGAATACACAATACAATATACAGATGATGTATTATAGACTTGTACACTTGAAACCTATAGAATTTTATTAATCAATGTCACCAAAATGCATTTAAATAACATTTCTTTTAAAAAAGGGATGCGAGATACGGTAAGAAAGTGGTGGGTTTTGAAGAGATAAGGCTTTAAAATTATGGGATGGTTAGATTATAAAGTACTTTGTTATATTAAAAATTTTAAATTTTATATGATAAAAAAGAAAAAACGTGTTCTGCTACAAACTGTTGAGTGTTCTATAAATATCAATCAGGTGAACTGATATCATCATTTAAGTATACTATTCTTTCCTGATTTTCTGCCTATTTTTTCTACGAATTTTTTAAAGAGGGATATTAAAATCTTCAACTATCAAAAAGTACAAAATACAATTTGTGCTAAAGAAGGGTCTTCAAGAAGATATAAAATCTAGTAAATAGGTATAAATATAAAAGAGAGCTTTAGTCTCTCAAATCTATTAAGTGTCAAAATTGGTCCATGAATGATTAAAAGTCAATATCAATCTAGGACCCAAACAGATGGGTATAGAAACATTTTCTTAAATTACTCTAAGGGAATGGTTAAAAGATATCTCCTTTAATAGCATTTTGCCTCATATGCAGTTATTTGGAGAGCAAAATACAGAAGAGTCAATTCTCCTTTGTTTAGAATTATGTCATAAATTAAGAAAACAATCTAAACCTTTGTAATTTAATATCAAATGCCTTAAATTTAGAAGGAAATATTAATAGCTGCTCTGTAGATACAAACACTTAAGTTATGAGTGATTTCTTATATTTATTGTTTCCTATAGTTCAACAGCCTGGAGCAGCTGTGCATCAACTTCACCAACGAGAAACTGCAACAGTTTTTCAACCACCACATGTTCGTGCTGGAGCAGGAGGAGTACAAGAAGGAAGGCATCGAGTGGGAGTTCATTGACTTCGGGATGGACCTGGCTGCCTGCATCGAGCTCATCGAGAAGGTTTGTAGAACTTTTCAAGCCTTCAAAATGTGAAAAACAAATAGTCCACCTACCTATGCCTAGTTGTACTCCCAATTTTCAAAGTAAAACAGTGGTATTTTATGATATATTTGGGCACTCCGATCAGTTGTGAGGTGTGTCACAAGTGACCCATTGTTAATGAAGAAAGCAATTTGTAGAAAAATGATTACAACACACATAGTTACATTTTTCCCTCTAATCACTTCATTTTCTCTGTTATTCCTGCATGATTTCATGCATATGGGAGAAAAGAATGAAATTATGGCTAGTCCTCTGAGTATTGTAATGAACTTCAGTGAACCTATGATTGTGTATTGGGCATTTGCCATCTTTCATGTGTATCTAGGCAGGATATGTCAAGATATCTTAAAGGTTGGAAAGTTAACTCTTCAATTGTTGCAGTCAATTGAGTAAACTGATTATTAATAAACTCTTCTAGAGCCTTACCTGGAATATGGACCCTGAATTTCCCATTATCAAGGGGGTAGAGCAACAGTTATATCAGTTCAGATGTTAAAACTCATCAGGCAATTGTTAAACACTTTCAAAAGTGTAGTGGGAACTTATCATGTACCTACTGATAACAATAAAGCATATTTTTATTTGTGAACCCTACCCTGACAGTGGGACTAGTAAATGTAACTGCCATGTAGGAAAACCACAAATACTAATGTCAAAATTCATAAAAATATGAAAGGTGAGAGCATAAAAGCAGAATAGGTGTGCCTAATTTGGGGAAAAGATATTTTAATTTGGTGATATAATATCACTACTATTCATCAAAACTGTACAGTCCTCAGGAAAGGCATTTGTTTTCTTCTATAGTATTTCAGTCTGGAACATGCAAAATAGCTTCTGCAAGACAGTTTGTGACTAAAGCAAAACCATCAATGTTGAATTTTATATCAGGCTTTCATACCAAATTTGCCACTGAAAAGAGTCAATCTGCTTACAAAGAAAAAACAAATTAGCATCACTTAACTCCTCAGAGGTGGGGAACAGAGCTTAGAGTACAAAGAGTTTTATGATACAGCATGAGATGCACTTTTCTCCTGGGAATGGGTCATTCCTAGTCATTATCCTTAATCTCTCTTCCCATCATACTTTTGTCATGTGTAAATTTGAGGTGAAGGAAGTTACACTGTCTGTAGGGAAGAAAGTATTTAAATATATACATATATAAAAGAAAGAATTCAGCTTTGAAATGGTTGTTTTGGAATTTAATTTTATACTCTAAACATAAAGTTTATCAAGTGGCACAAATAAGCTTTTTTTTTTAAAATGGAGTCTCTCTAGCAAACATATTTGCTATGTATCCTTGGTACATGATTGTTTCACATTTAGGTAGTTGAGGCAATGAAGTAGTATCAATTAATTTCCTATCATTCCAAGTCTTCTTTTGGAACATTATATTTTCAGGTTTCCACCAAGTACATAATTACTGGAGCATATTTTTTTGGAGAGACTCATCATTACTATACCCTTTTTTCCTACTCTTAGCCTATGGGCATCTTCTCCATCCTGGAAGAGGAGTGCATGTTCCCCAAGGCCACAGACACCTCCTTCAAGAACAAACTATATGAACAGCACCTGGGAAAGTCCAACAACTTCCAGAAGCCCAAGCCAGCCAAAGGCAAGGCTGAGGCCCACTTCTCGCTGGTGCACTATGCGGGCACCGTGGACTACAACATTGCAGGCTGGCTTGACAAGAACAAGGACCCGCTGAATGAGACCGTGGTTGGGCTGTACCAGAAGTCATCAATGAAGACTCTGGCTCTCCTCTTTTCTGGGGCTCAAACTGCTGAAGCAGGTAATTTTTCATTGAATTTATGGCAGTGACATTGATTAATAAAATTATATAGCTTTCAGGTGCACAATTCTATAATACATCATCTGTATATTGTATTGTGTGTTCACCACTCCAAGTCATCTTCTGTCACCATTTATCCCCTCTTTCCCTTGTTCTACCTCACCCCACACCCTTTCCCTCTGGTGATCACCATGCTGCTGCCTGTGTCTTATGAGTTTTGGTGGGGGGTTTGCTCAATCCCTCCTTCATTTTCCCCAGCCCCCAACTCCTCCCCTCCACTCTGGCAGCTGTCAATCTGGTCTCTGTGAGTCTGTTTCTATTTTGTTTGTTATTTTGTTTGTTAGATTCCACTTATAAGTGAAATCATATAGTATTTACCTTACTCTGACTGGCTTATTTCACTTAACATAATATTCTCCAGGCCCATCCATGCTGTAACAAAAGGTCAGATTTCCTTTTTTATGGCCAGGTAGTATCCCATTGTGTAAATATACCACAGGTTTTTAATCCATTCATCTACTGATGGGTATTTTTAATATCATCAATATGTTCCTAGAGCCAGAAGTCAGAAATATACTATTTATCAGAGACTGACATAGTTATGGCAAAACCTAACATGAAAATATTGGCCAATATGGATGTAATGAAGTGAAGTATATTTAATATATGTGGTACACAGTCTTACAATCATAGACTTTCCGAAATAAAATTGACACAATGGGTCATTTGGTGTGGACTCCTTTTACCAATAAAAACGCAGAGACTCAGTTAAGTGACTTGCTCAAAATCATACAGCTCATTGTTTTCATTTAAATAGTATAGATTCCTTCAAGAATCCAGCTAAATTGGAGACAAGAAAATTCTTTGTCAGAGCACTAGTGCTTGAGAAATTAAAGTTCTGTTAAGTCACCTAAGACTGGATGTACAAGTAACAGTATGAAAGTACAGGCAAAGGGAAAATAGGTCTAACCTGCAGATTAGCAGAGGCTCACCTACTTGGGACCAGGCATGCAACTTTACCTGTTTTCTGGGAATGTGTGCACTGAGAAGGCCTTTCTCTGTCTCCTGGCAACTCCTCCATGGGACAGACTTTGCTGATTTGAAGTAGAGGAATCCTATCCCTTTCCTAAATCTACACTTTACAAAACAGTTCTTTTGTTGTTGGTAGCGGTAGTGGTGGTGGTATTTTCCTGAACACTTTTAATGTGAACTAGTGTTTATATTTTCAAAATCTAGAGTTGAAGGAGGAGAGATATGAAAATAATAGGAATGATACAAATGAATGAGTGCAAATTTAAATACCAAAGGTTATTTTGGCAGTCCTGATGTCTATGGATAGTACTTAAAAGACTACTCTAAACAACTGTAATTTCTCTATTTTATTTTTCAGAAGGTGGTGGTGGAAAGAAAGGTGCCAAGAAGAAGGGGTCTTCTTTCCAGACGGTGTCAGCTCTTTTCAGGGTACAGTATATTCTTGAATTCCAAATGATTACTCTTGTGAAGAAGTTAAATTATTATAACTTTAAAACATTTATTTAAAGAAATCTATGGTGAAACAGAAGAAAAGTAGAGATGTACTAAAAATAATCTAAAAAATTCCTGAGGAAAAATTTAACAAGAAGACCCACAGTGTGTCTGTTCACATCAAACCTTATGCTAAATGAAGCACATCCCTTTTAAGCCCCAAATCTAAAAGATCTGGTATTAAACAAATTTAACATGAAATCAAACACTCACTTAAAAGCAAGCACTGTATTCAGTTACATCTATTTCATATGACCAAAGTCTCAATATAAATTGTCTCTGATTGTCAGTGATTAAGAAAAGCATAATGAAATTGTCTGGTTTTGTGTAATCCATAATTTTCTATCTATATTCCATATATATGATTTTTTGTTACTATGACTTGTTCTTCATTGAGACAGCTCATTAAAATATGAAACAAAAGCACATTAACTACAGATCATTGATAGGGACTGTAATATAAATATAACTAGAAATTATTTTTAAAACTTTTCATATGGTGTTATAGGAGAATTTAAATAAGCTGATGACCAACTTGAGGAGCACTCACCCCCACTTTGTACGCTGTCTCATTCCCAATGAAACTAAAACTCCTGGTAAGATATTTCTGATATCCAAATAAGACTTGGGTGTGACTTTTCATGAGACTTTTAGATGGAAAACATATCTTCTTTTTAGGGGCCATGGAGCATGAACTTGTCCTGCACCAGCTGAGGTGTAACGGTGTGCTGGAAGGCATCAGAATCTGCAGGAAGGGATTCCCAAGCAGAATCCTTTATGCAGACTTCAAACAAAGGTTTGCGTCTCATTGTTTATGCCTCTCAATGTGCTATTCTATGTCAAAATTGCTATATATTTCAAACATTTTTTAACTTTTCCTTGAACACTGAAATGCAATTATTTGAAAGGTGATCATAAAAGAAAAAATTCTTGGTTTATATGATCATAAATTTTTCATTATATCTTTGCAAGTTTTACATAAAGCACTGTTTCATTATTTGAATACATTTTTCCTCCAAAAATCAATCTATAATTTTGTCCATGACAGCTACCGAGAGTTCTACCTTTTTAATTTCAGTGAGGAAAACCACTCTTTAATGTTCTTTTTATTCTGACAGATACAAGATTCTAAATGCAAGTGCCATCCCAGAGGGTCAGTTCATTGACAGCAAGAAGGCTTCTGAGAAACTTCTAGGGTCCATTGACATTGACCACACCCAGTACAAATTCGGTCATACTAAGGTACTACCAATGTTAATTACTATCATAAATTCATCTCCTTTGGACTTTCTCATGAATAAAAATAACATATTTAACTTGTTCTTTGGCAAGGTTTTCTTTAAAGCTGGCCTGTTGGGAACTCTAGAGGAGATGCGAGATGATAAGCTGGCTCAACTCATCACACGCACTCAAGCCATGTGCAGAGGGTACCTGATGAGGGTGGAGTTCAAGAAGATGATGGAAAGGAGGTGAGGTTGTCTCTGACTGTCAAGTACAAGTTCTCCACATTTTAATAGTTAAATCCAATGCAGTCATTCCATTTGTTGAGGAATGGTCACTTTCCACATTCTTTTTCATTTGCACCTTTTTTTCTTTCCTAGAGAGTCCATCTTCTGCATCCAGTACAATGTCCGTGCTTTCATGAACGTCAAGCACTGGCCCTGGATGAAGCTGTATTTTAAGATCAAGCCCCTCCTCAAGAGTGCAGAGACAGAGAAGGAGATGGCCAACATGAAAGAAGAGTTTGAGAAGACCAAAGAAGACCTGGCTAAATCAGAGGCCAAAAGGAAAGAACTTGAAGAGAAAATGGTAACTCTGATGCAAGAGAAAAATGATCTACAACTCCAAGTTCAATCTGTGAGTATCATAGATTGCACATTTTAGCCCCATCTTATCATCCTATCACTATCTGATTTAATATAAGAATTTTTTAAGTTTTATAAATAAATACTTTCCACTGAAACGTGTTGTAATTGTTTGCTTTTCAAAAATACCAAGACTCAGACCTAAAGAGGCAACAGATGCACAGTCACAAATTATGTTGCCTATGTTCATGTGTGCATTCACACATAGTTTGATGATTGGTGAGCAAAGCCACAAAAATATTCATAGACAATTTCCTTTCTTTATAAACCTTCTCTTGAATCATAATGTTCTTTTCTTAGTTAATATTTTTATGGATAAAATAGAAGTTATGTTGTTTTTGCCAGGAAAGGAAAAAAGGATAAATCAATCACACTCAAATATAAGGAAACTGAGTCCTAGATTGAATAAGTGAATTTCCAAAGTAGAAGGGGTGCAGATTTAGCCAAAAGGCTCATTTTCCTGACTTGACCTTCCATATATGGATATTTGGAGGAATTTTTTTACTATATCTAATCAGTATATTTGAAATTACTAACATTTTGTCCTTTTGATTTTTGAAAATTGGCAAGTTAGTTGGCATATGTGTTGACCAAACTGGTTGAGTCACTGAAGTTTCCACTTTCTAATAATTTAGTATGAGTTTGCAGATATAGCGTAGACAAATGAAAACATTTCATTTCCCCCTTTAGGAAGCTGAAGGCTTAGCAGATGCAGAGGAAAGGTGTGACCAGTTGATTAAAGCCAAAATCCAGCTGGAGGCCAAAATCAAAGAGGTAACTGAGCGAGCTGAGGATGAGGAAGAGATCAATGCTGAGCTGACAGCCAAGAAGAGGAAACTAGAGGATGAATGTTCAGAACTGAAGAAAGACATTGATGACCTTGAGCTGACACTGGCCAAGGTTGAAAAGGAGAAACATGCCACAGAAAACAAGGTACAAATCATGATCCATTTTAGAATATTTACAAATACTAGCTTGTTCCTAAAGTATTTCAATTAAAAGTTTACCATAAAATTGTAAAATATGAAAGAAAACTACTGTCATAATTATGTCATCTTTTAGCCACTTCTATCTATTTATCTTGACCTTTATCTCCTATATTTTTTAGCTACATACACCTGAGTTAGCTTGTGTCCTTTTCTAGTGTCCCTTTTCTATCAGGCTGACGTTGTCCTAAAATAGTACCATGTTTTTCATCAAGATGACAGGACGTCATTAACATTCCTACAACTTTTTTTCCAAATCTAAAGGTAAAAAACCTGACAGAAGAGATGGCAGGCCTGGATGAAACCATAGCTAAGCTGACCAAGGAGAAGAAGGCCCTCCAGGAGGCCCATCAGCAGACCCTGGATGACCTGCAGGCGGAAGAGGACAAAGTCAACACACTGACCAAAGCCAAAACTAAACTAGAGCAGCAAGTGGATGATGTAAGTGTGAAAAACACGGTGTTGTCTCTTAAGATGAAATAACCCATTGAAACACATAACCATAAATGATGCTCATAAACTCTTAACTACTGGTTTGGAAACAATAATTGAAGTTCAGGCTATTTGATGTATCTTTTAAAATTCTCCTGTGTATCTTTGAGAGCTAGTAACATAGCATTCAGCAATTAAGGACAAAAAAAAAAATAATAAAATCTAAAAATTTAGCTTGAAGGATCTCTGGAACAAGAAAAGAAACTTCGCATGGACTTAGAAAGAGCCAAGAGAAAACTGGAGGGTGACCTAAAATTGGCCCAAGAATCCACAATGGATGTAGAAAATGACAAACAGCAACTTGATGAGAAACTCAAAAAGTGAGTATGATATAATTCAATTATAACCTTCTTATTGTCAGTTCAGATGAAATACATGTTTTAAAAATCTCTAAAATGTTACTATTTTATATGGGAGAAAAGACATCTTTCACTTTTTAGTTAATGAAAACTGAAGATTATTGACTCATAAAGCATGTATTACTCACTTCCTCACCACCAACATTATAAATAGACGTTCAATTATACATAGACAAGAAGAAGGGAAAAGAACTGACTGTGAGCTAATGTGATGCTCTTCTAACAGGAAAGAGTTTGAAATGAGCAACCTGCAAAGCAAGATTGAAGATGAACAAGCCCTTGGGATGCAGCTGCAGAAGAAGATCAAGGAGTTACAGGTAAGTCATAAATTCCACCTTTTCTAGACATTGCAGGAATCAAAATGGCCATGTATTCACCTTGGTGTTGGTTATGTCACTCCCAGGCGCGCACTGAGGAGCTGGAGGAAGAAATCGAGGCAGAGCGGGCCTCTCGGGCCAAAGCAGAGAAGCAGCGCTCTGACCTCTCGCGGGAACTGGAGGAGATCAGCGAGCGGCTGGAAGAAGCTGGGGGCGCCACTTCGGCCCAGATTGAGATGAACAAGAAGAGGGAGGCCGAGTTCCAGAAAATGCGCAGGGACCTGGAGGAGGCCACCCTGCAGCACGAAGCCACGGCGGCCGCCCTGAGGAAGAAGCACGCAGACAGTGTAGCTGAACTTGGGGAGCAGATAGACAACCTGCAGCGAGTCAAGCAGAAGTTGGAGAAGGAGAAGAGTGAGCTGAAGATGGAGATCGATGACCTTGCTAGTAACATGGAGACTGTCACCAAAGCCAAGGTCTTTATTAACTTGTTCCCCTTTCATCTTTGTTTACAACAATTCAAAAATGATCATTTACATATGACAATCTTATCTAATGGTACAAACTTTAGGTCTTATCTCAAATATTAAAGTTATTCCCAATAGACATCACTATATTCATTTGATTTATATGTAGAAATCATTTTAAGCTTTGTCACTAATACTCTGAAAGAATGCAATTATAGAAAAAAAATCTAAAAATCAAACTCTACAACATGATGAGGAATCTACATGCTGTTTATGTTTTCCAGTCATTTTCAATACCCTTTTCACAATCATTTATTCATTTGTTCAGGCAAAATTATGTGCCTCTATATCCAAGGCACCACACAGGGCTTTGAGATAGATAGAAAAGCAGATAAAACTCATCCCTTTTCCAAAAGTACTTTCAGATCTCCAAATCCCAGATTTAAACATAGAAATGTATCATCTTATGCTTTGTACCTCCCACCATAGGGAAACTTTGAGAAACTGTGCCGCACACTAGAGGACCAGCTTAGTGAAGTGAAAACAAAGGAAGAGGAACAACAACGCTTAATAAATGAATTATCAGCCCAGAGAGCACGTTTACATACAGAATCAGGTCAGTAAATAAATATGAACATCTTGTGGACAGGCGAAGGATGTAAGACAAGACTCAAATAGTGCTTACCTCTCAAACACAAATCATTTCTTGGGCCATGTATGGCCATTTACCACTGACTTATTATCCCTTCATATTTTCATTGTGAGATGGTAAAAAATTATTTATAAGCTATAATTGGGAAAAATTTAGCTCATTGGGCTGAGAAAATTTTCGTTGCTTTAGCATTGGAGCATAGGGTATAAGGGGACTAAATGGTAATGGGAAAAATATAATACATTTTTTAAAAACCCAAATCTTAAAATATCAAAGAAAGCACGCACATTTTTGAAAGGCAAGAAATAGTCTCCTCAACAGTATCAAAGCTCTTGAGTTATTCTTTCCATCATATGAAATAAGAGAATTCTAATGTTGTTTCATTCTTTAAATTATTCTTCATTTAGACAACAAATGTTGTCTCATGTTTTGTCTTTCACAGGTGAGTTTTCACGACAGCTAGATGAGAAAGATGCTTTGGTTTCCCAGCTATCCCGAGGCAAACAAGCATTTACACAACAGATTGAGGAATTAAAGAGGCAGCTAGAAGAGGAGTCTAAGGTGAGAATTCTCCAGCTGATAACTTTCTATCAGTTGAACTTTGCAGCATGAGACACTATTGAACTTCACATGGAGAGTATTGATGATCAGAACATAAACTTATATTACGAACATTTTGGTTGGTTCAGGCCAAGAGTGCTCTAGCCCACGCTCTGCAGTCCTCCCGCCATGACTGTGACCTGCTGCGGGAACAGTATGAGGAGGAGCAGGAAGCCAAGGCCGAGCTGCAGAGGGCAATGTCCAAGGCCAACAGCGAGGTTGCCCAGTGGAGGACCAAGTACGAGACGGACGCCATCCAGCGCACAGAGGAGCTGGAGGAGGCCAAGTAAGGGCTCTCGGGGAAGGGGGGAAAGGCAATAGAAAGAAATAAAAATTATGAAACAGCAAAATAAAACTAAAAGAAGGAGAATATTACAGGCATAGAGATAGATTATGATTATCCATAAAGGATTTCAGTCTATTTTATTGCAGAGTGCTGGATTCTACCATGTTCTCCTTCTTGGAGAATGGGCCAAGACCAGAGCCCTCTCCCCATTCTGGTCTATTACAAAAGTATATTAAATTTCTTTGCATCAAAATTAAATAGTAATTATCAGTATATTCTTTATTAATTAGGTAGAATTGATTCCTTTAATACAAGGAAAAATAGAGACATTGAAACATCTGATATATTGTTATACATGTTATAATTCACACTAATCAATTTATCTCTACCTGAAGTATTACAAATTCAGAATGAGACTATCATACTCTCATCACTTAACTAAAAACTGGTATCAATGAGTCTATTCACAAAATAACACACACTATTTGTGGAATAAAACTCATGGGAATTACAGGTGGAAAGAAAATAACCATTATATTCCCAGTGAAGGAAGCTTCCCTAAATTTGATTTATCTCAGTAGTTGTTAGAACTAGACAGAAGGAAGGGTTTGGTTTGCTGAGGGAGTATTCTAGATAAGAGTGTGGGCTGGTGAAGGGATCAGTAGGATTGGAGGATACTTGGGAAGTAATAATGGAATAATATTTATTTTCTGGGTTGAACAAATAATGGAATAATATTTATTTACTGATTGTTGTATGACCTTGAACATGTCACTCTAGACCTGTTTCCTCATTTGTAAAGAGGACCATACAAAAAAAATGTTTAAGGATCCCATTCAATACTAGTATTCTTTAATGATATGACTCCTGTATATGGTTGCCACTTCTTCCTCATCCTCCCTCACATCCTCATACTGCTCAGTCAGCTTAAGTGTTTTCTGTCTCTCTTTCTCTCTCTCTCTTTCCCTCCGCACCTTTTCCACCACACACACAAATGGCCTCATAAAAATATCTGACAACCTCTGAAATAAAGATAAGAATTCACTAGGCAAAACATAATTCTAGAAGAAATAAAATGGATACTGAGAAGATATTCTTAGAAAACCTTAATGACTTGTAGACATAGGAACAAAAAAAATCTTGGGAAGACAATGCCTTTTTAGTTAACAGCTTTATAAAGTGGACAACTTGGACTCCGTCCTTAGTTACTCACCCTGACCAACTTTTCAGAAAGAAGCTGGCTCAAAGGCTGCAAGAAGCTGAAGAGCATGTAGAAGCTGTGAATGCCAAGTGTGCCTCCCTTGAGAAGACAAAGCAGAGGCTCCAGAATGAAGTGGAGGACCTCATGCTCGATGTCGAGAGATCTAATGCTGCCTGCGCAGCTCTTGATAAGAAGCAAAGGAACTTTGACAAGGTGGCCCATCCTACTTAAATTTCATCCATGTTTCACTAGGTCCCCCTTTCTGCTTGCATTGGCTGATGACTTGGATACTTTTCAGGTCCTATCAGAATGGAAACAGAAGCATGAGGAAACTCACGCTGAACTTGAGGCCTCCCAGAAAGAGTCCCGTTCTCTCAGCACTGAGCTGTTCAAGATCAAGAATTCCTATGAGGAATCCCTGGACCAACTTGAAACCCTAAAGCGAGAGAATAAGAACTTACAGCGTGAGTCTTTATAATCATGCTATTTTAAAAATGGTAGGGAGGTTATCTTCCCAACTTTTCATTTTTCTCAATTGAATTTGTTATTTTATTATTAAACTACAGAGGAGATTTCTGACCTGACTGAGCAAATTGCAGAGGGAGGAAAGCATATCCATGAATTGGAGAAAATTAAAAAACAAATAGATCAAGAGAAGAGTGAACTACAGGCTGCCTTAGAGGAGGCAGAGGTACATGTTTTGTTTGCTCATCTATGCATTATAAATAAGTTGAAAAATTAATAGCAACTGATATCAATCATGTTGCAAACTTTTAGGGGACAATCTCATATAATTTAGTGAGAAATACTGAATAGTTTCTTGGGAATGCAGAACCAATAGGCTAAGTTAAGATGTATGAAATTTAGTGAGTTTTTAAATGCCTTCTTGAAGAAATCATCATAACCAAAAGAAAAAAAGCTCTTGAAACTTTACATTTAGGTAACATAAATGTTGCTTTTCCAAAAGGCATCTCTTGAACATGAAGAAGGCAAAATCCTTCGCATCCAACTTGAGTTAAATCAGGTGAAATCTGAAGTTGACCGAAAAATTGCTGAAAAAGATGAAGAAATCGATCAGCTAAAGAGGAACCATCTCAGAGTTGTGGAGTCTATGCAGAGCACCCTAGATGCTGAAATCAGGAGCAGAAATGATGCCCTGAGGATCAAGAAGAAAATGGAGGGAGACCTTAATGAAATGGAAATTCAGCTGAACCATGCCAACCGCCAGGCTGCTGAGGCAATAAAGAATCTTAGAAACACACAAGGAATACTGAAGGTACAGTGGGATAAACACACGTGGTCTCAGACAGTCTGGGTGTCATTGTGTAACTCAAATTTTAATATTGTATGAGGACCATATGCAATAAATCATCCAAGTAATGCAGTCATCAGTTGAAATTTTTATGCGCATAGCTGAAAAACAGCTTAATTCTGGAAAGCCCAGGACAGGGTTTATTTTGTCATCTGAAGAGAAGACAAAGTGGTGAAGAATGAGGAGAGAGAGGAAGTAATGAGAGTTTAGTTACATGCCACTGCATAAATCACTTCTTTTATCTGGACTTCATTTGTTGATTATATATAAAATAATACCAAGATTAACTGATCTCTAAGAATACTGTCCTTATCCAAAATTTTATAGCTTACATCACAGTATTTTTCTATGATTCAGGATTAAAAATAATATAGTGTCATATTATTTTGAGTAAAACTGCTACCCTAGGCTACAAAGAATTTGTCATTAAAGGGACTTGTAGAATTTTCCTATCTAATTGTGCTCTAAGTTATTAAGATCAACATGTGTACATGAACCTAAATTTGTATTTGCTTTAATCGGGGCATGAGTAAGAGTCATTTTCTCTTTCTGTGTAGGACACTCAGCTACATTTGGATGATGCCATCAGAGGCCAAGATGACCTTAAAGAACAACTGGCCATGGTTGAGCGCAGAGCTAACCTGATGCAGGCTGAAATTGAAGAGCTAAGGGCATCCCTGGAACAGACTGAAAGGAGCAGAAGGATGGCAGAACAAGAGCTTCTGGATGCTAGTGAGCGTGTGCAACTCTTGCACACCCAGGTGAGAATCAAGAGTATGAATGAGCAGATGCACTCCCTGAAGCTGAAGACAATTTGAGAGAATGTTTGTTCATAAAGTCAGGATTAGTCTTGGCAAGGTCTTGGAATTTTGGAAAATGTACATCAATAAATACATACTGGGGCCTAGCTAGTTCACAAGTATATTTATGGACTGGCATAATTATGTTAATTTGAAATAATTTCAAGTTCTAGAAACTTTAGTTAAAAAGCACAGAAGACCCCCTACTAATAACCATATATACAACATTGCAGCCCATCTTGTCTTTTGCCACTCTAAATGGTAAATAGATAAGCAAATAAAATAGAGAAAGGATAAACAACCACACAATATTTATGTATCATGTGTGCACATAAAGTTAATTTCATGGGACATATAAAAGCTCTTAAGTTCAAACTCATGGAAGTAATCCTAACTGCTAGTCAGCATTTATATGGATATTTTTCATAAATGGTGATTTGTCCTACTAATAGCTAATAAATAAGCAGCCATTGTAGTATGCATTTGTTGCCATAGAAAGCTGTTTACAATATAGTAAGTGAAAAAAAGCAACTTAAAGATAATATACAAGCATGATCTCTTTTGTTAAAAATATGCAGGAAACATCCAGAAAGATAAACAAAAGTGTTGTAAATGTGAAAGTACAATAATCATTCTTTGTCTCTTTTTTTGGTAATTTGTATGTTATACTATATTTACAATAAGTGTATATTATTGTAAACTTTTAAAAGTTACAATATAAGGAAATAACCATCACATAAATGTTAAAATTACATATTACAAATAACTTTATATTCAAATTAAAATAAAAGATTTTCCTTACTCATTATTAGTATTCTTGAATGGGTTGAATATTTCAAATATTATCAAGTTTCCAAAACATAAGAGATTCTTGGATCTCTTTGAATCAATAGTGACACTATTTATGCACTTAAAATATAGAGCCAACAAATGTGAATGAACACCTAAAAATTAATAACCCATTTTTTATGAGCTGTATGGTGCTATATAATACAGAGAGCAGTATAAATTTTTTCTTGGGGCAGGGACAGGGCTTTATGCATACAAACAGCCACTGATAAATTGTCAAATACCTTTGATATCAAAAATTAAATTTTACGTGGAAGAATTCAAGAGAATTTTTTATTAACAGAAATATCAGTAGAAAGAAAGCATACACTTAAACTTTTGGTTTGGTTTTTACTCTGAATACTTGTTACATCAACAATTTATGCCTATTTACACTAATAAAATTGACCATGTAAATATTTATGATTAAATATGCTTTTCCTCTTCTTTATTAATTTAAAATAGAACACCAGCCTGATCAACACCAAGAAGAAGCTGGAGACAGACATTTCCCAAATCCAGGGAGAGATGGAGGACATTGTCCAGGAAGCCCGCAACGCAGAAGAGAAGGCCAAGAAGGCCATCACTGATGTGAGATGAGCGTTTGTTTTACTGATACACAAGTGCTACCTGCCATTACCAGGTTTCCTTATTTTCTTGATTTATTTGCTAATTAGGCGGCCATGATGGCTGAAGAACTGAAGAAGGAGCAGGACACCAGCGCCCACCTGGAGCGGATGAAGAAGAACCTGGAGCAGACGGTGAAGGACCTGCAGCACCGTCTGGATGAGGCTGAGCAGCTGGCCCTGAAGGGCGGGAAGAAGCAGATCCAGAAACTAGAGGCCAGGGTGGGTTTCCACCACTTCCTTCAATTCCCAGCCTATTCATGCAGCAAACTACAACTAATTGTTAAACACCTTTGTTCTTTTCCAGGTGAGGGAGCTTGAAAACGAGGTTGAAAATGAACAGAAGCGCAACATTGAGGCAGTCAAGGGTCTTCGCAAACATGAGAGAAGAGTGAAGGAACTCACTTACCAGGTGACGAACCTTTCCATGTTTTCCAAATTTTATACTCAAGAAAATAAAAGAGTTGTTTTCAAATAATCACACTGTCTATTTGGTACCTTTTTCATTTCAGACTGAGGAGGACCGCAAGAATGTTCTCCGGCTGCAGGACTTGGTGGACAAATTACAAACCAAAGTTAAAGCTTATAAGAGACAAGCTGAAGAGGCTGTGAGTATCTCTTCAGAGTGAGAAAGAAAGGTTCAGGAGCAAGTCCACATTTTGTGGGGCCTAAAGGTTATATGATTGAAGACGCTTTCCTCAAGGCAAAGAACACAAAATTGGGAATACAGAATTAGGTTTGAAAATGAGTATTTACTTAGAATGAGAAAATTTTACCACAAATTACTGGAGCCTTTGAGATTCAGGTTCACTTCTTCTCAGACTTCTTTAAGCAATCTTCCAGACATGTTCGAATAGAAATGCTTCTTTGTTACAACCCAATTTCCTCCTTGTCTAGAACATTCTACAACTTTCATCTGGAAGTCCTATATTCCCAGCACTCATAGTGACTGTGCAAATGAGGGCTCTGAAGTTTAAGACTTATTTAATTTCATGATAAATCTATCTCAGGACATTTCCCTTTAATTTGTGTCTTATCCTGTTAATTCTGAAATGTTCCTTAAGTTTTTCTGCACCCAATACTACCACTGCGTCTACTTTTAAAAGTTTGTTTCACAGAAACAAGATTCATATTCCTGCTATGTTGATTTCCCTGTGGTCACTGCAGCATCTTAGGTTTGCCAGAAAGAGACTTAAGTAAGAAAGACAGAGCAGGGTGGTTGTAAGCCTTCTTATTCACTGAGGCAAGTATATGGGATGCCCTACCCCCAAATAAGTGCATTGCCAAATGACAGAACTTTTTGCTTTCTCAATCATGAAGCAAGTCCTGTAGCTGCTTCTAGTAACAAAGACAATAAGAATCAGAAACATCCAATTTTCTTGTAATCTCAAATGCATGTCCATTCATTCTCAGGAGGAACAATCCAACGTCAACCTCTCCAAGTTCCGCAAGCTCCAGCACGAGCTGGAAGAGGCCGAGGAGCGGGCTGACATCGCCGAGTCCCAGGTCAACAAGCTGCGGGTGAAGAGCCGCGAGGTTCACACAAAAATCATAAGTGAAGAGTAATTCATCCAAATGCTGAAAGGTGACCAAAGAAATGCACACAATGTGAAGTTCTTTGTCACTGTCACATGTCATTGTAATATCAATAAAATCTGCAGAGAATTTTGCAATCTAAAAAAACATGTGTCTCAATTACCAGCTCTATAGTGCTACTAGAACTAATTCATTTATTCAACATTTGTTAAGCTCCTACTGGGTGCAATCAGAGGTGGTAACAAAAATGAATGTGGGCAGTGAGTGAACTTTAATAGAAGGCAAATGAAATGAAGTGCTCTGAGAGGATGTAGGACTGGTTAATGCACCCTCAATTCCATTCAACCAATTTTAACGAGTACCAAGTATGTGTGTATACAGAAATGGGCGCCCAGGATATGACATCATCCCTTCCTTTGAGGATCTTGAGCCAGTGGGAGAGAGAGCAATTCAAACAGATTATAGAACAACATATATACTTTGATTGAAGTATAAAAATAAAGTATGGTAATAACCTAGAACAAGCAGCTAACCTGGGGAATCCAGAAAGGCTTCTCAAAGAAGACTTGAGCTAGCTCCTAAAAGATGAGTAGAAAAGTTATTAGGTGAAAGAGAAGTGGAGATGGTCATTTGAAAAAGAGAAAATGAGCATGGTTTCCGAGTAGTTTAAACACAGGCTGCATGAGCAAAGGGCATCAGATGAGGCCAGAGGTGGAAGGTGAAACCTGACTGTGAAGTTAAAACTAGTATAAAGAGAAGACGGGGAGGGCACTGAAGAGGTTACATGGTTTCACAGAATTCAAACCTCCCAGGTGCTTTGTGGTTATAGATTTTACTTCCTTTTGGGGGAAATTGTTTTCCTCTGAACTATCTCCCTCTCAGAAGAAAAAAACCAAACTTTTAAAATAATTACTCTTATTAACCTTCTAATTTTTGCATATAATTTTGCTTACCAAGGAAACCAAGTTTTTCTTAATACCATTCATATTTTAAGGTGGAACCAGAAACAGAATTTAATTTGTGATAGCAAAAAGAATGTGACTGTCTTTTATCACAGCCATTGCCAGAGTGGGTTTTTTGGTCTTTGATACTTTTTTAAAGCTTATAATTTGGCTTCATTGTGTGGACATTTAAAAACTAAGATAATAGAATACCAATCTATTCTTTTAGAGTAGTGGATATACCTCTCTAATGAGGAGACTGCTTGAGGGAATCTCCTTCCCTAGTGTAGGAATCCTAATTAGTAATAAGAAGCCTGTTTTGTGAGAAGAGGACTTAAAGGAGATAGAAAATAATGATAAGGAATATTTCACCTAGGCCATAATGAAGATTAATAAAATATCCTGCCTAGAGTAGGCATTTATTGTCAGATCTTAATTAAACTCTGTAGGGTTAACTTATTGACCTCAAAAGTACTGGGCAATTGCTTTATTATTTTGTCACCTATTTAAATAATTGCTTATATAGACAGTTGATAGTAGGTTTAGTTATAGATGGGTGAATTATTTTGGGGTCTCTGATTAAACAAAAAGGATTTAAGAGTCACAGCTACTTTGGCTAATATTCTTCCTCAAGATTAGGTGATTTATAGACTTATTTCCTTATCTATTTTGACAAAACCATTCATGATAACCTAGAAACACATATAATACTCTTTGATTTTTCTTTAACTGACATGAGGGGTCACTGAGATTTGGGAACTGTTTCTAACCTACCTATGCTGGATATAGAATCCAAATAGGATAAATGCAAGGAGAAGGCAGGAGGCTGCCTCCAAGAACAACAATGCATTGGGAATAATGGAGGTAGTTTAAGCCTTATTCCTCCCTGATTAGTAGCACTAAGGCTTACTGTGATGGGGAAAAAAAAATTGAGACTGGAAGAATATTGTAAAATGTTAATAAGACAAAAATATTTTTTTCTAACATAGATGAACCTATTTAAAACATATGCACAGGAAACTAGGCAGAGATGATCATGCCCTAGTGTTTTTGGCACCCAGACAGGCATCATTACTCTAATAAAATCCCCCAAGAATGTGTAATAAGGCCAGTTTCTTTACTTTTCCATGTTCTAAATAGTTAAAGGCCATGGTTACTGAAAGTATATTCTGGGACATTCAACACACTGATACTTGAAAATATCACGAATTGTTTCCGTCAACTCAATTTATGAGTGTTCAATATCCAAACAGATATCAAGAAAATAAGAAATCTCAAGATCTCTCTGTTCCAAACTATTACTTCCACTTCTGTCTACCTTATTTCTAAATATCCTACTACTTGACATTCTGGAGGATGTTCACTTTATTTAATCTTTTATTAAATTAAAATATACTAATTTCAATTAATGCCCTAGGTAGAATTATTGGCTAATAAATTAAGAAAGCAGGTAAATAAATAAGTCTCTTAAGATGAGCCTAAAGGGGAGGCATCCTTTGGGGAGAGAAAGGGGAAAGATAAGAAAATGCATCTATAAAGCCATTTACTCACAATTTTGCTAAGGGTTGATTCTGTTAAGACATTCAGCATCCTTCCTCATGAGTCTCAGGATTATGAACCTCCACATCAGTGGTTCTCAAGTTCAGCATGTATCAGAATCATGTGGAGTGCTTGTTATAACACTGATTGCTGTGCCCCACCTCTAGAGTTTCTGATTCAGCAGGCCTAAGTTAAGGTCCAAGAATCTGTATTTCTAACAAATTCCCAGTTGATGATGCTCCTATTCCAAGCACTACGTTCTGAAAACCACAGCTCTATATTATCACCAAATCTTTCACAGAGTTATTACAATGATATTCTATAGCTCCTAAATTCAGCCAAACCTCTCAGGGCCTCAGTTTCTTCATCCATAAAATGAAGAAGCTGAGCTAAATAACTGCTAAAAACCAATGCCTTTTGAGTCCAAATTGGGCAGCACTGTCAATAATTATGATATAATTTAGTATCTTACAACTGTAGGACCCTTTGTTTTATTTGTAAAATGCTTCTGTGTATAATTTCTCAGTCACTGGACACTCACAAGTGTGTGAGGTAAACATAATCCTTTTGGAAACTGAGATACAAAGATGATAGTGTTTTGTCAAATGTTGTATTACTAATAAGTGATAATCTAAGACACAGACCAAGATTTTCTAACTATTCACCCTAGAGTCATGTACTGTCCTGGATTTCTAGTCCAGCCTGACCAGTGAAAGGTTCTGATAACATTCTTCCCTTAGAAACAAGGTCAGTAATCTGTCATTTCAGTAGAAGAGAGGAAAGGTCCTTGCTGTTCACCTGGATATCCAAATGGTTTACTCCTTCATTTCTGCATGATTCTTGTCATATTAGACCTTAGAGAGGCCTTCTCTGGCTACTCAGTATCTAAAGGCAACACTTTATCTCTGCCCTGACAAATATACTTCTTATCCCCGTGATTTGCTTTAAATCTGTCCAGGCAACTGACCACCAAACGACCATTATTTTATTTAACATTCATCTTCTTCTTATAAAATATGAGCTCCACAAGGGCAGAATTTTGTTTTGTTCACTGTTGAAGGTCCAGTGAGTTGAACACTACCTGTCATGTAACAAATGCTCAAGAAAATTTGTGCAATGCATGATAATTTAATGAGAACTTAATATGTGCCATGCACAGTGCATATTACCCCAAAATAAACCCTAAAGCAGAAAATATTGAGTAACTGACAGAGCTAAAACATTTCAGTAAGGAGACTTCTGATTTCAGGAAGATCAAATTTTCCTATTCTTGCCATTAAGTGCAACTAAAACCTCTGGACATTATACATAAACCTAATAAAAGAGATTCTGAAGATGGAGAAAAGAAGATGGACCATCTAGATAAGTTCCTTGAGTTTTCTTTTTGCCTCATATGTCTCAGTCTTAGAGCTGAAGAAGCAGACAATAAAAAAACACCAATTGGTGCAGACAAAAAAGCTCCACCAAAGCCTTTTCTCTCTAGCTGAAGGACAAAGTATTAGGCAGTCTAGCAAGATAAAAAACTTTTAGATAATAACTGCTCTACACCAGCCAAATGACACAGAAAAAACTATGGTTCCACTCCATCATCAGCAAAATCTGAGTGGGAAGCTCATGCTTCTATCCTAATGAGGCTGTATTCAGGTGCCCCAACATCTCCACTGGGGCTGTGTCAGAAGACAGCAAGTAGGAAGATGAGATTTTCATCCCTGCCAGCCAGTAATTGGACCCCACAAATGGTGTTGGTAGAGACAATACAGGGATCCTTGACTCCCAGCCACGTGGCAGTAACACGGTACTTCTTGGTCTTCTCACTGTCAGAGGAGGCCTAGTGGAAAGTCAGTACATTCACAACTGCCCAGTGGTAATGAAGCTACCTCCCCAAAACTGTGGTGTCAGAGGAGACCATATGGGGGCACCATCACTCCAATCACTACATAAGAGTAAGAAGATTCCCCTCTCAGGTGTCAACAGAAGGGAACCCAGACTTGTACCTCCATGTGGCAGTAATGAAGTGGCCCCCTTCCCCTTGACAAAGAGGTGTCGCAAGAAGCCAGCTAAAAGGTTAAAGTAAGATCCAGAGTCTCAGAACATAATATAAAAATGTCCAGGCTTCAAGTAAAAATCACTCATCATAACAAGATCTCACACTGAATGAAAAAGGATAACTATATAAATTTAGAGTCAAAATCAAGATGATAGAGGAGTTAGAATGGTCTGAAAACAATTTTAAAGCATCTGATATAAAAATGCTTCAAGGAATACTTATTAAAATGCTTGATGATATTAAAACCTATATAATTTTAGTAACCAATGTCACTTCAATAAATTTAATTTTTAAAAAGATGCTTGATAACATATTTAACAAATGTAAAAACATAAAGTTTCAACAAAAATAGAAGATATAAAAAATAAATGAAAATTTAGAAAATGAAAACTACAACTGAAATAAAAAGCTTAGTGGAATGGGCTCAATGGAAAAAAGGACAGGACAAAGGAAACACTCACTGAATTAGAATACAGAACAACAGAAATAACCCAATCAGAAACACTGAAAGAAAATGAAGAGAGGAAATGTACAGAGCCTGAAGCCCTTGTGGCTCTGTATCAACAACAACAAATAAATCTAATATTCATGTCATAAGAGTCCCGGAAGAAAAGGAGAAAGAGAGTAGGGCTGAAAAAGTACTCTAAGAAATAACAGTTGAAAAGTCCTAATATAGTAGGAAACAAAACCTGTAGATCCAAAAAAGAAGTTATCCAAAGAGAAGCAATTCAAAGAAATATCATAAATTTCTAAATACTAAAAACAAAACATGTATCTTGAAAGCAGCCAGAGAAAAATGACATCTTGACTTCTGGTCAATATGAAGGCATGAGCAAACATGGCTCATCTCCTCAAACATGACACAACCACATCAAAATTACAACTATACAACAACCACCTCTCAGAACTGTCAGAAATCAAGTTGAATAGAAGTCCAATAACTATGGAACTAAAGAAACCATGTCAATTCCGGTAGAAGAAGGGGAGACGGAGCACGGGGGAGGCGCGGACATGTGGAATGGGCTGGTCCTATACCCACATATAGAAGATAAAAATCAGGAGCGATATCTTGGGAGCAAGTAACCCCAGACCCACATCAGAACCCCCAGCCCAGGGTTTCAGTGCCAAGAGGATAAGCCCCCATACTTCTGGCTGTAAAAACCAGCAGGGTTGGAGTCAATGAAAGTAACTACTAGAATCCCAGGCAGTTCTTCTTGAAGGGGCCACACACAGTCTTTCTCAGACTCACTACCTCTGGGCTCCAGTACCAGGGTGGCAGCTTGAGAGGCACCAGCAGTATACTAGGAGGATCTGAAGTGTCTGGCATCAGGGTGAGAGCTTGGGGACAGATTTCTCCCAGACAGAAAGATGGGCAAAGGCCATTGTTCCTTTTCAGAGCCCTTCCCCAACAGAGCCACAGAGCAGGCAGGTAGGGGCCCTATCTGAGACTCCATCAACCTGGCTAACACAGTTGGTTCTGTCCTGAGGAGTCTCTGAGGCTCAGCCCCCACCCAACTTACAGGCCCACCTAGGCCATCAACAGTGACTTTTCCATATGAATGGCTGGTCTCAGCTCAGGCTTCACATCTTCCTAAATCCTCTCAGATAAACAACAGCCAGCCTCAAGGAGCCTGTAGTCCCCATACCTCTGGCTAAGCAGCCCCAGGCCCAGTACTAGCAGCAGCCAGCTTTGGATCAGTTTGGCTTTGCCTGGGAGCCTCCACACCCAGAACAAGTAGCAGCAATCTGCAGATAGCTTGGTAGCTCATACTGGGTGGCTCCAGGCAGAACACAGTTGTGTTTGACCCTGGCCAACACCACCTGGGAAACCCCAGAGCCTGTGCACCCAGTGGATAGCAACAAACCACGCTGGAGCACCACCACCTTCCTCCTGCACAGCTAGTTCTCCATGGAAGTCAGAGGTTGGTGGTTAGTGGTCACAGCCAGTCCTTGCAGCTGACTGGCCTAGGTAAATCCCTCCCAATCACCTGCCAACAGCAATCAATGCTCAACTATAAGAGGAGGGTGTATGTAACCCACATTGAGGGTGTACCCTCTCCACCCTGCTCAGGTGAAATGGGAAGTTGTACCTTACAGGACTACTACTACATTAGGCCACACTGACAAGACAGGGAGTCATAGAAGCTTTACCTAACACATAGAAACAAACACAGGAAGGCTACCAAAATGAGGAGACAAAGAATCATGGCCCAAATGAAAGAATAGATCAAAACTCCAATAAAGGAAGTAAAGAAAATGGAGTTGGTCAATCTACCAGATAGATGCAGAATTCAAAACAATGATTATAATGATGCTCATGGAACTTAATGAGTACCTCAACGGCATAAAAAAGATCCAAGCAGAAATGTTATACACCAATAGAAATAAAGAACAATTTACAGGAAATCAACAGTAAAGTGGATGAAGCCAAGAATCAAATCAATGATATGGAACATAAGGAAACAAAAATAACCAATCAGAAAAACAAGAAAAAAAAAAGAATCCGTAAAAACGAGGATAGCGTAAGGAGCATCTGGGACAACTCCAAGCATACCAACATTCATATCACAGCAGTGCCAGAGAAGAATATAAAGAGAAAGAAATTGGAGATTTATTTGAAAAAATAATGAAAGAAAAATTCTCTAATTTGGTGAAGGAAATACACATGCAAGTCCAGGAAGCACAGAGAATCCCAAACAAGATGGATGCAAACAAGTCCACACCAAAACATATCATAATTAAAATGCCAAAGGTTAAAGGTAAAGACAGAATATTAAAAACAGCAAGAGAAAACCAGAGAGTTACCTACATAGGGGTTCCCATAAGACTGTCAGCTGATTTCTCAGAAGAAACTCTGCAGGCTAGAAGGGACTGGCAAGAAATATTCAAAGTCATGAAAAGCAACCTACAGCCAAGATTGCTCTACCCAGCAAAGCTATCATTTAGAATTGAAGGGCAGATAAAGAGCTTCCCAGAGAAGAAAAAACTAAAGAGGTTCATTGTCACCAAACCATTATTATATGAAATGTTAAAGGGGCTTACTTAAGAAAAAGACGATCAAAACTATGAATGGTAAAATGGCAATAAACTCACAGCTATTACAAATGAATAAAAAAATAACAAATTAAGCAAACAAGAAGAACAGAGACAGAATCATGGATACAGAGTGCATTTTGATGGTTACCAGATAGGAGGGGACGTGGGGGAACAGGTGAAGAGGTGAGGGAATTAAGGAGTACAAATTGGTAGTCACAGAATAGCCGTGGGGATGTAAGGTACAGTAGAGGAAATGGAGTAGACAAAGAACTTATATGCATGACCCATGGACACGAACAAAGGTGTGGGAATTGCCTGAGGGAGAGGGGGGTATTAGTTCAGGGTAGCAAAAGGGGAAAAATTGAGACCAACTGTAGCAGCATAATCAATAAAATACAATTAAAAAAAGAAGAATGATATCTTACTTATAGGAGAAAAATTATTTAAATGACAGGAGATTTCTCACCAGACATCATGGAGGCCAGAAAGCTATTTTTCAGGCACTGGGTGAAAAAGAATTGTCAACCCAGAATCCTGTACCCAGAAAAATAAATGCTTTAGTAATGAAAGAGAAATCACGACATTCTTCAAGACATTCTCAGATGAATGAAAACTAAGAAAAATTATTAGCAGTGGACCTGCCCTAAAAGAATAGCTAGAGGAAGTTCTCTAAACAGAAAAAGAAAAAACAATAAAGGAAGAAACCTTGGAATATTAAAAAAGAAAAACACAGTAATCAAAAATAGGAAGTAAATGTAATAGGTTTTCTCTTCTCAAGTTTTCTAAATTATGTTTGATGATTGAAGCAAAAACTACATCACTGTCTGACATGGTTTTAAACATAGAGGATATATTTAAGGCAATTTTATTATAAATGGGGAAGATAAAAGTACTTAAAGGGGGACAAATTTTCCATGTTTCACCTGACTGGCAACGGGACAAGAAAAGAAGACAATGGTAATTTTTATATATAGACATACCTAGAGCAACTACAAAAAAGTGACATGCAAAGAGATACACACATACACTCATACACACACACACAAACTGTAGATAGGATTAACTTCCAGCAAGACAGCCTGAGGAGTGTCACAGACCCTTTACCCACTGACACTGTGAAAATCATTTTTAAAACATCATTTAAAACCTCTGGAAATGGTCCTAAGGGAAAACAGAAAATGAAACATATACCAAGAAAATCTATGAAAGTCTGTAAGAAAGGTAAGGGTCTGTGGTATTTGAATTAAAATCTCTTCCTTTCTCCCACCCTCCCAGCTTAGAGAAACAGGGACCACACTCTAAACTACTAGTCCAAGAACACAGGGCTCCTTCTTCCACCCTTATCTTAGCCAGAAAACTTTCTTCCCCAAAATAGCAAGATAATCACTATTTCTCATTCTGCCCCCAGCTACCTGCTTCTGAGGCAAAGTCCTCAATAATTGTGGTCAAGAGATGGGGGCTCTATTATTCTTCCCAGCCACCATTAATGAAATACGGGCTTTATCATGGGTATAGTGTGCTTAGAATATTTGGGCCCTGATAAAAACTTCACTTGACTTGCCAGGTGGTGGTTCCACACCAGGAGAAACAAGCCAAAAAACTGTTCCTGACCACCACCACCTACAGTTCAACTACAAGAGCAGAAGTGTCACTCAGAGAGAAATTTATAATTGTCCACCACGAACAGCTACAGAGCCCTAGCTCAGAGATTTTGCCTTGGGGGCCAAGCATGTCAAAAGAGAGCCTCTATCTTTGCCCAAAGGAATTAATTTCATTTGCCACAAAGGGCAAAGAAAGTCAAGCCTAAATTCACTCTCAAGGACAAGAGAAGTTGTAGTGAAAGGAAATTGGAAGATACTCAAGGTACAGGCTAAACTTCAGGCCAGCTAGTATTCAGGGGAGAACCATGGAAAAAGATAGAAGCCCTTATGGAATGAGAACAAATATCAAACACTGACCTCAGAAACTATTTTTTCAAAGGAGCCAGAATTTTATTGGATTCATCTGTAGAGAAATTTGTGCCCAAGGATATTATTAAAAACTATAGGGCATTCAGCCAGCAATTAGTGAAGTTTATAAATTGAATGTGGTCAAAGAAAGAGAGGAATAGAATCCTATCAAAATTACTGTCATCATAAGGTGAGCATATCAAAGCTGTACTTCCCAGGGGAGCAACACCAGAGGCTTAAGACTGTGGGTGGGAAGTTTGTCAGGTTTTCATCACTGACCCAAATGCTTATTCCTTTTGGCAAGGGCCTGGGTTTGCTAAGCTCTGCTCACACTGCCTTTTTCTTGTGTGTGCATCTGGCATCGGCATCCTTGTGTTTTCCTGTGGATGCATTGTAAGGACCTGTGTATGTGTCTGCTATGGACTGAGTTGTTTCCCCCCCAAAATTTATGTGTTAAAACTCTAATTCCTAATTTGACTCTATGTGGAGATGGGATCTTTAGGATGTAATAAGATTAGATAAGATCAAAGCGGGGCGGGGGGGGGGGCCTAATCTGATAGGATTGGTGGTTTTATAAAAGGAAGATACTGAGTAAAGGCCATGTGAGGAAACAAAAAGGCAGCCATCTGTAGGATAGAAAGAGAACCCTCACCAGAACTCAACCATGCCAGTTCCTGATCTTGGACTTTCAACTTCCAGAACTGAGAAAAAAATTAATTTACATTGTTTAAGCCACCCATTCTGTGGTATTCTGTTATGGCAGCCCAAGCTGACTGAGACAATATCCATCTTCCTTACCAAATTATGAACTCCTTACAAGTAGAGTTTTTGTTTTGTTGCCCCAGCCATTAGTGCCACACACACCTATAATACTTAAGAAATATTTGTTGAATAAGGGAATATTTGATTAAATCATTACCTGTGAATACATATAAAAAAGACTATGGGTGGGAAATAAATAAGCTAGAAAGTTAAAAACAAATAAAACAAAGAAGCCCTGGTTAGGGTATCAGTACCCACAGTTACCACAATATATCATCTAAAGACATCCAGTTTACAGCAACAACAAAAAAAGATGAAGCATATAAAGAAACAATCTTGACCCATACACTGGAAAAAAGGTAACAGAGACTGCCTGTGACTAATTAGATGTTGGATTTAACAGAAAAAGAAATCAGAGTAGCCATAATAAACATGTTCACAGAAGAAAATGAAACCATGATGAAAGAAGTAAAAAAAAGTCATAACATCACATCAATAGAGACTATCAATAAAAAGATAAAAAGGCTTTTCAGGCAAGATGGCAGAGTAGGCAAACACTTTGCTATCCTACTACCATGACCACATCAAAATTATTTCTAAACTATAGAACAACCATCACAGAGTCTCATAACTAAAGATCAAGTCAAGCCAAGTCAAGACTTGTAGAAGGGGACAGAAGTGTGGAACAGGCTGGTCCCACACCTGCATGTGGCAGTTAAAAATCAGCAGGACTATCTTGGTTGCAGAGATACCTCCTGAGGATCAAGGGGTCCCAGCCCCAAACCAGGTTAACCAGCCTAGGTCCTCAGAATTCCTGGCTGTGAAAACCAGCACAGATTGTGGCTGAGTAATTGTAGGGCTTCTAGAGTCAGGTGTTCCTCTTACAGGGTCTATGCATGGACTTACTGATGGACTCACTCTGAGCTCCAACACTAGGGCAGCAACTTGAAAGGTGCCAAGGACATACAAGGAGAAACTGAATTGTCTGGCTTCAGGGTGGGGGCTGGAAAGGCAGCTATCTACCGGACAAAATTGCTGGCAGAAGCCACTGTTCCTTTGTGGAACCCTCTCTGTACCCAGCCTGCAGGCACAGGTGGGGGCCATATCTGAGTTTCCATCAATGTAGCTAACACTGTTCACCCTGCCCTGGTGATTTCCCGACCCCCATCCCACATACCTTGCAGGCCCACCCAAGCAGCTTCCAGTGGCTTTTCCATACAAATGGCCTCTCTTGGTTCATGTTAAAGACCAAGTGGTTCTGGGCAGGGCACAGGCAGCTGACCTTTGCCTGCACCAGAGCCCCTCCTTAAAGGTCCAGGATCAACACACCTGGAGGTCAGCTTCAGACTATACCACTGCACCACCCAACCACCTCCATAAACAACAAACCCAAAGAGCAAACTAGGCAGGTACCAGAGCCCTTCTACAGCAAATGCTGATCCATAGGGCCATCCCCTGCACAAGAGAAAAGCAGTTAAGTTACCTACAAGGAAGCTCCCATAAGACTGTCAGCTGATTCCTCAATAGAAATTTTGCAGGCCAGAAGGGATTGGCAAGAAATATTCAAAGTGATGAAAAGCAAGGGCCTACAACCAAGATTACTCTACCCAGCAAAGCTATCATTTAGAATCGAAGAACAGATAAAGAGCTCCCCAGACAAGGCAAAACTAAAGGAGTTCATGAACACCAAACTAGTATTACCAGAAATGTTAAAGGGGGTTCTTTAAGAAGAAGTTAAAAACAAAAAAGATGAATAATAAAATGTCAAAAACTACATAACTATCAACAATAGCTGTAAATGTAAATGGATTAAATACTCCAATTAAGACATAGAGTGGCTGAATGGATGAGAAAACAAGACCCTTGCATATGTTGTCTAAAACAGACTCACTTCAGATCAAAAGACACTCACAGATTGAAAGTAAAGGGATGGAAAAAGATATTTCATGAATATGGAAATGAGAGAAAAATGCTGGAGTTAACAATACTCATATCAGACAAAATCAACTTTAAAACAAAGAAAGGCCCAGCAACTCCACTCCTTTGTGTTTATCCAAAGAAACCCAAAGTACTACTTCAAAAACATATGTGCATGCATATGTTCATTGCAGCATTATTTACAATAGCCAAGATATGGAAGCAATAGGTGAATGGATAAAGGAAAGTGGTACATATATAAAATGAAACATGACTCAGCCATTAAAAAAATGAAATCTTGCCATCTGCAACAATATGGATGGACCTAGAGAGTACTGTGCTAGGTAAAATAAGTTAGAGCAAGGTAAATGTCACATGATTTCACTTATATGCCAAATCTACAAAACAAAATAAGTGAACAAACATAACAAAAGCAAACTCATAGATCTAGAGAACATTTTTTTAAATCCTCACCTGAGGATATGTTTATTGATTTTTTTTTTTTTTAGAGAGAGAGAGAGAAACATCTGTGTGAAAGAGGAACATAGATCAGTTGCCTCCTATATGTACCACAACAGTGGATCAAACTCACAGAATCCTGACCAGAATCAAACCTGCAATGTTTTGGTGTACAGAACAATGCTCCAACCAACTGAGCCACCAGCCAGGGCCCAGAGAACATTTTGATGACTGCCATATGTGAGGGGATTTGGGAGGATGGGTAAAAAAGGAGAAGAAATTAAGTACAAATTGGTAGTTACAAGATAGTCATGGTGATACAAAGGATAGCATAAGAAATAAAGTCAATAAAATTGTAATAACTAAATATGGTGTCAGATGGGTACTAGCACTATCAGGGTGATCACTTTGTAGATTACATAAATGTGTAGTCACTGTTATACACCTGAAACTAATGTAATATTGTATTTGTAATTGAAAAAAATAAGTTATTAAAAAAATTAAAAAATAAAATATGTGAAATGATCTGAGAGTAATATTTATTAAAAGATTTTTCCTTTTTGTTTTTTTAAATCATTTATTTTATCACAGTTGACTCAATTTTTCCCCTTTTGCCCCCCTCCACCCATCCCACCCACCCCCTCACTCCCACAGTCAATTCTCACACTGTTGTCCATGTCCACGGGTCATTCATACATGTTCTTTGTCTAGTCCCTCCCCCTTCTTTCCATCATTGTCCTCCTTCCCCATCCCCTCTGGTCACTTTCAGTCTGCTCCATGTTACCATGCCTGTGGTTTATTTTGTTCATTATTTTGTTGAATAGATTCTGCTTATAGGTGAGATCATATGGTATTTGTCTTTCACCGACTGACTTATTTCACTTAGCTGAATATTCTCCAGTTCCATCCATGTTGCCGCAAAAGGTATGAGTTCCTTCTTTCTTTTCTTTTTTTAATGCAGATTTTATTTGTTTATTTAAATGTCAAAATCCATTATAAAATATTAAAAAATTTAAATCTATTATAAAGTCTCAGCAACTAAAACAACATGACACCAGCACAGAAATAATTAAGTAGATCAATGAAATGAGTATTCGAGACACAAACGTATATATATAACAATGTAATATATGATTAAATTGATATTTCAAATCAATAGGAAAAATAAGGTATATTCAACAAATAAGGTGCATGGGCCACTATTACTTGAAATAAAACAAATATAGAACCCTATTTCACACATTATACAAAAAATATTTAGTGGAGTTAAAAATCAATATGTATAATCTAAGGAGTCTTAGGAGAAAATACAAAATAGTATTTTTCTTACCCTGAAGTAAAATATTCAAACCCAGAAGCTATAAAGTAAAATATCGACAATATGACTATATTAAACATTTAAGACTATACAGTAATATATACAAAAAAAGTTAAAGGACAACTAATAGAATAGGAAAGTATTTGCCACACATCTAAATAAGAGTTGATAGTGTTTTGTTTTGTTTTTTAGGGAAAAAATTCTACAAACATTTAATCAAAAAATGGATAAAGAATACCAAAAAGTCATTTTAAGCTTTTTAAAAATAATAGAAATAGGCAAGAAATATACAAAAGCAGGTTTAGCTCCAACAAATAATAAACAATTAAAATAACATCATTTTCACAATCAGATTAATAAGTATTAAAAATATTGGTAATAGCAAGTATTGGTAACTGTGAAAGGAACTGGGTATTCATAGGCTCTTTTTCTTCATCTTCTTAAAGCAGTCCCTTTAGTATATCTTGCAATGCTGGTTTGGTGGAGGTGTATTCTTTTAGCCTTCTTTTGTCTGAGAAACTCCTTATTTTACCTTCCATTTTAATTGAGAGCCTTGCTGGGTAGAGCAGTCTCGGTTGCAGGCCTTTGCTTTTCATGACTTGGAATATTTCTTGCTATTCCATTCTGGCTTGCAGTGTTTCTGTTGAGAAATCAGCTGCTAGCCTTATCAGGGCTCTGTTATGTATTACTACCTGTTTTTCCCTTGCTGCCTTTAGGATTCTCTGTTTGTTTTTGATATTTACCATTTTAATTATGATATGTCTTGGACTGCGCCTTATTGGGTTCCTCTTGAATGGGACCCTCTGTGCTTCCTGGACTTATGTGACTTTTTCTCTCCTCAGATTATGGAAGTTTTCCATCATTACTTTTTCAAACAGGTTCTCTATCCCTCCTCCTTCTTCTTCTCCTTCTGGTATCCTTATTATATGGGTATTATTACGTTTCCGGTTGTTCTGCATTTCCCTAAACACCTCTTCATTCTTTTTTAATATTTTTTCATTTTCTTGCTCTTTCTGGGAGCTTTTTTCTACCTTACCCTCCAGCTCAGTGATTCGATTCTCTGCCTCATCTAGCCTGCTTTTGATTTCTTCTACCACGTTCTTCAATTCAGAAATTGTATTCTTCATTTCCCCTTGTCTCTTATTGATAGTTTCTATGTCCTTTATCATGCTGATATAGTTTGTATTAAGTCCCTCATAGTTCCCCTGTAGTTTTTTTTTTTTTTTTTGAGAGAGAGAGAGAGAGAAACATCAGTGTGAGAGAGGAACATTGACCAGTTGCTTTCTGTATGCACTCACTGAGCTCATTGAGATTCCTCAGAACCATTGTTTTGAACTCAATATCTGATAGTTTACTTGCCTCTATTTCCTTTAGTTCTCTTTCTGGGTATTTCTCCTTTCCCTTCGACTAGGGGGTGTTTCTCTGTCTTCTCATCATTTGTGAGACATTTCTTTTTTGCTTCTGCTTCTTAAATTGATCTGTCTTGATTTCCTGACTTTGTGGTGTGAAGTTCTTCTGTGGTGGTATGGTAGGAGACCACTGCTTTTTCTTTCTGGATCTGTCTCTGATGATGTCAGATGTTGACCCTGTCTGACCTTAGGCAGTCTGTTTGAGACTTCCAGGAATCTACTGTCTGTGGCTGACTCCTTCAGTCCATAATCTAGTCACTCTGCACTCAGCAGTAAGTTTAGAGACCACAGTGCGGGGCAGAGTCCCTCCTAGGGGTAGGGTTATTGGGTCCTCTCATGCTGCTGCTGCTCAGGGGAGTGGTCCACCTGAGCCAGATGGCCGCTGCCAAATGGGGGAGGAATCAGCACCAGGATCCTGCTGGCTACTCTCTCAGTTCTCTCTCCAAAGCCTCCTTCCCCAGTCTCCTCTCAGGCATCTCTAGCTCACTCTGCCCCTGCCTTTGCCAGAAACCAGGGTAAGTGGCTGCAAATAAAAATTTATGTGTTGGCCCTTTAAAAAGCTCTTTGCCTCTCCAGCTGCCTGTCTCTGGCAGAGAGCAACCCTGCCACTTTTCACAGCTGGTTGTTATCTGTGTACTTTTTGGGTTCTTGTGCTGCAGGATGGAGATCCCTGCATATGGTTTAGACCCCACTCTTCTCAGGGAGATCCAACTGGCCATTTAAATATTCTTCTGGAGCTGCTGCCTGTGGGCTCCCCACCCACCTTAAATAAATAAAAACACAGAAATTTTTAAAACAACAAATAGAATTCTTGAGTTGGAAAATGCAATACTGAAATAAAAAATTCATTATAAAAGGATTTAACAGTATATCTGAACTGACAGAAAAAAGAATAAGCAAACTTGGATTAGTTCAGAGTATAGAACTAATGCAAGTCTAAGAACAAAGAGGAAGAAATAATGAAATGAAAAAAATAAAGAGAGCCTCAGAGAAATGTGAGGTACCATTAAATACACTGGTATATGAGCAATGAAATACCAAAAGAAGAGGAGAGACAGAAAAGGGTATAGTACACATATTCAAAGATATAAACAGTTGAAAACTCCTTGAATTTACTGAAAAAAAAAATAACCTACACATCCTGGAAGCTGAGCAAACTCTAAGCAACATACATATAAATAGATTTGCAAACAGACACATCACAGTACAAATGCTAAAAATCAGACAAGGAGAAAATCTTGAAATTTACAAGAGAAAAAAATGACATAGTATTTACAAGGGAAAAATAAGATTAAGAGCTGACTCATAAGTAGAAACAGAGGAGGCCAGAAGGCAGTGGAAAGACATATACAAATTATTCAAGGAAAAACAATTGCCAAACATGAAACCTATATCCACCAAAGTTATCTTTCAAAAAAGAGAGCTCAATAAAGATTTTCCCAGATAAACAAAAACTGAGAGAATCTGCTGCTAGCCAAGTTATCTTACAATAAATGCTGAAGGAAGTTCTTCACACTGAAAGTAAGTGATCCCATTCAGCAATTCAAATCCACCAAAAAAAGTGCACTGGATAATATAATTAGTAATTATAAAAGACAGTATGAAAACATATTTTATCCTTTCTTTTAACTTATTTAAGAAAACAATTGAATAAGATTATATGTGCATGATGTGTTCTTGGGACAGACATGAAGAAATGTACTTTGTCCATAAAACAAAGAAACCATCAACAAAATGAAAAGAACCTACAAAATGGAAAAAGATATTTACAAATCATATAATGATAAGGCATTACTATCTAAAATATATAAAGAACTCATACAACTCAATAGGGAAAAAATTCAATTTAAACATGAGTGAAGGATCTGAATAGACATTTTTCCAAAAGACATACAAACAGCCAATGAACCATGAAAAGGTACTTAACATCACCAATCATCAGGGAAATGCAATCAAAACCAAAATGAGTTATTACCTCACATCTGTTAGCATAGCTGTTATCAAAAAGATAGAAAATAACATGTTGACAAGGTTGTGGGAAAAAAGAGAACCTTTTTACACTGACTGTGAGAATGTAAATTGTTATGGCCACTATGAAAAACAGTATGGTAGTTCCTCAAAAAATTAAAAATAGAACCACCATATGATCCAGCAGTTCTACTTCTGAATATTTATGTGAAGGAAACAAAATCACTATTTAAAAAATATCTACACATCATCATGTTCATTGCAGCATTATTTATAATAGCCAAGACAAACAATCTAAGTATCCATCAACAGATAAATGGATAAATCAGTGAACAGATAAAATGCTATACACGTACACACACACAAAATAGAATATTATTCAGTCATAACAAAGGAAATTCTACCATTTGCCACAACATGGATGGGTCTTGAGAGTATTATGCTAAATAAAATAAGTTGGACATAAAAATAATATAATATTGTTTATATGTGAAATCCTAACAAAAAACAAACTCAGATACAAACAACAGATTGGTGGTTGATAGACATGGGGGAAGAGGGTGGGTAAAATGGGTAATGGTAGTGAAAAGGTACAAACTTCCAGTTTTAAGATGAATAAGTCCTAGGGATGTAATGTAGAGCAAGGAGATTATAGTTAACAATCCTGTATTATAAATTTGTTGCTAAAAGAGATCTTAAAAGTTCTTCTCACAAGAAAATGCCTGTAGCAATGGATAAAAATGAATTTTAACTAAACTTACTGTGGTAACTTTTTCTCAATATACGAGCACATATTTATTTGTACCTAATAACAGAGCACCAAAACAAATGAAGCAAACACTGATGGAAATAAACAGAGAAAAAACAATTCAACAATGTTAGAGGCCTCATTACCCCATTTTAAATAACAGATAGAATAACTAGATAGTATATCAACAGGAAATTAGAAGACTTGAACATTATTAACCAATTAAACATGACACATAGAACACTCCACTCAACAACAAAATATACATTTTCACAAGTGCACATGGAATATTCTCCTGAAGGAACATACATTAGGCTATAAAACAAACCTCAGTAAATTTAAAAGGACAGAAATAATATGAAGTATGTTCTCTGATAATGAAATGAAATTAGAAATCAGAAGTAGGATAAAATTAGAAAACTCACAATTACATGGAAAGAAAATAACATACTCCTAAATAATCAGAGTCAAAAAAGAAATCATAAGAAAAACCAGAAAATACTTTGAGATGAATGAAAACAAAGACACAACATATCAAATCTTACGGGATGCAGCCCAAGCAGTACTTAGAGGGAAATTTATAGCTGTAAATGCCTATAATCAAAAAGGAGAATAAGCCCTGGCCAGGTGGCTCAGTTGGCTGGAGTGTTTTCTGTACACCAGAAAGGTTGTGGGTTTGATTCCCAGTCAGGGCACATACCTAGGTTGCAGGTTCGATCCCCAGTAGGGAAAGCAGGCAATCGATGTTTCTCTTTCTCTCTCTCCCCTAAACCTTCTTCCTCAACCTAACCTTTCACCCTAAATCACTGGAAAAAGAACAGCAAACTAATTCTAAAGCAAGCAGGAAAAAAGAAATAATAAATATTAGAATGTAAATGAATGAAATGGAGAAAAAAAGAGCAATACAGAAAAATTATAGTCCAATATTCCTCATGGATGCATAAATCCTTAACAAAATATTGATGAATCAATTCTAACAACAGCTAACAATATATGATGATGATGATGATGATAATAAGTCATGACTAAGTGAAATTTATCACAGGAATATAAAGTTGGTTTAATATTAGAAACTCAAGGTAATAAATCATATTCACAGAATGAAAGTGAAAATTATGTAATCTCAACAGATGCAATAAAAAGTATTTGACAATATCCAGCACCCATTCACGTTTAAAAAAACTCTCAGCAAACTAGCAATGAAAAAGACCATTTTTAATCTGATAAGACATCTATAAAAAAAAAGCACAACTAAAACATCATGTTTAATAATGAAATTGTGAAGATTTTCTGTTTAAGACTGGGACTACACAAAGGACATTTACTTTCATCACTTCTGTCTAACTATACTGGAGGTCCTAGCTTATACAATAAGGCAAGAAAATAAAATTAAAGGCATAAAGATTAAGAAAAAAATTAAATTGTCTTCATTCATAGATAACAAAATTGTACAAATAGAACATTTAAGTAAATCTATAAAAAACATTTAATCCAAGAAGTAAACTGATCATATGTCAAACAGTATTTTTATATTAACAAAAAAAATTGGAAAAATAAAATTCTAAAAATCAATAACATTTACAATAGTATCAAAAATACCACAAAATATTTTAGGAATAAATATAACAAAAAATGTAAAAATAACCTCTACATTGAAAACCACAAATCATTGCTGAGGCAAAGTAAAGAGGACCTAAGTAAATTATACACACACGTATGTATATGTACAGACACAAATACACACACATATATGTACTGTATTTTGCCATGTATAACGTGCACTTTTTTGCCCAAATTTTTGAGGGAAAAATAAGGATGCGCACTATAAATGGGCAGTACTAAAAACAATAATGAAATCTGTATGCAAAATAATACCCTGGAATACTATAATTTGTTTTGTTTCTAAATATAAATAAATAATTGAATTTAAAAAATTAAAACAAAAGATTTTTTTCTGAAAGTATGGGCCAAAAATATGGATGCACATTATACATGGCAAAATATGGTACATATACATATACACATTTGGGGGAAGAAGGACACTATTTTCTTGGGATAGAAGACTCATTATTGCAAATTTATTATTCTTCCCAAATTTATCTAAATATTTAATATAACACCAATCGAAATCCCATTAGGCAATTTTTGAGAAATTGGCAAGCTGATATTAAAATGCATATGAAGTATAAAGGACATAGAGTAGTCAAAGCAATCTTTAAAAAAAAGTACCAAATTAGAGGACTTAGCAGATATTTAAATTTACAAAGCTACAGTAATTAAAACAATATGGTATTCGCATAAAGGTAGAAAAATATAGATAGATGAAACACAATAGAGAGGAATTGAGAATTTGGAAATAAATCCTCTATATATGTACAGTCAAATAACTTTTTACTAAATTGCCAATGCCATTCAACATGGAAAGAAAAGTCTTTGCGGTAAATGATGCTGGATCAGTTAGATAACTGTATGGAAAAAATAAGTCATACCATATACAATAATTAACTCAATAGGGATAACAAACCTAAATTTAAATCCTAAAATTATAAATTTTCTAAAAGAAAACAGAGGAGCATATCTTTGTGATCTTTGATAAAAATTCTTAAACAGAACACATCAAGCACAAAATACAAAAGAAAATAATAAACTTGTCCTCTTCAAAATTAAAACTACCGCTAACCAATCCATTGTTTATAATATAAAAAGACAAACCACAAGCTGGAAAAAATATGCAATCCATATATGCAACAAATGACTTCATTGTATGTGAAAAATACATATAAAACAACAATAAGAAGAAGATAATTTCAAAAAGAAGGTGTGTGAAGGTCCAATAACCAGATAAAAAGATGCTCAATACCACTGGTCTAGAGGATTCTAGAAGATTCTACAGTTTTCATTAAAATCAGAAGAAGATTCTGCTACATATTTGTAACAATGGCTAAAATCATAAAGACTGACAATGACAAATGTTGACAAGAATGCTGGGCAACTACATCTCATATATATTGCTACTAAGGATGTAAAATGGTTCAACTCTTACTTTTAAATTGTTTAACCATTTCTTATAAATTACACACCTATACATTTTTTTTTTAATTTGATAGTCCACCTAAGTTTATTTTTTTTTTTTTGGTTGTTGTGAGAATTTATTTATTTATTTATTTATTTATTTATTTTTTAAATACATTTGTCTCTGCCTCCCCCCCACCACTTTCCCTTGCCCCCTCCCTCCTTCCCTCCCTCAGAGCTCTTCCCCTTTGGTTTTGTCCATGAGTCCTTGCTATATGTTCCTTGACTTTCCCCTTCCCTTCCCTTTCTCTGCCCCCCTCCCTTCCCTCTTGTCTCTGTTGATTTCTTTTCCTTTCAGTGTTGCTGGTCATATTTTCCTTGCATCTTTGCATTCTTGGTTAGGTTCCGCTTATAGGTGAGATCATATGGTATTTGCCTATACATTTTTTGATATAGCAATTCCACTCCTTTAGGATTTAACCAAAATAAATAAAAGGTATGCCCACACAATGAAGAATTTCCATCAGCAAAAGAATAGATGAACACAATATGGTGTATCTTCACAAAAGAACACTACTCACCAACAATAAGAAGACATGAACTATGTGAAATGACATAGATGAATCTAAATAACATTCCTCTTTGGCATCTTATGAAAGGCAAGTTGTTTCCTTTGGCTGAAAATAAGATAATTACAGAGTTTCTTATTAGAAAAAGTAGGGATGCCTTAAGCAGCTGTTATTCCTGCTTTTCCTCACTGAAGAAAGAACATAGAGAAATTGTTAGGTCCAAGGGAAACTTAGGAATTGTAGGCTAATTTTTGGCAAGGACTTACAGAGCAAAAGGATGATTAAACACAGTAACTTAATGCTGCCCCTGAGCTTAATTGTAAGTAGATACTCTCAAGAAGAGCATGGACAAGGGATATAAGCCAGACCTTGAAAGAGCTTTACTCTAAGTTAAAAGAAATGAGTTGTCACTCAAGAATTGTGTAAGAGATATCTGCACATTGGAAAAGGGTTGGAATATACCAATAAATGTTAGCAAAATATATCTCACAGTTTAGTTTCTTAGGATATATATATCCTATGAAAACTCTGTACTTCATTGTTTATTATTTTAAATAAGGTTTTTCATTTACAGGGTTACACCTCAAAGAAAACAAGTGGAAAATGCATTATGTTGATCCAAATCTCAGATTAAACTAAGTGTCAGGTTTCTGACACTGACCCATAATCAGATCACCGTCACTTAACAGGTGGCCACTTAATACAGGCAAAGTAACTGAATGGGAATTTGTTTCCAAAGTTTTGCTATTAGGGGAAGTACTAAATGCAGAAACTTTTTCTCCTGTGCTTCTGCAGAAAAGACAGTAAGAAGGGAAATTACTGAAATTTTAAATTTCAGAGAATTCAACAAATTGCCCTGGAATTTTTCTCCTTTATCCATAACATATGAGAGCATCTACTCTCCCACATGATCATTTGTTACCATTGAATTTTTTTATTTTTGCCAACCTGATGGATGAAATACATTAGTGGATATTTGAACTTGCACCCTGAAGTTGAGTATGTTTTCAAATTTATGGGCTATTTGTATTGCCTCTTTGATAAGTCTCAACCCCATTCATTGAATAGTCCTTCCCCCTTCAAGTAATTTGAAATGCCACCTTTATAATACACCAAACTGCCATCCCTGCAAGAACCCACTTTGATCTACTTGTCTTCACCTCCACTAATTTTGCTCTATTTTAATCATATTTCTAAAAGGTTTGAGGTCAGGTAGGGTGGCTTGTTACTTCATTGTCTGGAAAAAGCTTATTATTCATGGAAACTTGCATTCTTTTTATTACAACTTCTAATATTGTAATTCTACATCGTTATGTCTTTAATCTTTCTATTACTTCCAAGTCTGTTCCCTTTTCATGAAAAAAAATTATGTACAACCTCAAGAAATTCAGGGGTTTTTTTTGCTTTTTTTTTAAAGCTGTGTTGGGGTACAATAAATTTAAGTAATTCTTGAACATCTAAAATTATTTCTATTTCACCAACAGCAAGCACAGTCAAGTCCACAATCTAAATACCTCTTGATTTCATCCCCTTATTTTCTTTTCCAAGAGCTGTTGGCTTAGTTCAGGTCCTCAACTCTTTCCTGAAATAGTACAACAACTGCTTAAGTGAGTTCTTCATCTCTGTCTCACTCCTCCAATTCATCTTCCACGCTGCTACCATAGTCATGTTTAAAAGGCAGATCTTATGATATCAGCTCCTTGTTTAAAAGACACCAGTGATATCCTATGACTCACAGTGAGAGAACCTTACCTTTTCTATAATTTTAAATAGAGTGATAATAGTCAATATATAACAAATACTGTCCATATTGCCAGATAACTATGCTAGGTGCTTTACATATACTTCTCACAAATACATTAATTCTGTGGGTTTGTAAAAAAAATATTATTATTTTTCTTTTTTTGGATTTATTATTTTTTGTTTTGTTTTTATTATTTTTTAATAAATACATTTACTTTCTGTAGATTTCTCTCCAACTCTCTGTACTGCAGGAACTGTTTTGAGATGTATTTTTTTTGTGGTAATTTAATAGTTTTATTTTTTCCAGTGGTTTTTTTTTTTTTTCCAAATACATTTGTCTCCATTTTATTTTTTTTTAACAGAAAAACAAACTGAGGCTTGCAGAGGTTAAGTGACTTGTCTAAAATCATACAAAATAACATCCTGCTAGTTACATTCATATTTAAAATATTGTGCACACCATAAAATGCATGCCAGCCAGTTTGCTGCTTCTAAAACTGACCTACTAAAATCTCATAATGGATTTTTAAAGGAGGTAATTGCATTTTAAAAGTGTGATGTAAAATAAATTAACTTAAAAAGGTTGAAAATAAAGGTATTGGAAAAGATGAACCAAACTTTAATCAAAATTTCATCAAAATTTAAAACTTTTCTTCAAAAGATACCATTAAATAAGTGAAATAACAAGCACAGACCAAAAGAAAGTATTTGTTAATCATATATCTGATAAAGGACTTTTATGAAGAATATATATGTATATATATTTAAAATTCTAACAAGTAAATAACAAAAAATGATCCAATCTTTTAATGCTAAAGATTGGAAGGATACTTCACCTAGGGAAAATATATAAATGACAAATAAGCACATGAGAAAGTAACCAAAATCATTATTCGTTAAAGAAATATAAATTAAAACCATAATGAGTTACCACTTTCTACTCATAAGATGACTAGAGTCAAAAAGAAGGACAAGTGTAAGTGAGGATGTAAAGAAACTGGAAACTTCCTATATTATTATTGAAAATGTAAAGTGGTACAGCCACAATGGAAAAGAATTTGGCAATTTCTGAAAACATTAAGTATATATAACCTAGCAATTCAACTCCTAGTTACATACCCAAGAGGAACAAAAACAAATGTCCACACAATGACTTGTATAGAATATTATTAACATCATTATTCATAATAGCCAAAAACTAGAAGCAATTCAAATGTCCTTCAAGTGGAGAATGGGTAAACACAATGTGGCGCATCTATACAACAGACTGTACTACTAAGCAATAAAAATGAATGAACTATTCTTATATGCAGCAACACTGATGAATGCCAAAAGAGGCTAAGGAAGAAAAGCCAGACACAAAAGATTGCACATGGTACAGTAAGATTCCATTTAAATGTAATTTCTACAAAAGGCAATAATACATAGAGAGAAAGCAGATTAATGTTCGCATAGAATTTGGGGTTGGAATTGAAATTGATGGCAAATGGACACAAGGGAACTTTGGGATTGATAGAAGTGTTATAATACTGGCCAGTGATGGTGCACAACTGCCTAAATTTTTAAAAACTCATTGACTTATACACTTAAAACATATAACTTTTAAGGTATGTAGATTTCAACCTGAATAAAGTTGACGAAAGAAGAAGGGGGAAGAGAGAAAGAAAACAATAACCATCCCATGTACAAAGCTGCAAAAGAAATACCAACTATTTCTAGAATAAGATATCACAGAGGCGATAGTTACTGCTCATGCTGAAAAATAAATGTACAAAATTTAAAACTATAGCAAAAAACTGAGAACAAGCCCAAATTTTGTCTATAGTAGAATAAATTGTCATATTATTATACAATGTAATACTGTATATTAAACGTAGTAATGAAAATAAAGCTATATACAACTTCATGTAGAGATCTTACAAGACTAATGCTGGGCAAAAAAAGTGAGGTGCTGAAAAGTAAATAAAGTTGTATTCATATGAACCTCAAAAACAGGCAAAAATATGCTTTTTTTATGGGTGCATATACAAATAGCAAAACTATAAAGCTGAGAAATTATCATGAAGTAAAAATCATAGTTACCTTTAAGAGAGGAAAATAAGAGTTATAATGAAGATCATGAGAAGTTTATGGGGTACCTATAATATTCATATTTGGATGCTACTGAATTGTTTCACCACTTATACTCACACATACAAACAGACACATAAGCCACATTCCTTATTCCTAATGGGACTGCTAGGAAACAAGTTGTACACACACACATACACATACAAACACACACAATAAAAAATTAACAGTTAAAAGAGAACATTCTTTTAAAGTAGACATTTTAAAATAATTATAATTGAAGGACTCTTTGAGTATTACCTATCAACCTGTAGGATTTGGCCAAAGTAGTAACCAAAGAAAAATTTATAACCATAAATAATCTTGTAAGACCATAACAAAGAGTGAAAATAACTGAAAATTTCAATTCCAGATGCTAGATACAGACCAATGACATAAGCCTAAAGAAGTAAAAGAAAGGAAAGAATAAAATTAAAAGCAGGATACAATAAGTATTAAATTATATAAAGAATAAAAAGAAATAGATGGCTACATAAAAGTTTTTAATTGTAAAAGGTATGCACAAAAATGCCAAAAAATCTAAAATCTTACATGAAATGGGCAATTTTCTAGGAAAATAGAAATTTTCCAAATGACCCACCCCCTCAAAAAAGTAGGAGCTCTGAATAGCCTAATCAATAGTCATGAAAAATAAGTAAATAAGAGTTAAGATGTTTATCCTTCAAAGATGCAAGAAGCCAAAAATGTTCATGAAGGAACTCTACCAAACTGTCATGGAACAGATTATTCACATCCTAAACACACTGTTGTAGAAAATAGAAACAAGTGGAAAACAACTCATTTTACAAGATTAGCATGATCCTGATATCAAAATGAAGAAAACTATGGCCTAGTCATACGAATTCAGATGCAGAAATTTCACATAAAAATCAGTGAAGTTAAAGCAGTAGGAAATTAAACATTATTTCAATAGGTTTTATTTCATGAACTCTAGAATGATAAAAGTGAGAAACCCTATCACAAAATTTACATTAAAAAGCTAGAGAAGAAAAAAATAGTAATCTCAGTAGATGCAGAAAAACACTGATAAAGTCCAATGCATTTTTAGATATACTTAATATACTATAAAATTTATTATTTAAGTGCATAATTCAGTGGTTTTAGTGGATTCACAAAGTTGTGCAACATAACTACTATCTAATTCCAGAACATTTCATCACCTCAAAAGGAACCTGTTAGTAGTCACTCACCACTCCCCCCTCACAACTTTCTCTACCACTAATCTACTTTATGTCTCTATAAATTTGCCTATTCTTAATGTTTCATATAAATGAAATAATCAAATATGGGCACATTGTGTCTGGTTTCTTTCACTTAGCATAGAGTTTTAAAGGTTAATCCATTGTGTATCATATATTAGTACTCCATTCCTTTTATGGATAAATAATATTTCATTGTATGAATATATCACATTTTGTTTATTCACTTGTCATTGATGGACATTTGGATTATTTCCACTTTTTAGCTATTATGCATAATGCTGCTGTAAACATCTGTGCACAAGTTTTTGTATAAGCATGTATTTTCAATTTTCTTGGGCATACACCAAGGAATGGAACACTTCAATTCATTTTTATTATCAAAATTACTGGGAAACTAGATATAAAGTATACAGCAAATATTATACTTGGTAAAACATTAGATATAGTGCAATTAATGTCAGGAACAAGGTAAGAATTGCTTATCTTGTATAGAATAGGTACAGAAGTATCTTAGTCTTAATAATATATTAATCACTATTCACATTGTCCTAAATATCTTAAGACAATGCAAAAGAGAAGAAAAAAATAATGTATAAATTACCAAAAAAAAGGAGACAGAGAATTGTGACTTGTTTTTGTGATGTATTTGTGCATAGTGCATCAAAAACTGAGGAATAACAAGTAAATTATTAGAAGTGATTATGAAGTTCATCAAGCAGGGTCAGATGTAAGATAACATAGAAAAACCAGCAACTTTCAGAAGCACCACATATTTGTTAGGGACTGTGTTTGTATGTAACAGAAAATCTAAGTGAACAGTACCTTATAAATATTAGTGATTTATTTTTCTTCACATAACAAATTTCAAAGCTAAGTTCTGAAATTCTCTTCATCCTCCTTTCCAGGCTATAGCTCTAGCCATTGCATCTGTATTCTACACAGGAAAAAGGATAAGAGGGAAAAGGGAAAGGTAAACAGAGGAGTGTGCCCTTTTTGATAAAAGAACTTCTCTGGAAGCCCAACCCAGCAACTCCTGCTTGCATTTCATTAGCCAAAAGTGTCACATGGTTACTCCCTGCAAAGAAATCTTAGAAATAAAGTTTAGTGGGCATATTGCTGCTACGAACAAAACTGAGGTTCTGACTACATGAACTCATTTGCCACATGCCAGTAACATCAAGTAGAAAGTATAATAGGAAAAATAATCCTGTTCACCATTACAGTAAAAGAAGAACCTATAAATTCTTAGAAATAAACCTAATAAGAAAAATATAACCCTTTCATTTCAAAAACTAGGATCTTAAGAGAATTATACAAAGTGAAATAAGTCAGAGAGGAAAGGACAAGAACCATATATTGCACTTATATGTGGGATATAAAATGAAAATCAACAAACAAAACAAATAAAAAAAATCCAATTAAAAAATGGGCAAAGGACCTGTAGAGACACTTCTCCAAGGAAGAGATACAGAGGGCACAGAGACATATGAAAGGATGCTCAGCATCACTAGCCATCAGAGAAATGGCAAATTAAAACCACAATGAGATACCATTTCACACCAGTCAGAATGGCCATCACAAATAGATCAACAAACCACGGGTGCTGGCGAGGCTGTGGAGAAAAGTGAACCCTAGTATACTGTTGGTGGAAAATGCAGACTGGTGCAGCCGCTTTTTGGAATTTCCTCAAAAAGCTAAAAATGGAACTGCCTTTTGACCCAGCGATTCCACTACTGGGATTATACCCTAAGAATCCCAAAACACCAATTCAAAAGTGCCCATCAGTAAATGAGTGGATCAAAAAGCTATGGTACATTTACACAATGGAATACTACGGAGCAGGAAGGAAGGAAGGGAGGGATGGAGGGAGGGAGGGAGGGAGGGAGGGAGGGAGGGAGGGGGGGGAGGGAGAAAGGAAGGAAGAGATACTACCCTTTGCAACAGCATGGATGGAACTGCAGAGCATTATGCTAAGTGAAATAAGCCAGGGGGTGAAAGTCAAACACCATATGATCTCAACTATAAGTGGAACCTAACCAACAAAAGAAACAAAGAAGAAAAATATAACGAACAACATTGAAAGAAAAAAGAAACCAACAAAATCAAGAGGGAAGGGGCAGGGGGCGAGGAAATGGAAGGGAAGGGTCAAGTCAAGGAACAAGTGTGAAGGAACCATGGACAAAGCCAAAGTGGGAAAGGATTGAGGGGAGGGGGGCAGGGGAAAGTGGTGGCAGGAAGCTGGAGACAAATGTATCTGAACAATAAAAAAGTAAAATAAATTTTAAAAAACCAAACTCATAGATGCAAACAACTAAATAGTGGTTATGAAAGCGGAGGGAAGGTGGGGAGAGGATGAAGAGGGTAAACTATTTGAAATACAAGGTGACAGAAGGAGACTTGACTTCAGGTGGTGAGCACACAATAGAATATATGGATGTCATATTATCAAGTTGTACACCTGAAATTTATATAATGTTATTAACCAGTATTACCCCCAATAAATGTAATAAATTTAAAAAACTAGAAAATGTCTGAAGAACATTTTTTTTAAAAGACTTGCAATAAACAAAAATATATCATACTTAATGGACTGAAAGACTCATTATTGTGAAGGTATCAACTCTCATCAAATTAATTCAATTTAATCCAAATTGAAATCCCAACAGGATTTTCAATATAATCTGATTCTAAACTTCATACAGTAGACTGTAAGTACTGTCAAAGCAACTTTGAAATAAATGAATAAATTGGAGAAAATCTGCCCTATCAGATACCAAAACATATGTGCTATTGGAACAAATATATGGTACAAAGTATGGAATCCAGAAACAGATTACATTCTCTCTTTTCTCCTTCCTGCTCGCTCTTTCTCCCCCTCCTTCCCTTCATCTCCCTCTCCCTCTCTAAGATAGATTAGAAATCTCAATATTTTCTTTAAAAACATTAGTTTGAAACTATAGAAAATATTTATGACCGTGTATTAGGAAAGGCCTTTTTTACAATACACACACACACAAAGATATAAAGGAAAAATTTTTATAACTTTGACTAGATAAAAATTTTAAACTTCTATAAGTTTGACATGCAAAGTTGAGATCATTATTAGACCAAGAGAAACCTTTTACAACTTGTATTTTTTTTAAATGATTACAATCTAGAAGATAGAGAATTCTACACAGAAATTTTTAAATGAGTAATACCAAAATACTTCAGGAATGAAGGAAATGGGTAGGGGTATGTATGAAACAAGACTGATCATGAATTGATAATTACTAATGCTGGATGATGTGTATGATGGATTCATTATACCATTCTCTTTACTTCTGTACATTTTTGAATTTTTCCTTATTTTTATTTATGTACTAATATAGAAAATGATCCAAGAGTATAGAATAATAAATGTGAATTGGTAAACTGTAAACTATAATGCTATTTATAACATTTTAAATATCTGTATTATATATTTTCTAGCTGACCATTTTTCTTAGGCTACTTTCACAGGGAAAAAAATGCCCAGAAAAGGTCTGGAATATTACAAACCAAACTGAGATTGGTGGTTACCTCTAGAAAAAAGGGAGGTACCTGCATTGTAAGTGCTCATCCAAAGGGAAGTTTGGCCTAATCTGTAGGGCTTTGATTTTTCACATAATTAAAATATAAGAGGATATACAACTGCATATATTAATCAAAAATCATGGAAATGTAATTGTTCTGCATCTTATCTTTGGTGGTAGTATCAAGAATTTTTGTATATGTAAAAATTCATAGAGCTATACAACAAAAAGGGTAAATTTTATTACAAAGTTTAAATTTTATTTCAAATAGAATCCAAAAAAAACCTGCATAAAACTGTCACCTGAAAAGGGTGATTTTTACTGTGTATACTGTGTATATCTCATAATGCCTGACCTTAAAAAAAAGATTTTACAAAGAATGTAGGAATAAATTTAACCAAGGAGGTAAAAGACCTGTACTTGGAAAATTATAAGATGCTTAAGAAAGAAACTGAGATAAAATAAGTGAAAGCATATACTGTGTTTGTGTACAAAAAGAATGAACATCATTAAAATGTCCAGAGGCTGGAAAGCAATCTATAGATTCAATGCAGTTCTTATCAAAATATCAATGGGATATTTCAGAGAACTAGACAAATATTCCAAAAGTTTACATGGAACTACAAAAGACCCTGAATAGCCTCAGCAATCTTCAGAAAGAAGAAGAAAGTTGGAAGTTTCATGCTACCTGATACCAAACTATATCACAAGGCCACAGTAATCAAAACAGCATGGTACTACCATAAAAAAAAGACATACAGATCAATAAAACAGAATTGAGAGCCAGAAAAAAACCCAGGCCTTTATAGTCAATAAATATTTGACAAAGGAGGCAAAAATATACAATGGGGTAAAGATAGTTTATTCAATAAATAGTGTTGGGAAAATTGGACAGATACATGTGAAAGAAAGAAAGAAAAGAAAAGAAAGGGTGTGGGCAAGGAAGGAAGGAAGGAACTGGACCACCTCCTTACCCCATACGCAAGAATAAACTCAAAATACATCACAGACTTAAATGTAAAACTTGAAACTATAAAAATCCTAGAACAAAACATAGGCAGTAAAATCTCAGACATTGTTTTCAGCAGTATGTTTTGTGATGCATCTCCTTGGGCATGGGAAAAAAAGAAAAACAAGTAGAACTACATTAGACTGACAAGTTTTTGCACAGCAAAGGAAGCCATCAAAAAAATGAAAAGACAACTCACTGTTGGTAGAACATATTCACCTATGGTTCATCTGATAAAGGGTTCATATCCAAAATTATAAAGAACTCAAACAACTCAAAACCAAAAAAACCAAACAATCCAATTTAAAAATGGGCAAAGGACCTGAATAGACACTTCTCCAAAGAGGACATATGGATGGCCAACAGACATATGAAAATATGCTCAACATCACTAATCATCAAAGAAATACAAATAAAAACCACCATGAGATAACACCTCATACCTGTCAGAATCACTGTCATGATTAAATTTACAAATGACAAGTGTTGGTGAGGATGTAGAAAAAAGGGAATCCTCATACACTGTTGGGGGGAATACAGACTGGTGCAGCCACTGTGGAAAACGGTATGGAGTTTCCTCAAAACATTAAAAGCATAATTGCCTTATGACCCAGTGATTCCACATATGGGAATATCTTTGAAGAAACCCAAAACACTGATTTGAAAGAATATATGCACCTCTATGTTTATTGCAGCATTATTTACAAAAGCCAAGATTTGGAAGCAACCCTAGTGCCCACAGGAGATGAGTGGATAAAAAAGCTGTGGTACATTTACACAATGAAATAGTACTGGCCATAAAAATTAAAAATTAAAAAAATTTTAAAAATTTAAAAAAGAGGGAAACCTGCCCTTCGCAATAACATGGATGAACCTAAAGGGTATCATGCTAAGTAAAATAAGCCAGCCAGACAAAGACAAATACATTATGATTTCACTGACATGTGGAATTCAATGAACAAAATAAACAAATAGAAACACACTCATAGCTACAGAGATCAGACTGACAGCTGTCAGCAGGGAGTGTGGCTTGGGGGCTGGGTGAAATAGGTGAAAGGAGTAAGCAAAAAAAAGAAATCAACTCATGGATACAGACAACAGTGTGATAATTACCAGAGGGAAGGGGGTCAGGGGTGAGGGTAGGTGAGGCTAGGTGGAAGAGGGTAAAAAGGAGATAAATGGTGACAGAAGACTAGACTTCGGATGCTGAGCACACAACGCAATGTGCAGATAATGTATTGCAGAATTGTACACTTGAAACATATACAATTTTTTTGACCAATGTCACGACAATAAATTCAATTAAAAAATTTTAATATTAAAAATTACAATTATGATACAAGGTCTGTCCAGAAACTATCCAGCCATGTACTACGACAGAGGCATTTATTGAAGAAGACACAAGATACAAGAAACATGGTATATAGGACAATGACACCTCAGCCCTCTTCAAAGTAGGCACCTTGGGACCTCACACAGTTCCCCAAGGTGCCATCAGCTGCCCCATGGCATTTCCCTGAATCTTATCAATGGTCTGAAATCTCTTTCCTTTCAAAGGTGATTTTAGTTTTGGGAAAAGCCAGTCATAGGGTGCCAAATCTGGGCTTTCAGGGGATGAGTAACCTGGCTGATTTGATGTTTCACTGAAACACTCTGCACGCGAGGTGAATTATGAGCGGGCATGTTGTCCTGATGAAGCTGCCAATCACGAGTTGCCTATAGCTGTGGCTTTCTAAATCATCCAAATAGTTTCTGTGGAGGAATATTCAAACTTAACACATAATCTGATGCAGATTCATTGCTCTACTCACTCAGTCATTTTGAATGTGATAGCCACACAGTACACATGCTCACTCAATGGCATCTACCTCCCCCACTGACTACTACAGTGAAGTTGTCACTGTTCACGCCTGCACATTCCAGTCCACTTTCCTTGGCTGCCAGGTTACATCAATGTTGCGCAAATCATCCTCGTTGAATTAACAATGGCTGGTGTTTTTCCAGGTAGACCTCATATAATTTATTTAAAGAATGGGGTACAATTTACATGAATGACATATTAATTTTAAAAGCAGGTTACAAGACATATACAAGTATATATATTATATATGTGTATAGAGTATGGCCCTATTTAAAATATGTTTATGTGTCATATTATTGCTGCATATTGGGAAAATAGACTTTTTTCTCTTTGCTTATTTTTTCTAAAATGAATATATATTATTTTCTAATGAAATAATAATTTTTTTCAATATTGAGTGGCTGGGCACTGCCCAATGGTAGAAACTCAGTGTTGAATTTCCTCTCACACTGCCTCTGCTGCTCAAGTCCAGTGACTTGGCAGTGACCCAACGGAATGAATTAGAGGGTTCCTCTAATTGTATCAAATAAGGAAAAGTGGTTAGGGCCCTGACAGTAATGTGGTTGCTGAACATCTGATCATTGAGTTACCATAGGCATGCATGAAAGAATTTGCAAAATGAATATAACTCTTTGGAACTTACTTTGAGGCCCCACCAGGCACTGTCAAAGATTACCTTCCCAACATACCAAAAAGCATTCTCTGCCAGCAGATTGGCCCTTGTTAAATTATTTATAGGAGATTGGTTCACATACTCAAAATGATATGAATAGTTCTAATTATATCCAAACATGCCAAATGTCAGTACAAATTATACTGAGGGTTCATGTTGCCAAGTGTCTTGCCCTAACAAAGAGAAGATAGCTGCAGCATCAGCACATTAGTTCCTATATAAGCACAACAGATTCCTACTGTCTTATCTCCAAGAACCCAGAGGTAAGTGATGGGGGTCTTGAGGCTTGAAGGACCCCAGCAGGGCAGAAAAGGCTTACCCCATGACCCACCTCTCAGCATGAAACTGTTCCACCCAACTCTGGCTTTTATTTTCATAGTGCTAAGCTTTAGAGCAGGGGAAATTTAATTCTGTAACTATCTTACTAGAATTTCAGAGCATAGCTAATAAAAAATTTTCCTAAAAAACTTGTTGTTTTACAGTGTTAGACACTTCTGAACTTGAATTTTCATCTGGAATTCCAAAGGTAAGATTTCAACTTATTCAGTTATTGATGACATAGAGGAATTAGTCTAATGAAGCTGGGAACAGCTCTTAATTATACACCATTTCTATGGTTTTGCAGTTATGTTAGATGGTGCTTCTGAAATGAATGACAGCTTATAAATTTTTTCAGAATATCTAATTCTCAAAGACTACCCTCATCTGAGTTCCATGATTAAAGGACCCTTTAAGCCAGAATTAATTTTGACAGTGAATTCTCAGCTTCACTTAGACCTCCCTCGACAGCAAAACATTGAACACTTAAAACATTTCACCAAGATTTTTTAAACACCCTAGAAAAATTCTCATCTTAAAATGTTAACAACCAAACATCTTGTTAAAACCATATTTCAACTACTTTCTAAAAAGTCACTGTTGTTTTTAAAAATATCATTGTTCATCAAAAAGGAACAAGTATTATACCCACAGAGTGCTAAATATAGTACCTAAATTGGAAGAGCTCCTGGTCTTTCCCCAAGTAATGTGTACCTGAAATAAAGGAAAGACGCAATCAATCTAACATGCCACTGATAGATAGGGCCATTATCTATCAATCAGAGGACAATGGCTTACACACATGGGATGAACTCTTACATTTTTGTCTTTCTTTTTCTGGATGGAAAGGACAGCAGCTGTGGAATGTGTAGGAAGAAGAGGCCTTCTTCATGTTGAAGTTCTCATTTCTCTATGGTTAGATCTGTTAACTAAGAGCTGAAATCTCTCACGCCAAAAAGAGAGTGTCAAAAAGACTTTGGAGTTGAGGCAATGCTATCTCTTGGCAACAAACCAAATAACAACAAACCCAGAGAACTGAGAATTTATTATGAGGTCTTTTAACAACCTACTGAAAGACATAACACCAAATATTAACATAAAGTAGATGTTAAAAATAGTTTTTTGGCTTATGAGTTATAAAAGGGCCATCTAAACAGGCAAGGATGTTTGATACCTCTGAAAACATCAACTTTTATTTGAACCAAAATTTCCTTCCTAACTATGACTGCCCTAGCATATGGCAGATGGAAACATGCAGAGGCAAAAGTGGGGATTAAAGAATGACAGTTGCTATACAACAATCCACCAACAGTTTTAGCTATAGATATTTTTACAGTTTAAAACATACAAGGACTCCATTCTCATTCAATTGTAGGCACCCTAGCCCACAGGATCTACATACATACAATCTGGGAAGGGAATTTTCAAAGTCCCAGAAATGAAGATTCAAATGACAATCTCTTTCCAAATCAGTTCTGTGTTAGTGTTTCTTTGTTAGAACACTGGTAATGACAGTTTGAAAGGAAAGTTACAGCCTAGGCAATAGGTTCAGCATTTCTTTTACTTTAAATGCTAAGTCACATGTATGACTTCTGATTTCTATTTTTCCTGCTTTCCCATTTCCTCTGATAGGCAGAATCCCCTGTTAAATAAGCAGCAGCCATGAGTTCAGATGCTGAAATGGCTGTTTTTGGCGTAGCTGCTCCCTACCTTCGAAAATCAGAAAAGGAGAGGATTGAGGCCCAAAACAAGCCCTTTGATGCTAAAACATCAGTCTTCGTCGTGGAGCCCAAGGAAGCCTATGTGAAAGGCACCATACAAAGCAAGGAAGTAGGAAAAGTAACTGTAAAGACAGAAAATGGCGCAGTAAGTAAAAAAGTAAAGAGAAAATAGGTCCCACTTTATTCTTCTATCTCCTCACTTCCAGTTGAGGCCTTCCTTGGTAGGAATTGTTAAGCCTACTGCCAATACAAGCACCTTTCTAGTCCACGTATGAATATAAGATAGAAAGCAAAAGAATTTCTCAGGAGTAACCTCATTTCTCACCTTCTCAACTCCCCACAGGACTTGAACACACTAGTATTGGCCTCTACCATTTCCCTTCAATTCCTACTTCCCAGCCTAACTCCCACACTTGGGAGAAATAAAAAACTAACTCCTCCTATCAGAAGAAGTATTATTTACTAAGTTAATTAATGTATTAATATCCCCATTACTCCCCGCTCCCCAAAAGTGAAGTTTCTCATAATGAATGGGAAGGAAAAATAAAAAATTTAGCCTAAAGACATAAACTGATAAACATGGGACAAGGGATGTGGAGGGAAAAAAATATTTTTAAATATGTAGGCTCCAAGTTCATCATAGGAAACAGAATTTTTTTAGCATAAAACTCTAAAATGAATATCTTTTTGTGACTTTATTTAAAGGACAATGTCTGGAAGTGTAGGTTATAACCAAAACAAACCAATAAACATAAGTCCTACCTCCAACCATTAATACAAACTGGTCTCTTGCTGTACTTGCCAGACTCTGACAGTGAAAGATGACCAGGTATTCCCTATGAACCCTCCTAAATTCGACAAGATCGAGGACATGGCCATGATGACTCACCTGCACGAGCCTGGAGTGCTGTACAACCTCAAAGAGCGTTATGCAGCCTGGATGATCTACGTGAGCATCTGTTTATTCCATTTATCTCTCTGAGTAAAGACAACATCCACATGTTACATTTTCTGATTTTCTCAGACCTACTCGGGCCTTTTCTGTGTCACTGTCAACCCCTACAAGTGGCTGCCGGTGTACAACCCCGAGGTGGTGGCCGCCTACCGAGGCAAAAAGCGCCAAGAGGCCCCGCCCCACATCTTCTCCATCTCTGACAACGCCTATCAGTTCATGCTGACTGGTGAGTGAGTGATTCACCTGTTTACAGGAATGTGGCAATAGAATCTTTTACGAACAGATTTTGTCTGGGCCTTGATTATAATACTACATGGTAGCCACATGGGGCTTCACTGTTTTCAAAGGACTTTCAGAGCTGTAATGTCACATATTCTTAGCAGCAGCCAGCCATCTCCATTTTACAAATGAATACAGTGGAGCTCACCGAGTTCACTGACCTGCCCAAGCTAACCCAGCTAGTAACTGGAAGCTTAGTTGAAATAATTAACAGAACTCTGTAAACATACCTATGCTTTCCCATATTTTTTACTTTGTAATCTGGATAGAAAAAAATGTTCAAAATCTAAGCCACATCCACAATAATCAAGGAAAATAGTTACCAGCTATAGCTGGAAAGCTTTGTGAATTCTTCCCTTTATCTTTAAAGGACATAGCTAATATTGTTAACCTTTGGAGTAATACAAGAGTAAAAAAAAAAAGTGAAGCTATGGCTTTCCTCCCAAAGATTTTGAAGGATTTTTCCTATTAGAATGGAAGAAAATAAAAACCGCTCTTCCTTTGGAAATGTTTTTAAAAAATGTTTCAGTCTTTTATTCCTGCCTTATCGAAATATAAACAAAAAGCTTTTATACACATTATAGGCCCAAATACAGCATTAATATCTTTTATCTTCACACAGCAAATTTGGAAATATTTTAAATTCCTGTGTTCCCTGTTGGTCCATGGGATTTTGTTAACTGATTGGGGTTTGTTCTTTTGTTTACTTTGTTGCACTTGTTTTTAAATTGTCCTTTAAAGGAGGAGAGAAAAGAGAAAGGAATTAAATAGGAATCTTCTATTACAAACCAACCAGAAGTTCTATAAGGATTTCATGCCAGTAAACTGTTCTTTGGTTGTCAACAGAAGCTAACTACCTTCTAGAAATTATCCAAATGCTGGCTCATTTCAAAGGTTTTAATAATCAGCAGCTGCATTAACACTGCCACCACCCCAACCAAGGCCTCCCCAAGCTCTGGAACTGCTCCAAATTAAAGATTATTTGTGCCTCCCGAACATGATTTATGTATAAAACCGTGCAAAACTGTGGACCTGGTTGATGTTATTCTAGCATTGCCAAAAAAAAAACTAGAGCATTGTTTTTGTATCTATGCTCCCACTAGATATGATAATGGTCTTTCATGACTTTTCTTCTACTGGAAAAAGAAATCAATCTGAGTATGTTCCAAAATCTATATATACTTCCCTGACTAGAACTTTAACGTTCTCTAAAATCTGTATCTACATCTAAATAATATCCAGATTTGTATATATTTTTATGAATAGATTTTAGAGAATTCTCTAAATTATATTTATATTTAGAATTCTCTAAAATCTCTAATCTTTCAGTATAGAATTAGAGCTTTAACATATCAGAAGATTGGTATAAATCAACATAGTTTTATAACTAGTGAAAATTTTTGTTTTTATTATTTAAAAATATATCTGAAATAAAATGGGAAATAAAAGTAAATGATAATGCTTTATATAAAGCATTTTGGGATCCTTCCACAGAGGAATTTTCTTATATCCTGAATATTTTTCTAGTAACAGTATACACTGTAAACTTGGTATGCGCATATGTCCCAGACACTACCTTTAGTCTATATGGTTCTCTGTAAGAGACTGACTGAATCCATTAGGTAAGTGGTGGATAATTAACCAGACAAAATTTGAGGCATAAACTCATTGCCATAGAAACACACACAGGATATCTTCTTCTTTATTGGGTGTAATTTTTTCCTTTTATGCAATATACTAGTTATTTGTGACCTAAGAATAATTTTGGAATAATTTCTACTAATATCAGCTGTGAAGCTAGTTGTACTGATCTGAGATTGTGCTTACTCATAATAAAAATAAAGAGAATCTCTTAAAAAAAAAAGCCTTCAAAAAAAAATAAATGAACATGAACACTTGAACACTTAGAATTCCAGAACCCTTCCTTATTTAATATCACCGGCATCAAATTAATGATATCAGGAACTGGGAAGGAGGCAGATAGCAGAAAAATATGTCAACTGGAAGTCAAAAGACCTGAATATCTTTGACCTTAACAACTTATGTAATTATCAGAAAAGTCACTTATTTCTGTCTGGGTCTCAGCTTCTTTACCTGCTGAAACATCAAAATTCTGTGATTCTTACTGAAGTATTTCTATATGAAATTAAATGATGCCTGGGATTTTCTCTAAAACAATCTAGGGAGATTGGGATGGGCTATATAGATTATAAAAATTGACCAAATGATAATAATTGAGCTGTATGATAGGTATATGAGGGTCCTTTATTTTCTCTACTTTTATTGTCTTTACCTTTGTATATGTTTGAAATTTCCCAAAACAAAAGTTATAAAAATTAATAAAATACAAAAAGAAATAGATGATTCTTTGCCTCTCATTTTCACTCTGAGAGGCAAGTGCTATCTGGGTGGGCTAAACACAACACAAAAATTATAGGCAATATCTTCAAAATGTTAAAAAGGACAAGCTGTGTTTGATCTAAACTGCTTCAAAAATCTTCATATTGACTTTTTCTTTTTACTTAAAAAAAATTTTAATGGTCTTGATTTCTCTTTCACAGATCGTGAGAACCAGTCCATCCTGATCACGTACGTGGTATTTTTCTTCTCTGGTTTGTGGTGATCGTCTTAGATGTTGACAATGTGAGCTGTAGTTCTGATCTCTTCTCTGGTTCTATTTGACAGCGGAGAATCTGGTGCAGGGAAGACAGTGAACACAAAGCGTGTCATCCAGTACTTTGCAACAATTGCAGTTACTGGGGAGAAAAAGAAGGAGGAAGCTACTGCTGGCAAAATGAAGGTGAGTCTGAGAGCCAGAGTCAGAATCAAGGCTGCCGGGGCTCTCGGGAAGTCTGGAGCCTCAGATGTGAGCTCTGCTCCTGGCTTTGCAGGGGACTCTGGAAGATCAAATCATCAGTGCCAACCCCCTACTGGAGGCCTTTGGCAATGCCAAGACCGTGAGGAACGACAACTCTTCTCGCTTTGTAAGTGTCTTAATCACAGAAGGGTTTTCTCAGCCCTTAAATGCCAGAACTATCATTCCAGTTATATTACTGTGTGCTTCAAATTTTTAATACTAAATAATCGTTCTCTTTTCAAGGGTAAATTCATTAGAATCCACTTTGGTACTACAGGGAAGTTGGCTTCTGCAGATATTGAAACATGTGAGTAATAGGATCATTGATAATCAAAACAGAGGCAAGTGATTTCACTTGAGAAATATTTTGCATTCCAGTTGGTATGCATTGAGCCTGCTGCCAGTTTTGCCCATGAGCCAATGCCAGGCTTATCCATAATCCACTGTGTGCTCCATTCACCTCAATCTCAGGCTGATCGTTCTGTAGCACATTCAAGAATTCCTGCCTCAGAAGCAACTATGACATTTTTTTCCCCAAGACAAACACTAGGGCTATTTATGGGTCCCTAAAGTTACCTATAGGTTTAAAAAAAATCTCTGTGATTTGCTCTTGACTTGAGCTTTAGTGCTTCAAGGAAGCCCCATAACCACAGAGTGTGAGGTGATCTAAGGAAGGAAGGGATGTTAAGAATTAATTATTATACAGAGGCCACAGGTCCCCATAGGAAAAGTTTACTTTTCCTTGCACAAGTATGCTTCAGTCTCTAATCTTAGATGGTAAGAACCTTGGGTAGTTGCCACACATGTTTGAAATTCATGTATGTAGCATGAAGAGGATTGATCTTCAAAGTGAAATCTCAGTGTAGCCTTCATAATGCCCCCAGTTGTGGTCAAGACACCAAGGGTCATTTAATATCTCACCAGCATTTATAGTGTCTTCTAATTCAATATTTATTGCCTTTTCTTCTTTCCAGATCTTCTAGAAAAGTCTAGAGTTACTTTCCAGCTAAAAGCAGAAAGAAGTTACCACATATTTTATCAGATTACTTCCAATAAGAAGCCAGATCTGATTGGTAAGAAAGATCTTAAATTCACAGATGAAAATTAATATTTTTTGTTACAACTTCTAATGTAAAATGTATCCACTGAATCCCATGTGCCCAGAAATGCTCCTGATCACCACCAACCCATATGACTATGCCTTCGTCAGTCAAGGGGAGATCACGGTCCCCAGCATTGATGACCAGGAAGAGCTGATGGCCACAGATGTAAGATATACACAAACACACACACTTATTTTAAAAATCATTATGTATGGGAATGACAATAGCAAACCCACTGTACGTGTGGTTGCCTTAGGATGCAGTATAAATTCTCCTAAATAAGTTAGTCTCTTTTATCCTAATCTTTGTCCTCTCATTTCTCCTGGCAGAGTGCCATTGACATCCTGGGCTTTTCTCCTGAAGAGAAAGTGTCCATCTATAAGCTCACAGGGGCAGTAATGCATTATGGGAACATGAAATTCAAGCAAAAGCAGCGTGAGGAGCAAGCTGAGCCAGACGGCACTGAAGGTATCAAATGTGGCTCCACCTGTGTTCAAATTAGAGGATATGGCAAGAAGAAAAAAAGCTTATTCTAAACTCAAGTCTCCGTTGTAGGCAGACATCTGAAGGGCATACACACATTTATACACATCTCATGCTTTCTTTACCCACTTTCCTTCACATCTCCATATCTTCTAATTTCCATCCTGTCCAAGTAAGTTAAAATGAACCCTAGTGAACCACTTATAAGGGGATATCTTTAAAAGTGCAACCTGAAGAGTCAGATCATTAGAAAGACAATGAGATGAAATAGTGCTCCTGCTTTTACCTTGGCAATGGTGTACAGACAGGTATGTAAGATAACTTGACCTACTGGTCTATTTCAGCACTAGCTAGGTAAACCTAGTGGCTGGGAATACAGGATATACCCAAACACAGCTCTGGGTGAAGGATGTTTCTAAATATCTGTGTGCATGTGTATGTTGTCTATATATTAACCTGTAGACAGTCTAGGCAGCAAATAAAATTAAAAATGAACTTAGAAAAATCATATACTCTTCATATGGAAAGGATATGGAACATATAGGACCTACCATGAAAGCAAAGTTATCTGCTCCTTGAAGCCCTTCCTGACATCGCAACTTGACATTCTCTCCTTCCCCTAAACTTTTCAGCAGTTATTTTTACCTGAAATGTGGCATTTATATTATAGTCACTGATAGAATCTTAGAGACTCTCTAGTAAAATTTAAGTCCCACATTTTCAGATAAAGAAACTGACCCAATAAGATGAAATTGGGAGGAACAAAACTAAGATAAAGATCCAAATATTATTTTAACCATCCCTAACAGTGAATATTAAGATGTATTTATCTTATCCCTCCAACTATACCTACTGTGTCTTAATAGCCAGAATTATGGCTTGTGCCTTACTTTAAAATATTTCCATAGCACTGAGCATATGTTTAAGTTGATGAATTACTCAAAAAGCTGCCTGCAATAAATTACCAAAGACCAGTGTAACCTGGTGATTACAAAGACTGCTGATTAGCAAGTATATCTGCTAATATACAGAGGCCTCATCTGATCCTCTATAGATTAATTTATAAATTGTATTTAAATAATAAAAAAATGGATTGGAGAAAAATAGAAAGATAGGTTAAAGAGGATATCTGCCATTAATCATTTCTTGATTTATATATCTGCAGTTGCTGACAAGGCAGCTTATCTCCAGAATCTGAACTCTGCCGACCTGCTCAAAGCCCTCTGCTATCCCAGGGTCAAGGTCGGTAATGAGTATGTTACCAAAGGCCAGACTGTACAGCAGGTTAGTACCACAACCCCAATGAATCACATATATCCCAGGCCTTTAAGAATGCTAGCAAGCATTACTCCTTTAATAATGCCTTTAATAACACCAAAAATACTATCTGTTCATGAAGGTATACAACTCTGTGGGTGCCCTGGCCAAAGCCGTCTATGAGAAGATGTTCCTGTGGATGGTCACCCGCATCAACCAGCAGCTGGACACCAAGCAGCCCAGGCAGTACTTCATTGGGGTCTTGGACATCGCTGGCTTTGAGATCTTTGATGTGAGTTATCTCCATATTAATAAAAAGTAGGAGGAAGGTAATCTGGACTTTGATATACTAGATATTATCATTATTCATTTACATTTGTGGTTTTTATATTGCTTTCTCCAACAGTGCTCCTAGACTTACTTCCAAAATATCTAGGAGGTAACAGAATGTAATAATAACAGCTGGCACTTGTTGAGAAGTCAGTGTATTTCTGGCACTATACTAAGCACTTCAAGGAGCACAAGGATCACTTGGCAAAGTCACCAAGTCTGCCCAGAAAGCTCAGAAGTCTAAATAAATATTATCCCCAATACCTGCCACCCCAGTCTTAATAATGATGGAAGAACAGTGACAGAACTGTTTGTCTCAATTGGCCATTTAAGTTTAATAGTAAAAGCCTGGGTAATGATTACAATGCATTGTAAAACTCTTAGAATGGGAAGTAGAATGTTTTGTGGACCACTTGGGGTTTTTTTTGTGTGTGGCAGTTTATAAATTATTAGTTTTTTAAATAGTACTTTTTAATGGAAACAAGTTGACCGAAAATCTGTCACAGAATTTTGAGACCCAGTAAAACAAAGTTTAATGAGAAAAAAATTACCTTATTTAATCTTCAAAACAACATACCAAGAAGTAATTAATATTACTGCTAATTATTAATACACGTGGAGAAACTGAGATCAAGAAAGTCAAAACACTTGCTAAAGATCCTAAAGCCACATCAGGCAAAGCCAGAACAGGAATCCAGCTCTGTACCATTTGGTCCATACACAAGGCATCTCTCGTGGAAGAGAAAGGACCTACAGGTACAAGCATAAAGAATGTTTGTAGTCTTCTCTTCCAGGCTGAGGTAACATATAACATTTCCCTTCTGGGGCATCAGCTTTATCATGTATAAAATGAGGATGTAAACTGTAACAAAGAGTCAGATCTTCAGTTGCTATACCACTTCAGATCCCTACTTTCACAGACCTGACAAGGAGGATTTGCTAAATTTTTGATATGAATAGAACAGATAATTAGGTAAGCTTTCCTTAATAATGTGACAGTCAAAAGTGAAAATGTGAACTTTTTCTTGTACTGGAGAGAGGGGGTGGTGAAAGAAATGAAGTTTTCGACTAAATTACTTTCACCCTTAGGTCTGAACCATAACTCATATGATCATGGTTACTTTTAATGGGTATTATTATCCATGCAATCTTAGAGATAGAAGGGGGTATAATCTACCAGAACTCTTGCTCTGTGACTAATAGTTATGCCTTTAAATAATGCCCAGAATTCACAAAGAGGAGTTCATGCCAAAAATAATAATTTTTCCCTGGGATTTTTGAAGAAAAAACAATTAGTTTAAATTTTATTTCGTTACTATCTTCTGCATGTTTTCAATAAAATATTTTTCAGTGATGAATTTTATTGCTATAAAATCCATTTAATGTTGGAAATTTTGTGCAGTTTAATAGCTTGGAGCAGCTGTGCATCAACTTCACCAACGAGAAACTGCAACAGTTTTTCAACCACCACATGTTTGTGCTGGAGCAGGAGGAGTACAAGAAGGAAGGCATTGAGTGGACATTCATTGACTTCGGGATGGACCTGGCTGCCTGCATTGAGCTCATTGAGAAGGTCTGTATGACTTCTAAAGAAAGACTGAACTGTAAGGAAAACTTTTCCAAGTGTCTTAAGCAACTCTAGAAAGTATGATTTTAATCTTAAATAGATTGATTTCAGAACCAATTAGAAAATTACTATTTAAAAGTAACTTTTTCTTTTCAACTTTTACATAAGAGGGACCAGAGTGTTTCATTTCATTTTGTTCCAACCAACTTTCTTTTAATACTTGCTCAAATCCAATTTTAAAGCAGCACTGAAGACTTTATTGATGATCTGATTCACTAGAAGAACTACTTCACTTGTTCTAAGTTTATCTCCATCATGATCTAATAGAAATAAGTCTTTTTCCTAAATAAAAATTAATGCACAGGTAACACTGCTAGGTCTTATATGAAAGCTAATCTGTTTGGAAGTCAAGAAGTCAAATTGCTTATGCTTCATAATCTATCTTTAAGGAGATTAAATCACAAAATGTCTTAAATAAGGTTTGGGTTATTTACTCTGTTTAATTATTGCACATAAAGTAAACATCCTTATAAATAAGTCCTTTTCATAGCAAAATAAAACTTTGACAACAGATTAAATCACTCAATAAGAAAAAAAGTATGATAAATACAGAACCTTTTAACACCCCCCACATGCTGTGCTGACATCTGGAGTTTGTATCCAGCTCCTCTTTTAATAAAAATGATGCTGTATAAAAAGAAAGAAGAGCCCAAAAATGAGAGTACTACATGGAGCCTCTGGGAGAACCACAAGCATACCAACATTCACATCATGAGGTTGCCAAAAGGAGAAGAGAGCAAGAAACTGAAAACCTATGTGAAAAAATAATGACAGAAAACTTCCTTAACCTGGAGAAGGAAGTACACATATAATCCAGGAAGTACAGAGAATCCAAAACAAGAAAAATCCAAAGAGGCCCACACCAAGACACATCATAATGGAAATGCAACAGGTTAGATACAAAGAGAGGATCTTAAAAGCAGCAAGAAAAAAAGCAGTTAGAGACCTACAAGGGAGCTCCCACAAGACTGTCAGCTCATTCTCAACAGAAACTTTGCAGGCCAGAAGGGATTAGCAAAAAATACTTAAAGTGATGAAAAAGAAGGACCTACCACCAAGATTACTCTACCCAGCAAAGCTATCATTTAGAATGGATGAACAGATAAAGAGCTTCCCAGACAAGACGAAGCTAAAGGAGTTCATCATCACCAAACCAGTATTATATAAAATGTTAAAGAGTCTTCCTTAAAAAGAAAAAAAATTAAAAATGTGAATAATAAGATGGCAATAAGTACATATCTATCAACAATTGAATCTAAAAATCAACACAAATAAATAAGCAGAACAGAAACAGACTCATAGATACAGAGAACATTTTGATGGTTGCCAAATAAGAGGGATGTTGGAGGGATTAGTGGAAATGGTGAAGGGATTAATCAGTACAAATTAGTAGTTACTGTAGTCCTGGGGATGTAAAGTATGCTGTATATATAGTATATACAGTATATATAGGAAATATACTCAATAATATTGTAAAATTGTACAATATTATGTATGGTGTCGGATGGGTATGAGATTTATTGGGATGATCACTTAGTTATGTAACTATCTCATCATTGGGGTATACACTTGAAATTAATATAATATTGTGTATCAACTATAATTAAAAACAAAAATTATTTAAAGTAAAAAATGATGCTGTGGATTGAATGTGAAAAATAGTGCAAAAGTCATTCTAGTGATAATTAAAAGACTTGAGCTGTGACTCTGTTTTACTTTATAAATAAAATTAAGGAATGATCATAATCTGATCAAATAACAGTCACTGTATCTATATCTTTTGAGACAAGGTAAGTAGACACCAATGTCTTCTTTTCTGAATTCAGCCACTGGGTATCTTCTCCATCCTGGAAGAGGAGTGCATGTTCCCCAAGGCCACAGATACTTCCTTCAAGAACAAGCTGTATGACCAGCACCTTGGCAAGTCTGCCAACTTCCAGAAGCCTAAGGTTGTCAAAGGCAAAGCTGAGGCCCACTTCTCGCTGGTGCACTATGCGGGCACCGTGGACTACAACATTGCCGGCTGGCTTGACAAGAACAAGGATCCGCTGAACGAGACTGTGGTCGGGCTGTACCAGAAGTCATCAATGAAAACTCTGGCCAGTCTTTTTTCCACATATGCTAGTGCTGAAGCAGGTACTTTCTGTGCCCTCAATTTCTCTTAAACCTATTCCCACAGAGTGCTCACATACCATTCCAGGCCCTGGGATTCTACTTTAATTGATTGTTTTTGTTTTTGTTTTTTAACCTCAGAGGGTGGTGCAAAGAAAGGTGCTAAGAAGAAGGGCTCTTCTTTCCAGACTGTGTCAGCTCTTTTCAGGGTAAAGTACAAATTTAATTTTTAAAAATCTATTAGGTTTCTACGAATTATCACAATTATAAGTTTCAGAATGAATTAAGAGGGAATGGAATGTTAATAGAAATTACATCAAATATTCACTCTTGTCAGGATACAGCCAAAGCAATACTTCTCCTACAGGGTCAGTGCTTTACCCATTATTCCTCATTATGATCATCTAATGTATTCAAGAATGCCACAAAGTCCTTAGAAGCTTTCTCATTATATAACACAGCTGACTTTGAAAGAAGCATAGCTGAACTTCAAAGCTGTCCCTTGTGGAAGGCTGTATCTTTAGTCCACTAATATTGCCCTTGAGACTGTCCCTGAGTCCCTCTTTGAGGATGAGCCTAAGATACACTTTAAAACATTCTTCCACCAAAACACATCTTTGTCCTCTGAGGTGGATTTAATTTTCTGTAATAAATGAAAAGAAACTAAATCCAAGCCTAATGACTTAGATGGATGACTGAGCTAGAAAATATCTCTTGAGGTTAACATAACAATAGTTTTGTTACAAATAATGTGGTTTTCTTTGGTGGCTTAAAAACTGGCTCTTCTAAAGAGGAATGTATTAAATAGCTGGTCTAATGGTTGCTTTGTAAGAATTTGTTTGGCTAAGCCTCATTCCTTTTAGAACTAAAATGCAGATCTAACCTATGACCTAAACAGGAAAACTGCCCTGTTCTTTTTCTTTCTAAGTACCAATCTGCATTACCTCACCCAACAGATTTTTGTTTCAACTTATCCTTATACATGTTTTCAAGATTAGAAACTCCTTACTTTTGTTTATTTCCTAATGGTTAACTGAGACAGGGGACAGCAACTCTGCCTTCTCCCATCCAAGTACTAACCAAGCCCAACCCTGCTTAGCTTCCGAAATCAGATGAGATTGGGCACATTCAGGGTGGTATGGCCGTGGACTGCTTTCTCAAAGAGTATTATCTAAGAAATACTGAGAAATATTTACACGTGAGTTTTCTGTGGTTGAGTAAAACACCATCATCTACCATAATCAATTACTCTAATTCTGGAATTACTCTCCCCTATATGCCTCAGACTGTGGATAATTTTCAGCTACCTAAGAGCCACCCACACAAGGTTATATAGTCTCATGATTTTAGACTCCTCAAAAAAATACAAAAAAAAAAGAAAAAAAGATGTTTCAGGTCCCAGGGAATAATAAACTCAAGGAAGGAATGGCAAAAGTTGGAACAATTGCTAACCTACCTACATTACCACAGTAAACCACGACTGTAAAAATTATTAGCACTGAGAGAGATGAAACAGATCTCAGAAATTATCCCAATTATTTTCATATGAGGTCTGGAGAGGCAAAAAGAATTTTGTAGAGTCAAGCAGTTCCTTAGTGGCAGAGCAAAGCCAGACTTTTGTCTCCCAGTTGAGAACACTTGTGCTTCAAGGCTACTGAATTTTCAGTTTGTTTCTAGGATAGCTCCTTAGTGTTAGAAATTACTACCTTGGAGAGCTGCATCACTTCCCAGTATTTTGGCCTTTTGGTTATTTGGGAAGCTAGAGTCTTCATACCTTTAAAATACAGAGCAATTGAAGCCTCACAGGCTTATACCTAGTAGTTAAGAGAATACTTTGCTTAGTTCCATATAATTGCAAAACAGAAATCTGAAATAGAGCTTTTTCATTAAGTCTCTTCTATCTGGTTTTCTAGGAAAATTTAAATAAACTGATGACAAATCTGAGAAGCACACACCCTCACTTCGTACGGTGTATCATTCCCAATGAAACCAAAACTCCTGGTAAGATATAAGAGCGCATGAAATAGTCAAACAGGCACAAGTTTGAATATTCAGGGCCCAGTAGTAAGTACTCTGATATATTTTTAGGGGCCATGGAGCATGGACTTGTCCTGCACCAGCTGCGGTGCAACGGTGTGCTGGAAGGCATCAGAATCTGCAGGAAGGGATTTCCAAGCCGAATCCTATATGGGGACTTTAAACAAAGGCCAGTCTCTCTTTGTTGTATTTCACTGTGAATAATCATCTTAATTTTTATTCTCTGTTTATTATATTTTGTGTTTCCTGCTTTGTAAATATTATAAAATTAAGAAGCCAAAAAAAATAGACTTGTGGTGGTAGGACAGAATAACAGGTTAAAAGAGGTAGCATTTCTTAAAAATAGAAAGGAAGTATGCATTAGACAAAAGAAAAATCATATTGTGTTACTATCTGAACTTAAAGGACAGCTGGATTCTCTAATTTTACTTTTTCTCTGAGGTTTTTTTAATGTTTTTTGGTAGAATTTGATTTTCATATATGATCACACATTCTTAACCTTTCTTTCTTCGAACAGATACAAAGTTCTAAATGCAAGTGCTATCCCAGAGGGACAGTTCATTGACAGCAAGAAGGCTTCTGAGAAACTTCTTGGTTCTATTGATATTGATCACACCCAATATAAATTTGGACATACAAAGGTATAGCTGTTATTTATTTACAGCTGATCCAAGTACCTTCTGTCATCTCTTTGTCTCCTGCTGTATGGGGGATGCTTTATGACTCTCCTTTCCTCTTTGAAGGTTTTCTTCAAAGCCGGCCTTCTAGGTCTTCTAGAAGAAATGAGAGATGACAAATTGGCTCAGATTATAACACGAACTCAAGCCGTTTGTAGGGGATTCCTAATGAGGGTAGAATATCAGAAGATGTTGCAAAGGAGGTAACAACTATGCACAATATCAGATTTGTAAGGTCCCTTAGGGACTATCAATCAGCCTTCCTTGCTTATTAACTCTTTCATTTTGTGGCTTTTCACCCAGTTCAGAACTCACTCCAATACATCAGTTTTTGCTTATCCTCTCACACTTGGATCCCTTCCAAACTTCTCCCCTCCCTCCAATTTCTCCCTTCTCATTCATCTCATGTAGAGCTGTAAGAGTAATGCAGAGTAAGCACTATTTTCATTATGTCATATCTCAGTTTGTGGTTCCCCAAGGTCTCACACGTCAAATCCAAGTTACTCTGCATGGCTGTCAAGCCCTCTCTATTCCCCACCTCATCTATCATTGCCAACCACACAGCCTTTGCAGCCAAGCTAAACAATTTGCTTATCTCTTATTTTCAGGTTTGCGTAAGCCCTCTCCCTTCATCTTAATTTATCAATTTATGAATTCAAAACTTCCATTCCTCCTTTCTCTAATAAACCTCATTCAGCTCTATCTATACAGCACTATCCTTGTACACAGATTTTGCATTCATTTTGTTCATTAACTACTTATTTAGGTCTATACTAGAAGTGTTTCCAAGTCTTCTACATGTATCTACATTAAGATTTGTGCCATAGTACCTGCCTTTCCAGAGTTAGTGATTCTGATAAATTAGACCTTTAAAAATAGAATTTCCATTTTAGAAAACTTGAAGAAACATACACATTGCTACAAGGTAGTCAAACCTTGCCAGTCTATTACTACAGTTTGCAGAGGGTTATCTTTTATTACTATTTTACAATTTTATTTAAATAAAACAAATTTTGGAACTTAACCTGTGCTAAATGCCTTGCAGACATTAAAAATTGAGCAAGTAAGAATGAGTCATTTGAAAGAATTTGAGAAAAGCCAGTATATTTTCTGAAGAAGCTAACAAAAGAATTTTATAGAGCAGATAATTCAGTGGTGAGTTAAATAAGAGGAAAGGCTTCAAGAATGATACATATAATAAGTAAGAAGCTCAATTTAGGTAAGGCAATTCAGAAAGCACCCTAGGCTATTTCATAGTTAACATCCTTTTGCCAACAGCCAAGCACAAAATCAATTTACAATCGCCATATCCACTCCCAAATCACTAATACTGTAATATCTCAAATGATCTTAAAATGATGCTCTATACATGTAAAGTATTCCCCCTCTAAAGTCAGCATCTTTGCTAATTTGAAAACCCAGAATCATTCAATATAATCAGAACACATTAGCAAAATGATTACACTGAGGCTTACAATGAGTGTGTGAAAATATGTGCATGTGTGCACGTGTGTGTGTAAAGCCTCCATATAACATATACAGAATTTGTATATAATTGATATATGAGGGGTCATTAAAAGGGGAGTCTGTGTATAAAAAATAATAACATTGTCTCTAATAGAGCAATCTACACTGATGTTTCTGTGTCATTCCAGAGAAGCCCTTTTCTGCATCCAGTATAACGTACGTGCTTTCATGAACGTCAAGCACTGGCCCTGGATGAAACTGTTCTTCAAAATCAAGCCCCTCCTCAAGAGCGCGGAGACTGAGAAGGAGATGGCCACCATGAAGGAAGAGTTTCAGAAAATCAAAGATGAACTGGCCAAGTCAGAGGCAAAAAGGAAGGAATTGGAGGAAAAAATGGTCACTCTCTTAAAAGAGAAAAATGACCTGCAACTCCAGGTTCAAGCTGTGAGTATTCTGCATTTTGAATATACCATGTTGCTGAACCTCTTCTGGAATTCACACATACTTTGGGTTTACAAATGACCTTTTCATGAAAAAGAAAATCTCAAGTTGTTTTTTCAGTAGTTCACTTAACTTACAATATTCCTGTGAGGAAGGCACAATTACTTCCAAATTACAAACGGAAAATCTAAGATCGAAGGTCAAAGAATGTATGTAACATATCACAAATTTAACATGAAGAAAGCAGTTTAAATGCAAGCCTCCAATCTCATTTTATACACTTGCCTTGCCAGCTTCATCCCACCCTTAAAATATAGTCCTATATTTTTAATGCAAGTGTATAAGATTGTATTTAAATTCAAGAAAGACAGTTATTCTTATTCCTCTCTGTATCTCTTTTCCTCAGCCCCCAAGATTTAGCTCCATAAATTTATATGTAGCAGGTGAACTGAATTACCCGGGTATAAGGTGGAGGGAGCTAAGCGTACTCAATGATTACTCCTTCAATATAGATGCCAAATTCTTAAAGCCTCTGTTTAATGGGTCAGGAAGAAGTTGTAGTCACAGTGGAGGTAGTTTTGGCAGCTACACTCTGGCTAACCACAACTTTAAACTTTACTTGGTCCAACAAGACCAACGACATCATGAGGAAACCTGTGAAAGAATAATTTTCCAAAAAATTTTAAGTTATTTTCAACTTTTCCTTTTGATAACTTTACTTTTATGAAAGTTACAGTTTCCAAAAGCATAGGATCACAGTCTCTTCATCTTAACCTCTTTGGTATGCACTATTTCAGTCAGTAAGTAGGTATTTATTGTACATATCACTGTTAAAAAATAGACGCAGAAGAACCCTGGGACGTCCCCACTGTCAACCATTTAAGCATTTAAAAACCTTAAGATATGAATAAAACAAACACTGAGAAGTTAAAAGAAATTCCCCAGGCCAATGTAATCTAATAAGTTAGTGGCTGAGCTAATTTTTATTTGAGTCTTTTAGTAACTTATAAAAACATTATTGAGCTAATATGGTTTCTCAAAAGTATATTCTTATATATTATAAAATTCATTTTGAGACTAAGTTACTTCTTAAAATGGAAATGAAAATTTTGGATAATTATACCACTGTTATAGACTATCAGGAAGGTTTTGAAAGTACAAAAATTGATGGGTAGTCATAGGCATAAGTTATTTCCTTTTCTTTTTTAAACACAATCTAGTAATTAGTTGCTTAAAGTGAGTAGGAAATGCTCAAAAACAAAACTAACAAATTTGACTAAGTCGAATTCTTTATATGGGTATATTACAGCTGAAAAGCTCTTAGCAATCACTTATTCCAACCACCTTACTTACATATAAGATAACTGAACATAAGAGGAATAAAGCAATAAAGGTCATATATATGGAGGTAAGTATGGGACAAAAACCCAGGCTTCCTTTTGGTCTTTTCACTCTTATGCACACTGCTTTTTAAAACAGTCAGTTATTTCAGTCCAATTATTTTTTAGACTAATTTGCTTCTAAATCTACAGTCTTGCTTCTGATTAGCTGCATTTCTCCAGGCCATGTAGTAATATTTAATTAAGTTTAATTTATATTCATACTGAAAAATTCATCAAAATTCAATGAACACTAAAATTTTGTGCAAGAACAAGTTCAAAATAGGTCACAAATTGTCTAAATAACTCACAAAACCTTCCCACAGGAAGCAGATAGCTTGGCTGATGCAGAGGAAAGGTGTGAGCAGCTGATTAAAAACAAAATCCAGCTCGAGGCCAAAATCAAAGAGGTGACTGAAAGAGCTGAGGATGAGGAAGAGATCAATGCTGAGCTGACGGCCAAGAGAAGGAAACTGGAGGATGAATGTTCAGAACTGAAGAAAGACATTGATGACCTTGAGCTGACACTGGCCAAGGTTGAAAAGGAGAAACATGCCACAGAGAACAAGGTATGAAACATATATAGGAAAAGTTTATGTTTTTATTATTATTATGGAATACAAGCAAAAAACTGAGTCCACCAAAATACAGCATATAATACAAAGTGTTTTTACTTCCTAAGGTGAAAAACCTCACAGAGGAGATGGCAGGCCTGGATGAAACCATAGCCAAGCTGACCAAGGAGAAGAAGGCCCTCCAGGAGGCCCATCAGCAGACCCTGGATGACCTGCAGGCAGAAGAGGACAAAGTCAACACCCTGACCAAAGCCAAAATCAAGCTAGAGCAGCAAGTGGATGATGTAAGTGTATTTTTAATAATCATTTGAAAGATTTTTTTTAAATATATTTTCAATTTTTAACAAATTTTACCTTCTTACTAGCTTGAAGGGTCTCTGGAGCAAGAAAAGAAACTTCGAATGGATCTAGAAAGAGCAAAGAGGAAACTGGAGGGTGATCTAAAACTGGCCCAAGAATCCACAATGGATGTAGAAAATGACAAACAGCAACTTGATGAAAAACTTAAAAAGTAGGAACTCCAGATAAAAATTCTATGTGATATCATCTTTAAATTATATATAGGTCCTAATACGTCTTGTTCTTCTTTCTACAGGAAAGAATTTGAAATCAGCAACCTGTTAAGCAAAATTGAAGATGAGCAAGCAGCAGAAATTCAACTTCAGAAGAAGATCAAAGAGTTGCAGGTGAGTCATCTCATCTCCATTTTCCTCTACTCTATAAAAGCCTGAAATTGAGATGAATTTATGTTCATGTGCTTGTGTCACTCCCAGGCGCGCACTGAGGAGCTGGAGGAGGAAATCGAGGCAGAGCGGGCCTCTCGGGCCAAAGCAGAGAAGCAGCGCTCTGACCTCTCGCGGGAACTGGAGGAGATCAGCGAGCGGCTGGAAGAAGCTGGGGGCGCCACTTCGGCCCAGGTTGAGATGAACAAGAAGAGGGAGGCCGAGTTCCAGAAAATGCGCAGGGACCTGGAGGAGGCCACCCTGCAGCACGAAGGCACGGCAGCCGCCCTGAGGAAGAAGCACGCAGACAGTATGGCTGAACTTGGGGAGCAGATAGACAACCTTCAGCGGGTCAAGCAGAAGCTGGAGAAGGAGAAGAGTGAGCTGAAGATGGAGATTGATGACCTTAGCAGTAATTCAGAGGCCATTTCCAAAGCCAAGGTACCCAATGCTGTCTCTAAATGAGGTTAAATAATAACCTATAAGAACACCCATATTCTCTGTCATTAAACATTGTTTGCAGGCAATTTATAGCACTAATCTAATATTTTCTATTTTAATATTTCATTCTATTTCATTTTTTAAATGCTAGCTATGACCATTAAGATTATTTCACAATTCACTTTAAGCAAGTGTCAGTCTTATTGAGATCAATGAATGGGCTCCAACAATAACCTCGTTAGGGACACTATACACTCACCATGCTTGAATCCCAGCATGTTCCATAGAGCTGGTGCCATAACCCTCTACTCACACAACATAAATTAACTCTAAAAATATTTTAAGAATCAAGTTTTAACTTTTTTTTACTGCATACATCTCATCCTTCACTGCCACATGTCCCATAGGGAAACCTTGAAAAGATGTGCCGTACTCTAGAAGATCAAGTGAGTGAACTGAAATCAAAGGAAGAAGAACAGCAGCGGCTTATCAATGACCTGACGGCTCAGAAAGCACGCCTGCAGACAGAAGCAGGTAAAAACCTTTCTCTTAATCCTGAAACTGTGTACTAGACAGAACCAATTCCAGAGGTTCTTAATCACAATACTCTCATTTTAGAGGAGGAATAAGCAAACTATCAGAATTTGCTGAACAGGTCAGAAAGAAAAAAATAAGCAAGAATCAGCAAGAAAATTTAATGAAACAGTGCTCTTTAATCTCCAATTCTAAGCCATTCTATAATATATGGAAGCATATGTTTGATATATATGTATACAAGGTCTGTCCAGTAAAAGTCCAGCCATTATTAATATAACAAGAAGTGTGCAACATTGATGTGACCTGGCAGCCAAGGAGAGTGGATTGGAATGTATACGTGTGAACAATGTCATCACATTACTAGTGGGGGAGGGGCAGTAGATGCAGTTGAATGAGCATGTGTACTCTTGTGGCTATCATATTCAAAATGACTGAGTGAGTAGAGCAATGAATCTGCATCAAATTTTGCATTAAACTTGAACATTACCCTGCGGAAACTATTTGGATAATTCAGAAGGCCGCAGCCCTGGGCAACTGGTGATTGGCAGCTTCATCACAAGCCTGCTCATGCATCATGCCTTGTGCAGAGATTTTTTTGCAAAACATCAAGTCACCCAGGTAACTCGGCCCCCTACAGCCCAGAAAAACCCTGTGACTTCTGGCTTTTCCCAAAACTAAAACCATCTTTCAAAAGGAAGGAATTTCAGACTGTCGATGAGATTCAAGAATATACAACGGGGCAGCTGATGGCGATTGGGAGAATTGTGTGAGGTCCCAGGGGTACCTACTTTGAAGGGGACTGAGGCATCGTTGTCCTAAGTACAATGTTTCTTGTATTTTGTATCTTCTTCAATGAATGTCTCTATTTTTCATATTATATGGCTGAGTACCTTCAGGACAGACCTCATATATATAAATATAAAAGATTGAGGTTAATTTTTAATGCCATTAACAAATTCCTTTACTTCTATTATTCTTAGGTGAATATTCCCGGCAATTAGATGAGAAAGATGCTTTAGTCTCTCAGCTTTCAAGGAGCAAACAAGCATCTACTCAGCAGATTGAGGACATGAAACGTCAGCTAGAAGAAGAAACTAAAGTGAGTTTAATCTAAGATCTTCTTGGCTAATCAAATCTAAACACGTCCAGTTAGGTTCCACTTTGGATGTATAAATTAAATATCACTGAATAAATGAGTGTTAAGTCATCTGGTACTTCCCCAGGCCAAGAACGCCCTGGCCCACGCCCTACAGTCCTCCCGCCACGACTGTGACCTGCTGCGGGAACAGTATGAGGAGGAGCAGGAAGCCAAGGCCGAGCTGCAGAGGGCGCTGTCCAAGGCCAACAGCGAGGTTGCGCAGTGGAGGACCAAGTACGAGACGGACGCCATCCAGCGCACAGAGGAACTAGAGGAGGCCAAGTATGTACTGTGAACGCTGGGGGAGGAAAATGACATGGTTTCCTGGCTGCCCAACTCAGTAACTCACAGAAACAGTTGTGATGACATTGATGATCATGGTAACATAATAAAAGCAGAAGCTAATATTTGCTGGTGCGTACTGTATGTGTCAAATACTATATATACATTAACTCACTTAGTTTTCATAGCCACATTATATTAGTACTATTATTCTTATCCCTATTTACAGATGAGGAAATTGAGGCTGTGAGAGGTTAACTAACTAACCCAAGGGCATATGATTAATAAATGGTATAGCTGGGATTAGAACCAGATGTTCTGACTCCAGAGCCCACCTTAAGCACTGCAGGAGAAAGGTATAGGATGTAAAACTCATGTTAGAGGCCATGAAATAATACAAAATGTCCAGAATTGGTCTAAATCAAGTAAAGCCTTAGTCTGTATACAGGTCAAGGGGGACCTTCAAGTAGATCTTCTTGAGCATCACGGCCAAAGACTTGTCTAAATCTTAAGAATGTATAGTTGGCCCATAATTGGGAAATTAAAAATGTAGGTAATTCTAAAGGGAAAAAAACGGTCTTTGCTTAAATTGCATGAGTTGTCCTGACCTATCCATCAATTTTTCTCTGGAAAGATTTTTCAAATATTAGAAGAAACTGGCTATTTTTCTTTAGAGAAAAAAATAAAGTGAAATGGAAACTTTGAGAAAGCAAATATGCTCAGTATATTTCAACCCAATGGAATATCTAGTTAGCTTCAAACACTTTTTTGGAATGAAATGAGATATATAAATCAATCAGTAAAATTGTCGCGGCCACACATTCTCCACAATCATCCTTGATAAGAAGTCCCTAAAAATTCTGATTTACTTATGAAGTAAGATTCCTGGAACACTAACAGCAGTCTCTAAAAATTCAACAGCACACCAAAGACTAAATCCAACCATTCGCCACTTTGGACCTTTTCATACAGTTTATCAATCTAGAAAGGAGTTCTGGCTACCAGGTTTGAAAACCATGTTATTTCCCGTGGAGAGGACAAGGAGGTTATAGTTTGCCCACTCTCCTTAAATGCCTGGCTAACTTTTCAGGAAGAAGCTGGCCCAGAGGCTGCAGGAAGCTGAGGAGCATGTAGAAGCCATAAATGCCAAGTGTGCCTCCCTTGAGAAGACAAAGCAGAGGCTCCAGAATGAAGTGGAGGACCTCATGCTCGATGTCGAGAGATCTAATGCTGCCTGCGCAGCTCTTGATAAGAAGCAAAGGAACTTTGACAAGGTGGCCCATCCTACTTAAATTTCATCCATGTTTCACTAGGTCTCCCTTTCTGCTTGCATTGGCTGATGACTTGGATACTTTTCAGGTCCTATCAGAATGGAAACAGAAGCATGAGGAAACTCAGGCTGAACTTGAGGCCTCCCAGAAAGAGTCCCGTTCTCTCAGCACTGAGCTGTTCAAGATCAAGAATGCCTACGAGGAATCCCTGGACCAACTTGAAACCCTAAAGAGAGAAAATAAGAACTTGCAGCGTGAGTCCTCTTGAATTTACCTACCCCAACAGCCTGACTGGACCTCTCCTTGTCCTCAGCTCACCACTTCTCCCTTGTCTGTTCACCCACAGAGGAGATCTCTGACCTCACTGAACAGATTGCTGCAGGTGGGAAACAAATCCATGAACTGGAGAAAATAAAGAAGCAAATTGAACAAGAGAAATGTGACATTCAGGCTGCCTTAGAGGAAGCAGAGGTATATATTACCACAATGTAAGGGGGGGGAAAATTAAACACAAACATCGGTGAAAACACTCAAAGTGGGCAGTGATAAAATACATACCTTGTCACCAAGCTGGTGATAAGCTGACCTTGTATAACCTTTATGAAGGGCAATTTGGCAATAGTAATCAAAAGCCTTGAAAATGTAAATACTATGACCCATCAATTCTATTTCTAAGTAAATAATCTTAAGTGTAAGTACAGCTTTAAGTACAAAGATATCCGATCCAAGGACAAAATTAAGAAAATTATGAAACATCATATCATGTAATGTCTTACAGATTGAATATAATTATTGTAATATGGAGAAACATTTATTTATGGTAGATAATTTTTAACGCGATATACATGTTTGCATATACAATATAATTTTATTATGTAGAACTACACATAAATAGGAAAATGTATCACATTAAAATATTTTTCTCTGAGTGGGGGCACAACATGAGGTTTTTCCCCTTTGTTTTTATATATCGCCCCATGTTCTACAGTGAACATGTATTATGTAATCAGAAAATAACATATTTTAAAACTGAGAATTTCTGTAAGATCACACACGAACATTTTAATTTATAGAGTTCACATAAGTTTAATCATATACTTTTGTTAGTACTTACATGAATAATATTTGTATAGCACTTTATACTTTACAGAGCACCTTTATTACAGAACTGCTCCATATAATCCATGACTGAATAAACAAAATGATTTACCTAGCAGGGTCCTGGAACTATGGCACTTTGTAAAATTACATAAACTGATATTAGTAAGAGTTTGGCTCACAATATATTCCAAATATTCAAGTTATTTCCTATTACTAATTGATCACTTTTTTGTTAAGGCATCTCTTGAACATGAAGAAGGAAAGATCCTACGCATCCAGCTGGAGTTGAACCAAGTCAAGTCTGAAATTGATAGGAAAATTGCTGAAAAGGATGAGGAAATTGACCAGCTGAAGAGAAACCACATTAGAGTCGTGGAGTCAATGCAAAGCATGCTGGATGCTGAGATCAGGAGCAGAAATGATGCTCTAAGAGTCAAGAAGAAGATGGAAGGAGATCTGAATGAAATGGAAATCCAGCTGAACCATGCCAACCGTTTGGCTGCAGAGAGCTTGAGGAACTACAGGAACACCCAAGGGATCCTGAAAGTAAATGAGTCCACATTTAACAATTCAGATAAGTCAAGCAAGTTATGGGTCTTCCATTCCTCAAAACACCTTCTTGTTAAACCAGCCTCTTTTTTTTTTAACAAATTATACAGCTCATAATGTGGAGGTAACTAAAATTAAATACACATATAATATAATATTTTTCAAGGATGTTATATAAAAGAACAAATAGAAGCCTAGATATAAAGTATGATATGAGAGCAAGTGCAAGACTTTGGCACCTCAGTAGGACTGAGGTTGAGTCTCAGTTTTTTCACTTACTAGCTCTCTGATTTTAGGCAAGTTATTTAACTTCTCAGAACATGTTTCTTCTCCTACAAAATAAGGGTGAGACTACCCACCTCATAGGTTATTGTGAAGATCAAATGAGACAAGAGATACCAAATACTAGGTAGAACATATGGAGAATGCTCTATAAATGATATACATTAGGACTTGCACATGAAAAAATAACCAGTTAATATCATAAATAAAACAACAACCTGTCTCCTGATAAGTCTTTCTTATGTAAGTTAGTGACATCACCGTATTCCTTCTCTTTCCTGTCATTCTCTGTTCCTGGCACCATACATTCTTCCAGTTCATCTGCAAGGATGTTTATATCCTCTTCAGAGTGTTTAAGGCCTTTTTTTCACTTAACAGGATACCCAGCTACACCTGGATGATGCTCTCCGGGGCCAAGAGGACCTGAAGGAGCAGCTGGCCATGGTTGAGCGCAGAGCCAACCTGCTGCAGGCCGAGGTGGAGGAGCTGCGGGCATCTCTGGAGCAGACGGAGAGGGGCAGGAAAATCGCAGAACAGGAGCTGCTAGATGCCAGTGAGCGTGTCCAGCTCCTGCACACCCAGGTGGGACCCTCACATCAAACAAATGCTGGTGTATTATTAAGTGATAAATTAGAATTATAGTGTGAAAGTACTCCACTTTTATAAGTACATGTCATGTTTAAAAGGATGGGTGATATGGAGTGTCCAACTGTTTGGCGTCTCTGGGGCACATTGGAAGAAGAGTTGTCTTGGGCCACACATTAAATACATAAACACTAGCAAAAACAAACAAAATCTCCTAATTTTAAAGTAAATTTACGACTTTGTGTTGGTCCACATTCATACCCATCCTGGGCCACATGTGGCCCATGGGCTGTAGGCCGGACACACCCGCTTGCAGTTATCTCAGGGTGTAGAGCTATAAATGTTTTTATGTGTGTGTTCCTATGTGTCTTTTTTTTGACTTTCTACCCACCCTCCCACCAAAGAAAGAGGGTATTACTTTTATTTAAAAAATGTTTGGTTCTTTATTTTGAAAACCATCATATGGCCCAAACATGAATAAAGGTATCTGTTGACTCTAAATTTGAAAATGCTTCCCATCAGGGGCACTTCAGCATTTAGCACTGTTGTGTTTATTGTCCCTGTACTTTGCAGGACACTTAGGACCCTTGACTTGCCCAGACATTAAATGCAGTACCACCCTCTAGCCATTTTGTCAACCAAACATATCCATGTCCAAATATTTCCAAATACCCACGGAGGCAGTAGCTTCCCTTTGAGAACCACTGAGTTGAAATTTTAAGAAAACGTTTTCATAAGACTAATCCAGCATTCCCCAAGGGACTGAAGCATGAGCAGTCATAAAGAATTAGATTCCTTCCAATTGAGAAACTGCCAGGCACTCAAAAAAGGAACCTATTCTTTTCTAATATTTCCAACCTTTTAATGATAGAATACTAGTGATGTCCAGTTGAAATATAATGGAAAGAGCAATTACTTAATATAGACATTCTTAAATCTCAGAAGTCCTTATGCATAAATCAGATGGACTTTGGGGCAATGGTGGAAGAAAGCTGTTCCAACCTTGAAAATATATTGCACCGAACAAATATTTAAAGTTTAGTGAAATGTTGCCATTAGTCCCTTGCATGAGCCAACAAGTAAGACATGTACAAAAAATCCCAAGAGGGCAAACTGCAAATCTTACTAATTCCCCCTATTTTTAACAGAACACCAGCCTGATCAACACCAAGAAGAAATTAGAAAATGACGTTTCACAACTCCAGAGTGAAGTGGAAGAAGTAATTCAAGAGTCACGCAACGCAGAAGAGAAGGCCAAGAAGGCCATCACTGATGTGAGATGAGCATTTATTTTACTGATACACACATGCTACCTGCCATTACCAAGTTTCCTTATTTTCTTCATTTATTTGCTTTTTCAGGCAGCCATGATGGCTGAGGAGCTGAAGAAGGAGCAGGACACCAGTGCCCACCTGGAGCGGATGAAGAAGAACCTGGAGCAGACAGTGAAGGACTTGCAGCACCGTCTGGATGAGGCTGAGCAGCTGGCCCTGAAGGGCGGGAAGAAGCAGATCCAGAAGCTGGAGGCCAGAGTGTGTATCTCAGTATCTCCAAATCTGGGAAGGGAAAAAGAGCCCTCCCGCTACCTTTCTCTCTTCTTACATATTGATCCCCTGGGGCTGGGGACATCCACCTAATATCTTCAGTAGGTCTTGTGCTTATTAATATTCTCTAAGGCTGACTCTATACTTTCTTGGATACAGGTACGTGAGCTTGAAGGAGAGGTGGAAAGTGAACAGAAACGCAATGCTGAAGCTGTTAAAGGTTTGCGGAAACATGAGAGAAGAGTAAAGGAACTTTCCTACCAGGTAAGGGAATAGCGTTCTAGAATATCCAGGCTCCTTGCCCAGTGGGAAATTAGAAATCTGGTGATGATTTATGTGTCATTCACAAATAGATACACATTAATTTGGTACATGTAAGAGGCAAATGACACAGCTGCTTATCACAAATCTACACTAAGCTTGCAAATGAAGAAAGTCTCTTAGATAATAGCATAAGAGAGGAAAAAACATAGGTTTTAAAGCTCACCTATAAGCGGAACCTAACCAACAATGCAAAGATGCAAGGAAAATATGACCAGCAACACTGAAAGGAAAAGAAATCAACAGAGACAAGAGGGAAGGGGGGGCAGGCAGGGAAAGGGAAGGGAAGGGGAAAGTCAAGGAACATATAGCAAGGACTCATGGACAAACCCAAAGGGGAAGAGCTGAGGGAGGGAAGGAGGGAGGGGGCAAGGGAAAGTGGTGGGGGGGAGGCAGAGACAGATTTATTTAAAAAGTAAATAAATTAAAAAAAAAATAAAGCCAAGTAAATGGGTATTAGCCCTAATTTGGCCTTATTTTTTAAACTTGGGTAGATTACTTAACATGCTAAACCTTAGTTTCATCTCCTATAAAATAGAATAATAACATCTCTCCAGAGTAGGAAGGGTTGGAAAAGACCTGAATGAAATAGGGTAAAAGTAGGTTTATAGTTGTGAGTACATGAAACACAGATTTATTCTTGTATTATTCATTAATTCTTGTGTTATTTTCCAAATGAACAACTGTACAACTGAACAAAAAGTAAGGTAAACCTACTTTTTCCCTACCCCATATAATTAGCAAATATAGTGCCTACACATAATAAGAATGATGACTGTAGTACTGTGAAGGAAGCATCAGAGTTGACCAAGTTTACCCAGGCCCACTGCCATCATACCAAAGTGACTTATTTTACCATCTGTAGTAGACTTATTTCATTGGGTTGAATGCAGATCATTTTTTTTTTCAAACTTGCAGACTGAGGAAGACCGCAAGAATGTTCTCAGGCTGCAGGACTTGGTAGATAAATTACAGGCGAAGGTGAAATCATATAAGAGACAAGCTGAGGAGGCTGTAAGTATCTTTAAGTATTTGGAAGAAGAAGAAAACTTTTTTTGTGGGGGTAGAAGGTGTATAAAAAGTAAGTGTTAATGAAAAAAGACAAAGTAAGAATATACAACTCTTATTTTAAGAGATAATTTTCTAAATACAAATTTACCCCCAAATCCGACTTACACAGTAACACATCAAGAGGAGATATTTTTATTATTAAACAATTTGTAAGGTTTTGGGGAAGAGAAAGTTCTAACTAACCCACCTTACTTGACAACTGCAAAGAATATACAATAGAAACTCTAATTAATACCATGGTAAGTACTCTTCTCCCTCTAAAAATACACAAACTCAAGTGTTTTCAAAAGCCATACTTAAATCTTTTACCGCAACTGACTTATCCACTCACTACTAGTATCAGTATCAGGGACTCCTCTCTCCACATTGCTATGGAGCAATAAGGGCATGTCAGAAGATTCTCCATCTTCACTTTTCCTACTTGTTTCCCATTCTTCCAGACACAACATAATAGTCAGGAGTAGGTAGGAAGTAAGGAAAGGAAAGAAGAAAGGGAGAGGCACAAATAGTTAAGTCCAACCAACCTGCAGCATACTTTCTTCCTAGCCCCACTTTTTGCCTTTCTCATATACCAGAGTCAAAATATATGGCAAAAAATTTTAAAGTGGGGTTTTCACAAAGTTATAATTTGACCTTACATTTAATTACTAAACTTTGTAAGGGAGAGTTCCTGGGTCTCTTTCTCCTTTCCAACCAGCGCATACATCAAAAATGAATTTCATGTTTGTATGGTTTTGACATAATAAGATTCTCCCTTCCATTTCAAAACACCTTTTTCTCTCATTCTTTAAAGCAAAAAAAAATGTAATTGAAATTTTAAGTTCTGTCCAGATTTGAAGTCAGATATGCCAAACTGACCATAGAAGGAAATATGTGAGTTGAAGGAATAATCCTGTTTGGTGACAAGTGCAATGAGAAACACAAAGTCTAATTCTCACATTTTTATCTCTGTTCTCAGGAGGAACAATCCAATGCTAATCTTGCTAAATTCCGCAAGCTCCAGCACGAGCTGGAGGAGGCCGAGGAGCGGGCTGACATCGCTGAGTCCCAGGTCAACAAGCTGCGGGTGAAGAGCCGCGAGGTTCACACAAAAGTCATGAATGAAGAGTGATCGAGCCCTGATGCTATGCAATGACTGAATAGAGGCACAAAATGTGCTGTATTTGGTCACTTACTTTTTCATGTTTATTCTTCTCTTAATGTTGAATAAATAAAAATTACAGTAAACTTATAAATTAAACCAGACTGTCACTTTTATTTCTAAAATTATTCTTAATACAGTTCTAACCTAGCTGTTATTTTTAATATTACATACGGCTTTGCAGAGCATTCAATATTCTGTACCTTCATCAACACCCAGCATCCCCGTTCCCACCCATCCCACCATATATTTTACTTATCTTGATTTTATTAAATCTCTCTATATTGTTAAAAATTACTAAAGAAAATGCTCCCTGAGACTGCCTCTTCAGACAAGACCCCTTCATTTATCCACTCCACAAATAGTTATTGAGCATCTATTACATGCCAGGCACTGTTCTAAGTTCTGTGGGTATAGCAGTGAATATAGTTCCTGTCCTATATATTCTACATATATTCTACAAGGAGAGAAAGGCAATCAACAAATGAGAAGCTATGTAATAAGTCAAATGATAAGTACTAATGGGATATTTAAAAGTATGGGGGAAACAGTATTTTATAGAGTAGTCAAGGAAGGCCTCTCTAATATGACTACATTTGAGCCGAGACCTGAAAGAAGCAAGAGAGTAAGCCAAGTGAGTATATAAGGGTAGAAGGAATAACAGAAAATGCAAAGGCCCTGAGGCAGGGGCAGGTTGGCATGTCACAAGAAACAGAGAGAAGGCCAACAGGGCTGGAATGAACAAGACAAGAGTTATGATGTAAGAGAGAAACCAGGGGCCCAGAGATCATGTGGGGCCCAAGGACCCAAGGAAGGACTTTGGTCTTTATTCAGAGTGAGATAGGAAAGCTTTGGAGAGTTTTGAGCAGAGGAGGAAAATTCACGTACATTTTAAAAGACTCTCTCTGGCTGCTGTATTGAGAATAGACTTAAGGGGAAAAGGTAGATACTAGGTGAGCAGAAGGAGCCTACTATAAAATAAAAGATTTTTTAAAATGACAATGAAATAGCATTGGAAGATGATGAGAAATGGATGGATTCTAGATACCTTGTGAAGACAGTCACATAGAATTTTATGATAGACTGAACAAATGACAGGTCAGAGAGAAAGAAACAGAGAACCTATGAACAGAGGGAAGATAAGACAAGAAAGATCTGGAAGAGTATTAGCATGAGGAGTTCGGTCTCCAGGAAGAGAGGAAGCAGTAGACTGAAAATGCAATGTAGACAAAATTTGTGTAGCATGCACCCCTGTCCCTCTCCCACCTTCTAGCATCTACTCTCCCCCACTTTCCAACCCCTTCAGTCTCAATCTTTGACACAATAAATTGTATAGGCCACAATCTCAAATATGTCTAAAATGATAACAAAGTTTAAAACAAAAAAATTTCAAAATACTCTAGTAAACTAAATTTTGAACTAAAAAGGAAACCAAAACTATAATCACAAAAACTTCTGCAAGTATACATAGGAGTAAACCTTTTTGACCTTGGCTTATGGAAAGATTTCTTAAATATAACACTAAAAACACAAGCCCTGAAAGTAAAAATTGATAAATTGGACTTTATAAAAATTTTAAATCTCTGCTCTTTGAAAAACTCTGTTAAAGAGAATGAAAAGACAAGCCACAGACCAAAGGGAAATATTTACAAATTATATACCTGATAAAAGATGTGTTTCCAGAATATACAGAGAAATCTAAAAATTCAAAAAAAGAAAACAAATTACCCAATTTTTAAAGAGCCAAAAGATTTAAACAAACATCTCACCAAAGGAGATGTACAGATAACAAACAGGCAAATGAAAAATGTTCAGCATCATGAGTCATTAGGAAAATAACAATGAAAACATAATGATATTCACTACACACCTATTACAATGGCTAACAGACCAGGTGTTGGCCAAAAGGTGGAGGAACTGGACCCCTCACACCTGCTAGTGGTAATGTAACATGGCACAACCACTTTAGAAAACGATTTTTTAACTTTTAATTTTTAAATTTTAATTTCTTAACTTTTAAGAAATTGTCCATTTATTCCAGTCATTCTATTCCTAGGTATTTACCCAAGAGAAATGAAAACATTACAAAGACTTGTACATAAATATTCACAGCATATTTATTTGTAATAGCAAAAACTGGAAACAATCCAAATATCCTTCAACAAGTGAATGAATAAACAGAGTGTGGTAAATCCATATAATGGGATACTACTCAGTGATTAAAAAAAAAGAAAAAAACAAATTATTAACACACACACACAAAATGGATGAATAGCAAAATAATTGTGCTCAGTGAAAGCGGCCAGACCAAAAAAAAAAAAAGTGTAGACTTTATTACTGCAAAGTAATAAAGTTTATTACTGCAAAGTAAGTAGAGTTTATACAAAACTCTAGAAAATAAAAGCTAACCTATAGTGACCACAAGTTCACCAGTGGTTGCCCAGGGATGGGGAGGGAGAATTTAGAGGAAGCATAGAGGGGCAGGAGGAGGGTATTACAAAGGAGCACAAGGAAACTTTTGGGGATGATGGACATACTCATTACCTTGATTCAGATGATGGCATTACAGTATACAGGTGAATATACTTTAAATATGTACAGTTTATTATATGTCAATTATACCTCCATAAAGCTGTTTAAATCTTTTAAATGGGAGAAATACTACAACTAAAGCGCTTTAAAAATAGTAATTAGAATACTGTATATCAAACTTTAAAGCTAGAGTTATAAACTTCTATAGAATTACGTTGACTCTATCAACTTGGGGAGCATTAAAATATTTAAGATATTTACTATGCTGATTCTTCCAATTCATGAACAGTACATTTCTCCATTTAGTTCAATTTCCTTTAGTTTCTTTCATCGTGTGTGTGTGTGTGTGTGTGTATGTGTGTGTTGTGTTTTGTAGTTTTCAGCATATAAATCCTATATAAGCTTTGTTAGATTTATATGTAAAATTTTTTTGTTTTTTAGCCTTTGTAATGGTATTTTATTTCTAATTTTGGTGTCCACATATTCATTGCTAGCATATAGCATATAGAAATACAAGTGACTTCTGTATGTTTGTCTTATATCCTAAAACCCTACTAAACTCAGTATTTTGAGGGATTTTTTTGTAAATTCTTTTCAATTTTCTACATAGACAATCACGCCATCTGGGAAAACAACCCATTAAAGTTAATCTAAATTAAAATGAGGTCCAAATTACAGAGTAAATAATGGGGAAGAGGGCCTGATTGGGATTTTATCTTAAAAATAAAGCCCAAAGCATTGAAATAAGTTTATTTCCTGTTACATTTCACAAGATTTAGGTTATAATTACAAGTCTCTGCTAATTCTAAGAACAAAGAATAAGTCAATATTAGAATTGGAGGAAAGGGGCATAGTTCCTACAATCTTACATAGTGTGGCATCCTTTAGGTTAAATTTTTGCAACGCAATCATAAAGAATGTCCTTTGTTGCAAAAAATGCACGATGGCTTCATTGATATTTTTGAGTGCCTTCCTAATCCTTTGATCCTGAACTCATTCCCTTGAAACACTTGCTACTAGTTCAATGTTGCTGCATCCATACTAGTCAATGACTTTGCAAAATTCAGGTAGATTTTTAATACCACTTTCATCAAATTTTGCAAGTTTTGCAAGATTTCTCATTTTACTTTGCAGTCACGTTGCAATGATTGTTGCATATTTACAACAACTATCATTTATTTGTTTGTTTTCCTATGGAATATCATTACTATGAGGACTCCAATAATAGGAACCCCACTATTGGAAATCTTAAACCATCCATAGCCTTTGCCAATAAAGTCTATTCTATAAATATCATAAGTAAAGATATGCATAAACATTTATATGCAGATGTTTACTAGAACATTTAAAAGAACATAAAAAGTGAGCACCCTAAATGTCCAAAAATAGAAAACTGGTTAAATAAGTTAAGGAACACTATATAACTATTAAAACTCATGACATAGAAGAGTTAAGAGACCATGAGAAAATTTTCATAATTGGTTAAATTTCAAAAGCAGAATACAAAACCATGCCTATAGGGTGATATCCCAGTTTTGTGTTTAAAAAGTGTGTTTTAAAAAAATTATGTATGTGTTTATGGGAACATGGAAGAGAAGGGTGTGAAAGGACTTGTACTAAATTTAGGTAGAAATTACCTTTTTGCTAAAATTTTAGGAGTAATTTAAAATTTTTCCTTCAGAATGTCTGGTTATATCTTGTAATCTTTCTACAATGTGTATACTACTTTTGGAATTTTTTTTTTCAAAGTTCGTATTTGTTCAATAAATAAATAAAGTAAGCTGTTTTAATTTATTTTTTTTTAAATAAGTAAGCTGCTTCGTAAAAATTATATCCACTTCTCATCAAAGACAAGGAAATAACCGACAACAGAAAGGTGAAGAGGAGAGGGTCATTTGATGGATGAGACCATTAGCACAGCTGCTCAAAGCCTTTCATCCAAAGCTTTGGAGAAGGATTAACATTCCAGGGCGAACAGAGCAGCTGTCAGAGAGCAAACTTAAATTCTGCCTCCTGGCTGTGGCAAAGATTTGGGCACAGGTCACACATTCCAGTGCCTCCAGGCGCCTTCCCTGAAGACTTCATAGGTCACATTTTCCTACGTGGGAAGCAGAAGCATCGGCGGTGGGCAGATGGAAAAAGAACCTTACTCAAGGATGGAATTTGCCAGCTCCATTCCTCCTTCCTGGCTCCGAGGGCCACCAAGACGCTGCTTCCGGGCCCACAAGGAAAAACAAAGCCTCTCTGGTGAGGAAAGAGAAAAACATCCCCTTGGGCAACGCACCCAAAACGGAGCTTCTCTTAGGTTGCAGGAGCTTGACCTTCACAAGAGGGGCAACTTGTTTTCTCAGCTTCTCACAGGAACTAGGGCTCAGGCCTCTCTCTGGGGGAAACTGAGGTGCCATGCAGTGCGAGGGCTCAAATTATAGGACATTTTGTTATCCTATATCCTGTATCCTAAAAAAGGCAGTGCCATTTGGGCAAAAGAATCTATTTTTTCCCCGATATTCTGAAAAATAATTCAAATGATACCCGCAGATTTTAGTTCCCAAGATGAACGATATATTTAATACAATACATCATATATGTATATGCAATATAGTGACATGTCTATACAGACACTTCAAGCGGAATTCAGCAACTTAAGAATCTTTCACGAATTTCCTCCGCGCCCTGGCGGGCGGGCTCAGTTGGCTGCAGCGTCATCCCTACACGGGAAGGGTGCGGGCGTTGGACCCTCTGTCGGGGCGCGCACCTTGGTTGCGATTCGACCCCTGTCGGCGGGGATGGGAGGCCACTAGTGGATGTTTCTCCCTCAAATCTATGTCTTTCTCACATCAGCGTTTCTTTCGCTCACTCCCCCCCTCTCTCAACCTCTCCCCATCTGCCTCCCTCTCTCTCTCTGTAAAATCAAGAAACATATCCTCCTGTGAGGATTTTAAAAAAAAATTCCTTGAGCCCAGTCACGTCAAGATCCCTGCATTCCAAGTCCTTCTCTTTGTCCAGTTTCATGCTCCCCACCACTGCCTCATACCATTACTCTCAGGAGTCACACGGCACCAGAAAATCGTGAGGAAGAGCAAGATCTTCCTTACAAACTGCCAAATGCACGCTTACCAGCTGGGTCTCACTGTCGCCTCCAGGCTGGTCCCAACATGGCGCCGTCACTTCCCGCCTTTCCTTCCTGCGATCTCACTCCTCCCGTGATGCCCTGGGGCACACCGGAAGTGACTCCTCCCTCTCAGAGATATTGAAACCGTATCTTTTTCCAGTAGTCAAAGCCCACGGCGGTTGTTTTTTCCTGTGTGATCCACCCACCCACCCCAGCTAAATCCGAAACTATTTGAGAGAATCAACATTTTATCCCCAATGTCCGGAACAGTATCTTTGTAAGCCATTTGTTAAATGGAAAGCAGACACAACTTATTTTTGTTTGACAGAATGAAGCAAAGAAGAATAGAAAAAGAGCAGATAATAGGACCAACACTCAGCACACAATAAAAAGTAAAGCTGCCTTTATAATAACAGCTGACATTTAAACCCCCAAATCCTTTTCTTAGTTTGCCAGACTCTACCCAACTGGCCCCTGGCCACCTCTGCCACTTCATTCCCTGCTCCTGTTTCCCTCGCTCCCTGCACCCCTGCCCTGCTGGCACTGTTGCTGTTGCTGTTATTGTTGTTCCCAAGCAGGCACCCTCACCTCCCAAAGCCTTTGCATCTGTTTCCCGTGCCTAGGACACTGTCCCCTGTTGATAGTCTTGTGGCTTGCTCTTTCACTAAGTGTCCGTTTAAATATCACCTCTTCAGAAAAACTTTCCCTGATCAGTCTACTTAGACATCACACAGCCAAAATTTCCTTATCCTGCTTTTTCTTTCCTTCAGAGCATTGATCACTTGTTAGCAGTAGATACCTGTGGTCTGTGTCAGACACACACACACTGGAATAGAATTTCCATGAGGGCAGAGACGTTGCCTGTTTTGTCTTCCAGCACTTAAAATTCTCCCAGCACATAGTAGACGCTCCATGAACGTTTGATGAATGAACAGTTGAATGAGTGCATGCTCATTATGTTGCTGGCTTTGTGCATTACAGCTTTAAAATGAGCAGTAGGTGTGAAATTTTGTCATCATCCTGGCTTAGTGGGAAATCTTAAGCTGGTTCCATTTAGCATCATCTTGGTCAGGTTTGAGGATTTTGCCATCATACCCCACAACGTTTCAGGTAGGGTGATGACCTTATCTAGGTTTGCCCAGGACTCTCCTGATTTTAAAACAAAAAGCTACAGGAATCCCTTCAATAATAAGCAAACTAGGATGGTTGGTCCACCTACTTCAGATACCCATGCCGCATCTTCCTTGTTTTGTTTAATTGTGTGCAGGAGTGTGTATGGTGGGAGGGGTGGGGGTTGAGGAGTGGACTGTAGAGTGTTCTGAGCCATCGGAACAGGAAATTGATTGTATGCAGTGCATAGGATGAGAGGACTGGATGGACAATGGTCAAGCTGTGGTCAGCTGGCAGGCCTCACCAAACAGCAACATAAAACACATAGAAGATGCTGTCCTAGCTTCCAGAACCCTCTGGCACTGGCAGTGGTTGGTGCTTTCTCTAGAGAGAGCTCCTGGTCTCCAAATCTCAGGCTCTCCTGTCAACATGACTCCACCCAATTTCCCTTCTCCCAAAGTATCCTGTCACTTCCAAATAGAACCCTGTCATGAATTCACAAACTCAATTGTCACAAGATCTCATGAGCTAGGTATTGTTTTGACCCCGTTTTGCTGATGAAGAAACTTAGGCTCAGATAAGTTACATAACTTGCCCAAACTCACATTGTTTGAATGGTGAAGTCAGGATTTGAACCCCAGTATTCTCTCAAGGTCCGTTCTTAATTACTACATTATCACTCACATTTTAACAATGTACGCATACTTTAGCTGTGCCATAAAAACATACATAGAGGGTGGGGCAAAAGTATGTTAACAGTATTTGTATGGAAAACACTGCAATAATCAATGAATAACAATACAAGAATAAACTCTGTGTTTTACATACTCACAACTATAAACATACTCTTGCCCCACCCTGTATATTTAAGATACATCATTTAAGACTGCAGTAATAGCAATTAAAAGTAATTGCTCCTGCTTTTCTTACTTCTAATGAGGCTTTAACAACCAATCTAACCAAAACACAGCTAACAGACAGAAAAAAGCAAATGACAGGGGCCCTAAGTCTCGCAGGAATCAGTCAAGGTTATGAGGCCAAGCGGGAAGTATCCAGTTCGCTGAGCAGCCCTAGCTGATAGGATTTCTTCTCCGAACACAGTGTTCCCAAGCCACCCAACCTCTCCATGTTGTTTTGGAGGAGGATGCCTGGTTTGTGTGTAACTCTGAGAAGCGTGTATAATTCGGAGAGCATTAGTGTCTTACGGGATCTTCCAAAGCCAGAAGCAGCTGTCTTAAAGTGAAAAGACAAACCGGACTTGGAGTCAAAGATGTTTGTCCTGGTTCCCCCTCTGCCACTTGCTGTATGACTAGTCACTTAACTTTGCCAAGCCTCATTTCTCCCACATGTAATGCTGATAAATCTTTCTCCTCATTGAGATTCAAGGAGAATCAATTTAAATAATACTCTTGATAATCCCCTATCAACTTTTGCTTTGCAAAATTTCAGTGTTTAAATGCCAGCAGTGAGGAAGGTTATGTATTGCATTTGAAAGAGTTCTGAACTAGATCCCTTGAGATCGAAAATAAAATGGGAAGGGGTCTGTTTCTACCTTTAGCATCAATTAGGCTACTTTTCCAGAACCTCAGTTTCTGATTCTGTATGGCTAGGGTTAGATGAGACAATATTCAAGGTCCTCTGTAGTTCTAGAATCTAATATTCTTACTTAAATTTTAAATCTTTAATTCAAGTCAAATGTGAATTTATGTCATTCACTAATGTACCTGCCCTGTGACTTTCACCCAGAAGTTTCTGTTGCTGGCTAGAGTACTTCCTACTGTTTTTTCAAAATTACATTTCTTACATAAGCTCTTAGATAGTTGTGAGGGGTGAGGTATGAGCCTGCTTTCAGTGCAGTTAATCACCCTTTCTCCTCAAGTAGCCCTCTGAGGAATGACCTTGATCACGCTCATTTCCTAGTCCTCTACTGCCTTTTCTTCCTGCACCATCCAAATCTGCATTACCTCTGAATGCATCTTATAGTCATTGGTAGAGAAATTTGTTCCTAGGAAAATCACAAAAATTTTCTCTTCCTCTTTAACACCTGCTCCCTCCTTAATCCCTCACCTTCAAAGCTGCCCCCGCACCCTGCTGACATTAATGTCAGGATGACCTCCCTGAGGAATCAGTACCCTGTTCTTGATCCTCCTTTTCTTCAGCTTCTGCATAGTGCTCTTCATTATATCCTCTCCCTTGAAAATATTACCTCCCTTGACTTCTTTTGACACTAATAATAAAGTTCCCTTTGCTTTAGAGTCCACAAAATGATTTTGTAACAAGAATGAGAAAAACTTCATTTGCAGAACTCCTTTCAGGTTTGAGAAAGTTGGAATGATGATGTGAGCTGTGAGCTACGGACTATGGGGCATAATGGTGGGATACAGATGAAGCCTCCTAAAGGGCATGTGTGAGAGAAGATAAGTGGTTACCAAACTTAATAAGGATTCAGGTGGACTTCTTACTTGAGGATTTTTGTTGCATGGCCAGATGAGTAGAAACGCAGGTCTGTGGCAGAGCTAAATGGCTCCCCGTAATAGAGGAAGAACTGAGCACCAGTAAAAGTGAGAAAAACAACTCAGGGAAAGAAAGGAAATGAACTACCAGCACCAATGTGAGGGAAAATGGACTTTGTAGAACTGACATTTCTGATGGAAACTGCATACTTTACTCTAAGGTATGTAATATAACCTTCTTCTATGTCTTCCCCACAAAATCTTCAGTAAAGCCCCCATAGCTCACTTATGGTTTTGGTGCTAATGGGTTATTTTCTGAGGTCTTTGTCAAGGCGAATACAGTTTAAAACATACTGTTTGGTATCTAAAAACAGACTGAATACAGACAGTGATATCTGGATAGAGAAGATAATGTCCCCTTTGATCCCCACACCATCCTCATGAATTGGACGGAAACAATTATTTTTCTCATTTTTCAACCGAAGGTAAAACACAACAGTTTCTGGGAGAGGTGATGTGATCTGCCACGGGTAGTATATGGCAGAAATAAAATGCGGACCTATTTGTCTCTACTGGCTCCACCAAGATCTCATGCAGGTATTTGCTTGCCTGCACAATGACCTTTCTTTCTTTTTTTTCACTCTTTGTATTTTCATCTTCTCTTCCTACTTCCTAAACATACAGCCTTCCTCTGAGAACTCAACCTCCTTGGTAAGTTCAACTGTTACCTCCATGCAATGACACAACGCATGCATGCACACACACACAAAGCTACATCTGCAGTCTTAACTTGTGCTTTAAATTTTGAATCTTTATCTCTCCCTGCCAGCTGGACATGACCACCCTCTCAGCCTCAATATGTGTCAACTCTAAACTCGTCCTTCCCCCTTCAGCATTTCCTCTTGCTTGGTTTCATGCCCCTAGATTCCCAGGCTGAAATAAGATCTGGATGAAAGGCAAGGTTCTCTGACTCCTGCTCCCCCTCAAACCCAGCAATGATCAAAGTCCTCCAGGGCACACCTGTTCTCTTTCCTTCTCAATCTCATTTCATCTTACTTAATCAAGGCTCTCTTCATCTTTGTCTTACACCATGATTATTTTTTATAGTCATTGCAAGTAGGTTTTAATATATATTGAGTGGACTTTAATATTTTTCTATAATGTGGGGTAAGGCCTCAAAAAAATAAGGCTACAGCTCACAGAGGTCTTTTCACCTCCTCGGATTTAAAAGTTCTCTTTTCTTGCTGTGCCTAAATGGGACAGAGAGGCAGGACACTTGGAGCCCACATGCATGCTTCTCTTTGAGTCTGCAGGGTTGACTCAGAGACGCCTGGGCACGGCCACTGTGAAGGCCAGCTCTCTGGTGCTATGTAGAGCTTTAACACCAGTCTGAAGTCACAGGAGCATCCAGAAGTTAACTCTGTCTAACCGCCCGCCTTCCCCATAAGTCATCAGAGACTGTGGAATTGTCTTGGAAAGCTTTACACCAAGATTTTATATACAATTGATAAGTGGTTCTAGGCCCCTAGGTTCTTCCTTCTCCATTGTATCATATATATGTTTTTTTTATAGTTACACTTTTCTAAATATATCAGTAAGACATCTGTTTAAGACTACAATGCGCAAAAAAGAGAATATATATGTACATATTCTTCTCTGTATAGATATAGACATATTTGTAAATTCTTCTCAAAAACCTCAAAGATTCCCCAGTGATTTTAGGCTAATGTCCTGACTCCTTTACTGGGCACTGGAAGCCCCTCGCACACAGGCCTGGCCCACTTCTCCAGAGTTCACCTGCACACTGCCTCCCAGCCTTCCAGCCCTTCATCCAGGCTTGCCCAGTCCACCTTCTGGGGACACAACCTGGAAAGTCTTGTGTCCAAGCCATATCCCTTAGAACCTCCTCCTTGTTCTTCTCACCCACTTAAATTCTGCCTCCTTTAAGAGGGAGTGGATGATAGAAGGAAAAGCAAAGCTTTGGAGCCAGAAATTCTGGATTTCAATTCTACCTTATTACCCACAAGCTATGGGTCCCTTTGCCAAACACTTAACCCCCTTAGGCCTCAGTTTCCCCATATGGACAATAAGAACAATAGTAATATAAATAGTATAAGCCCCTCAGGCCTGTATAAACATAATGAAATATGCAAAAATACTATGTAAACAGAAAAGATCACTTCTCTCCTCCAAAGCAATATAATTATCCTTAATAACAATTCTGATAATATTTTATGCATTTTTAAGATTTTATTTATTTACTTAGAGGGGAAGGGAAGGGAGGGAGAAACATTGATGTGTGAGAGAAACATTGATCAATGGTGGCTTCTAGCACACGCTCCAACTGCAGACCAGCAACTTTCCACTTTGCAGGACGATGCTCAAAAATTTGAGCCATACCAGTCAGGGCTTTTCTTTTTTTAAGATTTTACTTATTTATGTATTTATTTATTTAAAAGGGGGTGGAGGGAGAAACAGAGGGAGCAATTCTGATAATATTTTACATATACAGCATACTTTATGGATTTCAAATTCTGTGTACATAAATATGATCCACTGTGCGTCCTACTCATCTCGGCTCTTAGCTTAACCTTGAAAAAGTGATTCATCCTTTTCTTGTCTATGCGGTCTCTTACCATATCCATGATCAGTTCCTTTGGGGCAGTAACCTGGTGTCATGTACCCATTCCCTGCTTTCAGCACAGAACATTATACAAAGGAAGCACTCAAAAGTGATGTGCTTGCAAAAATGAAAGGTTACAGGCATAGAATCTAGAACCAGAGAAGGTTAGTCACTTCTGCCACTTACTACTTGTGTGGCCTTGGACAGGTTACATAAACTCTCAGTGACTCAATTTCCTTGATGGTAAAATGAGAATGACGTTACCACCTACCTCACAGAACCGTTAAGAAACCTCATTGAACCAATATGGATAAAGCCTGGCATGTGATGAGTTCTTAATAAATATAAACTATTACTATTAAGTGAGACTAACTCTGATTCTATTCTTTTCTGCCTTATCATTTCAGCTCCCTTTCAACACAGGTTTCCCACAAATCATCTTGATTTGTTTATTCACCGAACAAATGTTTACCATGTATCTGCTACATGCAAATGCTGTCGAATAAAAGCAGCCCTATTTATACCTGATATCTCTCTGCCGCTTTCTTCTGAGCCAAGTGGTGCTGAGAAACAAAGACACCGTCTATGTGGATTACAGCCTTTGGCCTCCCCTCCTGTTTCCTGGAGCAGGGAATAAGATGTTCCAACATCAAATCACCAGGTACAAAAAAGTTCGTCATACTTTCCTGAAAGAAGCAGATCTTCTCAGATTCCTTAATATGCTAATGTCAATATTTATGAATCCTTAACAGCAGGGAGTAGAGTTTGCCACTTTCAATGAATGTAAACTCATTCAGTCAGAACACTGTTTATTTCACAGTTTCTCTAACCATCAGCATTCTGTCAAATATTGTTTTGGAAAATACTGCATGAAGTCCTATTCCTATCTATTCCTCCTCTGCCCACATTTCATTTTGACTAATGCAAACTGTCCTTTGGAAATGCCCCACCTCCAGGAGACTACTCCCTGGAGGACTGGGTAGGGAATATTGGTTCAGCAAACATTGATCATATACGATTTAAACATGTCAGGCTATGTTGCTATAAATAGCCCTAACGTCTGCATGTATGGTTGTTCCTACATATTCAAATATCACTTAGGTTTTAGCAAAAAAACAAAAACAAAAACAAAAAACCCCAAGCAACAACAAGAATTGTCACAAAGACCATTTATTTTCTAGAATGTCACTTGTAACTTCTTGAGTCCTACTTCAGCCTGATCTTAACTTTGTAATATGTTCCCCTGTCTACAACAGGTTAGAAAAAGCAAAATCAGGCTACTAGAGGCAAACATACGAACCACAGAAAGAATCACACCTGAGAGGCTGGCAATGAAGGTGAAGATATAAAAACTAAATAGTAGACACAAAAATTCATAGCAATCTAGAAATGGCTAGTGCAGGGCAAAACCAACGAAAAAACTAGTGTCCCTGACAACTTCATTATATCACCTCTAAGAGCCCTGAGTGATCAAGAAAAAGTTAGTCTATTCAAGATACTAGACTAAATAAAACAAGATAATATGAAACACATTTTAGAAAGCTTTTCTTCATCAATGGATTTTTTAAATCAATAACACTGGATGTATTAAATGGTCAATCTTTAATTCTCAAGACATTTCTGAGAGGAGGCACACACCATCCCATATCCCAGATCAATGCCGGGTAGATGAGATGTAGTGACTGCCCATGCTATTGATCGCCCATTGAGTGACAATTCATCCTGTGGTTCTGCCCTTTATTGACCTTCTTAGCACACTCTGCCCCAGTTCCACTCAGCCCCTAGGACTCTCTAAGTCTCAAAGATCTGTGTCCAACGTCAAAATCCCTACGCAGCTGACTTGGCATTGTGCAGCCTCCGCTGGTCATTTATCCAAGTAACTTAACAAGAGTGAGAGATCAGGGCAACGACACATTTACATATAAGGAGTAAATGGTGATCCCCCAAATATAGCAAAGTTAGAGTGCTGGGCTGGCAGGTTTGGAAGTATAAAGAGAACGGGGGGACACACTCTTGAAACTGCTCCGACCTCAGCATCTCAAGGTAAGTGCTCACAAGTGCCCACTTTTTTGTATCATGTACTTGTTATTAAAACTGATCAAGTTATTAGTCAAGAAAAGAAACCAACACAGCAGCCTTTACTTGAAGGCCTTCTAAGTGTTACGTTCTGTGTTAAGAACAATATGGGAGGCAATACGGCAAGAAAGATCATTGTCTTTCAAGAAGTTTTTTACAAGGAGTAAAAAGATAAGAACATAAGCAGTTATGAGACCAAAAAAAAATTTAACCTATAGAATAAAACCAAATATGATACATAATCCCCCCTCTAATTGTTTAGGTCAGTGTTAAACCATGTTGTTAGCAAATAAACATGAATTCATGATGTCTCCTCTGTAATTATCTTAAACTATTATTTGAAAGTTTTATGGTTATTTAAGCTCCTTTCCAAAGTCTAGTTTTCTGGAAGATGATTGCAGGAAGACATTGTCCCAAGCCTTTTATCCATCCTATCCATCATAGTCTGGTTATTTGTGACTGGTTTCCAGACCGCTCTTGCACGGCAGGTCCTGTGGACTTTGGGCTGGATCATGTCTGACACAGCGGTAGCGTCCCTCAGAGGGACTCCAGCTTTGGGAGACTCGAGACACTTTGATTTCAGGTCATCATCCCCACCAGAGTACTGTCCGTCACAGACTTACAGGGCTAAGAGGAATCTTGGAGAGTTTTCTGGTCCATTTGTCTCATTTTACAGAAGGAAACCAAAGCCCAAAGAAATTACAATAGCTACCTAACAAAACTGGTATTGGGAAACAGGTTGAGCCTCCAAGTTTTATTTCTTTTAAATTAAGGACTCAGAATATAATATGTAATCATCTACTTTTTTTCTGAGAAATTTGGGAAAATTTTTGGGTGTAACCAGCGACTTATTAGAGACTCGTGAAAGAAAGGGAGGGAAGGAGGCAATGAAAATAGTAAACCAAGTGTTGAAATGTGTCCTCCCGCCTAAATGGTATGTCATGCAATGTTCCTCTGGTTTCATAAAAGTACTGCATAGTAAATGGGAAGTTTGTTTGAATTAAATTTGATATTAAGAAATTCTCAGACTCTCATGGCGCCTTGAGATTATCGCACAGGCTATAAACTCTGAGACCTAAGATCCTTTAGTGTTAGATGAGCTTTCAGCTGCCCTACCTACTTTCATCTTCTCCAGGAGAATTTAAGATATTTAAGAGAGTGCTCTTCCTAAACCTCTTAAAGAAATTTCATCTGCAATTCACAATTTTTCTCCTATTGCCTAAAGAACTTAACTATTGACTCTGAGCATCCAAGTTACAATCTGGATCATTCCCCTCCCTCCTTTCTTCATTTCCTGACCCCAACTCTTGGCCAGAAGCACGGTCTCTCTAAGTCCCCACAGCACTTAATTAAGTCTCTTACAGAATTGCCTTGCTTTTGCTTATTCAGAGATTTATTGGAGCATTTTTCTGAACCCTTACTAAATTTTTTATATCTGGAGAGCAGAGGCTGTCTTTTTTCCTACTTTGTACCCCTTTTAGAAGCTGACTTGTTATTTTGTACACACAGGAGATACTAAAAAAGGGGGGTTAACCAAATGCTATAATTGACCAAGTATTTAAAGAATAATGACTTAACTGAGGGGGAAAATGGTAAATTTATTTCCATCCCATACCATCTACTGGGTACCTATTTAAATGTAACTAAATTTGGAACAGTTTTTATATTTAAAGTGTTTGTAGTTCATTTGTTCTTTGTATTTGTTTTTGATTCTGAAAAAAACCCCAAGAAGTCGCTTCATTCCTGGACACTGACCATCACTTTTGGAGGTAAGAAGGTAGGAGTTACTCTCAGCTTGATTGGGAGGACAATATTTGAAATTAGCAAGAGTTGTTTTACACATTCTTATTCTTGTTGCTCTCATAAAAAGCGGTAATTGATGAAATGGAAACCAATTATTTAGCATTCTCAGAGCATATTATGAAAATATGCAGGTTTTACCAAAAGAAGAATGATTTCCCAACCTTTCTCATTACACTAAAAAGTATAAAATACAGAGCAGAACGTTGACATGCAAGCTCCAGGTCCATGCAGTTAGTTGGCCTGGAACATGACATTCATAAGGTCAAGACTGAGTCTTCACACACAGGCTGACTTTGCTGTTCCTCGAGCTTAGTCTGCACCCCTGAGACCTCCCAGCTGTACCTTCACTCACAAGCCATGTTGAGAGAATAAAGAGAAATCCAGTCAAACTCATTCCCAGTGTGGTAATTACAACGCTTTCCTTCCACCACCCCTTCTCCTACAAAACTTGTTTATTAGAGGCAATTCTAGATCAATTAGGACTAAGGAAAATATTATAATTGAGTCATGACCACACCACTGTTGACAAGATACAGCGACTGAGAAATTCCCAGGAGAGGGCTGAAAGTAGGAATAGTGTCATGGTTCATTGACAGCACCCAGGGGTGCTGGGAGCACTCAGATGGCAGCGATAGAGATAAGGTGGACTGGTGTGGCCATCTCATTCAGAAGACCAGGAAAGATAGGAGCAGAGTTGGTGGTTGAAGGGACAGGGCTATGCAGGGTTGGAAGAAAGTCAAGGTCATAGAATAGAGAAGAGGCTAATTAGAGGACTTACTGGGGGTGAGATACAGGGGCACCATGAGTCACGCCTGGAGAGTTGGATGAGACCTAACAAGGTGAAGTTTATCAGCCAAGAATAAACAGTTTTAACCTTGGACCCCAGAACACAGTTACATAAATATGGGGTGAGGACCTGACTTAGCAACCGCACGCGCGGAGGATTGAGCGGCTTTGCTGAACATTGAGCAGTGAGTCAGCAGTGCGCACAGGCTGCCAGAAGGCAGCCGCCACCCCAGCATGGCACCTGGGGCGGGAGAGGTGAGGGCGAACACTGGTGGAAGACGATACAAGGTTTGGAAGTCACCCTTCAACAGATGAGCAGAAACGTGTTCACCAAGATCGTAAAGACTCGGAAGAGATAGTAACGACCCAGAAGCACATCGCAGAAGAAACAGGTGAAGATGGAGCTAGGACTATTTAGCATGGAAAAGATAAAACAAAGGAGAACACAGCTCAGAGGTGTTTCATGGGAAGAAGGTTTGAACCTAAGAGGTGTTTCATGCGAAGAAAGTTTGAACTCTTCCTGCCATTACCAAGAGTTGGAATGAGAGCCAGGCATCCTGAAGGTACAGAAAGACAGATTTCAGTTTAAAGCAAGATGAATATTGGTCTCTGAAGCCTACTCAAAATGGAAAAGAATTGTCTCTGAAGCTATCAAGTAGGCCGGACAAAAAACACCTTTGCAAAAATATTGCTGAGACAGCTCTTGCATCACCTAAGTAGTAAAATTAAAAGATACGAGATTCTGAGTCACTATTAAAGTAATGGTGAAAGGAGAGAAATCTCCACCTCAAAACTGGTAGAGACTTGAAAGCCAGGTGGAAAGTCTAGTTTTTCTAAGATGCCTAAAAGTATAGTTTGACCATGAGCTATTGCAGTCTTTCCCCAACTTCAGGCTTTCTTCTTATACAACCTTTGCAAAGTTTACAATATCCATTTCACACTGGTAGTATTAATTCACCTAATATTTTTATTTACGCTGATTCTTTTTTTCCTTAGATTTATTTTTTTAAAGTTACTTTCTGTGTTTGCTATGTGTGGACCGTGTGCTAGACACTTGTTAGGTATTCAGATTTTCAAACACTACCTCAGACTTGCTGATAGAATATGTATTTCAGCAAGACCCCTGGTTGGGTGTATATACATACTAAAGTTTGAAAGCACTGCCTTATAGTATAAACAAATATAGCGCACTCTCTAAATGGGAAGCATATTACCTATTTTACCTATTTAATTTTCTTCACACTTTAAAAAAATTTATCTCTGAACTTGAGATGCATCCCGCAATCAATGAAAGGAATGTTGTGATTAGCTGTGTTTTTATTCTTCAATTCTGGAACACAAAATTGTCTATCTTACAATCGAAGTCACCTTAGATTTTGATAAAAGAAGGTAATAGACTTTGAAATAAACATATAATTATGAAAATTAGGAAGTATTTGCCTAAAATCATTTTGTGTATGACCAATAGGCCCATACAATGGTTTTGAAAAGAACAGCTTTACAAAAGCAAAATAATGCTTTCAGTCAGTGGTTCCCAAACGTCACTGTGTTTGAGGCCCTTGGGAGAAGCTCAGATTCCCCAGTCCCAGCCACAGGGATTCAACTGCAAATGATTTTGATATGGATCATTGGATCATCTTCCCAACGTTGGGTACCAGGCTTAACACTAAGTCAAGCTCAATTATAAAAGGTTACAAAACTGTAACCAAACAAGAACCCCTCATGCTTTAATGCAACTGTTCTCAAAATGTGGCCCATGCATCCTTGGAGAGCACTAAGAACTTCTCAGAAGGTACATGAGGTGACAACAATGTTCATAATAATACCAAGATGCTAATCACCTTTTTCAATGTGTTGACCTAATAATGCAAAAGCAAGGATGGGTAGACATCTGGTGCTTTATTACAAATTAAGGCATAGCACCAAATTGGACGAGTAGTCATTGCATTCTTTATGCCATGTACTGGCACTGAAAAAAATTTTGATTTAAAAAGCCAGCTTCACTTAAAAATGACTTAAAATATGTAGCAAGCAATAAAAGTTATTAATTTTATTACAGTTGACCCTTGAACAACATGGTTTGAATTCCATGGGTCCACTTATATACAGGTTTTTAAAAATAAATATGATAATGTATTTTCTCTTCCTTATGACTTTCTTACATTTTCTTTTTCTATCTGACCTTATTGTAAGACTACAGAATATAATTTGTAAAATGCATGTTAATCAACTGCTTAGGTTATAAGTAAGCCTTCTGGTCAACAGTAGGCTATTAGTAAAGTTTTGGAAAAATAAAAATTTACACGTGGTTATTTTACTTCCTGAGAGTTGGTACCCATAATGCCTTCGCTGTTCAAGGGTCAACTCTGTATTTCAATTCCTGTATAGCTTTCTTTATAATATTCTATGTAATGCAATGGGGAGTTCGCATAGGTACGCCTGCTTCACTCCAGAGTTGGCTGGTTGTCTCGAGGGGAAGCACATGTACAATTGTTTGAATTGCAAGATCAACTAACCACTTTATATATGAAGCACAATTTTTACTTGAAACTGACTAGTGCACAAACTATGGTTATTAATACTTGGCTATTTAGCAGACATTTTCTCTAAACAAAATGAAGTGTGCTCTGTCATTTCAAGGACAACAACTGACAGTTTTTGTTACTAATGATTTACTTGAGTTTTCAGGCAAAAATTTGAATTTTGGAAAACTTGTATCTGCCACCACTAGCTTAACAACTTCCTAATGCTTGAGTAATTTTCTAATGAGATCAGTGTTGATATTAATGATTGTGATTGTTTTATATTCTATAATGAAATATGTCAACATTGGAAAGTTCTACAGTGAACCAATATTTTTCAAATGACTAATTTGAAATTTTCAGTCAGTGGTTCCCAAACGTCACTGTGTTTGAGGCCCTTGGGAAAAGTTCAGATTCCCCAATATGACATTCCTACTTGGGAAAAGAGAGCCATTCAAAGTTCAAATACAAACCAATGGATTTTAGTGTAATAGAGTACAAAATATTGCAGATATAGTTTCAGATTCGACATTGCAGAAATTACCACTTGTCAAGTTTTGGCAGATAGCTAAGAATATCCACAATTGTTTGAAATACTCTTTCTTTTTTCAAATAACATAACTGTATAAGGCTGATTTTCCATAGTTTAACAACACAAACAGCAACATACTGAATATAGAAGCAGACATGAAAATCTAGCTGTCTTTTATACAGCAAACGTTAAAGAAAGCTGCAAAAATGGAAAACAATGTTGTTCATCTCATTAATTTTTTTCAGTTTTAGAAAATAGCCACTTTCATTAAAATGTTATTTATGTTAACATGTAATCTATATAGTAATTTTAAGTGAATTAATAAATATTTTACAATTTTCTCTATTTTAATTTCTAGTGTAGTAAATGCCAGTAGATAACACCTACAGAAACCAAAGCTTGTTGTGTTCTCATTTTTAAGAGTATGAAGGGATTCTGAGAACGCAAAGTTTGAGAGCTGCTTCTATAGTAAAACCCACCCAAACCACAACACTATCACTCGTTCAGAGGAGTAGAAAGCAACCTGGATGCAGCCTTCCTCACTCCTCCGATAGAACGGAGAACATTTGACCCAGCACGATGGCTACAGGCCAGGGACTCCTTTGTGGGCACTATATTGAATCCTAGTCTCCTACCACGAAAACCAGGAGTCACAGATGGTTCAGCAGAGCCACGGGCCAAGGTAAAACTGAAACAAAATTTGTCTGAATAAAGCCCAGAGAGCAGCGCGTGCTTCTCCTGCAGTAACAGAACCCCTCAGAATAGCAGGAAAGGGTATGGAAACAGCAGTTGCCAACGGAGCACCTGTTCATTAAGAGTGAGATGGGGGAAGGTGACTTCCAGGAGAGAGCGACAAAATGTTCGACTTTCCCACTTTTAATGGGAAACATAAAAGGCCTTATTCAAGAAATGCAAACTTTTCTTAAAAGGGGTGTGTGTGTGTGTGTGCGCGCGCGCGCACTCGCGCGCGCATGCATACACACACAAAACATAACTCCATTTTATGGTCAGTATGCAGATGAGGAAAAGGAATCATGAAGCCACACAACCTGCAGGGAGCTTAGAAATGAAGTAAGCTTTCTTCTTCATTTTAGGTGAAAATAGACAGGGACTGAGAGAAGTTAAGTGGTTTGACCAAGTTCAGTGCTCTGACTGGAAGCCAGATTTTCTCACTTGGAAGCAGGGAAAATAGGTAGAGAAAAGGCCCAGTGAACGGGGATGGTTTGGGGAGAGTGACAGGAAGGATGAGTGGGAGGGTGGGGAAGACTGACACTTACACACGCCCCCCTCACAGGCACACACCAGGCAGTGAGTTACAAGGCAGGTTCTTATCTAATTAAACACTACATCACACCATGGTGCTGCACACACAGCTAAAGCTTTAGAGACCCCTGCACTAGGCCCAGGACTTCTCAACTCTGCTATGCACAGGAGTTGCCTGGACACCTTGTTAAAATGTAGACTCTGATTTTGTAATCTGGGGTAGGCCTGAGCTTCTGAATTTCTAACAAGCTTCTGGGTGATGCTGATGCCACAGGTTCAAGAACCACACTTGACATAGGGGAGGCTCCGTACCAGCAGGCCTCAGAGACTGGTCCCTGGAGGAGCAACACCAGCACTCCCTAGGAACTCACTGGAAATGCAAGTTCTCAGGCGCCCCCCCAACCTGAGGAATCAAAAACTCTGGGGACCAGACCCAGCAATCAGTGTTTTAATAAGCTCTCCAGGTAATTCCAGTGCAGGTGAAATTTTGGAACCCTTGCACTAGGCCACAATGCCTCCCATCCTCTTGTTACCTATAATTAGCTGAATAAGTGTGGCGATACTTTATGTACAATTCATTACTTTTCACTGGGCTGTCTGAAATTTCTACTAGGAATTATCAACATTTCTACATTTGTTTCAGACACCCTTAAAATTTGGTGAGGACACTGAGATTGCAGGGCTCAAACATGATACATAATTAAGGAAGGCTTTCCTCATTGGGCTCACGTTGACTTCCTGTCACCGCTTCAGACTTCCAGGCATGGGGCTGAACTAGGAGAGATTCCCAGAATCAATACTCAGAAACGAAAACAACGCCTCAAACGTTATTTTAAGTAAAATATCCCCTTGAGTTCATTCCCACTTAATCTATGCTCCTAGGCTGGGTCCTTGATTCCCCAGGATTTAGGTTAATCCCAGGACCTTTTGAATGGAAATGACAGGGCGGGGCCTTCAGATTCAATTGTCCCCAAGACTCCAGACTCAGCAGTCCACCTCTGGCCTTCCCAGCTCCCTGCAGCCATGAGCTCAGATGCAGAAATGGCCGTTTTTGGAGAAGCAGCTCCCTATCTGCGGAAACCAGAGAAGGAGAGAATTGAAGCGCAAAATCGCCCATTTGATTCTAAAAAAGCCTGCTTTGCAGTGGATGATAAGGAATTATACGTGAAAGGTATGATTCAGAGCAGAGAAGATGACAAAGTCATAGTCAAGACCATCGACGACCGGGTAAGTGTTGATCTCAGATGTCCTTGATAATAAAGCATCTCATTTTGCTTTGGGGTGGAATATTAGAAATTGCATGCCGATCCACAGGAATCTCGCATTTTCTTATTTTGCAGTAGAGTAGCAGGTGAAAACTGCTGTTGCACATACCTTTGCTCCTGCTTCTTTTATTCTCTAAGGACTTGGGCTTGGAGAGTTTTTGTGATGTTTATTTTGGAGAAAAAAGAGAGTGAGGGCAGAAGAGCTTGGGCTATTAAGGAAGAGACTGATGCTCATTGTTACTGGGTGGGCTGACCAAACATAACTCTCTAGGCTCCAGAGTGACTTACAGAAGAATCTCCAGAGGCAGTGCCTTGTTTAATGTAGAGAATTACAGTTCATCATTCAATTCAATATTTACTGGACTCCCACCACATCAGGTCTCAGTGTCGGCCACTTTCCAAATATGAGCAAATCTCAGCACCTGCCTTCCCAAGGCTTATCATTTGGTGTAGAAGTCAAGATATGCATGGCGAGTATGAATCTCAGTTCCCAAACTCAGGCATATTAGACAGATCTTTCTTTTAATTATTGCATTTAATCTCTGATTTCAGCCTTTTATTCACTGGGAAATTATAAATTTAAAAAATAAATTTTCTTCAATCATTCCTGGGGTCTCCCCCCCCAGGATTGTGCCACATTTTCAGAACCTTACACAGAATCACACTCGGGTCTTACTGCCTCCCTGAAGGATCTGCTAAGAAACAAGTCCCAGAGCCTGAGCTTCAGGATTCGGACATCTTATCTCCTCTTGTGCTACCTTGGGTGTCTCTTCCTAGTCTAGGGCAGGGAGGTGGAAGAATCTTCTTTTCTCAAGAGGTTTGATCTACACCAACAAATCCCCTTTCTTTTATCTTTTAAGTAAAGCCCTCAATGTTTTTATAATGATTTAGGCATTTGGAAAACAAAGGCCAGAACAATGCCTCACAGGCTCCTTCTCTTTTCTGCCCTATTTTCTACCTCCCCCTAGTACTGGAGTACAGAGTCAGTGGTATGCTTGAGCCAGGGAGAATGGTAGAGGAAGCACTGAAAGGAGAAAATTAAGTAATAGTCTTAAAATGTTGTTCATCCATGGACTGTGATGCAGGAAGAAAAATGTGAAAACCTTAAAAATACAGGGGAGAGAGGAACTATGTCATGAGACAGCTGGTACTTGAGCTGAACTTTGAGGTTTCCTAGACATCATTTCCATAAAGACATTACAGACAAAAGAACCTATATGAGCAGAGGAATTGAGGTAGAGATGCACAGAATACATTGGAGTAGTTCTTTCCAACCTTCCAACCTTTGTCTCATCCCAGGGCTCATAGCAAATGGGGTAAACAGAGGCAACCTGCTTGGGCTTAGCTGTCCTAAGTCCTACCTGGACCCCAAGGGCTGAAGGACTCGATTGCTCTGAACACCTCTAACCCACTCCTGGCAGACAGAATGGCATGCTGACGGGGGGCATCCCACCTTAATCGGTTATCAGTTTGACTAGAATGAGACTGATCTAGGACAGTTAGTTGTGGATCATCTCTGGGCATGGAAACGATGCATAAAGTTATCTATCAATCTCAAGCAGGCCCTACGGCTCCCTACACACCAGTAGAGTGGAGTACGAATCATCGGCACGACACTTATCCTGTGCTCTTCTCTCAACACCCAGACACTCATTCTGAACAGTGACCAGGTATTCCCTATGAACCCTCCCAAATTCGACAAGATTGAGGACATGGCCATGATGACTCACCTGCACGAGCCTGGAGTGCTGTACAACCTCAAAGAGCGTTATGCAGCCTGGATGATCTACGTGAGCGCCCTTCTGTCTGTTTATTCTTTTTATCTCTCCGAATAAAAACAAGGTCCACACGTTGCATTTTCTGATTTTCTCAGACCTACTCAGGCCTCTTCTGTGTCACCGTCAACCCCTACAAGTGGCTGCCGGTGTACAACCCCGAGGTGGTGGCTGCCTACCGAGGCAAAAAGCGCCAGGAGGCCCCGCCCCACATCTTCTCCATCTCTGACAATGCCTATCAGTTCATGCTGACTGGTGAGTAATTTCTTCAACCAGTATTTTTAAAAAGAGTTTATAATAAATTATTCGAGCCCTTCACAGTCCTCAGTTATCTGAATGGTTCCATGATCAATGTGATCTTAGGAGATTCAGATGATGTCATGATGGAAAGCCAGGGTACAGTATCTTCCATTACAAATCATGGTGCATAGACTGAAGCCACACCAAGCATAGGCTTATTTGGGGAATGTGGAACACAAGACAGTGTCCTGCTTCCACCTCCAAAGAACCCCCCACAAATGCAGGCATGCTCGAAAAAGAGGCAGTTACTAGCCACTTAAGAAAGCAATGTTGGAGAAATGGACACAGCAATGTGCCTTCACCTCTCTTCCTCTCCAGATTCAGGCTTCTCTTTCTCTTCACTAAATTTCCAGAATGCACAAGAAATAGAGATGTGGTAATACCGTCACTCCATCATGCCTAATATCACTTCTGCCTCTTCAACCTGATGTGGCTCAGTGCAAATATAAGTAGAAACAAGCATCTGGGATCTGATGAGACTTAAAAGTTATCTACTACAGTGTTGTCCAAACTTCAGTCATTCCTATCTCACATTCACAATCCTAGCTATTTCTGCCTACTTAATATTTTTCCTCAGATTACCTAAAGTTACATCAGTTTTAAAAGTAAGATTAATATCACTACTTGTAATAGTTTCCTAGGGATGCTGTTACAAAGCACCACTGACTGGGTGGCTTAAACAAGAGAAATATATTGTCTCACAGTTCAGAGCCTGGAAGTCTGAGATCCAGGTGCTAGCAGAGCTGGTTCCTTCTGAGAGATGAGAGGTAGAATCTGTTCCATGCCTCCTTCATAGCTTCTGGTGGTTTGCTGGCAACCTTTGTTCTTCCTTGACTTGTAGAAGCATCACCCCGATCTCTGCTTTCATGTTCACATGGTGTTCTCCCTGTGTGCATCTGTCTCCAAGTTTCCTCTTTGTATAAGGACACCTGTCATGTTGGATTAGGCATCCACCTACTCATGAACTCATCTTAACTAATTACATCTACAATCACCCTATTTCCAAATAAGCTCCACATTCAGAGGTCCTGGGTGTCAGCACGTCAACATATGAGTTGGATAGGGTCAAGGGGAGAGACACGATTCAACCCATAACACTACCATAAATGGAAAACTATCACATTCCACAAGTAGAAGGTAAAGGTAAAAGAAAACTGCAATGACAATCCATCAGTGTCCACAGAGTCTAATTAGAAGATGTGGCTTCTCATAAGCTCTGAGTCTGAGACTTACTTTCTTTATTAAAAAGGGAGAGGAAAGGGTGCTCCTGTTAACACAAATAACTGTGACACTGTGGGATTCATTGTTCACATCCCATGCTGCCCATGTTGCACATCCCACATTTGGGAAACCTGCACAAATTATCTCAAAGAAAATTAGACATGCCCAAATCATCACACTTCCAGAACTAGAACTCATGGACTCTAACCACCCCCAACATTGCCCAATTTTTATATTCTCTGTTTTTATTGCTTACTTATTTTGTTTTGCTTCCCTATGCATTTCTAGATCGAGACAACCAGTCTATTCTCATCACGTGAGTAACCTGTGTTTGCACCATGACTTGGAAGCCAGTGCCGCCCCTTCCTCTCTCCCTTATCTCACTTAATTTTAAATCAACAGTGGAGAATCTGGTGCGGGGAAGACGGTGAACACCAAGCGTGTCATCCAGTACTTTGCAACAATTGCAGTTACTGGAGACAAGAAGAAGGAGCAGCAGCCAGGCAAAATGCAGGTGAGCAACTTCCTGCACCCAGAAACTTGCTGGGTGAGCGCCAAGTGCATGCAGGGCTTTGTGCTCAGCAGCAATGCACAGTACAAGGTCTCACCCCAGCGGGGTTTATGGGGTTCCACCTAGTGGACTCAGGTTCTTTCACCGGCTCCATCAGCAATAGCCGAGTGACCCTGAGCCACTGCACATCCTCCTCTGGAGAAGTAGTGGTTTGGGCCAGTGGCTTTCAAACTGGGACACACATCAGAATCTCCAGGAGGGCTTGTTAACAACCAATGGCTGAGGCCCAGGCCCAGAATTTCTGATTGAAATTTCTACCTCACATTCACAATCCTGATATTTTGCATTTGTAACGTATTCCCACCATTCGTGCTGTTGGTCCAGGGATCACACTTTGAGAACCATTGGGCTGGACAGTATTTTCCAAACTGCTCCAGAGCTAGGACGATAAACAACCAGGGCTAGGATGTGAGGGTAAAAACTCTATTTTTAATAAGTGGATGTCTGAGGAATCATTTTCATGAAGTATTTTTTGATACTTAAAATTTTTTTGAGAATCTATCATATGATATCTTGGGTCACTTTCATGGCTCACATTCTATTTACATGCTTACTTCTGAGCCCAAAATGTCTCTATTAGATGAGTCATGATGCATGCAGTAACAGGGGTGCATATTCCATAATGCCAAGATTTATGATGAAATGTTATCAGAGAAGAAAGGCAGCCAGAGAAAGCAAGCATCTTGGAATCTGGTGTGGCAGAAGTCACCTTAATGCTGTGCCAATAAAAACTTCTCTAGGGCAGGACCTTGAAGACTCCTCAGGCAGGATGGGGCTGTGGGTAACTTCGAACATCTGCACTGGCCACCAGGATGGGCTAGTCGACAATCTCTCCCTGGACTGTGCCCAGCGCATCAACACTTCTGAGTCACCAAGGGGCTACTTTAGAAGTCTTTCAATGTCCTCTCTCTTCTTGTTATTTGTTATTAGGGGACCCTGGAGGATCAGATCATCCAAGCCAACCCCCTGCTGGAGGCCTTTGGAAATGCCAAGACTGTGAGGAATGACAACTCCTCAAGATTTGTAAGACCCAGTCCAATTTTCAACTATTCCCCCAAACCAGGCCTTTTCTTCCAATGCTGGATGTGAAAATTGCCACATAAACTATAATATACCTCTCCTTATTCTCTCCCTAAGTGATTTAGATCAATCTACCCAACTGAGATATTCTCATACATTGTAAAGACAGTGTTGGCTTGTTTATGGTAGAGGGAGGATTTAACTGTTTTCCTTAACTAGTCAACATCTCCTCAGGGCATCCTGAAATCACAAGTGGAGAGCAATTCCTTTATTCTAAAATTGGTATCTCTTGGTGGAAACATTTTAAAATGCAGAAGTCCATTGAGCAATATCCATTGACACATTAGCCACAGAAACCTTAGTGTGAAGTTAGCTAGATATAAACTCTTCCAAGTCAGGAGGCATTGAGAGTAGGGAAAACCTGTTGAAGACATAAGAACTCAAAAATAGGGAATAAGTTGATATTGAAGATCTTGAAAGATATGCTCATCCATCAATATTTCATTTAGGATTAGCTCAACCAAAGAGGTATTTACTTCTACATTATTAAAAAACCACAAAAATCCAACTCTCTACCTAATTTCACTGGCTAGTGGGGCAAGAACCCTAAGGCAAAGCTTTCATTTATGCCTATAGTTGCAAAAGTACATCAAAACTTCATACATGTTTATTGCTAAGTCTCCAAGATAAAATCATATTTGATGAGAAAGTAAATGCATGAATTGAAAACTGTGGCTTTAAGCCCTGGCCCTGCTTTCTTTCCCCTGGTCCTCTGTGCATTGCCCATTTACACATCTGTCCTCCTGATGCACAACTAAACTCTTCCTTGCAGGGGATCTAGATATATGTTACACAGCAGAGATATGTTACACATGCATGGACCAAGTTAGTTATTGTACTAATCTAGCACCAGCTTAAAGTGGAAAACAATGCTTTCAGTTACTCCCCCGTCTCACTCCTATTTATTTTGTCCAAAGTCCTCTCTTGTTGGCCCTGACCCAGAGGTCACAATGGTCTGGTTATTCTGTGCACCTCTCACCCTCCAAACAAACATGTACAAGCAAAAATTTCCATCATCCTCCATTAAGTAGATAAAAATACTGAAGACCAAACACTTAAAATTCAAACAATATCTCCCCTGACCCTTCACTAATCTTATTTATTTATTTTATTTAAGGGAGAGAAAGGAGGGGAGAGAGAGAGATTTGTTGTTCTACTTAATTATGCATTGATTGGCTGATTCTTGTATGTTCCCTGACAGGGAATCTAACCCACAACCTTGGTGTATCAGGATGATGCTCTAACCAAATGAGCTACCAGCCAGATCTTCACTAAATCTTCTTAAGTTTTATTCAGAAAATATTGAGAATGTTCTTGAGTACCAACTACATGCCAGACTGTGAGTAAACAGGGAAGGCAACATTTTTGCCCTCAAATTTGCTCAGAGTGTCATAGAAAACACTTAAGCAAATAAGGTAAGCAAGGAGTACACACACACACACACACACACACACACACACAATTTTACCTCTTACTCCCCAAAAAGAAAAGCACTCAGACTCTGAGTGGGGTCTTTTGGGAGCCAGAGAGCCTGGCCTGATCCTTCGGTTAAGTTTACCTATAGTAAGCATTAAGGAAAGCTGAGGCAAGAAATATCAGAATTAACAGCCAGAGGCAAAAAGAAGTCAAATAGATGGTCCAACCAGGCTGTCAAAGGTGTAACAAAGAGTTTGAAACTTTAACCAGGGATGTAAAAAGCCTGTACAGAGAAAATTATAATACATTGAAGAAAGAAATGAAAGAAAAAGAATATACAAATAAGTGGAAGCATATTTTGTGTTCATGGATCGGAAGAATTCACATCATTAAAATGTTCATGCTACCCAAAGCAATCTATAGATTCAGCACAATTCCTATAAAATTATCAGTGGCATATTTCACAGAACTAGAACAAATATTCCAAAAATTTATATAGTACTACAAAAAGACCCCAAATAACCTCAGTAATCTTTAGAGAAGAGAACAAATTTGGAGGTATCATGCTCCTGATAACAAACTATACTACGAGGCCATAGTAATCAGAACAGCATGGTACTGGCATAAAAACAGACATATAGATCAATAGAAGAGAATCGAGAGACCAGAAATCAACTCATGCTTTTATAGTCAATTAACATTTGTCAAAGAAGGCAAGAGCATGCAATAGGCTAAAGACAGTTTTTCAATAAATGATGTTGGAAAAATTGGGCAGATATGTGCAAAAAATGAAACTATCACCTTCTTACATCATACCCAAGAATACCCTGAAAATGCATTAAAGGTTTTAATGTGAGACTCAAAACCATTAAAATCCTAGAACAAAACATAGGCAGTAAAATCTTGGATATTTTTCACAGCACTGTTTTTTCTGATATATCTCCAAAAGAAAAAATAAACAAATGGGACTACATCAAACTAACAAGTTTTTGCACAGCAAAGGAAACCATCAACAAAATAAAAAGACAACCCACTAAATGGGAGAACATATTTGCCAATGATACATCCCATAACAGTTTAATATCTAAAACTTATAAAGAACTTATACAAGTCAACACCAAAAAAAAGAAAGAAAAAGAAACAATCCAATTAAAAAGTGGATAGAGGACCTAAATAGACACTTCTCCAAAGAGGACATACAGATGGCCAATAGACATATGAAAAGATGCTCAACATCACTAATCATCAGAGAAATGCAAACAAAAACCACAATGAGATACTACCTCACACCTGTCAGATTAGCTATCATCAATAAATCAACAAACAGCAAATGTTTGCAAAGATGTAGAGAAAAGGGAACCTTTGTAGACTGCTGGTAGAAATTCACTGTCAGCCACTGTAGAAAACAGTATGGAGTTTCCTCAAAAAATTAAAAATGGAACTGCCTTATGACCCAGCAATTTCACTTCTGGGAATATATTCAAAGAAACCTAAAACAGTAATTCAAAAGACTATATACATCCCTATGGTCATTGCAAGTGTTATTTATGATAGTCAAGACTTGGAAGCAGCCTAAGTGCCTATCAGTAGATGAGTGGATAAAAAAGCTGTAGTACATTTACACAATGGAATTCTACTCAGCCATAAAAAAAGAAGGCAATATGACCTTCTGTGACATCATGGATGGACCTAGACTGTATTATGCTAAGTGAAATAAGCCAGTCAAAGAAAAGCTAATACCACATGACTTCACTTACGTGTGGAATCTATAACAAAATCAGCAAACGAAACAGAAACAGACTCAGAGACAGGGAATAGGCGGACAACTGTCAGAGGGGAGGGGCTGGGTGGTGGCTGGGTAAAAAGGATGAAGGGATTAAGCAAAAAAAAAGAACCTCATAGACACAGACAACAGTATGGTGATTACTAGAAGGAAAGGGGGTGGGAGAAAGAGAAGGGTCAAAGGGGGGATAAATAGTGATGGAAGGAGACTTGAGCTGGTGAACACACAATACAATATTCAGGTGGTGTATTATAGAAATGTACACTGGAAACCTAATTTTATTAATCAATGTCACCCCAATAAATTCAACGAAAAGTAAACTTAAAAAAAAAAAGTTTGAGAATCCAAGTACATGACAGCAGGATAAACCAAGAAGTCTGAAGGGAGGTGCTCCCAAGCGGAGAGCTGGAGAGGGAGACTTGGGATCCCCAGAGCTGTAGGTGCAGGGCCAGGCACTTGGGGTACAGCTACCCGAGTCTTGGCTAGCCCAGCCTGGGGACACTGGGTGGCAGGCAAACAGAGTGAAAGGAAGCACCCAGGCCTCCGGCATCACTTCTTCCCTGACCCGACACTTTCCGCCCCTCTGTGGTAGCACCCTGCAGAGGCCAGCCACAGTACCATCGAAATAAAATAACTGGTGTTTGTCCACCTGCCATTGAACAGGGGAAGTTCATTCGGATTCATTTTGGAGCCACAGGAAAACTGGCATCGGCAGACATTGAAACCTGTGAGTCTAAACACTATTTGGTGCTTTGGTGTTTGGTCACAGAGCCATCTCTCAGGAGCCAGAAGTCACTCTTTTTTTTTTTTTTTTTTTTTTTTTTTTTGTTACCTTAGATCTCTTAGAAAAATCCAGAGTGACATTTCAGTTATCCAGCGAGAGAAGCTATCATATTTTCTACCAAATCATGTCAAACAAGAAGCCAGAACTAATTGGTAAGTTCTTAGAATACTGTTCTCATCTTCCAAAGCAGTCACATTGAAAAACCACACCAGAGTAAGTGGTGCCTGAGAGATGCTAAAGGGGTCTTCGTGTTTCACAGACCTGCTTCTGATCACCACCAATCCCTTTGACTTCCCCTTTGTGAGCCAAGGAGAGGTCACCGTGGCCAGCATTGATGACAGCGAAGAACTGTTGGCAACAGATGTAAGCACTGTGTTTACTTATTTATTTAAGCATAGAGTTACTGCTATATGCTTTGAAGTGACCCAGCGCTATCTCCCATCCCATTCTCATCACATCCTGTCTATGTGACTTTTGGCAGATTACTTACCCTTCTTGGAACTTCTGTTCTTCACCTGGAAATTTAGGAAAATCTGTACACTTACAAGGTTTTCATAGGGACATATCATGAAATAACACATAGTTAGTGCCTGTTTCCGTGTCTAATACATAGAGGGGCTCTGCCAAGGTTGGTTCTTCTTTTCATTTGGAAGATGAGGGTGTTCCCTTTGACAGTCTTCCCTTCCAGTTCTAACATGCCATGGTGCCACGCTGTCTTGACTCTCAACAATACTGGAATTTCTGGATTACAATGCCAAGCTCTCAAGCTGTCGGACACTATTTCTCAGCCACTATCCACAAGAACTTCCTTCTCCCTGTATCACACAATGGCTCCTAGTGGCCTCATCCAAAAAAATATTTCTCAAATCTATGTACAGTGGAAAAGGCAGTTCTTATTAAATGAAAGAAAACAGTTATTCACACTTTCTTCCCATAATCTCCACCCACCCACACAAAGATGTTAAATTAAATAGTTTTAATCCCTATCACCCACCGGTCATCCACTTATTTGGACAAATCACATGTGGTAGAAAAGGGTGAGGGCTTTGCCAGTGGAAAGCTACATTTGGGTCCCTGAGTCCTACTGTGACGCTGTCCCTTTCTAATTCCCAGAATGCCATTGACATCCTGGGCTTCAGCTCTGAGGAGAAGGTTGGGATCTATAAGCTCACAGGTGCTGTGATGCACTACGGGAACATGAAGTTCAAGCAGAAGCAGCGGGAGGAGCAGGCAGAGCCAGATGGCACCGAAGGTAATGCACCGCACCTGGCAAGGGGACTGGGATCTGACTCTCCACCTGTGTTCACGTGGGAGATAAATTTTGTGTTCATCTCAAGAGTTGCTCTTCAAAAATTGTACACACTGAATCTGAGTTGTTCAAAGCTCCCTGTACCCTTGCTGGGGACGTTTATTCACTCAGTGAAGGGACCCTGTAGTGGGGGAACCTTGGAAAATGAAAAGTGCAATGCTCATAAATGAGTCGTCACCATCTCCCGTGCTCTCTCTCCCCACCACAGTTGACCTGTTATTTTAAGGTGAGCATTTATGAGGGGCTATATTTAAGAGCACTTCACTTTCTCTCTGTGCGTGCCATGATTAATACCTAGAATACTTTCCTAATCACCTGGACAGACCTAAGATGAAGCCTTTAGTTAGGTGGCAGCTAGGTTTCATCCTCCCTTCTCTTTCACTTCCACTCTGACATCTGTTGACCCTGAGCAAAGGACTGGTGCCTAAATCTTCCTGCCCATGACTCTCCCATGGATGATCTCACCATTCCCCTCTGCCTCATCCCCAAGAGGCCTGGAAACAGAGCAGATGGCGGTCAGAGGGGCCAACAGAAGCAGAACCTGCCCACCACCTGCCCCTGCTTATGCGGCCTTCTGTCTCAAATGCAGTGCGTTTTGAGCCCTAGGTGACAGACGGGAACTGTAGTATTGAATTAAAGGCCAAAACTATAGATAGGATGTTGTCGCTGCTTATAAAGGCCCACCTAACTAGGTTATATTTGCCCAAGATAAATCTCTCTTTTTATGAACTCAAAGTCAGCTGATTAGTAACCCCATCCCAGGAATAATATCCTATCACATTCACAGGTTTCAACCACGTGCAAAGAGAGGGGATCATATGGGGAACGTACCCCAGGGGGCTCAAATCTTGGTTACCGTCATGGAATCACACCTATCGCAATGGTGCAGGTGCTAGGTACTAGGAGAGAAACGCGGAGGGTCAGAGCCGGAAGAACTTCGGATTGGACTGGTCAGGGAAAGCCTCCTGGGGGAGCGCGTGCTGACAGAGACTCTGAAGGGTGGGCAGTGCTCTGAAAGGTGAGCGAGAGAGGGCCGTCTAGTCAGGAGAAATGCCGTGAGCAAGGGGGCAGAGGAAGGAATACGAGGGGACTGAGGGGCAGACAGCGGTTACTTCGGCTACAGGAGAGGGTATGTGTACTGGATCCTTAAGAGATGAGAATAAAAAATGATGATTTTGGCCTCCGCTTGGGACGGCGTTGAGTGCCAGGATAAGTGGCTTAGAACGTACGTGGTAGGCGCCAGAAGCCATACATTCTAAAGCAGGGGACATATGTGTAGCAACCTGGAATTAATCTATAAGCAGTCAGACTCACCAAGAGTGTAGACCATTGAAAAAAAGGTATCAGGCTCCTCAGCAAGCGTAGACCGTATTGACATATATCGCAGCAGGGGCCCAGGCCCCTTCCAGCCCTGGAGGCCGTGTGCTCGGTGTTCAGGATCAGGAAGAGCCTGGAGAAGGGGAAAGAAAGGAGGGGCCGCGGCTGGGGTCTGAGCTCTGATGACAACACCCATCCCAGTGAACCCGCGCTGAGTGCTCACTCTGCACCAGGCCCCTTCACAGCAACCTGGCCAATGGCGCACCATCACCATCCCCCCCAAATGGCAAAACTGAGGCATAAGGAAGCACAAACAACCCTGGACCCCAGCAGCCTACTCTACAACCCCGGCTCTCTGTCAGCATACTGTTTCAGGGCTCCCAGAAACAATGGCGATACCAGCTATTTTGAAGGCGAAATTAGCAGGATGTGTCTCATACAGGCACATCTGAAGTGAGAAGGAAGGATAAAATCACCCCATGCTTTCGAATTTAAGTGACTAAAAGAATAATGTTACCATCCGCCAAAATGCATACTGCAGGGGAAAAAGGGTAGTTTGAGCAAGGAGGAAAGCACGCACTCAGCCTCTCATGAAGTACTTAGCCAGTACTGCCCTGGATTTTTATTAATGTGTGTCTCTAACCAGCAATGGGGTGATAGTGTCAACAAAGGAGCTGGGGAGCAACGTTTCTCTACCTTCTTGATGGGCATACTGTCCGGAGCCAGGCTTATCCCGAAGTTATCTGCACTCCCAATGAACTGTAAATCGCCAATAGTCAACTGCTCTGGAGCATCTCCAAACACATAAAGGCTGGGTCAAGGTTTTATACTTCTCTCTCAGCTCTTAGTACAGCGTGTCTATAAGCACAGATTAGAAAGGTGCTTAACATTTTTTTGTGTTATCAGTATTACTCCAACACTACTACTCCACTGTATTTTTAAATAAAATTGAAATATCAGTGGATCGAGATGAACCTATCATTAAAGATTGCATCTAGAAGGCAAATGGAAAATTTTCAAAAGCATGGAGCCCTGGACTATGGAAGTTAAGGTTCATTGGACAAGCCCTGGCCTGGTGCACATAAAAAAAACATAAAAACATCACAAGGGATATAGAAAACGTTTCTGGGAGGAGCCAGGGCCTGAATGGACCTTTTAGCAGCTGCTGCTTTTGTGTGATGCCATTTCCCCCTTCCTCCAGTGGCTGACAAAGTCGGATACCTGATGGGTCTGAATTCTGCAGAAATGCTGAAAGGCCTGTGCTGTCCGAGGGTGAAGGTCGGGAACGAATATGTCACCAAAGGGCAAAATGTCCAGCAGGTAATGGAGATGCTCTGAATCTAGTTGACTTGGGCATTTGGCTATTTTAACTATCATCTTAAAGTTGTTTGGTTGCTGATATCAGAAATACATATGATTCTTAGGCCTCAGGGGCAAATCAAGGGATGCAAATGGAGGTGTCAGGAGGACCTGGAGCCAGGGATTGAAGAGCCCTCTGCAGCCAGGCGCCCACTCTCCAGCTCCTTCTCTAGGGTTCCAGGGGATGTCCTCTCCCTTCTTTTCTGTCATGTCCTCACTGGGCAGATAAGCTTTCTCCACCTGTCCTGCCCACGGCCACCATAGCTCCCACCTCAGTCTCCCTGGTTCCAGCCTCACCCTGAGACTGAGGCCAGTGTCTTTTGATCTCAATTCCAAATTCTCAGGAGAGACCTTCTTTTTAACCCAACTTGGATGAAATATGACCCTCCAGTTTAATTAAGTGTGGCCAGGGGCTACAATCATGTGTTACAACCATGGCTGTTAGAAAACTATCTTTATAAATGGGATAGTTCCCAGGAAAGGGGAAACATGATGAGACTCAAGAAATATTTAATAGTAAGTTGAACTATATGAGATTATCAGTTTCCAACTGCTTTTAGTCTTCAAGACATCAACTTAATTTGTTCCAACTCAATACAACCATAAAAACACTAATTTGAGGGTTGAGTGAGTGGCCCTTCCTCAAGGTGATCAATGCAGTGGGTGCCCTGGCCAAAGCAGTCTATGAGAAGATGTTCCTGTGGATGGTCACCCGCATCAACCAGCAGCTGGACACCAAGCAGCCCAGGCAGTACTTCATTGGGGTCTTGGACATCGCTGGCTTTGAGATCTTCGATGTGAGTTGTTTGGGTAAATGACAGGCCTAAAAAGGCCCTTCCACTTTATGTCTGCTCCACTGAATCGCCACTGAATTTTCCAAACTCACTCAAACTGTATTTTATTTGAAACACCCAGTTCAACAGCCTGGAGCAGCTGTGCATCAACTTCACCAACGAGAAGCTGCAACAGTTTTTCAACCACCACATGTTCGTGCTGGAGCAGGAGGAGTACAAGAAGGAAGGCATCGAGTGGGAGTTCATTGACTTCGGGATGGACCTGGCTGCCTGCATCGAGCTCATCGAGAAGGTAAGGATGTCATGCCCCAGGGACAGCTCCTCTTTAGTTGGGACCATCACCTCTTCACCCTCTGTCCTGCTAAGATGTTGCTGCCCCTCACCCCACACTGCCAGCCTGTGAGCCCTCAGAGGGTCGAATCCCCTCGTATGCAAAGCCCAAGTGTCTGGAAAACCCAGAACCTGTTAGACACCTAGAGAGGCACATGAGTAGTTAAAATGCCAGGGCTCAGTTATCCCCAAGAATGTGATGGGGGGGTCCAGCAGGGACAGCAGGGACGGTGTCCAAAGACCCATGGACGAGGGACTCTGGAGCAGTGGGGCTCTTGGAATGTTACTATGAAAACAGCAGGTAACATTAACTTTAAAAAAGGAATTCCATAGTGTTTTGACTCTGGTCATATTGGAAGGAAGTGGCTACTAAGGAATCCAGATATGATCGCTTAAAATATTAGTCACACGAGGGGGTACCGCAAAAGTGGAATTTACTTGTAAAATTGTGTGTTTATTCTTACGTGTTTAAACTGCAGTCACCTTCAAAGTACTCGCCATTTGATGCTATACACCTATCAAGATGTTTTTTCCACTGCTCAAAACAGTTTTTGGACTTGTCAATTTTGATGCTTTTTAGTGCTTCTGTCATTTTTTGTTTCACCTCTTCCACATTGACAAACATTTCCCTTTGTGGACTTTTTTCATCTGGGGAAACAAAAAGAAAAAAGTTGCTCAGGGCAAGATCAGGTGAATAGGAAAGGTGGGGCCGGGGGTCATGCTTTTTTTGTCAAAAACTGCTGAACACTGAGTGTGGTGTGGGCAGGTGCATTAGTAAATCACCCATCGTGAAATGGGCAAATGTGTTGAAAGAGTCTTCAAAAATAATTCACTGAAGCTGAATGCTGCCTCTCAAGACAATGCCAGCTGGTGCACTGACACAGAGGGGTTCCTAGAACACTCACCTAGCAGGGGAAACCTGTACTACAAGGGGACTGCCCTCCAGAAGATCATTCCCTTTTAGGGAGAGTCCCTTAGTCCCTTCTTGTATTACTTTATGTCCCTGTACATAACTGCACTTGTTGTAAACGTATTGCTAGAAGCGAGCTACATTTATATACACATAATTTCATTCCATGTACTTTTGTTCAACAAATATTAATTAAGCACCTACTTTATGTCTAGCACTGCTCCATCATTGCACCAAACAGGCTGAGAGCCTTGCTCTCTCAGCACTCACAGTCCAGTGCTCCTAGGAACAGAGCAACAGCACCAAAGAGGTCGCCTTTGGCTCCTGCAGACAATGGAGTCATTGAAATACACTAGCATTAAATACTGAGGTGCAGCCTGTTGTGCTCCTTCTAGCCTATGGGCATCTTCTCCATCCTGGAAGAGGAGTGCATGTTCCCCAAGGCCACAGACACCTCCTTCAAGAACAAGCTCTATGACCAGCACCTTGGCAAGTCCGCCAACTTCCAGAAGCCTAAGGTTGTCAAAGGCAAAGTTGAGGCCCACTTCTCGCTGGTGCACTATGCGGGCACCGTGGACTACAACATTGCGGGCTGGCTTGACAAGAACAAGGACCCGCTGAACGAGACCGTGGTTGGGCTGTACCAGAAGTCGTCACTGAAGCTGCTGTCCTTCCTTTTTTCCAACTATGCAGGTGCAGAAGCAGGTGAATTTCTTTTTTTCTTAACCTGTGGAAATCTCTGCATAATTACTCATAACCCAAAGCTGCTTATAAAGAATCAGTAGTCAAAACAAGCTTCAGGTTGAGCTTGCTTTCTTTGTGTGTCTCTGATGCCCACTGTTTTCCTTCTATTCTATTCAGTCTTCCTTAAAGGACTGAGTTCTGTGGAGCTAAACAAAACCTCTCTGTGGGCACAAGAGCCAATACCCCATTCTTTAATAGTTTTTAATTGAGATACCATTCATATACCATAAAATTCATCCATCCTTTAAACAACTCAGTGGTTTTACCATATTTACAGTGTTGTAAAACCATCACCACTATCTAATTCAAGAATATTTTCATCACCTTTGTAACATGTTAGCAGTCACTTCTCACTTGCCCCTTGCCCAACCCCTCACAAATGACTAATCTACCTTCTGTCTCGATGGATTTTTCTACTCTGGACATTTCACAAAATGAAGCCATGCACTGGTTTTGTGTCTAGCTGCTTTCACTTAGCCTAATGTTTTCGATTCATATTGTAGTATGTATCAGTACTTCACTTCTTCTTATAATGAATAATATTCCATTGCATGCATATTATACATTTTGTCCATCTACTCATTAATTGATGGACATTTGGGTTGTCTCCACTTCTTGGCTATTGTAAATAATGCTGTTTTAGCCCTTTATATACAAGTTTCTATGTGTAAATATGTTGTTGGCTCTCCTGCCTAGGAATGGAATCAGTCATGTAATAATTCTATGTATAACTTTTTTGAAGAACTTCTAAACTGTTTTCCAAAGTGGCTGTACAAGCCAGTATCATTTTTTAAGGTTATTAATATATAAATATATATATATTAAATAATGGTCAAAATAGGGTTTAAAATAATTATCTTAGATGCACAAATTTGACAAATTTATGTTTTCCTTTTCAAAATCTATGCAATATAATCATTTTATAATTAGACCTTTTATTTTTATTTTTTTATTATCATTCAAGTACAGTTGTTTCCATTCCCCCCCACTCCCCCCAAAATTAGACCATTTTCAAAAATTGATGTCTAGTGTACTTTGAGCAGTGGAGTATAAAAATGGACACAAGTTTAAACCTGGACAGTTAACACCATCTTCTTTTAATCTAATCAGGGCCCTCTGTCACCTCACTTAGAGATACCACCAAGGCTCTGAATACAAGGCCCCGTGCGTGTGTGGACCTGGGGAAGTGGCTTTCCTGCCTCTCCTCCCCCTTCCCAAACACAAAGTCATGCTGGACCCTGGGGACAGGAGAGTGAAGTGAGAGGAGTATGGGGGAGACTAAGGCATGACATTTCCCACTGGACTGAATCTTGATGGCGTATCAGAGACTAACCCGAAATTGAGACAGTCAGAAAAAGGAGACCCCCACGTCACTGACTCCAAATTAAGTTAACTTTTTTTTTAAAGTAAAGGAAAAGAAAGGACTTGCAGACTATTCTTGAGAATCTTCAGTTGTATTACTTTCAGTTACTTTCTCATCAAGAGGAATGTCTCCATCTGGCCAACTACTTGCTTGAACTTCATGTCTGATTTCTAAAGGAAAAGATCCTCCTTGGATACTGAGAATCTTAAGTTACCCTCCCAGTTAAATGCCGCCCACATCCCACCCTACACCAATCCAACAGTGATAAAGATGCTCATTCCCAAATGTAAGTAGTTTGGAGGCACATTAAAAAACAAAACAAACAAAAACCCTCAGCCAAAGAACATACATGCACCAGCCATATTGTGGACAAGATGCGGGGATTGCCGAGGCAGGGGGTCAGGGTGGAGGTGAGCAAAGAGGGAAAACGTAGGGACAACTGTAATAGCATAAGCAATAAAATAAATAGAAAAAAAAGAAAACCAAAACTTCCAGGGCTGTGAGGAGGCGATGTCCCCAGGGCTGCGTCTGACACAGGCTGCGTCTGTCTCCAGGTGACTCCGGCGGAAGCAAGAAGGGCGGGAAGAAGAAGGGCTCCTCCTTCCAGACGGTGTCGGCGGTGTTCAGGGTTCGTGTTTTGGCACCTCCCAGCTTCAGTTGGCTTTTTGCCTGGGGAAAGAGCATTTGCTAAGGTAAACGTGCTTGCTCTGGTTTGTGTCCTAGGAGAATTTAAACAAATTGATGACCAACCTAAGGAGTACTCACCCTCACTTTGTGCGATGTCTGATTCCCAATGAAACCAAGACTCCTGGTGAGTGAGAGTCCATCCGAACAGGACTCCTGAAACGTCCGCAAAATTGTGTGTGTGCATTCGTGTGCACGCATGTGTGCGTGTGTGTGTTCACACGTACATGTGTCTCCCTAAGGAAAGCTGCCTGGCCTTCATCACCTCACTAGGCAGACTGTGAAACAGCTGTAGGTTTCACAATAAAAATGCCACGTACCCCACTAACTTTGAATTCAGATAAACAATGAAAAATGTCTTAGTGTAAGAATGACTTATATAATGTTTGGGGATATACTTATACTAAAAAACTACTCCTTGCTTATCTGAAATTCAAATTCAGCTGGGCATCTTGTGTGGTTTCCCAGGCACTCCTATTATGAGATTGTATCCAAAGTAGTGTGTATACATACACAGACACATTAAATCCATCGCTTTCATACAGTTCTTAAAGGGCTCTGTGGTTCCTTTTCCCCCTGAAGTTAAGAACCACTGGAATTGACAGATAATTATCTTAGATATTCCACAATACAAATAGCATCAATAACAACTGTTTTCTGAGCCTAGACTGCATGTCAGGCACTCTATTACCTTGTCTCTACTGCTGAAAGCAGTTCTCCGCGAGACAAGTGTAATGATCTCCATTTTACAGATGAGAAAACCGAGAATGAGACCACACGACACGGAACACTGTGCAGTACAGGAGAGCTTTAACCACCAGCCCGTCCTGGATTCACACGTACTCTTACCGGACAGCTGTGTTTCAGGGTCATTTGCCACAAAGAGCAAAACAAACTGTCACACAGAGCTGTGGCTACAGGACAGCTCACTCCCCCGACGGGTCGTTCTATCCCAAATGTGGGGTCTGGACCCACAAGTGAACGCCCTGCTGTGGCAACATGACAAGTGAGCAGAGGAATTAAAGGGAGGAGGGAAACCCCAGCTCCACCTGCTCCTGCCTGTGGGACCCCAGGCTGAACGCTGTAACTTTCTGCTTGATAAAAGCAAACAGAAAATCGGTGTTCACGCATTCATTCAGTTAATTACTCATTCATTTATTAATTTAATGAGCGCTTATCAAATGTTTACTCACTTTGTAAATATTAATTCATTTAACCCGCTATAGAGGGTCGTGGGAATTAAATGAACTAGTCAGTACAAGTATTTAAAACAGGGCTGAACACATTGTGAACACTCAGTAAATGTTGGCTGTCAATTACTATTATTATAAAATTATGAGTATTATTATGACAATAATTATGAGAATGGTATGTATAATAATAGTAATATAGAAATTATTATTGTTATTATTGCTTAAAACCAGGAACTTTAATGCCCCAAACGACCTGCTCCCCTATATTTAGTGGAGGTTATTTTCCATGGAAGTCAGGTTCTAAAATCTAAGCTAAACCCAAAACCCGCCACGCTGTCTTCACGCACTGTGTCAGGGACAGGCGGCGCCCCTCTCTGGGAGCCCAGCGCAGCCAAGGTCTCCTCCAGGGCAGCAACAGAGCTGCTTCTTGGTTAAGCGTCAAATGAAATGGTTGGCTTGGAGGGAGGTGTTTTGTCATAAAGAAAATCGATCTCTGTTGTTGAACATGTTATTTGTACGAGTCAAATGTACATGTGGCTCCTCTATATGGCACATGGCCTACACGTGCCAGGCGGCAGGAGGACGGACTGACCTCTGTGAGTTCCCGCTGTGCCTCCAAGGGCCCCGAAGTTTTGGTCACCCATTGGTTTACTGTTTCTTTTGAAAGGTAAATTTTGGCGAAATCTCTGTGCCTCCCTCCCCACTTCACGTCCCCTTTGCTCTCACACTCCGTTTTCTTTCCCGCATAGACTGACCGTTCTGGAGAGAAAACGGAATAGGCTAACACGTGGACGCAGGAGCCTGGGCGGCCCTCCGGAGAGCACCTGGTGGGACTGCTTTTTTCCTAGAAGAGGGAATCGTGACTAGACAGCTTCGAGGCCTCGCCCCAGGGCGCCCAGAGCTGGGGCTGCAGTCAAAGGCCTAGGTTACATTTGGTGCTCTGTAGCTGCTCCCGGCTGTCCTCGGGGGCTCACGGGCACAGCTGGGGCGTAAGCCCCTCGGGACAGGGCTGCGGTCCCCCGTTCTCCCACTTTCCTCTGCGCAAGCCTGGATCCTGCTAAATGTGGATCCTGCTGTTGATTGGCCAATAGTCAGCCCGCTGCTGCTTCCAAATGTAGCTTTTATTCTTATTCCCGTATGGTGAGGCCAGCAGCGCAGCAGACGGCTGCCATTGAAAAGATAGTTATAGTGCCCAAGAGGAAAAGGAGCCCCTCACCATGCAGGGCCACTTAGGGGACCCCCAATGTCACTCAGGAGGCAAGAAGAATGGGCCAAAATATGGACAAGAGCCTTTACTGTGGTTTCCATGGGAAGGAATGGGCAAGGCAGGGTGACCCGGTTTAAGATTGGAGAGTTCGAATAATTTCCGTGGGCTCTGGCTGGTAGAGGCTGTCCTCAGGGGTAGAAGCTGTGTGCACTGGCCCGGCCCCTGGCCCCTGGAGGACCAGAGCTTGGGAATATTGGCCCAGAGCAGGAGAGCCGGATCCAGGCAGTGGCTGGGGCGACGGGCTCCGGGCTGGTTGGGTTGCATGTGAGTTGTGTGTCCACAGTGGAGGAATTTCTATCTCTAGGAAAGGGCTAGTGCTGGGAAAGGCAGTCTCTCCCGGGCCAGCAAGGCCCCAAGATATCAAAATACCATGAAACACAGAGAATAAAAAACAAGAGGAGTACAACTGCCCGTGAAGGCTGAAATGGCTGGAGGAAGGAGTGGGATGGAACTGGTAAATAAAGGGAGAATAAAGAGGAGGAAAATCCTGCAGCAAACGTAACGTGAGAAAGATGAGGCAGTCGCTTGGGGAACTTTGTAGAAGTTCTGAATGGTGGTACAAAGGCAAAGGAGAATTTTTCCTAAGGACCTTCTTTAAGCTGTCTCAGCCTGGGTGGAGAGGGACAAAGGGAGAGAATCCTGACCCTGCACACGCAGGAGGGGCCCGGGAGGGACGCGAGTCCAGTCTCAGCTCTGCGATGGCCCCGGAAGACACTTTCCCTCTCTGCTCTCAGCCTCCCCCATCCCCTTCCATCTCACAGAATGGCTTTGTGGGAACTCAGAGTCACCCCTCCAAGTGGACGCATTGGGCAAGCAAAATGGCACTCTGGTCTCTCCGTCATAAAATGATAGTCTAAGTTTTCTTCCGTCTCTAAAAGGGTCTATTGTCCTCTCCACATTTTCTCTCCGCTCCCGGCTCTCATGCCAACAGAGGCCTCTCCGTGTCTGTAACCCGGGCTGGGGCAGCACAAAGAGCAGTAGCAAGTGTCTGACATGCCCCTTACTGTGTGTCAGGGGCTACTTTACGGTCTCCAGTCATATGAACTCAGTCCTCACCACAGCCCCAGGAAGTGGATACTGTCATTATTCTCATTTTACAAAGGAGGAAATTGTGGCATAAAAAGTACAAGTTCCCACAGCTAGTAAACAGCGCAGAGGGGATCGGAACCCCTCATAACCCTCATCCGAGAAATACTGGGGGTGGACTAGATGATTTCTACGGTTCTCTCACATCAGAGATTCTCCAGATTTCTGATACATGTTCTCCTGGCTCTTACTCACTTCTTCCTCTGATGAATCACTCTCCACTAGAACTTGCAGGAATGTTGAAGGTGCCCAGTAAGATATATGTCCAGTAAGAAGGTGTCCACTAGTTATATGACATCTTTCATTTTAATGAATCTCAATTTAAATAGCCACATGCGGCCAAAAACTTCTGGATCGGACAGTAGTGCAGGTCCAACAGAACCTTGAAATTTGTATAAATGTATAATCATCTCCCCTCACAGCAGTCAGGGGAACTTGTGAACATTTTAGAAGTTTCCATAAGGTTAAGTCAAAACCAGTTTTAGCCCCTCCCCAGAAACTTAGGACGCTCACACTAAAAAGCCATTATGTAGCCATCGTACCTCTCTTCTAAGCCCTCACGTAGTCCCAAGACAGAATTTTCTGGGTCCCCATTGGATTCGTTCCTGACCACGTTGCCTCCCCACATGTCTCCACCCAAGTCTGGGTGTGTCCGAGTGTCTCATGGTGCCCAGGTCATCAAGGAAAACAATGAGAAAGCCACCGACCTGCCTCCGGGCTGCTCTCTCCCCAGGCGTGATGGACCACCACTTGGTCATGCACCAGCTGCGCTGTAATGGGGTCCTTGAGGGCATCCGGATCTGCAGGAAAGGGTTCCCCAGCCGCATCCTCTATGCTGACTTCAAGCAGCGGTAGGTTGTCTCCTCTTTGCATCTCTTTTGAGGGCACCTTGGACTTCCCCAAAGGTGCTCCTTGGGCTGGGTGTGCGGTGGGCTCAAAAGTCTCACCCCAGGGTGTCCATGGGCTTTGTCTTTGGCTGGGGGGTGGGGTGGGAGGGGGTGGTCCTCCACCCAGAGTGAATGCTGAGCTGGCCTGAAGAGGCTCCAAGGTCACAGCCCAGACCATGTAGCCTGACTGAGACTCTAGACCAAAGTTTTGCAACCTCCGCACTGTGGATATTTGGGGCTGGATAGTCCTCTACTGTCCTGTGCATTGTAGGATTTGGGCAGCATCCCTGGTCTCTACCCACAGGTGCCAGTAGCAAACCCAAAAGTTGTGAAAATCAAAAATGTCTCCAGACAATGTCAAATGACCCCTGGGGAGACAAATCACCCCCTCTACCCCGCTGAGGCCCACTGCTCTAGGCCGACTCCTTCCAGCTACCATCTGGGCCCACAAGTCCAGGCTGCGTCTGGAGTGGAGGAGGGAGGAGAGCCCTCCAGAGGTCCCAGTTGATTTCAAGTTTTGTTAAGGAAAAAAAAGAGAGAAAAGGGAGGGAGGGAGGGAGGGAGGGAAGAATCATGACAGGTGTGGCTCAGTTGGTTGAGTGCCATTCCACAAAGCAAAAGGGCACAGGTTGAATTCCCAGTCAAGGCATATGCCTTGGTTGTGGGTCTGGTCCCCAAGTGGGGTGCGTACAAGAGACAACCTATCAATGTTTCTCTCTCACATCAATGTTTCTCTCCCTCTCTCTTTCCTTCCCTCTCTCTCAAAAAAATAAATAAATAAATAGAATCTTTTAAAAAACAAAACAAAACCATTTTCCCTGAAAGCAAAATTCCCACCATGCACTCAGCCGGGCTTCCTCCTATTGTGTTTCTCCTTCCTGCCATAGCCCACTTGTCTAGAATCATCCCCAGATTCCCCTTCTGCCAGACCAGCTGTACAGTGTTCCATTTCTTCCTAAGGCTGGAACAAGAGAAGGTTCTAGAAGGCCCGGTCTCAGGTATGGGGCCTTTCTTGAGGGGTGAATCCATTTGGAGAATTTCATCCCTCCACTAAAATCACCACCCTACCCACATGGCCAAGCTGCTGAAGGGACCTAAGTAGGTGGGAGGCCTGACGCACGGCCCAGGACAGGCTCCCGCGAGGGCCAGGCGTCACCTTAGCCTCCTGCGTGCCAGACCGCCAGCTGGCAGGCTTTTGTCACCCACGGCGTGGTGGCTCTGCAGTCTGTGTTCCTTCAGCCTCGCACTCCCACCCCAGGGACGATGGACACCTCCTCCTATTCCAGCCTTACCCGTGGCCTTGCCAGCCTGGGCCCTTGCATGGCGCTGAGGCCCCTGAGCTGAGCCCTGAGGAGCAGGTGCAGCGCTTCTCCTCTGAGGCCTCCCTGACCAGCTGCCCCTGCCGGCAGCCCCGGAACCAACCCGCCATCCTCCTTCCTCAGGTACCGGATCCTCAATGCCAGCGCCATTCCGGAAGGGCAGTTTATTGACAGTAAAAATGCTTCTGAGAAGCTTCTGACCTCTATTGACGTGGACCGGGAGCAGTTCAGGTTTGGTCATACCAAGGTGAGAACAGGTGGAGGTGGGACACCCCCACCCCCACCCCGGGTAACCACAGCCCAGGGCTGCTTGTTAGCTGAGTGGAAGAAAGGGGTCTCCTTCCCCATCCAGTCAACCTGACTACCCTTTGCCCCGTAGCCCAGGCAGAGGGAGCCCTGTGGCTGGGTGCAGAGTCCCATCTCTGTGTTGGTTTTTAGGAGTCTAGAGGCTGAATTGACGGCTGGAGCCCCACCAGCCATAGAGGAACGCAACAGGAGCTTGGTGTCCTGGGGGAGCGGAGTGAAGACGCTAAGGGAGATGAAGGAGCCTGAAAGAGAGAGGAGAGCACAGAAAGAATCCCAGGGACAGGGGGCACTTGAGAAAAATAGTTATAACCCATACAATGGCTACTGTTTATTGAGCACATGTGCATGGAGCCCAGTGACATGTCCTCTGTATACATCTTACTGATCCTCAGTAATCTGATGGTGACAGAGGTGGTACTGACCTCATGGGGGTGTTGGAAGGGGGAGAAAATGTAGGGGAGAAACTTGCTCACGGTCACATAGATGCTGAGTGGCAAAGGCCGCTTCCAATCTTGGCCTGGCCCAACACTCCACATCCCGGAAAGGGGCAGACTGGGACGAGAAGCATCTATACCACTGGGAAGGAGTCTGCTGCGCCCGAGGGTACCCTGCATCCTTGGAACATCGTGGGGGCCGGGGGAGCCCTGCCTCCGTGGGCGGAGGGCGGGTGGGCCTGAGGTGGGACCGGCCTTCTCGGATGGGCAGAGAGAGGAGGACGGGGAGGTGGGGGTCTGAATCTCTCCTAACCTGGGCACAGTCGAGCTCTGAGGCCACTTTCCAGACTCACTTTGCTCCCTGTATGTGGGCTCTGTCAGAACCCGTCCATGTGGGCCCGTGGGGCCTGGAACATACTTGGGAACAAGGCACAGGAGGGGCTGCTGAGGACCCCAGAGCCGCTGGGCATTGAGTCTTGGGAGCCAGACGGCTGCCAGTCCCCACCCAGAGCTCAGACGTCGAGGGCTGCAGCTGGACAGAGACAGGCCGATCGCCCGCGGAGAACAGAGCAGGGCTGTTTCCTTCGATACAGGTGTTTTTCAAAGCTGGGCTCCTGGGGCTGTTGGAGGAGATGAGGGATGAGAAGCTGGTGACGCTGATGACACGCACGCAGGCCCTGTGCCGGGGGTACCTGATGCGGGTGGAGTTCAAGAAGATGATGGAGAGGAGGTGACGCAGCCCCCTCCACCTCACCCTGCCTTTCTGCTTGGGTGCCGATTACCACTTCTGCTTTTAGCCCCGGGATATTGATGTCCTTGTTTGTCCACTTACCTGACATTTCCTGAGCAGGAATTACGTGCTGGGGTCTCTGCTTGGCCCTGGGACTGTGGAAAGGAGCCCTGCCCTCCGGGGGGCTCCTGGCAAGTGGGAAGCACACACGTGCATGGCTAATGTCAGTGCTGTGATCTGTTCAATGTCAGAGTTACAGTCAGGACATTGGGGGACTGTTGAGTATCGGGTCCCAAACTTGTTGGGGGTTGGGGTTGGCATGAAAGGGTCAGTAAGAAGAAAGAACTTTCTGAAAGAAGTTCTGTATGGCCAAGAGTGTGGCCTGGGAGGGGGACAGACAAGCAGGTCGCAATATTTGAAGCAAGGCGCAAGATACAGAGAGGGAAGGTCCCCACGTGAATGAGCCCATCCTGGATCATCTGGTCGATGGGGAGCCACGGAAGGTGGATAAGGAGGCAAGTGAGAGGTTTGGGTTTGCAGCTCAGAGGGGTTTCTCTGGCAGCTATAAGGAGAGTGAAACCAGCAGGACAATAGAGGCCAAGACCAGGCTGTGGCAGAAGTCCAAATAATAAATGACAGGGCCCTAAATTAGGAAAGAGTCAGTGGTTAAGAGTGGCGAGGGTGGATTAAAAGAATATATAAGAGTTTTATTCCTTCTCTATCTCAGTAGAAGGAATAGCAGCATTGATGGCTGGTTCTGTGTGGGAATTTCAGGAAGCGGGGAATTTGGGTGGAAGCCCATTCTCCCAGATGCTCTGATACCCTGTTTAGCTCTGACATTGTTGTTGCCATATGGGCCACCAAATGTATCAGTCAAGAACATTTCCCAGGCATGGAGCTTGGTGTTGTGAAAGGAAGCCAGTACAGAAATTAAAAATATCCCAAAGCAGGGGTCAGCTTAAAGGAAAGAAAAGTAAGTTCTCGGGTACACAGGAGCTGTGCAATAGGGAGGTGGAGATGACAAACAGGCGACAGTGAGTGTCACGGAGATGTAGGCAATGGTTGAAGTTAGGAAAATAGGTCAACTCAGTGAGGGCAGGAGTCTGGGAGAGCCATGGGCTGAAGGCAGGTCCTGGGTGACCACCACTTACCATAAAAAGGGAGCCCAGCCCTGGCTGGTGTGGTTCAGTGGATTGAGTGCTGGCCTGTGAACCAATGGGTCGCAGGTTCAATTCCCAGTCAGGGCACATGCCGGGTCCCCAGCAGGGGGCATGCGAGAGGCAACCACGCAATGATATTTCTCTCCCTCTCTTTCTCCCTCCCTTCCCCTCTCTCTAAAAATAAATAAATAAAAACTTCAAAAAAAAAAAAAAAAGAGGGAGCCCATATGGCGAGGTACTATGAAACAGGAAGCCTGTGTTATCATGAAATCAAAGGCAGAGGGGTTTAAAAAAGGTAGGAGTTAATATTTCAAGTGTGGGAGAAAGACCCACTAAAATAGGAATAAAAGTTGCCCCTGGCTTTGGTAATTAGGGGGCACCGACTTGCTCAGGCAGAGCAGTTTCAGTGGGGTAGGGGGTGGGAGCAGGGGAAGGGGAGATCCACACATGGCCCGTGCCCTCCCTCGCCTCCCAACTTTTGCACGTGCTGTTTCCTCTGCCCCCATTCGCAGAACCTACTCTGGAGTCCACAGGAGCTGCACAGCTTGGTTGTGCCACCGTCCCACCCAAGGGAGCGGTGCAGCTCCTGGGGCCAATGGGGTGCGCGGCGGGGTGGGGGGTGGGGAGGCGAGACCTGGCTGTGGTTCACTCATGCCAGTCCTAACGGATGTGCAGGGAGGCCATCTTCTGCATCCAGTACAACATCCGCTCTTTCATGAACGTCAAGCACTGGCCCTGGATGAACCTGTTCTTCAAGATCAAGCCCCTGCTGAAGAGCGCAGAGGCGGAGAAGGAGATAGCCACCATGAAGGAAGACTTCGAGAGGGCCAAGGAAGAACTGGCCAGGTCTGAGGCTCGCCGGAAGGAGCTGGAGGAGAAAATGGTGTCCCTGCTGCAGGAAAAGAATGACCTCCAGCTGCAGGTCCAGTCTGTAAGTACCTTCTTCTTAAGATTAGAAAAGAGGGAGCAACCTGGAAGGCCCAGCAGGTGTCTATTCAAGGGGCACTGGTGCCACCTAGTGGTCACACAGTGTATGGCAGCACCACACTGCCAGTAAAAGGAGGGCCTGGCCTTGCTTTGAGGAAGCAAAGTAGACTGGAAAACACTTCGCACCGTGAATTCTCCTCGCCCTGACTTCTGCCTGCCTTTCATAGTGGCGTTGGACCTAGTTTGCTGTGGGCATGTGTCATCATAATAAAAGCTGTCAGGAATGTACCAGGCATTTTTATTTTTGTAAATAAAAATAGAACACTAATTAAGTAATTCAATGTAAAAAAAAAGTAACTTCCTATACACGATTTTCAATAACATGGTTATAGTCAAACATGCTTTAAAGAGAAGCATTTTTATCAGGGTAATAAGGAAAACAAGGTCATATATACACGGCGTAACACTCTGACCGTGTAACAGTATCATTTCACAGAACCAAGACATTTATCATTTGCCCTTCTTTAAACTCCCAAATACCTTTACCTTTTGGCTTATGTGAAAAGCATTTTCTCCTCCCCTATCACTTTCCCAGTCAGTATAGTGTGGTTATTAGGAGGACTATCGCAAGCCTCGTGGGCAAGAGGACAAGCTTTAGAACCAGGCTGCTGGCTTTGGACCCAAGGTGCTCCATCTGATAGCTGTGTGACCTCAGGCAAGACACTCTTCCTCTTTGTGCCTCAGTCTTCTTATCTGCCAAATGGACATAGTAATTATACCCTCCTCATAAGGCTGCTGGGAGAATTGGACGAGTCCATACATGTAAAATGCCTAGCTCATAGCACATGTTCAGTAAACACAGACACTTACTCTTCCTGGTCTCTTTTCATTAGTAACCTTGAAAGCTGTGTCCAGTCCTTGCAATACTCTTATGTGAGAAGCTATAGCCCGATTCAGTTTAAGAACTAATCTTGGTCTGTCCTAGAGACTCATTACAGAGGGTTCTGGGACAAGTTTTTATGTAGTCACTTATTCCCGCCTACTTGGAATTTTCTGTCCTGTGGCTCGAGGAGGCAGGGCTAAGGAGACCCAGGCAGCCCTTTCCTGTTGAGAGGTGAAAGGCAGTGTAGTTAGCTTGTGGTCCCATAGAGGAGATGAGTCACTTTTTAGCTCGTGGTAGTAGGACAAGTGAGATGGCCGAGCGTCCAAAACTGGCAGATTTGCGGATGCTTTATGAACTTCAGGAATGCCTTTGCTTGAAGTTATTTTAGGTGAGTTTTTATTAAATGGATGATGCCCTTAGTGGTTTAAGAGAAAAGTATATGGATGCTGTCTGTGCGTGTTTGTGCACATGGGTGTGTGTGAGTGTGAACCCCTCCTTTGGCCCAGTTCATGGGCTTTTGGAACACAAAGCCCTTCCATTCTAGGCTGTATCAAGAGGCCAATCAAAACACAATGTTTGGTTCTTCCAGGAAACAGAAAACCTGATGGACGCCGAGGAGCGGTGTGAAGGGCTCATCAAATGCAAGATTCAGCTGGAAGCAAAAGTCAAGGAGCTGAATGAGAGATTGGAAGAGGAAGAGGAAATAAATTCTGAACTGGTTGCCAAGAAGAGGAACCTGGAAGATAAATGCTCTTCTCTCAAGAGAGACATCGATGACCTGGAGCTGACCCTGACGAAAGTAGAAAAGGAGAAGCACGCCACGGAGAACAAGGTGGGCAAAGCCCGGGGACGCCCACAGGGTCTTGAAGGGTCCTGCCTCCCCCTCTGTAAGGAGGAGACAGGCGGGCAGGACCCCGTTGACCCAACGTTGCCTGGAAGCGAGAGGCAGGAGCAAGCAGTCGGTGGTCCGCTCCCACCGAGTCCCGTCCCGTGCCTGGTCTGCACCCTGCAGGCCTTCTCGGCCCTCCTGGTGCGGCCCGTCTGGCTGCACCACACACCCCCAGCCCCGCCACTTCCTCCACAAAGCAGCAGATCTTGAGTCCTGTCCGTCTTTGCTTTGCGGCCCGCTTGACACTGGAGGAGCAAACAAGAATGCCTGCAGGGAGCCAGGCAGATAATGAGGGAGGGAGAGGAAGGAGGCAGAAAACTAGGTAATGGCAAAGACTGGCAGGGAGGTGGGGTACAGGATGGGGTCCCTGTCCAGGCTGATGAGCCTCAGGAAAGCCAGCTGGAGTCAGTCGAATTAAGAACCCACACAGCCTTCTATCCAGTGTTTTCGCTCCTCCTGGTGTATAGACCAGGGAGTTTTCCCTCCAGGAGCTACAGGCACCTGTACAAGGATGTGTGCGGCAGCATGGCTTGTGGCGGAGGGCTGGAGGCAGCATCAGGGTCCGCGCTGGGGAATGGAGACGTGAGGCCTGCAGGGGGCAGCCCAGGGAGCACTACGCAGCCGTCCAGAGCAGCAGGCTTGTGCTCACAGGGCAACAAGATGGGCAGCAAAGAACTAGTGCTGAGTGAAGGGAAAGTAAGAAAATGAAAGACACGGCTTGATACCATTACAGAGACTAAAATTACATGCACACAAAATAGTAGTTTACAAAAATAAATGAAGAACACAATATATGACTTATTTTACACGGTTGCCAATGAAGTAGAAAGGAGGAGGCTGGCCAGGTGCAAGATGGCTCAGCCAGGATTGGATGGACAATTGGGAGGAGTGGAAAGCTACAACAGGGAGGGGTGGAGACTGTGGCAAACTGGAGACCATTTACCCTGTCCACAAGTGGCAGCCATGACTCAACTCCAACCAGCTGTCGCCAGGCGGGAATGGGAAGCCAACATTGCCAGAGCTTCCAACTTTCTGTAAGAAGCCAGAAATCCCGATTTTATGTGAAGTCTCAAGTTTTTCAATGTTGGTAACTTATTCCAAAGTTGTAAGCCACTATGAGGACTAAAGAAAAGATGTGTGTGGCCAGTTCAGCCTACGGTCAGGAATTGGCAATCTCCGATGTGGAAGAATGCGGTACATAGGGAAACGTGCAACTGCACACTTTGGAGGTCCATGTTGGGCGCCCTGGTCCAGCGTCCTGACTCCTAGGACCCCCACGCTGGAGTTCCTTGAGAGCACCTCAGGCTTCTCCTTCCTTCCCTTCCCTGCCTCATTTTAAACCCCGATCAGCCAACCCAATAAACAAATTCCCACGGATGTGTTATGGTGACCACAGCCTGATGTGTTACCCTTCGGGGGCAGCAGATTTGCATGTAACAGTGCCCTTCAATAAAAGGATAACATGTAACGATGTCCTCCAATAAGAGAATCAATAGCCTTTGCTGGAAGCTTCTGGTTTAATTGTTCGAACATTCAATTAGTCTTGGTGTTTTCCTAGGTAAAGAATCTTTCTGAAGAAATGACAGCCCTTGAAGAAAACATTTCCAAATTGACCAAGGAGAAGAAATCTCTGCAGGAAGCCCATCAGCAAACACTGGATGACCTTCAGGCTGAAGAAGACAAGGTCAATGGTCTCACCAAAATAAATGTCAAGCTGGAGCAGCAAGCTGACGATGTAAGCATATTTTGCTGCTGGGTGCTCACGTTCATTGCTCGCAGGAGCTCAGGGAAGACAGGGTTTAAACAGGACGCAGGGGCTGAGCTTTCAGACCTCTGGAATTGGAGTCGCTGAGCTGAGCTTGCAGCCCTCTCCACACGCACCTGGAGTGCTGAGCGAGCTGCTTAAACTCCAAACCCCACCTGCGAAACGGGAGGCAACCAGCTGCACCTCGGAGAGTTTCCATGGAAACTCAGCCCGTAGAGAGTGCTAGTGAATCATTAGCAGCTAATATCATCATCATCGACATCGTCGTCCTCACTAGCATCCATTTCTAAGTCTTTTAGATCCCAAAGACTTCAACCTTGTTCTAGCATTGCTAAAAGTAAGTTCTATTTGCGACCATGAAAATTATCATTTCCCCCCCATCCTGTTACATTTTGTTCTTGAGGTTCAGAGTCTTCAGATTTCAGTCACAATTGCAACTAGAACTTTACCAGATGTCCTTCATTTCCCTGAGGCCACAGGAGGTGTGCCCCACCCCTACACCCCTGTCTCACTACACCCACGTGCATGTGTGCGGGTGCGCGCGCACACACACACGCTCTGCCTAAGGCTCCGTGGTTGCACGGCGTCAGCGCGGGGAGCGACCGTGCGCCATCTAGAGCAGCGTCCATCCCCAGAAGCCCCGTCTGCCCCACCTGGGCCAGAGCATGACCCTATGGGCACCATGTTTCTGCAGGAATCCTGGCCCGAGACAGGCCGCGTGGGCATTGGCCAAAAGAGGCACACAGAGCCTCTGGGGGCTCCAGCCGCCAGGGGCGGCCTTTGCTGAGAGGAGGAGAGTGAGGAGGGAGGGGGAACCTTGTCCCCCCCCCCCCCCCCCGGGGCCAGGGCCGTGCACTCACACCCGAAGCGAGCCCACAGAAGCCACGGGCACATGCTTGGCAATGCAGGCAGAATGGGCAAGCTCATTTTCCTACAGGGTCTCAACCTCCCCACCCGTGTCTTCCAGCTTGAGGGGTCCTTGGAGCAGGAGAAGAAACTGCGGGCCGACCTGGAGAGAGTGAAGAGGAAGCTGGAAGGAGACCTGAAAATGTCCCAAGAATCCATTATGGATCTAGAGAATGACAGGCAGCAAGCAGAGGAGAAATTGAAAAAGTAGGTATTTCACTTCCAACCTCTGCGTTTGAGCACGAAAGCCAACGTGCCCCTTTCAAAGGCTTGTATTTCGTGTTCCTTGAACGACATATGTATCTGTTTGCAGGAAGGAGTTTGACATCAGTCAGCTGCAAACCAAAATTGATGACGAACAAGTTCACAGTTTGCAGTTGCAGAAAAAGATCAAAGAACTGCAGGTGAGAGGGTGGACCCCCTTTCCCGCCCCGACGACAGGCCTTCTGCCAGCACCTCCCTGCCCTATTCCCCTTGTTTCTGTAGCCGCTTCTTTCTCGCTCCCCTTGGAGCTGGAGAGAATGCCCTGCCCTTCCCTTTAATTTTTCAACTTAATATTTTAATTTTCTAAGTAACACATGCATAGGACATAATTCCTTGGACATAACTAACCTATTACCAGTTTTGATCACCGCCCCCAAGCCCTGTGCCCCGCTGTCTCTCAGAAGTCCCCACCCGCTTAGTTGCATGTACATCCTTCTGGATGGTTTGCCATGGATGTGTGTGCATATAAGGCCCCCCAAATATGTGACATATTGTATATGGAACCCACATATATGTTTATATATACACATAAACATATAAAGGAACAAGGACATTACAATTGTGTGTATATGTAATATATATAAAATATACACTAAAAACACTGTCGTGCTGAGACGATCACTGCAGCCTGTTCCCTCCGTGCGGGTGTGGCCTGCAGCGCGTCCATGCAGGCTGCTGATGGACTCCCCGAGCGCGGCTCCGTCGCAGGGGATTGACCGCTTCTCTGCCCTCAGCAGACTGGCAACATGGCAACGTGGATGGTTGCCCAGTGTTTTTCATGAATTTAACCTCTGAGAGTATCCTTTAGAGTATGAGGCCTGCCCTCCTCCCCTCACCTCCCTGCTGTCCCCAGACGGGCTGCTGCCCCACAGCGCTTCTGACGCAGAGACCCTTGCAGGCCCGCACAGAGGAGCTGGAGGAAGAGGTGGAAGCAGAACACACGCTCAGAGCCAAGATCGAGAAGCAGCGCTCGGATCTGGCCCGGGAACTGGAGGAGATCAGCGAGCGGCTGGAAGAAGCCAGCGGGGCCACTTCAGTCCAGATTGAGATGAACAAGAAGAGGGAGTCTGAGTTCCAGAAAATGCGCAGGGACCTGGAGGAGGCCACCCTGCAGCACGAAGCCACGGCGGCCGCCCTGAGGAAGAAGCACGCAGACAGTATGGCTGAGCTCGGGGAGCAGATAGACAACCTTCAGCGCGTCAAGCAGAAGCTGGAGAAGGAGAAGAGCGAGCTGAAGATGGAGATCGACGACATGGCCGGCAACATCGAGACCATCTCCAAGTCCAAGGTACCGGACGCTCTGCTCTGGGCACATGCGAGGCTGCCACCTCCGCCAGCCCAGGGGTCACGTGCTGTTAAGTGTTCCACACTCGCTGCATGTTCTCACCTGACTCTCTCTCCCCAGCCTGCCTGCTCCCAATTCCCCAAACTAATTTAAGTCAGTCAGGCTTGAGCCAATGACTGGCTGTGACTCAGGGCCCCGTCATCCTTCCGGAGTTTTCCAGAAAGCTTCCAGTCCATCTGGCATTTCCCAGAACTAAACCCGTGGAATGGGTCGCACGGCGGGGCCTTGCTCGCTATGGCCCCGTCTTAGCCCACAACATGAGCCCCTGGGAAGCGTAGCCCACGTGAGGTCGCCCATGAGCCGAGGGCGAATCCAAGTTCTGTGGCACTTGAAGCATTTAAAACTCAGGAGGGGAAGGGCTTTTGACGAAAATATACATAAAATACGAATACAAAATTAAGCATGTAAATAAATAGTTAGAATGAGAAAAATAAGTCACAATATACTGGCACCTTGGAGACTGAGGTCCCTGCCTTCTCAGACCCCTTTAGGCCATGTGTCCGAAATGCCTACCCAGAAAGAAATTCTTGCTTGTGAGTAGCTTCCCCTCCCCACCTGGGACCTCAGCTCCCTGCAGCTGGGGCCCCTGCAGATGAGGTCACTGAAGCCTAAATGTCACCAGCTTCCTGGCAAACGGACCTCTGTGTATGGCTTTAAAGCAGAGATTTCCTCTGAGAGTAACTATGTGCTCTTAGACTCAAGGGTTGCCCTTGTTTGGGGAGCCCCAAGCTGCACGTCGGCCGTGGGTGGGCCAGGAGAACGAGTGGCCCCAGGCGTGGGGCCGTCCGTGGGCCTCCTCCAGAGGGCTGCCCCGGTGTCTGCTGACGAAAGGGATACAGAGAAGGACCAGGGGGTCACGGGGGTCTCCGTGGGCCTCTTGCTGTCTTTATCTAGCGCCTGGGTTCACACAGCTCATTCGTTTTTTTGATTATTCCTTATACGATTCCTTTCTCTCTTTCTTAGTCATTGTTCTGCCTGTCTTTTTTCCTTTCCTTAAGGTGTGTGTCTGTATGTATTCCCTCTCTTTCTCCCTCCCACCCACCTTTCCTCCCACCCCCCTCTCCCCTACTGCAAGCCAAGCCGAGCCGAGCCGAGCCGAGCCGAGCCGGGCCGAGCCGGGCCGAGCCAAGCTTCACCATGCCTCTCACCAGACCTCCCTACAACCCCCCTCTCCATCATTGCTTCCTGCTCTAGTTCTCACTTCTAAAATCCAATAGCAGAAGTACCTTATATTTCCTTATATTAAGTTGTTGGCGCCTTTGCTTTTTCTCTATGTGAGTCTCTACCCCTTTTTCAACTACTGCTGGTTTAGTTGTTTCACACCCCTATGTCATTTCTTCAAAGATACCCTAAGCTCCTTGGGGTCTTCCTTTGAATGTAATATCCCTGCCTCTTCTGCTGGCATCTCATACTTCGCAATCTAAGGACAAATATGTGCTCAATATATTTATTTTATGTTATATGAGATGGGAGGAGGAGGCAAGAGGTCTACAGAATATACAAAGTTTTTAAATAAACTTCATGAAAACACAGGACAAGTAGCTGCTGTAGGGGTGAATCTCTCCATGCTATCCTGCCCTTAGGGAGCTTTTTGTGTAATTCAAGGGAATGAATATATTGCTTGCACATAGACACACCAGGGGATATTATTTTTTACATGGCAGTAGAATTACTTATGTTATAGGAAGATCCCAGGTTCCTTTGAGTGGCATCTCCTCCAAGGCTTATGTACAAATCATTAAATGTTTATCTGCCAAACACTGCTGTTCCCAGCTATTGGTGCTAAAACAGCAATCACATATAAAAATAAAGCAAATATGAAGTGATTTTTTTAAACTTACCTCTATGTGCTCTTTATTTTTATTTTACCTGACAAGAAGCTAAACTATCAGACTGTCCAATTCAATCCTGGACACCAGGAACCCATTTTCTCATTCACATTTTCTTTTTTTTTTTAAAGAGTAACATGGAAAGAATGTGCCGGACTGTGGAAGACCAACTGAATGAACTCAAAGCCAAGGATGAGCAGCAGACACAGTTAATCCACGACCTGAACATGCAGAAGGCAAGGCTGCAGACCCAGCACGGTGAGGACGGGCCGGGAGCGGGGTCGGGCGGGGCCGCGGTGGGTGGACGAGGGGCAGCAGGCTGACGCAGGGGCCGCCTCTGTGTGTCAGGGGAGCTGACCCACCAGGTGGAGGAGAAGGAGGCCCTGGTTTCACAGCTCACCAAAGGCAAGCAGGCCCTCACGCAGCAGCTGGATGAGCTGAAGAGGCAGCTGGACGAAGAAACCAAGGTAAGGACAACTCTTCTTGGCCCGGCAGCGTCAGGCAGAACCTGGGAAGCTGAGAAGCCCCGGAGTGGGCTGGAGGCAGGGCTGCATGACAGAAGCAGAGGCTTCCCCTCTGCGCCTTGAGCCTGGTCTTTCAGGTGAGGGGACCTTGGCATTGGACCTCCTTCCACAGAGCGAGAAAACTCCTTCCGGGCGCTCCCTCCACTGGGTTCCCCCGCCCCACAGGGCGGTCTGACGCAGCCCGCTCCACCCAGGAGTTCGTCGTCCCCATCATCCTGCCTCCGCGTGTCCTGTCACACTGCCCAGCAGTTCACCACGGCTCCTTGATAAGTCCTGTCTTCCTTCTTCATCACTTTTTCTGTCCCCTGCTATAATACCCAATCTTAAGCTGCCCTCCGGCCAAAAGACTGCCTGGTTTAAGGGGCACCCTCGGGGCATTGGCACAAACGTGAACAGCATCGTCATGTTCTTGATGTCAATATCTAGGTATTTATGTTTATATTGCATGTCTCCCACTGATCTTTAAACTCCTAAAGGGCAAGAATAATTTTTCCCCAGTGTGGTTGTTAACAGTAGGTACGGTGCACAGCAGAATGGTACACACAGCAGGTGCTTAGCAAATGCTGCCCATGTGTGTTCAAGCACTAGAATGAGAATCCAAGAGTCCACAAAAGTGTGTAATTGTAATTTTGAGGTCGCCATGCCCTGGCTAAGACAGAGGGAGCAATCCTTTGGAGTTCTCTCAAGCTCTGTCTAAAGAGAACAAGTGCTCTCTTTGTCTGCCATGTTCCTCTTACGTATATGCTGCGGGTCTTTGGTGAACTGGGGGCCGGGGGAGCGGCGGGAACCGGAGCCTGACCGAGGGACGAGACGGTCCACTTCAGGAGCAGGCCTGCCCTCTGGCCACGGTGCAGTAGCAGCTGAGCTTTCCTTCTCGGACCAAGTTTTGGTGTCTGGCACAGGGCCCAGCCTGTATAGTTCAGGTGCTCAATAAACACCTGTTCTGTGAGCCAGGTGGTTTGGAGACTTGTGGCCAAGTCCTCCCTACCTTTGGACCCACACTGTATAGAAGTATGTAGGTGGTAAAATCTTTCTACTTCCCACTACCAGGATGTTGTATTGCCTTTAGGTGCCAATTAAATGCTCATATTTATTACTGAAATAAACAAATACACACAATAAATCAATGAAAGTATATGACTTACTGCACTTGGTGGCACCAGATGTGTTTTGTGACTATGATGATGAAAACCAAACTGTCCGTCCTCCTGACCAGATGCGAACGAGTGTGGGAGCCTCTGGGCGTGGCCTCCTTGCTCTGCAGGAGGAGGGGGGGCCGTGGGGGTGGCACGGACCACGGGGGGTTAATGGATGTAGGGAGACAGCCCACTGTTTGCACCAAAAGATGCTTTCAGGGTGTTAATGATCACAGCATTCCGTACCATTGCATCAAGTCGTGAGAAGGAAGGTATTCCCTTTCCACTTTTGCTTCAGTTCCTCTGATTACATAAGAAAGTGGCCCACAGCTTGGATGCCCTCTCTTCAGGACTTGCTTATCTTCCTCTTTAAGACATAGAGAGCAGGCCTCAGGCACAGAGCCCCAGACGCAAGTGCCTAGTCAGAAGGCGATGGCATTGCTTTATTTCTGTTGCATTTATTCTTTTTTTTCTTATGTTCACCTGAGGATATATTGATTTTTAGAGAGAGAGAGAAAGGAGGGAGAGAGAGAGGAAGAGAGAGAAACATCGATTGGCTGCCTCTCGTATGTGACCCAACTGGGGATCCAACCTGCATCCTTTTGGTGTACGGACGACGCTCCAACCAACTGAGCCACACCGCCGGAGCAATTGCATTTATTCTTATAATTACATTCTGATTATAGCCAGTGTACTGTAGTGTAATAGTTTACTTTTCAAATAAATATATTTAAGTAAAATAAAAGAGTCAACTTTAATTTTAAAAATGAGTAACAGGTGACAGACATGCCGTTACAGCAAAGTTTGCGAAGGCAGCATGGAAATGATTCAACTTAGGAAATGTTGTTTTAAATGGAAATGCCTGAACTTGGAACATGGCCCAACATTTCTGCAATCTGTCACCACGGTCATTCTCAGGCCAAGAACGCCCTGGCCCACGCCCTGCAGTCCTCTCGCCACGACCGGGACCTGCTGCGGGAACAGTATGAGGAGGAGCAGGAAGCCAAGGCCGAGCTGCAGAGGGCGCTGTCCAAGGCCAACAGCGAGGTTGCGCAGTGGAGGACCAAGTACGAGACGGACGCCATCCAGCGCACAGAGGAGCTGGAGGAGGCCAAGTACGGGCTCCCAGGTTACAGCGGGAGAGGTGACCCTAAGGCTCAAGGAAAGGAACATAGTATCTCTCTTCCTAGGCCTTGGGATTTTCTTAAGCATCCACATAGGGTCTTCCTGTCCTTCCTGTGAGGTATTGTCTATTCCATCTGGTCCCCTTGGTGCCTCCTCGGTGACCTGCTTTGTCATCAAGCACTTGGGGATTCTTCAGACGTTACTTAGATCCTCTCCACTCATCAAACTCTAGGTTTGGCTCTTATCAAGTTCCAATTCCCACAGACTGTTTGTTTCTCTTCTGATATAACACCTCTGATATAGTCCACCTTTGCCAGGGGAAAATAATCTGGTTCTCTTAGGAAAAAACTGGCCCAGAGGCTACAGGAAGCTGAGGAAAACACGGAGGCAGTGAGCTCCAAGTGCGCTTCTTTGGAGAAAACCAAGCAGCGGCTGCAGGGAGAGGTGGACGACCTGATGCTGGGTTTGGAGCGGGCCAACACCGCCTGTGCCACCCTGGACAAGAAGCAGAGGAACTTCGATAAGGTCCTTCCCTACCGCTGGCGGCAGTGGTGATGGATGGGACAGCGCCCCCTGCCCACACGTGGGAGAGGCGCACACAACCGGGGAGGCCCTCAGTCCGAGCGTCAAGTCCCAGTTGGAGGAGGTTTGGGGATTTGTGGCATTTCTTTACTTTTGTGACTTTTCCTCCAAAGGGAATTTTATATTTATTTAAAGTTAATTCAGTTTACTTCGAGATGAAAACATACAGCAAGCCATTGGTGAGATACCAGAGTGAGGAGTCCTGATCTAGAATGTGGGCCCCTGTTTCTCTAGTCCTAAGGATGGAACGCTAAATAAAACCTTGGTGTTGCTGACGGTCCCCCGACCCTTTCTGTCTCTCACATGTCCTCCTGTCTTCTCCTAGGTCCTCGCAGAGTGGAAGCAAAAGCTGGATGAGAGTCAAGCTGAGTTGGAAGCAGCTCAGAAAGAGTCCAGGTCACTGAGTACTGAAATCTTCAAGATGCGGAACGCCTACGAGGAGGTGGTGGATCAGTTAGAGACGCTTAGGCGGGAGAATAAAAATCTGCAAGGTAAGCTCTCTCCCCACCACAGGTGTGTGACAGTCCCCTTCTTTTCCACCCACCCCCCATGTGCCCACAGCCACCTCCAATTACCCCCACCTCCCCACTGCCCCACAAAATCCTCACATCTGCTCTGTTCACCTTGAGGCCTGAGCCCTTCTAACATAAGGCACAGTCACAGCCAAGTCACATGCTCAGAAACAGAGAGCACAGAGGGTTAGAGAACATTTCCCCAGATTCTGTCTCTATGTGGCTTTGTGTCCTTGGGTATGTCACTAAGTCCCTTAGGACCCCAGACTCCTGACCTACAAAACTAACCCAGCCCTGGCCAGTACAGTTCTGTTGGTTAGAGCATCGTCCCATAAATGGAGGGTCATAGGTCTGATCTCCGGCCCGGGTGTGTACGGGAGGCAACCAATTGATATTTTTCTCTCTCCCTTACTCTCTCTAAAAACAATGGGGAAAAAAATCCCTTGTGTAAGGATAAGAAAAAAATTACAACACACCCAAAATTTCTGAAAGGTGATGATTCTATGCATTTTCTGCACAATTCCCTCCTCTGGTCCTCTAGACCTTTGTATACTTTGTAAAGTTCTAGGGCCATGCACTGCTCTTGTGACTCCTCCTTCTGCATAGTCCAGGTGATGCAGCCCACCTGCATTTTGCTGACACCTCACCCAAAGGGCTTCATGTATCCTCTCCTACATAAATGTCGTGAATCAATCGCCCGTCCCTAAGCTGCCTGGCAAATGCCTGAGCTGTCAAACAGAGCCTGTTGCAACCGCCTAAATCAAGCCTGTCCTTTGCAGAAGAGATTTCTGACCTAACCGAGCAGATTGCAGAAACTGGCAAGAATCTTCAGGAAGTGGAAAAGACCAAGAAGCAAGTGGAGCAAGAAAAGTCAGACCTCCAGGCTGCCCTCGAGGAGGTGGAGGCAAGTGTGTGCGCAGGGAAGCTCAGGGGGCAGGACACTGAAGGGCGGGCCTCGTCCCCGCTCCGGGGCCCCTCCGGCCAGGAGGCCCTGGGGCTCCCCGGGAAGAACAGCCAGCCGCCTGGGGAAACGGCGCGCTCTGCTGCTTCGTCTCCTGACGTCCTCTAGTCCATCATATTTCCCCTTGGAAAATAAATAAATGTTTGTTATGTCCTCAGCATTTTCCTCTTGGGAAGCAAGAATCATTCACTAAACATCTGAAAGCTTGCTCAGAATCCCTCAGTTTTAACCTAGTTGCACACGATAATCTCTGGCTACTGGGATTCTACAGTCACAATAGTGCCCTGTCCCAATGTCACAATCAGCTGTGGCCAGTGCAGGACAGGGGACTGAGATGCTTCCCGGGAAATTTGCATAGCCCAGGACAACTGAAGAGCAACTGCCTTGTAATTTTAGAGAATAGATTGGCTCCTGATTTATAGCCTTATTAAAATAGACACACTCAATAAAATTTTCACTAATTCAGAAAGATGCTCTGTCCTCAAGACTTGTTAATAAAAAAAAGTTTTAGTTTCAGTTTCATTACTAGCAGGGACGTTTGGGAGCAAATCATTTGACCTTTTTGAGTATTGTCCTGTTCATCTGTAAAACGTTCTGTTCATCTGTATTCTATCATAGTGGGGATGAAAATACCTATGCAAGTGCCCACAGCACTTCAGATCGCTCCTTTGCTTTTACCAGGGCTCCTTGGAACATGAAGAGAGCAAGATCTTGCGTGTCCAGCTAGAACTGAGCCAGGTAAAGTCGGAGCTTGACCGCAAGGTTGCTGAGAAGGATGAAGAAATCGAGCAGCTAAAGAGAAACAGCCAGCGGGCAGCAGAGGCCTTGCAGAGCATGCTGGATGCTGAGATCCGCAGCCGCAACGACGCCCTGCGGCTCAAGAAGAAGATGGAGGGAGATCTCAACGAGATAGCCATTCAGCTGGGCCACTCCAACCGCCAGCTGGCGGAGACCCAGAAACACCTGCGCGCGGTGCAGGGCCAGCTCAAGGTGAGGGCGTGGCCTCGGGAGGCCCTGGCTGGGGCCCCGGCCGGGCCCCTGGCCGCCCTGGTTCTGGCCTCACTCCTGGTTTCCTCTGAAGGACTCCCAACTGCAACTGGACGACACCCTGAGGAGCAACGAGGACCTCAAGGAGCAGTTGGCCATCACGGAGCGCCGGAACGGCCTCTTGCTGGAGGAGCTGGAGGAGATGAAGGTGGCCCTGGAGCAGACAGAGCGGACCCGCCGGCTGTCGGAGCAGGAGCTGCTGGACGCCAGCGACCGGGTGCAGCTTCTGCACTCCCAGGTGCAGCCGTCCGCCTCCGCTTGGGGGCCACGTTCTCTTTCACCTGGACGGAAAAGGTCGTGCGTGTTGTGGGGCAGTGAGAGCAAGGAAGGAGGGTTCATTGCCTAAAAGGGCTGGAGAAGGGTTCACAGGAGTAACATTGAAGCCAGAATCCGTTTTTGTTACTTTTATGAAAGTTTTTAAAGTTTTTAAATAAAAAAATAGAGAAGACAAGCAAACAAGTAGAAGAAAAATATCAACCATATCTTTAATATTTTGACACCTTTCATTCTAAGCCCTGCTCTACATACATAACTACCGAATTTTTTTGTAAGAATATGGTAAAACTTTTTGCAATTTACTTTCATTTAACGATGCATCGTGGACATACTTCTACATCTTTAGATAGTCTTCCATGATTATTTTTAATGGCAGAAAAGTAGTCCATTATGGTTGTGTATTATGGCATTTTTATTTAACCAATTCTCTATGGTTGGATATTTTAGATTGTTCTCCCCAAAAAACTTACTATTAGAAAAACTACTATGATGAACTTCTTTATAACTAAGTTTTCACATATATCAATTATTATTTTCCTAATATTCCTAGAAGTAAATAAATTTCTAGAAGTAAAACTTCACAATCCAAACAGTAAAGACATTTATAATATATTATAAACTAATCTATAATTAAGTCCCAATTTTTATTACCCATTGGGAAAATATATGGGAGTTCTTTCCTATAAATTCTCAAAGACCCTAGCTATTATTTTTTAAACTTTAACAATTTTATTGTTGAAAATACCTCTTTTTTAAAATTATTTCTTCAATTACTACTGAGGCAAAACATTTCATTGTATTTTTTCCTTTTCATCATATTTTTTGCCACTTGGGTTTCTTCTGTTGTGCCTTACCTATTTGTACTTTTTGCCATTTTTTCTTATTGATTTGTCATATATGTTAAGGAAGGGAATTTTTCAGTAGCACTATAAATGTAATCCAGTCTGTCCTCACTTTTACAATTTCACTTATCATATAGTTTGATCATTAGAATTTTTCATTTTATATAGTTACATCTACAAATTATTTTCTTTTTCTAACACCTTTTTTAAAATAATCTATTTTCCTAGAATATTTGAAAGTCAAATTCTATCATTTATTCAATTATTTCGTGTGCAATTCTTGGGTCTGTCTCGGGACTTTCCATTTGGTCAAAAATGAAACAATGTCTAGCAAATCCCCACGTGAAAAATAAGAAATGGGAAGGCACATGCCTGGGTTGCGGGCCAGGTCTCCAGTTGGGGGAGTATGAGAGGCAACCGATTGATGTTTGTCTCATACATTGATGCATCTTTCCCTCTTTTTCTCCTTCCCTTGCCCTCGCTCTAAAAAAATAAAACATATTCAATAAATAAAATGTTTTTAAAATTTAAAAATTTTTTAAAAAGAAATGGAACATGATCATGATTTATTTTCATACCCACCCAACTCTCTCCCTTCCCATTGTTTCAAGTGTCCAAATATATGTAACCTACAGTCTGGTGTCTCATGTTTCTTGTAGAACACAAGCCTGATAAATATCAAGAAAAAACTGGAAGCCGACATAGCCCAGTGCCAGGCGGAGGTGGAGAACTCCATCCAGGAGTCCAGAAACGCGGAGGAGAAGGCCAAGAAGGCCATCACAGATGTGAGCTCTGTTCTTCCTTTCAGAGGTGCTGCTGGGAGATAAGGCAGGGCCTCTAATCCCACCTAGGACAAGTAGCTTTAATCTCCTTAAGACCAAGGTCCGTCCGTGGTGGCCTCCTGGAGAGATGGAATGATCAGAGGCAGAGTGGGGAGGAGTGCAGTGCACGCTCAGTGAGGGAAGCGTGCATCGGCACGCACCGTACCAAGCTTAGCAGCACATGTTCCTGGTAGGGATGGGCAGATGGCTTTCAGGGATGGGGTGATGCTTTCTGTGAACTTCACCAGGCGGCCATGATGGCTGAGGAGCTGAAGAAGGAGCAGGACACCAGCGCCCACCTGGAGCGGATGAAGAAGAACCTGGAGCAGACGGTGAAGGACCTGCAGCACCGTCTGGATGAGGCTGAGCAGCTGGCCCTGAAGGGCGGGAAGAAGCAGATCCAGAAACTGGAGAACCGGGTAGAGTGGCCTGAGAGGACTCACCATCAAAGCAATACCAGTTCCACTGCCTCAGGCAGAATCACAATCCATAAATTTAGGTGCTAGGAAAGGGACCGCTGATTGAGCAGACTACAGTCTTCGTTTGAGGACTGCTTGCAAAATGCCCTGTGAGCCAAATTTCGCACCTATTTCTTTGTTGCTGGTCCCTACACCGCAACACAAATCCACTTTGGAATGCTTATGCCTCAATAACTGTAGTGTAATGACATTTTTTAAAATTTAACCTTTATTGTATTTTTGCCGCTACCATTTATTCCCCCTTCCCACAGCGATCTCCTCACTGTTGTCTATATCCATGAGTCCTTTTCCCCTTTTGCTCAATCCCTCTACCCCCTCACCTCCACAATCCACTAGTTGTCATCTGCTCTTCATCTATGAGTCTGTCTCTGTTTTGCTTGTTCTTTTTTTTCATTAGATTCCACATGTGAGTGAAGTCATATGGTGTTTATCTTTCTCTGACTAGCTTATTTTGCTTAGCATGATGTTTTCCAGGTCTATCCGTACTGCTGCAAAAGGTAAAATTTTCTTCTTTTATATGGCTGAGTAATATTCCACTGTGTAAATATCCCACAGTTGTTTTATCCACTCATCTACTGGTGGACATTTAGACTGCTTCCATCTCTTGGTGATTGCAAATAACACTGCAGTGAACACAGGGGTACTTATGTTCTTTTGAGTTAGTGTTTTGGGTTTCTTTGGATATATTTCCAGAAGTAGGATCACTGGGTCAAAAGGAAGACCCATTTTTAATTTTTTGAGATATCTCCATACTGCTTTCCACAGTGGCTATACCAGTCTGCATTTCCACCAGCAGTGCAAAAGGGTTCCCCTTTCTCCACATCCCTTCCAGCACTTGCTGTATATTGATTTATTGATTACAGCCATTTTGACAGGTATGAGATGGTATCTCATTGTGGTTTTGATTTGCATTTCTCTGATGATTAGTGATGTTGAACATCTTTTCACATGTCAATTGGCCATCTGTATGTCCTCTCTGGAGAAGTGTCTATTCAGGCCCTTTGCACACTTTTTAATTGGGTTGTTTGTGGGTTTTTTTTTTTTCAGGGGGGTTGGTGTTGAGTTTTGTAAGTGCTTTATAAATTTTGGATACTAATCCCTTATCAGATGTGTTGGAGAATATGTATTCCCATTCTGTGTGTTGTCTTTTTATTTTGTTGATCTTTTCCTTTGCTGTGCAAAAACATCTTAGCTTGGTGAAGTCCCACTTGTTTATTTTTTCTTTTGTTTCCCTTGCCTGGGGGGATAAAGTCAATAAAAAAATTGCTGTAAGCAATGTTCAAGATTTTGCTGCCTATGTTTTCTTCTAGGTTTTTCATGGTTTCAAGTCTAACACTTAAGTCTCTGATCCATTTTGAATTTATTCCTCTGTGTGTGTTGTAGGAAGGTGGTATAATTTTATTTTCCTGCACATATCCATCGAATTTTCCCAACACCATTATTGAATAAACTATCTTTAGCCCATTTTATGTACTTGCTTCCTCCACTGAATATTAATTGACTATGAATGTGTGGGTTTATGGACTCTCTATTCTGATCCATTGATCTATGCATCTGTTTTTATTTCGGTACCATGCTGTTTTGATTACCATGGCCTTGTAATATAGTTTGGTATTAGGTTGCATGGTTCCTCCAACTTTTTTCTTCTTTCTCAGGATCACTGTTTCTATGCAGGGCCTTTTGTGGTTCCACATAAATTTCTGAAGTACTTGTTCTAGTTCTGCAAAACATGTCATTAGAATCTTGATAGGAATTGCGTTGAATCTATAGATTGCTTTGGGTAGTGTGGACATGTTAATAATGTTAATTCTTCTTATCCATGAGCTCGATATGTGCTTCCACTTATTTGCATCTTCTTCAATTTCTTTCCTCAGTGTGTAATGACATTTTTAAATGTCTACATTCTGGATTTGCACAGTTTCAGATCCACATAAATGGGGAGACATATGCTTTACAACCATAAGATTATATATTTTAGTGGCACTTAAACTTTGGACCAGCATCCACTTTGATAAACAATGGCCTGTCCTGTGTAAAATCCCTCCGTCCTGCGCTCCGGGGCCTCATTCCCTCCCTGATGTCCTGGTCTCTAAATGCCATGAGCAGCTCTGGTGTGTTTCTCGCCGCGTGCTGCTTGGAGGGCGCCTGGGCTTCCTCCAGGCGGGTGCTCCAGGGAAGTCACTGAGCCGCCCGGGACAGTCCTGCTGTCGCTTCATCTGGGAGTGTGTTTTGCACTTGTTTAGTTTCTTTGCGGATTGTTTCCTTCATTTCATGTTTCCCTTCCTTTTTCCCCCTTAGGCCTGTGATGGTTTATTTAATTATTTTTTAAAATGGGCTCCCCTACCGATTAACATTTTGAAGAAGGGCTGTGCGGAGGAGGTTGTCAGAATGTCTCTGTTGTCCCCAGGAGTGAGGAATTGAAAGAGTGGGAGGAAAAGAGGAGGAGGAGGTGACAGGAGAAGGAAACCACTTCTCCCAGCAGGAAAGAGCCAAATACAGCCATTCTTTGTGTCAGCCTCCCAAGGGGGTGGTCACCAGCACTTGCGCACTTTAAATGTGAAATGGTTTTTTTTTTTGCTGAAAACTACAAGGCATGAGTAAGGAAAGTAATCACCAGGGGGGTTAGGCCTTCTCCCAAAAATCTTTAAATGCTTATTTTTCATTATTTCCAGTACTAGTCTATTAAAATGAGCTTAGGCCTGTCCTTCTTGTGGATCCTACCCCCTCAAGGGAGGGACTAGACCCCTTGCCACCCTCTTTGATTCTTTGATTCCTGGTTGGCAGGGAGCCCTCAGCCAGTCCCCCCATCGCATGAGAAGGACCCTTCAAAGTCCGCCAGTCCCGCTGCCCAGTTATCTTGGTTTCATAAACCTGGCAGAGGCCTAGGGAGCACTCCCAGGGGAGAAACGTTTCATAGAACCTGATGGAAGACAGCTTCCCGGGACCCATGGGGTAGGGGGTGGGGGTAGGGATCTTGTTTGGAACAGATCCCAGAGTCAGCCTGTTCCACTTGTAGATTTCGAAGTTGATCCGGTGAGTCTGCCGGCCCAGAGCACCCCGCCCTGCCCCCCGCCCCTGTCTGTGGCAGCCGGGATTCCCAGTGGCTGGCTGCCACCCCCACTTCTCGGCTCTCTGGATTATGGAGCTGGGGCCACAGTTGGTGACCTGAGTTCTCGATGTCTGTCCTTTGTCGTCAAGGCTTCAGGAAAGGTGGAAGCAGCTATGAAATTAACAATGCCTGTGTCGTGCTTTATCATTTAGAAAACACTTCCACACCTAGTGTTTCATTTGATCCCCACACAGGAGGTAGCTTGGGCAGGAATTACAATCTCTATCCTAAGTACACAAAAACTCATTACCAGTGAGGGCAGCTGCCTTGCTTCGGATCACTCTGCTGGGCCTGGGACTTGAGCAGCCTTGGACCCCTCCTTGCTCAGGTTCTCGCCACAACCCCCGGGCCCTCCTGATCAGGAATCAGGGCCACCACTAACAGTCATGCAGTTTTCACCTGAGGGGACAAGCCGGGCTAAAGCACAGCTCTCACCCAGCTCTGCAGCCCCAGGGGAAGTGGCATTTTTGCAAAGCCAGACCCAGTAGCCAAGCTGTGTGCACCTGAGACTGTCCCAGACTAAAGACAGTATCTTGTTCTTATTTGCACACAGCCACCACATGCACTAGAAGCGGCCTTGTAAATAAAATGTGGTTTCTGGGTCCTAAGAGGAGACAACTCAAGGATCTTGAGTTGACCCTACAATGACAGACACATGAGTCCATGAGAGAAGCCCAGGAGATCTGACTTGAATTGTGCATTCTCTTCGCCATCCGCAGGTGAGGGAGTTGGAAAACGAGCTTGATGCTGAGCAGAAGAAGGGGGCTGAAGCTCTGAAGGGGGCCCACAAATACGAGCGAAAGGTCAAGGAAATGACTTACCAGGTAGAGCTCCCAAACCCTGAGCGATGCTTTGTGGATCAGGAGCAGCGGTGGGGTGGGGACCCGGCATGATGCTCTGTTTGCAGGCCGAGGAGGACCGCAAGAATATCCTCAGACTCCAGGACCTGGTGGACAAGCTGCAGGCCAAAGTGAAGGCGTACAAGAGGCAGGCGGAGGAGGCTGTAAGTGGGGGAGGTCTCGGGAGCCCACGCCGGCCTGCGTGTCCCCTGGCCCTGAGCGGGCGTGTGTTCCCACAATACATGAAGCCTGAGGCCGACGTGTTCACAGGCTGTATGAACAAGGACACCTGTACTCCTCCCTCCCCTGCTCTGTGTGGCACAGTCCTGCCCCATCTCCCCCTCCTCTGTGTCCTCGCCTCACCCATGTGACCCAGTCCCCACCATCACTCGGCCTCAGCCCGCCTCACCCTATCCCCCCGCATGCAGCCCAGAGCATCTTAGCCCGCCTGCCAGCCTCTCTTCACCTCGACTCCCTTACCACCTCCGCACCCCCCAGCCCTCCCTGCCCTGCACCCTCACCTCAGGCACTCGTCCTAGTCCCCATCATGCTGACACCCGCTCCCTGTTCCCCACCTCTTCCTTCCCCGGCCCTCCCTAGTGCCTGCTGCTCTTGTCCCTCCTTTTGGATCTTCCCTTCATCAAATAGGGAAAACCAACAGGGAAGAAATGGAATGGGCTGGAACCAGGGTTTCACAAAATATCTTCTGTTAGGTCTGAGGGATGTTAATAGCAGGAAGCTGGGGCTGGAGAGGGAGGGGCATTTTCTTTTGTAGAACAGAAATATGCTGGGAAATGCTGGGTTGAACAAAGTTGAACCCGTAGCTTTACTTCAAGGAGACTCAGATTCCAAGTGGAAGAGACATTCTAGAATGTAGCATTTTCCACCATTAATAGGCCTGGGAACCCTTTCATTCTATGCAGAGCATCCCACAGGACTGGTGTTCTGAGGAACCAGATTTGGGGGCCCTGCCCTCGATAAATGACTGAACATACAGCTTCTCTCCTTGTCCTTTTTCTTCCCCGCCCAGGAGGTGGGTTGGTTCCATCTTGACGTCAGGGAGGCAGATCTGAACTGGGGAGAGCTCACGCCCATCGCATTAGTATAGTGGCAGCAGGACAGGCCAGCCCAGGGGGTTCCCAGAAGGCCCCCCTTTTTAGGAACCCTTGGCTCATGCTGAAATAAACCATACAACGGCCTGGCCAGGAACAGATGATGCTGGAGCAGGGACAGGGCAAGGGGGATGTGGGCCATTGGTCTCTGACACGTCCAGGTGCCTTGGAAGGACTCCGCACTTGGGTCCTTTCAAAGAGCTCCAGTGGAAGAGATGGCTTGGAGGGGGTGTGGGGAGACGGGCACAGCTTGCATCCTCACCCCTGGAGGGCTCAGCTTTCTCTTCTCTGCCTTCGGCCAATCCAGGGCCCAAGCTCTCCTGGATCCCTAGTTTTGCAGAGCCCTACAGGGCCTTGGGGCCTCAGAGCCACAGTAAGGGGCTTCCTCCGTCTCCCCTACACACACACACACACACACACCCATTCCGTTCAGGAGGAGCAGGCCAACACGCAGCTGTCCAGATGCCGGAGGGCCCAGCACGAGCTGGAGGAGGCCGAGGAGCGGGCTGACATCGCTGAGTCCCAGGTCAACAAGCTGCGGGCCAAGAGCCGCGAGGTTGGGGGCCAGGTAAGAGCCAACTTCTTCACTAGAAGTCTAAGCCCAGGACCACGGGAGCGCCAGGGAGAGTTCGGTGGGCACCTGTGGGCGCCTCTGCCCTGCTGCTGGTCATTACTCACAGATGCACCACTTCAGCCAGAGCCCCGTGGTTCCAGGCTCACAGGAGAACATCGGCGAGGGACTGGGGGCCACACGTCTCACCATTCCCAGCCCTTCCTGCTGCAAGAGGCCCTGCCTTCCAGGGGATGCATCCCTTCTCCAGGGGCCTGGCAGCTCTGTCTTTGTTGCGCCATTCCTTAATATTTTTTCTGCAACTCCAGCCTTTCCAGCTGGCCCACTTGAAGATGATACTCAGCCTCGCCTTCAATTTGACTCATATCCTGTGTACAATTTTTGTTTTTTTTCTCTCACAGAAGATGGAAGAATGAGGCCCTCCTGACGCCTGTTACCATGGGCACCTCCGGGAGAGTGGAAGGAAGCTGTTATGAGAAATAAATTCTCCTAACTATGCAGATACTCGGCTCTGCTGTGTTTATTATCACAGTCCATTCCTCCTCTGTGGGGTGGTTGTTAGATCCTTGTCTGGTCTCTTATCCGTATAAAGAAAGTAAGGAATGTACAAGTGGAGCTTCCTCGCCCCGTTGCCAGATAAATCACTGGCTTCCAAAGCCTTTAAAAATGAAGACCCTTTCAGATAACTATTGCCCCTGTACTGTTCTTCCAAGGAACTGAGGATTCTTTCAAATTCAGTTCCCCATTTTCTCCCTAAACTGGGCCCATATTGACTAAGTACTCTGAATGCAGTTGTCCAGGGGAGAGTAGAGACTAGACCCCAAATCCGCAGACTCCCAGACAGGGCTTTTCCCACCAAGCAGCTCTGCCTCCCCGCTGTGCCATGATGAACCATGTCTACAGCCCTCTCAGACCCGCCCACAGCCCCATAATGTCTGCGAGGTACAAGGTGCTCTCCAACGCACCTGGGAAGGCAGAAGCTTTGGAGGACTGGGTAGGGCCTTACCCGTCTTGCAAGCCTCGCTCCCTCTTCTGGCTGGAGTCACTCCTCTCCGCTTGCGTGGATCCTCCTCACTGGGCTCCGGGCCAAGAGCTGAAGGGAGCAGGTGAGCCCCAGAGCCACTGACTTAGAAAGTCGGGGCCAAGGCTGGGCCCGGGCACCAGTGAAGGAGCTACTGCTAGTTCTAGGGCTCGCTTCCAGGCCCTAGGCATCCCACTGGTTCTGATTATGTGGATTTGCTTACCCCGGAGGGGTGGGAATATAGCAGGATGGAGTAAGGACAGGATTAGAGGCCAAGATGACATTTGAGTCCCAGCCTGACCACTTAATAGCCATGTGGCCTTGGGTTGGTTACATGTATTCCCTGAACCTGAGGTGCCTCCCTTGTCTGACGGACCTGTATGGTCAGGAGCATGGGCCTGGGTGTCCAGCAAACATGGATGGGATCCTGATGTTGTCACATACCAACCGTGTGGCCTTGGGCAGGTTAGTCTTCTCTTTGAGCCCCACTTTTCTTATTGTGTAAGGCAGCGATAATACAAATTACAGCTTCCCTGAGGCAGATGGGGGCGTGGGGCGGCCAGGGTGCAGAGCTTCTTAGAGGTAATGAGAATGTTCTAAAATCGACTGTGGGGATGGATGTATAACTCTGGGACTAAACTAGAAGCCGTCAAATTGTGTGGTGTGCAAATTGTATCTCAATGAAACCATTAACCGGTAGTAAGTACCAGTTTACTATGTCGCAGGCAGCGAGACAAATACGCTACCCTGTAGCATCTGAGGTCATCCCTTCTCCCCGGCCTTCTAGTCCTCCTTCCCCTTTCATCTCTGGCTCTCCCCCACATGATGGACACAGTGGGGCTGGGAGTGAGGGGGGCTGGCAGCAGGTGGTGACAGGCCTTGGGCTCTTTGGTTTGGTCCCCCTGGCCCCTCTGAAATGAAGAGGGAAGTCGAGGGGACTTGCACACAGCGAGAGAGAGTGCACAGGACAAAGCTTGGGCTTCCGTCTTGGCACATCATACTTCCCAGGAGACCTTGGGCAGGTCTGAGAATGTCTCTCAGCCTCAACATGGGGCTGAGGCCCGGGCCCAGGCCATTCCCGTCTTCACGGGAGTCTGGGGAGACTCCTGTGTGCTGCTGTGCAGAAGGTTTCCTCCACTGTACAGTACTGCCCCAATCAGAGGCGGCACTGTGGCTGTTTTACTAACAGTAGTGATAACCATGATGATTTGAAATTATTATTAATTATTATAATTCAACAGTGATACTTAGCCACCAAACCTGGACTTGGAGCCCTGGGGCCTTAGAAAGCAGAGCCTACCCTGGCCTACAAGCCCCTTCAAAGCGGAGCTTTGCTGCCACCTGCTGGCTATTGGAAGACAGGATTTTCATTATGCAAATAACCTAGAACGGACACTCCTAAAGTCTTGAAATTAGACGGAGGTATCCCTGGAAGTCATGACCATCTGGTCCAGGTCCCTGGTTTTGGAGATGAGAGTATTCAGATTAGTAACAGGATCAGATAACCCTGGGAGATGCAGCTGGAACGAGACACCCAGGTCTTGGGACTCCCAGCTCAGCTTCCACAGGAAGGGACTTTGCAGAAGACAGAGGGCTCCGGCCTGCCAGGCAGAGAGTGCCCCAGTGATGGTGACGGAGACCGAGACGGTGACGGCCCTGCAGTGGAGGGTGAAACCATGGCCGGGCGCCTGCTCCCAGGCCTCGTTCTCCGGATCCCAGGAACTTCCCGCAGGCTGGAAGCGAAGGAAGTGCGCCTCTACAAACAACCAGACCTGAGTGCCTCTTGGGTGAAGGTGGCCCATGGCAGTTCCAAAGGGTCCAGGACAACGGGTCAGGGCGTCCCCTCCACAGGGAGATACCCAAGATTCGGACCTATGTCATTTGACCCTTCAGGCCCCTCCTACCTTCTTCCAGTGGCCCAAGACTGACACAGTGGGGTTCTTTGTCCTCTGCCTTTTGGGGTGAGTCCAGCCAATGGGGAAGTGGGACAGGAGAGAGAGGTCGAGGGTGTTGACTCTCTGTGTCCCTCCCTGCAGACAAAGTTCCCGTTTCCTGTCGAGTGTCCCTCCAACTTCCCCAGCCCTCCCGGTCTCCATCTCCAGCACCTGGCCCCCTCCCCCCAGGCTTGCACCCTCAGGCCCAGGGAAGGTGACAGAGCCCTGAGCCACGGGGCCTGGAACTCTTCTGAATCCCTGTGGTCCCGACACCTGTCCACACCTCTGCACTGAGCCTCTTCCTCAAACGCTCCTCACCTCTGCTGACCTGGGTGTGCCATCTACTTCCTGCGGGAGCCCTAACCTACACAGGACCCCTATTTCACTGCAGTTGTCCCCTCCTGTGGAGCAGGACCAGCTACCTTGCAAAATAAGAGTCACTGTAGCCTGTGGCTGGCTCCAGGTCACAAACCCCATTCACATGCTAATGACACATTCAGTTTCATTGCACATTTAGTTCCGCATGGTCCTTCACCAAAACAGGGCTTGGAGGGTTGTTCCCAGGCTCCTTACTTTATTTAAACCAGAGTTCATGCTCATAGCTCTTGAACCCACAAAGGAGCAGCCGTTTCCTCCGGGGTCTAAGTGACATCAGCAGTGAACTTGAACCAGCTCCCACCATCTCGTAAAGGCCAATTGCAAGTTTTAAGAAATTTCATGAGCCAGTTTTTATGCACAGACATTATTAAAAACTAAATTATGTAAATATATTAAAAACAAAGGTAATAATAATTCAAAAGTCATAAGTTCCTAATTATTTACTACATTTGATTATTATCTATGCTCCTGTGGTTATGTACAGCTAATAAATGTGTGCGGTGCAAATACCATCTACTGGTGTCCACTTGCATGTCATCCCCTCCCCGCATTCGGTGGTGTCGCTGGCAGCTTGAAAGAGGCCACAGTGGAAACAGTCACACCACAGAAACTGGCAGACACTGTGAAGCTGGGCTTTTTATTTGTTTGCTTATTAAACATTCACCAGCATGCCACTAAGTGGAACCAATGAAATACAAATAAAAACAAATCTGCTGCCCTGGCCAGGTGGCTGAGTTGGTTGGAGCATCACCCTGTACACCAAGAAGTTGTGGGTTCAGTTCCCAGTCAGGGCGTATACCTGGGTTGCAGATTCAACCCCTGGTTGGCAGGAAACGATTGATGTTTCTCTCCCTCTCTACCCCCCCCCCGACCTGCCCCCCCCCCCCCGCTCTCTCTCTCTCCCCCCCTCCCTCTCTCTCTCTCTCTCTCTCTCTCCCTCAATTCAGTGAAAACATATCCTCGGGTGAGGATTTTTTAAAAAGACAACAAACAAATCTGCGATTTTGTGTGCAGAGATATTGGGGCACACAGGGCCAGGCCCGCCCCCACCCTTCCACCAGCTCTACTAGGCGGCTCTTCAAGGCGGCCCGTGGAGAGGACGGCTCAGGGCTGCGGGTCCACAGCCCGCACAGTGTGGGCACATGAGGAGTGGGGGCAGCAAAGTGCCATAGAAGTCCCGATTCCACGGCTATTCCCTGGTCATAGGAACTCATTTTGCTAGAACGGAAAATCAGCTTCAAGTAACTAGGCATAAAAAACGATATATTCATTCACCCAAATGAAAATTCGAAGGAGAGTTAGCCAATCTTCAGGCAGAGTGGACCCATGGATATGTGGTTTGACCTAGGTTTTCAAATTACCATTTCTTTCCTCTTCTCAGCTCTGCTTTCCTCTAAATTAGCTTCATTCCCAGGAAGCCTGCCCCGTTGGAACTGTGAAATGGCCAGCTTACCCCTGTGTCTTACAGCCTTAGGCTGGCAGCCCAAACAGAAGCGCTTCTCTCCTGGGAGTCTTGGCAGAGCTCCAGGGCGGTCCGCACGGGCCCTGACTGCCCGGGATGGCCGGGCTCCAGTCAGGACGCAGCAGGAGGGTTTGGAGATTTGATAGGTCATGTCTGAGTCATGGGGAAACCAATTCCACCCAAACGCCATGAACTGAGAGTTCAGAGGGTGTTTTCCTCTTCCTCTCACTGGGTCAAGCTCCTACTCCCAGGAGCAGCAGGGTGGGTGGGCAGAGGACCACTGTTCACTGTGAGGCTCACCCAGCACGTTGCTGGGGGCTTGCTGAGTGGGCTTCTCACTTTGGAACTGGGCTGGCCATGCCTCCCCATGAAGTCACACTGTGGACAGACCCGTACACTGTCTGGAAACCCCCAGCACGAAGTGGGCCATTGAGGAATGCCAGTGGCATTTCCCTTTCCTCCATTCTTCTCCTCCCTCACTTGTCTCTTTCCCACAAGAGACATGCCGCAAATAAAAGATTCTGAGACGCAGTATATGTGTGGGACATTTATCTTCACTCATTGCTGAACCGGCTGGCACTCAGACCCAGCAGAAACCCCTTGCCCTTCAACACTCCCTGAGTGTCTAACTTCTCATCACATAACATCATTTCCTCCCTCATCGGTGACCCACATTCCATGTAGAGCCTCTCACTGCTGACAGGAGCAGAGAGACCGTTGCTCAGCGGTGCTGCCCTGCAGGCAGGAGTTTCCTGTCCCATGAGTCAGGCAGGAGAGGGCTGGGTGGGGCCAGACACAACATCTGGGCCCAGATGGGGACACGGCTGGGGTCTGAATGCAGGGCTGGCCCACAGCAGGCTGGTGGCACTGCCAGGTGTTGTTCCTTCTGGGAAGCAAGCAGACAACTCATCCATTGAAGAGTGAATGGCAGGGGCCCTAGGACTTGCCAGGAGCAGCTCTGCGCACTGGGAACACAGTAGTGCAACAAAAAACAAACGTTAGCAGTGCCTTCCTCTCAGAGGTGTTCCAGCCCTGGCCGGCTGGCTCAGCTGGTTGGAGTGTCATCTCATGCACCAGAAAGGCTGCGGGTTCGATCCCCCGTCAGGGCACATGCCTATGCTGCAGGTTTGGTCTCCAGTCAGGACGTGTACAGGAGGCAACCGATCCATGTTTCTCACAGCGATATTTTTCTCCCTCTCTCTCTTGCCCTTCATCTCACTCTAAAATCAATAAAAATATCCTTGGGTGAGGTTAAAAAAAGATATTGCAAATTCATCTCAAGGTCAGCTGCTCCTCCGAGCGGCCCCTGGCTCTCACTCGCCCCGCGGTTCTCCCTGATGCCTCTGCGAACCTGCGGCACTTCCCGGGCCGGCCCCGTGACTGCTGCGGTCACCCATGCCCTGCCTTCTCTGCCCCTCCACACGGTGGCTCCGTCAGGGGCCGCTCTCGTTACCACTGCAGGACCCTCTAGCATAGGCGGGGCGGTCCCTAGAGGCTTCTGGAAAGGATCAGTGTTCATAACAGGATTTTCATAATAAAATAATTTCAGATAACCAAAAAATGCTTAGTAATAAAAGATTGCCTGAATACCTTATGACAATAACTATAATAAGAGCAGCTAACATTACCTGAGCATGTCTTATGCACTAGATGCTGTTTTAAAAGCTTTGCATGATCATCTCATTTAATTCTCGCAAAACCCCTATGCTGTAAAGTCTTACATCATCCTCATTTTACAGATGCGGCTCAGAGATGTTAAGAATTTGCCTAAAGTCACATAGCCACTAAGTGGTGGGGCCCAAGCTTGCAACCACCGTGCTGGTCTAGGATTACTTGAAGGGTTTCTGTACTTGGTGGACTATGCATACTTTAAAAGGCAAAAGCACAAAAAGAGTTCAGCTACATCGAGATGTGTTTATTAATGTGTTCACTAAAAAAAAAAAAAAATTAAATGAAAGACACTAACGTTACTACACATCTTGATCTGAGCCACGTGAAAATGCATGGATGTGTCAGGCGAGCCTATGACCCAGGTAACAAACTGGAGTTTCTAATCGCTTCGAGCTTTCATATCCCTGTAAAGCTCTGTATAATTTTTTAAGTTATCTACCCCTGAGTTTTGTGCCCTAAGGGCTGGACAAACTATTCACTAATTTGATAGATGAATCCTTGCTGAGACACGAAGGTATAAGACTGGCTCCATTCTGCTGCTTCCCAGCACGTGCATCTTACGGGGGTCCTCAAACAAAGCGCCGACTGACTGCTGGCTTCAGCGGAGTGGGATGGGCTCCGGGAAGCCCTGAGAGGTGGAGGCAGAGACCCTGGGGTGGTGGGGGTGGGGGATGCTTGTGAAGAGTGTCACAGAAGTGTCAACTTAGTCACAAAATCTACTTCCTCCTGGCCCGCACAGAGAAACCCTCCTTCCTAGCCAAGGAAGGACCCTTCTCTGTGTGACACCCTCCTAGCCCCTCAAGTGCCCCAGGGTGGCTTTACGATGTGATGGAGATAGGAAAGCCCAGTTTGCTGGGGTTGAACTGAGGTGACTACAGACAGGAGGGCAGGAGTGTCTGGAGGGGGACGGCGGGAGCGAGCAGGAGACTCACCTGGGCATGGGCCCAGGTTGGGCAGATGCGCATGGCGCTGTCCAGCTCTGGTGTGATTTCCTTCCTTTGGCGTGAAGAGCTTCCCAGAAGCAGCAGTGAACTGAAAATCCCCTAGGGACTGGGGCCAGCTCAGGAAATACTGAAAGAAATAGCTCCAAGGGGCAGGAGGAGGTGAAAGTAAGTGAAGAGAGAAGCTGTGGGCTGAGGCATCAGCAGCGGATAGTTTGCGTAAGAGCAGGCTGGACTGGGGGAAGGGGTATGGAGACATGGCTGCCTACAGAACAGCTGAGGGAACTGGTCATGTTTAGCCTTGAGAAGAAGCCTGGGAATGGGAATGCAATCACTACCTTCAAATATTTGGGTAGATCCTCAGGAGAAAAGAGACAATGTGCGATGCATCGCTCTAGTCTAGAGCCTTGCTGCCCTACCTGTGCAGTGGCTCAGCATCCCTGGGCCGAATCTCAGGCCCCTCACTGACACCGTGAATGCAAACATGCACTTCAGCAAAATCTCCAGGTGCACATTACATTTGAGATGCACAGATCTGAAGAAATGCTACTCATGTTGTGGTCCAGGGTCCAGTGCTCACCTCTCAGCTCTTTGTTAACGGTCCCCCATGGGATAAGTACAGAAATGAAGAATGTTTAAAAGCTTTCAAAGCAATTGGCATTGCTATGAATCCAGGTGTGTGGTCAGTGGACCCCTACTGCTGCTGAGGGTACGTCTGCGGTGTTGCAGAACTGATGCTGTGAGTGTGGCATATGGCACGACATGGGTACCCGTCGTGCTCAGTAGGTCCGCATGGACTGGAGGAAAAAATGCTTCACCATAGTGTGAGGAGCTGTCTTCCAGATCAGCAGGCCTCAAATTTAGTGCATCCTGGAATCACCAAGAGGGCTTGTTAAAGGGGAGACTGATGAGCCCCACCCTCAGAGTTTCTGCGTCACTCGTTCGGAGGGGAGGCCTGAGAATCTGCGCTTCCAAGCAGCCCCCAGGTGATGGTGATGCTGCCGTTCTTGAAAAGACACGGTGAGAACCACTGCTATAGACTAGCAGACAGGTCCTGGCCAGTGGGTAAGAGTTTCAGGACCAGATCCCTGCTCAATGTAAAGAATGATGTTTTAACATAGTTTAGCGCAGAAAGAGGTGAACTCACTGTTTACAAATGCTTTAACTCTCCTATACTCCTTAGACCTCCCAATAGTCCTGTGAGGTAAGTTATTACATTATCATTTCTCTTTTACAGATGAAGAAACTGACTTGCCCAAGGTCAAGTGGCAAAGCAGGTCCACATCACCTGGTGGTCCAGATGGAATCCGAAGGGACTCCCTTCAGCATCACCTGCTGGGAGGTTTGGGTGGGGTTTGGGTCTGATGGTTTAAGGCCCCTCCAATCTTGCAGAGTCTCTTCTAGGAGTTGCAGCCGGCTGCCTTCGCTGGCTATACACAGGTCTATCATCCTAGCTATCTTTTCTCCCCACAGGTGAAGCACTCTCTCTGCTGAAAGTCAGCTTCTTGACTAAAGCATCCAACAATCTGGAGCCTCAGACCCAGTGTGGGGGACACCGTGGGGCTCTTCCCAGATGTCCCTTCAGACACCCAGGCACCCATTACTACCACTATTGGCATTGTTGGTGGCCAAGAGGTCTCAGCTAAGTCCCTCCCCGTAGATTGCCCTTAACCCAAGAAAGCCACCTCACCCATGACCATATCCCCTAACCCAGGGCAGCCTGCATCCAATGACTGGGCAGAGAAGGATAAAGGACAACCCCTTTGCTCAAAGCTGAAGAGCCACTCTGACCCCAGAGCCGCCCCCCCGCCACCCTCCCCCCCATGGAATCAGCTGAGACCTCTGCTGTGACAGCATCTCAGTTCACTTCTCCCGTGACCGGTCCTGCCGCCCTCATTGCCCCACAGTTGTCCAGGAGAACCAAGGAGGTAGAGTTCACAGACCCCCCAACCTACTGGCTACATGGAAGTGAGCAGAGCAGACCTGAAAATAATGAAGTCCATCCTATGGGACTGTTGCGGGAATTAAAAGAGAGAATTCGTGTAAAGTGATTAAACAAGCCCAGGCACACAATCAGCACTTAATAAAGAGCAGACATCCTCCTCCTCCTCCTCCTCCTCCTGAAGGCTTATTGTTCTCTGGGAATTGTCAAATATATTTAGGTCCCGTTGAGTAAATGTCATAGTGCCTCAGTTCTGAGTGTGGTCTGTGGACTTCTGGACGTCTTAAAGTCCCTTTCAGAGGGTCTGTGAGGTCAAAACCACTTTCGTTATCATTCTGAGATGCCTTCTCCACTTTTCGCCGTGTTGACATTGGCCGTGAGGCACAGAGCGGGGCTAAACTATGGGTGCCTTAGCCCGCACCGAGGCCAAGGCACCGGCTGTGCGAGCGTCGTCACCTTCCTCCCGGCAGCCACTCTCAGGAAACGCAAAGTCCAGTTTTACTTAAGAACATTCTTAATGAAGCAGCACAAATAGTTTTATTAACTCCCAACCCTTGAATACATTTTTAAAATGATCTGTGCGATGAAATGGAAGAAACACAAAAGCACTTAGGCAAGCCACAGCGTGAGGATTGTCTTGAGGGAAAACACTTGTGCAGTTGAGCCCCGAGCTGCGCCAGCCAGAGGCTGGATTTTACAGACTGCGGGTGCTCGGCCCACAACGTCTGGAAATTAGATGCAGTGGGTTTATCACTTCAGGGAAAAAAATGACAAATGATTTTGACAAAAAAAACAAACAATATTTGTGCCCAATGACAAAATTTGAGCTTTCAAATGAAAAATTAGAACTTTTGAAAACTTGAGCTTAATAGCTTTCCAATACCTCAAGACATTTTTTATGAGAATAGTCATATTAATAAATAGGATTGTTATATTGTACTGTAAAATAAAATGTGTTAACATTCGGAATATCTGCATAACTCAGTGAACCAATATATTCCCAGTGACCAATGCATGATGTTTAAAGTCATCCACAAGCACAAGGTCCATTCAAAGTGCGAGGCAGCCCTGTGGACTCCAATGTAGCTGAGTGTGAAAAGTTGAATGATACAGTTTTACATTTTACATTGCCACTCACTTTCAGGAAATTACCGATTGTCCAGTTTTGGCAAACAATCAAGAAGGAATATGCACAATTATCTGAAGAGCTATTAAGATATTCCTTCTCTTCCAACCACATGAAAGCCTGAATTTTCTTTACATATTTCAACCAAAAAAAAGAATGTTTTTAAAGCTTATTGCAACAGATTTAATATAGAAGCAGACAAGAGAATCAATTGTTGTCCATCAAGCCAGAAATTAAAGGAATTTGCGAAATTGTAAAACAATGTCACTCTTCCCCCTTTTTTTTTTTTTTGTAATTTTTGGGAAATGGTTATTTTCACAAAAGTATGCGTTAATTTTAGTGAATTATTGTTTTTTAAATAAATTAAATACTTAAAAATTGTTCAGTTTTGTTTCCTAGTAGAGTAAATATCAACAGGCAAGCTCCACATAGCCAAAAGTCCTTTGAGGGCCTCAGTAATTTGTTAAAGTATAAAGGGGTCTGGAGCACCACTCACACAGGACTTGAGCCTGGAAGGGGTCTGCTGTGGCCCGAGCTCTGGAAAGGAAGGCGCGTCTTCCTTCCACCCGTCCCAGCACAGCCGCTGCCTGCGGCACGGAGGTGGACAGCCGGGCACAGCACAGGGAAAGGGAAAGGGAAACCTCTTCTCACTTCCTTTCCTGGAATGTGCCCTGACCGCCCCCTCCCCCCTCCCAGCGTCACACCCTGTCCCCCCAAGCAAATGGCTGTGCAGGTTTTCCCATCACGGAAAACGCTGACAATGTCTGCCGGCCAGCAGGCAGGAGAGAGGGGTGGCGGGAGGCCATGGGGCTGGAGACCAGGACAACTGCTTGCCACCCACGCTGGGCGCTGCTTCCCCCGCCAGCCAATGCTCGGAGGAAGAGCTCTGCAGTGAGTGGGAATTCAGCGGCCGCACTGGGGCGGTTCTGTCGTCCGTGGTCTCCTCCCCAACCCAAGAAACAACCTCACGGGCACCTCCTCCGACCACCACATAGCCCCCAGCGGACAAAAACTGCTTTCCCACTCAGCTTAAGGAAAGACCGGTGTAAATCACCCGTGGCCGGCCCACTGCTTCTAGCGTTATGGAGCCCCAAGAGGACAGGGGGACCTGCTCCTTCCCGGGGATGGTCGGTGTAGCCCAGGAGGGGCGCTCTGGGGCTCTGGGGAGAAATAGTGTGGCAAAGGTGGCGAAGAGCCTCTCAGGTCAGGCTGCAGACTTGTTATTTCTTGGCTGTAGACGCGCAGAGAGTGAAACATTTAAGGAAGAAATAATCCCAAACTTACCCAAACTCTTCCAGAAAAACAAACCAAAAAAGAAAGTACCCCCCACTCCCCAGCACATTTTATGAGGGCCAAAGTAACCTATGATATAAAAAATTTGTAGGTTAGTCTCAACCGTGACTGTGATCATAAATGCAAACATTCTAAAAATTATAGCAGGAAACTGAATCTAGCAACACACAGATAAGAACAATGAATATAGTCAGGTACCCTTGAGTGTATCCTGGAACGAAAAAAGGATGCTGCTGGGGAAACTGGGGAAACCCAACTAAAATCTGGAGTTCATTTTTTAATCATGTATCCATGTGATTTCTTAGTATTAGATGTTCCATGATTATGTAAGACGTTAACATGAAGGGAAACCAAGTGAGAGGAACCCTCTGTATTATCCTTGCAGCTTTTTTGTAAATCTAAAATTAACCCAAACTAAAAAGTTCATTTTTAAAAGTTTTTAAAAATCAAAGTACTAAAGCCAATTGTGTTTGTGTATACCAGCATCAAACAGGTAGAAACTGATTTTTTAGATTTCACTATTTAAAGTTGAATATTAAAAAATCAAGTTTCTAGCAGTAAATAAAACAAGTGTAGAAGAAAATAAAGAACTTTATCACTAAAGCTATTTTAAAAAGACCTAAAACAAAGATATAGCATTTTAAAAATATATTTTATTTATTTATTTTGGGAGAGGGGAACAGAGGGAGAAGGAGAGGAAGAGAAACATTAATGTATAGTTGCCTATCACGTGTCCCCCACTGGGGACCTGGCCTGCAACCCAGGCATGTACCCTAGCCTGGGAATTGAACCAGAGACCCTTTGGTTCACAGGCCGTTGCTCAATCCACTGAGCGACACAAGCCAGGGTAGATATAGAATGTTAATTGATCATACGATTCAATAGTAATGAAGGTATCAATTCCTCCCAAATTGACTTATGGATTCAGCACAGTCCAAGTTAAAAAGGTCTATAGCCTTTTCAACTTTTTCCTTACTCCCTCCCTCCCACCTTGCTCTCTCTCTCTCTCTCTCTCTCTCTCTCTGCAGAAGTTAACAAGTTAATTCTAAATTTTATAAGAAAATGCAAAAGATCAAAAATAACTAAGGCATTTTTGAGTAAGAAGTACATGGTAGAAAGATTTGTTCTTCCAAAAGAGACCCATGAGATATTGGGAAGAATGTGTTTCTTAAAAAGAAACAGTTTACTTTTTTCTTTTAAAAAATAGTACGCTACACAAAATAACTAATACTTATTAAGTGCTTATATATGCCAGGCACTGGTTCTAAGCCTGTTTTGTATATGAGGTCTGTCCAGAAGTCATCCAGCCATGTAATATAAAAAAAAATAGAGACATTTACTGAAGAAGATACAAGATACAAGAAGCATTGTACATAGGACAATGATGCCTCAGTCCCTTTCAAAGTAGGCACCTTGGGATATCACACAATTCCAGTCGCCATCAGCTGCCCTGTTGTATTTTTCTGAATCTCATCAACAGTCTGAAATCTCTTCTCTTTCAAAGGTGATTTTAGTTTTGGGGAAAGCCAGAAGTCACGGGTGTCAAATCTGGGCTGTAGGGAGGCTGAGTCACCTGGGTGATTTGATGTTTGGCTGAAGAAATCTGCATGAGGAATGATGCATGAGCGGGTGAGTTGTGAGGAAGCTACCCATCGCTGTAGCCTCCTGAAATACCAAACAGTTTCTGTGGAGGAATGTTCAAGCTTAATGCAAAATTTGATGCAGATTCATTGCTCTACTTGCTCAGTCATTTTGAATGGGGCGGCCACACAGTACACATGCTCACTCAACAACATCTACTGACCCCACTGACTAGTACAGTGAAGCCATCATTTTTCGCACATGCGCATTCCAGTCCACTCTCCTTGGCTGCCAGGTTATGTCCAAGTCATGCAAACTGTTCTCCTTATATTAATAATGGCTGGACTTTTTCTGGACAGATTTTTGAAAATTGCTACCTTACTAAACCCTCTTATTAATTCTAATATTTATATGTTAATTCCTTGGAAAAATTTATGTATACCATCAGCAAATAAGGGTAGTTTTGTTTTCTCCTTCCCAATTCTTGTGTTTTTACTTTTTTTCCTGTTGTATTAAATTAGACAGGACTCTGATTAGTAGAGATAAGGATGGTAGGTACCCGTGTTTTATTCTCAATCTCAAAAGAAGAGCTTTCAACATTAAGTCTGATGCTTCAGTAAACCTTTTTGTAAATACTTTTTATCAGATCATGGAAATCCCCTTTTATTCCTCGTTTAAGAAGGAGCACTTTTAAAAATAGGGAATGGATATTGAATTTTATCAAACATTGTTCTCTGTACTCATTGAGTTAATCATATGATCTTTTTCCTCCAATTTGTTTATGTAGAGTATTGATTTTCTAATCAATCCTGGAATAAACCCAACCTCATCCAGGGTATATGAGTATATACTCATTGAATCCTCTCCACAGATCAAGGAAGTAGCTACCATTGTTGCCCTGGCTAACATCTTCAGAGAGCAGCAGGCCAAGCCAAGAATGTGAGAACAAGGCCAAAGCCCACAGTGGAATCCCCAGTCCCCAAAGGGGACCCGGCCAACACACTCCAGAGGGAGGCTCAGGTACCTGAGCTCCCTATTTGAGCTCACCAGCTCTACGAATCTTTCTTGAGGAGGACCCACAGGAAGCTCTGGGACCTCTCAGGGTTTGTTTCATGCTAAAATCAGCCCTAAGTACTGGCAACGTTCAGGAAGTGTTAGGAAGGGGTGGGGAAGGTGGGGGGGGATGGGAGCGCAGTAACTTCCTAGTGTGTTAGGATTCCTCCTGGTGCCAAGAACAAATTGGGAATTCCCAGAATATTCCTTTTGTTTTTTCCTCTTTAATATCCATGCCCTTTTAAAGACCCCTGGCATCTAACAAAAGCTGCCAAAATACAATTTTCAGATGTTATGCAAATCAAACCCCCTGCCCCCACCTCCTCTGTAGGACCAGGGAGAAGCTAAGCAGTGAGCAGAGGGGAGGAGGGCAGCCCTGGCTGGGCAGACCGTGGAAGGCAGCACGTCATGGGCACGGAGGCAGGGGCTTGGGAGCTGTACGGAGTCTCCTCCTGGCGAAGTACAGCCGTGGCTGAGGTGCGGCGGGAGGGCGGTTGGTGGGGGAGGAGGCGGCTGTAGCACAGATCACTCAGCTGATGTCAGCTGTTAGAATCCTGGAGATGAATGATAAATGGGCTTGTTTCCAGGCACACCTCCTGGCACTTATTAACCCAGGGACACACCACACTGGGAGACTATCTCCTACCAGCCAGGACAAAGGAGGAAGGAAGTGACGGCCGAGAGGTCTGAGACTTCGTTTTAAGGTTGTCCTTAGGCTTCATCCTGTACCGAATAATTTTGGTCGTCCTTGAAAATAAGGAACAAAGGGAAACAGTGTATTCCAAAGACTGTGCCCTTTCCTTGCCAAACAATCCCTTAAGGCAACAACAACAACAACAATAATAACTATTATTTCTACTTATTAAGGGCCTACCACTCGTATGTTCTATACACCCCTTAAGCTTTTCTCTTCCCCTAGAATCCCATGAGAAAGATACTGCTGTACCCATTTTGTAGATGCAGAAACAAGGTTAAGATTTGCCCAAGGCCACCCTGTAGAAAAGGGGGGAGCCTGGACTTGACCAGGAGGGCCACGCTGGAGCCCACACTCTGCAGCACCTCCCTGGCCACCGCTCTAATAGCAGCAGGTGGCGAGAAAGGCGGGGGGCTCCAGCTGGGTTTCTCTGTACTCCCCGGGCCTCACTGGAGCCGGAACATAGGACCCACACAGGCTTTGGGCTCCCCTCAGGGCAGCTAGTTTTCTGTCTTCCCCAGAGGCCGGGGGGCAGGTTCTCAGGGATGCAGTCAGTCCCTGCTCCTCCCGGTCGTGTCCACACCCCCACCAGGTAGGCTCTGGGGCCCTGAAGCAAGGGCTCGCCGCCCCACTGCCGATCCAGCGGGGCTGTGCTGGCTCCCAGAAAGTCCTGTGCTGTGATTCAGGCGCACAGTGACCTCTGAACCTTCCTGCCCCAGGTCAGGCTTCCTCAAGGGTGTCCCATGGGGGCAGATCCAGCCCCTCTACTCAGGCAGGTGCCAGGCACAGAATACACACTGACAGTCACCCTGCATTTGGGGTTGGAGCATGCCTCCCACCCCTCACTCACGCACACTCCCGCATGCACACGCATGCACACATGAGAGCTCCTTTATTTCCTGCAGATCACAGTGACTCTCCTTATCCGACAGAAGAACAAAGCCTTTTTAAGCCTTCACCTTCACAATCATCGCCTGCCTATTTCCAGGCACTTGTAAGAATCCCTTTCATTACCACAGCTCTTTCTGCCCTGACGGTGTTTTGCGTGTTTTATGGCTTTTCTCTTACCACCCTTTCCTTTCCCAGCTGCTGGCATGTGAGCACCTCAGACCTCTGTCCCTCTTTGCTGCTTTACTCTCCCCCTTCCGTCTTTCCTTTCATAGTTAAGACTGACCTCTGCCTCGTAGGCTTTGTGAAATTTTCTGCTATGATTCTTTCTTCTTCAGCTTGTCTCCTCTGTGGTATTTTAATAGTAGTGCCCTGTGGTAGGATCCTCTTCTCACTCTCCAAGCCAGGAAAGTCCTTTTCTGATGCATCAGGTCTGCCCAATGTCTACTAATATAGGTCCATGAATTTTTTTACTTCTTTGTTGACTTTCCCCTCCCTGGAGCCAGACTGTCCACTCCACAGGGACAGGTACCCTTCCTGTCATGTTCAGTACTGTATCCCTGGTACCTTAGGGCAGCACAAAGCACACAGGAGTGGCTCAGTAAGTATCGGCAGAATTGGTTAAATTCACCAACTGAACATTCTTAACAATTCAAGTCACATCCCAAAATAAGTGCATTCACAAGGGAAAGCCCAACAGAACGATGAAGAGAGCAGGATGGGAATGCTGCTCTGCCGCCCATTCCTGGATGACCTCTGGCAGGATGCGTAGCCTTGATTTTCCCAACTATAAAGTGGGGTTATGTGTGCACCTCCCTCAAGGTTATTGGGAAGAGCAAATGCGTCAACGCATATAAACACCTAGAACTGCGTCTGGCCTGAAGCGAGGTTCGGCAAACGTTATCTATGACCATCATTAGTCACCCTACAAGCCAGTGTGTAGCAAAGGCAAAAATGCAGAAGGCGTAATCCTGACACGTGAGGCAGCCAGACGAGGTGTTAACGAAGAGGCAGGAGCGAGGGGGCTGTGAGATCCCTGGGTTCAGAGTGGCTATCCCTACTGGGGGGATTGGGAAAGGCCATGCTGGGTCTTTTTTTTAAGTATATTTTATTGATTATGCTCTTACTGTTTCCCATTTTTTCTCCCCTTTATTTCCCTCCACCCTGCAGCCCCCGACAAGCAACCTCCTCTTAGTTCTTGTCCATGGGTTGTACACATAAGTTCTTTGGCTTTTCCATTTCCTGTACTATTCTTAAGCACCACCCCCCTCCCCATCTATTTTGTACCTACCAATTATGCTTTTTATTCTCTGTACCTATTCCCCCATTCTCTCCGTCCCCCTCCCCACTGAAAACCCTCCATGTGATCTCCATTTCCAAGTTTCTGTTCCCATTTCAGTTTTTACTTAGTTTTTGGTTTTTGGTTCAGTTGTTAACAGTTGTGAGTTTGTTGTCATTTTACTGTTCATGGTTTTGATCTTTTTCTTAGGTAAGTCCCTTTAACGTTTCATATAATAAAGGCTTGGTGATGATGAACTCTTTTAACTTTACCTCTTTTGGAAAGCACTTTATCTGCCCTTCCATTCTAAATGATAGCTTTGCTGGATAGGGTAATCTTGGATGTAATCTTGCCTTTCATGACTTTGAATACTGCTTTCCAGCCCCTTCTTGCCTGCAAAGTTTCTTTTGAGAAATCAGCTGATAGTCTTATGGGAACTCCTTTGTAAGTGACTATCTCCTTTTCTCTTGCTGCTCTTAAGATTCTCTCCTTATCTTTAATCTTAGGTAATTTAATTATGATGTGTCTTTGTGTGTTCCTCCCTGGGTCCAGTTTCTTTGGGACTGTCTGAGCTTCCTGGAAGCATATTTCTTTCACCAGGTGAGGGAAGCTTTTCTTCATTATTTTTTCAAAAAGTTTTCATTTACTTGCTCTCCCTCCTCTGCTTCTGGCACCCCATGATTCAGATGTTGGAACGTTTATAGTTGCCCATTTTTTTTGAATTCTTGTTTCTTCATTCTGTTCCAGTTGAATGTTTATTCCTTCCTTCTGCTCCAAGTCATTGATTTGAGTCCCCGTTTCCTTCCCTTCACTGTTGGTTCCCTATGTATTTTTTCTTTATTTCACTTTGCATAGCCTTCACTTCTTCCTCTAGTTGGTGTCCGTACTCAGTCATTGCTGTGAGCATAGTGATTACCAGTGTTTTGAACTCTGCATCTGATAGGTTGACTATCTCCTTGTCGTTTAATTCTTTTTCTGGAGCTTTGATCTGTTCTTTCATTTGGGCCATACTTATTTGTCTCAGCGCACCTATTACAGTGTAAGCGGTAGAGCCTTAGGTATTCACCAGGACAGGGCAACCCACTTTGCTGCCTTGTGGCGCAGTATGTAGGAGAGGAGTCAGAGAGGGAACGATGCCACTTTCTCGGCTCTGCCGGCTTTCAGTCACTTCCCCTCTACCCACAAGCAAATTGGCCCTTCTGGTGCTGATTCCCAGGTGGGTGGGTTTGTGTACGTTCTAGGACCCTGTGGGTCTCCCCAACAGATGGTTCTGTGAGGCTGGGAGTTTCTTCCCCCTCCACAACCCCCACAGATTTTTACAGCCAGAGGTTTTGAGGCTTTAGTCTCTCACGCTGGAACCCTGGGTTGCACGGTCTGTCTCGTTCCCCAGTTGTTCTTCCCAATTTATCTGCACACAAACGTGGGACATCCAGGTCCACCAGCTGCTGCCTCGCCTGCCATGTCTGCCACCTTGCTGTGCGTCCTCTCCACCAGGCTGCCTGTCTCCACCCCTCCTACCAGTCTGGATGAATGTTTCTTCTTTAACTCTTTGGTTGTCAGATTTCCATACAGCTGGTTTTCTGGCAGTTCTGGTTGCTTCTTGTTTTTAAATTTGTTGTTGTCCTTCTTTTGGTTGTGCAAGGAAGCAAAGGATATCTATGTATGCTTCCATCTTCCCATGTTGGGTCTTGAGGGTTGACTAGGAGGTGGCCAGGTGAGAGGTGGGAAAGGATCTTGCACCATGTGACTGAGGTGTGGGTAGGGAGACAGAGGTAAGACTGGAAGGTTAGTATAAGACCAAACTGTTCAAGACTAAATACATTATACTTAGTGTACAACTTAAATAAAATAAAAGGAGGCTTCCACATGTGCTATTCAGAACTCTGTCCTCAAAATATCCCTAAACTAGACTTTCCCTTTCTTAGATGACTTTCAAGGTGCAGTAGAATTTTCTCTCTTCAAAAACATAGCTGGAAGGTCAAAAGGAATAGTCACTTTTTCTGAGCCTGTTCTTCAAAATTGGTGCCTTTTCAACTATTTTTAAGGTATATATTGACATGAAAGACCTTAAGACTATTATGAAAAAGGCCTTAGAGGAAGCAGAGTGAAATCTATAGTCAAATCATATGATCAAATCATAAGCCTCATCATTTCTAATTTTCCAAACCTCCTTCCTTTCAAACTAACAATAGCCTCTTAAGGCAAAGTCTCCATAACACAGTCATTCAAAACATTAATGAGCAATTACTATGGGGTAAGCACTGTTCTGAACCTTGGGGATAAAACACAGAACAAAAGGTCAGAAATCCATACCCTCATGGAGCTTGACTCTAGGAGAAGATAAACTTTAACTTGCTACTAATATAAATATATGTGGGGGTTTGCAACAACATATTGGATCTCTTATAAAAGGTTTTAATGCATTAAAACTCAAGTCAAGAGGTATTTGGGGTAGGAAAAATTGGGAAAACCCAAGTAGAAGATGTCTAGAGGAATGATTTCATTAACCCATCTCTCAGGTTTCTGGCTTCCCACACCCTTGGTTCTTTCCAAGATCAGTCTCTGAGATCCATGTTCTCATATTCTTGTTCCTCCCCACCCTCCTTCAGCCAAGCACTGGCAGACCATACCAGTTAGAAATGTGTTCAGCTGCAACTACCAAAGGACTCCACAACAAAGGTTGAAACAATACAGCGTTTTGGGAAGTGGTCTCACTGTCTGGCAGCACAACTGTGTTATCTTGGCTCTCTTTTTATCTTTCTGCTCTTCTGTTGGCTTTTTTCCCCCACATACTTGTACCATCATGGTTCCAGGATGGCCGCCCGAGCTCTGGATGGCACTTCTGCATTCCAGATGGGAAAAAGAGGAAAAGGCGATATCAGTGAGCTCTCGAATTGTCTCATACAAAAAAATATTTTCCCCCTAGAAACCCCAGGTAAACTTCCTCTTCTTATCATTGGCCCAAGCCAGGTCATGTGGCCACAACTAGCCCAAGGGAGACTGGGAAATTCTGTATTTGGATTTTCAGCTTCCATAATTGGAGGCAACAAGAGAAAGGAGTCCAGGAATGGTTTTTGTAGGCAAACAACAGAGTCTGCCAGAAAAGCCTTCACAGAGAAACCGCAAGGCATCAGACTGATGGTTGCTCAAGCCATTTTAGGCTGGGAAATTTTTTTAAACTGAGGAAAAAGAGGCACATTCCCAGCTGAGCCCAAATGCTGTGAGTTAGACCAGAGCTAGGCCCCTCTCAGGAATAACCCTAAGCTGGAAAGCCCCTCCACTGCAGGAACAGCCCCTGTGTCCAGATGCACGGCCCCCGGCTCCCGGCTCCCGGCTCCCAGCTCTGCGTCACCGCCAGAGACTCTGTACCGGGACCCACACAGTGGGTTATATTGTGGAGTGAGCAGAAACTGACGATATTATGTTAATAATATGGCTTCATCAGTTGTTAGGGATTAGAAGCTAAGGGAGGGGGCAACTTCCCACTCCCGTTGATCACATAAGCCCATCAAATTAGGATATGATTTTGTCAGGAATAAGAATAGGCCTAAGGGATCAGGCCCGCTTTCCCATCAAGAATATCCTTTTCCCTAATCAGCTGAATTGTATCCTTTACCCGAGTTATGTAAACACTTGCTAGCACCATTATTATAGGTCCAAGTGTCTCATTTATGCCAACTTAAGGGGTTCTGGGCTCCCACACGTGGGAAGTTGGAAAGTGACAGTTCAGTCAAAACAGAAGTTTGGCATGATGCAGTAATAAAGAAAAGAAAAGGCCCAAACCAAGTTTTGGGTGTGTCTTTGCACATGTGTTTGTGGGAAAACGCACCCACACATAATGTTAAAAGACCACACTGGCCTGATTACATCCAAAGCCCCCGCCTACCCTTGTATTTCTGACCACACTCAAATGTTTTAATTTCACAAGCAATTTTGGATATCCACTGTGCCTTTCTCTCGTCTGGACAAGTTAGACCAACTTGCTTTGTGAAGGGAATACAATTCATCATCCTGCTGCTATGTTTGGAGACATTCTCTGTAAAAAGGGCCCCAGCTTCTGCAACCTGCTGATGTATCCATCTATTCATCTATCTGCCAATCCACCCATCCAGCATCTACCTGTCTTTCCAAACCATCTGTCTATTTATCCACCCTTCCACACCTTCATATGTTCACCCATCCATTCTTCCGTCCATCCACCGACCCACCCACCACTCATTCCTTTCCCTGGGCCTCTCACTGAGCTCTCTTCTTCCTTGCCTAGCAGAGATGCACTTTTGTCCTGTTCAGCCTCTGCTTTTCTCAAGGCATGACTTTCTTCCTCTTCCTTTTTGTGAAATTCCACAGACTCTTAGAATCCAGGTTCAATTCTTTTTTAGAAGATCTTTCAGGGACCTCCACTATAAACCCACAATATCATCTTCCATCTTAATTGTTATGGTACTAATGTTTTGTATGCCTCTTTTATTATGTAATAAATTACTGCTCTCAACATCCTTTTACTGTTGTATTGCATTAGTCTTGTCTCCTGAGATTGAAATATTCTGCATTATTTCTGATCACCCCAAATAAATTGTAAACTTCGAGAGAAGAGAGATTATGGATTTTACATCTTTGCAATGTCCGCCCACAGCTGTTCTTTTGTATAATATTATGCAAATTATAAGTGCTTAACAAACATACTTTGACTGGGTGCGTGGTTTCCTAGTCTGTGAAGTGGGAATGATATTGGTGTTATAAAAATATCACGAGGATTAATTGAGATGGTGTATATAAAAATGTTTCTTAAACCACAAAGTCCTAAAGACATTATTATTGATGATAATATTGCCTTATTTTTAATAAAAGTAATAGCCATATGCTAGGTTGTCTGAATGAACAAGAATATAATCAATAAACACCTCATTTGTACTTAAAGAATGATTAGGCCCCATGCAAGATACCAGAGGTACAAGGTGGATGGAACATGATCATTGCCTTTGAAAGCTCTTTCTTTAAAAAAAAAGATTTAATTTATTTATTTTTAGACAGAGGGGAAGGGAAGGAGAAAGAGAGGGAGAGAAACATCAATGCATGGTTGTCTCTTACATGCCCTTTACTGGGGAGCTGGTCTGCAACCCAGACATGTTACCTGACTAGGAACTGAACTGTTGATCCTTTGGTTCGCAGGCCGGTGCTCAGTTCACTGAGCCACACCAGCCAGGGCTGAAGAGCTCTTATCTTAGCAAAGAAGCAGACTCGTAAGTGTCTGCAATTGTGTGTGAGGCTGCGGAAAGCACCATAATACAGGCACAAAGTGCTCAGAGGCACCTAAGGAATTCCTTCATTCTGCCCGAGGGTTTAGGAATAACTTTAAAGAGAGTTGTTATCTGCACTGACCCTGAAAGATGAATGGAAGTCCAGTAGATGGAGGAAGAGGAAAAGAGCATTTTAGGGAAGAAACAGCATAGAAATGCAGGGTGTATTTGGGAAGAGGAAGCAGGATTGTTGATGCAACCTAAGGATTTTGTGAACCTTGTTAAAGCACGTAGACTTGATTCAAAGGCAATGCAAAACCACAGAGAAGGGAAATTATCAGATTTGTATTTCAGCTAAATGACTAGTAGTGGCAATGCTTTCCACTGCAAATAACAGAAAACCAAATAAAACTGGCTTAAACAATGAGGACATTTATTATCTTACCTGACTGGAGAGTCAGAGGTCGGCAGGCTGCATACAAAGTGTAATTATCCCCCCAGAGACCTATGATTTTTCCATGTCTCGGCTCTGCAAACATGAATCACTTTATTATTGGAGAAGTTGCAAAATGGTGGTACCAGGAGTACATTCAGGCACAATCAAATCTGAAAGCGTGCTCCCAGGAGAGACCCCTTTCTGTTTCACTGGGTCCCATCGCCCTGTCAGAGGATGGGGGCACTTGCCAGGGCTGGCTTAGAGCAGTCCTCTGAGATGGAATGATATTGGGGAGTAAACCGTGATGTCTACCACAAAGACCCCAGCTGCTGGCAAGTAGAGAGGCCCCAGGGGGAGACAGAAGACAAGGAAACATCTTGAGAAGATAGTGCAAGATTACTGGCATAACCAAATTGGACCAGAGATGTGGTTGTGGGCATGAAGGAGAAGGAGAAATTGAAGACACATCTTGCATGTAAAAAAGAACTATGTCAAGTGAGAAACCAGGAGCTGAGAATGCTCCAAGCTTTTAATCTGAGGTGATAGCATGGTTAGCGTCTTGTTGCCTGAGATGGGCATCTGGGTGGTGACTCAGCATTCTCTCCCAAAACCTGCCTGACAAAGACCGAAAGCACAAGAGAGAGAAGATATGCCCAACCCTTCTCTCTCTCCAAGAATTAGTACAGTGTATCGGTTGAAGGTCTGATTCTGATGTCATGCTACCTGCTTCCCATCACTTATGAGCTGAGAACCATGAGTAAACTTCTATTTCCTCATTTGTGAAATGGGTGTAATAATGCCTAGCTCATAGGTTTGTTAAATGTCAAGGGCTAAATTTAGTGCCTGGCATACAAGAGACATCATGATATAAAAGATAAGGAAGGAGTCCAGGGTTCACTCACTTGCTACATGACCTTAGTCTAATTACTCACCCTCAATTTAGTCAACTATGAGATGAGGGGAATACTGACTGGCTCATGGGGTTGTTAAGAGAATTAGATTAGGAAAATATCAAGTGCTAATGTAGAGTTTTGCTATCCATTGACTGCCCCGTAGAGAGGGAGAGGAAGGGTCCTGCTATAACTAGTCAAGTAGAAAACCCGGAGCCTCCTCCCCGAGCCTCCTCCCCGAGGCTCAGTGAAGCTCTGGCCTGGCCAGTGACTCAGACTCCGCCCGGCAGACGCTGGCACTCCCAGGCTTTGAGTGAGGGTGGTGAAGGGAATGGAAACTAGGAAAGAGGGTGACGCGGGGGTAGGGGTGACAGTAAGGAGCACGTGTGGCACCAGCCTCAGTATCCAGTGTCCAGGCCAGCAGTGCCAGCTCGGGCCTCTGGAACCGAATGGTGCTGGCAGTAAGATTTTTGTTTTGTTTTGTATTTTTACTGAACTAGTTCTGTGGCATGCGCTCTGTTGTTCTCTGACTGCAAAGCCACATTTTGATCCTGTCTATTTGCTCTGTCTGGTTATCTAATCTTTCTGAGAATTCTGTAGACTACCTAACAGCCTCACGTTTTTTCCTGCTTTAATCTGCCTCAGTAATTTTTCTGTGAATATGACTAGGAGCCCTGACTACACAAGTGCCTAGCGGGATGCCTGGCACAGAGCGGGATTTTCGTGTTGGTTCTTTCTTCCATTTGGCTCCTTATTCTCGGTGCCTTTCTATCCACCCAAATTTTGTTTTAACTACATGCTCAGTGGGAGGAGAGCCTCTCCCGTGCAAAGAAAACATGAAGTCACTCTGTTTCATAGTCGCTTGCTCCACTATTTCCTGTGAAAGGTCATTCCACAGGATAGCAAACCTGGGGTGGAGGGAGTGAGCAGCAGAGTGATTTTTTGAAGTGCCCTCAATTTTTAAAATGAAAGGAATTTTGAGGACAAACATAGACTTGTTCACCAAACCCCAAAATATGATGATAGGGAACATCTGTGAATGCTTAGAAGATAATTCGGGGGACTAAGAAACAGAAGTACTCATTTACATGGTAATGGTCTTTTTGATTTCTTACACTGACGGACCTAATTAAGTATCCAGAAGAGGCAGAGTATAATAAAATATATGGGTTCATGAAAAGTTTGCTTAATTGATGGGTAATGAAACCATATCAGATGGTGAAGAGGACCCGGAGGAGTTTTAAGAAGTGCATCCTTAATATTCTTGCATGAAAATTGCCACTGGCTGCTGCAAAACACCCTACGTGTGACTTGGAGATCAAATATTGTGCTAACTGGTTACTGGGACCACAAAACTCACTTAGTCCACAACCCCCATCCCAATCTCCAATCCAGTGAAGGGATCCCCCGACAGCAGCCTGAGCAGATAGTTTTCAGTCATTGGCCATTCAGCCTCTGCTTAAAGTCTTTCAGTGATGAAGCAAAATGTTGGCCCAGTAGAATGATGTATTGGCATTGGCTGTTTTGTTTTTGTCCCTAGGATTCATTATCCCTTGTTATAGAAGCGTCTCCCCCAGCCCCCATGATCTCTTGTCCATTGTATGATATCTTAGACAGACTGTCATTAAAGATGTCCTGCCTTCCCTTGGCCAAGCCAGGCTCTTCCAACTCTCACTCCATGAACTTTAGATCTTGGGTGTAGTGTTGTCAAGGCCTTTAAAAGAAAGGGGCTGTGGTTTATTCCAACAGTAGCATCCTGTAGAGTTGTTCCTTCTGTTTAGAATCCCAGATACCTCCAACTTCTTTCCTCTTTCCAAGCCTGCTTCCCAAGCCTTACCTCTATGAGACTCCCCAAAACCTCCAATAATTTTTTCCTGCTTAGATTAAGTGGAATCTACTTAATTCTACTGATTCTACTGATCTACTGACCTAGTAGATCTACTGATTCTACTGTTTGCTATCAAAGAACCCCAACTGAACTAACTCATCATGACATTAGCAACAATGCCTAGTTGTTAGAAAGTTCTTCTGTATAGTAAACACAACTCTTCTTCCATGGAACGAACTTCTGCTCCTTTTCCGTTGTCTAGAGCAACTGTTTTCTGGAGTAGCTTCGAGCCAATGTTCTCCATATGCTGGACATTCAAACACTCAAGGACAATATACTTTCCCTTAGTCATCTATTTTCTGGGATAAATAGCTATGATGTCTCAACAGATACTTGTTGAACATAATTTCCCAATTGGTCAACATGGGTTCTCTGAACACTTAAAATGTGTTCCCCAGAGGAACATAAAGGGTATAATGAGCTCATTATTTTTCTCAGCCTACTTCCTAATGATATAAATGGCCACTTTAGCAGCAACATTACATTGTTGGATTATATTATATGTATTGTCAACTAAAACTAATTTTAAATTCATTGCTTCTTCATCACATAAACAACACTGTCTTTATAAATTAGAAAACACAAATAAATAACAGATAAATTTTTTAAAACTCTCACAACCCACCACCCAGTGATATCACTAAAACATGTTTTGGTAAAATCTTCCAAATTATTTTCTATGCTTCTCATATTATCTCTTTTGCTGGTTGTGTAACATTCCAATTTATGTTTTAAATTTTTTTCTTTTTTATTGATTCCAGAAAGAGGGGAAGGGTGGGAGAAAGAGAGGGAGAGAAACATCAATCAGTTGCCTCTAACACAGGCCCCGACTGGGAACCAAACCCACAACCCATCATGTGCCCTGACCGGGAATCAAACTGACAACATTTCAGTTTGTAGGACAATGCCCAACCAACTGAGCCAGACCAGCCAGGACTCCAATGTATGTTTTATATTTAGACTAGTACCTTCTGGATGGATTCTTTACAGTTTTGTTTTGTTTTGTTTTCTATTATAAACAATGCTTTGGTAAATATTCTTACATATTCATCTTCATATATTTCTGTGATGATTTCTCTTTTTTCCATTTTATTGAGATATAATTGACATATAACATTGTGTAAGTTTAAGGTGTATAACTCGTTGATTTGATAAATTTACATATTTCAAAATGATTACTACCATGACATTAACTAAAACCTCCATCACATCACATAATTACCTTTATTTTATGGTGAGAACATTTAAGATTTACTGTCTTAGCAACTTTCAGGTTGTAATACAGAATTATTAGTGATAATCATGGTGCTGTACATTAAATCCCAAGAACTTGCTAATCTTATAACTGGAAGTTTGTACCCTTTGGCCAGTATCTCCCCATTTTCTCCACCTCACCCCCCAAGCCTGTGGTAACCACTGCTCTACTTTCTGTTTCTCTGAGTTTGGCTTTCCAAGATCCCATACATAAGTGATATAAACAGTATTTATGTTTTTCTGTCTGGTGTATTTCACTTAATGGATTTGATGATTTCTTAATAGTTCCTTTAGGTTAAATTGCTAAGTCAAAAAGATATGTTTTCTTGTGAGACTTTTAATTATCTATCACCAAATTTAATTATCTATCACCCTCCCAATTTATACTCCCAATGGCAGAAGGCTTTGAGACACCTGGAATTTTCACATGAGAGCACACCTAGCCAACTGTCTCCTATCCAACAGTAGTAATTGATTTTTAGCTAAATAAAATACTGTAGTTATACTTCCTTGATTTTATTTAATTGGCTCTGGTGTTTGTTTTCCACCTCTTGAGATTATTACATTAGAGACCCAGTCTTGACTCTTGAGAGTTGAGTATGAGCTTAAGTCTTGAGATTCACTCAAGTATGGAATTAATTAATCATTCATTCTGGTTTTGCATCACCTGCAAATCTGACTAATGTCCCTGCTATGTTGTCATTCAAATTACAGATAGCATTGCTGAGAAGAGAGCCAAGAGCTGGGCCCCAACCTCCCAGGTGTGCCTCCAGCCTGAGAGGTAACCATCTATGCCTCCACCTAACCCCTCTGGTGGTGGTTGACCTCTCACCTGGTCCTTCTCAAGGACCCACCCACAACCTAGCAACTCCTGGGCCATGGCTGGCAATGAAGGATGGGACTACAATACTACAGTCAATGTCTGCTCTGGCTGGTCAATACTTAGGGTGTGTCAGAGGGTAAGTATTATTAATATCATCCTTGCATTCATGTGCCCACTACCAAGATGAAAAGATGTTAGTAGTTTTTTATCATTGTCTCAGATGTCTTTTGATTTTTTTGAGGCAATAAGCTATATCAAATACAGTTAAAGACCCACTCCCATCCCCCTGCTGACCCCAAAAGAAAAAGAAAGTAATTCCTTTGCATTTTTGTACTTTTAGTACATTTATATATATATTCATAAACAATGCACATTGCTAATTTTTTGAAAATTTTATAGAAGTAGCATTACATATATGTATCTTCCTAAGACTCCTCAATATTGTATTTTGAAGTATATCCATATTGATATATAAAAATATGATTTATTCATTTTAACTGCTTTATAACCTCCCATTTACAAAAAAAAAAAAAAAAATCCCTGGCGGAAGGACGAGGCAGACTACCAGTTAGTGCCAATGTGTCTTCCTGCCAGCGCTATGGGTGTTCCTTTTGCCCACATCCTTGCCAACATTTGGTATTGTCAGACTTACTAACAGTTGCCAAACCCTGGAGTATAAAATAGTTCTTCAATATTTTAATTTGCATTTCCACAGATATTAGTGACAGCGGTCGTCTTTTCATACATTCATTGCTTATTTTGAGTTTCTTCTTGTATGAGCTGTGCATTTGTAACCCTGGTAGCCGGCTTCCCCGATGGCTTCCAGTGACCTCTGCCCCTGGTGCCCCACCCCCACCCCGGCCACCACCACTGAACCGGGGTCTGTCTGTGCGACTAGCAGACTGAGGCAGAAGAGACAGCATTTCAGCACTTCTGAGATTAGGTTACAAACACGCGGCCGCTTCTGTCTGGGTTATCCTGTCTCCTGGATCGCTCAGCCTGGGAGAAACCCGCGACCGCACTGCGGGCAGCCGGATGGGGGAGCCCTCAGGGCAAGGCACCGAGGCCCCCTCCCGCAGCTGGCGAGAAGCTGAGGCCCGCAGAAATCAGCGGCGTGAGTGGATTTGGAAGTAAGTACAGATGGCCGCAGCCTCGGGGTGTCTTGGGTGCGAAAACCACCCAGCTAAAATACGCCCGAACTCCTGACTCTCTGAAGATAATAAATGTTTGTTGTTTTAAACTGCTAAGTTTGGGGGTGACCTTTATGCAGTAACAAATAACTGAAAAAAAAATTGGGGGGAAGTTTTTCTATTGGGTTGTTTTTCTCTTAATTTGTAGAAATTGTTTTAACTAATCTAGACAATAATCTTCCAGTAGCTATATGGGTACAAATGTCTTCTCCCAACCTTGGGCTTGTCTTTTCACTTTATTTATGGTGCTTTTTTATATAAAAGATTTCACATTTAATATAATCAAATTCACCATTTTTCTAATTACAGTTTATGCTCTTTGTATTTGATTTAAAATTTTTCATTGACTCAAAGATAAAAAAAGATAGCCGCCTATGTTTTTATTTAAATGTTTTAAAAATTATCTTTGTACCTTTCGTTCTTTAATCAGACTGGAAATAGTGATTGAATTGGCTAAAACCTCTTTCCTAACACTTTTGTTTGTAATTTATTTTTAAAGAATTTGTCATACATTTTTCAGTTTGAAGATTGGTTCCTGGTTCTACCAAGGACCAGAGCCAAATCATTACCAAGTAATGCTTCTGTCCCTGAGGACTTCTCACGACACAGCCATTGGGATAGGTTGTGGACGCCGGTCATACCTTTAGGGAGGTCAGTACTGGAGCCCTTTTCCTCGGTCTTGAGCATCCTCACCCCTGTAAGCCCTGGCACAAAGCAGAGCTGATCATGGCTGACAGCCGGTTGCCCGGCTCTCCTGATGCCGGGATGTGGCCGCAGCGCCTAGGGTCTGCCAATCAGATACATTCCTCTGGGACTTTGAATGCAAAGAACTGTCAGCAATTTCGGAGCAGTGCTTTTCAAAACTTGATGCCCTGAAGAATCACCGTGGAGGCTTGTGGACATGCAGACAGTTGGGTCCCAGCCCCAGACAGTCCGATTCTGCCGGTCTGAGGTGGGGGTGTAAGGATTTGTAATGCCTTCCAGGTGATGCTGGAGCTGCTGATTCGAGGACCACCCTTTGAGTAGAGCTACCTCTCTGGTGATGACTGTCGTTCCCAGGGGTGAGCTCGGCAGCTGCAGCCACAGAGGCGGCACTGCGCCGGGGTCAGCGGGGAGGGTGGGCCAGCCTGTGAGGGGGCCTGGAGCACTGCTTCTCTGGTAGCTGCTGATATTGCTCCTCCAGCCTCCTGACAATTCTGTGAGCTCCCCTGTATGCTTGAACTACATCGCCTTGCTCCTTACGTCAGCCAGATGGTTTCTGTTGCTTGCAGCTAAGTATGCAGACTGACCCAGGACCCATTGGTTGCCTTTGAAAGCTTCCTTTGAGCCCTAAACCATCCTCAGTTCTAGCTTTTCTGACATTACTCTTCACTATACATTGGCACTCTTGTGTTGCCTCCCTGGGATTTATGCCACTTAATTCATCTTGAGTACAAGGTTGTTAAAAATTATGACTTTTTCTTATCCCAAGAATAATGTATGCTTATTATAAACACATCTGGAAAATTCAGAGAAGCTGAAAGAAGCAACTTCACAGTATCCTTGAATCCTACCACCAGAGACAATCACTCAGAATGTTCTGTTGCATGGGGGAGGGGTGAGTGGGGATGGACGAGGGTCTAAGGTGAATAAATGGTAATGAAAAAGTACAATAAAAATAAACTATTTTTTAAAAAAGAATGTTCTGTTACGTTACTTTTAGGTCTTCTCTACACATGCACTATTTATGTATTTGAGATCATACCATACACACTGTTTGTAAATCCATTTTTTTCATTCCAAAAATATAAGGACATATTTCTCCCCTCAAAAAGTATTGCACAATGTGATTTGCAATAGGGACACAGCATTCCAGCATTCGACGTATTGTAATCTATTCAATTAACCCCTGCTCCTTGACATGTAGGTGGATTCCAATTGTTTACTATTATAAATGACACTGCCAGCTTCTGATTCAAAATGGCACATGGTAAGCAATTCCTACTCTAGCCTCTTCAAATTCTCAAAAACTCCTTCACCTGACAAATATTTCTTGTGTGTCTACCATGTGTCATGCACTGTTGTAGCTGCTAAAGATAAAGGAATGAACAAATAAGACAAAAATCTCTACCTTCGTTGTAGCTTCCATTTCAGTGGGGTGAATAATAATAATACTACATGTCCCTAACGTACACATACAAACATACAGTATATGAACTATAAATCAATAATAAAATAATAATGGTGGCTGCCACCACTTATTAAATGTTTGCCATCTGTCAGGCAGTATGCTAAGTCCTCTCTGTGCAATTAATCCTCAGGCATTAGTATCATCTCTATTTTTCAGAAAAGGCCACTGACACTTTGATGTTCTCCTGCCCCACCTAGTACTAATTCAGGCAGACCTGGTACTGAATGGGTTAAATCCGCCCCCTCCCGGAAGCCTGCGAGGGGAGCAAGAGGAAGCTGCTACCTCTCCGAGCAGCTGGATCCCAGGTGAAAGCCCATTTTAATGAGGTGGACTGGGATCTGCTCTCATCCAGTCTCAGGTGAGCTACAGGCGAAGAAGGAAATAGGCCTGGGTCCCCACGAGACCACAGGCTATTTGCCTGTTACCTGTTGACAAGCTTCAGATCATATTTTGTTCAAGAGCAAATTAAGAGAACAAAACCAGCATGAAGCCTATGAAAAAATATGGAAGGGGAAAGGAAAAAGCAGATGCATGATTGGAAGGCCTAGAGAAAGAGCAAACCGCTGATAAACATCCATGGCTGGATCAACAGGAAGAAGTCGAGAAACATTTTTGTATCTACCATAGGGTACAAGAAGACATGGTCTTTCTGAAACGCAAGATCAGGAGCAGAAAACGGGCTCAGGAGAAAAAGCAACAGCTGAAATAAATAAAGGTAGCATTAAAAGGGTGATAAAGGAAGAGCGCAGGGAGGCAAAAAAAAAGCAGATTAAAAATTCACAACTCCATTCACAAGCAGTAGAATCGATGTTACAAAAATAATTGAATCAGACAGTATTGGTGAAGATCTGAAGCAATAAGCACCTGGATCTCTTGCACATTCCTAATGGGAAACAATTTAACAATGTGCAGTACAACTACAGACCCACATACCCACACCCACTCCACATACTCTAGGTAAATGGTTCCAATCATGGCTGACCATTAGAATGACCTGCTTTCTAAAGTCCAGGTGCCCAAGTCGGACCCTGTACCAATTAAATCAGGATGCCTTGAGGGTGTGAGCCATTCATCGGTAGTCCTTAAAGATCCCTGTATGATTCCAATGCACAGCCAAGTTTGGGAAGGACTGTTCTAGAGGAACCCTTGGGGGTGTGTACTGGATGACACCTGCTAGAATGTTCACAGCGCATTGTCCAAGGGCAGAACACAATGTGGTGCATTCACACAATGCAATACCACAGCACACACACCCATCAGTATAAATGAATTTCACAAACATAGTGTTGGGGAAGGAGAGGAAACAATTTGCAGAAGAGCGCATACAACGTGATTGCATTTACCTGAGGGAAAGAATTGCACAACTAGACAAATGCATTGCATAAGAATACATAATCTGTTGTAATATTGTCAAGAAATTCAGGGAACGACAACCACAAACTTCAGGGTAGTGGCTAACAGGGAGGTGGAGGTAGCTTCTCAGGTACTGGGATTGTATGATTTCCTAAGCCAGCGGTGCCTGCTCATATCTTCTCCCTATGTTATGAATATTATTTCATATGCTTTAATTATTTAATTAAATGTTAAAAGTGATTCTGAAATAAAATATGAAGATTAAGATGTAGGGACCAATTTGAAAAACTCTTCCAAAACTCAGAGAAAAAGAACAAAGGTGAAAAAAGAGGAAGGAAAGTGAAGCTACAGAGGACACGGAATTGCCATCACTATACCGTTTCTGATTATAATGCAAAAACAGTGGGAATAAATTTTAGAATCCCACGCCTTCAACATGAATTTATGTCATATTAGATGAGGGTTAGAACTTCTGGAGCCAGAAACTATACAGAAAAAGATCTCTAAGTCTGAAATGCAACAGATAAAAAACAGCATCAAGGTTATTGGGTAATGTGTTGAGTTAAATTTGTGGTGGCTAACTCTTTGCTCATGACCTTGAATATTTCCTTAAGTAAATTCTTGGAAGTAGAATTGCTGACACATACTATATGTTCAAAAATAACTGTTAAAAGCATGAATGAAGAGAGAAATTTCTGTAAAAGTAAACATTCATACAGAAGAAAATTCCGTGAAGCCATAATGTCAGAGTTTAGGTTTGAATGGCCTACTAAAAGATGATTTTTATCTCCTTTTTTACTTGTCTATGTTTTCCCTCTTCTGCAATTAATACATGTTACTTTGTGTAATAAAAACAAAATGTAATTTTACATGTAGGTATATCAAGGGTAACTGCAGCACAGATACTTCTTGGGCCTTTCCTGGAAAATTTCATGTATGGTGAAAACAACTTAGCTAAATTGCAAAAGATTAAGTTAACAGAGAGTGAGACCCCCAGCCAGAGCCTCCACCAACCAGCCTGCCTCCATCAACACCCAGGGCCCTGGCCTATTGGACTCTTGCCTTCATGGAGCCCCTTGCCACGCTTTGTAAGAGCTGGTCTGTGAGACCATCATCATGTGACTTCTGAGACTAGGTTATTAAAGACACTTCCACCTTCGCCATTCTTCCTTTTCTGGATCAGCTGCCCTGGGGAGAGCCAGCTGCCATGCCGTGGGCAGCCCTATGGGAAGCCTGGGAGGCAAGGCACCGAAGCCTCTTGCCAACAAGCACTTGGGTGCACCATCCTGGGTGCGGCTCCTTCAGCCCCAGTCAGGTCTGCAGGGGAGGCAGCCCCGCAGAGATCCTGCTGAAACCTCACGAGGCACCTTAAGCCAGCGACTCCCAGTTAGGCCGCACCTTGATTCCAGACCCTCAGGAATATGGGAGATAACAAGAGCTTGTTTTAAGCTGCTAAGTTCCGGGGTGATTTGATCTGTAGTAATAGATAACTAATAATCTTTTCTAAACTGGGTCATGGCTTTCAGCACTGGTAAGAGGTAAGAAAAAGGGAAGGAGGACAAAGGGAACAAAAGGCCATCTTTGGGAGGAAGTAGAGTTCCTTATGAAGTAGCTGTAATTATATTTTTAACCATTACCCTCATTCCATGAAATATGGAGACTCTTGATCTGCCTCCCAAACTGGGGGATCCCAAGGAAATGCCCTTGAGGTAGAAAAGTGACTTTAGAACCTGGGGTATGTACCCCCCCTTCCTGGAGTTACTTACTGGCAGTCGGCAGCTCACAAAGAGCCCAGCAGGTGCTGGCGTAGGCAGCTGTGAAGTGGAACACCTGGGCACAGACAGGATGGTGGCTCAGCCTTCGGGATTTCATAGAAGGCCCGGGAAGGTCCCACCATCGTGGAAGCAGGTAGGCTGACCCAGGAAAGCCATCCCAGTTGGCCAAGTGTCCTGCTGGGGTTGGAGTAGCTGAGGCTCTGAAAGCTTGACCACCTGCCTTTGAGGGGCCACCAGCCTAGGACCTTGGACAGAGACACGCTGCCTGAGCTATCACCTGTATACCGACCACAGCCTCCCAGCCGAATCCCACGTGGGTGGGTCCAGCCAAGCGACTTGCTACTGATGGACACAGAGGCTGGTCAGACAGAGCGGCCTGGCCTGGCGGAGCAGGAGGGTCCTCCTCCTCCATTTCCCACGAGGGGATTCACGGAGGAGGCACAGGGGCTGCAGGGGGGAAGGGAAGGGGCACCAACAAACGAAACTGTCTTCGGGCTGGGACTCTGATAAAAAATTACAATATCTGAATGTGATGGAATGTTTCCCCGAAATGAAACTACCTAAAACTGGAAGTGGCTGGACACAGATTATAAGATTATGCTAACTTCAGTTTTTCCACTGCTGAGCGTAAATAGGGGTTTTTTCAGAGAAAAGGGAGTAAGTTATAAGAATAAAGCAGACCTCTTGGTGACACATGGCTGAGTGAAGGTCTCTTCAATTTAAAGCTATTAAATAAATGAGCAATGAGACCCGATGCATATATTCTCCTTCTTGAATATTAAGCTGGTCGTCCCGTAGGCAGGCACACCACACTATTTCAAGGCCTTCCACAATGATAGATGCAGGTATTTTCAATTGTTTAAAAGCTCTAGACCAACTGCCCAATGGAATTTTCTGTGACCTTGGAAATGCCCTGTATCTGCACTGTCCAATATAATAGCCACTAACTACACACTAGTAAACCTGCTACAAGGCCCTCGACAGGTGACCAGCACAACTGAGGGAATGACTCTTATGTTTTATTTCATTTTAATTTGCTTACATGTAGACAGGCTTATGTGGTTAGCACTACCATATTTGACAATGCAGTTTTTAATGGAGTTGTACATATTTCTTTTTACCAAACCTTTGGAAATTTGGTTTCTTAAATTGGGGGGCACCTTTGTCAGCTCATTTTCTATTACAGACTCCAACAGGACAGGGCCACCTTGTTTCAAGGTTTCTGACCCTTCCACACCGCCCACCACTTCTTCCTGTGTGTCCTCAGAACCGAATTTAGAATAGCATTTACAAAAATGTTCACATGGGGAAAATTTGAGCACAGACTGGATGTCTGATAACATTGAGGAATTCCTAACATGGCACCCTGACACAGTGACAGATAGAATGACGTCTGCGATTTGCTTTAGGTAATGGAGCGGGGAGTGAATGGCGGGGACTTACTGATAGTTGTTGAAGCTGTGTCACAGGTCCCCGGACATCTCTCACGTTAGTCTCTCTACATGTGTATAACTTTTTAATAAAGAAACTACAAGTTTTTAACAACATGGGAAAATGCTCATATTATGATATCAAGTGGAAGGGGAAAAAGCAAGATGCAAAATGATAAATATACAATCAAGTGAGGAATTTATAGGTGTGGAAGAAAATAGGTCATGTCATGTAGTGGTCAGGATCCAGGTGGCTGAATTCACATTCTAGCTATAACACTGACTTGGCTTAGGGATTTCTTTTTTAGCTTTGCTAAACCTCAGTCTCCTCTTCTACAAAAGGAGGGTCATATTAGAATGTACCTCTTAAAATTGCTGCAGAGCTTAAATGGGCCTATTTATGAAATACTTAGCCAGCACCAGGCACACAATAGAAGTCCCAGTTTTTATCTGTGTAATAGATTTATAAGTGGTTGCTCTTGCACCACCATATTATCCAATGTTCCACAAAAGTGATATCTTCCTTTTATATTCAAGGAGGGAAATGATTTTTTAAAAAATGAAAGAACAGCTTCTTCCATTGCTACTTCGGTGTTCTGAGAAACTGTTAGCAAAGTAAGTTAATACTCTACCAGATGTTCTCAACTTTAGCAAGAGGAGGATTTTAGCTTACGTATGGATAAGTGGAATTCCCCTTGAAAACCCAGTCTTGTGGCCTTTGTAACATGTATTAGGAAAGCCTCCTCCAGAAGCTTTCTTTGGCCTGGTGGTGGAGTGGGGTTTTGTCTCTGTGGTTCCCCTCATTATTCCTGACCATAAAGCTCTCCACTCTCCACTGATGGACAGGCCTTTCTGGCAGATGATGCTGTACAATTTTCTCTTTCTTTAGGTTACCATCTTTAGACAACATATATCCTTCTGTTGTCAGTTTCTAGTTATGAATCCCCTCCAAGTGAGAGTGATGCTTATGACATTATATTTTTCTTCTTTTAGTAACTTGAAAGTCTTGCCTTACCCATTCCCTAAACCCTTTGCATTGGAAGGTAGATATTTAAGGCCATAAATCAGGTTCTGGGCCAGTTGTCTTTATTTTTGCTCAAGGATAATGGCACTGTCTCTATTATCCTGTTTCTGTCTATATCACAAAGGCTTTTTCCCATTTTCTCCTTAACCCTCAGTGGTAGTAAGTCAACTGAAATTACCATAAACCAGAGAGATAGCAAAGAAGGGAGGGAGGGAGGGAGGGGATTGGTCCACATAACTAAAAAGTCCAAGGGGTAGGGTGAGCTTTCAGATATGGCTAAATCCAGGTGCACTAACGTTTTCAGAAATCCTTCTCTCGTCTTCATAAGGCTCAGGTTTTTGCTGTGCTGACTTCATTCTCAGTCTCATTAAGCAGGGTGGCATCCATCAGCTCCAAGTTTATAATCTAGTAGAGAAGGAAAGCATACCTCATTCCCAGTCACTTGCACAAAGTCCTAGACACAACTCTCGTCAGTCCAGGTTGGCTTGGGTCATGAGGTCACCTCTGAATCAGTCATTGAGATTTTGATAGACTTCTCCTAAAGCCTATCAGCCCTCTTTGGTCACATAGGCTATGAGTAGAAGATGGGTGGTTTCCCTTCCAAGATAAAGAGGTTGTTAAAAGCAGATAACAAATGGATGCTGAGCAGGCAAAAACAACAGCTGTCCACTCTGCATCCCATAACAAGCTTTTTAATGCCCTTTGATGTCATTGGGAAATCTCCTGCCAAACACATTCTTCCCTGTCACTGTGGCAGTCTCTGTCCTTGCCAGCAGCCTCATATCCTAGTGTCTTGAGCTCTTGCCCAGGAAATGAAATCCTCTTCAACACCATCAACAGCACCAGCTGTTGACTCCCAGTCTCTTCTCCTTTCGCTTCCACAGTCATAGCCATTAGCCAGATGAAAATATGGAACACCCGTGTATCTTCGAGCATTTCAAAGTCCTTCTCAGCACATTAAACCTTCCAGAGACATTTTTCAGGTTTCTTTTGACTGCACCATTTATTGGTACACAAATCAAAGTGATTCTGTGCAAATATTTCTTTGTGTCTTGTGTGTGGGCTCCAGAAACACAGTGTCCCTCCAGCGTGCCACACCTGGTCTCAAGGGGGAGTCACCTCATTCTGGAAATGCACAAGTTTTTTGTTTTTGTCTGCCCAGCTGTGGCTGTTTCTTCCATATGTGTGCATTGCAGTGCCTGGCACAAGGCTGAGGATATACTAGGTGGTCAATAATGCAGTCTTGTTTCCATTCTCACCTCACCCAAGTGGCCTTAAGAATAATTTAAAAAAAACTAAGCTAAAGATGCAATCTAGAAAGGAATAAATACTGTGGTCTATGTAATGTATTTATCAGGCTGGTTGGGGATATGTGATTGCTTACTGTATTACTGGCTAGTCTCCTAAAATACTTTATAAGTTTAAAAATTTGCAGGTTACAACTCACGCTGACAAACCAAAAAACTAATCTGATCATGTCACTCTTCAGCTTGCTCCCCCATAGCCTGCTGATGACATCCAAGCTCCTTGCCTGTCACACAAGGCCCAAGATGTGACCCAGCCTTCCTTCCTCCCACCTGTTATGAACTGAATGTTTGTCTTTCCTACCCTCCAAAATTATATGTTGAAGCTCTAACTCCCAATGAGATTATTTTTGGAGGTAGGCCTTTGGAAGGTGATTAAGGTTAAATGAGGTCACGAGTCCCCGTAATGGCATTAGTGTCCCTATAGGAAGAGGAAGAGATACCAGAACATCTTCTCTCTGCTGAGAAAGAACACAGTGAGAAGGTGGCCACCTGCAAGCAGTAAGAGAGCTCTCACCAGGAACCCTGATCTCAGGCTTCCCATCCTCGAGAACTGTGAGAGCTAAGTGCCTATTGGTTAAGCCGCCCAGCCTTAGATACTTGATTATAACAACCTGAGCTGACTAAGACACCACCCTGCCTCCCACAGTCTTTGCTTTGGGCATCTTGAACGACTCCTAGTCCTCTGAATGTGTCATCTTCTCTCTCACTGGGTGCTTTGGGGTCTGTCTTTCTCCCTTTTGTCACTGGCTATTTACTCATTGTATCAAGTAGACTAGGCCAGCAAAAACATCCCAGAATGCAGCAGCTTAAAGAATATAACCTTCTTTCCACTCATATAACAGATCTGAGGTGAGTGGCCCAGATGACTGGGAAGTTCCACTCTCGTAGTTATTCAGAAGCCCAGCTTCCTCCTGGTCATTGCTCTGCAGCCCCCAGACCCGTGTGGTCATCTGCGTGATTAAAACTGGGTTACTACCATGTGCAGATTCCACCTGCAGGAAAGAGAACACACATGGGGATATTTTGAAGTCCATCATCTGCTCATTCTATTAGTGATAACTTAAGTCACATGATCACAGCTAAATGCTGAGGATGCTGGGAAATGCAGTCCCTAATTAAACAGCTATGTGGCTGCCTACAGTTCTTTGATAATGGAAGGATGAATTTCAACAAACAAATGAAGTTCAGACCTTGATTCCTCGGAATAGCCTTCTCTGCTCCCTAACCTTTCTGTTTAGGTCAGAGGTCCCTCTTGCAGGCACTTGGTGTACTGCATAGCAGCTACCTAAGTAGCTGCATCTCTCTCAGCTAGACTATGAGCATGTTGGGTATGGTTCTGTATCCTCAATGCCTGGTACTTATTAGACATTGAATACAGTTTGAGTAATACAGTTTGAGGACCAACTCCTTAATTTGCAGGGCCCAGGACAAAATAAAAACTAGGGGCTCCTTGTTCAAAAATAAGTAAGAATTTTTAGTAGATGACAAAAGAGCATTAAACCAAACATGGGGTCCTTCTGAGTGCAGGTCCCTATGCACCTGCATCACACGCTCGTGAGGCCAGCCCCGAAAGCATGAATGCATAAGTAATTGAGTAGCTTGAATCATCCTCCATAAGAAAAGTCACATATCTATTGTGTACTCTTATGCCATGAGTAGAGAGAAATCAAATCATGCCTGGGAATATTTAGGAAGTAAATCTTTGTTGTCCCTACAGGCTAAACTTAATTGAGTTCCTCTAGATGGTGAGGGCAGATCCCATTTCCCACTGCTTTGGCATTGGGGGATGGGGGACACACAGCAGCTGGTGGGCTGCTAGCTCCCTAACAATCCAGATGCACAGCATCTTGCCTTCCTCTCACCTCCTACGAGTCTCCTTTCAGCAAATCATCTCAGCAGCAGTCGCTAGCATGGCAATTTTCTTACAGCCTCAGAGACTCCTGGGGTTGGGGAGACCTTAGAAGTTATTGCCAAACAGCTCTCCAGCATCTGCTCGAACACCTCCAGTGACAGGAAACTTCCTACCTCCCCGAGCAGCTCCTTCTGTTTTTGACAGCTCTGCGGATGGAGTTCTTCCTCAAGTTGAACCAAAACCTCCTTCCTTGTGACTTCCACCCTCTGGCTCTGAGCCACATAGAGGGATTGTAACTCCGCTCCCGTGCCCTTCAGGTGTGTAAAGGGCTTCGATGTTCACCTGAAAGCAGAGGTTGCCAACAAGCAGCACAGAGATGGAATACGGGCCACAGATGTATTGTTCTTGGCCCAGGCAAGGTTAAATATTTTCATTGGTTAGTTGCCAGCACTGAAAAGTCTGGAGGGTACGTATAAAATATAGAATTCAAGCCTCTAATACTTGGAAGCTCTGGCCATACTGGGCTTGTGATCCCACAAAACTACTTGCCACTAAGGATACGAAAGAACTAATGTTCAGTGGGCAACTGCCACTCTCCACCACAGCGTGATGCTTTGGCTACTTGATATCCATGCTTACACTCCTAACTTACTATCACGACTCTTATATTGACAAATATGTTCATGTGCTCAGCCTCACTGCTATGGAAGTTGCCAGTGAGTTATAACTCCAAGTTTCTTTAAATTGGTTTCAAGGAAAGTTATTTTTAAAAAGGGCTCATTCCCTTTTTACCTTTTCTTCATCCTGCTCAGGCTGCAAAGGTGTTGGCTGGTGTCCCAGCAACTGCCTTGTGACCATGAGGCAAGGTTGAGGATGGAGGCCACATATAGGAATGTCAAAACAGATAGCCATGACACAAAGAGCATAACTAATAGAAAAAAATAAATTGGAGTTCCTCAAAATTAAAAACTTTTGTGCTTCAAAGAATATCCTCAAGAAGGTGGAAAAAAGCACAGAATGGGAGTAAATATTTGCAAATCATTTTTCTGATAAGGAACTTACACTCAGAATAAATATATAAAGAATTGCAACTCAATTAGAAGTATTTTTATTGTTTTTAATTTAAAATTTTTTATTGATTTTTAGAGACAAGAAGGGGGAGAGAGGAGAAAAGGATGGGTATATATCAATTTGTTGTTCCACTATTTATGCATTCATTGGTTGATTCTTGAATGTGCCCTGGCCAGCGATTGAACCTGCAACCTTGGCATATCAAGATAATGCTCTAACCAACTGAGTTAGATGGCCAGGGCCAATTAAAAAATTTTTTTAAACCCAATTTAAAAATATGCAAAGAATTTGAATAGAATTTCCCCAAAGAAGATATTCAAATGGCCAATGAGCATATGAAAAGATGGTCAATGTGATTAGCCATCAGGGAAATGCCAATCAAAACCACAATAAGATACCACTTCACACCCACTAGGATGTCTGGAATCAAAAATAACAAGTGTTGGCAAGGATGTGGAAAAATTGGAACCCTTGTATGTTGCTGGTGGGGATGTAAAATGGTGCAGCTGCTTTGGGAATCAGTTTGGCAGTTCCTCAAAAAGTTAAACATAGAATTGCCATATGATCCAGCAATTGCACTCTTAGGTGTATATCCAATAGAACTGAAAGCAGAGACTCAAACAGATACTTTTATACCAATGTTCATAGAAGCATTCACAATGGCCAAAAGGGAGAAGCAACCCAAGTTCCCATCAACAGATAAATGGATGAACAAACTGTGATACATATGTATGTCTAATGGAATATTATTCAACAGTAAAAAAGAATGAAGTGTTACTACATGATACAGCACAGATAAATCTAGAAAACATTATATTAAGTGAAAGAAGCCAGTTATGAAAGACCGCATCTTGTCTGATTCCATTTATATGAAATGTCCAGAACAGGCAAATCTGTAGAGACAGAACAGAGATTACTGGTTGCCAGAGGAGTGGCTGTTAGTAGAACAGGCGGTATTTTCAGGCGTTGATTAAAACATTCTAAATTTAGACTGTGGCGATGGTGACTCTATACTGTACATATACAAAAAATCATTAGATTGTACTGTTTAAATGGGTAAATTTAATGGTATGTAAATGATGTCTCAATAAAGCTGTTGTTAAAATAGACAGACTAGTAAGAACAACTTGCATTTACCTGCTCCACCTTCAACAATTATTAACTTGAGGCCGATCTCTTTTACCTATACTCTCATCTGCTCTTTCCCACTCTCACACTATTTTCAAGCAGATCCTAGACATAATTTAATACAGAATTTAAAATCAGAAAAGTCCTGTGTTGTGGTTAGCTGGCCCCATTGTCCTGGCTGTGTGACACCCAGGTTGGGTTCTCCGGCCTTCCTCGGCATGTGGCGAACGTCATAACACCCTGCGGTAAAGCTTTTTCTGCTTAAACTTTTCTGAAACTAAGAACCTCAAATGTTGGGTCCACAGTTGACATTGACTTTTGGTGTCATGTCATCCACAGGGGTGTTTTGATGGAGCCGTAGTATCTAAAAAACAGCACTAGAGTCCTTTTTTATCCTTAACAAAAACTGTTGGGAAGCTCCAAGCCTTCTGGAGACCATGTGTGAATTTAAGTCTGTTTATAGGTGAGGATGGATTGGAAGAGGAGGCATTCCCTCCCAGGGGAAACCCCAATAACAAAGAATAGATGCCCATTAATAAGGTTGAACATGGTTGTCTACTATTTGGATTCTGATTCCCTAAAGAGAAACTGTCCTCCTTCCCCAAAAGGTCATGGGCGTAAATACCATCCCCCAGCCCTGAGGAGGTGGCTGACTCATCATCTCCTCTGGTCATATCCTCTACAACAGACTCACCCGCCAGCTCCTCCTTGTGCCTTGAGTAAGCTATGTAGGCTCTGTTAACATCTTCACCCAACAAGGTCTTTAATGTAACCTGGGATCAATAGTCTTCAGGAAACCCTGGGCTCAAGGCCCACAGGACCTGTGTTCAAGCTCCAGTCCTGACTCTTGTGAACTGTCTGACCATCAAAAGCTCACTCAGCCGCTCTGGGCCTTTGTTGCTTTATCTGTGAAATGGGAGTAATAACTCATCTTATACATGGGCTGAAAGAGCAATGCAAAAGTAGATTTATAAGGCTCTGAGCTCAATGTCTATGACATGAAACAGCCATTCGACAACTGTTGTTCCCACCCTCCCTTCCACCTTTTATTAGTAAATACAAAAGCAGGTTAGATCTTGAATTGGCATCTTCTCAACCAGGGAAGGTTAGGCTCCTTTTGTTGTTGTTTCTGTTGTTTTGATTTTAAGGAATGAATTCATTTTCCTTTCAAAATATATTACTTTTATATAATAATAAAAAACATTAATAAACATGTATGGACTATTTGCTCTGCAGCAGACGCTGTACTAAAAGCATTTAGTATCTTGCTTCGTCTTCTCAGCCTTACTGTGAGTTATGCATTGTCTTAGAGAAGCGAAAACTCAGGTTTGAGGTGAATTTACTCACCCAAGTTCCCACTACCACTCAAGAGCTGGGCTGGGATGCTAAGCCCACCTGCCTGGTTCCAACATCTTCCCTGAGCTGCATCCCTGTCTGTTCTGAGCTCTGCTTCAAGGCTGCCCCATTTCCCTCCTTCATAAAGAGGACCACGGCTCCCACCTTCAGGACCTGGACCCGCCAAGGTCTGGGGTCAGCTTTTATCAGGGAGATGGTGTGTAAGAGGCTCCCTGACTGAGACAGTTCCATCGAGTATTAGAAACGTCCTGTTGCCCTGAGTCCTCTCTGCTGCCTGGGCTGCTTGCCCAGGGGAGACTCCCAGGGTCTGGGGTCTCCTTCCAGCCTTGGTCTAATATCTTGCTTGGGAGTCTGACTTCTGCGTATACCTGATTCTGACCGCCCTCCTGGTCCTGGCTTGCAGCTTTGCCTTCATCACAGGTCCCGCGCTGCTTGCCTGCTTGCTGACCACCCACCTCACCTCGACCACTCATGGCCTGACTCTTGTAACCTGCATGTTCTCTGACTTCAGCTTTACCACTGCAGTGAGCGGTTTTTAAAATGGCTCCCACAGATCCTTTCCCCTGGTACCCACGCCGTGACTCGTGAGGAAGTAGAACACTGAGCAAGTGCTGGGACGTCAGTCCAGAGATAGGTCACAACAGTGACTTCTGTCTTGCTCACACTCTCTCCCTTGTGCCCTCTTCCTTTCTCTCCCTCCTCCTCCCTCTCTCTTTCTTCTCTCTCTCCCTTCCTCTCTCCACCCCCCCCCACACACACACACACACACACACACACACACACACACACAATGATGAAGAAAGCTCCCATGTTAAAAGGTGTCCTATAGAAAGGCCCATATGGCAAGGAACCGAGGAGGTGAGGGGCCTCCAGACAGTAGCCATCGAGGAGCTAAGGTCCTTGGTGCAATAGCTCATGAACCCTGCCAATGATCAGCGAATGAGCTCGAAAGCAGACCCTTCCCCAGCCGAACCTGACGTGACTTCGGCCTTAGCCAGCATTTTGGTTGAAGCCCAGGGGATACCCTGAGCCACAAGACCCAGCTGAGCCTCATTGGGATTCCTGACCTACAGAAACTAAAGGACAATGTATGTCTTAAGTCACTAAATTTCAGATTAATCGTTATGAGCAGGAGAGGCAACCGCTGCCGTGCGTCTCACCTAGTTGCGCCTTTCATCTGTGCCTTCACCTGCCAGCACCAGGTGAAAGGGCGCCTCAGGAAGGATGGAAAGGCTTTGCGCGAAGACAGCCAAGGGCGACTGTATTGCCAGTCAGTGGAAGTGGGCTTATTCTTTGAGGAGATACCTTCTCAACCGGGGGCAAATTTGCCAACAAGGGGGCAAACATGGGATCTTTGACGTGAAATAATCTTATCCTTCTCATGTACAAAGCAGAAACACATGTATAATACATAAACAGATACACATGATATTAAAAGTCTATTAAAATTTCCTGGGGTGGGGAAGGGGCGATAATGAAAAGTATGTTGAGAAAACATTGTGTCAGGATGACAGCGCTGGCGCCCCACGCTGGTTGGGGTGCTGTAGGGGAGGATGAGGCCGCGGAAGCATTAGAAAGCGGGACAATGGATTACGAAAAGCTGTTAAGACGTCCAGAAGTCCAGTTAGGGAGCTGCTCCTCCCGGGGTGCTCCTGACACCCTGCACTTCCCCCATCGCAGAGCTTAGCACGCTGGTCTGAATTCTTTTTTATCTGCCAATAAGTCTGCAGTGGGCAGGACTGAGCCAGCACAGGCCTGACACACGAGGAAGTCAAAGACAGGCCTGGGGCCACGGCAAGTGGTCGCCTTTGGCTGCCTCTCCCAGGCTCCGGGAGACTCAGGCTGTACTGGTGGCACCGCCCCCACCCGCTCAGGCGCCGCCCCATCGGCTCTGCTCTGGTCTGCCCGGGGATCCTAGGGGTTGCCTTTTCCCTCCAGATGCAACGTTAGAGGTGCTTTTTATGGTGCATACATGACCTCCTCCCTCAGGGAAGAGCCACGGCACTGCACCTAGAACTGTCCGGCCCCGTGGCCGAGCCCAGCTCCCCATGCCAGGCTCAAACCCTCCCCCCAGGTCCCCGTAGTCCGTGCTGAGGGTCTTCCTCCTGGTGGCCTGCCCACCCCATCCACGAGACTCTCCTGGTCAGACCTAAACCCCAGTTGAGATCATTTCTCAGCCCCGTGTAAAGTGATGGGTGCAAATCAATCCCAGGGTGAATATGGTTGGCAGACCTCACAGTCCCAGTGAATCTGACCAAGAGACCCCACCCCCACTGCCAACGACCACCACAATTTGAACACGTAATTTCTAGAGACTATAAAGGATCTCATTATTTTATGGTAATGCTTCATGAACATGTTCATCACTCAGATATACAGGTATAGGTAGATATTCAAACAACTACATGACAACTCAAACCCACTTGAACTTGTGGTGGGAAGCAGGACAAGCAGCGAGATCTTGGAGATGAACTGAGCATCGACCTTTGCTCTCCTGTGAAGACTCAATGGGCCGTGACTCAGATCAAATATCTTGGTACCAACATTCACTGGTTGTGTAGCCTTGGACAAGTTTATTAACTTCTCTGTGCCTCAATTTTCACATCGATGAAACAAGGATAATAGTAGTGCCTCCTCATAGGGTTTTTGAGAGGATACAATGAGGTGGTCACTTGTAAAACACTTAAAATGATGCCTAGCGTACAGTGAACACGCAATAAATGTGACCTGCCTGAGTCCTCTCATGGTAAGTGCTCTCACAGCCGTCACAGGGCAGGCCCGCAGTGTTGCCTACCCCACAGTCATGCTCTCCCTTCTTCCGTGCTTCCCCTGTTAGCTTTCAGAAATGCCAGAAATTCATTTCCCTAGACTCCCACTCAACAAGAGATAGCCATGGGCCAGTTACAGCCAAGGATATGTAAAAGGAAATTTGTGAAAGGTGTCTAAGAAATGTTTCTTCCTTGATGAGAGAGATATGCCAACAGATTCTTCTCTTTTCATGCCTTGGGTGTTCTGGTATAGAGACGTGATGCCTGGAGCTGAAGCAGCCACCTTGTCGTCATGAGGGAAAGAGTCACATAAGTACAGAGACTTCAACTCAATGCCTTGATTTCACTGATTACTAACATCACTGGGCTTACTCTGCCTTCTCTTTAACTAAGACATTCCATACTTCTCATTTTAAAGCAACTGTAAGTTTCACTTTCTGTTACAATTTTACAACCAAAGCATGTTATGCATCTTGAAAGCATCTTAAGTAATCCCATAAGCCAAGGAATCCTTACACTACAACAGCCCTGTGACAGAGTATTGTTCCAATTTCACAGGAGAAAAAGCTGAAAACAATGTGGTAGGAGTTTTGAAGACATGTTACCAAATTCAATCTTCATAAAAAAATCTCTGTGAGGCAGGTTTTATCTCTATGCAAAGATTTCTTCACAAGTTTAGAAGGTTAAATAATGCCAATTTGATACAATGAACAAGTGGAAGAGTCAGGACTCAAACCCACGTCTCCCAAATACAACATTTTTCCCAATGTTCTTTGGTTCTATTTCTAAGTACCAAAACCATTTTGAATATTTTAGTCTGCTGCCAATGTTGAATAAGTAAAAATGCAGTAACCCTAATTCAGGTCAGGCCAACCTGAACATTATTATGTTCATTGCTTAGAAAGCACATTTGCTAATTAAATATTACCCGTCGTAAAAAAGAATGGTGGCGACAGCTGGATGAAATTCACAGTCCAAGACCTGCGTGCCAATGTGTATTTCTGTCTTGAGGCTCTCAGAGAATTGATATTCCCAATCCACACTTCAATTAGTAATTGCCCAGCGTCTGTTCTTTTTAAACCTTTATTATTTTTTATTCTCTCCCAGATGTTGGACTGAGCTGCAGTGCTTTCAAGATTTCAGGGAGAGGTCCAGCTGCTGGGTTTGGGACGTGTCCATGTTGTGTATCTTTTCAATCCTTCAACTCGAATGTATGATGAGGTTGTGATGAATAGTACCCTTCTCCCATCCCTGCCCTCTTTGCATGTGTCTGAGTCTGTGATATCTTTGGTCTAATTATACGGATGTGTCTCGTGTTGGAAAATTTATGTGATAACTGCTATTGAGAGCCAGGAGCCAGGACCAGGGATTTGTAGTCTAAACATCCCTGAGTCCACTCCCCGCAGTACCTCCAAAGTGAAATTGGGAAAACGAGGTAGCTTGTGAATTTAGGTCTCTAGCAGGTTGAAAGTCTGAGAGTGTCAGCTCTGCAGTGAATTGCAGACATATCATGGAATCTAAGATTTGGAGGACAACGAAGATAATGAGCAGAGGAAGGGGGCAGGTATAGGAAGGGATGGGAGAGGGAAGCTGGGGCATTACAGTTTGGGCCTTTGTCACCCCGAGACGCTTGGCGCTGTCTAATAAACTCAGTTCAGTTCACTCGTTTCTTGGCTGTTCAACTTGACTTCAAGTTCCTTGAAGTTAAGAGCTATTCTAGTGATCTCTTGCTGTATTACAAATCACTCCAGTATTCAGAGGCTTAAAATAAAAGGTGTCATTTTATTATCTCTCATCGTTTCTGTGGGTCGGGGATTTGGGGAGCTCCCGCTGGGCAATTGGGCCTTGGTCTCATGCAATTGCAATCAGACAGCGGCGGGGGCAGCTGGGAGCCGGCTGCGCGTCTGGCCTCCGGGAGCCCCAAGGCCTGCCTGTCCAGGCCCCCGACTTTGGCCTTCCTCTCAGCATGGCGGCTTGTGGCCACTGGCGCTGTTTACACCCAAAAACTTCCCAAGCGTGTTTTCCATGCAGTGGCAGGGGTATGGTCTGTTGTCACCTTTCTGCTGTCCCCTATTGGTCATAGCAGACACAACCCCACCTAAGTTCAGGAGACGGGGACCCGGACCCACCTCTGATGAAAGGAGTGCCAAGGCTTCATTGTAACAAGAGCTCCTGGGATGGGAGAGATTTTGATGGCCACATTGGAGCAAGTGCCTTCACGGTACCTAGCCCCTCATATCTCTTTTTTGACTATTTCCTACCTTTCCAGAAGGTTCATCACTGACTGATGTTACCTTCAGTGCTCAGTGGATGCTGACTGCTTCATGCGATCTCATGCAACAAAGTGTTTATCCAGTCCTGTTCTCCATTCATTTTGCAAATTGCTCACCAGGCAGACTAGCGCCAGGCACTGTGTTTAGCACAGGACGCTGGAATAGGCCAGATGGTCTGCCCTCATGGATCTTACTGTCTGTAGGGAGAGGCCAGCGGTTACTGAATAACCAAAGAAATACTGTGGAATGAGTTGTGAGGGGGAAAAGCATGGGCAGAGAGTGGCTCACATCTCAGGGCCCGTGCGGCCTGGGAGGGCCTCCTGCGGGGTTACCTCGCGGAGGGAGAGGAAGAGCCAGGCGCCAGCTGGAGGCACGGAAGGGAGAGGGGTGGGGCGGGCCTGACCGTGGAGGACAGAGCACACAGGGCTGGGGGGCTGCGGCTTGTTACGGGGACTCCTGAGAATTTTACTGTCTTCCTCCTGAGGGCCTGGGGGCCCTTGCAGTGCCAGGAAGATAAATTCCCATAACTTCTGGGGGAGTGTGCCAGCCGGGAAAGCGGACGCCACTCAAAATATTCAGGGGACCAAAAGGTTTGTTAGAGGGGAATAGAAGTGTGGGGAAAGAGGGTCAGGAAGGCCACTTTAGGAAATGCCCGAGTGTGGGGAGCATGGTGGGTGGCCTCACCCAGGTGGGCGAGCTCTGGAAGGTGACTTGGGAATGAGAAATGTCCCTTTGGGATGAGTCCAGTGACACTAGTTACCGATCGCTTCTGCTCCTGTTCTCTCTTCCAAATCTCACGCCAGTGCCTCTCACTGACACACTCTGGCAGCGGATTCAGGGGCATGAAGGGCCAGCGGAGGGCCCCTCGCTCAGCGTTTCCATGAGCCGCACCGTGGCCAGGACCCACACTGGGGTGAGGTGGGGGCGGAACCTGGTGCGCAGAGTTCAGGGAGGTGCCCCTGAGCCACCCCTGCCCGTGCACAACCCTGAGAATAATCCCCCCAACCGCTGTCCCCCAGGCCCGTCCTGTGGGAGGTGGATTTGGAGCTACCTCCTGATTGGGAGAAGCACCCCCAGCAAAGGCCTCTGGGTCACCTCTCGGACAGGGCGATGTCTAAGCTGGTGGCCAGGTGGAGGGAAGAAAGACATCTTCTAAGGAAAGAGAAGAATGTAGAAAACCCCAGAGACCTGAGAGAGCCTGATTCCTAGGCAGACTCGATGATTGTTTACCGCTGCGTTAGTGACACTGTGACGAAGAGCCTGTGTTCTTCTGGGTCTTGATGAGTCACACCCTGGAACAGTAGAAACCTGGGTTACCCACCAAGAATGGGGGTGGGGCTTACCCCTCTACAGAGAAGTTGAGGGAGACCCGTCAGTTCCAGCTGATGGGTTGTAACGTGGGACCCTCTGCCTGGGGGAAAAATTGGGAAATGGGGGAGGTACGATACTTCTGTAGAGAGTTGGGGGACTTTACTTCTTCGAGGACTTTACCAACCAACCCCTTCCAATCTCCTTGACTAACATCACCCTAGTTCAAGGTGCCCTCACCTCACCTGAATTACAGCAATGGCCTCCTAATGGGACCTCCTGCTGTCCCCATCGGTCCCCACAGCAGCCAGAACCATCTGGTCAAATGTAAATAAGACCATGCCCCTAGCCTCCTCAAAAAAAAAAAAAAAAAAAAAAAGGGCAAGCCCTAGCTGGTGTGGTTCAGTGGATTGAGCATCAGCCTACAAACCAAAAGGTCCCTGGTTTGATACCCGGTCAGGGCACATGCCTGGGTAGCAGGTCAGGTTCCCAATCAGGAACATGCGGGAGGCAAACAGTCAATGTTTCTCTCCCTCTCTTTCTCCCTCCCTCCCCTCTCTCTAAAAATAAAGAAATAAAATATGTAAAAACAAACAAACAATGAAAATCTCCCATGACTTCCCATCTACTTGGAGTAAAAGTCAATGCCCTTTACGTGGCTCGTAGCCCACACGGCCTGACACCCTGTCTCCACGTACATCCTAACTGACTTTATTAAGCAGCTGTTTCCCTGACTCCCACTAGACTGGAAACTCCATGTGGGAAGGGATTTTTGTAAACTGCCGTGACCAATGGTTGCTACCCAGGAGCCCAAACCCAGGGTTGCCAGAGCTTCTAATTTTTCAAAAGAAATCACATATCTGGATTTTTATGCCAAATCATGTTTTAAGTGTTGGCACATATAAATTTTTTTCTTTAATATTATGCTGGTCAAATCAATTAGAGGCACGGATCTCTTAACTTATGGTCTCTAGCCTTATGAAAGGAACGGTGGCCAAGTTTTGAATATAGGCTCAGAGAGGACAAGTCCCTGAGAAGGTGGTGTGGAGTAGGGACAGAGACAGGACTGCGAAAGCCCCCTAGGGCCCTGCGGACATGCTTGGTGGTGGCCCTGAGGGGGGCTCACAGCTTCCTCCTCTCCGATCTCACTTGGTCGCTCTCTGGCAAAGGCTTTGCTGCAGGTGCAGAGGGGAGGCACATCTGGCGTGACAAGAAAAGTGGTCTAAGGCTCTGAAGGCCATGTGGTCAGATCTCTTAAGGCTTCTCTTGGGATTTCTCTTGTGCCCTTTCTGTAGTAGAATTTTTCTGGCTTTTCTGGTTCAGTTCTTTCCTGGCAAACTCTGGGTGCCCAGGTGTGCCTGGGCAGTGTCCACCTGTAAAGCAAAGCAGAAGCAAGGCGAGACCAGGGATGGGAGGAAGGGATGGGAAGGCTCAAGCTGGAATAATGACCAGAAGCCTCAGGGCACACACTGGGGGACTGAATATCTGTCACATGAGCCAACATCAGGAGACAAACCACTTGTCAAGGGACTTGACAAAGATTTTCAGTCATGATGGAGGCACAGTAAATACACTTCACCTCTTCGCACAACTACAGAAAATATTACAACCAGACCTCAAAAAGAGTAACACCAAGAACCATCAGGAAATTGAGCTGTATGGAAGTCCAGCAACCGAAGATTTAAAGAAACCACATTCATCCAGACGAGCAGGAGGGGTGGAGATGCAGAGACAGGTGCAGAGGCACAGAGAGGTAGCAGAATAGGCAGTCCCACATTCATGTGTGATGGATAAAAATTGGGAGGGATACATTGGGAGCGAGGGATCCCAGCCACAGGCCAGACCACACAGCCCAGGGTTGCAGTGCCAGGAAGATAAATTCCCATAACTTCTGGCTGTAAAAATCAGCAGGGGCTGGGACAGCAGAAGAAACTTCCAGATTTTCAGGAAATCCCACTTAAAGGGCCCATATAGACTTAGGACTTGTGCAACCCACCCCCTCTGGGATTCAGCACCAGGACAACAGCTGGAAGGGCATCAGTCACACACAGGGAGTAAATGAAGTGACTGGAAACAGGACAAATGTTGGGCAAACTTCCAGAAGGCAGGCAGCAGCATTGTCCATTCTCGGAGCCCTCCCCCGACACAGACCCACAAACTGGTGAAGCAGGTTGCCCCACCTTGGCGATTACCTAAGGCTCTACCCCACACAATGTACAGGTGCCTTTTCTACAATAGGCCATGCTACCAAGACAGGGAGTCAAAGCAAATCTACCTAATACACAGAAACAAACAGGGAGGATGCCAAATTGAGGAGACAAAGAACTATGGCCCAAATGGAAAAACAGAACAAAACCCCAGAAAAAGAACTGAACAAAACAGAGATAACCAACCTAACAGATACAGAGTTCAAAATACTGGTTATCAGGATGCTCAAAGAACTCATTGAGTATGGAAACAACATAAAAAAGATCCAGGAAGAAATGAAGCTTACAGTCAGTGAAATAATGAAAAATCTACAGGGAACCAGCAATGGAGGGAATGACACGAAATTCAAATCAACCATTTGGAACATAAGGAAGAAATAAACATTCAACCAGGACAGCAAGAAGAAAAAAGAATCTTAAAAAGTGAAGATGGTATAAGGAGCCTCTGAGACTCTCCAAATGTACCAACATCCCAATCACAGGGGTGCCAGAAGGAGAAGAGGAGGAGCGAGAAATTGAAAACTTATTTGAAAAAACAATGAAAGAAAAATTCCCTAATTTAGTGACGGAAATAGACACACAAGTCCAGGAAGCACAGAGTCTCAAACAAATTGGACCCAAAGAGGACTACATCAAGACACATAATTAAAATGTTAAAAGTTAAAGATAAAGAGAGAATATGAAAAGCAGCAAGAGAAAAGCAGAGAGTTACCTACAAAAGAGTTCCCATAAGACTGTCAGCTGATTTCTCAAAAGAAACTTTACAGGCTAGAAGGGACTGGCAAGAAGTATTCACAGTCACAAAAAGCAAGGACCTGAAACCTAGATTACTCTGTCTAGCAAAGCTGTCATTTAGAATTGAAGGGCAGATAAAGTGCTTCTCAGACAAAGTAAAGCTAAAGGAGTTCATCATCACCAAGTTATTATTGCATGAAATGTTAAAGGGACTTATTTAAGAAAAAGATCAAAACTATGAACATTAAAATGGAAACAACTTCACGACTACCGACAATGAATCTAAAAAACAAACTAGCAAAGAACCAGAACAGGAACAGAATCATAGATATGGAGATCATTTGGAGGGTTACCAGCAGGGAGAGGGAAGGGGGAGAATAGGGAAAAAGGTACAGGGATTAAGAAGCATAATTTGTATGTATAAAATAGGCAGAGGGATGTTAAGAACAGTATAAGAAATGGAGAAGCCAAAGAACTTATATGCATGACCCATGGACATGAACTAAGGGGATCGATTGCTGGAGGGAATGGGGGTACCAGACAGAGGGGTCAAAGGGGAAAAATAAGGACAACTATAATAGCATAACCAATAAAATGTGTGTGTGTGTGTGTGTGTGTGTGTGTGTGTGTGTGTGTGTGTATAAGGAATAGCTGGATTTGTACCCTGATGGTGTGGTTCAGTGGGTTGGGTGTCATCCCACAAACTGAAAGGTCGCCTATTCTATTCCAGGTCAGGGCAAATGCTTGGGCTGTAGACCAGGTCACCAGTTGGGAGCGTGTGAGAGGCAACTGATCAAATTTCTGTCACACATCAATGTTTTTCTTCCTCTCTTTCCCTTTCCCTCTCCTTCTCTAAAAATAAATAAGAAAATAAATAAATAAAATCTTTTTTTTTTGTTTAAAGAACAACTGGCTTTGGGAACCTGTACCAATGTCCTTCTGTCTCATAAGGGAGGTGATCTCTCCATTTCTGTAGATGAGGACAAGTGACAGAGAAGTGACAAACCCAAGGTCACACAGCTGTGGGTGGTGTAATTTTACTCAAACCAGGGTTGTCTAATGCCAGAGCCCACTTTCTGTCCACCCCGCGGCTCCATCCACAAGGATCGTGCAACTAAGTCATAAAGGAATCAGAGTTGCTGGACCAGAAGCCATTTAGAATCATGTTTAAGCTTTTAAAAAAATATTATATGTTGGCACCTTTCTTTATTGCATCTATTGGTCAGTAGTGAAGGGTCCTGTGACTAAGACCAACAAGGTATCCCTCCTCTTGTGTCTCTGACCAGCTCTGACTGGAACTTTGTCTCTCTGAAACTTGTGACCTCAGCCTCTGTAGGACTTTATCCTCTTTCTTTGAGAAGGTCTGTGCTGTGTTACCAAAGACCTCACTGCAGCTCTGGCAGGGCAGAGCAGTGGTTAGAGCATCATCCCAATACGCCAAGGTTGTGGGTTCAATTCCTGATCAGGGCACACACAAGGATCATCTAATGAATACATAAATAAAAGGAACAACAAAATCAGTAAATAAAAAAAAATTTTTTTGAAGACCTCATTGTAGAAATGAAGTCCTTCTATCTTCTTTAACAACACATGCATCTTTTATTTACAAGGACCCTATTTAAGGAAAGGACCCTACTGGAGATTGAAATCAGGATCAGCAGAAAGCAGGAGCCGAGTGTGAAAGTAATATGGGCCTATTACTGTGAATCTGAAGCAAGATTTCTTTTTGTTTTTTTAAGATTTTATTTATTTATTTTTTTTAGAGAGAGGTGAAGGGAGGGAGAAAAAGAGGGAGAAAAACATCAATGTGTGGTTGCCTCTCATACGTCCCCAACTAGGGACCTGGCCCACAACCCAGGCACGTGCCCTGAATGGGAATTAAACCAGTGACCCTTTGGTTCACAGTCTGGCACTCAACCCATTGAGCCACACCAGCCAGGGCCTGAGGCCATGTTTCTTATTCACCCTAATGATCCCTAAGAAGAACAGCGTCAAAGAAAGGTTGTCAGGCCACACTTTTGAGGGCACTTCGAACAACCTTCCTTGCCAATATTCTAAGGGCTTTGCTCTGAGACAGGACTAAACACTGCTCTGGCTTCCTGTTCTCGCCAGCTGCAGGCCAGCATGCCTCTCTCCCAGAGCTTCCTGGCTCCTCTGCTCTGCTCTTGTCTGCCGGGCCAAAGGAGACATCGCTTGCTGGTGCCACTGGAATCCAAGCAATTACAGGCCAGAGCAGATGTGCGGAGGGTGGTGGTGGGCACGGGGGTGGGGAGCAGGCGTGGTCTGATCAGGCTGACGCAGATACAGCCCCTCTCCCTGGCTTGCCTCTCTGGCACACTTCAACTCAACTTGCTGAGGTACACGAGTTCAGTTGATAAACCCTCCTCCCTGAAAAGCTCCCGAGTTCAGTTGATAAACCCTCCTCCCTGAAAAGCTCCCGGGAGAAAGCGCTGGCTGTGAATGCACTCATCAGATTGAGTGAGAAGTTGTTACAGCACCTTTCCCTGAAATGCGATAATCCCATTTCTAATTTACTGATTATGCAATACGAAAATGTCCTCGGTAATTTTGTAAGAAAAGCCCATTAGCCTACTTGAGATCTCATGCTTCTTCGTGAAACTCTGAAAAATATCAGTTCCCTTTGATAAATGGGACCCATTTGAAAATCAGAAATAATTACTTTGTTTATTAACATTTGGTGATTAACATTTCAAAAGCAATTTAAATAAATACAGTGCAGATCTGAGATGGGACCCCAAGGTGGTGATCTGTATGGAGTAAAGCAATGCTCACTGGAACCAGGGAAATTTAAAATCAACTTGTTTTCTAAGGTGGTTGTTTATTCCCAACTTATGTACCAATGAATCAAACCATATCCAAGAATCTCAGGTTATGGTCCTGGCCAGTGTGGCTCAGTGGGTTGGACGACATCCCACAAACCGAAAGATCGCAGGTTTGACTCCCCGTCAGGGCATATGCCTAAGTTGAGGGATGGGTCCCCAGTCGGACACGTACAGGAGGCAACTGATCAATGTTTCTCTCTTTCTTTCTCCTTCTCTCTCTCTCTCTCATCAATAAATGTATACCCCTCCCAAAAGAGCCTCAGGTTAAGGTGAATAAATAAATGGGTTTAGGGTTACTCCCACATGCGTTTCCTCTTCAGAAAAAAAAAAAAAGTGATTAAATGAAGAATCTTGAGATGGGAAGATTATCCTGACAGGCCCTAAAAGCTGTCACATTATCCTTATAAAAAGGAGGCAGAGGAAGACTGTACTACACACAGGAGAGGAAGAATCAATGTGACCAGAGATTTGGCCATAGCCGGGGAGTGCGGACGGCCACCAAAGAAACCGGAAGAGGCCAGCCAGCACTGATTTCAGCCCCGTGCAACCGACTCCGGACTTTTGATCACAACTGTAAGAGAACCAATGTGTGTTCTTGTCAGCCACCCCCTGATCTCGTAGTAAGTAGTTATAGCAGCCTCAGGAAACTGATCGAGTCACTTCCCTGACCTTTGTCAACTCTGCATACCAATAGCATAATCGCTTGCTAATAAATATTTTTCTTTAAGTCAATTCTGAGCTAACATAGCTATCTGCTTATTTTAAATGCTCATCCTTGTGTCCCCTACAATTACCCAGTGAACCATCCGACCCCAGTGGAAGTGACCATCACTTTGCGAAACACAGCCCAGCTCCGCACAGCTTAGGAAGGAGCTATAGTGCAGCTGGGCTTTCAGGAACTGCTCTGTGAAGTTCAAATTTCACTTGAAAATGATCAGAAAAAAAAAAGAAAGAATAAGCCCCTTCAAAAATAGAAGCCATTTCTTCTGCAAATTTTTGCAGAATTTAAAATGCAGAATTTAGCAGAATCTTCAATCATCCTGGTACAGTTAATAGCATACAAGACAAGTACCCTTAAAAGGGAAGGAGGGAGCCATAGAGAACGCTAGCAGGAAGCTGGGTCAGGTGGCAGAATCTAGCTAACAGAAGTCTTGTTTTCCCAGCCTGATCTAGAATCATAGGTCTCCATGTTTTCCTCTCTCTCCTCTGCCTCAGGACAAAGGGATGCAGGATAGAGGGTAAAGCCAGACTTACTGTGCAAGGATTTTTAAGAGTGAGTGATGATGAGGCTGTAGACTTGATAAGGCCCCCAACCAGAGAAGAATATGATGGTTATTAACAAATCTTCCATGACGTACAAAGGGGAATGGGCAAAGCAGCAAACTTTCATCCCAAAAGTAGGAACTGCCCACGTGGGCACAGCCAGGGAGGTGTCCGGCACCGAAGAGGGAGTCAGGGTGGTCCTGCCTACGCCTGGGCGTGGATATCGGCAAGCGATGGGTGCTGACAGTTAAATTCTTAAAGGAGCCCGTCCCGGGTTGGCACCTGTATTTCCCCATCTCTTTAACATTGTTTTCACCCTGAAGCCTTGCAGCCCGTGTCCTGCTGCGTCTCATCGCACGACATGGTGGCACAGAGGCAGTGCCTCAAACCTATTTGATGGAAACACTGATAAGTGAATAGATTCTCTCCCTTAGTCTATAATTACTCCTACTGTTGAAGAAAGTAATTTGATAAAAATCATACTTTTTAATTCCAAAAGAAGTATAGCTTGGATCACAGGCCTATGATCGGAAGCTCCACCCACCTGCCAGGTAGGAAGAAAATCAAGGCCTGTGGCCTCACCTAAGTCAGTGGTCACAGGTGCCCTCTTGTCTCCCTGAGCTTCGGCTCCGATGGGCCATCTTTTGATCGCCAGCGTCACCACACGGCTCCGGGTGGAACCACCCCCCTCTGCCCCCGCCCCCCGCCTGAGTCAGCCAAGTGCTGACTTGGGGCTGTGGGAGACTGAGTGATTTTTACCTTCTCAGCAGCACCCTCCCTCTTCCTGGCACCAGCGTCCAGGACTTCCCTTTGGAGAAACTGCTTCAAAATTGCTGGATGGAGCTGATAAGCCCCCTTTGCTCCTAGAGGTGGCCCTATACTGCAGATTAAGCCAATTGTCATTTCCCATCGTCTTTGACACAGTGAATGTTTAAGGGGGCGGGTCAAAGAGAGTTAGGATCAGAACTTTTATTTCAAATGCCGGAAGAAGGGATCTGCATACCTGGGCTGAACCTGAGTCAGGAGCACTGGAGCTGCTCAGGGCCATGGTAATGAGAGAGCTCTCTGAGAGCCAAGTCGACACAGAGCTACATCAAATCAGAAGAAAGCAGAGCTAAGGTACATGGAGACGTCACAACATGGTTTGAAACCCTGGATTCAGCCAGGCCTGACGCTTCATGCCTCTGCCCCCTTTATTTATACGAATTGACCCATTTTTTATATTTTTAGTTGGATTTACTTACAGTTTAAAATATCCTGATAAATGGAGGCTGAGTACCAACTGCACCTTGTAGGGACAGTGCACGTACCTCTTCCAGAATGGCAGGCATGTTACAAAGAGGTGTGCCTCTGGCTTCGGCCGGGGCACGGCCAGGCTATCAGAGTTCAGCCTGGATCGCAGCCCCCACCTGCCCTCTCTTCTGGGCCTCCCGTGCAAATGCAAACTTGCACAACCACCCCGGGCAATCCTGTGACTCAGAAAGGAAGTTCTCCTTGTTGTAGCCAGCCTCCAAGGTGGCCTCCAATGACCTTGAACTCACACGCTTTTATAGTCCCCTTCAGCCCCGCTGAGTAGGGATGACTGTGTAACCAGTGAGATCTAGAAATAAGATGAGTAAGCTCTGAAGCTATGTCATAGAAGATACTGCAGCTCGGTCGTACCGGCTCTTGGATCACTCACTCAGGGGGAAGCCAGCTGCCACGTCATGAGGACACTCCACACGTGGAGGAGCTGGGGCCTCCTGCCAACAGCCACCACTAGCTCACCAGCCACGTGAGCACAGCATCTTGGAAGCGTTTCCCCAGCCCCAGCCCCATCCCCATCCCCAGCCTTCAGACAATGAGATGTGGTCCCCGCCGACACCTTGACTGCACCTCATGAGAGACTTGAAGCCAGAAGCCCCCAGCTCAGCAGCTCGAATGCCTGACTCACAGAAACAGCATAGATAAGTATGGTTTTAAGCCACTACATTTTTGCAGTAATTTGTTCCACAGCAATAGGTAACTAGCCCACTCTTCATCAGTTTCCCCTTCGCCATCCCTCTCTTCCTCCTGGCTAAGTTCCCTGTTTCCTGAACAGGCTCCCCGCCCCCTGCTCCAGGCAGCCCTTCAACCTCATCCTCTTTTCCCAGTTGCAATTTTCTCTCTAAGAATCGCTCTTCGGTGCTGCCCCCACACTTCCTCTGCGTCCTCTCTATTCCTGACTTCCTCCTCCACCTGAAGCAATAGTTCTTTCTTCTTCCTAAGTCCCCAGTCAGTTTCCTCTCAACAAACCTCATAACAACAATTATGGTTGATAATCCTTGCTCTAAGAACGTAGATTTATTTATGTATTCCAACAGACTGGGAAGTTTTGGGGTTTTGTTAGAGGCTGCTGTTCTCTCCTTTGCTCTGTCTTCCCCAAGCACAGAGGCAAAAAACACCTCCCACCTCCCCTTCCTGTGGAGAGGTCCAGGCAGTTGGAAAAGCCCTGTGAATTCTGATGTTTCACAGGGCTTTGGCAGTGGCAGAGGGGGCTGGGGCGCAGCATGCCACCATCGTCATGGCAACGCACTCCCTGGTGGGTCCTGGGCTGCACTCCCAGGCAGGGGAAGCTGCTCCCAAGCGTGTGTCCGCCTCGGAGTGGGCATCAGGAGGCAAGGCTGCCCAGGAAACAGAAGAGGCTAAAGCAGTGAGGCCTCGCCGGTGTCCCCTCTTGAGAGGCAGGTGCGCAGAGCCAGCGAGTCCGGCACTGGAGAACAGGTAAGCTTGACCCGGGGCCTGACGAGCGCCGCCCACGTGGGCAGATCTTTACTCGCCCCACACTGTTCTTACCCCCGGCTGACGCGACCGGCTCTGGGCTGCAGGGGACGCCTGCCCCTGGAAACGGAGGTCAGCGACCTCCGTCATCGTTCACTCGGTCAGTGGTTCCTGAACGCGGCTGCACATTGGCACTGCTTGGAAATCTTTAAAAAGCACTGATGCCTGGCCCCCGCTCCCAGACATTCTGACGTAATGCGTCCGGAGTGCATCCTGGCCACCAGTAGTTTTAAATCTCCAGGTGCTTCTCATGTGCAGCAACAGGTGGGAAGCACTGCGCTATGGCAAGGGTCTCAGCCAAGGTTGTACAAGGGAAACCCCTGAGGAACTCAAAACCGTACTCACCCCGACCTCCTCTGCCCAAATCTCCAGAGCTGGCCCCAGGTATCTGAACTTGTCACAGCTCCCAGTGAGTCTGGTGAGCTGCTGGCATTGTGTGTCACGCACCCAGCCTAGCATCAGCGAAGGTTCGTAGGCTGGATGGCCAATAAGAGATGTGGATAGAATGGGGTGGATTGGAGGCTTCCCCGGGCCTCCCCTTACCTCTTCGGAGTAGGTCTGGGTGGGGGATGTTGCATTGAAACTATGAAGTTTCAGTTATTGTATAAATGAAAAATGACCTGGCATTGTTATTGTTGTATGGTTCGGTCTAATACCAACTCATGTGGAGACAACTGCTTCAAGAGACTTCTGTAAGATTGTCACCGAGGTGGAGATTGCAGGGAGGGTCAGGGCTCAAGGTCCTAAGTAGCCCCTCGAGGACACCTGCACGTGACATACGTGCAGTTACAGCACTAGCTGGAGTTACCTTCCTGACGTTAATTCTTGATCTCATCCCATGACCTGCACAGACCCGGATTCCCCATCTAGCAGGCACAGCCTTGTGCTCAGAGCGTCAGCAGCCCCTCCCGGGTGAGGAGGCCAGCGGGTGCAGCCCCTACCAGGGGGGCTGTGGAAAGCACCTCGGTGGAAGGTGGAACTCCCTGTGGCCTCAAGTGTCCAGATCCCCTCCCTAACCTGGTGAAGGGCCACAGGGACAAAATCTACGTTCATCAGTCCCTTGCTTATTATGAGTATCTACTTTTATTCATTAATCTCTTTAAGATTTAAATTACAGAAGTAATACAAACTCATTGTAACTACTGAAACGATGCCGAGATTTATCAAGAAAGGGTGACCTCCTCCTTCCCACCCCCTGCATTCCTGGTACCTTTTCCTCAAGTGACTAAAGTTAACAGCCACCTCATTTAATTTTTGTTAGGAAGTGAGTTGTTCCACACAAGTGAATTTTTTCATTAATCAAAACTGTTCTTTTTACTTGCGAACACTTCAAATGACTCGAAGTAGTTTAACCACCGTGGATGAAGGTCGCCGTAGACTGAACGTGTCCCCCACAATCTGTATGTTGAAACCTAATGTCCTATGTGTTGGTATTAGAAGGGGTGGCCTTTGGGAGGTGATTAGGTCATGAGGATGGAGCCTTCATTTATGGGATTAGTGCCCTTATAAAAGAGACCCCAGAGAGCTCCCTTGTCCCTTCTGACATGTAAAGACAGAGAGAGAAGACAGCCACCTAGAAGAGTGGAAGTGGGTCCTCACGAGACACCAAATCTGCTAACACCTTGATCTTGAAACTAAGCCTCCAGAACTGTGAGAAATAAATTTCTATTTTTAAGCTACCAGCCTATAGTATCCTGTTAAACAGCCAGGATGGACTAAAACAAAGATCATTCTAAAAAGCATTGCATAGTGCCTTGACTTTTAAAATGGAAAGACTCAGGGTTATTGCCATACTGAAAATATTTTACATTTGAGAATGTTTTCAGTTCACAAGCCACCTTTCGATGCATGGCCCACTTTGGCTTTTCCAACAGGCCTTCGGGATGAGTAGAGCAGACAGCTGCGTTCCTGTTGCACAGAGGCGGCCCCGGACACCCTCCCTAGGAAAGGTGGGATCCAAGCGATCTGCCGCGTCTCCCCCGGCCTTTAAGCTTCCTGTAAATCTCCTTACTCAGCTCTGTCTCCGATGCCTATACTGCTGCTCTGTATGTTAGTGAAGGTTCACTACCTATATCTTAGAGGCTCTTGATGCCTGCCAATGACTCTGGTCGAAGATACTTTGTATTTTCTGGAGTCTTTTGTAGTGAATCTCCCTGATCCCTCCCGCCCTCCCCCAAACCCAGGGTCAAACTGTCATCTGGCACTTCCTCCTGCTGTCAAGACCCCTTGTTCTATGAACCATGAACTGAAAAACTTCGTCAGAAAAATTAGTTTTTTAGAATTCTGTGAGTGAATGGGCTCTAACAGATTCTGAAGGACTTTCATAAGACTTAGGCCTACAGAGTAGGCTCAGGTGCATATACTTCCTCTTTTATTATGGGGAATTTCAAACTGTTAAGAATGAAAGGCCTTTCAAAGTGAGAGGCAACAATTATTTGAGATCAAAGAACAGCTATTCATGCAGAAATCCAAATAACGTTCTGATTAGGAGAAAAAGGGAATGGGTATTTATGAGAAAGGAAAGAGGAACAAATACATCAATAGAAAGAAGGCATTTCTATAGGTACATTTGACATAGTGATGCTAATTCTAAGGAATGTTTTTAATTTTCAGTCCAGTGGGCATAGGATCTGATTTCTTGCTATGGTCACAAACTGTTCTTTGGGGCACAATATTGCTTTAGGTCCAGTCCAAAGGTTATTTTACCCTGTTTTAACATTCCAAAGGTTTAAGGCATAAGACATGCAAGGCAGCTTCTCTGAGATCACAGCTAGGGCCTCATTTAGCCCAGGCTGTGTGTCTCAGTGGGTTGGAGTGTTGTCCCATGCACCAAAAGTTCATGGATTCAATATCCCGTCAGGGCACATACCTAAGCTGTGGGATCGATCCCCAGTCAGGGCATGTGTGAGAGGGAACCGTTCAATGTTTCTCTCTCTCTCTCTCTCTCAAATTGTCACTGGACAGGGGCCTGGCCCTGGGCAGGTCTGCCCAAGGCCAGCTGTAGCGTGTGAGTTCTTGACTTCGTGTAGAAATGATTTACAACACCAGTCCAGGTGACTATGGGGATACCTTTATTAAAGCTGCGGACAGTAAAACAAGAAAGGACTTAGCATAAAAGAAGCAACAGGAGAGCCTAGGCTGGGCTGCCTTAGATTACTGGGAAATCAGAGAAGAGGGGTCTTTGGCGGCAGGGTCAGGGGGTCAGCCTAGGACAAGCTGCTGGCCCCTGCCTGAGAGTTTAGGAGACACTTGCCTCTGAGGGAAGAAGGCAGGGGGAAGGGGAGAGAAGCAAACGGTGTGGGCTGCTCCCCAGAGGGAGAGCTCACTCTGGGTTCTTTGCCTTGGGGGTTTTCTCTCTCTTGCAGGCAGGAATCTTAGGGGAGGTCTCAGGGGAAGGTTTCCGCAGAACATGCATCAGTTGTCCAGGGGGCCCTTCCTCGCGCCCTGGTCTCCCCTGATGGGTCAGGGGCAGGGCAGGGGGTCTTTAGTCATTGCAGGGAGTCCTGGCATCAGCCACCTGGTTTGCTGCTTTTCTGGGCCTGGAGCTGACACACCACTGAGCAATAGATGTTATATGCGGGAGGTTATCTGCAGGGAGAAAGGCCAGTGGAGCAGAGTTCACCCTGGGCACCGCCAGGCACTGGGGACTTCCTGCCCTGGTGACAGTCTGTAAACTGCTCGGCTATTGTGTTCAGCGCTCTCTCTCTCAGTTTCCCTATTCTGCTTGCCAAGGAATTTTCCTAGCTTCTTAGTACCCTTATCAAAATCAACAAAAACATATCCTCAGGTGGGGCTTCAAATAAATATATAAATAAAGTGGCTTTGTTTATTTCTTTATTTATTTTGACAAAATCTATTTAAAAAGTAGGCATAATGAGTCTTCATGGTAAGTTGGGCAATTTCAACAATTACCAGCATGGCACGCAGGTCTTGCTTTGCTTGTTCAAACTGTCTTTTCCTGCGTTCCAGACCCCTGCAGTGTCGGCAGCCCCCGTGCCGTTAGCGCCAGCCTGGACCCCTGTCGTGAGAGGCGTGCCAAGGCCCCATCCCCAGGCTGCCCCGCGGGGCCACGCAGGGTCCTTGCTGCTTCTGGGGCTCTGACCTCCGGCTGACGACAGGAAGGGAAGCCTCCTTTGTCCCGTTTGTCCCACAGGCCAATCCTGCTGGGCAGGTCAAGAGGAATGTAAACTGCGTACACTCAGCTTCCTCCCGTGGGTTCTGTTTCCTCACCGAAGTTGTTATGGGAGGCTCTGGAAGGAATTTTTATTAGTCTGGAGAGTAAATAATCATTACTGCCACCTCCTTGTGATAGATACCAGGCCTGGAAATTTCCACGGTCCGCTGTCTGGCTTCTCAAATAGCCAGAGTGAATTCCCTTCTGACCTGAGCCCAGCCCAGCACGCATTGGGCAGAGCTGGGCCTTTGACCAAGAAGGCCCCCCAGACAGGCCCCTGTGACCCTCTCCATGGCCTGTGGGAAGGGTGTCGCAGACCCTATTCTGCTGATGAGGAGGTGGAGGTATAGAGAGGCGAAGCCACTTGTCCTAGGCATGTAATTAGTAAGCAAAAAAGTTGGGAGTGGAATGAGCCCAATAATTTGAGTCTTCATTAATAAACGGAGAGCTAATTATGAACATTGAAGAGACTGTTCCTTTTCTGTTGTGATTAATTCTGAATTTATTTTTAGTCTTTAAAAGAATGGAGACTTGTGGTGAGGTTTTGTTCTGAGCAAGAAACCTGCCATCCTGGCCGTTTCCCTTGGCCTGCCCCCGGTCCTGGAGAAATCCAGCAACTGGCCGCCAGCTCCTCCCTGTGCATTTCCCCAAAGCCCAGGAGTCCCCAGGGATTCGTGTCAACCTCAGCTACTTCGAATGAGCCCTGGAGAACTATTTTCTTACCTCGATAACAGGACCCCTACCGACAAATTCAAAACCCCAGCTTCAGCCACAATGTTGGGGAAACAAATTAGGGCCTGGCTTGTCTTCGGGGCAAGAGAAACAGGCTACTAATCAAAAGGCGGTCCTAGGAGCGCATGTGAGAGTGAGTGCGTGTGAATGTGTATGAGTGTGAGCGTGTGTGAGCGTGGGCGAACCTTAATGCTGGCAGAGCCCAAGAGGGGCAGCAGTTCTCATGGACCCCTTAAACTTACTTTCTAAGCTTCCAGAGAGCCCAGCCCACTGTGGGCGGATTTTTCCGAGCTTTAGATGTGTTAATGTGGCCCTCCGCTTGGAGGTGGGTCCTGGCCCAGAGACTTTGTCTTTAACGTGACCGCATATTTCTGCTGGGCTCCGAGGTAGCTGTGTTGTTGTTGACTCCCCAAGGGTAATCTCATTTCCTTGCTTCTCTGTGGCAGCTCGGGACTCATGGGAAAGGGGCAAACCTCCTTTGCCATCCACCCAGCAAGACCAGTGCAAGGATGGAATTTGGTTTCTAAATGCTATTTTTGGTCCCACAACGCATTTCATTTCTCTGAGGCCCTCCTTTTCTTCTCTCCTCCCCTTTCCTTTTTTCCCCCTCCACGTTCCTTTTGCAAATGAAACCTCGCGTTTTCCCCAGGGAGCTGGGGCTGGGCTCGGTGTCCTCAGCCTGGGCAGCGTGTGTGAGGGGGTGTGTGAGGGGGTATATGAGGGGGACGGAATCTGCTGGGAGAAAGATGGGCTTGCCTTTCTCTCCCCTCCTCCCTCCCTGCTCTCTCACCCCAGCACCGCTCTCTTCTGTCCCATCCCCTTTCTCTCCTGTATTCTGGCTGTCCCATCCACACAGCTGTTTTCTCTCCTCATTTATCTCTTGGGGCTGGGCTCTGCCTCCCACTGTCTGCATGCCCTCTTGTTAAATGGCCGTGTACCTGGCCAAATAGGATGCAAATGCAAACTCTGCTTACTTATAAAATACAATGTCCTCTGATGGTACAATGAATTTCTGAAAACAGAGGACAGCCTCGGTGTTTGGGCATGATCTGCTCGGTGTTTGTGTTTCTCAAAGTGTGGTCTGAGGACTCCAGCAGAAGAACCTAAGGGTTTTGTTAAAAACACAGATTCCTGGGTCCCATCCCAGACCCCCTAAATCAGAGCCTCTGGAGGGGAGGCCCAGGAATAGGTGTCATTTGCCACATGTTCCTCGGGCGATTCTCACACACGCTTCCATTTCAGGACACTTGTTCCACTGGGCCTCGGGCTCGGACTGCGGAGAGAATTGGGGAGGGGAAGGATGGAGGGCCCGTCACACCTCCTCCTCCTGGGGAGCCCAGGTTTCTCCCAGACGGCAAGGGGAGATCTGGATCCATTTATCCTCTCCAAACTCATGATTCCAAAATGCTTCTTTTCAGTACAATAACTTTCTTTTCCTTCTCACTCTCTTCTTGAAGCTGACTCTCAGTGTCACAAGGAGGGCACAAAACACCCACTATGGCGAGGGAAGAAATCTTCAAATTTCTATTTGTATATATGTTTTAATATAATCTCTTTAAAATTCAAATTTTGCATATTATAAGATGCTAGTTAATGGTCCATGTCTTTAAGTGATAAACAATAGAAATACCTATATTTGGGGATTTTACTGATAGAGGTGTGCCGTCAAAAAAGCTTGCAGAGCATCTCTAGAATCTAAAGTATATGTTCTTTGAGGTCAGGGACTATATCATTTTGTGTAAAAAACTATTAAAATTAGTATCCATACAAAAGAGTGTACAAATAAGTCTGCAGCCTGGAATACAGTCCCATGTAACCAGCACCAAGATGAAGACTATTACCAGCATCCCAGAAACCCCGCTACGCCCTCACTACCCTTTTCCCAAATCACCTCTCTCCTGACGTCAAGGAATTTCGTGGAAATGGAACTGTGCTGTATGTGCCTTTTGCTCAACATTACAAATGTGGGACTCACTTATGTGTAGCAATAGTTCGTTCATTCTCGAAGTGCAGCGTTTTGCACTGTGTAAATGTCATCCCTTATCCACTCTCCCATCGATAGACCTTGGGCTGTTTTCAGTTTTGGGGTGTTACGAATAGTGCTGCTGGGAACATGGCGTACGCGTTTCGGTGAACATGTGAACGCGCTGCAGGTGGGCTACCGCTGGGAGGGGAGCTGGTGAGTCACTCAGATGCACGTTTCCCAGCGGGCTCCCAGCGCTTCGCATCTTCACCAACATGTGGAGCTTCCCGTTTCGTTGTTATACCTACCACCTGGTGAGTGTATATGGTTACTTCCTTATGATTTTGATTGCTTTTCTTGATGATCAATGAAGCCAGTCTTTTAATTTATTGGCCATTTGGATATCTTCTTTCGCGAAATGCCTGTTCAAGTCTTTTGCCCGTTTTCTGTTGTGCTATCCATCTTTTTCTTATGAACCTACAAAAATTCTTTATATCCGCTGCCATTTTCATCTCTTTCTCTCCAGGCCCTGCACATTGTCCATTTTATAGCATGTGCCTAATAACTCTCCAGGTTGTTATAGAATGAATTAGCACACATGGTAGGGAAAAATCCCCTTGTTGAATGAATGAGCCTTTATGTACTTCTGTTTATTTTTTGGTTTATGGTAACAGCTTAATTGAAGTATAATTTACATACCAAAATTGTACTTGTTTTAAGTGCACAATTTAATGATTTCCTGAGTTATGCAGCCATTACCACAATCCAATTTTAGAACATTGTCATCACCCCAAAAAGAAAGCTTATGCCAGTTTATGTACTAGCCCCAGGCAATCGCTAATTTATTTACTGTCTCTTATAGATTTGCCTTCTCTGGCTGTTTCATATAAATGCAATCATACAATACGTAGGCTTTCGTGTCTGGCTTGTTTCACTTAGTATAATGTCTTTGAAGTTCATCCGTGTTGTAGCATGCATGTGTGAGTACTCTGTTCCTATTCATGGCTGAGTGAATATTCCATTGCACTGGGTGTACAACATCTTGTCTACGTACTCATCAACTGATGGACATTTGGATTATTTCCACTTTTTGGCTATTATAAATAGTGCTGCTATGAACATTCACTACCAGTTTTTGTGTAGCCATTTGTTTTCATTTCCCCTTAGGTAGATACCTGGGAGGGAATTGCTGGGTCCCATAGCAAATTTATGGGCAACTTTTTAAGAAACTGAAACCTTCATATTTCTCTGCCATCCAGAGGCTGATGATGGAAAGGCATATAAGGCTGTATTGGGTAAAAAAGAAACATCTGCCGGCACATAGTTATTACTAGTTATTACATAGTTATTACAGAGTGTCCAGAGAGAGACTAAAGGCTGCTCTTAGGAGCTTAGTCTGGTCTGGACACTCTGACACGCGTGTTTATAGAGTGAGCTGGCAATATGGAAAGCTGGGGTACGAGCAGGGGTCCAGACAATCTACGCAACAGGAATTCAGGAAGCACTGAATGCCTCCTTTTTACAAGCCTCAATGTTAAGCTTTAAGAAGGATAGATGGAAGTTTAACAAATGCTATTCCTCCCCTGAGTTATGAGGAGTCGAATCAGTAAAATAAAACTTAGTTATCAAAGAAGTTAATTTTTTTAATCCTCACCTGAGGATATGTTTACTGATTTTAGAGGGAGAGAAAGGGAGAGAGACAGAGAAACATCGGTGTGAGAGGGAATCATCAGTTGGTTGCCTCCCCTACGCACCCTGACGCGGGACCAAACGTGCAACTGTTCGGAGTACAGGATGACGCTCCAGCCAACTGAGCAACCTGGCCAGGGGTCAAAGAAGTTAAAAACAGAATAAACGATAGCTTTTTATTTTCACTTACATCTTTTAAACATCCCAGAAATTTTCAACGGTACGTGCAAGGCTCACAAGGATGCCTTGGGAGACATCAACAGAGGGCAGGTAAGAACAGAGCAGACCAACAGCAGGAATAGCAGTGGGACACGGCATGAGGCCCGAAGAACATCCCTCCAACACAGTTGGTGTGAGCGGCCTCCTACACCAAGTCAGTGCCTTATGAAAAAGGCTACAAGAATTCCTGAGAGAGAAGAGTCTGAATAGCAAGATGAACAAGACCTTTTTAAACAAGACAAGCATTCCCACCGGCACCGTACTTGCTGTCTCAAGAGCAGAGGCTCCGTAGGAGTGTAAGATAACAAAAAGTACGTTTGTTTCACACATCTGAGTAGTGCTGGATAAACTTTCCAGGTGCTCAAAATCTTGGTGATATCTTACCAAATTATGCATGCATACATGCCTAAATTAAAGAATACCAAAATATTGAAATACTCTGAATGGCACACTTATTGGTTACTTTTATTTTCCTCATTTCTCGTCACGTTCTCTGATTTTCTAAAACGAACATAAATTATCTTAACATTTCTTAATAAATCACAACAGTCAGGCCTTACATAATATTGCGGTAATAGAAGGCCAGGGAGGAGGACGGCAAAGGGGAAAGTAGATAAGGGAGAAACTCATCTTTCCTTCAAGGTCTTAGAAGAAAACAGAAACCCAGAGTGTGTTCCTTGAGCATTTTTGGCATTCCGAAGATGTAAGAGTTTCCACTTCTATTGTTGCACTGGAAATCGTAGTTCAAAGAGAAGTGTTAGATAGTAAATAACCAGGACCATTAGACTAGACAGATAATAATAATTGCTAATACTTGAGTACTTAATGTGCCTGACATTGCTCTAAATAGTTTACATTTTTACTCATTTAATCCTCTTAAGAACTTTATGATATAAACATTACTATTATTTTCTTCTAATCATGAAGAACATGAGGCTCAGACAGGTTACGTAACTTGCCCAAGGGCACAGAGCTAGAAAGTGGCAGGACTGAGGTTTGGAACAGGGAATGCAGAAACTAAATATTTTACCATCTCAAGTCATATTCCAGCTATTGGATTCAGTCTCCAATCACAGATGGGGAAGGAGACCCAAAGGCGTTAGAGGATTTGTCTGAGGTTACTTCGTGGATGAGATCAGGCACAGCAGTTCCACTGGCTGCTGGTCCAGTTTTGCTTCTACCAGGATTGAACTGGGGATCACCAGAGAGCACTTTCTTAAGATACCATTTGTGGATGAGCTACAAGGATACAGTTTCCTGATGCTGGCAAGATGGACTAGAGGGAGCAGCACTCGCTATGTTGCACAGTAAGCTAGGTCGGAGTTCAAAGCCTGGTCCTACTGCCGACGGGTCGTTCGACAGAGGGCAAATCATACCCTCAGAGCCCGGTTTCTCTCCTGGTAAACTGCGAGCAACAACCGCACCGGCTCTTATGATTATAGGAACGAAGTGAAAGAATTGGAAAACAGAGAAAGGACTCAGGGACACAGTTAACTGGGCGGTGATTGCGAGGGTGGGGGTGGGTGAAAGTGGGACAGGGCATAAAGGGGACAAATGGTAATGAGAAACGATACAATGAAAGAAAGAATGGGAAGAAATTGACAGCCATGATCAGCCTTGTTGCTGCAGAAGTTATGAGGTGCTGTGCAGGCTGAGACTTTTCAAGTCCAGACTGGACCGCAGGTTCCTCAAGGGTACCAGGGAGGAATCTGGGTGGAAGGAAGGCCCTGGACCAACTCTCCTTACTTGAGCTGGGCCCTATTGGCAAATATGAAACCTGGGGTCAGCCTGTTAACAGTCACATATTCCCCAATACGGGAAATTTTAGTTCTTTTTAACATTTGATTAGGTCAGTTACTTTTAGTGACTGTTTTCTATAACAAATTTTGCAGGTCTTAATGGTGGAACTCTTAATGGTGGCCGTGGTCAAAAGTTTGTTCCTCATATTTCTAGCCGAGCAAGGGTCTGTCAGTGTGCAATCGATGGCATATTATAAACAGTCAGCATTTGTCAACTTGCCTGTGGCCAGAGGCCAGACTGAGGCTGCTCAGATGAGATGGTTTAAATGCAGAATATGGCGCCACAGTGATTCTCAAAGCTAGGCTGGGCCTGGGCATAAGCATATTTTAAAGTTACTCAGGTAATGTATAGCCAGTATTGAGAACCACTGATTCAAAGCATAGAAACATGTACAAGATCTTATGGCTCTTATAGCCCAGCATGACTGATTTTATAAAGGACATGTAGGCAAACATAGTGAGAGATAAGACCCGGAGAGGTTTTGTGGAGGGCCTGCAACGTACAGCCTGAGAAGTCTCTATTTAAATTAATAGGCAATACAGAGCCATGGAAGGTTATTGAGCAGGATGTGAGGGTAGACAGTTAGAAGTAGACAGAGAAGATCCAGCTATTTATAGTTTCGAAAATGGACTCTTTTCTATGAAGTGGGCTATGAAGCTTTCTTTTACTTCTATACCCTCAGTTTAAGGTCAGCTTCCTTCAGTACCATGGTCTACCAGTCCCTGGAGAGCTGGGACTTCTTCACAGGATCTTTGTAGGTATCTGGAACATTGCATAAAAGGTGGGAGCCTTCCATGAATGTTTGTTGACTGAGTAAATGAGTGTGGCCCACCTGGGTACCAGGAAAATTGGTACCCTCCGGTAGCCTCTTTGCATGCAAAACGGTGGGGGCTGGTTCTCTCACCTGTCCCCTTTCCTTCATGTAACCTCATGGGGCTGCTTCTAATTCTACCAACTCTAATTCCGTCGCCTCCCCGGTGGGTGGTGCCTCCTTGCAACTCTGCCACCCGGCTTCCCGGCTTCAGGCGCCAGGCTTCAAACCTGTCTTTCACCCATTGTTCAGTTTCCGGCGAGTCAAGTTCATCGCCAGGTTCAGCCACAACAGCGCCGGTCACAAACACATTCCCCTTGGATACCTTGGTACCTTGGAGGGTGCGCCCACCGCCACCAGCCACCACACCTACCAAACAGGCACACAGGGGCGTTTCTATTCCAGCGGCCCCTGGTGTTGGGGGTGTGAATGGGGAGACACCTCCCCAGTGACCTGCCCCCAAGGCAGTCGAGCGCCCAGCCCTCAGCGGGCGTGGCCGCACTGGTCCAGCCCCTGCCCCGCCCCCCTCGCCGTGGAGAGAGCCTCGGCTCGGCCACCCAGCCGCCACCCCCCTCTCCACGTACGCCGGGCCACTCCCTTGCCGCGGAGCCCCGCAGAGGGTGATGCTTAGGATCCCACCTCTCCCCGGAGCTGCGCATTTCCGCGTGCCAACGCGGCCCCGGATCCGGCCGGCCCTCGCGGCGGCAGCCCGCGTTCCGCGTCCCCGGGAAGTTGTCTCCGGAGCCCGCTGAGCCTCGGTCTCCTCCCCCTGAGCCCCGCCCCCCCCGCCCAGAGCTGGGATCTGCGAGCCCGGCCCGGGGGCGTCGCCGCTTGCTCTCCGAAACCAGCGAGTCTCTGCTTCCCTGCGCGGAGCGCGCGTTCCCCGCCTGGCTGGGGACCCCCGCGCACCCACGAGACGGCGCGCGCCCAGAGCGCGGGAGCCCGGAGCGCCGGGCGCCTGGGACCCCGCGGAGCCACTGCCCAGCCCGCAGGGCTCGGCAGGGATGCAGGCTGCTCTGTGAGCCCGGGCGCCAAGGCCATGTCCGGGTCCCGCTGCCGGACCCTGTACCCCTTCTCTGGGGAGCGGCACAGCCAGGGGCTGCGCTTTGCTGCGGGCGAGCTGATCACGCTGCTGCAGGTCCCGGACGGCGGCTGGTGGGAAGGCGAGAAGGAGGACGGGCTCCGCGGCTGGTTCCCAGCGAGCTACGTGCAGTTGCTGGAGGTAAGGGGCGATGGCCGGGAGGTCCCGGGCGCCGGTCCTCGGCGCGCTCTCAGACCTGTTGCCCGCACGGGGGATGCCAAAGCCGCCCCTGTCGGACCTGCTACCCCGGGGCAGCCGCTGCTCCCCAGACCCGTAGTTCCGCGCTCCTGGGGGCGGCGAAGGCGCGGGCGTCCCTTGGGGAGTGTGCAGCGCAGGGATCGCCCTCTGAGCGCCCCCCGTGCCGGGCCTCCAGGCACATCGTGGCGCCCCGAGGAAGCGAGAACTTGTTCCCTGTGTGAATTCTGGAGCGGGCGGGCGCGTTCCCGGCAGCGGCAGGGGCGGGAGCAGGGCTGCGGAGTCCGGCGGTCTACGCGAGACGCACCGAGGATCGGGGTCGGAAAAGTGGCACCGATGCAGCCCCGCGACCCGGTGTCTCCACCCCGGAGCCCGGAGCCCGGAGCCCGCCGACCCGTGGACGGTCTTGCTGTCCCGGGTCAGTCTGCCCGGCCGTGTCGGGGCCGCCCACTTGCTGGTCAGCTGAGCCTGGCTGGCTACCAGCCCGAGCCCCGTCAGCAGGCTTGACTCAGGGGTGCCGCAGCGCCCAGCCAGCGCCCCCTCCTCGTCAGAACCTGAAAGTGGCTTGTTGCTGGGGTTCTGGCCCGGCCCCAGGACTTCAGGGGACCTGTTGAGCCAAGTCCCCTGGCTGTTTATTGTCTGGGTGACAGTGGGGACGCTTCTCGTCCTCTAAGCGCTGAACTCATGGCCATAGCCTGAGTGGGACCGAAGTTTCTAAAGCCCCGGAGGCGGGGGCGAGGGGGGGGGGCACAGGTGACCTTACAGGACACCTCCTTCAGTAAGAGGCCGCCTGACCCTAGGAGTGGTGTAAAGAATAAATGAGCGGTTAATGCAGTTGATTCGCAGACAGAACCCTTCTGGTAAAACACTGCCCAAATCATGAAAACTGAACTTATTTATAATTTAAACCCTGACCTACTTCACAAAAAAACAGAGTAGCAAATTTTGACTGAAAATGCTTCATGCAACTCAAGAAGAGAAAGGAGCGAAGGAAAGGAAAGAAAAGAAAAGAAAAAAAAAAAAAGGAGGCGAAATGGTTAGAGGGTGAGTTTGCCTGAGAAGTATCCTGTGGAAACATTATCAGAGACAGAAGCAGGTACAGTATGTTTCTTTCAGGTCCAGAGGAAAATAACAAAATCCCTCCTAAATGAATTCCATACTAGTATTTGAGCAAAGTAGAGGCTGGAAGGAGCCTTCATGGAGCCAGCAGAATGTTCCCCAACCCTCTTGGTTCCGTATTTTGAGGACCTGTGGATGTGGGAGAGGCTCAGGTGTGATCCCGGCTTCCCCAGTTCCTTTTCGGAGATTCATGTGTGAAAGCAAGCAAGTGCGTTGCTTCCGACAAAGACCTGGAGCCTCCTTTTTTCTCGCTCAGAAGCCATGAGGGAGGCTCCTATGTCAGAGTTCCTCTGGTGGCCGCACTATTCAGGGAAGTACCTGCGGAAATTAGGCTGTCGGGTGCCTGTCTGGTGAGGAGGGCCCTGGCCACGTGCAGCCAGCTCTGTTTTGGGCCGGGGTGAGGCTGGTGGGTTTGTAGACTTGTAAGAGTGGAGTGTCTCTGCATTTCTTAGTAGGGGAAAGGGCAGGTGGACAAGACCCAGGGGACCAGCTGAATGATCAGCGGGGACCGTCTTGGGTGTGTCATGGCTTACACATACTTAGGGAATCTCTGGTGCCTGAGGGCCTTTCTCAGACAACTCCCACCTGGTCACTTGTGACAGAAGTACCGTCTGTGTGAGCAGCACTGATGGGAAGACTTTCATTTGTTGAGTACCTACTGGGTGCTAGGCATGGTACATACATTGTCACCAATCCCCCTGACAGCTCTGTGGCGGGGTAAGCACCATGCCCATTTTACAGGCAAGCACACTGCATAGGAGAGAGGTGAGGAAATTGCCTGAGGAGCACTGCTTGCATATTTGCCCACCAGCTCAGATGGCTCGGTGTTATGCGTGTGCCTGCGTCTCTTTCAAACATCATAGCCTGGGCTCAGTTGTGCTGAAAGGCCATGGCGTGTATCCACGTGGGAAAGGGCAAGTGCAGCCCTTGGAGATCAGCACAGGGCGGGGGCGGGGGCGGTGGGGGGGGGCTGGCGGCGCTGAAATACTGGGGCTAACATGAGGGCAGCTGCTCCTTCCCCCCCGCCCCCCGGACCATCTCTCTTGCTAATCCTGAAGTTTGACTTCACTTAGAGCCAGCTGATTTTCCCACAGGTGTGGGGCAGGCTGCTCTCTGAGCCCTGGCACTTTTCAGGGAAAAAGCAGTTGCCGTTTTGACAGAGAGGATTGTAGATCAGGCCCCGTGTCTGTGAACCTCTTCCTTGAGCAGGCTAGGCTTCCGGGCTGAGGCCTGGGCAGGGGTGGGTGAATGCTCCAAGACAGACTCACACAGTGGGGAATGCAGAGCTCTCGGAGGGGGCAGTGGCGGTGGACTGGCTGCCATGCCCGAACGGGAGTCTGGAGGAACGCTAGCCAGGTGTTTGTCGAGGCTGAGAGTTAGTGCAGAGACCAGGGAACCAGAAAAGGAGCTCATTGATCCCAAAAGTGGTAAATCTCTTGGGATGTTTGCCAAAGGGGTGGCTGGCACGGAGCTTGCTGGGGACATGGAGTTCAGAAGGCCAGGGGAGCTGTTTGGGACAGCGGAGCAGAGAGAATGGACACCACCAGCCTCCTGGGGGAGGAGGGGATGGTGGATGCACGGCTGAGAAGGGTGCCCCCGCCGCCCCCGCCGCCCCGGCGTACCTTTTGCTTTCTGGTGGGAGAGTGGTAGCGGGAAACCCCGTTCCCGTTGGATGGAAGGTGGTGCTAGGGCTCGAGAGCAGCATGTGCAAGACGGACACTCTGCAAGGATTCCTTCCTTGTTCATATGAGAAAAAAGGAGAACCGAGAACCCCAGCTGTGCAGGAAGCACAGCCCATGAATGGGAGTTGGGAGGTAACTCTGAGGGGGCGGACAGATCTGCCCTGGCAGCCAGGCCCTGGGGAGAGGCCAGCATGGATTCCGATCCTGGTTACTGGAGAACTCTCTTTGGTCAAGGCTCCAAGGAAATGGGGCAGCCTCCAGGGAAACGTCAGCTCGAGCAGAGCAGTGTGGACGGCCCTGGTGGGACTGAGGACAGGCCCCCAGGATCCTGGCTCTTCAAAGGATCTGCGGCCTTCCAGGGGCTGCCAGGGGGAAGGAATCAGCTCCTCCCAGGAAAGGAAGGCCCATAGATAAGGCTCACAGCTGCTGCCCAGGACGAAGAATGGCCCTTAGATAAAAGCAGCCAGAAAAATCTTTCCTGAGGGTCTCCTCAGCCACGAAGAAGGAGCAGAGCAGAGAACCCTCCTGGCATTGGAGAGCCGTGGTTGAGGAGGAGCTGGGCTGAAGGGGACCTGGGCTGAAGGGGACCTGAGATGGGGCTGGAGCCTGCGGCAGCACATTCCAGCAGACTCCGAGCCCGCTGCTCACCTGGAGGCCCTGCAGGGCAAGAGACTTCTGGGGCACACGGAGGCTGGACGCAGCACAGGTACATGGAGGATGGAGCCCAGATCCCCATCCCCTGGGAAGAGCTGGAGAGTCAGACCTGGTCCAACCGCTAGACAGGTTCAGTAGCCAGAGGGTCTTGCCCTGGCCCAGGGACTCCTTGTGGCCTGCTCTTCCCTCAAATGGAGAGAAGAAACCAGGGACCTGCAATGTACTGTAAGACATCTGGAAAAACTCCCAGAGCTTTGGGAAAGAATTCTGGGGGTTAATAAGATTGGAATGCAAATACAACAGACCTTTCCTTGACCTACGGACTGTTCTTAGAATCCACGATCTGGCTGGGAGGTCGGGACCTCAGAGGTACTGACAGAATATGGTGCTGTTTGCCGCTGGAACTAGGTGGTTGAGAGAGTCACCCTTGAACTTGGTCTCCTTCTCTCCACCTTCTCTTCTCCCATTTTGGGTTCATGTGGTTGTGCTGTCGGAGTTTTCAAGGTGTGGCTGTGGGGATAGAGCTGGGGAGCTGGGGGAGGGGCTGTGTTATACATAGATAATTAAGGGATGATGTTTTATCTATTGCTTTGTAACAAGCCACCCCAAAACTCAGTGTCTCAAAATGACCGTTTGTTATTACCTCACATTTCTGTGGGCTGACAGGACTCAGTTGGCCAGTTCTTCTGCTGGCCTCTCTGGGAGGCGCCCATGCATTTGTCGGCCGGCGGCTCCTGGAGCTGGAGTTCTGGAGGCTCACGGGGCTGGACCCTGCCGAGCCGTGCCTGGGTGTCGTTACCCTTCACGGGGCCTTTCCCCTCCACATGGCGTCTCACCCTCCCGGGCCTTTGCATGTGGCCTCCTCTTCAGCAGGGCACTTGAAGTTTTTCCATGGTGGTTGGCTCCCAAGAACACAAGAGTCCAACTAGTCTGGCCTTTTTTTTTTTTTTCTTTAAATATGTTTATTGATTTTAGAGAGAGAAACATTGAGGTGAAAGAGAAACTTTGGTTATCTCCCATATATGCCCCAACAGGGAATCGAACCCAAAACCCAGGTATGTGCCTGGACCAGGAATTGAACCCCCAGCCTTTTGATTTACGAGACGATGCTCCAACCAATGGAGCCACACTGGCCAGGGCTGTCAGGCCTTCTTAAGGCTTAGGCTCCAACCTGGCACGTCACTTCTGGCATATTCTGTTGGTAAAGAGAGGCACAGGACCCATCCAGGTTCAGCGTGGGGGAGAGGTGCATACAGATATGGATACAGGGAGACCAGTGAGGGACATTTTGTAGACTAGCTCCCTCAGAATTGTCGGAGGACACGCCTGGGACAGATGATCTTACGGGGAAGCAGTGCCAGGCCCGTCCGAAGGGAGAGCCTCCAGAGGGGGGTAAACTGCAGGAGACTTGGCAGCTGTCTGCTAGGAAATTCTCATTGCCAGCCTTGGAGGATTTTTTTTTTTTTTAATTTTCAAGATGCCAGGGTATTCTTTATAAAGGCCACCCAATAAATGGTGCAGCTGAATTTGCAACTAGATTTTTCTGTCCCAAAAGTCTGGCCTGTCCACTGGCCCATTGCATACCAGTCCTGCATTTTCAGGTCGGAGCTATTTGGTCCTGGTTATTAATAGACACAGAGTATCTGAGCTGCCTGGCATCTGGGAGATGCTTGCTATGTTGCACAAATTGATTTTAATACAGGGCCCTTCTTTCTGTACTGTGCAAATTTCCTCAAATAGGCGTGGCTTGGTCCGTCACGCCCATCATTTTTAAGGCGATCATCAGCTCGCTTCACAGAAGGTGTAATTAGGGCAGGTGGCTCCTGGAGTGTGTAATTGTGACCTAAAAGACCAAGGTGCTGCTTTCAGCAACTTCACTAAGTCATCCTGCCCTTTGATTTGGCGGGCTGTGCCCCTCATTTGTAGCTCCTGCTGTTGGCAGATCTCCTTTTGGCCCACCCCCCAGCCCAGCTCTGTTCAGGGGAGCCTCCTCCTCTTCACTGCCCTGCGCTGGCCTGGTCAGGTGGCCTCGCTCCTGGACTTCAAAGCAATGGGCAGGGCTTACAGATTCTATGGGCTGGGGCATCTCCACAAAAGTTCCCTTAGCAACAAGTCAGCAGGAATCCGCGACATCTGTTCCCCGCCACGTGAATCCCTGCCATCCGTGACTCCCTAGAAACATGAATGAGACGCTCACCCTCTTGTACTCTGCTTAGCCTGAAAACGCCCAGCTTTTATCTGATGGCCTGGTCGGCTTTGAGAGCGCAGCTGCTGGGGAGCGAGAATGTTTGGTAAACCTTGGTAAACCAGGAAGCCCTGTCCTCGGTACGCGGGAGCTGGTAGGGTCCTTATCAGGCCACTCCAGGGGACATTGTCCTCCCAGTTGTTCTCTTATTACTCGCAACAACAAGGTGGCACGTGACAAGCTTTCTAATAAAATGTATTTGTATCTGCCTCTCTGCCTGCGATGGCAAGGCTTCCGGGGCCGTGTGTGTCCCTGTGGAGAGAGGTAGTAATGGTGGCCAGCAGGCGGGCCTCGCCTGTCCTTTGGTGGAGCAGAGCATGGGGTGACACTGTGGAGGTTTGTTGGGACAGGTGTATGAACTGTGTGAGGTTTCTATGGACACATAAGAGGACTCACCCACCTCCTCCTTTCACTCTTAGTGTTTGTCCTGCCTACCATCTGATAAAGGGGGGTTTTTTAGGTGAACTTTCTGGTTCAGTATTTGCCTCACTTCTTGAGCTGCTGTCCAGATTTGGTCCCCGGGCACTCAAATTTCACCTGTTGGATCTGAACTCCGTCCCTCTCCTGTCTTCATTGCCTTCTACCCGCCCCCCCGCCCCCCGCAATACTGGAGTGGATGCCTGTCAGCCACGTCACTGGACACTGCCCCCTCCCCTCTTCCTTCTCTCACCTGTTCATTAGGTTAGCCAGCCTCATCTGTCCTTCCTCAGAAACATTTCTCAGAGCCTTCTCCTTTTTAAATATTTTATTACTTATTTTTAGAAAGAGGGAAAAGGAGGGAGGAAAAGGGAGAGAAACATTGATCGGTTGACTCTCATATGTTCCCCAACCAGGAACTGAACCAGCGACCTTTTGCTTTGAGGGATGATGCCCAACCCACTGAACCATGTGGGTCAAGGCAAAGCCTTCTCCTTCTTAACTTGTGCTGGCAAACTTTTTCTTTGAAGGGCCAGGAAACATTTCAGGCTTTGCGAGCCAAGAGGCAAGATTGAGGTATTGCCACGTCACTGTGACTTGGAGTGTGCCAGAGGCAGTGAGAAGCTGAGAGAGCGCACATATGGTCCCTGTCACAGCTCCTCAGCTCTGCCCTTGGAGTGCGAAAGCAGCCACAGAGGAGCCCCAAATTAACGGGAGTGGCTGTGTTCCGATAAAACTTTATTTATAGACACAAATTTGTATTAATTTTCACGTGCCATGAACAACTATTCTTTTGTTTGCTTTCAACCGTTTAAAGATGTCAAAGCCATTCTTAGCTTACAGGCTGTATGCAGTTTGCCATTCCTTGTTCAAAAGTTGATTATTCATTATCCAACAGTCCCTCGTTGAGTGGCTGTGACAGGCTGGAGGTGAAGTCATGAAAGATGCAGAAAAGAAGCTTACCTTTTCATTGGGGAGATGTTAAACCAGCAAGAAAAAAATAAGATAATTTCCAAGTAGTATGCTGCCGATAAAACAGGGCGCTGTGACGGAGTGGGAGGAGCGGGGCGAGCACAGAGGAGGCGTCTCTGAGGCGGCGGGTGGTGTCCAGGTAGAGGCCTGAGTGGGGCACAGGAGCCAGCCGTGCACCTGGGGAGGAGTGATTTGAGGCAGAAGGCACCACAAATGCAAATAACCCAGGAGAGGGGAGCATATTTGATATACTTGAGAGAACCAGAATATTCCAGAATGGTTAGAGAGGGAACAAGGGCAACAGGGGTTGGGAGGAGACAGACAGGGAGGAAGGTAAGTTGGATAGTCTCCCCCACACTCCAATAAATATAACTTTTTCTATAAAGTTAATTTATATTTTGAGTCCTTACCCTGCACGCTGGAAGAAATATCCTGTCAAATTGGTATTTTTTTGCCCTTTCCCCAGGTTTGCATTTATGTTCCAGGGGGCTTCACTAAAAACATCATTCCAAGGGTCCAGATGCTCCACGATGTCACGGGGGCACCTGCTGAGCTGTCCTCCCCGCCGTGTGGGCTTCTCTTGTCTGTCCGTGCAACTGCCAGAGACAGTCTTCTGTCGGAAGGGCCCCTCTATCTGGAGCTCTCCCCTCTCCTCTGAGCCATTTTTGGGAGGGCAGTATTCTCTGACACTAGGCTTCTCCGCCTCCACTGGAGAGCTGGTGAGTGTTGAACAACCAGCTCTGGTGGTGGAGGGTTGAAGGTGGAGAGAGGGAAATCCCAATTTGTAGCTTCTGCCAATTTCAGGGGTATAAATACTCCCAACATGGCTGTACGATCCAAGCTACTAATGATTCTTTTCATTGACTATATTTGTCATATACCATTGGGTAAAGTTAGGGTGTTAATCTGATGCATTTACACATTGTAAATGATTGCCACTGTAGCACCTCTATTATGTTACTTAATGACCCTTTTTTTTTTAGTGGTTTGTAAATAGTTTCCTAAGTGCAGCAAATGCCTTTGGTTTGATGGAAGTGTGGAGAACGGATTTCACATGGGCTGGAAGGGAAGCCAAGAGACCAGTCAGGAAGCCTGGAGCACGTTGGTGGGTGTCAGATGGTGAGAAGAGGATGAATTTGAAATGTATTAGCGGGTCCAGTCAAAAGACGTGCTGGTGGGTGGACTGGGGATGGGCAGCAAGAGGCCTCACCTCTTGCAGATCAGCTGTGATACACATTTTCCTACTGGGTTTTCCTTATTTGTGAATCATCCATTCTGCCACTAGAGATCTCTTCCTTGAAAAATGATGTAAAAAGCAAATAAAAACTGGGGAGAAAGCCATTATCTTTAATGCAGAAAGTGCTTTTGTAAATTATTTTAAAAACAAAAACAAAGGACCGCATCGGTATAAGAATGGGCAAAGAACTTGAATAGATACTTTATAATAAAAGACATACAGAGCCATGAGCGAATTCAGTTTCACTAGTAATCAGAGAATTGCAAATATTTTTCAAAGACAGTTTTCGTGAAACCTGTCCAAAAAAAAGGAATGAGTATTGGCAAGGATATAGGAAAATTGTCATATGCTCCCTCAAGGGTGATTTGGAAGTATACCTTAAAAGCCTCAACAACATACATTCCACTTCTGGAAGTCTGGGCGCGGGAAGCGTCGGGCTGGCTGTGAATGCCCACTGCAGCGCTCTCCTGGAACGCGAACTGGTTAGAGTAAGGTTCCCTGTGCTCAGCTCATAGCCAGACGTGCAGACGGGGCTCAGAAACTATAAAGAAGCTGAACTGAAAAAAACAAAAACTTTTGGTTAATGATGCTAAGGGTTTTTATGGAGTTAGCATAGTTTAGACTTTGCCCATGATGAGGCAAAAAGAGATGGTGTGTCCAGGAATGAATTGCTTTTTAAAAGCAGGGACTGTGTGTACCATGCATTCTGTAAGTATCCTTTTGCGGAAAGAACAGGTTGAAGAAATTCTTGCTGGCCCGGGGCCACATTCTTTTAAATATCTCCAGTAACAGCAAATCTTTGTCTTTCGAAGGGTGGATTTGATTTTTTTGGAAACAGCCACAATTCATTTGGAGCCAAGTCTGGTGTATCTGTAATGTGACTGTCACCGTGTCTATCACTGTGTTGCAAAAAGAATTTAAAGCAGCTTACCAAAAAGCATACGGTATAATAAGATAAAAGCAAATATGTGAGGAAATCTGGGGAAAAGAGAAAATAAGATGACTGTTGGAATGAAGTTTGAAGAGTGAAGAGACTAGTTAAGCAACGCTGTTTAGGGTTTAAAAGGTCCTGCCCTCAAATAATGATACGTTTGAGTAGTTCTCAATGGGAAGTAACAGATATGTTCTGAAAATGGCAGCATTGTGCACTTACGCTCTGTATCAGTCAGGGTAGGTTACTATTTGCTGCCATAACAAACCCCTAATCTCAGCGGTTAAAACACCATAGCTTTGCTTCTTCCTCTTGCTGCAAGTCTGCAGCTAAAAGTTTGCTTCTTCCTATTGCTGCAAGTCTGCTGCAAGTCGGTTTAGGGTTCTAAGACCTTCTGGGTCCCAGGATGATGAAGCAACCACCATCTGGGATCTTGCTGGTTATTGTATTAAAACAGCACGTGGTTCTTAAAGCTTTTTCCTGGAAGTGACACATGATGTTTGTGCTCATATTTCTTTGGCTGAAGCGCAGCCACACCTAACTTTAAATGGGTGGGGAAATGCAATCCTAGCATGCCCAGCAGGAGAAAAGCAGCAAGCTGAATCGCTGTGGACAGAGCTCTGTTGACCACGACGCGTGCACTTGCCCCATTTCTGCTCTCTCAGTCTCAGCGGTCTTCCAGAAGTGTTCTGTGCCCAGTTGCAGTAACTGCTCAGTGCTTCTCCTACTGACTTCAGTGCTTCTAGGGCAAGGCTTCTCAAAATTAATGTGATGGATCTTCTTGGTTGCAGATTCTGACTCAGTAGGTCTAAGATGAGGCCCGAGATCCCACATGTTTGACAACTTCCACTGCTACAAGAACTTAAAGCCAGAGTGCAAGCCTCAGCAGGTGCTCCCAGCTCCTGAGAGCCAGGATGAACTCTTAAGTGTTCTCTCAGATCAACTGTCTCCTTCCCAAGTCATCCTGGCACCTACCTTCTGCTGGGCACACTGGTAGGTAGTTGGCCTATACTTGGCCTGATCCCAGACTCTGGAGGATTTTTTCTTTGTGGTAAATACATCTGTCACAACCTTTGGTTCAACAAAAACAAATATTTATATTTGAGCACCGATTGTGTGCCCTGCTCCCTCCAAGGCTCAATGGATACAGCCAAGACATGGAGCTTGGGGGAGCCCTTGGGGATGGCTGTCCCCTCCAGGGTGACTCTGGCAGGTGGCCTCTCTAAAAGACTTAAGTTTCATGCTTGTTTTGTTGGAATGAAAGCCCTTCCAGACACTTAGCGTTCATTGTTTTTCTCAGATGCCTTAATTCCTCTTCCCTCCTAGTTTGCTTGTCAGATGCTCAGACAACTCCAGGATTAGTCAACAAAAAACTAATTAAGTTCTAAAAACTCTGTAGAGATGGTACTTTAAAAATTCTTCACAAATGAGCCCTTGTCCTAATTTAACCGTGACAAAGGATCCTTATTTTAGCAGTGGCTCATGGAAGAGTATCATTGAGGCATTTGTCTTTGATTCGTAAAATAATTTAGAAACAGAAATTGGAACTTTGAGTCTTCTGTTCTCACTGAGCAAGTGTTTTATTGATAAATAGCTACAAGCCTTTGTTGTGCGTCAGTGAAAAATGAAATGATGTTGCATTTTTGTTAACCAAAGACACACTCAACACAAAATCTAATCTGGTACTCAGTCCATTACTAAAGAAGGTTTCGAATACACGGGGCCTGTCTTTGGGCGCGGGCACATAGAACCTACCTGAACAACATTAGTGCAGGGCAGTGCCCCGGCGCTTCTCAGGCATTAATGTGCATGCAAATCACAGGGGCTCTCGTTAAAATGCAGATTCTGACCCAGGAGGTCTGGGGTGAGGCCCGAGACTCTGCATTGCCTGACCGACTCCCCTGTGATACTGATGCTGTTGGTCTGGAGGCACAATTTGAATAGCAAAGCACTTAAGTACCCGAAGGAGTTTTTAAGTTTGCAGTCCTGGAATTAGATTGGATTTAGTTTATTTTGTCTTTTCTTTTTTTAAGCAGGTTATATGAGGCTGTGCAGGGTCATGGAAAGAGCACAGGCTTTGGAATTAGACTCCTCTTTGAGTCTGTGTAATGTGAGGACAGAGAGATGGAGGTGGTAAAAGGGCAGGTCTGGGAGAGCGGCATCCGGTGTTCCCATTTGTCCAGAGGGGTCCCTTGACCCAGGGTGGAGGAGGGGCTCAGGAACGCTTTCCTGGGACCGGGACCAGGCCTGGGAGGAAGAAAGGCCAGGGGCAGAGCGGTGAGTGGCACGAGCGTGGCAGGCCCAGGGCCTAGACTGCATGATGGCAGAGAGCGCCCGGGATGGACTTGCTAGATACCAGCGGGGTTAGGGAACACGCAGTGGGAACCTGGCCTCCACATCGGTTCCAAGGGGGTGCCGGATGCCTTGGGTCACGTGGCTGGGGGGCTAGTACACGAGCCCTGCAGCTAACCCCAGTGCGGACTGATCAGACCACACTCAAGGGCAGGGCAGAGCCTCTCCCCACGGGGGCTGTAGAGTGCAGGGCACGAGTGGCAGCTCTGGGTTCAAATCCTGCCTCAGGCCCTGCAGCCTGTGAGGCCCTGGGCAAGTTGCAGAACCTTTGCGAGTTTCACAGGGCCCTGGTGAGGGTATCTGGTGCCTTGTGTACACTGTTAATGAAGTGTACATCCCCGTGCCCTGGGGATCATGCCACGCTGAGTGCCCAGAGCTGCCAGGTAACGGGGCCTCTCCTGTGGGGCTGCTGGGGTGGGAGAGACCTTTTTCCGTGGGCCCCTCTGAGGTCACGGTGCGAGACTGCCTCCTGATCCCGGAGACATGTGACCTGAGCATCTTGTTAAGTGCAGATGCAGATTCAGGTTCAGGAGGTCTGAGGTGGGCCGGAGAGTCTGCATTTCTAACAAGCTCCCAGGAGCTGCTGCGGGTGTTGGGCCCACACCTTGAGTAGGAAGACTGTAGAGCACTTTTGGGGGGTTTTCAGGACACAGATTCTACTAGTTAAAGCAGGTAAAGTGGGCCGGTTCGGAACTGCTGCCCAGGCAGGGCTAATTAGTCTTAATTGCTTCTTACCTGGGTCTGATGGTCCTCTGGCTGCCTGGATGTTCCCAGAAGAGGCTGTTGTAATGAGGAAAGAAGGCTGTTTGTTGGAAGAGGAGAAATGCAAGAGGCTGCTAAAGGGCTTAAGCATTTCTTTTCATCTTTGCCTGGTCCTAGAGAAAAGGAAAGGTTTCTTTCATAGAGTTGGGTGGAAAATCTCTTTTGATTTATTTTGTTTATTTATTTACTTTTATTAAAGTATAGTTGACATACAATATTATATTATTTTCAGGTACACAACGTAGTGATCCGACATTTATATTTCTTACGATGTGATTACCCCAGTAAGTCTAGTAGCCATCTGTCACCGTACAAAGTTATTACAATAATGTTGACTTTTTCCCCACGCTGTACATTATACCCATGACTTGTTTTCACTTACATGTGGAATCTAAAACAAAAAACAAACAAACAAAAAACCCCCAAAAACAAAAGCCCAAAAGAGCAAGTGAAACAAAACAGAAACAGACTCCTAGAGAACAAGCTGATGGTTGCGAGGGGAGGGGGTGAGCGGTGGGTGGAAAGGTGAAGGGGAGGAGGCGGTACACACCTCCAGGTATATGGAAATTCTCTTTTTAAAGGGTTGCCCAGGAGCTAAGCTGTTAGGGCTGGAAGCTGGAGATGCTGTTAGTCCCCAAAGCAGGCCCCACCCGCAGCCCCTAGGGAGCCCTCGGACCTGCCCTGCTCTGGAGCTGACCTTTCTTCTCGTGCCTGGATGACCGCGGCTGCCTCCACCACCGGGGCTGCCCCCTTTTGTCTCTCAGTGATGCCCATCCTCCCCAGGGACACTGCCGCAGTTTTCCTGGCCAGCTGGATCTCAAAACGCTCCTGCTGAAGACCTTTCAGGGGCTTTCGTCACCTTATCGTGTATCTCCCCTTAGCTTTGCTAGAGAGGCCCCTGACAACCAGGCCTCCGCCTACGTCCCCAGTGCGTTTTTAGCCATTTCTTCACGTGCACGTGCGGCTTCTTTTGCCAGAAGTACCTTCTTCCCCCACCCGCTCTTTTACTCTCCCTCCCTTTTCTTTTTATTTAACAGCTCTATTGAGATATAATGCATATACCGCCGAGAGTGTGCAAATCAATGATTTTTATCATGTTCATAAAGTTGTGCAACCAAGACCATGATCATTTTTAGAACATTTTGATGCTCCTCACTCCATTTGCCCCCAACCCTAGGCAACCACTGATTTACAGTCTGTCTCTACAGATCGCCTAGGCTGGACATTTCCTGTGAATGGACTCAGACACATCTACAGCCTTGTGTCTCTGGCTTCCTTCCGTTAGCATAAGATATTCAGGGTTCCTCCATGTGGTGGCATGTGCCAGTATTTATCCCTTTTTATGGCTGAATAATATTGCATCATATGGATGTACCACATTTTATTTATCCATTTATCATTGGTGGACATTTGGTTGTTTCTCATTTTGGGCTACTATGAGTCTTGCTCCTACAAATATTTGTGCACAAGTGTTGGTGTTGATCTATATTTTCGTTTCATTTAGGTATATACTTAGGAACGGAATTGCTAAGTCATATGGCAACTCTATGTTTAACAATTTGAGAAACTACTAGACTGTTTTCCAAAGTGGCTGCATCATTTTACAGTCCTCCCTGCACTGTGTGAGGGTTCCAATTTCTCTGTTTCCTTACCAACACTTGTTATGATCTGTCATTTTAATTATAGCCATGCTCGTGGATATGAAGGGCTATCTTGCTGTGGTTTGGGTACATGCTTTCAGATGACCTGTCGTATTGAGCCTCTTTCACGTCCCTCTCATGGGTTGCATACCTTCCTTAGAGAATTGTCTCTTTGGATCCTTTGCTCATTTTTAACTGGGTTACTGGTCATTTCATGCTCCTGTTGTGGCCTTGCTGTCAGTCTCCTGGGAAAACCGCTGACACAGCTACCTGCAGCTTTCTGGACCCTTGAGCACTCACCCCACTGTGTTGCCATTGTCTGTTGCCCTCACTACACTGTCGATTTTTCAGGATCAAGGACTGGGTCTCTCATCTTTATAGACTCAGCCTTAGTGCACAAGCAGGTGTAGGCACTCAGTTAAAAAAAAATAAATAAAGGGCCCTAGTTCAGTCATTTCAACTCTGGTGCTCGTGGATACAATATTCTGGTTTGCTACCCATGATAGTTATTTGGCTTTACAAGGGGAAAAAAAATAACAATAAAGAGTTGGCAGAGTGACGTTCTTACAGAATCCCCGTTCCCCACCCAGGCATCTTACACATACAACTTATGGGTAACAAGACAGCCGGGGGGAGGGAGCATGCAGGGCTCAGAGCACAGCGTCCTCGCTGTGGGCGCCGGTCACTTGCATTACATGGAGTAGGGTTGTCACTGGATGTACACCGGGCAGGAGGCCATTATTATTTTCTGCTGGAGGGCAAAACAGGCACTGAGGAAACAGACCTGCCTTGGGACTGTGTGACTACTGGGTCACAGCTGCAACCCTGGAGTGGGAGTGTTCTCAGTTGGCAGGTCAGTTCCGTGTGATGGTGCTCAGAGCTGGTCACACCTGGGCTTGGGTGCTGCTGTAGGAGGCATCGAGCACATTGCTTACCTGATCTTGGATCTCAGCTTCCGTATCTTTAAATTGGGGATAATAAGGCCCACTTCAGAGGGTCACTGTGAACGTTGGAATCGCCCCCTTTAAGTAAAGGCGAGCCCAGGGGCAGTGCCCAGCGTGGGCCGGCAGCTCTGCAGTTATGGATCCTTCTGCTTCCCTGAGAGACTCCAAACCTCTTGGTCTCCATTTCTGGCGGTGACCTTGTCTTTCTGGCTCTTGTCACCCCAACTAATTTTCCCATCTTGGCTCTTCCAAGTCCATTTCTATCAAGTTGAGCGTCATCCCTGAAGACATGCGTGCCCAAGGAAGTCACGGCCCTCCTGCGGGTGGGTCTTCAGCTGTCACAGTGATTTTAGACTAGAAACTTAAAGCAGAAATTCTTTTGTTGAACCATCAGAAACTCCTCCCATCCAGGGCCCTCCCTGGGTGTGACCAAGTTGAGTATCTTACCTGTAGTTACTAATTAAGGGGAAGCTTATCTCAGAGCACGTGGCAGATAAGCACAGATTTTTGTGCAGTTGGTTTCATCCGGAGAGACCTCCCAGCCTGCGGGCAGGTTGCTGCTCAGAGGGCTGTCCAGGGCCCATCTCCCATTTGGGATCACGGGACCTGTGGCTGTCTTCTAGTTGACGTGTTTTGTGACACAGGAAAGGGGGCGTTGATTCCTTCTCCCAGCCGGCCAGCTGCTGAGTTTCGGAGCACCATCGTAGTTTCTCTGGGGGCAGGAGGAACCAAAGCCCAGCAGTGGGCAACTCCACTGTGCCCTCGCTCCCATCTGCCCTGGCCCTCTAATCTGACCTACTGTGGTGTGAATCTTCCAAAGGGGTCTGCTGGCTGCTCTGGCCAGATGACTAAGGCAGGCTGGTTAGGAATTTGGGATCTGTGAGATAGTGCGCGGGGCATTGTGGGTATTCACAGGGAGAGGAAGCTCACGAGGCCTGATCTCTGTGCAGGAGGAGCCCCGTGGTGGGTGTGGCCACAGAGATCCTGATCAGCTTCAGGGTTTCAGATGGCTTCCTCTGGGTCACCCAGGAGAAAACAGCCAGAATGAAAGTGTAGCCAGGCTTCTTCCTCCTCTGTGCAGTCCTCAGCATATTTGGCAGGTGGGGAGCCCTGCCCCTGAGAGGGAAGTTCGAAGGGGCGTTGGCGAAGGCATTGCCAGGTACACCACGGGGACAGCAGAGCCAGCCCTGGCCTGAGCCCTCTGCACCTGGCTAGGCCCCCGGCTCAAGAAGCCAGCTATGCTGGAGCGGGAGCAGGAGGCCAGAGAGACTGAGCCCGCTCCCTGGCCCGCTGGTCACCTGTGCTGCTCTCGGTCTGTCTGGACACAAGAGCATCTCTCAGGCTGCACAGACCTCCTGTGGACGGTGGCCTGGGCCCTTGATCACACCCGGTTGCCCAGTTGTTTTCAGAGTGGCTCCAGGGATTTTCCCTGGAAGCCCTAGGGCTCCATGGGACAGAGTTTGAAAGCTGGTATCATGTGACTCTAGAAGCTCACTGTCATCTCTGCCCATTGCATTGCTTCAGGATGTGCCCAATGTGAGTGTCATTTTGGTGCACCTGGTAGTCACCTGCCAGGCAGCGGTTGGAGTGCTTTGTTCCTCTGGGTGGCTGGTCTGCTTTATTATTCATCTTGGGGAAATGATTTCTCCAATAAGCAGTGGAAGGTGTAAATTATGCTTCACTGCAAATCAGCAAGACTGTATATATTCTGTCGGAGCTGCAAATCTCTTGCAAATGAGGACCGATGTGAGATGCAGGCAAGTTGGAAAGAGGTACAATGCAGACATGCAGTTGGCATGATCGATACTCACAGTCCCCTGTACTTGATTTTCTCTTGCTTTATGGGGGAAAGAAGGGCAGCAGTTGTTCTGGTGGGGCTGTACTGCTAGTGAGAGGGCCGGAGGGGAGCATTTGAAAGTGCCAGACACGACCCTGGGAACGGACAAGTGTTCCATTAACCCAATCGTTATGGATGTTTCTTGTATTTCCACTGAGCAGGAACCCCAGGCTTAGGGCCAGTGTCCCCACTCTCATCCTAAGGTCTCATGGCCATCCGCAGTGGCCTCCTAAAACCTGGGTCCCGTGGAGTCATCCTTCCTGGCTCCCCATTGCCCTGAGCGCCAAGGCGCTCCTCACTGGGGCCCGCAGGCAGCTGCACAAACTGCGGCTGGCCTGCGCAGCCTCCTCACGGGGCCTCTCCTGGCACAAACTCTTACGCCCTTGTGCCTTTGCACAGCCTACCGCTCTGGAATCCCTTCCTCCTCATGCCTGTCTAGGGAATGATAACCCTCATCCAGACCCAGGCCAGGCGTGGCCTTTGATCTCTCCCTAGACTGCCGTGGGCTTCCATAGGGCCCCACACTGAGATGGCACAGGCCACACTGGACCACAATGACCGGTTTATATGACAGCGCTCTGAGCTCCTCCAGGGCAGGAAACCTGCTTCATAAATCTCTGTAACTGCCCCAGCTGGCATCTCTGAGGCGTGGCTCGATACGGATTTGATAGCTGGCTGGATGAAAGGTTGAATTAAAGAGGATAAAGAGAGAGTTTGCCTTAAGAGAATTAGGCACATCGTGCTCTAACTTTCACTCATGGCTTAACCAGCCCTTCTCCGAAGAGCGTGAAAGGCCTTGTCAGGAGGTGAAGCTTGGGGTCATGGGATTCGAAGAGGTGTCGCCAGGTCAGCTCAGAGAGCCGACCGTCAAGTCAGGCCACCGGGTCCTGGGGGACAAGGCCCTTTGGGCCACAGGACAGGACGCTCAAGGTCAAAGGTGAGGCAAAGGTTCTCACCCCATCCTGCTTCTCAGCGGGGCTGCTGCAGGGACCGTGGGGCGCAGCTGGAGGCTCCGTGGACAGCTCTCAGGAGCCCCGGGGTGGAGTTGTAGGACCTCCTGCCCGACCCTCCTCTTGGTTCTTTGACCTTGTTAAAATCCATTTTAAATCTTTAACCTTCGGTTTCTCCATCTGTCCGAAAGGAGCGCGATAATCATTCTTTTGCCTCTTAGGGTGACGGGATTTTCGAGGTGACAGGGCATGTGGTCATGCTTTAGAATTCAGGGACAAGCTGATGACAAGTGCAAGGCCTGTGTGAGAGGCTGTGCAAAAAGTGGGGGGAAGGCTGGTGCCTGTGGCCTAGCTGCCCCACTCTCCCTGTGCCCCCTTGTCCCAGCCACTCAGTCCTATGCTGGCGTGGTCCTGTCCGCACTGGACTCTTTGAACTTGCTCCTCAGGCCACCCCCTCCTCCCCTGCTTGGATAATTAAAGAAGCCGTTGAAGTTCTTGGCCCAGACAAGCTTCAGCCATTTGTAGAAACAGCTCGGTAGCATCCTCACCTCCTTGCCCTTCCCTGGGGCTGAGGTACCAGGTGCGTCTAGGCCCTGGGGATGCAGGTGAGAGCGAGTCTGACTGGATGGGACTCCCAAGTCCCCGTGGTCTGCAGTCCACGGGGAGCCGGCGCGGAGCGGCCCGGGGGATGTGCCCTGTGCTCACTGAGGGGCCTTCAAGGCGGGCGGGCGATGGGCGCGCTGAGGCCCTGTGGGAACCGTGGGAGGCCCTGACCCTCAGTACCTCAGAATGTGACTGTATTTGGAGGGATGGCCCTTGAAAAGGTAATTCAGTTAAAATGAGGTTATAGTGTTGCCCTCAGAGGAAGAGATTCGGACATACGCAGAGAGGAAGCCACATAAAAAGGGGGAGGCAGCTGTCCACAGCCCAGGGAGAGGCCTCAGAAGAAACCATCCCCGCCGACACCTTGATCTCGGACTTTGGCCTCCAGGACTGTGAGAAGAAAGACTTCTTTCATAGAAGGCCACCCCCACCCCTCCCGACCACCTCCTCTGCCACGATACTTCATTCTGTGCCGACTCATCCTGGGCCCCTAACCGGGATTTGGGCAGCAGACTTCATTACATCGTTCTGTGTGCAACTGAAACCTCGAAAAAAACAGGGACACTGTGCTTGTCTCTTTTTTCCTTCTTAACTGTGTCCCCAAGAAGCATGCAGCTTGCTCCACATCGTGTGTCTCCTGCATTAGAAGGTGAGCCCCATGAGGGCAGAGCCATGTGTCAGGCACGTCCCCTGCAGGGTCCCCAGGACTGAGTGCAGGTGAAGGCCCCTATAAGCATCACACATGTCTTTTGGACAAATTCCATCTGAAACAATGGCCGGAAGTGACATTCCTTACTCCGGGTTGAAATCCAGAATTTCTAATTAAAATGGCTGGTTTTCTGCATTCAGGTCTCTGCTTGGAGCCCACCCTGTGGGGTGACTTACTATGGCTTCTACAGTCTCTGTCCCATATAGTTCTCTAATCTCTGCCCAGCCACCAAATGTGATTAAAATCTGCTAAACATCAGAGGAGAAAGGTTCATTTATTAGTTTTTGTTTACACTTGGTGGATTGAGCCCCAGGTTATATTAAAGTGGGTCATACCAGCCAGTGAGTATGAACACTGTTACCCTCCCGGGGGTTAGATTAACTCAGTGAGGCCAGGGATTTGATCACTGCAGTGTCCCTCATACCAAGGACAGTGGCTGGCCCAGAGCTGGGTTCATATTTGGTGAATGAGTGATTCCGTCAGTGCACAGGACAGATGAGTAACTGCTGAGCATTTCCCAGCAGGACCGGCTGTTCTGTCCGTAGGGATGGCGGCCCCACCCCGGTGAGGCTCTTCCCCTCTGCCCTCTTTTCCTTTCCAGGCTGCTGGTGGTCTTTCCTTGCTGCAGCCCCACCAGGAAGGCCTCTTACTACCTCTTCCACAGGAGAGGGGCTGCAGAGCACCCTGGTCTGAATCTGGGGAAATATGACCAGCCTAAGGATCTCTGGCTGATTCCCATTCCTCCTCCTCTGCATCCAATTTTCTCCTCATTTTTCTCTCCATCTCTTCCACCCCCACTTTAAAAAAATTTGTGGTAAAACTCACATACCATAAAACTCACAATTTTAACCATTTTAAAACTGTAGAATTCAGGGACATTTAGTGCATTCGCAGTGTTGTACAACCCTTACCGCTCTCCAGTTTCAGAACTTTTCATCACCCCAAAGAGAAACCCCATATCCCTCAGGCAGTCACTCCCCATTCCCCTCTCTCCCACTAGCCCTTGCCAACCACTAGTCTGTTTTCTGTTTCTACGGATTTGCCTATTCTAAGCGTGTCATACTAATGGAGTCAAACAACATGCGGCCTTTCGAGCCTGGTTTCTCTCCCTTAGCATGATGTCTTCACGGTGCGTCCGTGCTGTGGCGTGTGTCAGAGCCTTGTTCCTTGTTCCGGTGGAATACTTTTCATTGTTTGGACACATCCATTGTGTGGATACTCCACGATTGCCATCTGTTCGTCACAAGCGAGCGGTTTCCTCACTTCGGCTCTCGGGAATAGCGCCTTCCGCTTCTGTAGGTGTCTTCTCGTTCTGCCTCCCAATACTCTTTAGTCTTAGTCGAGGTCTCATGGTTACTGGCCCCGGAAGAGGCCCCTGCTGTGAAATCAGGAGACACGTTCACAGTCCTAGCTCCTGCTCCACCTGTGAGATTGTGTCAAGCCTCAGTTTACTCATGTCTGAAATGGGCATAGAATTCTCTGCCTTCCTTAGCCCGGCAGAATGTTGGCACAGACCATAGAATAATGTGAGTTTAAGCCCTTTATAAGCTGGAAGTTGGATGTCAAGTGGTAGTTATTTCTGTTTCTCATTTCTCTTCGATTTTCTTGCTTTCTGGTTTCCCCACTGCTTCCTCTTTTCTCCTTTTGCTAATGGCTGCGTCTGAATTCTCTTTTCCTGTCTTCTCCTTTTCTCTTTCTTCTTCTGCTGGCCTGGGGACACCGTAGTTAGTGTTCTGTACAACGCCTTCCTGGGGGTAAACAAGGTAATGGGATGTTGCATGGGGCATCCTTGGGAAGGGTGGGGCGAGCTGATGAGGAAGGCCGTTGGCGGCCTTGGCTCAGTGATGGGGTGAAGTCAGCCACGGCTGGACCAGAGTGTGGAGAACGTGGACTGCGGTGGCCCTGCCATTCCATCCGGCTTGGCCTTGAAGACCTAGCTTACTGACAGCTTTGAGTCTCTTGAAGTCCAGGAAGTAGTGAGACCGATGGATACTTAAGCAGATACGAGAATCCAAATAAGCAGACCCTAGGGACACTGGGAGAAGGTGGAGGTGGAAAAGCAGCAGGTGGAGGTTGTGCTTTTCTTGGGTTGCTGCTCTGTAAATATGAAATCTTCTGCAGTGCTGTGCACATTTTCCCAGTGGAGGTTCAAGCTTCTTCTTTAAAAAAGAAAAAAACTTTATTTATTTATAAGAGAGGGGAAGGGAGGGAGAAAGTGAGGGAGAGAAAAACATCAATCAGTTGCCTCTGGTACGCGCCCTGAATGAGCAACCCAGCCATGTGCCCTGATTGGGACTCGAACCCACGACCCTTTGGTTTGTGGGATGACACCCAACCCAGTGAGCCACACTGTCACGGCTGAAGTGTAAGCTTCTTGAAGGCAAGGGAGATAGCTCTCTTTTATTTCTCTCCATTGTGCTTGCTCCTGGTGTCCCTCAGAGAGTTCTGAACATAAATGGTATTGAATATACATGATAACTTTGTTTGTTTAGCCTGTAATGATTATAGAGGGCTTTCACACAGGATTTCTCACTTATCTTCTCAACAACCTGGCAAGGTAGATTTCATTTCTCAAAGAAACTTAAGGCTCAGAGAGGTTAAGAAACTTGCTCAGGACACACAGCCAGCCAGAGGTGCATCTGCGTTCCCTGCTTGGAACCAGCGCTCTCTCCTGCTGCAAGAGTGTGAAGGGGTCCTTTACAGGGACTTTGCAGCAGAAAAGAACCATGTGGCAGCACTGATTTAGGCAGATGGGAAATGACTCCTTATGCAGTTGGACCTCGTTCATTTTGGACTTATATTTTCTTAACATCTTATAATTTTCGAGTCCCAGTGAAATTGCAGGTGGTCTTTCCTGTTACTTAATCACACTAGATTCCTCTTTCCTCAAGAAACTTCAGAGAAGCTTCAAGGAAGGCCGATTTCCTGCTAAATTGGTATGGTACTCATTTGCTACCAGAGGGTCTGATTTAAGGAGCTGTGGTCGTTGTCGGCGACAGGCGTGGAGCCAGCTCCGAACAACAGCGCAGCTTGGAATCAGGTCCAGGGTCACTGCCGGGGCTCTGCGCTGGCCCACGCCACTGAGAAGCCTGGCTCCGGCCGGGTCTGGCGGGACGGACGGGTGTGTCGGAGTGAGTAAGCCCAAGGGAAGCTCGCCCGGAGGAAATTCGGTCAAGATGTTCCGTTTTTACATCCCTGGGTCTCTTCCAAATCAGAAGAGGAAAAGATTCTGATTAAGGGATGAAGGAAGTTTTAGAGTTTTTCATGAATGGAACTCAGAGATTGATGGATCCTAGGTTCTTCAAGGCCCTGGTGAAGCTGTGGGGAGAAAAATGGGTACCTGGCAGTTAGGAGGGGCTCTTGCCCTTGGCTGGCCCTGTGACAAATTGCTGAGCTTAGAAAGCATCTGATACCAGTGGTGTTTGCTAACTCAGCCACAGAAAGTGCCCACTAGCCTTGGAGTCGCTCAGGGACCTGTGGCATCATTGTGTGTATGTGATGGGGCGGTGGGGGTGGGGGTGGGGAGGGTGTGCTGTGTGGTATTTAAAGCTTAGTGACCTTCTCTGAGGTGACAGAATGGCTGGGTACAGGATCTGAGGTTAAAGGGCACTTCCTTCACATTGGAAACTTTTGGCACATTATAAGGTAAGAGTTCATTCATTGAGCGAATGCCCTACAGTGTGCAAGCTACCACGCTCAGAGCTGGAGGTATAGTAGTAAACAAAGTAAACAGATATCCCTGCCCTCAAAGAGTTTAAATTCTAGTTGCGGGGACAGACAGTAAAAAGAACTAAGTAAACTGTGCAGTGGTTTGGAAGATTTGTAATATTAAATGGGATGGGCAGGGGATGTCTTATCAGGAGAGGGCACGGGAGCAAAGCCTCGGGAAATATGACAGAGCAAGAGTGTGGATTACTGCCAGAAGGCAGGGAGGAGAGCACGTGCACAGGCCCTGGGGCTTGAGCATACCTGGAGTTTAGGAGGAGCACAAAGGTCAGTGTGGCAGGAGCAGAGTGTGTGTGAGGTGGGGGTATTGGAGGTGGGGCAGAAAGATGACTGGAGTGAGGGGCGGGAGGAGCCCAGGGCAAAAGGACCTGATGCCGAGTGCCAGGCAGAGCCAGTGGAGGACCATTGAACAGATGATTGATGTGACCTGGCTTAACGTTGACGAGGATCCCTGTGTTACTCTGTTAAGAGTGGATGTGAGGAATGCAGGTGGGGCAGGGAGCAAGGATGGAAGGAGGGAGATGAGTAGAAAGACTATTGCAACAATATGAGTGAGAGGTGATGGCAGCTTTGTCCAAGGTAATAGATGTTGACATGGTTGAAACCGTTGAATTTTGGTTGTTTTTTGAAGGTAAAATCAATGGTACTTCGTGATGGATTAGATGTGTAAGGCTTGAGAGGGCACTTGAAGATGGTTCCAATGTTCTTGGCTTAAGCAACTAGACAGGAGGGTGGTATTCAGTGAGAAAGTGAGGATGAGAAGACGTGGGTTTGGGGAAAGTATGAAGAGTTTGTTTTGGACATGTTACCTTTGAGATTCTTGTGTGTGTTCAAGTGATGATATTGAGTAGGCGTGTAGAGAGATGATTCCTGAGTTCAGGGGAGAGGTCTGGGCTGCAGTTATAGTTTTGAAGCCTTTCTGGTGTAGATGGTCTTCAAACTGCCATATTGGATGAGACCACCTAGAAAATGGAGGGGAGGGAGTAGAGAAGAGAAGAGGTCCAGGGATGAGGTCTGCAGATATCCCATAGGGGATGAGGGGAAACCAACTGCAAAGGAGAAGGTTTGGCCAGGGGGTGGGAAGAACACCCTCTATTCAGGAGACCAGAACAGTCTTGCACTGGGCTCTGAGAAGGTATCCAGGGTCACTGGGTCATTGACCCTATTGGGAGTCTCAAGGATTAGACAACACCAAGGCACACGAGGCACACCCCGAACAGTGTGAGATAAGGCTTACGCGTACAGCTGTGATGCGCATTGTCTAGTCTTGTCAATATCCATCTAGTACAAACATGAACATGTTAGCGTGGCTAAAGTCTGTTTGCCCTTAATACCACCAGACCTCACTGGCAGTCCCATTTACAAATAGTCTGGGCAAGAAGATTGAGGAAATAATTGTTAAAATGATTAATTTTGTAAAAACATTTCATTTATTTTTAGAGAGAGGGGAAGGGTGGAGGAAAGAGGAGGAGAGAAGCATTGATCAGCTGCCTCTTGCACGTGCCCTGACCAGGGACCAAACCTGCAATCTACACATGTGCCCTGACCAGGAATCCAACCAGTGACCATTTGGTTTGCAGGACGATGCCCAACCTAATGAGCCACACTGGTCAGGGCTAAAATTATTAATTTTTAACCCCATAAATAACACATGAATTAGACTATATATGCATCTGCAGAGGGGAGGAGGAATTTGTTCTGGGATGGAAAAAACATCCTAAGTCTTTCAGTGGTTTGTGGCCCTCCAAAGGGCACAGTAGATCTGTGGTTTTAAAATTTCACAGTGGTGAGAGGTGATTAGGAAACACATGACTTCAGAGGCTCCTTAGAGTGGGTGATCATGAAAAAAAGGTGAGAAACCGGAATTAGATTAAAACCTCCTTTGACATCCTTTCTAGCACCCCATGGAAACATACCCTGATTCGTGGGTTGAGTTATTTTATTTATTTAAAAGATTTTATTTATTTATTGCTTAGACAGAGGGGAAGAGAGGGAGAAAGACAGGGAGAGAAACATCAATGTGTGGTTACCTCTCACGTGTCCCCTACTGGGGACCTGGCCTGCAACCTAGGCATGTGCCCTGACAGGGAATCGAACCTGCGACCCTTGGATTTGTAGGCCGGCACTCAATCCACTGAGCCACACTAGCCAGGGCTTAGTTCTCATTTTAAATATATAAACACAATGCATTATTTACTTGTTTCTTTTTTCAATCAATAATATATCTTGAAAATATTTTCTTGTTAGCACATATACATCATGGTTATTTGTAAAAGCTGTATGGTATTCTATAGTATGGACGTAGCATAGCTTATTTTGTATTGATGGATATTTGGAGCATTTAGGTTTTTCTTTGCTTTAGAGTTTTCCAAGGCTTTTTGCTTGCTTTTCCTATTAAAAATATTGTTGCAGTGTTTACTTTTACCTACATGCTCACATTGGATGACTCTTTCCTGAGGGTGGCGGAAGCAGAGCCAACTGTCCCTTAAACTAGCTGAAATCTCAGGAATGGGAGATTGAGAAGGGGAAGCAGCTGATGTTTGCTGAACACCCTCTCAACTCACTTCAGGCCCTGAGGGGCACATTGTCTTCTCAGGCTTCAGGACCTGCCCCAAAGACAGGTCTTTTTTCGTGCCCTCCTCTAGCTATGAGAACACTGAAGTTGGAGAGGGAGAGTAACTTGTGTAAGGTCGCATGGCAGGTCGTGGAGGAATGAACACCTGCAGCCCGGTCTCTGTCCATGGCAGGTGAGAGTGACTCTGGGGGTCCTTTGGGTCCTTGATCCGCTGTGCTCTGGGATGCTGCCCGCGACAGAGTTCATGGGAGACTGCGTCCTGGCTTGATCAATATGCTCGTCTTTTTAATTTTTTTAAAATTCAGTTAAGGATTCCTTATTTTTCAAATACTAGAATGCTTAAAGTTGTTTTTTTTTTTTTCTTATCCTGTCTTCACTGACTAAGCAGAATAGGCAAAACATCTTCTTTAAAATTAGTTTACCATTAGTTCACTAAAATGTGTTAGAAAGATCTTTTCATTTCTTTTAACTTAAGTTCTAATCTGTGTTTTCCTCTTAAAGCATGTTTATACTTAGATATTTTTGTTTCTTTAAACCTTGTTCTTGTATGTTTTCCTATCTAATTTTTCCTTGTCCATTATTTATTATTTATTTTTTTAAATTTAGGTAAAATAAACATAACATAAAAATGACCATTTTCATCTTTTTAAAATTAAATTTTTTTTTTAATCCTCCCCTGAGGACATTTTTTTATCATTGCTTTTCATAGAGAGGGAAACATTAAAGTGAGAGGGAAGCATCAATTGGTTGCCGACCATATACATCCAGACGGGGAATCAAACCCGCCACTGAGACATGTGTGGGGAATGGGAATCGAACCTATGACCTTTTGGTCACAGGACAAGGCTCCAACCAACAGAGCCCCACTGGCCAGGGCAACGTTTTCATCTTTTTTAAGCGTATCGTTCAGTGGCATTACGTACATTCACATTGCTGTGCAACCACCACCACCATCCATCTCCAGAATGTTTCCATTTTGCAGAGCTGAGATTTGGTGCCCATTAAACAATAGCTGCCGTCCCCCGGCCCCCGGCCCCTGGCGACCACCATGCTACTCCTGCCACTAGGAATTTGACCGCTCCAGGAACCGCATACAAGTGTGATTATACAGTGTTTGTCCTTTTGTGATGGCTTATCTCGCTTTATACCTATCTAGAAAAGCCATGTGACAAATGGTCAGTGACATGAAAAGATTAAACTTTTAAAAAAGCAACCCACAGAGCAAACTGGGGCCTTAGCAATTCTTTGAGTGTTTTTTCCCCCTTTTCTTTTTTAATAATCAGAAGATACGAGCTTCCCTAGAGTGCTTGTGGAGAGTGAGTGGTAGGGAGGCCTGGGAGAGTTGAAGGATAAATTCAGTTCTTCAAATACATTTAGGAAATGACAGCCAGGAGTAATTCACACTACCCGTAAAATATGTATCTCCCGCCTGGAGAGGATGTGATTTTTTTCCCTCCTGCAACAAGTCCGCCGAGCCCTCTGAACACAGCCTGTGTGTCTCTAACACTGGGCAGCTTCTGCTTCCTCAGGCCCAGCTGCCAGGGCAGGGATGGTTGTGAGCCAAGTCACTACTCTTGGGGGCACCTCCAGATGGGCCCAGCATGTGCCTGGGGATGTCCGCACCGCAGGGAGGACCCCTGGAAGGATTCTGCGGGCATGCCGGTAAGGTGCGTTATGAGACCAATCTGCAAACGGACATTTTGTCTTTGACTCCCTCATCTGTCATCAGATGTTTTTGGCTAGGACCAGACGGCATATTTCATGTACAAGCAATACTTAGTCACCAAGTGGAACGGCTGAGATCTGTTGAGATTAACTGCCGAGTGGTTAGCTGACATGTGTGGGAATGTGAGCCTGCAGGAAGCTCAGGTTCAAAGTCTGTGACCTTCCTTCCCAGTGACATGATGGCATTCTGTTGTAATGCTTGAGTTAAGGGACCAGGATGCTACTTACTGGGGTAGCCAGCTATTGTTTGTTGTCTCTAGTTCTTCTCATTCTGGTAGTAGCACCTTAATTTTTCTTTGGGGAACCAAAAGTGCAGTGGATTCATAGAAAATGAATGGTTTGGCTACCCTTGAACTCTAAGGGTAGATGCATGACTCAGGCTTGATCTGACTCTTTCTGGGTAGCCGTTCAGGAATGGGCACGTGACCAAAGCTGGTCCTGTGACATTCCTCCTCCCCCCTCCCCCCCAGGACAATTTGTTGTATAGTTTGGAAAGAAGAGGCTCTTTTCCCCCTTGGAGTTGTCAGGCTAGTAGAATTATAAACTTGGGCCTGCCATGACTGTCTGTCAATACTTGGGGCACGTCTGAGAATGAGACTGAAAGAAAACAGCTGATACAACATTGTACGATCACCTGGATCCATTGTTACCTGAAGGCAGTACATTTTTGACCTTTCAAATTATATAAGCGGATAAACACTGTTACCCCTCAATTGTGTGTGTGTGTGTGTGTGTGTGTGTGTGCACGCGCGCACGCGCATAGCTATGTGAGTATCTACAACAACGTTTTGATTCTGTGGCTGGCAACCAATTGGGTCCTGTCTAAAACAACTAACTATGTCATGAACTTTCCATGTCATAAGGGGAAGAACCATACTGTGAGCACTGGTAAGTTTTACCTGGTGGCAAGGATGGACCCATGAAGTCCTAGAGAAATTGCTGAGGCTTGGTATGCTGTGGATATGATATGAGGAGGAGCTGGGCAGGGTTCACAGGTTCTAGGGTGCCTTGCCCCTCACTGGCTGGGTAACTTGGACAAAGTCTCTTAACCTTTCTGAGCTCAAGCTTCCAATACCTGAAAAATGGGGCATTAAACTAGTTCTCTGAAGTCTCTTTCAGCTCTATATGATCCTGCAAGAGTTTTATACTTAATGTCTGTGGTTTAAGTGGACAGTTGGGATACGTATAAAACCCCAAAGCAAACAAATAAAAATACCCCCAAATTCTGGATTGCTATAAATTGCTTAAGGATCCATCTTTTTTTTTTTTTAACATGAACTTCTAAATTGAAGTACATATAGAAAATTGTTTAAATTATTAAAAGTATGACTCCATTAATTTTCACAACCTGAGAACACTCATGTAATGACCACCAGACCGGGACATGAAACCTTACCCCAGAAATCTTCTTTTCTCCAAGTGAGTACCCTCTGTCAAAGGTGATCACGATCTTGGCTTGATACCATGTATTAGTTTTGCCCATTTTTGACTTTTACTTAAATGGAAGCATAGAGGAAATATTCTTTATTGGGAGGAGGGTGTCTAGCTTCTTACACTCACCATCATCATGTTTGTGAGATTCACCCACATTTTGGGGAATAGAAATTCATTCTCACTGCTAGGTAACATGTCATTATGGATGTACCAACAATTATTTATCCTGCCCTTGGGTTGTTTTACACTATTGTGAATAGTGCTACCACGAATATTCTTGTACATGTTTTAGTGGACAAAGCCCTCTTTGGTGCTGGGTATCCACGTAGCAACCGGATTCTGAGCCATAGGGTATGCATACGGTCAGCGTTGGTATGTACTTGCATCCCCACCAGCAGCGTCTGCGTTTCCATAGTTCTGCATTTTTGTCTGTGCCTGCCGTGGTTGATCTTGTTAATTTTGAGTCACTTGGGTGAGTGTGTATCGGTCTCACGCTGAGTGGGTATTTTAGCTTTACCTTTTGAAATAAAATTTTTCAACATTTTATGTGTAATTGTGAACCTGCAAAACAGTCGCAAGGGTTTTACAGGGCACAGCCCTGTGCCGTCCGCTGGATCCTGCCTAGCGTTTTATCACGCTGGCCATGTCACATGTCTGTCCTTCTCTCCATCTGCCTGTCTCATTATTTCTTTTTCTTTTTGAGAAGTGGTTGCTACTTTTTAAAATGTTGCCTGGGAGGGCCTGACTTGGTAAAAAGACGCCAGAATGTGAGGAGGTGCAACAGGCACAAGCTCTTCAGTCTTGTAACTTGAGGATGTCAGTACGCTTCACCTTAAACACTTTGCCATGCCTGACGGCCCAGTGTTTACAGTTATTTTATTCTTTTGAGGCTTAATTTGCAGTCAAGGGCATATATATCTTGTGTCATTTGTTGAGTTTTGACAAATGCCTGCACTTGTGCAGCCCAAACCCCTATCAAGTTATAAAACATGACCGTCCCCCACAAGCCACTTCCCTTTAATCACCGCCCTCACCTCCCCAGGAAGCTGCCGTCATTGATTTTTTTTCACTCTGGAATCACCCTGTGGTTTTAATTTGCATTTTCGTGATGACTAATAATGCTGAGCACCTTTTAATATGCTTATTGGCCACTTGGGTTTCCTCTCTTGTAACACGTCTAAGGATGATTTAAAAAAATTTTTAGGGGGGGTGGAGGTGAGGATGAGGGAAAGAGTCCAATTGGTTGGTGGTTTGGGGGGACCAACGGTCTATTCCTGGGACAGTGTTCTTCAAAGGTGTCTGTCATGAATTGAAGGCTAATTCTCACACCCTCCAAGACTTCCGAGCAAGGAAATGCTGACTTGTTAAAAACTCATCTGAAAATTGGGCAAAGCAGTGAGTGTTTAAGCATGTCTCTTGAAGCCTTATCTCCTAATCATTTCCATTATAGAGCTTTCCTTCCAGTAAGTGTCCACCTCGCAAGAGAACTCAGAGTCATTAGCAGGTTGCCCGAGACTTAACCAGCGGCTGTCAGGGCAGGTGTGGCTGCGAGTGCCCCCGTTCGAGCCGCGTGGGTCCTCCTGTTGAGAGGCGAGGTGCTGGTCTAGGGCCGACGTCCTCAGCGTGGCTCACAGAAATGGATCTTTTCAAAAATTATTTCCCTGGTTGGCTACAAGGTTGGCAAATTTTGCACTGTGTGGCTTCAGGCCCTGTCCCCATCCCTGTCCCCTGTCCCCACCATAGGTCGAAGCCTGTGGGTTTGCCACGGGTTTGTAAGCAACGGCTGTTGAGTTCTTCTTTGCGGGGTCCTGTCTGCCTAATCCGGTGACTGGGCACGTGCGGCCTTGCCATGAAGAGCGCTTGGGAAGCAGCAGAAGAGAGGTCTCTCGTGGCCTCATTCAGCTCTCTGATTCTTCTTTGAAAAACCTTTTTATTTAATTGATTTGAGAGAGAGGGAACCATTGATTTATTGTTTCACTTATTTATGCATTCACTGGCTGATTGGTTGCAGGTGCCCTGACTGGGGATCGGAACTGCAGCCTTGGTGCGTGGGGACGATGCTCTCACCGGCCGAGCTACCCAGCCCGGGCCACTTTCTGATTCTTATCAGATGTGATTTGGTAAAGGAGCTGCGGGTGAGTGGAGGTGGTCACCAAAATGTCACGATGGCTAGGCCTCCCCAAGAGCCTGTCCTCCATGGCAGTGGTGTCTAAATTCCACCATGACTGTGGTGAAGCAAACATAATTGTGGAGACAGAGGGAAGTTTAAGAAGGGACTGTTTACGGAAGTGTGTGTCGGGGGGGGCGGAGGGGTGCGGGCAGGGAGATGGTGCGCAGGCCTGGGGGGCCGGCGGGGGAGAAGCAGGGAGGGAAGAGTGACTGGAAACTGCGGAGAGACCTGGAGCTGGAGGGGCAGACCGGTGGAAAGAAGTCTCAGCCAGCCCGCCGTGTGCAGGAGGGGCTCGGGGAAATCCACCACCTCACTCCTCCTGAGCTTTCGTCTCCTCCCTGTCTCTCCCATTGGCGGCACCCACCAGGAAGCCAGTGGACAAGGCAGCCTTTAGCGGCAGGCCATCCAGGTGAGCCTCTTGGTGCACAGAGCAGGACCCAGCATCCATCCAGATGGGCAAGCACAGAGCAACCAGGCTGGCGGTGTTTCCAGATCTTTGTGCCATGCTTAGTGCAAAAATACTTGCTCTGGAGGAGTGTATTAAGGACTGTCCTGGTGAATTTGGAAGGGAGCTTTGGCCTAGGAACTGATATGAAAGCGATGCAGAGATGCGGAATGTGGACCTTGAATATGGAGACCCTTCCTCTGCTTGGCTTTGGGTCAGGAAACAGCAGGAGAGGGTCCCCCATAGGCTGCGGCACTGAGGGGCACCTGAGAGGAAATGTGGGTCGAGCCAGAATGAGCCCCCCAAGGGGAAGGTGGTATGATTAAGGAAATATTACCAAGTACCAAAAAGAGATTGAAAGAGGGGGGAATTGTGGCAGAGCCAAGGATGTGCCAAGCAGGAAGGAACGGTCGCCTCGGAGTCGGAGAAGAAGCAGGTGATGGTCAGGGCACCCTGTCCCTAGACTGGTTGTGGGCATAAGAAAGGAAAAACAGTGAGCACAAGCGGGGGCTGTGGAACGGGGTGAGCTCAAGCCCGTTGCTGGTGGGAGGAGAGGTTCGTCCCTCGGAACTTGACTCCCAGTGACACGGGGCTCTCTTGTGGCTGGAGAGGACACTGGCTCAGGGAGTCCACTTTGGAGCTAGGGGGCTGCGTTCTTCTGCCGCTTATTATAGCTGCGAGGCTGTGGGCAGGTTAGTTAATTTCTCTGTGTTCTTAGATTTCCCATCTGGAAATGGGAGCTTTATACAATATCTATCTCACTGGGTTGTATTGAGGGTCAAGTGAGTAAACAGATATAAAATTTAAAATAATGCCCAGCACAGAGTAACCACGTAACCAGTGTTACCTACTCATATGATGGTCATTTTAAAAATACTTAGCTCTTCTCAAAAGCAGCCTGAGGTGACCTCTGAAAATAGTTTACTATTCCTTTGACCCAGAAAACCCCACACAAAATCAGGTAAACCAAGAAGTTCAGATCTTCGTGTTCACTTTAAGGACACGCGTGAAACTGCCCAAGCCATCAGTGGTACGTGTATCTGAAAAGCCATCAAGCCTCTGGAGGATGTCACTTCACAGAGACAATGTGTGCCATTCCATGGATACAATGGTGGAGTTGGTAGGTGCGCCCGGGCCAAACAGTGGGGCTGGACACAGGGTCGGTGGCCCCAAATGAGTGCTGAGTTTTTGCTGCATACGCTTAAAAATGCAGAGAGCAATGCCGAACTGCAGGGGTGAGATGTGGCCTCCCTGGTCATGGAGCACATCCAGGTGAACGAAGCTCCCCAGATGCGGCGCAGAACTTACAGAGCTCGTGGGTGGGTCAGCACGTCCAAGCGCTCTCCCTGCCTTCTGGGATGATCCTACCGGAAAAGAGCAGGTTGTCCTAAACCAGGGGAGGAGGCTGCGCAGAAGAAAAAGAGACCCCAGAAGAAACCAAGAAACAAACGCTTATGGCCTGGGAATAAATTCATCATACAATAAATGCTAATAAAAGTAAAAACAAAATAAAAAACAACTATTGCTCAGGCCACATGAATTAAACCAGCATCCATCCCTGGATGTTGGACTTAGACAGTGGCAGATTTTTAAAGCTCCTTGGGTGTCCTTGTGCATACTTGGGAACCACTGCTTTATGGTTTCATCGTAGGTTCTGGCATTGGAGAGGGCTAAGTAGAGCAGTTTTAGGGGGTGGGGGTGGGAGGAAGAGAAGAGCGGTACCGCCAGGGAGGAGAAAACAGGAGGGTAGAAGCCATGATTCAAATTGATGGTTGAGTTAGCAGTGGGAAACAAGCCAAGGAAGTTGGCTTGAGTTCGCTGCTATTTGGAGGCTGGCCACTTGTCACACAGGCAGCTATTTGAAGCTCACCAGTCATTTACACATTAGTGTGAATAAGTACTAGGGCCTTTATGTTCTGAATAGGGCAAAGCTGGGGGTGAATATGAGGACTTGGGTATCTGGCGGAAGAGTGTTGGAGGAAGGGAGGTGGAGGGAGAAGAAAACTTTTCTTAAGTGTTTTGCCTCTCATCTTGAAGAGCTCCTGGCCTGAAGGATTTAGGGGTGGAGGTTCCCGTGAAGCACTGTGGAGATGGTTTCTGGGTGGGGGTGTGTGTGTGTGTGTGTGTGTGGCCTGGGTTGGGGTTGATGGCGGCTTGACTTTTATGAAACATTTCCCCAGGGTAGGTCTCCCTAGAACACAGTTCAGTGAACATCTCTTTTCAGCTGGAATGGATGGAATTGGCTTGGGGCAGCACTGGTAGGCAGTGTAATACAGTCATCTGGGCACAGAGAGCCGGCAGGGCTGCAACAGGGTTTGAATCCCTGCTTGGTCCTGCTGGCCTGTGGCGAGCTACTCACACCTCTCAGCGCATCAATTTCCTCCGCTGTGAAATGGGCACCGTAAGGGGATTCATTTCCTAGACCTGTTGGGAGAATTAAATAAAGGCGTTAATGTATGTAAATGATTTAGAACAGTGGTTTAGAGACTTTCTTTTTTTTCCCTACTGACTTCTTTTGGGAGCCTCTGAAGAAGTCTAACCCATGACGGCTGTACACCCTGGCTGGGCTGCCTGGCCCTTCTGCCATATCCGTGCATCCGGCAGGGCCCTCCTGGAGGAAACCTAGTGATCAGCCGGCCTGCAGAGCCTCTCCTTCCTTCGCAGGTAGCACCTACGAGGCACCTGTCTTATACCGCCCCAGACTGGCAGTTTTAAAGCATATATGTTGAGATAGAGAGGTCCTTGAAGGCAGGGGCTGTATCTGTTTCTTTTACGCTTTTTAACATGATCTCTTGTCCCCTGTGCAGTGATGTGTGAAGCACCAAGATTTGAGGACTGTATACTTGGGTTCGCGTCTTGGCTCTGTGACCTTGAATGAGGCACTCAGCCTACATGGGCCTTATCTTGATATGTGTTCAAACAAGCTAATAATGCTGGGAGCTGAAGGGTTAAGAGAGAGATGTCTGTGAAATCAGCCCCTCACTGGAGCTGCTTTTATAGAATTGCGGGCACTATTACTAATCCCCCTGTGTTCCACTAGAAAGCCTTAGCCGGTGCTGAGCACACAATAGTTTCCCAATAAAATCCCCTTGGGGAGTTGATGGCTTTCCAGAGTGAACTGCTGTAGCTTTTATTTTGATCTGCCTGTCATGATGTCCCATTTCTCGTCCTTTAGGGGAACTTCCCTTATCCCCACCTCGCCATGTGGTCCTGGTGGGGCTTTGTAAACCAAAGTGGGTTGCTAAGCTGGGAGGAAGTTACGAATTGTCCCTAACCGGGGAGAGTCCGCCTGCGGAGGATGGCCGATCAGAGGCAGACATGGTACCCCTTCGACATAAATAAGCCTCTGGGATCAGTCACCCCCAAACTCCACCCAGTAATCGGAACTCATAAATTCTCCTCCCCACCTCTCTTGGCTTAAACTTGCGGGCTGGATCTCTGCTGCCTGCAGCTGAATGTCCTGACTCTCTTTTCCTTCCCTCCTGGAAGTTAGCGATGGTCTCTTTTGTCCCATTAACAAAGGGGGAGAGAAAGAGTGTTGTAAATAAAAAGACAAAACTGGAAGACTTTATTTAAAATGTATTTACAGTGTTATCCTATAATCAAGGGCGATGCTACCATTAAATGATGTAGAAGAACACATGATAAGACAAAATGTCACCAATGGACATGTGTTAGTTTTGCAAGTAGAAAACAATGTTTGAAATAAATTTTACATCTGGAGGAGTGCTTATAAGTCAGATGTGGGGAGCCTCAGAGCTGGCCCGGGGCCATGGGTCTCTTTCCTTTTCTTGTTTACCAAGCACTTGCAGCCTGCTTGCTGGGTGCCAGACCTGTGCCTTTCCACCCTAACTGTGACTTCATGAGGCAGGCTCTGCCGTTATCTGCATTTTGCAAATGCGGAAACTGAGGCCCACAGTCTCAGAGTGGTGGTCCCTGGATTTAAACCCAGCAGCCGCTCCTCCAGCTCGGAGCAACTCCCATGTGCTGCCTCTCAGGGGCATTTACTGAACAACGGTTATCTGAAAGAGAGAAGCTATTTTGTTTTAGTTTTAGTATTAGTTTTTAATCCTTACCTGAGGATATGTTTTTATTGATTTGAGAGAGAGACAGAGAGAGAGAGAGGGAGAGAGAGGGAAATCGGTTGCCTCCCGTGTCCGCCCTGACTGGGGTGGAGCCCGCAACCTTTTGCAGCCTTTGGTGTGTGGGACGATGCTCCAACCAACTGGGCCACCTGGCCAGGGTGATTATTTTATTTTTAAAGGGTCCACTACTTAAACTGCATTTAGCTACTGATTTTTTTTTTTTTTTTTTTTGAGGACATAAACCAGTTCAGGAGAGAAAGAAATTAAAGAGAAGAAAAAAACAGAGAAAGGAAAGAGAGGGAGTAGGAGAGGGAAGGAGAGAAAAGGAAAGGAAAAGTTGACAGGCAAAAGAGTCCGTGGGCTCTGAGGCCGAGGAGCAGGTAGAATCAACCGCGTGCGTCATGTCGGCTCCCTCGTGGGAGTTAGTGAGTCACCCGTGTGAGGGCTGCCCTCTCGGTCTGAGTTGCTTAACCACTATTCATAGTTCTTTGTTTTTATAATGTTTTCTAAAATTGAGGTATAATTTACATAACATAGAATTCATCCTTTTAAATTGTACAATTCACTGTATACTCACTGTTTAATTCTAGAACATTTCTATCACCCCAAAAGAACCCCGGTACCTGTTAATAGTCACTCCCCTCTCCCCTGCCTCACCCACGGCAACCATTAATCTACTGTCTGCCTCTGTGGATGTACTTGTTTAAGCATTTTGTGTAAATGGAATCATATACTAGTGGCCTTTTGTATTTGGCTTCTTTCACTTAGCATAATGTTTTCAGAGTTTATCCATGTTCCAGCATGTATCAGTACCCATTCCCTTTTATGGCTGAGTAATATTCCATTGTATGGACAGAACATATTTTACTTATCCATTCATCAGTTGCTGACCGTTTGGGCTGTTTTCACTTTTTGGCTGTCAGAAATAATGGTGCTATTTTTGTGTACAAGTTTGTGTGTGGACATAATTTCTTTTTTCTTAGGTTTATTCCTAAGAGTGGAATTGCTGAGTCACGTGGTGACTCTATATTGAACTTTTTGAGGGGTTGCCAAATTGTTCTTAGCTCTTAGCATCTAATACTTAAATGTTCTTTTTTTAAAAAAAACTTTTTTAATGTTCACCTGAGAATGTATTTATTGAATCTAGAGATAGAGGAAAGGGAGGGGAGAGAGAGAGAGAGAGGGAGGGGATGCGTGTGAGAGATAAACGTCGATCAGTTGCCTCCCATATATGCCCCAACTAGGGGGTTGAACCCCCAACCTAGGTACATGCCCTGACTAGGAATTGAACCTGTGAACTTTTGGTGTACAAGATGACACTCCAACCAGTTGTGCCACCCAGCCATGGCCTTAAATGTTCTTTACGGAAGGTTGCATAAATATAACTTGGTGTCCATGTTACTAGGCTGCCGTATCCTAAAATTCTGTGAGATGGGATATGGTGTGCTCTTAAAAAAAATGGACCCTTTTCTGTTGAAGCTGACATGCCATGCAGGAGGCTTTTGGAGCAGGAAGTTGGCTTGTGGGTTCATATAGGCCAGGCTTCCGTTCAGTCCACCTGGGGATGCAGCCTCGGGAGAGAGGACCGCCACCACTGCCGCCCCATGGTGAGTCTTGACCAGCAAAAAACGGGTCATCTGTGGGATGCGGTAGAGACTGGTCCGGGTCAACCCAAACCAACAGAGAAACTCCTTACCCCACAAAAGGGACCCCAACGCCAAAATGCCACCAAGGAATTAAAAAATACTGCTCCTTTTCCCAAGCTCCTCAGCCAGAAATTCCTGTGCTGAGCAATAATTAAGATACACGTGTACTTTATGGTTTATCAGATGTTCTCACGTGTCATGTATGCTGGGTTCTCAGAGCAGCCCCGTGAGCTCGGGGGACCAGTGACTCCTCCAAAGATCCCGATTTTACAGCCCAGAACACGAGATCCTCAGAATTTGTGATTGGCTCCAGGTCAGGAAGGGTCGTTAGTAAGGGACTGGTGTGGCCTTCCGCCCTTTGCACCTGGAGGCCTGGACTCTTCTGCTATGAGCTCTCGGCAGCCTTCACACTTATTCAAAAATCTGGACAAAAGCTCATGGGGGTTGGTGCAGGGCAGAGGAGGATAAAGGGGAGGAAAAATGGGATAACTGTAATAGCATAATCAATAAAATATACTTAAAAATAGATAAAGGTACTTTGATTTTTTTATTTGTTAAGGAATCATGCTAGTACGATTTTTGGGGAAGCTTTGATAAGATCGTGGTCGGCTCGCTGGCCAACCCCATGGCTCTCCCGTGGGAGAGCGGAAGGGCCGCGTGCGCCCCTGAGCCAATCCCATGGGCACAAACGCAGTCACCCAGTATCTTTTGACAAGTTTATTTTCTGTTTCTGCGCGTGAGGTTTCTTGCCCTGCTTGGCTGGTCTCAGAGTCTCACTTTGAGCTAAAAGAGGAAATAGAAGGATGTTCCTGTTGCTTTAAATAGCTACTAAATTCCAAACTGGTAGATAGGCTCAGCGGTAGGATCAAAAACCGTTTATAGAAATCTTTGGGATGTTTCCTTTTGTCTGAGTGTTATAAAAATCTGCTTAACTGAGGTTGTCTGAGGGTGCTTGCAAGTTTCAGAGAAGCCATTGTGTATTTGTATTGTACTTCAATGTGGTTCAACAGATGGACACATACATCCCCTCCTCACCACCAAAACCCCAAACCCCACTGCCATGGCTTTGCCTGGAAGTGTGATAACATGTATTTATTCATAAGCCCCCAACCAGGCACATAGCAGATCTTGTGCAAGTATGATAACAAAATACTTTAAAATGTTTTAAAGCTAACTGGGTAGGTACAGGTAAGTGTTTTGCTATTAACACACACACACACACACACACACACACACACATACGTGAAAGTAAAGCAGGTGATTAAGCATTAAGAGCACTTTTTTTTGGCTTCTTTCTGGCTGATCAGTATTTTTGATGTAGTAGGTAGGTTTCAATTTAGCACGCCCAAAGGAGCACAAGTTCTAAAAGAGTGGGTCCTCGGATAAGGCACTTTTGTTGCCTAACTGCAGGAAAACATGTGCTCTTGTAGCCATTACCCCTCAAATGTAGTGTAGCCTGTTCACACACCGAGTTCCCAGCTGTGGTGCAGCCCCGCTGAGCGGGCCTCAGAGTGACCTGCAGGTCCTGGGCACCGGGCCACAGATAGGGCTGCTGCGCCAGCAGGAACCTGCAATCTGCTCCCGGGAGCTATGGGTGCTACTTAACCGCAGTGCTGTATCGACAGACCACAGGGGGCTGGGCAGGGCTTCCCTGTCTGGTCCTATGGCCTCGAAGCCTTCTTCCAAGTCTCTGCTGCATCCTTTTTCTAATACTGAGACTGGGGAGCCCTTCTGGTCTGACACGCTGCCTGAGCTTCCCCGGGCACCATTCACTTAACCTGGGCATGATTTGTTCCAGAGCACCCTGAGAGTTCTGTTCTCCCTTCCGCCTGCCCTTTCCAGTGCTTCTCTGGTACATAGAGATCGCTTCCTTCCCTTTGGCTTTGCATTTCAGCGTTCCTCACCAGTACTGTCGCCATGCCCCAGGCAGACAGCCCCAGACACCAGGGCGTTGGCAGCCTTGAGCTGAGTGAGGCACTCAAGGGGCTGGAGGTTTTATGTTGGTCTTCCACCCTCTGCCCGGGGAACCAGCCTTTCTTGCACCATCTCGGTGGAGCGGCCCAGCCATTGTTTAGAATTACTTTATAGGAACCGGCTCTAGAAAACAATCATGAGCTTTGGTACCAAGTGGCTTCTGCCATGTGCTTTCCCGCTTTCCTTACTCAACTTCCGGCCTCTGATAAGGGGCTTGGTGCCCAGAGGACTCCGGTCAGAGGGCAGGGAGGAGCTGTTGCCTTGGCAGTGTGTCTGCCATGTAATTCTCTTCTGGCTGAAAGAAAGACAGCACTTTTTCTTAGACTCCAGTGTCTGTCGATATGATTTATATAGTCACTTCTCAGACCCTTTCTTGTCAGGTATTAGCAGTTCTGCAGAGATTGACTGCTTTGGGCTGGTCTCACAACTTTGCATGGCATTCACTCTGGTCTGAGAGACCCAGGCCCCAAAAGTGCATCTTGAGGCTTCATGCTCTGATCTGAGTCATTCTCTTTCACAATTGTAGCAGCTGTGGACAGGACACACTCCTGGCTCTGTTTTAGGGACAGTGAGGAGTACAGGTGGGCACAGCCACAGATTCCTCAGCTTCCAACAGGACCCCAACATGGAATCAATCATCAGCCTCCCCTGCCCCTCGGAGCCTCTAAAACAACAAGGGTCTCCTGTGATCACTAATGGTCTACCATTGTGAGCGTCCCTTCTACTTCCTGCAAACTGCTGAAGTGTGGAGCCCACCGCCTGGCCAGGGCCCTGTTCTCAGCCCTGGGCCAGGCTGGTGTAGGGATAAGGCTGCGCCTGCCTGAGTCCCCTCCTTGCAGCTTCTTTTTCCTCGATGCTCACCAGCTTGAACTGCAACACCCCCTTTGCCTATAGAATCCAGCCTACTCACTGTGTTAGTGTTGCTAGAACAAGCACCTAAACAAAAGACACTTATTTTCTCCAATTCTGTAGGCTGGAAGTTCAAGATCAAGGTGTCAGCAGGGTTGGTTTCTCCTGAGGCTTCTCTCCCTGGCTAGCAGATGGCACATTCTTGCTGGGTCTTCACGTGGTTCCTCTGAGTGTGTCTGTGTCCTGTCTCCTCATTTATGAGGACAGCAGTCATATTGGATTAGAGCCCACTCTACTATCCTCATTTTAACTTAATCACCTCTTTAAAGACCCTACCTCCAAATACAGTTACATTCTGAGGTATTAAGGGTTAGAATTTCAACATATGGCTTTTGGGGTAACACAGTTCAGCTTGTATCATGCACTCTGTTATTCTTGTCTGAACCCCGTGAATTCAGCCTATGTCTGCATCAAGAGCTGTGTGGTTTGAACAAGGTTGCATGGAATTTGGAAAAAAATAAATAAAATTTACGTAAGATTGGAATATACTGGGGACATCTAAGGATCTTTTTATGTAATATTATGATCGGTTTTAGTGCTCTTATTTTATTTTTAAAAATATGTAGTTATTTTATAGTCTATTTTATTGACTTTATTTTGTGCGTTTCTTAGAAAGGTTTACAATCTGCTTTTAGGTTTAGTAGATATCTTCATAACTACTACACAGTTTTATAATACACTCCATCCCCTGTTTCTTTAAATGTACTCTCTACTCTGGGCTGTGAGAAAACTACTACCAGTGTAACTGAAATGCAGGTCCGGCTGCCTGCCCCCATGAAAGCCAATACTCGAAAGGCGGGTGCTGATGTAAAAGAAAGTGGCCACCTGGAAGACGGGGATTCACGTCTCAAAGCCCATCTCCTGGAAGATGGGGGACTCATGTCTCCAAACCCGTCTCCACCTCTCAGGGGAGGCAGAGGTGTTTACAAGGAGGGAAAGGGGAGCAGAACAAAGAGACCAAGGGAGGGGGTTGAAAAGCTCTCTATGTGCAGAAGAGCACAGTCCGTTCTGATAAGGCCTGATGGTCCTGTGTGTGTCATCCTGGTTTTGTCAGCTTGGATTCACATCACCCCAACTTCACGCCATCCACGGTTGAAGGTCAGCAAATCTCCTGGAGCTGGGGGTGCCTGAAGGTCGGAGTCTGTATCTTTCAGTCAGTTCCTTGGATTCCTATTCAAACATGCTGTTTATCTACAAGCTGCATATTAGTCAGAGTCAGCACTTAAGAAAAATGTCAAAAGAATGGTGGGGTGGGTTAGAATTCCCCACTGTTACAATTGTCCACTGTTACATGAAGAGTGATAATCTTAACAAAAATAGCTAACATTTATTATACCTGATTTAAAAAATAATAAAAATTTAACCCTCTCCACAGCCCTGCATTGTAAGTTCTCTATTACACATACTTTAAAGGCGAGAAATTCAGAGAAAGCTCGTCCAAGGCCACTCGGATCAGTAGCTGGGAGAGCTGGGATTTGACCTGGCGCAGGCCCCCCAGGGGCCAGTTCTGAGGTGGCCTGTCCCATGGGCCTGCGGGCTTGGGGCAACCACCCTGCTCCCTCCCTCTTGTTTCTTTGGAGCTGGTTCTCTGGAGGGGAGAATTCAGAACTGCTCATCATAGATGCTTGGCCCGGTCCCAGGGTATCTGCAGGGTTTGTATCTGCAGCTTTCGTTCAAACAGTGGCTCTGGTGTCCCGCGGTGTAGGGTGAGCAGCCCCCTCAGGCAGGAAATTCCGGAGGTGAGTCAGGGCCAGCGCCCGCGGGGCCCGCTGGGTGCAGGCTGGGGTGGAGTCGGCCGGGCAGCCAGCAGCACGGAGGGGCCCTCTGTGCGAGTCTGCCCTGCCTGGGGCGGTGCCCAGCACCGGCCCTTCTTCTTCACACTGGGTCAGCGGTGCTGGGCACGTGGCAGGGCCTCAGAAACCCTTCTTGCTTCAGCGCGGCTGCAAAGGGGTGGACTCATCTCCACTGCTTTCCACCACCACAGCCTTCCACGTCCCATCTCCAGGTGCTCTGGTGACACCCCCACTGCGCGACCACCTGTCCCCTGGGGGACTTCCGGTGAGGGCCACCTTGGCAGCCATATCAGAAAGGCTTCAACCAGCCCTGGCTGGTGTGGCTCAGTGGATTGAGTGCCAGCCTGTGAACCAAAGGGTCTCTGGTTCGATTCCTGGTCAGGGCACATGCCTGGGTTGCAGGCCAGATCCCCAGTAGGGGGCGTGCAAGAGGCAACCGCACAGTGATGTTTCCCTCGCTCTCTTTTTCCTTCCCTTCCCCTCTCTATCTAAAAACAAACACGTTAAGTCTTAAAAGAGAAAGAAAGAAAGAAAGAAAGGCTTCAACCAGAGAAGCTGATCCAGCAGGAGATATATACATAGATGTAGACGTTTGTGCATACACATTAGCACACACACTCACAGGTGCACATGCAGACATAGGCACATGTGTAGACAGGCACATTCATAGACATGCACAGTGCACAGACACGTAAACAGACACACATGTAGACCTAGCCACATAAACAAGTATATACATTTTTAAGGCATTTTACAGGGAATTGGTCATGTGCCATTGTGGGGCTGGTTAAGGAGTCCCTGTTGGGCGGTCTGCTCCATGTTTGATGCCGGAGCTCAAAGTCCCCAGGGTTGGGGAGGGAAGATCAATCACAAGCTGGAACCCCTTCAGTTGGACTTAAGGTGTTTCTGACCCCTTGGAGGGTCCCGCAGAAGCCGGGCCTTTGGTCACAGAGCGAATCACACACAGCTGGCCTGGGAGTCGGCAAGCAGGCGGAGATCTGGGGCGGAAGGAGCAGCTGTGGCCCGGCCGCCGCTTCACGGGAGGGGTCGGCGCACCTGCAATAACGCGTGCGTGGGGCTGGTGCTTCCCTGCTGCCCTCCGGCCTCCCGAGGACCTTCCTGGGCTCCGCCCTAACCAGGACACACAGGGAAGTGAATTCTGGGAACTGAAGTGCAGCGTCGCCAAGTCGATACCTTAGCAGCCCATCCTACCGCCAGAAGGTTGGGTGAGCTGGTGGGAAGACAGCATGTTTGGGAGTCAGAACGATCTAAATTTAGGGAAATCACCTGATGTTTATAGACAGCAATTAATTGGATGGATTAAGTGGAGTTAATGATGTCAGGTATCTCTCTTTGCTTCTGGACCTAGTGTTAGAAATCTTAGACCTTGCACAGTTTTCAACATTAACCAGGAACATATTATCATATAATTAAGTTTCACTCTGTCCCCTGAATAAATGGCTTCTTCACATAGGGTCTGTGTGTTCACTGCATTAAATTCATTCCTAGGAAGTTGAAATTTCTTCTTGTTATTGTGAGTGAAATTTAATTATGTTTTTAAATTGGTTATTTATGATATATGATTCCAAAAGGAAGTTAATAAATAGTCATGTTCTGTCTTTAATGGGAATTCCTCTGGGCTTTCCTCATAGCTCTGATACTGGCTGTTGGTTTTAGATAGCATATATATTTTCTATTTAGCATTTTAATATCTCTTTTATGTGTGTTTTTCTGTGTCCTCATGGAGTGTATAAGATTAGGCCAGTCCTAATACCAAGAAGAGGCACTTTGGAAGCCACAAATAGATTGGAGTTTTATCAAATGCTGCCTGGTTAGCATCTCTCAAGATAATCATATTTTTTACTTTTGAAATATTAACATGATTAATGATATTAATAGATTTTTTAGGAGGGCAGAATGTTGAAATCAGAGGCAATTCAGTAGAAAGAGTGTAGGACAGAGCATCTGGAAACCTGGATTCCAGCCCTGGTTTGAGTCTTGATTACCAGTGTGACCTCGGACAAGCCAGGACGTTTCATTCTTCCCTTTAACGATATCCCACACCCCCCTTCCTTACTGTGAAATGCGTATAGTTGTCCTTCCCTTCCTTTCTTACAAGTCAGTTGGGATAACGATGAATCAATAGTCCTTTCTTCTACATTTACTGAGGTGTTTCCCCTTCTGTAAAAGGACCATGAAAAAATGTCAAATGATGGGGTGTCATGGTTTTATGTATTGTATCATATCAGCCAAGAATTCCTTTGTTCGTTCACTCATCTATACAACAAATGTTACCTGAGCAGCTGCTTTGTGCTGGGCGTTGTTCCTGGCCCTGGGAATAGAGCAGCAAAGAAGGTGGCCCCGTTCCCTGCAGTGGGGCTTGTGCTCCGGGAAACACACACATGTCTTCACACATAGCCAGCTACGTGACATGCGCTGCGAGGGCAGGTAAAGAAGGGGAGAGGGCGGAGAGCGTGGCAGGTTGGGAGGAGGCATCCTTTAAGTGGAGTGGTCAGAGCAGACTCTCTGAGGTGACATCTGAGCAGAGAACCAGGTGGAGGGAGGGAATGAGCCGTCCTATGGAGACCCGGGGGAAGGACGCTCCAGGGAGAGGGACAGTGAGTGCCAAGTCCCTGGGGAACGGCAGCGACACCACGGAGCTGGAGCTGCGTGGCCAGGCAGGAGGAGAGGGAAAGGATCTGAGGTCTGAGAGGCTGCGGAGGGTCCAATAAGGAAGAGCACTTGGGGCCATCGCAGGGACTCTATTATTATTAAGTGGGAAGGGAACCCGTTGGGCAGGGGGTGAGCTGTGAGTGACAGGATCAGGCTTCCTGTCCTCAATGGATCACTGTTTGCCCGTGGAGAACGGGTGGAAGCAGGCTGCGAGTTGAGGCAGACACACCTGAAGAGACAGTGGCTCAGTCTGGATGCTGGCAGCGGAGACGGTGCGAGGTGTCAGAGTTAGGGTCCAGTTGGCAGGGGGCGCTATCAGGATTTGCTGATGATTGCGAGTCTCATCTTAGAGACAGCTACTTGGCTTTTCCTGTGAGAAGAAAGTGTGTTGGTCCCCCCGCCCCAGCCTGGGGAAATCTGGCCTGCATTTTCCACAGCACCGTTGTGCTGAGTCGGAGAAACGCAGAGGACCCCCAGCGACTCTGCAAACCTCCGGCTGGGCGGAGAGATGAGAGTAACGAAGGGGTTTGGATGTCCTCGGGAGAAATTCCGTTCTGAGGCCAAGCCCAGAAACACACTCGAGGGTTGATCTGATCCTTGGAAGAAGGAGCTGCCCACACACCCCAGCCTCCCCGTGGGTCACTGGCAGTTCGCTCAGAAAGGAAGATGAGCAAGTTGGCCCCGCGCCACCTCGTTACCGTCGGCATGAGTCATGGGACACTTCGCCATGGGTGACATTGTGATTAATTAATAAAACACAGACAACATTTGGGAGGCATTTGCTTGAATTCGGGGTGTCTGGTCCTTAAGACAGCCCTTTGTTCTGTTGCAGCCTAAACCCAGCCTCCTGCTCCAGTGGGGCCAAGTTGCTAATTTATGTCCTTGCTCTTTAAACTCTCCTCCTGACTCTGAACGGGAAAAAGTCTCATCTCTCCCTAAATATTACAGCTTCAAGTCTTCCCCACTGTTTTCTGCACAGTATGCCTGCCTTTGATCTTCTGCTGAAAATTTAATTTCCTCCCCAGAGCTTAGGCATCCAGGTCTGAGCAATGCACGCCCACTCCCACCTTCGGCCAGCAGGCACCCCATCAACACACCCCCCCAATTCTGAGGCCTGGGGATGTCCGCACTACATCTTGTGTGCCCCCTGGGCACGGAGCTCAGGGGGAAGGTACCAGAGCTGTGGGTGGAGAGAAAAGAAAAAGAAGGCGTTATGCCTGCCCTGCCGGCTTATTTCCCGCCACGTGGAGACAGGAAAGCACGTTAAAAATAATATTAAAAGGTGAAATCGGAAACATAAACAAATGTAAACCCACAGAGCATGTTGAGGCATTCATAGCTGTCCCCCACCCTTGTTAGCTTAGGAGAACTCTCTGGCCAGCTGGCTCCCTGGCCTTGGTTGCGGAGACCCGGTCTGGTCCGGAAGGCTATGCGCAGGAGGGAGGGAAAGGGCTGCTCTTGAAGATGTGTGTGTGAGGGTCTGTCTTCTGTCTGTCTTTGGTGGAAGGACGCCTGCAGGGAAGAAATACCCAAGTGGGGCGTGGGAGGAATTTAAAGATCTTTGGAGAAAGGGAGGAAGATTTGGGCAGCGGCTGCTGCCTGGGAGTCAGACTGAAAGGGAGGACAAGAAGATTTTCAGTTCTGCTTTGTGTTATGAATGAAGGCCCCCATCTCCCCCGTTTTTAGAGAGAATTTAGTTAAAAATCAAATTGCTTTTGAAGTAAGTTTTGGTTACCTGAGTGATGTTTCTGTCAGTGAGATACCATACAGACCGAGCCACAGCGGAATAGACAAAGACGCAGATGATGAATGGCCCTCAGCCGTGTGTGTGGACACATGCGGTGTGCACGCGTGCACGTTACACGGGGGGCGGGGGGGCTGGAAGAGCAGGCATTCAGAATCACTGCATTATATGGTAACTCACCTTTTCAGGAACTGCCAGACTAGTTCCCAAAGTTGCTTTGCAGTTTCACGCTTGCACCTGTATGAGGGTCTAATTGCCCACACGTTATTTATTGCCTGTCTCTTCGATTCTAGCCATCCTAGAGGGTGTGAAGTGGTATCTCACTGTAGTTTTCATTTGCATAACCCTGAAGGCTACCGATGTTGAACATCTTTTTCTCTGTTTATTGACCATTCTTATATCTTTGGAGGAAGATCTTTTCAGAGCCTTTGCCCATTTAGAAAAATTGGGTTAAATAATGTGTCCTTTTTAAATCCTCACCTGAGGATATGATTCTTGCTTTTAGGGACAGAGGAAGGGTGGGTAGGGGAGAGAAACACGATATCAGAGAGAAACCGCAATCCGTTGCCTCCCCCGTTGCCAGCAGGATCGAGCCCACGACCTTCTGGTGTGTGGGACGGCACTGCAGCCGCCGGAGCCACTGGCCAGGGCAACAACTGTATTTTCTTTCCTGAGCTGTAAGTGTTCTCTGTATATTTCAGATATAAGTTCTTTATCAGATATGTGATTTGCAAAACTTTCCTTCCATTCTGTGGGTTCTCTTTTTCGCTTTCTTGATGGTGTCTTTTGAAGCACAAATTTGGATGTCTATTTTTTTGTCACTTGGGCTTTTGTTGTCATTCCCTAAGAAACTGTTACCTACCTAACCCATGAAGATTTACACCTCTCTTTCCTTCTAAGAGTTGTACAGCTTTACGCCTTCCATTTAGAACTCTGATCTGTTTTGAGTTAATATGTAAATGGTGTGAGAAAGGGGGCCAGCTTTATGCTTTGCATGTGACCATCTGTGTCCCTGCACCGTTTGTGAGAAAAACTGCTCCTTCCCCGCCCTCTGGCCTTGGCACTTCTGTCCTCAAGGCTCCTTTAACTGCGTTATTTATTTAAGTGAGTGGGTGGGACAATGTCTTCTTCGGTCTACAGACCCACAGGAGACATCGAATCAATAAGAGATCATTTCTGTTAAAAGATGCTTTTGTTTGCAATTTTAAACAAGATTTCAATGAAAACTTTCACTGAAAATGAAAATAGGCAACGAACAATGCTGTTGAATAAAGATAAGGAATGAAACACTGAGCTTTATATGCTGGCCCCGTTAAGGGTGAGAGGGGAGGCACTTGGCCTCAGCTTGCTCTGGAATTCGATGGTCTTGGATTGAAAATGAGAGCTGAGTGCACCAGTGGGGCAGCCTGGACTGTGGGTCTGTGAGCACAGGGTCCCCATGCCCCCTCCACCATCCCCCCAGTGCTTCCTCAGCAGGGGGAGGTCAGCGCAGGGACAGCGGGCAGAAGGAGCCGTCATTTGTGGGACAGACAAGTTGTTTCTTGGCCTTGGTGTAGGAAGGGGATTAGGGAATTGTTTCCTCTAGAAGCCTCCACCGCAGAATGGAATTCTGGAGCACACGTGGGCTGCCTCCCACGCGTGGGCTGGGTGGGGGAGCCGCCCCGGAACCTCGGGTGTGGGCCAGGAGGATGCGTGCTTGGCCTCATGTGCAACTCGGGGCCCCCGTCAGGCAGGGTCATGTGCTGGGCTCCCTGGCCTGGCTCCCTGGAAGCTGCACCCGGAGCCCCCACCAGCCCTGCTGCTCCCGGGAGTCCACCCAAGCCGAATGCCGAGAGCGGGGGATTAGCTAAGCCCCAGCTGTGCAGAACCCTGACTCAGTGTTTGCTGTGCTCTCTCTCGATCTCATGTGGCCCCAGAGGTGGTTCTGGAATTGGCTCAGATCTTTGTGTGGTTCTGGTGTTTGATCAGCATTTCCAGGGAGAGGCTTGGTGTCCCAGGATTTACTCACAGCTTTCTGCCCTGGTCCACTCAGCCTGGTTGTTGGAACTTGCCCAGTCTTAGGGGCTTAGGGCGATGGAGACAGGGGCTCACGCCTTGGAGGGCGATCCGCTCAGAGCTCTGGCTTAAGGGCGCTCTCTGCATAGGTCCAGCATTTCCCTGGTTCATATTAGTGCCTTTAAAATCAAAGTTTTCAAGTAAGGTTGTCCAGTAGTCCTGAGTCTGTCTCTCCAAGAGTGTACCCTTGAAATGCTTTCAGGGAAGCTGGGTGGGGCTGTTGATGCTGAGGACTCCAGAGCAAAGAAAGAGGAACTGTTCCCTGTGGTGCGCCAGGCCCAGGTCTCCTCTCGATCCCAGAGCTGGTTAGCAAAGCCCCAGCTGCTGCCCTGTCAGCCCCCAGCCAGCCCAGCTTTGCAGTGCAGGCTGTGCCGCAATGGAGCTCCTGGAAACCAGGAGTGCCTCTGACTTGAGCTGGAGCTGGGCCCTGCAGGGGCTTACGGAGGCGCTGCTGGCTTCTTCTCGGCCATCCCCGAGTCCCTGCTTATGAATTACCCCGAGCGTTCAGAGCGGAGCCAATACCCACAGGCACAGAATGCTGGATCACTTCGAGTGGGTGGTGACAGGGGCAGATGTCAGGGGCCAGGCAGGCCACTGTGATCGGAGGAATTATGTGCCACAGGAAACAGGCAGCATCAGCCAATCATGGGCATTGTATGCCCAGCTGGAAATATGAAATCTCCCTCTCTTGTAATGTTGGTAATTGATTCAGACTAAAAGCAACAGCAAACGGGGCAGCGTGCTGGCCGAAACCTAGCAGCGGCCTGGATCCAGCCTTCGGGTTGCACCCCTCCACCTGCACGAGTGGCCCATCCCGTTGGCAGCCTGCACTCGCACCGGCTTCCAGATTCCCAGCTCTGGTGCTGCGTCCACGCGACAGTACCAGGACTCTCCAACTGAGGAACGGAGACCCAGCGAGGTTCAGGAAGCTCACCTGGCTTAGCGAGGGGCAGAGCTGGGATTTGAACCAGGAGCCAGCCGGCTCCATCCACTCTGCCATCCCTGGGAAGAGAACTCTGGGCTGCTGGGTCCCGCAGCATATCCCCTCCCTTCAGCTCGGATTGGCTTCTCCCTCTCAAACGAGGGCTGTTGCTGGCCCAGCAAGCAGCTTCCCTGACTTCTGTGCACTTTCCAGGGACAAGAGGGAATTGTGAGGGTGTGTGCACGCGTGTGCACACCTGTCCTTGTGAATTGTCCCTCTTCTCCCTTACACTCATTCATTCTTCATGGTTTTCCTCCCCGACAACTCCAAGGAATTCCCCAGAAGGAAAAGCATTGGAGCAAATACTTTTCTCTGTGCTTCCCCTTTGCAGGAAAGGCCCACTTAACCCTCACCCTCCCTTGAGCTACTGAGTCCATCCCTGCTGGTGCCTTGGTGTCCAGGGAAGTCAAGCGGTGTTGCCAGGGCTCAGCCCCTGGGAGGGGCCCCTGGGGTTAGAGGATGGCTTGACAGGGCGCATCAGGTCACAGACTGGCAGCACCCGCGGGGTCAGGCCCTGGGAACTCAGAGTCCACCTTGTCCAGTTCCCTCCGGCTCTGTGACAGGAATTGGAAATGGGGGTAGAGGGGTGGCCTGTCTGTGAGAGTAGGGGGCAGGGGAGGGAAGTGTTACTACACAAACAGGGTGGAGGGCTTCTAGAAGATTTACTAGCTAAATAGTTTCCTGATGTTTTCATAGTCCTTTAAGCCTGATCCAGAGGAAGGCGAAAGGGACTTCGCTCACTGATCCAGCGGTTCCCACCCTCAGCAGACCCCTCACACCCCAGCCCCAATCCCGGTCCCAGCACCACCTTGGCCCCGCCCACCCCAGTTCACCCTGTCACTATTTACTCTGCTCTTTCATCCTATTGGGAGAGACAATCACCTCGCTTCCCTGTTTTTAATCTTCTTATACATGCAGTTGCGCAATCTGTTTTTTTTTTTTCCCCCAGACTTAATATTTATAGAATTGCTTTCTTCATCAGTAAGTGTATCTAAAGCATTATCTTTAGCGTTTGCTACTCATTCATTGTTTGGATGAGCTATTATTGAAATCCCTCAGTGACAGACTGTGAGGTTGCTTCCTTTTTGTTTTTGTTTTGTTTTGCTATTATTAAAATGGGTGAAGCTGACATCCCTTGTGATGGCATCTTTTTATTTTAAAGATCTTTAATTTTTGGAGAGAGGGGGGATGGTGGGAGAGGGAGAGGGAGAGAAATATCGTGATCGGATGCCTCTCACACTGGGGACCTGGCCAGCAACCCAGGCATGTGCTGTGACTGAGAATCGAACCGGCAACCTTCCAGATTGCAGGATGATTCCCATACCGCTGAGCCACACCAGCCAGGGCCCTGCGATGGCCTCTTTTTGCGCTGAGATTAACCTGGCAAGAAGAGTGATGTACCAATTTTACAGCCCTTGAGAGTTGCACAGCACCTGCTGCCTCATTTGCTGGCCAAGACTGGGACATGCAGGCCTGAAGGGAGTTCTTAATGCGACCTATAGCCCCTGCAAGTGGTGTTGGGCGAGCTAGGTGAGAGGGAGGCCCGTCTCTGCCAGCAGCGGCTCATGCCCCTGTGTGGGGCGCACAGGCTCCCTGGACTTCCCCCTTTGGGGTTTGGTAAGGCACTGGCATGGAGGCCGTGCTTCCTTTACAGCTTTGCTCTGTGGGTCTCATTTAGGACTCGTGTGTGCGCGTGCGCGCACGCCCCCAAATGCTGCAGTGTGAGTGAGGGCCCGTCTGCCCTGGACCATCCACTTCCTTGTCCACCTTTGGACTGGCCTTTCCTTGTCAAAGGCTTGTGCAAGGCCACGCCAGAGGGGCCGGCCAGAGCCGGGAGCCGTGTGCGGAGCCCTCTCGGGCACAGTGAGGGCTCTGTTTCCTCCTCCACCTCCCAGGGGCCTCCATTCACTGCAAGGAGAGTCACGCATTCCCCCTTGAGATAAGAATAGAGCCCGACTGTGCCCCAGGACAGAGTCCAGCTTCTTCAGCTGGCCCTCCGAGACCTGGCAAGGGCCCCCAGATGGTGCTGGCATGAGTGGGCCCTGGCCGCCTGCCCTGCTGGCCCCTTGTGCATTGTGTGACTGGGACACTGGGTACAGTGTGCATGCGTGGAAACTCCCCCACACCCTCGCCCCGCCCCACTGTCTCAGGATGGAGGGGCTTGGCCTGGAATCAGCTGCCTCAGGGCTCTGCTGTGCCTCTTCCCTTCCCTGGGGCCTCGGACCGACCCTCCCAGCCTGGAGAACTCCCATGAGTAGCCAGACCCATCTGTTCCTGGGACGGGGAATGGAGCCCTTGCTTGAAGTGGGGAGCAAGCTCTAGGAGAGGATGAGCGGCTAGGCATTAAAGGCAGCAGTCTGGGGACCCCAGTGGCCTCTTTAGGTGACCCAAAGGGACAGGAAACAGGAACCAGCAGTGGCCACAGATTGTGTGAGTGAAGAACCAGGGCTGGGGCTTCTACCTGTAGCCCCGCCTGTGTCTGAGCATGGAGGTGGAACAGCCCTGTGTGACTTCAGCAGCAGGACTGGACCAGGCGCTATTGACAGGCCAGGGAGTGAAGCGAGGGTGGGTTCTGGACCGGCCACTGGGAAGCTGCTGGAGATGCAGGTTTCAGGCCCCACCTCCAGACCTGCTCAGTCAGAAACCAGGAGTTTCCCCAACCCCCAATCTGCACTTAAGCGTTCCCCCCCCCCCCCCCAAAAGAATCCCGCAGCAGCGTTGCATTCCAAAGCTCCGGGGCTGCCGCCCAAGTAGTATGTCTGAAAAACAGCTCAGCATTTGTTCTGGTCCGACAGGCAACTCAGATGAATGTTGAGGGCCACAGACTACCTGGAGGGCCCATGCCCCATCTAAAGCCACTCAAATAAAAAGAGATAAAAATATTTATTTGTTTGAACATGGAGACACCCATTCAGCCTTAAAAACCAAAGATCTGCTCTGGCCGGGTGGCTCAGTTGGTTGGAGCATCATCCCGTACACCAAAAGGTTGCAGGTTCAGTCCCCTGTTGGGGAGTGAACAGGAGGCAATTGATCCATGTTTCTCTCTCACATCGCTGTTTTTCTCTCTCTCAAATCAAAAACCAAACATTCTGGGGAAAGGATTTAAATGAATGAATTAATTAATTAATTAATAAAAGGTTCAACCTGTACATGTTGACATGTTTCAGTTCACTTTACAACCGTGTAAGGTCATGTTTTGGGTGTATGGGTGGAAAAACACAAGGCTTGTGGTGGTAAATAGCGTGCAAGTACAGCAGAGATGTGACTGGGAGCCCGGGGCTCGCTGCCCTCCCTGCCCTTCCTGCCAGGGCTGTTCACCAAACCCGGAACCACCCGCCGGGAGGGAGGCGGTGAGGCTGCCCCGTCGGGTAGGAGCCCCTGGTGGGCCAGGCCCAGGTGGCTCTCTGCAGGGCCTGAGAAAAGGAGTGTGTTTTTGGAAGAGGGCCACTGAGGTGCTTTGAGCGAAGGATATGGGGGTCCTTGTCTCCACATGCGGGTGCCCGGAGGAAGGCGAAGGCCTAGGTGTCCAAGATGCTGGCCTGGGCCGTGGCCTCTTTCCTGAGGAGAAAGCACTGCCAGCCAGTCGGCGGCAGGCAGGCAGGGCGACTGAGGGCTCAGTGGCTGGCTCCCGGCTGTCCGAAGCACCATCCTGCACAGGGGCTGCGGGGGTAGCACCACCCCTGTAAACGGATGGGTAAGCCTGCTCTCAGAGTTAGGACACGCAGCGGACGAGTCTCCTGACGTCTTCTCTCACCCCCTCCTGGGGGGATGGTGCTGGCAGCGGTGGAGCGCGGGGCTGTGCCTGGTGCTGTCTGAGAGCGAGCCGGCGCTGCCCAGAGCTGAGGCTGTCGCCGCGTGCTTTCGGAGGCTACGTGACAGGGGCCGCAGAGCTCCTGGCGGCGGTGGGCCTGCCACCTCCCAAACTTCCCCAACCTCCCCGTGACGGTTAGGCTTTGTGGTTTCTGAGATGACTGTGCTTGGCGGAGGGTTGCTGAGTTCTTTGCTGGGCTGTCCATGGCACCCAGAAGTCTTCTTAGCTTCTGAGACTTCGTTGGGAGGAACAGGTTGGTGAAGCATATGAGAGAGGTTTACGAGGAACAAGTAACGATCTCAGTGCTGTAAGGTTAGATCTTCAGCACCTCCATACCTGAGCATCTCTGTGAAACTTTTGTGGGGAGCGGGCTCAGAGCAGCTTTGCTGAGAACCATGCTTGTGTCTTGAAGAACAGACCTTCCACCCGTGGTCTGAGGTTGGGTCCTGGACTAGCTGAACCACTGGGGGAGATGCGGTATTGGGAAGGGAAGGACAGCCATAGCGCCTCGTCTTCTCAGGTCCCTACAACTGTGGGAGAGGGGGGCGAGCCTGGAAGAGTTTATGGCAGGGATGAGGGAGGGGGACAGCAGCCGGACCACTTCCTGATGGCTGTTCCTCTTCACTGGTGGCCGTGTCATTCCCAGGGGCGTGGGACCAGCACTGGTCCAGCTGGTTCACAGCTGGACATGGAGTGGGAAGAGACAGAGGGTCCAGAGGCCAAGAGACTCTCAGGGGTGCACAGCAAAGCTCAGCCTTGACTTTCCTCCAGACAGAAAGAGCCTTCCGGGAGTCCCTCGGGGTCAGCACTGACGGAAGCGTTCCAAGTTGTGGCCAGAGGTGTGAGCTGCCACACCAGTTTGGCCTCCTAGGTGCCAAACCAGCTGAAGTGTGACAGACACCCTGCTCTGCTCACCCTCCCCCCAAGGCTGCCGTGGCCCTGGAATGAGCGCCACCAGGCAGGAGGTGCAAACCTGCCCGACAGAAGTGCCCAGTCAGAGGGGATGGCCGCTGCCCGGCCCATGCAGTACTGTGCTTGGCACTTCCCAGGAAGATGCTGGGTCTGCCGCATGGCGCGGGCAAGGTAGCTGAGAAGGCCCTAAAACCAGCAGATGCTTTGGCACAGCGACCATGCAAAGTGTGAGGACATCCTGTGGGCAGCTTCCAGCCAGAAAACACTGAGCTGTGGTTTTTGGTAGCTGAGACCAGAGCAGTGTTACTGACTCAGGATGCAGAGGTGATGGAGGGAGCGGGGAAGACAAACTAGGGGGAAGGAAGTAGGTGGTGTCCTTGACCCAAAATCAGACCCTCCGTGGTGGGGTCGGGTGCACACAGCACTTTGTTCCAGCATGTTTTGTGTTTTCATTTTGATTGACATGCTCTCAGGAATGCTCTAAGATAGTGAACTTCTGCTCGCTCACTGCGCTCCCAGAATTAGCTGTGGTAACTTTCATCTCCCTGAATAAAATGTAAGCTTTATGAAAATAGGGAGCGCCTGTGGTGAACATTCATTCAGTAACTATTTGATGAAGTTAATGAATGAATGAATGACAGAAGAAAGGAAGTGAACAGATGAGCTAGAAAGATCTTCAACTGTGACTTAGAAGCAATTGGAACATCTTGAACTATTTAAAATTGCCACCTTTCTCCTCAAGCTCTCCTGCCCTGCCTCCTGAACTCTGGATTCCCCTAACCTTGCTCTATTTTTTCCTTCCATCACTTTTTAATATTGTCTGTGGTTTACTTATGTATTACTGTTCTTTTCTGCTTCTTCCCCACCCCCATCCCCCACCCCCTGTTCTGGAATGAATGATCAGTGAAAGCAGGGTTTTTCCCCTTTGGTTTCATTTACTAACATGCCCAAATGTCTAGAAGCAGCGTCTGGCACTTGGTAGGTTCTTACTAAATATTTGTCGAATAAATGGATGAAAGTGAGTGCCCAGGAAGCACTCGCCTTATGCCATCTGTCCTGGGAACCTGCTTGAGGTAGACATCGCCATTTGGTCAAGATGCCTGTTGGGGTAGTGCCCCGGGGGTGGGGGAGACCTGCATCCCCTGGGAGGGTCTCACACTGTCTGGCCACCTGCGCTTGGCCCTGCTTTGTCCTCGTGATTTCCTGGGCACCGGCAGTAGGGCCACACCGATGCTGCCCTGAGCTCAGACGTACCAGGGTCTCCAGGCTGTAGCACAGGGCTGCGCGGCCCCCGGGGAGCCAGAGGTCCCACCAGGTAGAAGCAGCAAAGGCTTTTTGGAGCCCCTGGTAGGACTGCGCTCCTGATTGCCTCCCTGCTCCCCTTCCTTCCTCCACAGCTCAGTGATTTCCATCCTGTGGGCTGTGAGGCATGGAAGAATGTTTGGTTGAGCAATTGTGGAGCTAAGACAAAATCCCTGTTTACGCAGCCTCTTTCTCCTTGTCTTGCAACTAGTGCCCGATTCAAGACTTAACCTGGGGTAATCACGGCTGGTTGCACACCCTGGGTACTTCCCATTACTCTTAGGGTAACGTCTGGACCCAAATTCTCAGTCCCATGGTCGGGCCCCAGCCCAGACCTCTGGCCACCTCCCCTGTGAGAGCCTTCAGTGGTGGACAGTGAGTCCATTTCTAATCCTTGCTCACAGTTTTGCTTTTGACCTTCCGACACGTGTATCCAGTTGTTTACTTGATATCTCCATTCAGCCTGTCCCAAACGTCACACCCGGTCTTTCCTCCCAGGTCTGGGCCGCCTGCAGCCTTTCCTACTCAGGAACGGCAAGCCTGTCTTTCCAGCTGCCTGGGTCAAAACCCTTGACTCTCCCTTTCCTCTCCCATCCCGTGTTTGGTTTGTCAGGTAAGCATGTTGACACCTCTTTCCAAACATATTTTTAAAAATCTGTCTTGGCTGGTGTGGCTCAGTGGATTGAGTGCCGGCCTTTGAACCAAAGGGTCGGCGGTTCAGTTCTCTGGCAGGACACATGCCTGTGGGCCCAGAGACAGCTGATGGATGTACTTCTCGCGCACCAGTGTTCATCTCCCTTTCTCCCTCCCTTCCTCTCCTAAATAAATAAATAAATAAATAAAGTCTTCTTTAAAAAATAAAAATCCAACTTCTCACCCCTGATTCCCGCCACGGCTGTCACCTTGGTCTGAGCCACAGGTGCCATCATTGTGCCCTTGGGCTGTTGCAGTCGCCTCCTGACCATTTGGCCAGACTGTGGTCTGTTGGTTTTACACAGAAGTTTGACTATGTCCCACTTCTCCTCAGAACATTCCGATGGGTCCCTGGGATGGCCCGGAAGAAGCCTCACAGCGACAGATGGGGAGATATGTGAGCCGGTCCCATAGTGGCCTTGACCTCAGGGTCGTGCCTCCCACTCACCTTGCTCATGGCTGCCCTGCAGACTGGCCTCTGGGACGTTGCTTCCTCATTAGGGCCTTTAACGCCTCGCATTGGGCTGAGGAATGGTCTCCCGAAGATGTCCATGGCCTTACCCTCAGAGCCTGTGACTATGTTACTTTACAGGGCAAATGGCCTCTGCAGGTGTGGTTAAGTTACAGATCTTGAGATAAGCAGAGGACCCAGGATTATCCAGGTGGGCCCAAAAGAATGACAAGAGTCCTTCTAAAAGGGAGGCAGGAAGGCCAGGGTTGGTAAGAGATTCAACAAGAGAAGCAAGAGTTTGAGTGATGTGAGGAAGGGGCCACGAGCCAAGGAAAGCAGGCAGCCTCTAGAAGCTGAAAGAAGCAAGGAAACTGGTTTTCTCTGAGGGCCTCTAGCAGGAGCCAGCCTTGCCAACACCTCGACGTTAGCCCAGTGAGATCCATTTCAGCCTTCTGCACCCCAGAACTGGAAGAGAATAAATCAGTGTTATAATTTTAAGCCCCTTAGTTTGTGATAATTTGCAACAGCAGCCACTGTAAATTAATTCACTCCTTCATCTCCTTTCGGTTTCCTGCTCACCCTGCCGTGCCCATCTCTTTATCCTGTTCTAGTTTTTCTATTTTATCAGTGCTTATCACCTTCCAACAAAACCGGATCATTGATCTGTCTCTCAGGCATGTGGGCTGTGTGCCTGCCCTCCCAAGAGCGCCAGCTGCAGTCTTCTTGACTGCTGCACCCCGGCACCTGAAACCGTGTCTGGTGTGGGAGGTGCGCAGTCAGTATTTGTTGAACGAATGAGTGAGCAAATGAATGGTTCCTTGCCATGGAATTGCCCTCTCTTCCTACCCTGTCCTCTAAGTTCATTTCAGTCTCACCTTTTCACAAGGTCTCTCCTGGAAGTGGTTTCCCTCTCAGGACACCATGGTACTTCCTGTTGATCACTCTCATCGTGCACCCAGTGATGGCGAGCGAGCTTCACTCTGCCCAGGGCACCCCCACTCTCTGTGTTTTCTGGACTAAGTCCTACAGCAGCTGGGTACTCCAGGGGGATTAGTTCTGTTTCTGACATAGCTTTGGCAGATGCTAAGGGACCCGGTTAATCTGTAAACCCAACCTCTTAATTCATTAGAGCAAGATGATGACCTAGAGAGGGTGTGTCCTGCTTGAAGTTGATATGTTGCCATGGTAATTTCTAGACCCAGCAGGGCTCTGACCTCCTGGTGCTTCCACTCCCAGCTGAATGATCTGTCTGTGGGCTCCATCTCCTTCAGCCACACCCAGGGACAGCAGGACCTCGCTCAGAGCAGGTACAAGAACTGGAAGTTTGGGGGTCAGCTTTGGCAGAGCAGCTGGTGGGTAAGACAAGGTCTTAAAGGAAGGTAGGTGGTTCTCCTCAAAGAAAAGGGGGAGGCTGAGGGTTTCATCTTTTTGTTAACAACAGCTTCTGTGGAGGATGGGGTGTTTGGGAGAAAGAAGGTAAGGACGAAAAGGTAAGAAAGGGTAGTGAGGATGGGTGAGCAGGTGGGACAATAGTTGTGTGCCCACAATGGTCACCTTAGGCTTGGGGATCCCCAAAGGGTGTGGCACACAACCGAGGAGGAGCAAAGAAGGAAGAGGGAGGCCTCCTCCCTGGAGGGCATGAGGTTTGCTTCCCTGAGACCAGCTGCAGGCTCGAAGGGCGGCCAGTGGGCTGTTAGGAAGACTCCTTCCTGCTGTCTCCTCTTGGGGGGACACATTTTCAAACACTTCCTGAGTTGGGGAGGGGAAGTGACATCTTACTGATGAAGTGTGGTTAGTTAGGAGCCTACAGCTGTGTTTTCGCACCACTCCCCCTGCCTGTCCCCCACCCCCAAGTCCTGCTGGGGCCCCGCCCTCCCTGCTGTTCCCTCCCCATCCTCCTGCTGGCTGGTGGCTGGTGACTCACTCGGCTCTTGAGCAACAGCGCAGGCTCTCGTTCTCCGAGGAGAGCTGCTTTCCTCCGTGCCATGAGCTCCCCTCCTGATTTATGTCTTTTCAGTTGGGTTAGTTAATGCTTTCCACATTTAGGTCTGAAGATTTGTGTGTGGCTGGCTCATTGCTGCAACCACCAAAACCCCAGTGCCCAGCCGGGGTCTGGCTTGGCGAAGGCAGCCAGGCAGCCAGACCGGGACTGAGGGAGAGAGGGCAGCTTGGAGCTGCACCTCTGGGGGCTGTCCCACCTCCGGCGGGCCGACCCCGACTCTGGGCTTGCCTGAGACTCCTCTTCATGCCTGTTTCCTGGGAAGGGCACGCATGGTGGAGCGGTAGGGCAAGGCGGGGTGCAAGCCTGCGACTTCCCACAGAAGAAGCCGCAGCGTCTTCGGGAAGTGAGAGGCAAAAGTCGCAGGGTGTGGAAGTACGTTATCTCTGTGGCTAGAAAAGCTGTCCCACAACATGGTGCGCTTGTGGTTTTGGTCTTTTCAGAACAATAATATTACCTTTGTTGCTATGGCGTTGTTGTGGGGATGGCTGATGGGACCCAGACCTGATCCAGGCGGGTATCTGGTGTCCATGGTGATTATCAGGCAGCAGCCAGGGGACCTGCTTTCATTTCTTCCCTGGAGTGAGAAGCTGGCAGGGGATCCTTTGGTGGTGGCGCTGGGCAGCGACTGCGGGACACCCTCCCCAGAAGGGGCCACAGGGATGGGGTGGCACCCTGGTCGGAAATGGGACCCCAAAGCTGGGATTTAGGCAGGGGGAGGACGGCCCCTGGTTAGTTCCAAGGCTGGATGACAGCCCAGATTTGCTGAGGGCTGGGACCTGGGAACGCCTCCACTGAGTCCCCGGACCACAGGGGAAGGGACACCCACGCAGGAACAGAACCCAGAGGCGCCGGTGGCTCCCCCGGGAGCTCACAACCGCTGTGCAGCTGGTCCCCTGGGCCAACCCACCTGGCAGGTGCGGTCTTCCCTTTGAGACGGTAGTGTCAGTACAGAAGGGGGCGAATGGCACGTTTCGGACCTTTTGCTGAATATATGTATCCAGAAGTGTGTCTCTGGTCATTTTACCCTTAATAGATACCTTAATAGGTAAATAGATCAGCTGTGATATTTGAACGGTGCCTAGGAACGTGGAGTGAAAAGTTGACCTCCATTCCCTCCCATCTTCTACCTGTCAGCTCTCTTCCCCAGAGGCAAACACGTGACCCGGTAGCAGTTTCCTGCTGGACAGAAACCAGTGCAGGCGTTTACAAACAGCGCGTGCCTTTATTTTCCTTCACACAGGCAGTAGCTCCCTCTTTCTTCTGTGCCCTGCGGCTGCTACGATTTTTTTAAAATACAACAATATATCTTGGAGTATAGTCAACAGGAAGCATTTCCTTGCTCTTTTTAATCCTTCCCAAACTCATTTCACTGATAGGTGCACAGGTTGCTTCCAATCTCTTCCTTTTGCCTTTACCTGCATATGTCCATCACGCCACACAGGGGTGAGGGTCTTTGAGAGATCAAATCCTGAAGTTGAAAGGCTGGAGCAAAGAGAATAAGTGTTTGTAATTTGATAGAAAGTGCGAGATTGCCCTCGCCTGCCTGTCCACTCCCAGTGCTAGACGTGCCCGTTTCCCCACAGGCTCGCCCATACCTTGTACTTGCAAACTTCTCAATTTCCCGTATGGGAAAGCTTTGGGCCTTTGCTTTCAGTTGGTGTCCTCTCCCCATCTCTCCGCCCTGCCGTCCCTGCCTCCCACTGGGGCAGCGAGTGGGCGGGGGCCCTGCAGGCTCCTGAGGGCCACAGGGAGAGGACCCTCCATCCTCTAGGCCCCTCTCAGAGCATCGAGCGGGCTGGCAGATTGTTTTACCTGTTTTCAGCTCTCAAGGGAGGCCTTCTTTGCGACATTTGAATTTTCTGCTCATGATGACGTCCCTAGAGTCCATTTCTTACATGCCACTCCCTTACCTTTTCCTACTTCTTCCTCGCGCTCCTCTCCATCTTCCCCCACCACTCCCCTGCGTGAGTCCCGTCTCTCGATGGCAGTTTCCTCACCGGCTGCTTCTGCTTCCCTCTTTCCAAGGAGCCACCTTTTCATTGAAAAGCCAGACTTGGGCAGATGCCTCTGGATACCACTCCTGGCTGTGCGTCTTATGATCCCTGACCAAGAAGGAGTTCCGGGGGGGGGGGCGGGGAACGGGTGTGGTGGCTGCGTTTCTCCCCTCTAAGTTCTCTAGTCAGCGGGCTGGCGGTGGAGCTGGAGCCAAGGATGCTTTGGGAGATGCTCTGAGCCAGCACAGTCTAGAACCTTCTACGACGATGGAAATGTTCTATATGTTTGCCACCCAATACAGTAACCACCAACATGAGGCACTTGAGATAGGGCTCGTGGGACTGAGGAATTGGGTCTTCAGTTTTCTTTTAATTAACTTATATTTAAATAGCTATACGTGCTTAGTGGTTAACCATATTGGAAACAGCACACCTCTAAGCTGTGCACTTCTCAGGATGAGAACAAGAGCCTCAGAGGCAGACTATATTTGGTCTATTTTTCCTCAAATCAAAATATAGCAGCCATCTTTCCCCAAGGTGGCCAAGCTTGACGACTTGTCTATTTTGGGACTTTGTGTATCTCCCTATTGGAAACACCTTTGGGGTAGGCTGAGGGCCCATCAGGGAGGGCCCCAAATTCCAACTTGGAATATTGGCGTTCCTTGAGGAATTTCAGCACCCCCAGATGTAATCAGGTCCTGAGCAAGGCATTGTGGGCATGGGAGTGAACGAAGCATGCTTGCCCCAGCCAAGTGGAGTATCTTGTGCTATTTTTCAATACATGAGTTAAATACAGATGCATGAGTTTAGAAAATCTTAATCCTTATACCCTCAGAACTTTACATTGTTGAAAGGGATTCAGGAATACAAATTGCCAGTTATTAAAATGGTCATGGGAATGTAAAGTACAGTCAGTAATATTGTAATAACTATGTATCATATCAGGTGGGTACTAGACTTATTGGGGTGATCACTTCCTAAGTTATGTAGACGTCTCATCACCAAGTTCTACACCTGAAACTAATATAATATACGTCCACGGTAATTGGAAAATAAATTTTGAAAAGAACTTTACCTTGTGTTAAGAAGAGGACGTGTAGTCATTTTTTATTAATGAAATATAATTTAAAAATTACAATAAATTGACACACGCTTTGCGTAAAACTAAATTCTGTAATAAATTGACACAAAGTTTGCTTAAAACCAAACATTTATTCTGTCCTAGTTCGGAAGGTCTGCATTGTGAAATGAGTTTTCTGAGGGTAAAACCAAGGGCTGTCTCCTGCTGGGGACTCTCGGGTGGAGTCTGTGTTTTTCCTCATCCTCGCAGGGTGTCCAGCCTTCTGGTGTCTCTGGGCCCCACTGGACAAAGAAGAGTTGTCTTGGGCCACACATTAAATACATTGCAACACATAATCACAAGAAAATCTCATAATGCTTTAAGTAAGTTTGCGATTTTGTGTGGGGCCACATTCCCAGCCACCCTGGGACACGTGCGACCTGCGGGCCGCAGGTGGGCACCCCTGCTCCGGGGGCCCCGCCCTTGGCCTCGGCTGCACGGTGCGTCGCCTCTTCTCCCCCATGTCTGTTCTCCCATAGGCCCCTGCCCTCTGCGCTCCTCTCCCCGCCATTTATAAGGCCCCACCTGCTATAATCCAGCATAATCTCCGCATCTAAAAAGTCTTAACTTAATCACACCTGAGGAGTCCCTTTTGTCATGTAAGGTAACCTTTGCAGGTTCCAGGATTAGGATGTGGATGGATTTGGGGAGCCGGTCCAGCCTGCCACCGGGGTAACTTCCCGTACTTGGTGAAGAGGAAGTTTGTGTGAGAGGACGTTTTGTTGACCCAGTCACTCACTTCCCAGGCCTTCTGAACGGGTGGTAGCGGCAGGACGTAAGCGACTCCTGGTGCCGGCCTCAGGTCCTTCAGCAGTGGACCTCAGATTTGGGGGTTCTCCAGGTCACCTAGGGAATGTGGACAAAGGACAGAGACCCAGACCGTGGCAGCCTACTTCACTGAGCCTGGACCTGTGTGCTTTTTATTAACTTCCCAGGCGACTCTGATTCTCTGAGAACCACATGCTTTCAGTAATAATCTCAGGGATTATCTGTGTGCGTGCAAGTGGGAGGCGGTGATTATTGTCTCCTGTGAGAAGTGCCAAAGCAGGGCTGCAGACAGGAAGTGCTGGAGAAGACCAGAGGAGGGGCCGGTGTAGTGTCTGCGGAGAAACCGCCACCTGTGCCACACCTGGAAGGCAGGAGAAGGTGCGGCTTCACCGAGAAGCAGACAGAGTGCTAGAAGCAGAGGGGAAGGCCTTACAGCAGCACCGAGGTAGGAACATGCCCGTCACATCTGGGGACATGGAGGCCACTTGGGGACAGAAGGGACAGGGGCAGGGAGCTGATTAGGCAAGAGGAATATTAGCGAGACTAACCTTCTCCTGTTTGCAGGGTTGACGGGAGGGCAGAGGCAGGATCCTGTCTGTAGTACCGTCAGGGTGGAATGGGTTGAAGGCCCGGAGAGGGTGGCGGCAAGGAGAATGGAGAAACAGCGACGGTTGTTGTAAGATGTAAGAGGCAGGACGAACATGACACGGGTCTAACAATCCATGACTAACGATCGAGCAGCGTGTGTCGAGCACTCCACTCCACGAACACTGGGGAGAATGTGGTGGTGAGCAAGACGGACCGGGTCCCCGACCACGCAAGTGTACTTTGGGGTGCAGTGGTGTGCTGGCAGTAGGCAAGAAGCAACACAAATAGACAAGAGACGCATTAGCCAGTGGCGAATGCTGCGGGGGCGCAGGCTGGTCCCTGTGATGGGGAATAACTCCCTGGCAGCTTCTTTAGCCTGGGTGTTCAGGGAAGGCCTTTCCAAGGAGGTGGCATTTAAGCTGATGTCAGATCCAGCCATGGGGAGCGGTGGGTGGAAGGTACTTCAGGCAGAGGGGACAGTGAGTGCAAAAGCCACAAGGAAGGACGCAACTTGCCCCCTCAAAGGAAGAGCTAGAGCAGCCCTGCCCAGGAGAACCCTGTGTGGTGATGGAAACGTTCTGTATCTGCACAAGCCGTGTGGCCACCCGCCACGTGCGACAAGTGAGCACTAGAATTGTGGCTAGGGAGACGTAGGAACTTAATTTTGCATTTTTATTTTCATTTTAGCTAACTTTAATTTTGCTTTAAATAGCCACACACAGCTCGTGTCTGCTGCAGTGAGCAGCACAGAGCTAGCAGGGCAGTGTGGCTGGAGAGAGAGTGGTCTATAAGGATGCAAGATGAGGCGGAGAGAAGACGGCCGACTACAGTGCTTTGTAAGTTAGGCTGACTCTTTTGGACTTCTTTTTTCTAAGAGGAGTGAAAAGTCTTGGGTGACTTTACGTAAGGGTTGACATGATCTGATTAGTGTTTGTAAGTTGTCTCTGGCTGCCATGTTGAGAATGAATTGTAAAGGATAAAGAGTGGAACAAGGTGGCCAGTTAGATCATTGTAATGCCATGGGGAAGTGTGGATGGCACCTTGGGAGCAGGGTGGCAGCAGTGGAACAGGGAAACGTGGGTGGATGCCAGGTGAGTTCTGGTCACAGAACTGAGTGCAGTGGAGACAAATTGAAGGGGAAGGTGGGAGAGCTTGATGGTCCTAGAGCTTGGGCTTAAGCTAGAGGATGGATTGCGGTGCCATTTGCTAAGATGAGGCATGGAGAGCAGGTCTTGTTTGGTTCTGCTCTGTTTTTGGAAGTGCAGAAGATGGGTTCTTTTTTGGACTTGTTAGAGATTCCTACTGAGCATCCATGTAGAGATGGCAAGTAGCCAAGGGGACATGGGAAAGGTCGGGGTAGAGCTATGAATCTAGGGCCATCAGGAAATAGAGGGTGGAAAGCCATGGAACAGGCTCAGGCCACTGAAGTGAATGAGTAGGTCGAAAAAGAAGGGTAGGAGCAAGAGATTGCTGCAACATTTAAGACTGGGCATAGGAGGAAGATCAAGAGAAGTGACTGCGTGAGAAAACACGCGAGACGCCATGGAAGCCAAGAGGAGTCATGGTTCCCAGGAGGAGGGGATGTTGAATGTTGCTGGCTGGCCAAGGCCTCTAGTTCAAGGTGCCCTTGGATTTGGTAACTGCATGGAGGTCGCTGGTGACGTTGGAAGAGCAGACCCAGTGAAGCGGGCAGGAGGACACTAGATGTAAGAAAGCAGAGGTCATGACTCTAAGTAACTGTTGGTGAAAATATTTGCTGTGATGAGAAGTGAAGGAATGGGCAGGGACTGGAGTACTAGCGATTAAAAGGCATTTCTCTATCTCTCTCTCAAAAGTAGGTGTTAACTGCTGATAAGTAGAAGGCAGGTAGGTTGCTTTGCTAGGAGGACAGCCGTTTACTCACTCAGGGGAGGGAAGGCTGAGAATGTGGGCACTGATGTGGGTGGGATGGAATTCAGGCAGTAGGTTGATGAATCGTTACTTTCAGATGGTTTAGGATTAAGTGAGGTGTGAGCAAGTCCATTTTCTGAGAAAGAGTATGAAATCATTGTTTTGAAGACGGAAAACAAATCTGCTGGGTAACTATAGTAGGGTTGCTACATGGCTTAAGCTGTGCTTCTCAAACTTGAATGTGCAAGTGAATCCCCTGGGGATTTGTTAAAATGTAGATTCGGCATTTCTAACAAGCTGCCAGGGGATGTTGCTGCTGTCCTGGGGCCCTCCTTCGAGAAGCAAGACTCCACAACCCTTCTGCAATGGGAAGCAGAGGAGGGCACACCATTTCCTACTGTGTCCAAGAGATGCCCAAATTATTTGCCCATTGCATTTACATTTAGGACACGGCAGCCAGAGTTGAGTACTATTTGCAATTTGTGGCCGTCCATTTAAAGCAAGCTGCCCAATGTTAGGATTATATGAGGAACTTAAAAAAATGGTCTGGCAATTTTGATTTTGAGTGAGATTCGGAATTAATTGGATGGATCCCAGGCACCCCCCTTTATAAAAACTCCCCTGGTGATTCTAATGTTTATCCAGGCTGGGGAAGCACAGGTTTAAAATCCTAGGTCAAGGGGATGATGATGGAGTAGGTGGCCAAGGTGGGGTGGAGGCAGGACTGCCCCCCTAGGGTGTGTGCGCCCGTCTGTGTAAACAAGCTGCGTTCCCCCAAATCAGCCTGCCAAGGCTATTCTAGGGGCTAGTCTTACACGGTCCCAGCAAAGACTGTGTCAGCCAGCAGGAGCAGTCTGCTCGCCAGGCTGCCCTTCTAGAATCTTCCCATTGTCCTGGATGACCCTATTGACACACGGTGCAGAGCTCCTCGGGGCATCTTGTCTACCTTGCATTCGGGGTCGATGGGTGGGAGGACCCACTTGGGCCCAGGGATGGGGGTCACTCGGATGGTTCTGCCAGCCCTTCCTGGCTGGTACCAGGCACCTTAGAAAATGTCAAAGCAGGCACCCAAATGGAAGGACCCCTTGAGCTGTGCAGCGCAGTCATGAACGAGGGTCGAGGAACCAAAAGGTGGAAAGGCTGAGCGCCCAGCTTATGTAAAGATGGGGCTTACCATGCAGTTGTCAAAACTCACAACGGGCATCATGATGAAAGTCAGGGACTAAAACGTGGCACGAAGCCAACCCCAGCTGCGCCCCCTGCCCCGCCAGCAAAGACTTGAGGTCTGTGAACAACCCAGGAAGGCGCTTGGAAGGTGCTTGGAAACTGCAGAGTCCCCTGCAGTTGAGCCTTGAGATGACGGCAGCCCGCTCGGCACCTTGACGGCAGCCTTGTGAGAGACCCCGGGTAAGGCTCAAGGTCCGGGCAAACTGCACCCAGGTCTCTGACCCATAGAACCTGAGAGGATACATACCTGCTGTTTGAAGCCACTAAGCTTTGCGTTAATTTGTTACCCCGCAATAACGTATAAGTAATAGAAAAGGCAAAGGCAGCGTCATCGGAAGTCTCCTTTCCTCTCTGCTGGCTTCATTTTCCACCTTAGCAACATCCTCAGAAAGTTTCTGAAAGCTCTCGGTAATCCCCAAAAGAAAAGAGGAAAAACAGCATGCAGCTTTTAAATGGCACCTGGGGTGATAGGATTGGGTGGTAGGGTCAGCCCTATCCTAAGCACAGGACTAAGAAAAGAACCAGAGTGGTACCCAAAGGCAAATCCAGGCTGGTTGATTCCAGACAGTGGAGAATGGAAATCTACCCACAGTGGTAGCTGATGAGAATAAAAGTGACGGAATCCTGAATGTTAGCCTGGTTGGGATTTGAGAGAACTGGTCCAGCTCTCAGGCAGAGGAGGAAGCCAAGGGGTTGGTGTCGCAGAAGTCAGCGCGAGGTCTCCCGGTGAGGGCGAGGGCTTCAAGGAGACTGGAGGATGAGGGCGGAGGAAGGCCTGTGGGAGCGGAGCTCACTGCTTTGCCTGTGTGAGAGGACATGTGCCCATATCCTGGCTAAGACAGGAAGAGGGGAGCACCGTGGGGCCCAGGCAGGCAGGTGGAGGCCGTTCTTTGGACGGCAAGATTTCCATCCTCTGCGCTGATAGGAGATGAAGTTGCAGGTTGGGCTAGAAACATGATGAAGTTAATCACAAAAAAAGGCAAGGCTGCAAGGAACCCCATAAAGTACCCATTTCAACATCCATTAAACCTGAATCATTCCACCAAGCCTTCCTTTAAACAAAAATTTCTGTTCCCTTCTTCTGAGCCTTTAGAACTAAAAAGGAGGGGAATACACGGACGTCAACCCTCTCTTCTCTGTCTTTCCTTTCCTGGTCTCCCATGTAGGCGCTGAGGAGCTGGACTCACGAGCCCAGAACGTTCCTCAGGCCCAGTGGGAGAGGAAAGTCCTGCTCTTCACTGTCCCCGTCATAGGCCGTACGTCACGAAATGGAGGCTGAGAGTTTCCAGGGAGTCTGGGAGGAAGTCTGCTGGTCATGCTGCGGGTTGGGGTGTGTTAGATGTGGGAGAGCATGGCTCTGGGGAGACAAGCTGGGCCAAGGGCTCCGTGTGGACTGGCGCCTGAGATGGTGACCCAGGTGCTGACCTCGGGGAAAGTCAAAGTCACTGAGAGTCAGTTTTCCTTTCAAAACCGGGCGCTGTGGATGCGGCGTGTTTGCCCTGCGCTCCCTGCCCGGGACGGCCCTCTTTCCCGCAGCCGCACACGTGGGGCGTCCCCACCTCGCTGGGCCTGCAGCCGGTGAGAGGATTCCGCTCTTCCGCTCAGCCTTGACCATCCAGCTCAGCCCCCTACGGCAAGAATGCTGGGGGGAGAACGCTGGAGCAGGAATTCAGAAACACAGTTCTTTCCTCACTTTCAGCCCCTACGTGGGGGGGCTGCCTGGCCGGAAAGGTTTGCAGGGCCCCTGCCTGCTCGGCTTCGGCGTTTATGGTGGAAAGCCAGCAGGGCTCTCCGCGCTGCCGGGGCCTCCTCTGCGCTGCCCGGCCCTGTGGAACCTGTTCCCAGGAGCTCGCAGGAATGCAGCGCGGGCTGGCTGCCCCAGTGCTGTTTGGTAAACAGGGGCGTGGCAGAGGGAGGGTGGGACAGGCGTGTCCCCAACTTCCTCTGCTTTTTCCAATGAGTCACAGACTTCGATGCTGGAAGGGGCCTCAGAGATAGGCTGTCCAACCCAGCAGGCTTATTTTATAAGCACGAGGAAGCAGGGCCTACAGAAGCTCCGGGGAGCAGCTAGTGGGCACAGGATGCCCGTTTCTCGCCTCCATGCCTGTGGCCACAACTCCGCTCCTCAGTTAAGCCTTTCTTGATAATTTATACTCAGGAGGAGGGGAGTGCCTGGTGGTGGCCAGGGGCACGAGTGGCTGCCGCAGCCCTGCGCTGACCTTTTACTCTTCCTTCAGCATCTTCGTCGCTGGGATGAGAAGCCCTGGCCCACCTTCGGCAAATGCAGGCTTCCTTCCTGCCTGCTGCCTGGACCCCCTGACCACCCTGTCCACCCGTTAGGTTCATTCTGTGCAGTGAAGGTGGTGTACATACCAGAGTGAAAAAAGTCACTAAAGGGCGGCATGAAAGAGGGGGAAGGGCAGAGGGCTGGCCCCCCTGTCTGGAGGGAATGGGAGCTGTGATTAGAAGAGTCCTTTGCCCTCAGCAGAGGAAGCCGCCTCCGGTGTCCCTGGTCAGGCTGGCCCTGGGGGACGTCCCCAGGCGTTTCCCACCCCCAGGTTGCTGCTCCTCCAGGTGCTCTGGCTGCCCTGCCACTCAGACAGAAGGGTCCGCGGCGGGGAGGAGGGGGGCAGTGGGAGGTGAATGGGAGCGCTGGGCAAAAGGAAGCGGGACCCTCCTGACCTGCTCTGCCTACCTGCAGCATTGGCCGAAGGCTCCGAGCCCAGGTGAGTTTCTCAGTTCTGAAGTCACAGGTTTGTGAAAACGTGGATAAGCACGTAGCCTGGAAGGGAGCCCCCTCCCGCCCCCCCAAGCTGGCTAAGGCCAGGCCTCCCCACCCTGCACCTGACCTCAACGCCCAGCGGGTCCTGGGTGGTGTCTACGGAGGAGAGACAGGAGAGTCTCACTCCTTCTGGTCCTCTCCCTCCCGGTCCATTGAGACAGTGTTTGCTGAGCACCTCCTGGGGGAGGCGCAGAGATACTGCGGGGGCCCCTGCCGTTTTAGTTTGCAGTCTGGTTGGTGGGAGGGCAGTTGTAAACAGGTCTTTGTAGTAAACCTATGGAACATGTTACAGGGGCTCAGGGGGACTTCACAGAAGACCTCTACTCTAAACGGAGAGCATTCCCAAAGCTCAGAGAGGGAGAGGTCAGGGTTAGGGCCAGCGAGCAGCGCGAGCCGCAGCGCAGAGGCACCAGAGGAGTGCTGGGGCATTACATACGGGAACTGGCTTCAACGTTTGTTTTGGATGGATTTAGGAGGTGCGTGGCTGAAGGATCGGGTGGGGGTGAGATGATGAGGCAAGCTCTTGCCTTGGGGAACACTTTCTGTTCTAGCAAATGCCAGAAACCAGCTCAAAGCTTCTGAGCAGAGAAGGGAACATTTGGACTCCCGAGGACTCTCCTGAGGTCAGGGCAGGTCCCTTCTCTCTTCAGCTGCTTGCCTCCCACGCGTGCGGCCGGCCCGGGGTGCAGCCTCTGGCAGCTTCAGCCAGGCGTCCTCGCGGCTGGGGGCCCTCAGCCAGGGGGCTGTTTTTTCCAAGTCCCACGATGAAGCCCCGTAGAATCAGGTGGCCTTTCAGAACCGGACACTGTGGCCAGGAGGATGGAATGCACCATATGGCTGGAGAGTGGGCCCTGGCCCTGCGTCCAGGAGGTGGGCGGCCTTGCCCACACCTGAGAATGGAGACGTGTGGCTCCCCAAGGAAAAATGGGGTGCTAGTGCTGCGAGAAGGGAATGGGGGACAGGCAGCCGAATCCGCAGGTGGTCACCGCTGGTTGGCCGGAATGCGGAAGGTCCTCGAAGGATTTGCGGATGTTACTTTGCATGCAGTGCAGGGACTGTCAGAGGTCTTTTGGTGTTTTTTTTTTTTTTTTTAATTAATTAAATAACTTTTTAGTGAGTGGACACAGATGTGGCAAACAGAAGAGGGACTGGTGGGGGGTGGGAATTGGGAGAGATTTCGGCGTTTGAATAGATAGGCCTTGGGAGTTGCCCTCCTTCCCTTTCTCCCAAATGTGATCGTTTCCTTCTTATTTTGCCGCTTTTATTAGCGGGGCCTTCACCAACACCTGGGTGGTAGGAACTGCAGCGGGAAACGGGTGCCCAGGGACACCTCTTAAGGACTTCGCTCAGATGGAGGGTTGAAGTAAACAACCCTATGAAACCCCTGGTCTTTAAAGACCATTTTGGAAGGGATTGAGTGGGGGGGATTCGATAAATGGAAAAATGAAAGACGTCAGATTTGGGGTTTGGGCTTCTGGGAGCTAGGAATATAAATATAAACATAAATATAAGTTTATGACAGGGAGTGTTTGGGGAATGGAATTTGGCTTTGCAGGCGTTAGTGGTCTGCAACTCTGTGGGGGAATGTGTTTTATCAACATGAGCTGGGGCCCGAGCGGGGGGTTGGGAGGGATCCACAAGGATGCAGAGGGGGGACTGCGAGAGGCTGATCCTGGCCAGAGCTTAGTGTCAGGAGCCTGTAGCCGGGGGCTGCGGCCACGTTCTTCTTCGTTTCATGGCTGCGGTCTTGGACCGCCTTCTATACCTGAGGGGAGAGAGAGCCAACAAAGAGATGCCTTCACGTTTCCGAGCTGGTCTGATGAACCCACGTGCCCTTCACTTACTCCATGGGTTGAGAATGTGTTCCCACTTCCCTGCAGATCGATCATTGCCGTACTGCTGTTCTTGTATTCAGATAACCCTTATTTTACTTAATTAAAGCCCTGAAGTGCAAGAGTAGCGTAAACATTATCATAGGTATGTATGTATAGGAAAAAACACAGTATATATAGGGTTTGCTACTACCTGTGGTTTCAGGCATTCGCTGGGGGTTTTGGACTGCATCTCCCTTGAATAAGGGAAGCCACTATATTTGTTACAGCAGTGGTAAGAGACTAATACCATGAGGATTTGTCAAAGTCATTCTGTGGAACACTTGCCTGTCAGTTGGCCCCATGGAAAAAAAAGATCCCCAGTCAAATAACTTTGTTCCTTGGACAAATGAGCATTTATTCATTCATTCATTCAACACATTTTCGGTGAGCACCTGTGGCACATTAGTCCCTGTTCTAGGGGCTGGGCATTTATAACAAAGTCCCTGGCCTCACTGCTTAGATTCTAATGGACAGAGCAGACAGTAAAAAAGAACCACGTGACCACATCAGCTCAGGTTAGAGGGATACTGTTTCCCTCTCACAGAGCAGAGGGTAGCAGGTGGTGCTGTTTTGGATGGGATTGACAGGAAGGGTCTTTGGCTGCTAACAGGTGAACAGAGACCCTAATAAAATGAGGGAGGAAGCCTTTGGCTATCTACGGTAAGAGTGGTCTCGAGAGAGGGAAGAGGAAATGCACCTGGGGCCAAGACGTGGACGTGCACTTGGCCTCACCACTGTGTCTGGACTAGAGGAGGGAGGAGGAGAGACAGGGGGCCTTTCACACCACTGTGGACTGGACGTGGGAACTTACGCAAAGGAAGGTGGGGATCCACTGGAGAGACTTGATTTGAAGCATGGTGTGATTTTTTTTTAATTGCGATAAAATTCACCTAACATAAACTTAACCATTTTTTAAAAATTCTATTTATTTCTTTTTAGAGAGAGGGAAAGGGAGGGAGAAAGAGAGGGAGAGATACATCAATGTGTCGTCGCCTGTCGCACGCCCCCTACTGGAGACCGGCCCGCAACCCAGGCATGTGCCCTGACTGGGAATTGAGCCGGCGACCCTTTGGGTCGCAGGCCGGCGCTCAATCCGCTGAGCCTCACCAGCCGGGGCTAAACTTAACCATTTTAAAGTGTACAATTCACTGGCAATTTAGTACATTTGCAATATTATGTGACCGCCACCTTTGTCTAGTTTCAAAACATCTTCATTGCCCCCAAAGGGGACTTTGTACCTGTTCAACAGTCCCTGCCCATCCCCTCCCCTCCCCTCCCCTCCCCTCCTCTCTCCCCCGGCCCAGCCCCTGGCAATCACCAATCTGCGCTTGGTCTCTGTGGATCATCTACTGTGCCATGACTTTAGAAGGTTCACTCTGGCTGCTGGGTGGAGAAGGAATGGGAGGTGGCGTCCTCAGTGAGAAACAGAAGGGCAGTTAGTTTCCTGTGGCCCCAGGGGAGAGAGATGACTGGCCAGTGATGGGGCCAAGGTAGAGGCAGTGGAAGAAGACCGTGAGCAGAGCTTGGGTCCAGGCTGTCTTCCATTCCCTGGAAGACTTGGTTGACTCCGCATTTGACACTGGAGCCCCCTTTTTCAAGTAGCTGCTCAGCGTGCGGAAGTGTTCCAGAAGACACGGCACAGGGCAGGAACACTGGATTGGAACTGCCGAGACCCAGCCCCGAGGTTGCTGCCCCAGAGTTTTAAGATTCGGGCAAATCTCACTCCACACCCGGGCACCTCAGGTCCCCGTGAACCAGCTTTGAGATCCCACAACGCAGTGACTTTGTGCCAGAGGCTCAACCGCTGTCCTTTGTGCAAATGCTCCAGCACCTTTGGGAAACTGGGTGTCCTGGTGTCGCCGACCTGGATTTCTCCACACCCCGACGAGGTTCTGAGAGCCGAGGGCAGGCTGTGACGAGGTCTAGCATGGTTGAGTGGGGAAGTGGATCTAAGTTCCTAGGAAAATTGAATTTCCATGAAAGTTAGTTGACTTGGAAGGGTCAGTGCAGGAAACCTGCCTCACTGGCCTCAGCTGGATGTTAAGGGACCGCTTGGAATAGTGGTTCTCCAGTGTGCGGTGTATGCGCTTGTGTCTCTGTGAGTTGTGAGGGGCGTGGCAGAGACACGTTCTTAATAATTCTGAAGCTTGCGAAAGAGTGTATTTTTCCATCAATCAGAGCAAACTCAAGCTTACCCCTGTAGCAACACACTCGGTCCTCATTTTCCATGCTATAACTTAAAACCCTTTGTTTTTATTTTAAGCAAAAGTAATAACGTGTGTGTGGTTAAAAATAAAATCAAATCACACTGAAGGGCTTAGAATGCAAAGCAGCACTCTCTCTTCTTCCCCCTTGCCGGCCACCTTTTATTTTTCATTTTCCTGGCAGTTACTTCCAAAATATTAAATAAAATGCTAAGACATTTCAACATTTATTAACTTCAACCCTGTCTATTTATTCCCTGTTAGGAAAGTTGAGGAATTATTTACACTATGCCTTGCCCCTCTTCCTTACTTTTCTCCCCACACATGAGAGGTTGCCTCTTATTTGTCCTTCAGTGGACCCGGTCTTCCCTGAACTCTGGGTGGTAGGAACGGCAGCTGGAAACTCGTACCCAACGATTGCTTTTTAAGGGCTTCTCTCAAACAAGGGTTAAAATTAACAGTGTCATGAAACTTGTGGCTTTTAAAGACTTTTTTTTTTTGAACTGTGTGTTCTCTTTCTATGAACCCTCGGGACGAATCTCTCCCAGTGTTAGGGCAGGGATAGCTGTGCTTCTCTGAGCAGGTGGCTTATTTAATCTTCAGGACACTGAGGAGTATTTAGCCAACCATGTCTCCCTCTCTGCACTGCCTGCAAAGCTCTGGGCCAAGCGTGGGGCCCCTTCTTGTGCTGGAAGGTTGGATGGAAGAGGTCCCCGACCTCACCCAGCCCTCATCTTATTTTTCCTGCTTCTATTTCCTGTTCACTTCATGTTGCGCTTTGGGTGTCGGGATCGGGGAAGATGCAGTGCCGCACGGGGACGGGCGCTAATTCTCTTCTCCACTCCGGACTGTCACTGAGATGCTGCACTTCGCTTTGCAGCCTCTCCCTGCTCTGAAATAGGACCTGCTGAACTTGATGTTCCTTCTCTGGGTTTTGTGCCCACACTGCACTTTCCCCTCCGGAGCAGCCACTCCAGAAATAGGACAGCGTGGCAACTTGCCCTGCGTAATTAAGGGTGATTTATTTCTCTGTTAGAGACAGGAGGCCCTGTGAGCGTTTACCTTGAATCCCTTCAGAGCGCTGGGCTGAGCTTGTAAAACGATGTTCGGCAATTAGTGCCGCATGGAGCCACTCTCCAGCCCGGGCGTGCACAGGTTTAATGAGAGTCGGCCAGTAGCCAAGGAACTTGTTGTTGGGACACTTGGGTCCCCTTTATCTGAACGTCTCATCATCTCAGCTTAGGGGCTCAAAAGCATCAGAATGTTGGTACTAAGAAGGATGGTCGCCAGCAGCCACGCTGCCTGGGGCCTTGTACTCACCCCTTCTTCCTTCCTTCCGCACACGGCCCCTCTCCCTGGGACCCCTGACAGAGCCACAGCTTTGCTGGCTCACTAAGTCTTTTTTTTTTAAAGCAGCACAGCCTTCTTCCCTTTTATGAACCGCAATTGTCCCTGTGCAGTTGCACCTCCACAGGTGGGTGAAGCAGGTCTCCTCTGGTTGAAGCCCAGCAGCCCTGCTCCCCAGAGGACCCTCCTGGCCCCAGAGCCTCAGGGCATTCTTCCCTCCCGCCCTCCCTCCTTCAGAATACACCCCCTAGTACGCCAATGCCATTTGTCATTTCCAGTTACTTTATCAAGGATTCCCAGGGACCCCTGGATTTCAGAAGTGAGAAGGGCATCCAATTCACCGTTTCCATTTCTCTGCAACAGAGTCCTGCAGATCGTTTCAGAGCTCAGCGGTGGCCGGCGGGCTGCCTCCTGAGACCTTGAGGCTTGCTGAGTCGGGCCTCTTTATAAGGACGAAAGCCTCCAAACTGTTTGAGAAAATTGTTCAGAAAGCCCTCTTCATTCATGTATTGATTGCACATAATCCAGTGAACGTTTATTGAGGTTCTGGGGTGGGCAGAGCACGTCTGCGGGGCGCTGCGGGCCACGTGGCACCCATGTAGACGCTTGGCCGCCGCATCCCAGGAGCTGGCCTGCTCCTTGCTAAGCTGGGACAAGCACGGGCTGTGCTCCCGTAGACACCTCTGATGACAAGCGCTGTTGAGGTGGTCTTGACTATGAGCACCCCTCAAACGTCGTGGTCCAGCTCTTCTATACCCACATCTCTGGGGAGAGGGCTGCCTGCCTAGTAGACCGGGAGCAGCTGAGCCCAGGGGGTGCTGTGGAGTCTGTGTACGGGCTTCCTGGGAGCCCGGGCCGAGCTCACTCTGAAATCTGGGCAGGTGGGGTGTCTCCTTACTCTTTACCCCTGACTCTCCTTCTCCGGTCGTTCCCCCTTCGGGTTTTCCCTGTGCGCACCGAAACCTCTTGACTGACTCTCAGGAAACTAAGTGGGAACCATGGTCTTTCCTTCGTTTAGCGGGAGGGAAACCCCTCTCATGTAACCTCTGGGATTTAGGGAAGCATAGCAGCACCTGCTGGTGCCCTGTCAAGCTCCTTTGTTAAGCTGGTAAAATCATTTAGTGACTTGGGGAGCCACTCAGGGCTCTCCAGGTTGGTGGGGGTTGGAGGGCCTTGTGGCCCCTTGGCCTCCCCTTCTCTCAGGGGCCACTGACGCTGGGATCCCTAAGGCATCTCTTGACACAGCGCTGCCCCCACGTCTTGTCTGCATGGGTCTTTGAGTAGCTGTGATGCACTCCCATGAGCTGGTGGCAAAGGAGACACGACCCCAGCTCCCAGAGCCGCAGAGGGACACATCGATGCTATTTATCCTCCAAGCGACTGTCGCTGGCAGAGTGCACACATCCTAGGCTGATCAGCTAATGACTTTGGATTGGGCTAGTGCAGTGCCAAAAATGTGAGTCACTCACAGGTATGGACAGCAGTGAGCATGCTCCGTTGCCATGGGAACGGGAACATGTATTCGTCTCAAAGCACAAAAGAATTCACTTCCACTGCTCTGGTATGTGGCCGCTTCACACACAGTTCCCCAGGCACCTCTGTTCTCCCTAAGGCTCCTCATCCCCCTCTGCCCCTCCACCCAGCGTCACCCTCTCCCGGGTGGGCGTCCTGGGCTGGTGTACAGCGTGGAACCCCTCACTACTTGGTCGGTGTAGCCAGAGTCCAGCCATGCCTCAGATGCCTCGTTCGAAGTTTCAGTGACCTAATTCTGAAGCAGGGGAAGCAGAAGACCCACTACGTTCTGGAGATGAGGCAGTATGATAAGTGACAAGAACTAAGCTTTGAAGTGGGACAGTTTTGGCTCAAGCTCCTTTTCTGTCACCTGTGAGCACTGTAACCTTGAAAAAACACTCTTCTTCCTCTTCAGTGTCCTCAAAGATAAACTGGAATAATCCCTCCTTTACTTGACTATGGAAGGACTGAACTAAAGCATGTCCAAGTACTTGGCATATCCCTTAATAAGTGATCCCTCTCTTTCATTCTGTCTCCCCGCAGCCATTGAGGTATTGGCGCTGAGGATCCTGAGCAGTCAGCCAGGTGGCTGATGCGCCCGGGGACAGCTGTCTAGAATTCAGAGCTCTGGGCCGGGGGCCTGGTCTCCCTTACGCCAGTTGGGGGCTGTGTTGCAGAGGGCTCTGTGGTTGCAAAGATCCAAAACTGACTCCAGCTGATGTGAGCAACGGAGAACGTACTGCAAAGAGACTGGAAGGTCACAGCATAGGCAGAAGGCTGGAGAAACCTGAAGACAGATGGAACGGAGGCGCTGAGCTGAGGGAGACCAGGAGGCGGGGATAACGGGCACAGCCTCAGAGCACAAATGGTGTGGCCAGGTTTGCTTGGTTTTGATGGGTCAACTCCCTCCGTCTAAGCACCTGGAGGCAGGCATGGGTCACGCACCTTTGCCCTGTGAGAGACAAAGGCGCGACCTGGCACCCTTTGGGTTTGTAACGGGAGGGCTGGCGCCTAAATTACTAGCCTCATCGAGGGGGAGCCCAGTAGGGGAGAGAGTTCCCTGAAAAGGAAGAGGTGCTGTTGGGGTGGGTCGAGGACCCTGGGCAGCTTAAGCAACAAACGTCTGCCGCGGTGCCCGTGCACAGACCCCACTGTGGGCTTTTCAGAAAATGGGAGACGTGAACCAGGTGTTCTCAAAGAGCCCTTGGTTTCTAATGGGACTACTCGACTAATTAAATAGACAACTCTTCCCTTGGGGAGAAATATGAATTAGCACTATTAGCCTTCTGAGTTTTTCATTTTTTCCCCCTGAAGCCTCCCATTCCCCAACAGACATAATTAATAACCAATATTTTATAAAACCCACTTAATTTTTAATAAAATTTGCTTACAGAAAATTAAAGATTAGAACAAATGTATCTACCAGCCATATTTTTATAATCAATTTTTTGGAGCTATAATTCACCATAAATTAAAATTTGCCCATTTTATGTGTACAGGTCAATGATTTGACAAATGTACACACCCATGTCACTAACACTCTAATCAAAGTATAGGACATCTTTCCGGAAAGTTCTCTCTTGCCCATTAGCATGCAGTCTCTCCTCTTCTCCCACTCACCTCCACAGGTCTCTTCTGATGTCAGTCCTATAGACTAATTTCACCTATTGTGGGATTTCACAGAAATGGACTGTGTAGTTTGTACTCGTGGTTTCTTTTGCACAGGATAATATCTGAGATTTGTTCATATTGTTGTATTAATGGTTCATTCCTTTTTATTGCTAAGTAGAATCCCATTAGTTGAACCTACTGTGATTTGCTTTTCCATTTGTCAGTTGATGGACACTTGGGTTGTTTCCAGTTTTTAGCTATAATGAATGATTTTGCCGAAACATTGGTGTGCAAGTGTTTTAGACATGTTTTCATTTCTGTTGCGTGAATACCTAGGAATGAAATTGCTGGATCATAGGGTAAGTGTATGTTTAACTTTATCAGAAATGGCAAAACTGTTTTCTGCAGTGGCCATTCCACTTTACCCATCACTCACAGCAGCGTATGAGCTGCCAATTATTTACCTTTTAGCCACCGTTTTTTGTAGCCATTCTAGTAAGTGTGAAGTAATTTTTCACTGTGCTTTTAACTTGCATTTTCCTGAGGCTTAATGATGTTGAGCATTTTTCATGTGCTTATCACCATGTCTGGATTTGACACATATCAACACTTGTCAAGTGTCAATCACAAATAACACGTTCCTTGGCATTAAAAATCCTTGTGTGTTCCTTTAATTCTATTCCCTTTCTCCTCTCCCTGGAGGTAACCACTATTTTGTGGTTGGTATGTCATTTCCACAAGCATGTATTAGCATGTATGAATCCAAAATAGTATTCACTAATTTTGTGTGTGTGTTTTTAAACTCACGTGAAACATATACCGTACTTACCTTTTTGCAATTCGCTTTTTTTCATACCTTATGTTTTTGAGGTTTATCTACATTGATGCATACAGAAATGGTTTTACCTGCTGTTTGGTTTTCTAGCATGTGCCTATTTCACAGTTTATCACTATTAGTGGACGTTTTAGGTTATTGTAAGCAATCTACAAGGATTATTAGCCTTGCATGGTGTCTCGTAGTGGATTTGTGCGTGTCCCTCCGGGCTAGACGCCTGGACGGAGGATTTCTCGGTCTGAGTATGTACCTCTGGATTTTGCTAAATAGTGCCACAATGTTTCTCAAAGAGGTTTTGTAAATATATATACACACCGCCACCCACAATGTTGGAATTTCCATTCCCCTTGCCAACGTGTCAGACTTACTTTTGCCATCTGAGGGTGTGAGATATCACACCTTGGATTTAACTCTCTTTGCACTTCCTTCATTGCTAGTTGAGGTTGTGCCCATTTTCTTATGTGTATTTGTGGTTCGGATCTCCTCTCCCCTGTGTTTCCTATTCATATTCTGCTCACTTTTCTATTGGGCTCTGTTTTAATCATTGCTTTATACTCTCTTTCTTTTTGCTGTATATCCAGTCAAATTTATTGATCTATTACTTTATGGATTGTATTTTTTAATGTTTCATTTAAGAAAAGTGCTCTTATACTGAAGTAATAAGATGGTCTAAACTACTTTATAAAAGTTTTAAAGTTTTGTGTTTGACATTCAGTTCTTTGTTCTACCTATATTTTCTATCTATTGTTTGCTATAATTTAGGGACCCAATTCTACTTTTTTCTGAGTTGGCTATTATTCATTACTATTTATTATTTTTAAAAGCTAGCCCCTCTACTGATTTGATGGTCACTTTTGCCACATGTATCATTTTTTTTCTTGTCTCATTGGTCTGTTTATCTCTTCTGCTCACTCTTTCAATTATTTAACTTTGTAAGAAGTCTTATTCTCTAATGAAAACATGTCCACATTCTTCTTCAAACTTTTCTTGGATATTCTCTTTTTAAAAAAATATCTACTTATTTATTTATCTATTTATTATTATTCTCACCCTAGGACTTTTTTTTATTCCTTTTTAGAGAGAAAGGAAAGGAGAGAAAGAAACATCAATGTGAGAGAGAAACATTGATCAGTTGCTTCCCGTACGAGCTCAGACCAGGGACGAAACCTGCAACCTAGGCATGTGCCCTGACTGGGAATCAAACCTGTGCATGCGGGATGACACTCCAACCAAATGAGCCACAGCAGCTAGGGCATGTCTTGGATATTCTTGACTGTTGCGATCTTGTGTGAATTCTAGATTAGCTCTTTGAGGTCTATGCACAGCTCTGGCAGGATGTTGTTGAAATGGCACTGCATTTTGAGATTAGTGTGTAGTAAAAAGTCTACTTAGTGATATCAAGCCTTTCATCTAGAAATGAATTGTATCTGACTTTCTATATAGGTCTGTTAAATGTTTCTCAATACAGTTTCACCCTTTTCTTTATACAAGTCCTGAACTCTTCAGTTACTTTTACCCATAGCTAACTTATAGTTTTGTTGCTCTTGTGAATGACACCTTCAGTTTTTTCTTTTTAAATGTGATGTTTATTTTTATCAAAGCGACAGAATTTTAAAGAGCAGTACACTCCCCTACCCCACTTGACCCCCAAGTCCTTCTTCTCAGAGGCTACCATTTCTAAAAAAAAAATTTTTGATTGATTTGAGAGAAATATTTGTCATTCCACTGATTTATGCATTCACTGGTTGCTTCTTGTATGTGCCTTGACCAGGGATCAAACCTGAAACCTTGGCGGAGCGGGACGATGCTCACATCAACTGGGCTACCCAGCCCGGGCAAGTCACCACTTTTAACTCGAGGGCTTTATCTCTGTTTTTCTAAATAATGTATTTATAGTGTTATTTCTTACCCCACATCCCAGCAGCACACATTGTCTGTTGAACTGCTGATTGTAGAAAATTAGGAAATTAAGCCTGGCTCTCCTACCATCATTCTGTCCCCTCAGCGATGCGCACGCCCCTTTCTTTACGTCCCAAAATAGTGACACCATGAGGTTTGGCCATGTTAGAGTCTGGTGTTTACATTGCATGTCTGTGTAGATTAATTATAGCTGAGCTGTTTATTGGTTTCTGATTCTTTGATGGAACAACTTTTTTTATTTTCTCTAGTTAATTAAAGAAATGGAAGTAATAAAAACAAAAACAGTTATTTGCTGGTGTTCTGTGCCTCTCGCACCAGTTCTTCCGGGCTCTTGAGCAGCCCTGTGAAATTCCCTTGTATGCTGTTGACACGTGAAGCAATCCGTCAGGGCTGTTGGCTTCACTCGCCACAGAAGCGTCTCTTTGCTCAGGTTCCGTCTGTCTCTTTTTAGGTTGATGGGCAGCTGTCATTTTGGAATCTTCCTTTACCATCATCTCATTACATTCCTTTGCTTCTTGTCTGCTTTTGGCCACTTCTTGGATCTCACATTTTTGCTCTTTTTTGGTTTTCTCCCTTGTTTTGGTGGACCACGCATTTCTTTTCTTCATTTTTTTATCCTCACCTAAGGACATTTTTTCATTGCTTCTAGAGATAGAGGAAAGGAGAGAGAGAAACATCCATGTGAGAGAGAAGAGAAGCATTGATTGGTTGCCTCCCATACACGTCTGGACCAGGGATTGAACCTTCAACCTTTCGGTTACAGGACTATGCTCCAACCAACCAAGCCATACTAGCCAGGGCAGGAAATGGGCCTTATCTTAAGCCTATAGAATGTAATCATTTGCCTAATTGCCCTATTTTCATGAAGCCGGCTCACCCTGTCTTCTGGTGTCCGGTCCCCGAGTCCAGGAGCTCTGAACTGGTTTCCCTCTGAGTGTTGCTCTGCCACCTCCTGCCATAGGGGAGTGGGAGTCACTTGGTGGTCAAGGCTAGGGAGTGACCTAACAAGCAGTCACCACCTCCTTCTTAAAATTCCACCTCGTAGATACCTTGTGCCCGCGAGTCTTCCTGGGCATCTCTGAAGTTCTGCATTACGAATTGGCTTGTTTCTTGTTGGTGTGTCCCTCGGAAGTCATAAAGATTTCGGTTTTCTCCTCTATGCTAAGTCATTACCATTATCCATTTGTTTTCAGTTGTCTAAAATTTTGTGGATATGTCTCATTTATTGTCAATTCTTAGTACATTTTTTCCTCGTAGTGGCTCTGTACCTATTTTTTTCTCCAGTTATTTCTAATGGAATTGCAGGAAAGCATGTAGGTAACAACCTATTTTTAGCCACCCATTTTAAACCAAAGTATTATACTTTATGATTGTTGCTTATATTTAGGAACGAATACTGCTTGTTTTTATAAACAGGTCTTGAACTGTCTTACTAGTTCTGAGTGTCTGTGGAATTTCTCGGGTATTTTGGGGAGGCAGTTATACGAAGGTGTCTACAGTGTCTTCCTTTGAAATCCTTATATTTTTCACTTCTTTTTTTGCCTTACTGTGTTGTGGGGTCTTTGGTACAGTGTTGAAAAGCAGCAGCCGTGGTGAACAGACTTGTCTTATTCCTCACTATAAAGGAAAAGTTTCCAGTGTTTTCCACTCAGTATGGTGTTTATTCTGATTTTTGAGAGTTACCATTTACCAGACTAAGAAAATTTTGTTTTGTCCCTAGTTTGCGAATTTTACTCACAAAGGGGTGCTGAGCTTTGTCAGGTTCTTTGTTCTGCATCTAGATTATCCTGTTTGTAAAAAATAATCTTTTGGTGTGGTGAGTTTAACTAATAAGCTTTCAGATGATTCCATGTCTTTCCATTCCAAGGATTTGCTCACATGTATTTAGGATTTTTACACCTATGCCCTGCGAGGTTTGGAGGTAGGCTTTAGGCTTTAAAATTCCCCTTATATTGTTTTAGGTTTTTTTGAAGGCCAAAATCAAGGTATTTTAAAAGGAAATGAGTGTTTTTCTCTCTATTTCTGGGAGAGATTGTGTAAGTGTTGTCCTGTCCTTCAGAGTTTGAAAAAACTTTTCAGTAACACCACATAGACCCATTATAGTTTTTAAGGTAGATTTCAGATTGCTGGGTCAATTCCTTTGAAGGTTACAGATCGATTCAGGTTTTCCTCTCGAGTCAGTTTGGAACTTTTTATTTTTCTGGAAAATGATCAGCGACGGAAGATAGCACATAACCAGGTGGCTCCAAGACTCGTGGGAAGGTATCACCTTCAACTGATTCATGCGACCAACACCTCGAAGGTGGGGGCGGGTGGAAGTTAAGAGCTTTCCAGGGTTTTGTATTATTCAGAAGGCGAAAAGAGCTATTGAGAGACTTTATGCTTGAAGTCAAGGGTACACGTTAAAAATGTCAGTGTGACCACCAAAGTAGTAGAAATAGATCCTCGAAATTCCAAGTTTGGAGGCAGGGTGGGAGGGAGAATAAAGAAAACACAATCAATCCACGAGAAAGCAAGACAGGAGGGAGAGAAAAGCAAAGAGAAAGCATGTCCTAACGATGCCCGTTAGGCAGCCCCTCCTCCCCCGCAGAAGTGTCCCCGGACGTGCCCCCGCCCCGGTCCTCCCCCTGCGCACCCCACACACCGGCCACTCTGCACCGTGACTGCCCATCTGCCGTCTTTCTCTCTTACAGGAGGCAGATGCTTCCTGGGATCGGCCTGGGTCATTTATCTGCTTGTTTTCAGTGCCTGACATATAGTAGTTACTCAAGAAATGTTTCAATTAGCATGGCAAACGTGAACATATTGGCAAATGCTCCTCAGTCAAGTCCAATGGCTTTGGGGAGACATTGTAATCTGATCGCCTAGGTTGACCTGTGAGTGAGGGAACTGAGGAAATACCAGCAGCCTTGGGTCCAACTGGGGAAAAAGCTTTGGGAGCTGCCTAAACCGAAACCGCCTGTAAACTCCTCTGCTGCCGGTGTAGCTGTTGGGAGCTTGATGAGTACACGGTCGTGCCCTGAGACTGACTTTGTACAGGCAAAATAGCCTTGATGCTGCAAGGGAGTGTTTCTGAAACATTAGCACTGCACAGCTCACCTGGGCTGCCTGTTCCCATGGAGGTTCTGATGCAACAGGTCAGGGGAGGGGCCTGAACGCTGCATTCCTAACAAGCCCAGTGCTGCTGGTTCCTGGACCCTGCTCTATGTGGCGAGACTTCAGGCCGTCACCTATACTGAGGCTTTTCCCCGGGTGCTCGGGGACAACAGCAAAGTGGCCCTGTACTTGGAGGATAGGCTCAAATGGGACCTGTTCTAACTTCCAGGATTATTCCCATTGAACTTGAAAGATCCAAGCCCACGCTGGCCGGGGAGGGGTACTGGTTGGCTTCAAGCTGCATAACATGAACAGGCCTGTCCCAGCTTTGCACGGGGCCTCTGGGGTGGGATGAGTTCTCTGAAGTACCAGCGCAGTGATCGCACTCTTCCTCATTTTCCTGTTGCTCAGGCTGAGCCGCACAGCCTGTTTGGACACGTCGCATACTGGAAAACCCTTGTGTTTGTCATGCACATATCACTTGTCACTGTGCTCTGGCCCCACCACACCATCTGTGCAAAATCCCATTTCCTCACCTCATCCCTGCAGGCCTTGGCCCCGAGCTGTGGCTCTGGTCCCCGGCGGGGGGTCGTCTCCCCCCCCTGCGTCCTGCTGCCTGCCCTGGGTGGAGGCGGCAGCGGCGGCCTGCCTCTGCACACTCGGAGTTGTGACACAGGCCCGAGGGCGATGGCATCCGGACACCCATCTGCTTCTTAATATTGGCCCCCCTTCTTAGAGAAGTGGCGCAAATCCAGTGGGCGGGGGCCCAAAGTGCAGGAGAGCCACCAGCACAGGAGGGCTGGAGCGGGCAGCTCTCCCGGCTCTCGGTCCCACCTCAGCAGCGGTGCCTGGCAAGCGGGCCCTTCTGCTCTTGTCCTTACGATCACATCGAGGCCGCGGAGGGGAGCCTTGTGGACAGGAGGGTCATTCTTTCAGTAAGCGATGGAACCTGCTGCTTCTCTGGGTGCGGCCTGGCTCCAGGGTTTTACAGAAAGTGTATTTTAAGCCGGAAGGACCTCTTACACATCATGAAAAGCTGAAACTTCAGTGCCTCTCAGGGCTGTCCCCTGCACGCTCCTGGACCTCAGCAGGCTTTGTCCTTCGCTCTTCCTAGGGTGGGCAGCGATGACGCGGCCCTGCGAGGGGACTGGGAAGCCCCGGGGGGTGATGTGGGGCGTACTCTGCTGGCAGGGGTCTGCGTGCTGGTTGGAGTTCTGTGGCCCCAGCCTTCCCTTATTTCTCAACTTTGGCTGAACAAGCTGTTGGACCAGCTAGTGTACGGGCCCGGCAGGTAACAGCACCTGTGAGGCAGGTGGAGGTGCTGTCGTCAGCGCCCCAGAGACATTGGCGCAGCCCTGTTGGCCACACACTTGAGTCATCCAGCAAGTGTAAGAGGCCCCCAGGCTCCAGGTCCTCCCCAGAGAGCCTGTTGAATGGGTTGGGGGGTTCCTGAGCATTAGGGTGAGTTTCCAGTTCCCATGGGATTCTCACGGGCAGCCAGGGTTGAAAACCACGGCATTGGAGAATGGCGGGGAAGGCGGCAGCATTTCTCCTCATCCCCTCAGAACTTCAGTATGACCTTGATTTTTCAAGAAGCAATTGAGCCCTGGCTGGTGTGGCTCAGTGGATTGGCCTGCAAACCAAAGGATTGCCGGTTTGATTCCCAGTCAGGGCACATGCCTGGGTTGCAGGCGAGGTCGCCAGCTGGGGGCGCATGAAATGCAACCACACATTGATGTTTCTCTCCTTTTCTTTCCCCCTCTCACCCCCTCTCTAAAAATAAATAAATAAAATCTTAAAAAAGAAACAATTGAAATCTTTTCCATGGGAAATTTCCTGGATTTTATATGTTGGCATTTAAATCAAATATTTTTCAAATGTCTGTGGGCCGAGCAACATAACGGGGCTGGATTTGGCCCACAGTGCAGTGTGTCGTCCCTGGTCTACATAATGGGCAAGCCCCTGCCTCGGACGTGAATTCCAGCTGGGCCAGGTTCCACCTGTCTGGCCGTCCTCTGTGATCTCTGGTGCGCAAGTTCAGCTTCACCCACCCTGCCTTCCACCCTTTTTCTCTTCTTGTTTGTGGCCCCAGACTAAGAGCCCACCTCTATAAAAAGATGTTACTGCCCTGGCCTGTGGGGATCAGTCGGGTGGAGCGTCATCCTAATAACCAAAGGGTTTTGGCTTGATTCCCAGTCAGGGCACACACCTAGGTTGTGGGTTCGGTCCCTGCTGGGGGCACTTATGAAAGGCAACCAATCAATGTTTCTCTCACATCGTTGTTTCTAGCCCTCTCTCTCTCCCTCCCTTCCCCCTCTCTGAAATCAATGGGCGTGTCCTCGGGTGAGGATTGAAAAAAAAGAAAAGTTTCTGAGCACAGACCCTGGGTGATTCCTGTTATCCCATAACAACCCTATGGGAAAGGTACTATTTTTGGTCCCATTTCTCCAATTTGAAAAGTCACTTACTTGGCCAAGGGGCTGGTGGAGCCAGGACTTGAACGTGTGTCTCTTTGCCTCATAAACCCAAGCTGCCAGCCACCCCACTGCCTTCCTCTGCCTAGAATTCTTCAGTGCCCCTCTGGCCCGCTGCCCAGGAATACCCCCCTGAATGCCTTTGAGTGGGACCCTCTCCCTCTTGACTGGGTGACTTCTCGGAGCTCAGGTTGGGCTGGACCAGTGTTATGTGGTATGGGGTAGGGATGGGGAAGTGGGGATCCAGAACGTAGTCCCCTGGTTAAGAGAAGTGGCACATTTCTGCCTTCTGTATGATCTCTGCTCCCCATACCAACCCCCGCTTTCTAGACATGACATGCCTAGGAGAGAGCTTCTGCCCCTTTCTCCTAGCTTCCTTTTGATTTGGAAATGGGCTGGAGCTATGGCTTCTTTGCTGCTATTTTCTCTCTGAAGGCCAGGCTAGTCACCTGACCAGCTGAGTAGCGTCTATGGAAGCAGGGACTAGGAATGAAGGGAGAGCAAGGAACCCGGCTGGTGGCCGCAGAAGCTGGTGAACGAGCGGGCGGAGGGAGCCGGAGCACACCTCAGGACGTGGGCTGGGAGTGGGGTGCACAGGAAGCGGGGGCCCCTGCTTCCCTGCTGCCTGGCTAGAGCCAGATGGGGGAGGTTTGTGCAGCATGTCCGCAGCGAATAGGGTAGCGTTTCCCAGGAGACCGCACAAGGATGGGCTCAGGTGGCCTACGGGCAAGGCTTTCGGTGCCGCTGACTCACAGACGGAGAAGGGTTTTCCTCTTGCAAGTCTCTCTCTGTGCCTCGGTCCTACCGAGGAGAAAGTTTCCGGGGTGCTGGGTGAGAACGGGCCTCAGCAGTTTGCAGCATCCAGCTTGGCTTGATGCCGTTGCTTGATTTTCATTGTGTTTATTTTTGTGCTCCCTGTCTATATCTGGCAAATGTTACTAGTTTTCCATTCAGAGAATACGGTAACATTTTCTGAGAAATAAAATTTTTTAAAAAGTAAAAAAAAAGCGAATCAACAAAATGAATTAAGCAAACAAGACAAAAAGTAGTGCGATATGCTAAAAATGATAATGTGGTCAGTGAAAGGCTCCCAGGGGAAGCTGGGTGCAGGGGTTAAAGGTCAAACCTGTTAACAGTGGGATCTCAGGCAAGTCATTTCACGCCTCTCAGCCATAGTTGATGCCACTGTAAACTGTAATAGTAAATGAACATCAATGTTAACATTTATTTAATATTGAAGTAAATGTACATCACGTGCTTGGCCCAATGCCTGACACAGAGTGCTAGTAAGCGGTGGTTGTTATTGTGTGAAGCGTTCATCACCCCGAAATACTGCATCTGGAGGCAGGTATCCCTGGAAGAACGTGCTGATGACGAGCACAGGCCAGCCAGGGACTGGCACGTTTTGTGAGGGCGTGAGCTGTGTCAGCGCAGATGTTCTGGAGGCATGTCCCCTGTGTAGGTTTGATGGCTGGAACCTGCTGCTGAAGGGCCGGCGCGCAGGGGAGGTCCCTTCTGAGGAACGTTCCATAGCCAATGTGCAGAATCTGTGAGCACAGCAGGCCGGACGGGTGCGCCCTCCCGAAGCCTTGTTTGCGGCCTCGGCCTTTGGCTGGCCCCTGGGAACTTGAATTTAGGGAAGGTTCCCATCATTCCCCAAATGACAGGGTTAAACTATCATTATCTGTTATCTACAGATAATTGGGTTTAGAGTGTGCTTTCCTCCTGGGGACACAATAGGTCAAGGCTGCCTCTGGGACGAGCCCCAAAGAAGCTCCTTGGTGCGGCGACCCTGAGCTCCCCTGGCAGGCGCGCTTGCCGCCGCCGCCCCCGCCCCGGCCGCGGCGCGCTGCTGGAGGAGTGAGGAGGCCTGCGGGCAGCTGGCACCCGGTTTCCTCGGGACCTCGCCTGGGTGCCTCTCCCTTTTTTTGATTTTGCTTCCTTTCCTTTTGCCGTAATAAATGATGGCCTTGAGCAGGACTACCTGTTGAGCGGTGAATCATTAAACCCAGGGGTGGTCCTGGGAACCCCGACAAAGCCAGTCTCTGCCTTCAGCTGGGAGGCGACCCAGGGGACCCTGGACCCTTAGGTCAGAAGGTCTCCTGGCAGCAGACTGAGGGATGCGACGGGACCACTGCTGCTTCTGGGAAGAGCTAGCCCCTCAGGAGCAGACGGTGAGCAGCGCCCCCTTGGGGGAGCTGGCGTGATCTCACTGCACTTTCATGAGGCAGCGTGAGAGGCGAGTGGGGCTCAGGTGGGTGTGTTCATGTGCGGCTCCCGGCTCAGCGGTGGCTCCTGCTAAATCTCTGATGGACAGGTTACAGCGCCAGACTGGTTGTCACAGACTTGACCGAGGTGGAGACCGCTGGTTCGGCACCAGCGGTGTCTGAGACACCACCCTCCTGCTCTTTACAAAACGTGATGTGCTCAGGGTCAATGTCAAGGTTTAGGAATGTTGGTATCAACTTCCCTCCCAGGGACCCAATTCAGTTACGGAAGGAATCAGAATCCTGTCTACTAATTTGGTTCTTTTTTCAGACTGCAAGTGATGGTTTCTTAACTCTGACCACAGCCACCCGGAGCCAGGGTTAGGGCAGGGAATGCAGAGTCTGCCTGTGTCTTGAAGAATCGTCAGGGGGCCCCATAGGCAGACATCCCCGGCTTCAGGCTGGCGGGGCAGTGGCCTGGTTTTTCTACCGGGGTTTCCAGGGAGGTGGCCTTGTTTTTCTATCGGGGTTTCAAAGGAGGTATTTGGCCAGTGGTCCTGCTGGCCTTTTTGTCTGATGCCCCAGCCCGTGGAGGTGGCGGCAGGCGGGGCAGAGGGAAGCTCAGAGAGGTGGGGCGCTTACCTGCATGGAGGGCTGAAGGGAGTCAGGATGAAACTGGAGGCTGAGGAGACTTGGGTGATGGCGGCCGGAGGCATGGAAGCACCCAGCCTTCATCACGTTTTATGAAGGAGGCCAAGCTGCGGAGTGGGAGAGTGAGCTGCCCCTCACAGCAGTGTAAGCAAGAGCAGGCCAATGTTATTTTTTATGTTTTACTTTTTTGTGGGGGGGGGCAGACCAATTTAAAATGCTTTCTGTATATTAACTCATTTAACCCTTGCAAGAGGCATTACAATTATTTTCATTTTCATGGGATTCTCTGATGGGTCCAGAGAGTTCACGGGACTTGCCCACGTGAGCTCGATATGAACGCGGTCCCAACCCTTCGCCACTGCACTGTGTGAGGTTTGCTGCCCTAGAAATATGGTCGCTTCGGACTCCAATATTCAGTGACCCCCAAGGAGCCAGTCAAAGCAGATCTTAGCCAACTTCCAGAACGACAGTGACATCACAGGCTTTCTGTCCTAGTTATAGGGTCTTTCCTAAAATGACTGTAACTACTTAAAAGTGAACCTCTTACACCATTTGCGTCATCGTGTGCATTACCGAAGGGGCCCTCTCGGTGCCGCACGTGTTTCGGGAACCTCTGTGCTCTGGGAAACCCCCACGCTCGGCATTGCTCCACGAGCCGCGTCTGCAGACCACAGCGGAAGCTCCATCGTCCGGCTTCGATCACGTTTCCCTAGAGCTGCTTCTGCTCTGCGTTGTGTGCGGGTCCTGACACAGCACTTCCACTTGGCAGACGTGGGCTTGGGGTTGTGGTCAGAGCGGAGGGACTTTCTTCCAGCCGCTCGAGTCCTCCACGGGGGTGGCGGCAGCAGCCACTGGCTTAGACCCAGGTCCGCTCTGATGCCCTGGCAATGTGACCAGCCTCTGCTCTGCCCACAGGGGGGGTGGGCGTGCGGGTGGGGGAAGCCATTCTCTCCAGCTGGTGGCCCTTTCCCTTCCCTCTCTCAGGTGCCTCTGGCATGGACCACCACCCACCCCTGAAAGCCCCCTTTACAACAGCTACAGGTCACACAATCAGTTGAGTTATAAGAAGCGGCCTCAGCTGCACTTGGGATCCTGTCATCCTCTCCTGCTCTCCCACAGTTCCCTGCCCCTCCCCCTCCTCCAAGACGGAAGGCACCTCTCCACCCTACCCTACCCCATCCCACAGATCTCCGGTCACTGGGAAAATTAGGGTACACGTAGGGAGTATTCTAATTATTTTCACCTTAGTCTGAGGTCAGGCTGTGTTTCACACCCAAGTAGCCAGGCCCCGACCCCAGCTCCCCACGTGCCCCTGAACAGCCGTCCTGCCGCGGCTGCCCCACCCTCAGCTGTGCCTGGCACTCTGCTCTCTTGCATATCTTCTGCACCGAGCCCATTTTCCCAACACTCCTTATTTCCTTAGTGCCGCGCAGCCTGCCTAGTTGGTCCCATGATGCTGTGAAGCCCCAGCCAGGGCTTTGCAAGGCATTGGTATTGGGAAAAATTTCCTGAAGTGTACGGGACCTGACCTTCAGAAGAGGTCAGGGCTTAGAGACGGAGGAGAGAGGCTGGACACTCCCACGTTACACAGAGGGGACCTTCCGACACAGGCAGAGTTGTGGGTGGCAGCGAGATGGTGGGTCTTTGTGCAGAAGAGGGATGGGGGCTTGGTATCGACAGCCTGCAGAAACACAGGTGGCTTGTACCAAGCTGTACTTGCTTGTTAAGAGCTATATATTCCACAGCAATCAACAGCTTAATGGGCTCACTTATCTCCGGAAGAACATTCCTTTTGGATGATAAGGGACCGCCCCTCCCTGGGGTGAACAGGCTGCCACTGAGCCACATGCTTCCGAAGGTGGTATAGGTCCCGTGAAGCACCAGAAATTGTTTGCCTAACAATGTGGGCATAAATGGTGACATGTCTCATCCACATTCACATATAGTCTGATTTGGCCAGATCTGGACAGCTGGTAATGTTTCCCAAAGATATGTTCACATCCTAACCCCTGGAAGTTGGTAATGTTATATCTTTGGAAAAAGGGTCTTTGCAGATGTAACTAAATTAAGGATTCTGAGATGATATTTTCCTGGATTATCCATCTAGGTCCTGAATACAATCTCAAGTGCCCTTCTAAAAGGGAGGCAGAAGGAGAATTACTACTACACTCGGAAGAGGAGGAATGTATATGATGAGGGAGGCAGGGACCGGAGTGGTGAGGCCACAAGCTAAGGGAAGGCGGCAGCCACCGGGATCTGGAAGAGGCGAGGACAGGTTTCTCCCCAGAGCCTTCAGGGGCAGAGGGTCCTGCCAACACCTTCATTTCCATTCAGTGACACAGATCATGATTTCTGGCCTCCAGAACGCTGAGAGAAGATATTTCTGTAGTTTTAGACCACCGGGTTTGCAGTAACTTTACAGTGGCCCTAGGATACTAGTATGGTAGGGAGGGGGGCATTTGGAAGTGCAGTTCTCTTTGGGAGAGGAGCTTACCCACCAGTACAGGCTGAAGGGAGGGTCTGGACTTCCAGTCTACTCTATGTCCTTTGGGCTTTTGCCGATGTATTATACCCCGGCCTTTAGGAAGAGAACGTTAGAACTCTTCCTAATGCCTGTTACAGAAACCCCGCTCAGACTGGCTTCAAACAAAAAGGGAATCGATCGGCTGGTGTTACTGAAACACTCCCAGATGTCAGCTTCCAGCATGGCTCGATCAAGGGGCTTCACGGCGCCAGCACAGTGTGATGTCTTTCTCTGCCTTCCACCCTCTCTTCCCCACGAGCCCCCTTTCTTCTGTGTTGGCTCCATTCTCAGGGAGGCTTTTCCTGCAAGGTGTCAGCAGGTTCAGGCTTGCCTCCTATCGTAACACTACTCCCGTTCCCCAATAAGTCCAACCACAGTCCAAGGACTGAGCTTCCGATGACTGATTTGGGTCACCTGCTCATCCCTGGACTAGTCATCATGGCCAAGGGGATGGACTTGCTCATTGGAGAGGTGGGAGGAAAGGTGCTTCCCTGAAGGAAAACCAGGGCACACTCATCAGAAGCAGGGGTGCGCATGGCCATGAGGCGGGCACATACAGCAGAGAGCTGCCACAAGCCTCTTCCAACTTTTGGTGGCTGCCAGCATCCTTTAGCTTGTGGCCAGATCGCTCTGGTCTCTGCCTGCCTGAGCATACTCCTTCTCTTCTGTGTGTCGTAAAATCTCCCTCTGCCTCCGTCTCATCAGGGCACTCGGGACACTGATTAGGGCCCAGCTGGATCGTCCAGGACAGTCTCCTTATCGCAAAGTCCTTAATCTAATAACATTTACAAAGTTAAGATATATTTGCTGCCAGCCTGGTGGTTCCTGAGGCTGGTAAAACACCTTGTAAGCCGCCATATGACCCATCATGTGCTTGGAAATGCCAGTTCCTACCACTGAGGCTTTTGCTCTGCCGCAAGAATCCCAAGTGTGAAAACCAGACCCACAGACCCGCACACAATGGGAGACAAAGAAGCTGATTTGGAAGGTCCCTAAGGAGGGGCTGGGTGAGGGCACTGAGAAGCTGCAGCTGCAGTAGCTGCCGCTGCTGGGCCCTTGTGTTGGAAAATCCCACTGAAGTATCTTTGAACTTCAGCTGGCATATACGTGATTAATGCTGGATCTGGTGAAAGCTGTGTTTGGGAAATGGAAAAGGGAAGTGGGGTGAGCACTCCTGCTACAATGGGGCTCTCTCTGGTAACAGCCTTTGAAGGGCGGTGACTCACTGGGGGCACTGAGCAACAGAGGGACTGCTGTGGCTGGAGCACTTCCTCTGCCCCTTGGAAGCGGGAGCCCCAGGCCTGGGTGCCCTACAGGAGCCCCGGGCCAGGGAGGGCGACCAGGAGTTGAGCTGCGCTAGGTGTTGGTCCGGTAGCTGTGATGGTGAACAGGTTGAAGGAGAGGCCCTGCAGTAGGAGTCCCAGAGCCAGATGTGCAAGCTCTGCTCTCCTTCAGTGTTACTGATAAGAGCGTGACCTTGGGTTGTCCCCCTGACAAAGCCTCAGTTCCACCTGGGGTCCAGTGCCAGGGCTGACGCTTCCTAGCTGTAAATGCACACACACCCCTGGGGCCATCTGCTAACGATTTGAACCTCAGTTTCCTCCTCAGTCATGGGTATAATTAGAGAACCTACCCCACAGAGGGTTGGTGAAGAGCAAATGAATGACCGTCACGTATGCACGTGCTGCCATGGTTGTAATTTTTGGAAAATGGAGACAAATTAAGGTCACCTGCCTCTAACATCGGTGTGAATATTAAATGAGCTAATGCACATACATATCTAGAGCAGGGCCCTACCACTCTCTCCCTGTGGATTTAAGCTCCCTGCAGGCAAGGCTCTCTGTCTAGCAAGGGGTGTCTAGCGCATAAGAGATGCATGGAGAACATTTGTCGGATGGACCAGTGAACAAATGCACTGTGCTCTGCAGATGACACCTTGACACAGGTGGTCCCAAGCCCCAAAGTATCTCAGATGTCATGTCAGGGCTTTGCTAGAGCAATTGCTTCCATGCTTTGGAACAGGGATGTGGCTTTGGAAAAGATGCTGGACAATTGCAACAGAGAAGTTAAACAAGTGCCTCACTGTGCCCGGCAGAGACTGCAGGATAGCAGGGGTTCACCTGGGGCCTTGGGGACACATGGGTGCGTACGTGCACTCACGCCCACCGGATACCACTGTGCCTCTGTGCATCCTTTTGATGGCATTGGGGAGAAGCAGGGACTCCTTTTGTCAGAATGACAAAAAGTGGTGTAAGCAGACTGCCTGCCTGTCCCTGCAGGGGCATCCCCATGAGACCGCAGAGGCACCCTCTGCTGCCCCCTTCATCCACTCAGGGAAACTGTGCCAGCCAGTTGGGACTACAGGGTGGGGCTGGGGGAAGCTTTGCTGGGGGACCATCCTTTGCAGGAGGCCCTTGTTTAGGGACTCCTGGGTAGCTGTCCCCTCGCCCAGGCAGCCCCAGCTGCTGCAGACCTCACTCACAGAATGCGGCACTCCCCCGGGTGCCCGCGGGAGCTCTGGGGCCAGAGGGCATTTGGTGTGGGGACTGAGCTCTGCAGGGCCATTGGGAACATTCCTCTGCCAGCGGTGGCTCAGCAGCCCAGGGCGAGGGAACAGGGACTGGGGATGTGAGCAGCTCTGCTGGCTAATTCAGGGATTTCTGAGACCAAAAGCAACCCAACGGCCAAGCCGGATTAGCCTGTTATTTGAAATTATTCCCATAAAGAGAGTTATGTGTTCATGTGCCTTCTCTAACCAAGGTGCATTTTATATGTTTTTAATGTCTATGTATATTTCCTGTGTCAAAGAAGAGTCATTTGAGGATGGTTCCAGAACACTTATAGAATCTACTTTAAAATATTTACCAAAATAATAAAAATTTCTCCTTAATTGTGAGTCAGAGTTTCTCTGTGATCTCCAACAGTCCTACGGTTGACCTCTCTGTGGCAATGGACTGGAGTCATGCTCACTGGGAACCAGCTAAGACAGGGTCCACACCAGGGTCTCTTAGCTTTGGCACTATTGACATTTGGGGATGGATAATACTTTTTTATGGGCGCAATCCTGTGCACTGTAGGATGTTTAGCAGCATCCCTAGACCCTAATTACTGAATGCCAGTGGCCACCTATGGTAGGCATGGTAATGACCCTCTCTCCCCGCAAAAGATGTTCATCATGGCCTGCAACCCGTGAGTGTTAGGTTAACAACAAGAGGGAACTGAGCTTATGGATGGAATTAAGGTTGCAAATCAGCTGACTACGAGATGGGGATATTATCCTGGATTATCCACCAGGCCCAATAAAATCACAGGAGCCTCATAAGTGGAAGAAGACAGAAAAGAGTAAACCAGAGTGTTGGCAATGTGAAAAGGACTTGACCCACCATTGCAGGTTTTGGGGATGGAAGAGGGGGCCACAAGCCAGGGAATGCACGTGGCATCTAGAAGCTGAAAAAGACCAGGAGGTAGATCCCTCCCAAGAGCCTCCACAGGGAACGCAGCCCTGCCAGCACCTTGATTTTAGCCCAGTGAGACGCACTTCTGAACTACAGACCTCTCAGATACTAAATTCGTGGTGTTGTCCTAAGCCACCAAGTCTGGTAATTTGGTGCAGCAGCAATTGGAAACTGATTTACCTGCCCACATCTTCAGTCCCCATTGTGACAACCAGGACATGTCTCCAGACGTTGCTGTCACCTGTGGGTCAACACCGGCCCTGGGTCTGAAGCGCTGGCCATGTGCCATGCCGTGCTGTTTGCCTAGAAACCGGCAGGGGAAAGGGTTTCCCTGGTTTATGATGACAGTGAGGTTGGGAGTGCGCACACCCCATGTGGCTGGCTCCGCGAGGAAGGGCCCGATGGTGTAAGGGGGGGCACAGCTGCCCCCCCACACCCTCCCGGAGCCTCCTGGGCCTGTCGCACTGTCATTAGTGGCACAGTCTTCCTGTCGGTGCTTGTGCGTATTTGAATGAAACTAGAAAAAGAAGCTGAGCTATCTTCAACTGCACCATAAAAGAGAATATAAAAACTCAATAAAACTCTGAAATGTCAGCTGAAACAGCAGTGCAGGCAGAGACCTCGCAGGCACTGGCTGTGGGCGTGGCGTGGGGAGGCGAGGCCCGGAGCCCAGCCTGCGCTGAGGGCCACGGGCCTGGGCTCTGGGCCAAGCACACAGCCCCCTGGTTTCTGGACCCAACCCCGATGCTGTAATTCTGTTTATTTTGCTGAAGATGAAATCCATATGGTTCTGATTTCTGCTTTGTGATCCATCATCTCTGTGTGGCTTCGGAGCCAGAAACCATGTGAAGCAGCTTTGAAGTTGTTGTTCTGGGGCAAGTAGGAAGTTGGGGTTTACTGGGGCAACCACCAGGCTCCCGTTGGATTTAGGGGAAGTGGGCTGGCACAGTCAGTTCCGGTCCTGACCCAGGAGCTGGTCCGGGTCAGAAGCTCCGAGTGGACTTGCACAGCCAGGTGTCCTTGCTGGTCCTCAGCTTCAGTCACAGAGACGCTTTGGTCACAGAGACTCTTCATTCCAGGAGTTGTGGCTGCAAAAACAGGTGGTTCCGTGTTACCTGCTGCCACTGTGTGGTCAGATGGAGCCGTGGCCTTTGGCTCCTCCCTGCAGGGCAACAGCTGGGCTATGCCTGGGAGCAGACAAAGGGCAGATGTGGGAGAGAAGAAAAAGGAAGTCAGTGAACAACTAGGATATGGAGGAAGACGTCATGTGTATCCATGGGTTTATATTGAAGGGCCAGCCAGACCTTTCCATGAAGGGCTGACCTAACTGGATAACTGGTACATGGAGGCCAGTGGCCCCCAGATTTCAGCGTGTATTGGAATCGCTTACCTGAAGGGCTTGTTCAAACGGATGACAGAGTTTCTGTTTCAGGAGGGCTGGGGTGAGGCTCATGCTTCGGAACAAACTCAGGTGATGCTGATGAGGCTGGTCCACAGCTGAGAACCATTGCTCTTGAACAAGAAGAGCATCTTTGTAATTAGAAGCGGGATGAATAACGAATAGTTCTCAGGACTTTACAGTTTCTCTCTAAGGACCCCACTTTTGATTTGAATAATCCTGTGGGAAAGTAGTATCATCATCTGTGATTTTTTTTTTCTTTTTCAAGGCGAAAGTAGCATTTGCTTTATTTTTTATATCACCATATAGTAAAGTTGGCTTTCGGGAGGGTATACATTACTGTGAACTTCAATACATATTATAGATTTATGCAACCCCCTCCCCAAACATGATGTAGGACTGTTGCCTCACCCCAAGATCCTGTCTCATGCTCTCCCTCTGCACTCACACCCTCCCTGCCCAACTCCTCATGTAACATCCATCCCTACGGTTTGGTATTTTTGAGAAGGTTCTATAAATGGAATTGTACAGTACAACCTTTTGAGACTGGCTTCTCAACATATCTGTGAGGTGGTTGGAGGTTGTTGCATGTATCAATTTGGAGGTTGTTCCTTTGTACTGGTAAGTAGTATTCCATTGTATGGTGGTACCACCATTTTTTCATCAATTCCTATTGATGATCTTTTGAGTTGTTTCCAGCTTGTGATTATATTTTTAAATAGCTGTTCTGAACATTCATGTATAAGATTTCGTGTGGACACGTGTTTTCCTTTGCCTTGTGTCGATACCGAGGAGAGGGCTTACGGGGCCATATGTTAAGTGTACATGTGACTCGATAGGAAACTGCAAGCTGCTCTCCAGAGTGGCCACACCACTTTGCATCCACCAGCCGTAGGGGAGCGTTCCAGTCGCTCTGCAGGTCATGTCTGAGCCTAACTGTGTAAATGAGTCTCAGAAAGGCTCAGAGAGTTGCCCAAGGCCCCAGCCTCTTGGCTGGTCCCTGGATGCTGGAACCCACGCCTTTGACCTGACAGTGGCGAACATCCTGGGTGGAGGCTCTGCTGAGCAAGAGCTACGGCGCCGTGGCTGCTGTGCGGGCTTGAGGCCTCCAGCAACATCCAAGCGTGTGTGGCAGGGCTAAGTAAGGCGCACACCCAGGGCTTAGGGAAACAAGAGGAAAGTGGAAAAAGGAGGTGACCAAGGAGAAAAGATGCACATGCCAGAACCACAGAGGTGGAAGGCATTAGGTTACTTTTCCATCCCCCGGCCACCCATTCCCTCTTACTTTTAGGTTGAGGCTCAGAGAGATGAAGCAGCCTGCGCTCGCTGGTGCCTCTTGGCTCCTTGCCTGTCGAGGGCAGTGGCAGGAGCCACCTTCGTTCCCAGCGGCATCCTTAACGGCAGCAGGGCCGCCGGCTGCTTCCCCTGGGACTGGAAGAGTATCGCTTTTCCACACTGATGTACCTGGTCGAGCTCATCATGCTCCTCAGAGCCTTGGCCTCAGGTCCGCTGCAGGCCGGAGTTGGCTTTGGGGAGGAATTGTGCAGGGGGCCGCGGCCAGAGCTGAAACCAGAGCGGTGACTTCATGGGGCGGAGGAGGTTCATGGAAGGGAAGGTCCCTCCTCTGGAGGCCATCCCACCCGCCCTAGGGGGACCGGGCGCAGCTGCTCTGGAAGGCTTGGACATGCTTTCCCCATTGCAGCATACTTCTCTTTCATTTTGAATATCATTTGTTTGGTTGCCACAGCAACGTCGTCTCTATTTTAATGCTAACCTGCGTGGCTGCAACTTTCTATATATAAATGCTGCTTTGCACAGTGAATTAGCTGACGCCACGGGGAAGCAGCGGATGTGGAACTGGTGACAGAAAATGACCAGCGTGTCAGATTTGCAAGAGGAGGGACTGCGGGGCTGAGGTGAGTTGGAACACGCAGTGTGCAGTGATCCTCAGGGCAGGTGCTCGAAGCTCATTGGAGCAGGTGAGCGGGAGGCCGGCCACTCCTGTGGAAGGGAGGCCTTCGTTGGACAGCCTCCTGCTGGGCAGGGTCTTGGCTCTGCTTTGGGGGGGACTTCTCTTTCCCCCACATACCCCCTCCTTATTCCCTCAGTGAGCCTGGGCCACACGGGGACCGGGGCACCCAAGGCTCTGCAAAGAAGAGCAAGCCACATGGGCGGGGGATGGGGATGCGGGGTGGGGGGCGGGTGGTGACATCTTAGGTGAGCTCAGTGCAAAGTGAAGTTTTCTTGCTTCCTTCGACTTATTTCGGTTCCCTGTTCTGGATCTTCACCTCCTCCTCTTGCTTGCGTTTCCTTAGTTCCTGAGTGTGGTCAGTTCCTGCCAGGGCCAAATGGCCCCAAATGCTGTGGGTAGAGTTCTCAGGGGACACCTGGAAGGGGCCCCGGGAGTCGGCAGGCTCGGCTCCTTTGGGCTGTAGATGAGGGGGGGAGCAGAGAGGGGCCGTGCTCTACGAGACATCACCCAGCCAGTCAGAGAGAGAGAGGGTCAGGGCCAGGTCCCGAGGGACCGTCGGGGTCCCTCACGTGTGCACCTTCCGGTGGGAGTCAGGGCAGCTCATGGGTGCGCACAGCTGGGCGGCAGGGTGGCAGAGAGGGCCGCATGCTCAGGGTGTTCCTTTCTTGTGTCACAAGTTGGCATGTAGTGAACACAGGATTATATAACAGGATTAGAAGCCATTAGGTTTCTGGAAAGAGCATGGACGTTACAGTCTAGAAAACAGGGATTTGTGTGGATTCAGCCACTGCCTGGGTGACAAATTGTGTCAACGTTTCTGAGGCTCTATTTCCGCACCGAAGCGCCGGGTGTGAGATCTGCCCCCGGTGTGCTGGGGTGGGGTGGGGCGGGGGTCATGTCACGCCCAGGTAGACCCGCCGGGGACATCGTTCAGGTCCTGATGGGGGTGATGCGTGTGCGGGCAAGGCCATTTGGAAACCATCAGGCGCCCTCACGTGTGTCCCCGTGACAGGGAGAGGGTGCCACCAGCAGCAGAGGAGCTCTCTGAAGACTGGCTTCCGTGTCCTGTTGCCAGACACTGTGCAGTTTTGTCGTCGTTGGAAGTCTCATTCTGGCTTTCTCTGCTATAACATCACTCCACAAATACTTGAGGTGCCAAAGACCTCAAAGACCTGGACGCTGTTCTTGAAAAGAAAAAATGTGTATGATTATAGTCGAAGTGTCTGGGTGGTACGCAGGCTGCAGGGGCTGGGCAGTCAGGAAGAGGGGAGTGAAGGGTTTCGTTGGAGGAATTTCTGATTCCTGTAAAAGGAGGTGAAGGAAGGGATTCTAAAAACATAGCCCGGGACCAGGTAAAGCAGTGTGTTTTGAGCCTTGAGTCACAAACCACATCATGGGTGCAATCTGTATTAACCAGCGTAAAAATGAGAATGGGAAGGTATCGGAGTGCGTCGCATGTGGTAAGGGGAGTATTGTGGCATGAAAATGTTGCTTTGTGTGTGATTTGGGCTGTGAAGTAAAATGTGCTTTTTACTGTGGGTCAGACTTTCAGAACAAATGTATGGCAACTGCGGGCCTTGAGTGGTGGCGACCCGACGAACCCGAACCCTCTCCTGCAGGGGCCGGGGGCTTCCTTTCCAAAGAAGCCCGGGAGAAGGCAGGGGCTCAGCGGGGAGAGCCTCTTGCAAGCCTCCGTCTGAGGAGCGGACGTGGTGCAGCGGGCAGCGCAGAGGGGGACCAGCCAGCCAGCTGGGCCCAAGGTGGCAGCCCCTTCTCCCAGGGCCGGGGGCCACAGGGAGAGCTCCCCAGGGGAGGATTGAGGGGGATGCCTGGGATTCTTGCAGCGACTGCCCTGCTCCCCGCCCTCCTCCCGGTAGCCCCAGAACACCGGTCCGCTTGCCCCAGAGCCCTGCACGTTTGGATTCCGCACTCTCCCAGGAGAGGCGACCCAGCCTTCCTCCCCAATGGGCATGCTCCAAGGGGCTGGCTTCCAGCTGTTGAGTCTTGCTCCCGCATGGGAGTCTGCCCATTGTGGCAACTGTGTCATTTCACCTGTAGGCCCCAGGGATGTGCATGTGTCCTCCCCAAGGCTGCTGTGCCCCCTTTCGCCTTGGCCCCCGAATCCCTGCTCAGAGCACAGCTTTGCCGCTGACCGCCTTCCCTGCCTGTGTCCCCAGCTGGTGCAGCATGCCTCACCCCTTCAGCTGTTTTATTCCGCTTCCTCCCACACCTCCCCCACTTCTGACCCCTCTCATCAGCTGATGGGGGACCACTTTTCCATGGACAGGGTAGGACAAACTTTTCAGGGTCCCTTCTGCCCCAGAAACCTTGTCCTGTGCTTTCATGGCAAGGAAGGCTAGACCTAGGCAGGGGTGCCCAGCTCTGGGGCGAGAGGGGCTGGCCAGGCATTCGCAGCACGTGGGAGGCGTGTGCCGACTCCCAGGAGCGGGCATCCAGCGACACCCCCAGGAGGGGCTGGAAGTGAGAGGTCTCAGCACAAGGGCAGAGGTGCTCGTTCACACTCTCAGTCCAGGATGCTGGTATTCATGTCTTTAAAACCAGGGAGCTCTCTCTGCAAATGGCTGGTTAGGCAAGTACCCAACAATTAAAACCAGGAGTGCCACACCGGTGGCCAGTGGGCAAAATCAAGAGCAGAACTGCGGGGTTTTTTGGTTGGATGTTTTGTTTTTGCTTTTGCCCCTGGTTTCATGTAGAAATTTTGGAGTTGGCTGCCAACACTGAAAAATCAGCCGATTTCACATTACAGATTCAGATTATCAGCTTTTCTTGCAAAAAAGGGGTAGCTTTGGCAACACTGAGCCACCAGTAGTCCTCATGGCAACAATATGCTGAGGATGAGTGGCAGGTTTGCCAGTTTGCCACAGTTCCTACCCATCTCTGCTCTATCGAGTTCTGAGCCTGTAATGGGACAGTTGCTATTATTTGTTTGACTGATGTTTTTCTTATGTTTCGGGAAATGTGAAATATATCCTGTGCCCATGTCTATGAAAAGAGGGAAGATAAAAGGGCTGTGTTTCGCAAGATGTTTAAGAGCCTATTTCTTTCTGAACATGAATTTATTTATTGGTCTCCTAAAGACCAGTTTTCTAGAGATAAAGGCAGAACAGACTCATTTTCCCCCTCGTGGAGAAATCCGCGGTTCTCGAAGTGTGGTTCGTGAACCAGTAGCAGCATCATTTGGGAACTTGTTAGAAGGGCAGGTTGTTGGTGCCACGCAAGCCTACTGACTCGGAAGCGAAGAGGGTAGGGCCGGGCACTCTGTGCTGTAGCGGCCCTCCTGGTACGGTGCAAGGAGCAGGAGGTGAGAACCGCCGATCCGCAGCTTGGTGGGGTGCCTGCGCCTGCTGTGGCCGCCCCCCACCCCTGACGATCCAGAGCGGAGGAAAGGCGGGGACCCCTAGCCTGAGAGAAGGCGTTAAGGGCTACACCGCATACGCCGCAGGCAGAGTTCCGAGTGTGCTTGGAGGGCGGGAGGGGTCCTGCCAGCTACGGGACCTCAGCAAGTCCCAGCCCTTTGTGTCCAGCTCCCGCCTAGTCGGCGCTTGCATCTCTGGGTGCCTTCAGCTGTCCTGAGAGATAGATGGTCACCAGGCCTGCTTCCCAGGGGAGTTGTAGTATATGACTGTAGCAAAGAAGGCCAGGGAATTGGATTATGTCGGGAGAGATCCAGCTGGTGGCTCAAGCTTATCAAAGATGGGCAGGCATTCGTAGGCTGCTTGTCCTCAGGTGGAAATAGCATGCCATCTCTTTAAAGCCGTGTGGGTAAAAGCCAAGCTCACACGTGCACATTTCAAGTCGAGCACTGATAACTCAGACAGCTGTTGTCGTAGATGATCACTTGGCTTCTGTCCGCTGCTTCTCTGGCAAATGGCTTAATTATTTTAGTGGCTAGTCCAAGCCGGCCAAGACAGTCAAGATTTTCCAAATGTATTTACCATATTTTGCCATGTATACGGCACTCCCGTGTATAAAGCGCACCCACATTTTTGGCCCAAACTTTCAGAAAAACGTCTTTCATTTTAATTTTTTAATTCAATTTTTTACTTATATATAAAACCAATTATCACATTCCAGGTACTGTTTTGGAACAGATATTGTTGTTGCTTTTTAGAGTTACACTTTTAACACATAAGCATAAATAAAAATTAAAAACATTCATATAGTTAGGGAATTATTTCTACTTGTGTATAATGTGCATCCTTATTTTCCCCTCAAAAATTTGGGCAAAAAAGTGGGCATTATACACAGCAAAATATGGTACTTGGAGGACTCTCGGCCCCTGAGAGGCTTGTTTCAGAGACCCCAGCCAAGCCACTGATGACCCCCCACTGTGTTCATTTGTGGTTTGAGGACCTTTGGAGGCATTTCAGGATGTTAGACCCCCTCCTGCCTAAAACTGATATAGGCGTGGGCAGCGCTTCTCCCTCCACCTTCCGGTCCCCCTGCTTCCTCTGCCCTCACCTCGGCACCCAGGCGACCCCAGGAAAGTAAGAGACCCTCTTTCTCAGAGGGCTGACAAAGCCTACTCAGAGGCTAGGTGGGCTCCATCTATTCAACATGTCCTTGTTGGGTACGTTCTCTGTGTCTAGAAACTTGGGGAGCTCAGGCAACAGGGGTGATGACAGCTCCCCCCGGGGCCACCCCAACACGCGTAGGCGTGGAGGTGGGGCGTGGACCGGCCTGCGTGGGAGGGCGGCCGGCTGGGGCGGGGCCGCATCTCCCAGGAGACAGCCAGGAGGGAGGAGCCTGGCCCCTGAGCAGAGCAAGGAGGGCTCCCGTCCGGGCTGGAGCGTTGAACCCCAGCTCCCAGATTGCAGCCCAGCCGGGAGCTGAGCCTGATGCCACCTTGACTTCTTGCTTCATGTGGATGGGCGGGGGCTGCCTGCCGAGCTCCACACTCTGCCCCCTCAAACTGACATTCTTCTCGGGTATCGTTTCGCCACGGGTGCTGGCCAGGGCTCTTTGCTCGGCAGTGCTGACCTTGGCGCGTTCCTGCTCCCCCCTCACACCTCTGCCTGCAGTTAATGAGGCGCCTGCTGACAGTCGGCCATTACCTTCTCCTCTGTGAAATTGATAATTAGGGGCTTGGCTGACCATGGCTTCAGCTGGAACGTCTACCTGGAGCATTTGCCTTTGGGCAGAGGCTCCAGGACACGCTGCAGAGGAGCCTCAGGGCCAGTGGGAGAAGTTGGTGAGGAGGAATTTCTCCAGTTCGACATAGGACGCGAGATTCAAACGGTTCTGTGTGTGTTAGTTCTAAGACCTCAGGCAAGACCTGGGTTTAGTCAGTTATAAAACGAAAATAAGAACACGTCTCTCCTGATGATCTCATAAAGATCAGGTAAGCTACGGTATGTACAAGGTACCAGCCCGCAGTAGGTAGTGCTTCAGGAACGAAGGACAACTGAAAGTGTCCAGTGTGAAGTACAGGCTGCGGAGTCGGCTTTGCAGATGTGCAGTGGAGGGAAAAAGAAACCTAACCCTCTGTCCTTCCTATTATCCAACCAGGATCATTTTTAGGAGCTTGAAGTGTAAGACGTGCTCTCTGGGGTACCCTTGGGGAAAGCAGCAGAGTTCAAACGAGGGTGTTGGCAGGCAGCCCAGGAAGGTGGCCGGGGCCTTGTTTTGGTTGGTTTGCTGCTATCGTCCAGGGCGTGTTGGTCTTGGTGTGGTTTGTGCGGGCGGGGGGGAGGTTGCCCACTTCCCAGTGGCCCCTGTGGCCGTGGGTGTTCTCGGCTCCACGGTCTCATAAACTCTAGTCTTGTCCACTGAGTGTTGTAATTCTGCATCGTATGCCCTGTCTCCTGCCCCCATGATGAGCTCCGTCTGTGCCAGAAGAGTTAGAGTGTGTCGTTCTGGGGAGGGTAGCCTGGGCAGTTGGGAAAATCCAGGCCGTGCAACGTGAACGACTCAGTGTTGGTGACATCAGCTGATGCGGCCCTTCCTCAAAGGTTGCTGAGTGATTGAATAGGAACAGGAAGTATGGGGCAAGGCTGATATTACAGGGTACCTACCATGGTGTTAGCCCTCAACTCTTTACAAGAACTCAGTGAAGTAGGTGGTGGCATTTCCATTTTTACATGTGCACAAGGAAAAAATATGAAGTTCCAAGAGGGGACGTGACTTCTGAGGTTTTATGGATGGTCACCCGTAGCACCTGTACTGAACTTCCTCTTTGCCAGGCTCAAGACTGGAAGCTGGGTTTGGGGACAAGCAAATGGATGTCTGTGGGCAACTGAGTGATTTGTGGGGGTTGTAGCTTCTGTTTCTTATGCACACCCGCATCCCAATGCACCCATACACCCCTTGTTTTAGAATCCCTGTCACTGGGTGGAGGTTGTATTTGCTAGAAGTTTCTGGAATCTTCCAGGCTCCCTTGTTGGAATGGAGTTTCAATGAGTGGGGGGAAAATAGGCAGAAGAGGATTTGCCAAAGGGAAAATCAAGTGCGTTTATGACCTCACTCCTCTTGTGTGCACAGGTGTTTCCTCTCTGCTCCCCCTCCCTTCAGGGGCTCACTGGCCACAAACACGGGACTGGCTTGGGGTGAGTGGAGAGCCATACTTGATGGATGGGGTCACTCTGCACAGAACAGTGTTGGGGTCAGCCCAGGAGCCATCCTAGCTGGGGCTCTGGCTTCGGCCATGCCACCTGACCAGAACTAGCCATTTAGTCACGATGGCAACATCAACACCAGGGTTTAGGGTTGCCAAGGAGTCAGAAGGAGGGGCCTCTGCTTCGGGACAGGGGAGCCATGGTATCCAGTCCCCATCTGTCTCTGGGCCTCGGGTTCCCCATCTGTTAAATGGCAACATGGGGCCAAATGGTCTCTAAGCTCCTTTTCATCTCTGATTTTGAGAATATTCTTGACTTTTGCTCATGTTATCTTAATTAAGTTCATTTTCTTAAAAATGTCCCCTCAGGTCTTCCTGCCATTTGAAACACAGTATAATAAATCCTAATCTGATAAACAGTGTTCATTTTAGGAGATGGCAAGTGAGATATGAGGGGGATTTTGCCAAGGGGGATTTTGTTAGCAAATATTGTCTAAGTATTTTAAATAACACTATGCTTATGGGGGAATAAATTTTTTTTTTACTGTTGTTTAATTACAGTTGTCCCCATTTAATATGCTCATCAAAGAAAACTCAGAAAATACAGAAAAGCAGAAGTAATAAAAAATATTTAGCATTCTTTCCCCTTTTTTTACTGTATATGTTTGTCTACATGATTGGGATCATATGGTATATTTGGAATTGTATATGTTGATTTGGGGGGAGGGTGGCAGTTTTCTAATTATAAAAGTAATAAAGACATTTTAAAAATTAAATTTTTATTTTTAAAGGAAAAAATAAATAAAAATTTTAAATGTAATACAATTAATAGTACAATGGAAACAGCCAGAAGAATCCCACAATACAAAGATAGCCCTTGTTAACATTTCTGTGCGTTGCCTTAGTTCTTCATTTGGGGTGGGGAGAGCATTATTTTCCATAGTTGAGATCACACTGCGGACTCTGATTTCTAAAGCACGAACAGCTCTTAGAAGAGGGTATAAAAGAGGATTTTGATGACAGAAAACATCGGTCACTGGGTGGTTTATTAGTCTTTACTGATTTAAGGGAGGGAAGAAAGACTTGGTTCATTTAAAATGAGTTTTAAATATGCAGAAAATCATTACTCATGTTCCCAGGCAACCAAGTGGCCACTCTGGGGTTTTACACAGCGCAGCATGGCTTGGGTGGAAGGAGGACACAAAGACTTCTTGTTTGGTGCTCCTCCTAGCACAGTGTCCCAAAGCCACCACAGTCCCGCACTCTCGGCATGTGCTCAGAGGAAAAGGCAGCATCAGCTCGGAGAGCTTCTCCCCCGTGGCCTGAGGCTTCGTCTGCACTGACCTTGAAGGACGTTGCAGGAGAAGCGTGTATCCTGGTTCCAGGATGGGGGGAGGGAGCAGAAGAGGTGGACAAGTGCTAGGGCACCAAGCTTCACCCCGAGCTGGAAGGCCCACTGGGTGGCACACAGTTCGTGGGTTCCTGGACTGGGGTCTGCACTGAGTAAGAAATGATTCACAGGTACATGTGTCCCCATCGTTGTCTTCCTCGTTCTGCTCTCTCTCAGTGCCTCAAGTGGGTGGCATCTTCACTGGTGTGTCTAAGAGAACCTTCCTCTTTCTTGCACAGGAGATATTGACACAACTTGTCTAGGTATGTATGTCTTAGATCTCAAACTTTTGAGACAGAAGCTCATATTTGAAGTTCAGTTTGTTCCACCATTCAACAAATGTTTACTGATGACCCTTAGTAATGAACAAAATAATGAACACGCCTCCAAAAACTTTGACTTCAGTAGGATTTCTCTTCTAGCACTTCCTAGCACTTCCAGAGGGGCAATGCCAGGCCCTGGTGAGCAGTGAGCTAAAAACACTGACTTCCTAGGTAACTTTTCTCTTTGTCTGTTTTTTGCATGATTTTTAAATTATCTTTTATTATTTCTGTAACTGATGATTGGTTTTAATCTATTGGTTCTGGTCTTTTCTAATGGAACACTTATTAATCATACGTTGCTTCTTTATTTCTTATCCTTTTTGACTTAGCAATTTAGGGAGGTCCTTTTAAGTTTACCTCGCTCTTCATTGAATTAATTTTTTATATTTTTATTTATTCACAGCTGCTAATGAGGATTTGAATGAGCGATTTTCATATAATCATGACCTCATCTGTTTTCTTCTTTGTGTCAGTGTTTCCATTTTGGCTGTTATTTCCATTACAAATTCCTGTTCCTCTTTTAAAGAGGTCACAACTTCTCTTGCATTCTAGCAGTTTCCTGACGTTTTCTTCCGAATTACTACTTTCTGAGATGCGTTCTTCCTTGGAGCCTTCAGGATGTCACGTACTTGCTCTTATTCCACGTGCTTTTCCCACTTTATTCACTCATTCCTGGACAAGCCAGGACCTACGTAGACTTCGCGCGTACCAGCAGAGAGTGTACATGTGTAGATGGTCTGTCACCGGCCTTGGCACTCCGTGCACTTGGTGGAAGGTGACTCCCTTCCACAGTTTCTCGCCAGTAGACTCAGTGATGCACAGGTGTCCCAGTCCAGTTCTTGTTTGCAAACCAGCTCTCACTTGGTGCACTGCTGTTTTACTGCCTGGTTCTCTGATATTCTGAACTGATGAGGCACCTCGGACCCAACCATGCTGAGTGCCAGGAACTGGCTCTCAGTCACCTCATGGGAGCCACCAACCCGGCGGGCCTGGGGCCGGCCGCTCCCTGCAGCCCCGTTTGTCCTCTTTCTTGCTTTCTTCTCCAATGGCATCTGTCTTAATGTCTTACTTCCCTTCCCCATGTGTCTCACGCCCACAGCCCCCTGTGTGCGAAGATCCAATTCGCATGCCCAGCTCTCTGAGATTAGCAGGGAGAGACACCTCTTTGTAATTAGTGTGCGTTTTCTCCGGTATTTCACTCGGGCACTGTAAACTTTCATTTCTTCTTAGGCCTCCCTCCTCATTTGGTGTCGGCAGCTGATTCTCAGAATTCATGTTCATTCCTTCCCCATCATGAGCGTAAGGCCTGTGCTGAGTGGAGGGGAAAAGAACAGAGAGTTGGTTCTTGCCATCAAGCATCCTGGAGAGGGGTCCCGGGGTCTGCATGCACGGTGGAGGGCACAGGAGAGGAACGGATTGGGTCTGAGGAGTGTCAGGGAGAATCCATTCTCCCGCCATGTGAGAACACGCCTCGAAGTTCAGCTCTTCACCCTTTACGAAGGCCAAGCCGACTCACAGGGTTTCACCGCCTTGCCCGGGCAGATGCTCCGGCTCTGGGTGCCGAGGACCAGGCTTGCCGCATATGCTCTGATCACTTTGAACTTAGGGATGCAGCCAACGAACTCTCCCACATCCTCCCAGACTGGCTCCCACCGCAGCCGATCCTGTCTGGGTTACTAGTTCTCGTTCTCTTGCTCCCTTCGGACTCAACTTCTACTTTCTCTCGTTCCCCCCACGTCTTGTCTGTCACCCAGGCACGTTCTGCTTCTTACTTGATGTCCCTCTGCCCTGGTCGAGCCCCTCCTTTCATTCCTGCTGTCAGGCATACTCTGTCTTCTGCAAAGCCTCTCTGGACCACCCCAGTCAAAAGCAATGTCGCCCTCCTCTGGATTCTGATAGCTCTTATTATTTGTCAGTTTCTCACCTGGCATTTGTTATAGACTCCCTTGTATAGTTCTTTCTTTTTTTCCCTTGTGTTTGTGCCTTATCTTCCACATTTTAGAAGTCCAGTCCTTTGTATTATATACTTGCTGTATTGTCCACAGCCTTCAGGAGAAGGTAGTTCGTAACTGTTAGGTACTTGATTGATCACATAGCCAAGGGGCCGCATAGCAGGAATTGGGGGTCTTTGAGATCCTGCACCCTGGAGTCTGCACGGGCTGGTGAATGATTTCTCCCTTCATGCCTGTGAAGCATTTAGAAAAAGTGAGTCATCGCCATACCCAGATGTTCTGTCTTATTAATTATCAGTATGAGACAACACAATTTGTTCTATGGAAGACAAGGGCCTATAGGAAATCTGGCCTATTTTGGTTGACAGCTTTCAACTCGGCTGAAGCAAAGACTAAGAATAGGAGGGTTGGCCACATCTGACTCCATTAAACTCCGGAAGAATACAGCTCGGCGGAAATGATTGTCCGTCTTTTTGCTTTTGGATCATGGGTTTCCTACTGTTTCTCATTTGCTCACACGGCCCCATATGTAGAAACTTACCTATTTGCAGACACCAAAAGGGGAGAACAATTCATGCTTTTCCCAGTAACTCTAATGATAGAGGACTATCAATCAAGCAAAAACAAAGTGACTTCTTCGTTCAGAAGGCAGGATAACCCCAAACGGGAAACACATTAGAATGCATCTGCAAGTTGTACACACCCTGACCTATTAGTTCTGGTAACCCTAAGGAGTAAAACGTCCGCACGACTGGTGTGTGCTGCTTAGCTCAGGTCGGGGCAGATTATTAGCCGCCTGGTTTATCACGGCCCAGAACGGTCCCTTGCCATCGGCAGGAGGCCACAATGGGAACCGGATGGCAGTGATTCCTGTGGTGCCTATGCTGCGCCCTACTGTGTGTGGTCGAATCTGTTCATCCATGTAACGACACAGTGTCAGAGTGGTGCCAAGGCCGAGCGGCCTTAAAAACGCCCTCTTTGCTGTTATAAAACCAAGAAGTTACGGGCTGTGAAAGCTTCCATGGCCGTTTTCATCCCAGAAAACCTGAAGGACTGAGGTGAGGGTCTTGGCTGTCTAGGTGCAAATGAAGTTTTGCCTTTATTTTCTCATGGGTGGAAGCCCGTGTCCAGGAGCTGAGGTGCGCCTGCTCCTATCTGTGTCTTCCTGTGGCATGGCTGGCTGACCTCAAAGGTCGGGGGTGGGTCTGCCACCTGGCTTCCACTCCAGAGAGAGAGAATGTGCGGAAAACGCGACAGCTGGGGGCAGCTGGCTCCTCATCTCTGGACCCTGCTCACGGGCTTCTCTTGTGGCTCAGCTGGGACCATTTTACAACTGTTGAGTTAAGCATTTCTCTTGTTTTTTATTTTTATTTGTATTTTTTATCCTCATTTGAGGACATGTTTTTACTGCTTCTAGAGAGAGAGGAAGTGGGGGGGGGGGAGAGAAACATCAATGTCAGGGAGAAACATCGACCAGCTGCCTCCTGTACACACCCCAACTGGGGATCAAACCCGCAGCCTAGACATGTGCCCTGACTGGGAATGAAACCCACAGCCTTCCGGTGTGCAGGACAGTGCTCCAACCAACTGAGCCACCTGGCTAGGGCTCTTGTTTTCACAATGGGAGAAAAAAAAGGCGGGAGATCCCATAACCAATTCCTTGTCTTTAGTCTCTTAACATTTTTTATTCCCTGGTGTTGGGATAAGACACCCAGAGTGCAAAGCTGGTGATGTTTTCTGCCTGGCTCAAAACCCACCCATGGTTTCTTCTTGCTTGTAGGAGGAAGTCTGAATTTCTTAGCCTTGATCTTCTCATGGCCTTCCATGGTCTGACTCCACCCTTAGCTACTGCTTTTTCACCTTCCATGCCTCTTAAATCCTGACGGAAGTGGTCCGCCCACCATTCCCCCTGCCCTCCCACACTGCTTTCTCTGGGGCTTTGCTCAGGCTGGACACCAATCCCTAAAGTTGTTCGTCCTACCCATCCTTCCTGACCCATCCCAGAGCCACTGTTTTCTCCTCTATTCAATGGGACGATAATGGAAACTTCCTTATTGATTTGTTAGATGGGTTAAGTGACATAAGACCTGCGAAGCACTTGGAGCGGCGCCTGGCCCAGGGCAGGCTCTCAGCAAGGGGTCGTCGTTGTCATTCCTGCAGCTGATTGGAACCCTACAGTCACAGAGGGGAAGAAGTGTCCCCCAGGCAGCCCTGCCAGTGGCTTTGAGAAGGAAGAGTGAGCGCTGCCATGGAGATTGGAAGGGAAGGACCAGAAAGGTGGACTATAGATGCAGGACACAGGGAGTTGACGTGTCTGACCACCGTCCACCCCCAGGGGCTCCTGGGCGTGCCAGGCTCCGAAGCCGAGGGGCCTGCAGTTGACATTAAGATGCTGACTGTGCTGCCTCAGTTTCCCTGAGATTGGACCATAGCAAGCCCTGCTATAGATGCCCCGACCTCGTTTTCTAGTCCTCCGGATCACTGCACTCCCCAAGGGACCGGGGCAGGGGCACGTGTCCCCTTCCCTGGAGATCCCGCCACCATGTCTCTTGTGATGTGACTCACGCATCGCCCTGGCCAGGGTCCCTCCGTCTAAACTATCTTTTGCATATGTGGTAAAATACACATAACATGAAATGCACCCCTGTCACCGTTTTCAGTAGCGTTAAGAACATTTACGTTCCTGGGCAGCCATCACCGCGGTCCATTTCTAGAACTTCTTCGTCTTGCAAAAGTGAAACTCTGTGTCCGTTAAGCAATAACTTCCCTTTTCCCTTTGTCCCAGCACCTGGCAACCACCATTCTACTTGATATTTCTATGAATCTGACTATTCTAGGAACCTTACAGAAGTGGAATCATACAATATTTGGCCTTTTGTGACTGTCTTATTTTTACTTAGCATAATGCCCTCAAGGCTCATCGCGTGTAGCATGTGTCAGAACTTCCTTCCTTTCTGAGGCTGAATAATATCCCATTGTACGTATAGACAGCAATTTGCTTTCCATTCATCCGTCAGTAGACACTTGGGTTGTTTTTACCCTTTGGCTATTGTGAATAATGCAGCTATAAACAGGGCCTACAAATATCTGTTTGAGTCCCTGCTCTCCTATCTCTTGGGTCTATACCCAGATGTAGAATCGCTAGATCATGTGGTAATTCTATGTTTAAATTTTTAGGAACTGCCATAGTTTCCATAGCAGCTGCACCATTTGACATACCCACCACAGTGCACAAAGGTTCCAGTTGCTCCACATGCTTGCTCACACTTGGTTTTTTTTCTCTCCTGGGTTTGGTTTTGTTGTTGTCGTTTCTTTTTTAAAGCAGCCATCCCAGTGGGTGTTGGGTAATATCTCATTGTGATTTGCATTTCCCTAAAGATTAGTGACGTGGAACATCTTTTCATGTGTTTAATGGCCACTTGTATACCTCCTTTGGAGAGCTGTCCTTTGCCCATTTTTAATTAGGTTCTGTGTTTTTTGTTATTGTTGAGTATAAACTTTTTTTGTGCCCAGGATACAGCGGCCCCTACCCTTCACCCCTGCTGGTAGTAACGCCACCACCACCGACTCATTTGTACAAGTCCTTTCATCCCCCCTCACACTATGAAGTGTGTATACGGATTTTCCCCCTTTGAATCTCACAGCAGCCTTTTGAGAAATACATTGTGATCATCTCCATTTTGCGCGGGAAGCAACCACAGTGCAGAGGCCTTGCTGCTCGTATCTCCGCTGGCCAGCTGACATGGGCGTGGCCCTGATCGGCCTGGGTCCGCAGAGGACAGCTCGAAATTCCTCGCCCCACCCGAGGAGCTGACGTTGAACTGGCACAGACATTTGAGAGAAGTGATTTTACAGGAAACCACCCAGGTCGCGGGACCTTGGTTCCTCCAGAAAATCTTCTCACCTTCAATGCAGAGGATCACCTTCTGAAGTCCCACAGGTTTGCATCTGAAAGCAAACACAGAAATGTGTGGCATTTTAAGTGCTAAGCCCTCAGCTGCTCCAAAGCTTTCTAAATGGAGTGATGTGACATGTTCACCAAGGACCCGAGTCCCTACCTAAATCTGGTTCATTGGAGGATGCAGTATTGTTTTCAGGGTCCAGTCTTTCCCCACTTGCAAGTAAGTTAACAGCTTTGTGATCCTCGGGCCTCTTTTATCTGAGACACACCACATCGTCCGCTTGCTGTCCGTCCGGATTTGGAGGTGATGAGGGCAGAGTGAAAGCAGGGGACCATTCTCTGTTCCTTTTATGTTGGGTTTGATCTGGCCTTCGGTTCACACAGCTGGGGCCGGGGCTGGGGCCAGAACCCTGACTTAGGGCTGGGAAGAAGTTGGCGGAACATTCCCCAGCAGGGCTTGGGCAGGCCCAGGGAGTCCCGCCTAAAATACAGCGGACAAAGGCGCTCTTGTCCACGGGCCTGGGGGTGGGAGGCATCTGGTCAGTGACACAGGCTTGGCCATTGTATGTCGTGACCTCAGCCAACTTTTTTTAGCTGAGAAAGGGGAAAAAGAGAGAAAGTGTTTTAAAAAAGAGAGAGAGAAAGAAAGCCTCGAGAAACGTTGCATCTGGAAAGTCCAGAGTGCGTTGCTGATTTCCCCATGAGAGCGGGAGCAGCTTGGAAGGAACTGTGCAATGTAGTGGCTTCTTTGTGAAAGAGCAGCAGAGAGAAAAGCCACAGGAACATCCTCCAGGGTGCCCAGAGCACTGACTCTGGGGTAGCTGCTTGCCTCAGCCTCATTTCCCGCAGAGGGTGCCACGTGGAGGAAGCTGGCGGGGGCCCAGCCCTGAGTCTGGGGACTTCAGACAGGACCTGAGTCTCTCTTCCGAGTTAGCAACCCCAAAGAAGATTAGCTGACCCCCGATGGTAAGAATCCATGCCGCCCACCTGCAGCTGTGTGTGGCCAGCTTGCTTTCCTTCTGTGTGTTTCTAAAATGACTTTGGCGTTTGAACCTTCGGAGATTGGGGCTCTCGCTGTGAAGCTGCGAAGCTGAGAGGGCAGAGGCCCCGTGTCGGGAGGCGCCTTTCGCGGGCCCAGGGGCATGAACAGGGAGAACGGAATACCGGGCCGTTGTGTGAGAAATCAGGAGAAGAGGGAGGGAGGAGGGAACAGGTTTAAAAAGGGGTGTTTGTGGTGGGGAAGAGAGTCTTGGCTCCCCAGTGACCCAAGAAGCAGGATGGTGACTTAGATTTCTGTTGTGGGGACTGGAGTCCATAGATTGCCGCCCCCGTTTAACTTTTCCAAAATCTGAAGCTGGGCTTATGGCTACACACCCACCTACCTTCTTCCACCCCATGGCCCAGTTCTAGGTGGGACAGTACAGGCTGAAAGCCCATTAGGGCACATAGCTCCCCAGAAGGTATGAGAATCTGCCTAGTAAACCCAGTATCTGCACAAAGGTTCAGGATGGGCTGCACGCTTCTGTCCAGTTTGGTGGTGGCGGCAGTGGCCGGAATGAAAATAATGGACGTTCTCCTGAGACTCAGGGGTAGAATAGCCTTATTTCGCCAACCTTTCTGCCCCTCCGAGGTAGCGCCCTCCCCTTCTTGGGAAAGAGGGCCCTCCCATCAGCCTAGACTTCAGCGACTGCTCTCTGGGGGCTCTGGACAGCTGAGGCAGGTCCAGCTTTGATGGAAAGGCGAGTTTGTGTTTGTACACACCTTCCTCCAGGACGCAGCCTCCCACTGACCGGGGTAGGTGGGACCTCTGACTTGGGCCTGGCTACGCCTGCCCCTGGGCCAGGGGATGAGCAATGGTGCTCGTTACCCAGGAGCAGCCTCCGGTGGGTCAGCTGACTTCCTAGGAAAGGTCTCTGCGGGCCTTCTTAAAGGTCAGGGTGCACCTGAATTGCCTGTAGGGCAGGCCTGGGACCCTGCATTTCTAACAGCTCCTAGACGACACCCATGCTGCCAATTCAGGCACTGCACTTGGAGAGGCTGCAGTGAAGATCCCAGAGCGCTCCATCACACGCGGACAGGACCTGGTTGCAGAGGGCTGGGGATTGGGGCGCGTCCGTCCGGAGGTTGATGGGGAAGAAGGGATTAACCCAGAAGTGGAGCACTGGGGGCTTTCAGGGAGCAGGAAAGGGTCCTTGGCCAAGCCCTTGGCAGGGTGGTTGGTGAGGTGGACCCTGAGGCGCGTGCGTCATGGGCCGTCGGCGGGGTGCGCCCATGCTTAAGGGGACTGTGTGTTCAGGGTGCGGGGTGAGTGATGAACAGAAGGGCCAACCTCTAGCAGGCCCAGGGCCATTCCCCTGGTGCCTGCCTTTGGCGTGGGGTGAGTTCTAACTTCAGATGTAGGGAAGCCCCGGATGCTAGGGTAGAAACCTGATTGCTAGGCAACTAGAGCTCCACCGCGTGGGGCTCTGGGGGAGAGGCAGGCAGACGCAGGCCCCCTGGGACAGGAGAAGCCAGCACAGCTCACCACGGTGAAAAGGGGAAGCACAGGACCCCTTGGTGGCTGGGGGCGGGCAGGATCCAGGAATTTGGGGCCTGGGCAGTGCTCCAGGGAGAGTCTGATGCCTCTGAATCTCGTGTCTGCACCTGAATGTGACTTTGCCTGGAGACCATCTGGTCCAACTTCCGTATTTTCAAGATGAGGAAATTGAAGCCAACCGGCAGAAATGAAGTGGGTTGCTCAAGATCTCCCGGCAAGACAGCGGCAGCTCAGGCCTGGCACTGGGGCCTCCCAGTTCACATCCTGTGCCCACAGAGCAGTGGTAGGTCCCGGACCTCGATAGCTCCCACCTGTGTCTAGTTTTCTATGCACCAGAGCAGATGCTTCAGGATTGTCGGCCACGTTGGTTTGCTAGGAATTGTGCTGACTCGCCAAAAGGGTTCCAGCCCCCGTTAGCCTCCACCTCCCGCCGGTTAGGACACGCAGGAGACCGGGTCTCGCGTCGGAAGTCTGTGATTGGAATCACCTGGAGCACAGGCATTAGCACTGCACAGGGGCTGCATTGAGTCTCTATGACGAGAGGACTTGCTGCCGTGGTTTTCATTTGGTGCCTGCGTCTTACAACCAGCAAACAACAAAGCTGGACCAGCTGTATCGCAGGCAGGCAGCAGAGGCACCCACCTGCGCGGGCCGCTGCCGCTGATCTCTGGTCTCTGGTCTCTGAAAGGGCCCCAGCTCCCCGAGGAAGCCTGCTCTTGCCCCCAGGGCGTCTGTGAGCAGCAGCTGCTCGCTTGCCCTTGAAGTTCCTGGCAGGCTGCCTTGCGAGAGGTACGCACCTATGACCTTTGACGGCCTGAGCTAGCAACTTTCAACTCCCTCTTCACTTCACCACTTGGCCTGTTTTGAATGAAACAGAATGCTTGATAGATTTGCTTACTTGGCTTCCTTCAGAGGCATAACAGCTTTAGAAAGTGGGTGGAGGGATTAAGCGAAAAGGAAAAAAGACTCATGGACATGGACAACAGTGTGGTGATTGCTGGAGAGGGGCAGGGTCTAAGGGGTCTAAATAGTAATGAAAAAAAATACAATAAAGATGTTTTTAAAAAGTGCCAGGAACAATGGCATGGGGCATTGTGGGGTTTTGCACTTTGATACTAAAAGAAGGCTGGGGAGGGGGCTTCACTAGTATTTCTTTTTCTCCTTTAGCCCCCTCCCAAAACCAAGTGTTGGCAAAACTCTTGTTCTCAGGCTTTTTGTTCTGCAAAGGAAATTTTCCAGGATTCATCTGGGGAGTCCCTCACCCTATGCAGAGCTTCCTAGGGAGGTGACCTGTTGTCGGTGACTGAACCTCAAAAGGTCCTTCAGAAGCATCTTCTAAGGCATCTTCTAGCGATAAAAACTAGTAGAGAAAATCTACAATGTATTTTGAGATCCTTTAGGATGATAGAAAGTACTAAACTCAAGCTCCGTTTCTTTCTATGAAAGATAGGGGCATTTCAGCCCTGTAGAGGCCAGAACACTGGCTTGTGGCAAAGAGGGGGTCTGGGGGTCACTGCCCACACTTTAGTGCCCTTGTTTGGGCATATATATGATGTTTTCCAGTTGTTGTGAAATCACTTCACTGGCATCTCAGACAGCACGTCTTTCCCTCCAGCTGAGTCGGACTTGGCTGACTATATGAAACTATATATCTAGACCTGAAGAGTTTGAGACCTCTTCCTCTTTAGAACCCAAAAATGTTTGGGGGTAACATGCCACAAAAAACAAAGTGATGTTTCACAAACATTTACATCCCTGTCATGAGGCCTTTGTCATCTCTTTGGCTTACGTGGCTGCTGCTTCTATCAGCCTGCGCTGGTCACTTAAGTGCCGCGGAATTTCCCTTGTGGTTGAAATACGCTCCTCAGGTAGCGGAACCCCGTGTTTGAGGTCTGGCATCCCCTGGGTTCGCAGATGAGGAAGCAGAGGCCCCAAGAGGCAGTGGGACTCTCTCAATTGCAGCTTGTTGTCTGGGGACACAGTGTCTTTATGCCTAGGCCTGTATGCTGCCTGGTGGTGCTCCCGTGGTCCCGAGGTGAAGGTAGAATAACTGAGGGGCCCGTGCAATTTTTATCTGCTGGGGAAGGGGGAGGAGGAAAGGGACTACTTTCTTCAACAGTCTGCCAGGAAGTTAAGCATTTGAATAAAATGTCTCTTAATCCCAAGCTGGCGAACAGAACCTACGGGCTTTTCTGCTCAGACGTGGGAACAGGCGCACCAGCCTGCCCTTTGTAGCTGTGGAGCATCAGGATCAGATGGACCTCAGAGTTGGGGCACAGCTCAGGGGCTTTCTCTGGGGTTCCCCAAGCCCTCCAGACACCCAGGGGAAGACGCAGCCGCCGCTTCCCATATTCCAGGAGCACCTGCGGGAACCCCCTTCCCCTGAGTAGCCCCAAACACAGCCATGAAACCTCCGGGCATCTGCTCCAAACCTCGGGAAGTGGCAGGAGTGACCGTGATATTTGGTGGCACAGTTCTGCTGAGATTCTCCGAAGAGGTGCTAGAGAGCGGGTGTCTCTCAGATCCCGGTCATGCTGTTTGGTCCTGCTGGGTAGACGTCGCCAGCAAAAGCACCCGCCAGCTCAGATAACAGGACGTTTGCTGATATCCAGAGTCCTTCGTTTCTAACTCTTATCTCCTTTGGAACCTTATTAATTGGCCTTTCTAGCTTGTATCTCTAAGGCGGGTGCAACTATAATAAAAGTCTCTTCCCTCCAGTGTCAGTGAATTAAGGGGTCACACAGGAAGGCACGGGCAGCTGTCTTGGAAGCCCCTTCCTACTGATCGAGCCCTTCTGACCCCCTGCTTTATGACCCCTGACTCTTCAGGGGGTTATACGAAACAGCTTCCGAACCAAGAGAAGCTGCTCACCTCATCCTCGCAGAACTCTTCACCGGTCCTTGCCCCACTGCAGACCCCACGTTCTCCAGCTTAGCAAGTGTTCCCTGTGAGGGTTGACTTCCTGTACCCTTGCATGGGCTACCCTGTAATTGCGTTCATCAAAATTCCTGGGCAGCCAGATCATTCCTTTTTAGGGTCAGAAAATAGAGTCGATTGTTCTGTGTCCTCTCCCTGCCCAGCCTGATAAACAGGCCTCGTGAGCTGGTTGGCTTGCAGACGGCTGTTTAGGGTGGCGGGACCCTCCCTGAGTCTTCAGGAGCTCGACACGTCTGCAGCGCTCGAAGGGGTTCGGCCTTCAGGCCACGGCTGGCAGCCTTGTGGGTGCTGGGAGGAAAGTCCCCCGGCACTGACGTCCGCGTCTTGTCATGGCGCCAGGGACATCACAGTGTAAAGCTCCCTCTAGCAGCTCCACGGACAGAGGACAGTGATGGGGTGGGTGAGGCTGCGGGGGAAGCCGGCTGATGCCGGCAAGGAGGAGCGTGGCCGATGCTCCCTGGGGACTGGAGCTGAGGCGCCCAGCGAGTCCTCCCCCCGGAGCCTGTAGGCCTCGTCTGGGGCAGCCTCTCAGGCTGGAGGTCTGCCAAGGGCAATGGGGGATTCAAGCCCGTGCACTTATTGTTCCAAGTGTGTCCCTACCCACCCACACGCCCGGAGCAGGGAGGCCTGAGGACACTCGTGTTGTACCAGGTTTGGAAGAGTCCTGGGAACATTTGCATTAAAGTATTTAAAGCCTGGTTTGGAAAGTTCCTTTAATGGATTCAAAGAAACAGCTCTGCTAACCAGCTCTTTTTTGTTTTAATCCTCACCTGAGGATATGTTTTTTCTAGAGAGAAAGGAAGGGAGTGAAAGAGAGAAAGGAAAGAAGGAAGGGGGAAGGAAGGAAGGGAGGGAGGAAAGAAGGGAGGAAGGAAGGAAGGAAGGAAGGAAGGAAGGAAGGAAGGAAGGAAGGAAGGAAGGAAGAAAGGAAGGAAGGAAGGAAGGAAGATATAAGAGAAACATTGATCGGTTCCTTCCCATACACACCCTTGCCTGGAAATGGAACCTGCAACCTTTTGGTGTACAGAACGACACTCGTAAGTGGACTGAGCCACCTGGTCAGGGCTAACCAGTTTGTTTTAAATGAGGGGTGGTTTCTAACACCTGAAAGATTTTGTCTAAACCTCTGATGAGTTTGTCACATTTAATGAGAAACTTGGCAAGTAGAGAAGTGGAAGGAAGAAGGGCATCTTCTTGGTAAAAAGCTGGCAGCGACCCTCGTGCCCTTGACCCCCTTTTCAGACAGGGGTCCAACCAGAGTATCTGCAGGGAAGCAGGAAAGCTTGGATTCAGGCCAGGAAGTAGCCCTCTCGGATGCTGAGCAGCCTTTGGCTTTTGGAATGCTCTGGGGACTGCCCAAGGCGGTAAGGACGGAGTCTCCGGGAAGTCCTGAGCTCCTGCTGAGTTCTCTCTCAGCCACCAAGTGCTGTGGTCCCACCCTGTCCACCTCATGGATTCGGGGCTCAGAACTCCCCGTGGCAGGTGGTTGCCCCACGGGCCAATAGAAGGTGGCTGGTGGTCAGCACGTGGGTCCAATAAAGAGTCTGCAGCCTCCAAGGACCCTCCCCTTCCGTCATGTTCTCTCTGGCTGGAAACCTGTCTTTCTCCCAGGAAGAGACAAGAGCAGATACTAGAGGCCTGAGGTGGGAGCAGATTTGGCAGGTACCCCATAGCCATGGCAGGAGGAAGAGGAGGGTGTGGGTTTACTGGGATGGAAAACAAGAGCAGAGTTCTGGGTTCGTCTCGGGGTCCTCCTTTTGTCCACCTACCTCTTGATCTTTTCCATTGTGATGTGGAATTTGTGACCCAGGTTATTTCACTTTTCTAAACTATATTTGAGAACAGCGGCTCACACACATTCTCTACCTCGATTTTGATCAATATTTACACATTTTGAGCTGCTTCCTTGTTCAGTCCTCATCCTTTTTACCTGGGCTCCTTCCTTCTTCATCTTTGCCTTGTTTTTTAAGGTAGTCAGAGTACATCTTTTAAGCACTTTTGCTAAGGAGGTCACAGGGAGGTACATTTCTTGACCCCTTATCTGCAGAGGAAGGTACTTCGATCCTTCCTTCCAGGCCCACTCAGCCGTGCCCTGGCTGGTTCCGGGCGTCCAGGTGGCTCTGTGGTTGTGGAAGGGAGAACTTGCTGGAGAGTTCTTTATGGAGGAGCCTTCAGGCAGTGCCAATCACAGCATTGGGCTCATTAGCAGTCATTGCCATGGCAACGGGGCTGCCAGAAAGTGGCTTGTTAGGCAGACAACTTCAGACCTGTTATATATAGATCTGAGAGTGGGGGTGTGGGGCCCGCTGAATATGCTTTTCTTTAGAGCTTCTGTTGCTTCTGGGTTTGGGGTGTGAGAAGACGCAGTACGGGGGGCTTTAAAACTGTCTGATCTGGCTGCTAAATCAAGTGTCTGACGACCACCCGTTAACATCAGCAAGTAACATCTGCTCACACCTGCAGAAGGTAAGAATCAGGTGCTCCCAGAAACCTCCTGAGCAGCAAGGAGCCCCGGGTTGAGCTGGAAGCACGGCAGCGGCTGTGGGGAGCAGAGTGTGGGGGTTGGCGTGGACCGGAGCCTACGCGGAGAAGGCTGAATCTCTCTGAAGATAATCTGTTTGAAGCATTTGGGTTTGAGACAGGATTCTTTTCATTACCAAGTAGCTGTGTAGCTAAACATTGTCTCCTTATAAATTGTGCTTATTAAAATTTTATGTTCCCAGTTTTAATTTCAGAAGCAGTGTTTTCTCTTAGTTGCTCCCTCTTAAGCTTCCAACTGGTCTCTTCTGATTCAGTGAGCATAAGACTCACCTAGAGTACGAGTTAAAAGGCGGCTTTCTAGGCGCCAGGTTGATTGGGTGGTTGGATCAGAGCTCTGGAATCTGCACTTTAACCCACATCCCCAGTGACTGACGGGGTAGCCCAGGGATCCCACTTTGAAAAACACTGCTGTAGGGGGATTTCTGTTAATATCAGAGCGACTTCCCTTTGCTGGCCTGCTCATTTTCCCCCCTAAGACAATCGGTAACCATTATTAAAAGGACAGCTTCTCCGATTGTGTTGTTTTAAATAAGGAGACAAGGAAGTCAGCCCACAGCCAGGGAATGTGACTGCTTGGAGGTGGGTGGTGATATTTCTGCCCGTCTCCTGGGAAGGCGTGTGCTCTCTTGGAGATGGCGACTGGCAAGAGAATCAGGCTTGAGCTGTCGCCTCTCGGGTGGGAGCTAGGACGTCGGCCGGTCCAGGTGAAGAAATGGAGCTGAGTGTGGAGAGCTCGGGGGAGAGGGACGAGGGGTAGCCTGGATTTAGGTAACTGGATGGAGGTCTCTAGAACAAAGCTAATATTTTAAAGTTCAGTTGTATTATTTAATTCGCTGTGCAACACGGGGCAAATTACTAAATTCTCTGAGTCCCAGGTTCCTCGTTTGAAAATGGAAAAAAATGGCATTTCTGTGACAGGCTTACTGTAAAGATGCAAAACAAGTGTGTAAAGCCCCTGACCCAGGTCTTGCCCACTTAGACATTTGGTGAGTGGTCAGAGTCATTACCGATGGGCAGAAATGGGATCTGAGTGCAGTCGCTTCTTGAGTACCTATTAGACTACGGTTCTAAAGTGGTCTAGAAACCTCTTGATAAAATAGGGTGAGTGTGTAGGCACACATGCATCCATTTGGGGGGCAGAAGATCCAGTTTAACCCAGGTTCTCTGAGGATGGAGAATCTTACTCAGCAAGGGGACCCCGATGAGGGGGCCCAGGGAGACTGACCCCGAGCCTGGCACCCTGGGGGACAGCCCGTCTTTCCCTGGGGGAAAGAGGCAGCATTGCAGAACGCCCAGCAAGCCATCCTGTGGGGTAGGCTAAGGGTCTCTGAGCCCAGGAAAGCACCTTCCTCTCGGCCCGCTCCCGCTGCCCCATCCCCTGTTCCTGGTACATAGGGCCTGTGTCACCCCTGCTTTTCATTGCTGTTCCCATGGGAAAGAGCTGACAAAATGGACGGGAGAAGCCACGGGACTAAGGAAGGGAGGGGAAGGCTTTAACTTGGAAGGAAACTCATTAGAAGAATGAGCATGGCAGAGACCTTAATGATCAGGTCCTTATTCATGCTGTATTCCCTCGATGGCTGTGAACAGCTCTCCCCGGAGCCTGTGCCCCGATGCCGTGGGGCAGGGGGCTGGGGGTAATGCCAGCAGTTCTTAAATGAGAGCCTGCTGTTCAGAGGCCCACCTCTGCCTTGTCTGCGTCTTTCTAAAATTTTTTTTTATTGTGGTAAAATACACCTAACATAAAATTTATCATCAGTGACTTGGACACATTCACAGTTTTGCGCAGCCGCCACCACTACCTAGGTCCAAAACATTTTCATCACCCCAAAAAGGAAACCCTGTGCCCATCCCCTTCCCCCAAGCCCCTGGTAACCACTAATCTGCTTTCTGTGTCTTACAAGTTTTCCTATTCTGGATATTTTTATATAAATGGAATCATCCAGTACTCGGTCTTATGTGTCTAGCTTATTTCACATGGCATGATTTCAGGGCCCATCCATGTTATAGCATGTAGCAGTACTTCATTCCTTTTGTTGGCCGAATATTTTTTGTGTGCTTATCCATTCATCAGTTAATGCACACTTGGGTTGTTTCTACCTCTTGGCTATTGTGGATAATGCTAGAACAAGGGTGTACAACTGTGGGAGCACTGTTTTCACTTCTCTTGGCTGTGTACGCAGCTCTCTCCACACCCTGTGGCTCCTGACTTGGCTCAGTGTAGCCAGCAGGACTAACTTCTTTCTGGGAGAGGGGAAGGGAGGGCAAGGAGGCCGGCTGCCTTGGGGGATGGCGGCAAAGCGCTGTCAGATGGCAGGCAGAGTGGGGACCCACGGCCGCAGTGGAGGGGGATGCGAAGACCGCCTTTGTCACATTGGCTAAATTAGGAAATTGGCCTGGGTGGCCCCGCCCCTCTTTCAGCACCCTGGCCCTTCCTGGCTCCATGTCGGGGGGCGGGGGGCCTCCCCTGCAGGCATCCTCTGTAGTGTTCCCGCAGGGGGGCCCTGCAGTTCCCACACAGGGAGACCTTGGAGCGGTAACGGCACCTCTTTGGCCATCAGTGTCCTCAAATGTGAACCAGAGCCTTTCCTGGCCCCACAGGGCTGCTTTGATAAATTAACTAGAGCCGTTCTAAAGAGAAAAGCACCCTGCAGTGGTGGAGAGGGGATAGGTGCCATTGTTCTTCACGGGCGGGGCGAGAGGGTAGGAAGGTTCGGTCCACGCTCTCAGCCAGCGCAACTCAGGAGAGTTCTCCTCGCCGCCAGCCTTTTCGCCAGAACGCAGTAGTCAGCATCTTAACATGCTAACCGCGCCGGCCAGCCTGCGTTCACCTTTTCAGTCAGGTCGTCTTGGAAACAGAAACCTGGGAGAAGTGACCCTGAATGACCACATTTTAGATGCAGTGATGGCGGGTTGGCGTGACCTTCACCCCGCAACAGGCAGAGGCTGCCGGAAGCCTGGTCTCATTCTGCATCCGGGCAGCCCCGCTTCCACTGGAGACCCCATGGACTGAGCGTTCTTGGTGGCAGGCACTTTCCTGGGGCCAAGTCTCTTAGTGTTAGTCACAGAGTCTTCCACCGCTGGGCTAATGCCACCCTCGTTTTACAGATGTGGAAGTAGACGTAGCCGGGCGCGTCATTTCCCTGGGTCACGGGCTTCTAGGTGCCTAAGGCAGGATCGAGCCCCAGGCCGGAGGGCTGTGCTCACTGTGCTTCTGGGTCCCTGTGTCCTCCGCAGCCCCCCCGGGCCCTGTCAATCTCTGACCCTTGCTTAGTACCCTTTAACAGTTGCCTACTTCCTCCCAGCTTATTGGGACAAGCCCCAGTCTGGTCTTCCCACCTCACATGCTATATAACTCAAGCAGAAGAAACCTGGTTCTAGAGTATTTCTTTCATTGGTCAAGCCCTCTGATCTCTTTATTTCTACATCGCTCCCAAACCTCCTCAGCCAAAATGCATACCTCCTGTTTGTGGGCTGGTTTACACACACTCACACACACACACACACACTCACACACTGCACTCATCGTCAGGCTATTTGTCTTGCGTGTAGTTTGACCACCTTGCAGTCTGGGAGAGGCCCAGGTGAGCACGCTGAGGTGTGTGCTGTGCTCTGTGGACGCTGGCGAGAAGACCGCCCTGCCTGGCTGCTGTTCCCCTCCCTGGCACTGGGCAATGTAGGAGCCAGTCTTTCCTGCCGAACCCAACAGACGCTGCAGGTTAACAGGTGTGGGAGTCAGAAGCGTTCAGGCCATCGGGGAAGGTTTTCATTAAATTATGAAACTCCATAATAATAATGGAACATACACAGAGGCCCTGGGGAGGCCGTATCTCCTCGAAGTGCCTGGAGCGGCTAGGACTGATCCGATCCCGCCGAGGGCCCGCAGGGCTCCACCGGACCCAGGAGCACATGGCTTTGCCGTCTGCAGAAAGCTGAGCCGTCTGGGAGCCGTGTCTCTGCAGCTCCCTTTCAATCCATTATCTTAGGCTGTGGACATCAGCACCGCCCCCGGCAGGAAGGGCAGCGGCCCTGGGAGAGGTTTCCTAGGGGCTCACAGAGGACAAAGTCCCTCTCTGTTAACTGACGGGCACTCTAGGGGAACCTGTCCTCTAGGGGATCCTGTCCCATCTGCGGTGGCTCCGAGGAAGCAAGCGTTCTTCACACCTCACATCCTCAAAACCGCCAAAATCACCCAAGTGTGGCCTGTGACCTCCCTTAGGGTCACAGGCCACACCCCCCCCAAACGTCAAGCTATTCCAGGGGGACTTCATCTGCCTCTGACTTCCTGCTTGAAAACAGTTGCAAAAATGCCAAACGTGTGTGACCTTTTCTTTCCTCCTCCACAGAAGCCTGGAATGGTCCCCCCTCCGCCCGGAGAGGAAAGCCAGACCGTCGTCCTCCCGCCGGGCTGGCAAAGCTACTTGTCGCCTCAGGGCCGGCGTTACTATGTCAACACGACCACCAATGGTGAGTCCCCGCTCTGGGAAGCATCCTGCACCAGCCCCCAGGCTTCTGTCTCTCTGGAGGGGCAGGTGTTCTCCATCCTCAATCTCTTAGTTTTTAAAGACTCTTTCTCCAGCAACCTACCCCAGAGGCCGCTCCCCCGTGGCGCTGGGAGGTAGGGGTCTGAGCCTCGATTGGGAAGCCTGCCCCTCGCGGTTGGGATCACCCTCGGACCTGTACAGCCACTCAGGCACGGCTGTTGAACCCAGCTTCGTGGTGTGGAACTGTGTTTTCCACACTGGGATCATGAAAGGTGCTATGGTCAACAGCTCGTCTAAATCAAGTTGAACAGGTTTAGCTACTGCATGCTCTCTTGGGATTTTACATGTTCCTAATGATAGAGAAGCCCTGACTGGCATGGCTCCGCTGCTAGGGCGTTGTCCCACAAGGCATCGCTGGTTTGATTCCCTGTTGGGACACATGCCTGGGTTGCAGCTTTGGTCCCCAGTCAGGGCACGTACAACAGGCAACTGGTTGATGTTTCTCTCACACATCGATGCTCCTCTCCCTCTCCTTCTCCCTCCCTTCCCCTCTCTTTAAAAAATAAATAAAATATTTCAATGGTACAAAAGTTCCCAAACAGGCATTGCAAGTGTGAAGTCTTCCCAGCTTCACAGCATCTTTCTCCTGCCTGGATTATTTCACTGGCTGGTGGTGCTTGGAATGGTCTTTGGGAAATGCCAGGGCTCCTTATGGATTAGGTGTTTTAACAGAAGACACAGGTTCCATGTGCACTTCTGAGCTGAGTTGGGACTGCACCTCCGCACCTGCAGTTACTATGGACTTCCTGGGCTTCACCGTGGTGACCCCAGGACCCTGGTGTTGACAGGGGCGCAGAGCAGGGGTGGCAGGTCACCACCGCAGGGTGAGCAGGAGTGCGCCAGGCCTGTGGTCTTGGCAGGGCAGAGCAGAACCGGCGAACAGCTTGACTCTTGACCTCCATGACCCCCGAGGAAACTGCCATGAAAGAACAAAGGTTAGAAACACAGAACGTTAGATGTGGTAGGAATCAGAGATGTGTGTGCCAAGGCAAAACCTGAAATCCACCTGTTGGCTCGGTCTTGACCTCTCGCCTCCCTCTCTTATGGCCACCTAGCCTCGCCCCAAGGGACCAGTAACAGGACTGATGATTGTGAACCTGCCCTGGGCTGGGGGGGTCCTGGGGACAGAGCCAGCTGCTGTGTAGAGGGGCCACAGAGACAGCAGCTGGCAGCTGCCACTCAGGTGGTGAGTTTGTTCGTATCCCCTGGCAACCTGGCCTTCTGCGAGCTTCAGAGGGGTGTTCATAGTAACCAAGGTTTCTAGGAAAAGGGAAGTAGAACTATTTCTGACCATCCTAATCTTGAGCTTCCTCAAAACAAATATATGACCAGCTTTGCACTCTTATCAGACTTTGAAGTTTCAGAACAAAGTGTGTTTATGTGCACTTCCCCAAAATGCAGAAACTGGCTCACATGATCCTGAGATCATCAAGAATCTAGATCCGTGCTTGGGGTAACAGTGGCTTTCTAAAATTAGCGTGTGTGTGTGTGTGTGTGTGTGTTTTAAATTAAAGAATAGCATATTCTCAGTAAAAAATTCAGTGAGTACAAAAGTATTTAACATTAAAAATCCCTTGTCCAATATCCTAGAACTATTTATCAGACACATTCTTGCAGATATTCATATTTTCTCATCTTCTAAACATATGTACAGTTATTCTTTCTAATAAACTAGAAAATACTCTCCATGTTGTTTTATAAATTGCTTTGACAATGTACTGTGGACATCTCTGTATACTTGTACAAAAAATGAACGTAACTCATTTTTAAAGATAGCTGTGTAGTAGTCCATTGCCAGTGTACGATGCCATTAGTTAAACTAGCCCCTCTTTATGAAGGGGATATTTAAGTCCCATTTGCGTTAACAGACAGCATGTGGCAGCTTTTTCCTGAGGCCCAGGTTTTAGCGTGTACCTCTGGGTCAGGGCTTTTGCGGGCCCTGGGATGCAGCAATCTCAAGGGACTCGAGGCAGGGGTTTAGCGAACTGTTTTGGTGAAGGGGCAGGTGGTAAACCTGGGAGGCCTTGAGGCTCATGCCTCTGTGTCGCAGCTACTCAGCTCTGCTACTGTCACGTGAAAGCAGCCACAGACAAGACATAAACCAGTGGGTGCAGCAGTGTTCCAATAAAGCTTTATTTATGGACACTGACATGTGAATTTCAAATGACTTTTGCATGTCATGAAATAGTCTTCTTCAGCCATTTAAAAATGTGAAAGATGATGTTAGTTTAGGAGGTCCCGGGCTGCGTAAGTAGCTGGGCGGGGGAGGGGGGGCGGAGTTGGCCCACAGCCCATGTGGGCGGGCGGCCTTCGCTCTGGTCTCTGTCATCTGCATTAGGACTGGCCCTACATCCCCATCCCTTCCTTCTCTCATGTGCTCTTGGTGACCCTGACTCCTTGGCCTTGCATTCCAGACCCATGCCACTTTTATTCATTCGTTTAATTCATTCTTTATCTGTTCGGTTGATTGAGTCTTTCATTCAGCAGACACTTAGTGGGCCTCAAACATGTTCCAGGCAGAGTGTTGGATGCTGGGGAAATAATAATAAAGAAGAATCAGTCCCTGTCCTCAAAGGGCTTCTTCTTATACTGGAAATAGAATTTAAATGAATATGTATTTGATTACAATTCTGAGCAGGGCTGTGAAGGAGAAGCCCAGGGTGTTTTGAGAACAAGTTCAGTTGAGACCTTGGGAGGTCAGGGGAGGCTTCCTGGAGGAGGAGGTACCCTTCAGCTCAGATGGGCAGGATGAGGAAGGCATTGCCCATGGGAATTGCCTTCCTGTTAGCAAAGAGTTAGTCATGTTTGGAGGGGCTGTGTAGACCTCTAACATCTTGTTAAGGACTGTGCTCCTTAATTTAAGAGACTGGGAAGCCCCAGCTGGTTCTTCTCTGGAAGCCTTACTTAGACTGCTTTTGTTAGGCTTCTGGGCTGATTATTAAGGTCTTCAACCTGACTGCCTTTCTGCAGGAAAGTGCCTACTAGAATAGCCACTTGCTCTTCTCACACCTGCCTTTATCTGACCTCCTGACATTTGACTTGTGTCTCCTCACACCTGAGTCCGCTGCATCCACCTTTCTGCCCCAGCTCTTTGGTCTCTCCTGCCAGTGAGTCAGGCTAGAGCTACGTACCCCTGCCCAGGAAGCAGAGGCCACCAGTGCCCTGCTATAAGCCACCATGGGCCATTCCTCTCTTCTTTTTGTCTGTCCACCTTTCCCCCAAAATCTTTCATCTCCCTTAATCCCTAAGCAGTTCTTCCGCAGAGGGTGCTTGGGCACAATAGTCATTCTGTCCTCGTTTTTGTGGCACCTACAGATATAAATGACTTAAAGTGCAATTTACATTCGTATTACTCTGCTCTGGCTAATCTGCTTATGTTCAAATCCCCTTAGGATTTTATGGACAAGGGTTGTCACAGTGCTTGGCTGGGCTGTGGGGACACAGAATCCCCAGAAAGGCCATCTCTGCCTTCAAAGACTGAGGTTCTAATGGAGTCAGAGAAACCAATGAGCATTGTGGGTGTTTGCATGGAAACCTGGGCCCCAAGGGAGGGCATCATCAACTTTATCTGGGTACCAAACAAGTCAGGGGGTCCCTGCTGAGGTCGCTGCGTAAGCAAAGGCAAGGCAGCAAGGCAAGGCTGATGTATTGGGTAAGGAACCAGGAAGTGAGAGAGGGGGTTAGGGGTCTGACCCATGAAAGACCCCCTGATCAGCGCCCTGAGGAGTTAGGACTTTGCCCTGTGGGCAGTGGAAAGCCATGGTGGCATCCAGGGCATGGACGACATGCTCAGAATAGTGTGGCGACGTTGCTTGTGCCACAGAGTGGAGGGTTTAAAGACAGCGAGCCCAGAGCCTGGCAGACTAAATGAGAAGAGAAGTAACGAGGTCAACTCCCCGTCCGCAGCTGTGGCTGGAGAGCAGGAGGTCGGCTCTGTCAGGCAGGATGTTTGAAGTTGGCGAAAGAAGAACGTTCCAATGCCTCTGCCTTTTCTGCCTTGTGTGCCGCAGCCACACAGTGAGAACAGGGGACACAGGGAGGAACGGGCTTGGAAGAATGAAGATGAGTCCATGTGGAGTGTATGGTTCCTGGGGGACATCCCGGGAGAGTTGGCTAGTGTACGTTTGGAGGGGTGGGGCTGTGACTCACGGGACATCTGGGCTAGAGGTGGGAACCTGGGGCGTTCTGTGGGTGCACAGCTTGGCAAGCAGAGCGCAGAGTGGATTTCCCCACTATCTGCCCACTCGGCCTGACACTGTTGTGAGGTGGCCAACCTGCACAGCCATATTTGCATGTCATCGTCAGAGAAGCAAAGTCATGCAAATGCAGGTGGTCTTGCAGGGCAAGCCTCCAGGGGAGCCCTGCCCCACAACCTTTAAGGGACGGTCAGGGGGGACCCGAAAGCATCGTCAGAGAACGTGGGATCCAGGAGAAGGCAACGTCAGGAAGGGCAAGGGAGAGAAGACTGTCAGCAAGGGGCGGTCAGAGACAGGCCAAAGTGTAGATCAGATTTATGGTAGGGTGATAGTTTAAATCACTGGGGAAAGCACAGGTTATTTAATAGTGTTGGGTCAGTTGGCTAACAGGAAGTTTCAGTGGGTAAGTTAGTATACTAATGTTCTTGTTTTCAGTATCGCCATCAAAGCACGCTTTTCATGACACTTTGGGAAGTCCCCATCGGCCCTTATTATCTCTCCATGTCTGTGGCTCTCCAGGATGCCTCGCCGTGCCGGGTGGCCCTGAGCTCAGCCCCCAGGGACCCCAGGCAGGGGTTCTGCTATCAGGAAATTGCTTGTCCTCTACTGTTTCAGAAAATGCTTTACTCTCACCAAAGTTGACTCTATTGCCAAAAATTGAGATTGTGTTTAGTTTTTAGATAGTGAGGTAGTATCAATAACTTGGCCTGTCCAGAGACCGGAAGTGGTGTTAAGTGGAGACCCTTTATTTGCACAACAGATAATTACATTTCAAGAGATACAGCACACTGTTATTTGTTCCATTTATAATTAGAAGGCCAGATATGCACACTGTGATATGGTTATAGGTATTCAGGTCTTCTTTTTGGATAGATGCTTAGGTGTGGTTTAGGACGTATTTTACCATTTGGACATTGAAGGGGTATTACAAGCCAGGAATGAAGGCCAAGATTAGTTTTTAATATATGAATCACTATTTTACCTCTTATGTATTAGTCTTTGTACACTTTAAATCCAATAGTTACGTTGATTTCATCTATGAAATCATCTATGCCTTTCATTTCTGAAGAAAGGAGATCGCTTGTGTGGGATGCCATAGCTCCGGTTTTTCTAGAAAGCTGAGCGCGAGGCAAGGATTAAGTGTTAACATTTTATTTAGGAGGTATGAGCCCCGAGCAGTGAGAGTGGGTAAGGGAGGGAAGGGAGACAAAGGAAGAGATGCCTGCAGACTGGCTAGTGTTGAGAGTGAACTGCAGAAAACCCGGGGGTCACCAGCAGGTGTGTTCGCGTCTCTGAAAGGCTTGCGAAGAGGAGCCCTGGTTCAGGTCATCCATGAGAGAGCAGAGGTGTGCCATCTGCTCACCTCTCTCTCATCTCCTATTTGCCATTGGCCGAGCTTCCCCCCACTTTTAGATTCTGTCGTCTGACCCCAGCAACCTCTCGGAAAGTCTGATTCCACCCCCACATAGGGATGCTTCATCCGAGGCCATGGTGAAGGTCAACAGAGCACGGGTGCGGTATCAACCCAAACGGGGCGGGGCGGGGGGGCGGCGGTTGATGGAAATGGGAGAAGGGCCCAGTGTCCGCGTCTTAATGCAGAGACTCCCGTAGACCTGCCCGCTGTGGTCCACCTCTCTCTTCAGTGTCACACTTCGATGGCTTGATTGTTCATAGGGTATCAGCAGCCAATGGCTTTTACTTTTCCTAAGGGGAACCTTCCAAATCATCTAATAGCCCATGGACCAAGTTCAGCTTGTGGCCTAGTTTTGTAAATAAATTTTTATTGGAATCCACCGTGCTCTTTTGCTTACATATAATTTGTTTGCTCTCGCACGATGACGGCAGAGTTGAACAGAGAGCATGTGGTTCCCAAAGCCAGACATAATTTACTATCTGGCTCTTGAAAGACAAAGTTTGATGATCCCTGGCCTAACAAATAGAACCATCCTTTTCACGCATGAGGAAATGGAGGCCCCCACATGGTAAAGAGACTTACTCATAAGAGTCACCTGGCTGTTCCTATACCAGCATATGCTGGGGTCCTCAGTCTTCTAAATCTTGGATTTTTTGCCTCAGTTTTCAGGAAGATGGGCGTGGGGCATGGTGACCGAATTAGCAGTAACGATAGCTGAGTTCATAGATTAGTAGGAAAAAAACTACCTGAAATAACACTTATTTTTAAGGGAAGCTTAACTATCATATTAGAGTGTCAGCTGAAACCTAGGAGAGCTGGGAATTGTTTTTAAGCTCTTTCAACCAAGAATCCATATGTGTAAATGTTTTATTATGATTGTGAGCGAAACTTGGAGGATTAAACCAGGATTTGAGCTTTTCAATTTATTTGCCAAATAGTTGGTTGTTTTCTTGAGTTCTTGTTTTAATTTTTCTTTAAATGAGTAGATTCCCATTTAACTTTATTGCACCAGGAGCTAATGTGAGTTTCTGGGTAAGTTTTCCAGTAGAACACTTTTAAAGGCATTTTTTGAGCATTGCTTTGTTACAAATAATTGGATACTTTTCTAACTCCCAGGATGGAACAGGCCTGATAATTCCGTTAATAAAAGTTGCCCTGAGAAACTTCTCCACCCAAAAAACATTGATTTATTTTCTTCTGTCCATCTGTGTTGAACAAACGTGAGACAAAAGAGATGCTCTCATTCAGCACATTTGGTTGATTGAATTTGTATGTGTGTATGTGTTCATGAACTTTTCTTATTTTGGCTTTATTTTTTTCTCTAATGAACTCTTACTGGAAGGCTGCTAGACCTGAAAGCTTGCCATTAATCTGCTTCTGTTTGGGTTTTGTGTTTTCTTCCAGAGAATCCACTTTAATTTGTAGTGTTAAGTTAATACTTAAGTGAACAACACACCCCCCATTTCTCATCAGTTTTGGAGGCCGGTAATCTCTTGGAATTTTGGCAGATGCCAAGTGGGTTAGAGACTCCTTCACTCTGCCAGTAAGTTGAGGACCCATAACAGTAAAAAGACAGAGACAAAGAGTATTTTGTTGTTTGCTGTATTCTAGGAAGTTGAGTTATTTTGAAAAAATACACTGCTTTTGGTAAACAATGTAAGAACTTTCCTCACTGGCTTTTGGGTAGAGTCACTGATAAGCAGCAAATGGTTCAGATACAGAAGCAAAACAAGAACAATGTGGAATGTGACCTGGCAGTTCCACTCCTAGATATGTACCCAAGAGACCTGAAAACATACTTGCATGCAAAAACCTACATACAAATGTTCACAGAAGCGTTATTCACAATGGCTGGGAACAACCTAAATGTCCATCAGCTGGTGACTGGAAAACAAAATGCGGTGTGTCCCTACAATGGGATAACACCCTCACAATGGGACGCTATTTTGCCGTAGAAAGGAACGAAGCCCTGACGCAGGCCAGCACACGGATGAACCTTGAAAATGTCATACAGAGCAAAAGAAGCCAAACACAAAAGCTGCGTATTGCATGGTTCCATTTATATGAAATGCCTAGACCAGGCAAATCCATCGACACAGAAAGGAGACAGAGGAGTGGTTTCCAGGGACTGGGGAAGGAAAGTGGAAGGAAAGTGTGAGTGAGGGGGACTGCTCTCAGAAAGCGGTTTTCTTTTCGAGGTAATAAAAATGTTCTAAAATGAGCTAGGGGTGATAGTTGCATGAGTCTGCGAAATACACTATAAATCTCTTTGTTGTGTGTTTCTAGGGAGTGAATTTGTGGTATGTGAATTACATCACAATGAAATTGTTAACAAAAACAGCCATATTGGGACTTGGGTGTCCCCAAGTTTGGTAACTTCATTGGTGTCATTCAGAAACGGTTCCTCTGGCACCTCGGCTAGAGAGTCCTCCTGCCTGGTTCCCACACTTCAGTGGGCGTTGGTAGCATCTAGGGACTTGGTTAAAAATACCAACACACGGGCCCCACTACAGACCCGCTGAATTGGAATCTGCTGCTTAAAAAGAGTGAAAATGTCTGCTTTACATTTTTAAGTGTTTTCTACTTGTCACCACCTATTTATAACTCGGCAAGAAGACTTAGTAACGAGGGTGATGAAGACATAGTCAATGGGTCATTTATTATGAAGTTGAAGAGTAAATTTAAATCCAGTTTTCTCTTGGAAATGCAGTGAGAAAATACAGTTTTCTTCAAACAAGTAAACATGCATTATGGTCTCAAGGTTAAAGGTTATGTGACCATAAACTGTTATGGTTAAAGTAGACTCACAGAAGAGCTGCATGAAGAGAAATCGCTCAATTTTATGGCAACAAGATATAGAATGAGTATAAAACTGCCAAGAGAGGCATTTTGCCGGCAAATGATTATATTTTTAAATGTTGTCAGGGTAGCTGACTTGTGCACGTCGTCATTTCTTGGTGCCCACAGGGAATTGGTTTCAGGACCTGTGTGGATGCAAAAATCCGAAGATGCTGAAGTCCCTTATATAAAGTCATATCTGCATTAGGCTACACACATCCTCCTGTCACTTTGAGTCATCTTGTTACTGAGCCCACGGGGTTCATCACTTGGGGCACTCTCGTCACAGACCAGACGCGGTTGTTGTTAGGCAGTTTATTTACTTGCAGCGAGTAAAGGAGACGGATTCACATCCAAAGCTCTGGCTCCTGAAGGGAGGCTTTGCCGTTGCTTATCTATACTGTTTGGTTAATTAAATGTGATTTCTTCTTCGCAGTTGGATTAATATAACAGGTGTCTGTCAAGCTCATCAGGTTACAGCTATGTCAGCAAAATATTGTGCTACCTTTTATTATTTAGTAAGAATAGCATTCAGTAAAAACTGTCCAGATCTTGAGATCCTTGTCCTATCTAACAACCTCTATACTACTTACAGTACTTAATATGCTGTAAATGCTGTGTAAATAGACAAGAAAAAAGTCTGTTCACGTTTAGTGCAGATGCAATCATCATATGCCTAGCTACACAGTACACATCAGCAACAACATAATTAAAAAAAAGTATTTTCGACCCGTGGTTGATTGCATGCACAGATGAGGAACCCACAGATACAGAGAGCCAGCTGTAGTTTCTAGTCTTCATTCTTATCTGTATAATAAGATGTAGTGGCAAATCTTATGATTTCAAAGCTTTTGAGTCAATAGCTCTTTTTTTTGTTTAGTTGTTTTTTTTTTATCTCAGCATGTTTGCTATTTGAAAAGCTCCTATGGACTCTGGTTTCAGCTTTATTTCCAGCTAAGGCTAAGTGCGAGAATTTGGGGCTTATACTATTTTTATGTTCTTACTCTGCACAGCACTCTGCCATCTGGAGAAAACAAACACCACCCCTGCCTGCAAGCGACTCAGAGGCTCGTGAAACGATTCGGGCCTTGCAGGTGTGTGGGGTTGTCCACTTCCTTTCATTTTTCTGTTCTCCGGAGACGTTTACCTCCACTCAGTTAGGAAGCGTGCGCCAGCGAATAGTCCTTGTCCTCTCACCATTCATCACGCTGCAAACCAGTGCCCCGCGGATCCCAGAAGGAGCTAATTGCATTGAAGAGCTAATTTGTATCAAGTGGCAGGATCTCTATGAGTCTTTTGCTCAACCTATGTTCATTAATTAATACGCCACAAAAAGTATAGGATGACCGTGAGTTGTACACCCATAAGGAATGACATTTGCTTTGTTTGAACTCTTTTTAAAAAGTGTTGTCCTGTGATGGCTGAACTTCTAGGGAAGTGGCACTATGGTGCCTCCGTGCCTGGCGGTCTGGGGTGCGAAGGTCAAGGCAGAATCAAGATCTCCAGGTCTAGGTGAGCTGTCCTGCAAAGATAAAGGTATAGTAGATGTCACATGCTAGGTGGCCTTAAGGCCAGAGGTTATCCACAGAAACATTTTATTCTGTGTACACAGGGCTTGAAAATGTTCAGTTATTTGCCAACATTGAAGAATTGGGGTTTTTTCATGAATGCCCTACTTCTCTTCTTTTGAAAAATCATGAGGCGTGGCCACACAGGACCCATCTTCCTGCCTGAACACACCTGGGTGGAGCTGAGAAGGTTGCCACTACTCTTGATTGTTCTTATGTTCAGTTGGCTTCATGCATGCTTTTTACGTGTCCACCACTTGAGGGTATTGACTTTGATCTGTGTTCAAACAGAGGCTCATGGATTTGCACCAAGTATTGCAGAGAATTGGCATTAGATGCAAAGTCAGAAAGATATTTTATAAATGCACTTGAAAATTGGAGGTTATGGAAAGGGACCAGGTAAGAGTGAAGGATCTAGGGAGAAATGATTGATGTTGGTCAACAGTTAATAAAGCATCAACTTCAAGAGAGGGACCTTCAAACCTATCCCATACTCTGCCTTATCCTTGGTGCTTTGAAATGCAGGAAGCTTAACCTCTCTGGACCTTCCCTAAGGCATATGTGTGTACTGGGGGGCAGGGAGTAATGGGAATATGTGGCTACAGCAGGTAGTTGGGGTCCACGGGGAAAGGCAGTCTGGAACTCCTAGCAAAATGGAAATTATCTGTAGGTTATATTCTGATCAGTGAGTGGGCAAGGACCACGTGACTTGATTATCAAGCAACAAGTATTTGCTAAATGTCCCCAGCTCTCATTATCCACTTGGATGGCTTCATGCAGGGGTGGTGTGGGCAAACACAATGCAAATGGCTACTTGTCTGCAAAGGCTGCTTCCTGAAGTGGGGAGGAGATCGTTAAATGGGACTTTCCTTGTGGGTTGGAGTCAGTTTTCTTTCCTGCCTGAATAGACCTCAGAAGGTCCCTCTGGCTCTAAAATTCTATGAAACAAGGAGTCATAACATCAACATGCTCATCACCCCCCGCTGTTTGAGAGTTTGCCTCCATATGCAAAGCTGGCATGAGTCCCTGATTATGAGATCTTTATTATTGAAGGAAGATCAAGGAGTGGGGTAACAGCTATTTTGTTATTTCAGTCCAAGTTGGATTCCAGGAGGCGTGGGAGGAGGAGAACGGGGTGAGGTGTTAGTCATGCAAGACGCCTGTGTTCCCTGCAGGCCACTCCCTGGTTGCCTTGTGCCGGGCTGTGCGCAGGGACACGGAGACCCTGCTCTGAAGGGTCCTGTTGTCCTTGGCCAGATCCTAAGCTGGGCCTTGTACACAGCAGGCCCCCCTGGGCATTCCTGTTGAATGAAGCTCCTGCCCTCCTGCCAGCTGCAGAATCTGACTTAGCTGGGTGCCCAAAGATACCCTCAACCTGAGAAGAAATAGCTCCCATACGGGTGAGAGTGGAGGAAGTTATCGAGTGGTCTGGCACAGGGAGGGACTGTGGGTGGGTATGCTGGAGGGGCTCCTGGGATGGGAGTTCGGAGCTAAGCAGTGTCCCGAGTGGCACAGAAAATTTTCATTATTTTCACAAGCAGTCTGATGCGACCCGTGTGCTCTGCCTGCGTGCCATCTGGTCCCTGGCTGCCTTTGGTCCCTGATGGTTGGTCGCCCTGCTGCCCCTCTGGACCCTGCCACAGACCTCGACTTTGTGCTGATGAACCCCGCAATTCCTCTAGATAAACAAGACTTTCTTGACCCTGAATCAACTCCACGTGTCAGCTTGACCTCCGTCCTGATCTCCTAGACCCAGCCAGCTGCTTGCTGTCTTTCGCTTCCTGGTGTGGATTGAACTGTGCCCCCACCCCTGCCAAAGAGATCGAAGCCCTAACCCCCTCCCTGTGAATGCAGCCTTGGACAAAGGGTCTTTGCAGATGATGACATTAAGATGAGGTCATATTGGAGCATGGCGGGCCCTGATAATGTGTGGGGCCCTTATAAAAGGGGGAATTATGGCCCCAGAGGGAAGACACAGGGAGGACACCATCTAGGAGCCAAGGAGTGACTAAGGCTACCAAGAACTGGGGAAGAGAGGCCTGGAACAGAGTCTCCCTCACATCCTTCCAAAGGAGCCACCCTGCCAACACCTTCATCTCAGACTTCCAGCTTCCAGAGCTGTGACACAATATAGCTTTGTGATTTAAGCTACCTAGTTGGTGGTATTTGGGGGCAGCCTCAGATCACCGACCACTCCCCATGCCCCAGCAGAACATGCTGCTAGGGGTCTCTGTGGACTCTGCTAAGCCAAGCCAGTGGCATTGTATCCTCGCGATGCCCTGCGGACGTGCAGTCTGCCCCTTATAAGTCCTGCCCGTGGCGTAAGGGTCAGGTAGCACGCACAGCAGGCGAGGTGACCTGCTTTCCTGCTGTATTGTCAGCCTATCAGTGAATGTGAGGAGTGGGCTCAGGCCTCAAATAGTTGCCTGGGTCCCAAAATTCCAGTGGTTCCAAGAACAGAAAGTGCAGAGAAGTTTTTACATGGCTTCAGAAGAGAGACACGTGAGGCGGTTGATTTTTCAGATACTTCTGGTCCTTCTCTTGATTGCTCTTGACTGTCCCAGAGGGGACTTGGCTGGAGGTCCGGCTCACAGCTCCACTTCTTCAGCTAGTTCCTTGGTGCACGTCCAGCATCCGCCAGTCTTTTTTCCCCATCTCTAAACCAGGGCATCAGGCGGGTTTTGAAAGCCCTTTCAAGCTCTGTATTTCCCCCGGGGACAGACCCTAGTGGCCATGTAGACTCAGCCCAGCTTCTGCCACCACTGCTCTCTGTCCCTGATTCCTGCTGGCGAGGGTGGCTTCCATTCCCATGATACACCCACATTCAGGTGTTATGGGTGACAGAGGAGGGGGCTACTTGTTCACAGTGGTTCTTTCTGAGTCATGGGATTAGGGAGGACTTTTGTTTCTCTTTTGCTCGTATGTGTTCTCCAATGATTTTTCTCTAGCTCTGCAATACTTTTATAAGGAGGATACTAATAATTCCTCTGAAAGAGAGGAAGTTCTCTCTTACTTTCCCTCCTCCAGCATAACATCCTGTCCTCCTCTGCCCCTCTAAAGAAGTAGCCTTGTGTTCTGGGGTTTCTTCCAGGGCTGAGATGCATAAACCAGAGCCTGAAAGGGCCCTGGTCATTTTTTATGCAGTGTGAGGGGCGTGCAAGGCTTCCGGACCACGCAGTCTCTGTCATGGAAGGAGGAGTGTGCCGGGCGGGGAGTCAAGGACACCCTCTCTCTTGCCCCTTCCCGCCGCAGATCAGGACTTGACTTGCTTTCTGCTGCTCGTGCATAAACAGGACATGCATTGGTGGGGGTGGGGACACTACAGAGAGGGGTGTAGAGAGGACAGCGGGGCAAAGCCTTGGGAAACAGTGGAAAGGGTCAGGGAGCATGTGGTGCTTTTGGATGTCACACCCTCACCCAGCTGGCTCAACTCTGGCACCCCAAGAGTGTGCAGATGCAAACTGATCTTAGCTTACGGGCTTTAGGGCTGGGAACAGAACCCTCAAGAAACCGCAAGAGGGTTCTTTGACCCCCTGCATAGTCGTGGCCCTGGTGGGCCTCTTCTCTTCTCTCAGAGCGTCTGCCCCGTTAGGCTCCCTGTTCTTTCTCTCAGTCTCCTGGGGCAACGTACATGTTTGCCGTGGTTCTCAGCAGCACTGCCTGTTTGGAGGAAATGGCATAAACAGTGGGTGCTTTCAGGTTAGGAGGAATTTGTGGGTTGCTAAATGGCGCTACCTTCAATACCTGGAGGCAGAGTGCACTGAACCGGTACAGAGAAGGCTGCCCTGCCTTGTCTTGTTCTAGGCCTGTGGTTCTCAAAGTGGGGTTCCCAGACACCAGCATCCACACATGGGGGAACTTATTAGAAATTCAATTTCTCACGTCTCCCCAGACCTGAGAATTGGAAACTCTGGGACTGGGGCCCTGCAATCTGTTTTCACCTCTGGGTGATGCTGGTGTGCCCTAAAGTTAGGGAAGCGCTCCTTTCAGCCCGCCTTGAATGAGGCTTTCAGGCCTCTTTGCAGAGGTTTTCTTTTTTTTTTTTTTTTTTAACGTGTTCATGCAATTTCCCAAAGAATCGTATTTCATTCAACTCCAAAATGCAGCCTGTTCTTCCCCTCTTTGTGTGGTCTCCTGCATGCCCTTCCCTGATGTTTGAGAACAGCTTATTTTGCCCGGAGTCTCCATACGTGTTCTGCAACGTGTGCCTGCAGGAGCCGCCGGGGCACTCTGCGGCCGGGGCTGGGCGGCCTTCCTCGGGAACCCTGCAGCTTGGAAGCGCCTCTGTGGCCACACCTTGGGGAGATGATGACTTATTTCTCTTTCCCAGAATAACCACTGCTCTCGCTGACAGTTTCCCTCCATCTTGTGAAAAGCAACACTTTTGGTGATTTTGAGCATTATTTCTAAATGCAAGTCACACCTTTTACTGGAAAGTCTTCTAAATATAGATTAGCAATGCAGACCGATTGAAGTTTGTAAGTGCTGAGTTTCTCAGGAAACAAATAAAAAAGGTGATGTATGAGTGGAAAATACCACTTCCTGGGAAGAGAAGCTTAACAGTTGAGTGCAGTGATTTTTCCATGTGGAAATTGTGGGAGACCTGCTTGGGGCATGTTAAGAAGGCACAGTTCAGTGTGTTCACAGAATATTCCAGATGCGATTCAATGGCCTTGGGGCTAGCATCGGCTATTTGTAGGACATTGCAGTTCAGTGGATGTCCGTGGGCAGGGGCAGCTTTGTTATAGGAATGGAAGCACACTCAAACTAGCTTATTAAAAAGGACATGTTAGAAGGATATGGAGCAGCTCAGACAGCCCCTGCTTCAGAACTAGAAAATCAGGTGTCGAGCTGCTCATCCTGTCTCCTGGCCCTTGTCATGTCTCGTGCCCCTTCTTTTTGTGGATTTGCTTCATTTTTTTTTTTTTAATTCTGCAGACTTGTCTCTTTCCTTTAGCAGCCATTTAGCAGAACATGATCTCTTAGGTCATCGACAGTAAGAGATGGTCACCCCAAGTTCTGTTCTGTACAGTGCTCATTGGTCCACATAGCTGCGGCTAAGGCGGGTTTGGACAGTTCTTAGAGAAGGGTCTCAGTCATGTGGAGCAAGGAGTTCTCATTCTTTATGCTGGTTTATAGTTCTGATTGTGATTTTTCTGAACTTCATCTCTACCTTATACGATTTATTTCTACCTTTGGAGGTCACACTTTAAAAAGGCCTTCGCTGACAAGAGAAGGCAATATTTTCTTCTAGCACACTCATGGACGTTTTCTCCCCGTTCCTTAAAATGGTTAATCCAGATGGAATTTAATTTCAGAAAATGTGTGAGAAATGGATCTACCTTAAGATTTCTCAAATCGCCGGCCTGTTGTTCTGACAGCACGTATTGACTGAGTCAGCCTTCCCCCACTGCCCCCAAAACATGTCCTAAACCAGTCTGTATGGGTCTGCTTCTTGTTTATCCTTTCCTGTCACTCTTTTTCTTTATTCCTGCACCAACACTACATAGTTTTGTGTGTTTCGTGGGATGTTCTAATGTACTTGGTAAAACATTCAAATAGGGTGTCCTGTAAAAACAGAGGTTTTTGTTTTTTACTTTGGTTTCAGTTTTAAGAATTCACCAGCATCAGCCCTGGCTGGTGTGGCTCAGTGGGTTGAGTGCCGGCCTGCGAACCCAGCGGTCGCTCGTCAATTCCCCGTCAGGGACATGCCTGGGTTGCAGACCAAGTCTCCAGTTAGGGGCGTGCGAGAAGCAACTGATGAGCCTCTCACACATCGATGTTTCTCTCCCTCTCTTTCTCCCTCCCTGCCCCTCTCTCTCAAAATAAATAATTTTTTTTTAAAAAAAGAATGAATGGGCATCAGATGGTGTGTAGTCTTTCAGGAGTTTCCGTGCATATCCGTTTTACTCAGGCCCTCTTATAAATGAGAACCAGAGTGCATGGGTCGCGCTGCAAAGGGCTTGGCAGGTGCTGTGCACATCGGCGCCCCCAGATGGACCCCGCCCACAGCAGCAGCCACACCCAAGGCTGTCCTGTCAGCACAGCACAATCGGTCCCCTCTTGGTGGACGTTCATGGCATTTCTCTGGAGTTTTTTCCCTTTGACAGAAAAACCGCTCCGAAACCTATCTTTCTGCTTACGGCATCGTGCGCCTGGGACTGTCGTCGGGTGAAGGGGCACGCGCACTTGGGGTTCTGATGGCTGTCTCCCCACTGCCTTTCAGAGACACTCCCAGCCTGTTTTCCAGATCTTTGCTCACTAGAGATGATCAGTCTTGAATGATGTGTGTTTGTGTGTGTGTGTGTGTGTGTGTATAAAATTACATATAAATATCTGTCTCTCTCTCCAGTGGGTGAATAACAGTGTCTTGTTGTCATCTTAGTTCACATTTCTCCAATCTTGAGTGAGTGAGGATCCTTTCTTCTTTACTGGTCATTTGTGATCATTTTTCTGTGAACCACCCATATGTGTTCTTTGCTTGGTTTTATCCAGGCTGCTTGCTTAATTTGTAATTGGTGGGAAGGGAATTGGTGGCCTGTCTGCTCTCCCCAGCCCTTTTCTGTCTTTCCGTCTGTTTATGTCTCCTCACCTACACTCACACACAACACAACACACTCACATGCTTTTTAACTCAGCCATTGGCCATGGATTAATAACTGATCTGAGTTCTAACAGCTGCTTGGAGCCGAGTTTCCATTCTTCAGACACTTACTGAGTGCCCTCCGCGCTCGGCGCCGAGGAGGCAGGCGTACGTGGGTGGCCCTCGGAGTACCTCTGGTGGGAGGCGTGGGCTGGACAGCAGGTCCTGGCGGAGGCAGGGAGAGGTCGCCCCTGCCTCCCCCGGCGACGCGGCCGCTCCCGGAGGGCAGGCTGCTGCTGTCAGCTCCAGCTCCTCCCCAGGCCTGGTGCCTGCTCACAGTTAGGGCTCAGAAAGCCTGAAGGACACTGACCAGGGATACACAGGGCCAAGAGGTCACCTGGACTCTCCCCAGCTCCCAGCCAGAATGAGAACATCCTGTTGGCCCTGATCTGTCAGCTCTGTCTCCCAAACGCCTGGGAACAGCATTGCATAAAACCCATCTTTCTTGTCCTAACTTGGGACTTTGCCCTCAGGGGCTCAAGATAAGGTTTTGTGAAGGAGGCGATCCTGCAGGAGCAAGGTCCTCCCCTCCCCATCCGCTGCCACGTGTGCCCACTCACTGGAACCTTCTCCTGGAGCCTTTTCCCTGCCAGCTTCCTTCATTGTTGTGCTTCCTTCTCCCTCTTTTCCATCCCCTATTCAAGGAAAGACTCTAAGGACTCAGTCACACTAAAGGATTTATGACAATCTAATTTGTAAGTCTCCGCACCACCTCCCTCAAATCAAAACAGATAGCCAAGCCTCATGTCAAAGTTGGCGCTCTCTGGGGGCAGATGTTGTGAACCTGATATTTATAGAAGCTAGGGGTGCAGATGGTGGGCATTTGGGGGAGTCACCCTCCATTGCTACCCCACATCTTGCTTCTTGCCTTGCCTGAGCCTGTGTCTGACCCTGGGGTTTTGTCTTGTCTGGGTACCTCCCAGCCTGTGGCTGGTTCCTGCAACCATGTTACTATGGACTCTACCGGTTTACCCTGATCTGGTTAGTCGTCGAGACTGTTTGTTAAAATGCTGGCTTCTGGGTTCCACCCAAGACCTACTAAACCAGAATCTCAAAAGGAGGGGTCTGGGAATCAGTATTTTTACCAGCAGCCCCTGTGATCCTGATGAAGAACGATGTTTGGGAAGCAAGACTGGAGCTTTGTCTGGACCCTGGGCTTGGCTGTTGGACCCTGAGTGCCCAGGCTTTGGATTTGATAGAGTTTCCTTCTTAGCACCTACTTGCAATTTTCTTAACCCTCACATGGCAGTCAGCTGCCGACATCTGCTGGCTCAGCGACAAGATACCTTTTTCCTACATTGTAGTCAACCCTCATTGCCCCCTCAACCCAGGCTGAGGGGTTCCCAGCATGTCTGCCCAGGTGTGCACGAGGGGCAAGGAGGCTGGTACTCAGGGCTCCTGGAGCCACCCCTGCCCTCACTAGAGCCCCTCCGCTGGCCCCAGCCCTGGCGCTGCTCTTCCCAGGCCCTGTGTGAGGGCTACAGCCAGTCCAAAGGCGGCCCTGGCAGAGGGCCAGGATCTCACGCGCCTCTGTATCACCTGTGAAATGTGCACACAGACCCCAGCCCACCTGGGCCCCAGGGCTGCATAAGGATCCTCCGAGCTGGTGTGATGTGGAAAGTTGTGGGCCCCCGATAGTGTGTTTCTCAGGTTAACCAAGGGACACCCTGCAGCTCAGGAGTGCTAAGAAGGCGTTCCAACACCCTCCTCCCTGCGAGCACCAAAGCGGGAGCCCTTCCCTCCGGCTCCTGTAGGGAGATGTGCTCTGTGAGGCAAGGCAGGGAGGAATGGGGCGGGGAGGCAGCTTGGAGGGTGGAAGCTGGGAGCATGGAGAAGGAAAGAAGGGCAAGGGTTTTGTTTTATCAGTATTAGTGTTGTTGTTTAATGTGTTTTGAGGGCTTACTGTATGTCAGAGCCTGCCGGAAGCTGTGTGTGCTCCACTCGCTATTTGTCGCCCCACCCCCACCCCCACCCCCCGGCTACTGCAGCACTATCCCTGCTTTGCTGTGGGGAAACTGAGGCTGAGTACCACCCTCTAGACGGACCCGGGATTCAAACATCTGTCTGGGTGACGCCAGCACCTGAGCTCGTAGTGAGAACTCCAGGCTGCCCCAGAATCCTTGAGCCTGTTTTAAACACCAGGGCCAGGTGTCCATTCTATTTCTTCCCTCTCTCGCGGCAGCAGTGACCTGGTGTCTCCCACTCTCATCGCTCAGGGGAGCGCCTGGGGCTGGCAGGGCTGTATCTCCCCACCCCTTCTCCCCCTGCCTGGGCCTGACTTCCGCCGTGCATTTGTCACTGGAGGCCTCAGGTATCCAAGGCCTGGGGTCTGTGTTTGCTGATGCTCGGGGCCCAGTGGCCACGGTCGTCTTTCCCAGCTGCCTGGGACGAGCAGCACCCGCGCAGGCTCAGCAGCCCTCCCGCCGGCGGTCAGACCTGGTGACCCTGAGGAGCGCCGTGCTTCACCGCCAGGGGCTTGGCAGGGGTTTGTGACAAGCCCATTTCTGAAAGCTCCCCTGCCCTGCCCCTTCCGGAGGGATCTGAGCTGTGTGTGCCCAGGGCCGGGCCAGTGTGGAAGGTCCCATGGGAGGCGGGTCTGGATGAGGCGTCCCAAACAAGGACCTCTGCAGTGAAGCTACTAGATCGTTCAGGAATCCTCCCTGTGCCCCCAGGGTCTGCGAGTGGCACGGGCCAGTATGGCCCCAGAGCTGGGGGGTTGCTGCCTGGGCGCCCCTTTCGCCGGCCCTGCCTGAGTGACACGCCCCCAGACCCACAGCATCTCGGCTCTCGCTGGAGGCGGTCCTGCCCGGGCCGTCCGCAGGGTGGCGAAGGCACCTGGGTGGCCGCTGCCCCATTCATGGCACCTGTCTGGCTCCTGCCTCTGCTTCTGGAGGGCGTTCAGGAGGAGCCCAAGCTTGTCTGACCTCTGGAGGAGTGACAGGCTGGACAGGGAGAGGCAGCTGTCACAAAGGCACCGCTGCAGAGCAGGAAGCGTCCTCAGACGCAGGTCCTGGCACAACAGCAGCCATTGGGTCATGTCACTTCTCTGCTTGAAACTCTGGAGTGGCCCAGACGAGTATGTCTCGGTTGGGCATCATCCCGCAAAGCGGAAGGTCACCAGTTCGATGCCCAGTCAGGGCACATGCCTGGGTTGCAGGTTCAGTCCTTGGTTGAGGCGCGTGCAAGAAGCAACTGGTCAATGTTTCTTTCTCACACTGATGTTTCGCTCCCACTTACTCCCTCCTGTCCTCTCTCTCTAAAGATAAATAAATAAAATTTTTTAAAAATGCTCTGTAATGGCTGTCCCTACATTCAAAATAAAAGCCAGAGTCCTCACCGTGGTCTTTAAAACCCTAGAGCCATGGTTCTTAAACCTGGGCATACAGCAAAATCGCCTGGAGGGCTGGCTACAGCACAGATCATGGGTCCGCCATTACAGTTCCTGATTCAGGAACTTGGGTAGGGCCAAGAACTTGCATTTCTAATGAATTCCCAGGGGATGCTGCTGCTGCTGGTCTGAGGACTCCCTTTGAAAACCACTGCCCTAGATGGTCCGTCGCAGCCCCTGATCCCTCTGACCTCTTCTTCCACTTCTGCCTCTTTGGACATGCCATGCGCCTTGCCGCTGTTTGAAGATGACAGATCTGTGCCTGCCTCCGAGCCTTTTTCTCTTCTGTTCCTTCAGCCTGGAATTCTCTTCCCTCAGTTCTCTGTGTGGGCTGCTCCTTCACCAGCATGGTAGCCAGCTTCCAGTACGGCCCCGATGCCTGTCACTCACGCCCTTGTAAGTCCCTCCCTGCTGTTGCCAGGGTTGGTCTGTGTGACCAGTAGAATTTGGTGGTCACGATGGAACATCACTTCTGGGGCACGGTTATAAAAGACGGCATGGAACCCCGGCTCCTGCCACATCCAGTGACCCGCCTTGGAAGTAGCACCTCCGGCCCAGTCAAGCCCTCAGTGATGCAAGAGATGATGCTGCGCTGGCTGCAGCCTCATGGCAGAGCCTGTGCCACAGCCACCCAGCTCCGCCGTCCCCGGTTCCTGCCTCACCCAGTCTGGGGGACAATGCGTGTTGACTTAAGCTGCCACGGTTGGCGTAATGTGTGATGCAGCAATAGATAATAGTAAATGTGTCTGTCTCATTGAGGCATTCCTTAGCCACCTGACCAAAATTGCGCCCCCTTCTAATAACACTTCCTATCCCCCTTCTCTGCTTTGTTCTCTTTAGTACATACCGCCACCTGACCTGATATGTTTTACTTATTTATTACCTGTCCCCTGGCCTGACTTCCTCCCTCCACCCCCATTAGAAATACTTTAAATTTTCATTCATTGGAAATTTTATATATTGATAGTCAGAAACTAGCATAGCGTCATGACTCTGAGAATATAAGCTGAAGGAGGAAGGAGTCCAACCCGCCAAAGTTCCTGCAGTATCGCCGGTGCTGAGAGCAGTGCCAGATACAGAGTAGGCCCTCAAAGAGAATAATAATTAATAATATATCAATATATAAAGTCATATATTAATATTATAATCAACAATACAATTCATTACATTAAATATCTATCACATACTTAGGTTATAAACATTTATCATATGACAGTAAATTTACAACGCTAATTTTGAGTGGTGCACAGATTAAAGCAGCACGGGCCGCCTCAGCGCCCAGAGCCCCCGCGCGAGCTCGGGGGCGTTGGTGTGGCTGGCACGTGGTGGTCTCTGCTGTCAGACTGAGCCCCAGCTCTGCCGTTTCTCACTGAGGCCTCAGTGTCTTCCACTAAAAATAGCAATGATAGCACCCATTTCATAGTGTTTTGCGACCACTGAAGGGGACACCCCATGTGGGGGACCTGAAGTGGGCCAGGCACAAATGGCTGTGCAAAGAACAGTAGTCTCCCATTTAGCTTTCAGAAGGGGTTAGGAATATTCAGTGGCCAGAGGCCCCTAACTGGGCGGGGGCGTGTGCAAAGCCAGTGGCCCAGGAAGGAAGCGCCATGTGTGGGAGGGGATCAGAGGCTCTGCTGTGAGTGGCCTGGGGGACAGCAGAGCAAGACCTCCAGGTGCTGAGGGCTCCCACGGCTCGCTGCACCTTGCGTTCTCCCGAGGGCTGGCCCCACCCCTGGACTGGGGCACGGGGCCCTCCCGGGAGTCTCCTGGGACACGCCTTCCTCGTTAAGGCAGAGAACATGGCAGAGTGACCGGACAGTGACCGAGCTTCCAGATGAGGAGGGACAATGGCTGGAGGTGGGGCAGCAGGGCTGCTGTCTGTCTAGGAAAACCTGAGTCCCGCAGACCCTCCTGGTGGGGAAAACGTGGGCCAGGAGAGAAGCCACAGCTGGGGCCACCACCAAACAAGGGAAGGAAAGAAACAAGAGGTGGGGGAGCAGAGTCAGTGAGAAAGCCAGAAAGAGGAGTATTAGGAAAAAAAGACGCAAAGGTACAGGGGAGTATAGGAATCTCAGATTCCAGCCAGTGCTCGTACCTGTGGTTATTTCACCTGATAGCCACTGGGGGCAGCAGAGAGCCACCGCACAGCCAAGGGAAGGGACCAGTCAGGAGTCCACCAGTGAGCGGGGTTGGGGAGTATGGGGGAAGCCAAGACTTAAGGTGAGCCCAAGACAAATCACTATGACCAGTCACCTAGTTCCAGAGACTTCTTGTGGCTTTCCCACTAGAAGCCAATACCTCGAGTGCAAGCAGGATGCAGTCTTAGCAAGGCAAACCGACACCCAAAAGTGACTGTTGAAAATTAGTAACTCCTACCCCATGTGCTGTTTTATTATAAGTATTACTATTGTTATTGTCGTTATCTTAAGGAGGGCGCATCTGTGGTCTGAAAGCCAGATTTACGTCACCTTCCACCTTTCAAGTGTACTCCCTCTTTAAAAGTTTTATTCTACATGGGGAGCCACTGTAATCTGCCGATGGGGAAATTACAATTTCTGGCTTGTAGCCTCGGTGGCTAGAATAGCAGCCCCCTCAGGCTGGTCTGACCCACAGGCAGGTCAGCTGTGCATGCTGGGCTCCCCTGGTGTCAGTGGGAGAGGCCCAGCGTGAGTTGGGGTTGCCTTTAGGAAACAACGTGTTTCTCCGGACACAGGTTGGGTGGGGCTCTCCGGGAGAACATCTCACTTCTTCCACCCACCTTCCCAGGTCCCCAGAGCCTCTGGGACCTGCACAGCAGTGGCTCTGTTAGGAGTCTGGATGGTCACCTGGGACGCCCCAGAACCCCAGGGATGTAACCCCAGAGAATGCAGAAGGGCCTCAACCCAGAGGAACGTGGGCCCCAAGCTGGCCCTGCAGTTTTGCTTCTGCTTGGTCGGGGGCCTGGTGTGCTGTAAATAGATGAGCGAGCCTTTCGTTGGAAAGATCTGGAAATGGCTTCCTTCCTGTGGGAGGTATGGCCATCCGGGCTGAAGGTTCCCACCGCAGGTGAGGTCGCTCTGCCCCAGGCTCAAGGTGGCTTTGTGTTCTCGGTTGGTCAGCGCACGCCAAGCCTGGGAGATGGACAGGAACAGACCCTTGGGCAGCTGTGTTGTCCCTGCTGGAGCCCTGGAGGATTCTCCAGGCCTTGGTGTCTGAGCACCAGGCAGCATGCCCCTCCCGCCTGGGGAAGGCACTGCACCTGCTCTTCCGCCCACTCCTCATGAAAGACCCTGTTGCTTGCTTGTTCCCGGTCACACACTTCCTGCTGCTTCCCTCACTTGCCCTCCATTCTGCTTTCCTTCCATTGAGAAAGCAAAGGGGAAAGGGAAAGACTCCATATTACCACCCAACTCCCAGCGCTGTAAGCTCCTTAAACCCAAACAGGGTTGGAAGATCAGCCATCGAAGTTGCAGGGCAAGAATGTTGAGGCCTAAAAGACCAGCTAGCCCAACCCCTTTGACTGGGATGAAGAATTGGAGGACCAGAGAAGGAGAGGGCCTTGCCCCGGGGCTGCCAGCCGGTTAGAGGCAGAGCTGCGGCCAAACCCCAGCTGTTTTGAATCCTAATTGAGTGAAGCCATTGAAAAAGTTTTGCCTGTTTTCACTTTAAATATTTGAGACAAATATTAGAATTTTTTGATTAACATTATATTCAGACATTGGGTTAACTTTAAAAATAACTTCATGCTAAGCACTTGCATATGGGCATTTGGCTGGAAGACAGTGACTGCCTGGGGCAGATATCGCTATCCATCTCAGTTACAGAGGAGGAAGCTGAGGCGCTGAGAGCACTTGGCCGGTGGTAAGAGGCAGAGCTGGGATTCAAACTCAGGCAGTCTAGCTCGAGACCCTCTGCTGTTAATGGATTCTGTTCTCTATCCAAGGGGTTCCAACCTTTTGGTGTCTCTGGGCCCCACTGGAAGAAGAAGAGTTGTCCTGGGCCACACGTTAAATACATTGTGACATGTAATCACAAAAAAAAAATCTCATCATGTTTTAAGTAAATTTATGATTTTGTCTTCGCCCACATCCACAGCCATCCTGGGCTGCACGTGGCCCGCAGGCTGCAGGCTGGACACCCCTGCCTCTATCTGGCACATTCAGTGATTTTGGAAAGACACTCATAAAAGTCCACCTGTGAAAAGAACGTACAGTATGATTTTGTTCTCTTTTAAAGATATACATATGCCTAGAAAACAAATTGACATATAGTTACCAAAGTGTTGGTAGTGAGGACTTCCAAGTTGTGGGATTATGGTGATACTCTTTGTTCTTTGTGCTTCTCTGTAGCATTGAATATTATCTGGTAAGAAGGTATCATTTTCATCACTAGATAATTTTATGAGAAAGTCTGTTCATAGTGGTGAAATGCGTAAGGCCGTGTTCGGGGGACAACGCCATAGCTGCAGGGTTAGCTGTCTCTCGGGCTGGGCCGGGTACCTGGGCACCGGGAGAGGGGCCAGTCAGACACAGCGGCTGTGATTCAAGCAAGACCCAGAATGGACTTTGGAAATCACCCCTTTGGCAGAGGACCAGGTCTGTGTATAGACCTCCGGGCCAGGGCTCTTAACTCTGTGCTTTGGGGTTTCAGGTGACAATAGCATTTGGGGAGAGAAGCCCAGTTGGCAGCTAGGGTTCCAGGGCTACAGACGGAAGGGTTCAGGGGGTCCATGAGTTGGCAGCCTCTGGGGATAAGGGAGGGGGGCGTTGGGGGAAGGGTTCAGAGGATCCCCGCTGGAAGGCCACCTCCTTCTGGTCCCCGCTGCTTGGAGAAGGGTCCCCAGCAAAGAGTTCTGTCATGATGGGAGGTGGGGAGGGTGTGGGAACAGAAAGAGGCCCAGAGTTCCCGGGTTTAGGGAGGAAGGAGACTGGCCAGATGGTTTTTCTCAGCTCTGATCATCTAGCTCTGCTCTGTGGCCCTCGGAGCTTCTACCTTATGAAACTCTGAAGTGCCCTTGTTTCTCTCTTTGACAGAGACCACCTGGGAGCGTCCCAGCAGCTCTCCTGGGATTCCAGCCAGCCCTGGCACTCACAGGAGCTCTCTGCCTCCAACAGGTACTGTTCGCTTACCCCTTTGGGGCAGCTGGGAGGGGCCACACACCCACCTTCACAGGAAGGGTCAAGCCTGTGGGTCCTGGAGTCTGAAACCTGGCTGGTGATCTTATGCCTGGAGGGGTAGGAGGCCCCGCAAGCCTGTTGCCCCGCCTGGTGGCATTGCCCTGGTAGTGCTGACAGCAGCCTGGTAGCCCACCCTCACTCCTGCTCAGATGCTTAGGGAGAGGAGTCCGCTGGGTGAGGTGAGGCATCAGATCTCTTACCTGTCTCAGTGCAGGGACCTGAAGCAGGGACAGAGTTGCTCCACATGGTTCCCAAAGCCTTCAAGGAGTAGAAGTTAAAGGGAGCCAAATTTTTTTAGGGAAGCTTTCAGGCAGAACATTCTAGAAAGGAAATAGGATTCCTTGTGAGGGTATGAGTTTTCTGTCAGAAGACATATCAAAGGGAGGGAGTCGAGATAGATATTCCTGTAATAGGGGGGATGTTGCTACTATTAGGAAACATAGGGTTCTGAGATCCCAGGAGATCAGTTGTAAGTCACACCAGTAGGGAGAATGGCTTCTGATTTCTCGTGATTTAGGCCTTATTTTAAATGTCGCCTCCTCCAAGAAGCCTTCCCTGACCACTCAATTTAGCTCCTTCACCTAACACCTGGATCCCAGCTGTGTGCTGTCTCAGTGTCCTCAGAGAGTCATTCTCCAGTGTTTGCTTCCTGGTGGGGCGGGGGTGGGAGGGACTTGGCCTCTACTTTTCCTTTATGGAACCCTCAGTCCCGAGACAGAGCCTGGCCTCAGTGGGGAGTAAATGCACAGATGTCACCGCAGTCGCATGGTTTTCAACCGCATCTGTTGGTTTTCCACTTCAGGTGTCGACCTGGGTGATTGTGGGTATACCTGGGAATTTACATATTGGTAGCTCTGTACACGTGCAGTGGTTGTAGCTGGACAGAGGAGGGAGGCGCGCAGAAGGTGGGGAGTAGGGGGAGAAGCTCCTTCACCTTCATGGAATGCAAAGTCATCAGAGAGCTAATAGTTTACCTAGCACATCTCAGGTAATCAAAGGAAGAGCTAAAATAATACAAATAAATAAAAGAATAAAAACTAACTAGACTCTGAAACCCTGGATCAGGGGAAGGGAGGGCAGACGCAGAGAGAGTGGGCCTGACTCCCACCTACAGAGTGCGAGCCTTTTAGATCAGGGGTCCCCAACCCTGGACCACAGACCGGTGCTGGTCTGTGGTCTGTTAGGAACCGGGCCACACAGCAGGCGGGGAGCACCGGCAAGCAAGCGGACCTTCATCTGTATTTACATGTTTACAGCCACTCCCCATTGTTTGCGTTACTGCCCGGGCTCTGCCTTTTGTCAGATCAGCCAAGGCATTAGATTCTCATAGGAGCACAGACCGTGCTGTGAACGGCTCCTTCATGAGAATCTAACGCCTGATGATCTGAGGTAGAGCTGAGGCCGTGATGTGGGCGCTGGGCAGCGGCTGCAGATACAGGTTATCATGAGCAGAGAGGTTTGACTGCACAGAGACCATAATGAATCAATTGCTTGCAGACTCATATCAAAACCCTATCAGTGAGTGGCAAGTGACTATTAAGCTGCATCTGGTGGCAGGCAATAAAGGCACCCTGCCCATCCCCCCCACCAGCCCATGGAAAAGTTGTCCACAAAACCAATCCCTGGTGCCTAAAAGGCTGGGGACAGCTGTTTTAGATGTTCTCTACCACTGATGCATGAAGAAATCAAAGTGTTATCAAAGGACGTATTTAGGGATGTGAAGATCACCAGAGCTGAACTCAAAACCGAACTAGGGGATAGACCCACCTCTGGTGGAGCAGCTGAGGTGTGGGAGAGGGGGCGGGGGGGGTTCCCATGGCAAGTTCAGCTAGGCTTGTCTCACTTTTTATTTTATATATATATATATATATATATATATATATATATATATATATGTATATATATATATACTTTTGGTTTTTTAACTTAAAAAAAGATTAAAAGGCTTAACTTAAAAAAAGATTTTTTTTTTTTTTAAAAAAGGGATCGCCTAGTGGGGGAAGGAAATGGGGCATTGACTCCAGATTTCCTAGGGACAAGGCGAGTGCCGCATTATCAGCGACCAGATCGAGCCCCCAGAAACAGGCCCGTTCCCTCCTCCTAGCTGCTGTTTGACGACAGGCAGTCCCTGGCGTACTGACTTCTGTTTTGCTGTTTGTGTGTGTGTGTGTTTTAATAAGAGAAATGCTAGTGTGAGTGATGTGAGGTGTGGCCCTCTGTCCTGGCTGGCTCCGGGCCAGCCAGACACTGGAAGGAAACCAGCTGTCTCTTCCGGCCGTAGAGGTCCCCGGAGCAGGACAGGACAGGGACACGGGCAGCGGAAGCTTGGGCGTGGAGCGATGGTGGGTGTGAACTGCCACAGCCAGCCTTGCTGGCTGGTTAGGGAACCTGTCCTCTGAGTGGCAGGGATCACCTCCCTAAAGCCTGCCCTCCCCGAGGCTGTCCCCAGGCAGTGTCCTGTCCTTTTCCACTGTTTGTGGCATTTGGTCCCCAGAAGGGCGGCTGGGAGGCACTGGCTTAGACCCCCGGACCCTGCGAGGCCCAGGCATGACGCATGCCGGCCTTCACCCAATAAGCACCTAGGAGTCCTGTCTGTCCAGCACTGAGCTGGGTGTTGGGGCTCCAAGTGTGGCCAATAAAGGTGGGGAGATGGGCAGAGAGGGCCAGGTTCAGGGACGGGAACCGGTGAGGTGGCCAAGGTGTTAGATGTGTGGACACTGACATGCCCTCCACGGCTCCTGCCTCCTGAGGAGAAGTCTGGGGGGCCCAGGTCTATCAAGTTCTCTGCCAAAAAGGGCTTTGCAGCCCAGAGCAGCTGGAAACCTGCTTTACTCCCCTTTGGAGATGCACCATGCACGTCAGCGTTCTGAAGGCTCGGAGAAGGCTTGAAAGGAGACACCGGTCTCATTGGTGCTTCTGTCCCTTTGTTGGCAATATCCCCACCGTATCCACGAAAGATACATCTCCCAAGACTCCTAGTAAATGCCTGAAATCGGATATAGTACCAAATCCTATATATATACTATGATAAAGTGTAATTTGTAAATTAGGCCCAGTAAGAGATTAACAACAAAAACTAAAAATAACATAGAACAATTATAACAATGTACTGTTCTAAGAGTTACATGAATGTGGCATTATTACGTGAAGTAAGGGCTCCTTGAACACCAGCACGGCGGTACCATGACAGTGGTCTGACAGCCGCGCGGGCTCCTAAGTGACCACCGGAGCGGGGTGCGCACGCAGCCTGGAGACGCCGGACGGAGGGAGGATTCACACAGCAGGACAGGGCAAGATCTCCTCATGGTACCCAGAAAGTCAAGCAATTTAAAACTATGAGTTGTTTATTTCTGGAATTTTCCATTTAATGTTTTTGGATTGCAGTTGACCATGGGTAACTGAAACCGTGGACAACGGAACCGCAGTAAGGGGGGCTCCTGGAGGTGCTTGTTAAGCTTCTCGAGTGCAGCGGTCCTAACTCGGGGGACTCGGCCCAGCAGGGGACATTTGGCAATGCCGTCGTTTCTGCAGCCACCATTCAGGGGGAGTGGTGCAGGCATCCCGTGCGTGGGGGCGGGGGCACCGCCAGCCTCCTGCAGTGCCTAGGGCAGCACAGCCTCCCCCGCCCCCAGACGGTACCCAGCCCCAAACGCCGCCGGGGCCAGCGTGGAGAAGCGGGTTCTAGGGCCACTCACAACCCCGGGCCGGCAATGCTCAAGGGTCACCGGACGACAGGCCGTGACCGTGGAGATGAGGCGCGGCACAAGCCCTACAGAACCCCGTTCTTCGGTCCTGAGACCCACCTTTTGTTTTTTGTTTTTCCCCCACATTTGAATACAAGGCGGGGACAACAGTAGGTTTACTGTTGTGACCATGTGAAACACAGTGTTTATTCTTGTATTATTATTCATTCATTATTGTATTATTTTCCATACGAATGACTGTAAACCGCCTTTTGCCCTGCCCCTGTATCTTGGAAGTCAGGTGCGCCCTGCAATCCATGGTGTGTCCCAGTTGAACTGGAAGCATCTTTCTTTTCTTTCTTAATGTACTTAAAATAAGGGTGCGTCTCAGTCAGGGCCGTCTTGCATTTGCAAAGTTACAGCTTGTTAGGCGGGGCCTCACTCTGCCCATCCACAAACACAGGCCCGGAGGCCGGCCAGGGAGACGTTGCTCCCCACGGCCTCTGACGGTGATGCCCTCCCCCCCCCCCCGGCCTGGGCATGGATAGGCGCTGTCTCTCCATCCATCCACTCCCTGGGATGGAAGGGAAGGCGACCCACCAGGATCCAGGATAGTTTGACATCTTCCTTCATTTAGTTTTAATCTAAACCTCACAACTGAAGAAAAAAATTATAGCCACATGGGTTTTCTCTCTACAAGGGAGCACTGGGTTTTTTGCAGCCATTCTCTCTCTCATCCTGTTTTACAAGCAGCTTTCAGAAGATTGAATTTTATTGTGGGGAGAGAAATAGATTCAATGAAAACAGCAAGTAGCTTCCAAAGGGAGCCATCCCGTTCTCGTGGTCCTGTGGTTGCTGACCCCTCTCCTGGGGACCACTCAGGGCCCTGGATCTCAGCCCCTTTTGTTCGGCTTGTGCTTCCACAAGCACCAGTGTTGGCATTTCAAACCTTTTCATTCAAAAAATATGCCAGATGCTGTTCCCTGTGCTGGGGAGATGGCCACAGATAAGCCAGACCTGCGTGGTCCCTTCTCCCACGAACCACCATCCAGCAGGGGAGTGGGACAAACAAGCGCATGTGAGATATGTCAGATTTTCTTTGTATTTCCAGTGCAAGGGACGAAAGTAGGGCAGAGGGCCTGCCGGGCCAGGGAAGGTGCCAGTGCGGAGGTGCCAGTGCCAGGGACACTTTGAAGAGAACGAGAGGTGTAGGCGTGTGGGGTGGCGGAATGTTCTGGGCCAGGGTACAACTAGTGCAAAGGCCCTGGGGCAGGAGTGATCTGGGCGTGTTTGAGAACAGAGCAGGCGACGGAAGCAGGTGCTGGGATGTCACTCGGAACGTGGGTCAGTGTGGGGGTGAAAGCAGCCCTCAGCGGACATGCCTTGCCTTCATGAGGAGCTGCCTCCCTGAAGCAGCCAGCAGCCCGGGGCTCTGTCAAGACTGCTCTAGGTTTCCCTGACGGGGGCTGGGACGCTTACCTGCAAGGTAGGCTGGGGAGGGAGTGAGGGCGATGTGGGAAACTCAGCCACGGTGATTGACCACGGACACCCGATAGGGTTGCTCCTGAAGAACCTGGAAAATTAGGGCAGGAGGAATGTGAGTGAGAACCACAAGTTTGCCCAGCCAAGCTGAGGCCCCGCCCCTTCATGGACGGGGGCGGGGCGGGGGGATGGAGGGGGGTTCAGGGGATAGGCGCGGAAGGCCATCGGCTCCGTTTTACTTGAGCTGAGGCATCGTGAGCTTCCAGAGTGGGCCACCTACAGACAGGGTGCGGGAAGCACGTCTATCCAAGTTAATGGGGCAGCAGGCGGGGAAGTGGGGCTGAGCCCTCGCCCAGGGCACCCCCAAACCTGATTCTACTCTCCAAACGGGGGCGGGGGGGACAGCAGGGTCCACGCTGGGCTGCTGGGCCGGGGACACCCCCTCTGACATCCATTTTCGCTGGAGCTGTGGGAGCTGTGTTCATCGGCAGCCTTGGCTGGAGACAGTTCCCGCTGGCCCTTCCGGGAGAAGTCCGCAGGAGTAAAGTTTAAACCCAAACAGAATCCCTAAGGCGCTATTAGGTAACCACTGTGAATGGTAAAAGCCGTCTTTGGGCTGGTTTAATATGCAGTGTGGAAGTCGTGATTTATAGGGGGCGAAATGGTAGCAGGCAGGGGGAAAGGAAATGCGAGTGAACCGGCGGTTCCGGACGCTTCGCGTGGGAGTCCCTGGGCAGGAGGAGGGCCGCGTAGAGCCGAGCGCCCAGGGAGCTGCCTGCGGTGACGGCAATGTCCTGCGTCTGCGCTGCGCAATGCGGAGCCGCTGCGCACAGGCGGTTAATGGGTACTGGAAATGAGACCAGTGTCCCCGAGGAACTGAATTTTTAACTTAATTTAAATACCTTTTTTATTTGGGGATAATTTTAGATTTCCAGAAACATTGTAAAGACAGTACAGAGAACTCTCGTATACCCTTTACTAAGCTTCCCCTAATGTTAACGTCTTACATAATAACATGGTACATTTGTCAAAACAAAGAAGGGAACATTGTACATTAGTATTAAGGAAATTAGGTTTTATTTGATTTCACCAGTTTTTCCAGTATTGTTCTTTTTCTGTTCTAGGATCCAGTCCTGGATACCATACTGCATTTAGTTTTTATTTAATTTTTTTAATCCTCACCCAAGGATATGTTTATTGATTTTAGAGAAATGGGGCGGGGGGAGAGAGATCGGTTGCCTTCTGTATGTGCCCCAACTAGGGATCGAAACTGCAACCTAGGTATGTGCCCTGACCAGAAATTGAACCCACAACCTTTTGCTGTACACAATGATGCTCTGATCAGCTAAGCCACCAAGCCAGGGTTTATTCAATTTTTTAGAATTTAAATGGCCACCTGTGGCCAGCAGCTACTTGACCAGACTGGGCAGGTGTGGAGAGTGAATTCCTTTCTGAGCTTCTGGGCCTGGGATGTGCCTTAAACTTGCATTTGTGTGTGTATGTGGTTTAAGATGGAGGAAATCTATCTTTTATTGAGTTTCCCTTGGGAGGGAGGGGGTTGTCAGGAAACCTGGGTTCAGGTTCTGACTTCGCCCAGTCTAGACACTTAAGCGCACTGAGGGATGGATCACCCTCGGGTAGACAGCCTGCCTCCTGCTGTCCCGGGGAAGCCACATCAAGGGGGCCTGGAAAGAGCCTGCCTTTGAACCTGTGGAGCCAGCCAGGAGTGCGCCAACAAGCAGTGCGCTTCTCCTGAGCAGAGGGCCCCTGGGAAAGGGGCTCCAGAACCAGGGCCCCTCCTGTACCGCCCTTTCTCCGCTAGACCAGGAAGCCCTGAACACCGGTGCTCTCCCACAGGGGAGCAAAGCCGGCCTCGCTCTGCGGAACCGGTGCTGCCAGGCCTGCAGGCCCGCCCACGCTGGCCTGGGGAGGGCCCCGGCTCCCCCCTGGGGAGGGGCTTGCATGGTTCTTAAGAGAAACAGTGTTCTCCCCACCAAGGCCCCAGGGGACCTCAGAAAGGCCGGTTTAATCTTTGATGGCCCAGGAAAAGCCCCAGGTTATAACAATTCACAACCACAGGGACAGATGAATGCATTGTGAGTTTTGTTGTGTGGAGTACAGTTTAATCTTAGACAACCTGGGGAGACAGTGAGGACCGAGTGGCCAGATAGATATTTCCAGCCCAGAGGCTGTAAATGGGAAACTGCTCCTCTAAACAGGCCAGGCCAGGCCAGGCGCTGCGTACACCTGAGAAGGTGAATGTGATGCTGGAAGAGCAACTTCCAGGGCCTTCCTGGGTGTGGTCCTGGGTGTGGTGGGGGCTGTGGGGGACGCGGGGACTGTGCCTTCAGGGATGGGAGCACACAGCTGGCCGCTGTGCTTGCCTGACTGCAAAACCTGCCTTCTGACCGCTGCCGTTGCGATTCCCCAAGTGGGGCCGTGGTGTTCTGCCCAAAACAGAGCCTGCGCCCCTCTGAGCGTAGGAATAGTGCCAGTAGTGGCCTCGTTTGAGGTTCAGAGCACAGCAGCATATTCTAAAAGGCCTGCTGTACACAAATGAATTTAAATCTGAATCATGGGGGCATTTGTCCCCACCTCTTTGGATCCTTTACCTTCACTGCTTATCGTCGTAACAAACATCCTGCAGAATGGGGTTGCGTGTCACCGCAGGGAAGTGTTCTGTTCCACCGTGTTGAACATGGGATGGGAGGGAGGGTGGCAGGGAAGAGATTCCAGGAACAAGGCTCCTGGGCGCCCAGGGGTCATAACCTTGGGAGAGAAGTTCCCGTATTTATTCCCGAGAGAAGGGAGATTGCGCCAGACCTGAAGGAGGCAAGAGGGGGTGTCCAGGGATGATTTTCTTGCTTGGAAAAGTACATCTTCTCTTTAGGGAGCAGGGACCTAAGCAGGGGGCTCAGAGGGTGGGGCTGGGAGGTGCAGGTCAGCCGCCGGGACCCCACGGTGATGGTGCACCCTGGGCAGCAGAAGTCCCTGGCCCATGTCTCTTGCTTTGTGCGTCTCTTAACAACCCATCCTATGTTTCTCTTTTGTTTTTAACCACTTCCCCCTTCTTCCACCCCTGAAGACCTCCTTCTCCCTTCTGCCCAAACATATATCCCCTGCACTCATTATACTTCTCCCAGGCTCTCTCTCGGTCTGTGTGTGTAATTACCCACAAAGAGGAATCAAATGTGAGCTGGTGTGTGTTTACATTTGTATCTGAAGTTACTAAAGTTACTAGATAGAGCTTCTTGTTCCCTCTTCTTCAAAACAGCTAATTTGGCATTTTACATTTCTTCTTGTATCCCTAACCCAATTATGTTCCTTATGGTTACAAGCGATCTTCGACCAATTTTATTTTATCCACCAAGCGCCCACTCTGGCCTCACTAGTTTTGTCTCTAACCCTTGGTAACGCCACAGGACTGGGCGTGCCAATTCGGAGGGCTCGTGGGTGAGCCCTGACTGCCCAGTCCCCGCTCACCGCCGTCCTGAATGTGCCTGCGACTGAGTGAAATGCAGCGAGACAGGGCGTCAGAGGGGAGCTGCTGTGTGGGGAGAAATGGTTGAATGGAAAATTATTTTTTCTTTCCCAGTAATTGTTTTGACATGAGCAGTAATTAGCCAACAGCTGACAGCCCAGAACTGAAGCGAGAACAAGACCATGGATTGGGGAGGAATGCCCTGTGCGAGACAGTCCAAGGCCGCCGTCAACGCGCGGGCCGGGAGCCTGGGGACGCTGGACGTGGGGGAAAGGAAGCAGCGGGCTGGCCAAGGGTGCGCCTGAGGTGCTGTGAAGGGCGTAAGGAGAGGTCAGAGGGCAGAGCTGGGGACAGCCTGGGTTTACAGGGATCCCGCTCCATCAGAGGTAGTGACCGATTCCAAACTAAGGCCTGCTCAGGTAAGAGCATCGTGTTTTATTGTCCTGGTCCCACGGAGTGCAGGCTCTGCTTTTGTCGTCATGGGTGGCTTTTAGGATGAGGGTAGTGCGGGAGCTGTGTGACAAGCTGGGAAACGCATGGCATCTTTCCATGCTGCGGCGCCGCTTGTGCCTCAGGTACGTCCGCGTTGAGTGTTTGAATGGGTTTGCCCACCCAGCTGTCTGGGTCCAGGGCCTGTTGGAGGCAGGCCATTTCCGAAGGCTTTACTCATTCTAGTGGCCTTTGAAACTGTTGTGATGACTTGAATCTAGGGAAGGTTTTGTATTTATTAGAGAGATTATAAATCCTATGCTCCTGCACTGAAAAAATATCTACTGTGTTGGTTATGCTTATGTTTTCTTTCTAGTTCCCAGGTTGAGCGTTTGTGTTCTCTTTCACTTTCAAATGACACCGCTGATCTGCCTGTTTTATTGCTGTGACCACCCCTTCCCCGCAAAACACGCGGAGAACCAGCCAGGGCTGTTAATGTTACCCTGTCTCCTAACTCATGAACTTCTGTTGCCGTATTTATATGTCTTCCTCATGTTTTCCTTTGGTTTATTTCATTGGTTTTTGAATTTTTTTCTAAATCTTAAAATGGAATGTTTACTTCATTTATTTTTATTTGTCCTTGGCTTTGGTAATGGAATAATTAAGGGTATATAGATTTTCCTCCAAATATCATTCAGGCTTTGTCCCATTTGTTTTTGTTATGTTCTTTCTCATTATCTCCTAAATATTGTTTAATTATTGTTTTAAATTTCTCTTTGACCTGAGATTATTTATCAGGGCATTTTCTTACATTTCTAAACACTTGGGAGTTGCGGGGATGGGGACTTGTGTCTCTGTTCTGTTATTATTGATATCTACTTTTATTACTTTCTGCTCAAAGAATGTGGCTTGTGTTCTTTATGCCCTTTGCAATTTATCAATGCTTTATTTGTGGCTTAAGTTTGCCCAAATTTTTCTTCTCAGTATTCTGTGGCTTCTTGGCTAAAGATATTATCTTTGTTTGGGGGGTATTATGTTTCATACACCTAATTCAATCAGCTCTTTAAATTAAATTACTGAGATTTTCCACAGCCGCACGTTTGTCCTCTAGTCAGCCATCGGCTGGAAGCGGGGCATGAGTCTCTTCTCAAGTCTGCTGGTCTCTTCAGGTTCTCCAGCCTGGGCGTTCTTTCCAAGCCAGTGCCATGCTGCATGATGAGGAACGTTCCTCGAATGTTCTGCCTTCCGTTGGGGTTGTATTTAACATCAGTCTAATGTCCTTGGTGCCATAGCTTCTGCCAATATGAGTAGACTTTCCTTGCCTACCACCCACCCCACCCCGGGCATGGCATTCTCTGAAGCTCTTGGAATCCTGGTCCCCTCTTTACCTGGGGACTCCTAGGTAGTGTCAGCGTTTGACCGGCTGCCTGAGGGGCAAGTTAAAACAGGACTGCGGCTGCCCACGTGGGGTTGGTTTATTTCTTGTTGCTTCCCAAGCCACCGCAGCGGGGGCCACGCCTGTGCTCACCCATCTTCAGGAGTGTAGGGCCGACCTTGCAGGTCAGGGAGCAGCCCAGCTGCCCACAGGAGTCTGCTGGGTGTGGCCCTGTTCACGGGTGGCCCTGGAGTGTTCACTGCAAGCAGTGCAGGTGGGGGCACCCCCAGCATGAGGAAGGATCCCCGTGAGTAGCCTTCGTCACCCCATTGCCTGCCTCCCGCGCAGGCCGCTCCAGATGAGTAGGGGCTGCTGACTCCTAAGCGTTCTTCCCTGTTCCTGCCACACCGCAGAGCTCGCTCCACACAGCTGTGGTCCGGACGTCGGCTCATTCCTCTGTCTCTGGTCCGACCTGCGCAATGTGTGCATTGTAACCCTTTTTCCAGCAGGCTTTCTTGGTCTCCCGTGATCATGCAGCCTTGGGGATCAAGGAGATTAGATTCAGGAGCAAGGCAGTAAATCTCCCTCTCTTTTTTCAGGAAGTCCTTTAAAATTTACAGATCCATTTTGCAAGTATTGTCTCGTTCGATTTTCATACCCACAAAGTAGGCTTGGCGACTGCGTAGGCTTATCCCCCTCTATGGACCCGGAAGCCGAGGCTCACTAAGGAGGAGCCGCGCCCCGAGCTCACCACGGCACCCTGAGAGCAGCGCTGCCTTTGGGAGCTGAGAACACACGGCCGTGCTGCGCACTCCTGACGTCAGGGCAGATGGCGGCAGGGCTGCAGGTCGGCTCTGCCCCCGCCCGTCTGTTAGGTCACATGGGAAGCGCAAGTGAATGTCCCAGGGGTAGAATTTTAGAGCCTTGAATTTCTTTCCTTCCTTAACCTTGAGACAACCGACTCAAGAAGGATGTCCTATGATCACCCTGATATTAATTGGCTAAGACAGTTGTCATGGAAACCGGTAAACAGTCCTCTTTCCATTATAGTTATATCACACAGGGACAGTGAGGGTGCAGAGGGTCTCAGAGAGGAGTTGGCAGGGGGGCATTACAGGAAGGTGCTGGTGGGACCTTCTGACTCCAGAGAGAGAGACTGGACCCTTGATCTGCACCAGGGACCACAATCGATGTGACATTTTCAGTGCTGGCCATCAGCTTATCATGGCCTCCCCTCTTATAAGCACATTCCTTTTCCTCTCTGGTTCACAAGGAAACTTGGTTGTCCAAAGTCCAGTAATGGGGGCTGGGGACTAGGGGGATGCTCTCAATCTCTGTCCATACGGGCGAGATGCTGGGAAGTGGTCCCAGCCGCGCGGTAGGAGAAGGGGCTGCAGTTGCGGAAGGCCAGAGGTGCCCGTCTGTGGCCAGCGCAGCCTCTCAGCGGTGTTTCTGTCCCCGCAGTGAATGGATACCACGCATCGGGGACCCCAGCACACCCTCCCGAGACTGCCCACATGAGTGTCCGCAAATCCACCGGCGAGTCCCAGGTAAGGGGGCCTGTTACCAGAGGTTGGGGTGGACATGGATACAGGATCGGGGAGTTTTCGCTAAAATGGGCACATCATGGCGGAGAGGCTGGCTACAGACAGCCCACTGGTGCCCTGAGTAGCTGGCCGCTCTGGGTCAGCCCGGTGCACCATTACAGTTTGCTTGGTTTCCTCTGGAAGTTGGGGGTGGTTTGGCGGGGGGATGGTGATGGGCGTGTAGACGCTGTCAGGACCGGGGTTTCCCGCCTGCTGTCTGGGTTCCTGATGCAGAGGCTCGGTTTCCCATGACTTTAAGAACACAGACGAGGCCAGGCCATTTTCCTTTTCTGCATGTTCCCTTCCTGCCCAGACCTCACCCAGAATGGAATTTTGTAAAGTGTTTGATCGCATTCAGTAATCTAGCGTGGAGACAGCTGCAGGCTGAGAGAAACAGGAGTAAATCTTAAGATTCCCCAAACTGCTTTTGCACCAATCGTCTCAGCGGACACTTGTGCAAACACATGGGGCAGGCGGCAGGACCGTTCCTCTGTCACAGAGGAGGTCACCGAGGCCCAGACTGGTTAAGTGAGTCGCGCAGTTTGACATGATCACTAGGCGGTCAGACTGGACTCAGGGTTCTCAGTGGCGTTAAGCTGCGTCCAGGGGACTGCAGACCAGTCTTACTTGGCCTGTCCGTAAATTATCTATAGGCATTCTCAGTGAAGCCTCCAAACGCCATCAACCCTGTCTGGGAATTAAAATGCCAGGCCCCAGGGTGATGGTGGTCCTGGTGAGGATGCTGATGATGACGACCACGACAACAGATGCTTCTTAGCAACAACGAGTGCGTGCCGGTCACTGAAAGGAAGACCGTGGGGTCTGTCACTATGGCCAGCTCCAATGGGACGCTTAGCTTGAACACAGGCAAGAGCATTTGTTTTCAGAAACGTAATTACATTGTTGTCTTAGGACACTGAGCGCTGGGCTCAGGGTCAGTTCCGTTAAAACCCTGGGAAAGAATTTGGACATTCTTGTGGGCCAAGGCTCCTTGGACTCAAGACTCACCAAGCCTCCTATTAGAATGCAGATTCTGGCTCAGGAGGCCTAGGCAGGCGCCTGCGGTTCTGTGTGTCCAGCCGGCACCCAGGCGATGCTGCTGATGGGGGGACGCACCTCGGGCAGCGAGGGTCTGGGCGCAGTCGATGGTGCACACACGTGCAGGTGTGTCCCCTTCGGTCCCCTGCTCAGGGCTCACGTCAGGGCCCTGGCCTTGTCGGGTCCTGCCCAGCCCCCGGCTAGCCTCCTCCATGCAGCCTCTGGCAGTCTGTTTGACATGAAGCTCATCTACCACCTGACTGCGGAATGTCTTCTGAAGACATCAGCCTAAGTTCTGCTGTGGTTTATCAACAACTGGAAAAGCTGGGGCTGCCCTGGGCATCATCAGGAAGAATGTTGGACATAATCTCCCTGCCCCCCCATCATTCTTCCCTCCTTCCCTAATAGAACCTGGCTCCCCCGCCCCCAATACTACAGAGTTGTTACTCAACCATTTAAAACAAAACGTGTACTGGCAACAACCTTCTCAGAAGCCACTGGACGTTCTGTGCCTTAAGACTTTAGCCCAGGAATCTCCCTTCCAGCATCTGTCCTTAGGGTGTACCCAGGGATTCTGATCTGCGTGCGAAGCAGTTCACTCAAGCAATATAGGCAGCACTGGACCCAACCTAACCATCCGGCAACAGGGGATGCACAAGGTGGATTATGGCACCGAACACCCCGCCCACTGGTGACAGCAGGCAGTCATTAAGAAAGCTTCCTTCTGAAGAAAATTTATAATTTAGGGAAATGCTGGGAACATGATAGTGAGTGGAAAAAGCAGAACCCAGACTGCATACAGAGTCGGTGTTATGTGGGGGCAGGAGGTCTGTAGATGTGGGAGGACAAATAACTGGAAGAAAAGTAAACCAGGCATGGAGGGTGGTTCAGTCCGCATCGGAGACTGTGGTTCTCCATTGGGACATTTGTCAGTGTTTGGGGACCTTTTGACTGTCACAGCTGGGGTGAGGGTCCTGCTGGCTTGTAGCTAGTAGGGGTCAGTGACGTTCCTAACCACCCCACAGCGCTCGGAGCAGCCCCGCCCCCACAGGCTTACCCAGTTTGAAAAGATGGATGGTGCTGAGGTTGAGAAACCTTGGTCTTGGTCACGTTCATTTCCTTTATACTTTTCATTATTTTTCAAATTTCCTGCAATGAGCACATTTTACTTTTACAGAAGGCAGGTAGAATAAGCGTTAAGAAAAAAGAAGGAGTTAGAAGTGCGGCGCTGGTAGTTAGGGATGCAGTGAGGGCCCGCTCCGGAGACCCAGGCCTGTGCAGGACACAACCGTGCAGAAACAGTGGAGGTTTTGGATGATAATGTTGACGATTGTATCCTCAAAGTGCCAAGAACAAATAATGCAGTACATGGAGAGAGCAAATATGCGAAGGTGCGCAGATTCCCAGAACTGTTGCGTAAGGTAGAATGGCGTTCTCTCAGGCAGAGCAGGCTGTCCGCAAAGGTGCGAGAGCCCAGGCATGGAAATAGAAGAAGGTTTGGTATTTACAGAGAGCGCTAGCAACAGACCACCCCAAAGGATATACGGCGCTCTTCCGCCTGCGTGTTATTTACCCACACAATCCCAGGCTGTCTGTTATAATTAATAACCGTTATGACTTAATATTTGAAGAGTGAATGAAGGAGCAAATGAACACATGGCTATTTGCCATGCAGGGTGGGAGTGGACAAAGTAGCTTGTTCAAACCCACTTTGTGTTTCCTGCTCCTTGGTAGCTGCCTCTCTTTCAACAAGCTCATCAGGAACATTACATTGTTGAGGGGTGGTGGGGGTGAGGAGTATACCTAATCTTTATGGAAACCCGAAGCGTGTCCCCACTCTGCTCTGTCATGGGCAGGACTGATGGCTGGGTGTCCAGCAGCCCCAGGACGCCTGCCCCTCCTTCTCCCAGCCTTGGTGGAGGCTCGGCCTGCACAGGGGGTGGCGATCTGGCGCCACCCAGTGGAAGTCTTCAGGTCTGCAGCCCGGGCAGGCTGCCTGGGTACTGGACCAGTGGGGCCCACCTGATTGGAGAGGCAGAGGAATCAAAAGCTGAAAGTCTGGCTGGCCTTTGGAGAAGCACATCCTCGCCTGTCCTCTGCCTGCCTGGATTCCCGGGGAGAAGGGGAGCGCTGTGGTGGTGGGGACCCTGTCAGATCCCTTAGCAAGGTGTGAGGAAGGCAAGGGACCTGCCCACCAGTGCCCAGGCCCTTTTGTGACCCACCTTTCAATTGCCCTGGCTTCCCTTGAACTTCCCCCCAAGGAAGACACAGGAGAAGGCAAAGGGAGTGGGACGAAGGGCTTGGAAACTTAAGGGACCCATGGAGAGTAGGGTTTGAGGTAGAGGAAGAGGTGAAATACTGAGCGCTCATCTACTTAACCCTCTCTGCCCCGCCCCCCTTCAATAACACATGTTCTGTTGAGCGTGACCTTTTTTGCCAGGCACTGAGTCATGGATAGACATAGTCCCTGCCCTGATGGAGGCTTATAGCCAGTGCTGAGAAAGGCAGGAGGTAAATGACTATTTCATGTCAGCGGTGGTAACAGCTGGAGGGAGGGTGTGCCACACGGCCCTGGCAGGGTGGCGGGTGGCGGGGAGTAGGAGTGGGGATGTCGGGGAAGACCCCTTTAGGAAAGATACTTAAGCTAAGACTGGAAAGGAGCAAGGGCTCAGGTTGGCAAACAGGAGAAACGGCATTGCAGGTGCAGGGAACAGCAGATGTGGGTGCTCAGAGGCAGGAAGGAGAGCCATGATTTCAGAGGGTCCCCAGAGCCCGAGCCGGGCTGTGGGTCACTAACTCAGCAGGTGTGGGGAGGGTGCAAGGCGAGGCTGGAAGCACCACACAGGCCTGTGGTGGGGAGCTCCGGTTTTGTCCGAGCAGTGCCGGGGAGTCTCTGAGAGGTCTCATCCTGTACCCTGCCCGCCCCGGGCCAGGAGACGGGCTGGGGAAGACAGGCAGAGTGGGGCTTGCAGAAGCAGCCGTGAGGGCCCACCCCCACCCCGACCCCGCGGCCACCCACCAGGCACGGCCTTCGCCACTCTCCTCGCTGCGCAGTGACCTCAGAGCAGCCCAGGCGAGGTGGGGAAGCCAGGCTGGGGGCATTTTTAAAAAGGGAAGGAGAAAAACTTTCTGGAATCATTGGCAGAGGATATTCAAAAGAAAAAAAGAAAAAAACACTTTTATTATGGACATGTGTGAACATTTTGAGAAGTAGAAGGAATACTATAATAAAGGACCATGGACCAATCCTTTCACTTCAACAATTATTCAGCCAGTCTCATTTCATTTATATTCCCAGTCCTTGCCCCTGACCGCCTCCCCACCCCCCACCCCCGGGTCATTTTAAAAGCAAATTCCTGACACATTGCAGTTTTAGCTGTAAACGTTTTATAATGTATCCAAAGGGGAAGACATAACCACAATACCGTTAGCACACTTAAGAAAACATTAATTCAGTAATACCGTCTAATACACACAATCCATATTTCCAACTCCCCAGATGCCCTCAAAATGACTGTTGTAGCTGCTTTTCTCCCCCATCCAGGGTCCATTCACATTGCACACATTGGTGCATTGGTTGCTTTATCTCTCTAGTTTCTCTCTCTTTTTACAACATCTTTATTGAGATATCATTTACATAGCATGCAGTTCACCCATTTCAAGTGAACGACTCAGTGGTTTTTAGGATCGTCACGACGTTGCGCCGTCTTCGTCACAATCAATTTTGGAATATTTCCATCACCCAGAAGGGAATTTCCCTAAGCCTTAGGCAGCCACGGGTTGACTCGCTCTCCCTGTCCGGCTGCCTGTTCTGGATGCACAATGCGAACGGCATCGTACCACGTGTGCTCCTTTGTGCCTGGTCCCCTCTGCTTAGCGTACCGGGTCAGCCCTTCATTTTATTTTTATTGCCAAATAATATTCCATGGCATGGATTTACAGTTTTATTCTAAATTATCACATCAGTGCCTTTTCATCTTGACGGTAATTGCTACCCATCTGTTCTTTTGTCTTTCCTCATACTGACTTTTTGGGGTAAGAGTCCCAGTCTGTTGTCCTGTAGAAGGATCTACAGTCTTGGTCTGATCGTTTTCTTTTGCTTAGACCCGGGTCCAGCCACTTGGCCGAGAGTCCGCCTGGGGCCGGTTGAGCGCATCTCGCCGTGTGTCTGGAGCCACACACTCCCAGGTTACCCGCCCGCTGGGTGATGCAGAGTTTGAGCTCTTGCTTGATGGGGTGATGACCAGATGTCTCCTTCACAGGGGCGGCTTTTGGCTTTTTAATTTGTCAACAATAGGTGGGGTGATAGGGTGAGGTATGTCCCTATCCTCGTCCCTAACAGTTGGTCTCTTCACTGAGTGGTCTGAGCACCCTTGACAATCGTGGCCTGAATCCGTATTGACATTGGGGTTTGCACATGGCGATTTTCTAATTCTTTATCCACCGTCAATGGGCATTTTCCTGTAAAGGATGCTGCCCCCCTCCACCCCCACTTCTGGAGTTCATCACTTGTAGTCATTTTTACATTCATGCTCAAATTGTTCCAAATTTGGCTTGTGGGAGCCCCTTTAAAGTGGCTTCTGTCTCCTTTCATTATATCACATCATTTTAACACTTTTTTACCTCCCAGAACAGTAAGATGTTCCAGGCCCACCCAACATTGGGAAGCAGCTGTTTCTCAGGGAGCCTGAGCTCCTCCCAGCAGGGGATAGTATTCAGAAACCAACTTCCAGCTCCTAGGTGGTCCCACTGGGGCTGAGGCGTCCTTCCTTCTGGGCCTTTCAGTGGAGTGCTGCAGGGTGTGTGTGCGCGTGCATGCGTGTGCACTATACATGTGCATGCATGTGCCATGTTTATATGTCTATGTGTATGACATTGGAACCATAGGCACAGGTCATCAGCAGCAAAGACAGAGACCGCCCCTCCAAACCTGTGATCCCCCGCTCAGCGCTGGCTGGAGCAGCACCACTAGCAGGGCAGAGACGGGAAGGTGCCCCCACACTTAGAATGTGCCCCCCTCACCATTACTTGCACTTCTGCCTCGGCCCAAGTAATAGGGAGGAGGGTGGCCTCTGTGCCCAGTGTCATTCCACAGAGCCTCAGACACAGTGATTCCAAAGTCAGTGTTTGTGGGTGACAGCGACCTTTCTTGACCCCAGGTGCAGAGAGACCTGGAAAATGAGAGATCGTCTCACACTGGAGAGATGGCAGGGGACAGAGGAAGGAGTTACCCAGGCTGGGCTTCCCATACCCTCTCTTTTTCTTGCCTTGTGGCCCTGGACAGGTCCGCTTGCTTCCGCCAGCCTCAGGCCCACCACCTGCGAAATGGAGATGGCGCCACTGGACCTGCCGGTGCTGTGAGGGGGGTTAAACGGGGCTCAGCATGTCCAGTGCTGAGCCTGATGCCTGGGAGGCAGTCACCGGGTGGCAGCGCTTGCTCCCTGTCCTAGTCCCCCTCCTGGTCCCCCTCCTCGCTGCGAGCAGCCATAGCATCAACACGCAGACCCGAAGGCTGTTGCCGAGGCTGCCAGAGCACAGGCTGCCCTTCCTGGGGGGCCGGAGTGGGAACGTGCTGGGGGCGCGGCGGGGGTGACATGTCAGCGACAGGAAGACTCCTGCAAACTGCAGAACCCTCCCCCCAAGACCCGCCTTCTGCCTTCGCCCTCCTTGCACAGTTGGCCCCTGAGGAACACGGGCGGGAGGGGCGGGCTTTGGGACTCGAGCCCTGCAGAGTCACAAATCTATGTATAGCTTTTGAGTCCCCAATAACTTGACTACAGCCCCTCGGTATCTGTGGGGGGTTGGTTCCAGGAACCCCAATGGACACCAAAGGCTGCACATATGCAAGTGCCATAAATAAAATGGACATACAGCCCACGCTCTGTATTCATGCATTTCCCAGGTGTGGACGGAAAATACGCACAGGTTGAGTTTGAGGATGTGAAACTGGATCTGGAGGGCTGACTGTACATTTGTTGAAAAAACACTTCACATACAGGTGGGCCGTGCAGCTCCAATCCATGTCGTTCGGGGGTCAAGTGGATCTGCTCGGCCAGTGCGTCTGTGTGGATGAACCTTCGAGAGCTCGGCACCTGGCTCTTTGTCTTGGAGAGTGGCACCTGAGCTCATGCCAGGCAGCCTCTGTCTGCCTTCCCCCAGGGCAGTTCAGTTCCCACAACTGCGCTAGGACAGAACCAATGACCCGGGAGTGTCGGGGAGTTTGGGGGGGTGGACGTGCACTGGATGAGCAGATGCATCAACAACATTGGCCGAAGCTATCATTGGTCCCCAGCCTGCCCGTGCCTGGATCCTGTTAGGGCTGCGAGGGGGGCTGCCGGAAGTTAGGGGAGCGCCAATGAAGTGACAGAACGTAGACCAGCAGGTCTCCAGGAGAGGTCCCCAGACTCTGTATCAGAGGCGCTGGCCTGCCCCAGGCCCCCTAGATCAGAAGCTCTGGGGGACGTGGCTGGGACGCGATGTGGGGCACATTCCTCAGTTAGTTCTGATGCACCCCAAAGCTTGAGGACTGTTGATAACAAATGGTGAAACTGAAGCTCAGAGAAGTCACGTGACTTGGCAGGATGGGAAGGCTAGTGAGTTCACGTTCTCTGTGACGTGAGTGATCCGTGAGGTCCTTTTTGTCTAGACCGTCTTAAGGTATTGATTTTTGTTCATTGAGTTTACTTACCAGCCAAATAGGTCTGGAAGTGAGTGGGGGAGGGGAAGCCGAAGCAGGCGCTCAGTCAGGCCGCCTGCGTTGGGCGATCCGCAAGTGGGCTCCTGAGGCGGGCTGGCCCAGTGGTGCAGGGCTGTGCCTGTCTGGAGACCAGGGGCTTTTGGGTCCCTGGGGCTTCTGGAGAAACCCCTCCACACTTTTTCTGGGACTTTATCTGTAAAATCCTGACAGCCACTTCCTTCCATTCCACTAGGGAGAGAATTGGGACTCACATACTGTGGCCGCATGCCGTGCCTTAGGGGTGAGCCTGCTTCCCAGCCTCTGCGTGGCTCAGGACAGGCACAGACGGCCGTCCTGCCTGGAGACCCTCTTGAATCCCTAATGCAACTGCTAATAGTGTGACAGTGAAGACCCAGCAATGACCCTTCCCTTTAGGTCACAAGCTCTTAGGAGCAACGTGGCATTTTCCGCTGGCCATCCTCAGTTTTCCACCCCGGAGCCGTCCTCGGACTGGGGCAAGCTGCTGAGGACACGTGGGCTCAGACGTGCTTGGGACAGTGGTTTCCTTGCCGGCAACAGAAAGACATAAAAAGGCAGTTTCAAGTCTGATGAAAGCTGGAACACGGCTTTCGGCTGAGAAACCCCTCCCTGCTGTCAGGGTAGCGGGGTGCCAGGGGGGCTGAGGCACAGGGCGCACGCATAGGGTTTGATCTGCCTGACCCGAGGGTTCAGATTAAGATGTCATGTTCTGAATCCTCAGTGCCACAAGGTGGTGGCCAGCAACCTCCCTTAACTGTCTGCTCCCCAGTGGGTTCTGCAGGTTCAGGCAGCAAACAGCACGCAGAGCCGCTTACCAGCAGAGGGCAGCTGAGGGGTTAACTCCCAATTCGCTGGCTGCCGAAGAAGAGGAGGCCAGCCTGGTTTGGAGCAGTTTCCCCAGAGCCTTGAGCCCAGCACAGGAGCGGTGCGAGGTCAGGGGTCCTCCCACCTGCCCTCCTCCGGAACATGGTGACTTAGGAGTTAACGGCAGGCTGAACATCCCCAAACTTCCCCAGCACGAAGCTTTGAGCCAGTCCCACCTTCAGGGAGAGCGAATGAAAAAAGAGGGTCCAATATGGAGAGCAGCTTTGATGATGCTTCTTGTCTCTCTCTCCAGAACCTGGGATCCTCGTCACCAGGCAAAAAGCAGAGCAAGGAGAACACCATCACGGTAAGTGGCTCCCCCGGAGCGCTCGCTGGTTGGGCGGCCGATGGGGGCTCTCGGCCACAGCTGGGCTGTTGTCATGGCAACGCGGATGGCCAGCAAGTAGAAGTGATGCCCAGCCTGGAATCTGGGAAGTTCCAAAGCTTGGATGGAGCCAAAGTTCCCCCTGGGTCCCCCTTTCTGTCGGTTTCACACCTCACTTTTCTCTCTGGGGAACGGGTGGAAGGATGGAGGTTGGAGCGATGCAGAAGCCATTTCTACAGGGCAGGCAGGAGTGGGATGAAGGGGGCGGGCTGTGCTCTGTGCAAGTGATGTGACGCGTAAATTACAGCCATAGCAGGCTTGCTTTGGTGCGGGGGTAACTTCTGGAAGATGTCAAAGTTAAAAAGCAAGAGAAAGGTCCCTAAGAATAGATCCCTGGGAGTTCCTGATAGCAAGCAAATAGCGTCAGCCTTGAGTAGCCACACCCCTTCCAAAAGCCCACCAAGCCCCCACGTGCAGGCCGAGAAGGACCCCCCCATACCCATCAGCCCTGTGCCTGGGGTTTGTGGGCGCTGGACATCGGTGCCCCTTCCAAGTGGGCGGACAGTGTCCGGGTGCTGCAACAGCCAAGGACTTGGAAGCGTGAGCAGCATGGTCCTCACTGTGCCATTTGAACACAAGCCCAGCAGAGCTGGGGACGGGGAATCGCTCCATCAGGCTCCATCACATGCAGCTCGGAGCATTTCCTATCACCCCCACAGAGATGAACCCAAGAGGGAGTGCGGCCCCTTGGCACGGGCAGGCTGAAAACCCGGCTTGGGAGGAAAACCAGCGTAACAATAATCGCTGCCACTTTCGTGTGCATTTATTATGCACAAGGAGCATTCCAAGCGGCTCACTTAGCTCCCCACTCTGTCGTGTGGTGATTGTGAACCGGGGCTCTGAAGCCAGAGTGGCAGTGACAGGACCTGCCTGCCGCGCAGCCTCCGGGGACAAGTCTCTCTGTGCCTTTGTGTCTCGTCCACATCTGTGCAGCGGGCACATGGTGGGTGCCTGTGCCGTGAGGGAGGGTGTGGGACTGAGTCCGTGTGCAGAGCCGCTTAAAACAAGGCCTGGCCCGTAGGAAGTGCCCAGTGCACGTTCATATTCTCATCACCCTGTTGACAGATGAGGAAACTGAGGCACGGAGCCGTGCCCCGCCCAAGGCCACGCAGCCGGGGACACTGGGACTCCAGGCCTGTGCCTTTACTGCCCCACCCGCCCCAGCAGTGGAAGGCGCCGCCTGAGGTGGTCCACTTTCTAACTGCGTGACGGCGGGCAAGGGACTTAACCTCTCAGTGCCCCGGTTTCCTCGCCTGTGCCTGAGCTCACACTAGGTCACTGCAAATGAGCGTTCTAGCTCTAGACGCTCAGGACACCAGCCTCCCCGGCAGCCATCGCCGTCCCCCTCCACTGCCACAGCCTCCCTCTCCCTGGACTCAACCCTCCCACACGCCGAATTTTCTGTCTGTCCACCGGGCCGGTCAACTGAGGGGTTCTGAGCGTCAACACTATTGACATTTCAGGTTGGATAACTTTGTTGTGGGCGCAGAGGGGGACAAAGTCACCCTGAGCACTGTAGGATGTTTACCAGGATCCCTGGCCTCCACTCACCAGATGCCAGTGGTAGCAACACCCTCCCCCCTGCCCCAGGTGTGACAACCAAAAATGTCTCCAGGTTACCAAGTGTCCCCACATCAGGGGAGGAGAGGCAAAGTCACCCCAGTAGACAATCATGAATTAACTTCATGGTACAGTGAGGCCTGCCTGCAAAGTCTATTCCACACTCCCCCGCTCCTGCAATTCACCGCGCTGCCCCAAGCCACCGTCACGCGTGCTGGCCACTGCGCAGCCTCCGCCAGCGGCTGAGGTCGCCTGCGTCCTCCCACCAGGGCGTGCTCCGCGCTGCAGCTCACCGGAGAGCCGCCCAGTCACGTCACTCCCTGCCAGGCACTTCTACAGCTCCCACGCCGGCGCCGGCCCCTCTGGCCTCCGGGTCGGCTGCTCCCTGACTGTGATCGCGGGCCACGCGGTGCACCTGTGGACGTCCAGCCCTTTTCCTCCCTGCAACACTCTTCCCCTCCCCCCCTCGTGTCTGACTCTTGTTTCCTAAACATCGTCCCCTCTGTGATCCCTCCCCTTCACGCAGCCCCTGCCGCCACACGTAGATTTATCCCAAAGCATTGCAGTTCCTTACTTGTACTCCTTCCGCACGAGGCTGTAACTCCGTTGAGGGCGGAGGCTACACCTCCATCTCTAGCCTGCAGTCATTGCACCAGGAAACACTTGCTGAGTGCCATGGCCTGTGCCTGTCACCCGGTGCCTGTGCCTGTCACCCGGTGCCTGTGCCAGCCTGGTGGAGGGAAGCAGCAGGAAACGGTGGTCTTCCCCATCCCTCCCCCTCTGCCGCCGCCCCGCTCCCCCACAGCCAGTCTGGCAAGGAAGAGAGATGCTAAGTAAACAGTCACAAGAAATTTAATACCAATGTACGTTCACACGGGGCTGGGAAGATGTAGTGCAGTGCGTGGCACCAAGCGGCCCTTCAGCGTGGCAAGCACACTAGCAGGTGTTCCAGGCACAGCAAGCATCGTGGCTGAGGTTTGAGCTCTGCTGCCTGTCCTCTGCATTCAAATACTGTCTCCTGTGGTCCTGGGTTTGCTCATATGAAAGGAGCAGGGTTGCTGAGGATGAAGTGAGAATGACGGTAAAGCTCTTGGCAGGGTGCCGGAGGGAGGCTCCCCAGGAATTCCAGAGTCATTACAACGGACTCCCGGGGGCAGTGAGTGCAGTTCTGAAGATGCCCAGCAGGGCGTGCAGAGCTCTGTGAGGTTTCGGAGGAGGAATCCACACACCAGCCAACAGAGACAGGAACACCAGTAGCTGCAAAACCCTACCCCCCCCCCCCCCCCGCCCCAGGCCAGTGTCCCCAGAGTGGCAGAAGCCACAAGAGCAATGAGGCCTTATCCTCCCCAATCTCCTCTCCCCCCGCCCAGCTGGCTCTCCTTCAGTGGCTGCTACAGGGCCATTTGGGGGGCCCTTTGCCTTCCAGATCCCTGACAGGGCACTAGAGAAGACACTATACCTCCCCAAGTGCCTTCAACCACCTACTTCCATGGTTCTTGATTCCCAATAGAATGTCAGTTAATGCATCACTAAGCTAGGTTGAAATTTTCATGGACCAGTTATTCAGTAAAATAAAGATGGACTGTGATCATCATTATTTGATAAAACAAGACTGGCTGAGACAGGAAATGAGGACCCTGTGAAACTTTGGACTCCGTCCCTTGCTTCCGGGATTGCTACAAGAGAGACCCACGCGACAGCCCCTGGTCAGAGCCCTGGAGGAGACTCACCTCGCGGCCTTGGGGAATGAGCCCCGGGGGATGGGTCAGGGGATGGTTGCCTGCTCCTGGGCATGGAGAGGCGGCCCTGCCCTGCGCAGGCTCCTGCAGGCCAGCGGCCCCTTGGGTCGCGGTTGGTGCAGCATTGGAAGAAAACTCCCCACCCCAGGGGGTGCCTTGGGCCTCCGCCTCGACCTTGATGGAGTTTAGTGCTGCTCATCTCCGGGGATCCCTGGGTCATTCACGCCCCGGTCCTTCCTAGCTAGTCGCACTTCCCTTCAGAGTGGGAGTCTCTGGGCTCCAGCCCCGTGTGAGCCTGGGGCGGGGCGGGGGGCTGCTTTTGTTGGCTGGACTGTCCCGTGCCCTCCTGGGGGAGGGCTGGGGGGAGGGGACAGGGTTTGATTTGTTTCCAGCTGCCCGTGGGCCTGACTCAGCTGGCATAAGAGTTGGTTTGGCTTACATTGTTGACGTTGCTATTATTAGCCTTGAATTAATTTGCCAACATTTCAAAATTGAGACACTTTGCATGAAATTCCTGATGTGAAGCTTCTCTCAAGTCATCACCTGACCTGACAACATTGGCCTCCTCATTCTGGCTCAGTAACAGTTGGCGAGAGGCAGGAGCCACCTGCCCCTTGGACAGATCTCCGTAGGCTGCACCCCCGCCCCTTCCCAAAGCAGAGGCCGGTCGTTTTGCCCCACCGAGCTGCTGTTTCTGGGACCCCTGGACCCCTCACTTGTGAGAGCTGCCTGGCATTGGAGTGGCCTCTGTGTCTGGAGTGTCTGTGGCCTCTGTTCAAAACCCTGGGGGCTTTCTGCCCTGTTCTCGCCTCGACTCTGTGACGGCTCCCACTTTCACAGACGGTGGGCTGCAATGAGAGGTTCAGGACGGACAGGGCTCGGGCCTGGTGAGGCTCTGCGGCTCCCACAGAGAACAGAGCCGCTGGCACCTTGGGAGGGGGCCAGGGCTCGAAGTGACATCAGCGGGATCAGTGAATGGCAAAGCCACTCCCGCAGAGCAGGGAGAGCCGGCTGCTCCAGGGACAGGCTCAGGCCGGAGAGTCCGAGGCAGAGCCCAGCAGTTTCCGCACTGCACCCTCAAGCCTGTCCCTGGAGTATAATTTTTGACCTCTCTTTGTCCATAGAATATATTTTATGAGATAAAATTCACAGGGTCACTTTTCACCCCTGACCTTCAGCCATGGAATCCCTTTCCCTGGAAGCAAGAGGTGTCATCAGCCTCCAGAAGTGTTCTGCATGTAAAAGTACAAGCAGTGGCATGCTGTAGACATTCTTCTAGCCGCACTCCCTCCCTCCCCCTCCTCGCCTGTCCTGACACACCTTCCTCGTCCAGCCATGGGACCTTTCTCGCTGCGTCCGTCATCGTGGGTACAGGTCCCGTGGGTGCCCGTCTGTCTCGGGCTTTGTTCAGCCCGTTGCCCTACTGATGGACTGTGGAGCCCAGTCCGGGCTTTTGCTGCCCCAGGCCGTGCGGGGGTGGGAAACTGTCCGCATGTCACGGCACACCTGTGCAGGTAGAGCTGCAGGGCAGGCTCTTCAGAACGCAGTCGCTGGGTCGAAGGCTCTGGATGTTTGCAACTTTGCTGGAAACTGTTCCTCTGCCCTCCAGAGGGCTGGTACCGAGGCGGCCAGCCACTCCTGGGTGGGTGTGAGTGCTGGTTGCCCCGCGTGTGAGATGTCGGCCGCTGGAACATCTCAAGGTCCCCGGGTGTGTCCCATCAAACTGACCCTGTACGGAGGCCTGCAGTGCTGGGTCCCAAGAGCACAGCCCCCCAGCTTCTCCCAGCCTTCCCACCAAATCATTTCTTCCCTGTTCTGTGCCCTGCAGATAAACTGCGTGACCTTCCCTCACCCAGACACGATGCCAGAGCAGCAGCTGCTGAAACCAACGGAGTGGAGCTATTGCGACTATTTCTGGGTAAGTGGTACCTCAGTTCCTGCCCCGCCCCTGCCACCACTGTGGCCCTAAGGACCATGAGGGGACACCCAGGAGGGGTGTGAAGGGCCTGGCGCTTGCAGCAGAGGAGTCTATCCTGTTGAAACCTAAAGGGCTGGTGGTAGATCTTGCATCCGAGGCAGGAACTTAGGGCCTCGTGGAGTCCAGATCATTCCGTAAGTCTCAGAGAATCGATGGGGTTTTCATCCGTGGAAATGCGGACACCTGGGCGGAAAGCAGGTGAGTCCCAGGGCCACTTTCTTCCCTGCTCAGTACAGGCAGGAGACTAGAATCAACCTCAGTAAATGAATGTGGGCTCCAGGCCTGCCCAGTCGCACTTATAGGTGACCTTAAGCAAGGGCTTTACCCTCCGGGCCTCCCTGTTTCCTGTGAAGTCATGAGGAGGCTGGGCTCAAGGATCTGTAGAGAGCTCCAGCTTTCATGATTCTGTGGTTCCAGAACTTTTGCATATTGTTTGATGGGTACAGGGTTTCCGTTTTGCAAGACAAAACAAGTTCTGGAGTGGACGGTGGTGAGGGTTGTACAATGATATGAATGGACTTAATGCCACTGAACTACACACTTAAAATGGTTTCAGTGGTCAATTTCAGTATGTGTATTGTTCCACAATTAAATATCTCTTGACAAATGCACAGTCCCACTCCTCAGAAACCAGTCACAGTCCTGAGCATTCGCATTTTAAAGTCAGCAATGACTGACTCTCAAAATGAGATCGCCCCATTCTAGAATAAGGTGATGATGGTTACACCACCTCGTGAATACATTAAAGAGCACCAACTTGTACACTTTTTTTATCCTCACCCAAGGACATGCTTATTGATTTTAAAGAGAGGGAAAGGGATGGAGAGAAAGAAAGGGAAACATCAATGTGAGAGAAAACCATTGATTGGTTGCCTCTTGCATGGCTCCCCAACTGGGGACTGACAGGCAACTTCAGCATGTGCCTTGACTGGGAACCGAACCTGTGACATTTTGGTTTACAGGACGATGCTGCAACCCACTGAGCCACACCAGCCAGAGCCCACATTGTACACACACACAAAACAAAAGAAAACACTTTTGGCAACCCCCAGCCACGCACACATACACACACAAAATAACACCTTTGGCAAAAACTTATTAAGGAACAATAAGTAAAATTTAAAAAAAAACAACTCTTTTGTCACTGAATCCTCACCCCTTTTCAGATTTGCTAACCAAGTACTAGACAAAAGTGCTTCTTTATTCGTACAAAATCACTTGTGCGTTAGCTGTTCAGTGGTCCCTCTTGCCCCCCGGAAGGGGCGACCCCTGTTGGCCCAGCCATCTTTCTGCCGGGTCTTCTGCGGTCTGCACAGAGGCAGCAAACTTCATAAAAGGGTCTCTGGCTTTGGCATCAGAAAGATTGGGCGGGGGAGCTCGGGGGCGGGGGGCGAGCAGGCGTCCAAGTGCAAGACTTCACAGGCCCTGGAAGCACATGGGGGTTTGTTCTTGTTGTAGCGGGAAGATACCGGAGGGTTGCAAGCAGAAAAGTGATGTGATCTGATTTCCATGTGCCAGGCAGGGAGACTGTGAACCGGCAGGGGTGCAAGTTAGCAGGTGGGCGCAGGACACCAGGGAGGAGCCATGGAGATGGAGAAGGAATCTCGGTTTGGAGACACCGTCCCTGAAGAGGGAAAGAAACAGCGTTCAGGGGACAGTACTGGAGCCCCAGGAGTGGGCGCCAGGGATCTGGGGGTCGGCGTGCGGGTGCCGTATGGGGATATTCAGCAGCGTCTAAGAGTGCAACATGTGTGAGTTAGTTCTCATCTTAATTCAGGGTCCCCTGGGACTCTGGTACATACTCAAGGGGTTTGTCTCCCTGGCGGTCAAGGCCTTTTCCTCTCCCAGCAAGCTTTCTGCTGACACAGGCAGTAAAGCCCACTTCTCCAGGCTGGTTTTTCCCGAGGTGAAGGAGTCACTCAGCATCTTCATCCTGTGTCAGGGCAAATTGGGGCTCAGTATTTTGGATAATTTTTCTTTTGCTTTTTTATCAAGATGTAGCATTTATACTATGAAATGCACAAATCCTAAATATACTCGAGGGACTTTTAATTGGCCAGAGTGGCCCCATGGTGACAAGGAGGGCACCACCACCAGACAGGGAGGTCACCACGACCAGAGTGCGCCCTGTCACAAGAGGCACCGTGGTGCAGTGAGAAGGCCTTGGGTCGAGGCCACAGGGGCGCGGCTCCGGCGTGGGGAGGGAACGGCGAGGTGTCCGTGAAACCTTTCATCTACTTGACAGGGGTTCTCTCCAAGCGTCACCATTCTCCTGCCCTAAAACATCTGTTCTGGGATGTTAGCAATGCAACCCACTCCTACTTGAAGGGGTGGGGCGCAAGGACGCAGCCTAGGATCGGGAAGGCCTGACCGTGTCACGCGGCGGCGGAGCTGGCCCGGGGCCCCGATTCCCACTGCTGCACCTGCGCCTCGCTGTGGTGGCGAAGGCCGTATCCTTAACTCCGTCCATGAGAGAGCAGAGCATTTTCCCCGGAGCCCTGGCGGGTAAAGGCCGTGATGCAGGGGCGCCGGCGGCGGCCCGGGAGGCTCTGAGAGGAGTATGGCTGTGAGGGCTGTGCTGAGTGTCCTGCAGGGCAGACTTGGGGGGCGGGGCTGGGAGGAGGGCAGAAAGACGTATTTAGGAAGTGCAAGCAAAACAAAGCAAAAGCATTTAATTTTGCAATTTTAGGAGTATTTGTTTACAACGTGAATTAGGTACTAATTTTCCATTTCATTGAGTTGGCCATCTTTTCTGAGTCCTGACTTTTCATTAAAACTAATAGTAGATACTATTTACTGAGTACTGAGTATGCGCTGAGCACTGTGCTAAGCCGTTTCCACACGTCATTTATCCTGACTTGACCCTATGCGGTGGGTGCCATTCTGTCTCCAGTGTCGCGGATGAAGCAGCCCAGGCTTGGAGCGAGTGAAGCACTTGCTGCTGAGGTCCTCCAGCTGGGATGTCAGCCCTGGCCGCCTGCCCTTTTCCACTCTGGCTTCCCTGCAAGCCAGCTTTTCTCCGGAAGCCACCATGGTCTTCTATGAATGTGCATTGGAAGATGCCCTCTGCCCGGCCAGGGCGGGAAGCTGACAGGAGACGGGCTGGTTTAGGCTTGGGGACACATGCACCCAAGGGCACAGGCTGCTGCCGCTGAGAGTCGGGGTTCCAGGACTCCCCGGAGGGTCCGGCCAACCTCAGCAGCCACCTGGTTGACAGTATCAGAGCACTGGGGATCAGAGCCTGTGCTCTTGGCCACTTGCCCTTCTCCTCTTTGCGGGGTGGGAGGTTGAGGGGCACGAACATGGGGTGGCACCAGCAGTAAGGGCTTAAGCATCAGAGTGCATGGGAGCAGGGCACAGGGGGACACAGGTCAGGGCATCCAAGGCTGGCGCTCCCGTCCTCCCGCTCGGGCTGCCAGGCCTGTCTGGGTCCCTTCTGGGGCCTGTCTTCCCTACGCTCCGTTCCCTCCACCCTCCCTGCCACTCTGCTCTCCCATCACCTCAACTCTCTGCGTCTGTTTCCTTTCTAGGCTGATAAGAAGGACCCCCAGGGCAACGGCACTGTGGCTGGGTTTGAACTGCTGCTCCAGAAACAACTGAAGGGCAAACAGATGCAGAAGGAGATGTCAGAATTCATTCGGGAAAGGTGAGGCCTGGGCCCTCCCAACTCAGGGTGCTGGACAGCGCCTGTGTGGGCCCCTCAGCCTGAGGGCGTGAGCAGCAGACAACGGGCATCCAGCGCTGGGCGTGGTTAGCGCCCAGGGGAGCGTGAGCCCGGAGTCACAAACTCAAGGCCCTCAGGAGAGATCTGGCCAGCAAATGCCTGGTTTTGGCCTGTGTGATGGTTTTAAAATGTGAACAAACATTTTTAAACCTGGTAGATGTGTACCTTAAGAACTGGGTATCTAGCGTGTCTGGAGAAAGCAGCAAGTCTGGCAAGAGTGGCTCTGCGTCCCTCCTGTAACCGTTGGCTGGAGCTGAGGAGCAGCTCCTCTGTAGAGGGAGCACATGTCCCCAGTTGGGCGCAGTCTCCACCGCTCCCTGCTGTCCCCACACAGACTGCTCGCCTCCTTTACTTGCCTGCGTGGCCCTCATTGAGGCCCTGTCCCTTAGCATAACAATGAAGGAGACTGTTACGTTTCTGCTCTTCTTTGAACCAAATCTGTGTCCTGGGCCTGGGCAAACAGGGCCCCCCTCCGCAGGCCCCCGCCACCCCCCCATCCCAGCCCTGCCTCCAGGAACGCAGTCTAATGGGAGACTCAGCTAAGGTGACTGTGAAAAGTGCAGGGATTATAACAGCGGTTTAGATGAACACAGGTGAGGAGACAATGAATTCAGCCTGACAGAAATATGAAAAGCTACGGAAAGAAGACGTTCCTTTTCTGCCTCCCTCTCTCCAAGTTTTCAAACCTGTTAAGCACACCTCGCACACCTGTCCCCTCGCACGTGTGCATTGCCCACCCCACCTGCGCACACACACGACTTTCCGTCCGCAGTTTCCAGAGCGCACTGGAAATGTTGGTAGTAAATGGCAATATATTTTAAAATATTTTTAAAATTATAACAACAATGATCAAGTAATAATTCTTTGGCATCTTAAAGCACCTCTTTTTTTTTTTTAGGAGCCCCATTTTCTGTTTGTATAATGAAATCTTTATGACCCATTTAACTGGTAGGGAATTGAGAGGTTGCATAGCTCAGGCGCAAGAAAACAATAGTGTAAAACAAGCAAATAGGAAAATGGTTATAAAAGCTGAAGTCTGAACCTGCTTACGGTTTATACTTTTGCAAAATTCTCATGTTTGCGATAAATAGAATGTACCAGTTGAGAACTCTGGTCTTTCCAGAGACATGCAATGTCTCTCGGTCGCTCTTGGGGCCTCATAGGGAGGGGCTGCCAGAGCTGGAGAGGCACAGAGCGGGGAGCGCGCCAGCAGGAGGGCAGGGGACAGTGGTTGGCTGTGGCCTCAGCATAAGGATGCAGGCGAAGGTGGGGGGACAGGCGAGGCAGGTGCTGGCACTAGAGTGACATTCTGGAAGCAGACAGGCCTCTTGCCTGGGGCATGCGGTTGTCCTTGGGGACTTGCAGTAAAGAGGGCAAGTTGGTTAGATGTGCCTTCCCGAGAAACCTCTTGGCCTCGGGCTGGAAGCTGCAGACTGGCCACCCCCGTCACCCCGGGGAGGGCAGGGCCCGGGGCTGTGTGAATGGAGAGGAAGTGATGACTGGGGAGGCCCTGGGGACTGGGCACTGAGCGAGGAGCAGTGCGAGAGGGGGCGGGACTGTGGGCTCTCAGTGCCAAATCATGAAGTAAGCATGACTCAAGGTGCTACCACGGACCGGTCAGGCCGCCCTTCTGAGAGGCGGGAAGCAAGCACTGCAGCCCCGGAGCGTCTCTGGGGTTTTCCCCATTTGCCGAGTGATGGATCAGGAGCAGGATACGTCTGGCAACGCATCGGCCACGGCTGCGCCAGGTAGTGCAGAGCACTCCCCGGAGAGTCGCCTTGGAAGAGCCTCAGGGCCCTGGGAGCAAAATGCGAGGCAGCTTCCCTCTCTGGGGAAGTGCAGTCAGCCAGCTCTGGGTGCTGCCCGGTTTCCATGGAAATGCTTGTGCCCTTCAGACTTGACAGTTACAGCCACTGGGGGCTGGGAGACAGTAAGGAGCGGTTCTGTGTCTGCTTCCGAGGGACTGAAGGCATCTTGGAGGATCGAAACCCAGAGCCCTGGGGCTGGAAGGGAGAGGGCAGCCCTGGACGTCCCTGTGGCCCGCCACCAGTTCCACTCACTCACTGAAGCGCCTCTGCGAGTCCAGCCCTGTGCTAGGAGCTGTGCAGTGACAGCGTTTCCCCTTCACAACCTGCAGGGGCAGCTGGGGACAGCCACTTTGCAGATGAAGAGAGGGAGGTTCAGACTGTTTCATTTATTCATTCATTCAACAGATACTTACTAAGCACCTACTCTGTGTCAGACAGACCAGAGCCACCACTCTCCGAGCTTGTGGTCTGATGGGTTCCTCACCCAGTTAAGAAGCAGCAGGGCTGCAGGTTGGACTCACAGGCCAGGAGAGCTGACGTGTGGGGTCTCCTCATTTTGCAGGATAAAGATCGAAGAAGAATATGCGAAGAACTTAGCTAAGCTCTCCCAGAGCTCCTTGGCCGCACAGGAGGAAGGGTGAGTGGGGAGGACGGCGATGGGAATGGGGACGGGGAGGAGACAAAGGAGCAGGGATCCCTTTCCCCCCATCACTGACCACTGCTGGGGGCCCGTGGGCTGGGGAAGCCTCCGCAGGCCTGGCTCCAGCGGTGGGCACTCACGCTCAAGGCTAGCACTGCCACGCTGTTTCTCTCGTGGCCGAGGGCCACATGCTGGAGTATGTCAGGACCCGTCTGCCCTGTCCCCTGGCAGCTGGGCACCAGCCCCAAGATGCCCACGCCTGTGTCCCTTTCCCTGATGGCAGACTGGCGGGAAACTGGGTGTGAGAGGGTTCCACACCCTGCCCCGTGTTGAGAGTTCTCTCCTGTGGGCCCAAGGCCCAGAGCCCCGCCCCCTTCAGCTGCAACAGCCCGGACCTCCTCGAGTGGGACCTGGGCTCGGGCGGGACCTGGGCTGGCGGAGAAGGGTGCCTTGTGGAAGGAAGACGGCAGCCTTCTCTGCTGCGTCTTGTTGGTAACGAGCTTTGGCCTGCTGGTGGGAACGTAAAATGGTGCAGCCACCGTAGAAGACAGCCTAGCAGTGCCACAAATAAACCAAACCTAGAATTCCTCTATGACCCAGCAGTTCCACTCGTAGGTTTACACCCACAAGAACTGAAAACAGGTACTCAAATACATGCACATGAATGGTCATAGCAGCCTGATTCTCCATAGCCAACAGGTAGAAACAACCCCAATGTCTATCAAAGAACAAATGGATAAAGAGACTACGCTGGGTCCACATTGGATATAGGATGGAATATTATTCAGTCCTAAAAAGGAATGACGTACTGCTCCGTACTACTGCGTGGATGAAGTGAAAGGAGCAAGACACTAAGGCTGCGTGTTATCTAATTCCATTTATGTGAAATGTCCAGAATAGAGGCATTCGTAGAGACAGAACGAAGACTGGTGGTTGCCTGGGCTTGGGGGTCAGGGGGAGAGGGAGCAACTGCTTAATGGGCACGAGGTTCCTTCTTGGGGGGGGTGTGACTCACCTGCTCCGGCTGCTGCAGGGAATGCGATAGACCAGGTGGCTTAAGAAACAGAACTTTAATTTTTCACAGTCCTGGAGGCTGGGAGTCCAACACGAAGGTGCCAGCCAGGCTGGTGTCTGGGGAAGCGCTCCTCTGCTTTGCAGGTGGCCGCCCTCCTGCCACGGCCTTTCCCAATAAGGGGAGAGAGCGAGTCCTTCAGTGTCTCCTCTTACAAGGACTCAAATGCTACAGATCAGGGCTCCACCCTAACGACCCCACGGAACCTCAGTTTCTGTTGCCAGGAGCCCATCTTCAACTAACAGCCGCACAGGGGGTTAGGGCTTCAACACAGGAATTGAGGGGGACACAAACATTCGGTCCTTAACAGGGTGAGATAGACGGTTTGGAACCAGACAGAGCTGGCCGTTGCACAACATGCTGAGCATACTAAACACTGGGTTGTTCTCATAAAAGTGCTGGATTTCACATCATGGGCATTTTACCTCAATAATAAAAACAAAGACTCAGGAAGTTGGAGCTGAAAGGTCCCAGAGGTCCCCGTCCAGTCTGGCCTCCCTCGAGCGCAGTGTCTGCATCTCTCCCGGGAGGAAGGGGGGCCTTCTGTCGTGGGACGGCTGTGGTTATCCGAGAGCTGTAATGCTGAACAAGTCCAGATCTGCCCCCACGGCTTGAAATCCCTCGGGGGACAGGACTTCGCCAACCAAATGTGGCTCTGATTAAGGCCTCTGCCTGGGCTCGCTGTGCAGCCAGCAGGCTGCCTCCGAGTGGTTTTCACCAACCTGCTGGCCACAGGCTGCAGGGCAGCCCTGCAGGGCCGGTGTCTCCTCCACAGACACAAACGAGGTTACCTCCAGCCCCTTTGCTCCGTGCACCGGGCCTGAGATGAGGGCAGGAAGGAGGAGCATATGGGAATGGCCCAGCCGGCCTGGACAGGGGGCTCTTCCAGGCATGTCCGTGCCTTGTGACCACAGTGCTGCCCCGGAGTCTTCCCGCTTCCACCTCCTCGGCCTGGGCTGCTGCCAAGGACACTGCGTCCTGCCAACAGGCACAGCATATGCTCCCAGTTGACAGGTCGGGCCTGCACCGCCATGCTGTACACACATGCACCTACAAACATGGGGAACAACACACGCTCCATACGTGCATCAGCACCGCTCGCCTCCAACATGGGCAGGAACACGTGCCCATCACCATCACGCGCACACGCTAACCCCATGAACTCCTGCGCCCCTACTCACAGGGTGCAGCGACCCTGTTTTGCATTTACACACAGCTTTGGACATTAGCCCAGTCCGCTTTGAAACTTTCGAAGTGCAGTGCTGGAGCCTAGAAGCTTGGGGCAGCCTAGGAAGGTGCCGATGGGGAGACCTGAGCTGCTTTTGCACTCGAGCGCTGCGTCCAAATTAGATTCCACAGGATGTGTGCGCGTTAGTAAATAAACCGACTCGGGTTATTCATTCTGCATTCAGTTTTCCTCTCCTGTGTGGGAAGGAAATGGGATTTGGGTCTTCTCTGGTTGACAATTGTGACAGTTTCATGCATTTTGATTTGGCATGCCTCGGACTCTATATTGAAACAAGTATATCTCAGATTTTATTTTATTAACCTCTTATCAGCTGAAAGGTTTCCCTTCAAATGAGAAAATTTCTAAATTGCTCTATTCTAAATTGTGAAGTGGCCCCAAGGGGCCTGGAATATTGGGGTTGGCTCAAACAGCCCCATTTTTTAAAAGATTTTATTGATTTTATTTTTAGAGACAAGGAAAGGGAGGGAGAAAGAGGAAGAAACATTCATGTGAGAGAGAAACATCGATGGGTTGCCTCTCGCATGCGCCCCCACTGGGAACCAGGCCGCCACGAGGCGTGTGCCCTGACATGGGAATCGAACCAGTGACCTTTTTCTTTGAGGGGCAAAGCTCATCCAGCTGAGCCATGCTGCCCAGGGCTTAGACAGACCAATTGAATGTATAGAGTGACATCCCCCCACCTGTGAATATCTGGCCTGGAGGTGGGGACCAAGGCCACTTTTCTGATCCTGAAACTGTGCTTCCTCCTGTCCCCCCAATCCCCCAGGGGACATTCCCAGGCCACCACCGAGGTCATTACACCAGTTACTGACCACGTGCCCTGGGGATGGTGGACATGCAAATTCTCAGCACGGCCCCGGGCCTTCCTGGCTTGTGGGCCCTTCCTTCGCCTTCCGCAGGCTCGCCTGTGGCTCAGCTGCGCCTGTGGCTCAGCTGCAGGGCCGACCCCTCTCCATCCCCCTTGAACCAAGTCCCCTCTTCTCCCGGGACTGCTTCTGTCAGCTGTGTACTGTGTTGACTTTCACTTTTGGTCTGTGAAATGATCCATATGGATGGCATGAGGTCAGGGCCAAGATACTTTTACCCCCCATGGATATACAGTCGTGCCTGTACCATTTGTTAGAAGACTGTCCACCATGGCGATAATTTGGCATTCTTGTTGCACATCCATCACCCGCATCTGTGAGTGTTTCTGGATCTGGCACTGTATTCCCACTCCATATGACGACCTCATCTGCTTCCACCACCACCCCCGCCCCCGCCTTGCCTGTGACCTGCTGCCCGCCACCCAGAGCTGCCCCAGCCCGGGGCGCCAGGCCACCCAGAGCTGTCCGAGAGAAGTATCAACAGCTTGGGCGGCCCCATTTCTCATTCTGTCTCTTCTCTGGTGGGCTCCTTGGCTGGGATCACCCAAGGGGACCCTTCTTTGCTGCCAGGCTCCTAGATAAAATGAGTCAGTCACTTCCCATAAACACCCACTTCAGCCTGAGCCAGCACCACAACCAGACAGGCCTGGGCTGTGATCAAAGGGATCCGTCCTGTTCTGTTGGGTAATTCTCAGAACCACTGGCTTCTCTGCTCAAAACCCAGCAGCCTCGCAGCAGGCTCTCTTTTAATCAGCTTTTCCACTCAAGCTTAATGAATTCTCTGGGGATAGTGGCTTTTCCACAAAATGAAGTCAACTGCACATTCAGCCTGGCTCACTGGCTGGGTGTAGAGGCCTCCAGCGAGGTCCCAGGGGATCATTTGGAAGGCTGGCAAGGTTGAAGAGTTGCAAATAACGAGAATGTAGCCTGGGGGCCTGCAGCCCAGTCTCTGGAAGTCAGGAGATAGCTCCTACTTGAAGCACCTTGGAGTGGAGTGGTTTAGCACAGAGGATCTGCTGTTCGGTAAAGCTGTCTGTGCACCAGGGCTCACAGTCCCGAACTGGTGCCTGTGAGGGCCACCCTCCTGCTGACAATGGTGGAGAGCCTGCCCTGCCACATGGGCGTCCCCAGGAGGTCCCTAACCCAGATGGTCCTCCTTTGCCCTGACTGGAAGCCAGGCTGTTGGAGGCTTGCCCGCAAGCAGGGCTGCGCGGCACCTTCCATGTGAGTAGGGCTGTTCCTGAGAAGGCATCTGTTCTTCCTCCAGGATTTACCAGCAGGTGTTTTGCCCCATCAGCAAACCCGGGAGGGGCTGACGGGAAGGCAGGGGCGGGGGGGCAGCCAGTCCACTCTGGAAGCCCTCCCTGCCGCTGCCCACCACCGCCCCTGCATCTCCCCCAGTTCTCTGGGTTTCCGGGTGATTCCCCCGAGTCTGTCGCAGTCCGTTCCGTCAGCTCCCCAGCCCGGTTTGGGATGGCCTGGGTGGAAACGCAATGCTCAGGTTTGCCTTGTGCCGGGCCCCTGGCCCCTCCCAGCCCGCGGCCCTGGGGCTGCCCCAGGACTGGGGCCTCGGACATTAGTCAGTGTCTGTGAGTCTGACAGTCTCCGTCGTGTTGCAGCTCCCTGGGAGAAGCGTGGGCGCAGGTGAAGAAGAGCCTCGCGGACGAGGCGGAAGTTCATCTCAAGTTCTCCGCCAAGGTAACTGCTTCCCGCGGCCTCTCTGGGTTGGCCTTATGTGGAGGTGCGCTCTGAAGCTTTCCCGGCTGCCTCTCCCCTGTGTAGAATTGACCAGATTCTGTGATGTGAATTTCGAGAGGTGGGAAGAGACACACAGTGACACCCCATTGAACAGTGTGTCCACCACACGGTGCCACCATGTCAGGAGTGCGAGGCCTCCATCAAGGGCACGGATGCTAGTAAAATGTCGTGAGGAAGTGGTACACGCTGAGTACTTAGGACCTTTGTGTTTAATATAATTTATTAATTTTAAATTTAGGTCATTTAAAATCTTTTGAATCCTCACTCGAGGATACGTTTATTGATTTTAGAGAGAGAAAAAGGGAAACAGAGAGAGAGAAATGTTGATGTGAGAGAAACATCAATCGATTGCCTCCCAAACACACTCTGACTGGGGATCCAACCCACAACCCAAGTATGTGCCCTGACCAGGAATCGAACCCACAACCTTTCTGGTGTATGGGGACAACGCTCCAACTGAGCCACCCGGCCAGGGCGGGATCATTTAATTGTCGATACTGGCTGTCTTTTGCAACCAGCTCATAAAATCCCCACAGATTTAGCTCTTGGAACCAGTGCGCACTCCCCCACCCCCCAGCTCCCCTCTGTGAGGAGAGGGCAGACGCCCCTCTGCTCCTCGGGGAACCTGTGCGTGGCGAAACCCTGTTGGCTTTCAAAAGAATGGCATTTTCTGCTGCTTTTTGGTGTCAGGAGAGACTGCACTATGCCAAAGAGAGATTTTTTTGCGGGGGGGGTGGGTTTGTTTTGTTGGCTTTTGTCACAAAGTTGCAGACTGGGTCACTGAGCCTTCGCTCATTGGTTCTGAAGATGCCAGCGCTGTGACCTTGAGGACAGTGACGGTTCTGTTCTGTTCGTTCTGCGCTCAGGACTGAGTCGTACCTGGTGCGCGGCAGATGCACAGTCAATGTCTTCTGAAGTAATGAGTGAATGGGGCCCCCGACGGTCTCCTCTCGACCCCCTCCTCTTCTCAGGCCTCCTTTCTCATTCCCCACTGGAAATTCCCATTGGAAACCTGCAGGTTTCCGAATGATCCTCTCTTCCCCACTCCCTGGCTCGTTCCTCCAAATTCCCTCTCAGGCTCTTACCACTGTTCCGGGGGGAAATCAAACCAAGTGGCTGAGTGAAACATCCGCACTCCAGTGTGCAGGCTGGTGGGGCACCCGCGGGCACGCGTGCCTCTTAAAGCGAAAGAGTCTGGGAGAGCACGGTTCCCAGCGGCCTTGGCCTCCTGGGGTCCGCACTCTTCCTTCCGCCCTCCCGCCATCACCAGGCAGGCACGGCGGCCTGAGAGGCCGCTCAGACCAAGCGCTTGGCCTCTCTGAGCCCCCATTTTTAAATTAGGGGACACACCACCAATTTTGCTCCTGGAAGGCACCATCCCCCCGTGGTGGCTGCTTCTTCCCGGGGCTTCCACACTCAGTGCTCACGGCTCCTGTCTCTTTTCTGGTGCTTTCCCCGGAGCGGTTGCAGTTCTGGGCTTTGGGGTCCCCATGGGATGCGCGCTGTTGGAGTTGAGGAGCCTGGCTTTGGGCCAGGCCTCCCCCCCGCGACCCTTCTCATGATGGTTCCCTGCGCACAGAGGATGGAAGGAATGACTCAAGGAGCTGAGACACATGGAGGAGCTTTGTAAAGAGCCAGGGTGGAAAGAGAAACCGCGCTGTACTAGCTCCTCCCTGCTCAAGGGTATCGGTGCCCCAGGAGTGAGCTGACACCCAGCAGTGAGGGAGGATTCCTGGCTGACCCTGGCACACAGGCCCCCGGCACCAAGCACTTCAAGAGGAAATTGCCGCTCAGCTCGGCTCCGGGAGAGGAGGGAGCTCCGTGGGGTAGGCCCTGGCCTGCCTTGCATACAGAGCAGCGAGCTATTTTTAAACTGCAGATCAGGGTAGTAGGTCTCCCTTCTGTCATAGCCCCCAGCAGCTCTGCGCTCTCGGGACAGAGCCCTCCTTTGACAGCGCATGAATGGGAGATGAATGGGAAGGCGGCCGCGGGGTGAGCGGGTGAGCGGGGGCTGGGAGCTGCCTCCGCTTCTGAAAGGGCGCCTGCTGGGTCCCCCGGAATCCTGGTGGCACTTCCTTCCCGTCCGCCGCGGGACCCCTGGGTCTGGATTGTTTATAGAGTGCCCAGGTGACTAAGCATTCTCCGATGCTCTGTTTTCCCCTACTGTTTCCTTTCACTACGGCTACTCTCACCAACACTTCTGGGCACCAAGCGGTTTTCCCACGGCAGCCAGTTCAGACAGCAGCGGGGTGTCCTACGGTGTAACTCAGCTCTGACCCTGGCTGCCCGAGGTAGCGTCAGACCCCGCAGGGTAAGGGCTCAGCCCCACAAGGCTGCCAGTTGCAAGTAGTGGGTCCCCAGGCCACCCACACTTCTGTTGACTTGGCTGCAAATCAGGGGTTCTCACAACCCCTCCTCCAGGTTGACACTGCTAGAACGGCTCACAGAACTCAGGGAAACACTTAGGTTTACCAGTTTATTACATATTAAAAGATATGAGAGGTGATAGAGGTGAGCAGCCAGGTAAAGAGGTATGGAGGGCAAGGTCTGGAAGGGTCCTGAGGCCAAGAGCTCCTGTCCCTGAGGAGCTGGGGTTTGTCATCCTCTTGGCACGTGGATGTGTTCACCAACCCGGAAGCTCTCTGGACGCTGTAGTTTAGGGAATTTTAGGGCGGCATCATGACGCAGGCATGATCGATTATTAAATTGCTCTCCATCTTCTGTCCCCTGCCCAGAGGCTGGGGAGTGGGGCTTAAAGTACTGAGCTTCTAATTAAGCTTTGTCTTCCTGGTGACCAGCCCCACCCTGGAGGGATTCAGGAGCCCAAGAGTCACCTCCTTGAAACAAAAGAGGCTCCTGCCACCCAGGAGATTCCAAGGGATTCAGGAACCAGGCTCAAGGACCAAATAGTAAAACAAAAAATGCTCCTGGCACTTTTGTCACTTAGAAAGTCACAGAGGTCTTGGGAGCTCCAGCCAGAAGGTGAGGACAAGGACCAAAATAGAAATATTTGTTACTGTATCACAGGATGACAGTCATGTAAGTGTTCCCAATGGTTGCGTGCAGGATGTAGCTCATGTCTCTCAATTTTATCAACCACCCTGCAAGAGAGCGTCTCCGTTTCACAAAGGAGAAGGGGTAGAGAAGTCTGCATCCCAGCTGAGAGGGCTCAGCTACCGGAAAAGCAGTGGAGAGGCGTGAGGGAGGCGGACCCTTGACCCGCAGACCTTTTGTCCAGTGGCATTTAAAGCTCAAAGCCCTGTTCTGAGGAGCACTCCGCCCTCTCGGAGGGGCTGTCCAGGGTGGTGCCGGAAGTCGCTGATAGAAAGCTTAGGAAGACTGTTGACAGAAAGCAGGTTTTTCTCAGAGAACAGCTGCTGCTTCCAGCCTGTGCCATTGCCAGTGGCCTTAGGCAGTAGCCGTGGCAGCCCAGTGGTTGTAGGCTCTTCTTTGAAAAGAAAGGAGCTCCCATGACTTCTTGTTCGCCATGGATAAAATGGCTCCCTATGCCCCAAACCCGTTTTAACCTCTGCCCCAAAAGGCTCCTTGAAATTCCACTGTTCTGTGTCAGGAGTAAAAGCTCTTTAAGAAGTGCAGTTTTGCTAAGGCGATCACTGAGGCTTCCCTAGTCTACTAGCTCAAGCCATTGTTAATAGCAACAGGCTGCTGAAAAGAAATGATTGCTATATACAAAAGAAGTTATACCTGGCTCTGCTGAAGAAGGGAGCACAGAAAAACTCCTTGTGCTGGGAGAAATCTAATCATGCGATTAGGGGCCACGCGTTCAGTCAGAAGATCGTGGGGGCGGCATGGCAGTCGGGAGGCATGAGTTTAAGTCAGTGCCATCGCCAACAAGCTTTCTGACCTTGGGCAGGTCACTCCGCCTCCCTGGGCTGCCATTTTTTTTCATTTAAAACCTATTCGATGGTAACCCACAGTGATGCATTTTGCACGGCTCCCTGCACCGCACAGGTGTCCACAGCCCACCTCCAGGCAGGTGGGCACACATGTGCACAGCCAACATGCACATTTTATGAAGCAGCACTTGTCTTTCTGCCTAAAGTGCATTTTATGTTAATATTTCCCTTGTGTCTGGTCTATTCCCACCCAAAAGCTGGCCCTGACCCACTACACTGATTTCACCGCTCTTAGCTGCCCACCGTTTGAAAAGCCACTGGACCAGGTAGTCTCCGACATTGTTTGCATCTTGAGATGTCTCTTGCTGTCTTCAGTGTGGGATGAAGGGGGAGGAGGCCGAGGGATGAGGAGTCCAAACAGGCGGCCGAGTAGGTCCACCAGCCTGTCCCACCCGAGCAGGCTGGCTCGAGAGTTCACAAGGGCCAGCTCCTGAGGACTTGGGACTCCCAGCTAAACAAAGATGCTTGGCTCAGATTAAAATGAGTGTAAAAAGATACCCAGCCTACTTCTCTTTTTTTAAGAAAAATTCTGTCTTTTAAAAGTACTTAAAATACAGGGGCAGAATCCGTGGGACTGAGTCACCTCTGACAGCTGGCAGCGTTAGGTTTGCAGGAGGTCATTCGGAATTTGAGGGAAGCACTTCGCTGTGTGGACGGAGCCTGGGGCTGGGGCCCAGGAATTCGAGTGCCAAAAAGCGCCTCCAGGCCACTCCTGGGCACAGCGAAGTCTCAAAATCAACTCTCTTTCCAGGTCCTCAGAAAGAAACCCCAGAGCACTGAGTCAGTAGGCCGAGTTCACCCTCACAGACCCCTGGTCGGGACCAGGTTCCCGGGGCCAAACACCTAGTCCACGTGGCAGAGGGGTTCCCGTGTCCTCCCTCGCTTTCAGGCTTGTAGCATCTTGCAAACAGCCACCAGGTGGGGCTGTTTTCCTGTACAGGGAAACGCATGCGGGTTCAAAAAATAATAGCGGACGATTACAAATGGCATCAGGAGGAGAGGGGCGCCGATGGCCCGCTCCCTGTTAGCCTTGGAAGATCATCCAACAACAGCCGTCGCCTTGTCACCCAGGGCAGCGGGCACGGAAGGTCTTGTCATCGCCCCGCGTAGGGCGAGGCCCTCACTCCGCGCCGGCTCCAGCCAAGTGCGGACAGTAGTGGCCAGGCACCCAGGCTCCTGCCCACTCGGCGCTCAGTCATGTGCAGTCGGTTGTGTAGAACTGGGAACACAGACGTCCTCAAGGTCACCAGAGAAAAAGATCGTATAACCAGAGCCTGGTGAGGAGGAAGGGAGAAGTCACAGAATCCCAGCGAGATGGGGGGGGAGGGTCGTCCAGCCGCGGAAGGTCAGCTGTGCTCTCCATGGCACTTCTGGGGCAGGCGGAGGCGAGGGGCCCTGGGAGGCCAAGTCAGGAGGGCCCAGGAGCTGCCTTGGGTCGGGGCTCTAGGAGCCGAATCAGGAGTCCGGGGGTGCTCTGAGGCTCTTTCAAGAAGGAGTGGGGAAGAGAGAAGGAATAAGCCAGGCAGTGAAAGACAAATACCATAAGTGGAAGCCAGTAAACAAACAAGTGAGCAAAACAGACCAGAGACATGGAAACAAGGAAGAAACTGACAGCGACCAGAGGGGAGGGGGGAGGGGGGGAACGGGGGAAAGAAAGGGAAGGGTCCAGTCAAGGAGCACATATGAAGGACCCATGGATACAGACAACAGGGTGGGGACTGACAGTGGGAGTGGCGGGGGCGGGGCGGGGGGCGGACAACTGTAATTGAACAATGAAAAAAGAAAAAGAGGAAAAGGAAAGGAAAATGCTTGAGAAACACCACCCACTCCTCTCTGAGCATAAACCTCTTTCTCCGGCCTTCGGAGTGCGAGTGGGCTGGGGCATGAGCGGGTCTCCCTCCAGGCAGACCGGTGGGGCCAGAAACCCTCCCTGGGCACAGTGCGGGGAATGGGCCTGCGAGTTCCGCTGGCCCCGGGTGGCTCCCACCGTCGCCTCCTCCAGCTTTGACTGAGTGCAGATCACCTGTGTATTTTCCACACCCAGCACATAGCAGATGTTCAATCAGCAGCACTGACCTGCGGTCACCTAAATTAGATGACATCCATGCAGGTGACAGGTGCCTGGGACACAGAGATGGTGGCTGGCTTTCTGCCCCCAGCAAGCTTCCGGTTTGGAAAGTAAGAGCCCTGTGGGAACTTAGAGGAGGAAGAAGATAGCCAGTAAGGGACTAGAAAGTTCCAGACTCTAACCTGTCCATCCACCAGTGTGAACACGGGGGCCTGGCCAGCTGACACAACTTCCCAAACCCCGACATGATAAGTGGCCACCGGATTGTAACCTTCCTGTTGGAGGGGCCAGGCCACTGCCCCAGGCCCCACCCCCACCCGCGAGGGTGGGAGAGGGCCCTCCCTTTTCACATGCTTTCAGCTGACACCCTGGGTCCTGAGCATGTCCCCTTTGCTCTCCTCAACAGCTTCACAGCGAGGTAGAGAAGCCCCTAATGAACTTCCGTGAGAACTTCAAGAAAGACATGAAAAAGTGTGACCACCACATCGCTGACCTCCGCAAGCAGCTTGCCAGCCGCTACGTTGCCGTGGAGAAGGTGAGGGGCCCCGGACACTGGGCACAGGAGGTGGGGCCTCCTGGAAGACCGTGGGCTGAGTGGGATCGGTTGGGTGGGGGGCTGGACTCCAGCCCACGCCTGGGGTGCCTACCTCCCCGCCCCTCACGCAGCCAGAGATCAGGGGCTGCCTCCCTGGGGCTCTCAGACCCCTGGCCAGAGGGCCAGCAGCAGCAGGAGAGGCTCACCTGAGGTGGGAGATGTAAGGGCCTCCAGCAGGCACCTGAGACTCGAGACACGGAACCTGTATGTGTCTCTGGTCCACATGTACCCCTTTGTCTGGGCCTCACCTGGCAAGTTCTCTCCTGACTGAATCTCCTGACCGCCCCCCGCCCGAAGTCTGTGAGGTCTGAGCTAGGTGGACGCTGCCGATGGCCAGCACTGGGGGGAAGAGGGCTCTCCCCGGGGGGCTGACCGCGGTGACCTGTGGTGCGGAGGAGGAGGAGCACATGGCTGCAGGCACCCGAGGCTCTGCCAGCTGCCGCCGCCAAAGGAGCTGTCCTGCCCGAGTCAGACACTTGGGCTCCCTCCCCCGATCCAGGCTGTGATTTTAGGACTGCCATATGTGCACGTGCTCCAACGGAACCCTGGTCTGCGAGGCTTGCTGCGGGCCACTCAGGATTTGGTTGAGAGAGACGGGGTGAGAAGAGGTGTGGCAGCCTCTGAGCAGTAACTGACTAGCGAGCGATGCTGGTCCAGCAGCTCACCTCCCAGAGCCACGGTGGCATCACTCACGGAAGCAGGGGAAAGAAAGGACTCTTCCCGGGGAAAGGCGCAGGCATGGGGCCCTTCTGGCTCCAAACCCTGCAAACAGCCCTCCCATGTCCATGGCCCCCAGGCCCGGAAAGCCCTCACGGAGCGACAGAGAGACCTGGAGATGAAAACCCAGCAGCTGGAGATCAAGCTGAGCAACAAGACGGAGGAGGACATCAAGAAGGCCCGGAGGAAGTCCACGCAGGCTGGTGAGTGCGGGGCCATGGCCCCCCTGTCCTCACCTGTCAGGGAAGCCCGGCATGGCCAAGCCTGGGGGATGGGATGCCTGGGAGGTGGCGGGAGGCTGCGGGGGGCCATGTGCGGGGGTCGGGGGCAGTCTGCGAGGCTGTCCCCAGGCGCTGGCTCTCTGACCAGGAAGTGGTTACTCCCCCATGCCCCCGGAATTCAGGGGTGCTGACAGTGTGGCGCCCCTGGGAGCGCACACCTCACCCCTCCAGGGACTGGAGCCCACCCACGGTGATGTGCTCCTGCCCAGTCAGTGGCCGACACATGAAATAACCAGAAAAGATGCCTGCAGTGAGTTGGTATCTGCTCCCACCTAGTGGTAAAAATTAGCTAATGCCCAAGGCAGGGTGCGAAAAGCCAGTAAAAACTTACCAAATATTTCTTTAAAAAAAAAAAAGAAAGAAAGTTTCCCTGCATGGAAGGACAATGCTTATTGCTTTCTGGGATTGAAATGTGGCTGTAGGATCAGTCAATAACAAAATAATGTAGACATAACATTTGACATAAAGGTCTTACAATGCGCAATGATCAATTACTGGATCCAGAAATAGGAGGCATAATATACTTACTGGGAGTGGGAAGGGAAACCTAGGATGAGGAGAGGCATCTTTAAAATCGTTTAATTAAGTTATTAGAGAAAATTATATTACAAAATCAATATCTTTGCTTGGGGAAAAAAACTTTAATCAGCGCATAAGAATATGAAATCTTAATTTGCCAATTACAATCACCATCAATATCCCTAGTGTTTTAATTTCTTTAATGTTTTTAATATTATATTTAAATTTATACACATTAGGTCATATTATACTCTGTGTTCTAAAGCTATATTTTAATTGCTTTATCTTAGAGATAGCTCCATTCCACTGCCTAACCATTTAATTACCCACTCAGTCACGCACATCAGACTTTTTCAATAGTTGAATGGTATCCAGGGGTATGATTGTGTCAACTGTGTTTCCTCACTTCCCTAGTTGATTTTTTTACTTTTCTATTGTTTTGGAGTATTTGGCAATGTGAGCAAGGTTGTGTTGTTATCAATGTGTCTGCGTCTAAATCTGTGTATGGAGAGACTGGAGATGTGAATTTTCTGGGTCAAAGGGGTGTATTCATCTTGACGGACATTTCCAAATTGCTCTCCAGGGAGGGGCGCCCACCCATCTCAAGGATGGACGCCTTTTCCCTAAACTCTAGTCAGCGCTGTGTGTTACCAGCCTGCGACATCATGCTCTCTGGTGAAAAATAATAACTTGTTAATTTAAATGGCGTTTCTGTTTGAGTAAAGTGGAGCATTTCGCATTTAAAAAATAGACTTGCAAGTCATCTGTGACTTTTTTCTGTGAGTTGGTTTGACAGCCAAGATATTCTGGTTCCAGAATCCATGTCCTTACTAACTTGTACTGTTCAGAAGGGTTTCGTTTCAAACCCCTGGGCTACATAGAGATGAGACACACCCTCCTCTGCCTACCTTCTCTCCTGATGTTGCAGAACTTACCAAAGCATGTTCTCAAAATCAGGATGGACAAACGGGGCTTTACGAGTTTCATATTGTACCCTCATAGGGCGGCATACTAACTGTGTCCAGGATTAGGCCCTGGGTCTTGATAGATATGCATTTGCAGTGAAGTATCAATGTTTTTCCCTCCGGTTCCAGTCCTTCTTGGGATCAAAGGCCCAGCCTTTGACCCCGGCCCAAAAGCAAGATGAGAAAAACCCTTGATTTGGGTTCAGTCACTCGAGGGTCACCTCCCCGCTAGTGTTGTGGTTCAGGCAGAAGGGAGCTACTGACTAGGCCCTGGGTCCATAAGGGTTTTTTTTTGTTTCACTTTCCTTCTAGAATGGGCAAGATGATGTTATAGGAATAACTTTGAATCTACTCCAATTACAAGGTTTAAAGAATAAACGAGTCAGCCTTGGTTGGCCCATGAGCGGTTCCCGCCAGGAGCGCAGACCATGACGCCCTCCTGTCTGGGGCCCTGCGGTGATCTGAACTCCATTAGACCAAGCTGTGCCCTTGAGGGCGCTTCTCGAACGGGGGTGTGCGCGCCGACCCCGGCGGAGCTCGTGGGAATGCGGTTTCTGGCTCGCCCTAGGTATCGGGTACGCCCGGGGACTTGCATTTCCAGCAAGCTCCCAGGGTGCACTGATGCTGCCGGTGCAGGAACGGCATCTCGAGTAGCAAGGTTCTGGGGCGCTGGGACCTTAGAAATGTTCGCAGTTACTTCTAGTTTGCTTTCTTTCTAATTACAAAACGTTTCAAACGTACATACGATTGCAGGAAACAATACACTAGCCACTGAGATTGAATAGTTGTGTTTCAGATCTCTTATGAAAGAAAATGCTGTAGAAAGAGCTCCTTTCCTCCCACCCAGCCTTCCTGTTTCCCAGTGTAAGCACCGTCCTGGAGTTAATTGGCATATGGCGCTCCGGTGTGTGTTTTCCTACCGTTACTGCGCGTGGGCGAGCCGTAAACCATTGGACATGTTATTGTGTGTTTCAGAATGACATCCTGTTGCATGTACACACACACACACACACAAATGGACATAATTTGCAAAGCTTTCTTCTTTAACTAGTACCATGTTGCTTGTGACATGTTTTAACCAAAAAGGACTCTCCAGTGTGAGATGAAACTACCATCGTTAAAGAGGAAGCATTCGTGGGCCCATGGTAGGGATCGGGCCCTAGGAGTAACTCCCTTCCTACCCCGCCACCACCCCTCACAGTAAGAACGCTCCATCCTGAGTTCTTGGTGTCTGGGATCAAGTTCAGCTGGACACTCTGAAGCTGGTCTCCTGTGGTGCCAGGCTGCCCCTTCTTTGTACTGCCCTCATTCCCACCCCCCACTTTCCGTTGGCCTCCGTGACCCCAAGGAGAGGAAGAGGCATGGCTGTGAGCTGCAGGGGGAGAGGGCAGCCATGGCAGGACAAGCCCCAGTGTGACAGTGGCATTGGCCTTTTCCAGGAGACGACCTCATGCGCTGTGTGGACCTCTACAACCAGGCCCAGTCCAAGTGGTTTGAAGAAATGGTGACCACCACGCTGGTAAGTGCGAGACAGAGCGGTGCCTGGAGCCCAGGACAGCCCGGGGGGAGGCTGGCGGGCATGTCAGTGGTGGAGTGGAGGTGACCGTGGAGACGGTCATCATATCAGCTCATGTTGGGGTTGAGACCTCGACTCTGGGCCAGTCTACGCTGGCTCCGACCCTTGCTCCGCTACTTCTTAGCTATGTAAACATGGGTGAGGATGGGGCCTTGCTATATCCTCCTTGGCTGCCCTCCGAAGGGTCACATTCAGCTGAGGATGCTCCTAACCGAGGTGACAGTGGCCCCTTTAGGACAAATTGCCCAGCTGTAGGAAGCGTGGCCCTCTCACCCTCCAGAAGAGGGGCAGGTCCTGCAGAGGAGATCCTTGTAAGGCACATAAGCAGTGAGGTTAGGACGCTGTGTGGGAGTAACGGGGAGAGGCCCATAATCGAGGGGCCTGAGGGAGAGGCATTGGACCCCCTTTTTTACCTCCCTGAATTTTTCTTGTGAAGGGGCAGCCTCTCCTCCTCGGTGGGCACTTGTGGTGGTGAAGTGTGGTTGGGCCAGATGAGAAAGGAGCATCGTGCCAGCTGTTTATAACATCACCCCGTTGCTCGAAGCCACCCCCGTCCACCCAGCCCAGGACAGCAGCCTGGTTTTCCTCCTGGTTAATCTCCTAATTAAGCCCCTGCTTTACCCCTTACCCTGGTTAATCACTGGGCGGTGACCTAGTTGTGCACAAAATAACAGCCTGATCCCCTAAATTCCAAGGATGTGGAACCACCTAGAAACCAGAGGGCAAACCTTTCCCAGCCCTCCCTTAGACAGCGGCCACCCCACTCCCGGCCCCTGCCTCCCCTGGCCTGGGCTCTGGTCGGTCCCTCAGCAGCAGGGGTGGACCGAGGACAGAGGCTGCTCGGCAGAGGCCCAGGGAGGCACAGACACTCCCGCCACATGTGTCCCATGTGCCCACCCTGCTGGGAACCGCAGCTGGGGCTGCGCTGGTGCAGAGTTATGATCACGACAGCAGACCCTGGTTCCAGCCTCACTCCCGCCATCACCCCATGCCACTTTGGGCAGGTGATGTTACCTGTCTGGGTGTTCATTCTCTTGTATGGGCAACGGGGAAAAGAACAGAACCCCTCTCTTAAAATCATTACGAGCCCCACGAAGTGACACGGGTGAAGCTCTTCGCGCCCAGCGTGCCGGGCAGGGCAGGTGTCAGGAAACGGTAGCTGCCGGGTTATCATCATCTTCACCTGTGCTGCTAGCGGTGGGACGAGCTCTGCATCCGGGCCCCGAGGGTCACACGGGATCAGTCTAAGGGGGCGGCAGCTTGTACCGTGTGAGACGGTGGTCTGGGCCTGTGTGGCGGGTAGGTCCCCATGCGGAGGGGACCTGCTCAGAGGCCTCTGGTCTCTCTTCCCCCTCAGGAGCTGGAGCGGCTGGAGGTGGAGAGGGTGGAGATGATCCGCCAGCACCTGTGCCAGTACACACAGCTGCGGCACGAGACAGACATGTTCAACCAAAGTGTGAGTTCCCCGCCCCAGGCCGAGGCCAGCAGGGCCCCCGGGTGGCCCGGGGTCAGGGAGAGCCGCTGCCGCCACTGCTCTGCGCCAGGTCAAGTGGTCACTGCAGATGAATCTGTCTTAGAGACGGCAGGGGCAGGCTGGGGATGGACGGGGGGATTGTCCTGTGCTCCTCTGCGACCCCATCTCGAGCACAGGAAATAGAGCCGTTGCCTGGGGAGAAAGACGCGCATGATAGTTACAATAGCGGAAGACAATATGGCCTGCCCCCATGAATCTCTCACCAAAAGAAAAAAAAGGTGGGAATGTTCAGAATGTCCAAAGCTAAAGTGTCATTTGTCCTGTTCCGTGGCGGAGGACATGGGAACGAATGGTGGGTGGTCATGGGCCTGGAGCCGTTGAGGCCACTCTGCCCTTTCACCCAGCCCGGGGCCTAGCAGCGTGACCCAGAGGCAGCGTCCCCGGCTGTTCTGCCACCTCTGACCGTGTCCTTTCTTCTCCATCCCTTGCAGACAGTCGAGCCTGTGGACCAACTGCTTCGAAAAGTGGACCCAGCCAAAGACAGGGAGCTGTGGGTCAGAGAGCACAAGACGGGCAACATCCGCCCTGTGGACATGGAGATCTAGACGGGCACGTGCGGCCCCGGGGGTCCTGCCAAGGACAGGGGCTGGGGGTCCCATGGAGAGGAGGTGGTGGTTCCCGCCACGGGGCCTGCTGCCAGCTGGAGCTGCCCTCCCACCCGCTCCCCTGGCCCACTGAGGAGAGAGAGGGCGGGGTGTGGGCTGCAGCTCGTGGTCCAGAAGGGCGGCCCGGATGGCCCCGTGGGAGGTCCCCAGTGTTCCCAGGCCAAGAAGATGGATCCACAGCCCCGCCCTTGTCTCTGAGGCTGAAGATCCCCAACTTCCATGCTGTGCTTTCTGCTTTGAGAACGAACTGAGGCTGGAACTTTGTGGTCCCTGATGAGTACCATAGGGGTCATCTCCCCACCCAGAGCCAGCTGTGTCCCATGCTCAGGCCCCGGAAGCCCCAAGGTCCTTCCTCCAGCTGGCTCTCTCTTCCCCGGGCCTTTAGAGGGTCAGGAGAGGGAGGTCTCTGTCTCCAAGCCGCGTGTCAGGGTCACAGTCGTGGATCGAAGGCCCCATGGAGCTGAACTGCAGCCCTCAGCGCCCGTTGCCGCCCTCCCTCGTCGTCTTTCCCCGTGTGTTCTGAGAGCCCGCGTCCTGGCTCCTGTCCGTCACCGTTCATGATCGAGAGCCTTGGGAAGAAGACCTGGCTCCTGACTCCCCAGACTGACACTGCCTGGGGAGGTCAGGAGGGAACTACCTCATTCAGCAAATCAGCCCTCAGTCAGTGCGTCCGATCGTGTTTCCTAGTAGATCAGCATCCTCAGTAAAGTCTCCTCTCTAAAAGTCCCCATCCCCCCCAGCCTTCACATGCTCCCGCCTCCTTTCCACTCTTAAAGGGGCTGGGTCAGTGCTATGTGGGGCAAGTCTTTGTCATCACCCAGATGGCTCGACCTGCTTGTGCATGGTAGCATTGGGATCGCTGTCCTTTGTATGGCTTTCTCTCATTGGTGGTCACTGTACAGGCATTGAAGACTCACATGGCCACAGTAGATCGTCACCCACTCGGCGGTGTCCTGCCACCTTGGCCTCTTAGCACCTTCTGCACATTCCAGAGCCCTGTACCATGCCCCTGCTAGGTGGGTTCTCGTACCACCCTCTCCTTTCTTTATCTCCCAGTGTCTGAAAAACCTGGTCTGAGTGCGACTTAGGAAGCTGTGAGGGCTGCCTCCGGGACCTTGCTCCTCCCTTTTTCCTTTTCCTGACCGCAGCAAACATGGTCTCTGTCATGTTAAGTCTTGAGCACCAGTTCAAAAGAACCAGAAGAAGAAAAGGGACCTGCAGGAGGTCGTGCAGCTGGCAAGGGGCAGATCCCGGCCTGGAGCCCAGGCCCAGAGACCCGACCCCTCTGTCTTACTTAAGCTTCCCTGCTGATGACAGGGTGAGTGGATTCGCAGGACCCGTTTTTCCCGAGAGCACAGAATTCTAAGAGCACAACTCACTGGTCTCTCAGTCTTACATGCCAGTGACTGATGACTTACTAATCTTGGATCTTTTGGTACCTCTTTCATTAAGTCAGAAGCGTTCTCTCATAGTTCATGGTAGAACGATGCCAAATATACTAAAGCAAACCAAACTCTGTCGCTTTTCCTATTGAAGCATCTCAATCAAAAAGGTCAGTGAGAAGGCCTTCACCAACATGAGTCTGTCCATGGCACGGAGAACCACTCCTGGACCTGGGATTGGGCCATGACACCAGCCACCAACGTCAGGGTGTTATTTCTTGGTGTCTTTATTAAAAACAGGTGCTAGTAGTAATTGCTTTGTGGCTTAGTAAACTAATTTGTGGATGATTTCCAAATATTCAAAGCCAAGAGCCTTGTTAGGAACACAGATATTTTGAGTGGTTATGCTCATGCATTTTGTCTTCTCATTTCCATCTGAGGTTTCCAGGGTCCTCTGTCCCTCCCTGGGACAGAGGACATGTTCTTGCCTCTTCCAGGGTAGGCTGAGCTGGTCCAGGTGGGCCAGTCTGTTTTCTGATGTCACTTGTTCCCCCTCGTCACCTCACTTCAGTCTCATTAACTTTTTCACATGCCCCCTTTCTGTTTTGCTGCCCTCCTTTATTCATGCATCGGCGTTTAGCTAAAGCCAAGCAATGTGCTAAGATCTGAGGACAAGATATGGGCTTGTCATCAGGAAAGCCTGTGATCTGTTATTTTGTGTAGGTTATCTTTTTCCCAGTATGCCTGCAGGTTAGTAACATTAGCATTTGCATACAGGTACTCTCTGCAGAATGTGGGCTTGCAGAGATACTGCCTGGAGTGCCAATAGATTTGCATTCATTCGTTAGTCCTGTTTTTTAGCAGATACTTGGGATAAGCCAGGCACTGTGCAGGGTTCTAGAAATGTAGCTGCATACAAAACTGGCACTCCCCCGTCTCCTCTGTTCCCCATGTTAACAGGGGCATAGTTTGACCTTTCTGGAGAACAAGAGCATTTAACCTTCCACATCTCACCCACTGGCAGCCTGCAATTCTAGTACAAACTACTGCCATGAGGCCTTTACCAGCGGGTGGTAGGTAGGCAGCAAACAAGGGTTCAGTCGCCTGGTCGCCAGACCCTCACAGCCCATATCCAACTTGAGTTTCTGGGATTTCTTTTGTTTCAATAACACTCCTCACATTACTAAGAGGATGAAGTCTAAGCCTGACCAGTGAGCGAGGAGAAATTAGCAGAGTGAATTAAGAGCAGAGCTAGAGCCGATAGTCCAGGCCCCTTGTATTGTTAACGGGGCTCCCCTTGCCCCCACCCCACCGGGTGAAGTCAAGATCAGGACAAAGTCTAGAGCATCTAAAAGATAGTACTTCAGGGTAGCAAACATTCTATCCAGGTTGTTGTTTTGTTCTGGGGTTTTTTTGTTGTTTTTTTTAATATGTTTTGACATTTAGGTTATAAGAGGATTTGGCTGGGTTTATTCAGAATAGGCAAGCGAGTCTGGGTTATTCCTGAGCGCATCTATTCCATTTCTGAGCACAGGTGAGCCCCTTCTACTTGCTTCCACTTAGTTTTGTCTGTGAGAACCTGATTTTAAAAAATATATATCTCTGCCAGATAAATGGTGTTCAGAGTGAGCTGGTTGCCATGACAACCTCCAGGAAAAGCCACTCATTCCCTTCCATTTTCCTTCCCAGCGTTTTTGATCAGTATTGCAAAGGGACGGCCGTCCTGGGGTCCTGCGGCAGGAGGGCTTCTCTGGCCGCTGGGGCGGACGGGTGCCGGAAGCAGACAGAAACCGCGCGCACACTCACGGGCCAGGGGTTTGTGTCTACTCCCTTTGTGGAAGCCAATCAATTACTAGGTCAGTGGATGGGTACATAAAAACCTTGGCTGAGCCAAAGTCCCTTCTTGGAAATACAAGCCATAAAATTCAAAGGACGTCAAAGACCTCGGCTTGTTTAAGTGATTTTACATCCAGCTGTGAGTGGCCTTGTCACGGAGAGTTTGCACAGGGTTCTGCAGACCTGCTGGCGACCACAGAGGGAGGGAAGGCGCTGCACAGATGCGCGGTGGGGCACAGACCGGCAGCGTGCACGCTTAGTCAGCACGCCGTCTTCTTCCTTGGTCCTTCCCACCCCTCTAAGACACGCTGCCTTTTCTTTTTCCAGGTTTATTGAGGCATTTGACATACAGTACTGGGGTTTATTGACATACAGTAAAATTCATCCTTTTGAAGTAAATGGTTCTGTGAATTTTGACAAACATAAAACCTTGTAACCACCACCGGCATTAACATAATATTTCCATCGCTCCAAAAATTCCCCCGGGCCCTTGTGGGCAACCCCTGTCTCCCACCCCCAGCCCTTGGCAACCACTGATTGATTTTCTGACCTTATAGTTTTGCCTTTTCTAGGATGTGTAAATGGAGCCCGACTCTGTAGCCTTTGAGGCTGGCTCCTTTCTCTCAGCTTGGTATTGTTGAGTCACCCCCTGCTGTGCCAATCTTTTTCTCCTCTTGCGTCACTGTGTGGTGTTCCATTGCGTGGGTGTACCCCACGGCTTCCTTGCTTTTACAATGCCTTGTTTGCCCCAGAAGTTCCTCTCCTGGGGTCTACAGCTTGTTTGCATGGCTGCTTCCAGCCTGCTGCTTCCTACCACTCCCAAGCCACCTCCTCCAAGTGCCAGCTCTGCCCACAGGTAGTTCTTGCAGCTCACACTTGCCTTTTTGGTTCACGTCAGGACTTGACAATGCAGAAAGTTGCCAGGACTCGGGGGAGGGCTGGGCTGGGTCTCCATTGCCTTTTGTGCTGTGCCCTGGAGCTTGCCTCTCAGCCAGCAGATCCGCCCTCTCCCGGGGACCCTCATGTCAGCTTGGCCACACAGTCCTTGGCGTTGATTGATCATTAGGGGGTGTGGAAGGCAAATGGATGAGAAGGTAGGGGGCTGGCTGCAGGCTCATCACAACCCTTTCCTGGATCTCTTTGCTTCATCTGCAGACTGAGGATATTCTTCTAGAAGTTCTCTCAGGCCTTGTGCAATTACTGCATTCTACTTGTCCCCTCTTCTCATTTCCAATCTTGTACCCTGTATACATGGTCATCCCTAACCTGGGTCCCCCCTAAGCACAGCGGTGCATGGTGTTACCTAAAATCTTCATGAGAGGGAAATGCTGGTACTTCTCCATTTAGACACAAATAAAGCTAAAATTAAGAGTCTTGAGAGCTGTTGAGAATGAGGTAGTTCCTCCTTAGGGCCCCCAAGGTGACGACTCCTCCAAGCCATGTCTTGATCGTGCCCTGCTCAGTGACAGGTGAGCCCTGGAAGGCAACCAGGAACCTCTCCGAGCAACCTGAAAACCCCGGGGTCCAGGCCGAGGCCCGGGAGCCCAGGCCCGCAGGCTCCCACGGGGGAGCCAGGGATCTGTGCTGCTGGGACGTTCCGGGTGGATTTTGCCACAGAGTCTCCTCACTCCCCACCCCCAGAAGTATTATTACTTCTGTCAGGCCTTCCCTGAGGGGAGGGCCCCAACTCCTGTTGCAGCAGGTTTGAGTGAGACTAGACAAGTGACAAAAAAAGCAACACTCCACTTTCCCTCACCCTCTCGATGCTGGGGCCGGGCTCTTTGGGGAGCCTTTGTTGGGAGGTGCCTCTGAATGATGGGGGTTGTGACTACCTTCGATCTCTCTGTGTGCTGTTCAGGGGACATTGACCCTTTGTGTTTTCAGGGAAGTTCCTAACGGGATTGCAGTGGTGGAATGCACAGGGTCCAGCACATGGGTGCTCTAAGGGGGACAGCGTGACACTGGGGCAGAGAGGTTCCAGTGCAAGAGCGCCGGACTGGGCCCACTTGGCTGTCTCATTAGCCCTGTAACCTGAAGTTGTCACAATTCCTCGCGGGACCTCTGCGGACTCATCTGTCAGCTGAGACACTCCCTTTCCAGCGTCATAAGCAGCAGACTGACTCTTGGGAGCTATGGCCTCCGGGTAGCCCCGTGGACCGAGGGACAGATGTTCAAAGGGACGCCGGCCACCCGTGGCGATGGGCCCCCAGCCTGCATCTCTGCCCTTCCCTCAGGATGGAGATGGGAGGGTGGGGGCACAGCAGCCCTTCACAGACACGAGAACATCAGCAAACCCTGCGGAAGTGGAATTTTCTAACAAAATAAACTTGCTTGTTTGGTCTGTTTTCTGTAACTTTTGCTAAATACTTTATACATTTTTAATGTTACAAAGCTGTGTCTCCTGCCAGCGTTCCTCCTCCCGGTATGAATGTGTTTACTCCACATTGTATATCCTTCCACCCTCTGACTGCCTAGATCGGTAAATAAAATGGATGTAATATAATTTATAAGTAATACTGTTGAAACTCTGATCCCTATGGGGGCTGTAATCAGCCCTCCCCACCCCCTGTAATAGCATTTGTGTGTATTAATGCTGAAGAATTAAATGTTTAAAGTGTTTAACTTTTGAAGGCGTTTGCTATATATAATTCTGCATTACTATAAAGCATTTTCAGGAAGTTAAATGCTCTCCCATTTTTCCCCTTCAGCTCTGTGTGTACACTTGAGATGCTTAGATTCACCCCATGTGAAATAAACTGTCCAGGGACACTGGGTCCCACTGGGTGACCCTCCTTCCTGGAAGGCTGCCACTCTCTCCTTTGGACACAGGGCCTCCGCATCCCCCCCCCTCCTCCGGCTCCGAGGGCGGGTGATCGTTTTACTCCTGATGACTCAGCGGGGATACGAAAGGCATCTGGGCATCAACCCCACCCCCCCACCAGGCAAATGCTGTGCTGCCAGACCCACACACCTGACCCCAGTCCCTGTCCCCTCCCCTGGTGACTCGTCCCTATGGACAGATGGGGCTCTCAGCTATTGTTTCCTGTCTCATCCATCCACCCATTGATGCATCCCTTCCTCCCTTCATGCCATAATTATTGAGCACCTACTGTATGCCAGACACTGTCACAGGTAATGGGGACAGTGAATGAAAGAGGTCGGGCCCTGCCCTCATGAACGTCCTCTCTAGCAAGTAGAGCGACATCCGTGCAGTAGAGCTAACACGATTTCCGGCAGAGGGCAGTGGGGTGGGACAGTGAGAGGGGCTGAGGGTGACTCCGCGGACGTCAGTCCAAGCCACCGAAAGGGCGGGTGGCCGCTCAGCGCAATGGAGTGGCCACGGGAGGGCGCTCTTTCCGGGGTCTGCCTCCCACCCTCCCTGCCTTTTTTCTTCCAGTACGAACTGTGCAGGCGCTGATGCCGGGCCTGGCAGGGAGGCCGGAAAGGCCATCTGGTCTGCGAGCTCATAGCCGGGGATGGCAGAGGACTGGGGGCAGGAGCGGGGGTGGGGGTGGAGGAGGCCGGACCCTGGCTAACAGCGAAGACAGCCCCAGTTTGGGGAGTGACAGGCCAGCCCCCGGGAAGAGCCTGCTTCTTTCAGTCCAGGCAAGGCCAGGAGGGGAGACACCAACTGAGACCGGCTGGAGACGAGGCCTTCTCCCCAGTGGACTTCGGGGTTCGGGGAGAGTTTACGGCCCCAGCTCAGACTTAACAAATCCGTTCACAATACATCATCTCCAACAACTTGTTTGACTGAGGAGCATAAACTCTCCCTCTGATAGAAGATGTTTACACAGGTTTTCAAACAAACCTCCAGGTCATGACCCCTCCCTCAGCAGCATCAACACAGCTGCCTGTGGCCCTGTCCTGCGCTTGGGCCCCTCCCGGGCACAGCAGCCTGAAGGATGGGGACAGTACCGGGCTGCTCCCCACCTGGCTCCAGCTCTTTCCTCCTTGCCTCTGGGAAGGGTAGAGAGGTTGAGGGGCTGTAGCTGCCGTCTGTGTCAACCCAGGGCCCTGTTTCCTCGCCCTCCTCTTGTTGTCATGGCAACCCCAGCTCCACACCTGCAGAGATGGAGCTCCTTGCCCCCTTCCCTCAGGTGGCTGTAATGTGTGAAGAGCCCTGAACAGGGAGCCTGGCAGGCCTGGGCTTTCCTCCCAGCTTTGCACTTTGCAGCCGTATGACCCAGGCAGGCGACGTGTTCTGGAGCTTCGTTTCTCCACCATAGCATCGGCCTGGCCGTATCTGCAGGCTTGGCGTGGGCAGGCCGGGAGCCCGGAAGGCACTTCTGATAACGGCCCCTCACGCCTGGTTTGGAGGTAAGAGGCGAACCTCCAGCCCTGTTTTTCACGGCCGGGGTTCTGTGTGTTTGTTTCTGAGTTCAGTGACTGTCCTATTTCTAACTGCTCTTGAGAACAAACGCCTTGCTACAGGAAAATGAAATCTAGTAAAAGAGAAAGGGCTCTTAATAAATAACATGCTTTCGCAAACAGATGGAAACTAATAGTGAGCACACACGCACACACACACACACACACACACACACCCCTCCAACATTAAGGCTTCCTGAGAAATACTCAGGAACCATGAGGACCAGAGGGAGGCTGGAGGGGTGGGTGAGTAGAGTTGGTGGCTGAACTTCTGTCCTCCCTAAGCAACACCAGGGTGGGCCTGGCAGGTGGCTTTCTCCCAGCAGCAGGGACTTGATATCCCCTGCCATTGGCCTGTTATGATAGGGTACTAACCCTAACTCACCTGCCTAGAGACTGGGGCATTTATTCTTTGCAGTTTTGACCCCTGGGCAAAGAAGAGGCCCCTCTCCCATCCGATTTGGCAATTTGGGGGTTCCAGGCATGTTCCCCTCCAGCGTTATGCTCAGCCAAGCCACAGCACAGCCGACCTTTCCTCTGGGTGATGAGAATTCAGGTACAAAACATATGCAGTAGGGTTCCTACTTATGTCCTACACTCATAACTGAGCTGACTACCCGGATGCGAAGGCTCCCGTTGCAGAGCCCCCATCCCCATTTATCCCTTCACGCGCTCAAGAAGCATGTTATTGTCTGCTCGCTTCAGGCAGCAGGCTGCAGAGCAAACGGGCAACCCGCAAGCTGAAACCAAACCACAGATATGTTCTGTTTGGCCCACACCAAGTTTTAAAAATTTTTGAATTAACTCTCAAAATTTAAAAGCTTGGAAATTGCATCTAAAAATCTGATGTATGGATTTCTGTTGGATAAACAAAAAATATTGTAACACTGAGCCTTAATCATGTGACCGCTTTCACACGGAGTTGAACCTGGCAGCCCCTCCCACGTGTGACATAGGTCTCACCTCTCCCTATTGTCTCCCTGATCCAGCTGTTTCACTCCCTCGCTCCATCTGCTGGCTCCTGTAGGCAATTTAGTTTTTGATCCCTGTTGTAGATGAGTAATAACAAAAACTAACATGTACTTAGCACTTACTATGTGCCAGGCTCTGCTCTAAGTATGTTCACACATTAGCTCATTTCAGCCTCACAAAAACAATAAAGTAGACACTATTATTATGCCTGTTCCCTCAAGAAATATTCACTGGAGACCCAGCCCTGCCAGGCACCATTCTGGCAGCAAAGATGCAGCCGGGAACCAGCAGACAGTCCCTCGCTTCCATGGAGCTTCCACTCTGGTGAGGCCACAGGCGGCGCAGGGAACGAATAAATCGGAAGTTGGAGGGTGTACGGCGGAAGGAGCAACAGGAAAGGATGGTAGCCTGGGGTGTGCTGGAGTTGCCGGTGGGGTGCGCAGGTGGAAAAAGAGTGGACAATACAGACCTTGGAGAGAAGGCGACATTTAAGGAAAGCCATGAGGGAGATGAGGGATTAGGAGAAGAGCTTTCTAGGAAGAGAGAGGTTAGAACCTGAGCCTTGGGTCACACAGCTAGTACATGGCAAAGTTGGGACTCATCCCCAGGCGGCCTCCAGAGCCTGGGTCCTACTCCTGCCTTGTAGGGCTCAGTGAAGGACGAGGCGCTGGGGGTTAGGGCGGAAGACAGGCATGAACACCGTCTCTCTCAGAGAGCTGGGGTGGGGGTTGGGGGGATGAACCAGGGGCTGGGGTGGGAAGGCCTTGGCCCAAGACTTGGGCTCTGAAGGCTCAGACCTCCTGTCCCGTCCTCCCTGAAGGCCAAAATGGATTGACCACGTGCGGTCAGCTCTTTATTCTAATCTCAGAGGGGTTCTGGGAACTTGCCTCCCCGCTGCCGCAAGCTCCCAGCCCCTCCTCCTTCCAAGTACTGGGGTGAACCTGCTGCAAATCCTCCTAATCCACCAGCATCTCGGTGTCCATCTGATTGCAGCGGCACTGAGCCCTGGGAGCCCGAGGCCACGTCACTCCCACCCACACACCCACCCAGCCGCGACTGCTTGGACGGGCCCACGCCACCTCACCCATGGGGAACAGCAAAAGCGGAGCCCTGTCCAAGGAGATCCTGGAGGAGCTGCAGCTGAACACCAAGTTCACGGAGGAGGAGCTGTGTGCCTGGTACCAGTCCTTCCTGAAGGAGTGCCCCAGCGGCCGCATCACGCGGCAGCAGTTCCAGGGCATCTACGCCAAGTTCTTCCCCGACTCTGACCCCAAGGCCTACGCTGAGCATGTTTTCCGCAGCTTCGACACCAACAGCGATGGCACCCTGGACTTCAAAGAGTACGTCACCGCCCTGCACATGACCACAGCGGGCAAGCCCAGCCAGAAGCTGGAGTGGGCCTTCTCCCTCTACGACGTGGATGGCAATGGGGCCATCAGCAAGAGCGAAGTGCTTGAGATCATCATGGTCAGTCTCAACATCCCCGCCTTCCCCTGTGCAAGACTGGGGTCACCCAGGGTCAGGGCCCCCGGCTGCTTCTTGTGCACCTCGAGGGGGCAGGGCCTGCTGGGGGCAGGGCTGAGGGGGGGAGTGGGAGTTCACGCTCTATCACTTGATGGCTCTGAGAACACAGTGAGGGGTCTCTAACACACTGATTAACAGAAGGCTGGACACTTTTCCAGACACTTTCCCACAGCTTCGTTTTCCTCCTATTTACACTTTTTTGTTTCTTTCCTTACTTTTCCTCCCTTCCTCCTTTCCTTCCTTCCTTGCTTTCTTCCTTCCTTAAAATGTCCTCCAAAACCTTCAACCATGCATATTCAGATTCCACAACATGTTTCAAAGACCCAATAGGAAGAGACCAGAATGGGGATGTGAAATGCGGGCTCTAGTTCCAACTGTCTGCTCAGCACTTCACCCTGGGAGCCTCCTCTTCCTCATCCGCCCTGTTCTAGACTGAACCTCGGATCCTCAGCTCCTTGCAGGCGGCGCTTCTCAGCACACATTCTCCGCCCCGTCCACCCTGGCCCAGTATCGGGTCGTCTGTTGTGAAGATTTTAGGTGTCTGGAAAGTAGTTTTATTTAACGTAAAAGTAATTCATGAAATTTAGAAACATATGCCAAAGGAAATTGAAATTACCATTAATTTCACCATCCAGAGAAAACTGTCAACATTTCCAGACTTTTAGCTATAAATTTTAAAATAATTTTAGAACTATGAAATATTCATATGATTTTTATCATACCTTTTTCGGTTATTATTTTATTATGAATGTTTCCTATATCAGTATATATTCTTCAAAACCATTTTTAATAGCTCCTTAGAATTCCATCTAAAGTAACGTCATAAAATTATTTAACCATTCCTATATTTTAGACAATGAGGATGTTTCTATTTTTTCTATTGTATTATTTATATTTACCTTCATTTAGTACCTTTTTACATGATTGTTTTTATCGTCCTATTTCACGCCACTTGCTTTATTTTTCTAATTTCATTCCTGTTCAGAGGGAGAATGTTTTTCATGTTTTGTATAATTTTTGATGCATTTGTAATCCTGTTCTCATTTGCACAACGCTTCCGCCCTTATTAGGATACACCATAAACAGAGCAGCCCAGCCCGCAGCTGGTGTTCTGTGGGCTCTGCTTACACCTCCCGTTAAGGGCAGGCTCGTCTGGGAGCCTCACTGGCATCTGGGCAGGGCCTTCAGATCAAACTTCGCTGATTGGCAGGTGGCCTGGGGTAGAGACCACATCCCAGGACCACTTAGAAGATGCCGGGCCCAGCAGAGGCCTGCAAGATGCCGGGCCCAGCAGAGGCCTGGAGCTTCTTGAGAAAAAGGAATAGGAAGGGAGAAGGGGAAGAAAGGGTGGGGAGGGCAGGGCAGGGCAGCGAAGGGGAGGGGAGGGAAAAAGGGAGGGATTGTGGAGGAGCACCCATGGCTGAGGCTGTGTAAAGTCGCTGGCCTTGGAGTCAGAAGTTACAGGTTCCAGTCCCATCTATGCCACCAACTAGCTGCATGGCCTTGGGAAAACCCTGTAACTTGCCAGGGCCCGGGGTGAGCATCCGATGGTTCTTTCTTCGTTCTTTCACTGAGGCCTTGACCGTCTTGTTGGAAGCAGGGCGGGGCAGGCAGCAATAACTCCCAGCGTTAGCCATCAAGCCGGCACGTGGTTCCCGTGGCTCAGGAGAGAGAGGAGTTAACGGAGTCCCCTCCACTTCAGCTGCTGGGCACCTGCTGGCCGAGGCTGCTACCTGGACAGCTGGGTTTGATTTCCTTGCTCCTCTTGTTATAGCACAGGGGTGGGGGGGTGCTGAGCGGGTACTTCTCAAGGTCATTGACCTTCCCTCCAGGCTAATTTCATACCATTACTGGCTGGGCTCCCGAGCGTCTCCAAGGTGCCCTCCCAGCTCCCTCCCAGCACACTGCCTGCACCCCGAGCCTGCCCCCAGGCTGAGGGCACAGGCTGGGACAGGCTCGGAGCCATGACCTGAGTGTTCTCTCTGGGCCCAGCCGGCCCGGGGGCTGGATGAGCACAGCAGGACCACCAGTCCCTCCCCCGATCACAGGTCCAGAGGCACCTCCTGCTTTGTCCCACAGCGCGCTTCCGGCCCCTTTCCTGGTGAGAGGAAAGCGAGGTGAGAAGGACCCTTGAGCCTAAAGCTAAACCTTTCTCTGGATCCTTCCCTGAGAGGAAGGGTAACTGAGGGGCTTCCTGAGCCCAGGGGAGACCTTTGGAAAGTTCTTGTTGATGCCTCCCCTCTCCCTTCCCCAGCCCCTGAAATGCTCTCGCAGCATAAGAATATGTTGGCAAGTGGCATAATGCAAACTAAAATCAAAGTGCCTGGCTTAGAATCTCTGATCATCTGCATCTAGTCGGGTGACTTTCAGCCAGGTAGTTGTCTCAGTTTCTTCATCTGTAAAATGGGGTCAATAACGCCCACCTCATAAGATTGTGAAGGTTACCTGTAAAAATGCTCGGAACAGTGGCGCACATTAAGCACGCAGCGGATGTTGGCCCCTGTTACCACCAGCCAACCCGGCCGGGCAACCGGGCACCATGTGGACCTGGGGGAAGCTGCTGGGTGCCCTAAAACTCCAGGCAGCAGGGTTCAAGGCAGCGGCTCCCAAACTGCAGCCTCAGGCTGCCGCAGGATTATCATCAGGAAGCTTTTCCTTTCTTATTTTCCTTTCTTTCTAATAAAATGAAAGCAACATGTCTTCACGGTCAGGAAATTCAAATGGCACAGAAAAGAACAAATAAGAAGGAAAAGCCTTCTTCACCCCTCCCAGGAGCTTGGGTTCAGTGGGCCAGGCCTGGGAATCTCCATTATAACACCAGGGCCACCAGCCCCTGCGACTCCTGCTGATGTGTCATTCCTTTTGATTTGGTGCAGGCGATTTTCAAAATGATCAGTCCCGAGGACGTGGAGCACCTTCCAGAGGATGAAAACACCCCGGAGAAGCGAGCGGAGAAGATCTGGGGCTTTTTCGGAAAGAAAGACGATGGTGAACGCTCTCGCCCTCGTCGCCGCCGCTTTCACAGTCACGGGCTATTCCCTGGCGATCCCGGCGAGATTTAGCCTCTGGGGCCCCGTCAGGCAGGGCTGGCTGACGGACCGACCCGCCGGCCAGCAGGTCCACCTGCTGTCCCCGGGGGCCGCCGCCGCCGCCGCCGGAAGTGGTGCCCGTCCCGGGGCTCGGGCAGCTCCAACGCCCTCTGAGAGTCTCAGGGGAGAAGGAAGGCTCGGAATGGCGGGGCGCTTTGGAAGGGAAGCATCTTTGGTCATGACAGAGTTAGCCCCCGCTGAGGCAATAGTGAAAAGTAAAGGCAATAGCCTATTAGAAGATTGTATGCACATGCAGAGCTCAGAGGAATTCAAACTACTTTCTGTTTATGTGGAGTGCGCGTTTGTAGACACTTTGGTTTACTTTGCTTGTTTCCAAAAATGCTTTCTAAATGGCTAGGACAGGGCCAACTTTAGCTCCGTCTACGTCTGAATTAGCATCGAGTCCCAAGTACATGGGATCTCAACGTACATATTTTTACTGAGGAAGTTCATTTGGGTGCCCCGAGAAGCACTTGCCAGGTCGCATTAGATTTAAATTAGAGCGGAAGAGATTTATTGGGGGAAAGGCCTGTGAGGGAAAACTGGTAGTTTTCCGACCCTGGCCTTACCAGCCTGCAGTCCAGGAAGAAGTCAGAAGAGCGGGAAGGTCCCTCGCTCTAGGGCCAGAACCAGGGAGGCCAGCGAGGCATCTAAGTGCAACGCCGAAGGAGGCGTTCATTCTCCGGTGCCGCCTGTGCCCCCGCACCCCTGGGACGGAGCGCCTACTCAGGGTGTGCAGGGTGGGTGCCTCACTCGCTTCGCCTTAGTCCCAGCCTGGATGTCACCCCCCCTATGAGCACCTCGTCCTCATTCCCTCAGACCCTGGTGCTTAAGATGACTCCCTGTGGCGCCTCACCTTCTGGCTCTTTGTGCCCCTGATGACGTCCCCCGGGTCTGCTGCGTGCCGGGTCCCCTGCTCTGTTGCTGCCTGAGCGGGAAGCTGACCCAGGTGAACGTCACAGGAGATGGTGGTGTTATGGGGCTGACACATTGCCCCAGCCGGGTGACCCGCATGTTCCCTTTCACCTGGCCCACCTTGGGACAAGGCCCCGCTCCAGAACTGGGCTCTGATGGTGGGAGTTTCCGGCTCTTCGTGAGGGCAGCTGGGAGTTTGAAACACAAATTTCATCACCTAGACCTGCTCAGGGAACCAGCCTGGGTCCTAATCCAGGATTAGGATTAAGGGTGTCCGAAAGGCCTGGAATATAAACTAATGGAAGTGGAAATCAGTTCAGCCAAGCATTGCTGAACACCTACTGCATGCAGGCAACTATGAGCATCACCATGATCTGAAAGAGCATCCGTCTCACTTTAGAGGCATTTCTGCATATGACTGTCTTCCCCGCTGGACCAAGAGTTTCCAAGTGGGGCCAGAGACTTCATCTTGCTCCCTCCTGTGCCACATCCTGTCCTCTGCCCTCTGCCCTCTGACCCCTGCCCCCTGCAGTGACCTCAGCCCCAAGCACAGTGACTCCGGCCCAGAGGAGTTCAGCGAAACACATTTAACTGGCTGGAACTGAATACAGGAGGTGGGACGAAGGCCCTCTCTCAGTCCCACGAGGCAGAGGGAGATGAGGGATGCCGAGAGGCACAGGGCAGAACCGTGCAGGAGCTGTCAGCTGAGGCTTGTGGGGCTGCCCACATGCTGGGGGCGGGGGTCAGGGAGACCTCTTCACAAGCCAGGCTCCCCCTGGGCACTGCACTGGACCCCTCAACGTTCAGCCCCTTCTCCTGAGTGGATGCTGGTCCCTACTTCTCAACTGAAACTGTTTGCTTTGTTCCATCCCCTAAAAGTCCTCTCAGACTTTGAGGCTGGGAATCTAGGGTAATATTAAAAATATTTAATAACCCGCAAGGCAGAGGCATTGGCCAATCAGAAGAGAAGCATAACAACAAAATGCATCCAGGACCCCTCAGGAGTGCTGGTCACTAACCCTGCCACTTCTGGCTCATGGGGAGGTCTGCGGGACAGGCTGGGTATCTGGGGTGGGGGAGGGGTATACCCTGGGGGCACTGAGACTCAACGTTTTCATAACCGATACATCTGTACAGGGCGCGCTGGCGGACGTCAGCCTTGTCACAGCTTGAAACAGCCAATCCAGGCTAACGTATTTTTCTCCCACACACAGATAAACTGACAGAGGAAGAGTTCATCGAGAGGACCCTGGCCAATAAAGAAATTCTGCGGCTGATCCAATTTGAGCCTCAAAAAGTGAAGGAGAGATTCAAGGACAAGGAAAAGAAACCGTGATGCCAACTGCTAAGCTCTCCTGCCTCCCCTTACCACTCACAAAAACACACGCACACACACCCCGCCCATACATACACGTGTGTGCACACAAACACACCCCAGGGGCCAAGAGAGAAGCCGCCAAACCCACAGACGTTAAACCCACAGCACAGCTCCCTGCCTAATGAAAGCATCTTTAGCCGCCTGCTGGCTCCTTCTTCCCTCTGCCTTCAGAGCCCCTCCCCCCGGCTCCCCCTCCCCCGGCCGCCAGCCCAGCCTCCAGCGATAATCCGAGGATCAGGTCACAGGAGCCCTGAACATCACCCCTGAGTAAGCGCCTTTGTAGATTGCTGGGTAAGCAGGTTCAAATAAATGCAAGAGTTGCTGGGCACACAGCGGGCTGGTTGTTCTTGAACTGGGAAAAGAATCATTTGATTCCTGTGGGTTCAGCCTCAAAGACAGGGACGCAATGCCATTGTGGTCATAGGCCCGGGAGCTGGGACTGTGGTGGTGAAATTGGTGGACACCACTCTGCTCTCAAGGAGCTCAGGGCGCAGAGGGGACGCCAGGCCTTGGAGCTGCTATTACAAGTGGGAGGGTTCCCATGGAAACATCCAAAGCCCTATGAGCTGTCCCAGGAGGGGCTGCCTGGTCCAGAGGATCAGAGAAGGTGTTCTTGACAAAGAGACATTTGAATTAAGGCCCAGAGAACTGTCGAGGGGGAAGGGAAGGGGTAGGGAAGCACTGTGTCTCAGCAGAGACCCTGAGGCAGGAACAAGCATTTCTTGTGCGGAGGCCAGTGTGGCCAGAGCCCAGGGGGTGGCCGCTCGGCCAAGGGTGAGTTGAGCCTGGCAGATAGGCAGGGCCAGACCACATCAGCCTTCCTTGCAGCCCACAGGAAGCACTCAGCTTCCCCGTGGGGGCAGTGGGTACCATCGTGGCGTTTGGAGCGGGAGAGATCTATGTTGGTAGCACCCTCCTGCAGGGTAGAACAAAATCAGAGGGGTAAGCCTCGGGGCAGGGAGGCTGGAGGCGACCCTTGTCTAGTTGCCTAGGTGACCTGGGCTGGGGACCAGCAGTGGGATGGAGAGAATGGGGCCACCCTGGAGACATATAGGAGGTAGAACCCACCTTCCTGGGTGTGGGTGCAGGTGGGAGGAGCGAGGACGGCAGCCAGGTGCGTGGCTGGGGTGCTGGGTGGACAGGGAGCCCCCTGCCAGGATGGGAACTGGTGGGGGAGAGTGGCTGGGCTCAGGGGATAATGGCCAGTTCAGTTCTCATGTGGGGAAAGCTGAGGCCAGATGTGCTGGAGGTCCCTCCTTTTAGAGACGGGCAAAGGAGGCCCGGAGTCAGCAAGCAGTTTCCAGGGTCGGTCCGCTGATGAGCAGAGGCCAAAACTGCCCACTGGCCCACGTTGCCTTATCAGAGCTGCAGGGCCTGGAGCCCCAGAAATCTCTCCACCAGTGGGCTCTCAAGATCACTGGAGTCGCTGTTTTGAAGGCCCGTTTATTCCCAGCTCTAAGTTTCAAGGTGAGGTCAGAAAAATATGCAGACGTCCTGGATACTCGGCTGACCTGCGTGCACCGCCCTGAAACAGGGGTGTCTCTGCTCTCAGGTGTACACCACCCAAGACGGGGGCGCCTCTGCTCGCTGGTGTGCACCCCCCGAATCAGGGGCATCACTTCCTGCTCATGTTAGTGATGATCCCCGCTCCGCACCCCCAGTTTAACCACAGCAATGGGACAATCACTGCCACCAGCAAGTGACAGGACAGAGAGTCCTGCAATCCCACAGCACTGAGGCTGGGAGGGGGAAGGGGCTATGCAGCCTCTGGGCCAGAAGTTGTGTGAGGGGGAGAGTTATTAATAGAGTCACCTACCAAGACACCCCTTAGGTATCAGACATAGGGAGCCACCCAGGAGCGAACGCCGGTGGAGAAGAAAGACCACGCGTCTAGCCCAGGGCGGTCTCAGGGTAGAACCAAAGCACACAGTGTCTCACTCCTGTGCTCCTTCTCCGCCCCGCACACTGCCCTCCTGAGTGAATCTGGTTGATTGGAATGTGAGGTCGGGGCTTTTCACTCCTCTCTGAGGTCAGGGCATCCGTGTCACTTGAGTCTAAAATAACAGACACTGCATAGTAGCCTTGCTGGTCCGTGGTTCAATGAGAGACATAAAGGGGCCGCCGGGTCTCCTACTGGCCAGGGGAGAACCCAAGAGCGGCAGCCTGATTAGCCCACCTGTCAGCTTGGGTGGCGGCGCGACTCGAGCCGGGTCCTGTACAGCTCTGGGGCCTCTGGGGGAGATGCTTAGAGAACCCAGAACCCGTGTCATGTCCACGTGGACTGAAGCGAAGAGGAAGTAGAGGTGGTGATGAATTATGTCATGCAAGGGACAGAAGACCCAGCATGGACTGTTGTGGCACAAATGGGACTTGACTGGCTCATTAACTGAAATTCCAGGAGTAGCACTAGTTTTAGGTCTTGCTCAGTCCAGGGCTCTTTCTCCATCTCCTGGGTCTGCTTTCTACCGTGGTGGCTCCATTCTTGGGCAGGCTATACCCCATGCTCGTTCTAATTTCAGCAGAAAAAAATGCCTTTCTATGTATGGTGAGTCTTAGCCAAAATCCCAGGACCATCTCAGACTGTGTATAAGCCCATCCCTGATCCAATATCTGGGTCCCGGAGGAGGTCAGGCTCGAACTGGCCCGGCAGAATTTCATGCCCATCCTTGGGGCTGAGGATGGAGTTCAGACAATCCTACTTCAGGAACCAAGAGTGGGAGACGTATGGTTCCCAAGAGGAAAGTTTGGGTACTATTAGCATAAGAAGGAAGAATTACAAAAATACATGGAGACTCTGGGAAGTCACTTCACCTCTGAACTTCAGCTTCCTCGTGTACCTGTAAACTCAGGGGCAGAAATGGGTCTCATCAAGAGCAATAAACTGAAGTTCCCTGTCCTCTATTGCCACCTGCTCTCACAGGATCCCAGCCTCTTGGGCCGTGTCCCTTGTGTATTTCTTAGCATCCCCACAGATTCAGCAACAGGTCCCTTAGTGCTGGGGACAGAGCACCAGATTCTCTTGGGCATGAGAGCCCTTCAGCTCCAGTGAGAAACAAATGCGAAAGAATCAACCAAATACAAATCAAATTAAACAAACGTGTTACTTTAATCACTAAAAGGACAAGAGCAAGCAGTGTGTGTGCGCCACCCCGTTTGTGGAGTGAGGGGGGAGGGACATATTTACAAAGCCATGAAAAAAAACTTCCTTCTATTAACGACAGTGTCCTAGATAATTGATCCCTGACAGCATCCGACACTCCCGAGACATTCCCATGTTGTCTCCTCTGATGCGTGTGTACAGAGCACCTACTCAGAACGGGCTGTGCTGGGCACAAGCTGGGAGGACACCACGGCCCCAGATTTCTAGGCACTAATAGTCTCATGAGGGAAGGCGGGGCCGTTTGCAGAGAGGAAAAATTAGGAGGACATAGGATTTGGTGATTGAATGATGAGAATCTGTATACCCCAAAACAGACCTTTGTTACGCACTTGCCTAGTGCCTTTGCTTCAGTGTCGCCTTCTGCAAAGCAGCGCCGGGGCTAATGTGAGGGCAAGGTGAGCAGTCGCCTCAGGTGCAAAATTTAACAGGGAGGGGAGGGGGCCCAAAAACTCAGCAATCGACATAACTCATCTTTGAGTGCAATAGTTTAAACATAAAAATCAATGGTAAAAAGTCCAGAATGAGCAAAATGTCAAAATGTTAAATGCAACCAGGATCAGGCCCTGCACTTGCGTAAACTGGCCTGACTCCCCCTCACCCTCATCCCAGCCCTGGTTTCAATAAAACGTCATTGGTACGGCGGCCCATAGGCCATCGTTTGTAGATTTGATTTTTAAAAATATTGCATTGAGATATCACTGATCTTGACAATTGAGGTTTTTTAAAAAGTACTTTCTTAAATGTTACACCATCTTTTGCCTCTAGTCCCAGTCCTACTGCAAAGTATCCTTGAGAATAGGGTTGCCAGGTAAAATGCAGGACGCACAATTAAAACTGAATTGTAGATAAAGTATATCCCATGGGATATATTTTTACAAGAAGGTTATTTGTCTGGAATTCAAACTTCATTGAGCATGATCTATTTTTATTTGCTAAACCTAGCAACCCCCCTTGAGAAGTAACATATAGCCCCCTTCTAACATAAGGCGCTATTTAATCCTATGACATCACACCCCACCCACATACACGTACATTTCACACACTAGAAAAGCAACATTCCTGGGCATTAACGCCCTGTTTCCGTAGGCTGTTCATCTTTCCATCTTCTTTCCACTTCTTGCCTTTGAGCTCCGGCCGCTGAGCCTGACCCTAATTGCCTGGGCCTCCTCAGCCCCCAAAAGCACCCTCTGCACAGGGTCCCGGGCGCAACTCAGAATCTGCGTGGGCAGACGGGGTCTCGCAGGCCCCGCCCTCTCAGTGCTCCTCCCCGCCCCCGGCAGGCCAGATCGGCTGCAGCCCTGTCGCTTTTCCTCCGGCTTTCAGGATCCATTTCTGCTGGGACAACGGAATTCCTGTCAGCAGGCACTAGGGGCAGGGAAAGCAGTGGCAAACCAAAAATGCAGAGAATGGGAGGGCAAGCAAGGCCGGACGAACCCAGGCTGAGAAAGGCGGGCAGAGCCAGAAAGCAGTGGGGGTGGGGGCGTGGACCTACGGGGCCTCTCAGAGGGGACCTCGGGGCTGGGACCACCCCTGTGAGGAAGGCGAGCGTTGTGACAAATCAGACAGGACTTCTGCTGTAGACTTGAGATGGAGAGAGGGAGGAAAGTCTTAACAAGAGAGGAGAGGAGAAGGAACGGGATCGGGTTCTGTGGGTGGCGCGGGTGCCACACTGTCTGAGGACAGCAGGCGTGTCACAGCCCAACTGTTGAATTCAGGACACCACCGGCTTGCCCTGCCATCAGCCGTCTCGGCGGGGTTCTAGCTCCTGCACACCTGGGCTTGTGTCAGAACTACCTGGGAGGCTCGCTACCCAGCTGCCGTCCCTGGTCATCATCCCAGACATGCTCGCCCAGGCTCTGCCAGGAGCCGGCCTGTGCAGGTAAGCCCTTCCCAGGCGGTCCCTCTACACCCTGTACCCAGCCCACATGGACACCTTGCGCCACCAGAGGTAAAGAGAGAGATACCGGCTGCCCTATTTCATAGCAGGCATCTCTCTGTATCTTCGGGCTCCATCCACTTGAATTTAGGCCCAGCCCCAAAGGCTGGTGGTCATTCCGGAAAACATACCAGTGGGGTCATTAGGATGGCAATGGCAGGCAGAAGCGGTGAGCATTCACACAACCTCATACAGAGTGCAGGAAAAGAGGAATGAGCACACCCCACAACGCCCGTCCGGCTCGGCCTCCTCCTCCGCCACCTGTCTCCGGAGCCCCCCGAGCGGGCAAAGCCAGAGCTCGGGCCACCTGCCTAGGTCTCGCTCTCCTCGAGAATCTCCTCCACGGTGTGGGCCAGGGTGCAGTCTCCCTCGCTGCTCTCGGACAGGCTGCTGCCCCAGGGCCAGGCTCTGCGGCCCCTCTGAGACTGGGCGCTGGGCTCCTGTGGGCCCTTCGTGGTCAGCAGCAGGAGCTGCCCGCCACCAGGTGAGGACTGTGGCCGCTGCAGGGACCTGGCACCGTCTCCCTTGGAGAGCTTCTTGGGACAAATCCCCAGGAACCGGAAGTTCTCTAGGACCCAGGCTCTGCAGCCCGACTGGTGGGCTAGCAGGAAGCGGACCCAGTGCCGCCGCAGCTCGGCCTTCACCTGCCAGGTGAGAAGAGGGCAGGGTTACTGCTTCGGAGTCATTTGGTTGTGGGTCCACTCAACAAATATTTACTGAGTAGGTGGTGAATCGGGGCCACATGGGGAAACATACCTTCTACTTGGGGGAGATGAACAAAGAGGCATAAACCAACACCTGTTAGCACAGTGGTTGGAAGTGACACTAGGAGTCCAGTAAGCAAGACAAGCGGGGAAGGAGACAAAAATTTGAGGTACGATTGAACAGAAAGGAAAAGGAAAGGACTGCGTCGCGGTGGCGTTGGAGCCCACCTGCCGGAGAAGGAGCCTCTGCATGTGGGAGCAGCCGTGAGCAAAATGAAAGAGCGTTAGTTGCCAAGAGGCTTACATTCTGGTGGGAAGAGACAGAAATAAATGTTTAAACCTGGGATGGGAGCAGGGGAAGATGAAAGGGGACTGGAAAGTCCCCTGACGCCTGAGGTCGGGGGAACACTGTTCTGGCTTCTGCCCCTTTCAAGCTCCTTTCCAGAGGAGCAGAGAACTGGTTGGGGACATGCAATAACAGGAGTAATAACAGTAAGCACGGTTGTCAGGTATCGGGCCTTGACCAGGAGCTCGGCATGCCCAGCACAACATTAGAGGGTAGGGCCGGTTGTTATTCCCACTTTACAGATGAGGAAACTGAGGCTCCAAGGGCACAGCGACCCAACTCGCAGCTCCTGAGTGAGCGAGTGACGGCTACAGTCCGGGCGTCCGGTCTCCGGAGTTCCAGCCTGTCCTCTCTAACACGCTCACATTGTCAGCCTCCCCCAAGCAGGGCCAGGGTGGGGTTCTGGGCTTCCTTTCACACCTCCGTCTCCTTCCCCCACTCATCTAAGCTGCCTTCTGCTCTCATCCCTGGAAGCTCACAGTGCACATTTGTCCCCTAGCAGGACGGTCACTGTGCACTCGCCGGTGGAACTGTCACAGAAACAGGAGGCCCCCGGGAAGGCAGGATGCCCACCCAGCCTTGTAGGAAGCTAGGTGGTGGCATGGAAAACATACCTCTCCATTGGCAAAGCAATACTGCAAGGCCACAAGCAGCCCCTGGAATGGAAAGAAGAAGTGGCATGAACTTTGACTCAGTAGAAGATGTGCCTGAAAGTCCAGGGGCCTGTCCCAGGCCCAGCAGCCCCCCAGGAGAGGCAGGCAACTGCACTGTTTGCATTACCTAGAGCTAGGCACACTGGTTAACTGGGGTTTCCATGAGGGCTCTTCTTACTGTGACACCCACCACCTGTACCAGCCTAGGTGTTTGCTTAGGTGTTCATAGGTCCATGATGACTGAAGCCCAAAGACCTTGTATCATCCGTTCAGCTCTACAGACACTGGGCAAGGCCACTGGCCTATTTCTTCTTGTCCATAGTGGGCATTGGCTACTTTTTTTTTTGCCTCCCTCGAGCCCTGTCCTTTTGGAAACTGACCCTCCCTTAGGCTTCAGTCAGGGTCAATCATGTGGTCCCCATGTTCTAGGATGGCCATCGCCACAATATAATCTGCCCAAATGGTCATGTGACCCACGCAGGCCCAATCTGAGTTCTTGTCACTGGGAAAGAAGATTGTGCCGTCTTCCCTAGATTTGGCAGCTCTATAGTCAAAATAAGCCTGGGGATACTTCTGGGCATCTTGCCAGCTACATGGAGAAAACCCATCTGAGAATGAAGCCAACAGAGAGAGAAACAGAGGCTGGCGAGAGTGAAAGGATTCTGATGATACTGGCTGAGTATCTGGGTCTAGCGATGCCTAATTCTGACGTTTTCATTTCTGAGATAGTAAACACCCCTTCCCCTTGTCAAAATATTTCTTTAGCAAGGATAGATGATTTCACACCAGTGGTTTCTCTTCGCACTTAGATGGAAATAAAATGTAATCCCTGCAGGCACTAAGGTGATCTGGGCTGTGTCCGTGTCACGCTGCTTCTGGTGCCGCGCTTCCCCTGGGCCCCTGTATCCCAGCCAGCGGGCCTCTGGCTTCCTCCAGCATCTCAGGTTCATGCAGTAGTTACCTGTGGCTGTGCAACTCAGTGGACCAAAACCATGCAGATTTATTATCTCACATACTTTCACTGGGCCAAGAATCTGGCAGTGGTTTGCTGGCTGGTCTGCCTCACCGTGGTGTTTCAGGTTGCAGTCAAAATGTCAGTAGGGACTTCAGTCACCTGAAGGCTTCACTGGTTTCCACAGTGGCTCACATGCCTGGCCGTTGGCGCTGGTTGTTGGTGGGAGGCCTCTGTCTCCCTCCATAGAGCTGCTGGAGTGTCCTCATGACATGCAGCTGGCTTTCCCCCAGAGGGACCAAGCCAAGGGAGTGAGGCAGAAGCCATGTCCCCTTCAGGACCTGCCTTGAAAAGTCACGTACCTTCATGTCTACAGTAGTTCAATGGTTACACGTGCCGACCTTGTTCAGTGTGAGAGAGGACCACACAAAGCCTCCAATACCAGGAGATAAAGATCATTGGAGCCATGTTGGAGACCAGCAACCACAGCCAATTTCTTCCTAGGGCCCTTCACATTTTTGTTTTCTGAAAAATTCTTCTTTCAAATAGCTACCTAACTTCTCAAAATTCAGGCCTTCGCTCAGCTATCACCTCAAAGAAAGGCGTTCCCTGACCACTCAGTTTTTGGTGGCCATTCCAGTCACTATCACAGAACTCTGTTTTATATTTTGTATTTTATACAACACCAGAATTATATTAATTATTTGTCAACATGGTTATTATATGTCCCTCCCCCAACTCCAAACAAGACTAGCATCTTTATCTAGTCTTTTTTTTTAAGTCTTTTCACTGCCAGAACCACAGCACCTAGAAAAAATGCCTGGCACATAATAGGAGCTCAGTAATATTTATTGAATAAATAAGTGAATGACTGAGGGAATGAATGGATGAGTTGGGTTTCTGCCACATACAACGGAAAGAGTCTTGCCTGGCACATTGTCAGACCACTTATAAAATATGATAGGACCATTTCTTTCTGTTCTCTTCCTAGTTATTCAGAATTCCAGACCCAAGGATCACAATGAAAACAACAGGCCACCTTTATGCGGCGTTTTCAATTATCAAGCTGTTTGTGTCGGGGAATTTTCAATAAACAGATCATCTTTTGACGTTGGAACAGTTCTCTGGATTCACTGCCTAACTGCTAGAGGCCTGGAATCAAAGATGCTTGAGTTAACGTTTGTTTCCACTGTTTTTCCAGACTCCTACACTCCCTGATTTATTAAACAGTTATATGTGATAACCTACATGCCATGGCTTTCCCTGTGACGTGATGGGTTGGGGCTATATGTCCAATATACTGAAGCTGGGTATGTGTACTGGGCCCAATTACTTGAGTGTTTACAGGAAGAATCTCATAAAATGCCAGAATTCACAAGGAAAGAACATATTCCAACGTGAAGGTCCCAGTGCAGGCTGACTGTCCCATTTCTCCTAGTAGCATTTCTCTCAACCCCTTTGCTGGTAAGGGAGGTTCAGCGCTGGGAAAAATGATGAAATTGAAAAGGAATTATGAAACATTGCCCTGGGGGAAGATTTTTATGCTCTTCCTCATGGAAGCCAGACATCGTCATGCTGGTTATCACATCAATCAAATGTTGGATTCTCCCCAGCCATGTGGAATTTTTCTTCTCTTATGCGTCCAAGGCTATAGCTCCTAAATAGGGGCATGGTGGTACCAGCTAATCATTTTCACACATGCAATCTCATTGGTGGTTCGCAGGTGCCCTGCATAGTGGGCAGGGCTGGTAGCAGTGGCCTCTGGGCACAGGATATTAGAAGGGTAGTTTAGGGCATCAGAATTCTCATAAATGAGTTAGCTGAAATAGGAGCCCACCTCGCAAGCATGTCTGTCATTCCCTCAGGTTCTTGATTCACTGTTTTAGGAACATCCTGGAGTCTGGTCAAGTCTCATCCTAATAAAGTAAGTGTGAAGAGAGAGGTCCCACAGGACATATGTCACCTCCACTTGTCAGTCTCTCCAAAGATCCTCAGTGGTAGGAAGTGATGAAAATCGCTAAGCAATAAGCCCTTGTAAGAGTGAGGGATCCTCAAAAATGGCAAGAAAAGGAAGCTGTTAGGTCCAATGCTGATTCCTGCTGATTCACTATGGTATGACTCACCAAATATGCCCCCACGCACCTGTCCAAACATATTCTCACCTCTGCCTGGTGGGATGCAGGGGTATTAAGAAGGTGGAAAGCCTCTGACCACGCACACACCTCCGAAGTGTGTTCTCTGGCTCAGTTGCAGATTCCTGCTTTCTCGCCTTCCTCGGTGTGGCACTATGGTGAGCAGAGCTCTGTCTGGCTGCAGATCCAAAGGAGCCAGTGTGGTAGCTACTCTCCAGAGACAGCTCCAGCAATCCCTCCCCTCCCCATAGGCATATGCTATTCCTCACGTCAAAAGGTGGACCTTATTTTTCCTTTGAATCTGAGATAACCTTGTGACTCCTTCTACCAATACAACACGATAAAAGTGACATTCTGGGCCTTCTGAGCCTCAAGAAAGTTGGAAGTTTCTACTTTCTCTGTCTCAGAACATTTGCTCTCAGGATGCTCCAAGAGTCCAGCCGCCATGGTGGGAGATGCCCAAGCTACACAGAGAGGCCACTTGGAGGAGAACTGTGACTCTCTAACCGGTAGCCTCTGCTGAGCTCAGCCAACAGCCTAGGTCAATGTCTAGCCATGCGACTGAGCCATCTTGGACGTTCCTGCCCAATCGAGGCTTCAGATGATTGCAGCACCAGCCAAAAATTACATGTATCAAAAGGACCACCACACTGAGTCCAGATAGCCCAGCTCATGGAACCACAAGATGATGCAGGGGAAAGAGATCAAGAGATGATGTTTTAAGCCATGACATTTGGGGTCATTTGTTATATAGCAGTAGATGACATCAACATGCTCCCTTGCCAGAAGAGCATGATAGGCTAGAATTCCTTCTCAGGAACCTGTTCCTTAGCGGGGCAAAAAGGCCACCAAGTACTACTGATACAACAGCTGCAGCTTTTTGTTGTTATTGTTTTTTTCTAATTTGGGATTACCTTTCAAAGAAGATTAAAACCAAACAAGATAGGAAACTCAAATTACTAAACCTTAGCTTTTGAAATCTCCCAAAAGATTGACATAAATTAAACATGGTTGTATACTGATTGGTCCTCTGTCTCCGTTCAAAGCCTCACAAAGTTCAGATCTAATAGGAGGGAAAAAATGGCCATTGCCCACTGCTCAGACCACCCCACGGGCTCTGCCTGCCTGGCCTTCCGTGAGCACGCAGCGGACAGGCACGTCGCCTCCACTCTGGCCCCGGAGCGGCAGCCGCTGGCCCTGGCCGGTGGCATCTCCGTAAGACTCTTGTGTAGGGAATTTGGTCTCTCCTAGTTCTGACCTTCAGGGGCACCCGAGGGGCACAACGGTGTGATGGTTACAAGCAGGGGCTTAAGCTAACCGCTGCATACAGATCTCCAGCACTCACTAGAATTTGCAAGTTCTTCTTTGAGTCTCAGTTCCTTCATTTTTAAAATGGTATAATAATTTCTCCCTCACAAGATAATGTGAGGATTTGATGATCTTGGGAGTGTTTGGGGGTACACAGGTATTTTCTAGTATACCATTTTAATTGCTCTGCAGCTTTTCTTACTACATTTTTTTAAGTTTCCTAGTTTTGTACTGGAGGTTACAACATGCATCTTAACTTCTCATAAGCCATTTCATATTAATACTAACAATTCTGGTAGGATATAGAAACTTTTCTTCAGTGCAGCTCCCTTCTTCCTTGTTCTTTAGTGCTTTCAGTGTCGTAAGATATTAGGTCATTATATAATACAGCTTATAACGATAATGTTTATAATTACTTTATTAAATCTTATGTTTTTAAAATCAGTTCAATAAATTAGAAAAACATATATTTATATCTTTCATATTTACCTATGTATTTACCTTTCCTAGTGCTTTTTATTTCTTCATGTGGATTTGAGTTATTGACTCCTGCTATTTTCTTCCACCCTGACAGATTGTCTTTGCTGCTTCTCTTACGGAGGGTTTGCTGGCAATAAATTCTGTTAGTCTCTGTTTATTTGCATATGTCTTTATTTTACCTTAATTTCAAAATATAATTTTTGCTAAATACAGCATTCTTGATTAAACTATGTTTCTTTTCAGCATTTTAATTATGTCGTTCCACTGCTCGAGGGCCTCCATTGCGCCTGCCTGCCTGCTTGCTTGCTTGCTTTCTTTCTTTCTTTCTTTCTTTCCTTCTTCTCTCTCTCTCTCTTTCCTTCTTTCGGTCACAAAATTTAATTGTAAGAATCAAGCAGTGGTTATTGGTCAAACCAATCCATAACAATAGCTTTGAAGTATGCAGGTGCTAGCTCTTAAGAAAAGGTGACAAATACCAATCAGATTCTTATAACACTGTTCAGGATCTAAATAGGCATGATTCTGAACATAGTTCAATATGCCAGGCTAAGAGAATGATAGTGCAATCATCAATAATCAAACCAAAACCATAGTTTTCCAAATCACTTTTAGTTAAATAGAATTCTAGCTTTTTAAAAGTCTACATCTACATAAAACTAAAAGCAATCTAATGATGTTTCTACCTGAGATCAAAACAAGGTTATTTTTTCCTGTCTAAACATAATTCTTGACATTAAGGTAAATCTGAAATCAAATGATGTATTTTTTCAAACTTCCTTCCAAATTTAAAGCCCTGCTTTAGAGAGAAATTCTCATGATACACACACATATTTATATATTTTTCTTCAAAGACTAATGACAAATTTATGAGGTTAATAGGATTGAATTGGAACCATGATGTTAATAATATGAAAATAAAATGCCATGCATTTGTACAAAGTGTTCCTATATGATGCAGTATGAAATGTGATCACAGAATCTATGTATATACATGAATCACCAAGAGTTTAGGAATTAAGCTCATTTCAAAAAAAGTCATGCTATTATTTTTTTGAAGCAGAGGTTATAAAGTTGTGAGGTATAAAAAAATGTTGTATATAAAAGCTCCAAAACCAAGTATTAGCCTGAATTGGCAATAACAAAATCTAAGCCCAACTGCATCTTTATTGTGGCTATGTAACTTTTTGCTCTGTGGCCTGCAGGTCTGACTGAGATAAACACCTCTTATTTCTCGCTTCTCCTCGCATTCTCAGGCCCCTGCCCTCAGCTTCCTTTTTCATGGCTGTCTTTGGCAATGCCTCCAAATCTTGAAAGCCAAAGAACCTGCTCCAGTAAATGAGGAGGGTGAAAACCAATGCTATGTGTGATGTATGAAAGCCAAGCTAAGAGTATAAACTGAGAAAATACTAGAAGGAAGGCTGAGCAACAGCCTACCCTCAAGGGAAAAAGAGAAAATAAGAAACTGTGGGGTAGTTACTCCATGCCCTTCTTCCACATTATCTCTTGATTAGAAGAGTATGGAACCAAAATTTCAAGCTCTGAGAAGGCGATGATTCTGAAGGAAGAGCTAGGCAAGTGAGGAAATGGTAAAGAAGTATGGCAGCACTTTAGCTGTCAGTGAGTGTCTTGCTCCAGCGCTAGTAATTTCAGTAGGCCGGCTCTAGGAGAGACCAAATTCCGGCTCTGTTGATGCCAGCCTTTTCTGTGATCCAGCCTGTCTGTCGATGTTGAGTATCGATCTCATTGCCCATGTCCAGGGCCATGTTTTTTAGATTTCCTAGGAAATGTACTGCCCACTTGAGTCAGGTTCTCCTCCACTTCATCTTCTCTGTCATCATTTGCTATATGTTTAATGGATCCACCACTGGCCGCTCCTGTGGTTGCTTGCTGAGGCTGACCATTTGTCACTCAGCCTGGCTGCTTAGAGCCAACATTACTAGAAGAATTGTCTCTGCCATCACCCTTGGTTGCCTGATAAGACTTAGCAGACTCAAAGTTCTTCATCCTGTCATATGGACGGATGCAAATGCCACAGCACTTGCTGAGTTCTGTTAAAATCTTCTCTGCCTCACTCTGTCTCTATTGATTTGGTGCATGCCTTTCTCTGTATGGTTTAGTTGTTCCTCTTGTTCATTCAGTGTAGTGACAGTCTTGATTCCTGCTTCCTGAGGCTCAGTGGCTAAACCCAGGATCCTCCTTGTACTTTCCAGAGACTCATCAGTAACCTGGTGGTACCTCGACTTAATTTCTTCTGATGACATATTATCCACAATGAATTAAAACTCTTGAGAGGCACAGAAACTGAAATGTGGATATTCAAGGAGTTCTGGTCATTCCCATCTGGCCACGGCAGCTCTGGCCTCCATCGTTTCTAATAATACTCAGCTGGCATTGCATTGCTGGTCCCCCTAAGGAATAAGTCATTTTTCTGTTATTTTTCTCTTTGTATTTGGCTTCCAGAAGTTTGACTCTAATGTTTCTAGATGTGAAACTTTTTGTTTTATCCTATTTGGAGCTCATTGAGCTTACTGGATACCTAGATTAATGTTTTTCATCAAATTTGGAAAATTTTCAACCATTATTTCTCCAAATGATTTTTCTACCTTTTTCTGGAGAAAGGAGATAGAAAAACTCCCATATGTGTATGTTGATTTTCTTAATGGCATTTCTCAGATCTCTGAAGTGCTATTATTTTTCTTCATTCTTTATTTTTCCTGTTTCTCTGACTGGGTAATCATAATTGAATTATCTTCAAGTTCATTGATGCTTTCTTCTGCCACCTTAATCTGATATTGAGCCTCTCTGCCCCAACTAAGACCACAGGCTCAGACTGTGACATTGTCTTTCCTTGTTCCTTTGCCACTAGGATCATTACTGTATCTGACAGCACCCAGGAAAGTGGGCTTTTTCTGCTCGCTGATCTATGTCAAGTCAGCCCCTTTCTCCAGTGAAGCTGTGAGTTTTCACTAGAATTTGCTCACTGATGAGGGAGGGGTTGGAGGACAAGAACAATCTCAGGGTAAAAAAAAGCACAGATTCCCACTACTTTTACTCAGGTTCAGTACTTTTCTTGAATAAACTCTTCTCAATCTTTTGTATGCCTTTGGTTGATTTCCAGGGCCCTGAAATGGATATTATTGACAATTATGTTCAATTTTATATTTGCTTTTTGCAGACAGGATTTGCCAAGCTTCTGTCTTCTCCATTCTGGAAATCCTGCTCCTATACTAGCATTTTAAGATGATTAATTCCAACATTACTACTGTGTGGGGCCTTTGCTGTGTCCACACTATTTGTGGTAGTCTTTTGCATTAGTGGCCTTTGCTAATGAGCCATGCCTCCCAGTTTTCATGCCCTGTGCAGTCTTCTCCCCTTCAGTAAGGCTGGGTCTGTGACTTGCTTTAAACAGTGAATGCAGCAGTATCATTATGCAAGTTCAAAACTCAGGTACTTAGAAGGCCTGGAAGCTCCTGATTTTGTGCTCTTAGGAGCCCCGAACTGCCATAGGAAGTACGTCTGCCCTGCCAGAGAAACCATGGGGAGGGAACACACAGAGAGCAAGGCTCTAAGACAGTATGGGACTAAGGAATGTAGCTGACAGTGAGAAAGGAAGCCCCAGAAACTTGACCCAAATAAAGCCACTCCAGCCAGCCTAGACGTCCGAGCCTTTCCAGCTTAGGAACCAGACATACGCCTGGAGAAGGCATCTTGTAAGTTTCAGCCCCAGCAGGTCCCATAGAGCAGAAGTTAGCCACCCTTGTCATGTCCTAGCTGGATCTCTAACTCCCAGAGCCATGAGAATAAAACCAATTACTCTCACTTTAAGCTACTGAGTAATGGATAACAATTCAAGCAATGGCTAATTAAAATACCCAGGGAAATAAACCACAGCTGGCCTCCTCTTTCTTATTTCAGCCCCCACACATCTGTCAAGGTTCAAGAGCCTTCTGGTCTCAGTCCATTGGTTCCTGCTGAAGTTGTATTGTGTTCTGAGTACAGCACCTGAGGTGAAGACAACCTTCACTTTGCACAATGCTCTGCAGAGAGCCCAGCAAAAATAGGCACTTAATGAAAGGCTTCACGTCGACACGGTTAATATGACCCTGAGTCACACCAACAATTACAGCCCAGGAAACAGGCCGTTTTTTGCCTCTTAGTCACCACATCATGCTGGCAGAAGCAAGGCAACACCTCCACCTACCCTCCCTTCTAACGCCAAAGCCTCGCACAGAAAAAGCCTGCTGATTCTAGAGCTCTTATTTCCACCCGTGGGCTTTCTCAATTTTGAGTCTGTGTGGACCAAGGGCGTTCTGTTTTCTCCAAAGCCAAGGCATCCTGGTTCAGATGCCTACTTACATGGAAGGAGCTCAGTGTCAACTGAATGAAGAGTCGTATAAGTTTTGAAAATCCTTCGATTTGATCATCAGTCACAAAAGAGAAGATAATCTCATGAACACCCAGTAGAGGAATGAGAACCAGCGTTGATTTTGCCAACCTGCAACAACAACCAAATAACTATCATGAGGGCCACATTGGGAATAGACAACATTTCCTGCTCTTCTCTGCATGCCTTTACTGTAGCTGTTACATTGACAAACAGTTGATTTTCCAGTATGTTTTCTTGGCTACACATTGAATACCTTAAGGGCCACTGTGGTCTTGCTCTTTGGTGCATCCCAACACCTGACTCATGGCAGACGCTCAGAAAACGTGAATTGAATGAATGAACGAATGATTGATTTCTCCCACATAGATGATGATACCTACAGATACACCTACATTTTGCCTGGTGGATACATTTCCATTCACATGGCTGTCACCCTGGGGCACTCCACCTACACCATTTGACAAATGTCTTATTGCCTGGCTCGCTGGTGCCTTTGTCTCTGTCTCTCTCAGGACTTCCAACGTCAGTGCTTCACTGAGCAGAGAAGGGGGAAACCAGTGCTTGCCCAGGGTCACAGAGCCACTAAGTGCCAAATGCCCACCTGGAAGCGGGGCTTCTGACTCCATACTCAGGCCCTGCGCGCCCCATGCCGGGCTCCCCCATCAGCCCTCGTGCTGCCCCTCAGCCCAGGTGACAGCAAGGGCACAGGAAATGAGAATCTGATCCTCCTCATAAAAAAGTGCTGTCTAGAAGCTGTATCCACTCCTCACAAAAAAGGCACAAACATTCCTTGGTACCACCCACGTGCGAAGTGCACAGCTGCGGCCCAAACATTCCATATCACATACCGGTGGTTCCTGAACATGGTTGAGTGTTTGGCTATTAGCATGCCTTACGGAGCCGCACACACACACACCTTCCTGGCCCCAGTGACGATTCTCTGAATCAGAAGCTCCGTAGTCCGGGCCCCAGGAAGGTGAGTTGTTGAGGAATCCCCCATGGGATTCTGATAAGCAGCCACATTTGAAAATAACTGTTTTTACCATTGAGCTGCTTTTTGATTTAGAACTCACTCCATTAGCAAGGGTGAGTCATATTCAAAGCACAAACAAAGCTACTGTTTTATAGACATTGGGGGAAAAGAGCTTAATTATAATGAGTTTTTTTAGCCCAACTCACTTTCTTAAAGGGCCAGACTAGGAGGTCTCCCCCCAGCCCCCTGGAAGGAAAAGCAAAGAAACCTGGAGGGTCAGTAGCAGCTCATGGGCAGTGTCTTCAGGAAGGCGTAACTCTCTCCAAAAGAAAGCAGCGCTTACTATAAATCCTGGGTCTGTGAAAGCCGTTCGACTGCAACGTCATCAAGGAACCAGAACAACTCACCATTGTGCCCTAAAAGGACCTAAAGCCACTAGGAGCTGAGCAGCAGCAGGAGTCACCCAGAAAGAGGGACTCTACCCAGGCACATGAGCTGTGCCCACAGCCTTGACCGTCAAGGAGAGGCCAAGGGGTGGGGGAATGGGTCTGAGACACAAGCCCTGGTTATGTCGTTGCCCTGTGCAAGCTCACATGTACTCTTGCGCTCAGATCCCCCCATGCAACGCTCACTAAGCGAAGCAACAGCAAGGTGCTCCCAAGGAGAGACTACTTCAAGATGGATTTTTTGTTTTGTTTTTAATTTCCAGGAGTGTTTTAAAACCCTCTAGCTTGGAGTTTGCAAAATGGCAACGTGAGTTGTATTTGACCTCCGAACATTTTCTGCTTCTACTATGAAGTGATTTTTGTAATTGAAGCCACCTTTAAATGATAAGGAGATTTTAAGAAATGATGTCCAGATTTGCAGCTTCTTTTGAAAAATGGGGAGATCGGGCCCAGATTTCTGCTCGGCAATTGTCAGCCACAGCCTGATGGTGGCTGTCCCTGTAGAGGGGACATGTGCTTTCCACCCACAACCAGCCTGCTGGGCCTTGCGAGCGTTTGAGGTCGGGACGCTTGCTCTAGTTGCATTCTTTAAAACGGACCTGTGTCTCACCATCACCTTATTCCTACAGGCTTGCTATGGCATTGTTTTTTTAAATAAACTTTTTATTTTGGAGTAATCTTAGATATGTAGAAAAGTAACCAAGATAGTACAGCGTTCCCAGATGCCCTTTGCTCTGTTTTCCCTGATGTTAAAATCTTACATAATCACAGTACATTTATCCAAACTGAGAAACCAACACTAGTATGTGACTAATAACTATACTCCAGACTTTATTCAAATTTCATCGGTTTTTCCACTAATGTTCTTTTCACGTACCAGGATCCAATCCAAGATCCCACATTTAGTATGGGATGATTTTTAGAGAATGACAAGCTTTTTATGAAGTTTCGGGCCATTTTAGTAACTACCAAGTCTTGGGATGGATGTCAGAAGGGATTTCCCACTCCTCACTTCATTCTAACTTCTCTCAGACAAAGTACTATTTGTGTCCCTGTTTAGATAAAAAGCCATAAATATCTATAGCAGTTTACTCTTATGAACTGGGGTTATGCTTATTTTTCATCTTTATTCACGTGTTTATTTAAGTAGTTTAGTTTATGGCAGTCATTTAGCTATTCAATAAATATTTATATCTGCTGCAGCACATGAGAGAGTACAGTGGCGGGGGAGGAGCTGGGGTCAAAGGCAGGAGAGTATCTGGGACCTGGGTTCAAATCCCAGCATGGCCAATTGTTAGCAATGTGGCCTTGGGCAAATTTTTTTAACCTTTTTATTGGTAGAAAAAATGAGGTTATACCAATAATAATGTATATAATATTGAAATAAAAATAAAATATTACTATTAATAATATATAACAGTGTCCTTGTAAGGATTAACACATAGTAAACCCTCAGAATAAATGGTATCTGATACATGATGAATGATTACTAAAATTTAGCTATCCCTGTTTAGAAAGAAGCCTTCCCTGCCCTCAAGTTGCTTATAACCTCAAGGACTTGGATCAATTTTACTTCCATTTGTGACATTTTTCATCTTTGCTTGCCTACCAGAAAGTCTTTTCAGAAACAGCTCCTGGGTTTAGCATGTTAAAAAAATGATTCTCCTTGATAAATTCATTAAGAGCTCTGTCCCACGCATCGCGGGGACAGTTGAGGCCGTTTTTCCGGGGGAGCGAGCAGCCTCCACGCTGCAGCCACAAGGAGAGGGGAGGTCCAGCCGCGCTGAGGGTCTGCAGGTGTCTGTCCCCGGGCCAGGGCCGCTGCCCTCCCGCAGCCTTGCGCGGCCTCCCTCTCCAGGCCCGACAGATGGACCGGCCACGGCTTCCTCCGCGGGAGCAGCAGGAGCCTAGAAACGAGGGCTAGGCCTGCAGAGGGTTCTCCAGAGCCTAGCAACTGGCCTCTTTGGCAAAGCTTAAATGTGTTTAATTTAAACGTTCCTAAAATAGACTCCTGGAGGGGGACCAAATCTTGAGAGCTATGTCCTGAAAGTTCTCAAAAATCTAGGAAACTTGGAGGTGGGACTGTTCCTACCGGAATTTTGTACAAAACTGCGCTAGGCCCTGATGCCCACATGCCGTTCTCCTTACCCCAGCAGAGGGCTCTAACGGGAAACAGACATGGAGGGGGTGTGGAAGAGAGGGCCCTTCCAGCGTGGGAGAAGGCAGGGTGAGCTGGCGGTGCTGACGACCCACGGGGGGTGGCCGGAAGCAGCCCTCCTGGGTCTTGGAAATGAGGGAGTCAGCACTGTTTGGGCAAAAGAGCTCATGGCTGCTGTCGGAGTTGCCAGCCCAAGGAGTGAAATAAGGTGGTGGCCTGGGTGTGTCCTCAGAGATAGGGCCCTGACACTTTGCTAATTAATAAGCATAAGCGAATCAATTGTATCGTACTCTGCATAGAGAAAGAGTCGGTAAACAGAAGGCAAATGGCCAACCCAAATGGCAGGAAACATCACAAAAAAGCAGGAAATTCTCAGTACTTACCTGGCCCTATCTGCAGAGACCAGGGAATGAACTTCCCTCCCACTAGGTAGGCAGCTCCACAGGACAGTGGTGGTTTCTCAGGCCACCAGCAAGGACCCGACAGCACCCATCACTCTACTTGGAGGACATGATCACCAATAGCATGCTAGTGACCGCTATGTGCTTCTGGATCTTCTAGTGACAGCTTTACAAAGACCGGGGGCACTGGAAGAAGCTTCCCCCTCCCTGTCACCTCCATTTTCCACAGTCTCTAAGACTGAATAGTTGTCCAGTCTGGTTTATATATTAGTGCCTTGAGAGTTCAGCCGTCCAAAATCCCAGCCACTCAGGCATACACATGGGTCTCCAATACAGTCCCCAGGTGGTGGCAAACTTGCCAAGATGAGGTGGCTCATCCTGGGAGGCCCCCAGGTAGGCCTGTCCCAAGGGTCTTCTTTTCAAGCTTTTTCCTCATACAAGAGCGGGGAAAGGAAAAAGAAGTTTTCTGACACATTATATATGTCAGGCAGGGTTACTCTTTCTCTCCCCAAAAGAGCTACATGAAGTCTCTGCTCAGCCATGAGGGTCTCCCCGGTGCCTTTATTTATACTTCCCTAGGTCCTTGGCTCCCAATGGAGCGTCATGTATCAGTGCTGTGCAAGGTGATCCATTTGGTTTCGGAAGAAAATATAATAAAAGAAGGTAGTAGAAGTTCTATGTATCTTCATTTGCACCCATCTTTTATAATTCTCTATTTTTTATGTGAATTATAATGCATATAATAGTTTAGCAGATCATATGTATATATGATGAGGGTCATGCTCAAAATTTCTTTACTAAAAGAGATGCATGATCAGAAAAATTTGGAAACCACTCTCGTGGATCACTCTCGAGGAGACCTTGGAAAGGGATATCGAAGTGGTTTAGAAACACAACTTCCCTGACCCGACCCGAAAATGCCATGGCTAGCTTCTCATCTGGCCCAGTGTCCCCCACGCTGGCTGTGTATCCGTATCTCCTGGAGAACTCGACTGTAGGAAGTCCAGCGATGGGACTCCATCCCTCACTCCCTGAGCCAGAATGTTCAGTGGAGGGGCTCAGCGGCCTGTGCCGTAGGCCGACTATCAGGAGATGCTTAGGAGCTTCCAGAATGGAAAGCTACTGGAAGGACCCCTGTGGGTCTGGAGCATGGAAGACCAAGTGGTACATGGTGGGCTTTAGGGACATGAAATAGCAGGGTGTAGGCTCTGTCTTTGTGGAAAGTGGTGCTTTGGCATTTGTCTGCTCTTACTTCTGTCTTCTGGGAATGCTGTCCTCTGGAGGGTTTCCCAGGTGCCCAGGTTTCTCTTGAGCCTGGATGGTAAAAGAACTGCTCGCCCTGAATGAACCCACGCAGAGGAGACTGGAGCACCTCTGCTGTTGGCCTTGGGCGTCCACTTTCTGAGAGTGGTAAGAGAGGCTGAGGCTTGGGAAAAGAGCCAAAGAAACAGTCATCCACTTGAAGGCTCTATCAGAGGCACAAAGAAAGGCAGAGAGGCTCTGTGTGGTCCAGGCCAGCCCAAGTGGCCCAGGGCTAGGGGCTGTTTGCAAAATCTTTGGGCCAACTACAGTATATATCTTCCCAGTCCTGCGCTGTGTATGTTTATCCATCTGACCTCCTGGAGAAAGGGTTTTAGGTAGATAAGATTGGGGGTCTGGACTCTAGGCAAATGCCACTCCTCACATCCTGTTATATTGGGGCACCTCTGCCTAGCACCTCTGTTTATCCTCATTATGAGCAGGAGGTGAAACTGGCATGGACTTTCACTCCACACAGCAGAAAACAGGCCCAGAGAAGCCAAGTGACCTTGCCCACGGTCAGTCGGTGAGGCTGGGGCCATGGCCAGCACCCACTCTCCTCACGCATGTTCCACACAGCGTCCCGGCCCTTGGCATGTTAGAACATGTGCTCCTCGCAAACAGGGTCCACATCCTATTTAGCTTTCGTTATAAGCACAGTTTCAGGCGTATTGTAGGTGTTCATTAAATGTTTGTCAGATGAATGGGAAAAAATCCCTCCCTGCACACCTGAGTCAGGCCCCTCTGTGGCCCCAGAAAGCGTGAGAAGCAGAGCTACTGCCACCCTCTCACACCCCCCACCTCTGTCCTGCCCGGTGGGCTACAATCCCTACCCCGAGAGCTCCTCGTTTGGGTTAAAACATTCCTTCCCAAGAGCCCTGCTACAGTGGACACATCCCATAGACAGTAACTGAAAAAGGAAGAAGGGGTCTTTTTATGCCGTTCATTCATGTATTTGTTCACTCATTCATGCATTTGTATTTACAGCAGTTCCCACCTCAATACCTATTGTCTGACTTGCCGTGAACTGGGACTACTGTCACTGTGGAGAGCAGCAGGTGGGACATAGCGAAGGTAAGTCACCAAGAAAGAGTGACTGTAGGAAGACAGAAAGTTGGTTGTCTTAAATCCCAAAGTTCCAGAAATACTCAAAGATTCACTTCTGTGTTATGAACATGTCCTTATTCTGTGACCTCAAACCCCTTCCTGAAGGTAGGCAACTAACTAATTTCCCTTCATGTGACTCTCTCCTTTCCCTGTAAATCATCCATTTTTAAGAGCATGTTAACAGTTTCCAACTGTGGGAGTGTGTGTGTCCTTGACAACTCACCAATTACTTCCTTTCCATGGGACCAGGAAGTCGTCACCATTGGCAAAAGCCCTACCTGGTCCCGCTACACCTTTTTCATAGAGGCTGTCCCTGATACCCCTGTCTTAGGAGATAAACATACTAATTAAACTCATCTCCCCTCCCCAGGACATTGGCCAGAACAGCCACAATCTTAGACTATTGGACACTGATCTCAGGCCACTCACCTGTATTTATAGTCTCGGAAGCACATTTGATGGGCTTTGAACTTAGAAATGAGAAGTTTGAGAATTTTCAGGAAGATGAGGAAATTGACCTTAAAAAACAAAAGCAGACATGGGTAAGTGATGGACTCCATATGGCTATGAATATCAGGGTCATGCTGGGCCTGGGCCTCAGTTCCTTGTTCATGCAAATGAGGGGCGATGTGGCACTCAGCCAGTCAGGCAGTAAGAGCTCGCAGGATCCGCGCTGTCCCTAAGGCCGTCTCAACTGGAAGCCGGGAAAGGGTCCTGAAAAGCCATTTAGTTTATTCTTCCGCCTCAGGGAAGCCCACTGTCATCTGAGAAAGGCAGATGGATACTTACATTATCATTATTAACTAATATTTATTGAGTACTTACCGGTCCAGGCATTGGCTAACTTCCCATACATTATTTTATTGAAACCTCACACTAACCCTCTGAGGAAGACACACTATTTTTATGACATTATACAATGAGTAAACAGAGCACAGAGAAGGCAAGTACAATTCACAATGTTGCAAGGCTAGTAAGGGCTGAGTCCCTAACTGAATCTAGATTTATTTGATTACAATCCTCCCTTCACCTAAAAAAAAAAAAAAGAAAGAAAGAAAGAAAAATGACACACAGCTTCCCTTCTGTAAAGAAATCCAGCGCTGTTGGCATCCAATTTGATATCCTGTTGCTGCCACAGAATTCACTGGAAAGTGTGTGTTCTCTACTACCCAGAGTACTTTCCACAATTGTATAAACTAGGAAGATTCAGCTTTTCATTATCAGCCTTGGTAGAGATGTTAAGATATGCTTACAAATTCTTTCATACCTTTCCCATCAAAAGGCTAAGCCTAATGTTCCCCTTCTTTTCGAAGTGTGAACTAGATTTAGTTATTTTCATCTAACAAAAAAAAAAATATGGTGAAAGTGACACTATGTGACTTCTAAGGTTAGGTCCTCAAAAGGATAGCTTTCATCTGGTACCCATCTATCTATCGTCTATCTGTCTAGCTACTCATATCCTCTCTTTCTCTCCCTCTCCCTCTCTCTCCCTCTCTTCTCTTCTCTTCTCTTCTCTTCTCTTCTCCCTCTCTCTTTTTCTCTGTCTCACTTCACTCATTGCTCGCTGGGGGAAAGCAAGCCCCTTGTGGTGAGGATACTCAAGGAGCCTGCTGAGAGACCCACATAGGGGAATTGAGTCCTCCTACAACAACCAGCCTCACTGGCTGGCCTCATGTATGAGCCACCTTAGTAGCTGGTCCTCCATCCCCAGCCAAGTCTTCATGCGGTGGCAGCCCTGGCCAGCATCTTGAAGACAACCCCATGAGAAATCACAAGTCTCTTGGAGAGGCAGAAGAGCAAGTGGTTGAGTGTGGGTAGGACTTGAAGAATGAGAACAAGGTTTGTGAGAAGTGACACTGGAGATAGAGGGAGGGCCACTTCCTGCAGAGCATTTCAGCGTCCCACTGAGGACTTTGGGTTGTCCTTTGAAAGCAATGGAAAGCCACCAGTGAATTTGAAGCAGGCAAGTAACCTGATCAGATTTTCATCCTGAATTTTAGAAAGATGATTTTGGTACCAGTGTGGAGAATGGATTGGATGAAAGCAAGACTGGAGGAGGGGAGACCACTTGGGAGGCAGTTTCAGAGTTCCTGGGGGAGGATGATGGAGAAGTGAAGTAAAGCAATAGCCCTGGTGCATCAGTGATGGAAAGGAGAAGATGGATTCAAAATTACTAAGAAGTGTGAGTGAAATGACCTTTGTTATTTGTTGGATGTGGGGGTCAAAGAAGATCTCACATTTTCTCAGATCTCAAACGTGCGGTAGTGCCATTCACCAGGAGAGTGACCACATGAAGGAGGGAGAGCGTGGAGGGAGACGGGGGGAGAAGGCCAGGAATTTTGGACACGCGGTGAGATATTTCTTTCAGGTTCTGAGAAGAGAGGTCCCAGCCAGAGCATGGGGCCACTGGAGTAGGCGAGATTATCTAGGGACACTGTGTAAACAGGGAGAAAAGGAGGGTTAAGAGAAGAGCCTTGTAACAAGAGAAAGGTGGAGGAAGTGGGATCAGCAAAGGAGACTAAGAAGAAGTAGCTAGGGCAATTGGAGTGAACCACAAGGAAATGGTATCCTGGTAGCACACAACAGGAAGAGTTTTGAGGAGGATTAAAGGCTACATGAAATTTAAGCAAAATTAAGAGCATTTAGCAATAAGGAGTTCCCAAAGAGAAGCTGCAGTTCACAGGTGGGAGCACAAGCCAGACTGCCAGGCTTCGCTTTGTGAGTGAAATGTGGGGAGTGGAGACAGCCAACGTAGACTGTGTCGGCTGCAGGGGGAAGCGGACTGATGGAACAGTGGTTGACAAGGAATGCAGAATGGAGATAATACACACTTTCATTTGCAGGGCTGCAAAAGTGTTTTGGTTGTAGTAATTTTTTAAACTGAAAAGACTTAAGGGAGAGGATCCAAGATGGTGGAGTAGGTAGAAGTTACACTCACCTCTTCCTAGGACTACATCAAAATTACAACTAAATTATAGAACAATGAACCTGGATAACAATCTAAAGACAAGATGAAAGAAGTCTTCTAACTCCGGGTACACAAAAGAAGCCACATCAAAACTGGTAGGAGGGGTGAAGATGTAAAAAGATCTGGCCCTGCAATCATGTGCAGCAACTAAGAATCTGGATGGCTATCTCAGCGGCAGAGGCCCCCACTGAGGAGTGTTCTCACCCCCACAGCAGGCTCCCCAGCCCAAAGCAGCAGTGCCAGGAAGAGGAGCCCACATAGCATGTGGCTGTGAAAATCTGCAGGGACTCTGTCTTCCCAGGTGAGACGAAGACTAATGGAAATCCAAGCACCCTCCTAAAGGACCAGTGCACAAAATCTCACTAGTGGCACTCACCCCGGGCTCCAGCCGAGGAACAGTGACTCAGGGGGAACAGGAGTCATATAGGGAGAGACTGTGTTGTGTAGCTTCGGGGAGAGGGCTAGAGGGAGGCACAGCCACCAATGTCCTTGTGTTGAGTCGTCTCCCACACCACCCACAGATGCCATCTTTCCTGGGTCAAGCACTCCCCTCCATGTGGCATTGGCCCAGAGAGCAACGCTAGCCCTACCCTGCTGACTCCTTGGGGCTTCACCCTGCCAAACTTGCACATGGCTGTGGGACATCCTGGTGCAAGCCAGCCTGGGCCCACATTGCAGGCTTTCTTAAATACTCTCAAGAAATTCTGGGCAAGCTTGGGGGTGCCAGACACACAGGGAGAGGCTGAGTTACATGGCTTTAGGGTAAAGGGCATCTTCTCTTGTGGCTGACAGGTATCACCGTTCCTATGCAAAGCTCTCCCTTCACAAAGTCAAATCTCAATCTGTTTTAGCCAATCAACTCTGCTGGCTCCACTCTGGGGACTCCCTGAGATCCCACCCCACCACAAGGATTCATAGGTCTGAGACAGGTGGCTGCTGGCCTAGGCGTACCTGGAGACTTTTGCTGAATGGTCACAGACCCAGCAATGGTGCCAAGTTGGAACCTGTATTAATTAACCTGGTGAACACTATTGGTACTTACCTGGTGACTCACTGAGAATCTGCCTCATTTAACTTGCATTTGTGTGGCTGAGTCTGATGGACAGCCTAGCAGGTAGAGGCAGATCTCAGAGTGTCTTGGGTCTTTTGCTGATTTGTCCCAGGCCTGATACCAGTGAAAGCTGGTCGCAGTATGCAGCGTGGCCTCTCCCATGTGCACACAGGCCCAGCACAGGCAGCTACCAATTGTGGATCACTTTGCAGCTTTTAACAGCTTGCCCAGCGTTGGTCATAGGCAGCATCTGACATTGATCTGCTCTGGAGTCCCTAATAAGAGGTCTCAGAACCAACACACCCAGTGGCTGGGTTTAGATCACATCACAGTATGACCCAATTAGCTGTATAAATGGCACACCCAAATGGAGGTCTTGACAAACACCGGATCCTGTTGGGGCAAATATGCTTCCTGGGGTCACCCCTCTACACAGAAGCTTGTACACTGTGGTTGGGGTCACTCCTCACAGTCAGCCAGCATAAGGGTCAGCTCCATGCACAGATGGGCCAACAGCAATCAAGACTCAACTACAACAGTAAGGCTCACATAAGCCATGCAAGAGACATTCCTGGAGCACCCCACTCAAGTGATCAGAGGGACAGTGCCACTGAGTCCCACAGACTGCCTACTACGTAAGACCACCCTGCAGAGACTGGGAGACACATGGACCTACCAGATACACAGAAACAAATACAAACAGCCAGAATGGGGATATAAATACCATGTCTCAAATGAAAAAATAAAAACAGAAGAAATTCCCAGAAAAAGAACTAAAGTGGAGGCAAGAAATTTACCAGATACAGAGTTCAAAACAATGATTATAAGGATGCTCAAGGAACTTAGGGGAAGAATTGAGGAATTCAGTGAGGGCTTCAACAAAAATAGTAAGTATAAAAGAAGGACATAAAAACCATAAAAAATAACCAGTCAGGAAAAAACAATATAGTATCTGAAGTGAAGAATACACAAAGGAATCAACAGCAGATTAGATGAAGCAGAGTATCAAATCAATGATTTGGAAGACAACATAGCAAAAAATACCCAATTAGAGCAGCAAAATTAAAAAAAATAATTTTAAAAAATGAGGATAATGTAATGGACCCCTGGGACAACATCAAACATGACAGCATTCACATCACAGAAGTACCAGAAGGAAAAGAGACAGAGAGCAAGGTATGGAGAATCTATTTGAAGAAGTAATGACTGAAAACTTCCCTTACCTGGTGAAGGAAAAATACACACAAATCCAGGAAGCATAGAGACTCACAAACAAGATGAACCCGAAGAGGTCCACCCCAAAATACATCATAATTAAAATGCCAAAGGTTAAAGACAAAGAGAGAACCTTAAAAGGAGCAAGAGAAAGACAGTTACTTACAAGGGAGCTCCCATAAGCCTATCAGCTGATTTCTCAATGAAAGCATTTTAGGCCAGAAGGGATTGGCATGAAATATTCAAAGTGATGAAAAGCAAGGACCTACCACTAAGACTGTTCTACCCAGCAAGGCTATCATTTTAAATTGAAGAAGATATAAAGAGCTTCCCAGAAAAGAAAAAGCTAAAGGGATTCATCACCACCAAACCAATATTATAAGAAATGTTAAAGAGACTACTTTAAGAAGAAACATAAATATGTATAATAAAATGGCAATAAATACATACCTATCAATAATCAATAATCACTTTAAATGTAAACGGCTTAAATGTTCCAATCAAAAGACAGAAGTTAGATTAATGGATAAGAAAACAAGACCTGATGGAATCAAGATGGCGGAGGAGTAAGTGGAAGTTACACTGACCTCCTCCCAGGACCAACCTGGAATTACAACTAAATTGTGGAGAAATCACCTGGAACAAACAACTGAACAGTGGTGAGAGAGGAGCCTTATAACCTCAGACAGACAGAAGAATCAGCTTTAGCAAAACTTAACTGGTAAGGAGTGCAGTAGAAACTCGAGAAGGTGGGCGGGGCACCCACAGGTAACAGCCGCAGAAGGATATTGAAACGGCCAGTTGGGTCCCCCTGAGAATAGCGGGGTCTAAACTATAAGCAGGGATCTCCAGCCCACAGCACCAGAGCCCAAAAACTACACAGATAACAACCAGCTGCAAAAAACATCAGGGTTGCTCTCTGCCAGAGACAGGCAGCTGGAGACACGAAGAGCCATTTGAAGGGCCAACGCATGAATTTTTATTTGCAGCCAGTTACCCTGGGCTTCGGCAGTGGCGAGAGCAGAGTGGGCTAGAGACGCCAGAGGAGAGACTGGGGAGGGAGGCTTTGGGGAGAGAACTGAGAGAGTGATCAGCAGGATCTCGGTGCTGACTCATCCCCCATATGGCAGCTGCCATCTGGCTCAGGCAGACCACTTCCCCGAGCAGCAATAGCATGAGAGGACCCGATAGCCCCGTCCCCAGGAGGGACTCTGCCTTGCTTAGTACAGAGTGGCAGCCACAGATAGTAGATCCCTGGCTAAAGGGGGCGCAGAGTTGTCTACAGACTCTTGGGGAGAGACTGGAGACGAAGGTTTTGGGGAGAGAATGGAGAGAGTAGCTGGCAGGATCCCGGTGCTGACTCCTCCGCCACACAGCAGCAGCCATCTGGATCAGGCAGACCACTCCCCTGAATGGCAGCAGCATGAAAGGGCAGAATAGCCCTGCCCCCAGCAGGGACTCTGCCCCGCACTGTGGTGTCTCTAAGCTGACCTGCAGAGTGACCAGATTAACAGCTGAAGGAGACAGCCACAGACAGTAGAACAGAAGTCTTGAACAGACTGCCTAAGGTCACACAGGGTTAACATCTGACATCATCAGAGGCAGATCCAGAAAGAAAAAATAGCAGTCTCCTACTATAGAAGTTCACACCACAAAGTCAGGAAATCAAGACAGATCAATTTAAGAAGCAGAAGCAAAGAAGAAGAGTCTCACAAATAGTGGGAAGACAAAGAAACACACTCCCCCCACCCCAGTCAAAGGGAAAGGAGGAATCCCCAGAAAGAGAACTAAATGAAATAGAGGCAAGTAAACTATCAGATATTGAGTTCAAAACAATGGTTTTAAGGAAGCTCAATGAGTTCAGTGAGCTCAGAGAGAATGACAAAAAACTACTGGGAAAGTACAAGGAACTTACTGCAAACTATATCAGCATGAAAAAGGACATAGAAACTATCAATAAGAGGCAAGAGGAAATGAAGAATACAATTTCTGAATTGAAGAACACAGTAGAAGGAATCAAAAGCAGGCTAGATGAAGTAGAGGATTGAATAAGCGAGCTGGAGGACAAAGTAGAAAAAAGCTCCCAGAAAGAGCAAGAAAATGAAAAAAGACTCAAAAAGAATGAAGAGGTGTATAGGGAAATGCAGGACAACTTGAAACGTAACCATATCCATATAATAGGGACACCAGAATGAGAAGAAGAAGAAGAAGGGATAGAGAACCTGTTTGAAAAAGTAATGATGGAAAACTTCCCTAAATGGAGGAGAGAAAAAGTCACATGAGTCCAGGAAGCACAGAGGGTCCCATTCGAGCGGAACCCAAAGAGGCCCACTCCAAGACACATCATCATTAAAATGGCAAATATCAAAGACAAACAGAGAATCCTAAAGGAAGCAAGAGAGAAAGAGGTAATAACAATAAGGGAGTCCCAATACGGCTAGCAGCTGACTTCTCAACAGAAACTGCAAGCCAGAAGCGAGTGACAAGAAATATGCCAAGTCATGAAAAGCAAAGGCCTGCAACCAAGGCTGCTCTACCCAGCAAGACTCTCAATGAAAATGGAAGGTGAAATAAGGAGTTTCCCAGACAAAAGAACGTTAAAAGGATATACCGCCACCAAACCAGCACTGCAAAATATGATAAAGGGGCTGCTTTAAGAAGATGAAGAAAAAGAATCTATGAATACCCAGTTCCTTTCACAGTCACCAATACTTGATATTACCAATATTTTTAATACTTAATCTGATTGTGACAATGATGTGTTATTTTAATTGTTACTTTATTATTGGTTGAAACGATCTGTTTTTATAGATTTCTTTCCTATTTCTATTATCTTTAAAAAGCTTTAAATGACTTTTTGATATTCTTTATCCATTTTTTGATTAAAGGTTTGTAGAATTTTTTCCCTAAAAAAAAACAACTATTAACCCTTTTTTAGATGTGTTGCAAATATTTTCCTATTCTATTATTTGTCCTTTAACTTTTTTATAGATATATTACTATACAGTCTTAAATGTTTAATATGGTCATATTGTCAATATCTTACTTTATAGCTTCTGGGTTAGAATATGTTACTTCAGGGTAAGCTAAATAGTGTTTTGCATTTTCTCCTAAAACTCCTTAGATTTTATATGTTGATTTTTAACTCACCTCAATTTTCTTTGTATAGTGTGTGAAATAGGGCTCTATATTTGTTTTATTTCAAGTAATAGTGGTCCATGCACCTTTTTTGTTGAATAAGCCTTATTTTCACCATTGATTTGAAATATCAATTTAATCATATATTACATTGTTAGACAGATATATGCATTTGTTTCTACAATGCTCATTTTAGTTCATTGATCTACTTGATAATTTCTCTGCTGGTGTCATGTTGTTTTAATTGGATTTAAATGTATTTAAGTTTTTTAATATTTTATAATGGATCTTGACATTTAAAATAAATAAATAAATAAATAAATAAAATCTGCATTTTAAAAAAGAGAGAGAAACAAAGAAGGAACTCCTACCTTTAGTGACAACATGGATGGAAATGGAGAATATTATGCTAAGTGAAATAAGCCAGTTAGTGAAAGACTAATACCATATGATCTCACCTATAAGTGGACTCTATTCAACAAAATAAACCACAGGCATGGAAACATGGAGCAGAGTGAAAGTGACCAGAGGGGATGGGGAAGGAGGACAATGGTGGAAAGAAGGAGAAGGAGATAAACGAAGAACATGTATGAATGACCCATGGACATGGACAACAGAGTGGGAATTGACTGTGGGAGAGGGGGTGGGGGTGGGATGGGTGGAGGGGGGTAAAGGGGGAAAAATTGAGACAATTGTAATAGAATAAACATGATTTAAAAATAAAAAAATTAAAAAAAATAGTATAGGAAATGGAGAAGCCAAAGAACTTATTATATGTATGATCCATGGACATGAACTCAGGGGTAGTAAATGCTGATGGCAGAGGGGGTGCAGAGTGTAGGGGAATAAAGGGGAGAAAAAAATGAGATAGCTGTAATAGCATAATCAATAAAATATACTTAAAAAAAAAAACAAGACCCATAAACATGCTGTCCACAAGAGACCCACTTGAGATTGAAAAATACACACAGACAAAGTAAAGGGATGGAAAAAGGTATTTCATGCAAATAGAAATGGAAAAAAAAAGCTGGGATAGCAATACTTATATCAGACAAAATAGACTTTAAAACAAAGACTGTAATAAAAAAGAAAGGACACTACATAATGATAAAGGTCTCAGGCCAACAAGAGGATACAACCCTTGTAAACATTTATGCATCAACATAGGAGCACCTAAAGATATACAGCAAAAACTGATGGACTGAAAGGGTGAGATCAAAAGTAATACAATCATAGTAGGAAATTTCAACACTCCATTGACCTGAAGGTATAGATCTTCCAGACAAAAAATCAAAAAGGAAACAACAGCCTTAAATGACACATTAGACCAGAATGTAATTGAAATTTTCGGAGCATTTCACCCCAAAGAAGCAGGATATAAATTTTTTTCAAGTGCACATGAGACATTTTCCACAATAGAACACATATTAGGCCACAAAACAAATCTCAATAAGTGTAAGAAGACTGAAATCATATCAAGCACCATCTCTGATCACAATGATTTGAAACTAGAAAACAAGTACAAGGAAAAACTGAAAAAATACACAAACACCTGGAGGCTAAATAACACATTACTAAACAGTGAATGGGTTGTTAGCAATGAGATCAAAAATGAAATCAAAAGATATAATCAGATAGGTAAAAATGTGAACATAACATCCCAAAATCTAGGGGACGTGCCAAAGCAGTCCTGAGAAATTTATAGCATTATTGGCCTACCAGAAGAAACAAGAAAATCTTCAAATAAAAAATCTAATCTTACATATAAAGGAACTAGAATAAAAACAACAAACGAAGCCCAAAGTAAGTAGAAGAAAATAAAGATCAGAGAAGAAATAAACAAAATAAGAGTTTAAAAAAAACACAAGAGATCAATAAAACCAAGAACTAGTTCTTTGAAAAGGTGAACTAGTTCTTTGAAAAGGTAAACAAGATTGATAAATATTTAACCAGACTCATCAAGAAGAAAAGAGAGGACCTAAATAAATAAAGTAAAAAATGAAGGAAGAGTAGTAACAACAGACACCAAAGAAGTACAAAGGTTTGTAAGAAACTTACAAATGATTATGTGCCAACAAATTGGACAAACTTGATGAAATGGATAAATTCCTAAAAACATAAACTCTTCCAAAACTGAATCAAGAAGAATCAGAAAATCTGAATAGACTGATAACAATAATGAAATTGAAGCAGTAATCAAAAAACTCCCAGCAAACAAAAGTCCTGGTCTGTATGGCTTCATAGAAGAATTCCACCAAACATTCAAAGAAGAGCTAACATTTCTCTTTCTCAAAAAACGTACAACAGAAAGGAAGATTCCCAATCTCTCATTTTACAAGGCCAGCATTATCATAATTCCTAAACTAAATAATGAATATACAAGCAAAAATCCTCAGCAGAATATTAGCAAACCAAATCTAGCAATATATTAAAAAGATTATACACCATGATCAAATAGGATTTATTATATGGTGTTGGAAAAATTAGATAGATACATGCAAAAAACTGAAACTAGACCATCTTCCTACAGCATATATAAGAATAAACTCAAAATGGATTAAAAATTTAAATGTAAGACTTGAAACCATAAAGCTTCTAGGAGAAAATAGAGAGAGTAAACTCTCTGACATTTCTCTTAACAATATCTTTTTCTGATATATACTTTGTGCAAAGAAAACAAAAGAAAAAATAAACAAATGGAACTATATCATACTGAAAGCATTTTGCACAGCAAACAAAACCATCAACAAAACTACTAAATGGAAGAAGGTATTTGCCAATGATACATCCAATAAGAGGTTAATATCCAAAATGTATAAAAACTCAGACAACTCAACACTAAAAAACTAACAAACAATTCAATTAAAACGTGGGCAGAGGACCTGAGTAAGTACTTCTTCAAAGAAAACATACAGATGGCCAACAGACATAAAAAAGATGCTCAACACCACTAATCATCAGAGAAATGTAATAAAAATCACAATGAGCTATAACCTCACACCTCTCAGAATGGTTATCATCAATAAATCAACAAACAAGTATTGGCAAGGATGTGGAGAAAAGGGAAGCCTAGTGCACTGTTGGTGGGAATGCAGATGGGTGCAGCCACTGTGGTAAACAGTATGGAGGTTTCTCAAAAAACGTCTTCTGACCCAGGCAATTCCACTTCTGGTATATATCCAAAGAAAACCAAAACACTAATTTGAAGAATATATGCACCACTATGTTCACTGCAGTGTTATTTACAATAGCCAAGATACGGGAGCAGCCCAAGTGTCCATTAATAGATGAATGAATAAAAAAGCAGTAGTACGTATATACAATGGAATGTTACTCAGCCACAAAACAGAATGAAGTCTTACCATTTGGGACAGCATGGATGGACCTAGAGGGTATTATGCTAAGTGAAATAAGTCAGACAAAGACAAATACTGTATTATTTTTCACTTATACGTGAAATCTAAAGAACAGTAACAAAACAGAAACAGACTTATAGATACAGAGAGTAAACTGGTGGTTGTCAGAGGGGAGGAGATTTGGGGACGGGGTGAAAGAGGGGAAGGGATTAAGAAGTACAGATTGGTAGTTACAAAATAGTCACGGGGATGTAAAGTACAGCATAGAGAACATAGTCAATAATATTGTAATAACTATGTATGGTACCAGGTGGGTACTTTAAATGCCAAGGGACCATTTTGCTACATACCCGAAATCAATACAAAATGATACTGAATGTAAAGTGTAATTGAAAAATAAAATATGAAAAAAGAAGACTTAAGAATGCCTCTATGCAATGGAGAAAGAGCTGATAGAGGCTGCAACTGAGTGACAATTAACGAAGTAAAGTCTATGCGGTGGTTGCGTTAACACAATCTTAATGTCCCTGTCTAGAAATAAGCCCTTGAACTACATATGGAAACGCAATTGCAGAATCCTCATACACCTGTTAAGATTTGCTTAAAGCTAAAAGGCTACAGTTTTAGGCAAGAGGCTAACTAATCCTCACACCAACCGGAATGACAGAGATTCTCAGCCAAGAATATTTAGTAACAGAATACTTAAATACAAGCTAAGTGTAACCAAATGATTTGTCTCCTTTAATGGGATATCTGGTTTTCATCACAAACAGAAAACATTGTGTTCTTGGCTTAGTGATTTGTTGAACTTGGGTGCTTTTCTTAGAAAGTCAGCCTCACAAGGGAAAGGCACATATTTCAGCAAATTTCAATCAGGGTGTCTTCTAAGAAATGACGGGCTCTGATGAGGAGCAGGTTGATTTGTTGTTCTTTGTGTCTTCCAGGGACCAGACAGTAGAAAATGGGCACCAGCCAGTGGGCCATATGGAGGAAGCGCCTCTTCACTGCCACGCAGTGAAGCGCCAGCCTGCTTTGCCATGGAGCCCTGTTCGTCCTGGCTCCCCAGACGACAAGAGTCAGCAATCACATTTGGATGGTGCTATTCGTCATTTGTGCATAAGCAGAAAAGGGGCCAAAGGAGAAAACTTTTCAAGAACCCAGCCAATGCTTCTTGGATTCTGTGACCAGATGGGAGCACTTAGGACCCCAAACATATGAGGCTCCCTAGACAGTACCAAAAAATGCATTATCAGATGTAACAGTCCTGGTGACACTTCTTTGGCACCCCAACTTCTGGGCTCAGATCTGGGCCTACTGGTTGGCAGAGGTGGTCGGCAGCATGGCCGGGAATCAGAGCGACACCTCAGCTACCTGAATGCCTCCGCCTACCTCAAGCCCCTCCTCCTCTGACCTGCTGTGTGGATTAAAATGCCTACCTGTAGAGATACTCTTTTGGGTCAAAACATCTGCCATCCGCAAGAGCCCTGCGGGAGTGCGCACATCACACAGACGATAAGGAGCAACTGGGGGACAAGGGGGAGCCCTTTCTCTCTCATTCATTCATTCACATTCATTTTTACAAAATGAAGAATTCAACACTTTCACCATGGAAAGCAGAAGATGGGATTCAACAAAGGTAAGTTTCGAGGAAGGAAAATGCAAGGTAGGGAGAAATTCCCATTGCAAGTGTTCAGAGGAGGGGAGTGGGGGGTGAGGAGGTGTTGGGACACCCGAGTAACAGAAAGCCCCTGGGCCCCTGGTGAGGGGCGAACCTGAACGCGGACAGGACCAGCGAAGCCTAATTTTACTAACTCCTCAACTTGGTCAAGTCCTGAGGCTGTCACAGGGATTGAGTAACAGCAAATGAAGGTATTTGACTTGGTGACTTTATAAAGCCAATATGTGATTCAATTCATTGGCTCAAAAAAGCCTGTCAATTGAGGGCCCAATCTGTTAACTCCAGGAATCAGGATACGGATAGAACAATCTTGAACAGTTTATTCAGTTTCTAAGGCTGTCCTTGAAAAGTTGGAATAATCAAGTCTACTAATCAAGTATGAATTTTCCACTAGATTATAAGAATATACCCTGTTCCAGTAAGGTTCTATACTAAATATACACTCAAGGGTAAAAGGTTAGTGAAGCCGTATATGCTGAAGGAGTTGAGAGTTATTTAATTTCTGTTTCTGGTGAAAGACCCAAAAGGCATATGGATTTTTCAAGCTGTCACATTATGATTATTTCTGAAACAGAAAGAATCAAGAGAGCAGCAGGTAAAGTGAGCTGATATGTCTGGAAATCCAGCACGATGTACATTCATCCACATTAATCCAGATGCTGATCAACAAATTCAGACCCAGTCTGGGAGCTGGTGGCAGAAGCCCAGCTGTAATAATGGGATGCTCACCAGGGAGCCTGAGTCTGGGATAGGAAACATTCCTTGGTTCCGCTGCTCTGTTCACCATGCACAGTTGGCGTTCCCCACAAACCTCTGCTCCATGCCCCGGAAAATAGGCACCAGACCCAAATTTGGCCAAGATGAGAAAGATTGTGAAGTGCTCTGATTGCTATCGTGTTGATCTTGATTATTATGTTACTTTTTAGTACTTCAGTTTAACAAGAAAATATTTTGGGTCAGGAAATTCTTTTTTTCTTGACACAGTAAAGATGGGGAGGGCTGTTTGTTGTTCGGTTGGTTTTGCTTATTTCATGATCTACAGCAACGGGGCCGGGGGCGGGGGTGCTCTGTTCCATGTGGTCTCAGGGACCCAACTCAGGAAGTTCCTTCTTTATTGTAGTTAAAGGAATTATATTTTGAAGACGGGGTTACATCTACACATGTCAGTGCAAAACTGCAACATTGGGTCATATGACCAAACATGAAGGCAGCTATTGGTTGGCTCAGTCATGGTCTGATGAGTCTCAGAATGATAGCTATTAGACCCTGAATTTCCTGAGGACAGAACCTATAGGGACATATGCTTTTATTTTTCTGGAAAGAACCAAGCCAAGAACAGGAAGAGTGCTCAAAAAATGTTAAATGAAGGTGCAAGAGAGCAAATAAACATAATTCCAGTGCTAAGGAAGCCCAACATGGCAAAAGTTCTGATTACATCAATCTGAGGTGAAATCCAGACTGGGTATTTTTTTAAGCCTCCTGAGTCATTCTAATGTGCAGCCTCTGTCTAGTGTAGGGTTCCTCCACCTCAGCATTGCTGACATTTGGGGCAGGATGGATCTCCATGGTGGAGACTGTTCCGTCCACTGCAGGTGTTGTGCAGCATCCACTGCCTACACCCACTAAATGCCATTAGCATCCCAACCCCAGTTGTGACAAGTAAAAATTGCCCAGATATGGTCAACGTCTTTAGGGTCAAGAATCACCCTGTCTGAGTGGCTCAGTTGTTCGAATTGTCATCCCACACAGGAGGCAACTGATCAATGTTTCTCTCTCTCTCTCTCTCTTCCTTCCTCTCTCTCTAAAATCAATGAACATATCCTTGGGTGAAGATTAAAAATAGTAAAATTAAACTTTTTAAAAAAAGAACCACTGGTGTAGTCTAACTCTAATTTTAGCCAAAGAACACGCTTCAGTTAGTCATGAAACCCAGCCTCCTGACTCCCAGCTGGGCTCCTTTCGCTCCACTGGACAGCCTTTGTTTTACCTTTCATGGCTCACAGGACACAAATTCCACTCTCCTGGGACCCACGAAGCCAGTGTACAGAAGAATCCTGGAATCCCAGAACAGAGTGGGTTGGGAATGTGTCAGGTTCAGCTCCCTGCTCTTCAGGAGAGGTAGAGATGGGCCACCCAAAGCCCTTTCCCATGAAGTCAATGTTCTACCAGTCCAGAGTCAAATGTTCTTCCTGTGACTAAGGGGAATTTTTCTCATTTCTATTCAAGCCCATTTCCTCCTGTCCAAGTCCCTGCGGACACAGACAACAATAGTTCAGCAGCATCCTCTGTAAGACCTCTACAGGCCTGGGGATGACTGTAAAATTATCCCTTCCAGACATGCCTGTTGCCTTTCCTTCATTTGGGAGATTAAGAGATTACTAAAAGGCTCCGTCTCCAAGGAGGAGGGGAGTCCACTGGGCGGACACGGGGCCCTCCGTGGGCATTTCAGGCAGAGGGACAGCATGTGCAAAGCACGAGGGGAGGGGACACCAGGACGGGTTTAGGAAACTGAGTGTCTCCATACAAATACAGCAAGGATGCCCACGGCGGGGTGGCCAGGCAGGGAATGGCCGTGCTTACCACACCAAGGAGCCTGAGGGCGACAACAAGCCATTAAAAAGCCACGTGCAGAAAAGAGACAAAGTTAAATTTTGCTCCAGAAAGACTTCTCTGGCTGCAATACAGAGGATGGGTTGCGGGGCCGGGGGGAGGGGGCAAGAATGAAGAAGGGAGACCGGACCGGAGGTGTTTGCAGCGGTCTGCAGGAGGAACTGAAGATCAAGGAAAAGGAGGCAGCTTGGAGGGATCTTCAGAAGGATTTGACAAGACACCTTCCAAGTGGAGGTTGCCAGAAAGAAGAGGACAGAAGCTATGGGCCCCCCGGGTTTCCAGCTGGGGTGGTGGTAGAGGGACCTTGGTCTCATCCACTGGGTGGAGCGAGCAGCAGCAGAAGGTGGACGCCAGAACGGGCAAGCTCAGGTGACTGCGGCCATTTACGTGGAGCTGGCTGTGACCGGAGGTGTAGAAGTGACGGCATGTGAGGGTGATTTTATCCAAGATGAGATGACAGAGCATTCTCTTGCCCTCGTAGGTGAGAATGTGGCTCCAGGAAGCACCCACAGAGACTAGCACACAGGTCGGTCAGCCACAGCCGCCCAAGCAGCAAGGTCCAGAGTAGTGGTTCCAGCACCAGCTGTTTGTTTTAATCCCTTGGGAGCTTTTAGAACAGCGCCTGCCTCCAGAATTTCTGATGTGGCGCTCCAGGGGATTAGATACCGTGAGGTTTTCTCGTGATCGCCAACTTTGGGAGCCACAGACTTCAGTGGGCGCCTGACGCCTAGCAATGTCGTCACAATGTATATTCTGATTGAGCAGGTTTGGGCTGGGGCGGGGGAACCTGGATTTATAACAAGGGCTCGGGTGACCATACTCTGAGCAAGGAGAATGTAGCAAATGCTTTTCAACCCTGACCATACCTTAGACTTCCTAGGCCACACCTGAGATCAGTGAAACACAAATCTCTGGGGCTGAGACCCATGCAAAAGAATTTTTAAAGACACCGCGGTGATCCCAAGAGCAACCAAGATTGAGAAGGATGAGGCCGCTGGCAGACCGCAGAGTGAATGTTCGGGATCCAGCTGGAATGAGCCTCCTGAACCTGCTGGCCTCCATCTTGCTTGGTTCTGCCTGGTTAGCGAAAGTCTGCCCATGCCCAGCCGTGGAGGCCACAAACGTTCCCCAAAGTGTATAGGGAGCCTGCCACATGCTCAGGCTCGCTGCCAGGATGAGCGGAACAGGGGACACACTGTGCCAGCAGACCGCTTTTAGACAGATACTCGCAATAAAACATTGCTGAGGCTGCAGCAGAAGTCTGTACAGGGTCCAGGAAGGGCATAAAGGAGAGCGTGACCATTTCTACTTTGTGAGGTGGGTGTCTAGGTACAGGAGCCAGGTGGGCGATGTAGCAGAGGGAGGGAGTTCAAACCCAGGGAGAATCTGACGCAAGGCACCAATGCTCCAACGAGCCTGCAGCAGTCAGTACCCCAGGTGCAAGGGCTGGAGGCGGTACCTGTTTTGGAGGCAGCAGCCTGGAATTGTGGGTATAGGTGTGTCATGCGGTCAGACCCTCTGGGCTGTGCTCCAGGGCCCCCACTTGCTGGCTCTGTGAATTTAAGCAAGTGATTCCTCATTTCCTCAGTGTCCTCACCAATAAGAGAAACATCACAGTAGCACCTACCTCAGAGGTTTGTGGGAAGAGTAAATGAGTTCCTACCCACAAAGCACTTAGAATGGGGTCGAGCTGTAAAAGGCGCTCAGTAAATGTCACTGGGCTGTCATGGAGGGGCCTAGCCAAGAGGTGGGTGCTGGGACCACAGCTGCACGGTGTGGCTGCGGAGAAGTGACAGACAGAGTGAGGGTGAGGCAGGACTCGTGCTGTGTGCTAGTTTCTGTGGGTGCTTCCTGGAGCCACGTTCTCACCTACGAGGGCAAGATAATGCTCTGTCATCTCATCTTGGGACATATGTGGTCAGACTTCACGTTGAGCACACGCTCTCAGCTGAGTGTGGAGTGACAGGTGGGGGTCGGGGGAGATTCCCAGTAGCACATCCGCCACCGCCCGGGTTGGATGTGACACAGGCGTTGGAACTGTCTAGGGCATCTCCACGCTCTTGGTTTTCTTGCCACTTATGAACTTTTATCCTCCCTGTTATACCCAGGTCTGGGCAGAGAGTTGCCTTCTATCATTGATGGATAATTGACATCCTTCTATAAAAGCAAGCTTTTTCTTTCATGAAACCACAAATGCCACCTTATTTACATAAAATGACAGAAAGGGAATCCCGGCAACCTCCTGGAGAGGAAAGGGGGTGGAGCACAGAGGGCAACGCCTGGCCGGTGGGCTCCCGGGTCGGCGCCGCTTTGTTTAGGCAGGGAGGCTTTCCTCCTCCCTCCAGGACCGCGCTAGTCCTCCCTGCTGTTCGCTAACTCCCTGTCTTTTCCCTGTGCTTCTTGGGCAGATTTCATTCTCACTAGCTGTCATCTGAAAGAGCTTTAGGACTCTGGATCGTGACCAAAACCTGGGCCACACAGAATAAAGGCTCTTCCTCCTCAGGGTCTCAGAGCAGCTGCATCTCCCGACTCTAACCCCGCCCAACGCAGCTGCGGGTGGATGTGGGTGTGCGTTTTCCTCCTCTGAAAGAAGCTCACTTGGTCTCCCCTCCCTCCTACTAATGGTATTAAGACCCGAGCCAATAGCTTTGCTGCCCCTGGGCTGATCCATGACCGAAGAGGCCCGTATCCCCAAGGCCTTGTACCCATTGCAACAATTCAATGCATGGTCACTGAGCACAGGTCTATACATACTTTAAAGACACAAAGAGAAGGCTCATGGTAGACCTGCAGTTTAGGTCCTTGAACCAGAGCAGAACAAGGAGTTTCTAACTCGTTCCTTCTCATTCACAGATCCTACCCCCAGCTCAAGGGATCTGGCTCGGGCACATCCTGAGCCAGGGAACTTGCGGGTGACGGCAGGGGGTGGGGTCCCCACAGCGGCTGAGCTCAGAGGGGAGAAGGGATGCATGGGATGTTCCCTACCGCCACACAGAGGAGCATGGGTCCTCGGATGATCCACCAGATTTTCTTATTCTTGTTCTTTCCCCAGCACCTACAGCGAAGAGCAGACAGTAAAAGACTTTAGATTGAGATAAGGTTCAATTCAAAAGCCTCCTGCCCTCTGGACAAAGTAGGCTCACACTCAACACCTGCCTTCAGCCCATCGTTTTGTCCTGAGGGGCGGAAAAGGAGAAGAGCAAACTCAAATTCCTTCCTGCCAGTATAGCAGTGCCGATTTTCTTACCATTAAAGTGCGCTAAAGCTTGGTGTGTATCCTTCTACACTGTCTCTGTGCTCTCAGATAGGTAAATTCTTAATTATATAGGGGACTTTGGGGTGGTGATTATTTGGAGGAAAAAATGGGATCACATGACCTGCATTATTCAGCAACAGGCTTAACAAGGTGCTGTTGAGATTCAGTCTCAAGAAGCCAAAAGGTATAGAATATTCCACAATATAGGTATGCCACAATTTATTCATTGATTCCAGTATTGATGGGTGTTCAGGGATTTTTTTTTTTTGGTCTGTTTAGGGATTTTTTTTGTTTTATTTTTTAAATTGACATGTTAACATTATATTAGTCTCAGGAGTACAACATAATGGTTCTGAGGCAATCTCCACCTCATAATCATAATGTCATAATCATAATCATAATCATAATGGTTCAGTATATGAATACATTATAAAATAATCACCACAGTAAGTCTAGTTAACATCTATCACCTCACAGAGCTACAAATTTTGTCTTGTAATAAGAACTTCCCAGACGCATTCTCTTAGCAACTTTCAAAGGTACAGTGATGAAGTGTTAAGTATAGTCACCATGCAGTACATGACATCCCCAGGACTTAATTAAACTGGAATTTTGAAACTTCTGACCACTTTCACCCATTTCATTTTGCTTTTCCCCCCTACTTTGAACTATGAGGCAATAACTATCCTTGTACCTATATCCTTACATACGCAGGGTTGCTGATAAGGTATGGAGTAAATTCTGTGCTAATTGGTGCTGATTTTCAGGTGTAACTTAATAAATTCGTGAACTAATTATTATAAGAAAAATCTTAGATTATTTTACCTACATTCCTTGGTACATTTTATTTAATATTTTTTTTATTCTCACACAAGGACTCTTATTTTTCATTGCTTCTAGAGAGAGAGGAAAGGAGAGAGGAAGAAAGAGAAAGAAACATTCCTGAGGGAGCGAAGCACTGACTGCTTACCCACCCTCCCCTCCGCTTGTGACAGGGCCGGGGGCTGTCTGCACTCAGACCAGGGGTCGGGGATGGAGGCTCAAACCCGCAACCTAGGTGTGCACCCTAACCGGGGATCAAACTGCAGCCCTTCGCCTATGGGACAATGATCCAACCAACTGAGCTATACCGGCCAGGGGTCCGAGGCATATTTCAGACGGCCAAACTGGAAGGCGATGGATAGTCTTTTTAGGAAAATGATATATATCTTTGTATTTGGGCATATTTGGGGATCTCCTGCTCATGAAAGTGAGCAAACAGGTAAATGACCTACCCTGTGTTCTCCAGCTGCACACGGGCGATGCTCCAGGGCACAACGAACAGCAGCGGGAAGGCTGAGAGAGAAGGGGGAATGGAGTGAGGCGCCGGTTGGCCAGACCCGCCTGCCTCCCGCCCCAGCCGCGCGGGCCAAGCACCGCTGGTTAAATTCTATAAAAGCCCAAACATCACAGAATCGGGGACTGTGAGAACACTGGAGTGGCACAGAACCTGTCTGAGGCCTTACTGTCGGGGAAGCCAGAGAGTGGAGAGGATGCCATGTGCCACAGAGCAGCTTGGAGTGAGTACAGTGACATTAACCAAAATCTTCTGAATTGCAGTTCTAAGGTTATTTCCTCTGAATCCTGCAGCCTTGAATTCCCCAAAAGCTTGTGGTAACAGGGGTTCCAGACCTCATCTCGAAGACTTAGTTGGTGTTACGGTTTGTGTCCCCCCAGAAATAATATATTGAAGCCCCACCTCTCTACGGTGATATTTGAAGATGAGACTTTGGAGGTAACTGGGTGTGGAAGCGGGTGGGAGGGGGTGCCAGTCAGCATGATGGGATTAATGTCCCTGTAAGAAGAGACCAGGGAGCTGCCCCTCTCGCTCCCTCCCCTCCCTCCCCCACCTCCACTAGGTGAGGACGCAGCAAGAAGACAGCTGCGGGCAAGCCAAAAAGAGGGCCCTCGCCAGAACTCAATCATGCTGGCAGCCTGATTTCACATCTCCCGGCCTCCATAACTGTGAGAAGTAAAGGCCTATTGTACAAGCCATGCAGTCCAGGGCGCTTCGTTATGCCATCCTGAGCAGACCAAGACAGCTGGGGACAGGGCAGGAGAAGAGGCCTCTGATTCTACCAAAAACCTCCCCAATCTGAACGCGTGCGTTGGGCTTATTGGCACTTGTGCATGTGTGCGCGTGCGTTGCTTGCTCCTGGGTGCGCGCGCGCGCGCACACACACACACACACACTCACTCCAGGGGCTGAACTCCCACACGGCCCTGCCCTCCGAGGCTCTTGTCACTGAGGAATTATCTGTCCCACAAACTTCCGTCCCACTGGGTCTCTAACTCCAACCACAGGCCCTCTTGGGCTCCCGTGTTCTGAAGAGTCGCCAGAAAAAGAGGCTGGGGATTCAGGTCACTCACCCCAACCCACGAGCAGGTATCTGGGCCACAGCCGCCTTCCAATAAGCAACGTGGGCTCCAGCAGCTTGTGGAGGTAAAGGCCTTCCACCAGGAGCCAGGAGGAATTGGCCCCCACGAAGTAGTGCAGCAGGACCTGGGCGGCGCGGCAGGAGGCGGCGGAGAGCTGCAGGGGGCAGAGCGCCGGAGTGGGTGCGGGCTCCCCCGCCGGACCCCAGAAGGTGGGGGCGGCCCCCGCCTTGCCCGCCCGCACGCTCCCCTCGCTCTCGAACCCTCGGTGACCGGCTCAGGGAGGCGGCCACACTCCCAAATCTTCATATGATTAAAAAAGAGGAAATACACTTCTAAATAACTCATGAATCAAAGGAGAAATGAGAAGAGAAATTAAAACTTATTTCTGAACTGAATGAAAGGAAAATGCTGCGTATCAAAATTTGTGCTATGCAGCTAACACCACACTTAGCATGACACAGCCTTAAATGCATTGATTATGTAAGAAAAAGGCTGAAAATCAATTACTTTAAATATTTATGTCAGAAAAAGAAGAGCAAATTAAACCCAAAGAAACTACATAGAAAAGTAATAAAGATGAAAGTGGATATTAATAAAATAGACAACATAAAGAGAATCAACAATGCCAAAGGTTTGTTTTTTGAAAAATTCAGTAAAACTGAGAAAATCCTGGAAAAGGTGATCAAGGGGCGAAAGACAAATAACCAATATCAGGAATGAAAAAAGAAATACGACTCTAGATGTAAAGGGCCTTCAAAAGATCTTAAGAAGCTATAAACAATATAATGCCAATAAGTTTGAAACATTAGATGAAGTAGGCAAATTCCTAGAAAAACACAAGTTACCTTGTGACACCAGAAGAAATAGAAAATCTAAATGTAAGAGTCATAATTAGTTGATAATTACAAGCCATTCAATAAAGAAAACTCTGGTTCCAAATGACTTCACTGGTGTAATCTATCAAACATTTAAGGAAGAAATAATTTCCACCATAAATAAATTCTTCCAAGGAATAGAAAAAGGAGGAACAAGTCTGATTTGTTTTTAAGAGGTCAGCATAAACTATCCAAAAATAAAGGCATTACAGGGAAAGAAAATTACTCCCGAATATAGGCGAGAAATGCTAAACAAAAGACAGGATTAGCCAATGGAATCCAGCAATATAAGATGAAGAATTTAACAGAGCTAGTGGGGTTTATTCCAGGAATGCAAAGGCAGTTTAACAGGTTACTGCGTTTATTATTAACAGGATAAAGAAAAAAACCGTGTCAACAGATGCAGATTTCACGGTGGAAATGCTGTGAAGGGTGATCTGGTTTAAGTCTTTCTTTTATTTACAGATGGAGAAGTGTCTCACCCAAGGCCTTTCCGTAAGCCCCCTCTTCTGCTGTGATTTCCTTGGCCCTGCCCCATCCTCAGGAGGCTTTTTTTTTTAACATCAGACGATGCCTGTCAAACCCCAAGGCCTCTGACACCCTTTATCGCCCTCCTCCCCTCAGGAGCCCCAGCTCCCTGCCTTCCGATTCCCATTCCGGGGGCTGATCCACCAGGTGTGGGGGTGCACCTCTGACAGGAAGGATGTCCACGCCTCCTCGCTGTTGGGTCTCTTGGAGTAAGAGTTGTGTGAGATGACATCCTTCACCAGCACGGCCACGCCTCGCAGGATGAAAGAAGCAAACAAGTTCATGTGGATGTAGTAGCGTGTGCAGTGGAGTTTTCTGTGCAAGGAGAAAACCGAGTGCCTTCCCTCAGGAGAGAACGGCTCTGACCAACAGGCGTGTGCCAGAGACACTTGTGTATCTATCACTAAGAGGCAGAGGCCCCCAGGGCAGGTGCCAGAGTTGGATGGCTGGCTTATGTGATCTGACTTCTCTGTGACTCTTTCTCCTCATCTGCAAAATAAGGACAATAACAGCTAACACCTACCTGACATGTTCAGCATGCCCCGCTAGATTCCAAGCCGTTTACATGTGCGTATGCACTCATGGGTGGGTACTGCTATTGCCCTGGTTTCACAGCTGGGGGATTGAGGTAGAAAGCTTAAACCACCTCTCCAAAGTCCCAGAGGAGTAAGTGGCAAAGCTGAGATTCGAACCCAAGAACTCTAAGGCTAAAATTCAGCTCTTTGAGTACCTACTGCCTGTAAGAACAAGAGCACTTGCCTCAAAGGGCTGGGGCGGGGGGGGGGGGCGGTTCAGTCAGTTAACAGGTGGAAAGTGCTGACACTGTCCCTGCGCACAGAATAAGGTGGTGCCCGTCCCTCACCCACCTGATGCCTCCGCCGTCACAGCCTTGTCCTGGAGGACGAAAAACTGCATCCTCAGCCGCTCCCATCTCTGGGCTCTCACAGCCCTGCCGGGGCCCTGGGGCAGCCCATACCCAGTCCTGCCTTGCTTTAGAGCTATTCTTTTTTTAATTTCAAAGAAGATTTGAAGCAGGTCCTTGTGTTTTGCCATTTATGCATCCTTTTCCCTACCTAGACCAGGGACTACTCTAGGGCAGGGACTGAGGCAAAACAGACCCTTGGTTGACCCAGGTTCTGCTAAAGTTACCTCCGTCAGGGCCGGGCAGTTAGTTTCTCCTGGCTTGGTTCTGCGACTTTGGGAAGGCGAGTGGAGGAGGCCACAGGTAGCAGTGGAACGCTCCCATTGTTCAGAAATTGCTCTCCCGGCAGGTAGAAGGCCATGTCTGCGGCCACAGGCCATCCTGAGATTAAGGGCCAAGCAGGGCCAGCCCCAGGGCTAGCAGCCCCCCTGAGCTGCTCTGGAACGAGCATCCAGGTTTCCATGGTCTCCGCCCAGGTCTCCTGCATCCGTGTCAAACTCTCATTCTGCCACATTAGGAAGGGGGACACCAAAAATCCCAGAACTTATTTCTAAAAAAGCGTGTTTTTATTCTTACATGTTTAAACCTCAGTCACCTTCAAAGTACTCTCCATTCGATGCAATAGACCTACAGAAACTTTTTTACACTATTCAAAACAGTTTTTGAACTCCTCGATTTTGATGCCTTTTAGTGCTTCTGCCGTTTTTTGTTTCACCTCTTCCACAACAGCAACACATTTCCCTTCGAGGACTTTTTTCAGCCGGGGAAACAAAAAAAGGTTGCTCGGGGCGAGACCTGGTGATTAGGGAGGGTGGGGCATGGGGGTGGTACTGTTTTAGGTCAAAAACTGCTGAAAACCGTGCAATGTGGGCAAGTGTGCTTCTAAATCACCCATCATGGGCAAACACGTTGAAAGAGTCTTCAAAAAAAAATTCACTGAAGCTGAACGCAGCCTCTCACAACAACGCCAGCTAGTGCACTGATACAGATGGATTCCTAAAACACTCACCTAGTGGGAGAAGCCTGTACTGCAAGGGACCTACCCTCCAGAAGATAATTCTGGGTTTTTGGGGGGTTCCCCCTCATATGTGCCCAGTTATGTTCCTGAATGGGCTGGACCATGAGACAGTTTTACAGGGCTCTCTAGTTGTTCTCAAAATACCTCAGTTGCATAATATCTAAAAACTGGATTTAATAAAATGCATCCAGACTTTGGATTCTAAAATAAGTATTACGGAGTGAAACTGCACGAGCTCCAGACCGCCTGGCTATGATCCTGGCTCCATCACTCACCAGCTGTGTGATCTTGGGCAAGTTACTGGATCTCTCCGTATTTCAGTTAACTCACTTACAAAATAGTGGTAACAATAATGCTAATTTCCTAGGGTTAGAATTAATAATAACTATGATTAGGATGTGATTTAAATGACTTAGTGCACATAACACGCTTAGAACAGGGCCCGGGACTCAAGGAAGCACAGCCAACTGGAGTCAGGGGGCCCTGGGTTAAAATCCCACCTTTACCAGTCACTAATCTGCTGTGGGGGGAGTTCTTAATCTCTTCTTTAAAAATAACGCCTCTGGTAGAGTTGCAGTGAGCAGGGGCTGTGCAGTAACGGGCGCGTTAGGAATTTAGAGCAGAGCCTGGCACGTAGGAGGTTATCCAACCCAAAGGAGGCAAAAGCTCAGTCCAGGTTGCAATTCTCACTGTGCTTTACAACCTGGATGACGCAGTGCCTGCCAGCGGACACCTGATGTCCCCCCGCCCTTCACCTGCCAAATGGGACAGATGGACTGGGGACTCTCTCGGATTCCTTTCCAGCTCTCATGAGCCATGATGTCGCCTGCAGCCTTCTAGAGGTAGCCAGTGACCACATGCCAGCAGATGTTCCACTCACCGAAGACACAAGAGGACCGTGAGAGCCAGGAGGAGGGCGACGATGGAGAGCGAATAGCCCACGGTGTAGAGCAGCTGCAAGGTTGTCAGCAAGCCATGGTGTTCCACCTGAACACAGGAAGAGCGGATATGATCACCAAGCTAGGCGGCTACGGTGCCCAGCCCAAGCTCCATGCCCGGAACCACCAAGGTTTAGGCATGCACCCTGTTCTTGTTCACACCAGAGGAGGGCAGCTTAGCCTGCTCTCTGGAATATCTCAGAAGCCAAGGAGCCTTGTTGAGTGAGGAGCCCGCCTTGGTCTCCTTTTCTTGGCTTGTCCCACAGCTCAGCGTTGGTGCACCAAGATTCACAATATCATAGAAGAACTGGGCCAGATCAAGAGTGTGCCTTGGGAACAGGGACAGGTTCTTTGGCCCTACGTGTGCTGTCCTTAGAGTGAGGCGGTCCCTCTCTCCGGAAGATGGGGCCATGCTCCAAACTGGAGCTCTCCTTTCCAAATAACTTTCCATAGACGACCCCTTAGACAAAGACCTAATAAAATGCTGGAATATCTTCTCTGAGTCCCAGAATAGCCTGCCTTTGAACAGAAGATTATTTACTGAAAATTCTGTTTTATTAAGTGAGACCTTTCAGTAGAATCTCACTTTTTCATTCAATCCATCGTGCATATCATCATCAAGATACTGTGAGTATCTTCTCCAAAATTTATTCAAAAACAAAATCTTGATGGTGTTTCTCAGTAAATTTTGTCAAAGAACCTGCAGTAAATACTTATTACCTGCTAAATTATGTCTTAAACTTCTTTGCATAACTCTTTTTATCACTTTTATTAAAGTATTGAGGGAGAGTAAACTGTACATATTTAATGTACAAACCTTAGAGTTGGTTTCAGTACTTCATTCAAGATGATGAACATTTCCATCACCTTCCAAAAGTTTCCTTGTGACCCTTTACAATACATCTCTTCTCACTACTCCCTGCCATCCTAAGTCCAAGCAAACACTGGTCTGCTTTCTGTCATTGGAGACTAGTTTGCATTTTTTTAAACTTTACATAAAATGGAAACTTAGGATATGCACTCTTCTTTATGAAACTTATTTCCATCAGAATAATTATTTTGAAATTCATCCATGGCATAGCGTATATCAATAGTGTGTTCCTTGTTTATTGCTGAGTAGTATTCCACTGCAAAGGTACCACAATTTATTTACCCACTCTCCTATCGATGGACACTTGGATACTTTTCAGAATTTGGCTTTTACAAACAAAGTTGCTATGAAAATTTCTGCACAAGCTTTTATGTGGACATAGATTTTCATTTCTCTCAGATAAGTATTTAGATGTAGAATGGTGGAGTAGGATGGCGTTTGTTTTAACTTCTTAAAAAACTGCCAAACTGTTTTCTAAACAAGTTGTATCAATTTACATTCCCACCGTCAATGTATGAGAGTTCCAGCTGCTCTAGGTTGTGTTACCACTTCATATAATCAGTCTTTTAAATTTTAGCCATTCTAATGGGGGCATAATAATATTTTATTGTGGTTTTAATTTGCACTTCTCTAATGTTGAGACTCATTTCATGTGCTTATTTGCCACCTGTATATCTTATTTGGTGAAGTTTCTATTCAAATCTTTGGCCATCTTTAATTGAAGTGTTTGTCTTAATTTTGCATTGTTAACGCTCTTTATATAGTCTAGATATAAATCTCTTGTCAGATATGTGTTTTACAAGTATTTTCTCCCATTCTGTGACATGCCTTTTTATTTTTTTAACTGTATCTATAGAAGAGCAAAAGTTTTTTTTAATTTTGATAAAGTCCAATTAATCAACTTTTTCTTTTATACTTCATATTTTAATCCTATTTTTAAAACCTTAACTTAACTCAAGGGCCTTAAGATTTTCTGCTATGTTTTTCCTAGAAGTTTAATAGCTTGGGCTCCCACATTTAGGCCTGTGACCTATTTCTAGTTAATTTGTATTCATGGCATGAGGCAAAGACAGAAGTGTTGTTTTTGTTTTTTTTATCCAATTGCTCTGGCACTATTTGTTGCTAAGATTATTCTTTCCCCAGTGAATTGCCTTGGCAATCACCTTTGTATGTGTGGGTCTATTTGTAGACTCTATGTTCTATTAATTATTCTTATATCTATCTTTGTGCCAATACTGTGCTGGCTTAATAACTATAGATTGATAGTACAGTAAGTCTTGGAATCAGTTAGTGTTAATCTTCCACCTTTGTTCTTTCTCAAGTTTGTTTTTGCTATTCTAGGTCTTTTGCATTTTCATATAAATTTTAGGATCAGCTTGTCAATTTCTAAAAAAAAAATTTGCTAGGATTTTGATTGGGATTACATTGAAACTACAGGTGAATTTAGAGTCCATGGCCATAGTATATCCCTCTGTTTAGTTAGGTTTTTAAAAATGTCTTTCCACAGAGCTTTGTAGTTTTCAGTATATGGGTCTTGCTCATCTTTTGTCAAATTTACCCATATGTGTTTTGTATTTTTAATGCTGCTATAAATGGTATTGTTTTCTTAGTTTTAATTTTTAATTGCTTGTTGTTAGTATATAAAAACACAACCGTTTTTTACATATTGGTCAGTAATCCATAATCTTGCTGAGCTCACTTATGAGTATCAGTAGTATTTTGGGTAGATCCCAAGAGATTTTCCATAGATGATCATGTTGTCTGTGAATACCATTTTTACTTGTTTTTTTCCAAACTCTGTTTTTTTATTCCCTTTCTTGCATTGTTGCTTTGGCTAGGACCTTCAGCCCAATGTTGAATAGATGCAGAAAGAGTGAACTTAATACCTTGTCAAAGATCTTAGGGGAAAGCGTTTACTCTTTCACCCATCAGCATGGTGTCAGGGGAAATTTTTTAAAGATGCCCTTTTATATTAATTTTCTGTGGCTGCTATAACAGATTATCACAAATTTGGTGGCTGAATACAACATGATTTATTGTCTTACAGTTCCAGAGGTCAGAAGTTCAAAATCAGTTTCACTGGGCTAAAATGAAAGTGTTGGCAGGCCGGCATTCCTTCTGAGGGCCGCTCCGGGGTGGGCGGCATTAACTCCCTAGCACGTCTGGCCTGCCTTCCAGAAGACAAAGTGGGCTGCAAGAACCAGAAAACGAGCCAAAGAAGTGGATGGGCTAGTGACCAGAAGCTAGGAAGATGTGTATTGAATTGGTTTAGGTAAGGAGCTATGGATGGGCACCCACGGGACAGTTGGTTTAATTGCGCTCTGTTAGGAAACTTTCCTAAACTGTCCTCTACTTTAAGGACTCTCCCTAAACCTGGCTACTTTCTAGAGGTCTCAGAACACCCAGGCAGTCTCCAGCTCACTCTCAGTGCCAACAGGTGAATCTGAAGTCATTTAGATACCTTTATAAAATGCTTCATAATCAGTGAATAATATGCACCCACAGGCAAATTGGCATTCTCAAACACTGCTGAAGGGGGGGCAAAAGATTTCAGCCTCTATGGGGAGGGGTGGATTTAGCAATATCTGACAAAATTATGTGAGCATCTAATTTTAATCCATCATTTCCATTTCTAGGAATCTTCTGAAAGATATATCACCACAAATATGAACCAACAGACACATAGAAGGTTATTCGAGGTGGCATCATTAGTAATAAACAAATTGAAAATAATCCAAATGGCCATAGGAGAGTGGCTGAATAAACTTTAGTAAATATAGAGGGTGGAGTATGCAGCTCCACCCTCTATATGCAGCTGTAAAAAAGAGAGAGAGAGAGAACTGTTTCTAGAAAACTCTTACAAAGTAATTTCCAGGACATATTGTAAGTGAAAAAAGAAAGATGCAGAATAGGGTATCTGGTATGCTGTCTTTTGTATAAGAAATATGGGGAAAGAATGTATTTATATGCTTGCTTAGTTTTGCAAAAAGAAATGTAAAGTATATATTACAATTTGATAAAAGGTGAAGAAAAAGAAAAGAGAGAGAAAGGAACTTGAAAATAATAAAAATGGTTATCTGTAGGGAGTAAGTAGAAACATGGTTAGAGACGATGATGTAAGACTTCTCTGAGTATACTTTTTAATATAGTTTTGGCTTTCAACCTTTGCCAATACTTTATTTTTAAAAAATTTAAGAGAAAATAATGAAAAGGCAAACTCTTAGGACAAATAGAAACAAATAAATAAAGCTGCATATCTAATTAATAACATGACCACATAAAGAAAGTAGTCTAAGGACATAAAGAGTTTCAAATGTTTACCAAGTAAGTTTATATTTTAGTGGCAATTTTCATAGGAAGGTTGAAACTATTTTACTTGTACTGCAAGAATAGGTAAATAAATAATTATGGTAATGTTCCTGGGAAGCAAATTTTCACTGAAAGAAAAAAGATATAGAATAAAAAGTAAAAAAAGATAAGGAAAAGTCCTAAATGTTAAATTTGAATCAGAATTATCAATATGAAGTCTTGATTTTTAAAAGTGCTTTTTTCTAAGTCTGTACACTGAAGGTTCTAGGGCCTAGAAGTTGTGGCAATGAGCACAGCTAACGCTCCGAACTTGTTTCAAATCCCGTTCTTCCGCTTCAAGAATCCAGAACTCTGAAGAGACAGCTGATTTGTGCCTGGAACAGGGAAAACCCAAGATGAGCTAAAATAACCCAAGATAATATTCTAATAAGTATGTGTGATGTCGGATGGGGATGAGATTTATCGGATGATCACTTACGTTATGTAAGTAAGTTATGTAACATCTAAGCACTGGGATGCACACCTGAGACTAATATAACACTATATGTCAAATGCAGTTGAAAAATAAAGTCATTTAATGTCAAAACAAGAAGGAAGGCATTTATTGGTGCAGATAATGAGTGATGCTCATTTTTAACATTTTTCACTCCAGTAGTCATCAATCCAGTCGTCACAATAACTGCTTTCTTGTTATCTTTGCAAGCAGCTCTTTAGGGCACTGCATTGCTTTAGGCCCAGTCCAAAGGTCATTTTGCCCTGTTTTATCGTTCTGAACATGTGAGGCAGTTCTTTGGCATGGCAGCTCAGTCTCTATGCTCAAGAGGCTCCATTTAAATATATATATAAACAACCAGGTGATCAAATGTAAGAATGTTATAGTGTGACCCCTGACATTTTGGACTCCGGGTGAGATTTTATACACAGCACCTGTGAGGATGAATTTGAATCCTACCTAACTTCCAGCTTACAGGAAATAAAGAAGATAGAAGAGATGGTAACCCAGGGAAACAGTCAAATGAATCTAGATTGTGTGCCATTCTGTAACGAAGTTCTTCTGGTCTCTTCAAAAAGCCAATGTTACTGGTGGCGGGGGTTGGCGAGGAATAGGAGCATTGTTCTATGTTAAAAGACACAAGGGATATAAAACTAAATGCAACATATGGACCTAGATCTGAGCTTGGTCCAGGGAAGAAAAGCTATAAAAATTGGGAAGCGGCTGGGGAGAACAACGGGGAAAATGTGAAAATGGAGGAAACATTAGTTGATATGTTAAAATAACTGTTAATTTCATTTAATTGGGACAATGGCATTGTAGTTACGTGGAACAATGATCTTAAAATTAAGAAGTAACTGATGAATATTTAGGGGCAAAATCTCATGATGCTTGCGAATTATTTTTAAATATAACAGAAAGAAAGAGAGAAAATGAAGCAAAATGTTAATAGATTTAGATGGTAGATCTATCAATGTTTATTTTTCTCATACCTTTTCTATGTTTGGATATTTCAAAATAAAATATTGGAAAAATAGATATGTACCTATATATAATAGGTTATATTGGAAATTAAAATTTATCATTAAATGTATTAAAATTATAACAGATATAGCAATTAAATTCTATACTTGAGAATAGAAAGAACTTTTATAAAGGAAAAGAAAAACAGCTTGAAATAAGGCAAGATAATTTATTTAAGTGTTACTAAGCACAATTCTGTACCAAGGAATCTAAACATACTTGTTAATACTTGTGCATGGGCACACACACCATCTCTTTAAAAAGTACCATTTAATGTGCATAAGAACTCCCAGTGCACTGTTAGTTGGAAAAGTATAACATATTTTGTTTGCCAAAACTCTGAAGGGCAAAGATTTACTCACACTAGCCTTTTGGGGCCAAAAGTTCAACCCTGTATTAGAAACACAGGTAAACATGGCCAGAAGTTGGTTTTGACTTTTTTTTAAATATTTGAATTCTTCGAAATACGGCCATTTGCAGAGGGGAGGGGGAAATGCCCTCGTGCTCACTCTTCTAAAGAGAGACCTCTTTCCTTCCTGTCTTGGAAAATGCAGTCTTCAAGTCTCGTTTTGCCGTCCCTGTCGCCGACTCGGGCCGCTGCGGGCCTCTCGCGCCTGCCTGCCGGCAGCTTCCACCCCACGGCCCCCGCGGGCCTCGGCTGCGCCTTAGAGTCGCCCGGGGAGTCAGCACCCATACGGAGGCGTAGGCCCCACCACAGACCCCTTGACTCAGAGTCAGAGAGACCGCTGACTCAGTATGTATTAAGCGCCCACTGTGTGCAAAGGCTTCTGTGCATCCCAGTGCTAGGCCACGGGGAGATGGGTGCGGAGCTGTAACTATGAAGGTGTCATTGTTCTCAAGCAGCTTAGTGCACGAGGGAAGGTAAGAAATACGTGCAATTTGCCTAATTCAAGCCATGCAATTAGCATGCGTCTGGTGTCCTGATGAAAGTCAGACACACGCTTGAGATAAGCTGAATCCAATTCAGCCACGGGTATCATTTTAATACCTTTAAGAGGCGTGACCTGTCATGAGGTAAAACTATGTAAGAAACACAGAATTCCATCAAAGGTTAAAAAGAGGTTTAGAAAGGCTTCCCTGTGGGTGTAGAGGATGCAGCGGAAGGCTCTTCATGCCTGGTGGGAAGCCGTTACAGACTTAGGAGAGCCCAGGGCACGCCAGCTCCCACGAGGCTCTGAAGGAAGGGGGCCGGGATGCCACACTGACAGCCGAGTTTCCCCTGCGCGCCCGCCCCCTGGACGCGGCCATCAGCCATCGGCACTTCCCCGGCACCGTCCCACAGCCGCCCTTCTGCTTGTCCCTCAGACAGAGGCTTTTAAAATTATTTGACATTCTACACGTAATTGGTATTACTTAGTGAATGTAGCATATTAGAAGATTAGAATTAGTATTGTGGCTCCATTATGAAATTTGTCACTAAGTACTTTAAGTTAAATTGAAAACAGTACTGATTTATTTAAGAAAATTGAAGACTCACCAGATAAGCCTGATGCATTCAATAAACTAGAATTATTTAGGAATTAAAGATTTGCTTGTTCTAACTATTTAAGATACTTAAAATATTGAAAGCATCTAATATTTTAAATGTATTACTGCAGCTTGAAATGTGAAATGTGAAATTAATCAAAGGCCTTTCAATGGCATACAGTTATATATATATATATACATACATATACAGAAAATTATATATTTTTTATTTTTGAAAATCAAATGAAATATTACTTATTTAAAAATAAACCCAAAGAAGTCAGTGCAGAAAAGCCACTCTCAGACACCAAAAACTCACGCTGACAAGTGGACTGCGACCATCACCCTCAGAGCGGATTAGAGGGAGGCCTAGGGGGCCGAGGACTGTGTTTGTTGGGGACCAGGGGAGACATCCTGAGGAGATGAAATGCAATAACCGTGACCATGCAGCGTCAAGGGGGTGCCAGGACGTGGCACCCGTTGTCCCGCCAAACCTCGCCAACAGCCTGGGCAGAGTTGGCACTATCAACCCCATACTGTGGATGCTCAGAGAGGAGTTATGTGGCTTAAGCCACACAGTTAGTGTTTCTAGGCCTGAACTCCTTACCTCCTGCCACGTCCCCAAACAGTATGAAAATATCATTAGCATCTGATGGGAAAAATATTAAAATGACTTAAGAAAGCTAAAGTGAATTTCAAAATCCAATTAAATTCTGAGAGAAGTGAGCTACTACTTGGGGCAGGGGACAGGGGGCAGGGGAGAGGGGCGGGGGCAGGGTGAAGTTGGCAGTCTTGAGTTAGGGCAAAGAATTCAGCAGTGGCAGTGGAATACTCAGAACCCAGGGGAGAAGCAGGGGAGGGACTCTTCCTGTGTCCCCGCTCTCAATGAGGGGCATTTCAAAGCTCCTCAGGGGCCCAAGCCAACCTGAGCCTTATGGTGCCCTTGACTCTCCCCTCTCACACTACCCCCGGCATCTGGCCGTACTATCTGCCTCCTCGGTAGCCTGTAAACCCAGCCTCCCACTACCCTCCGTTGGCCGGCGGTCGCCCCCTCTCTGGGCTGAGTGCCCGGGTGGCTCTTGCTTGTCCTCCCTGCTCTGCCTCTGGCCTGGCCCATTCTGCACCTCTCTCCCTGGCTGGTCAGAGCAACCCTTTCGAAGGCTACTCAGTGTTACGTTCTTCCTTTTTCAGCTGGGCCAAGTCCTAACTCTCTAAGGTGGTGTCTCCAGAGGCCTCCACCTTGTCCCGATGCCACTGGATAATCAAAGTTCCGGTGGCTCGTGCAAAAATTTAGTACACAGGAGACACTCCAAGTCTGACTGTCTGAAAGGAACCAAGATGTGGCCCCAGATAACCGCCTGATTCCCAAACACCTTTTCCTCTCTCCAGTCTGCCTGCGCACTTCACTTTGAAGGAAGGTGGGTGGGATTGTGCACACAGGAGACTTTGGGGGGAAGAGCTGTGCCTGTGGGGACGGCAGGACAGGGCCCTGGGAAGAAAACCTGTGGATAGGCGTCTGAAGGAGACATGTGCAGAGCAGCTCTGATGATTCACTGCCCCGTCACTGTGCTGGATCCTGGTCACAGACCAGTCAGTCACTGCCGCACGGGTGTGCTGACTGGGGGTCAGGTTCTTTCCAAAGAACGGCATGTCTATTAACAATTGTGTGTCTATTTAATTAACCCCTCACAGCAATCGCACGCAATGAATAGTATGGGAGGGGAAGCAGGGTCACAGAGAGGTGAAGGGCCTGGGTATGAACAGCTAGAATTCAAAGAGCCTGGGCAGGAAACCGAGCTGCCTGGCCCCCGACTCTCAGCTCAGGACCCCTGAGCTTGGCACACGCATCGCCTGCTACTGCTGAGCCCCTCTTCTAACGAGGGCTAGGTAACAAGTAAGCAAACCCAGGAGCATGTCAGAGCGTGACGGGGGCGTGGTGGCAAGTGACCAAGAAGGCCACTCTTGATGGGGTGGCCACAGAAGACTTCGCTTTGATGGAGACAAACTGAAGGAGACGAACTGAAACCTGAACGGTGAGAAGAAGCCACACGAGCTGAGGAGAGCTGCCCCAGGCAGAGGGGACCGGAAGGAAGGCTAGGACAGTGCTGAGAGGCTGCCCTCCCTCAGGGGTCCGCCCTTCACTCTCACAGGGGAAGGCCTTCGCTGGCTGCCACAGCGGGCGCTGCTTGGTGTAGCCGAGGGTCTCCCCGGGTGAGTCTGGGGCAGACAAGCTGTGGGAAGGCTCTCTGGGTGGCCCCTCGAGCCACCGGCCATGGAGAGCCCCGCGGGGGGCGATACTGGGGCATGTTCTCCCTGAGCCAAGCAGACTCACGTTTTCTTTGAAGCTGTGGTTCTTAGTGCATTCGGAGTCATTCTGCCAAATAACTGTGGAATTCTCCCGCGTCAGCCAAGTGCCCCGAGCCAAGCAGTACCGGTAGGCCCTTCCTGAGTCCTCTGAAAGTAAACACAGCTCTCAGGGAAAGGCCAGAACATGCAGCCGCCTCCCTGAGCCCGGCTAAGACCCAGTCCTCACCACAAAGCTGTGGAAAATCCCAGGGAAAAGGGAGTTTTACTTCCCCTTGGTGTTGGGGGAGGGAGGGGGCTCATTCACATCCCTACTGTTTATTTGGGACAGAGAGAAAAACCCAGCAGCCTTTATATTTTGGAAGAAGCCATGATCCGCTAATGGCCGCTGTGTTTACCAAGTTTCTGGAGCTAGAACAGCTCTCCCCCAACCCCCCACCGCCCACCCGCCCCGCCCCGACTGAGAGAGGTGAGCTCTCCAAGGCGCAGGCCAGCTGGAAACACCCACCAGGGCTCCGGGCGCTTGCCCAGGGGAGCGCCTCTTCCTAATGCCTGGGAAGCGGTCCGGGAAGAAGATGGTGGACCAGGTCTGCTCAGCCTCTTACCAGCTTTGTGGCCTGGGCCCAGCCCTCCCACTCTCTGTGGCCTCCTGCTTCTTTATCAGAGCAACGGATAATGATGGTACTGACCCTCCTCGGTGTGGGGGAGGGTTAAGTGAAAGTGTGTGCACGCAAGTGATGGGCAAAGCGCTCTGCCATGGTGGCGGCCGTGTGACTCAGTCACATCTGTTCCGGGAGCCCTTCCCTACCTGGACAACCAGGGACTCGACATGCAAATGAGAAATTGAAATTTGTTGGAACCTCCTACTCCTGAACCTGAATGTAGTGGGCCAGCAATAATCATTTACTGAATTTAATGGATTGATCCCCACATGGTACTTCTACCTGCCCCCGACAGCTTTAGTAGGGTGTCTAATTGACATCTCAAAAACACTCCCTAAACCAAGCTCTTCACCGTCTCCTCAAACCTCCTCCACCTACAGATTTTCCCACCTCAGTTGATGGCAAACCCACCTTCCCAGCGCTCTGGCCCCAAACCTTGGAATCATCCTTGTTTTCTTTGTGCCTGGCCCATCGGCCAACCCTGCCATCTCTACCTTCACACATATCCAGACTCGGAGCACGTCTTCTCACCTCCTGCTGTTATCCTGCCTGGAACCCCCATTATTTCCTACCCAGATCACGGTGAACACGTCCCGTGCTCATGGGCTACGGTAAACCCAGCAGTCAGAACGAACTTCAACAAATGCCGGGCCCATCGTGTCATGCCTCGCTCAGAATCATCCAAGGGCTCGGAAAAGAAGTCAGAGTCCTCATGGCCTCCCACAAAGTCCTGAAAGGTCCGGCCCCAGTGCTCTCTGCCTGAAACAAGCCTCCTATTGCTTCTCTCCCCCTTCCCTCCAGCCGCATCGGCCTCCTTGCTCTCTGTGGGACACAGCAGGCATGCTGCCCAAATAGTACAGAATTCACACTCATCGACTCCTTCCCTGGAGAACACTCTTCCCCTGTTGGCTAAATTCCTTACCTCCTTTAAGTTGTCACCAAGGCATTGGCTTGTCATAAAGCCCACTCCCACCTTCCCATTTCTTTCCATCCCATCTTGTTTAAAATACATCACATTCAAATGCACTCCATACTTATTGACAATGTATCTTGATTATTGTTCATCTGCTGCTCAAATGTGAGCCCCACAAGGAGAGAAATTTGATTCTGTTTTTGGTCACTAATATATCCTAAGCCCTTAAAACAATGCCTGGCACACAATAGGTCTTCAATAAATATTTGTTGAATGAATGGATGACAGTCATGTCACCTGACACTGTGTCCGTAACTGCTCTGTGCTGGGGACTAAGGAAGCAAAGCCCCAAGTCTAGCAGAGGAGGTGACAATGTGCAAATAAAAGTGTCACCAAGCATTATAAATGCTAAGGGGGAAGGTTGCTCAGGTACATATGAGGCCTCGGAATGGCTGGGAGCCATTGTATTTGTGGAGAGTAATCCGAAAAATTTTCTAGAAGAATGGAAGTCACAAGCTGAGGATTAAAATTGGGTTTATAGACAGAAAAGTGTGGGTCAGGTGCTGGGGAGGAAAGGCTGGGCAGGTGTAGGAGCCTGGGGTTGTTTGTTTGGCTGGAGTGGAGATGGGAGAAGATGCTAGAGAGGTCAGCAGGGCCATGTGGCGGAAGGTCTTGAGCACCCCTCAGGGGTGTTGGTGATGGGCCAACATAGTCCCATGTGCATTTCAGAAAACATTGTACAGGTGGTTGGAAAGGGGCCAGACCTGAGGCAGGGGCCGGTGAGGAGAGCGGGGAGCAACAACTGAGAGTGAAGATGAGCAGTGGGAATGGGGGTAGGAGGAAGAGGGGCCAGGGGACCTGGCTACCAGCCGCGTGAGGGCTGTTGGGAATGTTTTTCTCTCCCCTACCTTCCACTCCTCTCTGTCCCTCAATTCCCACTTCATCTGATGACAAGTCTTGATGGTTCTGCCTCCCGTATTTTTTAGACTCCTTCCTCTTCTCTTCTTTCGCCTTTGCTTGAATCCAATTCCTCACCCTCTCTGTTTCTGGACCACTGAAGTAGCTTCCAGACCGGCCTCCCCGTTCACGCCTCAGTCCAACAGCCACAGGCCACCGATGTCATCTCCCCACACCACAAATCTTATGTCCTTCTCATGCCTTAATACCTTCACAGAATTTTTCTCTGCAGAGGGAAGTTAAAAACCCTTAGCGTGGCATACAATTTCCTGCACGATCAGGCCCAGCCTCATCCGCAGTTTTATGTGCCATTGCAACCTGCATCCACCATTACACAGGCTCCCTCCTCGTATGATTACGATGCTCCTTCCTCCAAGCTGATCTCACAAGAATGCTTGTGCGTCCCTTCTTCTCTAAACCCTTCCCCTGCCTCCGCATTTTCCTTTTACTGCAGGAACCCATTCAGATTCTAAAAGTTTCCTGCACAAAATGTCAAGTGGCAAAGCAACTTCCCACCTGTGAACTGCATTCCTCTCAGTACATTCTAGAAACGCACAACTCATTTTTTTTTTAAGCCTTAACTCTACTTCTTTGTAAGTTTGACTTTCTGATCACTTTTCCTCTTAAAGTGCAATGGACCCCTATGTTTAGCTCCTGGGAAAATCAGGCAGACGGTGGAACTGGGTGGCGGTGGTCTGCTCCACGTGCCCTTGAGGAGTCCACGCACATTTGGGGCCTTAAAGACCCAGAGGAGCCCAAGGGGCTCGAACTCAGCCTCAGCCTCAGCTCCCACCTCAAGGAGACTTTAGGAGTCAGCTACCACAGCGCCCAGGGCTCTGGCACTTAACAAAAGTCTCGGTGTAGAACAGAGGGGTGGGGTCCGATCTCAGGGCTCCTGACTCCGAGTCCAGCGCTCTTCACTCTTCACCAAGGGGAACTCGTGGCCCAGCAAGCTCCCTGGTATCTTCCCCTCCACCTTCCCTTGAGCCTCACATCCTCATGTCTCCTGGGCTGATTCCACTGGATCCCACCAGAGGACGATTTCCTTAGCTCTCCCATCCAGAAATGCATCTTCCTTTCAAACTCTCCCTTTGCACTGGAGGCTTCAAAAAACTGAAACCAAATTTTAACTGATGTGATCATTTCTCAGGCTGAAATTAAATGCAAAATATCACCATCTCACCTTCTCAGACACCCATTCTCACTTTGTTTTACCCGGAACTATGCGCCTGCTTCTGTTTCTTGAGAATAGTTCTCAAGATTTTACCTGCCCTTAGATGTGCCCACCGTCTTTGGCCAATGGCAAGAATTCTAAGCAGTAGCTGTGTCTCTCTTCTTCTGGTGAAACAACCAAGAGGCTGAGTTGCTGGGGCAGGTGGGTTGGGGGATCATCCTGAAGTCCTAAGTAACAGTTGCTTCCTTTCCACAGGATCAGGGCAGGCTGAGTGGTTTAGCTCTCCATCCAAGCCCCGTGGGGCTTAAAAACACCCGCCTCGTAGCACTTCCTTGCAGGGCTATCGCCAGGGTGGCTTTGACGCCCCTCCCCTTTGTGTTACAAGCCTAAACTGTACGGATGTGAACATTTCTCCCACCCCCGCCTCCTTCTCATCTGCATCAGGGTGCAATTCTTACCCTCACTGCAGCCAATTCTGTGGCAGCCAGGCCTGGACTCTACCATTTCAAAGAAAAGAGGACCGTTTTATTTACAGAACATCCAGGCAAGGAAGAATTGCAGGAAGATAAGAGAAGAAGGAACATGTCTTCCTGACAGCTTAGAAGGAAACCTTTGGAGGGAGAAGAAGGCTTGAGAAAACACTTGCTTGGAGCCCTTCCCCAAACTGCTCCCTGGATGCTCTACCCAGGAGGGACCGGCCTTTAAGGGAACTGTCAGAAATCGGTAAAATGAGACATTACCTTCACGCCACCCAGGTAAGTATGAAGGGCAGGGAACAGAGACATTTCCCGGAGAAGAATGAGGCCAGCATATAAACCGGTCAAAGGTTCCATTACAAAATATGCCTGCGGAGAGAAGAAGGGCTGAATGAACTGCCCCGCCGGAGGCTGGGGCCCGCAGGTGGAGCCAGAGGCGTCAGAAGCCCAGGGCCCGCCTTCCTGGCATCGGAAGCTGTAGTAACCTGCACAGGGACCCTCGTGGGCATCTGGTCCTCCAGGCAGGTCAAGGACGCGGAGCAACCGGAAGGGGACAGGAATACTTAATGTAGCCGCGAGCGCCGTGGCTTTGTCTAACCAACGTGACCTCTGGCACTGTGGTCCAGTTGCTTATGTCAATGTGCACGTCATGCTGGTCTTGGTTTATTTTATGAGAACTGAACTCCCACAGAAACTCAGGGTCAGGAGGACACTTAGACGTTCAGCCAGCACCTTATGCTCCATATGAACTAAGTAATTGTCAACTTTTATCGATTACACCTGGGGCACCTTACTGTGAAATGTGCGAAAGGACTGGTGTTATTAGAGCATCTGCAGAATTGAAGTCTTTTGTCGCGCGTCCCTGACACATGCACTGCCTGGTTCTATTTCTCCACTGGAATCTAATCTGCTGATCGTTACGAAATGTCTGGGCCATCTCCTGCACTTGGTGGTGAGAAACTACAAACAGAAGCCCCAGCCTTGTAGGCCTCCCAGAATCAAATGAGGGGGTTTCAGGGAAGATCCCAACTGTCTGTTTTGCAGGCCCCTTACTCCTGGGAACCAAGCATCAGCCCCCACCATCTGCTCCCTGTTAGGCTAGAATTCAGGGTGAAGTGCCAAGTTACTGGTGTTGGGCCCTTACAAACGCAGGCCTGCTGGGCTAGACGCTGGCTCCGGCCTCGTGGACATGGCCACCAGGTGTCGGCACTCCCCCAACCCGCCTCCATGTGAGCGGTGCTGAGCTGCCCCAGGCGTGGCTGCAGCTGAGGAGGACCTGCCCTGCTGGGACCTCAGAAAGCTCCCCAAAGCAGGAGGTGGTCCTGGAACGGACCAAGCCCTGCTGCCTGCTGGGCTGAAGGAGGAGTCACAGGGGGAAAGGTGTGGCTTGAAGGTGGGCACTGCCTTTGGGTCAGGAACAGGGACAGTTTATAGTGTCTTGTCAACTGGGAAAATAAGAAGGGGGCAGTTTCATCCACAGTCCCCAGCCACAGAGGCAGTGAGCCAATGCTTCTTGTCTCTTCTTTTTTCTTAGAAAAAAAGAAGCAAAAGACTCTGGACAGACCCAAAGAGTCAGTATGTGGGCAAGAGGCCATGCACAGACCAAACTATTAGCAAATTTGCTAGAATGCTCTGAACCTAATGTGGACCTAGATAAGAGAAATATTATGACTCGGCTTTAGTCATAGGACCTGGGACTCCCATCCTGACCCCAGCACACACTCAATTTGTTCCCAGGTGAATCTGTGACAGTTGCTCCAGCTATGTGGTTAGGTGGAGAGTGTGCAGTGACAGATGGTTTTTTATTGAAGATGGCCATGAGCATAAGCATCCCGTTTCACATGCTCTTTTACGAGAGGTGGGGGTCCCTGCCCTTCAAGCTGGGTAAACCTTTGTAACTGTCTGACAACAGAATGTGGCAGAAGTGACGTCGAGGCGAGGTCATAAAAGGCAGCTTGGCCTCTGATCATTTCGCCCCCGGAACCCAGCCACCATGCTGCGAGGAAGCCCAGGCTGGATAAAGAGGCCATGTGGAAGTTCTCTGGCCGACATTCACAGCTCAACTCTCAGCTGAGAGCCAGTGTCAGCCAGCAGACATGGGTGTGAGCAAAGCTTGAGATGAGTTCAGCCCCCAGCCTTTGTCTTCCAGCTAAACCCCAGACACTGTAGAGCAGAGACAAGCCATCCCCCAATGGGCGTGGTCCAAATTCCTGACCCACGGAAACAGTGAGAGATCACAAATGATTATGATTAGTGATGCAAGCCACTAAGCCTTGGGACCATTTATTACACACCATAAGTAACTAATACTTGTGCTTACCAGAAGGTTCTTTGAGTAAGTCTCTCAGGCACTTCTCTTTGTACTGAGCCCACTTTCGAGTTGTCTCCTGAATGAGAGATCCTGAAATCTGAGCAGAGAAAACTATGGTGACCCCCTAGTTAGCTGCAAGCCAGGAGTGATCCTGTTATCTCATACCACGGTTGTCACACATTTCAATGGAAGGGCCCATAATGGCCTGCACCAAGAAATAGAATTTCTTTGGCTTAAGTTCTGTTTCAAAGATACATATGAATTTTCATTTATTCCATAATCTTACCCTATTGGTTTTAATGCAACTATGAAATGTTTTTTTCCAAAGTCTTCATAGGAGGTTGACATTTCAAGAGGATGCAAGATACTCATCCTGAAGTTTCATGCTCCATCAGACAAACAGTCGCATGCTTCTAGGACCACACAGATGCCAAAGAGATGAGCAGAACACTAAGAAGTCTCAATTGTGTGTCAGAGGAGGACCAGAACGATGGCAGGGGCTGCACCATCCTGCTTAGGGGCTCGCACCTTCCCACCCGGGATCCCCCACCTCCCTCCCAGGTGTTGGCACCTGCCTAAGTGCCTGCAGGTCCAGGGTCAAAGACATTGGACAAACGGATGCTGTGCTACTGAACTTAGGCTTTAGAGTTTTTTTCTTTCTAACATTAACTATTTCATCCCATAGGACCTTAGATATACAGAATATACTTTTTGGTCTTCCAGGTAGTTGGGCTGTCTAACAACTCCTAATTGTGTATCCATACCACCTCTTTTGGCTTTAAAGGGGGATTTTTCTTTTTCCCCTGGCTGGTTGGTTGGAGCATCATCCGGACACGTAAAGGTTGCGGGTTTGATCCTGGCTGGGGCACATACTTAGGCGTCAGTTCAGTCCCTGGTCAGAAAATGTGTGGAAGGCAACTGATTGGTGTTTCTCTCTCACATTGATGTTTCTCTCTCTCTCTCTCTCTCTCTCTCTCTCTCTCAAATCAATATCATATCCTCAGGTGAGGATTACAAAGGAAAGAGGGATGTTTTTTCTTCTCCAATTTACTCAATTTTTATTGAGCACTTATTGTGTGCCAGATTTTGCGTTAGGGAGGAATTGAAGAGGACACAAAGAAGAGCTCAACACATTCTCTGCCCTAAAGGACTTAGAGGCTGCTAGGAGAAAGGAGATTACGGTTGACCTTTGTACACCGTGGGGGTTGGGGTGCCGACATTGCGCCCCATTCAGTCATAACCCCATGTATAAATTTTGACTCCCCCAAAACTTAGTTGTCCCCTGGTATCTTCAGGGGACTGGTCCCTGGGCCTCCTGAAGATACCAAACTTGGCGGGTGTTCAAGCCCCCTGTATAAACAGGTGTAGATGAATGCATGCAACCTGCCCTCCACATCCTGGGACTCCCAATTGTGCATCAAAACAGTACAGGTATTTATTTTTTTAAATCCTTGTATAAGTGAATCCACATAGTTCAAACTCTTGCTGTTCAAGAGTCAGCTGTATATAATTGGCTGGCATAGAGAGTCAGGTGACATTCTTACGCCATCCTCTGCTTCCAGGCAGGCTCTTTCCCTAATGTCTCAGTACTGGCACCATTGTCGTCTTGTTCATAAACCAGAAGCCAGGGCTTGTCCTTTTCTCCTCCTTCTCCGCCCCCCATCCCCTCGCCGCTCCCTTCCACCAAGGCACGAGATTCTGACCTCCTAAATTTCTCTCCTGTCCAGTACTGCCTCCCATTTCCTCCACCTCTGGCCTGGTGTCTCCCCTTCACACTGTCCCAGAGTGACAGGCCCACAGGGAAGGCTGAGCGCAGGGCTCTCTTGCCTAAAGCCTTGCCTTCTTGGCCTTGTTGACTCAAGGTTTAACTCAGCCACCCCAGTCCCAAGTCGCTCGCCCACAGTTGCCCTCTCTCATGTCTTCGCAGCTTTACTCTTCCCCCAGGCGTCCCCTCCACCCTCATCTTCACGTGGCTCACTCCCCAGTCGCTGCCCAAGGCCCAGCTCAAGCCCAGCAAGCCTGGCCCAACGTGACCACCTCTCTCACTGAAGTTTTGAGCTTGTAACGCTCCTCTTCAGTGCTTTTTGACCCCACACGTGACTGAGTCCCCTGGCCCATCACATTGTACTGTCATCGGTGACTCACTTGACCATTGCCTTCACTACCCGACACATTCTTTGAGGACTGAGATGTGCCTTTCATCCCTAAATACCAGGCCCTAGAACAGGGCTGGAGCCGTCGTCCTTGTTCTCCCTCATTTTCCAGCTAAAGAAACAGAAGCGTGGTTGAGGGGTGGGTGGGGCAGTGGGAGGAGGGGAAGGGGGCATGAACGTGGGAGGGTTTAAATACGTGATCTGGGCTAAAATCAACCATTAATTAGTTGGCTTTGTTTGTGCCTTTGTCTCCTCTCACCATCAAATGCCAGGCAGATAACCTGAAAGAATGAAGTAGGACAGGTTTAGCAACAGGAAGCCAGGGGAGCCTATTGTAAATTGGGGGAGGCTCCACCTAAAGGTATTCAAACACATACATACACACACACACCCCCTGAATAAAACAAAACAAAACAAGTAGCAAAAAAAAGTCTGAGCTTCATAGGCAACCCGTTTTCACCTCCTGAGTAATTAGTCTACTCTACGGCCTCTGCCTAGCTTGCCCCGCCCCCCAGCACCATGCCATTCACGATGGGGCCTGTGCATCATGGGGAACGTGTCCTTTGCATTTCTCCCAGAGAACCACACAGCCAACTTTTTGAAGAACAAGTATGGCCATCATGAGACTAGAGGGTCCCAAACTCTCTCAGTTCCTGATGCCTTTGAAGCAAAGCACCCCGAAGCCAAAAGAAGTATCTAAAGTCCCGCTTATTAAGTAGGTAGGTCCCACAGACTTACACAGTATTTACATCCTAACAACTTGGTACAACTTCTTAAACCTAAGGCTCAGATTGGACACAATCACCTTTGTTCCACATTGATTTTTATGCAGTGATTGCTTTCTATCACGGCAACTTCAGAAAAATACAACGCCACAAAAAGCAGTGTGGCATGATATAATGTTGAAACCATGAACTGCCTCCAGCTGGTAATTCACTCGGCTGTCATGGATGGCTGCTTCCCTCAAAAAATCAAATTATCTTACAGCGCCCCTGTGAATTCCCAGCAGCGCCCTGGGGCATCTTAGCTCACCGTTTGGGGACCATGGGATTAGCCAATGAATAATAATGATGGTGATCGTGATGATTAGATCATTGACGTTTATCCCTTGGTTTCAGTTTCCAATGAGTTTTGAATCTCCGTTAATAATATATCTCTGTGTTATGGCCCAAGAGACAAGATGAGAGTTTATGAACACATGAGAATGCTTTACATCCTAACAAGACCATAACTAACTCTATATTAGTTTTACAAATTTAACAGAGAAGTTGATAAACAAATTGTAAACTTCCAGAATCTGCCAAGTCACAAAAGGAAGGCCCTTTCTTGGATAAAGTGCTGTGTGCATTTTTGGCGACTTCACTGAGGAAGAGACAGTAAGATCAGTGTCGTATGTGCGAGCTGTCCCTGGACTAACAGTCCCCTCTCCCCTGCTCTTTGTCTTGACTAAGGGCCATCCTCAAAAACAGGAAAAAAAATACAAACCATAAGAAACACTGAATTTGGTCAGTTTAGGAAAGCCAGAAAAACTCAGAATATCTTCCCAGGTACTTGTCCTAAAGACACCAAACAGGGCAGAGGGAAATGCAAGTTCGGTCACAGCCAGACGCAAACACGATAATGAGAGAAGCCGTCCGCAACTGCATGTTCTTCTAACTGGAAAAGCCCCGCTTGGCTCGGATCCTCTTTTTCTTGCTTAGGTAACAACATCAGTGACTAACTTGGCCAAGAAGGGATTCAGGAAAACAGGGAAAAAAGCATTTTGTTGACTTTCTTTAAATATATCTTCTAATATTATGTGTAATGGAAGGAAGATACTGCATTGTAAATAAGACTAAAACTATAGATAAGCAAAAAGGGAGAAGATAAAAATCACAATCTTATTACTCAGAAATTATCATCTCTGCACGCAGACATTCTTTTCCTCCTTTTCATTCCAACCAAAAAGGAAATCCTATCATTCTGTAGCTTCTTTTTCACTAGAAGATATATTGTGAATATATTTCTATTTCAAGAACTATTCTTCTAGAACACCATTTTAATAGCGACAATTTTCTAGGGATACATGTGATAACATTAATTTTTTTTAATTTTCTAGCTTTGGAGACCTGTATTGTTTTAGCTATTTGCTAATATAAATGATGCTGCAATGAAAATATTCATAAATGTTTGAGCACATCTCTATTAGGAGAAATTCTCTGAACTGGGATTTCTGGGTCATAATGTATACACTTTTAAAGGGTTTGATAATGTACTGCCAAACTACCCATCCTGGCCAAAAATAATTTTTTAAATTTAAAAATATGTACCTTTTTACAATCCCATCAGCAATGTATGAAAGAACCACTAATTCTCTTCTCGAATAGCCTTAAAGAGTTTTATGTTTTTTGATGCCCAAACAACTGCTAACTACCTTGCATGAGTCGTGAGGGCGAGTGAGGGGGGCGGGGAGAAGCGAGACCACAGCATCGTTTCCCTGCTTGATTTGGAAACAAAACTGTCCCTGAGAATGTTTCATTAAGTGAATTTTTATGAAGCCTTCCTGCCAGAAAACACACCATGATCATTTATAATCCATGCAAGGAAAGCATCTACAAGCAAAATTCACCATGAAAGTCTACACAAAGCCTCGTGATATAAACATCTGGAGAACCAGGAGGGGGCCATCAGGGTTGCAGACACACTGTGGGGCAGACAGAGCCTCGGGGTTCTGAAAACAGGCCGAGTGGCAGAGCGGGGACGGGACAAGCCAGCAGGCACATTATTGATTATGCAGGTCTCAGAGCGAAGGAGTGAAGGTGTGGTTTTGTCCCTGTCTAAGCTGGCAAGGGGCGCTGCAGAGGTGCTGTTTTAACATGTAAATATTGATAGGTCAGCAGCTTCCAAGGAATGCTAAGGAAGAACATGTTCCCTCAAATGCCCTGCAGAGACGCCATGGCTCCACGGCTCTGAGCTGCAGGATCACTGGCGATCACTCAAGTCCTGTGAAGCTTAACCTCCCCGTCTATGAAATGGGTTCATAGTAATAACACATTTCTCAGAGGCTTGCTGTGGGGCTTAAGCATGGCGATTTACGACAAGGGCAAAGTTCTGCAGCGGCGCCTGGCACCTAACCGGCCGTCTGTCCATAGCTGTGCCTAGAAGGTGAACAAGACTAGATAACTGGCTGCCTATATCAGTTTTAATGTGAGACAGAGAATTGAAGCAGGGGTGAGGGGTTCATGTCAACTTTCCCAGCAACGGCCCCTCTACTAGCCAAGTAAGTCCTGGGGTAGGAGGCAGGTGAGGGCTGCCTGCCCCTCAAAAACGTCCTGGTCACTAACCAAGAGGCTGCCCCCATGCAAGAAGCCCATGAAACCATCGATTGGACTCACCTCTACAATCTGCTATGAGGACTTCAAGATAGCCTTTGAGAGAATTTGGATGCAGAAAATTCGGTCGGGGCTTTATGCCTGTTTGATCCTGGGCTAGCACTGAAGAAAGCTTGACACGGTGACCACATGAGGTCTGGCGTCCCAGCACCTACCCCCCGTAGAGGCAGAAGGGATTGGAATTCCCAGTCTGCGAGGAGCCACCAACTCTGCCCACACATCAAAGGAGCAAGAGAACATGCCGCAAGGCACCTTCCTTACTCAGATGAATGGAGCTGGGGTCCTTCACCTCATGGCCCAGGACGAAAAAGGAACCTTGGAAAAGGAAGGAGCAAAGGTGCCAGCTCCTTGGATGAGAATAAGACAAGCTACCAGAGTGCCCAACAAAAGAAAATGGTTATATACATCAGAATACGCCCCTGAAGCCCATGAACCTCATGCCATGGAGCTACATTTAGTGATGTTAAAAAATGTTCAACCTCCTCAAGACTCCATTTTATCTTCTGCAAAATGGAGTTAACAGAGCTCCCCTCAGAGCTGCCGGGAGCGTGCCGTGAGATCACACAAGGGAGGCGCCTGGCACCGCCCCTGGCGTGTGGTAAGCATTCAAAAAAAAATGTTGGTTGGGTTTTATTACTGTATTTTGTTCAGAAAAAAAGCAGATTGTAAGACAATATTTATAGTAAGAACCTGTTTGGTTTCTTTAAAAAAAAAAAAACTGTATGTAAATAAATGTTAGAAAAATGTCTGGAAGCGTGAGCCCCGAAATGTGAATGAGGGTGATCTCTGGGTGGTGGCATGACAGTGAGCTGTAGTCCCTGTTCATGCTTCCTTGGATTTTATAAGTTTACTTTTTAAAACAATGAGCATCCTATATTCTTATAATAAAAAGAAAGAACAAAAAGAACGAAGGAAGGAAGGAAGGAAGGAAGGAAGAAGAAAGGAAAGAAAAAAATAAACCGCTATCCAATCACCCCAAAGCCTCACATGTGAGACCAGGGTAGACGCAGAGGGCGGGCCATACGCAGCGGCATTTCCAGGGTGTGCACTGACACGGGAAAACACCCGTAACATAATGTAAGGGGGGAAGCAGGGTACAAAATGTTTTAGGCATCATCATTTCAGCTGTGTTAAAAAAAAAAAAAGCATAGAAAAAGGACTTAGGAAAAGATGTCAAAATATTAACAGTGATTACATCTGAATGCTAGCATGATGGTTAATCGTTGTCTTAATACTGTTTTATATTTCCTAAATTGCCTACAAGAAGCCTAAATTGCTTCTGTAATCATAAAATATGTACAACTGATAATAACAATAATAATAATTATTATTATAATAAAAACTGCTCTTACTTGTTTGATGGAAACCAGAAGCAGCAGAGCGAGAAAGGGCCGTGCAGGGGGCTGGAGAGAGCACATCCCGCGGGAGGGGAGAGGCTGGCCCCCCGGGCAGCGGGGAGGCGAGTGGGCAGCGCGGACCCAGGCCCTGCCCCGCTCCGTGTCGGCCTCGCCTTCCTCGCTGCACTTTCACAGGGGCGGGCACACTTGTCTAACAGTCCAGGATGTACCACAGGCAGCCTCCCCTTGCATTCCTCTTTGTGCAGAGAGGAAATGTTTGCACAAACCCTCTCCACACCGCGTCAAGAGTGTCTGAACCAGTCTAGACCAATCTACTGAATCTCCAAAGTTTCTCATCAGCAGTGGCTCAGCCCCCACCCGGCCCCCGCAAAGCCGGGGAGATTTTTCCCAGACCTCCCCTGAGTCAGCTGTGTTTTCTGGGACGTCCTCAGCAGAGGCCGAAGAGGAAAAGCAGGGCGGTCAATAGGTTCCACCCTGAGGACTGGCTCAATCCACAAGACCAGGGTGCAACGGGCCTGGGTTCGAGCTGCAGAGGAGCAGCCAGCCCGAGAGGATGGACCTTGTGAGCCAGTTCTGAGGCGGGCGTCTTCACAAGGGAGACGTTTCTTCTTAAGGCATTAAGATTGTCCAGGCCAGGCTGGGCCCAGCCACCAAGGTTGTCTTGCCAAGTCTTCACGAGAAACAGCTGCCTGGTCCCAGGGAGAGCAGCTCCTGACCCACGATCTGAAGCAAAAGCCCAGTCAGAGACTTGAGTTCTGTCTACATAAAAGCAAAACAACACGCCGAAAAGTCAAACACGCACTCCTCTTCATTGCCCACTTGTTCTGAACATGTCGTTCAGCCCACCTGGCAGATCCTTTTGTGGAATACACGCTCCATCCCTTACTTACTAACTACTATATTTGTACTTCCTCATCACAATTCACATTTACAAAAGCTTTGCCTCCGACATCCTATTTCACGCATCCTCACAATACCCCTGGGAGGATGTGATATTTCTCCACTTGACAGCTGAGAAACTGAGGTTCAGAACGTTAGGCTGCTTGTCCAAGGCTACACAGCAGTAAATGGCAGAGCCAGGATACTAACCCAGCTCTTCTGACCAGGGTCACCTGGCTGCAGCTATTTGGTGAGTTGCCTTATCGTACCCTAAATCTGTAGGCAAGTGCCATCTCTCTAGTAGTCTCATCGATGCGCTTCTGAAAGGCTCTGCTCAGCCCTTGTCACCCTGCCTCTCTCTGTCCAGCTCCCCACATCCCCTTCCAAGTCTTCCCAGCCTCCCACACTGGAGGGCCAGGGGAACGTATCCCGACCAGATGAAATGCAGGTCAGCAAGAGGTAAAAAGAACATGTCCCATTCAAGCTGAACCATAGGAGCTTCTCTTAGTTAACTTATCTGAGTGAATTCTGAACAGCTGGAGAAAAACAAGAGCACGTCAATCACTTAATAGAAACCCTTGGAAGTGTTAAGAACTCCATGTGGCAAGATTTTAAACCTCAGCCATGAATGCTCATAACAAACAAAGACCTCCAAAGTGGACTCTTCTGATGATGTGACCTTGGAATCAATGTGGTCAGCTCTTTGGGACAACAGAGAGCAGGACGACGTGACACAGAGGGAGAAAAATGCCCAGTGACGGGCCCCGGTCCTTTTCATGTGGCTGTAACGTTGTTCTGTAGCTGCACAGTTAAGGCTGGCTTAAAATGCCTTCCTAGTAAGAATATTTGCTCTAATCTCTTTTTCTCAAAAACATTTTTTTTTTCTGATGGTTGGATGGAGGCCATCAAGTGATAAAACATGGCAAACGGAGTGCACAGGGCTCTCAGGCGACCGCCAGCACCTCTCCCCAGCCTTCCCCAGCAGGGAAGCACGGACGAGGGATTTTAACCCAAGCGCTGCCGCCCTTCCCGCCCAGCTGCCCAGGCTGGTAGATTCTCGGTTATACCTGGGGGTCTGCAGGAGGCACCTCCCATGTGATCAAGAACCTGTATGTTTCAGATGCCACGTGGGACCTTCTGCTGCTCAGCTGCCCTCACAGCTTCATGAATGTCCTCTGCGCACGAAGCAATGTAAGTCTCCCTCGTGCCACCGGTCCTGCAGGGCCTCCTTTGTAAGGGCCCGAGTGAAGGGCCAAGGGCTCTGCTGGCCAGCTTTCGAGGCTCTAGCACGGTGCTGAATTCTGCCCCATGTGTGGGGCCAGCAGCCTGCCCTGTTCTGCAGAGCGCGTAGGCCCGAAGCAGGCCGCCGAACCTTGAGTCCCTTCGAGTCCCTCAAACAGGAGGTCCCCCACCGTGGGGCTGGGCAGGGAACAGGCTGTGCAGGCCTTGAGATTCCCCAGATCCCAGGCCGAGGGCCCTGCTCAATGCCAAAGGCAAGGGTGGGGAGACTATACTCAGCAACCCACCCAAACCGCCCCTGGCTTTCCACCAAAGCCAGCACCCTCCACAACAGCCAGAAGGTGGAAACAAGCCAGATGTTTGGATAAACAAAACAGACTACCTCCATTCAATGGGAAATAATTCAGCCTTTAAAAGGAAGGAAATTCCGACATGAGTACACGTGGATGAACCTTGAGGACATTAAGCTAAGTGAAATAAGCCAGTTATAAAGAGGCAAATTCCACTTACACCTAGAGTGATGGCACTCACGGAGGCAGAATGCAGAGTGGTGGCTTCCGGGGGGGGGGCGGGGCGGGGGGGGCGGGGCGCGGGGCGGAGGGGGGGAGGGGAATGGCGAGTTAGAGACGCCTGGGTACAACTTCGCCAGATGACAAGGGTTCTGGAGAACCTTTGCACAATGTGAATGCACTTAACTGTGCATTTAAAATGACTAAGATGGTACATTTTACACTGTATATATTTCACTACATTAAAAAAAAAAAAAAAAAAGGAAAACCAACGCTCTTCCGAACATCTCCATCCTGGGGAGGACTGCGACGGGAGCCGCCCCAGCTGTGTGCTTCCTCCCTGGCCTCTCAGGCCGCAGGCGCTGGCACGGCTGCCCCGGGCCGGCCGCAGGGCTGCCGCGCAGCGAGGCCCCCGGGAGAGCACAGAAGACCGTGCGGAGGCCAGAGGGCCGGGCCGAGGAGGCTGGGAAACAAGGCGAGCGGCGGGGGAGGGGCTCACCGCTCAGCGCGGCCTGCACACCTCACCCGTGGACAGGGCCCGGCAGCGGCGCACTGGCCCTCCTCCCCACCTGCCTCGCCCTGGCCTTCTCCCTCACGGCCCTGGGCAGCAGCTGCTGGTGTGAGGGGACCCCCGAGGGTGGTTCCATGTCGGGAACGCTCGGGAGAGCTGCACTGCATTCATTTCAGCGGGAGCAGCAGCAACAGCAGAAGGGACAACGAGAGCCAGGCTGTCCAGTACCTTTGGGGGATGGGGGACGGCAAGTTCATCCGGTGCAGGTTCCACACAAGGAGAGCCCCGGGGACAGCGCAGGTGAGCATGGCCCGCAGGCTCCGGGGTGGCAGGTGCAGGCCGGTGCCCGCAGCAGGCGGCCTGGGTTTGAATCCCAGAGCTGCCGCTGGTGCATTCTTGGGGGCGTCCCTTCGCCCCTCCAAGCCTCCGTTCTGTCATCTATAAAATAGGAACAATAGCAGTATAAAGGTTAAATGACCGGATGCACACAGAGCACTTGCAATGGTGCCTGACATAGTGTCGATATTCATTAAACTGAACCCCTGCACATGTAAGGGGTCTAGGAATGGAAGGTTCTCTTAGAAAACAGATCTTTAACATCATCCACGGGAAGGGGGCCCCTTTGCGGAGCACCTACCAGAAGCAAAACCCTTAACAAGTTACACCTTTATCCCTGGCTCTCTTTGAAACAAGCCAACAAAGTAAAAATTATTTCCTCATCTCAGAAATGAGGAGACTGAGGCTCAGAGAATTTCACCTCATGTAACTGACAAGCCCCTTCCCTTCCCGCCCACATTACTCAGCCCGGGTTCATCAACATGTTCAGAACTTCTGTGAGTTTGACAGATTAGCAGAGAGGGAAATAGTAAAGGACGAGGAGAGAGAAGACGAAAGGGAAGGATGAGCATGTATTTCAGAAAAGAGTATTTTTACCTCCTAAAGAGCTGAGCAGGGGGCGATCGGGGGAGGACTGGACTCCTCAGCACAGGCAGCGGGGCTGCAAACCCAAGCCTGGGCTCCGGGTCTGGATGGGCTCCCCTTCCTGCTGCCGAGGCGCCCCCTCCAGGCGGAACGGAGCGACCTGCCATCTCACTTCTCTTGCCCCGGCCTTCCTGCATTAGGTTCTTCTACAGCTTCTTCTACAGTTTTTCTGGGGCTTCTAATTGCCTCCGCTTGTCTCACACTCAGAGCATTGCTTGTTCTTGCCTGAGGTCCAAGTGCAAGGCAGGAGGGGGACTCTCGGTGATGCTGGGGGCTCCTCCCCATCCCTGCCTGTGTCTCTCTACCCTCATGAGACACGGGAGGCTCAAACTGGCCTTCTGCAGGGTCTCCAAGACAGTCCCAGATTTTTGGTTTGGAAAATACCCACAGGCAAATTGTTCGGGAACTGCCACCTCCTTTCCAAGTGCCCACCTGACGACGGCCCGCTTCTGTTTCCATAGCTACATGTAAGCGTCACGACGGTTATCAAATGCGAGTGCACATCACAGTCACCCAGCAAGGCTGTCCGACGCCGGGTGCCTGGCCCCGGAGATTCGGACTGAACGGGTCTGGGATGGGGCCTAAACATCTGCATCCTTTAAAAAGGATGTAGCCAAGGTACCATTTGCACATAGATACCGAATCACTTTGAAAGGCTTAAAAGAAAAACGAAGAGTCCTCTGCTCCTTCCTGTTCCATCACCTCGTCCCACCCCTCAAGGGAAACCATGTTTAGCTTCGTTGTTTCTTCTGGTAGTTGTGTCTATGTTTACAAAGACACTGCTGTCTTCATGCTAAACATTCTCTTGACTTTCTGTTGGGATAAACCTCTCACGCCACCACATTCCACGTCTGCTCTGCTATGCTCCTAATATAGGTATACTGATGTTTCATTTCAATCCATAAACCAGCAATTTATTTAGACTGTATAAATATTGCTCATAACAAACTCAGGGAGGCGCTATCATTGCATTGAATTTCTTGTACCGCTTATTGTTTTCTCCTGGAATTTCTCATTACCTTCTCCTTTCCCACCCTCATAGCACTGTTGTTCTACTCCTCTGTTTTCTTTTCTATCTGGTATTCTCTGTATTTCTGATAAGCTCCTCCATCCCCCTGGGTACGGCAGACCCTCCGGAAAGGGGGAGCCCACTGCAGTGTGGAATGACTTCGCTACAAGCCATCCCCACATCAGCCACAGGATGAGGAGAATGAGGGGCACAGAGGCGAGCTGACCACAGCGGTGAGGACTGAGATAAAACTAAGGAAAAACACGGTCGTTGTTACAGCCAAGACTCCCACACGATATGGGAATGGAAAGGAGGGAGAGGCGGTCTGCAGCCCTGGGCGCAGGGAAGCTCTCGGGAGGAGGTGGCCCCTGCACAGGCCTCAGAGCAGCACTGTGATTTCATAGGAGGAGGCTGGGCAGGCAGGTAGTCCAGGCGGATGACCGAGTGAGCAAAGGCCCCGGTGCTGGCGTCGGAACACAGAGCGGGGGAGAGGGGGAAGGGCCGTTACAGAGCTTCATTCGCGAGGCCCTTCGGGGCCACCTCAGGTGGCGTCTCCTCCCCCACAGCATAAGGCCCTGGTCACTCCAGGACAAGGGACTGAATGGGACCACGGGCCCTAGGATGAAAAAGCCTAGCGGGAGAACACCCGAGGCATGATTATTTGTCACGTCAGAGAGGCAAGGCCAGAGTAGAGCCTGACCTCGAGGATAAGAGTTAGAGAATGACACGGAGCTGCTCCCCCAGGGACGAGGAGACTGACCGGGAGAAAGGGCGTTCGTGGGTGGGGCTCGCGGAAAGGGTGGGACTGGAAAACGTACCTCTTCTGCAATGGCAAAGCTCTGAGATTCAGGGAGGACCAGGCGCAGCTGTGAACTGTCTGGCTGCATGGGGCACATGCCTAAGACACTTACACAAACACTATGCGGGTAGATGATCCATTGTCCCCGGGCCAAAAGCACAGTGAGGGCCAGTGTAAGGGTCTTTCAGGCGTCATCCACCAAAGACAAGGCTCCCCTTGGTGCTTCTGCCAGTCTGTGGAGTGCTTACTACACACACCACCTTCTCGTGGATCCCAGCCCAGAGAGGTTTCAAACACTGCCAGTCAGGAGCACACGCTGCAGTCCAAGGAGGGCTGATGTTCCCATGATTCATGGGCACAGCCAAGGAGAAACAAAGAATGTACTGAGTTCCCCTCTGATTTATGTGCATCTTATATACTTGAGGTCAAGCCAGAAAGAGACTTTAATAAGTGCCTTGCTGGGTTTACTCAAAGATTACTCCACAGACATACTTGTTGAGATATTCTTTGTAAAATTAAATAGAAAGAGTTTCAATAGTCAAACAAATTTGGAAAATGTCGCCTATTACATTTTCTTTGTGTAAATTCACGTGTTCATTAGTACATTAAAATATCTGAGAATTCCCACAATAAAGAAACCTGTTGCTGTATTTCCCCCAGAAAATTCCTATGTAAAATAAGGATTCATATTTTGGGGAGACCAGTGTTCTGTGGAACGCTCTTTGGAAAAGTGACCTAGAACAGTAGGCACATTTTTCTGACAGTGAAACTGGAGGTAGAAGTGCCCCACTGAAGATTGTACAGCCAGCTACTGAAGAACTAGACAGGCAACTCAAATTTCTTAACCCTTAGCCTGAACTTTGCCTCGTACCCCACCATACCCAAAACTTAACTGAAGAGCAATTCATCGTCTTATAGTGATCAACAAACCAGTTTGTGACCATCGATCTAAAAAGTCTCTACTCACATTTTCATATGTTTCCTAATAGAAGGCCGTCCAGGCAAACCGGGGGCTCTAAATAGTGCCATCATGTTAGTAGAAGGAGGGAAGGAGGACAGAACGCCTTTTCCCCCAGAAGAATATTATCACCTTCACATATTACTAAACACCCCTCAAGCAAAATATTTAGATTACTTTTTTGCCACATGCCGACAAAAATAACAGCAAACATGATGTAAGAGGATAAGACGCAAGGTATAATACATCAGAGGTTGTAAGAAAATGCTTGCAGGAGGTAAGGAAAGGGAATGGAGCAGGGCTGGCCAGGGAATGCCAATGACCTTGAAATCTCCTCCTCAGCTACAGGAGGGGCAGCCCCTTGCTCAGCTCAGCCTTAGGGTCATGTGGGTTTGTGCGCTCAGCACTGTCAGGGCCTGGGCTGGTCAGGGGAAGAGAGGTACCTGGAGTTCCCCGGGAACTCTCCCAGGGGCTGGGAGATGTTGCACAGAACACTTGTGTGCCTCCCAGTGCAGCTGGGGCTCCACGGGGGAAGGGGGTTACTCCGTACAAGCATCTGCTGTTTTGTCTCATTTATCCCAGGTGGCTGGGCGATGTGGAGGGGCCTGGGAGGGCACCCCGGCAGTGCTTTAGAGGGAGGGTCAGAAGGTGCAAGGGGAGCTAGGGAGCCCTGGCAGGAAGGACTGACTCCACCCGGAGGAGGGTGGGTACGCTTGAGGCTCCCGGGATATTTTCCTTCTGAATCAACTCCGCCTCTGACCTCTAGAAGAGGACCCTCCCTGGGAGCCCGTACCTGAGGTGCTCTTTCAGGACAGCCTCTGCACAAGTCACCTGTCACTTCCCTCCTAATGCCTGACATGCCTCAAGGGGAGGCAGCACCTTCAAGTCCACCCTCTGACATGAGCATTCGAAATCAAAGTCCTGGTTGAGGCAGCACTTAGGCAAAATGTCCTTTTCCTTAGGCTAATGAATCGGTCAACGAGACTTGTTCATTTCCGATCTATGCTGCTCTGCTAAACTCAAAAAGTTTAAGGGCGGAGGGGCCTGGGCCCCCCCATAAAGGGAGGGGGAACAAGCAAAGGAGGCGGGACAGAGGTGACCTCCGGGGACCTGGGCGCCTGCTCCTGGGCTGGCTGGCTGCACCGCCTGACTGGCCGAGCACCATCGGGCTATGCAGCACCCGCCACGCTGGCTTCACGGGATTTAAAAAGATTTTGCTTTTTAATCCTGCCGGCCTTATTCAGAAGGGACACCGCTTCTGGGGATTGATAGGCATCAAGGGGCCACTATGGTCTGACCGTTTGCACCCGGGCTAAACTCACCCTTCTAAGCTATTGTAAATTCTCTTTATCTCCTCGGCTAACCACCTCGTTTTCTCCGCCTGGCCCCGGCTCTGCACCTGGCTTCGGCGTTAGTCCTACAAGAAAAGGCACCTTCTTCGGAAGGCAAGGCAGACCCTTAGCTGTCCATGCCCTATGGGTCTCAGGTGGGAAAACCCTGCTTCAGTTCTTGGCTCTACCACCCTGCACGACCCCGGCCATCAAATTGCAATAAATGGATGTTTGTACTTGCCTCTACCAATAATTAGACACAAAGACAAGTGTAAGGCAGTTCTCAAAATATAGGGCCAACAGAAGTAACGCCTGCTTGAGTGTGGTTGGTAGGGTATGGGTAGGTGTAATACTATGGGTAGGTGTAATAATTTATAGTTTTAATTTGAACATTTCACCTAAAATGTCATATGGTGTGCTTGAGTGTGATATTGTTATGTTACAGGATTACATGCTTATGATTCTGTAATAAAAGATGTTGCAATAAAAAAGGGGCGTTATTTGTGCTGGACCCTGTACTTTCACATTGGAGGACTTTTATTGTACCTGTTTTGCAGACGAAGAAGGCAAGGCTCAGAGAGGTCAAGAAATGTGCTGTGGTTACTGACTGTGGCAGATCCAGGCACAAGAGCCAGGCCTTTCGGATGCAGGTGCCGCACTCCAACCCCGGCGTCCACCTGCTGCTCTCACCGCCGGCCTGGCTCGCCGGGCTGCAATGAGGATCTGAGCAGGTGCCACAGGGAAAGGGCCGCCTCTGCCCCACAGGACAGGGAGAGCAGGGCTGAGTGCTGAGATCTCCCCAACGCTGTGGGGACCTCCCTGGTAGAACTGAGGGACAAGGACACATTTTTGCTATTAGGATCATAATACCACCACTGCTGCCAAGATCAGAGGATCGACCAGGAAACAAGTCCAATCACGTCAGTCCGAAGTAGACTGAAATGAAAAGCCGTGAGGCCCTGCGGCTGAAGATTAGCCCTGAGCGTGGCCTCCGCTGCGGCCGTGCACTTACCCTCCTTCAGGCCACTTGTCGGGACAGTTACGTGACAGATGAATTCCTGCTGCACAGGCAAGTCGGAAAATATCCCAGCAGAACAGCCCCGCCAAACGGCTGCCCTGTAAACTCAGGCGTTGTTCCTTGTCTTCCTAAGGCCCAGCGAAGGGACTGTGGGGAACGCGAAGGAGTGGGGCCCCGCTTGTGGAGGACGAGCCGGCAAGTCAAGGTTTACGACCTCTAGGAGATATCGCAGGTTCGGTTCCAGACCACCTCAGTAAAGCGAATTCCGAAATAAAGTGAGCCACGTGAGTACTTTTGGTTTCTCGGTGCATATAAAAGTTATGTTTACACTATACTGTAGTCTGTTAAATGTACAATAGCATTATGTCTGTAAAACAATGTATATGCTAGTTAAAAATACTTTTTTGCTAAATAATGCTAATCATCTGAGCCTTCAGCGGGTTGTCATCTTTTTGCTGGTAGGGGGTCTTACCTTCAACCTGTAAAAATCACGGTATCTGCAAAGCGCAATAAAATGAAGCACAATAAAGCAAGGTATGCCCGTACTTGCCCAATAGAACCCACTTTATTCCAAAAAGGTTTTAGTGCATATTAACTGTGAGAGAACTTTTCTGTCTATTATCTCAGTTAACCTGCAAAGCAAGGCTCACGTGGGGACTATTGAAGCCACTCCTTTGAAGAGCTGATGACCTGTGCCCTTTCGCTTTTGCACCTTAATCCATTTTAGCTGCTCCAGCCCAGCCTGGGAGCAGCTCCCAGTGTCTCAGGCCACTTTGTCTCCCTGGCACCTTCCCTGCTGTCCACTGGGTTGTGTCCAGTCCGTGCCGCAGGACAGCATCGGGCTGCGCCCCTGCAGACCCGAGTTCCAATGCCGAGACAGTCCCTGCCTGAGTGTCTCGTACCAGCCATTTTGCCTCCGAGGTCTCTGGTTGCGCTCCCCTAAACCAGGCAGGGAAAAACCAGGCCGTTTCCCAGGCTCCTCCCTCTGTACATCCTGCGGTTCAAAGTGGGGCTGATATGCACGGAGACAAAGTGGGGTTCCCTCCCGGGACAGAATCCCACTGGGTGAGTTGCTGTTCTCAATTCTCCCTCTGTCATTCACCCCCAAACCAGAATTTGGTTACATCTATATACTAAGTGGATATTCATGGGTTCAGGTCTTTCAAAGGCACTGCAGATCTAAGGCAGCAACGCAAGCTTCGCCAGCCAGTGTGTACAACCTGATGATGATAAAGGCAAAGCACTCCCCCCAGGTGTGCAAAACAAGTCTGGTGGTGGCTTCTGCCCAGTGCCAGGTGCATGCTCAATAAATCCTCCCTTTCCTTTCATACTCCAGACAACATGATGGAATGCAGGTAACTGGGTCACTGAGTAAGAGAGAGAGTTCTGAAATCTCTTCAAATTCATTTAAAAAATCATTACTAACTTTGTTCCTTTCCCTCGAACCAGAAACATTATTTGAGACGCGTATCATAATGAATGCTGTTTGGGAAGCTGATTACGACTGGTCTAAGGCTGGCAGTATCAGTCCAGACGGGCTAGGTTCTGCTGCAGTAACAAACAACCTCCAATCCCAGCGACTGAAACCAATCAATTCATTTGTAGCTCATTCTATATGTACTTTTCAGGTTGACAAGCAGTGTCTCCTCACTGTTGCCCTTCAGGGACCCAAGCTGATGCAGATTTTATCTGGACATGTGCTTCTGCCATCACAGAGGCAAGGGAATGAAAACCACATGGACAACATAGTGACTTTGCAAGCCTCTGACCAGAGGTGACCCACCTCACTTCTGCTCCCAATTCATTGGCCAAAGAAAGTCACGTGGCCAAGCCTGGCTTTACTAGGGCAGGACTATGTCATGTTCCCACAGGAAGGGGGCGCTACATACCTGAGAACAATACACCAGACCCCCACACTCCCCAATCCTTGTTCAAAATGACCTGGGATACACTCTAGGAGCTAGGAACACAGTTTTCCCCTAATTGTCAAGGTTTACCCTACTTATGAATATATTTTCTTTATCTTCTAGGTGAAAAGTGCAGGAGTTTCCAGAGTATAATACCAGCTGAAGAACAAGGTGACTACCTTATTCATCTTCTGTCCACCAGATCTTCTCACAATTTGGACAATTTTTATTATTTTTGTTGGGGTGGAGGAAAGATGAGAGAGTTATTGATAGGCTTTTTTTTCTTTTTCGTTAATTGAGTCCAAAAGCTAGAGCCACTGGGTATCTTCTTGTGTGCTGTAGTTAGTGGTGCTAGAAAATGTTAAAGAACCAACCCTGCTGAGTGGGGGTGAAGGGGAAGCCCAGACTGGTAGCATTTGCCACTTTCCATGGTGTAAATACTCCCACAGTGGCCAATTTCAAGCTGTCAATATGAGGTGAACGCAGAGTTGAGAAGAGATGAGTTCTGGCAGACCACTGCCCATTGCACTCTTTCTTCTTTAAAACATGCATCCAATTTGTATTAACTTTCTTAGTATCTGTTTCCACAACTGGAGTATAGGCATGGATCACTTCTGTTTCATTCATTGCCGTGTCCCCAGTTCCTGACTTGCCTTATAGGAGGCCTTTACCAATATTAGTTTCCTTTTTATTCCCCTCTTTCCATTCCCCGCCACATCCAACCCAGTTCCTTGAGGCCACAGGTGAGATCCCATGTGGAGGGTAAATAACTGGCCCACACAAAAACAAGTAAGGTTTTGGCATCTCTAATCAGGGCTCTTAAAACTCTCAGACTCCTCTGCCCCTGTGTAAGTTCATCTAGGTGCTTATTTAAAAAGACAATGTATTCTGGTGGAATCAAAACAATACATTCATTTTGAAACTGTGGAATGGAGACCCCAGTATCTCTCATGTACTCACATCAGAGTTTTGCTTTAGTTCTTTTAATTTTCCTTCTTTCCAGCAAAGGATAATCTTTACAAACTCTTCTTTCAAGCCCAGGAGCCCCCTTTCACCGCCATATTTCCAAGATTCATCAGATATCTGTGGTTTTCACCATGTGGCATTTGTTGTTTATTTTTTGTCTTAGAAGTGAACTTAACCTAAGGACTGAATATCCTAATTCTGCTGAATTCTAAGTGCTCAGCATCTCTGTCTTGCCTACTTTTTGCAGGTGTTTTGCGGCTGTCCATCGGGGCCGAGGTCCTGAATATCCTCCTGACGTTGATAGGTGCCATCCTTCCGGGCTCCAGACTGAGTTACGGCTCCTCTGGGCTCCCCTGATTCCACGTGGATGCCGCTGTGGCCGTCCTCACGGTGCCCCAGCGTCACTGCAGCAGGCATGCCACCCACAGCCTGCCCAGAGCCAGCCACGAGGCTTCGGTCCGGCTCCTTCCTGCCACTGGCCAGTTCAGCAGGAGAGCTGGGCCACTGCAGAAGTCACTGAGTTCATCAGTCCCACTGGGGGAAGTGACGATGCTTTGGGTGACTGATGAAAAGAAAGGGGAGAGGCATGGATGGTGAATAACAGTGATCAGCATGTTTTATCACAACCCTGGGGAGGGAGGACACAGGCTCTGAGAACAGAAATTGCCTAGTTTAGTAGAGATGTTAGGCATGAGTCTGTGGAGAAATCCGGTCTGGGGTCAGCCCTCTGCTACTTAATGGCTGTGTGACCCTGGGCAAGTTACCTGACTGCTCTAAGCCAGATATCTCAATAGGCTATGGTGATGACTAAATAAGAATGTACCTAGTATACAGTAAGTACTCAATAAACGGTAGCCTGGTAAAAATTATTATCCAAGTTTGGCGTAAATATCCCATAAGAATAAAGAACTCCGTTTGGGGGTCTTACTTCCGTGCAGAAGGGCACTCAGCACCCTCAACACAGCTTCCCGGAACCAGAGGCCTCGGAGGCTGTTTGGGAAACAGAAGCTGCTCGCAGCCTTGCGGGGCATGCCCTGGTGGGTCTCTCTGAGCACCTGCCACCAGGTGCCCCAGTCAAGGCGTCCGTGTGCTAGCGGCGCTCGTGGCTGCCAGGTCTGCACGGGCTCTGATGTCCACAATGAGCCCCTCTGGGGTGGGCTGCCGAAGGCGGAGTCCAGGTAAAGCTTCCACTCACTATCTCATCCTTCTCTAAACCCCTTGGCTTCAGCCTCTCATTCCAGCCTCTTGAAAGGAGAGAAGGCTGACAGACGATGTCAGTCATTGACCCTCCAGTTTAAATGCACATCTCCAGCTTTCCTGACAGTGACTTTAGTGAGTGTACGAAAGAGAGAGGGAGCATGTGCGCATTAAGAGGAAGAGAAGCTGCCTTGACCAGTGTGGCTCAGTTGGTTGGGCAACGTCCCACAAAACAAAAGGTCACCAGTTCGATTCCCAGTCAGGGCACATGCCCAGGTTGTGGGTTTGGTCCTTGGTCAGGAAGCATACGAGAGGTAACCAATCAATTTTTCCCTCTCACATTAATGTTTCTCTCCCTCTCTTTCTCCCTCCCTTTCCCTCTCTCTAAAAATAAATAAATAAAATCTAAAAGAAAAAGAAAAAGAGAAGAAAATCTGAAGAAAGGGGAAGCAAAGCTTTAACTACGAAGAATATAACATGTGTTGCCCACACAACTTTGTTAACTGAGGAATCCAGAATTCTTTTTCCTTAACTGACACACACAAATTGATAGTATGTATAAATATCCCATACTTTCTTTTTAATTGTAATGGAAAAAATAGGAATTTAAAAATGAGTTTTATGTTGTTTTAAAAATATTTTTGCCCTAGTCAGGAGGTTCAGTTGGTTGGAGTTTCATCCCACTCACCGAAAGTTGCTGATTCAATTCCTGGTCAGGGCCCATACCTAGGTTGCAGGTTTGATCCCCAGTTGGGGCATGAATGGGGGGCAACCAATCAATGTTTTTCTCTCACATCAATGTCTCTTCTCTTTCTCTCTCTCTCAAATGAATAAACACATCCTCAGGTGAGAATTTAAAAATAAAAAATATTTTTTTCTTCTAAATGTTCCAGTTTCTACCTATAGTAAAATCAGTTTGCAAGGTAACTGAATGATAAAACAAAATGAGAACAGTCGAATGGAATGATATCTTATCTCAGTCAAGTGGAACAAATGTTCGAATTGTTGTGCTTAACTTGCCAGTCACTTTTGCTTCTAAAAATAAACAACGCTAACTGTGCCAGTCTTGTTTGAAGCAGTGGGGTACTGCATGTTCCCTAATGTGTTCAGTTACAATATTGTATAAATTTATCTTATATTTTAAGTTAACATTTTATTGAGGCCACGGGTTGTTAGACACATAATTTGGAGTTTGGGGGAAAAAGTGGACTGCCAAATTCTACAACACTAAATATGCTCAGATTTGTTTAACAAATATATTTATGTGTTTAGTGAACGCATCATTTCTGGGGGGAAAAAAACTCTGAATGTTTCAAATAAAATCACTCAATCTACTTATGCTGAACTGTATACTGTCACTGAGTCAGAGGAAACTCCAGCTCATTTCTTCCCGCCCAGGCTCCGGTCGAGCACCTGCCTGACAGATAATGCCCCATGGAATTCTGTGTTTTGTTGAATGAAGCCTATTGGAAGAGACGGAAAATGAAATTTTCCAGAATAAGCCCAATACAGAGAAGGCATGCTGGGGCCGCCCCCACCACGGGCCATCTCTTCACCTAGAGCATAAGCGTTTGTGTCCTGTGGCCTCTGTCCCCCACAGGGCGCACGTTCTGTTCTGTGACCCACCGCCCTGTCACCTGTGCGGAAGGCCCTGCGCCACTCTCACATTGTAGCAGAGTCTGATCTTAGAGAGAAGGACACACCCTGGAAATGTTTCCAAACAGACCCTCACTTAGTTCTCTCTCAAAAAAAAAATCGTATCTGTGGGGAACGCAGCTGAAGCTGCCAAGGAGGCAGTGAGTGTTCTGAAGCCGCGTGAGGGAAGCTGACGTCCTCAGAGGGCACAGGTGGCTCCCGGAGAAAGGAGCCCAGGCCAGCTCCACACCAGGGGCAGCTCCACACCGGGACCGGGCCGGGCTCACCACGAAACCCATCCTCTGCTACGTCCACTGGGCTCCAAGGTACTTTTAAAGCTTTTAAATGTTGACTTTCTGACAGTGTAACATACATAGAGAAAAGACACATTCCTGAGTGTACAGCCTAGTGAATTTTCAGTGAGTGTAGCTGTGGAACCGCACCCCAGTTCTAGAAACAGAGCAAAGCACCTCGTTTTATCTGTCTTTGCTGTAACACAGACCCAGGTGGGTTTTAATTCCATGGTATATTGAGATAATTTATTTACATATCTGTTTCCCTCTTACAGATTGTCAATTATTTCTCTATGGCAAGAACTATTCTTTGTGCACCAACCACCCTGCCTCCCCGGCATATAGAACAATGGTTAGAAAATCACACATATATGGGCATATCTGGAAGTGTGTATATGTGTATATATGTAATCTATCTACCAAATGAGTATAAGCACACTCTATCACGTAGACTTCTTTTAGTATTTTGTGGGAAATGATATAGCTTTTGATCATGAACATGGACACTGGGGCCAGGCTGCCTGAATCTAACTCCTAGGCCTCATCTTGACCTTGGGCAAGTCCCTTGTGTCTCTACACCTCAGTTTTCTCATATGCGAACTGAGAGAACAGTCCTACCTATCTGAGGGGTTGTGAGGCCTAAGTGCGTGAGTATATGTGGAGGTCTTAGAACAATGCCTGCAATTTAGCCCAGTGGAAGGATTAACTGCTAGAATCTGCCGTGTGCAAAGCACTGTGTCAGGTGTCACAAGTATATAAGGAAACAAGATAGAGCCTGAGCCCTTGCCAGTGAGTTGGGGGAACAGTAGTGAAATCAGAGTGACCCTGTCCAACAGAAAGTCATGATCAAACGAGCACAAATCCACCGACCGTTTTTAGCCTGGAAGCTGTCCATCCTTAGCTAACCATTCAGTGAATCTTACCAGGTACCTACAACATTCCATGTATTACACCACTTCTCTTAGGAGTAAGGAGTCAACCTTCTTCCTTTTCTGGTATTAGCAAAATGCCCGTTTGGGGTCAGTTGTTACAGAACCGGTCTGTGTCTGTCGCCCCGCTGTTGCACCGACAGACGAGGAGATTCCGGAGTGTCAGCTGTTCTGCAAACAAACCCATCCTGAGGAGGAGCCATCTCTGGCGGCCAGATCCTCCTCGACCAGGCTCGGGGAGCTCAGGAGGCAAGGGGTGATGTCTCCTCAAACACTGTGGGTGGCAAAGAGGGGTGGCAGCTGGCTCAAGGTGGATGGGCAAGAACTAGCAAGGTGCCCACAGAGCAGTAACTGAGAAAGCGGCCGTCTGATGCCACTGAGCCAACTATTTTTCCAGAATTGGTGAATTCAGCCCTAACCTCACTCAGTTGTTCAGAATCTGTTTTACTGACTGTTTTTTTGGAACTGACAACCTAGCTACATTTCTGTCACAGACCAGCCCCTTGGGGACTGGTCTGCCGGCCTCACCCAGTGGTCCAGGCCGACAGGGACTTCTCAGAAGACCCGAATAAAGTGAGTCGGCTACTCAGTGAGACTGGTCATGTTTGTTCACATCAACATTTTTCATCCATTCAACTGTACATATGTCTATATAAAGCCCAATGTGGGTGTCATGGAGATGCAAGCCTGACTGAGAGCGCGCCCCTGCCCTCAAGGGGCCAGCTACACAAATGACTTAGTGTTGTGTGGCAGGAGGGAAGCTGGGGGAGATTGGGAAACAGCCAAGGTGAAAGGTTAACGGACATTTCCATCGCTTAGATGGCTGACCGACAATATTATTCACTCTTGTCAAGTCAACTGCTGCGTCAGAAAGACAGAACAGCGTGGCGAGGCATGAAAAAAACACAGCTTTTTACAAACGGTCACACGAAGCAGGAGAGAGACGTCTTTCACCCCATTACAACGTGGAAGAAAAGAAGACAGCAATTTGAAAATAGAATTAGTGCGATCAGATGAGGTCATGAGAATGTCAGACAGCATCCAGCTGCTTCTCTCTGTCTCTCTCTGTTTATTTTATTTTCTCTTCTCAGTTGGGGAATATTTCAATATATATAAAGTAATATAACAGACATGCACGTACCCACCCGTCAGATTTAACAGAAATAAAGGCTTTTTCATGGTTGCCACAGATCTTTTTTTAAAAAGAAAAGAAATAAATGTAAGAGATGGAATTAACCGCTCACGCTCCTCTCCCAGCTCTTGCTCTACGCTTTCTCCCAAGAGGCAACTGCCTCCCAGGGGTCCTTCTTTGCACAGCTGTGCATATTTACTACACATAGATGTGTTCATAAACTACAAATGAAAGTGCCTTGTGGGTCTCTACATTTTATAGGAGCAGCATCATCTTATACTGGGATTGTCTCTTCAAAAAAGGTAAGACCCTTTTTTTCCCCATTTTTGTTGTGATAAAATACACATAACAGGAAATTTACCATCTTAACTATTACTCCACATACAGTGGGCATTAAGTACACACACACTGTTGTGTAACCAGCCCTCCGTCCACGCACACTCATCTTGCAAAACTGAAACTCTACATTCGTGAAACACTAACTCCCCATTCCCCACTCACCAGCTCCTGCTTATGATTTTGGCTACTCTAGGTACCTCGTATGAGTGGGATCATATTGTACTTGTTCGTTTGTGACTGGCTTATTTTACTTGGCATAGTATCCTCAAGGGGCATCGATGTCATAGCGCGTCCCTGAATTCCTTTCCTTTTTCAGGGTGAATATCCCAGACGTTTTTTAGACGTTAGGCTAGTCCGGCACCCCGCCGTCATGCCCCAGCCTTGCCCCTCCTCCGCAGTGGCCCAGCCCTGTGCCTGGGTGTCTCCGTGGATTGGGAGCACCCACCCTCCCAGAAGGAGATCAGAAGAGGAAGCAGTTTTGTGCAGCAAACAAGTGCTGGGCCTGTCTGGGAAGACGGAGCACGCTAACAGGACCTATGTTTTACCCCCGAGAGCAGCCGGAAGTAATAGCGATCCAACAATTGACTCTTTATAAAAGTATGTGTGCACACACATTCCCTGACTGAGCCTGGCATCCTTCGTCTCAGAACTCTGCCCAGGGGCCTCAGGAGTGGGCCGTGATGCGCACTGGCAGAAGGCAATGAGAAGGGCCAGCGCGGACTAGGAAGAAATCACCAGGCAGGAGGGGGAAACGACCCACCCTGGGCATCGTATACGAGCCCCTCGCCGCTTCCACCCCAATTCTCCACGTGGCGCAGTGAGGACGGTAAGAGCATTAGCATCCCCATTCCTGGACGATGGCTGAGAGATTCAGAAGGTCTAACTGTATGCCAGAGGCTGCACGCAAGTCAGAAGCAGAACAGATTTCTGTCCGACTCCAAGCCCATCACGCTGCCTTTCTCGGGGCCAAGTGGAGACAGATCCTCGTCTCGCGTCCTCTCTCCCTGGGCAGGCCTGTCAAAGGGCAGGGCCTGGGGCACCTTATAAGCAAAGGGGTTGTGAATGCTGCAAGGAAGCCATTGGGAGAACACTTTGCTCTGGTTCAGAGATGAATTAGGGCAACTTGAAGCTGCACTTGGCTTAAAGCTAGACTCGGTTCCATGTGTGGTTTCTGCTTGGAGCCAAGGAGATTGGAGAGGCTCCAGAGAAGGCAGGCTGGGGCTCGCCCTGACTCAGACTGTGGCTTTCACATCCCAGGTGTCCCAGGACAGTCCTCTACCCTGTGTAGGCGTTCATACTGCTGAGTCTCAGTTCTCAGTCCCTGGACTAGAAAATACCACTATTTCAAGGTTAGGCAAGTCTTCAGCCTTCTTTCCTAAGTTGGGCAGTAGAGCAAGAATCCCTTTGTAGACTGACTGGAGTGTTTTGGTTGGAATATTTCTTATCTTTGGCAGCTACGTTGAAAGAATAGGAAGCCCCCATGCCCTTAGTGGATCTGACTTTTCACACCTACAGCTCCCCTGAGAACTTTGAGTGCAAACATGATTCCACGCCAGGGGACCCACTGCCCTGTGCTGCCTCTTCCCAGTCGCTAGGGCCCTAAACTGCCTAATGGTATTCATCCAAGCTCTAAGGTCCTTCTAGGCTTGTGGCTCTGAGCATCTTTCAGACTTGGTGAGGCTATCAAGTACTGTATCAAGGTGTGCAGAAGACTGTGCTTTCAGAGAAGACGGTGTAGGGGGTTCGAGTGAATCATGAACCACTCTGCAGGGCTGGCTCATTAGGGGACCACTGAGAGTAAGTCTGAAGGGGAACTGAGTGCTCCCGATAATCTTGACACAGATGGCGCTGTCCACAGCACCAACGACTCCATGCTGCTATAGCTGAGGCCACTCCTCAGATTTTATTATCTTACTTGACCCATCAGCAGCATCAAAAACAAAAGGTCATCTGCCTCCTGAAAAGACCATCATCATTTGACCCCTGGGACCCTTCTCTTGCGTCTCCACCACCACACTGGCTACACCATTTCAGTCTCCTTCATTGATTCCTCTTCAAGTCCCCAATCTCTAAATGTTAGAAGGCCCAAGAGCTCAGTCTTCAAATAGTCCCCTGCCCCCACTCAGCTCTTAGGTGACCTCATCCTGTTGCGTGTCTGGCAGCACCACCTACCTGTGGTAACTCCCAAACGTGTCTCCTGAGCCGGGACCCCTCCCCTGGGCATACCTCCGGGCTGGTGTACCCACCTCTCCATTCAGCACCTTCACTTAGATTTGACAAAGATTTCACAATTCATATGGAAAAACCAAACTCCTAATGCCGCCATCCACCCCCAGCCTTTCTCAAAACAAACAAACAAACAAACCACTTCTGTCCTCTTAGTTGCTTGGGTCAAAATCCTGGAGTAAATTTTGTTCCTCTCTTTCTTTTACGCTCCCCTGTCCAACCCAGGGAAGCACAGCCCGACCTTATCTGCTGCACTTTCTAAACACTCCCGAAGCCCTCGCCACTGCTTACCTGCATCACAGTTGCAGAAGTTCCCCAGGAACGGATGTAGGGAGGGCTCCTGGGCGCCCTCTCAGCCCCTGTTTTCTTTAACCCTTCCATAGCCCTGTGATGGGTTTACAGTGCCCCTCCCTTCATCCATCCCCGAGAGGGTTTCGTGGAGGCCCCTCCATGAAAGCCTCTCCGTTTGAGTCACCCAGAGCAATTTGTTTCCTGCCTGGACACAACAGATTCAGGGTCTCCTGATTGTGGTCTCCTCTTCTAGGACGTACCACCTTCTGGCACTCTATACAGTACGCGTGGCTTTACCACCCATTTCCCAACACAAGAGGTTAAAAAGCCGCCTTCATTTCATTCACTGCTGTGTTCCTTAGGCATAGAACACTGCCCAGCTCATAATAGCTGTGCAACAACGGTGGTTGAAAAATAAATTAAAGAATCTTTGAATGGTAGGTACGGACAGCTTGAATCATCTTTGGAGACATCAAGCTGAAATCTGGGGATGATGACTAGTCTTTGGGTGGAATGCTGTCCAACAAGTCGCTGCTTTCAGCGGCACAGAAAACCACACCAGCAGCCTGCCTGACTGTGCGGGAGAGGTGGCGGGGCTGCTATGACACTTGGGCGCTGGTGACTGTTGTCAGGGCATTGACTTAAACAGGCAGGCTGCTGCCTGCACTGCCGCGGACCCAGGTACCGCCTCCTTCACAAAGCATCTTGTGCCTTCGTGGGCTTACCTTCAAATAAGGAACATGTAAACTGCTCACTCACAGCAGCGGCCGCATTTGCACAGTATGATCAACGAACTTCTCTATTGACCAAACCAACCTTGGTACGGAGACATTATAATATTAATAATATTTAAGCCCCCCAGGGCAAGCTGTCCCTCCAAAAAATGGTCTCTTGAAGTTTCTTAACTCATAATTGGAATGAATTCAAAATACCCCCATCCCTGCCTGTGGGTGTGACGTGACATACCAGGGAATCCTTGGCACCAAGGCAGCAGGGCAGACTTTGCGTTCGCCTCTTCGTTTCCCTTTTCTCAGCCCATGTGTTTGACATGAAGGCCATCAGAGCCAAAATTTCTTATTCCGCCTTCCAAAAAGCATAGTATGTTCACATTAAAATAGTGTCCCCGTCACCAAAAGCCGTGTGTGTCTGCAGCAGCACTATCTGTAATAGCCCCGTAGCGAAAATCAGCCAAGCGCCCATTCTCAGAAGAATGAACCAAACATGCGCCATGCTTTCAACCAATGAAATAAAGGTCTCCAACATCACGCAACAATATGGCTGAATCTTTCAAATGTACTGTTCAGCACGACAGTAATAACTTGTGAATCTATTTAAATAAAAGAAATGTCCTAAAGTGTTGTTGTTGTTGTTCAATGTTCCTAGTCAGTCTTAACTTCCGAGGAAAAAATGCAGTTTCTCCACTCCCATCTCCCCCTCCCCAAGCAATTCCCCCTCAGCCCAGCGACCCTTTCCACACAAAGTAGGATGTCATTCTGACAGGTCTCCTGGGTTTTGATGCTGTGAGTCACTTGAATTGGAGACTAGCTATCTATGGCTCCCCAGTTCTAATCCTTCTGACTTCCCTTGTTTAATTACAATATTTAACATTTGGGATAAACCCTTAATATTCTTAATCATTAATAAAGGTAACAATAGTTATCTCCTTGTGAGACAGGTCTGTAGGCACTGCCTTCTCTTCCAACAGGCCTGCAAGGTAACCCTGTCAGGCCCATTCTGCAGATGAGGAAGCTAAGCCTCAGCCAGGCGGATCGCCGTGACCCATGGGAAACCCTCCCCAGACTCTGCTCTTTCTCATAGTTCAGGTCACTTCTCCAAGTGGCTCACTCTACAACAGGCTCCATTCTGGGTAACAGTCTTTCCAGGCTTCTTATCCCCAGCCAGACGGGAGGCCAGCTGGCTCGCTGCCGCAAGGTCCGGGGTACCTGCAGGAGGGTCACAGGAAGTGAGGGCAAGGATGTCTGTGCTGAGATCCCAGGTCCTGACCCCTAACGCCCGGCCTCAACCTGCAGAGGAAGCCTCTAATAGTCGGGCAAGCCAGAGAGCTTTAAAAGTCCTGGCAAGTACTCTGAAACCAGACCCGGCCAGCATGTGTCTCTGAATATCAGAATAGGCGCTATATTTACCCTGAAAAGCCCTTTAGTGCACTGAGAGCTATAAATAGCCATTGGGGCCCCAGCAAGTGGCCTTAACACATAGATTTCCTTCCAAAAATGCAGACCCATTTTAATTAAATTTATAATTAACCTTCGGGAGGGCAAGCCCCTGGATTCGGTTTGCTTTCGGAGACACCGTGAGTAATTTCCTCTTCATCGGACATTTGGGGATTAGCAGGGTGTTCAGCGCGGAAGCAGCCCTGGGGCGTGCAGAGAGCCCAGCTCCCTGGAGAGGACGCTCCGGGCCTGGTGCATGAGTGCCTGCACCCTGCAGCCTCGCGCCGCCCCTGCCCCGGTGTCCTGAGCGGAGGGTCTCCTTGCAAAGCCAATTCCTTTTCGTCATTTCCCCCAGAACAAGATGGGGGTCACAGCTGTGCTCATCCTGCCTTTGCTGCTCTTGGGGATCAGTGGTCTGCTCTTCATCTACCAAGAGGTGTCCAGGCTGTGGTCAAAGTCAGCCGTGCAGAACAAAGTGGTGGTGATCACCGATGCCATCTCGGGACTGGGCAAGGGTAAGCTAGGTTCACCCCCTGGTTCCCACTCCTGCCCTGAGGGACGAGCAGTGGCAGCGTGGGCTGCATGCAAGCCTGCTAGGTGGGTGGGGAGTCAAGGTTGAGTTCTCTCCTAGTGTCTCTTGTTAACTGGCAAGTCACACATTGTGCAAATCTTCTGTTTGGAGACTACAGCTTCCTCGCCTGAGAAAAGAGGGCACCGAAATATCTGCAGCAGCAAAGTCACAGCCTAAGTGGTCTGCAGGCTCATTTTGCTTTCATAGAGTCTCTAGAAATTTTGAAATGCGAAATTTTGAAATGTGGGGCAGTGTACAGGATATAAGCCCAGACCTGGGAGCTGAGTTCAATTCCTGGCTCTACCACTTACTTGCTGGTGGTTTCTCTTCTCTGCCTTGGGTTTCTCATTTGTAAAGGGAGGGTGCCCGTGAGCTCTGCCTCCTAATATTGTTGTGAGGAATAAATGAATTAATAGATGGAGGTCTCAGAGCAGGGGTGGAGCCGTGGTGGGTGCCACTCGAGCGTGAGCAGGGGTAAAATGATGGGCGTGCGTGCCCGAGGGGGCCGCACCCCCGCCGACCCGCACTCCATCACACTCAGCCTGATTCCTCGGTCACGGCGCCTCCTGGCCTGACAGGCGTCTCTGTCTGCAGCCCCTGAATTAGACGGCCTCGGAGGGCCCTCCCCCAGCTGCCACCTGCAGCTTGGTGTCCTTGAGTTTGTGAGATTCTGACCGTCATTCCTAACCATGCCAGTGCAGCCCCATATGTTACATCGCTTGGGTATAGTTTTTGCTGTTGTTTTGTTATTATTATTTTTTAATCCTCATCCAAGGATATGTTTATTGATTTTAGAGAGAGGAAGGGAAAGGGAAAGAGAAACATCGATGTGAGAGAGAAACATCAATCGGGTGCCTCCTATACCTGTCCCAACCAGGAATCAAACCCAAAACCTAGGCATGTGCGGTGACAGGGAATTGAACCTGCAACCTTATGGTGTGTGGGACAATGTTCCAACCCGCTGAGCCACCCGGCCAAGGCTGTTTTGTTATTGTTAATGAAACATGGAATGCACCCTGCCAAACATCCATCAGGTCACTTAACAAGTGTCCACTGAGTCCACTACATCCCGAGTATTGGGGTGGGCACTGCCCCTTCCAAAGAGCCGCTCTGGGGGGCTGGGCACCGAGTCCCTCGGGGCCGCCACGCTGAGAACGTTCATAAGCTCCTGTGTGGGAACTCCCTCGGAGCCTCACTCTCTCGGGCATCCCACTGGGAGCCGGTCTGCGTGGCTCTGATGACGGGAGCCACTTCAGTGGGTGATCGATTTGGGTTCACTGTGTAATTTTTTTTAAAGCATAAGGCAGATAAACCAGGTTCTCTGAGTGCCCCCCACGTGGGTCCCAGAAGCAATTCCCACAGAGCATATCCTGCATCATTACACTCGGTTCTCAGAGAGGAGGGGGACATGCACTCCCTCTTCTCCAGGGGTGACCCCGGACATACACATTTGTCAACCAGACCAGACACAGACAACAGGAAGTAGTGGCTGCCCTGGGGAATGGGAGCAGAGACACCCGCCACAGACGCTCAGAGGCAAAGTCTTTGGGGAGCCCTTGTTATTCAAGTAGAACAAGGCTACATGGCATGAGGCCAGCTGCCACCAGGAGGCCCCTTTACCATGAAGTCTTCCCAGGCCACCTGGGAGGTCCCCGAGGAACCGGGCTCCCGTGGCTCCTGATAGAAACACACGCCACCAGGGTGCTCCTCACACTGGGCTGCATCTGTGTGCTTCTAGCCGCTCTGCTGGACACCAGCCCCGCTGTGCTGGCGCTGTGTTCTGTTTACACCATGCTATCCCCAGCACCCAGTGCAAAGCTTGGCATGTAGTAAGTACCCCCCAAAAAAGTTTACTTAATGAACAGCTTCTAGAAGTGGCCATCTGATGAGAGAAGGCACTCATGTGGGTAAGTGTATTGTTATATATTTACTTTATTGATGTTTAACTAAATTCCAGTGTGATCACAGAACACACTCTGTATGATTTCAATTCTTTTAAAGTTGTTGAGTGTGCCTGGTGGCTCAGGATATGCGCTCTCTTGATGAATGGTCCCTGGGTGCTAGACATGACTGCGCCCCCTGCTGTCGGCGGTGGAGTGTTCTGCACAGGTCGGTTAGATCCTGGGGAGGCCGGGGAGGGCGGCTGTGCAGTCCATTTCCTTCCTGATTTTCTGTCTCACTAATTAGAACTACTGTTCTGTCTATTGCTGAGAGCTGTATATTTGTTTTAATGGTCTTACTACTTTTTTTAAAGTCTCATATGCCACACATGGCACAAATCAGGTGCCCAGGGAATACGTCTCCTGGGCAGAATGGCCCTTTCAGAGTCTGTGTCTAGCCTCTGTCGTGACTACTGTCACTGCTCTTTTTCACTGTATGTTATGGACCCACCCTGGAAAGAAAGGCAAAGCAGAAAAAAATTAAGTCCAAGTATTTAGAAGTAACTCGAGAAGCTGGGTGTACGTGACCTTAAATAAGGGCCTAGCCAGAACCTGCTGCTGACCACAGTGATTCTAGTTTCAAACAGCTCCATTTCTCAGGTCCAAGGCAAGGAAAGAGGGAGGGGCCCTGAGCAGAGGACACAGGCTGTGCATAGTCCACAGCACGCCCCGGTCCCGCGGAACCTGAGCAAACGGCGGGTAGCAAGCAGGAGCCCGGCGCCCAGCTGTTTACTAGGGAAATCAAATAGCCAAAGATCAGGACATCTAACGCCCACCCCAAACCGACACCATTCAGCCAAGTTGAGAATAGAGTCTCCCTGCACCCACTGTCTCTGCAGCAAGAGTAACCCCCAAATCCTTAGCCACTGTACCTGAGAGAGCGCAGCCCTGCCTGGGCTCCACCCCCTCTGCGATGCGGAGTCACGCGTCTTTAAACACTTCTGAATTCGAGCTGATGGCCTTTCAGTCGATCACCAACACTTCACAAGAGTCACAGGCCATCTGTCTACATTTTAATGTCTCCGATATCAGGAAGCATCTTACAGCCAAGGGCCTCTAGGACGCGAGGGCTCCGTGGACATTTGCTCCATGCAAAAGGAAAAGTCTGGTGCCCACTAGCTTGACCAAGACGAATGCTGTATTGAGCCGACTTGACGAAGAATAAAAATAAGAACATCTGCGTCTACCTGACGCGCCTTGAATTAGCAGAAACGATTTACCGCGTATTTGGGACTGTGCCCTTGGGATCCGCTGGACCAAAGCAGCGATCACTCTGCTGGGCTCCATCTGCCGGGCCCTCCCGGAAAAGGCATGGTATTAGCAGAGAAGAGGGGAAACGGGGCGATGGTAAAGGACACCCCTGGCTGCCTCTCCTGAGGAGCGCAAGGCCAAAGGCTTGGTCTGGCTCTTGGCCACAGGCTTTTCACCTGCCCCAGCACCCAGCTTGTAAATAGGAGCCGATCTTCATGAGAGGGAGGGAGAGTATGGGCAGGTGACGACACACCCCAGCACCTCTCTCTGAGCAGAGGCAGGGGCCAAGAGGGCAGCGCGGCGTGGAGATCGGGCACCCGGAACGTCCCTGCGTGGGTTAGCATCCTGGCTTCACCCCTGACCAGCCGGGGTCTCTGGGTAAATCGTTTCACGTCACTGGACCTCATCTCTCCGGTCTGCAAAGCCGCGACCAGCATGGCTGCCCCACACCCTGCGTGGCTGCCACTCCGAATTATGGCTCTCGCCCTCCGGATGAACTCTGGCACTATAAAAGCCATTTATATTAGAGATGTTTTAGGTAAAAAGAGCATAAAACACACCAAGAGCCCCACGCACTCGGGAACCCTCATCCTATTTTCTTTCAGCTCCTCCTTTCTGATGCTCGCAGGTGTAACCGGCCAGAAGCAGGGCCGTGGTGGGGACCGCGGGGGAAAATGGCCTCCTCTGCATCTTGACTTTTTAAAACAACAGACAGTCCCATGCCTTTTCTGATATTATTAGATCATGCAACACCCTGTGGTCATGAAACACAGCACTGATTCAGAAACGTCGGGATGCTCAGTTTGTGTCCAGTCTCATCGAAGCTGAACTTGCTTTCACCTCTCTGCTCCTCCCCGGTCGGCAGGTTACCTGCCAGACGGCTGCTCTTTCTGACCCCTCTGGGGTGAGGGGGAGGGACGGCAGAAAGCCGAGCCTCATTCTTTCTCTGGCTGCATTCTCCTGGCTCCAGCTCAGGTGCTCCCTGGACTGCCCGTCCCCACCTTCTGTGCAGGGGTGCGCTCCGCCTGCTCAGCCGCGGCTCCGCCCCAGGGAGTGAGGGTCTCCGCCACCCAGCCCTCTGTGTCGGAGTGCCCCTGCCCAGCTGAGCGGTCCCCCTGGGCAGAATTCAAAATAGCTCCCAACCAACTCGTGCCCTGGTGCACTGTGGTTGTGCAGTGGGGTCTTCAACAATGCGGACCGGCCCGCGGGGGGCAGCCACAGCCCTCCCGTCGTCCTCTGCCCAGGGAGCCCTGGCCCGTGGTCTCTCCATGGGGTTCTGGGGGCTGACTCAGACCACAGCCTGGACTCGCAGGCTCAGGGAGCTCACAGCGCGCTGTTCACAGAGTCCCGCTGGCGCCTTCCTCTTGAAGGTGCAGAAAATGAGCAAATACAGAGTATTTCCCCCAAAATTCTTTCTTCAAAGATCCCCTCCCTTCTTTTTTTTTGATCCACTTCTGTCCTGCTGTATTTTGGGGTAAAGGGCTCTAATTATGCACATATCCACAGAGTCAAGTGTCATGGCCTTGTATTAGACACTGTTCTGAATTTTTTTTTAAGTTACTATATCACGAACTTCATTTCAGTAGACCCATTTCTGCAGTATCAGTTGTAAAGGCTGCACAATATCTGACACATATCTTTACCATAATTTACTTAACCAATCTCCTATAATACTGGATATTTACAATCACCTCCAATTCTTTACTATTATGATGGTACCGAGATAAACAATATTATAACTATGTCCATGCAGTCATTCTAAATTTTCTTCTTAGAATAAATGCCCATAAATGAAATAATTGGGTCAAAGTCCATACTTATTTTTAAGAATCCTGTCAAATTTTTCTTCTAAAAGATTTTGTCAATTTACACTACCACCAGCATTGAATGTGTGACTATTACCAATTTTGTTTTTGATTATCTGATAGATTAAAATGAGTGACATTTTGATCTGCATTTCTGTATTGTTGGCATTGAACTCTTGTCTTCTGTATACTAGCTCTTTGCACCTGTCTTATGAATTGCTAACTCATCTCACAAGCCAATTTCTTTATTAGGGTCTTTATCTGATTTATAAAAGTTCTCTGTAGATCAAATAAATGTATCCTCTTATAACATATGTATTATAAATAAGTTTCCTCAATATATCTTGCTCTTAATTTTTATTTGTTTTCTGATAGAAGGTATGTTCCTTTAAGGATAAAAAAAATCTATAAATCATTTGTTATGATTTCTTCTTTTAGTCATCATGCTTGAAATATCTTTCCCCAGAGTAGGATTTATATATTCATCTCTCCTTTCTTCTAGTTCTTTTATGGTTCTATTTTTACATTTAAGTATTTAATACATTTTGGTATATTGCCAGTACATTTTTTCCCTCCCAAATAGTTAGCCAGTAGTCCAAACACCACGTTTTCAATAATATGTTCTTATCAATACACTAACTTTATGATATACTAAATTCTTATGAATACTTGGTTGTATTTTTAATCAATATTTCCATCTATACTTGAACCACTGCTTTAATTTAATTTCTGTAGCTTTATAGTACTTTTTAATAACTGATGGCGTTAGTCCAGCCCCATTATTCTTTATCAAAATGCCCTTTGCTGTTCTTGCATATTTATTATCCCAAGTAAAGTTTAACATCTTTCTGTCACCTTCCAAGACATGTTCAATCTTGATTTTCAGCATCTATTCACTGTGGACGGATTGACATCTTCATTGAATTTTGCCATCCAGGATCATCATGCCTCTTTCTCCGTAAAATACCTACATTTAGAGAAATCTTCTGTTCTCTATATGTAATAATTCAAGGTGACATTGTTAACAGTTTTGTTTTTGCAGTTTTGCAACTTCATTTGATAATCAGCAGTTAGTTCTCATCCGCATTAACTGCTTGTAGGTTTTTGAAAGCGGTGACAGGTGCGTAGGAAACCAGCGTAGAGAGTTTGGGGAATCTTCATCCTCATTACATCTTCTGGACAGCTGCCCCCGGACACGGCGCGGGACTTCCCTCCTTCCTCAGGCCAGACAGCTGTGCGGGGCCTGGCGCCGGTGCGCGCATCTCGAGTGCCCATCTCCTGCCTGGCAAATATCCAAATCCCCTGAGTGCCGGAGGGGCACGCTTCCCGACACGCTCTCCAGGGATGTGCTTGGGGGTGTCGATGGTGCGTTCTCTGGTCACGACCTCCTTGAGGGCAGGGCGGTCCTTCTTCTCCTCCCCGCCCTCCTTTTCAAGAGCCATTCTGCAGGGTCCAGGTTGGAAAGGAAAGCAACAGTTATTTCTTGATGCAGGCTTTCCTCCGTCAGCAGCACGAGCCTCGGCTTCCCTCCCCGCCCCCCTCAGTCCCGCCCACCACACCTGTCTCTAGACTGCACAGACCTCTACTTTTCTTCTCAGTTGGCCCATCCTGCCTTCTCTCCTGCTCCTGCCTGGCTTAGACTGCAGGATCCGGCACCCTCTGCTGCTCTCTGTCCAATACCACGATTCCCCTGCCCGCAACGCCGCTCTACCCAGCTCTCGGGCTCCCTCCCCGCCCCCCGCACCAGGCTGCTGAGCTCGCAGGAGGGTGTCACACAGCCATAGAGCATCTGAGCCGTTGCACTCAGGACTCCCAGCCTCCCGGTGCTGCCCAGTTGTCCCTCAGCACCGGGGCCAGTCCAGGCCTGCCACTGCTTAGTGTAAAATGGGTCAGTAACAGGTACCCACCCCCCAGAGTCGGTGCCCGGGGTGCCCTCCCCAGTTCCCTGTACCTGGCCAGGCCATCCATCCCCAGGTGCTGTGGCTGCCACGGCTCAAAGACTCGCCTTCTGCCCGTGGACATTGCCTTGCCCAGGAATTAAACACCCTGTGCACCCACCCCGGGGGAGGCAGCACCAAGTCAGCGACTAGTTGGCACAGGTGTGTCGAAGTCTGGTCCTCTTGCCTCTAGACAGAGCAGCTCTGCAGCTGGGTCTACACCCAAGAGCTTTCCTTGGATCCAGCCAAGGCTGGCCTTTACCGGAGACCACATCCTTGCCCAGCACCTTTCCCACAGCCTACCTCTCTGACAGGTTTTCCGTGAAGGGTACTTCCTCAGTAAATTCTGGCCACCTGAGTCCCCGTCTCCGAATCTGCTTCCAGGGAGCCCAAGCGAAGACACTACCTCATAGGGTTATTGCGAGAACTAAATGTGCTAATATTTGTACATCTCTTTTAATAGTCCCTGGAACAAGTAAGCCTTCAAAATATGTCAGCATTTATTGTACTTAAATATCAGTGTTATTATTACACAAGAATGTATTGTGTCTACCAGCCATTGCCCCACTGAGAGCGTCCTGTACAGGGTGAGTTGGGAATTAGTCCAGAGTAAAATTAACTAGACAGAAGGCAGGTTTAGTTTTTTAATAAAAAGAACCCTGGCTGGAATATTAATCTACAGAGACAATGTAGAGAAAACTGCTGCCACTTGGTATGAAAAATACGTTGGCTGTTCGGGCAGCTGAAGATTGAGGTACATTTAGGGCTGTGGTCACGAACGCCTCGGTGGAAAGGGTCACCTTTCTGGCCAGTGTAGAGAAGAATGTCCTAATAGAGCTGTCAGATGAAGGAAGGACTGTTTCACCGCACTATGAGGTGCCCATCACAGGAGGCAACCACACTAAGGCTAGAGATGAGAAATCCCTGACCTGACCTATGTGGCTCAGTGTGTTGGGTATCATCTCACAAAGCAAAAGGTCACCGACTTGATTCCCAGTCAGGGCACATGCCTGGGTTGTGGGTTCGGTCCTTGGTTGGGGTGTAGTCTAGAGGCAACCGATATGATTGATATTTCTCTCTTGCATTGATATTTCTCTCCCTGTCTTTCTCCCTTGCTTCCCCGCTCTCTAAAAATAAATAAAATCTTTAAAAAAGAAAAAAGAAAAAGAGATGAGAAAAAAAAAATCCAGTCCAAGGAGGGGGTTGAATGAAACGACCTCTAAAAGACCTCATGGTCCTAAGACTTTAAGATTCTTTGAATTCTTGAATGTGTAAGACAGAGGGGCTCAGCCCCAGGAGCTTCATGCACACAGTGCACCCTCCCCTCTTCCCTTCCTCCCCACAGAGTGTGCTCGGGTGTTCCACACGGGCGGCGCGAGGCTGGTGCTGTGCGGGAAGAACTGGGAGAGGCTAGAGAACCTGTACGATGCCTTGGTCAGCGTGGCTGACCCCAGCAAGGTGAGGCCTTCAGCAGTCAGCCTGGGAGACTCGTGGGTGCCCTTAGCCTCCGTTGGGTGTTCAAGAGCTGCTCTTTGGTCATATGGGTGAGATCTGACACTTACTTGGGGGGAATGTAAGACAATGGCTTCCTTAATGTTGACACAGATGTGTCCACCGGTCATAAGGGGTCACCCCATTTGGATCACTTACCACGCCAGAAAGGTGTCCTCTAGCCACTGACTCCCCTCCACCCCCGTCCCAGTCTCTTTAAGTCAGATTCAAAGAGGATCCCGGAGGTAGGGTAGGTCACAGGAATAATACCTCAAATGATATTTTCTCCAAAGAAGTCATTGGAATGAAGTCCCCTTCTAAGAATTACCTGGGAGGTGCTCACATTTCAATGCCACTGCAGTTTTCAAAGCATTTCTGGAGAGCTGTCTAGGAAATTGCCTTCAAAGCTCTCTTTGGGATATTTTTTTTTTAAGTCTTTGCCCTTGATGTTGAATTTGGGTTTTGGAAATAGCCAAAAATAATTCAGATCTGAGTAGGGTATTTGAAAAGATGGAGCCCACAAGGTATGTTTCTTGGGATGTTATCAGGTACAGTATTGAGTAAAAATGGGATTCTGAGGTCAGCTGGCGGGGGAAACCTTGAGTTAAGCAAGCCAAGCTCGTCTGGTTGCTTGCTCTACCGCAGGACTTTTCAGAGCCTTTGATAGGCTAATGAGCATCGTGCACCTTCAAAAAGAACATTTAATGGATTGCATTTCCCAAACAAATTAGACCAGGAAACCCTCTTGTCCAAGTACATGTCAGGACTAGTGTTTAGTAAACGCTGAGATTGCATTTACGGCGTGGTATCGTCCATGTTCCCCACCCCCCATCCCCCTCTAAGCACAGTCTCCAAGGCCACCAGTGCCTAGGGCGGACCTCAGGGCCCGGCACACAGAGGGCGCTCCAGTCTCGTGTTGAGGGTATGATTTTGATCGGTAACAAAACGTGGCTACAAAGCTAGATGTGGCTGCAGGAGCACAAATGGGTAATTACAAAATACTCACAGGGATGCAAAGCACAGCGTAAGAATATGGTCAGTAATGTCGTAACAACTACATACAGTGTCAGATGGGAACTAGACTTACAGGGAGGTCACTTTGTAAGTTGCATAAATGTCTAGCCACTATGCTGTGCACCCAAAACTAATATAATATTGAATGTCAAGTATAATTGAAAATTTTTTAAAAAATTCTTTAGAGCCGAATGTGGTTTGTAAGCCAGTTTGGAAAGCAATTTCCCAGAAGCTCAGAAATGTTTTCAGCAACAACATCAGCCAGGAGCCAGCGCACAGCCTCCCCTGGGAAGGGCAGTATCCCTTGGATTTATTACTTGTGGCCTCGCGGCCTAAAGTTCAGACTGAGCAACTGCCTATTTGCATGTTGGAACTGTTGCCCTTGTTGCCACTGCTCTGGTCCCCGACGACGCCTTCTGCATCATTTTCCCTCCTCCCCTGGTCACTCCTGTGTTTTCCTATAACTTCCGGTAGTCATTTCATGTGCTCCAATTTTCTGAATTTCAAAAGGGGCGCTCTTTAGACTGAAGGGCCCCACGGCCTGAAGGGGGTGCTGTTCCCACATGTGCCCTGACCGTGTCATTGGTTCCACAGACATTCACCCCAAAGCTGATCCTCTTAGACCTCGCGGACGTCAGCTGCGTACAGGACGTGGCCAAAGAGGTCCTGGACTGCTACGGCTGCGTGGACATCCTCGTCCACAACGCCAGCGTGAAGGTGAAGGGACCTGCTGACAAGATCTCCCTGGAGCTGGACAAAAAGATCATGGATGCCAATTACTTCGGGCCCATCACGCTGACCAAAGGTCTCGTGAGTTTGACCTTCCTCTGCACTTCTGGGTCCGTGGCGGCTGGAGAGGGCTCTTTAATGTGGACAGATGGTCATCCAATTGTAGTGAAGTCTCCAGCCCCCCTCAGAAAAATCCTGACTGATGTGGTGGAAGCTTTCAACATTCTAACTGTAAATGTTGATAAAAGAAAAGGGATTTTGGAAGTATCTTACCGGTCTATTCCAACCTCCCGCCCTGTGAGGCCTTTTCCCCAAGCCCTTCGCTTTTCCCCTCTCTTCTTATTTATACCCACGGCTCCCTTCTAATCCCATTTCACATCTCTGGACCATTGTCTTCGTGCTTTGCATATATTTTGATATATCAGCCTTGCAGTTGATCTGCTTCTAACCATGACAGTTTTTTAAAGGTAAAGCTTCAGTCCTCAGTATTGAAGAAGAAAATGGTTAATCCCCAAAGTACAAGGGACCCAGAATACTGTCGATCCCTTTGCAAGAAACAGGGAGGCGGGAATCCCTTTTAAGTGTACATTGATGGTTCCTGTTTGGAGATTTTTCAGTGCCAAGGGCAAGTGCAGGTCTGACGCCTGGGGTGGGGTGGGGCAGGAAATGGCATAAACTAGAACCAAGAGTTGAAGCCCCCCCCCACCACACACACACACACACACACACACACACACACACACACAAAAGGTTATCTATCAAAGCAGAACTCCAAGAGGGGGAATGCAAGCAGGGAGAATTTCTACGTTTAGGGAGTGGGGCTCCTTAGTAGAGGCTGAGATATCATTTTAGAGCCATGATAATGGGTGGCATGAAAATAAAGAAAAAACGATATTCTGGCAGAAAGATGATCTCCCAGAGCTTCTGCAATGGTGCCCCAGAGATAACCGTTTCCTTCAGCCCAGTCCCTGGGGACACGCCAACCTGTGTCATTCAGTTAACCTCTGAGAGTTCGGGGCTCACTGGCAGCAAAGCGGGGATTGCAAAGAGTGCAGTGGAAAAGGCCGGGCTGGTTTATCTTCCAGTCGGGCCTCCCATTTGCTAAGAGACCTGAATCTACTCACTAGTTCCAGGTCTCACTTTGCCCAGCTCGGACATGCTCGCACTGGTTTAACTGACCATTCAGACTGTTCAATCTTTTAATTGTTGCCATATTCCTATTCCACCTGTACTGTTATTACTTCACATCTTTCTCTGAATTTTCCCATTGTTAATTTGTTTTAGGAGAAAATCTTTATAATGCCACCATAGATTAAAAAACTTTTCTCTCTCCACAAATGAAAGAAAACCTGAAATCAGAACAAAGTGCACAGTAAATTCTCCCAAGACACAGGGCTGAGGTCCCTTCCCTCTTTACTAAAAGACGAGCACAGGCAAGGCCGTGTTCAAGACACACAGAATCAATATGAGGCCTCCTGCTGGAGCCGACGAGGGAATGAAAAGGGATTACCTTCCTCACTGTTGAAATCAGTGTCACTTCCTGCCCAGGGGCGGGCCCCTGAAAATCACGCAGCACTTCACCCGCTGCGGCCAGCCCACTCTTAGGAAAACTGGGTGAACGATGGCTGGGGGCCCAGGCCAGAGTCACCCTGGTACCAGGGAGGCAGAGGAGCCCTGAGCGGGGGAGGGGCTGGGGGACAGGTCTGCCTGCTGCCGCCAACTTGGTCTCAGGTTCTTCACCCTCATTGTCCTGCGCCTTCCAGCCCTGCTCCCCAACATGATCTCCCGGAGGACAGGCCAAATCGTGTTAGTGAACAACATCCAGGGGAAGCTGGGAATCCCGTTCCGCACAGCTTGTAAGTCGCCAAGATGAAAACGTTTTGTCTTATGTTGTACATCTTATAACACGAGAGGTGTCGTGTCAAGGCGTAAGCCTGTGGTTGCCTGGGAGAAGGAGGCCCAGAAAGGAAGTGGTTTGCTGGTTTTTCTCTCATCCCTTCGGTTCCTATTTTTGAGCACCTATGGCAGGCAAGTGACTACCGGAGACGCTGAGACTTGAAAGACAAGGTCCCTTTCCCCCTGGAAGTTCATGCCTCCCATGAGGGCAATCACACGAGGGTGGTCAGGACATGCCATGATGCAGGTCACCCTCCTGACATGGGTGCACAGCCCCGGCTCAGTTGCCACTATAGATTTTACACCTCACGTAAATGGAACCGTGCGATGTGAGGTCCTTGCTGGCCGGCTTCTTCCACTCAGCGTGGCGTTTCGAGGTTCCTCCACGGGGTAGCGTGTGTCAGGGCTTTGCCCCTTTGTACAGCTGAAGAATAGTCAGCTGCATGGACACGCCGCGTTTTCTTTATCCATTCATCCGCTGGTGGGTATTTGGGTTGTTTTCACTTGGGGGCCATTATACATAATGCTGCTATGAACAGTCCAGTACAAGTGTTTGTGTGGACACATGTTTTCATTGCTCAGGTGGGAGCTCTATGCTTCAGTGGCTAAGGGACTGCCAGACAGTTTTCCAAAGCAGCTGCCCTATTTCAACACCTTCCTGGGAAGGAATGGGGAGTCCTGCTTGGGCCGGGCATTTTACATACGTGTTCTCTTTGGATCTGCACAACAACTTGGCAAGGATGACATTATCCCCATTTTAAAGATAAGAAAACTGAGCCTAAGGAAAGTAGAGTGATTTGCCCAAGGCCACACGGTAGGCAAGTGGTAAACTGGATCCAGCCCCAGCTCCGCCTCTGCCCAGCCCTTCACAGAGGCTTTCTTTTCCTCGCCTGTGAAGCGAGGCGCAGGCCCTGTGGCCTCGGAGGCCTCTTGCAGCGGAGCTTATAGGGATGCACATCTGGGCCTCAGCTCCCATGCTCCTCCCGGGAAGCGGGGGAGGGGGTGGTCCACACCCATGCCTGCCTGGTTTCTCTTCCAGATGCGGCCTCCAAGCACGCTGTGCTGGGCTTCTTTGACTGCCTCCGAGCTGAAGTGGAGGAATACGACGTGGTCGTCAGCACTGTGAGCCCCACTTTCATCCGGCCGTACCATGTCCGTCCAGGCCCAGGAAACTGGGAGGCCTCCATTTGGAAATGTGAGCTTTTCAAGGGGAGCCAGAGGAGCAGGAGCTGGGGGGCTTCCAGAGGGTTTCACTGGACCTGGGGGGTTGTTCCTGAAGCACAAAATGGAGTGGGGGGCCCCCAAACTTCAATCCAGAGACACCAGATAGAGAGAATCCTAACCTGCAACCAGCTGACCAGGGCCCAGCTGGAAGCCACGCCCACTCTACAGCTGAGGAAGCTGAGGAGCCCAGGGGTAAAGTGTCACCCCAGGGCCCCAGGGTCAGGGGCGGGCAGGGCTGGCCAGGAGCCCACAACTGCAGGCTGGGCACATGCGGTCCCATCTCCGAGCACGCAGAGGCCCCGCCCGGCTCGCCCAGCTGAGGCCTTGCCCCCTGACCCCTGCCCTCCTGGGGCTCTGTAGTTTTTTTCAGGAAACTGGCCTATGGGGTGCACGCAGTGGACGTGGCCGAGGAGGTGATGCGCACTGTGAGGCGGAAGAAGCAGGAGGTGTTCATGGCTAACCCCATCCCCAAGGCCGCAGTGTACGTGCGCACCTTCTTCCCCGAGTTCTTCTTCGCCGTGGTGGCCTGTGGGGTGAAGGACAAGCTCCACGTCCCAGAGGAGGGTTAGCCACAGGGGGGTAGCGGGCCACCCTGACGGGAATAAAAACTTTCCTGGCCTGTGCTGGTTCTGTTCTCTCAGCACGGGAAGTGGGGTGGGCAGCAGGGCCCACACAAGCCATCCTCTAATCTGCCCTCCCTGGTGGGAGATGTTCGCCTCCCCTCAACCCCCCAAGGCTGGCCTAGAGGTCTCTGGGTGTCTCCACTCAGCATTCCCAGGACACACTTTCAAAAGCTTCTCAACTTGGAAGGGTGACAACTGAGCAGAAAAACAGGAGCCAGAATGGATCTAAGTGTGGCCCCCTCGAACCCCCCAGCCCAGCACACACGCTGTGGCCATCAGCCCGAGCAGGAACTCACTCAGAAAACCACTTCCATCTTATTAAGGGGGATTTGCCCACATCAGCCTCCAACAGAAGCAGGACTTGGCAACCCTTAAGGGCAGCCCTGCCAAATAGAACTTTCTGCAATGATGTGTCAATGTAAGACACGTTGAAACCTGTAAGAATTTTTATGACTTTATTTGAGCCAAACTGACCACAATTGCTGGGAAGCAAAATCTGAACAGTCGGAGAAAATGCTCCAGAGAATGGCAGTTTTGTACTTCATTTTATACATTACAATGAAGGGATTACACGAAAGCCATTGGTGATAGATTAGGAAGGTGGGAGAAAGCAAAGCAGGGAGGGGGAAACCTTTAGGACTGGGTAAAACGTAAAATGGGGGGACACAGACTTCTTTTACATCGATGGGTACAAGATAGGTAACAGTCAACAATTAACGTGGTAACAATGAGGGTTTTATGGTCTCTGCCCTGGAGCAGGGGTTGTGCCCTGAGGGGTCTGGAGAAAGGAAATCACCCTGACATTCCCAAGGTGTGTTACCATAGATGCACAAAGACAATAGACAGGCCCAGGTAAGGAAAAGACTGTCCTTTGCCAGGGAAGGTGCCCCAAGGACGGGACTACCCACCGAGGCTCGCCTTCAGTCAGTTTTAGTTTTACTCCGTCCTGTGTGGTTACTTTGGTCCCGCGGTTTGTAAGGCCGCCTCCCAGGCCTCCCTGAGCTTGTCAGGTTAGTAATGCAGCCCCTTTCGTCCACAGATGGAAACGTTCTCTCATCTGCGTTGTTCAATGTGGCAGCCACACGCCACGATTGCTGGGGGTGGCTGCTGAGCACTTGAAATGTAGCCCATGCAACTAAGAAATCGGATTTTCAGTTTTGCTTAATTTTAATTAATTTGAATTTAAATAGCCACACGTGGCTGGCAGCTGCCGCTGGCTGGCCGCAGAGCAGAGCTGGGACTCTCCGTCCTGGAGGTGCCCGGAATGAGCCCCTCCCTGGGTGTCATTGGTCGGATGGGGGCCCAGGCACAGCTGTTTTTATGAAGTTTCTCAGTTGATTCAAAGGCACAAAAAATATTCAGAACTTCCGCCCCGGTCTATCTACCTCTTTCCAGCCTTTGCAAAACCCATCTAAAACTGCCATTCTTGTTACTGATGTGTGTTTCTCTTAGTTTAATTTTTCGTATACAAGACAGTTCATGATTCTTGGGATCTTGGGAAGCATAGGGGTACACTTTTTGCACTAATATTGTAACTGCACCTTCAAACTTTTCTAATATTTATAGATGAAAGAGGACCCAAATTTCCTCCCTGAACCCATGCTATTTACAAAATTAACACACATACAGTACACATACACACATGCATAAACCTTAATTTAAAAAGCAAAATACCAAAGGTCACATGATCACTGCAGAACCTGGCCAATCCAGAATAAGGCTGATGGTCAGTATGCAGCACCAGAATTTAGGAGAGTCAGCTAAGAAGCAGGCAGGACAGGCTTAGAGATAGCAAAAAAAAAAAAAAAAAAATGGTTGGGTTTTCTTAAAACATTTTGTTATTGTTGTCGAGGGATTGGGATGGTATAGGGGTTCTCAGGCCAGAATCATTGGAGGGCTGGTGGGAGCTTAGGGTAGAGGGGGAAACAACAGAGGCAAAAAAAAAAAAAAGGCTAAAACTTGATTGGTGGCCAGAGACAGAGATGGCAGCTTCAGGACAAGTACGGGCAGAGCCACAGCCACAGGCAGCCGTCCTAAAGGTGCACTGAGGCCGGACACCAGGCGGAGCTTGGCTGCGACTCAGACTCAGGCAGGCAGTGGGGCTCTGCCTCTTCTCAGGCGAGTTTGTTGGTGAGCGACGGCCACAGGTGGCCGCAGGTCGCCAGGTTCTTGGTGATCACGGACAAAAAATTAAACCGAACACAGAGTTTATAGCAGAAAGTGAGAAAGAGCAGATTTATTAAGCCACACAGAACATGGGAGCAGGCCAACTCTGAGCAGAGCAGAGCAAAGAAGAGCCCAACAGCAGCAGCAGCCGCCACAGTAGGAGCAGCCTCGAACTCAGGAGCGAGAGGGCTTTATTCCTTAGGGTGGGTCTCCCACGATTTCCTTGATTGGCTACTGAGAAGGGGGTCCCACGATGCTAATTTATTATAATGTTATTATAATGAAGCAGAGGTCAGGTAACATCTTCCGCACAGGCGCATTCCTGATTCACTAGGATTCAAAGCTTTTCCAGATGCAGAAACTACTAGTCCTAGAACAAGGTCCCCGCCCTTTGTCCATGGCCTTTACCTTAGCCCTGGGGCAGCTCTGGAGTTTCCTGCTTCCTATGTCCTGCCTGAAGGGATGATCCTTTGGTGGGGTGGGGGTGGACAGGCAGGGAGGGACGCTTCCCCACCTGCACTGAGCTTCATTCTGGGAGAGCAAGGACTTGGAAGCGAAGGAAGACCTCAGACCCCTGAGGATTCCCTGAAAGTCGGAGCAATGGAGTGGGAATAAGTTCCTCCCTAGTTAGTGGGTGTGCTCCGCTGTTCCCCTGCGGCCCGGCAGAGGGCGCCCTGCAGCCAAGGGGATCAAAGACCGACCTGCAGGTGGACCCAGCTTCAGGACTGAATATTCCACACACCAAAATCCCTGAAGTTGAAATTCCTGTCCATGGGCCTTTGTATCACTCTGACTGGATCCTCTTACTAGCTTTCAGGTGTCCAGTCACGCTCAGCTGCCCTCTCAGGATGGAGTATCTCGCCAGCATTGAGGGGGGAAAGTGTTGGCAATATGAGGAATGGCCACCAGGTGTCACTGTGGCTCCAGACCTATTTTACAGCGACTTTTTTCTGTGAAATACTGTAGAGCTCAGTAGTACTAATCTCACAACATTGTATGCACTTCATAATCTCCAATGAGCATTCCATTCACCTCCAATATCTCGTTTGGTCTTCACATCAATTTTGATTCACTAGAAGAACTGACAAATCCATTTCACAGATGAGAAAACTGAGGGTAATCCTGCTCTGCGATACTCTAGACCGACCTAAGGCAGACCAGGAATGGGGAGGCGCTGGGACAGAGCAGGACTGAACCCCAGAGGCCAGTGACTGTCTCAGACCACAGAGCGACGCTGCAGAGCTTGATACAGACCTCACTACTCCATGTGGGTGGCATAAGTGTGGTTTTCTGGTTTTTCTCCCCAAATCTACAAAATTTTTTCAATTGGAACAAGTAGGAAAGCATAAAGACACAGAGGAAAAGCAATCACGTATCCTGGCACACCCTGTTACCGTGCGGGCACTCCTCGGAAGAGCACGGTATCTTCAGAGCTGCGAGCACAGGGTTGGGAGCTCCAGGGCCGCCCGAAGGATGGCGTTCGGGACGCCGCCGGCGCAGACGCGCTGCGGCGAACGGCCAGCCAAGCGCCGTCGCGGGATGTGCCTGCTTGCCCTCCGGATCTCTGCGTCCAGCAGACGGGGGACTGCCGCAGAAGGCGCGCGCGGGTTCAGCCGTTGCTGGCTGGCTGGCTGGCTGGTAGGCAGACAGTGAGGCCGGAGGAGCCGGTCCCCCAGTTTGCTCTCCACCAGGCTGCTGTGACTTGGTTGCAACTCACCACTGAAAGCCACAGCCCCGGTCAGGCAGCGGTGCCCTCAGGTGACCCTCTGGAACTGCTCCTTCCCTTTGCCCCTGCAGGTGTCAGGGTGTTGACAGCTCCTGGCTGTTGCTGGCCCTGGGTGCTGCATCACCTTGTTGGTTTCCCTGAACCTTGACCACATCTCCATAACTAGTTCCTTCCTTAAATTCTCAGGGACAGCTCATGAAAAGATATGTGGAAGTCTTAACCCCCAGTACCCTAGAAATGTGACCTTATTTGAAAATAAGGTCATGGCAGATGTAACTAGTTAACATGAGGTCATACTGGAGCAGGATGGGACACTAATTCAACCTGGCGGACATGCTTTTAGAAGGGAGCCGTGTGAAGACAGGCGCACAGGAGACCCACGTGATAACCAAGGCAGAGGGATCGCAGTGACGCAGCTGCGAGCCACAAAATGCCAGGGGTGGCCAGCCAACCCCCGAAAGCCAGGAGGAGGCAAAGGAGGGTTCTCCCTGCAGGTTTCAGTGAGGGCGGGGCCCTGCCCAGCCTGTCAGTTCTGACTTCCAGCCCCCAGAGCGGAGACATGTGAGTCACCCAGGGAGTGGCAATTTGTTGCAGGGTGTATCTCTGTTTCCAGCCTGGATCTGGATGGACACAGCCAAAACCCAGAAGAATTGTGAGACTCCCTTGGGAAGAGTCAAAACCAGAGGAAGCAGGGCCGATCTCCGCAGCGGACACAGCATCCCCCCCGACCCGGGGCATTTACCGAGCCCACAGTCACAGCCGGCTCCGTGCGCCATGGGAGGATCAAGCAGCTCCTAATCAGAGGGGCATGTTCCAGAATCACCAGTGGACATTTCAGACAGCAAAGTGTGCTCCTCTAGGGTAGAACTATTGTCTCCAGGATATTCCACCAGGATATATCCATACTGGGACGTCCCCGGCCCCAAGACAAATCCACTCAGTGGCATGCGTCTTACTGCAATCAGCAGAGCACTTGGCTGTAAGGGCAGGGCTCACAGGGGCACAGAGGCTCAGATACGCTGAGGGCCTGGTGCCTGGAAGGAGGAGGGTCCAGTCAGCCGGGTCCATTGCAGGGGTATGGACCCCGGGTGAGCAGCCCAGCTCCACCAACCAGAAAGAGGTGGTCTGCCCGGCCAAGGAAGACCGCGCCAGCTCTCAGCCTGCCTCCCTACCCTTCCTGGAAGCAGATGGGATAACTCACCAGAGTGAATTGGTAGGTTAGTGGAGACACTCCACAACCCAATCAAAGGGGACGGTGAGCCACCCTGGTTGTCCCTGGCCTCTTGCGCTTGTTACCTCTCTGTCCCCTGTTGCTGACCATTTGAACCCTTCAGAAATCAAATGCTATGTCAGTTATGAGTTTTGGGGTTACAAGTGGCAGAAACCCACCTCAAACATTTATTCACCTAAGTAACTGGAAAGGCCTCCTTCAGGCATAGTGAGATCCAGGCATCCAAATGGTGCCACCAGACATCCGTTCTTTTTTTTTTCCTTGCCCTTTTTTTTTTTTTTTTTTTTTTTTTGTCTCTCAGCTACATGCACCACTGGTGGGCTTTACTCTCAACACGCCCTCCCCATCACCATGACAAGCTGGACACCAGCAGCCCCAGGCTCACATCCTAGATGTCAAGTAGAAAAACTCCTCATTCCCTGCCATTCTAGCTGAAGTACTGGCGCTCTGTGGGCCACATGTCTATCCTGAAACAACCACCATGTCCCGATGGCCCAGGCCTGGCCGCGTGTCCATTCCATGGCAGTGGCGTGGGGCAGCTCTGTCTGACCAGGAACAGAGTCCTCCCCCTGCCCCCGCAATAAGATGCTCTTACAAGAAGAAAGGGAAAATGTATTTTGCAGGCAAAACAGCCTTCTTTGGTAGACATTTATATCTGGAAAAGATGAGGGAACTAACATACACTGAGCATTTGTAACCTTCCTGCTACCTTACTAGGTAATTTCACACATTATGCTCCCAGCGGGCTCCCAGCATTGTCATTATTAGTAGGTTCCATGTCTACCAGCGAGGAGGCAGAGGCTCAGGAGGCTGGGCAGATAATTAAGCCAAAATGATGCAGTTGGTCAACAGCAGAGCTGCGATTGATGGGGGGAGGTGGCTGGAGCACTCGCAGATGAAGATGATCAATAATCTGTCAGCGCTTTCCAGGTAAGAACCAGGCGAGGTTTCCACGTGTGGATCACCACTGACTTCCGCCCCTCAGCCCAGTGGCCTTGGACGACAGCGGTATAGGGGAAGTCTAGGTTGCAAACATCAGCCAAGGAGCTTCCCTTACGAAGGCTGAGCTACAGTGGGTAAGTTGGGACTAGCTAGCGCTCTATCGGTCTGAAGGGGAATGTCCAGGTATATAAATAACAGAATCTGGAAGACTCAGCAGAATCTTTTGGTGTCTGTGACGCATCCCTTCCCTGTCCCTCATTCTGGCTGCAGCTATGGTGGGAGGCTGCTGGGCACGTGGACGGCATTCCGCCTTACCACTCCACTCTCCTGTCCCGAGCTTTCTCTAAAGCATGCAAGTTCCATCAGCCCTTGCAGGTGAAGTCCAGATCACAGAGTTTCAGTCCCCAGGGGCAACCCTCAGTCAACAGGGAACAGAGTTGGTGGTCAACAACCCAACCTCTCACCCTGTGGAGGGGCAAATCTGAGGCAAGTCTATATGGCTTTTCACAAGGTCTGCAAAGGGAATGAACCCAGTTGCTCAGAGGACAACCAGCTCTATTGGCTTTTTCTCCTGCCCGATCTCTCCCACCCAACCCCAACTCCCTGCTTCTTGGGGTCACCTTGCCCATAACTACCTCCTCCCAGTCCTTGCCTCGGGCTCTGCCTTCAGGCAAACGCCAGCTAAGACCAAAGACTTTGGAGGTGGCACCATTGGAGGTGGGTCAACAACTTAGGGATCAATAGTTTGCAAGAAATTGAAATGTATTCAGATTTCATTGAAAGGGGAATTAAGATAAGGGGAATCTCTCAAAAACAAAGCACCAGGATTCTTAGAAACTGGAATATTTTGGGACTGGTCTTTCTCTCATTCTCATTCTCTCCCTCTCCCGTCCCCCACAGGATGTCCTGTCTGATTCTTTTAGTGGGACGTCCCCAGCCCCATTTCTCTCTTCTTCCTGCAGGTCGTCTCCCTCCATTCAGTCATGACTTTTGTTCCCACGCAGCTCTGGCTGACAGGAGTCCTTGACTTGCTGAGAGTCGAATCCGACCCTGAAGCTACAGAGTCTCAAAACCGAGTCTCCAGAGCAAGCCGACTCATCTCTCAGAGGCACCCCGCCCCATTCCAATTTTCTGAGAAAGAAAAGTTGGTCCAACTTGTGTAAAATGTTCACCCCTTATTCCATCACCTCTCAGGCTGTCCCCTTCCCATTCAGGTGGGTGGGCTCAGCTCTCCAAGAAAGGGGTGAGGGAGAGGAAGTAATGCCTAGCCTAGGAAGCAGGACAGGGCTAGGCTTCAGAAAGGCCCAGGCGGCCACAGACGGGAGAGCAACTGGTGCGGCGCCGTCAGGCTGGGGGACGCCCCGAGGAGGCTGCCACAGTAATGTGGGTGGCTGCCAGGGAGGGTCGGAGGCGGGAGGATAGAGACCGACACAAGCAACGCAACAACTGTGGAACTGGCAACTGATTGGGAGTGAGGGATGGGGAGAAATGAGGTCAGAGATGACCGGGGGCTCTTCCTGGGGTATGGAGGGCCAGCCAGAGGCGAAGATGCTGACGTCTGAAATACCGTGTTTGGAGCAGGATATTCTATGTTCACCTGAATCCAGAAGCTCGATCTACTTCCTTGAGTGATAAATATTTGGGGCATTCCTTGGTTCTGCCTAATGAAATATGGTTATTATATAAAATTAAATTCTGAACAAATTGAGTTAAATTTCACTCCCAAATTTACGCAGTCACCTGAGGCTTTGTAGAAGTGACCTATAACAATGGATCGCAATGATGAAGGAAATTTAGACAAAATGAAAATAGTCTCCAGCTTAGACATAGCCATTCATAAAAGAAAGAACAAATTAATGACTCTAGACTTAAATAACTGGCTTTAAATTAAAACTTAAAAAAATTCAAAAAGAATAGCAGGTAGAAACAAAGGATTTAAAGTTCAAGAGTGAACAAAACCAACCAACACGCTATTTAGGCACAAACACATCTGATGAAAGTCTAAAGAAAAGCAGAAGGAGGAGAAATGGGGAGCACAGTGAGCTCTGGAGTTGGGGGGCGGGGGATGTGACTGCGACTGCTGGGCCCTGAGGCTTCCGATGTCCCTGCAAAGTTGGTATTTCTTTTTCCTAAAGACTATACTTATTATTTATTTTTAGAGAGGGGAAGAGAGGGAGAAAGAGAGGAGGAGAAACATCACTGTGTGACTGCATCTCATGCGCCCCCTACCCCGGACCTGTCCCGCAACCCAGGCAGGTGCCCTGCACGGGGAATGGAACCGGCGACCCTTTGGTTTGCAGGCCGGCACTCCATCCACTGAGCCACACCAGCCAGGGCAAAGTTGGTATTTCTTAAGCTGGGTGCTGGGTAGATAAATGATTGCTCTGTTTTTCTCCTTTAAACCGTCTGCATATATGATTCACACTTTCATATTTGTGATATATTTTATAATTTTTACAAGGGAAAAGGCAACAGTCTTGTTTACACCATACACATAAAAAGCTGTCGTGTTCACTCTCCTATTAAGAGAACACTGGGAAGAGCTTAGGCCTTAGGTCGGTTGGAATCTAAAAGGAGTTGAGGCGAGTTCAAATCTGCAGGCTCTCATTCTTCTCCGGGTTACAGGTTTGCAGCATAGGGGTCACAAGAGTCAGAGCTGCACAAGTCCCGCCTCCACAGCTTCCGGTCCGTGTGACGAGGCATGTCACGTGGCTGCCACAGCAATCAAAATACCGTAACGGGGGACACGCCCCCGAAAGTGGCGGAGGGGTTTGAGCCGCGCATGCGTGACTGGAGACTTTGCCCCCTTGTTAAAGGCGCAGCCGAAGAGGCGCAAAGGCCAGCACGGTCGGCACTGCCCCTCGTGGGCTGGAAAGCTGGACACTCCTACTGGCTCTCAGTGTGCATGAGAGTCAGGGAGGGGGCTTTTGAAACCGCACGCCAGAAAGCAGGAAGTCCATTGGTTCTTCCCCTCCCCGTGGGTGGGGGATGTGTCAAAGGTCGCCCGTGGGCCTGAGCGCGGAGGCCTGGGGGCACCAGCTCCGAAAGGTGCCTGAAGCTCCGCAGCGACTGGAAACAAGCTAAGCCACCTACGTTCATGATACTTTCGGGTGGGAAAAGAGGTTCCTGGTGCAATCTTGAACTGAGAGGGCAGAGAATGACAAGGCGACTTTTTGGGAGGTGTCTTAGAGGGAATGGGCTTCGAGACGGAAACTTGCCATTATTTCCAAAGACCTTGGTGATGATAGTCAGCAATGTGAACAGATTTTTGTTCTTGTGTTATTTGCAGTTCTTGAACCTATGTAGCAGTTGTAATGACAAATAAATAGCTATTTTTGATGCCATACTCTTTTTCCTTTCCCCTTACTTTTGTTACCCAGATATTTTAGGCAGAAATTTGCTATTAAATCAAAGCTTCCTTTCTTTCCCACCGAACTCCATCTTTGGAGATTTGCCTGGTAGGTAGCAAGCAGTAGGGCCCTCGCCCTAATGTTTGGGTTCCATAACAGTATCACCGGTGAAATGGGGGTGAAGCTAGCGCTTATTTCACAGCATTGTTTGGGGGTTAAATGAGTGCTTACCTATCTGAGGGTAAAGGGATATTCAGACCCCAACTGTTCAGCTACCATGTCTTCAGCACCCAGGTGCTGTTCTTTTAGCACCCTGCAAGCACGCAGCTACCCCTGAACTACACAAAGCAAATACGAGGGCAATCTAAGAATGAGAGAGAGAGGTCTAAGCTAGTGCACCAATGGTGGGACAGGCTGCTTTTAACACCCTGCTGATTTCCACTCCCAGGCTCTGGGGTCTTCTTAACTCTGGGGGAGTGAATCACAGCGGCTTAGTGGAAAGAAAAGGCTCAAAGACAAGCAGAGAGTAATGAGCAAACACAAAATAATGACACTGACTGGAACATGTCCTAAGAGTAACTATTTTTTTCACTGTAAATAGCATCGAGTGAGAACCCATCATGTGCCAGACGCAACAGACATTGCAAAGGCAAATAAGGCTCAGGCCATGGTCTCAAAAATATCCCAAGGAGCATGACTCTGTGATTGGCCAGTGGGCCTGCATGAGTGTGCCCGTTGATTGTATTGTTTTACAACCAAGTTTCTTATTTCTTTATTGCTTTTTATAATCATTAAATTAATACATGTTTATTATATAAAGTCCCCTAGAGAAAACTTTACTGTTGAAAATGAAATCCCAACCACCTACTAGAATTCTGACCCCTAGGTATTCAACTGAGGGGGAAGTGCTGCTAAGTCCATTGGTATATGGATTTCCATCCTTTTTTTTGAAAGCGTCATACCATACTGTGCTATTCTATAACTGTTTGGCCTCTCAAAAGTCTCTTGGGCGCCTTCATCGTGTGCATGTATAACGGTCTGCTTCCTTCCGTGCTAGAGCTGACGTGCTGAAAATTCCTCTAAATACCAGCGTATAAGGCAAGACATCAAAAGATGAAGATAAAATAACAGCAGAGGATTATATCACGTGAATGGTAAAATTCTTCATCTAATTTTTCAGCTCACAATCCTAGTCCCTAGAGGCATGTCCACTCTGTGGTAAACTAATTGATTAAAGAACAAGATACAGACAGGAAAACATGCCCAGATTTTCAGGGGGCAGGTCCTTGGGCTTCACAAAGGGAAGACACCTGGTAATCAGCACCCAGAGCAAAAATAAAACAGAACATTTCCAGCGCCCCCAAATGTCCACTAACATTGCATGTATTTCTCTCCACTGTGTTTAGGTAATGTGAATCAATACTTAACATTGTAAAGTAAAACAGATACAAGTTTACAAGGTCCAGCCATGACTAACTCCAGGTGCAGCAGCCCTGCCCCGCCCTCCCCTCTCCCGATTGCTGGGGGTCAGAGACGGCTTCTCGCACCCCTGAGGCTCGCTTGGTCTTTTGGCTCACACTGCTGTGCAGACCGAGCTAGACCAGCACTTCACATCCCATGGGATGTGCCAAATCCCGTCAACAGAATATCTGTTGAAAAATCAAAGTGAACGTGCTCTAATCAAGACACCATTGCATTGGTGAGAGGGAAAAACAGAGTAGAGTCCAGAAACAGACCCAATATGACCGATTAGTTTTCAACAAAGGTGCAAAGACAATTTGATAAAGAAAGGCTACAGTTTGCAGCAAATGGTATTGCAATTATTTGAACTCCTTATGCAAATAAATAAGTAAACATTCATCTAAATATATTTTATACAAAATTAACTCAAAATGGACCATAGCTCTAAACATAAAATGTAAAACTATAAAACTTTTAGTTAGAAGAAAACATAGGAGAAAATTCGCGGGGAACAAGGATTAGGCAAACAGTTGTTAGACGTGACAAAAAGAACCATAATAGAAATGATGATCCACTGGACTTCATCAGCATTAGAAACGTCTGCTCTGCAAGTGACGCTTTTCAGAAAATGGAAAGGCAAGCTACAGGCTGTAGTGAAATATTTGCAAATCACACATCCCTCAAAGGATTTCTCTCCAGGCTATGGACAGATGCCTCAAAATGCAAAAGTGAGAAAACTAAAAAGAGGACAAATGACTTGAACAGATACCAAATCAAAGCGTATATATGGACAGCAAATAAGCCCGTGAAAAGTTACTCATCATCAGGAGTCTTCATGGAAATGCAAATGAAAACCACCATGAAATACCACTATATACACAGTACAATGAATAAAATAAAAAATACAGTACCAGGTGCTGATACGGATGCAGGGCAACTATAATTTCTCATGCATTGCAGGCGGGAATGCAGTTTGGTACAGCCACTTGCAAAACAGCTCGGCAGCTTCATAAAAAAAGCTAAACCATACATGCCCTTTGTGACCCCAAACCCCCAGGCCTGGGTATTTATCCTAGAGAAATAAAAACCTACGTTCACACAAGCACCTGTACGTGAATGTTTATAGCAGCTCTACTTATAATTGCTAAAATCTGGAAATGATCCAAATAATTAAACAAACTAGCTCACCCATACAATGAAATACCATTCAGCAATTACAAGAAAAAACCAAACTATTGATACATGCAGTAGCTTGAAGGAATCACAAAGGTGTTATAAACTAGTCTCAAAAGGTTACACATTGTGTAAATCCATTTATAGGACATTCACCAAACGACAAGCCTGTGAAGAGATCGGTGATTGCCAGCCTTCAGGGGGCGTCCAGGGGAGGAGGGGGCTATGACAACACAGGGAGCTCTGGGCGTGGTTGAAATTGTTCTGTATCCTCATTGAGATGATAATGACATGGGTCTACAGATGGTTAAAATTCATATAACTATACACATGCCCATAAAAGTTAATTCAACTGCATGATAATTCTTAAAGTTTTCGCGAAGCCAAAGTTCAAGCTAAAGGGTAACTATTGTAAGTAACAGTTCGTACGACCCAGTTCTCACATGACTTCACTGCTATATTCCATTAACTCTAAAGTGATGTTGATTTTTTAAAAATATTCTCTTAAGGAAAGATACATATAGCTGTCAAACTAGGACATGCTGCTGAGATGCCATCAATTATGAGACATACTCCAATTTCACAGATGCACAATCATGAAAACAGGCATGCCTAGAATGAATGAAATACAATAGTTCCTTTAGTGAAAGCTATTGCTCAAAGCCATCTACGGAGAAACATGGTACTTTGGGTTTTCCTCTATGACTACAGACCTCTCTCCTCCTGTTCATGATAAACAAGTCCATCTCGAAAAAAGCTGCGCTCTAGTTGAAGACGCCTCTTTTCCCTCTTTTAGCGGAACAGAGAGACCAGCACTTTGAAGGCTAGCAAGCCGTGAACTAACTCAGCTGCCTCTGCCCTAGAGAGAGAACAGGGAAGGCTGCTAAAACTCTGCCCTGAAACGGCGTGAGGACAAGTGGAGGGCCGAGCTTCATTCTAGGCCTGCCGTTCTCCGGGGCCACGCAGGAGGCTGGGTGGCCCAGTGGCTAAAGCCACCTGCTTCAGGGACAGCAAGACCTGACCCCAACATGGCCTCTTATGTGTGTGCAATCTTGGGCATGTGACCTGGCCTCTCCAAACCCATGTCTATTTCCTCATCTTTTTTTTAAAACTGTGGTAAAGAACATTTGTTAAGCGATCCACCCTCTTAAAATGTTAAGTGTACTATACAGAATTGTTGACGACAGGTACAATGTTGTACAGCAGACCTCAAAGATTATTCATCCCGTCTAATGGGAACTTTATGCCCATTGATCAGCAGCTCCCTGTTTCCCCCTCCCCAGCCTCTGGGCAACCACCATTCATTCCACTTTCTTATTCCATGAATTTGACTATTTTAGGCACTTCCCATAGGAAAATAATAGTACTTATTTCTTGGGTACTAAGGCAGGGATTAAACATTGATGACTATAAAGTACAACAAATGAAACTCTTACGATAAAAGTGAAAGGAAGTGCTGCTTCTATAAAACTCTTGCCAGTCCAGGCTGGTGCGGCTCAGTGGATTGAGTGCTGGTCTGCAAACCAGAGGGTCACTGGTTCGATTCCCAGTCAGGGCACACACCTGGGTTGCGGGCCAGGATCCTAGCAGGGGATGGACAAGAGGCAACCACACACTGATGTTTCTCTCCCTCTCTTCCCCTCTCTGTAAAAATAAATAAGTTTCTTTTAAGTTTTTAAAAATAATTAATTAATGAGTTCATTAAAACCCTTGCCAAAAAGTGTTTTGGGGATACTTAAGACTCTAGACAGGTATGATAGTTAATCTTATATGTCAATTTGGCTGGATCATGGAGTTCACAAACATTTGATCAAAAATTATCCTGAGTACTTCTGTGGAAGTGTTTTTTGATGAGATTTATGTTTAAATTGAATTTTGAGTAAAGCACATCACCCTCCATAGTGTGGGTGGGCCTCATCCTATCAGGTGAAGGTCTAAAGAAAACAAAATGTTGACCTCTTCCAAGCAAAAGGGAATTCTCCAGAAATGGCCTTCAGACTTTATCTGCAACATCAGCTCTTCCTCATTCGCCAGCAGACTGCCTTTGGAATTGCCGAACCTCCATAACTGTTAATCAATCTCTCCTCCCACCCCCAACACACCCCAGTGATTCTGTTTCCCTGAGGAATCCTGACTAATATAGCAGGAAAACATCCTTAAACCAAGGGAGGGTTCTCTTTCCCTTTACCCTTTGTGTGAGAATATATAACAATATTTTCCCAAAGGGTAGCTAAAAAGAGGAAGTAAGATCTGTGTGACATGCCCTCACACATGGTAACACACCAGTAAAAGAGAAAAAGAGAAGGTGCGCATATTCAGTCTTAGCACCCACGGGAGCTACCCGAGGCCTGCAAGCCCCAACTTCTTGCAAACGTGGAGAGCAGCCTCTGCTGCCCGGGACCACTCGGCGAGGCGGTGAAAATTAATGGAAAGTGTGTCCTGTCAAGTTCAGAGGGAATTCAGAAGACGCAGAACCCTTCCTCAGCGTCGTATCCCCGACCCCTGACTCCTGGCCAGGCTTTGCTTTAAACCCCCACTTCTTCACCCTTTCCACAGGACACAGCCTCCCCCGCTCCCCCCATCTTCTGCCTACGGTAACGATTTGCTAATGTTTCTCTTAAAACAAGGCCCCTAGAGATCCAGGCTCACTCCAAATGAGGCTTGACTAGCCCAGAATATGCAAGGATGCTTTTGCCTATACAAATCTGTTTACATAATTGACTTTTTTTGACCTAAAACTAAGGCTAAATACACTTATCATTTCACCCTCCAGATTACTTTAACTCATAATTGTTAAAGAAAAAAAAAGTCTGCAGACTTGGTAAGCAGACCAACTCTGCCTCCTAACTGTGGATAAAAGTAAGCCGGGTACGGTTTGAGCCCGATAGGGTTCTTCCTTGATGCCACTCGTTATTGGGACCATGACCACGACAACACATTCTCCTTCTTAGAGCTGTCAATATTTCCTTCCTTTTTCAACTCTGCCCCAGAAAGTTTGACCCTCCGTTCCTTTCTCCTGCTTTTCCATGTGGTCCTATAGCAGTTATCTCTCAATGGGCATCAAGTTCCCAATAGAACTATTGATTCTATTGACACATGAATAAATCTCAACATATTTTATGCCGAATGAAAGAAACCAGACCAACAATACATACTCATGATTCCGCTTATATAAAATCCTAGAAAATGCAAACTACAGTGACCAGGGACAAGAAGCAGATCGGTGACTGCGTGAGGACGGAGGGGCAGCTGGGGTGCGGGGGGTGGGTGGGCAAGCAATTACCAAGAGACATGAAGACAGTTTTGGCAATGATATGTTTATTATCATGGTGGTGGTGGTAATTCCAGATAATAAATAGATGTCAAAACATATCAAATTATACATGTAAAGTTTATTGTATGACAATTATATTTCAATAGAGCTGTTTATAAATGAAAATTTTTTTAAACTTTAGGTAAATGTTTGATGGGGAATTGGAAAAGTCATATTACCGAAATAATAACCCACAGATTACTTCCTGGTATGGAGGGATGACATAGAATGTTCCGTGGAGCCCTCCGTCTGTCTTCACCGTCCCTGAGTGGTCAACGCTAGCTTATCGGGAGGCAAGTCAACCAGATGTTATGGATCTTATGACACACGCAGTATAGACTACCCAACGTCACTCAGGAGGCATATGGCCAGAAATGCTTAACTTAAAGATGTCAAATGCTTAGATCTGATTTCCAGCTACAGTAAATAAAAGGGGTAAAGGAACAAGCCAAGTGACACACTGAAGATGCATCATCCAGAATTCGGGACATTTTCTGTTTAACTGACCTAATCTTTTGAGCAAGTCAGCGTGGTGAGAAGGGGGACGGGTCTAGACGGAAGGCACCTTAAAGGAGCTAACAACTAGACAACGACTAGTTGTAACAGCTAGATACACAGTATGGCCTTGGAGAGGATCTTAGTGTGCACAAATTTTCTTTAACGACATTGGGGGCCCAGTGGAGAGATATCAATGCAAACGGAGTGTCAGGGGAGATGGAAGTACTGACATGGGAAGGCAGAGGTCATTACCACGAAGAGCAGGGCACAAAGCACGTGCGGGCGACCTCCCTTCGGAGACGCAGTTACATAGGAAAGCACGGGGCTTTGGCATTAACTGCAATACTGGGGTGCTGAAAATTTTTTCCCATTTATGTTTATCTGGATGTTATAATGATCTGAAATGTACATACACCGCTCTTTGGGGGAAGGATTTTTTAAATGAAATAAGAGCCTCAAGGATTATTTTCATGAGTGTGCTTCTACGTAAACAAGTTCCTGGCTGGGGCCTCGTACCAGAGCTTCAGCCATGGTCTACTGCCCAGGGACACCGGACTCCATCAGCAGGGAAGTGAAACTGGACCACGAGAGATGCACGTGTGCTTCAAAAGACGCATGTGTGCGAGCGTGTGTGTGAGCATGTGTACACTCCCACGCACAGGACATGCCTCGTTCTCTCTGAAGATGAACAAGAAGCCCGCCCAGCCCCATCCCCTGCTGAGAACCTGACATGCTGGACTCAGGAGACCCAAGAACCCCCTTATGCAGCTTGTGATGAAATGGCTATTTGTTTTTTTTCTCCCAGAAAACTAACTCTCTCCCCATAAAGCTCTGATAGTAGCTCCCAAAGTGTGGGCCCCAGAATAGCAGCAGCATGTGGGACTTTGTTAGAAATACAGGTTCTCAGGCCAGACTGCAGACCCACTGAATCTGAGTCTGGGGACTGGGACCCAGCGACTTGGGGTAACACGTCTTCCAGGTGGCCTGGCTGACACTGGAGAACCACTAAACCATGTGGTCCTGGCCTCTCACCGGACTCGCATGTGCGCTGATAGACTGCTCTTTGTCAGGAAAGAGAGGGCGGCGATATCACCTTCATTAACCCTTAGGTGTCACTGATTCCTTGGCCTTACAACAGAAAATAGGAGGTGGATCACAATTATATAAAAACCTGTGGATGACAGGTAAGACGCACATCTGTGATGCTGTTTAAAGGTGATTTTATGGTTATCAAGAACAAGCTTCTTTAAAAAAAAATAAGCTGTTCACAAACGTTTTAAAAAGTACACTACTCGTCCACTTTAAAACAGGGCTTTTGATAATGAAAATACGAATTCTAACTGGTGGCTTTAAGAGGGTGCGCCTCTGGGTTCCTCAGCCTCGGTCCTGCGGGCCCTGGAGCTGGGCGGCTCTTGGCTGTCGCAGGCTGTCCCGGGCGCTGCGGGAAGAGGAGCAGCATCCTAGGCCTCGACCCACCCCGTCCCCAGGCTGGCAACCAGAAGTGCCTTCAGATATTGCCAGACGCCCCCAGGGGAGGCAGAGCACATCCCCACCCCCCACAGTGAGAACAGCTGTTATACCTGAAAGTTAGTAGAACTTGGCTTTAAAGTGCTCAAAGACATCTCCCTGACCTTCAGCTCTGAGAAAAGAGAACATGTACCTCAATTATTTGCACCCTTCAGGGAATGAACAGGGGGCGAGGGTGCCGGCATGGCCCTGCCTCTTTCCTGCGTGGCCGACGCACCCTCCTTCCTCTAGGCCCAGCCGGATGGCTGCCCATGGCGTGAAGCTTTCTCCAGCTATGCCTTCTCCATTGCCAGCCCCAGAATTTGAAGGGAACCAGGAAAGAGTGGTATCACAGAAGTTTAAAGAAAAAGAACTTTCTGGAAGGAAATGATAACCCCCAGTGTTCAATGCTGTAGAAAGGTGGAACGGGGTAAGGATGGAAAGAAATGCATGATGCTTGGCATTTACAGGAAGCCATCAGCTAAGCCCTTGAGGAGCTCACAATTTAGCAGGAGCAGTTCCGCGTCCTTGGTGTGCAGGACTGATCGCAGCGGTTCGGAGGCGGAAGGAAGAGGAGGGTGAGGGGAGAAGACCAGGGTAGAGAGGTGGAGGGCAAGCATGAAGCAGACCTTGCCATGCGGCTCACAAGCTACTCGCCTTGCTCTGCAGGCGCCCACTGGGGTCCTGGGTCCAAACCCCTCCAGCCTGTGTGTGAGCGCACGCCTCTCCTTCCAGCCATGAGCTGTGACATGCCAGTGAGTCACAGCGACCGGCCCCCCCTCCTGAGGTTGAGGGGAGCTTCATACATCATTACGGATTTATGTATCATCCCTGGGGACTTAGAGAGCTATAAAGTAAACGCCATCTCTCGTCTGCTGTTCCGGAATTCCACATCCTCTCTGTCTTGATGGGTTCCTTCCTGTGTGCTTCCCCAGGAACATTTTGCATACAAACATATTTGTTATCCAAATAAGCAAAATAAATCCTGTCCCACTACTGCAGTTTACCCACATGGACAAAAATCTCAGAGAGAGGACCGGAACAGTCACTGCAGAAGAGCTTAGGGAAGATTAGCTGTGAGTTAAGAAGGTCCACAGTCAATGGGGTTTGAAGTGGAACCCACAATAATCGCCAGGTATCTCCCAGTTACTTTGGATATCACTTCTATTTTCTTTTTAGCTCACACCACTATAAGGAAGTGTTTACCTGGGTTTTCTTTTTGTCTGTCTTTCTGATCAAGATGTAACTTCATGAAAGCGAAGACTTGGCCTCCCTTGTCAGCAGAGCATCCTCCAAGCCCAGGACAGTGTCCGGCCCGGGTATACAGTCAGTCCGTTCGTTGGGTGGATGGGTGGGCAGATGGCTATGTCATCTGTCTCTACCTCTTGGCCTAATTGTGCAACCCCACCCACAGAAAGGCCCGGCCCCTCCTCCCCCTCCGCCCCCGCCATGATCTGATTCCATCCTAATTGAACTGAGTTTTCAATGGCAAACAAAGAAAATATGTTGGCTCACTTTTTAATCTCCTGTTCCACATCCTCCTCACTAGAAAACAAGAAAGCGGAGCCATTAGAATAATATTCCCTCCTTCTAATCAGTCGTAAGCAATTCGGAATGAGAAGCTACCTTCTCAGTTGTAAAGAATTAGTTAAACCTGAGGTTTCGTGGTGGCGAGACCACAAGGCCAGGTCACCTGGCTCTGTGGGCAGGGGCAGGACAGCCCTGGAGGAGGGGCGGCCTTGGAACCCTTGCTCCCACACCCGGCCCTCCCGGCACCGCCCAGTCGCCAGGGAGTGAGAGCTGTGGCCCCTCCTAGGGTCCCATCCAAGAGCAGGGGGCTGGGGCCCACCTCATCCCATAGATACTCAGGAAAGACATGCTCATGGAGGTATTTCAAGGGTTTACATAAGGAATAACCAGGAGTGTACATAGATATACTTCACCTTTGATCTGTCCCCAATGTAAGCCATGTGAAAATATCAGGCCAACTGTCGAAATGTAAAAATGAGAAGGCTTCAACTGCTTTAAAAGAAAGCTCTCCAAAACTATTTTAATGTATTTTTAAATATTTTATTTTTTATTTTTAGAGAGAGGGGAAGGGAGGGAGGGAGAGGGCAAGGAACATCAATGTGAGAGAGTGACATCGATTTGTTGCCTCCCGTATGCATCCCGGGGGACCAAACCAGCACGCCAGGCATGTGCCCCAACCAGGAACGGAACCAGTGACCTTCCGGTTCACGGGACGACACCCAAACCCACTGACCACACCAGCCAGGGCACTATCTAAAAATATAAACGGACTGAAAATGTGGATTGGCCTCCGGTAACTCAGAGGACCGTGGCTCCCCATGGGCTCTGTGGCTTCCTCCGAGCTCAGGCGCAAAGGCTCGCCCTTCCTCCTTTCAGAGTCAACTCTTCACCCACCCGTTCTTCCAGGCGCGCCCCGCGGACCGGTGCTCCCCGCTCAAAGGCTTCACGCCTCCCTGCAAGCCCGGCTGAAGGGCGGGCGGTAAGGCGAACCTGGCTCCTCGCGCATCTCGTCCCCGCTGCGGGGGGCCTGCTGCGGTGGTTCGGTCTGTGCTTAGAGGGACGCACGGAAGAGCAGGTAAGGACTCTCAGGAGTGACCCGGGCAACTTGGCAACGTAGCGAGGAGCAGGCAGAGGCGGCCTGTGCAGCTGACGTCCCCACGGTCTCCTCCCTCTCAGCTGCCGGACCTGCTGCTGCTCTGCAGTTACGGCCAAACCCCGCCTGGCTCCCTTCATGAGAGCATGAGAAGCATTTTCCAATTCGGCCACAACTATCCTTTCCAATTCCTTCACTGCACGTACTAGGACCCGACAGACACTGACATTGTATGTATTCCACAGGGCGGGGCAAAAGTAGGTCGACAGTTGTTTGAGTGGAAAACAACACAAAAATTAATAAATAACAAGAATAAACTCTGTTTCATGTACTCACCATTGTAAACCTACTTGTGCCCCACCCTGTATGACTTTTTTAATGACAAACATTTTTAAACTACTTTTTGCCGAAGTTTTTCAGGCCCCCGAAGTGCTCCTTTCCATCCTCTTAATATTTCTCAGGAGGGGTGTTTACTCACCAGGAAGCCAAGGTCTGGACAGTGTCCCCCGCGACTCCAGGTGAATGCGCCCCCAAGAGGCCTGACTTGTCTCGCGTCTGAGGGCAGTGACCCATGGGATGCCCTCGGGGGCCTCCTGAAGCCATTCAAGGCTCCTCCGTCCTTCACGATTTTCCAGCACCCATAGAAGTAACTGAGGACACCAAGGGGCCTTCCTCCCAGCGAGCGAAAGGGGAGAGAGAGCCCTTGCTGGGTGGCTCGGTTGGTTGGAGTGCCGTGCCATACACCAGAAGGCTGCAGATTCAATCCCTGCTCAGGGCACATCCCTAGGCTGTGGGTTCAATTCCCAGTACGGGTACGTATGGGAGGAAACTGATGGGTGTTTCTCTCTCTCTCTCTCCCCTCCTTTCTGTCTCTAAAATCAATAACCATTCTTGTGTGCAGATTAAAAAAGGTGAGAAAGAGTAAACAACAGAAGTCATTGGGGAAAATATCTTTGCTGGTATATTTTTTTTAGTTGAGCTGTTTCTTATACAGACCTTAAGTGTATAGCACAATAAAGTTTTAGAAATACAGTACACACTCATGTAGCCGCGACATAGCCTGAGTTAAGGAACATTTCTGTCACCTCAGGATGCGTTCTCATACCTAGGCAATAGGTACCCCCAGAAGAATACACCACTTTAACATCTATCATCCATAGATAATTTTTACCTGTGCTCGAATATCATATACATGAAGTCATACAATATATACTTTTTCATGTTTTGCTTACAATTTCTTCAAGAGGTATTCCATTTGTTGTATGTACCAGTAGTTATACTTGAGGGGGGTTGTTTTGCTGCAAGGGTTCCATGGAATGAACACTTCACAATGCACTCACTCCGGGGTTATTTCCTATTGACCTGTATTTGCATTTCCTTCTCTTATCCTCTGCCGAGTCTGTTCTGTTGTTAAATCCACCTATTGAGTTCGTAATTTCTGATACTGCATTTTTGTGTCATGTGTTGAATTCCCACTCTATTTTTTAAAAGATTCTAGTTTCCTGGTGGAATTCTCCACTCTCAAGTCTCTCAAATGAATTAGGGTTATTTTAAAGTGCTTGCCTGCTCATCCTAATGCCTTAAAGGAAACTACATCTTATATGTTCTCCTTTACATAAGTTTCATTGCAGCTTCCAGCTCAAAGCAGTAAACTTCTAGCCTGGAACTGCTAAAACGCTGCCAAGGGCAGTTCCAACAGGTCGTTCTGTTCCTTCATAAATGATGGGGGCCTTCCGAGGCCAAGTAACCCACCAAGTTCTCTAAATAAACCAATTCTTGTCAGGTTACTGTGCTGGCTACATTATGTTTGAGAACATCCGGACAGAGGTCAGGCCAGGGCCCTCACAAGCCTATTCATAAATGAAATGGTTCTAGTTTTGCAACAAACGGGTTAGAAATCAAAGTCCAAATGTTTCATCGCGCCTGTGAACCCCCTCCTCCCTTCAGTCCAGCTCTCTTCCTGGAGCCTTGTGACCTCAGATTCTCTGTCCTTTCAGCAAATGCTTCCAGCAAGAATGCTCCCTACCTGGTTCAAATCTTTTATTTAGCTCTGAGTGTGATAGGATCTTGGGTTTCTAAAATAGAAAAGGGTAACAGATAGGAATATTCCTGAAATACAGCTTTTATTACGCTGCTTCCATGATCCAAAGTAGTCCCTGGCTCCGTAGGGCCCATCCCGGCAGCCACAGACCTCTCTTCTCGACTTGTATTTAATTAACTTCCTACACACACCTACTGCTCCAACTGTATTGTATTCACATGTTGTGAGACAGGTCTAGTCTAGTTTAGAAAGTGTCTCAAAGGAGAGCCTCTCTTCACAGGGAATGAAGACATGAATAGTCCAGGGAAGGAATTGGTTCTGTTGTAGAGAGGTGATATGTCCAGCTTTTGCTGTATTTTTTAGAACTCATATTGGAAGATCATTATAAACCAAAGAGATGGATGAATGGCTAGATGACAGATAAATTCTCAAAAATGTGAAACTTGCTGAAGGAACCGTAGTGGGGATGCCAGGTACACGCCTTTCCGGAAGAGCCGATGGCAGGGACTCACCCTCAGCACTTTGCTGGGGGTTGAGGTGCTCCTGGGCTGGAGGAAGTGTGTGGGGGCCGCAGACCTGGGGTCCCTCTCTCCACACTCCCAGGAGTGTTTGAAACTGCATGATGGAAGTGGGTAGTGCTGTGCAAGTCATTGGGATTTACACAAGATTTATTGCTGTTGCCTGTGTGCCTCCAGGTCAGCAAGGCCTTAGGAAGCTTGAATTACACGAACAAGTCATTTTTACTTTGATTACAGTGGAGCCATGTCAGCCATGCCTTGGATTTATGTGCATGTAAATGATGAGAGATTGATTATGGTGGATGAGCAAGGAAATGATAATAATAAAAGAATGAAACAGCCAATGCCTGCTGATAAAGCCTGTGGCAATGTTTTGTGGGTTATTTTATGGGTTTCCAGCATTGAAAGAGAACGAGAAGGCACTGCTGAGGTGGCCAAGCACAGAGGTAACGAAGGCTCTGAAGACATCCCTGAAGGGGGAATGCAATTACTTAAGACCGTTGAGAAGCTCCAGCTAAAAATAGAGTGAGAGGAGCCAATAAAAGCATCTGCAGGATTCTATTGTAACACAAAAATTGGGTACCTGCCTTTCATGGGTGACATAAAGTAACTTGAAGGGCAATTTTGCCTCTGACTTTCAAACAGAGCCCCCAGTAAGTTGCAATTCCACTCGGCGACCACTAAAGAAACGGGGTCCTTCTTGGATGCTGCACGTGTGTTTTGAATTTAGGGAATTTCATAGGCGTTCACAAGTGATATTTGGAACGGCATGAGAAGCAGCACAGTCTTGCTGGAAAAAGAGGAGCTTATAAACCTATTAGGATTCTGCCTGAACCGCGGTTCGTGAAACCCACTGCCTCTGAATCATCCATCAGCAGCCGCTTAGGAGAAAATGAGCGGGTGAGCCTACCCTCCACCTGAAACCCTTCATTTTTAATGACATATTTGCATTTGGCTCATCAGAATTTAAATCCCAGAGATGCTTTGGAGCTTTGGACTTCTCACAACGGCTGCACACCGAACAGTTGCTGGATACTCATTGCACTTACGGCTATAATAAGCCCCTGCCAAAAAGAGACATTTGCTATTTAAGAAACATTTAAGGTAACATTAAGGAAGCGGCATTGTTTCAATGTGGAATAAAACCTGGAAGTTTACAACCAGCCGGAGCTCTGTTGAATTGCTTGAAAATGTGATACCATAAAAGCAAGAGCCACTATAGCCAAATGGAACAACCTGCGAATGCAGTGTTAGCTCATTCATTCATTCAGCAAGCACTTTCTGAGCATCTGCTCAGAGCTATTTTCCAAGCTCCTACTGTCGGTGCTCACGGAGGGCTTCTTGGAGGGGGCGCTATTTGAGACATTTGAGACCTTCCTGGATGAGGAGAACAAACCAGTGCTGTGAAGGGAAGGAGTGTCCCAGGCACAGGAGCAAAGGCCAGTGTGGCCAGAGCCTGGAGCAGAGGTGTGAACGGTGCGGCTGTCCCCGTGGGGCCCGCTCAGCAGGGGCTTTAATGCAGGAGGGCTGTGAGTCAGCTTGCATGCCTGAAAGCTTCCTATGGATGCTTTGGGAAGTGGTCCTAAGAAAGCAAGAGCAGGGGCGAGACAGAGAGAGAGAGAGAGAGAGAGAGGGTAGGAGGCTGTTAACAGTTGTCCAGAGGCAGCTGGCAGTGTGTAGGCCAGGGCGATAGTCCTGCGGATGAAGAGAAGTGGCCAGATCTTCGGTGTTCAGTGTATCTCTCAAAACAGGTCTGTACACTCTGACTGCAGTTTGCTCCCCAGTTGCACTTGGCACTTGAACCTGGTGCTCGTTAGGAATCTATTAAATGCATTACTGAGCCTCACATTTATACAGAACTTCCATTTGAAAATGTATGTTGATATCGTCTTAGCCGATTCTCATAGCACCCCCGTGAGGCAGGCGAGTGAAATATTCACCCCACCTTACAGAGGTTAAATGTTACATAATTAGGAAATGCCTCACCTAGGTGCTCGGGTTTCTAATCTAACTCCCCTACCTCCGATAAGACATTGTCAAGCCATAAAAATCAAATAAACATGTTTTTCTTGGCATTTTGAGACGTGAGCTCGTATTGATGAGGAACATACAGTCCAAGGTTAATTGTGTGTGGCTGGAGGTGCCAGATACACATATAAACACAGAACTGTAAGGCTGCGTAGGCTTCCACAAGACGAGGGGAAGTGACCAGAGCGGGGCTTGTTCAGGTCCTGGAAGATGGTCGAAGAGGATGGCAGAGGCGAGTGGAGTTTGGCAGGATATAGAGAATATTTGAGCTGCAAAAGATTGTACAGACAAGACAATACTATTTTACAAGATCCAAAAAGGGGTGGGGGGAGGAATGAAGCTGAGATAAACCTGTGGAAAGCATAAAAGGAAGCGGTTGGGCTGGGGAGAAAAAGAAAACCAGAATGAAAGCTATTGAAGGAATAATTCTGTCTAAATCTGTGAGAGAAACAGGAAGCCTAGAGAAAAAAAATGAGTCTAAGAGAAATCAGATAAAGGAGGGCGAGGGTGGGAAACAGGGAGCCCCGCGGTGTGTGATCGTCGCCATCTCCCTGGAGACGCCCGCTGGCAGGCGCTGCCTCCGGCGACCAGGTCCGGGTGTGCCGGGGACACCCACCGCGGGCAGCGCCCTCTGCGGAACTGGGCTCCTCTCCTCCGCTGTCTGACCGCCCCCTTGCTCTGCTTCTTGTCCGCTCCTTTGATTGAGTTATTTTTAGTCTGACCCCCATTAGTCAGCTTTTTGCCTGCATTCCATTCCTTATATTTTCTGTTCTTCTTATTTGTCTTTCCCTTCTGCCTGATAATTCTGGAGGGGTAGAAATTTATGGGAAATATTTGCCCTAAGGACTCCCCATGGGTCCCCATGGGTTGTCTACACGTCTTAGACAAGCCGCTGGCTGCCCCTCTCTGGCCAAAAGACGTCAGCTTTTTTCTACCCTAGTACCCCCCACATACTCAATACCTTGTCACAAGACCCTACTATTTCCCCTAAAAAATCTCACTTCGTGCCCTCGCTCCATTCAGAATGTCCTCCTCTATAATCTCCATGTATTGAGATCCTTGATTTGAGGGGTAAGCACAGAAAGGAGACCGCTGTTGCTTTCGCTGGCCCAGCATCCATTTCCTTCTCATTTTGCTTTGAGAACCACCTTTTTCTACCCTAAGTCACACCGTTGGCATGATTCCACCCCTAAATCCAGTATTGAGCCCAACCCTCAGACCTAGCATATTAGCACATCACTCCTGGCCAGCGCGTGCAAAGATGACCATAGGAAATGTCCCCAGTCAATCAACGCCCATTTCAGGACTTTTGCTAAAACTTTTAAGGTAAAAAAAGAAACACAGCTCATTCTTTGGAGATAAGTGAGTTGGTAGCAGTACCTCTGAGCAAAAAGAAAAACTCAAAGAGGCTGCAAAAGCATTGAAGCTGCTTTTGCCTGAGAACATCTGCTGAATCTAGGAAACCAGGGCTTCGGTCTCATGGCTTTGTGGGGCATGGAAAATTGAGAACGACAACCCCCCAAGAACCTCACAAATAGTCAGACTGTGGCGGTCTAGATTATCATTCACAACTCTTAACTTCCTTCTTATAACAGAACTCTATACCCATCCCCTTTGCCCTGTAACTTTGGCATGCCACCCAGTCAATAACGCGAGGCCGACAACTCTGCCCTACTGATTTGGGGTTCAGCCACGTGATTTGCTTTGATCATGCTCAGCCAGGCCCTGATTAAGTTGACCTATAGATCGATCCATGAGCAAAAAAAAAAAAAAAATTGCTTACTGTTATACGATTTGGGGGCTCTTTGTTACCGTAGCAAAATCTAATTCATTCAGAAAGCTGAAAGCTTAAATACCTCCAACATCTATGCCTTTAGTCTCAGGGTAAGACAGAAGTCAGCCTATCATCCTCCTTCCAGCTTCAGAGAACTGCAAGGAGAGTGGACTTGGCACTGGGCAGGTGCCACACCTGAGGAGTTATGGCCATCAGCATGCCCTCCTATGAAATTGTAACACAAATTCCTATCACCCAGGTGACCCAGAAATCCTGAAGCTATGAATCAGTTTGAAGAAATTATGGAATATTCCTAGATTCCAGAAGAAGCAAATCCTCTTTGGAAAAACTCACCTCATCCTCGAACGTGAAGAATTTCACCAAAATATAGTCATATATAATCTAAGGAAAACGACAAGCTCACAGTCAAAAGTACTAATTAAGCACACAATAGAACAAAGACAAGTCATGATAAGTGAAAAATGATAGATAAAGGACACTAGAAACACAATTTAGGAAGTAATTATGTTCAGTATGTTTAAAAAAGTAGAAGATAATCCTAATGATATCTTCATTGAACAATAAACTTTAAGTGCCTATCACAATCAAAAAACAAAGACTCCTAGTAATAAAAAAAAAAGTTTAAACAGAAAATTTTACATAATGAAAGATAATTAGCAGACTAGAAGACAAATCATGAGAAATTATCCAGACTATAGCTGAAAGAGGCAAAGAGATAGAAAATATGAAAGAGAGGTCAAGAGGCATGGACTGAGTTCTGACATATACCTAATTGGAATTTCAGAAAAAAGAGACATAACAGGGCAAATGCAACATTAGAAAACAAACTCTAAAGAATAAAGGATTCTATGTATTCCATCAAACATCAAATATCTAGGAATAAATATAATGTAATATGAAGACCATTATATTGAAAACTACAAAACTTACTGAGAGAACTTTTTAAAGACCTAAATAAGTAGAAGCATGTACCATTGTTATGGATTGAAGACTGAATGTTATAATGATGTCAACTCTCCCCAAACAATCTATATATTAAATTAAATCCCAATCAACATCCTAGCAAGTGTGTGTCTGCACATGTATGTAAATTTATTAATTAACTTGAATATATGTATGTACAGGGTCTAGCACAAATAATATCCCTCTTTTCATTACAAAATCATAAACGTATAATTCTGTAACATAACAATATCACACTCAAGCACACCATATGACATTTTAGATGACATGTTCAAAGTAAAACTATAAATTATTACATCCATATTATTATCCTACCAACCACACTCAAGCAGGCCTTACTTCTGCCAGACCCTGTATAATTAGAAAAGTCCACAAAGAACCAAATGATCCTATAGGAGTAAAGTGTGTTAGAATTTGGCCCTTGTGAACTGGCTGAGTAGCTGAGGTGGTTGGAACATTGTCCCTATACCAAAAGTTTGAGGGATGGATCCCCGGTCAGGCACACTAGGTTATGGGTTCAGTCCCCGGTCAAAGCATGGATGGGAAGCAACCAACCAATGTCTCTCTCTCTCTCTCTCTCTCTCTCTAGCTCTTCCTCTCTCTAAAATCAATAAAAAGATAGCCTCAGGTGAGGATTTTAAAAAGAGTAGAAAAGAGAAAAGAGCAATAGAATAACTATAGTATGGTCATACGTAAAAATTACAAAAGAAGACAGAGGGTTTCTGTGTCAGAGCGGTGAGTGAATTACTCTTTGAAAGGGGCCCTTCCAGCCTGGAAACAGCCTCTAGCCCTTCCCTCACCGGAAGCCAGGCTGAGGTTATAGTGCATGTCCACTGAATGCAAACTGAAGACAAAGAACCGCACATAACAATGATGGACCTCGAAGAGCCCCACAGCTGTCGGGGACAGTAACCACAGGAAACAGCACAGGAACTTCCCTGGCTGCCACACTTGCCCTGGCCTTCTCGTCGGGATGTCCATCTTTTGGGCCTTGACTTGCTAATTTACAGTACAGGGTCCGGCAGGAGTAAGGCCTGCTTGTGTGTGGTTGGTAGGGTAATAATATGGGTGTAGTAATTGATAGTTTTAATTTGAACATTTCACCTAAAATATCATATGGTGTGCTTGAGTGTGATATTGTCGTTACAGAATTACATGCTTATGATTTTGTAATTAAAAAGGGGTGTTATTTGTTCCAGACCTTGTATTTATATTCAATTTATTTTTAGGCCTTTCTCTTTGTTTATATCACTTGTGATTCAATAATCTTTATTTAATAAATACTTTAAATTTCCAACTGACTCAATTTAAATCTTTATTTAAGACTCAATATAAACTTTGAAATTCTTGGTCTTTACTTTTTCCTTTCACAGTATCTGTGATAATCCTACAGTCATTTAGTTCGAGGGCTGTCTTCATAGAGAACAGATTCTGGCTCTCCTACAACCAGACACATGACCTCAGCCAAGTTATAGGGATGAACCACATGAAAATGCCATTCTGATAGGTCAAAAATGGTTGAACCCTGACCAGTGTGGCTCAGTTGGTTGGGCGTCATTCTGCGAAGTGAAACATTGCCCCTTTGATTCCGGTCAGGGTATATTCTCGGGGTCGGTCCCCCACTGGGGTGTTTGCAGGAGGCAACTGATCCATGTTTCTCTTCTACATCAATGTTTCTCTCTCTTTCCCCCTCCCTTCCCTCTTCTTTAATAATAAATAAAATCATTTTTTAAAAAAGGTTGGATATGATCCAAACTAAGTGTTTACATTGTCTTTATCTCCACCTTTACACCTGAAAAAAATAGAAATAACAATATCATTCACATCACAGGAATGTTTAAAGAATAAATGAGTTAATTTGTGCAAAACCCTTCTAGCAGGTCCTGGCACATAGCCATTAAGTGTTAGTTGGAGTGACAGTAACTGACTTTCTGAGGCTTTTTAGAAAAGGGAAATAACCAGATGGCTAGACCTGCCGTTTATCAATCTATGTGCATGGGGACGGGAGCTAAAGGAGACAACAGATCCGTGGAATTTTGGAAACACGATTACTCACCCACTAATTGATGTGTCCTGGAATCCAATGGAATCAAATTAGTAATTCTTCCTTTTGGGAACGAGCTACGAGAGCCTGGAAAAAAGGGTCCTCTTTCTCCCTATAACCAGTCATTTGCTAATTTCTATGCTGTAAATATTTCCACCATGGCAGATTTTAATAAACCAATGACTGGTGAAATTCCTAATTATTTAACGACAGGCTCTCAGGAGCTGGTCCGAGCCCACCACAGCACACCGCCGCGGAGTTTCCATTACGCCAATAACAAATCAAGGCCCAAACACATCCATTCATTTGCCATAAAGCTACATAATTAATTGCTCACCCTAGATTTGAACTTAGAACTTCTACAAAAAAGCCATCAAATGCTTCCATTTGTAGTCACCATCCTTTCTAAATCTCATAATTTTATGAACTCCCATACATATGAAGTTAAATCTGTTCTCCTCCTGTTAATCTGCCTATGTCAATTTAATAACCAGGCCAGCCACAGGACCTAGAAGGGAAGAGGGGAGACGTTTTCCTCCCCCCACCCCCTTAGTTACGCTCCGGCACAAGTGTGTCACCAGCTCAAATAAAGCCAGTCAAAGGGAATCCTGGGACGTGGCTAGAATTGTTGGGAGATGACACTGGCCGAGTCCCAGGGCTGGCGTGACAAACAGAGGCCGCTGGCTGCGGCGTGTCCTCTCCAGTAAACAAATCGACAGGCAGGCTACGTGGGGCTGGATCGCTTAGAGCGACTAACAGTTCTCCCGCTGTGGAAAGCTAGAGTCCCGACCACCATTGAAGGGTCTTTTTATCCGCCTCCCTGCCCTCCGTCAGTTCACAAATCCGGGCTTCCTTAAATGACACAATGACAGGGCCCCACTGTGGAAGAGCCCTGCTCTGATGTCACCTCTGCCCCTAAGCCTCTGTCCCAGCCGTTCCCCCAAGGAGCCGCTGCCATTTGCCCGAGTTGACACCAAACCCCGGGCACTCGGGCTACCACCAGCCTTTGTCAGCCTGCGTGGTGGTGTGTGGAGACCTGGTCATAAAAGGAGTTTTAAGCCGGTGTTGCGCCTTGGCAATCCCCATGGAAATGGGGCCCTTTCCTAGGGTATTTTAACATCCTGAGCTGGACACTTTGGCCTCAGCAAGTAGCATAATGCCCTTTGGTTCCCTCTGGCCACATCTCACGCGATCCTGTTGGCTAATTTCATGACTTCCCCTACCCAACATTGCTTTCACTAGGTTTGCTGGCTCTTTGTCTCTTCTAACGAGAATACAAGTGGCTTGAAAGCTGCAACCATGCCTACCTTATACACTGTCACCTTCCCAGAGTCTGAATAGTATCGATTATAAACAGACCCTCAAATGTTTATAGGGTAAATTGCATCAGTCGGAGGTCATCCCTGGAAGAATCAGAGATTAGGCCACAGAGAATTTAAGCTGCTGCATGTCCTGATTCCTACCACCTCTCCACCAGCTCTCCCGCCTGAGAGTTGCAAAATGGGCCTTGCAGAATAACTGCATCTGTCAGACTTAATCAGTGAGTCTAATTGCAGAGGCTTTCCCAGCTAAGTCTTGCCACTGGACTAAACAAACCCAGCTCCTGGCTCTCTGGAATGAGCTACGGATCTGGCGAATGAACCTTTCTCCCTTTCAATTAGCAGAGAATACCAGAAGCAATTTGGTTTCAACTGACTGTGTGAATATACCTTCAGAGAAGGTGCCTCACTAGTTCTCATGGTTCAGACAGAGCGTGAAAGCCCAGAGCCAGGAGTAGCCAAGTTCAGATCCCAGCTCTGCCACTTACCACCTGGGTGGCTGTTTCCTCACCTGTAAAACAGAGGTAAAAGTACCTATCTCAAAGCATTATGAACTAAATGAGTTAATACTGCACAGTGTTTAGAAGAGGGTCTTGTACACACAGTAAGTGCTATGGAAATGCTGGCTGTAACTATTACATGTTGCCTTTGCAACTCCAGGACATAATTAGGTCAGCAGGGGTTTGATTAACTCACCACTCCTCCAGACATCACGCTGGAGTGGTTCACTGTGGGTGATCCCCTGCTTGTCTGACCTGCGAAGCAGGGTGTCGCTAGCATCCACCTCTCCATTCATTCCTAGAGCCAGAATGATGTAAACCCTGTAGATTACAAGGGCCTCTCCTCCAGCCTCTGTCTCCTCTGGCCCTGGGGGCCCTGGGAGCTTCTGACTCCACCAGCCTCTCCCAGCCTGAGTCCAGACTTGCAAGCCCTTCTACTAGTGGAAGAGACCAGGCATGGAGGATAAAAGAAAAGGACACGTTAGGAGTCGGGAATGAGCTGCGATCATCGGACTAGTGGCCACGCGCCAGGTGCAGGGCCAGGGCCAGGGCCAGGGCCAGGCAGAGCAGCTGGGCTCCCAGAGGAGGTGTGGACGGCCCCTTCTGCCTCACCGAGCTGGTCCAATCACTGCTTGTATCGGGATCAGCGGCTTTCAACCTTCCTCAAGCGCCAATTTATAAATTTCCAGGGGCATCTTTGTGACTGGAAAAAAGCACCCGAGTATCTTTGCCACGCTTCCCTGCATGCATCGCTTGACCGGATGCCGCAGCCTCGCTCAGATGCACAGCCAAGGATAGAGCCAGGCCCCAATCCTGGCAGAAATCTGACTCAGTCCTTCCCCATGAGCAACCTTAGGGAAGCCTCAGGAGCCAAGGGGCCGCAGACAACCTTGTTAAAGGCCTGAGATGGCAGATACATCCACCAGGGCCTATGTGTAATTATGCTCAGGTTCGGAGCCTAGAGCAAATGCTCCAAACCACGGTACCTTACGAAGAACACTGCTGACGTTTGGGACCCACTTAGGATATCCAAGGGCACTCGAGAGGTTGTGGCCTTATAGAGGAGAAGCCTGGGGGTACACGTCTGAGTCACTACCCAACCTCTTAGAAGACAAAGAAAGCAAGGCTGAGCCTTGGCCACATAGCTCAGTTGGGTGGCGCATCATCCCACTGTGCCAAGGTTGCAGGTTCGATCCCTGGTCAGGACACATACAATAATCAACCAATGAATGCATAAGGAAGTGGAACAACAAATTGATGTTTCCATCTTTCTCTCTCATAATCCATAAATAATTTGTTAAAAAAAAGTGAGGTTGAGTTTAGAAAGAGCATAGAAGCTGAAAATGACACATGAGTGTCATCTGAGGAGAAAGAACCAGAGAGGAGAACCTGGGCTCATTTAGAAATGCAAACACTAGTCCACCAGCATACACATGCCCTCTGGGCGAGTCAGGCAGCTGGGTCCTCCTGCTTTCTCCTTCTGTTATCCCAGCCCTTTCAGTCTTAGAATTCTTGGTCAAAAGTAAGCAGTCTTTCTCAGTGGGGAAAAACGGACCTCATTCTTTCTTTCTTTTTTTTTTTTTTATCCTCACCCAAGGACATTTTTCATTGCTTTTTTGAGAGGAAGGGAGAGTTGGGGGGAGGAAGGATGGAGAGAGAGAGAGAGAGAGAAAGAGAGAAACATTGATGTAAAAGAGAAACATCGATCGGTTGTCTTCTCATACATGCCCCAACCAGGGATCGAACCTGCAACCTGAGCATGTGCTCTGACAGAGAATCGAACCTATGACCTTTTGGTCTACAGGAAAATCTCCCACCAGCTGAGCCACACCAGCCAGGGCCTCACTTTTTCCACCTGAGGGGAAAAAAAGTAGCAGAGACATACCAATGAGTCACACAGTATGTATAAGGAAAAACTGAATTTGGGGAGTTGGTTGTCTTGAACGAATGGTTCCCATCAGAAAGGAAGTATTTCTAGAAAGTAGACTTAAGTGCAGATTCACCAATAACCTCAACCATCAGGCCGCAGGCCTGGGGTCAGGCCCTGCAGCTCCCCAGCACGGAGTGACAGACACGTGTTAGCCCGGCTCCCAAAGGGCGCGCAGGGCTCCGGGAAACAGGACCGGCAGGCGCAGCGTCTCCTGCCACGCACGGACAAGAGGCCTCTGGAGCAAGAGACGAGGAGCTTTCCGCTGCTTATAAAGCAAGCCGTTTTCATTAAAAGCTTTTTAAAATTTCAGCAACAACTCAAGTAAGTAATGACTGTCTGATACCAAGAGCAGTGAGCCAACTTGACGCAGGCGCAAAACCTCACCCTTCATAAAACTTGAACAATCCAGACAGCCACCTCCATGTTTCATTGATGGGCTTTTATTAAAATTGCACATAGGTTTCATACTGACACTTAAAAAAAAATTCCCTTTGTCCTAGTATCAAAATAGTTACCATTTTTAAATACCTCGAAAACCTTTAATACAGTATTTTGTTGTATATTAAATAGTCTCCTAAAATCTCAATCATCTTGCTCTCCTAGAATTTTGCCTTCCGGCCACTACCTTTTTTTTTTTTTTGGCATCTTTAGTGCTTTATATCAGAGAAGCATTAAAAGGGAATGGTTTTCCTGTTGTCAACTATTTAAATTACAACAAATATTTTAAATAGGAGAAGCCAGTGTCAATATTTGATTTGATACTGAAGTTTCACATCAACAAGGCTTCCCTACAGAGCCACGCTGTACGGTTCGCCCATATCCAATGACTCTTGAACGCAGGTACTCAGGCTCTGGAATTATTTAAACAAAACCGCAGTTCTTGCCCTGACATGGCAATGATGGCCCAACAGCGCTCTCTAGTGTCCTGTAAGGATAAAAGCAGCCAGCAACACAGGAAGGTAATTGGATATGAGGTGTTGGAAATCTAGATGTGAAAACCAAAAAACTTTTATTTTTCAGGGGTCCCAAGACAAGTGGTTTCCCAATGTCCCACTCTCAGCATCGGCGGCCTCCAGCTGCCCAGTGCAGGGTTGCGAGAATGCCAGCATCACACAAAACCGGAGTACCCCATCAAAAGCTGGACTCCGGTAATGTTTTCTTTCGGTCTAGGGAAAGAGTGTGGTATTTCACCCTTTTCAAGGTGCCCAAGGAAGTCTGCTCCCCAGGAGCACTCCTCTGAGATGTGCTTAGGACGCTGGACCTCGGGGGCAGGTTGGTCTTGCGCGGGAGGTGGAGCGAGCTGGGCGCAGACCGGACAGCGCCCTCCGGGTGGCCGGCCAGGCCCTTGGCCAGGTTCTCTGATGTCCTCGGGCAAGAGGACCAGCCTGGAGGCTGCTCATTGACAGCCGGGCTCAGCCTGCCACTCCCCAGGGAGGCTGGGGCCACCTGGGGGGCCACCTCAGCCCTGCCATTCTTCTTGTTCTTCTTCCAAAACACCGACCTCAGGAAGGTGAGGGTCCTCTGTGAGAATCTGTGTGTCTCCGAGTCCCTTACCTCCACCTCAGCCCTGACCTTGGCTGACGAATTTTGGTGAGTGTCCGTGCTCATCACAGTGCTCGAAGCTTCCCTGGGGGAAGGTGCTCTGCCGCTGGTCCCCGGCTGGCCGCTTCCCTTTGAGTTCACGGTCCTCTGGTCCTTTGGCTGGGCCCCTCTCTCATTCTCCACCAAGGACCCGTCTGTGAGAGGTAGGTCGAACTGCCTGGGAAGGCTAGTGTCCTGTCCTGCATGTTCCTTGAGCTTCCTTGCTGTGTTTGGACCATCCGAGGTTCCAGGGACTACACAGCGGCTGAGGTGACCCGAGGGGCAGGGCGCTCCGGCCAGCACTCTCTCGCTGGCTCGCTCACTGTCCTTACCCTCAGCAGAGACAGTGGCACTCGACCTCGGCACCACTGACTTCTCGTCCCCGCCAGCAGCGCCCGTCAACAGCGGCACAATGGACTGGCTCGTGGATCGGGGTCTCCGTCGGGACTCCAAGTACTCCACCAACTCGACAGAGGCCACAAGTGGTTTCTCTCTGCGTCCAAAAGACCACCGAAGGGGCATGGTCGTGAAGGTCCCCTGCTTGTCCCAGGCAGGAGCTGGCACCTTCATGCTGATGCTTCGGCCTTTTACGCCTCGTACCAAAGGCCTGGACGCCGAGCCTCCTGAAAGAGACACCAGTAGCATCAGTGCCCAAATGCCCCTCTAGCGGCAACGAGAGTAAGGGCAGTGCCAGCCCCCTGGCAGGCACTGGCTGAGCACCTCTGAGGTGTCAGGCCCTGTGCTGGGCACTGGGGACAGTGCGGTTCCCGCCCTGGGGGGCATTGTGTACGCACCCACTATTCTACTGAGTCCTTTTACACATCTGAAGCCAGAGGGCAAAGCGGTGCCAAAGAAAGCAGCCAGCTACATGCCCAGGCTGTGCAGATTCCTGCTCAGCCCAGTCCCCAAGGCAGCCAGCCCGAAGATCTAACATCATTTTCATTCATCTTTAAATATTTCCATGAAACAGAATGCTCAGCAAAACTTTATTTCTTGGACCTGCTTTTCCAGGTCAAATTAGGTGCTTGTGCCTCTCAAATGCAAGAATCTCAGATATCCTACCCTGGGCTAAAAAGAACAAAAAGGAATTGTGTACTGCCACATATGCCTCCTTTGGGTGGTTTCAACTTCTGTATAGAGTTGGAAAGATGCTTTTACTATTCAGCGGTACCTCGGTACTCATGGTTCGTTCTGGAAATCATGATGGGTACTGAAACTGATGACTACCAAGCAATAAAGTATTTTCTCTTGAGCAGCGGCATCAGACTCATATAAGTTCCAGCACATGGGACCAATTCCGAGCAAGGGCCAGAGTCCTGAAACACTTTTTTCTTGTCAAAATGCGAGGAGTAACACGTTTAGCGAGGTCTGAAGCTGACAAGTACCGAGGTATGACTGTGTACTGTTAAGCGAGAAAGAGTCCAAGAAACATAGTGTAACCCAACTTGCAGAAATATGTATTCATATATGTGTGCAAGTGTGTATGTACACAGATGATACATGCATGTGAAAACATACAAACGAGTATGGGGAAATAAATAGAAAATGACAGGATGTGGGGAGGGTGATCGGGGCACTGTCTACGACTGGTTTTCCTCTTAATTCTTTTCTGTATCTCAACGCTTCTGAAGGAAACATACCTACGACCAAGGCTGAGCATTTTTTCCTAAGAAACATGTGTTCAGTTACAAAAACAATTCCATTTACAAAAGCATCACAAAGAATAAAATATTTAGGAATTAATTTAGCCAAGGGGGTGAAAGGCTTGTACAATAAAAACTATAAAACATTGCCAAAAAAAAGTTAAAGACGACGCAAATAAATGGAAACACATCCCATGTTCATGGAAGACTTAATATTGTGAAAATGTCACCATTACCCAAAGCAATCTACAGAATCAAGGCAATCCCTATCAAAATCCCAATGAGGTTTTTTGCAGAACTAGAAAGACGCCCCCTAAAACTCATACTGCATCTCAAGGGGTCCTGAACAGTCAGTCACAAAAGGATGAGTACTGTATGACTCCACGTGATGAATTACTTAGAGTGGTCACAGTCAGAGAGACAGAGTGAAAGGCGACTGCCAGAGGCTGGGGGGAGGGGACAATAGGGAGTCGATGTTGAGCAGATACAGAGTTTCGGATGCAAAGAGTTACAGGGACAGAGAGTAGTGACAGATGCACAGCAGGTAAATGTATTTAATACCACTGAACTGTCTACTTAAAAATGGCGAAGATGGTAAACTTTGCTTATTTTATGTGTATTTTAACCCAATAAAAAAGGTAAAAAAAAAAAAAAGCCATCAGTTATCATACCATTAAGACACCTTGGTTTACAAAGTCTGGACTCAGAGGAAGAAACCTTCCACTGAGCCACCCAGCCCACGTGGAACAGGACAGGACAGCGTTCAGAGAAAGACCCTAGGCAACCAGGCGAGCCTGACCCCGACATCTGTCCTCTCATCACGGGAACAGCTCCAACAGCTCCAACAATGAGCAAGAACCACTGTCCCCAGAAGGCCCGGAAGCAGTGGCGTGCTGACTGGGGCGTGCCGCAGGAGACCGTGCACACCACACCCGGGAGCAGAGGAGGGAGAGCGCGAGGAGCCCGGAGGACCGCGGTACGAGGGTCACATGCTGTCTGCACGGGAAGGGAAGGGCCGCACACTGCGCCAGGCTTCCCAGGAAGAAATCGCTGAGAGGCAAAGGTGGTGGGACCCCCCGGAATGACAGGGCGCCTTCCACAGCATCCCAGAGGTTCCCCAAGAACTTTACCCTTCAGAGTTTTCACAAATCACATTTGGTATTGTTTTGCCTTTAGAGCACTACTTTAGGTTAGCCAGCAATAGACACCGCTGCACCCAAAATACTTCGTAATTTCAGTTTGGATTGACACCATGGCTGCACCATTAACTTCGCTAACACAGAGAAAAAAAGAAATGTTCTGAGGTCGGAGATGTGTAAAGTTTTTTCCCTCTTCCACGGCCCTGACAAGGACAGAAAGAGAAGCTTTGTGTTAAGAGGACAAAGCTGTGGCTTTGAGCCTTTCAAAACAGGAAAACGCGGCGCAGCCCTGGCAGGTAGAGAGGTGGCTTGGCACGGGCCCTGCGGGCTGACCCCCCCATTCCTCCTGGTGCGAAAGGCCCGGCACTGGGCACGTCGCCGCCGCAGCTCTGCTTCTCGGGAACCACGGGCGCCCAGACAGGCCCTTTCTCAAGCCGGCAGTGGCAAAGCACCTTTGCTACCTTTGTTTCATTTCATTCTATTTACTGGGCTATAACTGGAGCGGAGAGAGAGCCATAGCTTTAGATAAATGGAGAAATACATGGCAGAAGTACAGACAGAATAGGAAATGCAGTGCTTACTGTTTGCCAAACATCTTGTTTCTGGGGGAGCGAGAGGGGGGCCCACCGCTCCTCCCCAGAGATGCTGGGAGCCAGAGATGGAGGTGGTGTTCACAGACCTCAGAGTGTTGGTCTGTGAACCCCCCAAACTTCCCCGCCAACCATGGAATTTGAAGCCTTGCTCATGCTCAGTCTGGCTTGAGAACAAGAAAGGGTCTGGGATCTTAAGCTACATTGATGATGCGGACAGTTGAGTTCTTCCTGCAGGTCATATAAACCCCAGAACATATATGACGAGCCTCCCAGGCCCACAAAAGACCTCCTCACACAGACAGCGCGCACGCAGCTGGTGGGCACAGCCATACCCATGCAGTGGCTCAGGGGCCAGCAGAAGCCGCCCTGGGAAATGCCACATCTGTTCCTGTGTGACTTTTTATCCTCGGCCAAGGAAGTCAGGTGTTGATCCGGCCCCATGGTGTGTGCTGTGAGCAGGGCGTGGGCTGGGGCCTCTCCTCGCCATCCGGAGCTCCCCGCACCCCGAAAAGGACGCGGCTTTCCCTAGCCCAGCGCCTTCTCCCTCCCCATGGGTTTGGACTCACTTACGCCTCTGACAACTATTAAATGAGAGCCATCTGGGCACGAAGGACAGTTTTCAGCCCTGGGAATATAGGTGCTGTAGGCATACGAACTGCTTGTCCCTTACAGGGTTTGACAAAAAACAAAAACCTACGATCTCATGGGATGTAACGACAAGAGCTATGAGGAAGCGTGAGGAGGGTAAAACGGTGGTCAGTGAGTGATGAGACCTGAGTGAAGGGAGGGAAGAAGCCACGCGGAGATCTGGGGAAAGCGGGCCCCAGGCAGAGGGAGCAGCACGTGCAAAGGCCCTGAGGCACAGGTAAGCTGGGGCCAGGGAAGCTGGAAAGAGACCCCCATGGCTGGAATCAAGGGTGGGAAGGGTCCTCACTAGGGGTCTTCATCTTCTGAGCCCCAACCTCGTTGGCAGACATTTCTGTCTCGAGTTGCACAGAGCAACCTGGCGCAAGACTGACCCTCAAACATTTAGAAGACAAGAAGAAGCTACAGAGATGAGCTGAGCCCCCTGCCCCTCTGAGACTCAGCCCCCAGGACGGGCTGGAGAGGAGAAAGGCCAGCCCCGGAGCTGCGGCCACCACCCCTTCCGCCACGCCAACGATCTCTGCTCCAGGGAGCGGGGGGGAGCCCCACGGGGAGAAGCAGGAACACAACAACTCACACGGGGGGTCCAGAGGTCAGAAGGTAAGGAGAGGCAACCATTGGAACAGCCCCTTAATGAAATGGAGCCACCGGAGGAAACAGACAACTTAAAATTAAAGCTCTCAAAGAGATTCAAGTGTCAAATAACAGGAGACTGAAAATACAACCCTCAGGTTTTTAAATTCAGGAAATGAAGACATCCACGGTCACTGCTGGAACTCAAATTGGTGGCCTGAAATGATCTTGAAATTTATGAAATATGTGAAATTCCATAATGGTGAAAGCGATGTCTCATATCACAGCAAAATGACAGATAGAAATAATAGTGAAAAAGTAGGGGAATTATAGGACAAATCTAGAAGAGCCAATGGGCAAATAATAGGAATTTGGTAAGTAGGTGAGAAAATAATTTAACAAACAATAGAAAAGAACATTTTTCTAATGAAAAACCTGTATCTCCAGAAGGAGAAGCCGCCCCGGATTCTAAGTAGGGTTGGTGAACAAAACACACACACCTAGGCATGTTCTGGTAGAATTTCTAAACTCCAAGGTCAAAGACAGAATCTTAAAGGCTTCCAGCCAGAAAGAGCAAGTGACTCTCCTGTAGAAAAGAACAGGCTTCTCACCTGCACCCCCGAGGACCGTGGGAAAACATCTGCAGACACCTGAGAGGAAAGGATTGCAACCCAAGAGTTCTCCACCCAGCCAAGCTGCCGTTCACCCGCAAATGAAAGAAATGATCTGTGGCTCCGCAAAGAGTTGGAGAACTCATCACGCATGCCCAGAAGTACTCCGACCAAACACTAACGAGTCAGAACGGAGACCGAGACCGACCTCAGAGACACGGACAGCAGTGTGGGGCCTGACTGTGGGCACGGGGGGTGGGCTGGGTGGAGGAGGGCGAAGGGGGACCACTGGGAAACTGTAACAGAATAACAATAACAACATTTAAAAAAAGATAGAGGGTTCAGGCAGTGTTACTCCGTGGACCCTGCAAGCCATGTACCTTCCCCACCCCCGTGCAGGTCGGACGGGCTTAGGACGTGTGTGTGACGCAGTGTTAAATGAGTGTGTTTGGGAGGAGAAAGGTACGGCAAAAGGGATTCTAATTACAGTCTGGAAGAGTATTAAACCATCCCAACAAAATCTGAGAGTCGGGGACCGAGGCGGGGAGTCCCTCAGACAGACTGGAGGGAGCACGGGAAAGCACTCCAGGGCTCCCGTGCGGGGGGCTGGCGGGGCCGGTCCTGCAGGTCTCCCATCGCGGGGGCGCGAGGGAAAGCAGTGAGGGCGCAGGGGACCTCGCAGGCGGCTGGTGGCCTCTCATATCCACATTGGGTTATAAATTTTGGGAAACACAAAGCAACAGGAAACAAGGTGGAAAAGAACAGAACTTCCGGAGGAACAAGGGAACAGATAGAAACATCATCAAATCAGTAAAAAATAAAGGAAAAAGGAACAAGTAATAGAAAATGTTTTAAGTGAGATGAAATCAAGTCTTGTAGTTGTTATATTAAATATATATAGGCTGAATTTTTCCCATTATAAGATAGACTCTGAATTTTTGATATTAAAAAAAGCAACATATTGTTTATCAAACTACTTAAAACTAACTATAAAATAAATATTCATAAAGCAAAAGAGAAAGATAAAATGATACCAGGAAAATGCAAACAAAAAGAAAGGGAAGGGAGTGTAATTATTAATCTTGAACAAGGCAGAATTTAAGATTAAAAGCATTAGGCAGGATAAAGAGCAACACTGTAATGAAAAAAGACACAATTTATAAAGAAGATCTAACAGCCATCAGCTTAGAGACTCCCATTAGCAAAGCAGCTAAACATAAGTTTATATTTAAAGCAAAAAGCATTAAAGTTCTTAGAATACGTGATTAAAAATGCAGCTATTCAGGAAGGTGTCAAGGCCCCTCCTTCCTAGCCAGGGTCCCGTGTAAGGTCAATACAAAGACACGGGTGAATTAAATGCAACCATCAACTCACCTGATTTAACAGCGATGGCATAAAGCTCATATCCCTCAAACAGACGATATGCGTTATTTTATATGTACACAGAAAATTTACAAAATAATACTCATGCCCTTACCTGATCACAAAAAGGGAATGTTTGAGAGCCACATTTTTGGATCACAATCCACAAAATTAGAAATAAAGGCTAAAAAGATGACAAAAAAATCTTAAATACTTGAAACTTCCAGATAACCTTTAGATCAAAGAGGAAATCAGAACTGAAATAACATACTATCTGGAAATCACTGAAAGTGAGAAAAGCAGAACTTGTGAGGCCCAATTAACGCCAGAATAGAAATTCACCATCGGAGCAGCGGTACCACCAAAAGCCCAAGGAACCTAAGCCCCGGGACCCTTAACTGCCAGGGACCCCAGCAGTTTCTTCAAATGGTCGGCTAATAAGAGCTGCAAACGCAGGCTGTTTCTATACCCCTTCCTTGTGTAGCTTCCCTGACACCTGTTCCCAGTTACATGCAGGGCAGCACCTCAAAACTGGAGTCCATTCATTCTAGTTTAAAATGGGAGAACATATTCGCCAACACATCTGATAAGGGGTTACTATCCAAAATTTATAAAGAACTTACAAGACTCAACACCAAAAAAACAGACAACCCAATTAAAAAATGGGCAAAGGACCTGAAGAGACACTTCAAAGAGGACATACAGATGGCCGATAGACATATGAAAAGATGCTCGACATCACTAATCATCAGTGAGATGCAAATTAAAACCGCAGTGAGATACCGCCTCACACCTGTCAGAATGGCCGTCATCAATAAATCAACAAACAAGTGCTGGCGGGGATGTGGAGAAAGGGGAACCCTCGTGCACTGTTGGTGGGAATGCAGACTGGTGCAGCCACTGTGGAAAGCAGTATGGAGATACCTCAAAAAATTAATAATGGATCTGCCTTTTGACCCAGTGATCCCACTTCTGGGAATATATCTGAAGGAACCCAAAACACTAATTCTAAAGAACATAAGCACCCCTAGGTTCATTGCAGCGTTATTTACAATCGCTGAGATATGGAAGCAGCCAAAGTGTCCATCAATAGATACATGAGTAAAACAACTATGGGACATTTATACAACGGAATACTACTTGGCTGTAAAAAAGGAAATTTGACTCTTTGCAGCAGTACAGACGGACCTGGAGAACATTATGCTAAGTGAGATAAAATGCCTCCATTATTACAACGTCCCATGACCAGAGCTACTGAAGGATGGAGTTCCCGGGCTATCAGGGTTTCTCTGTTGAGGACAGTTCTGCACTGAGCACCACCAGCCCCGGGCATGGCAGGACATTCAGCAGCCCTGCCTTTGACAGCAAACTTCTCCCACACAGCCATGGGGGAGGGGCGGACCAACCCCGGCTGAGCACCTGAAGCCTAGATTTTGATCTTGCCCAGATGTGGTCCTAACAAGACTAAATAAGGCTTTATTTTCAACCACCTCAGAGCTTCTCAAACAGGTTTCAAAATCTATCGTTATTTCATTCTAACCCCAGGAGGGCGCACTCCCTCTGGAAGCAGCCTCTGAACGGAATAAACTCAAATCTAGGATTCATGTCTAAGCACACAGAGCTGGCCTCCAGCAGCCGGGCGGTGCAGCGACTGCTTGCCGCCCTGCGCCCTGCCTCCTCCAGGGGCGAGCTTGTGACCCGGCACTTCCAGGACTCAGCTTTCTCCTCTGTCAGAGGGTTGTTCATCTCGCCTCATCTGGAGAGTTTGACAGCTGGATGAGATCAGTGAAATGCCACCAAGGGTCTGGAGGACACTCGTCTTCAATATTACCTCTCCCACCCCAGCCCCCTCTCTCTGGGGAGTTTTCTGGAGCTGTGCCCCACCCCCCTCTGAGTGCCAGGCTGAAGAGTTGGGCCGCCTTTGAAGTGGCCTCCCTGTGGGGTGTCAGACACATTCTTCCTTGGAGAGCTGAGGAACGGCCGGAGGTTGTGTGCCTCGGACAGACCTGGGATGACTGACAAGCTGGGCAGAGGCTCACGCTGCTGGACAGAGAGGCTGGGGAAAGAAGGCGCTTTCCTGTTCTAGAGACACTGCCCTAAATGTGCAGCCAGGCAGACGTGAGGGGAGAGAAACGGCCGGCAGGGTGAGTCAGAGCACAACGTGTTAAATAGCGTGCCTACACAGAAACGTATTCCAAGGATGCCAGACAAGCGCGATATGCGTGCACGTAGAGGTGCTCCGATCAGCATCTGTCTGAGAGTGAAACGCTGGGAGCCCAAATGCCAGCCACTGAGGAATTAGTAACCAAATGTGATGCTTAAACTGTCCAAATCCAGAGGGTTGGAGTCAAGGAAAACCTAAAACTATGTACAGCTCTAAGACTCTATCATCCTATTTATTCACTCACAAATATGGAACAAGAGCCAAGTGCACGCCAGGACTGTGCTGGCTCCTTTGATAAAATGGTAACATCAAGTGTAAATAAGCAGCTGATGAAAAAATATATCCACTGTGCCCCAGCAATTCCACTCCCAGATATATACTCAACTGAAACACGGACACACGTACAAAAAAACCCAAGAACAAAAGCATTCACAGCAGCACTGCCGGTAATGGCGCAAGCTGGAAACAGCCCCAACGTCTAGCCACCATAAAATAGATAAACAAAATGTACTCTAGCCAGACAAGGTGGGAGGTTCTAATGAGGGGTGGCAGCCACCCAGGGAAGGACACCAGCAGACGTTTTGTCAGAGACAACCCACCATGTACGCTCCACAGCAAAACCTGCATGGATTTTGGGAAAATCCACAAATGACTCAAGAACCCATAAATCTACAATGAGTCAAAGTGCTGTTCCTGGCGATCAAGCTTCAGACCTTCTCCAGGAGAGAGCAGGCCGGTCGGCCCGTAAGTGAGGCCCCAGAACTCTCGTGGACGAGGGGCTTCTCCTCACTCTAAGCACCAGGCCTCTTCTCCAAATCCCTGCTTTTGCTTTTATTTTAAAATGGACAGTAGTCCGCAGCGGAGAACAATCTCCCTCTCTCTCATATACAGACTTCTGTGCAGGAAACTATGTGTCTGAGCTTTGGGCTTTTTTGTTTGTTTGTTTGTTTAGACAATGGAATAAAATGAAAGAAGCATTGCTACACACAACATATATAAATCTCATTAATATAATAGAGCAAAAGAAGCCAAATTAAAAAGAGTGCATACTGTGTGACTCCATGTAGAGAAAGCTCCAAAACAGGTGTTAGAATTGAAGATAAGACTTCCCTCTGGAAAGGAGGGAAATGGTAATGATTTCAAGGCATATAAGAGGGGTAGGGAGGGCCTGGAACTTTCTATTTCTTAATCTGGGTTATGGATACATGATCATTAATCAGATATATACTTGTGATTAGTACACTTTACTGTGTGTGAATATATATATGCACACACACTTCAGTTTAAATTTTTTACTTGAAAGCTAAATCAGGCACTAATGGGAAACATGGAAACTAAAAGTAACTACAATGTGCTGCCATTTTCTGATTGAAGGAGCGCAGGGGCTAAAGGCAGACAGACACACGCACGCACAGCGCTCCCCCTGCAGGACTTGGTTTCTGTAGGTGTCCCCTTGCTCTCCTCCGCCATCATCCCTTTCTCTCTCTAGACTGGATCATCTGGAGGCTACAATGATCTATTACATCCTATTTGGCAGAACAACAAGAACTGCCATAAGGCCACGTTCCTCTGAGCTACCGCCCCTTCGATCACGTCCTTGGCGGAGAGTGCACCCCCTGTCACTTCTGCAGCCCAGTGTCTCCTCCACCCATCACAGCTGCCCTGTGCTCTCCAACCCATGACTCTGGGCAAGTCACCGGTGCCCTTCCCGCCTGAGGATCACCTACCCGCCCTCGCTGGAGCCCCTCCGTACTATCTGACACGGCTGGCCACTTCCTCCTTGAAAGATTTTTCTTTTCTGCATCTGTGACTCATATTCACCCAGGTTTCTTCCTACCCCACCGGCTGTTCTTTCTACTTCTTGGCTGGCCTCCCTGCCTCTGCCCAGCCTCTGGACGGTGGAGAGCTCCAGGGCCTGTGCAAAGTCTCTACTCTTTCCTGCCCTGGCAGTTTCCCTGGGGGAGCTCGCCAGCCCCGGGCCTTGAGACCCTGCCCGTGCCGACGACGCGGGTGTTCCTCTCCAGTCCTCAGTAACCATCTGGATTCGGGTGTCTTACAGGAGCCTCACAGTTATCGTGCCACAGTTTTTTAAAAATGTTTGTGTTCATGGTTAGGGGTTACTTTTCTTAAAATCCTCACCCAAGGATATGCTTTCTTAAAATTGGTTTGGGAGAGAGAGAAATGGAAAGAGAGAGGGAGAGACAGAGACAGAAAGAGAGAAACATCAATGTGAGAGAAACATTGATTGGCCGCCTCCTGCACACGCCCTGACCGAGGATCGAACCTGCAACCTAAGCGTATCGAACGATGCTCTAACCAACTGAGCTACCCGGCTGGCACACACATTCTGGATTTCTCTCCAAAACTGACCATTTCCTACCCAGCTCTTTCCCATCTCATGAACTGCACCGCTAACCTAACCACCGAGTCATTTAGATGCTAACTAAGCAGAGCCCTCCTTGATAACCCACTTTCTCTCTCATCAGCAACTCCTGCCAGCTCCGTCTTCAAGCACGCCCAGCATCTCTCTCACCGGACAGGCTAGCCCGAGCCAGTACGCTCTCTCACCTGGGCAGTCACACAAGCCTCCCAACTGGCCTTCTGTCTCCCACTCTTGCGCCTCTGTGATGTATTCTCCACATGGCAGGCGGGACAGACTTCTTAAAAATATAAATCAGCCCTGACTAGTGTGGCTCTGGGTTGGGCATCATCGCACAAACCAAAAGCTCCCTGGTTCAATTCCCAGTCAAGGCACATGCCTGGGTTGCAGGCCTGGTCCCTGGTTGGGGGTGTACGAGAGGCAACCATTTGATGTTTCTCTCCTTCTCTTTCTCCCTCCCTTAAACTCTCTCTAAAAATAAGTAAATAAAATCTTTTAAAAATATATATAAATCAGGTGGATTAGTTCCTCGCTCAAAATTCCCCAAAAGCTACTCACTGTCCTTGGGATAAAATGCACACTTAGCTCAGGCCAGGGGCACGTCATGGCCCGGCCCCTGGTCACCTGTCACGCTCCTCACTCCCTCTGCCCCAGCCCCGGTGTCTTCCACCCCTCGCACACGCCCCACGCTCACTCCCAGCCTTCTCCGTGACTCGCTCTCTCTGCTGCAAGGTCACCTCCTTCCTGGGAGGGCTTTCCCCGCATGCCCTCTGCACGCTTCTCCCTTGCCCCAGTGTTTGCTTCTATGACCACGTACCGCCTCACCCTTGTCCCTGCCTTATTTCGAGCCATTGCACTCGTTTACTAGCTTCTGTGTTGTCCTCCCCGTTCGCCAGCCAGCTCCAGGGAGCAGAGGGCACGCGCCTGCCGCTGGAGCGGACAGGGGCGGAGCGGTAGGCACGGGCTGGGCCGTGGAAGACCCCGTCGGAGGGATGACTAAACCTCTCATAACGACGGACCCTGAATGCTCAAGGCCGTGAAATGCCAGCACTTTTATCAAGATGAGGAGTAATGGTTGTTCAAGAAAATGAAAATAAAATAAGCAAATTGAACCAACGTGATAAAACATACCCTTTTCCTGCCTGGAGGGGCTGTGTGTGATCCCAGGATGGTCGGGCACCGGGGACCGGGAGGGGACGGGGGCAGAGTTCCAGGACAGCGGGCTGCCCCTCACGCTGCCATTACAGCTCCCGAGCCGCATGAGCCAGTGATCAGATACGGAGGAGCTGGTGGAACCTGCGGAGGAAGCACAGAGAGCGAAGGCTGCACCCTCTCCACCCTTCTGGGGTCCCCAGAGGGGCTTCTCGAGGCCAGAGCCCCATCCCGAGCCCTGGAACCACAGGGACCCACGTACACGGAAGGCCAGGCCAGAGGAGAACCCTGCCACCAACGAACGGCATGACCACCCTGAAAATTCAGGGGCAGATGTTTGGGCGCGGAAGGGAACATTGATGAGCACTGAAATGCTTTTCATGAAATTATTTCCCACCAGCTCCAGTTTTCTAAATGTGGTATGTTTTTCATTCTTTCTACATCTATCTTCTGTAAAAGGAAGGCAGGCTTTGTGGTAGGGTTGATTTTTAGATCTTTTAGGGTGCATCTAAACTCTTTATTTGGCCATTTACCAGCCACTGTTGGAGAGAAAATCTGAGTAATTAAAAAATAATGCTCTTTCATCCCAAAGTTAAGGATGGCTAGTTTACAGAATGAAAAAAGTCGCATAAAAAGGTCAACTTTGATCCTTTTTTCCCTCCAGAGTTCCAAGAGAGTTTAAGGTTAGGGTTAGCTAATAAGTGTATGGCTGGGCAATAAACATAGTTAAGCAGCTACGTTCCCTATGAAGACCCTGCAGCCTTCATAACTGCCCCTCCCTTTCTAACAGGACTTACGCAGGTTGATACTGCACAAGCTTAATCACAATCTGGCTGGAGCCCTGGCTGGTGTGGCTCAGTGGATTGAGTGCCGGCCTGCAAACCGAAAGGTCACCGGTTCAATTCCCAGTCAGGGCACATACCTGGGTTGCAGGCCAGGTCCCCAGTTGTGGGCATGCAAGAGGCCAACAGATCAATGTTTCTCTCCCTCTCATTCTCCTCCCCTTCCCCTCTCTCTAAAAGTAAAAAATAAAATCAAAAAATAAAATAAAATATAATCTGGCTTGACGTGAGACTGGGAATAGGAAGTCCCACACTACCAAGAGTCACCTGCCACGCATACCAAACATTACTCCTTTCCCCTTCCTTAGGTTTCTGTATGACTCTTCCACATCCTCTCCAATGGGATTCTAGTCTGTATGTTCACATCTCTACAGCAGCAGCCATACCTGCCTCTTTCAGATCCTTGCCTACCTCTTCTGGTCCTTGGTGTTCAACTAAGCATCTTCCCAGTTCTTAAAGTGACTTCCCAGCTCTCCCTCGTCCTGTCGCAAGTGGCGGCACCTACCTCTCACGGAGCTGCTGGCCGACCAGGAAGGGATGCTGTTCCGTTTCTGGTAAAACAGGATGTAAGCCCCGCGGGTGATAACCTCATCTTCTAGAAGCGACTCCACAGTGCTGTCGTCGTAACTGTACCACTGGCCGTCCAGAGAGTTCCGGCAGTAGGCTGCAAGGTGCAAACCCGAGGTCCCATTACGGGAGCCCCCAAAAGCAGGAAGACATAACCCCCGCCCCCATCATAGCTCAGAAACGGACATGGCTGTAATAGAATAAGAAATATTGGTCCATTTTGGGCCACAAGTGAGTTTTGTGGCATCTAAATCAACCAGTTACGCCCATGTATTGACTATATTGACTCCCAGATCCCAGGTGCTTTACTGAAAAAGTGTGCTGCTACTTTAAACTGAATCCTTTTGTTGTGGCCCTTGCTCAGGCAAAATCTCCAATAAAAGAGAGCCCCAAATTACTTAGACAGACTGTGATGTCCACAGTCACCCTGTTTCTTCTGAAAAGCTTCCTAATGCACATCTCATTCTGTGTGCAATGAAAATATGCAGTGGAATTATGGTATAGTTCTTCCCTATCCAAGAATTGAAGTCACATTTTAAAAAATGCTCATAAATACGATTCTTACCACCTTCCAAACAATTAAAAACAAAATATTGTTCTCCTTCCCTCTACATGTCAATGAATGGTACCATGACCCACTAATCTGGAGTCAGCCAACTTTTTCCCTAATGGACCAGAGAGAAACTATTTTAGGCTTTGCAGTTCACATATAACACATACGGTCTCTGCCATATATTATTGTTCTTTTTTTTCCACCTCATGAGCCATACAAAGACAGGTGCCGGACTGAGTCTGGCCCACAGGCCGTAGTTTGCCACTCAGCACTCCCGCAAGCCAGGCGCCTAGGAGTTGACCGTGGCTCTCCCTTTCCCTTCTCCCCCGCACCCAGGCCCAAAGCCGGTTTTATGGATTCTACTTCCAAAATGTGTCTCGAGCACCCAGACTGCCAGTGCCCAAGCCCCACCTGAGCCCCCCAAACATCCTCCTAGCTGGAATTACAACTTCCACTCCGGCTCCCCCTACCCATTCTCCACAGATCAAAGCTACTACGTCAGTTTGTAATCAGAATCATACCTGCACTCCTCTGCCCACAACCTTTTAATGGCTTCCCATCACTTTTTAGAAAAAAAAAACACAAACTCTTGTCCGTGGCTGACAGTGCCTTCTGATCCAGGCCCGTCGGCTTTTATTTCCGCCCAATCACTGCGCATCAGCCACGGCAGGCTTTCGGCAGCCCTCAGACACACCAGAGCTCTGCCTCAGGGCCTTGGCATGAGCCAGGAGCTCTGCCCATAACACTCTTCCTCCCATTGCTCGCATAGCTAGCTCCTCCTCATCCTCCTGCTCCTGACCTAAAGGTGACATCCTCAGAGCGGCCTGTTCGCTATCACAGACACAGAAAATCAGTCCGTCACTTTTTCATAATTCCAGGCAGTGAAAGTGCTACAGTGGCAAGTCCCCTTTTATTGTCTGTGTCGGAAATCAGACTAAGTCCCAGGGAGTCAGGACGCATATCTGTCCTGTTCATCACTGAAGCTCCAGCACCGGGTCTGGCATAGAATGGGCACTTGATAAATATTTGTCCAAATGAGTGATGATCGTGGATTTCTATGCAGCCCAGTGCCTTCCATTAGTACACTACAACAGGGCGCTTCTTGAAAAACTAGTTTTTTTAAGCATTTTCTTTAATGAAATAACTTGTGTTAGTCTAGAACAGACACGGTATGTGAACAATTGAACAAGTCACCCAGTTCTTTGTTTCTGACCTTCCATTTGTCTACTTCTCCCAAGTTCCTCTGAAGGGTAGCGATGAACTGTACCCCACAGAAATAAAAAAAAATCTGACAAGAGTCTTTGTATTGACTCACAGATGAGCATAAATGTCACTCTCTCGGTTCCAACAATTCTCCTCCTATACTAGATAAGGCTGAAAATTCAGGCCATCGCTAAGTTTACATTCCAACCACCAACCTAACTCAACTCTACGGCTTGGCCAGGCCGCAGGCCCCGGGGCCGATGCCTGGTGTGCGGCGGGTGACAGTTCAGCTCACGTCAGGGCCCGAGGGAGCGGGGCATCCTGAGACCCAGGCCACAGCCACGACACATGGCCACGGCCGCCAGCAGCCCTGAGGCAAAGCTCACCTGTGTAATGCCCACCTTGCAGGCTGCCATGGTGGTTGCAGACGGCGTACAAGTCGTACAGGAAGTCCAGGGGGTAGCTGGCGGGCAGGCCGGCCGGCGGCTTCCAGGGGGGCCAGGGGCCGGGCGCGGGCTTGGCGCCAGCACTTCTCTGGGCCACGTGAGGTGCCATGTTGAGGCCGCAGAGGGGAAACTTCACCAGCGTGGAGAGCTTGTTTCTTCTCTCGCCTACCTGACAGAATCTTTTGAGGTGGATGATGAGGATGTCAGGCAGGGTCCACAGACTCAGCTTCACCATGCCCTGCTGCAGGGCTTTGCAGTGGGGGCACTTCCATGCATCGTCCTGGGCCAGCTGCAAAGGAAGCCACCGGGACTGTGAGGCCAACCCACCGAGAGGCACCAGCCCCCTCCGGACTGGGGAGTAGACCCCAGGGCAGGACCTGCTCCTCCTTGGTGTAGAACTGGAAGCATTCGTCCAAGGTACAGCTGTGCTGCTGGTGCGCCTGCTGCTCCCGCCGCACGCTGTCAGCTTCCTGGACCCGCTCCTCCTGGAGGCTCCCGAACAGGCTGCAGAGGGAACCCCAGTGGCACTTAGGCTTCTCACCGCCGGGGGGTGGGGGGGGGTCTCTCCTGAGTCTCGGCTCACAGCCAACAGGGTGGAAGGCAACCTCCAGGCGAGGCAAAGGTGCCCACTGGGACCTCACACGTACATGCTCTGACTCAGCACTCTCCTTCTGCAGAATTCCCTGTCTGCCCCACCAGCTCCAGGAGGGCCCGAGCCCTTGTCTTATTTGCCTATCTCCTCATCCTATCGCAGGGCCTATCACTTAGTAGGAGAGTAATACTTTTTGGGCCCTGGGCAGGTGGCTCAATCAGTTGGAGCGTCATTCCGTACACCCAAAGGTTGCAAGTTTGATTTCCAGTCTGAGTGTGTACGGAAGGCAAACCAATGTTTCTCTCTCACATTGATGGTTCTCTCTCTCTCTCTAAAATCAATAAAAACAATAACCTCAGGTGAGGATAAAAAACGTACTTGCTGAACTGAACAGTGCCCTTTTTCAAAGTAGGGCTGATGCACTTGGTGTTAGAGATGCAGCCGAGTTTAGCGATTAAGAGCGTGGCCTAGAGCACGACAACATGGGTTCAAATCCCGGCTGCCATGCAGGAGCTGGGTGACACTGAGCACCTGTTTAACCTCTCCGTGCCTCAGTTTCCACACTTGAAAGGGCAGATTATAGGAGTACCCACCTCACAGAATGTAACAAAGATGAAATAAATTGCAAACACGTAAAGTACTCAGTGCAACGACTCACACAGGGTGAGTAAGCATCACGTACCAATATACTTCAACTACTGTTACCACTATGAATACCAGCCACCCCTATCATTATTACTATTATAGGCACATCTTGTTTTATTGCGCTTCCCAGGTGTGTTCTTTTACAAATCGAAGGCAAGACCCTCCACCAGCAAAAAGAATACACTTCACTTTATTGCAATACTTGCTTCATTGTGGCTGCCTGGAACTGAACCCCCAATATCTTCGAGGTCTGCCTGTACTATCATTGTTGTTTACCTACAGGCAATTATTCGGGTTTCTCAGAGGCACGGGTCACGTGGCATCCAGGAGCTATGCGCACTGCCTGACAGTCACTGGGGGAAACTGGGCCCAGGAAGGCTTCCTCGCCTAGGCAGGCCCTGTCTCTCTGATGGAGCCAAACTCTGTAGAACTCACCGCTCTTTGACGCAGCTGTCCCACTCGACAGCCAGTTTGATGTGTGCGGGGCCTCCGGGCTTCCTGAGGTGCAAAGCCCTGAGGAGAGAACAAGGAGCCCATCAGAAAGCAGGGGGCCTCCCCCCGACATCTCGGCAGGGCCCAGAGGTCTGCCTCCGCCCCCAGGACTGATGATCCGAACAGAAATGCCCAACGCCGACTGCACACCGAGGTCGGGTATCTGCGGAGCTGTCTGCTGAAGGCTGAGTCCTCATCTGCCTTCGGCACGCTCTGCGCACTCCCTTGGGAGCTTGCGAGCTCTGAGGATCTGGGTAACTGTGAGGACACAGATCAACTCTCCTGCCGCACCCCAGAGCTTTCTCAGTGTCTAGAAGGCAGTTCCACTTGAATGTCCCGCACAAATCCCCGTTCTGACGATGCCTAACATGAGCTAACTTTCCTCCACCGCTGTGTGGAAGGAACACCCTCTAGTCTGCGTCCACACCCTAACCCTTTTCTTTCAGACCCTCGAATACCCAGAAACTCTCCGTGTGAACCAGCCTATAGCTCCAGCTACATGGGCTCAGCCCATTTCAGAAAAGGTTGTTCTTAACACAGAAGAGACAAGTCAAGAAGAGCGTGGAGGACATGAGGCTTGTCCCCAAATCCGTAAGACACATGTAAGTGCTGGGGGAGGCTGCACCTAAGGATGCTTAGGATGCATTGGAAGGAAAAAATGGGGATGTTGCATGAGTCCCTAATTGACACCAGGAGGATTCAAAACAGGGTTTTAAGCTCAAGGAAGATAGGAAAGCCCGTGGCTGAGCAGCGCCAGGTCTGGGGTGGGGCTGCGGCATGACTCTGGGGAACGAGAGCCAGAAGGGAGCAAGAACAAGGCGCATCTGGGGGAAGCCCTCCCAGCTTATCATTCCAGACGAACAATGACCACCCTGCCTCACATCTCCGTAGAATGAGGGGACTAAGCCGCAGGCATGGGATTGTCTCCCTCGTCATCCACCTCACTCCCCGCAAAGAGAAGCTGCCCCTTATCTGGTTGACGGGGTTTCAGGGAGGTGATCGGCTCACCCCTCCTGCTCGCTCCTCCCTACGGCCTACAGCCGCTGCTCTCTCATCCGTGCACCGAGCTCCTGGCGGCAGCTCCGTCCCTGCAGGTGGGGGGCTGGCAGATTGGGGCGCACATTCAAGTCAGAGGAGACACAGGCTGGGGCAGCCTGTCTGCCGCCCTAGATCTAAGCCTCTTTCTCTGCGACCCTCAGATTCTCCATTCCCACAAGTGGCGAACTCTGCCTTGCTGGGGGTGGAGGTGAGGGTGGGGGTTTCTGGGAAACCTAGTCAAAAGCTCACATTGGACGCATATCTAAGCCACACCCTTTCACCAGCAAAGGGTCCTCTAATAAACCTAATGTGTTGACCTCTTTCCGCCTCAATCCTCGGTCTCCTTTTCAACTAGAGTCTCAGCTTCAGGGTGGAAAAGGAGAATTGGCACCTACGGGCTTTAACTCTGTTATACAAAACCCCATAGGCCGCAAAAAGAGGAGAAGTGTGAGTGTAACCTGAAGTCTGCTCCTCGCCCAAACGGGATCGAGGGCATTATTCGACTCTGTGGCAGGATGCGATTCCAAGCAGCACACGGACATGGTCTCTACCCAGAAGGAGCTAAGAGTCTAGCAGGAGAGACATGCAAAACGATGGCTGTAATGCGCGGGGGGCGCTGAAGGGACCCCGAGGAGGGGCACCCAGGCTGCTGCGGAGCCCAGAGAAGACACCCTGCAGGAGGAGCAGGCGGTGTCCAGGTACGTGGTGAGTGGCGAGGGGAATGGCTCAAAGGGCTGTACGGGCAGAGGGCTGAGGGCGAGCCAAGGGTAGGGCATGCGCTGAAATGCACAGCAGAAGCCGGGGAGAAGGGCGGGCTGCACGCTGAGAGCGTAAGCCCAGACCTCAGAGGGAGGGAGGGTTTTGTATGCCGCCCTGTGGGCCACCAAAGGGTTTTAGGTATAGAAGCAGAAGGATGAAAGGGGAGGTATGTCAGAGCGGAGGTTCTGGAGCATCCGGCCAAGAGGTGATAAGGAGGACCTCAATTCAGGCAATGGTCATAAAGAGGAAGGAACAGATCTGAGGAGCCACCCGGATCTGGAACAGGAAGACTTGACGGTGCGTTAAGAGGTGAGAAGACAGCGAGAATGGGAGAAGGAATCAAGGGTGAGTTCCCGGTCCTGCTTGGGTCACTGAGTAGATAGATGATGGTCATCTTTAATCACAGAAGACAGAGAGAAAAGCCCTATCCAGGAAGAGTTCAGACTGGCAAACATTTAGGTTTCATGTCTATAAGACATTTAAGTGAGCCAGGTGGGTCTGTATCTCAGATAAAAATCTAGGCTGGAAGTAGAGAGCTGAGAGCCCTGGGCCCTAGGGTGGTAGGTAGAACCAAGGCCAGGTAACTCGGTGGGTGGCCTATGGAGGGAGCATGCAGGGGGTGGGGCGGCACTGAGGCCGACATTATTTGAGGACCCCAGGGAGGGAGAGAAACACGTCAAGGACACAAAGAAATTTCTAGGAGATAAATGAAACATGGTATATCCATACAATGAAACATTATCCAGCCTCATAAAGAAAGGAAATTCTGACACCTGCTGCAACGTGGATGAGCCTTGAAGACATTATACTACATGCAATAAGGCAACCACAAAAGGACAAATGCTGTGGTCCACTTATCTGGGGTACCTCGAGCCGTTGAACTCATAGAGGCAGAAAGAGCACTAGTTGCCAGGGGCTGAGGGAGAGGGGAATGGGGAGTTATTGATTAATGAAGGCAGAGTTTCAGTTTAGGAAGGTAAGAAAAGCTCTGAAGATGAACAGTGGTGATGTTCGCACAACAATGTGAGTGCACTTATGAACTCCATGGAACGGTCCTCCACGTAGAAGTGGTTAAGGTGGTCACTTATGTTTTTCTGTATTTTGCCACAGTTTTAAGAAAAGAAATTTCTAGGAGAACAAGGAGATGCTGAGGTAATGGAGGGAGAGTGAGGTGGGGGAGGGGTGGGTAGAGGTAGGGTCAGTCTGCGGTGGAGGTGGCGCTGATGGTGATGGTGACGGTGACCGGCCGGGTGGGAGGGAGGCGGGGGGACCAGAAGGGCTGGAGCCCCAGGGGCCGGCTCCCTTCCGTTTGGCCAAATTGCATGGCCAACTTGCGGTGCCGCTGAACTTGTCCCTAGCGCTTCCCGAACTACCTGCAGTGAGGGACCCTTTCCTTGGTTTGGTTCCAAACCAGTGCAGACTAATACATTTGTAAAATGTAACGGGGTGGGGGAGACACACAAAATACAAGTTCAACTTTTAAAAAAATTATTATATTCATCATATTTTAAATTGTTCTGTCATATTGCTTTGACGCTTTTAAATGCTTCCTCTCAGGTTCATAGAATCAGCTGGGAGTCTGTGGAACACACTCTGAGTTGCAGTCTTCTTCTTTAGGGCGGAGCACAGTGAGGGGGCCCTTCTCAGAGCCTCCGCCCCACCCCCAGCCCCGCTCCTCAGGTGAGACCCAAGCAGGCCCTGGCTGACATTTCTCCTGCCTCCCCAGCTCTGTGTAGCAGCTACCAGCCAAGGAGGGTGCAGGTGGGGTGGAGGGCACAGAACTTTCTGGCTCACCCTCATCCTCATTCCTGGTCCCTTTATAAAGGGACGGGCCCTTCCCTATTACAGTATGACACCAATTCAGATTCTGACACCAGTTCCAATGTTTTGTTTTTTTCCCACACCACCAAGCAATTACCTCAGTTCCGACCCTGTCTACCTGGAGAGAGCATCAGATCCCGCAGGTGAAGGGCTCAGCCCTGTAAGGCTCTCAGCCCCTCTCCCCCACCTCAGACACCAACAGCAAATCCAAGTTGTCACCTGTGCTTCTGACCAACCCAATAATAGATTGGTGAGCCCTCCTTGGGTTCAATTAATTTGCTCAGAGCAGCTTACAGAACCCAGAGAAACAGTTTACTAACGCGATTACCAGTTTATTATAACTCAGGAACAGACAGATGGAAGAGACGCAGAGGACAAGGCACGTGGGAAGGGGCAGGGAGCGCCCACATCCTCTGGCTCCCCTCCCCCACACCCCCGTGTGCTCGCCAGTCCAGAGCTCCCCCAATAATGTTCTCCAGGTGTTCATGGAGGCTCCATTACATAGTCATGATTAATTAAGTCATCAGCCACCGGGGACAGACTCAACCTCCAGCCCCTCTCCCCCTCTCCAAGGTCAGGGGGGTGGGATTGAAAGTCCCAAACCTCTAATCACAGGGTTGGTTCTCCTGGCAACCAGCCCCCACCCTTAGGTGCTTTCCTGTAGTAACCTCATTAACACAAACTTGGGTGTGGTTGAAAGGGGTTTATAATGCGTAATAACAAGACATCTTTTATGCTTCTATCACTTAGGAAATTCCAAGGGTTTCAGGAGCTCTGTGCCAGAACTGGGAACCCCAAATATAGATCTCTTATTATAAACCAAAATATCACGCCTACACCCTGGGTTCGGTCAGCTTTGGTAGACCACGCCAGGGAACAGGGCAGCCTCACTGAGAGCTTGGAGGGAGATGAGCAGGCTGCCTCTCGGGTGCCGGGCTGCTGCAGCCTGCCCGGCGGGGCCATCCCAGCAGGAGGCTGCGGTGCAGGCCCACAGAGAGTCAGGGAGTCAGAACCACGGGAGACATGGCCACGCTGGTTCAATCCTCAGCCACAGGCCACAACCTTCCACAGTTTGGGGCCAATTGTTCAGTGGTAAAATTCTCCCTTGCCCTGCAGGGGGATTCAGGTTGAATTCAGTAGCATGACTAATTGAATGAATTTGAGTTTTTCAGTCTGACCTGGGTTCAAACCCAGCTTCAGCCATTAACTCGTTATGCGAGTGGGAGCAAGTTAGCTGATCTCTGGGAACCCTAGTGTCTCATCTTTGAAGTGGCCATCCAAGTAGGTCACTAGACATAAGGGCTGCATGTAGAGAATGTGTATAAGGACCTAACCCGGTGGAAGACACTAGAGAGGTAAGTGACTGAGAGCAGCTGAGACGGTCATCAACTTTATTGATACCTAGCCTCAAAGGAGTCTAGTCAAATAGCTCACACTCATTCTCTTACCAAGTCTGGAACATCCCCTTACCTGTCAACTGCCCAGTGACAGAGGGGCCGGCTGTCCTGTGGGGACAAGTAGCTACAGGCCAGGGACGGCCCCACAACCCGAACGGAGAACAGCGGCCCTGGGTTCTGCCGAGACAAGCACAGAGAAGCGTGGGCCATTGTGCATGCTGATTTCAATGGACTCTTAAGTGCAGATAAGTTACTCAAAAAGTGTAATTCTTTTTCTTTTTAGTCTATTTTGAATATTCCCTTAACAATTAGCATTCAAAACCTAGAGATGGGCAGGCTTCGTCTGATTTTGAAGAACCATACTGTATCTATTAACATAGTGATCTAACACTGTTTAACACACAAATTTTCTGAAAGGATAAACATGCTGTTTTTAAATAACTCATGCTTAATTGGAACAGAAGCTGGCACAGTCTTTGGAAAAAACAAATCAGTTATGGGAATGAGTTATTAATAGGTAATTGAACTTACTTTAAGATAATTATCATCACCAAATTACCAAAATGAGCCAATAATCTAAAAGCAAATTAGTTTATGTTTTACATACCAAATGCTAAATAAACACTTCAAAATAAGCCATATAAAGAAATATGAACTATGGGTTTTTTAAATTTTTTTTACTCCTCACTCGAGGATATGCTTTTTTGGGTTTTTTTTAATTGATTTTAGAGACAGAGAAACATCGATGTAAGAAACATCAATCAGTTGCCTCCCATAAGCACCCTGAGTGGGGAGCAAACCCGCAACCTAGGTATGTGCCCTGATTTGGGATCAAATCCAAAACATTTTGGTGTACAGGACAAGGCTCCAACCAACTGAGCTACCTGGCCAGGGTATAAACCTCTTTTTTTTATAATTCATGCAAATTAAGGCCATCCAGCAAATTGGTCATTTTTGTAAGAGACACTTTCCTGTCCTCTATTCTTGCCTACAGCCTCCAACATATGTTCACTATTTTTAACATCTTCAGCTCAATGTTATGAATTCTGAATGTATTCTTTCCAAATTATTACCCCATTAAGCCAGTATTGACTAGATTGCTAAAAGCACTCTGAGTTAAATGCATTGCCTAGCCTGGGAACCTCACAATCATTTAGAATCAGCATTCCTGCAGAAAATCACATCCAATCACACATTCACCAGTGACCGTGGAAAAGCAGCTCCAGCTACGCTGGAGGCTACCTGTATTAGAATTTTGCTGGCACCTTGGATTGCCTGATTGGTTTCTAAACTCAAAATGACTGTAGGGGCGCAGAGGTGAAAGTACACGTGTGTCCAGCCACGGAACAAAGCTAGCTGAGTTCAACGCTCGCACGACAGTGATTTCACCCACTTTCAAGCATCAGGAGCACAGGCTTTGGGGGAAGGCTAAAGCTATTCCTAGATATTGTGACCTACTTAGAGGGAAGTTTGTGCTTCTAATTGGGGCACTGTGGCAGACCTGCTGGGCAGAACAGAGAGCAAAATCCCTTGGAGATCATGGTAGGTTCAAGTGCAGAGAAGGTCTTGAACAAAGGGATGCTTGGTGCAAATCCTAAATTCAATGTATGGTTTTCCCTGAGCACGAAGGAACTTGAATGATAAAGAATTACCACTGACATGAGTTTGGTGCATCCCCGAAATGAAAAGTTCTTCCTAAGAGAATAGTTGGGGGAAACAAAGTTTCAGTGCCACTGACCTATCCCTAAAAAAATGTCAACACCTGTGCCAGGCAGCCATTGGAAATGTTTCTGATACTACAGGCACCAAAGGAAATGGATTTAGAAGATGTTGTTTTTACTTGAGAACTACTAACCTGAGAATAAATAAATGAGCAAGGCAAAAAATGTTTTCCCTTGAGTTCCTATCTCAGTTTTTTCCCCCCAAAAATGGACAAAATAATTTTAATATCTACATTTTCATATTTTGACATCAACATCAGTTTTCATTTTCCACAGAAATTACACCTGAAGTCCCTTGAAATTTTTGTTCCAATCATAAAAGTGACAGTTTATTACAATGAGCTATCTTCTAGGAAGAATTATGATAATCCATAAATATACAAAATTCAGAAGAAGAATGTAAACCTCACTCTTTATCCCAATGGTGTTTTTTTTAAGATTTAATGAGAAAAAAGCTTTGTCCATGAAAGGTCTTTTGCAACACCATAGAGAGTGAAACACTGCAGGTCATCCATTGGTTATTTCCTTGCACATAAATCAAAATTGTTTTATACAACAATGTGAGTACTCCTTAGGAGTAACTTCCTGTCTCTCTGAGCTACTCATAGCTTTCTACTTCTATCCCAGCCACTCCCAACACACACACACACACACACACACACACACTGACCTGCTGTCCCACGGCCTCCGTCTTCATCAGACAGCGGACCTTACTGAGGATGCACTGCTGGAGCTGGGCCCAGGAAATGGTTCTGTCTTCCCGTATCAGGAAGGGTGGCCCGAACCTGACAATCCAAGGATACCAGGTTATTGTAGCAAAGGAAAAACCAACAGCGGCCAACAGCTGTGAGCCTAGGCTCTACTCAAAGGCGCCTCTCCACTGGATAAAGGTTAAACGCCAAGCACAATACATAATTGCTGAGAACTCTGCTGCAAATGGAGACACAGGGGAGTGAAGAGAGGCCCAGAGATGCAAAGCCACGGAGAGACACTGCAATGTAAGACAGATGGCTCCAAATGAGCGGCTGGCTGGGAAACTCTCTTCCCTACAGACAAGAGGAGAGGAGGAGAACACCGGAGCCAGAGGGAATCCAGCCCAGCTGGCACTGCTGGTTTTGTGCATCAGATTTATTCTCATAACTGGGGATGTTTTTCATATCCCAATCTGATGAACATACAGCAGTGAGCTTCTAATGCGGAGGATGCCAGATGTGGCCGTGAAAGCTGTTCATTCCCCAGCTGCCTCCACAGGCCACAGCCCTTTATTGATGAGGCGCAGGCCCTATTCCCTTGACCCTCAAGCAGAATGAGTAGTACCAGTTTTTAAAAGTTCTTTAACAATCTGAAAAGTTAAGAATAGCAACTTGCTATTGCAATCAGAATTTCTTCTACTAGCACATGAAGCTGAATATTTTAACTGAAGCTTATGTTTCTTCTGCGAACTAATGTTAATCTCTGAGGCTCATTTTACTAACAGTGTTCCTCTCACTAATTTGAGAACTAGTTTTTATGTGATGGATATGAATCCTTTATCTGTCACATGGTATAAATATTTTTCCTCTTTGTGCTTTGCTTTTCAAATTTGTTTTTAGTTTAGAATTGTTATCCTACTCCTTTACAGCCTCTGCCTCAAGTGTTAAAATAGCCCCAGTCAAAGATGTAAATATGCCTCTACACCATCTTCAAGTTATATTATGGTTTCCCTTACTATGACTTACCACTCTAACCAACCTGGAATGTATGCACGTGAATTTATGATGGAAGTAAAAAACTGATTACATAAACTTAAAAAATAAATCAATTAGCCCAGCCTTATATATTGAAGAAGCCATTCACTATCTAGTAATATGAAATACTACATTTTTATCATATAATACTTAAATATACTTTGGCCTGTTCTGTCCCAATGATTTAAGTGTCTATTCTTCTGCCTGTAACACAATATTTTAATAATTAAAATCTTATTCGGTTTTAAGAGAGCAACGCCTGTTCTTCCTTTTTCCCTCCCCCAATATTTTTCTGGCTATTCTTACAAGTTTATTATTATAGATAAATTTTACAAACATTTTACCAATCTAAAAATGTTTGATTGGAGCTACTATCTTAAAATTTTTATTTGGACTATATAAGAAAACTATCTCATTTTGTATATTAGTTATATAACCAGTCACTTTCCTGAACCCTTTTATTGGTTTTAATCACTTCCAAATTCTTGGTTCTCTGGACAATGATATAATTGGCAAATAGTGGTAACTGTGTCTCCTCTTTTCTTACAGCCAATTTCTTTTTTCTTGTCTTACAGCATTGACCAGGCCTTAGAACACGGTATAAAATAATAGTGGTGAGAGCAATAATAATTATTCCTGAAATTCATTAAAAAGCTTTCTTTTGATCAGAAAGTACCCTATCTCCTACTCCTAGTTGATTAACCTTGAGAATGGACATTAATTTTATCAAATTAGAATTATTCTAGACAGAATTCCAAGTACATGTCTACGCACCCCATACAACGCGTAAAAAGAAGGATGAAATTAAACATACCTGCTAGCCTGCTGCCCTGACCCCACCAAGTTACAGAAGAGGATGAGCACCTTGCTCTCACTATGGGCAGGCAGGGGAAGTCGCTGACCCTCACGGGCTGCCAAGCGAGGAGAGACGGATAGGCCAGGCGGGTGAGCTGAAGAGAGAAACTGCATTTGTATTCTTGCGGGAGCTGCTTTGCTGGGTCAAAACCCTGGCTTCCCTAGGCCCTCTTTCTCTTTCAGCATCTCTCCGCCGCCGCTGGGAGACACTAGGGGGCTTTAGGGGAAGAGATACAAGGTTCACGGCCACCTGGCACCTGGCACACAAAGACTATCATTAGTAGGGAATCTATGTTGTGTTCAGCCAATAATATAAAGAGAAGGCAGGGATTAATGAACACTTTTCAAAGCCAATCTGAAAAACACTCCAAAATTATTTTGGATGTCTGTCTGCCTAATCAGAGAGCCAACATAAGAAGCACTCAGAGACAGTAAGAATTGCTACCCTTAAGGAAGTAGGAGAATCAGACTTTCCTCGATCTGCAGTCAGTTCTGAAAATCTGATGTTTAAGGCACAGATGTGTCACCTGCGATTGGATTTTAAATGAGGTCTGTTTCATGGAGTTACAACATATTCAGGGCCGGTCAGCGTCCTGTTCCAGATTCCGCACCCAGAGTCTCCCTGGTGACCCAGAACCACAGACGCCTGGTTCGCACAGCCTGCCGCCTAGGCTGGCTGAGGACGCGGGGCTGGGGCTCGGGATTCACCCGGGGTAAACAGTGACACTGGCACATGGCGCTCCAAATATGGGCCTTCCTGCCTGGCTAACTCGGCCAAAATGTATACTGACCTGAAATGAAAGACTGACAGAAACTGGACATTTTAGCCAATCTAAAGTTCAGGAGAGGCAAGTATCGGGAAGTGGAATCTTTAACAAAAAGTCAGTGAATAACCTCTTTGGCCGTCTACTGCTCCAGTTTGTAAAGAAAATTACTTTAAGCACAGACCTTGAACCACTGGAGTCTGAAAGCAAAGATAACCCCACAGCTATTCTGACTAGAGGTTATTGAAGTGCAGCCTCAGGGCCAGCAGCATCAGGACCACCTGGGAACTTGCTAGCCGTGCAAATCCTCTGGCCCTGCCCCGGCCTGCCGCATCAGCAGCTCTAGGGAGGCGCCCACGAATCTGCTTGAAAGGCCTCTAGACGACGCTGATATTCACTAAGGTCCTGAAAGTCCCTGCGTTAGTTGAGTATTTTTAAGCAATCAACCACCTGTACAAAGAACGTCAGGTAAAATAAGCCTGATAGTTCCCAGTACTAAAATTCAAGTGTCTTATGATGACTTAGTGCCCAATGAGCACTTTCTCAAACCTGTAACTCGTATCACGCAAGCACTATTGTACCTGAGAGTATCTCCTGGCCAGCTGGCGGAGGGGCTTGGAAGGCATACACGTTGTCCTCCTCGGCAATAGCGTTCAGGTCCTCTTCATCAAAGAAGGACCGCTGGAGTCCACTGGGATACAGTTCAACCAAGATCACCTGCAACGAGAAGGGTCATTCTCCACCTTGATTTCTCAAGGGAATTTAACAAATGAGAAATCTAAGAGTGAAGGGATTAAGAAGTACAAATTTGCAGTTACAAAATAGTCACAGAGATGCAAAGTACACCATAGGGAACATAGTCAATAACTTTGTAATAACTATGTACCATGTCAGATGGGTACTAGACTTATGCGGGATCACCTCGTACGTTGAATAAATGTCTAACCATTATGCTGTACACCTGAAACTAAAAAAGATATTGACTGTGAAATGTAATTTGAATTTTTATAAAAATAATAAAATAAAATTGGCTAATAGGCTTAAACCTCTCTTTTATCCTATCCTCCCTTCTAGCTAGTGAGAAATACTATTTATTTTTAGCACTAAAGCACAGGTATAACAATTAGATTGAACACAGACATCTGAACTGCAACAATAGAATATGAAACTGCCCTAGGGAAGGGGGGGGGAGAAAGTTGAAAATCTGAAGTTTAATGCTCAGCTAATGCATCATGCAAGATGAGCATAAAATAAAGTCTTCTTCAGAAATACAAAAAGTGGGAGTGTTTACCACTAACAGATCTCCACTGAAAGAACTTAATAAATCTAAAGCGTATTGCCAGCTTCTTTACAATATGACATCCATGATGGAACGCTGAGTAAGCAGACGCAGCTGGTTTTGTTCAGGAAAAGAGGGGCGACCGCCTTGAGGGGCCTGGCTGCCCCACACCCAGCTCTGTTGCGTCAAGGGCTGCAGGCATCAACTTCTCAGCACACACATGCCATTCAAGACACACGGGCTAAAAATTCTCTTTTAAAAGATAAATTTCAGGGTTTAAAAAAATTGAATCTAGAAGGAAAACTTGAGTTTAAATGATGAGCCCCCCCAAAAAATGGTAAACACTGGTAAATGTAAATGTGCATTGACTACATTAAACCCGTAACAACTACTACATTACTGCTACAACCAGGGATAACAGGTACGAAGTATTATCCACCTAGAGTAATATCTTAATTGAAAAGGTACAAAGGAAATTAAAGCATGCCAAGATCCTTGTGTTGCTCGGTAAAATTCGCATAAGACTTTGTTAATTACACATGTTGACATCTTAATGATAATCAGTAAGAACATAAAAATATAATGTATATGTCCCAAACCTGAAGAGATGAAATGAAGAAAAATTTCTCAATGCAAAAGAAGCAGTAAAGGAGTGAAAAAGGAACAAAGGAAAAGCAGGATAAGTAGGAAGCATAAAATAAGTCGAAATACGTCCATGATCATAATAATATACATGGCATAAAATGGCCAGTTAAAACTAAATATCAAAATAGATTTTAAGTGCCAATCACAGCGCCCAGTCTTGCACTCAGGAATCCCATATGATATGTATCCCCCAGAACAAACATATCACCTCTCTCAAATTCCTGAGTCCTTTTACTCTCTTAATTATTCAAACTCTCCCTCCCAGACTTTGATCTTTCATTATTGACATTTTTTTTCCCAAGACTCTCACCAACTCTCCTACTCTCTCTCATTCTCTCAATAGATCTCCCTAGAGTACTTTGAGTTTACTAGGCAAGATACACACATTTTTACCCACTTGAGATCTTCATAAAAATGACTGTAGACGTCAGAGGGGTGGATTGGATCGGGGCAGGAAGAAGCCCGCTGGGGTAGAGAAGGGCTCAGTAATCATGGTGGTTACATGCACATCAACGTATATGCATGTAAAAATTCGACAAATTTTAACCTTAAGGCATGTACACTTTATTGTGTGTGTGTTATGCCTTAACAAAAAAGTTAAAAATATTTTTTAATATGGAAAAAAAACAGGAGGTCATCAGGTCATCCATTTCACAATTGAAGAAACAGGGGACCAATTACTTTGTCCAAGCTCAGAAAACTAGAAAGTGACTGAATTACAATTAGAACCCCATTCTGAGCCCTTCCCTTCCTGCCACACTGATTTTCACCACCATCACCTCTACCCGCCCTTTCCTGGTAGGGGTGGGGGTGCAAAGTCACAGGGAACCCAGTCTGCAGAGCACAGCCCGTCCCACTTTCTCCCGAACCTCCCCTCACATCATGTTACACAGCCTCGGGTTCCTCAGTGGTCCTCATATTTCACATACTGTCCCCTCAGAATCCTGGCTTATATTCTTGGGTGTAAGGTTTAGAATAGTGGCTCAGGCTCCGAAATCAAACCATCTGTGTTCAACTCCTGGCTCAGCCACTTACCAGTTCTGTGACCCTGGACAAGACACTCACCCTCTCAACGCGCCTTCTTTGCTCATTGGTAAATGAGGACAATTATAATATCTATTGGGTTGGCCAAAAAGTCCGTTTGGTTTTTTTCCATAAAAGACACATTTTTCATTTTCACCAAGAACTTTATTAAGTTGGATATTTTGAGTACACCGATTACCTCCAGCTATTGGCTTCTAGTGGATAGAACCAGGGGTAAGACAATGTGTAAGAGAGCCCCACAGCAAATTTGGCCAAAATGTCAATAGTGCCAAGAAACTTCGCAAACCACTTCTGACACATTCAATCAGTCACAGCACCTTCTCCATACAAAGCACAAATATTTAGCATTTCAGTTGCGTTTTTACCATTCTTGAAATAATAAAGTATAACGCGCCGAAAGTGTTGCATATTTTCTTCCATCTTCGATATTAAAATGGCTGCACAAAAATTCACCAATTTCGAAGTGTTTTTTTTAATGCACACTGATAGGACAGCTGTCACAATGCAATCTAACAAAATTGTTTCAAATGAAGTTAAAAGCACCTAAGCACTACTAGAGCCATCATAGAGGAAAAAAGTTTGTTTAGCTAAACAAACTTTTTGGCCAACCCAGTGCTTCAGGGGATGGTTGAGAGAATTGCATTGACTACGAATATAAAGTTCATAGAGCAGTACCCAGCACCTGCTAAGCACTCCTGAGGCACAGCTATTACTGGAATTACTGTGACTGCGATCGTTACCAGCTTCTTGGAAGACAAAGGCAGTGCCTTTTTCTGGTTACCCCGTGGCAGTGCCCGGACAGGCCACGCCTGGCCATCACAGACACCAGGGACTACTCATCAAACAGAAACTCGGGAATCACGCTGGAGTCCCCGGGGAACCAGAAATTAGCCTCAACAACCTAGGCGGCTGGCTCGGTTCGCATTTCGTCATCCAGCGCCCAAGCTCCCTGCAGTCCCATCATACCTCATCCACAGGGACGCCGCCTTCCTCTGCCACCATCCTCCTCAGGGTTGCCACTGTGCTGAGGATCGGCACGGCCAGGCCAACCCGCAGGAACCGCGGGCTCTTAGAGGGGAAGACCAAGGTGACACTCAAGAATCTGAAAAATAGGAGAGAGTCCACATCTGTAAAGGACTGATGTGAACTGTTACCAACACCACAGACATTAGCCCGGGTTCAGCACTTGGCCTTATCGCTGCTCCCAAGTTGGGTCACTGCATTTGAGGTACGCTGTCACCAGGTGGCACTGGAGAGCCAATTCTCCGAAGGAATCAGTGGAGTACTTTTCCAGCAAATTAAAAATAAAAGGTAAATAATCACAATACAGACCTATGGTCTTCAGGTTCTGTTTATTAAATAGATAACCTTAACTAAAAATATATTTTGAAGTTTGAGAAGTAAAGCAGTCAAGCTTCTTCTTCGGTATGATTCTGCCTTCGTTTCCTTATTGAAATTCTCCCTCGGTAATGGGACAGGGCCTTTTGCTGGTCCCACCTCCGCTGTCTCCACCGTACGCCAGGCCTCACCCCTCCAGCACCCGTTTCTCCTATCCTACCCTGCAGTAATTACCCAATTCACACAGCTAATTTATAGAGCTGGGATTGGAATCGAGGCCTTCTGGCCCCAGAGCCAGGGGTCCCAACCAAGGTGCTACACCGCGTCAAGCCAGGAACCTTAACTCGCATCTACCAGTTGGCACCCTCTGATGGTGTCACTGGAGACAGGCTAAGCCTGTGTTGTGCTTGTGGCCTGGCCTCTCAGCAGCACAGGAGTTCAGAGCAGAAAGGGGCTAAGTGGCCAGGACCGGCTTTAGGAGGCTGCCATGCCTTCAGCTGTGTCCTGAAGACGCAAGAGAAATGGTATTTCCTGAGGGGGGACACATGGGAGAAGCGCCACTGTCTTGATGGCAGTGGAGGCGCCCCATCTCAGAGGTCACTCAACTTCCGGGATGCTGACACTGGCCAGTTGCCTTAAGGCCACTTGTTAAGTGGGGCTTCTCGGAAGCCTGCACCATGTGCTGCTCACTTTTACAGAGCTGGGCCCCACCGTGGCTCTTACCCGATCCTAACGCCTCCTTTCTCTTTCTCTCATCTCCTCCTCTAACCATTTTCCTTTTTCTTTGCCTCTCCGATAAACCTTTTCCTACACCCTCACCAAAAAAAGGGGAAAGGATTAGAAATAAAGCATGACAAAGTATGACAAAGCAGGTGGTAACAGATTTTCTCTGGTTTGCCAGTCTGACTGAGTGGTACCCATTGGCCTGCACCAGCTTCTGCAGGGGCCAAAGGCATAGCCTGGCGCTGACGAACAAAAGCACGGTTTATAATCCCTTCTTCAGCAAAAAAAGAAGCACAGTAACCTTTCATTTTAATTGTCACATTCAGTAACTGAATGGCACCCAGCCATAAGGCTTCTTTCTAGAGAAACAGTGACTGAGAAGCAAAAGAGAGGCAATTGCAGATGCAAAACCAGAAGGATCCCAATAAGGAGTGAGGAAGTCAAGTCCACTGGGCACGATGCCCACACACCTCGTCTGGCGCAAGGGGATGGGTAGTGACACACACAGGAAAGGATCGAAGGTGTTGCTCTGCTTCAGGCAGTGGGGACAAGTCAAGGAAGACCTGTGAGGACAAAAAGAGTTAAAGTTTAATCACACAAACGGTCTAGGGGCACTCAAAGAAATTAAATACAGAATTACCATTGAAATTCTACTTCCAGGTAAATACTCAAAAGAATTGAAAAAAGCTATTCAAATAAACACCTTATACAAAAGTTCATAGCAGCATTAGTCCCAATAGTGAAAGGGTGAAAACAACCCAAATGTCCAAGGAATAGACGGGTAAACAAAATGCGGTATTCACACAGGATTGGCTTGTTACGCGGCCACGAAGTCCTGACATGCTATACCGTGGCTGAGGCTTAAGCACAGTCAGCCGGGCGACGGAGGTCAAACACAGCAGGTCACATATGTCCTGATTTCATTTCTAGGGAATATCCAGAACGAGGGAGGACGGGCAGTGCCCGCTCACTGGCACCGGGGTTTCCACCGGCGCAATGAAAGGGTCTGGGAGCTAGAGAGAGCTGTGGCTGGGCAGCACCGACAGTGGACTTGTCCCGGAACCGTACACTTTAAAATGGTTGATGTTGTGTTATGAGACATTCACCTCAATTTTCTTAAAAAGGAAAACAGTTTAATCACATTATCAGTGCACTATGTATGGGAAGGAAGCTGGAACCCTTCCAGACAGAAGCCTCGTGCGCCAACGTGCAAGCTGGAGGGTCTCAGGACCATCTATCCCCTTGGTTCTCAGGCTCACTATGCCCCAGAACCAGGTAGGAAGCTTTTTTTTTTTCAAATGCAGATGTCCAGGCCCTACTCCTAAAGAATTTGGTTTTTTAAAATCATGTTTATTCTATTACACTTGTCTCAATTTTTCCCCCTTGACCCTCCTCCACCCATCCCACCCCGCCCCCCTCTCCCACAGTCAATTCCCACTCTGTTGTCCATGTCCATGGGTCATTTGTACATGTTCTTTGTCTAGTCCCTTCCCCTTCTTTCTACCATTGTCCTCTTTCCCCATCCCCTCTGGTCACTTTCAGTCTGCTCCATGTTTCCATGCCTGTGGATTATTTTGTTCATTAGCTTATTTTGTTGAATAGAGTCCACTTATAGGTGAGATCATATGGTATTTGTCTTTCACCAACTGGCTTATTTCACTTAGCACAATATTCTCTGGTTCCATCCATGTTGTCGCAATAGGTAGGAGTCCCATTTTTCTTTTTTTTCTTTCTTTCTTCCTTCCTTCCTTCCTTTCTTAAATGCAGATTGACTTTATTTTTTAAAATGTCAAAGTCAATTATAAAATATTAAAAAATTTAAAACCATTATAAAGTCTCAGCTATTAAAACATGACACCAGCACAGAAATAATCAAGTAGATCAATGAAATATAATGAGCATTCTAGAGGCAAACATGTACATCGAACAATGTAATATATGCTTAAGTTATTTCAAATCAATGGGTAAAATAAGGCTTATTCAACAAATAAGGTACATGGACCACTATGACTTGAAATAAAATAAATACGGAGCTCTGTTTCACACATTATACCAGAAAAATTCAGGTGAGTTAAAAATCAATGTGTAGAATCTAAGGAGTTTTAGGAGAAAACACAAATTAATATTTTTCTTACCCTGAAGTAAAATATTCAAACCCAGAAGCTATAAAGTAAAATATTGACAATATGACTATATTAAACATTTAAGACTAAAGAGTAATATAAATATAAAGAAAGTTAAAGGACAAGTAATGGAATGGGAAAGTATTTGCCACACATCTAAAAAAGGGTTAATAGTTGTGTTTTATTTTTTTAGGGAAAAAAATTCTACAAACCTTTAATCAATAAATGGATAAAGAATACCAAAAAGTTATTTAAAGCTTTTTAAAAATAATAGAAATAGACAAAAAATATACAAAAACAGGTTTAGTTTCAACAAATAGTAAAGGAACAATTAAAATAACATCATTGTCACAATCAGATGAATAAGTATTAAAAAATATTGGCAACTGTGAAAGGAACTGGGTATTCATAGATTCTTTTTCTTCATCTTCTTCAAGCAGCCCCATTAGCATATTTTGCAATGCTGGTTTGGTGGAGGTGTATTCTTTTAGCCTTCTTTTGTCTGGGAAACTCATTTCACCTTCCATTTTAATTGAGAGCCTTGCTGGGTAGAGCAGTCTTGGTTGCAGGCCTTTGTTTTTCATGACTTGGAATATTTCTTGTCATTCCTTACTGGCTTGTAGTGTTTCTGTTAGCCAGCTGCTAGCCATATCGGGGCTCCATTATATGTTCCTACCTCTTTCTCCCTTGCTGCCTTTAGGATTCTCTGTTTGTCTTTGATAGCTGCCATTTTAGTGATGATGTGTCTTGGAGTGGGCCTCATTGGGTTCCTCTTGAAGGGGACCCTCTGTGCTTCCTGGACTTGTGCAACTCTTTCTCTCCTCCAATTAGGGAACTTTTCCATCATTACTTTTTCAAACAGGTTCTCTATCCCTTCTTCATACTTTTCTCCTTCTAGTATCCCTGTTATACGGATATTATTATGTTTCAGGTTGTCCTGCATTTCCCTAAATGCCTCTTCATTCTCTTTGAGTCTTTTTTCATTTTCTTGCTCTTTCTGGGAGCTTTTTTTTTTTTTACCTTACCCTCCAGCTCAGTGATTCAGTCCTCAGCTTCATCTGGCCTACTTTTGATTCTTTCTTCTGTGTTCTTCAATTCAGAAATTGTATTCTTCATTTCTTCTGGTCTCTTATTGATAGTTTCTATGTCCTTTTTCATGCTGATATAGTTTGCAGTAAGTTCCTCGTAGTTTCTCTGTAGTTTTTTGTAATTCTCTTTGAGCTCACTGAGCTCATTGAGCTTCCTTAGACCATTGTTTGGAACTGAATATCTAACAATTTACTTGCCTCTATATCATTTAGTTCTCTTTGTGGAGATTCTTCCTTTCCCTTCAATTGGGGCGTATTTCTTTGTCTTCCCATTATTTGTGAGACTCTTCTTTTTTGCTTCTGCTTCTTAAATTGATATGTCTTGATTTCCTGACTTTGTGGTATGAACTTCTATAGTAGGAGACTGCTGTTTTTTCTTTCTGGATCTGCCTCTGATAATGTCAGATGTTGTCCCTGTCTGACCTTAGGCAGTCTGTACGAGACTTCCAGGAATCTACTGTTGTGGCTGTCTCCTTCAGCTGTTAATCTAGTCACTTTGCACTCAGCAGACCAGCCTAGACAGCTCAGGGAGGTGCAGAGTCCCTCCTGGGGATGGGGTTATTGGGTCCTCTCATGCTGCTGCCACTTAGAGGAGTGGTCTCTGCCTGAGCAAGACGGCTGCTGCCTCATGGGGGATGAGTCAGCACCGAGATCCCACCAGCTACTCTCTCAGTTCTCTCCCAAACCCTCCTTCCCTAGTCTCTCCCCAGGCATCTCCAGCCCACTCTGCCCCCGCCTTTGCCGGAGACCAGAGTAACTGGCTGCAAATAAAAATTTATGCATTGGACCTTTAAATGTTTCCCTGCGTCTCCAGCCACCTGCCTTTGGCAGAGAGCAACCCTGCTGCTTTTCACAGCTGGTTATCTGTGTGCTTTCTGGGCTCTGGTGCTGTAGTCTGGAGATCCCCACTTTTGGTTTAGACCCCGCTCTTCTCAGGGGGATCCAACTGGCCGTTTCAATATCCCTCTGGTGCTGGCGCCCGTGGGTGCCCCACCTGCCTTCTTGAGTCTCTACCACACTCCTTACCAATTAGGTTGTGCTAAAGCCTATTCTTCTGTCTCTTAGGTTACAAGGCTACTCTCTCACTATTGTTCAGTTGTTTGTTCCAGGTGATTTCTTCACAATTTAGTTGTAATTCCAGGTTGGTCCTGGGAGGAGGTCAGTGTAACTTCCACTCACTCCTCCGCCATCTTGATTCTCCCCAAAAATTTGTTTCAAAGAAAGCAGGGGGAGGCACAGGCTTCGAAAGTTTAAAACTTCCTTAGGGGAAGTGTTCAGCCGGTGCAGAGGGTTGGGGGACCACTGATGTGGACCACCCTCCTTATTGGATCAATGATGAAACAAAGCTCAGAAAATCACGGCTAATGGTAATAGCTACCAATGAAATAGCATTTACTATGGACTGGGCATTATTCTGAGCATTGTACATGTATTAACCCATGTACTACCCATAAAACCCAGGATTATCCCCATTTTTACAAAGGAGAAAACTGAAGCACAGAGAGGTTAAGTAACTTGCCCAGGGACACACAGCTCTTAAGAGGCAGAGCAAGGCTCAGTTTCCAGAGTCTGTGCTCATCATAGCCCCTGCAGTCTTTGGTATAAGTGAGTGAGGCATCAATTGCTTTAGAGTAGGTAAACACACAGTTTACTTATAGTCTTTAAACTCTTTTATTTATTTATTTTTTATTTATTTATTTGAGAGAGAGAAAGAGAAGGGAGAAAGAGAAAAACATCAATCGGTTGCCTCTCTCACACCCCCAACCGGAGGAGACCAGCCTGCAACCCAGGCAAGTGCCCTGACCGGAATCAAACTGGCGGCCTTTTGCTTTGTGGAACAATGCCCAACCCACTGAGCCATACCAGCCAGGGCACATGGTCTTTAAACTCTTTTAAATTAAACGCTCTCTCATTTTGGTACCTTGAAAGTGAAGCACAACTTTTATATTCTACATGGGTGCTCCAATTTATTTCCTTGATCATGTAATTCATCATTTCCTCTGAGATCTAAGGGATCTCTGGATGCTACATTTCTTAATCCCAAAGTCTCTATTAACGTCCTTGAGAACACGGAGCAATACCCCGCAGGCAGACTGTGCTCCCTCCACTAGACAGCCCCAGGGGAAACCAATGGCAATTAGTATAAAAACCAGGTTTCCTGGCTCTGTGGAAAGCATCTGTCCTGCTTGGTTGGATTCCTGTTAAGCAAACAAAATTTAAAAAAGAAAAAGAGAGAGACAGGCAAGAAACCCTGGGTGCTGCCTAAGGTGACCCCCAAGTGATCTGTTCGTAGTAAGTCGGCTCTCCCAGACACGAGAGAACAGAATGGCAACCTTCATTTTTGAAAATGGGCCCAAGCATTAAATGTTCAATCACTCTCACTGTCTCTGAGAGATTTCCCTTCTGGAAAACCATGGTAATGGTTTGGTAAAAGATTGTATCAGAAACAACAAGCTCCTGCCATCGGGGGGACCTGACATTGTGGGGTGTCCTCTGCTGCCACGTTTCTCTTCCATCTTCACCTGTCAGTACCTAAACATCACAGAAGCCCAAAGAATGTATTTTTGTTGTTGGGAAATTTCCAAATCCCTGTTTCACCTTTAAGCAAACAAATGAAAAGGAATATTTTTTCTTTGACTTATTTTTTTTTTCAAACCTACTAAAACTAAGCTAGCCTGCATTTTCCTTGAGGGTTGCACCCCATTAAATTGGGTCATCGGTCTTTATACTGAGCCACAAAATCTCCGTCAGGAAGCAAGAGATGTGTGGTTTGGAAAAGAAACATACGAAGGTCTAATTTTATCTTTAAAGGATGAAGAAAACATGGCATTTGCTATTAACTACAGAAAGGATGTGAAAAACACCTGTTTCTCCAAGGATGAGCGAGAAGGACAGAGTGGGAGCAACACACCAGGCGAAGAGAGGGGCGGTGTCACTTTTACAGAAAACTCCAGAAGCTACCAGGCTCCAGCTACACCTCCAATGTGGCCTGAGGGGTTGGTTCTGGCACCTGCCAGAGCACTCACAGTCCTGTCCTGACGTCCCCCCACCCATCACAGGGGACAGGGCCAGGAAGCCAGCCCACTGGCCTTCAGTGTGCGCTCTCCCTAAGGCGTTCCTTCTCCGCTCCGACTGCTTCAGCTATAAAGCCAACCCAGTCCCCTGCCACCGAGCCTCAGCCCTGCCCTTTGCCTCCCCCAGGGACAAATGCCAGAAATGAGCCCCAGGCTCCGACTCTGCACCTTTCACCACTCTGACCTCTCACGGCTGCCAATACACAGTCCCCACCTCCAACCTGGCCAGCTCGCCTGCTTCCTGGTCACCGAACTCATGGCTACACCACCAAGAGTTATGGCAACGATAGTTACATAAGCAAGCTGTCACCTCTGCGGGATCTGTCCTGGGAAAGCCTTCTACGGCATCACCTGTGTAGGAGGGAGAGCTGCCCGAGATGGGGACCAGTGTCTGGAAATAAAATGATGAGCAACACAGAGAGACACACGCACCCACACACATGCATACACACGCTCCCTCCTTCAGCCAAAACTCCCAGAAAGCACCAGTCCGAGGTTACGAAGCCTGCAGATGTTTTAGCTGCGGGTCATCATCGCAGAGAACAGCTGGCTGCCTTCCCTCTGGGCCATGTCTCCGGCACATCCACCTCACCCCTCCATCTGCCCTCCAGCCAGAGTCAAATACTCAGCTCCCCAAACGGGGCAGTGGCGGGGGGAGCGCCTTGGTGAACACAGCCTCTGAATTACCCATAATACCTCTCCCCGCTTTCAACTTTATCGCAGGGGGACTTTCCACGCCAGGCAAGCCCTCCCATGTGGAGAGGAAGGTGGAGAAGGATCCAGCAGGGACCGCTGCTCAGGGGCCCGAGCGCGGAGCCGCCCCCACGGACCGCTGCAGAAAGTCACTTCTTGGACCTGGAAAACCCTCGCCCCATAGACACCCCTAGATACTGTTTTTTCTTTACTACAGATGATCAAGCGCAGAGCAGGTCTATTTAGCTGTCGCCAACACTTCTTTTAGCATGAACACCTTGCCGCTTACTTATCATCCTACAGTAATCTACACAAAGGGCACTAGCAGTCCTTAACATCCGCTTGGCGCGGATGTCAATTCCTGAGGCGTCCTCTCCTGACGCACCCTGTCCCAGTCAGGCACCTTGTGATACTGTGATTTGAATAAGAAGCATATATTGGGCCTCCACGTCTGCTGGCACAGAGCTCCTAAACCCTCGACATGTCCGGATAAGAGCAAGAATACAGGTGAAAAAGAGCATCTTCGGTGATTCACAACCCCTTACAGCCCCACCTGAGTCACATTATTGAGGGATTTCTGGAAAGCCCCTATAAACCAGAGGGCAGAGCTGGCTGCCAGGGAACCAGCCACGTGACTAAAGGGTTGGCACTTTCAGCCTCCCTCTCCCTCAGGAAAGGAAGAGAGCCAGAGGTTAGGTTCACCGCTAAAGGCCAATAATTTAATCAATCGTACCTATTTAATGAAGCCTCCACAAAAACCCTGGCTGAAGGGGTCTGGAGAGCTTCCAGTTGGTGGCCATGTGGAGGTGCTGGGTGGGTAGGGGCCCCGCCCAGAAGCTCTGCGCCCCTTCCCACACACCTTGTCCCTCTGCCTTCTGGCTGTCCCGAGTTGTATCCTTTTATAATAAACTGGCCATCTAGTAAGTAAACTCTTTGCCTGAGTTCTGTGAGTTGCTCCAACAAACTCTCAACTCAGAAGAAGGGTCGCGGGAACCTCTTGCTCATAGCCCGTCGGTTAGAAGCACCGGTGACAACCTGGAACTTGTCATTGGTGTCTGTGGGGGAGGAGTCCTGTGGGACTGAGCCCGCAGCCTGCGGGACCCGATGCTATCTCCAGTAGATAGTGTCAGAACTGAGTAAATTGTAGGACACCAGGTGGTGTCCAGAGAGAATTGCAGAATTGCCTGGTGTGGGAAAAACACCCACACGTCTGGTTTCAGAAGTAAGTGAGGTAGTAAAGAGTAGTGTAAGGAAACAAGAGTTCTTTTTTCTCTTTCACATCTGTCACATGTACTTCAAAGCATCCTCAATTTTTCCTTCAAAGCACTTACCGGAGATAGTGATATAAAAACCCAGGAGTCACCCTAGATTCTCATCTTTCCGCCAGTCCCGCTACCCCACACCCTTAAACCCATTAGCAAGTCCAGTTGTCTCTATACCCCAAACATGTCCCCTGCTGCCCCACCCCCTTCTCTCCATCTCCACCACCTTCCCCGGGGTCCCAGCCACCACCATGCACCCACTGGGACCACGGCAGGACAGCAGCCGCTGCTTCAGCCTCCAGTCTTGCCTCCCTTCACTTGCCCATAACAATCAGCGTCACCTCTTTTTTTTTTATCCTCACCCGAGGACATTCTCATTTGCTTTTTTAGAGAGAGAGAGAAAGGGAGAGAGGAAGGGAGACAGAGAAACATCAATGTGAGAAAAGCATCGATTGGTTGGTTGCCTTTGTGTCCACCCGAACCAGCGGTCCATACCAGGACCAGGAATCATTTGTGCTGGGACTGGGAATCGAATGCATCAGGACCACGGGTCACACATGCCCATGCCGGGACCAGGGATGACCCCGCAGCCTAGGTATGTGCGCCCTGGCCAGGCGACGGGCCCGCAACCTTTCGGTTACCAGGACAATGCTCCAGTCACCAAGCCAGGGCCCAGCGTCACCTCTTAAATCAGTCACTAGACCACCCCCTGCCTTAAACGCAGCAGTGGCTTCCTGTGCCCATTAGACCAAACCCCACCTGCGTCGGGCACCTGCATCACCAGTCCCCCCTCCGCCTCGCCAAACTGAACCCCAGCCCCTTGCGACTTGGCGGCTCTCTGTCTCTTGAACTTGCCAAGATCATTCCCACCCCAGGCCCTTTGTCTCTGCGATTTCCTTTGCCTGGAATGTCCTGTCCCCAAGTATTTGAATGACTAACTCCTTGTCATTCAGTTCTCGGCTCAAATGTCCCCTCTGGAAAGAAGCCTTCCCTGACCCCCTTATCTGAGGTTGGCTGCCTCACGCACCTCCCAGGTGACGCCTCATCATTTCACGAATCGCCTCGGCAAGCTGTTTGCTGAGGTCTGTTATCTAACCCCCGACCCCCAGCAGAACGCGAGCTCCATGAGAACAGGCGCTGGGGCCTGTTCACAGCTCATTCCAGGCACCCACAAGGGAATTTGGCACATAGTGGGCCTGAATGAACTATCTAGACTATAAATGGATATATTTCATTAGCATATCTACTCATGGGCAAGGAATTATTATGTTCCTCATTGTAACTGCTAGACCCAGCACAATATCTGGCACTCAGATATTTCAGAGAAGAACAAGTGAGTGTGTGTGCCCCGGCCAGGTGGTTCCGTTGGTTAGAACATCATCCCATACACCAAAAGGTTGGGGGTTCAAATCCTGGTCAGGCCACATACCTAGGTCGCGAGTTAGATCCCCGGTCAGGGTACACCTGGAAAGCAACTGATCCATGTTTCTCTTTCTCTCCCCCATCCCATCTCTCTCTAAAATCAATAAATATATCCTTGGGTTAGGATAAAAAAAGAACAACAAAAAACAAAAAAAGAAGAATGTATGTGTGGGCAAGAGGGGAAGAGAACAGAAAGAACAGAGTGAGCAGAGAAATGAGTGAGTTTATTGCACCAGAACACCCATGAGTGGTACCTCGTGGCAACTACTGGTTACCTTCTCCTGCACTTGAACATGTCCACACCTTATACTTCCTTTTCCCTCCTCTGTATGGTCTTCTTTTCCTCTGTCTCAGTTTTGCTTTAGGCAGCCTGTGCTTTGGGCACCTGAAGGCAAGACCAACACCCTACAGGCAGCTTTCTAGGCTAAAAAGGTCAGTAGCCGTGAACTCTGGGTTTCCTCTGTGCATACCTTGTAGCGCAGCACCATGGCTCTCAGGAAACGTGGGCCTCTCTTCAGGGGGAACAATGAAATCTGGGCTCATTTAGAAGAGATTTTAATTACCCAATAGGCAGGAGCAGAGGGTCCCATGGTTTCCCCCAAGCCCAGTTGGCGGGCAGGGGCAGGGAGGGGGTCGGTCTGGGAGAACTTCTCTAGGGTTGCGGATTTTCTGCCCCACTCCAGTGAAAAGCCACTCCGGCAACTTCTCAAAGTGTTTCGGGTACTATCCGGTCTTCCTAAATCAACAATCCCCTCAGAGACAGTGCTTATGTCCAGTCTACTTGATTGGCAATTACTGAAAACAAATCCTAAATGAAGAGAGTTTCTGGGCCATTTTAAGTCATCTCCTCCTTCCCAACACAAGAAACACAAGTGCCCCCAAAGTTTGGAAGCAAATGACTATTAGTAAGTGAATTCTGGAAGACTGAATAATCGTTCCTTGGTTTAAATAAGAGAAAAAAAACAACAGGAGGCCTAGGAAAAACACAGCAGAGCGAAGGAAAGAGGACAGGCTCCAAAAGACTCAGAGAAAAGCACACCTTTGAAAGTGATTTAATGCAACATCCAGAAGGATATTTTAAAAACAGTTTGTTATCCATAACAGAGAACCAGAGGGTAGTGTGTCCACACAACTGGAGTAGCTGCAGAGCATCACTTAAAACAAGGTGAGATGGAAAAGCAACCAGAGGAAGAATGACAAAGAAGGCAAAAAGCAGGACTTGCGCTTCGGAGAGCTATCTATCCAAAGTCAAACCCTGGTTCGCCACTTACCATGTGTGATCTCACAAATAGCCCAGCCTCCCAGATTGTAACTCATCTCCTGAGGCTCATATAAGGGAATACATTTAAAAACACACAGGTGAGCACATCACTTCGAGGATGTTCTCTGTAACAGTGGATTCCCCTTGATCCTGATCATTGTGCTCATTCCCACCTCTAAGCAGATTTTATTCTTGTTGAAGATGTCCCCACCCCTTCGATCCTATTCATCCTCCAGAGCCCATCAAAAGGCACACCCCCTCTGAGAAGCCCACAGGGGTTTCTTCCCTTTCTGGCCTCTCACTTTCTGACTTCTAGTGCTTTTGTTAAACATTTAATACCTTACGTTAAGGGACATAAGACAGAGAGAGACAAATGCCATATAATTTCATTTATATGTGGAATCTAAAAAACAAAATAGACAAAACAGAAAGAGACTCATAGATACAGAGAACAAACTGATGGTTGACAGATTGGGAGGGGGCTTGTGGGTCTGGGGGAAAAATGTGAAGGGATTAAGATGTACTCATTGGTAGTTATAGAACAGTCATAGATATGTAAGGTATAGAACAGGGGACAGGGTCAGTAACACTGTATTAACTATGGATGGTGCCAGGTGGGTACTAGACTTATTGGGGGGTGGAGGTATCACTTCACAAATTATATAAATGTCTAATCACTATGCTGTACACCTGAACTATTAAAAAATAATATGGAATGTCAACTGTAATTGAAATATAAAAAAGTTAGTAAATTGCTTCTAAAAGTCTGATATGGAATAAAATATGACTTCATACTTATATCAAAAAAACATTATAATACTTCAAAATATTCTGCCTTGTATGAATCTCTAAACTCTCATATATAAAAGCCCAAAGACAACTTTGCTGAAGTTGAAAGCTATGTAATTACAATTTTTTTTTAATATCCTCTATAATGCTGGGAAATTTTGAACTCATGATAACTGGTTAAACCGGGCTCTCCGGCTATAAAGAAATAGCAAGGGTCTCACCCAAAGGCTGCCTATTGGGGAGACCCTGGCCCCCACGGTCACCGTCTGCAGAACCACTCTGGCATCACCCCTCCTTCAAGGGGAGACGGGAGCCCAGAAGCCAGCAAGAAGGAAGAGGAGAAATACTGCAGGTCAGGAGCCCAGGAGCGAGTGGTTACTGCAGGTTTCTGAAGGCAGCGAGAAGGGCGCTTGTGGTGGTGTGACCTCAGGTGAGCCTGACCACAGGAGACTGGCGTCCAGCGGGTGTAAGTTTGCTGAACTCTCAGGCGACTCCACACACACCCCATTCTTACCTATATTGTGCTTGGAAGTGGCTTTGCACAAAGCTTTGACCTAGCGAAAGCTGAGCCGATGGCGACAGGTGGTTCTCCGAGGTTTGACTGGCTTCAGGCTGAAGCTGCAAGGCAATGAGGAAAGGAAGCACATTAATACACCTTCCATCTCTCCACTGCTTCCAGACAGCCCCGGCCTCGTCCTGGGCCACAGCACCCGCCTCTGGGCCTCGACTCGCAGAACCCGGGCCTTCAGTGTTGCCTTTACCATAACTCCTTGCACCTTCCATCTCTTGACATCACAAGTTCCCTGAGGGAGAACGGGCTGGGAGAGCAGACTGCAGCATCAGCCTTGGCCAGCACTCACACATGCTCACCCAGCCTCGACCACCACCTCTGAACTTACGACCCTGTCTGTTATCTCCATCCTGGTGGGCCTCGTTTGTCTAGCTGCCTCTAGAACCTTTCACGGGGGACTGCTGCTGTGACCTCCAGCACGCCCGCACCCAAGTTTCCACCTGCTAGCCATCGCTGCCCTCGGTTTCCAGCGAGCCAGCCTTCACTTGACCATCTTTCTCAGACGAACCACCTTGCACTTTAGATTAGTGCATGAGCCTCCCTCACGCCACATATCAGCTCTATTGATCCTCCTTTGTCCTCCCTTATGTTTAAGTTTTCTACTGTTGCTGTAGCAAATCACCACAAACTGGTGGCTTAGAAGAGCAGAAATTTATTCTCTCACAGTTCTCAAGGCCAGAAATCTAAAATTAGCATCACTAGCCCTAAATCAAGTGTTGGCAAGACTGCACCACCTCCAGACATTCCTTGCCTCTTCCAGCTTCTGCTGGCTACAGGGATGCTGTGGCTTGTGGCCAATCACTGCAGTCTCTAAGGCCAGGTTCTTCAAAAAGCCAGTGACAGGGGACATATGTGAAGGGTTTGGGGTGAAGTATACCAATGTCTGAAATTTCATTTAAAATGCATCAAAAAATATAAGATGTGGAAAACATAGGGGAGTAATGAGTAGATACAAGGATGAATAGATGGATAAATATGTGATAAAGTAGTTTTAATAAAATACAAATTATAGAATCTAGATGGTAGGTATGAGGTGTTCACTGTATAATTAATTCAACTTGTTTGAAAATTTCCATGATAAAATAGTGGGACAAATAAGAGTAACAAATACTCAAGAATGGTCACTCTTATTTGTTCCACTGTTTTCTTAAACCCAATCTGACCAGAATATAGGATGTGCAAGGGGAAGCAGGAAATACGACTGGAAAGGGAATCTGGAGCCACGTTGGGTGGGGCCTTCAGTGTCCTAAAGAAGATCATCTTGTTCGGAAATGGGCACAGTACCAGAGTTAAAAATTAAACTCTGGAGTCAGACTGTCTGGGTTCAAATCCCTGCATTGGCACTTAGCTGGTAGGATTACTCAGCCTCTGATCCAGATAAATAATTTACCTAATCTCTTTGCTCCAAGGTTTCCCAACTGTAATAAAAGGATAATGAATGATCATACCTATCTGATAGGAAAGGTTGGAGATTAAAAGAGTTCATACATATTGTTTAAGTGTTTATTGTTGTTGTCATTACACGATTGGAAGCACCTGATGGGTTTTGAACCTACGAAAAGCCACACGCAGGGAGAGATGCTTTAACTTGACAGAGGCACAGAGGATGAAGGAGGGTAAGTCTGGAGTTAGGACAGGACTAGGACGCTCGAGGGTCCGGGTACAACAGGGTGAACTAGAGCAGGAGCTGTTAAAAGGGTAAGGAGGGATGGACTCAGGCACCCTGTGTACGCAGCTCATGACAGAGCCCCTCGTAGGGGAGCAGAGGGAGAAAGAAGGGAGCAGATAAACAGGATCAACTCCAAGCTTCCAATCTGGTGCCTAGAGAATGCCCGGTCCGTGAACAGAGTCAGAAGAAGTGGGTCAGGGACAGGCATGCCAAGTTGGAGGGTGAGCACATCCAGGTAGAGCTATCTACCAGCAAATCAACCAAGGGCCCAGAGAACACGGAACTTGGATGCAGAGCGGACACTGGTATTTCTGGCCGCCCAGGATTCACTCCTCTCCTTGGCAGTGGTGCCCCTTTTGGAACATTGAATCCAGCCCATGGGGAGGAGGGGAAGGCTCTTTAACCAGGGGTCCTGTTCTCCCTTCCCAAAGGACAGACACACGCCCTGAGCTAGACTGCTGAGATGACACTACCATGCATGTGAATCACAAGCAGAGTGAGCAAGACTGAAAACAGCCATTCCAGCAGGACCCAGGCCAGAACAGTTCCTGCCACGGAGAGAGCCCCACCCCAGGGCTGTCTGCTTCCCGCCAGTTCCAAGCCTGGTTCTCCAGCCTTCACTTTGATCCTGTGGGCTGCCCCGTGGCCTTCGCCTAAGTTGCCTTCTGATTTGAGTCCGCTGAAGACCTCACAATGGCACAGGCTGCTTCTGCATCGGGGCGGTAACATGGGGCTCTGGGCGCAGCCGTGGATGGAGTCACCCCGGGATGGGGTATGGAAAGGGAAAGTCCTGAATGAGGCTGCAGTGAGAGGCAGCAGAGGACCGTTCACAAAACACGGACTGTGAATGAGGTCAGAGCAGGCTGGCTCTGCTCCACCAGCCAAGGGACCCGGAACATCTCTCGTTCCACATCTGAAAAAAAAGGAGCATCACACCCACCTCGGGGCCATGAATATGAGCAGAGAAGAAGAGGTGTGTATCCTGCCTGGCTCACAGTAGGCGCTTAATAAATATTAGCTTCCTACTCCTCTCCCCAGCCTCACCCCTTTCTTAGCTCTGTAAGAGTCGCGAAAAGGACTGCTGGTGTGAGAGTGCCTGAAGGAGAAGGAAATATGCCCTTTCTTCCAGATGAAAACATTTGAGAATCATTACAGTTACAGAGAAGAAAGTGGTCCTTATGCTTTCTATTCCAGTTTCAATAAATCTAGCTGTATGGCTTTTATAAGTTCTGAAACAGAAATAACCTCAAAGCCCTGGTGTGGCTCAGTGGATTGAGCACCTGCCTGAGAACCAAAGGGTTACCAGTTCGAGTCCCAGCTAGGTCACATGCCTGGGTTATGGGCCAAGTCCCGAGTAGAGGGTGCATGAGAGGCAACCACACATTGATGGTTCTCTCCTCTTCTTTCTCCCTCTCTTCTCCTCTCTCTAAAAATAAATAAATAAAAATTTAAAAAAAAAAAAAAAAAAGAAAGAAATAACCTCAAAAAGAAAAACTGCTCAGAATTATGCAGAGGATAGTCCCTTTTCTTCTTGGAACAGGGAAATGAAGTTGGTTTGTTGTTGTTGTTGTTGTTGTTGTTTTTGCCAAATCATCCCAGCAGCTCTGTTCCGTCCCTTCGAGCACCGGCAGCCAGGCCTCCGCAGGTGGCCTGACTTCCTGACAGCAGATTTCAGTAGAGGCTTCGACCCAAGACAGAAGGAAAGATCTTTTCTGGTTTCAATCACACCACATTAAGCGCTGGGCAAGCTCCTCTCCCTGGCCCCCAGCCTCCCCGTCCTTGCTGGTCGCGGTGTGCTCCGGACACTCTTGGCCCATTAAAGGAACAGAAAGCAGCCAGCACGGCCGAGAGTGCAAACTAGGGATGTGGGACCCGAAGCCAGGCTGAGCGGTTGGCAGGCCCGGGCAGGGCGGGCCCCATTGGCCACATTGGAGTCTGGACGCTGTTCTGAGTGGCACAAGAAGCCACCAGAGCAGTTTAAGCAGAAGAGTGATGTGTTCTTATTTCCTGTCTGAAAGGGTCACAGTGCAGAGAACACATAAAAGTGGGGCATATTGCAAATTGGAACTATGGCTGCTTCTATGTGGGTCTTGAGGTTGTGAAAAAGAATTATTTGTGGGCCTTCTTGGCTTAAAAAAACTCAATGTTATCTTAGAGAAAGGTTTGGTTGAAAGCAAAGGCTCTCACCAGAAGAGGGGGAGCTTTTGCCCCCAGGGAACTTTTGGCAATGTCTGGAGACATTTCTGGTTATCGATCACAATTGAGGGGGGCCAGCGGCATCTTCTGGGTACCAGGACCCTACGAATGCTACTATGCACAGGACAACCTCCACAACAAGGCACGGACTGGCCCCGAACATCAGAAGGGCTGAGGTTAAGAAACCCTGGTCTAGAACTGAATTTCCTAAATTGGATCCTGGCTCTCCCACTTACTTGCTGTGTGACTTGGGGCAAGTTACTTAACATCTCTGTTTTCTTGCCTTTACCTGCCGCCAAGGGACAAAGAGGAAGATTGAAAGGCAATTTAAAAGGTGGTCGATCCCTCTTACACTCCCGGGAGGAAGGGCCAGGGAGCAGGGGGCAGGGGAACAGGACCCGAGGCCTTTCCTAGCAGCCAGCAGGAAGGGGAACTGCGAAGGCACCAGACGCTCAGGTGAGGAAAGGGACCCAGCTCGCTGGCTCTGAAGCAGGCAGACTGGGTTCAATTCTGTATCTCCCAAGCAAAAGTTGAGTGACTTTGGGCAACTTAACCTAAATTCCTGCTCACTGTAAAACAGGAGAATTAGCCCAGTCTTCACTGCTGTTCCTAGACTAAGAGGGGGAGCTGGTTTCGGTGAGGGTGCCTGGAAGAGGAACCTGTCCATATCTGCTTGGCTTCTCATCTCATTTTCCTTCTGGTTTTCCCAAGCCAAGCAGACTTCCGCCCTCCCTGTTCTAAGTCATCCCTGTGACCCGGCCGCTTTCCCAGTCACTGTGTGAGGCACCCGCCTGGGTGGTGGCCATTATGGTTGAGACTTCCTCACAAGAAGCAGCAGCCCTGGAACCAGTCGACCCGGGTTCGAATCCAGGCTCTGCCATTCCCTGGATAACCTTATGACCTAGCCTCTGCTTAAATCAGTTGTTTGTGTGGATTTAAATGAGTCAATGCATGTGAAAAAAAAATAATAATAAAATAAAGTAAATAAAATATGAGCTATCCTTACAAATAAGAAAACATGACTACTCAATTATTCAACCATTCAAGAACTTATTGAGTGTCTCCTGTGTGTCAGTAGTAAAATCATGAAAAGCATCAAATTAGATGCGGGGCACATAACAAATATTCAACAAACAGTATCTTTTCTTAAAAAGTACATTATTCTGATTTCCAAATGTGTTCACTCTAAGATTATAAAATGCATGGTGTAGTGGACATGTTTGTTTGCTCAGCCTTCCTTTCTTTGGGGAAGCAACCCAGCCGGAACCTTAAAAAGCTCTCCTTAGCCATGTGATTAGGGTGGGGTTCACCCGCTCCCCAACCCCACATGCAGGCATACGACTCAGGTGTGCCCAATCAGAATATTCCATTCTGCAGGCCACCTGCCCAGAGATGGACATATGAACCACTCTGGGACAATTACATCTTCCCTGGGCTTTTTCTGGAACCCCAAACTCTAAAGAACATTTGAGCATTTCAGGGGTCCCTCTTGTCACTGTGAGGGCAGAGCCAGCCTGAGGATGAAGCCGGAGACAAGAGATAGAGAGACAAAGACCTGGTAACATCGTGTGAGTACCTGGATCCAGTCTTGCCTGAAGCTGGTACAACCTTTTGATTAGCAAGTTCTAAAAGCCAATAAATGTTCTTTCTTTAAGTTGAATCAAGTGAAATTTCTGTCACTTGCAACTAAAAGGGCCTAAATAAGATAAATAGAAAATCACTGTATGTTAAAGAAAAATCACCCCTAATCCCGCAACCCAGGGAAACCAATATAGCCTTTGAGTGCATGGTCCTTCCAGGTACTGTGTGGTGATGTACTTGCTTTGTTTCATTTGTGTGTTCTGTGGGTGACTGGAGTGGTTCTTTTTCAAATAAGGAAACAGGCTTTCAAACTAAACTACCACCTCCTCCACCCCCGCACTAGAATCCTAATTCCGTCCCTTCTTTAGCTGTGTTGTTTTGGGTACGTTACCCTACCTCTCTGATTCTTATATATGCAGATAATATATATGTATACATTATATTATATTAAATTATTAGATATTATATTATTGCACATGTATATTATATTATGCTACCCATATTTAAAAGGAGGATAATAACCCTAGCACCTCTCCATAAATGACAATAGTTATTCATACGGTATATAACTCTCCAGGGTGTGATCTGAGGAACACCACATACTGTACACCCATTTCTTCCCTCCTTCCATGCATCTGACAGCCTGCTGTCTTGGGCATGAGGACTGTTGGCAGCCTGTCAAACTCTTTGCTTTTAATGATATTATACTGTTGTTTAAAATGAATGTTTTCTTATTTGAGACATACATGATCCTATTCTCTTTCTCTTAAAGCTGCAACTTGTCATTTTCAAAGAGAAAGAAACAAGATAATAGTTGGCTACGAGAAAAAGTTTAAAAAAAAAAGATCCAATTTCCCAAGCCATTCATTTTTTAAAATAAAAATTGTATATCTTTAAGGTATACAACATGAACACCTGATAGACGTACACGAAGTGAAATGATTACTACCATCAAACTAACATATCCAGCTCCTCACAAAGCTACCCTTGTTGTGTGCGGTAAGAGCACCTGAAAGCTACTCCTTTAGCAAATTTCCAGGGTTATCAGGTACGGTCATCATGCAGCACGTTAGCTCGCTAGACTTATTCGCCCTGCATGACTGCAACTGCCATTCATTCTTTATGACTTGAGAATGATGGGCTCCAAGCAAGTAATGAAAGGATGGGAAGGTGACGGTTGAAAGGCTGAAAGACCTCCACCGGGTTTTTTTAATGGATTCACAAGCAGGACAGAAATAAAGTGTCCAGATGTAAAACAAAAGCACTGGTAAAGCAGTTCCCGCAGCTGCATCTGGATCAGCTTTGAGACACATCAAAACAATGCGTGACTGATTCATCGCCGTGGCTTGTGAACCATTTTTTAAATTACAGCAGCTTATTCATGGGTATTGCTGTAACTTGGCTTCCTCACGGTACAATAACTTCACTCGCTTTTCCTCTCTTAAGTGAGACATAAAAGGGCAGCAGTAGAGCAGAACCCACCATCGATCTTTATTAGCAAAGCCCATGGAGAACACAGCTGATGTATCAATTAACTGGCTGTTACACATGACTGTAGCGCTCTCTTATTCTCAAAGGTTGGACCATCTGGGAATGGGAAGTGCACACATGTAAAGATCATCCACCCTGTGTCTGGAGACAAGAAGACTGGGCATCAGTGCTCTGTAGGACGCGTCACCGAGAAAGCAATGGTGGAGCTAAAATGATGCCGTCTGAGAAGCAGTGGCACTCGTGGCTTCAGACAAGCACCCGCACACACAGAATATTGACAAAAAGGGAATTTTTCAAACTTTAGGCCAAAAGGAAACCTTATTCTCTGTATCACTTGGATAAGAGAGGATGAAAATACTGCAGTGGGAGAAAATGCGCTCTCTACAAAACAGAGCTACAGGAAAGGAGCCGCGGCCAGAATACACACCAATTTAAGAATCTGAGTTTCAAGATTCCTGTTAGAGGAGCTGAGTAAATAGTCAAGGGGAGAAAGGAAAATCAAACCCGACGTGCTGTCTCGAGAGCGACTGACCTTCTCGGACCCTGGCCCCCGGGACGCGCCCTCCAAGTCCTCGTGCACACGATCCAGCAGCCAGAGCAGGAACTCCAGGGCGTCATGCTGGGAGTTGCCTTGGAACTGCGAACCGTACTTGGAAACTGCATTCTGAAAGGAAAAGCAAGAAAACCGGAGGGTCACCCAGGCCCCTCCAGCAGCCCAATACGGGCCTATCAGCTCCCGTTCTCCCAGCGGTCCCCCTTCAGCCCTCCCCAGGGATGACAACACGCAGACAACACGGGGCGAGCAATGGTCTTGCCCGCAGAAGGCTGCCCGTTGCGGGCAGCGTCCCAGATGCCGCCGGGTTTTCTGTGTAGGGGAAGGCACCCTGTTTACCAGAAAGACTCCTGATGCACGTCCTGTCCTTTGAGAACCCACAGGGCGGGCTCTTGAATACTGTGATTCTGTTGGCCATCGGCCCTGATGGCCGGGGTGCAGGCTCCCTGGTGGCCCTCCGTCAGTCTGTTCCCGCGCTGTCGCCCTCTGTGCACCCCGCAGGTGGACAGCTTCTGGCCGTGCCCCCTCCCTCAGTGATTTCATTCTCTCCCACAGCGCCAACGCGCTCCTGGTGGATGACCCCCTGGCCCAGTACATGGACTTCCTTAAATACCGTGCATGTAGCGCCTTCACTGCCTCTTCTAATATGTGCAAAACATAGCACAAACTTCTCTTTCTGTGGTTAGATCACAAAATGATTGATCATTTTCAACCTCCGTTCCTTTCATAAATATTCAGGGAGTGCCTTCCATGTGCCAGGCACTTTTCTCTGGACTGGGGACAGCGGTGAACAAGACAGGACTCCTGCCTTCAGGACACTTGTATTCCCCATGCCCTTTGGACAGTCCTGTTAAATTGTGTAACAACTCTGTCATTTTCTGTGTAAATGCGAATTCCAGCTTTTAAAAAGTTTATTTCAAAGGGGGAGTATATGCAGATACTCAAAAAAAAAAAAGGATTCAAAATATATTTTTAAAAAAGGACAGTAATGAAAAGTCTACGCATCTCCAGCCCCCGCAGACCCCTCCCCAAAGCCCAAAGGCAGGCCGCTCTTAGCAGTGAGTGTCTTAAGCATCTTTCCAGGGGTAATTTTTTTAGTGCACGTGCAAGCATGAGCGCCTGCGTGTAAGCGAATCGTCTTGTTCGTGTGTGTGCCCCCACCCGAGACTGCAGAGCCAGGCTTCGGGCCTCACTGCACCCCGGCCTGCTCTCTGCGTGCACCCACCTACGGGAGCCGTCTGAGCGAGGCTGTGGGCCCGGACAAACCTCCCGCTGCTGATCGAACCCCGTGGGCTGGGCTTTAGTCTTTTTCTTTCTTTTCATCTTTCCTTGAAGCGAAATTCAAGATTTCATTTTACCCTTTGTGACAGCATGAATGGACCTGGAGAACGTTATGCTAAGTGAAATAAGCCAGAGAAAGACAAACACCATATGATTTCACTCAGATGTGGAAGCTAATGAACAAACCGAGCTAACAAGCGAAATCAAGTCAGACTCCTGGACGGAGAGCAGGCTGGCAGCTCGGGGACGGGGAACACGGACAACTGCGTGGTGGTTGCCGGGGCAGGGGAGTAGGTAGAGGACTAAGAGGGGGCAGTGGAGCTATGTCGTGATGGACAGAAATAAAAATAAAAATCAATAAAATAAAATAAAAAGATTTGATTAATTGAAGTGCTGGTGCTGAGTCGATATTCCAGTCACCCTAGTCTGGCCACCGCAGGGTCTGGTTTGGATCCTTTCCTCCAGTGTCTGTGCACTTTATAGTGCGGCCAGATTTAGTGAATAAAATGAATAATGAATAAGCAATAAGCAATATTGGTAGCATAAGTATGTCCCATGCAATATTTGGGATTATATTTATACTAAAAAGCCACTTTTACCTGAAGTTCAAGTTTAACGGGGCATCCTGTACTTTACATAAACATCCGCCCGCTCGGCCACCCTCCAACCTGTATCCTCAGCCCCAGCTCGCTCCTGGGGGAGCAACCAGCCCCTCCGACGCAAAATCCCTGAAATCAGCTCTTTCTTTTCATGTCTGTGTCCTCTTTCAGATTCTCACACCCACATCAGTCAGTTGTCGAGCACTCTGAATTCTGGCTCCCAGGTTACTTCTGCCAAGTCCCATTCCCATTGTTGAGTCCTAACTTCAGCGACCCAGCTGACAATAGCTACCACCTTCAAAGGAGTCCGGCCCTGACAGTCGCCCCCTGCCGACCCACGGGCCACGTGGCAGGACAGACCCAGCCTCCTAAAGCTGGAGAACACAACGCACCTCAACTCCAAACCCTCCTGACTCTCTACTCACTACCTAGTAGTCCAAACTCTTTCTCCCGTTTGGCCACAGCCCTGTCTCTCAGGTGTTTCAAAGCTCCAGGTAAATGAGTCACTCAGGTGCCCCGAACATACTTTGCCACTTCAGAAGTCTACAGCTTTACTTCTTCCTCCGTGTGAAATCCATTTCCCTTCCTGACAGTCCTGCTAATCCAAGACTGATAACTGGCTTTACAGATAACACCCTCTCCAGCAAAAGAGTTTGACAACTTCCAGTAGACAGAGAAGATGGGGCTTTAAAAATGTTCTTTTATATAAACCAGAACAGTTGACCCTTGAACCACACCCTTTAGGACTGCGCAGGTCCACTTATGCAAGTTTTATCAATAAATACTGTAAATGTGTTTTCCTTGTCATTTTATTTTCTGTGGCTTACTTTACTATAAGAACACAGCATATAATACATATGACACATAAAATATGTGTTAATTGAATGTTATTCTATCAGTATGGCTCTGGGCAACAGCAGGCTGTTAGTAGTTAAGCTTTAGGGGAGCCAAAAGTTCTACTTGGATTTTTGACTACGGGGGCACAGGGGAGGTCAGAGCCCCAACCCCAGTGTTGCTCAAAGGTCAACTGTAATTAAACTTTGGAGGACTTAGACTAAGAAATGAGAGATACACACAAAGTTATCTCTAAGTATCACTTGGGGAAAACCTGTGACACTCTCAGTAGATGACCTTAAAAATTATGCTTGCGGAAATACTAATGAGGAAAGAAAATAAATTATTCTGTCATTTCCAAAGAATGCAAAAATATCTAGTTGACATTATTTTACATATATTTGTAGCTATATAAAAGACCAGGAAATATGAGGCAAAATATTAACAAATAGTTATCATACAAGGATGGTACCTTGTATGATAAATCAATCTGATGTACAGCAGTCCTCCCTTATCCTTGATTTTTCTTTGTGCACTTTCAGTTACATGAGGTCAACTGAAGATTGAAAATATTACGTGGGAAATGTAAAAAATAAACCCTTTATTTGTAAGTTTTAAATCGTGCTCCATTCTGAATAGCATGAGAAACCTCGCACGGTCCCGCTCCATCCCACCTGGGGCGCGAATCACCCCTTTGCCCAGCGAATCCTCGCTGTGTAGCTTCTGCCCATTAGTCACCAAGTAGCTAACCTTGGTTATCAGGTGAGACTGTCCCGGTATCTCTGTCCGTGTGTTCAAGCGATCCTTGAACACAAGGCTATGACACAATGCCTGTGCCACTCTCCTCCTCATGGATTTTATTATCTCGCATAACCACAAGAAGGGCAAATACAGTACAATAAGATATTTTGAGCGAGAAACCACATTCACATAATTTTTATTACAGTGCGTTGTTATACTGTCCTGTTTTATTATTAGTTATTGTTGATCTCCTACTGTGTCTAATTTTAAACTGTACTTTATCCTAAGTGTATATATATACATATATATGAAAAAACATAGTATACTTGTATGTAGAATTTATATATACAGTTTCAGGCATCCACTGTGGGTCTTGGGATGTATCCCCTGCAGATGGCAGCGGGGGGCTACTATACACTTTAAACTTACACAACATTGTATGTCAAATATAACTCAATTTGTTGATGGGTACATTTCACAATACATAATTTATATCTTAATAAAGAGGATTTGAAAACATATAAATAACAAAATAGTCATCTTTGTTTTGACCTGCGATTTCACTTCAAGGAATTAAGTTTGTGGAAATGAACAGAGCTGAGGATGACGATTTAAATACAAGAATTTTTAATGCAGTGTGATAACTTGAAAATTGTATAGTATATAAATGTCTCCATAGGGATTTGTTCATTTAATAAAATATTATGCAACCACTAGAAATTAAATCCTGTAGAATGTTTTAACGACCAGGAGAAAGTCTCATGATAATAGTTTTTAAAAAGTAGGTTACGAAATTAGGATTTCCAACTGTTTGTATATGCTTTGAAACACATCAGTGTTTATAATGATTATGTCTAGAGATAAACTCTAGTGGAGTCCCAGATCACTTTTTACAGTTTTAAACTTTCCAATTTTTTATAGCGTACACGTATTTCATTATATCATTAGAAAAGCAACGTATTATAGGTAACACCAAGACAGGATATTTTAAATGTACTTATTCATTTGTTCTTAAAACAAAGAGTGGTCCTGCTGTCTGTGGGAGGCTGGGTGGCCCAGGGCCCAGGTCGGGGCGGTGCGGGGGGCGGGGGGGGGGGAGAACAGGCCCGCCCATCCCCTGCGCACACCTGGCGTTAGGGAACTCAGGGCAGCCTGCTGGTCCCTTCTCAAGTTCCTCCCTTCCTCTGTCTGAAGCTACAAATCTCTCCCGATGACCAAACTCCTTTATGAAACCTATGTGGCTTGTCCCCAAGCCACCCTCCAGCCTCTCACCTCTAATCACACAGGCTTTCATTAATTCATTTAACCATGTATTTATTCTGTCTAGCTCCTCAGCCCCACCCCACTCAGCGACTGGCACTTTCAGTTTCTGTCCTCAGTTGACCCTTGTTCCCAGAAAACTCAAGTCCATGGTTATCTCTTTTGGGAAGCCCTCCCGCCCCTCCCCACTCTGCCTCCCCTACTCAAATCACAGCCTCCTGCCAGAATTGCCACGGCTTCCTTGTATTTTTATTTTCTAGCACTTGCCACCAACCCCAATCATGTGCCTGTGGGATTATTCCATTACCATCCATCTATCTGTAAGTTCCTGGGGAGAGGTCCCAGAGTCAGGCTTTCTACGCGTCACTCCTGGATTCCACATGCCCGTTAGTGTGTCTCTCGACACTCAGAGAAATACCGGTTGGATGAATGAATATTTCTTCATCTATAAAATAAGAGGAGATCGCCTAGGTTTCAATCAGCGAGGTTTGAAACCTAAAGCTCCAAGTGAGCATGGGCTCTGGCATCCTCCATGCTCCCCAAGGCAGGCTGCCCAGACTACGTCACCCTCAGTGACATTAGCAGCTTGGTTACCCTTCCATTCCCCAAGGCTTGCAGGGCGCCTCCAGGTCCTAGGGGCTACACAGCAGTAGAGAGAGAGGAAATCCTGGTGAGCCACTGGGTGCTGAGTAATTCGGGAGTTTTTTTTTTCAAGCTACTTCATCTCTCCCATCCCTGCAGTAACTGGATGAGACCCCCACATCTGGCCTCAGAAAAGCACAGACAGGTTGCCTTCCTTCCTCAGGACTCCTTGGTCTCTGCAGGTGAGGAGGTGTAATGATAGAAAAATAAAAAGTTCCTTAGGGCCAGGCGCTGTGCCAAATGCTATACATATAACTCATTTATCTCCTCACGGCTACATTGTAATAAGGGAGGTACCATTATGGCCCTATTTCACAGATGAAGAAAGCTGAGGCAAAGCAAGATTTGGAAACTTGCTCAAGGTCTCAAAACTTCAGAGATCTTGCTCTTAACCACTACACAATACTGCCTCTATTTAAGAAGCAAATGTTGCCAAAAAAGAGATATTAATGATGCCCATTCCACCCACTGATTCCTGCAACACAGTGCTTCACTGGTGGAAGCTGGAGAGAGAAGTCGGGGCTTGGCATCCCGGTGGGTCACGTGGGCAGGATTGCTTTCTCGGGCTGAAACTCAAGAGCAGTGATGCTTGTGGAATGAACACTGACAGGTTCCCCCTCTCCCTCGGCCCCCCGCCCCCAAGAACAACAATCACTGGTCTATGGAGAGCTTCAACTCTCCGCCCAGAGCTGCGGGGGGGTTTTGTGGGGGTTATTTGTTTGTTTGTTTTTTGCAGGAAGTAAGCCATGCGCATCAATTATCAGAAACTCCTGAATCCAAATGGGACCCCAAATAAACGCCCCGCTTTAACCCCAGGTGAAGTGATACGCGGAACTTCGGAACTTCGGAAGAAAACCTCATGACCTTGTAACATTCCGAGTAAATAGACCGCGATTCCGGGGCCAACGGAAGCAACCCCGTGCTGTCGCATCTTAGGGGATTTCATTTGCACGAAGCAAAAAGATGTCATCTCTTTGGGATACAGGATACCCACTGCGTCTCCTGAGTGCTCAGCACCAGGCCTGCAGGTTCTCAGCTTCCGTTGAGCTTAGAATAAAACGCAAACGCCCTCCCATTGCCTCCAAGACCTTACACGCTCTGGCCAACCTAATTTACGCCCACTCTATCCTCCTGGGCTCCTGCCACACTTTTCCTAAAGTGCCTGCAGTTCTCAGCTCCTTCAGGCCTGTGCTGGTCCCTCTAACTGGGTTATTCCTGAGTCTTCATCATTCAGATCTCAACTCAAGCGTCACCTCCTTCCTCCGAACCTTAGCCTTCAAAGTCGGAACCCCCACCCAGCACCTCTCAAGACTGGAAACTCTCCCTGGAGCTAGAACACTGCCTGGCCTGCATGCTTTCAATACTTCCACAAAAGGTTGAATGGAAAAAACCAAAAAAACAAACAAAAAAACCTGAACACACCACTCAAATCTGCCAGCTCCCTCCATTCAACCCCTTAGAATACCTGGGAGGGATTAATTCCTAATGAAAACGTAAACGAGAGATGGCATAACAAATCAGCTCAAAACCAGGGCGACAACCCGCGGCGGAACTCGTAAATGCCATCTAAAGAAAGTTCCAGGAAAACCCTTTCCTGATGGAGCACACACTTCTCAAGAAGTGAAACCAAAGGGCCGGAACGAGCTTCCCGGCGAGCGGCGAGCGCCGTAGGCGCAGGGCGCTGCCTACCTTGAACTCAGCGGAAAGTTGTGGTGTGTATTCGCGTGTCCAGAGGGCGCGCACTAGCGCCGCCAGGTGCTCGGTGACCTCGGCGCGGCCGGGCGCCGCCCGGTAACGCCCAAGCGCCAGGAACTCGGCCAGCAGGTCGGTGTTGCTGAGACACTGCACCACAGCGTTCATGAAACAGGTGTTGCCGTGGTTCTTCAAACCCTGCGCGCCCGGGGGCCGCGCCCCATCGCCGGCGGGGAGCTGGGGCTGGTGTCCGGGCGGGCGCTCCCCTCCGGGGCTTCCGGGCGCGGCTGGAGCCGGGGCCCAGGCGCAGGCAAAGTCCCCCTCACCGTCGCCGTCGCAGTGTTCCGGCTGGGGCTGCGGCCAGGGCTGCGAGTCCTCGGGGCGGGAGCGGCTGCCCAGCGCCAGCAGGAAGCGGCTGAGCAGGCGGCGCAGGGAACGGCGGCGACGGAGCCGGGGCGCGGGTGGACCCCCTTCCTCCGCGGCCCCCGTGCTCGGCTCCATAACTCCTATCCGCGCGCCTCCCCGAGCGGAGCCCGGAGCCCCAAGAGGACCAGTCGCTAACAGGCCTTTACAGTCCAGAACAGGAGCCGGGGTGCAGGCTACCTGCGGACCAGGTGTGTGGGGGGACGGGGCGGGGACGGGGGCGGAGTCAGGGGCGGGGCCGCCCCTCCCAGCGCGGGAATCCCGCCGCAGGTTCCGCCCCAGGGCAGCGCCGGGCCAGCCAACGCCATCCCTGCCGCCGCCACCTTCGCCCCCGCGGCGCTGACTGGGAATAAAACACTAGGAGTCATGGAGTTCACATTCCCCTTACCTTTCATAAACCAACGGACCTGAATTTAACGTCTGCCCTTTTTCCCTCCCAGCCTTCAAGCTGTGGAAATGAGAGGACTGATAAAATTTAAAGCGCCTAGTAAATTTGCAAAGTCCTAGCTATTTCTAAATTTCTTGTAATTACGTCCAGGTGAATATGTAGGAAAGGGAAAGAAAGGGAAGACCCTCCCAAGGGCAGTTTCTGTCATGGTGAGAGTCGCGCACTAGGAAGTGTAAAGGGACGGGAGCGCTTTTGTGCACTGCTGCAGGCTCGGGTGTGTGTGGGCACCTAGCGCCACTCCTTCCAGCCCGTCTGCGGGTAGGGGAGGCAGAACCTTTGCCGGGATCCGCCATCCTAGGACCAGAACTGGGAGCCGCGTGTTGCCCCACGTGAAATAACCCGATGATTATGGTTTGCTTTTTTAAACTATGGAGTAAGTTAGAATCTTTCTACAAAAACTTGCGACACTTGATCATCCTTGCTTTAACTGATGGAGAAAGGGGCTCAGGGAGGTTAAGGCAATATACTGAGGCCCCAAAACCCGTAAGCAGAAAAACCAGAGCGCTCCTGCCAGCCCCACAGGTTGGCTCGCTCCAACCTCGCGCTGTACAGCGTTCGCTCACCAGGCAGTTTTCTGGATCTCAGACACGCCCCCTACGCGGTCACCTGCTCATTCCTCAACGCAAAATCCTTGCTGAATTGTTGCCCAATCAGAATTCATTTGGCCTTGCCAGGCCCTTGATTCCCTGGGTAACTGTGGGACTCTGCTCACTTTATCCTGTAACTGTCTGGTTTATAATTAACCAGACAAAGTCTTGAAAAATGAATTTCTCATAGATTTCTAGCTCAAAAAATGATCAGTAGAATGCGTTATGGCACCAACATCCTGAAATGTTACTATTGAAGTATTTGATAAATAAAAGATCCCATTTATTAAATATCGGCCTTGGTATACCAAATAAGATGCAAGTGACCAGATGCAACAACAACAACAACACAAAAGAGCATTAGTTAAAGGATATGCTTAGGACGAAAGTCTGTACGGTGCACTGGGGCCTTGGTGTTTCCTGAAAGGATCACTATTTACCCTTTCCGGAGAAGAATTCCCTTTGGATGATTAACATACAATGCCCAGTCCCTCGCCCTTCCGATGGCACGCACAGGGGACAGACTTTATGGCCAAAAAAAAGCACCCATGAAATTTCATCTTTGATGGTCACCCCAAGACCCCCAAGGACACACAGTGGAGAAAGCATTGTAATTCATGTTTAACTTGCTCTGTGTCAGGAATTCTGCTGATGCTTTAGTGCATTATTTTACTTACCTCTTACAGCAGCCTTGGGGGCAGGAATTTATTCTTGCGATACAAAAAGTAAAACAGTGGCTTAGAGAATTTTAAAAAATAAAATAAAATAAAATAAAATAAAATAAAATAAAATAAAATAAAATAAAATAAAATAACTAGCCCTGGCTGGGTCGCTCAGTTGGTCGGAGGGTCCTGCAGATATGCCCAGTTTGCTGGTTTGATCCCAGGTCAGGGCACACGCAGGAGTCAACCAACGAATGCGTAAATAAGTGGAACAGCACATCTGTGTTTCTCTCCCTCCTTTCCTGTCTAAAATCAAACAATAAAAAAATACAAAAATAAAATAAAAAGCTACCCGAGATCCAGATTCAAACCCGCATCTTGCCCCATGCAGCTTGACCAATGAAATGCTGATTAAGAAGGTGAGCTCGCCTTCCTTATTTTCAGAGGATATCAGCAAAGCGATCTGTGGATGTATCGTGAGGCAGGGCTGTGGGTCTTGTAGAGCCATAGAAAAGAGATTATGACAGGAAACCAACAACTAGAAGTTTATTCATACTAAAAAGACTTTTAATTACAGTTTGGACAAATTACTAGAGCATATTTCAATTTTAACATACAGTTTAAGAATGTCAAATACATTCTACAAAGGGATGGAGACACAGTTAAAATATTTTGACTAAAGAACAAAAACCCACCAAAAGCGGTCTTAGAGTCGTCTAAGCTGCAACGTTCAACAGAACTGTGTGCGGTGCTGTGAATGCCGGCTGCTTCACGAGGTAAATGGGTACTTCCACCTCAAAATGGCTCCGTCGGCACTTACACTAATGATGTACTGATTTCCTGGACTTATCCGAATGCGCGTGATGTTGCCACTGTGTCCAACCCCAACATGAGTCACTTCACCCTCGTTATAATCCCAAACTTTGACCATATGGTCATTTCCACCTGAAAAAGACATTTATATGACATTGCCGTAATAGAACACAGAGTAACAGCCTTGATTTCAAATAACTGAATTATTTTCAACACATTTCTAACCTGTCTTTATAACAACCCTTTGCCTTGATTGTAAACGTGTAGGTCTGTTTTAGTTAATTTGAGGGGGGAAAAAATACAAGAGTTGATACCACCCTTGATCCCACCACCCAGAAAGAACCACTAACAACATCTTTGGTTAGTTCCTCCCAGCCTTTTCTCCGCGACTGTGCTGGTACACATGTGCATCTGCGTATGTCGCTGGGATCGTACCACGTCTGCTTTTGTATCTTATTTTCAGAAAATGTGTTTTTGAAACTTTAATTCATTTGGAGTATTTCATTGTTAATGTTCCAAAGAATCAAAGGGCCTGTCAGGAAATGATATTGATGTTGTTCCAACAGGCATGCTGTGTGGTAAATGCTCCCTGGAACCACTGACTTAAAAGCCTGGCATTTAAGACTTCAGCAGGAAAGAACAGAACAAGGCCAGGGCGCAGCCCATGCCCTGGGAAGCCCCCCTTCTCTCATGGAAGCCCCCCCGAAAGTGCCAGCAGTGTGAGGCTTAGCTTTCGCTTGTGCCCCTCAGGCTGCGGGGCAAACATTTCTTCTCATTGAGTTGTGACTTCTGCATTTTTCTTTTCCAACCACAGTGGCTGCGGTGCTCAGGCCTGACGCAAACCACGTTGCCCTCTAGGCCCCTTTTTTGGTCACCTCCAATGACCTCCTGCCTGCGAGTTCCATCTCCCTACTTACATGAGTCAGGCTTGGCTTTCTTTTCTGACCCCAGTACTGACCTGTGACAAAGTGCACTCCTTCCAGGGTGATATCCATACCGTTGATTGACCCCGACAAGGAACCTTCCAACTCTCTGATTACTGACCCATCAAATACTTCCCAGTAAGCAATCTGGAATTCCAGAGAGAAGCATTAGGCAGGACTCAGCACAGCGGAATCATCCATGCACATGCTAGCAAAAGATGGTCCTACTTTATATAGAAGGTAGCAAAAATACATCACGGGATGATATGTTGGCTGAAATTATAAATAGGCTAAAGCAGGGGTGGAGAAGCCATTTTAATATTTTTAGTATTGGTTTTTAAATTTGCATTCTATTTAAAGAGACGTTGATGTGCTGGTAGACCCGGACTGTGATAGAAGTGGTTGTGATCATACCAGGCAGATGAGTCTGAAGTCAGTTGTAAAAGAAAAAGGGAACAGCCACCGAATGGGCTTTCCCACCTCTGCTCTCAGAAGGGGAGAGCAGGGCTCTGGGCAGAGGAGAGAGCACATGCTTCCATCAGCTTGGGGGGTGAGCAGTCCAGAGAGCTCCGGAGACTGCGCCTGACAAAGCCACCGCTCACTGTGCCTGTCCCTCCCTCTTCCTCATCCCACCCCTATTCCCAACTTTCTCTTCTGCCTCAAAGCAATAAGCATGCCACAGGGTGGAGTTTTTAAGAAAAACCATTAATATCTGCCCCCCGCCGGCCCCCGCCGCCCCGGGGAAGGGAAACTAGGTAGGATGAAGGGGGAGTGGGGGGAGACAGAGCTCACGGAGAGTTATTTTTCTCTGAATAAACTGCTTTTATACTTTTTGAACTTTGAAACATACATGCACAGCCTATTCAAAACTAAAATTTCTTACTAAAAAAAAGCACTTGACCAGGAATCAGGGGTGGGAACGTGGACATGCTTTTCAGCCTGTCTGTTTCATGCTGGTGGAAACTCGCTGTGTTCCAGCCAGTACGCCAGGAATTTGAACTCCTCTGAACCAGCTAGGAATTGTGTAAGGTATATATCATATATTATATATGTATTTTATATATATATATGATTTCATTTGATGCTTGATCGCTTTAACATAAAGTTCCGTTTTATAGTGAAAGCAGAAAGAACTATAAAAGCACACCAAAATCCTCGTTTCTCAGGAAGCAAACCCATATAAGTAGTTTGTGTCTGACTACCTGCTTTCTTAGCCAAGGAAGTCAAAGTGACCCTCTTCTGAGCTGTTTTATCAGGCCTCAGGCTTTCCTGGATGTCCTCTGCCTGGGATGGTCTTCCCTGAGATCTGAGCCTGGCTTGGTCCTTCCGTCACACAGGTCTCACTCAGCTCCAAGGTCGCCTCCTTAAGGGAGGCCCTCACTGACCAGCTGGCTAAGCAGCCTTCTTCCCCGAGCCAGTCCACAGAACCCATCCTGTTTTCTTTTCAGCTCTTTCACCACCTCATATCTTCTTGTTCACCTGTTACTCATCGTTCATTCATGTATTTGTTGTTTACGTGTGTGCTGTCCAAGTCCGTCCCCTCCTACCCAAGATAAACGTACACAAGAAGTGAGCTCTGTGACAGCAGGCGCATTGTCATGTCCCCAGCACTTAGGACAGCTTTGCAGACTCATGATTTATGATTTAAACATTCTGGTAAAAATTGTAATAAGAGGGAAATAGACTGTTTCCGGTCACATGAACTGAAACCTAAAATATGGCAAATACCACACTAATTTAGAAACTTTATGAACCATATATCAAAGCATTTATAACGAGGTGGCGGTTAACTCCCTCATATCCATGCGACCCCAGTTCCAAGAGGAAACCCACTTGGACCACAAGTCAACGTGGGTTGGGGGATGGGCAGGCAGAAGCCAGTTCAGGCAGATGAGACACAAGAACTCACAAGGCCGACCTACAGAGACTAGAACGGAGGCAAATCTCCACGGCCTCCCGCAGCACTCCATCGGTGTCAGGCAATTCCTGGCTGGACCAAGCAGCATTTCTTGGGCCTTTATGACAAAGTGTCTTTGGGCAGTAGCCCCCAGTCACCTGGGAAGCTTAAACAGGAAAAAGCCCTACTCCTAGATTCTAATTTGGGGGTAGTGGGAGGTGGGAGAGGCACCTTTAGTATTTTCCCTACGATATTTTTATACTTTAAAGTCATCAACATTTCCTCTAGCTAGGAAAAGATAAACATGTAACCTCTTCTTCAGTGATCTCGCAGTCTGAATTAGAGGAATCCAAATCCATTTATTGGATGTGCCAATAATTGGGTGATCTGAAAGAACGGGCAGGGCGCATGGCACCCTAGCACCCTTGCCCCTCCGTGCGCCTCTCTCCTAAAGCCTCTTACTTGCTCTGAGGGGAAATGTCCCCACAAAACAACCAATCTTCAGCCAAGGATATGGACTCCCCAACTTAAGAGATTTTTAATACATTGAAGAAACAGATCAATGAGAAGAGATGAGGAGCTCTATTGTCATTCAATTTGAATTTAGTCAAAGTGACAACTGGTTTGGGCACAGCAATTCCTCTCTCGTCTCAGAAATTTCCTAAAAATAAAAACCAGTGTGTGTCGCACACCTACTAGGGGCAGGCACCCTGCTATGAGCGTTATAGTCGAGCGTGACTTTAATCCTCACAGCAACTCTATGAGGTTGGTGGCATCATCATTTCCATTTTACAGATGAGGAAGGGATGGCACCAAAAGATTACAGAGAATTTCCCAAGTGGCACAGCTGATAAACAGCAAAGCCACCTTTTGAACTTGCATGACCCCAGAGCCTAAACCCTCAGCCACAGCACTTCACTGCTTTCCTCTTGTACCAGAAAGATCTTAGCTCTTGCCAGGAGCAGCTACCTTTCTGTCCGTCCCACTGGTGATGATCTGGAACTCCTCAGGGTGGTAGCAAACACACTGGAATAAGGTGTTGGCCAGGATCATCTGATTCCTCCTAAGATGCCTAAAAAATCGATTCAAAAGCTGTAACACTTGACTTTCTCTCCCCCAGAAAACTTATTTACTGTTCAAACTGGATTTGGAACAAGCTTGCATTAGGGTTGGTGTATTTATTCCGACAGACCTCCCGTTACTCTGCCCGCTCCACTTCCACATCGTCCCATTGCACCTATGGGACGGTCAGAAAATAAAGGGTGGGGGGGCTTTTCTAAAGACAAGGCGCAGGGCTGTATAGGAAGCCTCAAGACCCAGAGAGAAGAAAGTGGGGCAGGCCGAACTCAGAGCCAATCTGCTAGCTTCCACGCAAAGCCCTTTATTCCCGAGGCTGCCATTTTGAAGAGAAGGTCTCGACATGCTGAGTGGCAAAGTGTACGGAGGGCTGTAAAATTGGGATATTATGGGGCCTTACCAATAGGGATTTGGATTCAGTAGGTTGGGATAAAGCCCACAGAGCTGCATTTTTAATCAGCCTCCCAGTGATTCTACTGTGCACGATAGTTTGAGAACCACTGCTTTAGGTACTGTACCAAAAATATGGAAATTAGCTTCCCCTTCTACTGACAACGTGGCAGGGTGTCCATCTTATAGGCCAGGCTCCACTGGCTAAAGAGTGGGCCTTCTGCACAGTTTCTTCTCACCATGGAAGTTTTTAAACACGGTATCTGAACTGAACATTTTAAAAGATTTCGGCACAAATTTACCACATATTCCTGCTATAGAACATGGCGGCCAAAAGCTTTGAAGTGGTCACAAACCATGCACGGAAACAAGTATAGATAGGGCCTCCTCGTTATATATTTTCCCAGTGGGAAGTTCAGCTGAGGCTGACGCTCCCTGCGAGTGTGGTCCTTGGCCCAGCACCGGGGCCATCCTTTGGGAGCTTTTACAGGAGCAAGACCTCAGATGCTACTCTAGACCTGGTGAATCAAAATCAGCACTTTAACACGATTCCCACCTGATTTGTATGCACATCAAAGTTAGAGACACACAGAGCCCAAAGACAGAGGTGTACTTTGGTTTTGTTTTTTAATGTATTAAATAAAGAGTGTACTACCTTTGCCCTTAGTTCCCATTCTCTTCTCTCCAATCAAGAAAATTTTATATTCTTTTGCTATGTGTATATCTATATATATTTCCTCCCACCTCTGTACTTAAGTCTCTCTAATGCAATTATACACAGAGGTGAGGCATCTCAGCAGTGATAGAAGGGTGCTGGGTGGGAGGGGAGTTGCTGGAACAGGACCTAATTTTCCAAATAAACACACAGAAAAAAATGCTTATAGTAAAAAAAATTCCTTGAAAATTCTTTGAATTATTCCAACAATAAGGTTTACCTGCTTTGGTCTGGTTAGCTTGGAGTCACGCGCTCTGTGGAGACAGCGATATGCTTACTGCATAAGGGTCCCTGAGAATGAGGCCCACCAAGGGGAGGGGCGGCCCCACCTGTCCCCTACTCCCCCGACATGGCCAGCTCATCTGGGGACTGCCTGGGCTGCCTGGAACGACCGGATGAACAGCTTACATCACTTCCGTTATTGCCCTTCTCCCTTTTGGGGGATACTTAAGAGATGAACTAGTGTCAGATAAATCAGGCTTCACTGCACCTCCCTGTCTGTGCAGAAACCTCTAACATGCAGCTCTTCCCGGAAACTATGCCCTTTCCACCAGCATCCATGAGTAGCCATGGAGATGAATGGCTGCTGATAAGCATCGCTTTGTGTTGCCTTGCATATGGTTTCTGCACTTTGTTTGAATCTTCTTTCGAGTTCAATATAATGACGGCATTGTTGGGTTTGTAAGTGCCACTTGGTCCTCCCCATCACAGATACCTACACCAGGTCCCAAATGATGCAGGTGCCATCCGTGCTGGCTGTGACACACTCCTCGTTGTTCTTCTTCACCCGGATGCAGGACACAGAGGACTGGTGCTCCTTCAGGGCCTCCTCCAGCTTCTGGGTCTGGCAGGCTATCTGCCACACCCTCACCTGAAAGCCACAAGGCACAGGCTCACAAAACGCACTCTGGGTTTTTGAAGGGATAAAAGAAATTCTAAGAGCTTTTTCAGCTCTGCTCTGCCTGACCTGTTCTCCCTTGGTCGTGTGGGGTGGGAATGCTAAGTTATAAGCCAAGAATATTCTCCCATGGAGCCAGGAAAATGCTCCCAATGATCCTCCACCTGCCTCTACTTTCAGGGGCCGAGAAAGGTATTAGGTTCCCACTACTAAAATGGATAATGCAAGGGCTGCCGCTAACGCAAGAGAAATAGCACATCTACTCATTTCCTCTGAGTATTACTCTCAAGTTTCTAGTGCCATCTGGAAACCTCATGGGCACTCAGAGCCATATTCAAACTTTCACATCCACGGCTCAATTTTAATCATTTAAAAAGCAATAGATTTCAGCCCCATCAAGGTTAATATCCACTTTTTATTAAAAAAAATATTTTATAACACCCCTTTGCTATCCTGAAGTGAAATGCATAGGTAATACAACTATCTACACACAAAATTTGAAAACAGTCCACCTGATGTCCTAACTGTAATAAAAAAAGGAAAGTTATTTAGTCATTATTGCAAGTCCTATAATGGACAAATTCTCGGTTACAACTGTACCCGGAAACATAATAATATAGTCAGATGCTGATGCCTTCTTACAATGAGTATGTTGGACCTATGAAAAGTAAGAAGCGCAGAAACTGCTTTGTCTAAGTAATATAAGGCAACGAAAAGGCAGTAGTCTAGGTGAACAATAGACTAAAAAGTCATGTTAGGATAAATAATTTATGTGTACCTGATAAAAGGAAAGTAATCTTAAATGAAGAAACACATTCTGAAACATTTTCTTAGTAAAGAAAATCGGAAAGCATGAGGTATCCCAAACGAGGGGGGCCACATTCTATCCTATGGCGTCCAAGTAATTTCCCTCTGTTATGACGTGGGATGAGATGAGGACTTTTGCCAAAGACAGCAAATCTCCAGTGTGGAAATCCCAGTGTGGAGGCACGCATTTGGTCTTTTCCACCGTAGGATGGTTTGGGTATGGTGTGGGCACCACACCCAAAGAGCCCTTGCACTAGAACTTCAGAGGTGCCGGGCACTAGCCCCTTCGTTGTGGGATGGCAGGGGTGGTTTGGGTATGCGGGGCGGGGAGGAAGGCAAGGTGGTAGGATTGGGGTCTTCACATCTCAGGCAACGGCCATTTACCAGGGAAGGTGGAAGTTCTTGAGTAGTTTAGCAACTACTGCATTCACACCAGTGTACACCTGCTGGCCAACAGCTCTGGTCTGTAGTCCTTACAAAGACCTTGAGGACTATGTTTTTTTGGAAGGATGGTTCTGAAATAGCTGTGGGGAATGAGAGGAAAAGCTGACATTGCCAGAAGATTGCTGAGCGGGGCCAAGGGCAATGACTTCGTAATGTGTCATTTCCTTCCGTGGCTCTCATCAGCTCGGGTTCAGGAGCCTTGAATGCAGATGGTCTGGTCCCAGCCAAGCCTGAGCATCAGCAAGGCAGATGCTGCAAGAGGCTGAAGGAGCCAGCGAGGACGCTGAGGGTGTCAGCAGCAGCATGGCTGAAGGGATAGGGGAAGGGAGTCAAGCCACGAGGGTGGAGATAGGCAGAGATGGGATTGTCGAGGGCTCACTGTGTCTGTGGCCCACCTGAAAACTGGCTAGTCCAGAGGGAGGTGTGCTCGGAATGTAAAAGGCACACCAGAATTTGAAGACTTAATAGAGATAAAGGGTGCAAAATATCTCCTTGATGGGAATACTGTTATCTCCACAGGACCACAGGAAGCTGAAGCCCAGCGAGGTTACAGAACACATGCTGGCCAGTTTTCACAGCTGGGATGGGCTGGGGGGTGAAGCGGAGCCCAGGCAGTGCAGCTCCAGATCCCAGACACTCAGCTGCTCACCTGCTTGGCCCCAACTCAGCTAAAGCCTCCAGAAGATGCTGTGTTTCCCTTCTCCCTGATGTCATCGCTAAGATCACACAGAGAAAAGAAAGGGAAAGAAAACATGCTGTGTCGAGAAAGGGCAGGCTCGGGGATAGCAAAGCAGCTGCTGAGGACGGGAGGGGAGACTCTAATGTGAATGAGGGAAAGATGCCATAGACTCCTCGAAATGATGGAAGGAAAAGGGCAAGCGTAATCATTTCAATAATTCTTAAAATAGCATCTCTTTTAAAAGATAAGATAAAGACAACTTATATAACTATGCTTTGAAGGGAAAGAACAAGTATGTATTCCAAAACTCTGGCAGAACACCAGCTTGGATTCATAGCTCAATTCCATATAGAATGTTTTCACGTCTGCATCTTAAATGTCCTTTCTGTGAACAAATGCATTTATATGCAGGTTTATATTATTAGAATTTTAATTTATGGTGTATTTTAGGGTTTCATCGAAATCTCAATTTGGTCCCACCTGACTCCTAGAACAGGTTAAAAAAGAAATCGAGTAAATGATCTCTTATGAGGCAATCACACTAAATTGAGGGCTATTTTTTAAAAAAAAAAAAGATTCTACCTCCCCTTCCCCGCCGCCACTGATGACCCTTTTACAGTCGCTGGTGGTGGCAATGGCCGTCACGCCGATCCTGTGGGCGTTGTTAATGACATACATCAGCCGGCCCGTCTCTGGGGCGAAGGCTCGGATTTTACCGTCGTCCCACGCTGTCAGGAGAGGAAAACAAAAGGCGGGCAGGATCAGTACATCACACTCTCTGTGGATGGTTGCTCTCCTAAATCATAAGTGAACATCAGGAGCGGGGCGCAGCGATGGAGGAGAGAAGCCAATCCCCTGCCAATTGCCAGGAAGCACATCGCCCTTTCTCCCGATTCCCCAAACTGGTCACGCCTGGCTGAGGGAAATGTGTGGCTTGCCTTCGTTGAATCTGGCTCCATGCACACCCTGCTCCAGGGGAGAGGAGTTGGAATGGGGAGGAAGGAGGGAGACCAGCTCACACTCTCCCCTGAGCTGCAAAACTTGCACATTCAATGAATTGTTGGATGTAGCACCTGAGGTGTATAATTTAACATCCCCAAATAAATGTGGGCTCCCCACGCTGCCTCCTGCCTTTAAATCTGATGCTCCTTCCCCCGCCACCACCATCTTCCCCAGCTCCATGAAAGCTGCCACCAACTATCCAGTTGCGTAAGCCAAGAACTTCAGTCATTCTTGATTCCCCTCTATTCCATCCACCCAACCCAACCCAGCATCAAACCCTTTAGCAAGTCCTATCAGCGCTGCAGTTAAAAAACACTCTGAATCTGAAGGCTCCTTAACTCATCCACTGGGACCACCCTCACCCAAGCCATCAGCCTCTCTCATGGATGATTATAACAGCTTTTTTCCTGGCCTTAGGCTCTTGCTCTCCTACAATCAATTATCTATGCAGCAGTCAGAGTGAACTTCCTAAAACCACATTACCTCCTTGATCAAGAACTTTCAAAAGCCTCAACCTCCTCTACCATCACTCTCCCCAAACGCTGACCCTAACCTTACCCACGAAGCTCCAGACACACTGGACATCTTTCTAATCTCAAATACACCAAGCTGTTGCCCACCTCAAGGCCTTTGCACTTGCTGTCCCCTCTGTCGGAAATGTTCCTTCCCACATCTTCACATGACTGGCTCCTTCTCATCTTTACTGAGACCTATAGACCTTAGCAATTGTAAACAGGATGCTCAAGGCAAATTCCATTTCATCAAAGACTTGACGAAGTGGTGTGGAGTGGGGGGAGGAGTGATTCATGGGGCTATCTGGGAAAAGAACATTCCGGGAAGACCAAACGGCCAGACCAAAGACCTTATGTGCAGTGTGTGTAAAGAACAGCAAAGAAGCAAGTATGGTCAGTGGGGATAACTGGGAAGAGACAGAGCCAGAGGTAAAAAGGTGGAGGTGGGGGAGGTGAGAAGGTCAGGTAGGTCCTTGTAGGCAATTGCAGGGACTTTGTCCTTTATTCTCCAAAAGTGAAAGACCTTTGAGCCCTAGAAATGGCATGATCTGACTCTTGCTTTAAAAAGAAATTTCTGGCTTCTGTGTTGAGAACAGACTGAGGAATAGAGGTGGTGGGCAGGGGCAGAAGCAGGGAGACCTGGGGGGAAGCCACTCAGGTGATCAAGAGAGAGATGCTGGTGACTGGGACAAGGGTGAAGATGCTGAGAAGTGACGGGACCTTGGATATGCTCTGACGGAGGACTCATGGGGGCGAATGAGTGTGGGGTGTAAGAGAAGAGGCGGTGGCGACCTGAACGCTGGTGACCTCTCAGTGTGATAGCAGCCAGGGACTCCTGGTGGCCTCTTCATGGAGAAAAAACATGCCCAACGGAGAGGCCAACACGGAGGACACGGAGCCAAGAAAAGAGGGATGCAATGGGCTGCTGCTGTCACTATTTAATAGCTGAACCTAAAGATACACTTGACTTTTCATTAATGTGACCCAGTGAGTCTACTTTTTGATGACTGAGGAAATGTTTACATGGATTGAACATAAGAAGATATTAAGAAATTATTATTTCATAGAAGAATATTAGCTTTAGAGATGCATACTAAACTATGTATACATGGAATATTATGATGTCTATAAATTATGTTAAAATTTTTAGTGTAAAATAATCAGATTAAAACTAAATTCCCTTTGAGATATAACTTAAAGACAGAGTTTCATTACTTGAACAACAAAAGGCGTTCCTTGCAAGTGCCTTGCACTCGTTAAGGGCTCAAATCCATTTCGTAATTGAATTACTAAGTTTCCCTGCTAGAGAGAAAGCTAAGTGCTATATGCAGTAATTTGGGAGAAGAGAAATTTGGTTCTGCCTAGCTCAGAAAGACTCCTGGCTGGAAGGGAACTCCAAAGAGAGGCTTGATTAGAAACAAGGAGGGCTGAGTGAACAGTGGGAGGCGGTTCCAGGTTATCCACAGCTGGAGACCAGGGCATAATGAGATGACAGTTTCCAAAGCCAAAGCCACAGCTGGAAGCCAGATCTTGGTATGTGGGCGTTACCTGAAATGATGCTCCTGCCATCTCTCATGAAATCGATGCCGTGGCAGGTCATGTTGGGTACAGTGATGCGCAGCAGCTCCCTGTTGGACAGTGTGTGCCACACTCTGATGTCCTTCTTGGCACAGGTGGCAAATAGCTCAGCAGTGCCACTGAAAAGAACCCACCAAGTGAATATGAAATGTAGCCATACAAGATGCGCCGTGTTTCTTAGGTGCATGTTTGACAGCAAAAATGTGTTTCATGAGGGTAAAGGAAAGGCTGTCTTTTAGGCACCAATTATCTCGATGCCTGATGGTCTGACTGATTTCTTATGTGAAATGGCAGTTGATGCCCATAAATCTTCTGTGAACAATCTTTTTTACTACTTTCCCTTGAGGAAGAGTTGGGACAAAGTTGCTCAAAAAGAAAATGTCAATATAAAAGTCTTTCAATGTCCCGGTAGACTGGAGGATGGTAAGTAATATTTCTTGAAATAAAATACATCATGAGATATTTATATTAAAAAAGGCTAAACAAAACTTTTCCTGTGAAGTAGATAATCATTAAAATTTTAATAAAGAAATTAAAAGGGTACTAGAATTCATGTTTGCAAATAACCCAAAACACTTCTTTACTTAGTTATGAGAAAATAGAAGATCATGGACAAGGAAGACAATCCGAGGGTAATTGGTCAGTCAGGTTTGTTCTTTTTTTAAGGACAACTTGCAAATAGAATTAAAAATACCAATATGTCAAAAAATTACAGATTGTTCCAATTTGTATATAACAAAAGAGTCATACTGGGGTAAAATGAAGACCATTGCTTCACCAGTATGAACATCTAGCTACAGTTTCAGTAGAGACTGAGCTAAATTTCAGATTTAAGTACTTCTCAAAATTTTTCTGCATTTCTTCATAAGGACATTCATGAAAAAAAAAGAGTCACTCTTACTTTAAGATCTATTCACTTTTGAATTAATAGCAAATAAGTGATCTTTTTGACATTTTTAGGTTTGGGGTTCAGAGGTAAAATTTATGGTGGACTAGTGACTTAGAAAGAGTAAACAGCAGGCAAGATGGAACTTCCTGCCAAAGAGTTCCAAATAACAGAGATCAAAAGCCAACATTAAAGTAATAACATTTATTTAAAATAAGAGTAGCTTTATATTGGACACTGCCTTCAGTGAATGAGTTTCTCCTTTGAGAAAGTAAGCTCTTAAAAAGGCACAAGGACCCCTCATGAAAATCAAATATCATAGAATGAATACACCCAGAGAGCTTTCCAGACTCTCCCTACCCTTGGTGAACAGTCCACTTCCTCAGGATTCAAGTCTAGTCCAAAATGAGCCATTCAGCTAGTACAGCATGCTTAGTTTAAGAGCTGAAATGTTAAGTTCCAGAAATAGCCAGACTGATTGGCTCAAGATGGTGCACTAGGACCATATGCTTCCTCCCTAGTGTCTAAAATCTCATGAATATAGAAATAGAGATAACAGAAATAGAGATGGATGTAGATATGTAGATACACAAATCAGTGAAGATGCTGAGGGAATTCTCCATCAAAGACCTATATATTTTTTTAAATGCTAAAAAATTCTATAGGATGAAAAGAAACAACACCAAATGGTAACTTAGATATTTAAGAAAGAATAAAGAGCATCAGAAATGCTCAATTAATTAAATTTTTGAAAAATATTTACGGCTGTTCAAAGCAAAACTTATAATATTGTATTGATTGGTTTATAATATAAATGGGTATACATGAAAACAATCACACTAAGGATAAAAATGGGTTAAAGGGACGTATCCTGCTGCAAAGTTCTTATGTTGTATTTTATTTGAAGAAATCTAACATTAACTCTAAGCAGACTGTGATATATTAAAGATGTATATTGTCATCCTTAGAGCAACCACTAAAAAATTAATGCAAAGATATATGGGTAGAAAGCCAACAGAACAATCAAAATAGAATGCTAACAATATCTGATTTAAATGAAGTGTGGCCAGAAGGAAGTAATAGAAGAGCAAAGAACAGATGACACAAAAGAAAACAAATAATAAAATGAAAGATTTAATGTAACCATATCAAAAATTATGTTAAATGTAAATGGACTAAATATTTTTAAATAAAAAAAGATTATTAGACTGAATAAAAAAGCAAGAACTAAAGGGAGAAATCTATTCATTGCATGAGAATTTAATACATTTCTCTCTGTAGCTGATAAAACAAGTAGACAAAAAATCACTAGGGATAAGAAGATCTGTATGACATTGACAACATTAAAAGCTTCAACAGAGGAAAAAAATGAGTTGTAAAGTACATACTGAATTATTCCATCTACACAAAGTTCAAAAGCAGATAAAATTAATCTGTGGGACTAGGAGTCCAGGCAGTGATTATCTTTAAGGGAGAATGTGAGGGTAATCACTGAGAGGGGTGTTTTGGGGTATTGGAAATGTTCTATTGCTTGGGTGGTAGTCATATAGGTGTGACATTTCATGAAATTCATATTTCTCATAACTTGTTATTCATAATTTGTGTGCTTTCCATATGTAAGTTATACTTCATTAGAAAGTTCATTAAAATTCCTCTTATACCTAGCCAAACTATCACTCAAGTCTGAGGGTTAAACAAAGATATATTCAGATAAGACCAAATGTTCTTTACACAAACTGTCCCTGAAAAAAATTACCAAAAAAAAAAAAAACAATCAAAGACAGATGTGTGAAAAAAAGAGAGTAATAAAAGCAAAGAACAAAAGTCATAGTTAAACATAATTAATTGTGAAAATAATAATATAATCTGGTCTATAATTCTAAATGATTTTAGCATGGAATATGGTGGAAGAAAGGTGAAGAGCAAAATAAAATACGTTGAGATTTGTTTCTTTGGAAAATAGAATATCAGTGTTGGTTAGCTGTAGTCTTTGGCTAAAAAATGGTTAAATACCCATATTTAAAATTCAAGGGTAACCACTAAATGAATGAAAATATAATGCATAATTTCCTAGTCACCTGCAGTGGGGGAGGGGAAGACTGGACCAAATATAATATCATCACTAACAACAAAAGACAAGAAAAGGAAACATATTAAATAGAAAATATTAATAAACTAATTAGATAGCAAAAAATACTAATGGATTAAATTCTTTGGAAGACCAAGACTTATCTAAAACTAAACAATACAAATAGGTTAAACATAGAGTTGGAAAAGACATGCGATTCATAAATAGGCAAATGACAGCAGACTATTGCAGAAGCTGCAGTGGTTTGTGCATGCTTTCTCCCAGTATATTAACATTTCGGTGTGCAAAGTAAGAACAGATGGAAACAAGTACACTAGCACAACTAAAATAGCAAGTAGAAGAGCAATGCAGTCTGGTCCAGGACATTCATTTACTACATGTTCTTCCTCTGGCTTAGCTGCCTCCGCAACTCAGCAGAGGGGAGGGGACAAAAGAGACTGGGTAGTGACTAGCAGTAGGCTTTCTTCGGAGATAATGAAATGTACTAAAGCTAGATTACAGTAATGGTTGCACAACTCTGTAAATATGCCAAAAAACACTGAATAGTATACTCTACATGTGTGAACTTTATGGAACGTAGATTATATTTCAAAAAAGCTGCTTTTTAAAAAGAAAGGTAAGAAAAAAAGAGTTACAAAACCTGAATAGGTCAATAACTATACAAGTATTTGAAAGGATAGTTAAAAATCTACTCATATATAAAGCACCCAGGCCAAATAATTTTATAGGAAGCCTCTTAGAAAAAGACAGGAAAAGAGAGACAAAACAGAAATGACCAATCAATTTTCAAAAAAGCTTCACCTTATGGGAAACAGCAGCCATTTTCACTAACATTTGGGAAAACCTAATCACAGTGACTCATGGAACCAAAACTACATTTCGTAATCTTAAGGACTGAGTTTTCAAACTGAGTCTTGCTACTATAAAACAATAATGGTGAATTTTGTAAATTCAAGCTACATACTGAAGAAGTTCAGAGCAAAACTGACCAGCCTCGAGGAACGAATCTCACCAAAGACACAATGTGTTTCAAGATCCAGTAATGGCAAACTGTGACGGAAGCTCTTTTTGATATCAAAACTGCTGATGGCTGTTTGTTTCACTTGTTCTGTGTGAGATTTACCATGAAACACCACAACTAGATCCAGAAGATCTCTCACGCACACCGCCATTAAGTCTGCCAAATCTGGAACACTTAAGAGACGCAAAACAAATGATTTGAAAGAAGTTTAAAAAAAGCTCTGCTAAGCTTTTTCCAGATAGAGCTGGCGGAATGCCGAAAGGTTTTGCCAGTCTATTTTTCCCTCTCAGGATGCATTTAATAGAAAAGCTAATATACTAAACAAGTCTAAATTTGAATTGTAAAACCTAATGTGGTTTTGTGGTAAAGGCCATAGAAACATCTATTAAAATTATTCATTAATATAGAAAAATTTAAGGAAAAAAATCACAATTTATTATGTTAAGAGATAGTAAAAGAGCATTAATAAAATTAAATTTCCTTGCACACTGCACCAAATCTCCATATTCTTGTGGTTTTTAAGGGTGAAAATATTTTCATATTCTACTTACAATGGAAAGACAATGTCCTGTATGGCTTCAAAGTGACAACTCAATATGAGAGTCTCTTTGAAATCTGTGAAGTTGACACGATAAATGTGTGATTCTTCTGTTCCTACAAAAAACTGGTGTCCTTCCCCTCGAAGCGTGATGGAAGTGATGCCACCTTCTAACTGGACTTTCCTTTAAGGGGAAGGAAAAAGGTAAAGTAGATTCACTTAATCAACAATTGTTTATTAACCATCTGAAGCATTGATTACAGAGAACACAGATTGGCATATGACCTGGGAAATGCCTTTGAGGAGGCGACATGGTTGGAAAGGCAGGAGGTACAATATTGGGGTACACTTGGTCAACAAAGGGGGAGGCAAGCATAGGCTCCAACAGGAAATCATCAGTGAGACACAGTCTGAAATGGGTTGTGCAGCACAGTAGGATTTGAATAGCAGGAATGTTCCAGGCAGGTACCTGGGCACAAAAGACCACGGCAATGGAACACTTCATGTATTCCATTTCTGAGAAACAATCTTAACGTCAGGGGGAAAAGAACCTTTAGGTCAAAGGATGTTTTCACAACCTTATTTAAAGAGTGAAAACTTGGAAGCAACCTAAATATCCAATTGTAATGGAATGGTTAAATGATCTATGATACACCAACTTCAAAGAACATTTGCCTAGCCATTAAAATCATGTTTAAAAGATTACAGATCTCAATCTCTTTCTGTTTCTCTCTCTCTCTTTCTATATCTATCTACCTATCTACATATATCTATATCTATAGATATATAGATATATAGAGATATCTATAGATAGATAGATATCTCCCCATAATAATTTTAAAAGATTATATATTAATATTAAAAATGTTACACTGTTTGCATTAAGTGAAAAATCAGAATACAAACCTTTATAAACTAACTACAATTATTTTTAAAAATTATATGAATAACACAGACAAGAAGAAATAAAGTGTCAGTCATGGCTATCTTCATGAGAACTTTCAGAGATTAGCCCTGGCTGGTGCGGCTCAGTGGATTGAGCGCCAGCCTGTGAACCAAAGGATGACCAGTTTGATTCCCAGTGAAGGGCATAGGCCTGGGTTGCGGGCCAGGTCCCTAATAGGGGGCGCATGAAATGCAACCACACATTGATGTTTTCCTCTCTTCCTCTCTCTAAAAATAAATAAATAAAATATTTTTTTAAAAAAAGAACTTTCAGAGATTATTTTATCTTCTTCCACTTTCCCAAAACCCCTGCTCCCCAAATGTTTAATGAGTAGGAACTTTAAAAAAATGTATAAGTAATGAGGCCCTAGAAACCCAACCTTCTCTGCAACCAATTAAGTTTTGACACTAAGAATTCAGTGGGGTCTTTGGCAAGGAACCAGCTCAGGAAATGCGGTATTTTACAGAGATTTATGTGTTGGTGGGACATGGAACAGTAAATGAAGAAAGGGTAGACCCCAAGTCATATTCCAGTGCCTTCACTAACTAGAGCTCTGTAACTCTGGACAAGTTATCAGAAATCCCGGGGCCTCAGTTTACTCAACCACAGAATAATCCCTCCCTAGCAGAGGTAACACACAGGAGCCCACAGGGGACATCCACAAACTGTTGGTTAAATATTGGCATCGCGGTTCTCCAGAAGACAAGGCAAAGCCCAAGACTAGGAGGCAAGGCCAAGGACATCCGCACTCCAGCGGCCTGCTCCCTCCTACTGCTAGACGCCATGACTTCTTGTGCAAGCTGCTTTCTCAAACACAAGGAGGCAGAAATCACTGCATCCAGTTTGAGCCTATGCTTCACACACTGTTATTTTGGAGACACTTCTAGCGCAAACCTTGTAATAATTGTTTTGGGCCTAACTATCTTCAGTACAGAGGAACATTTGTGCATTAAAAACAGAGGTTAAAGAATTAGGGGGTTAATTTTCTATACTCACTTCTGGTACCCAGAATCTCCCCAGCATTGTTCTTAAGTTGCCTCCCTCCCCTTTCCCCTTCACAACTGGTCCAAATATAGTCTCAATAAGAACTATCCTGAGCCCTGGATTTAAAACTGCAACCTGTCCCCACCTCTCTTTAAACCCTAATCCCCAAACTCTACATCCTACTCCATTTATATCACTTGTTCCCATCACCCTTTAATTAATAGCATGTACTTTACTTGTTTATTATTTGCCTTTCCCCTCCTGCTACAATGTAAGCTCCATGCTAGTAGGAATCTTTTTCTTCTTCTTTACTTTGTTCATTGATACATCCCAAACCCCTAAGACAGCACCTGGTACAGAGTTTCAGTACCCATTTGTTCCAATGAAAACAACCTGATGCTCGCTTCTACAACACATGTGGAACCGCCCCTGACTCCCTGAGAGCTAGTAGAAGCTGTACGGAGCGTGTCTGGGGGACCTGGCTTTTGTTGGGGCTAAATGCAGGTTCCGCCTCTGCTCCTCTGACCTTGCCATCCCAACAATATCACTCCCTTCTCTGACGTTCCTCAAGATCTATGAAATACTTTACTTATCGGGACCATGAGGTGTTAATATGTTGTCTTATATTACAGGGACTTTTTCATATACATACCTTATTCCCAAATCAGGCTGTAAGTTCTGGGAAGGCAAGAACCATATCTTATTTTCTTTATTTTTTAAGAGCATCTAGCACATTCGTTTGGACAGAGGAGCTACTCAACAAATATTTGTTATTAACAATGTAGAAAGTTTTATTTAATTTCATTTTAATTAGAAAAGCCATGAAAAGTATAGTATCTGGTACACTGCTATGAAAAGCTATGAAGAGTATAGTAACTGGTACACAGAAATAGCTAGTGTATCTTGGCTATTTGTTTTAAAATGTGTATCCAAATGCACTAACTACTAGCATAGTAGTTAATGGGTACATAATAGGTACCTATTGCATAACAAATTTCACAGAATAAACTAATTTTGAAAGTTTGAAATTTGAGGTTATTTGTTGAATAAGTTCATAACAGCATATTTCCTCTGCCATGGCTCAGTGTATTAGCTAAATAAAAACATATATTTCTTAGAAGAGAAGTATTTCCCTGGGTAACAGTGAACTACTTTGGTTTGATTCAACATAAGCTATTGCTTTATTATTGGCAAAGAAACCACCATCTATTGTGATTCCCACCAATCCTTTTAACAGCAAGATGAAAGCCCTTGACCAAATATCACTTTGCAATAGCACTTAGTCACAGGCTTTAAACAAACCTCCCTCTGGTGGGTCTCCCCCCACCCCAACCCTGTGGGGCCCAGAACTTACTTGATGGGTTTGTAGCTGGGGCTTTTACAGAAGACCAGCAGTCCAGCTCCTGAGCCCACCAACAACCCCCCCATCTTCAGGCCCTGCATCGCTGACACCCCCTAGGGAGAGAAAAGGCAGGAAGGCAAAGGCCAACTGGTGTCGTCATGAGGAACCAATGGGGGACCTGACACAGTGGCCGTGGCCAGGGCCCTGTCAGTGCTGCCACACGTGGCTTGGATGAGGCTCATGCAGCTCCTGCCTGCAGTGCACTCGGCGCTGGCTGGAGGGCGCAGTGCCGACAATGAACTCCTGTGTTGGAAGTAGCCCTCCTGGTCCTTCAAGGAGCAAACACACGTCACCAGACGCCCTCCCTTGCAGAACACCTGTGCATCCTGAGTTAGTTAAAAAGGGATAGTCTATGTCCATTCAAATGAAGGTGGAGCAGAAGGTACAAGCACAGCCAGAACCATGTTTGCTCCTCAGTTGCCACCGTTTTCACTTAATTCTTTTCGTGTTAAGAATTAAGAGACCATATTCGATATCCAGGAAAGCACAAGACTCCTTTTGTGTGGTGACTATGTTTTCTGAACTAAAGCATGCAGTACACAATCTTACAAATAATAGCAAACATTTAAATTCAAAACCCTCTTCAAAGTTGGGGGATGTATGATGGCCATTTTACAGCACCCGCTACGAAGTTCTAATTTAAAAATGTGCATGACCAATATTTCATTTTAAAGCTTTTAGTATTAATACAGCCAATTTCTTTACCAAGTTTGAAAATTATAAAACAAACATATATGTCATTTCAAGTTCCATTAAATTGAATTTTGCCTGTTTCGATTCAAAAGTCATTTCATGATGTTGGAGAAGAGAAACCAAGGCTCAGGTATATTAAGGCACGAACCAGAATTACATGCTCCCCTCTCCCCCCCAACTCCAAAAGCGCCACATCAGGACCGCAGCGTGGGTGCCTGGCCCATGAAGAGACAGCCTTCATAAATATTTTTAGCGTTTGTCCGGGGACGTGGGGAAGTACGGGATAAAGAGTTCAAAACAGCTTCAAAGTGACATATATGTAATTTCTAAATAAACTCTGAGGCTGTGGATGATAATGTTCAAGCGCACATGTTCTGGAGCTAGTCTGCCTAGGTTTGTGCCTCACTTCCACTGCTCGCTAGCCCTGAGACCTTAAGTGGTAAGGGCCTCACATTCCTCATCTGTAAAGCATGGATAAAAAGCATGCTACCCAGCTCATCAGACCGTGGTAAGGAGCACATGAGACACGGCAAGGGAAGTGCTTTGCTCCCTGTCCGACACACAAACATGTATTGAGCATGGACTATGTTTAATGTTAATGGTATGACAGTCATCACCATCTTCATTTCAGTGCTGTATGCCTGCCTAACAGGCCCACTTGAAACCATTTTAATTCTTTAACTGTAGAGCAAACATTAAGTAGAATTTCAAAATGGGTATCAAGATCACTTGATATTCCAACCAAACCTCTTCAGTGATACCTCCTATCCCTTCATTCCATGAGAACGATTTCCTCCCACTTGTATAACAAGCACACTGGAATCATTGCTTGCTTTGTGGAGTTTACCCATCATGTCTGAACGGTTAGGAGCCAAAGCATTCCCAGTGCCCCTATGGGTAGCACTTAAGTGACACAGGTTTGACGAACAGCATCTTTACTGGGGAGGCACATAGATCCCAAGTGCTGGGAGGCAAAAGTGCCCAGCAGTTTTCATGCCATTTTGTGGGGCCCTTTGGGGGTGTCTCAGGAGTCGGAACTGGCAGGGCTCCTCCTTTAACCCGATCTGCTTTGCCTTCGTCTGTTTAACATATTAGAATCTCTCTCCTAAAAATAATTTGAAAGACATTGATCTAGACTGCATCTCAATCTCCTGTGGGATGATTTCTAAACTCTTCTCTACCAGTACTATAACTTTTCCCATTCTTATGTGTCTCCTTCAAAACTGGAATAGTATATGCTTACGTGATCCAGGAAACTCCGACGTGTTCCCAGAAACACAGGGCAATATTTTAAAGCTTCTTGGGACTATCTCCTGAAAGGTATCTAAGTTTAGAGAGAACCGTCTGTTCCATTAGCAGCCATGACATAGGCAGGTACACAGGCTTTCAGATTCACAGTGGAGTAGAAACAGCCCCTGTAACTTTCTGGGGGCACTGGGAAGAGCAGCATTCACCCTGTAAAGTCATGCTTTGATTGTAGGCTTTTTATTTTGGTTAAATATCAAAATCTTTCACTGGACTTTTAAGCCAAATTGTTAGGAATTCTGCAAATATAAACATTCGACAATTTCTAGGTCTTCTCATGACTTGCGATGCTGGCTGAGACTAGCAATGCAAAGTCCAGCAGAATCAGCACCTGGGGTGGCGAACACACAGTACAGCGTATAGATGATGTGTTACAGAATTGTGTACCTGAAACCCGTATCATTTTGTCACCCCATAAATTCAATAAAAGGGAAAAAAATCATGAAATCTAAGATCTAGATATTAGATTAGAAAAAAAATTATATGTCTATATAGTTTTATAGATCGAAGAACACATTTCTCATACATGACAACAGGGCTGCCCAAATGCTGGGATCGATGTGGTTACAAATCACAAAGCCACCGGCTCTGTGCCTTGAAGATGTGGAAAAGGTGTGGTTCTGATCCCTAACTGAGGATACCTAGGATTACCTACGTCTTGCATATAAACCAGAGATGAGGGCTTAGAGAACTAGTCAGTGCATCTCGCAAGTTTAGGTGTGGACTTAGGTACATCACAGACTTTTTCTTTTTCCCATAGACTCTTTCTTAACTAACGTCTGCACTGGCAGTGAAGGGAAGCAATCACAGGAAAACAGCGAAGCGGAGCAGACTTCAATGATCCCTACTCACCAGACTGAATTTGTCCTTCGCAGGCCCAGCGTCCGCTAATAGTTTAGTCCTCGGGTTCATTTTTAGAATATCTCCAGTTGTGGTGCCAAGGTAGAAAAAGCTATCATCACTGGCCATCTGGGGGTCAGAGAGAAAAAGAGACATGAATGCCTGGGTTTCTCCAGTGAGGCCCTTGAGCCTTGGTCAGGGATGGAACGAGCTTCCCCTGAAACAGCAAGAAGACCTGCACAGGTGCATGTGGCTACTTCTATTTTCTCAGACCCAAAGGTGGGTAAGAAAAGCACAAAGCCAAACTCAGAGGTGGAGGAAATATTAGACTCCATTTAGCCTGTGCATTTCCCCTGAAGCGCGTTTGTGACTGATGTTAGTATGCAGACCCCGCTAGCTCTAACTCCTGAGACTCCTCCAACGGGCTCCCAGGTGGAAGCTATACTCCTCCAAAGAGAGTATGTGTTTGCTTTATCTCATATTTTCCAAAGTCTATATCATGAAATGACTTTGCATCAGACAAGAGGCCCAAGTCAATGGAGGATGGGGTTGCATGTCTACATGTATGAATCCACAATGAAAACATAGTACTATGTCCTCTTTATGGAAACAGTGAGTTTCATTGTTAGAAACTTTATTTCCAGTAGCAAAAATAACGTAAGTGGCATAGGCTGTGCCTTCTGGCGGCACTGCTTCCCTCCACGTGGCAGCCAGGTCTCAGCAATATGAGACCTACCCAGAGCTGTGTCTAGCTCCTCTCTGGCTTCTAAAGGGAGCTCCAGAAGGCAGCCTCTCCCTCACCTGGGCCTCCTCAAGCAACATCTCATATGTCCAGACCTCTCCTTCCCTCCCCAAACCCGAGGAACGTGTATATACACACACATACCTTGGCCAGTATTGTTAACAGGAACTTGTACTAATAGTTACTTAAAATAACACTTAGAGTGATACTTACTGTAATACTCATGACTATCCTTTTCGTCTGTCCTGTTTGGCACTCAGTGGGCCAGATTTTTCTGTTTGGGAGATCCAGTTCCCAAACTCGAATTGTCCCACTATAGAAAAGAAATTCACAATCAAATAAGTACCCACTCACCAACCATTTCACGTCTTCTGCTGCTGTCTGTATTTCTTGAAGCTGAAGAGAAGAGAACTAGATATATTTGAGGGTTCGTTATAGCCTCGTGCTCCCCCTAAGATCTTCTGTTTGGTCCTCACAACCACCCGGCAGGGGTGGTTTTATGATCCCCCAACTCTCCAAATGAGAAAAGGCAGAGCCCACAGGCACCAGGCCAAGGACCCCCTCGCAGCTCTGTCGCTGGGGAGAGCGCACTCTGTCCACTGCAGTGAGAACGGAGAAATGTACAGATAAACACAGAAACAAGTGAAGTGTGGACCAGAGTTCACTAAGCATGTTTCTGTCAAGGTATTGGTTTGTGAGGCAATTTTTTTCAAAGGAAGGACTTCATTATGGTGAGTCTGTTCTTTAAACAAGGAGAAATGAGGCTAAGCAATGAAAAGTCCAGCAGAATCAGCACCTGGGGGTGCCGAACACACAGTACAGTGTAGAGACGATGTGTTGTAGAATCGTGCACCTGAAACCTGTATCATTTGGTCATCTCAATAAATTTTAAAAAAGGGAAAAAATCAGCACCTAGCACAGTATTTGGCATATAAATGATATTTAATTAGTGTATGTTGAGTTAATCTGAGTTAATAGTAGTATAAATATATCATGATCAACATCACAGAGACTTTAGCTAATATCCTAAGACAGAAAATATTAAAAATATATTGATCAAGTTCCGTTTTTCTTTTCGTTTCGCCCCCCGGAGTGATGCACATCCTTAAGCGCTCATTAAGTATTTTTTAATGTACTTTCTAAAGTAAAAAATGATCAGCTTCTCCATAGCCTTCCTGGTAGCTCTCACTTGGAATTTGCATGATATCTCTTGGGGACAATATAATGGAACACCTGAAACAGGGGCCATGATGGAGAACCACAGGGTACAGGCGCATACCGGAAATCTTACTTAAGAGTACTTTTTCTCAGTGATCAGTGTCACATGAAATTAAAGCAGACTTAGGACAGAGATTGTTCTACAAAAATTGTTCTGGCTTCAACTCAGGTTTTGGGTCTTGGAGAAACAGTGTCCTCAGATGTCAGAATCATTTGGTGCCGGCTGCTGAGGCAGCTGCTGAGGAGCAGAGAGACCCGACACAGAGCCTTCATCGAACAGCTCGGCAAACCTGGGAGGGGCTGAAGAGCTTCGTGGCTGCCAGTGGCTCTGAGACATGGGAGGACGGGGACAGCCGCTTCAGGATCGGAGTGTGTCCTAATAAGATGCGCTCCTTAGGAGCTGGTTTTCATACCAGCCAGTTAGTGTCCTGGCCTCTGAACGTATCCTTCTCATAATTACCCACAGCACTAATGCACGCTACAAGCACAAGGTGGGGGCAGGAAGCAGGACAGATGCAGAGCAACACACGTGCTTGACTCTGGCTGGACAGGTAAGGACAATGCGCCTCCCACAGATGGGAAACCACAGATGGGCTGAGAAGGAGAGTCCCAGCCAACGTACACATCAACGCTACATTCACAGATTGTTGACCTTTGGACAGATATATGAAATGAAATAGGATGCTTTTATATAGGTTTAATCTTCACCTCAGCCTCCAAACCAGGTTCTGATGGGGTGAATCTTTAAGTTAATCTTTCCTGTTCGGCAGATGCTGGCCTCTATTCGGACCTTCAGCTCGGTCCCCTACTGGAAATGATCTCATATGGCTAATAGTCAAACGCTTAAGCTTCCTGGAACAGTTCATTCTCAACGATCACTTCATGAAACCTAAATCAAGAGCAGGTGGTAAAAAACATCAACCAGTAAGTGAGTCTGTGCGCTTGCGCAAAATACTCCAGGAGCATGGATGGTAGCTTATGTGTTATCAGTAACAAGCAGACCAGAACCTAAAATGGACTTAGCAGATAAGCAGAATATTTTCAGTGGGAAGCACAGAATTTTCAAAGAACCACATTTAAAAGGCTCTAAGATATGTTTTCAGGATTGAAAACATGTTCCCCCGGATGGAATGACCACATGTTCTGCGTAAGCAAATAAAATGGGCTGGGGAGTCTGAAGCCCCAACTGTAGACACGCACTTCCCAGCAGTGACAAACATCTCGTCGCAGCTGCTGGAGAAGATCACCGTGGTGGCGTTCCCGACGTTGAGGCCGGCGGCGGGGCTGCCGCAGATGGCGTCCCTCTTGGCTACGCTCCACACCACCACGCTGCCAAAGAGAGAGGGCAGGCGAGTCAGAGGGGGACAGGCCTTCAAAATGAGAAACAGTTTTTGGTTTTTTTAAAGCAGTTCTAGGAAGAAAGGAAAAAAAAACACAGGTTACTTATAAGGGAACAAAAGAATGGCATTGACATCACCTCAGTCACACTGGATATGAGAAGACAAATGAGTGACACAATTTTTGAAGGAAAATGATTATGGGGCTAGAAACCAGTGAGTGCATCAATCAAGTCTGATGTTAAAATACATTTTCAGACATTCAAGGCATAAAAGTTTACCATCCATTTATATCATGTAAAGAAATTTCCTTGGGGGAGTATTCTAGGAAAAATAGCAATAAAGACGATGACACAAGGCAGTGATCTCAAAGTTGAATGGGCATTGGAATCACTGCAGGGCCTGGAAAACAGGGACCGCTGAGACTCACGCCGGAGTTCTGATTCAGAAGGCCTGGGCGGGGCCTGGGAATTTGCGTTTTCAAGAGTCCCGAGTGATGCTGCTGCTGCTGGCCTGGGGCCCCACCTTGAGCAGCATGGCTTTGGATTCCATTTCCTTCTTTCTGGGTGTAATCATACAACTCAGTCCTACATGACACAGTGTTGGGTAATAATACTAAAAATGCTAGGGAGAGGGTTGTTATGTTAAACATCCGAATCAAAGTATAAAGAAACAGAATACAAATATTTGCAAATCTTGTTAATGTAAAATCATGTGTATTTATATTTCCTAAATTTTGTACATGTAAAATGTGTCATCACAGGTAATCTAAAATCAACATATAATCAAGCTCTCTAAGAATGACAGGGGCAGGAGACAGTATAAGAGCCATACATTTTTTTTCCTTAGTAAGAAATCGATAGATACCATCTAAAGTGGAAAAGTCAAGAGACGTATCACATAAAAATTTATATTGATAACTAGATGAACCAAAAAATCTCTCTTATAACCAAGTACCTTATACTCAAGAGAAATGAAAACATGCATACATACAAAATCTTATATGTGAATGTTCATGGCAGCATCATTAAGAATAGCCTAAAAGTAGAAAAGACCCCAAAACCCACCAACTGATGAATAGATAAATAAAATGTGGTAAAATATCCATACAATGGAATACTATTTGAAAACAAAAAATAATGAAGTACTGATAGATGCCATAATATGGATGAACCTTGAAAACATTATGCTTAATAAAAGAAATCGGTCACAAAAGACCACATATTCCAGTGGCAGAAATACATTGTATGATTCCATTTATTCCAAACATCCAGAGCAGGCAAACGTATAGAGACGGAGAGTAGATCTGTGGTTGCCTGGGGCTGGCCGGGCAGGGGCGGGCCAGGACTGAGGAGTGACTGCTAATGGGCATGGGGTTTCTTTTCGGGCGCGTTGACAATGTTCTAAGATTAATTGTGGTGATGGCTACAGCCCATAGCATGTAAAAAATTTCCTTGGGGAAGTATTCTAGCAAAAAAAAACCCACAACAAAAACCCCACTCGACTAATCATTATACTAAAAACCACTCAACTGTATTCCTTAAATGGAGGAATTTTATGGTATGTGAACTATATCTCAAGAGAGCTGTAAAAAAAGAATCCAAGTGCCTCTGGCAAATAAAGCACATCATGGTGGAGGGAATAGGAATTTTGAACCCATTCGCATGGTAGGACAACATGCTTTCTTTATAAACCATGGACAGGTATAGCTTTAATTTTTCAAAAAGAAGTTTAGAATTTAAAAATAAGTAGAAGGCACTTACACAGGTAGAGAATTAGCTGGATAAATTCTAGCACATCTGTAGAAGGAATACTATGCAGTCATTGCAAAGAATGAGGTACGTACACGTCTACATGTACACACATAGAATATATCCTTGAAACAAAGTTAATCAAAAAGCAGGTTGCATTACAACACTGACCTATGATACCAATAATGCAAACAAGGTTCATAAATAGTTTACAAAATATTCTTTAAATGTATGCACATCCAAACTGCCAGATGTCTACTACAGTTTCCATCACTCCTCTGTGAAGCCAAGTGGTTTGAGCAGAATGGCCCCTCCCACAGGTTCCGGGTTGATCCCTGATTATCCAAAACCAGTCCGCAGAACCCTGTCCCCCTCACCACCGTGGCTCTTCAGGAACGGGCATTTTCCTGTCCTGCAAGGCTTGTTTTTCTCTTTCTTTAGAAAAGAAACTTTCTTTAGAATGTTTTTCTCAACATCCCCCAATTTTCTGCAAGTAAATTTTACAAAGCCTAAAATCAAACATAAAATTACAGAGGAGATGAACAATTGTGCAGATTAACCTTCAGTAAGGCGCCATTAGTTTTCTTCCCCAAGACCTAGTCTTGGCATCTTTCTGACAGAAAGATGGTGGAAGTGGAAGTGGTCTGATGGCCAAGCTTCAGGATCCTCCAGGGTGAGACCCTGGCGCTGGGAGTTTTAAAACTTCTTCAAATGAGTCCAGTGTGCACCCGAGGTTGAGAATGATTGCTTTAAGTTAAGCTGGGAACATTGATCGCTGGTTTCTGGGTACATTCCTTATCAAAAACAGTCAAATGGGGATGGCCCAAGGAAGGCGTGAGTCCTCGACATGGGAGGGGAACAACTATTAAAGGAGAAAATCTCATAAAAACTCTGTGGACTTGCTCTCTATCAAGAACTATCAACATATGTGTATAACTACACATAAATGTAAATTTCATTGGTAATAAACCTGTGCAGCTCAAACAAGAAAGTACCTGTAAAAGTGCACCAAAGAATTGAACCCTACACAAACCTCAAGTGTTATTTATTATTTTTCTTCTACAGGCTATTTACATAGGCATAAGAACTGCATTGATTGTTCTTCCTAATATAATGTTTTTATATGTTAATGTTTTAAAGATCCCCCCCCCCTTTCATTTGTATGTATTCTCTGCCTGCTATGAGTTCTTGGAGGGCAAAGGTTATGTCATAGTGAGGCAAATTAAAAATGCCACCTCTGCAGTCACACTGCCTGGGTTTGTCTCCCAGCTCTGCTACCTCCCAGCTGGTAGCTTTAGTTGCTTGCTTAGCTCCCCCTGGTAGGAACAGCTCCCGCCTCATGGAGTGGCTGTGAGGCTTGAATGTGATCATGCAATTACAGTGAAGCACCTGCCTGTCACACAGTAAGTAAGCACTCACAAAAATTAGCTGTCATCTTTGATGTTGCTTCTAGTGATGATGACAATGACGGTGATGTCCTTATTTTTATTTTTATTTTTTTTTGCAGCAATGGTTATCACATTTAGATGCACATTAGAATCATGTGGGAAACTTTTATTACTCCTAAAGCCCAGGCCAATCAAGTCAGACTCTCTGAAGGTGGAGCCAGGAATTAGTAATTTTCTAAAGCTCCAAAGTGGATTCCAAAGCACAGCCAGGGTTGAGAACAATTGTCCTATGGAATTTTCCTCACAGGCTTTCACACACACACACACACACACACACACACACACACACACACACACACACACTAAATATAGACAGGCTAACAGGGAATGTTAGAGGGGAGAGGGTACTTGACATGTCTAGAAATACGCCCGCTGGACAATAAGTAAACATGCTTAGTTCACTACCTTCCATCGTCCGGGCCTCCTAGGGATACCAAGTACAAATCATTCGGTGAAAAGGCCAGGTCTTCAATTTTGCCCTTGTGAAGCGACAGCCGAGCAATCAGCTCCTTTTTCTTATAATCCCACAGAATGATATCTGCCTGGGAGAAAGAATATACAGCAGATCAGAGACAGGATTTAAAGGACCTGAGGAAATGGCTATGCCTCCCAGTGAAAAATAACCAGTAATGTCACTTTTCTAGCAATTACAGCACATCCTACAAACATGACAGCAACAAGCTGGAAATGGTTTTAACCAGTGGCTTTTGTTCCTGAGCATCACCAGTCACCAGCAGCTACATGTGGTGTAAAAACACCGGATTCTTTCACTCTCGGCCTGACAGAATGAAAGAGAGGTCAAAGAGAAGTCAAGAGGAAGAAGAGGAGGGGTGAAAACACGGGTCAGCACCAAGCTAAGCCGAAGCGGGGCAGTTTTGCTAGTCAGGCACCTCTAAATCAGTTCACAATGAATAACTTTTCAGTTTAGTCACCTTGAAGCCCATGAATGTGACTTGTCCTGAGGCAATGTAAACTCCGCTCTTGGAGACGGTCACACAGGAGACGTTGTTGCCATGACCTTGCAGGAAATACTGTTCCTTAGTATTTATTGCCTGGATGAGGACTGTACAACCCAGAGGGTAAATCAGATGCTCCTGGTCAGGATGGCATTTCAGACCAGTGGGCACATGTCCTAAAAGAGATTAAAAATCATAATAATAAGGTGCAGAAGTGGCTGGTAATTTTTTAAAATTGTGTACAAAGGAGAACACTTTTGAAATAAGCCTTAGTTCAACTAAAATAAGTAGGCGGTGATAGGTAGTTGTATTCCACTGACAAGGTTAGTCTAGTACTGTATATGATTTCTCCAACTTTAATGTGCATGAAATCCCGGGGTGTCTGGCTGAAACGTAGGTTCTGATTTCAGGTCTGGGGTGGAGCCGAGAGGCTGCACTTCTGATGAGCTCCCAAGGGCTGCTGATGCTGCGTCAGGCCCAGAAACCTCACTGCGAACACCAAGGCCCATGCAGGGAAACTGCAGGAAGCAAAGCAGCCAGCCTGCCCTGGTGAGTGCGCCCTGTGGGTGCCTAGGCTCCCGTGGGTGCCTAGGCATAGGGAAAACGGGAATTCATTATCCTGGCCACAAGTTTGGTAAAGATAAAATGTTGGTTTCAGTTCTAAGTCTCCACCAGGCACACTGAGGAATCCCAGGACCTCTCACAGGCCGATGCCACCTTCCAGATATTTGCCAAGAACCATGTCAACGTTTACACACCTTTGTAATATGCTTCCATGTGAAATAGACACAATCCTCTCTTATTACTCATCTTTGTTCAGGATTTTTTTCAGTTCTGCTTCATATTTATTTTACAATATAAACTCTAAATTCAGCTTGACTTGTTAAACATTCAGTTTTAGTAGGATGTATTTAATGTATAGGTTAATTTAATGGAAGGTAATTTTTATAATGCTACATTATGTCTCCTTTTTTAAAAACGGTATGTTTTTCCATGAAATTTCTTATGTCTCCCCTGCCCAGTAGCCTTTCCAATTTTTCGTTGGATAGATCTCACACATTACATTTATTCCTGGATATTTTAACATCTTTGTTATTGCTATTTCCCTCCCCCACCAAAAGAGTCATAAATATTTATTAATATAGCCTTCTGGTCTTCTAATGAATTCATCTTTTATATTTAACTCCCTCTGGAATTTATTTTGGTGCATAGTGCAATCCCAGTAGCTAAGTAGATTTTCTTTTTGCTTAAATGGCCAAATGTATTTATTAAGCAAATGATTTCTTTCACTTTGTTCCTTTTTTATACAGTAAATTCTCATAATACTATGTTTTGTGTCTGGGGTAATCTATTCCTACTAAAATACATACTTATTTTTTTCTAATTGCAGTCTCCTTATAAATAATCACATGGCCATCCATATGGAAAAAGTAAAATTAGATCCTACTTCACACCATCCACAAACAATGCATTCCATGTAGCTCAAGGATCTAAATGTGAAAAACAAGACTCAATGCATACACAAGTTGTAGGAAATGACTTCTTAAACATAACATAAAAAGAGCAAATCCTAACAGACGCAACATGTGCATCCAGTTATGCTTAAAATTAAAAACTTCTAAATAAAAGATAAAAATGAAAAGAAAATCCCAAATCAGGAGATATTTGCAATGTATGTAAATATATTATATTATTTTTGCAAGTACAAATGTGCATTACCTTCAGAACATACAAAGCAAACACAAACTGCCCAACAGAAGAATGAGCAAAGTATAGAAAAGACAATTTATGACAGAGAGAATTAAAAAGCCAACAAAGACATGAAAAGATGTGTAACTACACAAGTAATTGGGAAATGCAAATTACATTCAAAATGAGATATCATTTGGCGAAGATTAAAACAGACTGACAATACCAAGTGTTAGTGATGATGTGGAACAAAGGGAACACTTATGCCCTGCTTGGTCAGAGGGAAAAACTGGCAAAATTCCTTTGGAAAACAGTATGTCCATATTGAGTATGGTTGCTTAGAATCAAAGTAATCCATTCTTGGGTGTGTAGCCTAGAGAAACACTTGCAATTGTCCTTATATTCTTAGCAAATAGCATATTACTTGGCATGTGGTGATTCTCAATAAATGTATATTTGACAAGGAGAGAATATAAATTGTCACAAAACCAATAAGGTAAAAGCAGTTAATTTGGGCCATTCTAAAAGGCCAAGGTAATTAGTAATTAATTGCCATAGAAGACATTGAGTTAAAATTTGCCATACATTCACTCTTGGAGCGCTACAAAACAGCGCGAATTCAATTGCAGAGCCCTCTCTTTGGGGCTCTACCCTGGTCACCAGTGTGACCCTTTACACAGACTGCAGGCCACTCACTTCCTTTACCAACGATTAGGTACCAGCTCTAAAGATGGCTGATATCTCAGATGTGCTAAGTGCTCACTGTCTGTCAGAGATGGTTAAATGAAGTTTAGAGTCAAGAGCCATGTCCTAGAATGCTCTTAAAATCTTGGTCGTTGACTGTTTTGTATGTACAATGTTTCAATTTTAAAGCTTTCAGACATCACAGTGTGCTTTTAAAAAGTTCGCTTTTCTAAAATGTAATTCATTGCTTGTTTTCATCTTTCAGGAAAAAACCAAACATCATTCCCCCTCACTTAATGTCCAAAATAATAGGCAGTCAGTCGTTAAGGATTTGAGCAGAACGACCAGGCCCACTCTGATCAAAGTATCTCTGTCCCACAGCTCCCCCTGGCGTCCTTTTCGACTTCTATCGTGGACTGAAGTCCTTATCATTAGAACCCTTCTTTCGGGTTAGAGAACAAGATCATCCTCCCTAAAGCGGTTGCTAAAACACACATTCCTTTCCCAGTCCTTTCTTATAAATAAATACGTTAGCTGGGATGTTGGAAGTTAGTTGGTCCCAGGGGCCGTCATGGACTCAGTAATCCAGTAATTATTGAGGGGCGGGCAGCTTTTGCGGGCTATATGGGGCTTAAAGCCAGGGAGGACTGACGTGTGGAATAAGGGTTACAACCACCCTTACTCATCCTTACGGCCCGGTGAAGAGGCATTTGTTCCCTTTAGGTGCTGGCAATAACCATTCCGCTCATTGAGACGTGGAGCGAGGAAGTAACCCTAACTAAGGCTTTTGTGCAGGAGAAGTTGTCTTGCTCCCTCACCTCCCCGCCACTCCTCCGTGTCGGCCCTGGCCAAGGCTTATGCCAGCGTCCCACACTGCCTTCCAGTTACCACCCGGTGTCTCACTGTCACTCTTGGCACTGCACATCCCAGGGTTCCCAAACCATCCAGCCCAAACATGCTCATGGCCTCACCGTTGAAGCCGATCACAGCCTCAAGCTCCAGTTCGGTCACTTCGGTGTTGGGAGAAATTTGGGTCTCCATCACAGCCAGAGACATCTTTCACTTTCAGGCTCCAGACTTGCGGCGTCTCTGGTCGTTATGGTAACGGACGCGCGCATGCGCATCTGGTCCACGCTCGCGCTAAAGCCATCCTGCTGAGTTCAAATTTGTATTCAGGCTCGCTTGCAAATAGACGGGTTTTTTTTTCCCCTTTCTCTGGCAATTTAGGGAGCACTAAATGCAGAGAACAAATTAATTCTTTCCCCACGTAGTGAATCTGTGATCTTTTCGATAACTATATGATCAAGCACCTAATAGCATTTAAAAATTAATCAGACACAAGATTTCTTTTGATTGGATAACTTGCCATAAAATAGTGTAATTAATATATCTTCAGGTCTATTGTGTGAAGCTGGATAAAGAATTTTTAAAGCTTTATTGAGGTACAATTTGCATATCATAAAATTCACTTAAAGTGTGTATTTGTAAATGTATACAGTTGTGCATTTATCACCAACATCATTTTTATTTTAAGCAGTATAAAATTTTCTGTTAACTGTTAAAGGTTTTGGGGAACTCCCACTTCTAGGGAAAATGCTTTAATTTTGTTCAACAATTTTAAATGCACCCAGCTGTTCGCATCTCTTAGCAGAAGCAGATTGCTCCAAACTACTATTCCCCGGAGGATCGCTTTTCATAATTTGGAAGAGCAAGTGTACTAGTATGCTGGCCTTGCAAACTCCAGGTTTTGGTCGCGTTCGGGCCAAACCGCGGGGTATGAGCCGCGCGGGCCGCCGTAGTCAGCTGCTGAGAGCAGGAAGTGTCCGAGAAGCAGTAGGAGACAGCGCTATGGCTCCGGACCCCTGGTGAGTCCCGGGTGAAGGCGGCCGCGCGCCGAGAGTCTTTGGGGTAGAGGCCGGGTTTCCGAGCAGCGGCCGATCGCTGGGCATTGCAGCTGAACGCCTTTCAGGATGGGGGTGGCAGCAAGGACCCGTCCCCTGCCGACGGGGACTCTGCCGCATCCCGCCATCCTTCGTATTTGCAGGGGTGGCCGGGGCAGGAGACGGGGTGAACCCCTGGGAGCGGAGAGCTAGTTATGAAATCTCAACACTCCTTTAACCCTTCTTGGCTGCGTCTTGCCGCTGGGATTTCCCGCTTGTCCTGGTTGTGGAGCTGGCTTCCCTGGATTCCTGTGAAAGTGAAGTAGAAGTAACCTTTTTGTGCAATGCCTGCCCATCTGGTGAACCCCCTTATTTCACAGGTGGAGAAACTGAGGTTCAGAATCCAAGGTCACCAGCCGGTTAGTAACCACTTGGCACTAGGACCTACGTCTTGTGGGTCCTTCAAAACACTTGTAGGAACCTAGGAGAGAAATTATGCATTTGTTTATAAGGTATTTGAACCTTATCTGAGTCAGTATCATGAAGGCCTTCTACAGCAACAACTGTTGCAGTAAAACAATAGCTGTTTAATTGTTTAATTTATTCAACAATTAGCCCTGGCTGGTGTGGCTCAGTGGATGAAGCGCAGGACTGCGATGGTTCTATTCCGAGTCAGGGCTCATGCCTAGGTTGGGGGCCAGATCCCCAGTATGGGGCGCGTGAGAGGCGACCACACATTGATGTTTCTTTTCCTCTCTCTCCCATCCCCTCTCTCTAAAAATAAATAAATAAAATCTTTTTAAAAAACCCCAACAATTGAAGCTCCAAGGACTGAATGATGAAAGACCCAAGTTCCAATCCCAAGGAACATATTGCTATAACATAGCGGACTTGAGGCTTTTGTTTAATAATTAAAAGCATATTATAGTTCTATAAAATCTTGTTGGAATATATGTCTTATGTTGGCATTTCTAATGTAGTTTATAGTTGCTTAAGTCTGGACATTAGGAGAATGAACAGCAAGATCAAAGTTAGCACTCCCTGAGATCTAGGTCATCTGAGCCAATGGCTTAATTGATTTAACGCTAATTTTTTCCATCTATTTTTAACAATTGTATACACTCTGATAGAAAATTTAGAAAATACTGAACATTTGCAGAGGGAAAAAAATCGACATCTTTAACTCTACCATTTAGAATAATAGCCATTATTGATTTTTAAGATGAATATTACTTTAATCTACATATTAATATGTATGTATATGTTTACAAAACTGGGACCATTTTTCCATATTATTAATATTTGCTGACAGTACTTTTCCTGATTTTGAAAGTACTTTTATTAAAGCTGAGGACAGCGGAACAAGAAAGGTCTTAGAATAGGAGAAGCAACGGAAGAGAGACTAGACTGGGCTGCTTGGCTCACAGGGAAGTCAGGGGAAAGGGGCCTTGGAGACAGGTTCGGGGTTAGCCCAGGACCAGCTACTGCTGGCCATTGCTCCCCTAGCAGGGTTACAAGTCTAGTGCGGTCCCTTAGCATTCAGGAGATGCACATCTGGGAGGGGGAGGAAGAGCGCTAACAACACATTTTTATGGTCTATAATAATGCCAGGAATAACCATATTTAATCATTCCCTTCTTTGCACCTCTTTGTAACATGAGGGTGTTTTTGGTTTTTAATTATTATAAAGACTACACCTTTATTCCATCTCTCGTTTCCTTGGTTTGTTCCTGAGAAGTGAAACTATTGGATCCAAGGGGTAGAACATTTTTAAGGCCCTTGATAACATATTGCTAAATTGCTGTCCACCTCCTGGAAGCTAACTCCCTCACTTTACACATAAGGTAGGATATAAAGCTCAGAAATAAGGGAGAAACCCCTGGTTATCCGTTTAGATTGGTGGAAGCTATTACTGGACCCCAAGCCTCTTCCATAGCTAATGTTGAAGAAACATTTATAATTTTTCCCTTTGTTATCAAGTAGCTTGACTCTTTAGCTTTCTCATTTGACTGTTGCAAAACACAGTGGGGGAACTTGGCTGTGCTAGCATCAGTTTACTTTGCAAAATGGGTTGCTGATCTGGAGGGTAGAGTGGAGTATGGAATGGGATGTTGGAAAACCTATAAAAACGGCCTCGACTATAGCTTTGCCTTTGTGCTGTTGAAAATCATAGGTCGATGATGCTTTGCTCCTGAATAGTGTTCTAACGTTGAGGAGTTAAAGGGTAAACCACAACAAACGGCAAGCTCATTGTTTAATAGTAGTGAGTGATTTTTGTCTCTGATGTTAATCTCAAGATGTTGCTAATAAAGTTACTTGGCTTCACTGCTAGGGCAACTTATTTGTTGATGATATACCATTTCTGGAAAAATAACAGTTAAATCTTAATTGTTTTATATTCCTGTTGAACTTGTTTAGTTTTTGCGACTTTTGTTAATACAAAAAAGAAGAATTAGTGAACATTGGATTTTTTTGGTCTATTTACTTTTTAAAAATTGTATTGTGGAGGTAAAAAATATACACAAAGTGGAATAGTATGATGAGCCGCTTTATATTCATAACCCAATTTCTGGAATTGTCAATATTTTGCTCTTTTTGTTTGATTTCTGTCCGTTATGTCTTTTTTTTTCTGAGTGTATTTTAATGAAAGTGTTATACATATATCAGTTTAACTATGTGTTCAGTATTTTGGTGCTGGAAGAAGGACCAGTTCATAGTCTGAAAATTTCTTTTGTTTTCCCTTTCACTTCCTCAGTCTCAGTCACGGCATCACTCAGGCCTGAAAACTAATCATCCACATTTTCTTCACTCCTTAAAGCATCAGATTATTCATTAATCTCCTTTGGTTGCATTTTCTTTTAAATCTCTCTTACGCTGCCTATTTCTACTGTAGTCCAAATCTTCGTAGCCTTAGGCCTTGCAGTAGTGAACACTGGTGAGGGGTTATGTAATTAAGTAGCTGGAGAAGTCTTCCCTTGGTCTCCCACCACTTTTCTCTCCTTCCCAACAGTGTGTGTAAACAGAATGCAGGTTAATTTTGCGGAACTAGCAGTGGCGGCACTTGTGCCGTGACGAGGTTGCCTCTGACCGCCCGGCGGGTGCTTCCCAGACTTTGCTGCAGGTTGGAAGCGCCTGGGCGCTTTCCCCGCGGCTCCAGTCCGTGGCACACCCCGTGCCGGTGTAATCAGAATGCTCCAGGGTGGGAGCCAGGAATTTGTGGTGGTGGTTCTATTTTTTTTTAAGATTCCCCAGTTATTTCAATATGTAGCCAATACTTCTCTTTATGGCTAAGGTGAGAACACAAGGACTGGGGCAGGACCCCCGGACTTTGCCCTTCAGCATTTCATTTAACCTCATCCAGACCTTGCTTTATGTGTAAAACTGATTAGGCTGGTGTTCACGGCTCTTCGGAAACTAGCTTCTTCTCCTCTTTATCATTTTATACTTTCTCTTCCTTCCAAGGGCACCATTCAGCTGAGTGTGCCAGGCACACGTTGTTCCTTTCACCTTTGCTTGCTCTTGTGACTTTTGCCACATCTAAAATCTGCACATCTAAAATCTGCTCCTCCCTGCTGTCAGAAGAAGGGGCTTGCGTTAAGCTGGTGCCTGAGCCCAAGATGTAACCTTTGGCCTAGGCCTGTCAGGTCTAGTGCCTCCAGAACAGCAATTTCTCTCACTTCAGAACTCCACAAATACTTATTATTTATACCCCACGTTCGGCAGGAGGCGTAGCGTACCTTATTGATTTTTGTATGTATGTTCTGGAACCTCAGAGCCAGGCCTAAGCTCCTCTTTAAAAAATTTTTATTTTTATTTTTATTATTTTTTTAAAAACTTTTATTGAATTTATTGGGGTGACATTGGTTATACAATTATATAGGTTTCCAGTGTACATGTCTATAATACACCACCTGTATATCGTATTGTGTGTTCACGACACAAAGTCAAGTCTCCTCCTGTCACCATTTATCTTCCCTTTACCCTCTTCTTCCTCCCTCCACCTCCCTTTCCCTCTGGTAATCACCATACTGTTGTCTATGCCTATGAGGGTTTCTTTTTTTCTTAATTCCTTTACCTTTTTCACCCAGCGCCCGACCCCTTCCCCCGACAGCTGTCGGTCTGTTCCCTGTATCTACGAGTCTGTTTCTATTTTGTTTATTAGTACATTTTGTTCATTAGATTCCACATATAAGTGAGATCATATGGTATTTCTCTTTCTCTGACTGGCTTATTTCACTCAGCATAATACCCTCCATGTCCATTCATGCTGTCGAAAAAGCTAAGACTTCCTTCTTTTACGGCCGAGTAGAATTCCATTGTGTAAATGTACCACAGCCTTTTTACCCACTCATCTATTGATGGGCCCTTGGGCTGCTTCCAGATCTTGGCTCTTGTAAATAATGCCACAGTGAGCACAGGGGTGCATATATTCTTTTAGATTAGTGTTTTGTTTTCTTCGGATATACTCCCAGAAGTGGAATCGCTGCATCATAAGGCAGTTCCATTTTTAATTTTTTGAAGAAAGTCCGTGCTGTTTTCCACAGGGGCTGCACCAGTCTGCATTCCCGCCCACAGTGCATGCGGGTTCCCTTTTCTCCGCATCCTCCCCAACACTTGTTTGTTGATTTATTGATGACAGCCATTCTGATAGGTGTGAGGTGATATCTCATTGTATTTTTAATTTACATTCCTGTGATGATTAGTGACATTGAGCATCTTTTCATATGTCTATTGGCCATCTATATGGCCTCTTTGGAGAAGTGTCTATTCAGGTCCTTGGCCCATTTTTTAATTGGATTATTTGGTTTTTTGGTGTTGACTTGTATAAGTTCTTTATAAATTTTGGATATTAACCCCTTATCAGCTGTATCATTGGTGAATATGTTCTCCCATTCATTGGGTTATCTTTTCATTTTGCTAATGGTTTTCTTTGCTGTGCAAAAACTTTTTAGTTTGATGTAGTCCCATTTGTTGATTTTTTTCTTTTGTTTCCCTTGCCTAAGGAGATACATCAGGAAAAATATTACTAAGAAAAATGTGTGAGATTTTACTGTCTCTGTTTTCTTCTAGGCTTTTTATGGTTTAGAGTCTTATGTTTAAGCCTTTACTCAATTTTGAGTTTATTCTTTTGAATAGTATAAGAAAGTAGTCTAGTTTTCATTTTTTTGCATGTATCTGTCCAGTTTTTCCAACCCCATTTATTGACTAGACTGTCTTTTCCCCATTGTATGTTCTTGCCTCCTTTGTCAAATATTAATTGACCATAAAGGTATGGGTTTTATTTCTGGGCTCTCTTTTGTGTTCTGTTGATCTGTGTCTGTTTTTATGCCAGTTCCATGCTGTTTTGATTACTGTGGCCTTATAGTATAGCTTGATATGAGTTAGCATGATACTTCCAACTTAATTCTTCTTTCTCAATATTGCTGAGGCTATTTGGAGTTTTTTGTGGTTCCATATAAATTTTAGGGATATTTATTCTAGTTCTGTGAATTATACCATTAGTATCTTGGCAGGAATTGCATTGAATCTATAGCTTGCTTTGGGCAGTATGGACATTTTGATGTTCATTTTTCTTGTCCATGAACATGGTATATGCTTCCTCCTATTTGTATCATCTTCAATTTCTTTCTTCAGTGTCTTACAGTTTTTCGAGTACCAGACTTCCACATCTTTGTTAAATTTATTTCTAGGTTTGTATTTTTTTTATGCAATTGTAAATGGGATTGTTTTCTTAGTTTCTCTTTCTTATAGTTCATATTGATGTTTAAAAAACGCAACTGATTTCTGGATATTTATATTGTATCCTGCTACTTTACTGAATTCATTTATCAGTTCTTGTAGGTTCTTGTGTGTGTGTGTGTGTGTGTGTGTGTGTGTGTGTGTAACCTTTAGGGTTCTCTCTATATAGTATCATGTAATCTGCAAATAATGACAATTTTGTTTCTTCCTTTCCAGTTTGGATGCCTTTTACTTCTTTTCTTGTCTGACTGCTGTGGCTAGGACTTCCAGTATTATGCAAATAAGAATGGTGATAGCAGACATCCCTCTTCCTGATCTTAAGGGGACACTTGTAGATTTTGCCCATTGAGAATGATGTTGTCTGTGGCTTTGTCATATATGGACTTTATTATGTTAAGGTATGTTCCCTCTCTTCCCATTATGCTAAGAGTTTTTATCATAAATGGGTGCTGGATTTTATCAAATGCTTTTTCTGCATCTATTGATATGATCATGTGATTTTTATCCTTCATTTTGTTTATATGGTATATTACATTTAATGATTTGTGGCTATTGTACCAAATTTGCATCCCTGGAATAAATCCTACTTGATCATGGTGAATGATTTTTCTAATGTATTGCTGCATCCAGTTATCTAATATTTCGTGGAGGAATTTAGCATGTATGTTTATTAGTGATATTGGCTTATAATTTTTTTCTTTGTACTGTCTTCATCTGGTTTTGGAATTAGGATAATGTTGGCCTCCTAAAAGGAGCTTGGGAGCTTTCCCTCCTCTTGACTTAGCTGGAATAGTTTGAGAAGGATAGGTTTTAGTTTTTCTTTGAATATTTAGTAAAATTCACCTGTGAAGGCATCCAGTCCAGGACTTTTGTTTCTTGGGAGTTTTTTGATTACTCTTTCAATTTCATTAGTTGTAATTGGTCTGTTCAGATTTTCTGAATTTATCCATTTTGTCCAGGTTGTCCAATTTGTTGGCACAGGATTTATACTATTTCCTTATCGTCTTTTGTATTTCTCTGGTGTCAGTTGTTACTTCTCTTTCATTTCTGATCTTATTTTTTTGAGCCCTCTTTTTTTCTTGATGAATCTGGTTAAAGGTTTTTTAACCTTGTTTATCTTTTCAAAGAACCAGCTCTTGGTTTCATTATCTTGGTAATGTTTTTTTAAACTCTATTTTGTTTATTTCTTCTCTCACCTTTATTATTTCCCTTTTTCTACTCACTTCTGGCTTTGTGTTTTTTCTAGTTTCTTAAATGTAAGGTTAGGTTACTTTAGATTTTTCTTGTTTCTTGAGGTAAGCCTGTAATGCTATAAAGTTTCCTCTTAGAACTGTTTTTGCTGTGTTCCATAGGTTTGAGGTTGTGTTTTTATTTCCATTTGTCCCAAGGTATCTTTTCATTTTTCTTTGATCTCATTGTTAACCCATTCATTGTTTAATAACTTGTTATTTAGTCTTCATGTCTGTGTGTACTTTTTCTGTTATTTTCTTGTGAATGATTTCTGGTTTTATGCAGTTGTGGTCAGAGAAGATACTTGATAAGACCTCAGCCTTCTCAAATTTACTGAGACTTGTTTTGAGTCCCAACAATGTGCTCTAACCTAGAAAATGTTCCATGTGCACTTGAAAAGAATGTATATTTTGTTGTTTTGGAGTCAAATACTCTGAAGATATCCATCTGATCTAGTGTGTCATCTAAGGCTACTGCTGTCTTGTTGATTTTCTGTCTGGAACGTCTGTCTATTGATGTCAATGGAGTGTTAAAATCCCTTGCTGTGACTGTATTACTGTTGCTCTTTCCTTTTATGTTCATCAAGATTTGCTTTTTCTCTTTAGGTGTTCCCATGTTGGGTGCATAAATGTTTACAAGGGTTGTATCCTCCTATTGGGTTGTTCCCATTATCATTATGTAGTGTCTTTATTTATCTCTTATTATAACCTTTTTTTTTTTTTAGTTATAGTCTTTGTTTTAAAGTCTATTTTGTCTGAGATAAGTATTGCTACCCCAACCTTTTTAAAATTTCTATTTGCATGAAATATCTTTTTATATCCCTTTTAGTCTGTATGTATCTTTATTTCTGAGATGGGTCTCCTGCAGACAGCATATATATGCATTTTTTTTCCTTATTCATTCAGCTACCCTTTGTCTTTTGATTGGAGCATTTAAGCCATTTACATTTTAAGCGATTATTGGTAACTGCAGATTAATTGCCATTTTATTCTTCATAACTATGTTCCTCTGTTTTTTTTCCCCTTTTTCAAAAAAACCTTTTAACATTTCTTGTAATACTGGTTTGGTGGTAATGAACTACTTTAGCTCTTTATTGTCTGGGAATCTCTTTATTTCTCCATCAATTTTAAATGATAAGTCTTGCTGAGTAAAGTAGTCTTGGTTGTACATCCTAGTTTTTCATCACTTTGAATATTTCATGTCATTCTCTTTTGGACTGAAATGTTTCTGTTGAGAAATCAGGCAGCAGTCTTACAGGAGCGCCCTTGTAGGTGACTAATTGGCTTTTTCTTGCTTTTAAGATTCTCTCTCTCTTTAACCTTCGCCATTTTAATTATAATGTGTCCTTGTGTGGTCCCCTTTGCATTCCTTGTGTTTGTGACTCCCTGAACTTCCTGGACTTGTGTGTGTGTGTGTGTTTGTTTTCCCCCCACCAGGTTAGGGAAGTTTTCAGGCATTGTTTCCTTAATAGGTTTTCAATCCCTTGCTCTCTCTCTTTTCCTTCTAGTACCCATGTGATGTGGATGTTGTTATGCTTCATATTGTCCCAAAGATCCCTTAAACTATCTTCATTTTAAAAAATTCTTTTTACTTTTTACTGTTACCTTATCTTCCTAAATGCTGATTCTATCCTCTGCTTCATCTAATTTGCTATTGACTCCTAGTGTATTCTCCATTTCAGATATTGTATTATTTATTTCTGACTCATTCTTTTTTATGGTTTCTGTGTCCTTTTTTGTGCTGTTGAAGTTCTCACTAAGTTCCTTGAGTATTTTTATAACTATTGTTTTGAACTCTATATCTGGTAATTACTTGCCTCCATTTCATTTATCTCTTTTTCTGGAGATTTCTCTTGTTCTTTCATTTGGGGCATGATTCTTTGTCTCCCCCTTTTGGCTGCCCCTTTGTGTGTGTTTCTATATATTAGTCAGATCTGCTATGACTCCCAGTCTTTGTAGGGTGTCTTATGCAGTGTGTGTCCTGTTGGACCTTGTGGCACAGCCTCCTTGATCACTTGAGCTGGATGCTCCAGGAATGTTCCTTGTGCGGGTTACGTGAGCCCTCCTGTTGTAATTGAGTCTTGATTGCTATTGACTTGTTCACATGTGGAGTTGACCCTTAGGCTGGCTGACTGTGAGGGTCAAACCCCACCACAGTATAAGAACTGCTGTGCAGGTGCTGATCTCACAGAGTGGAGTTTGCCTCAGCACGGTCTGCTGAAATCTCCCTTTGTACCTGCCACTAGTGAGGCTACTTCCATGTTGTCTGTAATGTTGCCTGAAGTTGGCTACTATGTTTGTTGGTTCTGGGGCCTCTTGGGAGGGACTCTGGTGCGGGTCAATGTCCGACACTGCCTGTGACTGGCCTTGAGAAACCTGTTTGGAGGTACAAAGTGATCCCCAGTTTGTAGCTGCTTCTGCTGGGCCTGGGTATGTGTGAAAAGTACCAAGCTGCACAGCATGGCTGGCTTCTACCACCACCAAGCCCGAGGGCAGGTCTGCAGAAGACCCAGGCACCCCACAGTCCATCTCTACCTGTGCCTGCCTGCTGGCTGCCTGTTAAGCTCAATCCCTGAAAGAGCCTCTGGCAGTACTTGAGTTGCATGAGGTAGGTTCTCTGTGAGCCCCCAGGTAGGGGTGGGTGGTGTTCACTGGATTGATAGAGGTTCCAGCTGGGTGCCAGTGTTGGGTCTGAGGCCACTCAATTAAAGTGCCGGTGTATCAAGTCTAGCTGCCACTTGCTGGGTGCCCTCAGACCCTTGTGGTGAGGTGGGGTCTCAGAGTCATCAGGGTGAGGCCAACAGAATTTATCGAGCCCAAACATAGCAAGATTTGGCTGTGTGAAGGAGGGTTCTGCGCTGGTTGAGTGTGCAAGGGGAAAACGGCCCCAGTCTTAGACCTGCACGACTCAGTTTGTTCCAGATTCTTCTGGGAGCCTGACCTCAGCATGGCAGGCCTTCTAGGCCTTTTTCTGCACATCCATTCCAACTCTTATTACTTGTCTTGTTGATAATAGCCATTCCAACATGTGGCTAAAAGTGGGGGTTTGTGGATCTTCAGAAAGGAGAGGTCCTGGTCAGCTTTAGGGAAGGCGGGTGGAGAGGCCCCTGCTCCAGAGCCACACAACTTTGTCCTGGATTCTGCCCAGACCTCCTCGGGAACTGGCCTGCCTCTTCCTGCCCCTACCCCATCCCTTGCTACCAGGAGTTGGGAGCCTGGGCCTTGCGGATCTCCTGTGAGGGGAGGCACCAGACAGGTTTACAGGAAGGCGGGTGGAATAGCCCTTAACGCAAAACCACACAACTCAGTCACTGATACCCTCTGAGTCTGCCCAGAGTGCTGCAGCCAGGCCCAGATAGCTGATTCCTCAGTAGGGCATGAGCTTTGCAGGATGGGGCTATTGCCTTCCTCCAGGCTGATGTCATGAGGAGGGGAGTGCTCCACCCATGAAAGGTAGCCTTTGGGGTGTGGGAGAGAGACTCAGAACAGGGATCCTGGCAGCTGTTCCTTCAGCTTTTTCCCCAGAGCCACAAACCCCAGTCTCTTCTCACACAACACTAGTCTGCTCTGAACTCCCTCGGTGGGAGTCCAGGGTGAGTGGCTGCAAACAAGATTTTGTGTGCTAGCCCTTCAAGAGGATAGCTGTTTCCTTAGCAGACTCCCTTCTCTCCCTAGTGGATCTGTGCTAATTTGCACAGCCAGATGTTACATGCATACTTTTTCTCAGCTCGGTGCACTGGGTTAAGGAGCCCAGTGTGGGGTTGAGGCCCCATGCTTTTCAGGGAGAACCTTTGCAGCTGAGATATCCCTCTGGAATTTCAGCTGTGCTCACAGGAGCGGGCCAGCCCTTTTTGTGCCTCCGCCCTTCCTACCAATCTCAATGTGGCTTCTTCTGTAAATCTTTGGTTATAAGACTCCTGTTGAGCTAGTCTTCCGTTGGTTATTCAGATTGATGGTTCTATACTTAGTTGTAATTCCAGTTTGGTCTTGGGAGGAGGGGAGCGTACCTTCTACCTACTCTGATACCATCTTGGATCTCTCTCAAAAAAATTTTTAAAATTAAGTTTATTGGGATGATAGTCATTAATATAGTTATGTAACTTGTAAGTGTACAATTAATTCTATAGTACATCCTATGTATTTTGCATTATGTGATCACCACCCAAAGTCAGGCCTTCTTCCCTCAACATACATTTGATTCTTTACCTACTTCAATCTCCTGGTAACTCCTCTTCCCCTCTGGTAACAGTGATACTGTGGCCTGTCTGTGAGTGTTTTTGTTTTGTTTGTTCATTTGTTGCTTTCTGTTTTATATCTCACATGTGAGTGAAATTATATTTTTTTTCCTTTTCCATCTGCCTTATTTCTCTTATCATGATAGTCTCAGGATTGATCCAGGTTGTCACAAATGTCAGTATTTCATCTTTTCTTATGGTTGAGTAGTATTCCATTGCATACTTGCGGTACATACCACATCTTTAGCCAGTTATTCATTGAACAACACTTGGTTGTTTTCATGTCTCGGCAACCATGAATAGTGCTGCAGTGAACACAGGGGTACATATATCTTTATAAATGTTTTCAAATTTTTCAAGTAGATACCTACAAGAGGAATTGCTGGGTTATATGGTAGCTCTATGCTTAATTTTTAAGGAACCTTCATAATAATCACTTTCCATAGTGACTGTACCCGTTTACATTCACATCAGCAAACTGTGAATGAGAGTTCCTTTTTCTGCACATCCATTCCAACTCTTATTACTTGTCTTGTTGATAATAGCCATTCTAACATGTATGAGGTGGTATTTCATTGTAGCTTTGATTTGCATTTCCCTTATAGCAAGAGAAGTTGAGCGTCTTTTCATATATCTGTCTGCCATTTGCATATCTTCTTAGGAAAAGTGTTCATGTCCTCTGCCCATTTTTTTAAATTGGATTGTTTGTTTTTGTTGTTGAGTTGTATGAGTTCTTTAGGTATTTTAGATATTAGCCTCTTATTGGAGGTATTGTTTGCAAATATCTTCTCCCATTGGGTTGGTTGTCTTTTTGTTTTGTTGATGGGTTCTTTTGCTGTGCAGAAGCTTTTTAGTTTGATACAGTCCCATTCATTTATTTTTGCTTTTACTTCCCTTGCCTTTGGGATGAAATTCATAAAATCCTCTCTGAGACTGTGGTTCATAAGTTTAGTACTAGCTTTCTTCTATGTATTTTATTGTTTCAGGTCTTATATCTAAGTCTTTGATCCATTTTGTGTTAATTTTTGTGTGTGGTGTTAAATAGCAGTGTAGTTTTATTCTTTTGCATGTGGCTTTCCAATTTCCCCAGCACCATTTATTGAAGAGACTTTATTTTCTCTATTGTATGTTTTTGGTTCCCTGATCAAAAATTAGTTGCCCCCATACATGTGGGTTTACTTCTGATCTCTCAGTTCTGTTCCATTGGTCTGTATGTCTGTTTTTCTGCCAGTACCATATAGTTTTGGTTATTGCAGCTTTCTAGTATAATTTGCAGTTAGGGAGTGTGATGCTGCCACTAAGTTGTTCTTTTTATAGATGACAGTATGGAAGAGAAAGAGAGGAAATGAAGCAAAGCTGGACCAGGATCCAATTTTCCCTATGAGCCTCCCTCTTGTTTTCTTAATTAAGTAATGTCTTATATCACCTGCTTTTTTTCACATACATGAAATATATATGTATATATTCATATATAATATATAAATATATAATGCAGGATTTTTTTTTAAGTGACTTAAACATTTTCCTCCCCTTATGACTTTGATACAGGTTCTCCACATATGATTCTACTTGCCAAATTGCACAAGAGATTGCTGAGAAAATTCAACAACGAAACCACTATGAAAGAAATGGTGAAAACACAACCAAGGTGAGACCAGGAGGGACTTAGTAGTTGAAATGACTTGTTTGAGCTTTGAGGCCTGAAAACCCTTCTATTTATGAGGGTGTACGTGTGTGGGGGTATGTGTGTGTACATGCATGTATGCATGTATGATGGCTTATATGCTTATGTTTGTTGGATTGACATTATGACCAAACAGTTGATCATTAACCACTAAGGCTAATTGAAGCTTGACATCTCTTTCATTTCTTCTGTTTTACTTTAAAGGTTTCTAACAATTTTAGTCTAGTTCTAGGGTTGGCACACTTTCCCTCCAGATAATATATCTTTGCGGGACCAGAGGCGATGTCCTCATTTCTTTGAGTATACATTCTCACCAAAAGAATAAATCCGTTTTACATGTTACATTTAAAAATGTGAAAATTGATTTTTTTTCTTTGTCTTATGCTATCCTTTTATTTTTGTTTCTGTTTATATTCATTTTTAGGGTTTACTTCCCCCCACCTTTTTAATATAATTTTAAATATGTAAAACATTTAAACTGATAAAAAAGCAAAATTTATATGCAAAGCTACACTCAAAGTTTTATTCTTGTCTCACACTTTTTCACCCCTTTTTCACCTACTTCTTTTAAGTAACTATTTTCATTAATTTCTGATTTATTCTTCCTGTATTACTTTTTTGCAGAAATAAGTGTGTGTGTGTCTTCTCTTCTTTTTAAACAAAATGCTTTCTTTTAGCTTTTAAAAAAATTAAATCATAGAAATTTCTCCATATTAATTCATTAGGGCTGTATAGTATTCTAGTGTGTAAATGTACCATAGATCATTTAATCTGTCTTCTAAGGATGGGTGTGTAGATTGTTTCCAATCTTTGCCCTTGTAAATAATGCTACAATAAATAGCTTTGTGCTTTTTTCCGTTGTATTTGTGGCAGTGTCTTTCATGGGCAAATTCTCAGAACCAAGGCATATGTGATTTTTTTTTCCTTGTTGCCAAATTTATTTCCTCCGGGGTTGGCCCTTTTGACGCCCCTGCCAACGATGTGAGAGTGTCTGTGTCTTCAGAGGCTGGCCAATGGGGTGCTGTCATTCTTCCCGATTTTTGCCTATCTGATAAGCAACATATAATATTTCAGTGTAGTTTTAATTAGGAATTTTCATATTATGATTCATGTGAAGTGTATGTTTTCAGATGCTTAGGCAGTATTTTTAATATATATATATTTTCTGTTAACTGACTTCTTATCTTTTGCCCATATTTCTTTTGGATTGTTGGTCTTTTAGTCTTCAAGAGTTCCTTGTATATTAGCGAGATTAGTTGTTTGTTATGTATGGTGACTGTTTCCTTTCCTTTGTCAGGTGCTGTTTAACTTTGCTTATGGAATCTACTGTCATGTGAATACGTTGTTTTTTAAAAAGAAGTTCACTGTCAGTCTTTGACTGGTTCTCTGTTTCACTCATAGCTTTTGTATTTGCAGGGTTACAAGGCATTTATTCCTGTTTTCTTCTAGTAAATGTATGGTTTGATTTTTGGTACATTTAGATCTCCGATCCATTTAACCAGAATCATCTTCCTGGGCAGTTAGATTATTTCTAATTATAAATGTGTTTTCAGTGTGGCTAGATTATTGCCCAGATTAGAGTAAGTTCCTCAATGTATGCTTTCTGGATTTAGGTTATATAAAATTCCAGGGCAGCCTTTTGGGGGGGGAAATTTATATATACATATATATATTTATATACTTATATTTCTATACCATTTCTGATTATCTTTTTAAAATCTCTGTTAGTTGAAAGTATATAATAGTTTACTATGCATTTTTTTATTCCTTTTGTTACTAAACGTTTTTTTGTATATTTTCTGAGTATTTGTATTTCATCCTTTTGGAATTGACTGTGTATATGTGTGTATATGTGTGTGTGTGTGTGTGTGTGTGTGTGTATCCTTAACCTAATTTATTGTTTCTTAACTTTAAAGTGTTCTGCATATATATGTTAACTATATTAAGCCCTGATTTTGTGAATGAAGTTTTTAAATTTAAATTTAAATATGTACTTGTTTTTAAATTTTATTTGAAATTATCAGTATTTTTATTTGTGGTGTTTTCTTATAGAGGAAGGGCAGATAATGCTTAGAAAGGTTTTTTACACCTGAGGCTAATATAATATTTTATGTCAACTGTAATTGAAATATTTAAAAAAATTGGAAAAAGGTCTTTCACACTCAGACATTATATAAATATTTTTCCTAATTGAAAACTTTTTTGAATTTTTATAAGAGTTTGAGCCAAACTGTCCCCATAGACCAGGGAGCAAAATAGCAAATGCTTTGGAGAATAACAGTTTTACAGCTTTTTAAATTTATTTGAAATTAAGGCTTGGACGGAAGGAAGATTGAAGAAAGCAAGGTGGGGATTGGATTATAGGATAGTTAACAAGATTATTTGCTCTCCTGGGGGTTAATACCTGCTTCCAGGGGTATTACTTGTGATTTTTCAAAGATGTGTTAACTCAGACACACAAGAACAATGGACAGGACTTGCTTAAAACCTTTCACAAAAGAAATTTTAGGGCCAGGGGATGACTATTCACCATGACCTACCTGCCTAGTTAGTAATTTATGATCACATCGCCCTGTGAGGTTACTTTCCTTAGAACTGCTTTTTGTCATCCTCAGTTCTCCCTTTTGGTCATAAATTGATTTGAAGTATGCATTGACAATCAGCCTTTTGGTCGCATAGTGTGGCCTCATCTTGTTGACCATTGAGGATGGAGCAATGCTGTTACCATGGGATCTGAGTGGAAGCCTAATTTTTCCCACAAAATTTAGGGTAGATAAATGGAAGGCAGTCATGCCTTCTGGCCTTCAGTGTGAAAAAACACTCTGGATCAGTTTTATTCTGTGAATTGCCATGATCCGAGTTTTGCCTTCTGTCTCATTTTCTGTATTTGGCATTTGTCTATTTACGTAAGCTATACAAAGAGTATTAACAGTTATCTAATACATGTTCAGTAATCAAAAACTGTTGCATTATATAGAAAAAACAAAGAACAAGTATAGTTATTATTATGACTAGTGTCATTAGCAGACAGGTAAAGACAAACAATTGGTTTCTGAGTTCAACGTCGATATTCAGCCTTCTTGATGTCTTTGGATAACTGTCTACTTCTGATGTCTACCTTAAGCATTTCTTAAATTTTTATTTTTTTAAACACAAATCTTTATAAAATTTGAGTTTTATTTTGGTGTATTATTGGCTTCTGGTGTTTTCCCCATTTGCTAAATTATTAATTACCTTCCCCTCCAACATATGAAATATTTTGTATTTTATTCACTGGATTTTTACACAAACGCACTGCTTCTGAACTTCCTGTTCTGTTGCACTAATGAAGCTGTTGGTAACTGCCAACATCATACTCTTGTAGTTTTTTTTTCCTATAAAGATTTAATATCCGATTGCTTAATGCCCCCTTTTTTACACCTATTCATGAATTTTCTATATATTGTTTCATTGACCCTTCTTTTAGAGTGATTTTTGATAGCTTCATTAAAAGAGTTTTCTGCTGTGCCTCAGATTGCCACCTTCTCTCCTATAAAATAACTCCAAATGGGATTTTGAATAAATGTATAGTATATTTATAGGTTACATTGGAGAGCATTGACATTTTTATAATATTGAGTGTTTTTCCTTTTATTCATTCCTTTAGCAGTATATCCTGAAGTTACTATATGCCAGGGACCGTGCTAGATAATTTTTATATTTAGTTGATATTGTTAATGAAGTTTAAAAATAATAATTAAAAAATTCTGCCTAGCTATTACTGAATTTAGGAATGCCCTTGATTTTTTTCATTTTATGATTGATTAGCACAGTGAAATCTTTTTCTGTTTCTAGTAATCTTTGATTTGAATCTCTTAACTTTTCCAAATAGACTATTAATAATCTGCAAATAATGATAATTTTATCTCCTTTCTATTCCTTATGTATTTCTTTAACTTATCTTATTGCATTGGTTAGAACTTCTAGGCCAAAGTTAAATATTGTTGCAGTTAAGGCAGTATTGTTCCATTCATAGTTTTCTCACTTTGTTTTGTTTTTAATTAATTTCCCCCATGCTATATTAATCATATGTGTATTCTGTTTTCAATCATTAACACTGTTAGCTTTATTATATTTTCTAACATCAAATTATTCTTAAATTACTAGAGTATATTTTACGTGGTGATGGCATATTGTAATTTTTAATTTAATTATGAATTTGCTTTGCTAATGTAAAAAGACTTTTACATTTATAATCCTTAATGGAGATTGGCATGTGGTTTCCTTTTTTCCATTATCCCTGTCAGTGCTTGTTATTAGGGTGTACTAGCTCAAAATACTAATTTAGGCATTCCTTCTAAAGTTTCTGTTAAATTATGATAATGGATTTTTCCTGGTTATAAAAGTAATCATTTTCTTATAATTATTATAAAATCCCACTACTTAGAGATAACCATCCTTGCCATTTTGAAGTATTTAGTTCCTGGATTATTCTTTACTTGTGTGGGTGACATACTGTTTTATGATTTGATTTTTTTTCCTTTTAATTATGATGGATATCCTTCTATGTTAACAAATTAACAAATTTAGATTTTAGTCATACTTTTTAATGGCTACATACTCTTTCATCTCATGAATGTGTTTGGTCTAATTTTGTAGACTCTTTAGGCTGTGTGCGTGCGTGTGTGTGTTTATGTTTTGCTTTTCTACTTGTTCGTTTAGCTCTTTACTTCTTGAATGAGGAGAAATCCTCTCTCCTTGATTTTCCCCCATAAGCTTTGTGGGTGGTTTTTCTATGGTTTCCAGAGGTATTAGAATAGTTAAGGTTAGAGTTTTCTTGGCTGTTGATGTCTTTTTTTTAAAAATCCTCACCTGAGGATATGATTTTTATTGATTTTTTAGAGAGAGGAAGAGGTAGGGGAGGGGGGAGAGAGGAAAAACATCCATGTGAGAGAAATACTGATCTGTTGCTTCCTCTGTGTGCCCTGGCCGGGGATTGAACCCACAGCCTTCTGGGGTACAGGACAACGCTTCAACAAACTGAGCCACCCAGCCAGGGCTGTTGATACCTTTGAGGGTTGCTTCATGTGTGTAGCCTTTGGTCAGTTTCTGGTGTTCTGCTGTTCATCTAAGGCAGGAGTCCCTGCTCCCATTGTAGTTGTATAATTGCTACTTTTAACAAGATAGCAAATGATACTTGTGATTAGTATGTCTTTTTAAACGTATCTCTCATTTCCTTCATGGCTGACTATGTTTAGTTTACATGGGCAATTTTATTTTTCATATTTCTAAGTTTCTGAGAATCTCTCTCCCCACCCCTCCTTCATCCTTTAATGTAGCACTTAGAGTCACAAACAAAGATTTCCTCTGGGTTTGTAGAATGATTGGAAAAAATTCACACAACCCTGGAAAATGAGGGATATATGGGTAACATTCCTTTTGTATATAAAGCACACACAGCAATAAAACCTTTAAGTGAGTTATAAGTGCACCGGCGTGTTTAGAGAACACTGGTGGGGATGGCAGTGGCCCCTGCCATCTTGTCGTCTGAAGCGGGGGGCGGGGCGGGGGGTGACGGGGAGCGTGTTATGCGTTTCTCACCGGGGAGAGTGAAGCCTGGGGAACGGTGTCCGGCATGGCTTCACGGGAGACAGGATCAGAGGGTCGATTCTCAGGAGACAGACTTCAGTAGACGGCGAGAGCAAAGTGACGGTTTCCAGTCAATGTCTGTGTTCAGGTCTGGAGTCACTTACCACCTGGTCAGGCTGTAGAGTGCCCATTAAGATTCCTTTGACCCTGAGCTTGTCCTTGGGCGGCTGACTGAGTGTCTCTTCAGTCCTTCCTTGATTGACTCATAGTACTTAAAGTAGTGTTTATGTGATACTTTTAGTAGATTCCATCCCTCTGGACCAGCATACTTAGGATGTGTTCTTTTCTTTTCAGCTTACGGTGACAATCAGAGCTTTGTTGCAGAATCTGAAGGAAAAGATCGCCCTTTTGAAGGACTTATTGCTAAGAGCTGTGTCAACACATCAGATGTATCCATGTAAACATTTCCACCTCTTTTCTAGAGTGGGAGGAAAAACAGTCGTATTTTAAGAAAGGAAGGAATCTGGGCCACCCAGATTTTTCCACAGCTTGAGGAAGACCTGGTTTCCAAAATATTGCCTATAATCTTGATTTCTATTTTAAGTGTCTGTTACATGTGTTACAGTGAATATGCTGGCGAAGCAAGACAGACTGAGGGAATGGACTTATTTGGGTGTAACCTTTACAGTGCAGGGAGCTAGTGCTGTCAGCGCCTTATCCACACAGAGCCCTGCACTGCCCCGTCTAGGCTGCCTTGGAGGTGGTTAGCCACCGCTCCAGTCGGAACACTTCCACGGTTCTCCTGAGCTGTGATTCCGCTTCTGGAGTTTCCAGAATTTTGAGTGATCCATTTTATTTTCTGAGAGGCCAATACCAATAGAAACCATACATTTTTTTCCCCCTGTTTATGTAAATTATTGAGATGTACTTGTTCGCATTAAGATTCTTCCACAGTGTAGCGTACGGACGCTGCCTCGGGCACGGGCTTGGGTATTGCGGGGGGTGGGGGGTGGCGCCATTGATTGAAGAAATTTGTGTCATTAGTTCAACCTTCCACCAACACTGTCAAGTGTTAAAACATTGTTTTTAGAAATTCATAATCCGATCAATTTAGCAAAATATATGTGACCTAATAACTAAACAAATCCTTTAAACCTGAGTTTATATTGGTTTGAAAACTGACCTCAAATCATTTCATTTTTTTTAAATTGTCAGTAGCTCATACTCAAATCCCAAATTTTAGTATCTCAGGAAATAGTTGTTGCTGCCCACTTTTATTTATTTATTTATCTATTTATCTATTTATTTATTTATTTATCTTCACCCGGGGACAATTTTTCATTGCTTTTAGAGAGAGAGGGAGAGAGGGAGAGAAACACTGTTGTCAGAGAGAAACGTGGGCTGCCTCTTGTGGACCCCGACCAGGAATCAAACCTACAACCCTTCTGTTTGCAGGATGACACCCAACCAACTGAGCCATACTGGCGAGGGCACTGGCCCCTTTTGAATATGGAGAAATGTAAGAATATAGTTTCTTAGATAAAACATAGAAAATGTTTTAAAAAGTATTTTTCTCTACATGTAACCCCTTACGTCACCAGGGAGGTTGATTTAGATTAGGTGCAGGCCCTGGCTGGTGTGGCCCAGTGGATGGAGCGCCGGCCTGCGAACCAGAAGGCTGCCAGTTCGGTTTCCAGTCAGGGCACATGCCCGGGTTGCAGGCCAGGTTCCCAGTAGGGGCATGAGAGAGGCAACTAATCAATGTTTCTCTCCCTCTCTTTCTCTCTGCCTTCCCCACCTCTAAAAATAAATAAATAAATAAAATCTTTAAAAAAGTAGATTAGGTGCATGATTTTCCAAATATTCAGTTATTGGCCCACTGAGGTTTCAAAAAAAGTTTAATTTCAACAAGCAAGAGGAACCTTATTTTTAATACAATTGGAATATTCCTGATACATTTAGTTTTTAACTTTACCCTCCATGTGGGATCATTTATTACTGCACAGTTAGTCTCTTGTAATAAGAGTTTTTATTTCATCAAAATCAACAAGTGAGGTCTAATATATAGACCTCAAGTAGTTTCAGATTGGTAGGGCCATTTTTTCCACTTTTACTACTAGGTATTAGGAAGTCTGCACATGAAGTCAAGGTGTATAAATTCATTTTATTGTTACCTAAACCACATGTATTAGAAAGGTAACCAAGTATTGTTACACATTGCAATATTAACAACTATGTATTTGCTAACTTCCATTAAGGTAACTGATTATTAGTCATCTTACAATACTTATGTGCTAAATATATAGGGCACAAAAGATACAAATTAAGAACTTTTACTCTTTTCTAGTAATAATTATAATAACTATCAATTAATAATTATAACTGAGGAGGACCTGGTTTCCAAAATATTGCCTATAATCCTGATAGGTAGTTATTAATTATAGAGAGCACTAAGCACTCCACAATAATAATTGACTGTATTCTTCTACATTCTTGCAGCCTGACCATCTTTTTTTTTTTATCTGACCATCTTTTGAAGTCTCATAGACTTTGGTGTTGTGGTGATCTCAGAATTAAACACTAAGCGTTTTAAATACCAAACAAAATTATTGAATATGTTATGAAAATATTTAAGGACATTAATGTGGATAGTTTAGAATTTCCTAGGAGAAATCAAAACCTCAACTGGAATATAATAGCTTTCTTTTTAAAATCCTATGTGTTTTTTCAAACAATTATGTCTATTTCTATTGGATTGGAAACCAATACTAAAGATGAAATTCAGATGATCCACCCCATGGGGGCGCTCCAAACCTTTGTATTTTCAGGGAGGCTAGTTTCTGTTGATAGAATGAAGAGATAATTTCTATGTAATGAAGGCCACTTTTTAATTTTCTTCCTGCCCCACCCTCTACATCTTCCCTTCCCCTGACCTTCCTCTTCCCAGAGATTTTAAACAATTTTGTGGCAACTATCCCTGGATTCCAGATCTGTCAGATAGCAGCTTGTCAGTCCTAATAACCTCACATTGGTTGGTTGGTTGGTTGATTGGTTGGTTGGTTCCCTCCCTTCCTTACAAAAACTGTATTGAGGCCAGGTCAGACCTTGCACCCCAAGTCACTGATGGAGCTGGAAAGAGAGTCCAGTCTTCCTGCAGAGGAGTTTTTTCACCGAGGAGAGGAATCTTTGAGATCTTAAGCAGCTTGCTGTGGACCCCACAGCTGGGACGTGGAAGGCGAAGGTCCAAGCGCAGGGCTGTCTGGCCCCAAAGCCAGTTGTTTAAAAGCTGCATTCTACTTTAGCAGAAATAATACAATCAGCTGTCACTTGGCATGCCTTCAACTAGAATTCCCTGGTAATTGGCATGCTGCTGTAGGGCCAAGACAAATCCTGTTTATAGTGCAGCTCCTCAGTACCCTCCTTAATCATCAGAAAGATTAAACAGTGCTCACTGTGGTTTATTAGGTATACTTTATGATGCTGTAATTCTTAGAAAATTTTTTGTCCATAAATCGCCAATAGAGTGACTTTTTAATCCTTTTTTTGAGGCATAATTAATGTTGGGTGACCTTTTCCATGTGAATATTTGAATGCCACATTTCCTTACTATGTCGGGTAGTTGAGAGTTTATGGTACTTTGCTGAGTAAATTTATGCCCTTCTACATTCATGAAGCTTTCCAAAGAACACTAGGAGTTGCTCGAAAGATAAGTCCTATGAAAATACTCTCCAAACAATTAAATTCATGGAGTTTAGGCACAAGATGTTATTGCTCTTTCTTGAAAAAAGTATTTTTCTCCTGGCAAGAATCAATGTGAAATTAAAACGAAGGTTCTGTGCTTTTGAACAGTTAGTTTGCAATTCATAAGCCAGAGTCCTGCAGCCAGAGAGTTTAAAATGGCTGAAAAGCATGAACTCTATTCCCAGGGCTTCTTTGAGACGGGAATGCCGACTGCCTTGCCAGTTGGGAAAAGGTGTGTGCTACGTGAGGCTATGTGTGAAATGTCAGGTAGCATTACAGTTATTCATAGGACCGGCTCTCGGTGAAGCTTGGGTGTTCAAAGGCAGCATCTTTGCTACTTTAAAGAGAATTTTAAAATGTCTTTACAAAGAGATTCAGTATCAAAAGGTATTTTGGTGTCTTGGGAGAAGTTCTGTAGAATAATTTAAAAAATCTGTGAATAGCCCTGGCTGGTGTGGCTCAGTGGATTGTGTGCCGGCCTGCGAACCAAGGGGTCACTGGTTTGATTCCCAGTCAGGGCACATGCCTGGGTAGCGGGCCAGGTCTCCGGTGGCGGGGCGTGTGAGAATCAACCACACATGGATGTTCCTCTCCCTTCCCTCCCTTCTCTCTAAAAATAAATAGATAAAATATTTTTTAAAAAAATCTATGAATAACTTTTCTCCACTTTCTATTATTTTAGGAAAACAAAGATAGGTAGATAGAGAGGTAGATGGAGAGATAGATGCAGCAATCTCCTTATAACAAACTTGAATATCTGTAGGCATGGAGAGGCTAACTGAACAGATTTCAGTGACAGCCCCTCGTGGCTCCGATGGAAGTGAAGTGGCCCTCAAACCCTGTACTTGTCCATGCCAGTTTACACTGGTGCCTCGTAGTGGGAGAAGAATAAAGACAAGATCATGTTTATGTCAGCAGAAATTTTTTGATTTATAATCTGTTGCATAGTTCTAGTTTTTAATGTTAAAATCTCCTTGTTTTTCACCATGATAGTAAAAACAGTTTGTTGTGATTATTTTTGAATAGCCATACATGGCAAAATATGTAATTGGTAAGTTTATATAAGTCTCCCTTCTCCCCCGGTTTTTTTGGAAATGTTTCTGCTCTATGAAGTCCAAACATCAGGGCGCTGTTGGTGTAGTGGGAACAACACTGGCTTTGGAACCAGACTGAACTGAGATTGAGGCCCCCTCCGCCATGCCCTCAGGGCCAAAGAGCAGCTCAGCCTTCCTTGACTTCCTTTCATTCTGTCCAGTAGGAATAATTATACTCTGTGAGGCTGTTGTGAAAGTTGAACAAAATATGTTTAAAGCACCTCACAGGACTAGACCCCCTGTATGGTGGGTGTTGAATAAAAGATATCAACACTTATACTGGGTAACTTTGGATAAGTTACTTAATCTCTGCGTGCCTTGTTTTTCTTATCTGTGAGAAAAAGGGATAACTAAAGTACACCAGGTTTATAGGATTGTTGTGAGGTTTAAATTATATGCATAGGAGGTGCTTTGCATATAATAAGCCTTCTTTGAGGATTAGCTGCTACTTATTATTTTATGATTGTAAAAGTTACAGCTACCATTGAAAATACACATAGTCCTTCCTTATGGAGTTTATAATCACATAAGGAGGTTAAATCATAGTACACAGATAATGATAGTATTAAAATAGTACTTGCAAAATGTGATCAGTGCTTTGAGGAAGACCTCTACATAACAGATATTCAGTAGAGATTGTTTAAAAAGAAAGAAAAAGGTGGAATGCTTTGTGAGCCAGAATAATCTGGTCTCTAGGAGCCTACACAGTCTTCTGCAGTTCTGTGATGGCACCGGGAAGGGTTTATCTGCAAACTTCCTTCTCCAGAGCAATTAATTGACAAGTAAGCCTTGCCTAAATTCTTAAGCTTTCTACAGAATAAAGAGAAAACCCGGGAGCTGGAGTCGGGGTGTGGGCATCCTGTGGGTCCACCCCATCTTCACTGCCCTTCGTCTTAGGGGCAAGGTGCCTCCCAGGTTATGCAGAGAGGCGGGGCTTCAGAACATCCGTAGGAGCTGCTGGTAATAGGAGCTGCTGGTAATATGAAATCAGCCTGCTCTCATCGCAACCTTACGTCTCATCCTAGCTGATGGAAGTGTGCTGTGGCAGTCAGAGCTTCATTTCCCACGTCTGTGTGTTCTCTGACCTTCCTGGGTTACTCATCTTGCTGATGGAAGAGGAGACCCCAGCACTGGCCACTGCCTGAGTGCCCTGTTTTCTCGACCTTCCTCACCCTGTCACCACGCCCCCAGCTGCCGTGAGTGTACATACATGCAGTGTGATCATTGCCGGGGTGATTCTTCAACCTCTTGTTAACAACATCCCCTGCCCCCAATCTCCTTATGCTCTCTGTTCTCTGAACAGATTACAAATAAAGAGGTAGAATATTCCCAGTGGGTATTGGTTGGTTTTCCCAGATTTACAGGAAGTTTCTGGGAATATGCTTTTTTTTAAAAAATTGATTTTAGAGAGAGAGGAAAGGAGTCGGGGGAGGGGTGAGAGAGAGACATCAATTACTTGTGCATTCATGGGCTGATTCTTGTATGTTCCAGGACGGGGAGCTCAAACTTGCACCCTTGGCGTATCAGGATGATGCTCTAACCAACTGAGCTACTGGCCAAGGCCAGAATATTCTGAATTAGTATTACCAGTATTGTTACTGATACTGTTTTTAACGGGATGCTTAGAGGTGGCCAAATGAAGTGAGCAGTGCTGGGAGCTGCAGGGTGGAGAAGTCCTGGAACACGGTGGTTGAGCCCCGCGCAAAATGGTGGGGAAGCCACGCTCTGGAGCAGAAAGAGCTACTCGAGCCCCTCCCTGCTGTGACCAGCCAGGTGACAGCCCCGCTGGGCCCCAGTTTCCTGGGGAGGAGAACAAGAGCGTTGGGTCAGGGGACCTGTAAGACCTCTTCTAGCGTTACCTGGCTGCGATCCTGTTCTTTAGTTACTAATCTATAAAACACAATCACCAAGTTTTACTGCTCTTGTAACTGATGTTCTCTAATTACATTACTCCATTCTTAACTAGTTTAAATCTGTACCTGTCTGCTAAATTCTAAAACTTGTCTGTATTGTTTTTATTATTAAAAGCATTTTCTTCCTACACACTTCTTTTTGTTAGTTTTTACCAGTGACTCTGCTCTCTTTTCCTCATCCCCATCCTATCCTGTCTCATCGTTCACAGTTAACAATGTTGATGGTCGGTACCTGTCACCCTCGGCTTCGTTGGGCATGAACACACACACACACACACACACTCACAAATCTTTTGAACTAAAAGTATTATACTATGCATATGGTTTTGAAATGTGTTTTTATTAATTAGCATACAACAGAATCAAACAATACAAACAATAGTCAAAAAAATAAGTCTCCCTCACACCGTGAATTCCTAGCTCCTCCTTCTTAGAGAAAGTTATTTGCATATCCTTCCAGAGGTTTTTCTCTGTATATATGAACATATAGATGGCTCTCTGATTTTTTTTTTAATGCAGTGGGAATGTACTATTTACTATTTAGCTCTTTGCTGCTGCTACTACTTTTTTGAATTTTAATTTTTTGTTTTAACACTGCATTTTGCAGATTATTCCATATCAAATAATTCATGTAAGGATGTAGCAAATGCTCAGAAATGTTAATTATCATCATCATTAGTACACAAGGAGCTTCTTTGGACTTTTGGAGTCTGCAAAACATTCCATTGTGCAGATGCGCCAGTTCCTTATTGAACTTTTAGGCTGTTTCCAGTATTTAGCTATTATAAATAATACTGCAGTGAATACCTTCCTTTCTGGGTCTCTGTATAGATGTGTGAATATATTTGCAGAAGATATTCCTGTTGAAAGAATGTGGCATTTAAATTCTGTTAGATATTTGGAAGGCAGTCTGGCAGTTGATTGAACCTGTTTACATTCCTGCCAGGAATGTCTGAGGGTGCCTCATTCCTCCGCTCCTTCCCCTCCTTCCGGAACGCCTCGCCAGCAGTTCCCTACCGCATAGGTGAGGTTGATGTATCATTTCAATTTGCATTTCTTTTACTAATGAGTGTTTCTCCTTTGAGTAGAGTTATTAGTGTTTTTTTTCTGTGCTCTGTTATGTCTTTTGCCTTTCTAAATTTGCCACTATTAATTTGTAACTTGTAATTTTTTGCAGATATTTAAAACTTTTATAAAGCAAGATTTATCTTTACTTTCATGCCTGTAGGTTTTCAATCTAGAAAGATTTTTACTACTTCAGGATTACCAAAAAAGTTCTCCTATGTCTTCTTCTAAGGATACTCTTGTAATTTTACTTTATATGGTTAAATCCTTGAGCCAGTTAAATCTGTGTTTAATTGTAATATTGGATTATAGTTGAGTTTATGTTTGCTGGGTTGGTTGGATGCTGAAAACCACAGGTTACCAGAGTAGGTTGAGCATAGTATTGTGATGTAATTAAGTTTCCAAAATTTAAAATTCCCATTTTGTTCTGTATAATTCATGTTATAGCTTCTGTCATTTCGTTTTTGTTTTTGAGGAATTTCTTTTAGACAGAAGAAAAGTCTTATCTTTTACTGACAATTTACCACTTATTTGAAGCACATCAATATTTACAGTTGATGTTGCATTGATCAGAAGGCTAATATTTGACTCTTTTATTAATACAGGAGTACTTAAGCCGACTGTTTCTTAGTTACAGTTGTTACTTCGTGGTTTCTAAGATGGGGAACTTAGTGACTGTAGTCGAGGAGGAAATGGAAAAGCAGTGGTAGTAATTTTACTCAGAAAAGCATGGCATTCTGAAATGTTGAGAGAATTAATTTATTATTATTTTTTTTAATATCTAAAGCCACTAATACTGCTTAGATATAGTGGTTTGGAAAATTTATGATTTCTCTAACTACTCTCTATTACTGCAGACTTTTTTTTTTTTTACAGGTTTATTTACTATTTTACTGACTAGCCAACTCTTTATATTCAAAATTTGCAAGAAAGGTTGTCTATTCACTGGGCTGCAGATTTTCCATCCAGGGAATGGCCATGCTGCTGCTTGTTTCTGCCAATTCCTCAGGACTTGGGGAGCCTAAATTTAGTGATCGCTAGCCCTCTTTGAAAAGAAAAGTATCTATAAATCCAAAGCAGCAGGCTCACTAACGTCTTACTAGAACGAGGTCATTGTGGCCAAAGCCATCTTGAATCACCAGTGTTTCAGCTCAATAAAACAAAGGCCATTCAATAAAAAAGTAAAAGGCAGATGTAAAAGTAAAAGTAAAACCCAACATGTTGAGATGGCTTTTTTTTGTGCTGGTTTTTTATGTCTTGTGTCAGATACATCCTTTCAAAGTGTTCATTAGCTTTCTCCACTTGTTCTCTTTTTGGCAGAAGTTTTCTCCATAAACATTTCCTTTGTTTTAGTTTTTACTTTTATTTTTTAATTTTTAAAAAAGATTTTATTCATTTATTTTTAGAGAGAGGGGAAAGGAGGGAGAAAGAGAGGAAGAGAAACATTGATGAGCAAGGGAAACATTGATCAGTTGCCACTTGCACCAGACATGGATCCTGACTGGGAATTGAACCTGTGACCTTTAAATTTGCAGGACAATGCCCAACTCACTGAGCCACACCAGTCAGGGCTCCTTTGTTTTGTTTATTTAAAACACATATAGACACACACATACTCGGCCTAGAACTCATGTAGTTTGCTTCAAGAAAGCTAGTAGATAAAACTTTGGATTTAATCTTTGTTTATTTTTTTAACCATAATTTATGAATTGTGCTGGAAAAGAGGTTGGAGTTTATCTTGCGTTACACAGAAAGAAACCCATCCAAGACGTGAAATAACTGGTTTAAGATCATAGATAGTGGTCAAAATAGGACTAACAGATGTTGGTTTCCTAGTCTCGCATGCATAGTAGATTAACAGATTAAAATATGAGTGTCTCTTTGCAGTTCTCTTCAAAGATCATGCAGCATTTTTAAACAATAAAATGATGGTAACAACTGTTAGAATCTGTTGCACTTTACAAAGTGTATTACAGGTGTTAATAGGTGTTAACATGGAAGAAAGAGGGTAATATAGGTACATTTTTTTTCTTTTTCTTTTTTTTTTTTTTAACAGTATTTAGCATAGTGATATCTAGGAAAACAACCTTGGCCTTTGACAGCTAAAGCTCAAAACCTAAGTACTCACTGAGTCATATTGTCCTGCTGGACAGGGGGAAAGTCATATTTACTTCCCGTATTTCTCATGAAGGAACCTGTGTGGCAGGTCCATGTCAGGGAGTGTAGCCACCCTGCAATGGTTCTATCCAAGGCCTTTCCCGAAGGACTGAGCAAGAGAAGAAGGTGGGAAGTTCAGATCTCCTCTGCATGGGATTGGTCAGAGTCTGTAACAGTCACACAGACTCGAAGAGCTCACTTCATAACGTGGCAGGTAAAATGAGGCACTTCAGCCGCTGTTGAACCTTAACGAGATGTCTGCAGAACCCAGCTCGAAGGGGACCGAAGACAGAGCCTATTGGATGACCTTGTAACTCGAGAGAGACTACTTCTGGCATCCTTTAAGAACGAGGGTGCAGAACCAGACCTCATCAGGTATGACGTTTTCATTTCCAGGGATTACATGGTGGGTGACATTTTATTTGCAGAGTACAGCTGTTTCCTGAATGGCTTCCTTCCTTTAATCAGTAAAAGATATTCTGTTCATTTGTCATATCTATTCGATTTAGTTTTCATTAATTTTCTAAGTTTAGTAAACTGGGTGTGTTCAGCTGAGTCCGTCTCAGAGGAAGGACATTTAGGTAGAACACGGGCGAAGTCAGAAAATTTCCTTTGCATTCCTTGGTTGAGCTTTCCACTGTTAGCAGCCTTTTGAACTCCTGAAAACACGTACTTATATGGGAAAATGTTTTTGTTTTTTTATTTGCAAATGGCACCTTGAAAAAAATGGGTCCTCGTAAGATTTCAGCCTGTGGCTCGGGGAGGCGGAGTGCGGCCGTCGGGTTCTCCCCACTGCTGTCGGCCAGGGAGTGATTCCCGCTGGACGGCCCAGAGGAGCGGTCCGGCTTTCCCAGACTGAGGTTAATGAACCATAAAGTGTTACTCGTCAGAGTTGGCCTCCCCCTGCTTCCAGAGCTCCCTAAATACCGCTGTGGGAACACTCACAGAAGGAAGTGAGCTTAGGATAGAAGCTCCCTCTTCCCCACCAAGGATGATGCTGTCGTTGCGGAGAGGCAGCTTGTTGCCGTTAGTTCCCAGTTAGGGATAGTGACGTCCCAAGGGCAGTCGTTCTGATCCTTGGCCACACATTACCAGGTCGCGCCTCAGACAATTAAGTTAGAGTGGGCGTGGGGCGTAGGGGTCCCTCCGGTTGGACAGCCATGCAGCCCTGGGACAAGCTGAAGAGGAGGAGCTCCCTGTGGGTCCCGGTCTTCTCAGGAGCGTGGGGCCCAAGGTTTTTAGAGAGAGATTATGGAATCTAGGAAGCTAGGTGAACTCTTCAGCCCTTTCTGTGGAGAAAAAACCGAGGAGCCAGTGAGGCAGGAGCTGTGTCCTGGGCAGGGTGTGTAAACCCCACAGAGGCCTGCCCTGGGCCTGCGGTTTGCGCATTGCCCTGGCGGCCTGTGGTCCCTCGGATGCAGGCGGGAAGGAAGTGGATGGTGCGAACCTGGGGCTGGTGAAGTCGGGCAGGTGACTGAGGGGGTTCAAGGCGAAAAGAGAGTACCGGCTGTCAAGGGCGGTCTTTGCACTGGACAAAGCGGTCTTTTCTAGTCCCGAAATTAAAGGCTTACTCAGCAGGGGGAGCAGGTTTCCTGAGGGAGTAGTGACTGCGACTGCGTAGGGAGGTGATGGCCAGGGCGGGGAGAAACCGTTTAAATCCTTTGTAGTTTTTGTAGTGGTGGAGGTGGTCGTAAAGTTAAACAGTAAGGATGGCCATTTGATAAGAGTCTGCTATGTCAGGCCTTGCTTATTGCTCTTCATGTGTCACTTGATGATGTTGAAGGAGCCAGCTTATGCACGAGGTGTGTGTGGTCCTTTTGTTGTTTTGGCCCCCTCTTGCTTCTCACCCCTCTCCTTTTTTTTCTGTCCCCCCACCCCCATGGTAGTCTCAGCATCCTTGCCATTTGAAGTGCGGCCTGCATATGAGTAGTGTTAGGGTCACCTGGGAGCGTGCTAGGAATGCGGAATCTCAGAACCCGCCGCTCCCCCCACCCCCAGCTCTACTGAGTCTGTATTTTAACAAGATGCTCAGGTGATATGAATGCACCAAACATACAGTTTGAGAAATACTGCTGCATATCATTTGTTCTTAATTGTGGCACTTTGCTTTAGAATCACTTAAGAGGCCTATAGGAACTAAGAAAAGAAGAAAGAGAAAAGAAAAGAAATACAAGAGTGTGGACCATATACTTGCAGCGCCTGAGCTAGGAGTCCTGTGAGAGGCCCGGGTAGCAGCAGTGCTGGGGACACCCCTCAGGTGGTGGTCACAGCGGCAGGGTAGAACCTTGGCTTCCTGGCGTGGTGCACGTGATGAGAGCTAATGGCCGTGTCTGCTCTTTGTTTTCTATGCGCCGGGCACTGTGCTAAGCTCTCAAAGGGACTTTGCGCAGGAGATCTTTATAACACCCCTATTTTACCGGAGAAAAATGGAGGCTCAGAGGAGTCAAGTTACTCGCACAGGCTCTAAAGCCAGTCAGTCTCAGGGAATTTCCCCCAGATCTGTGTGTCTTCACGTGTGCCCTCCACCCTGGCCCCGTAAAGAACTGGACCAGCCGTGGGAAGGACTCAGCTCTGCTGCTTACTAGTCACTCAGTCATCAGGCTTGAAAACCATTGACCTTAAAATGGGTAACTGTGTTCTGCCTCCTTTTCTCTCTTGTTTGGACCGGACGAGGTGATTGTGTGAAAGGCTTTGTAAGCTCTTAACCTTTACCAATGTAAGCTGTTATTCCTGGACATTGTTCAGGGTAGGAGGGGGTCCCAGGGGTTCATGCTGTCTCCTTTGTTTCCAGGAAACCTCCTGTCCTTCCTCTCTCACCCCCTGAGTGCTCAAGAGGGACCTGGCCTCCCTGGCCAGTCTCGTTCCATGTTCTGCGCCTGGCCCTCTGCCCTCCCGTCTGCCCCTTCCAGATCTGATTGTGTCCCCTTTCCTCAGTGCCCACCTTGCTGCTTGTTCTGTTAGTAAAGAGTCACACATTCATTCTCACAAGGTAGTCATGGCTGGCAGTGACTTACCTTCTGGTGGTATTTTAGCGTAAGGCTCCTTGAGTCCACAGTAAATTAATTGAGGGGAGAAGTTGGGGGGATATGGCAGGCTGCTAGCAGAGGTGTTTGGGACGCAGGGGCCTGTGGTGACCTCTGAAGTCCTGCCACTAGGACCGCCCCAGGCCCTGTGTTTCAGGCCGGTGCACTCCGTGGGCCTGCAGCTGTTACCTGAGCAACAGTTGGGGTGGGATGGGGACAAGACCCGACTGAGGAGAAGCTACGAAGCAGTGATCCAAGTCCTGAGGGATGGAAGTAATTCAGGAAACTCGCCAGGCTTTTGTACAAGTTCCGACATGAGACCGAGGGAAGCATGTGTATTGTTGCATCTTTTTTTGTTCAGGAATGGAAATCTAGAGTAGTTGAGAACAACCTTCCAGAAGAATCCTGTTTAAAAGTAGGTAAGCACTGGAGAGTAGAACTGACTGCTGAGGAGCGACGGAGAAGGTAAAAATGGACATACAGACAGAGATGGTCTGTTCCAGGTGGCATGGAGCCAGGCCAAGAGCGAGAAACTAATGTGGCAGCTAGATCCCAATCACCACGAAGAAAGTAAATTATTGCAGATAAAAAGGAGGGAAGAGAAAGGTAGGTGACCTGGAAGGTGGATTATTGGTGAATCCGTATTGGCCTAGGATTTCTTTAGACCCACTGTACCCACCCTAACAGGAATAGATCTCTACATATCTGCCTGTATTGGTTTCCTAGAGCTGCTGTAACAAACTGTACCGAAGACTTGGTGGCTTAAACAACAGAAATGTATTTTCTCACAGTTCTGGAGCCTAGAAGTCCAAGATCAAGGTGTCAGCAGTAGGGTCGGTTCTTTCTGAGGTCCATGACATAAGGAGCTGTTCCAGGCCTCTCCCCTTAGCTTGTAGAGGTCTCCTTGTCTTCACATGGTCATTTCTGTGTGAGTCTGTGTCCACATTCCCTCTTCTTATAAAGATACCAGTCATATGAATTAGGGCTTATTCTAACTTAATTACCTCTTTAAAGAACCTCTCTCCAGTATTGTCATGTTCTGAGGTCTTGGAGGTTAGGACTTGAACAAATGAATTTTTGTGGGGACACAGTTCAGCCCATAACTGTCCAAAAAGTTCAGATTCTATAGACATTCCAGCAGAATCGGGTTAATAAGAAAATGTATACTAGATAAACTCATTCTCAAATACTATATAGAAAAAAACCCTCAGGAATCTGTTCATGGGCTATGAAATGGACACCCAGATAGCACTGGCTAAACTCGTCAGGGAGGTAAACTCCATGTAGACTCACTAGGGTCAAACGATGCAAGTATGGGCGAGTGAATAAATACAGGTGCAAGTTAAAGTAGACTGCAGGAAGTTGATTAGTTTGAGCTCAGAGTTTCTGGTCTTTGATTTTACTCGCCTGCCTATGTCAGAGTGTTATTTTTGTCTTTTTTTTTTTAAACCCAAACCCCACAATTGAGGCCTCCCCTTCATTCCTGATTTCTTATACCCTGATGATTCTTCTGCTTGGACCTAGCCTTTTGAGGATCCAAAATCAGTTGGAGCCACGACGAGCTTCGGCTCACAGCTCAGCCTTGCCCTCCTGTTTCCCTCCCAATTTCTGATACCAGCTGTCACAGATCTTTCAGCTTGGTCTTTGGAGAAATGTCATTCCCTTCTCTGCCAGTCTGTTTGGTATCTCCAGTGACTCACAGAGATTTCCTCAGTCTCCTCACAGTAAGTTACTAATTCTGGGCTCCTCCAACTTTTTTGTTTGCTTCCCTGATCTGTGGGTTCCTCCCACATTTTTGTTTGCTTTTATAATTCTTGATATCAGTGTGGGTTGCCTTGTCACGGAGGTAGTTTGGGGCGGGGGTGGGGGTGGCGGCGGCAGCAGATCTTTCCTTTAGGTCATGACCTACAGGAACACATTGACCAGACGCCTTAGCCAAACTTTAAAATGTTGTAGACGTGCTCCCTATGGCACATTTGTCATTAACGCTAGATTGTTACCACAACACATGTACTGTTGGGGAACTGGGGTTCCCCTGCTAATGAGAACTTCGGAGCCCTGCAATAACCGGCGCATTCCCACAAGGTCGGGGTGCCTGACCAGGAGCCGCTCCGGTGGAACCTGCTGATCCTCTCTGTCCTCCTGGAGCGCTGACCTCTTTCTCTCCCTCCTGTCCCCTTTGCGCACTCTTCCTCTCTCGCTCCCAGCCAAGCCCTCTGCCTCCTCTCTCTCTCTTCCCCATCCCTCATTCCCAGGAGTCCTTCTGCCCCTGCCTTTCCTCCTCTTTTCTCTTCCTCCTCATATGTGGCCCTATTAAGGAGAGAAGAGTATTGTCAGACGTCAGTTTGGACTAGCATTTTCCTTTAGACAGACATTAATGTGGCAATCATGCAATTGAATGTGTAGCTGTCATGTGATGGAATCTTAGCTTTACCTTACAGATTACTAACCATTATTCTAAAGCAGAGAGCCTTGATGTGAGGCTTTGGTCTAAGCAAGCAATGGGTGACTAATCTAGGGCATTTGGAGACTTGTTAAAAAAAGTCTCTGTGTAACAATGTCTCTTAGAAGACAAGCCGTGACTTATAAGGCAATGACACAGCTTCTGATTGAAAACCCTACTGCCCTTTATATTTGGGGGCATTGCTAAGTCTCACAATTAGTTAAATCCTTGTAAAGACAAGGAATAAAAAAATCATTGCATACTCCACTGCTCTGTGACCATCTCAAAGGTGACATGATTAACTCGGCTGCAGTGGGTGGCTAATTGGCTGACCTTTAATCTTCACACCGCCAGCTATATTGAGGATTATAGGGAACAGGAAGTTATTCAGAGGTTAAGATGGTAATTATGTGTCAGGAATGGCATATTAACACGCAGACCAATTGCTAAATTCAAAAGTAGACGATGATAATGAAATGTAAACATTTCATTTAAATTTAATTTCAGATATTTACTTTTTCTTTGAACTGCCAAAAAAAAAAGTATGATACTTCCAATTTGTATTTCATATCACTGTATTAGGAACCAAAGTAGACAAAAGAAAAATTTACATTAAATATTACCTCAAAAGTACTGTCCCTCCCACATTTTAAATCATTGAATGTTTTATTGCATTTTAAAGCTTGGTTTATAGGAAGCACAGTTTGTATCTAATAGTACTGAGAGTTCCTAAAGAATCACTGATTTATACTTAATGTTTTATAAAGTTATTAACGCATGACCAGCCTACTCTTCTAGAAGTAGGAAATTGCTAAGGAATATATATACACCTGCATCACTAGCCTGCTCATGTGAGACAATGCAGAAGCCATAATAATTTATCTTATGTCCCAGAAATACCCTAACTTCCTAGGTTTTCTGACACGTAAAAGAAGTGCTGAATCAGGAAAGCTTTGCTTTTCTGTCCATTTCAGTGAGCACAAGGATAGTTGAACCAAGGCGTTATTAAGTACAGTCAAGAATATTAAAATTCCCTGCTAATTTAATAAAAAAATAGTTAAAGAAGCAAAAATGTTGTGATAAATAGAAACCTTCTTTCATTAAGTAGATATTTATTGAGTGCCCACTATGGACCAAGCAATAGTACTGGGTATGTGGTAGCAAAAAAACCAAAACAACCAGAAACACCTAGTTTGTGCATTTGAACTGTGTACAGTTCAGTGAGAGAGACAGAGATGTATTAAAGAATCATAAATAAGTAACTTCAGCAAAAAAGCACTGTATATTGTGCTTTGAGAGAATATCAGTGGGGAGCTAGTTTACCTTGGGACCAAAGCCTAGCCCAGTGCTTGATAATATTTGCTCAATGAAAAAAAATTTATGTTGTTTTCTCTATCATTTATAACCCTAGCACAGAGTAGAGTATACAGTAGGCACTCAGTAGATTTTTGTTGATAAAGGTTGACTAAGTCAGGATATGATAGGTGAGGCTTTGATAATGAAATGAACCTGGGACTCTCAGTAGTCTATCCCACAAAAGCTTTCTGTGCCTGCCCCATACAGAGTCTGGTGGTGCTCCAGGTAAGCAGCCTTTAAGTCGGGACTCAAGGATTTAGGCCGTTTTCATCTTATGGCTGTGCTCCCTTGACACATGGCCTCCATGTTCACTGTGACAGGAGAAGCGAGAGAGTGTGGAGAATTTGCACCCCTCTTATATGCTATAGACTGGAATTTTCGTACATACAGCTCATTGGCCATAACCAGTCACATGACTTCAACCTAACTGCAAGGGAGGCTGGGAAATGTAGTCTTTGTCCATGTTCATGAAGAGGAAAATGAAATGGGACTTGGTGAAACATACAGCTTTGTCTCTCCCTTACTCATTATTTTGGGTCATTTGATGAAACAGTAAATAACTTTGGTAGAGTGTGGCCATCTTCTTAGCAAAGTTTAGAATCTGAAGTTAATAGAGGCACATGATGTGAACTGAGAGGTGACTTTGATAGGATTGTTCATCTCTTGTAATGTTCATTCTTAAAGAGTTCAGTGAGCCTTGGTTGGTGTGACTCAGTGGACTTAATGCTGGCCTGTGAACCAAAGGGTCGCTGGTCCAGTTCCTAGTCAGGGCACATGCCTGGGTTGCAGGCCAGGTCCGCAGTAGGCAGGCGCACGGGAGGCAACCACATGTTGATGTTTCTCTCCTCTCTTCCTCTTTTCCTTCCCCTCTCTCTAAAATAAATAAATAAAATTTACAAAAAAAAAAGTTCAGTCAGAGAGGTGAAACATAAACAAAAACAAAGAAATCCACAACACAAGAGAAATGAGGTGTAAAAGGGGCTGTATAATGAAGACTACAAGGAGGGATTTTATTTTTGGAGCAGAGAAAGGAGGAGGACTGAGTAAAGGGTCTGCAAAAGCATCAGTGCTTATGGTCCTTAACCCCTCTGCCCAGCCATGGAGTCTGGTTTAGGCTAGTGTAGCAGTTCGGATGCCCTCCGCCGCAAGTAACAGATAACCCTTCTCAAAATGGCTTCATAGGGAAAATCATTTTCATGTAAGATGTTCCAGATTAGAGAATTGAGCGGGGTGGTCAGTTCTACAGTCCAGTGAGGTTGCCACAGAGCCAAGTTCTCACTGTCTGTGTGTTTTGCTTTTCTCAGAGTGTTACGTTTATCTTCTCATTGCCTCCTCTCGGACACACTCCAAGCAACAATAGGAGAGGAAGAAGGGTGCGTTTTGCATAAGTAATATGTTCACATGGCTAAGAAATTGAAAAAGCATGTAACAGTATTCAGTGAAAAGCCTCACTCCCACTGTGTCCCCTATCCCTTGACATAAGTATAACTGTTAATTTTTGGCATATCCTTCCAGGGTTCTCTGAAGTATATACCAGAACATATGAATATATTATCTTATTTCCCTCCATCTTTTACATGAATGATAGCATATTATACATACCATTCTACGTCGTTCCTCTGTCCTCCAATCAGGTATTGTAGAGATCTTCCCCAACCAGCACATAGGGCTTTGTCATTAGTTTACATAGCTTTATAATATTTTATTTATGCACGTACCATAATTTCTTTAACTACTGTCCTTTAAGAGAGATGTGTGTTGTTTTCAGTCTGTTACTTTACACACATATGTATTTAATACATATATTTTTCTATTACAAAGATACAGTGGTTAATAACCTTATATGTAAGGTATTACATATGTGTGTAAGTCCATTTCTAGATAAATTCTTAGAAGTAGGAGGGCTGGATCAAAGGGTATCCTTTTATCATCCATAGAACCAACTGAGCCTTGGGCTAGCAATTGCTGTGATACCTGCCCTCTAGTCTCCCAAAGACAGTGCTGTTAAACTTTTGTGTCCTATTCCAATCTAACAGTTGAAGGTGGTTTTAGTTATTTCTTAGTAGAGTTGTGTAGTTATTATATATAATTACAGCGAACCAAGGTTATAAAGACATTATCCTGTGCTTTTTTTTTTTAGTACTTTCATAATTTTATTTTTTAACTGTTAAATATTTGATCCATTTGGAAATTGATTGGGTGAAGAGTATCAGTCCAACTTTCTTCCTACTTGGCTGACCTTATTTTTTTGATTGGCCACATTTAAAAAAAAATTTTCTTATTGAGTAATCCATCTTTTTTGGACTTTGTAAGGTGTTCCATCCATTCCTTAGTCTATTCATGGTGCTAGTACCATTAATTTTGAGGCTTTATTGTGTTTTATTACATAATAGGGCAAGTCTTCTGTCACTGTACTTGTTTAAGAGTTTTGCTTTTTTTAATGTAAACTCTAGATTAGCTAATCAAATTTCAAATGTTTTTTATTTTTTATAATTGGGATTACATTGAATCTTGAAATCCTTTATAATGTTGCATAGTCTGTTCACAAACAGGTTAGCAGTAACGAGCTGGTAGTTTCTCTCCTCAGAAGATTTTGAAAGCTGGACAACAAAGAAATATCAAATGAAAACAATTAAAAAGAAGCTATTTATAATAAACATTAAAAACATGAAATAACGTAGGAATGAATCACATGAAAGACACACAAAGCCTCTACATTCAGAACTATAAATATTATTTAGAGAAATTAAGGAAAACCTAGTAGAGGAATATACTATGGTTAAGAGATCAGAAGATTCAGTACTGTAAAGGTGTCAGTTATCTCAAAATTGAGCCAAAATGGATCTGTAGAGTCACCGGCCTGTCTTTTGCTCTGTTTTTGTTTGTCACTTAAGCTGATTCTGAGGTTTATGTGGCAAGGCAATGAGCCAAGGAGAGCTAAGGCAGTTTCGAAGAACAAAAGGCCTATGGACTCTCATAGTGTTATCTGGTCCAACCTTAAAGCTGCAGTGTGGTGTTGGCAGAAGGACAGGCAGTTAAACCAGTGGAACAAAACAGAGCCCAGAAACAGTCCCACACATGTATTGTCACTTGATTTATGACAAAGCTGACACTGCAGTGCAGTGGAGAAAAAAAATGATCTCTTCAATAAGCAGCATCAGGTCGACTGGATAGCCATATGGGAAAAAAGGAATCAGCCTCTGCTGTCGTCCTCCGTAAAGGTCAATTCCAAAAGGATGGTAGGTCTAAATGTGAAAGGTAAAATAGCTTTTACAAGAAAGCAGGAGAGCATCCTCTGTGGCTTTGGGATAGGCAAAGATTTCTTAAACAGGACAGAAAAAATGACTAAATATGAGGGAAATGCATAAGCTGGATTTCATTAAAATAAGAAATTCTGTTTAATAAAAGATACCACAAAGAGAGTGAGAAGGCAAGCCACAGAACGGGATCTATATTTGTAGCACATTTATCTGGCTCAGGAGTTGTGTTGGCACATGTGAAAAACGCCTGTAATCAAGACAGAAAATTGGTAAGCAGAGTTACTTGAGTTGGACTTCACCAAAGAAAATACTGAATGACTGACAAACATATGATGAAAAGGTGTCTGACTTCACTAGTCATGAGAAAGTTGCAAACCAAAACCATGATGTCATATTATTACACCTACCAGAATGGCTGAAATTAAAAAGGCAGACAAGTCAAGCGTTGCTAGGTTATGGAGTGACTGGAATTCTCATATATTACTGGTGGGGCTGTCAATTGTACAAGTGCTTTGGAAAATTCTTTGACTATATCTCCTAAAACTGAGGTGCACAAAAGACACATTCAAAACTGCTCATAGTAGCATTATTCTTAATAGCCCTACCAGGAAGCAACTGAAAGAACATCTACAGTATAGTGAATAAATACATCATGGTATGCTAGGCAGTGATACTACACAGCAAATGAGAAGGCATGATCTGCAGCTACACACCGCACGATGGACGAATCTCAAAATGTTGAGCGAAGTGAGCCAGATGAGAGTACTTACTGTGTGATTCCATTCCTATAAAGGCCAAGTTATTTCTGGTGTTATAAATCAAAAAAGTGTCTCCATTTGAGGACTTCATGACTAGGGGGGACACGAGAGGTCCTGGAGTTCTGCTAGTGCTCTGTTTTTTGTCTTGGGTAGTGATGAACTGAGGTTCTTTTTGTGAATTATCTTTGAGCTATTCACTTAGGATTTTTCTGTTTATATGGTTTTACTCAAATTTAAAAATATGTGTGTAAGTACATATGAAGCCTGTCCAGAAGGTATCCAGCTGTATAATATGAAAAATAGAGACATTTATTGAAGAAAACACAAGATACAGGACACATGGTACATAGAACAATGAGGCCTCAGTCCCCTTCAAAGTAGGCACCTTGGGACCTCACACAGTTCTCCCACTTGCCATCAGCTGCCCTGTTGTATTTTCCTGAATCTCATCGATGGTCTGAAATCTCTTCCCTTTCAAAGGTGATTTTAGTTTGGGGAAAAGCCAGAAGTCGAAGGGCATCAAATCTGGACTGGAGGGGGGCTGAGTCACCTGGGTGATTTGATGTTTTGCCAAAAAACTCTGAGTGAGACATTATGCATAGGTGGGCATGTTGTCGTGATGAAGCTGCCAATCACCAGTTGCCCATAGCTGTGGCCTTCTGAATCACTGAGTAGTTTCTGCAGAGGAATGTTCAAGCTTAAGGTACAATTTAATGCAGATTCATTGATCTACTTGCTCAGTCATTTTTAATGTGACTGCCACACAGCACACATGAGCACTTTAATGGCATCTACCAGCCCCACTGACTAGTACAGTGGAGTCGTCATTGTTCACACATGCGCATTCCAGTCCAGTCTCCTTGGTTGCCAGGTTACATCGATGTCACACAAACCGTTCTCATTATATTAACAATGGTTGGACCTTTTGCAGACAGACCTTGTATACATGCATATGTTTTTATATAGTACTCACATGTATTATACATATATATGTATGTGTGTATATACTTATACATTTCTATATAAATATAATATATAATAAAAGTAATAATGTATACTGGTAAGCATATATGTATATAACCATATATACACATACACACGTGCAAACATACATATGTGTACATACCAACACACACACTCACACTAAGAGCTATGTTCTGAACAGACCACAAGATGGAGATGTAAGTCAATAGAAGGGGAAAGTTACTCAAATCGTTAGTACCAGTTTCTAGGTTTTGAAAAGGTAGCATTTTTCTCCCTTGAAAGTGAGGGGAGAATGTGAAGGTTGCTTGTACTGCCTAATTTTAGAAAAGGACCCGTCTCACTTTTCAGTTCTGACTTTCTCCTTCTTCCTTCGCGTGTGTGACTGCAAACCCGTTTGTCCCTTTTGCACGCCTTCTCGGTGACTCTGTAGAGACACTCGCCCCTCCACACTGTTTATTCTTGTTTCTCTCTCTTCTTCTTCCTTCCTTGCCTTTTCCTTTCATATCTTCCTCTTTCATTGTTCTTCCCCCCTTGGAAAAAAATGCTTAATGTTGGTGTTTTTTGATGTTAGTTTTTGTTTCCCATTCTTAATTTTGGAAGAAGAGGGTTTGCGTCCTCTTTCTAATAATCTTCACTTACCACCTTTTACTTTTGTGGGTGTTCATTCCCCTATTATATTCCCTTCCCTTGTACCACCACCCCATAGAGAAATGACTCATCTTTATTGGATTTAAATCAAATTACCAATATGATATATGTTCATTATAACAAGTCAAACGAACCTGAAGTTAATAGTTTCCTTTTCTTCCCCTCTGATGCCATTCTCCTAAAGTAGCCAGTGTTAACTGTTGGGAGGGTGTCCTTCCCCGTGTGTATCTGTGTTCACACAAATAATTACAAATACATTTACATAAATGTGAGTTTTCCTTTTCTGGGTTTTTGTGGTTTTTTTTTAATGAAAACAGACTTGTACTATCCATACTCTGTAATTTCCTCTTTTCATTTAAATTTTGGCATTCCTCCAAATCAGCAGATCTCACAAAATGTTTTTTCAGTAGTTACATTATTCCACTATAAGAATATGCATTTACTTTACAACTGCTCCCCATTTGATGGATATTGGGTTGTAGAGTTTTTTGTCATTACAAACAACGTTAACAGCAAATATCCATAAAGAATGGGTGGCTTCTCTCTCTGTAGGACAGAGTCCCCAAAGTGGGGCTACTGGGACAAGAGGTGTGTGTATCCAAAATTTAACAGGGACTGTCGTGTCTGTGCGTGAACGCCGTAAGCCCTCTGACGCTGCAGCAATGACACACGGGCCCGTTTCCCTCCGCGCTGGCTGCCAGCGTGCGTGAGAGAACTTGCTGGGTTTTGCTGAGCTGATGAGTGAAATACGGCATTTTGTTTTGAATTACAGTCCTTAACTACTGGTATAATTGTGATGTTTGATAAGGAAAATAAAAAGATTTGGTACCACTCTATGCATTAATTTTAAATTACAAAAATCTCGGAGTTTAAAAGTGGAAATTCCAGTCTCTGAAGAAGCAGGAAGAAGAAAGAGGAGTTGCCAATACACACCATATTGTAAGTGAGTTATGCTGATTTTTTGAAAAGCCTCTTTAATACTTTTCAACTTGTGCTTTTTGTAAGTGAAATTTTTAAGAAACTGCTAAAAACATTTTTTTCCTTTATTGAAAAGAAAATAGTTTTCTGTGTCTCCATCCCTCTCTTTTTTATTTACCGAACACTTTCATGTATTACTTTATTTGACCCTCATAATAATTTTTAGAGGTAAGCAGAGAAGGGATTACTTTTTTTGGTTTACAGCTGAGGAGACTGGTTCTTAGAGTAGTCATTGGCAGAGAAAGAACTAGAAAGCCTTTCTGTCCTTTGCCGTGGCTTGGGCTCTCGGGCCTTTCTCTGTCTTCATTTTGGCGTCCTTTGCAGAGACCCCCATTTGTTTGCTTCTCCCTGGCCTTGCGTACTTTGCCGCCGCCTTCTTCACTGCGTCTAGAAGATCATATGATCTGCCTCCAGACATTCCAGCAGCGTGGCACAGCGTGTGTGCATGTGTCAGTCAGTGGAAGGAAAAAAAGTTTTAGTATTAGAAAACCTAGGTTGAATTTTGTCTCCCATTTCATTTTATCCAATTCAAGGTAATCATGACTTCTCAGAATATTATGAAGTTCAAATGAGATAAATACATGTAAAAGCATATACTTTTACTTTGTACAGTACTTTATAAACATTAAGAAACACTTGCTGTCACTGGTCTTAGCAAAGGAGAATCCAGCACTGACCAGCTCCTTGGGGAGGCCTTTCTATGCTGCACAAAAGAATCCGTGAACAATGCATGATAGCTCATAATTAAGTGCTAAATTGAGTGGTATGAGCCGTAAGTGATCTCCATAGACAAAGACACACATGTGAGGTGGAGGAAATGGAGGAGACCATGGAAGAAACAAGAATGGAGTTATCCCTTGTGGAGTGACTGGATTTGCACACCATATAATCTCCCGCCTACTTGTGTACTTTCTGTAATCCTGCTCTTTCTAGACCCATCATTTCCATACCAACCTGCAGTAGGTTCCCAGCTGCTGCGCAGAACTGCCCGGAGGAGCGTGCAGACCCTGGGCCCTGCCCGCAGCGGGAGGCACACCTTAGTTAGAGGCAGGGGTGCTCATCTCCCTAATCTGGGTTTCCAGCTATGAATCCGATTGAGGAAATAAAAAGAAAGTTACTGAGGTGGAAGCGATGGCTGTGGAGGCGGTTATTGGCTTCTGTGCATCTTGAGTATATATGCAGTATTCATTGACACCCTTAAACAGGCTTTTAATGCCAGCTTTGGATTTTTGTGTATCAGCTGGCAAATTCTACTGTGAATTTGTTGACACTAGTAAACACTGTAGAGTGTTTAATCCTCCTCCCTGCCGGCCAATAATTTTGGCTTCACTAGACTTGCATCTGTATCCATAGAACACTGTTAATTTGCACAATTTATTGAATATTTTAGTGCATTTAATCTTTATTTCATAAAATGAATGGGAATGGAAACACCGGTGCCAAGAAACAAAACAGCAGCTTTGACACAAAGATGGAATCACTGCGCATGCCAAACGCCTGAATGCAAATTGCCAGCCTCAGTTGAGCGCTCACTGGATTTGTCATGTAGGTGTGTTAGGTTGTGATGAACAAAGTGAAAGGCGATGCGGAGCGTTTCTTATTTAAAGTAGTGTCCAGAAAGGCACAGCTCCGGCCCCAGAGACTCCCTCGTAATAAGTAAGCATGTTGTTGACTTGCTCATTCCATTTCAAACTGTTTTCAGGAGTGAATTGTGTAATAAAGTAAGGAACTGCTTATAATAAATGGTCATTCTTGGGTTGCTTAACATTTATTTCGTAGTTGAATTTTAATTGCTAACCAGCAGATGGCTCTCAGACACCATTAATTTAATAGAGCAGCTAATTCCTCTTCCATTTAGAATTTTTATGCTTTTGTATATCACCCCTTCTTAACCCCTCTTCAGGTACGGTGGCAGTCACACTTAAGGTAGAGAGTTGTTCCTTTGGTTTTATTTGCTTGATTTTAGATCGCCTGCCTGAATAGCACACTGGGATTTCTCAGATTCAGCTTGGAGGCCCACATGATGACCTCTTTTTGACCTTTTCCACCCTGCATTTCTGTTTTTCTATGAACTGTTTGGTTAAGTTTTTAACTTAATGTTAAAACTTTTTATTGGTAAATTTGGCCAGCAATGAATAGGGACAAAATGGGATTTGTTTAAAATTAGAAAAAATATTTGATGGTTATAGATTTTAAAGATGCTATGATGAGAATTTCCTTGGGTGGTATGTAAGATATTTTCCTTGTTTGGGTTCTTACTGTTTTCGACTAATACACAATAAAGATTATTTATTCAATTTAACAAAAAGTTATTTTGAGTATTTACTTTGCAAAGGGCACAGTTTAGGCATGCATTGTCACTGAAGTATCAGCTCTCTGGGGTCAGATATTTGTCCTCTTGTTCACTTCCCAGCCCCTACTTAGGGCCTGGCACATAGAAGGTACTCAGTATTTGTAGGAAGGACAGATGGATGGGTAGGTGGATGGGATACAAAAAAAGAAAAAAGAAAAAAGAGTAGGAGAGAGTACTGGACTTAAGAAGTTAGCCATCTAGTAAGTGAGGCTACAAGTGGACATAGATCCACGGATCATGATCTTAAAGCAGCAGTTTGACTTTCGGGCTATGATGCTAGAACTGTGTTGAAATTGGAGAAAATTCTGAAAGGAAATGGAAAGTTTCCCTTTCCCTGAGTTGTGTCAGTTCCCCGTGTCACCCAGCTTGGCCGTCTTTGTCGCCTGCATCCAGTCTGTTCACCGGCACTCGCAGAGTTTTCCTCTGAATCACTGTGTGACTCCACCCATTCTTGCTGTTCCTTCTTGTCACCTCCCTCGTCCCGACCCGCGTCTCCTTCCGCCTAAATCACACCGGCCTCTGCAGCCTCTCCTCATGGTAGCCCACCTGCAGATTGTTGCCATATCTGCCTCTAAAGAATTGATCAAAGAATTGAAATTTGAGCCGCTGTGCATCTATATAAGAAACTCCCCCTGCAAAAAAAAAAAACAACCCCTTGGAAAAGGAATTACTCTTTCATACCATAGTAGCATTTCCTCAGTTCACTGACACCCTAGAAACATCTTCTCTTGTCCTAACTGCACACCTCCCTGTGGTCTGTGAATACTCACTGATATTTTTTTTCAGATAAAATAAACATTTCATATGGTCATTTTGACATCTTTTTGAAATGTTAAGAGAAGCTAAAGAAAAGCTCCTTCTTGGAATTCACTGCCTTTTCGGTTCTGTACTCAGTTGATAAGGACGCCCTCCCTGTGAACTCTAACAAGCTCCGATTACATTTGTCAGCAGAAAAACACGGGTTATCTGTGCCCCCTTCAGATATTATCATAATTTAATAATGAACATCATTTGCTTTTGGGGAAAGAAATGCAATATTTTTATAACATATCTTTAGAAGCAGCTATAATTGTTTTGGTCTTTAAAAGACAGAATCTAACCTATTTATTAATGTGACATTCATTTGATAAGTTCCATTTTCTAGACAACTTCCATCTTGAAAGAATATGGATAAAAGTAATTTATTTTAAAAAACATTTCAAGTCTATCCTAACCTCAGAAGGACAGTATTTAAGCATTTCTGTCCTTTAACTTACTTTTCAAAGGAGAAACACTACCGTTGTCCTTTTAAAAGCGGGCAGAGCTACAAGGTGTCTTAGTGACAGAATTCCCTTTCAAGTCCTATTCTGTCCATCTGCTGGAACAGTGTCAGGCTTTGTAGCTAAACTCTGAAAGGTGGGGAGCAGTTTGTTAATATTTCAATTGCTTTTTTTTTTTTAAATCTCAAAACAAAAATACCCGTCTCATTTTGTCTCTCTTGCTTAAGAAGCTCAGTGGTTTTCCTAGTTCTGTTTCATAAACATGCACTGAAGACATCTTCTCCAGCATACTCTGAGCACTGTTTATTTGGCACTAGCGGTATAAACATGACTGTCATGTGGCCTCTTTCCTTACAGAGCTCATAATTTAGGAAGGGAGACAGATGAGTAAATAACTAACTACAATCCTGCTTGATAAATGCCACGCTGGAGGTTTTGAACAAAGTGCCATGGGAGCACCGGGGAGTGATTGATTCGGGGGAAGGGGGTGGGGATAGGGATCAGGAAAGACTAAACAGCAGAAGTGACATTTGAGTTGAGCCTTAGGGGATGAATAGAATTTTGCCAGATGGACAAAGGGGTGGGGGTGGGGACCCTCCAGACTCATACAAAAACATGAGAGTGTGAAAGTTTCTGCCTTTGTCTGAGGCGTGGTGAGCAGTCTGTAGGGCTGAAGGGAGCATCGGGCATGGAAGGAGGTGTTGGCGGATGACGTCGCAGAGATCGCCGGGGCCATGTTGTAGAGCTTAAACAGGATCTGCGCCTTCGAGGGAGTCGTGAAAGTTTGAAAACAGGAAGTGTTAATGGCAAGATGTGTCAGCTTCACAAGGACAGTTCTGGCAGCAGAGTTCTAGACGCCTTGAATGAGGGTGACTGGGAGCAAGGGGACCGGTCTGAAGGCTGTGACCATCTTTTACACGAGTTGATGAGGATCAGGGCCAAGGCCATGCCAGTGGGGCTGGAAGTGAAGGCCATACTTGAGAGCCACCTCTGGGGAAGGCCTTGGTAATTGATGAGGTGGGGGTCTGGCGGGGAGGGGACAGATTTGGATGATTGGGGAACACAGTGATGCTGCCGACCAAACAGAGCGGAGGAGGGAAACCAGCTTTGGGGGTGAAAGTGGTGAATTTGATTTTTGGGTATGTAGAATTAGGAGTGGAATACCAGTGAGAGATTCCTAAAGGAAAAGCAACAAATGCAAATGTAGACCCTGCAGGGGAGTATCCTGGGTGGAGATAAATTTGGAAGTCTTTAACACAGTACCTCTCAATCAGGATGAGGGCTGGAAAGAGATGTCTTGCCAGGATTTTGTATGTGGGGTTTCGTTTTAACTATTTATGTGCTTTTCCTTCCTTCACCCCCAGACTTTTTTTTAAATTTTATTTTTGATTACAGTTTACATTCAACATTATTTTGTATTAGTTTCAGGTGTACAGCATGGTGGTTAGACAATCATATTCTTTACAAAGTGGTCCCCCGATATTTCCAATTACATTGTATCTATCCTGTTGGAGTTTGCCTTTCGCAATCGACGTTGGGTTTTGAGATCTATTTATGCTAACAGAAGTGGATTTCTTAGTCTTTATTTGTACAAACGTGTTTTTATTTTGCCTTACCTCCCGAATGATAGTTTAGCTGGTTAAATGCTCTTTATTTAAAATTTTTATTATTTTTTATTTTTTCACTTTGGCTTACTTTCATTTTTCAATTACAGTTGACGTATATAATTATATTAGTTTCAGGTGTACAATCCAGTGATTAGACAGTGCACAACTTACTAAGCGATCATCCCAATAAATCTTGTACCCACCTGGCACCATATATGGCTATCACAATATTATTGACTATATTCGCTGTGCTGTACTTTACATCCCTGGGACTATTTTGTGACTACTGATTTGTAGTTCCTAATCCCTTCACCTCTTTAACCCCGTCTCCTATGCCTTCTCCCCTCCAGCAACCATCAGGGTGTTCTTTGTATCTATGAGTCTGTTTCTTTTTTCTTTGTTCATTTGTTTTGTTCTTGTCTGTCCCGCTCTCACCCGCAGATTCTGATACCACCCTGCGAGGGAAGGGAGCTTGCCTCTCTCCTACCCCTAGTTAAGAATCCACCACCACAATGACTCAAGAGAAAGTGTACCATTGAGTTTGTGTTGGGACATAAAAAAGTGTTTAAGCACTGCTAGCACCTGTCCTTACGGCCTGAAATCAGTGGAACAGATGAAATTGCCCAGAGAGAGAGGCAATAGAGTGAAAAGAGAAGATCTGAATAGAATTTGTGAAGAATACCAATATTTTAGGGGCAGAAGGGGGAAGAGTTACCTGCAAATTACAGAGAAGGATCTGTCAGTGGGAGAGAGTGATATGGAAGAAGCCAGGGAGAAGAGGTTCATGGGTAAGGGAATCTGTTCCACTGCGACACATGAGGCCGAGCAGAGGGGCAAATACTGGAAAGAGGCTCGGCAGTAAGATTATGGGCGAGACGAAGTTTAGTAGCGCGATGGGGCAGAAGTTGGATTGCAGTGGGTTGAAGGGTGAACTGGGAGGGTCAGGGAGTAGGACTGATGAGCAGAGTTCACTCTTGAGGGGAGTTTGGCTGCAAATAGGAGTGAAAGTTGTTGCTTGAGGATTTATAGGATGGGGAACAACCAGTGGCTAAAATGACAAGATTTTGGAAGAGTGTGAGGATGAAGGCGTCTAGGAGAACAGATGGAGGTTTGCTCTGGCTACCTACTTCGGAATCAGTACTCCTAGATCCAGCCCTGGAAATTCAGCCGCTCTCCGCGGTCATCCCATGCACCTGTAAGGCTCGCGTTCCCTGCCCGCGAGACGTCACCCATGTCCTGCCCTTTCGTAGGCTGCCTTCCATCTCGCTCCCTTGCACGCAGCTAAACCTCGCCCATTCTCCAAGGCTGTCTTGAGCCTCCTTCCCTTTATGGAACCTTTCCTGAGATGGTAGAAGGAAAGTGTCCCGGGTTAAGAGTTGAACCAAGGTCACTGAGTGTGCGACCTTGAGAAAGTTACTGTGATGTTCCTTTACCTTGGTTTTCTTGTCAGTAATACCAACTCTGACTTACACGCAGTCTTGTAAATCCACAGGAAATAATTGTAAAGAATTGTAAAATTCACAGGAAATAATGTTTGAGAAATGCCTTGGGAATTAGAAAACAGCACCAGCATATATTATAATTTTCTGACTGCGCTTATTTATTTCACTCATTGTTATGTTTTTTGCCAAATAAGTTAATTCACTCAATATTTTATTCAATGCCTATTATGTCAGGTACTTAGGACATACTGACGAGCAAGACAGTCCCTATCCTGGTGGAACCTGCAGTCTTGTGCAGGAGATAGATAATCAGCAAATAGATGATGTATGATAGCAGGTGGTTTAAGTACTAGAAAAAAAGAAAGCAGGATGGGGGGCTAAGGAGTTATAGGGAAGAGTACTACCATATTTTGCCATGTGTAATGCACACTTTTTGCCCACACTTTTGAGACAAAAATAAGGATGTGCATTATACATGGGTATAATGATTATATAACGCGGCTATAATCCCCTGCAAAATGTGCACAAAAACGTGGGTGTGCATTATACACAGTAAAACATGCTATTTTAGATAGAGTAGTCAGGGAAACCACTCGGATAGGACATTTGAGCAGAGCGGAATGAATAAAGGAGAGGGCCATGTGGCCATCTTGGGGGACAGCGCCTTAGCCGTGGTGGGCGGGACGGGGCTGCAGGGGCAGAGGCCCTGGGGTGTGAATGCACTGAGTGTGTCCTAGAAACAGCAAGGAGGCTGGCGTGGTTTGCTGGTTATAGTAGAGATGCTGCACTTGAAGGGTGAATGGGGAGACATGGGAAGGTTTTGAGCAGAGGAAGCAGATTTATTTTTATAGTGATCACTCTGACAGCTATATGGGGAGTGGACTGCAGAGGGCAGGAGCAGAGGCAGGAGCCGGGAGTACTAGGGCGGAAGCAATAGAGTAAAGGAGAAAAGGTCAGATTTTAGATACATTCTGAAGGATTTGCTAACGGACTAGGAGCTGGGGGCACAAAAGATAGAGTCAGAGATCATGCCAGGCTTTTGGGCCTAAACCAATGGGTCTCTGTGGTCTTGGACGGAGAATAGGAAGATTGGGGGAGAGGAGAATGGATTTTGTGGAGAAATTGTTCTCTTTTCTCTGTTCTTATTTATGCAATTTACTACTTAATAAGAAAAATAAAAGCAGTAAAGATCTTAAAGATCATCTAATGCAGTGATTTCCAATGATAGAAAATCATCTTCTGTAGGAAGAAACGGGAGACCCGGCTTCGCCCACCAAGATGAGTCGTCCCCCTTCACCTCCCAACCCCACTATTAATGAGGGTATCTTATTCCTCAAGTTTGGCGCCAGAACTTTTGAAAACCATTGACCTACGTAGTTCACTTGTTTTATTGGCTGAAGAGGACATTGGAATTGCCCAGGGATGCAAAGCTAGCAGTTCTCTTATTTCAGTTAGTAATTGCTTATGTGTGGTTAGTTTTTCTTTTCAGTTTGATTGTAAGCTCCTTGAAAGCAAGAATTGTGTCTTAAATTCTTTCGTATATATACATATGAAAAACATTTTTTTTTTTTTTTGCCTAGGAGAAGACTGAGAAATAATAGGCATAAGGCCCAACCATTAGGTCGAGCGTGCACCTAATGAAAAGAAAACCAAGGCTTTCCTGCACAGTGACACCTGTGATCTTACCTGCGTCATTAGTAAAGGCACAGCCATCGCTGGGTTTCCCAGCAGGCTCAGGGCATCAGCAAAGAGCCAACTCCAAAAGAAAAGAGAGAGAACGGTAGTTCAGCCATGAAAAACTTCACAAAAATTTTGGAATCAGATAACCAAGAAAGAGGCATGAGGGAATCATTTGTACTGCAGTTCACTGTTGTTTTTTGTCAGGGCCTAGGACGTTTATAGTTGCAAATTCAGCCCTGGGACAGTCTTTCCTGTATGTCTGGTGGTCGATGTGTTTTGTTTTGTTTTGTTCTGTGACATGTACTTGATGTTAATATTAAATTGTGCCCATATTGCACTTTTATTCTCTAATAGGTATTGCAAATATATTTATGTAACATATATACAATTAAAGGCTGTAGCTCTAATTTGCTATTTTTTTCCTGCAATTGCTAAAACAATTTTCTTGGATTTTCTCCTTTAATAATTAAAAATAATAAGCTCCAGGTGTGGCACGAACTACCAGTGGGACATTGTGATATTAGCTTTAGGGGAAGTGTCTCCTGTCAACTCAGGTGCAGTGTACTAATTTGAATGGATGCTCATAGCTGGGACAGATGCCCTGAGGTTACTGCCTCCCCCTCTGACCCGATCTGCTGGTGTTGAGCGCTTGCTTTGCAGTGGACCATATGCGAAACCCCGCGACGCATGATTCGATCAAGAGCTGGCACCTGCATGATGCCATAAGAGTTAGAGGGTGTGCTTTGATTGTCAACTTCCTTCTTTCTTTCCTTTTTCCCTTGCTTTCTTCCCCTCTCTTCAATAATAATGAAATTGAATGATTATTTTAGGGAATAAAGCTGCAATCTTGACATCGGGGTCAACCAAGTCAAAGACGCACAGCTGCCTTTCCGGCGAAGTGGAAGAAGCCTGTACTCCTGTTCGCACGGTTGAGTGCTTGAGTAGAGAGACCAGCTCAGTGCTTAAAATCTTAGTTTAAGGAATCAGTAATTTTCTTCCAGTTTTGTATCAGTTTTTTGTTGATACGTATCATATTCTTCTATAGGTTCTGTAGTGCTAAGCTAAAAAATGAAATCAACATAGCCTTTTGAGATATTCTCATTTATTAAAAAATTATATTTCAGTGCCTCCTGTGAATACAGTATAGTAATTGGTAGAACAGTAATAAATAACATTTACTGAATGGTTATTACCTTCCAAGCACTGCACTGTGCACAGATTTTGCTCATTGCTCCTCCCGACCAGAATGAAAACAGCACTCATAACAAAAATACATACTTTGTAAGGGTAGAGATTTTGGTCTGTTTTGTTTATATTCTGTTTTTTCCCTTCTCTCCAATGCTGAGAGCAGTGCCTACCACATAGTAAGTACTAAGAAAACGTTTTCTGAGTAAATGGATTATTAGGCTTATTCCCCAGCAGCCCTCTGAGACACGTTACCATAGTGCTGGTGGGTGGCAGAGCCAGGATTCGAACTTATGCTGACAGCCATTCGCTCTGTGTTGTGGAGCAGTGTGCAGTCCTGTCGAGGGTGCTTTTCATTTTCTGTCGTCTGTCTAGTAGACCTGAGGCTCGCTTATGTAAAAGGTTCCACAGTAGGGTAGCAGTTATTCGTAGACAGTACGAGAGATGTGAAAAGAAAGGGCTAGAAGAATTACAAATAATGTGAGTGAATACATATAAATGGCCTGGAGCTTTACCCACACATAACAGATGCTTAATCCATGTGAGTGGCTATTGTCACTGCTACTACTGTCATGTCACCATTGTCATTATCATCATTTCTTGGGAATCCTGTGAACTCTAAATGGAGTGGCTGTTCGCATCTGGGTTGAAGAGGTCAGAGATGGCTTCATGAGCAAGATGGCCCTTGTGTCTGGGAGGGAATGTGGGCACGTGGGGACAGGAGAGGAGATGCTTGAGATGAGAAGAATCCTGTAAACATGGGACTGAGGCTGCAAATGTGTGCACCCTGTTCTTCAGGCAGCAAGGAGACCAATATGTCTGGTGCAGAAGAGGCATGTAGTTTACTAGAGGGAGTAAAGACTACGCTTGATGATTCAGCATTTGTTTATTATGTTATGAATGCTACATTTTACTCGTTAAATTGGATTTGAAACCCTGCATGGGTTTCTATCTGTGAGCTACCAAATACCCATTGATAGAAAATTATACGGTCATTTTTAAATGGCTATAATCTGTGGTCACAACATTGTATCTTCTTGAGATGAAATTTGTGCCTTTGATGTCACATAGCCTGTGAGACAGACTTTGTCCTGATAAAAGGGCCGCTTGAATTTGGCCTTGTGTTTTTGTAATTTAAGACCCTCAGTTATGAATATTGACTCAAATGTATCTTGGTGGATTAGTGGGAGTATTACGCGCTGCCATGGCCTCCTTAACAGGCTGTAACTCTCCAGAGGACTGGCCTTGTGCTTTCCTCATCCCCGTGCCTCGTCCAGCACCGCACACAGTTGCTGGCATGAATGAAGGATGCAATAAATTGTGGCTGGATTGAATTTTCAAAGCGTTCGAGGCTGGCCACCTCTGCACTTGTGGGAGTAATTTGCAGCAGAGCTATATTTTTTGAGCTATGTAACACATTTGATCTTGTTCTTAGGTCCAGCCTGATGACGGGAGGGGCTAAGCGAGGCGTCCCAAACCCTTGGCTCTTTGAGGAGCCGGAGGAGACCAGAGGCTTGGGTTTTGATGAAATCCGGCAACAGCAGCAGAAAATCATCCAAGGTACTGAATACCCAAGGAGTGTGGGCTCAGAAACCTTGTCAGGTTTTTACCGTAGTCTTGGGTGTTCCTTACACCCACTGAAGATCAGAGGGAGGACTGTTGGTTTCATAAAGCCCTTGGCAGTTTTGTGCCTCAGGATACCCAAGCATTGGGCAAATGATGTCATCCATCGAGGTAACTGTGGGAGGTAGCGACTTGCTCCCGGGAGAGAGCGTGCGGACCGCTCCGAAGCTGCAAAGCCCGGGTCAGTCTGAGGCGCGCGCCCCCTCCTTCTCCCCACAAGTGGGAATTTATTCTCCAGACACAAAACTCTATCTTTTTCTTACATAAAATAAGTCCGTTTGGCCTTTACCTTCAAGTTCATCTTGCCCAGTGGCTTTTAAACCTAATTATTTCTGTCACTGTCTATATTTTTTAAATTTCAGAGGTAATGCATGATTGTTACACAAAGTTCAAACAATACAGGGATGTATAAAATGAAAAGCCCTCCATACTACTTCTCCAGTATGTAAACAAATTGATGTGTATTTCCTCAGGCCTCTTTCCTATACATATATATTCAGTATACACCCACATATTTTGCATAAATGGGATTATGATATATGTAATTCCACAGCTGTTTTATTTTTTACTTAATATGTGTCATGGACTTTTTTTCCACATCAGTATTGAAATATGTTCTCTTTAATTCTGCTTTTAAAAACAGCTCTATGGAGGTATAGTTGCCATTATTACAAATAGCACACAAAGCACATGATTCCGGAAACTTTGACATGTGTATGTCTGTGAAACCATCACTATAATCAAAATAATGAACATAACGATTGGTCCCCAAAGCTTTCTTCATGTCCCTTTGTAATTCTTACTGTTGTCCCTCCCCCAGTCCCTAGACAGCTGCTGATCTGCCTTCTGTCACTCTAAATTAGTTTCTATTTTCTATGATTTTGTGTAAATGGAATCATACAGGACTCCTTTTGGGAGGAGGGAGCCTGGCTTCTTTATCTAAGAATAGTTATTTAAGATTCATCCACCTTGTCGCATGAGTCAGTATTTCATTCTTTTGTATTCCACAGTGGTGTTCCATGGTTTGAATTAACCACAACCTGCATCCATTCACATGCTGATAAGTATTTCGATATTATAAATAAAATTGCTATGAATGTTCATATGCAAGTCATTGTATAGACATAAATTTTCATTTTCTTTGGTAAATACCTACCAGTGGAATGACTGAGTCATTGTAGGTGTATATTTACTTTTAAAGAAATTGCCATTGTAGTTTCCAAAGTGGTTGTACTCTAGTACATCACCGCCAAAAAATGTATGTCTTGTAGTTGTTTCAGATTCTTACCAAAACTAGGTATTCTTTTTAATCTAGTCAGTCTTTTTAATTTTAGGCTTTTTAAAAAAAAATATTTTATGTATTTATTTTCAGACAGAGGGGAAGGGAGGGAGAAAGATAGGGAGAGAAATATCAACGTGGGGTTGCCTTTCCTGCACCCCCTACTGGGGATCTGGCCCACAACCCAGGCATGTGCCCTGACTTGGAATAGAACCAGCTACCCTTTGGTTTGCAGGCCAGCACTCAGTTCACTGAGCCACACAAGCTAGGGCTAATTTTAGGCATTTTAACAGGTGTGTGTTGCATTTCACTGTGGTTTGGATGTGTATCTCCCTGATGACTAATGAATCTTTGTATGTGCTTCTTTATATCAGCCTGTCTTCTTTGATGAAGTATATGTTCAAATTGTTTACCTACTTTTAAATGGGTTGTTCATCTTCTATTACTGAGTTGTAAGAATTTCCTTATATACCATTTTATATGTTATTTGTCAGATACAATTTTACGAAACTTTCTCTCCACCCATGGCTTATCTTTTTCATTATTTAATGATATCTTTTAAAGAGCATAAGTTCTTAATTTTTATGAAATCCAATTAGACATCTTTAACTACCTAAAGCTACAAAGATTTGCTACTTTGTTTTTTTTATAGAAATTTTACAGTTTTAAGTGTTACATTAGGTCTGTGATCTATTTTGAGTTAATTTTTTATTTAAAGAGGTACAAGTAATTCAGGTTTTGGTGTTTTTTGTTTGTTTGTCTCTTTGTTTTTGCATTTGGATGTCTATTTGTCCCAGCACCATTAAAACAAAAAAAAAAAAGGACTATCCTTTCTCTACTGAATTACTCTATGTTGTCAAAAATCGATTGACCATGTATGTGTGGGCCTATTTCTGGACTCTTCACACTTTCCCATTGATCTTTTTATATATCTTTATATCAGTGCCATACTATCTCAGTTATTGTATCTTTATAAGTTTTCAAGTCAGGAATTATAATTCTTCCAACCTTATTTTAAAAATAATTTTTTTTTGGAAATGCTGGGTCTTTTGCATTTTCATACGAATTTTAGAATCTGCTTTCAATTTCTCCCAAAAAAACCCTCTTGAAATTTTGATTGGGATTACATTGACTCTTTAGTTAAATTGAAAAGAATCGACATTTTAACAATATTAAACTTCTAACCCATGAATATGGTATATCTCTCCATTTATTTATGTACTAAATTTAATCTTTGCTATATTTTTTCCATTACCATTTAGCCTCCTATATATCTCTCCATTTATTTAGTTTTTCTTTAATTTTTCTCAGCATTGTTTTTGCAGTTTTTACTGTACATGTAATATACATCTTTTATCATGTTTATCTCTTAGTATTTCATATTTTTATTCTCCTTCATGGCATTTTAAAATTTCTGTTTCCAATTGTTGTTGGTGTATAAAAGTTCAGCTGACTTTTGTGTCGCCATCTGGGACCATGCTGCCTTGCTAAACGTAGCGAATTGTTCGGTGTAGCTTTTGTGGGGTGGGGGGGTTGTGGAATAGCTGGAACTTTTTGCACAAGGGATTACATTTTCTGTAAACACAGACAGGTTTGCATTTTTAGGACAATTTTTTAGAGTAGCCTTAGACACACAGCAGAATTTAGAGGAAGGTCTGCAGTCCCCGTCGTCATCGTCTGCTCCTGTCACTGAACCCCCACCGAATGGCGCATTGGTCGCACTTAGGGAGTGTCCGCTGACTCCTCATACCACCCAGTCTGTAAGTTTGCCTGAGGGCTCGTTCTGTGTGCTGTGCGTTCAGTGGGTTTTGATAAGTATGTGGTGACGTGCGTCCATTATTAGAGTAACACACAGAGTATTTCCAGTGCCCTAAAAATCCTCTGTGCCCTGCCTGCTTATCCTTCCCTCCCCCTCAGTCCTTTGGGCTTCTGATCTTTTTATTGCCTCCATGGTTTGTCTTTTCCAGAACATCATGTAGTTGGAATGTATCTTTTTCTTTTGTATAAATATACTGAAAAATATATATCTTTTTCAGGCTGGCTTTTTTTCCCAGTCAGTAATAGGATAGCTCATTTCTTTTTAGCAGCAAATAATTCTGGATGTACCAAGTTTATTTATTCATCTACTAAAGTACCTGCCAGTTGCTTCCCAGTTTTGTCAGTTATGAATAAAGCAGCTATAAATATCTGCATGGAAGTTTTTGTGTGCATGTAAGTTGCCAGCTCTTTGGGTAAATGCCAAGATGTGTGATTGCTGTATTGTATGGTAAGTGTAGATTTACTTTTATAAGAAGCCACCAAACTGTCTTCCAAAGCGGCCATACCATTTTGCATTCCCACCAGCAATGAATGAGAGTTCCTATTGCTCTGCAACCTCTCCAGCATTTCATGTTGTCAGTTTCAGATCCGCCATTCTAATAGATATGTAGTGGTAGCACATTGTTTTAACTTGCATTTCTCTGATGACATATGTGGAGAATTTTTTCATATCCTTATTTGTCATCTGTATGTATCTTTTTGGTGAGGTGTCTGTTAAGATCTTAGGCCCATTAAGAATTCTTATGTATTTTGGAAAACCAACCTTTATCAGATATGTCTTTTGCAAATATTTCCTCCCACTCTGTGGCTTGTTTTCTAATTTTCTTTTTCTTTTCTTTTGTTAAAGATTTTACTTACTTATTTTTAGAGAGAGGAGAAGAGAGGGAGAGAAACATCAATCAGTTGCCCCTCATATGCCCTCAAATGAAGACCCAGCCTGCCACTCAGACATGGTGACCTTTTGGTTTGTAGACGACACCCAACCTGCTGAACCACACCAGTCAGGGCTTATTTTCTTGACAGTGTCTTTCAGTGTCATGCATATTCTTGATGTGTTCCCTACTTTTTTTGAAGGATATATCATTTATTTAATAAAATATATAGAAATGAAGAAAGCCGGACTGAAAGTTGTTTAGGACTTGTAAGCACACCTCGACACCAGGGACTCAGGTGGATGCTGGTGGGGAACATCATCTAAATTGGCTGGCCCCCCATTGGCAATCCAAGAAATGCCATCTGGATTGAGTCTTTAGCTGGACGTAATCATTCATTCATTCAGCACAGTCTCTATGTGCAGCCCGGAGTATGCCCGTGCTAATTGTCTCTAGCACAGTCCACCCATGAGACTAAAGTTAGTTTTGGCCTTCGGTTATTTTCAGTGGTAGGTCCTCACTCTTACCTCAGAGCACAAGTCATGGAGCAGAAGTTTTAAATTTTCATGAAGTCCAGCTTATCAACTATTTATTTCAATGCCTTCAGGGTAGTATCTAAAAAGTCTTTGCCAGAATTCCAGTTTCTTTTTCTGCATGTAAGGACCTAAGAAGTGACTACGTAACAACCAACTGAACCGGTGGAAAAATCCGCAACTCTTCTTGGATCTGTCAATGAGAGGGGAAGACACAGAGCAGGGTGCTTCTTGCAAGACTGGAGGAAACAGGCAGACCAACACAGGGAGTCCGGGCTTACTCAGGCGCTAAACCTCCCAGGCAGGAACCGGGCACAAGAACCAGTGCTGTGCTTGAACAATTGCTGGAGGCTTAGAGTGGACAAGCCTGAAAGTTAAAAACTTCACGGGATCCAGTGATGGAGGGGTCTCCACAATGTAGTGAGATGTACTTCCAGGAGCTCAACCAGGTCTCACACAAACACCAGAGAAAAATCCCCTCATGCTCTCTGGAGGGGCAGGGGGGAACCATTTTGGAATGCAACAGAGCGCTCTGTTCTTAACAAGGCCCGCCTTCAGAGAAGCTAGATCCCTGGGACCTGACGTGCTGGGGAGTCATCAGAGCCCAGCTGGCCTGGGGGAAAGGAAGTGCCCAACCCGAGCGCACCAGCCATCGGTCCCACTGAACGCACGGGGAGGAAAAAACTGCATCCGTTGGGAAGTTCACAGTCCAGAGGCACAGGCTCCCCGAAAGACAGAGATGTAATCGTGGGACTGTAGTACTCTCCCCACATCTTACCACATTTTAAAACATTTTTCTTTTTCATCCACAGTTTACATTCAGTACCATTCTGCACTAGTTTCAAATGTACAGCAAAGTGGCCAGGAAACCAAGCACTGTGCAGAGTGGCCCCCCCCGCACTGCCTGGCCCCACACCCGATTATCCCAGCGTTATCGACCGTCGTCTCCATGCTGCAGTTTGCCTCTCTGTGGCTGTGCCACAGCTACCAATGTGTACCGCTTAATTTCTTCACCTTTCCACCCGCCCCCCTGACCCCGCTCCCCTCTGTTAGTCTGTTTTCTGTATCTATGAGTCTGTTTCTATTTTGCTTGTTAATTTTGTTCATTAGATTCCACATATAAGTGAAATCATATTATCACTGTCTTTTTACTCAAGGCCTGTTTACAGCAGTTCCTTTTACTTGTACTAGTAGAAGAAAGAGAAAAAGAGAAAGAAAGAAAGAAAAGAAAGAAAGAAAGAAAGAAAAAGAAAGAAAGAAAGGAAGAAAAAAAAGAAAGAAAGGGAAAGAAAGAAAAAGAGGGACAGGGGAGGAAGGAAGAAAGAAGGAAGGAAGGAAAGGAAAGAAGGAAGAAGGACGGAAGGAAGGAAGGAAGGAAGGAAGGAAGGAAGGAAGGAAGGAAGGGAGAGAGAGAGAGGGAACAAGGTACACCGAAAGACAAAAAACATAGTTTGATGAGACAGAGCAAGCATCAGAAACAGACATGGCAGGGATGTTGGAATTATCAGACCAGGAATTCAAAACCACTGTGATTGGCCCTGACCTGGTCTAGCTTAGTTGGCTGGAGTGTTGTCCCAGTGCACCAAGGTTGTGGGTTTGATCCCCTGTCAGGGCACAGGTGGGAATCGACCAATGAATGGATAAATGGATGGAACAGCAAATCAATGTCTCTCTTTCTCTCCACCCTTTTCTCTCCTTCTCCCTTCCTTTCTCTCTCTCTAAAGTCAATAAATTAAAAAAACATTTAAAACAACTATGATTAATATGCTAAAGACTTGAATGGATAAAGCAGACAGTATTGAAGAACAGATGGGCAATGTAAGCAGAGAGACAATAATCTTAAGAAAGAACTAAAAAGAAATTTAGAAATAAAAAATACTAACAGAAAGATGGACTTATTAGCAGACTGGACACAGCTGAGGAAAGAATCTTTGAGCTTGGAATATCTCAATAGAAACCTCAAAAAGTGAAAAGCAAAGAAGACCAAGACTTCTGAAAAAAACAGAACAAAATATCCAAGGACTGTGGGACAACTGCAAGTTATACTTGTAATGCAAATACTATAAGTAGAAAAAAAAGAAAGAAAGGAACCGAAGAAATATTTGAAGCAATGACTGGGAATTAGGCCATAGTAATGTCAGATACCAAACCACGGACCCAAGAAGCTCAGAGAACACCAAGCAGGATAAATTTAAAAAACAAAACAGAACAAAACCCAATCACACCTAGGCATATTATTTTCATACTACAGAAAATCAAAGATGAAGAAAAAATTTAGTACTGGTGAAAAAATATACCAATAGATCAATGGAACAGAATAGAGAGCCCCAAAATAGACCCACATAAATATAACCAACTGATCTCTGACAACAGAGCAAAGGTAATACAAAGGAGCAAAGATAGTCTTTTCAACAAGTTATGATGGATTACTTTAATTGGTTGTTGAATGTTGAACAAGCTGTACATATCTGGGATAAATCCCACTTGGTTATGATGCATACTTTTTTTTATAGTTGTTGGATTTGATTTCCTAACATTTTTATAGGATTTTTAAAAATCTATATTCATGAGTGATAGTGGTCTGTAGTTTTTTGTTCTTTCATTATAATGCCTTTGTCTAGTTTTGGTGATAGGATAATGGTGGCCTCATAGAATGAGTTAGAAGGTATCTTCTCGGCTATCGTCGGAAACAGATTGTAGAGGAGTGTTACTATTTCTTCAAGTGTTTTGTCAACTTCAACAGAAACCCATCTGGGCCTGCTGCTTTCTGTTTGGGGTGGTTATTAATTACTAATTCAATTTCTTTAGATATAAGTCTATTCAGATTGTCTATTTCTTCTTTATGAGTTTTGGCAGCTCGTATCTTTTGAGAAGTTGATCCTTTTCATCTAGGTTATCAAATTTGGCAGTATAGAGTTGTTTGTTATATTTCTTTATTATCCTTTTAATATCTGTGAGATCTGTGGTGATGTTTCCTCTTTCATTTCTATTATTAATTTGTGTCTTCTCTTTTTTTTCTTAGTCATCCTGGTTAGAGGCTTATTGATTTTTTTTTTTAATCTTCTCAAAGAACTGAAATTGTTTTTTTAATTTTCTGTTTTCAATTTCATTGATTTCTGTTCTGAATCTTATTTCTTTTTTTTTTTTTTTTGCTTACTTAGTATTTAATTCGTTCTTCTTTTTCTATTTTCCTGAGTTGGAAGCTTAGATTACTGATCTTAGATCTTTCTTCTTTTCTAATATATGCCATCATTCTATAAATTTTCCTCTATACATTGTTTTTGTTGCATCTTCTAAATTTTGATAAGTTGTGTTTTCATTGGTTCAAAATATTCTAAAATTTCTTTTGAGGTTTCTTCTTTGACCAGGCATTATTTAAAAGTATGTTGTTTAATCTTCATATATTTTGGTATTTTCCATTTATCCTTTTGCTATTAATTTCTAGTTTAATTCCATTATAGCCTGAGGGCAAACATTGTATGATTTCTACTTTAAATTTGTTAAGGGATGTTTTGTCATGTTGAGTTTGTGTTTTCACTGATTTTATGCCTGCCGGATCTGTCCATTTCTAATAAAGGGGTGTTGAGTTCTCCAATAGATAGTGGATTCATTTATTTCTCCTTGCAGTTCTATCACTTGTTGCCTCATGTAATTCGATGCTCTGTTATTATGCACATACATATTAAGTAAGGATCATGTGTTTTTGGAGAATTGACCCCCTTATAATTATAATGCCCCCTTTTATGCCCGATAACTTTATTTGCTTTGAAGACAGCTCTGCATGAAATTAATATAGCTAATCCTGCTTTCTTTTGATTAGTATGGTATATCTTTCTCCATCTATTTTTTTTTAATCCTCACTCAAGGATATGTTAATTGATTTTAAAGAGATAGAGAGGGAAACACTGGTGGGAGGGAAACATTGATGTGAGGGAGAAACATAGATCGGTTGCCTCCCATACGTGCTGTGACTGGGGATTGAACCTGCAACCTAGGTATGTGCCCTGACCGGGAACTGAACCCACAACCTTCTTTTGGTGTACAGGAGGATGCTCCAACCAACTGAGCCACCTGGCCAGTGCACCATTTATTTACTTTTAATCTATATGTACTTCTATATTTAAAGTCCGGTTCTTGTAAACAACATGCGTTTGGGTCTTGTTTTTTGATCTGCTGCGATGGTCTCTATTTTTTAAATTGGTATAGTTTTACCTCTTCATTTCAATCTCGATGCCATTTATTTTTTTTTCTTGCCTTGTTGCACTTTGTACAAACTCCTGTACAGTGTTGAGTTGACTTGAAATGATGAGAGCAGATGTCCTTGCCTTGTTTCTGATCTTAGAGCAGAAGCGTGCATTTGGAAGCTAGGTGTTATGGACTTTTCTTTGTGTGATACTGGATAATTTTGTATTTCCAGGAACATTTTTGAGGTTTTTCCGGGATGCAGCCACTTGGGTCTGCCTTAGAACATGGACCAGACAGTGTGTACTCTAGGGCAGGGGTCAGCAGGCCCGTCACCAGAGGGCCACGTCTGGCTTGCGACCTATTCTTACATGGCCTGTCAACTAAAAGTGTCCTTTACATTTCTAAATGGCTCAGAAATAGTCAAAAGAAGACTATTGTGACTATAAAAATTATATGAAATTCAAAGTTTAATGTCCATAAATAAAGTTGTATGGGAACCCAGCCATGCTCATTCATTTTATCTATGGATGCTCTCCTGCTGCAACGGCAGAGGTTAGTAGTTGGTCTTGAGACTGTATGAACCACAAAGCCTAAAAGATTTAATATCTGGCCCTTTATAGAAGAATGTTTGCTGACGCCAGTCTAGTGGTAATTCACCCTCCTACTGAGCCAAACCGTTCTGAGCACAGACATGCCTCGGGGACATTGCGGGCTTGGTTGCAGACCACTGCGACAAAGTTAAGTAGCGCAACAGAGCGAGTTGTCATCTTTTTGCTGGTGGAGGGTCTTGCCTTCAATTTGTAAAAAGCACAACATCTGTGAAATGCAATAAAGCAAAGTCCAATAAAACGAGGTCTGCCTGTCCTCTGCCTTGTGAATTATGAGGTGACCTGGTCAGTGGGAATAGGAACTGTGTCCAACACATTCTGAGCTCAGAGGCCCCTTTCAGGTGGTTCTCTCCCCAGCCTCGGTGAGTTTCCTCACGTCAGTGCCCCGACCCGCACTCAGCTGAGGCCTCGAGGCAGACCCTGTGCAAACCCCGTTTTCTCTCTGTGCAGCTCTCTCCTCTCTGGTCCTGGGCCCTACATGCTCTAGCCACCTTGACCTGTTTGGATTCTTTTCAACTCAGGGAAATGGCCAGCTCCACCTGGGTCCCTCTGTCCCAACGCCACAGCCGGCAGCCCCCTGCAGGCCATACTCTGGGGCAGTGGTAGAGCTCATCTCATTTGTTTCCCAGCTCTCAGGGGTCACTGTCCTTCAGTTCCTGAGGTCTGGGTCTTGAAACCATTGTTTTGCATATTTTGCCTGTGGTTTTGTGTGTGTGTGTGTGTGTGTGTGTGTGTGTGTGTGTGTGCATGCGCGCGCCTGTTTTTTCAGTTTCAGGCCAGAAGTAAATCTGGTTTCTGTGTGTTCACCTTGGCCAGAGGCAGAAGCCTAGTTCTACTGTGAAAATACCCAGTAAATGAGACACTGTGCCTCCCTTAAAGCCTCAGTTCTACAGACTTTGCCTATTATCAAGTTTGAAGCGAAGTGAAAAAATTAAGAGCAATGAAGCTTTACATCTAGCGCAACCATCCATTTGCGGTGCTTTATTCGTCAGGATCCGTGGTTCCTGAAAAACGTGTCTTGCCATATAATACGAATGAATTTTCTGGCATTGTTGCTTTTTGCCAAGAAAGGCTGTTTTCAATGAGGAAATGTGCCCCCGTCACTGAGAAGGCGCTGCACGCAGAGACTGCTGTGGGTTGGTTGCGGGAGGGTGCCTCCTGCCAGTTTTTGTCAGTGAGCCTTTCAAACAGAAAGCATCCTTGTTGAGATGCCCACCCTTTGAAAGCCACCTGGCCTTCAGGGTTTTCTGGAAGGTGAGGAGGGGAAGGAATGGAGGAGAGTAGCCGCTTGTGTTGTACGTCCATTTGTTTTTATCCTTTTACCTTTGTGTTTTGAAATGCTCTATCCCACTTTGCTTTCCTAGCAAGTTGATTTTCAAGGATAAACACAAAAATGGAAGTAAATCTTTACACAAAACCCTTCCTAGCCTTTTCTCTGCCTCAGGAATCTTGGTGATGGGCTGATGTTGCTATGGTTTTGCTTCATCACCAGGCCCTGCCCTGGATAAAAAGAAAGAACCATGAAGGGTCCTTTCTAACTTTCTTTCGCCCATGGACTCTGTTAGCCTTTCTGTTTTTTAGCTGACCCTTAGAAACACTTCAAAAATCATCCTAAAATAACAATTTATTGGCAGAACTTAGACATGAGGCAGTGAATGCCTTCCTTCCCTAACCTAGAGGCGAGGCCTCGTTACAACTGTTAGCCAATCTTGGCTTCTGTGTTACTTAGGCTGTAATTTGAGGCACAAGCAGCCATTAGGCATAAGATGGGTGAGGTGATGACTATAACTAGATCACCTCAGAAACGCCTGAGGTAGAAAAACGGAAGGTAGCCTTTTGATTAGCCCAGACCCTTGTGTCTGAGGTGACAGCAGATCTTGGAGAAGGTAGTCAGAAGGTCTTTGTTGATACGGTTTCTTAATTAGCCCCATCTGTTCTTAGCTGTTATTTTATAGATTTTTTTCCTGGATTCTAGCAGAAAGTTGCACATTGGTCCTAGGTTTCGGTGTTCTTAGACCCCTGCCTCCATGTGAAGTGGCGGCGGCGATGGTGACTAGCCACACTCCGTGTTACACTGGCAAATCTTCGTAGCTGATCTTTGAGCATTTGCAATCATGGCTTCACAGACAACTCTTTTTTTGGAGACATCCTTTCTGATAACTGCCCCTAGATCAGGAATTCTTCACGAAAATCTCAAAACAAAAAGAAAAACATCTACTCTTTGATCTTGCTCTAAGAGTCTTTCTAGTGTGGATAAAGTAATTACCTTTACCCAGCTTGACCTAATCTTTTCCTCATTTGCTCCTTACGTCTTCTTCCCCAGAGAGAGCTCCTTCTACATGTTGAATGCGAGAATTTCCATGGCTTCTCTCTGGGCACTGGACAATGTAACCTCAGCTGCTTCTCTGCTGCCAGAAGGCTGCATTGTATTGACCAGAAGCCCTTCATATGTCTAGCAGACACTATATTTCTTTTTTCCACAAACCTAGGGGTCCCTTCGGTCATCCCCTGATTTAAACGTCATTTGTTAAGCGCTTGCTCTGTGCCGGAAGTTGGGCTCTGAACTGGGGCAAAGACACAGCCCCAGCCCCTGGGGCTCTTGTCAAGCGCTCAGCCAGCGGCCTGAGAGCGCGGCTCTCAGGCCTGTCCCCCTGTTTTACTTACTTGTTAAATGTTGATAACTTTTTGCTGTGGAAAATTTCAAACATATAAAAGTAGAGTAAGATAACGATTCCACTTTACCCATCAATTGCTTCAGCAATTATCAACTCATGGCCCACTGTGTTTCATCTGTATCTCTACCCAACTACCCATCCCGTGGACTGTTTTTGAAGCAAATCTCACATGTTGGATCATTTCATTGGTGAATATTCCAGAATGTATCTCTGAAGTGTGTTTTTAAAAGATAAGGATGGGTTTTAAAAAACATAATCACAATGCTATTATCCCTTTAACCAGTTAACAGTAATTCCACGATATTATGGGTTAATGCCGTTAACCCATAATGTGATCACAATTCCATAATATACTCACAATGCCATTAACCCTTTAACCAGTTAATAATTCCAGAATATAATCAAATATCCAGTATTCAGATTTCCCTGATTTTCCCATGATGTTTGCTTTTGTGGGTTTTGTTGGGTTTTTTTTTTAGGTTGTTCAATTCAGGATCTGAGTATAGTCTGTACATTGCAACTAATGGATGCCCCTTCAGTTTCTTTAATAGCTGGTTCCTTTGCCAACTCTCTTTTTTTTTTCTTTGTAGTTTCTTGGTTGAAGAAACTGGGTCATTTGCCGTGTAGTTTCCCATCATCTAGATCTTGCTGTTTGTTTGCCCATATATTAAAATATTCCTCTGTCCCACATATTTTCTGTAAATTGGTAGTTAGATTTAGTGGCTTGATCAGAATCAAGTTTGTTATTTTTGGTAAGAATACGGAATGATGACTGTCCCTCTTTTTCATCTATTGCCACCAGATAGTCCTCCCACAATTATATGATATTTAGTTAGAAGATGGTTTTTCTGAACATCTAAAGAAAGTCTCCAAATCTCCAAACACCTAATTATTACAAAGGGATTTTCAAAATATGATTGTATTAGTTTTATAGTCTGTCATAATAAATTAGTATAAGTGTAGTGACTTCAAATACAAATTTATCATCTTATAGTTCTGTAGGTCAGAAGCTCAACACAGCTCTCCCTGGGCTAGGATCAAGCTGTCGGCAGGGCTGGGTTCCTGATGGAGGCTCCAGAGGAGAAGTCATCTCCTTGCTTTGTCCAGCTTCTAGAGGCCACTGACCTCACTGGGCTCGTGGTTCCCTTTCCCACTGTTTGAAGCCAGCAGGTTGCACCTTTTTACATCCTTCTTCACATCTCCCTGCAGTCACAGCTGGGGAAGGTTCTCTGTTTTAAGGACTCATGATTACCTTGTGTCCATCCGGATAATCCAGAACAGTCTTCCCATTTCAAATGCCTTAATCGTAAACACAACTGCAAAGTTCGTTTTGCTGAGTAAGGTCATATATTCCCAGGTTCCAGGGATTAGGAAGTGGACATCTTTAGGAGGCTATCATTCAAAATGCCACAGTGGTTCTCCGTTTTTAAAAATAAACATCATTATAAAATTGAAGAATGATAATAGAGTGTGGTATGTTGGAAATGCTCTGTTGTGATTTAATGACTTGGGATGTGTGATAGGGGAGGGCAGGTTACAGTAATGAGCTATTAGTTATGACACCATAGTTTTGCATGGTTCTGCGTGACTGTCTGCAGGGTTCCTCTTTGTTTATATCTTTGGAAGTGGCAGCATTTTATTTTGTTCACTGTCTCTAAGACGGCTGTGCCACCTCCGCTTAGAAATACTGCCTTAGAGCTGGGAGACGCTCCGGTCGTCAGTGTCACTATTGAACACTCAGTGTCTCAGTTCTCTGGACTGTCTGTGTCTTTGGATTGTGGAATAAAAATTTGTTGTAGCGCTTAAACATAGTGAGGAACTGCTAAGTTCTTATAGAGACGATTTGCGTGGAGCAGAATTTTTAGCCCTCTTTCTGCTTTGCATTAGAGACACAACCTTTAGGTAGTTAAACCATTCAGTGAAGCTAGGTTGAGAGAAAAGAGCACAGTGTAGGTATTCTTCGTTCCTAACCTGTGTCTCTACTAGATAAAGCAACTTCATAGCTTAATGATTCTTTCGCTAATTGAAAACTGTAGAGGAATCACCTCTCCTCTTTTAGGTCATTTTAACTTTTAATTCATGTTGACACTTGACCCTCAGTCCTATATCTACATGTTATTTTGGGGATGCATTTGGAATTTTACTATAATATTGGTCATCCTATAGCAGCACTAGGTTGATGGTAGATTTATCTTGGAGGCCTTCCAAGAGATTGTTGCTAAAGATCAAAAGGAGGTCATTATAAAGAGATTTTGCTATAAAATGGTCCCTTAGAAAAATCCCTGGAGAAAGCAGGTAATTTGTACAGTTTAAAAAATACATAGTGTCAAAAAAATGTCACTAAGGGATCCTTACCTCACACCATTAGTTTAACTAAATTCCAGATGAATTAATGAGTTAAGTATAATGGCTTAATTTCATAAAAAGATTAGGAAAAAATATAAGTAAACATTAACATAATCTTGGGCAGGAAGACCTTTGTGATTTCTGCTTTTGTGGATAAGTGTTTATGTGAATTAGTCATTTAAAAACCCCATCAACAAATGAAGCCACGATTGGCATGCTATCCTCACCTGACGTATTGCTCGGGTAAAAAGAGTCCTTTGATTTGGCCTCAGAATGTTCTCCCAAATGCACCTGGAAACAAAGAAACATTTCTTACAAAGAAATCACTGAGACTAGTTTAAAAAATAAAGGACAACCAATATCAGATTTTAAAGAAAAGACCTTGAGTACTTGAGTTCTTTTCCCTTTAAAATTTCAAAACCTAGAAAAGCAATACATTTAAAATAATGCTATTTTACCATTTATTGCTTTGTGTCCTGTGTTTTTACTTAATAACATATCATGGACTTTTTTCAACATCAAAACATACATGGACAGTATTACTTTTAATGGCTATAGAGTGTTTTATTATATAGTTGTACTATGTGTTTTTAAACAAATCACTGTGTTTGGGCATTTGGATAGCTCCCAGTTTTTCACCATTATAAATGTATCAGTAGAGGTCCAATTAGGCAAAAGAAAGTTGAATAGAGAAAGTTTAGTATACAGAGAAATTAATTTTAACTTTAATTTCAGAGAAGTGACTGGTATGCAGCCAGGCGGGTGGAACTTGCTAGAATCTGCCCTCCAGGGTGCCAGGGAACACCCTCCATGGGGAAGTATCTGACTGGAGGCACTTTGTTATAAAGCTGCCCAGGGAGAAGGCGCATTGGCAGAAGCCGCTGGCCTTGGCGCTGAAGAAGCCATAGCCCTGCAGGCGCCTGTCAAGGGCACAGGCTGGAGGCAGGAAGCAACACCCCTTCCTCTCGTGATGTCTCTGCAGTCCCGCTACTCTCAGAGTTGGCAAAGGAGAAGATATTGAAAGGATCCAGGTCCATTTTCACAGACCAGTTCAGAGGGGTCAGTTTGGAGCTGAGAGGCAATACATTGAACACTAGCACAGGAAGCAATGTGTCAAGGAACGTCATAGTCTATGTCTTGTATACTACCTGAATGTTTTCTTTCATACATTCCTAGACACAACTGATAGATAAAAGACAGGCACAAGTTGTTCTCTAGAAAGGTCTATTAACTGTCCTCCTGTGACGTAGGACTTAAGAGCATCACAGTGTAGTTAACCGGGGGGTGAGTGTTCTCTCTGTTTTCATTTCCTGTCTGTATCCTTTGCCCATTTTATAAATCGGGAGATTAAGTCTTTCTTATTGATTAGTACATGCCCTTTATGTATTAAGTATTAAGTATTTGAAAGTTTGAATGTTTATGTAGTCAAATCTTATATTCATTTTTAATATTTTAAATTTTAATTCATCTGGGAATCTTTTTAGTTTAAGGTATAAGGTAGGTATTTAATTTTTTCCTTTATTTGTTCCAATAATGTTAACTGTTTTCTCTCTCTTTTTGATTTTAAAATGTTGCTTTTAGCATGTATTAAATTGGGTTCTGTGCCTGGGTATATCTCTGGACTTTAAATTGTTTTCCTTTGGTTTTCAGTCGCTTGTGTTACTTTTTCTCTCAGAACAGGACGCAGGCCTTGATGCCCTGTCTTCCATCATCAGTCGCCAAAAGCAAATGGGGCGAGAGATTGGGAATGAGCTGGATGAACAAAATGGTAAGAGCACGTCTGTGATTGACCACGTTTGCCATTTAGCATGAATACCGAGGGCTTGAGTGTTTGTTAAATGACTTGAATGTTACGGAACATGAAAAGTGGTTTCATGTCAGTAGATTATTATAGTTAATGCAATTGAGGGTGATTTGTGGCAGATTCAGATTATAGTTACTAAATATTACTAAATACTCTATAAAGAAGTTTGATTAAAAAATTTCCATTTCTCTGGAGCTCCTTTTAAAAATACTTTGTGTTATGACGCGTTTATTCCCAGAGCTTTCCTGTCTGCGGAGCGCGGTGGAATCACTCAGTGCGTTGCACGCGGGTGGGGGCTGCGGGGCTCGGTCGGTCGTGTGCACGCCCCGGGGAGCTGGCTCCTCTTCATCACAGATACAAGGCTGCTGGGCAAGAAAGCGCTTGAGGATGTTTATTCGGGGCTTGAGGTGATGAATCTGCTTGAAGAAAGATTAATTTTCAGTCCACAAGCAGGATGGCTTGGAAGAGACAGAGCTTTAACCGGAGGGTGTGCTGGAGGTGTGCGGGGCGAGGCCCCGGACCCGAGTGACAGCTGCCACCGTGGGAACGGAGGAGAGAGGAGGGAGGCGGGGACGGTGATGGACACAGTCGGGGGGTCACAGTAGGAGGGTCACTGGTTGTGAGAGGAGACCCTAAATCCAGTTTAGGCATGTCCCGTGAGAGAGCCAAGTCGCGGTGCGGAGTAGAGCGTGGAGACACGGTGCCAGAGCTCAGGAGAGGGCGACCAAGACGAGATGTGAGAAGCTTCGGCAAGCGGTGGTGTGTGAAAGTTGTTTCAGTGAAGCTCCTACTGTATGCTGAGCGCTTACAGCTGTGTGTTTTTATTTAATCAACACCATGGAGGCAATGTTCTCTCTCTCTGTCAGAGGTGAAGCTCAGAGTGGCCGAGGGACCTCATAATAGCACAGCACTTGCACGTGACGGAACTGAAATTCCGGCCCAGGTGTGACTGCTTTTCCTATTTCACTAGCTTCCTCTCTGAGGAAGACAACATAGGGAGAGAAAATAAAAAGGAAGATGTCGTGCGGTTTTGGATGTTAGCTTTTGGTGGTAGTACCAAGGAGGACCATGATGGAACGGCTTGCAAGTAAAGTTGTCGTGTGTGTGAGGGCGCGGAAGTCCCAGGACTGGGCAAATTCTTGCTCTGGAGGGAGGGCCGCCCCTGTCAGAATTGTCCGAGTGGCACTTTTCTTGATCTCTGTGTAGAATGAGATTTTTTCCCATAGTGCTTACTATTCCATTTCTATATCATAAATAAATAAATTCCATTTATCATCAATTATAAATATATTATACTAGTAAGTAGGTTTTATTAAATAGATTAGTAAAGCAAATGGAGAAACTCTTCAGGTTTAGAGTCCTCATAGTGGTTTTTAATAGTTTAAGCACAGAGAAGAAGGCAGTTTCGTCCTTTTCCTGCTGGTGCTAATTCATGTATTTGCATGTAATTCAGTTATTGGCCAGTTTCTTCCTTGAAAGACGGTCTTGGTAAGAACATTAGCTCTGTAGGAAATCTGCCTGTCATGTGAATAATTGTTCTTTATCCCAAAGGCGTTTAGCCTACTCAGTGGGTCAGACCAGAAGCAGCGCCATGCTGGCAAAGCATGCCTATCCTATGAGGTGCTTAAGCCACTGTATAGTCATCTATGGGGAGATGGTTAAGAATTGGTGGTTCGTGCTTTGGTGAGGTGGCTTGCTGACTTCCCAGATGAAATCGCCATATGTTTTCCCTCACATGAGCAAGCAATCAGGCCAGCATGCCCTTATCTCAGCTTTTCTCTAGTCCTGTAGTTATCATACTGTTGCATATTAGAATCACATGGGGAGCTTTTAAACCTCCCAAAGCCGAGGCCAAACCTGAGTTAGTTTCCAGTCGCTGTTCTAACAAATAATCACAAACTTTTAGTGTCTTAAAACCACACACACTTACTCCCTGACACTTCTGAAGATCAGAATTCTGGACTCAGTTGCACTGGACTGAAATTAAGGTATCCCTTCCAAGGCCCTAGGGGAGGATTCATTTCCGGCTTTTTCTAGGTTCTAGAGCTTCATTTCCTGCACCCTTACTCATGGCCCCTTCTTTCATCTGTGAAGCCAGCACCGTAACATCTTGCTCAGACGTCACATTGCCTTCTATGTCAGATCTCTCTCTGCCTCCCTTTTATAAGGATACTTGTAATTACATTTATTCCCCAACCACATAACCCAGGATAATCGCTCCATCTCACATCTTTAATTAATTAAGTTATAATTAAAATCTTTTAAAATTACACTTGACATACAATATTCTCTTGGTTTCAGGTGTACCACATAGTTGTTAGATATTTACATACCTTATGGAGAGATCACCTGGGTATGTCTAGTACCCGTCTGTTACCCTACACAACAACTATTATAATATTTCTATGCTGTACTTTACATCCCTGTGACGGTTTTTGTAGCTGGCAATTTTACGTCTTGCTCCCTTCCCCTTTTTTACCCTTTAGTAACACACCTGCAAAGTCCGTTCGCTATGTAAGGCAGCATTCACCGATTCCAGGGGTCAGGATGCGGGCGTATGTCACTCAGCCTACCACGTTGCTTTTCTAAACTTCCAACATGAAAATTCGGCTGAAGGGCTCTGATGGACCTTTATGATGGTAGTTCACTGATAAGTATATGAAATCATCGATCATTCTGTGCCCTTCAGGGAGCATAGTTGTTATTTTCTAGCCTCTTCAAAGAACACACTGGTCTGCTCGATTCCGGTGTTGATGCTATGGGGACAGGGGGTCTTCTTCTCACCCCGGTTTCTTTCAGAAAGCAAGGGAAGGCTCAAAGAGAGACATGAAGAGGCTTGGCCAAGTTTGGGACCTTCGAAAGTCAAAAAGAATGATGAGGACTGGCACGCGCTGGCAGTGACCTGTGCGGCAGCCGCGTCACCTGCCAGGGCCATGCCTCTGCGGTTCAGCTTGGCGCTGACCCCAGGCTCCGGCCGATGCCACAGTGGGGTCTCGGCTGCTCTCCTTCAGTCAAGGCAGCCCCGTTCACTTTCTCGTCTGTGTCCTTTTCAAAAGGCCCATTCTCTTGAGCATGGACTTTAGGGGATTTGCCGGAAAGCCAGCACCACAGCTCTCTGTTTTGGAACAGCATCTGGCAGCCTGCGCCCAGCCGTCCCTCCAGTTCACCTTGGACCGGAGGTCTCCCGGCACTGGCAGCGCCACTTAACGGCTAATCCTTGTCCGTGTTAGGCCTGGTCACTGGCAGAGAACAGGACAATTACTGGTACTGGTCAGGCCCTTTTTAATTCTATATGAGAAGACTGGAAACTGAATTTCTAAATTGATGCTAATGTGACCCTTCAAGCTTTGTGGTTATGTTCTAAGTACAATGTATTTTGTTAGTAGGGTTTTGATACTTGATTCCAGAATGGCGTGGTTGGCCTTTATCTTAGCCTATTGTTTCTCTCATTGAAGGAAAACCAGGAGAATGATTCAGCAGGTCAGGAAAGCAAATAGAGATGTTAACAACAAAAGCAGCCTTCTCCAGCCGCCCAGGTTCCCCATTACCCACGCAGGTCCCGGTCAAAATCCAGACAGGGCTGTTTACAGTGCCTGTGGATATATTGGCCTTTTTGATTGTGACAAGAGGAAAAGAGGCTGTTATAGTCCTGGCAGGGATATAATTTTTATCCTCAGAGAGTCTCTCAGTTGCTGTGACAGAAAGTGGCTGACTCTGCCCTATTTGTGAGGAGCAAATGTGCCCGTTCTAGACCGCGAGCCTAACTGCAGGCCCTGGGAGGCCACCGCAGAGAAAACCAGCTTCTTTTGGCAACTCATGGGAAATACCCCATTTGCCTATGTACATGTGTGTGCATCAGGGTCTAGAACGAAGGTGAGGACCAGGGAGGCGTGGAGGGAGAAGCAAAAGGAGGGGGTTGAAATGTGATTAGAAGGGCCTCTGGCTGTGACTCGGCTGACAGATGTGTATATATGTAACTATATTCTTCTGTGCATGTGTGGGATTTATATCTGTAATGTGAACTTATGAAAGGCAATATAAAAGTAGAGTGCTAAATATATTGTCTCCACATACTCAACAAGGGCACTGGTTCTCAAACTTGTCAGCACAGTGAAATTGTCTGGGGAGCTATAAACAATATTGAGGTTTGGACCTCACCCGTAGAGATTCTGATGCGATTGGTAAGCAGAAGAGTATCCTCCCCCCGCCCCCCAAAAAAGACATCTATATACTGGAACCTGTAAATGTTAGATTACATGGCCCAGGGGCATCATGTTGCAGATGGATTTAAGGTTACTAAATCAGCTGACCTTAAGAAAATTAGTCTGGGTTATCTGGGGGGCCCAATGTAATCACAAAGGTCCTTAAATGTAGAAGACAGAGGTAGCAGGTACAGCTTGGAGTGAGGTGATAGGAGGAGGACTCGATCTACTGTCACTGGCTTTGAAGATGGAGGAGGGGGCCACGAACCAAGGAATGCCGGCCGTCTCTAGAAGCTGGAAAAGGAAATTTAATTCTCCCCTAGAGCCTCCAGAAAGGAATTCAGTCCTGTTGACCCCCGGTTTTAGCCCCATGAGACTCATGTCAGACTTCTGAACTTCAGAACTGTAAGATAATAACGTTTGTGTTTTAAGCCACTAAGTTGGTGGTAATTTATTACAGTGACAATAGAAAACCAACTCAGGCTGCGTCAGAGGTGGGCGTAGTGGCTTGAGATCCCTGGCTGATGGAGTAGCCACTGTTGCAAACACTGCTGGCCTCCGTGCCAGAGAGTAGGAGAGCTCGAGAGGGTCTTGTTCCTGCAATTAGATGCTCTGGCCCAGAAGTGACATGTCAGTTTCATCACAACTCATTGGTCAGAGGTAATCATGTGCCGCACCCAACCACTAGGAGGTAAAATCATACTAGTATATCTGGTTCGGGAGGGAAGGGGATCAAAACTGTTGCTTAAGTGCCGTCACTGAGTATCAGAGGGGCTGTATGTAGCAGTTAATGGCCAGACTGCCTCTGATATGAATTAGCTGCATGACCTTGAGCAAGTTATGTACTCTTTCTCTGTCATAACCTTCTTGTCTACAAAATGGAGATTTCAGTGCCTATTGTATAGTGTTGTTTTGAAGAGGAAATGAGTTGATATGTGTGAAGCTCTTGGGGTAGTGCCTCACACATTGCAAGCGCTCAAAAGGCATTTTTATCATCAACTGGATGTATCCACAGAAGTGCAGCCTTCGGTGACAGTGGCAGGCCGAGCCCAAGGCGGCGCCTCCGCTCTCCCGTTTCCAGACACACGGAGAAGGCGGATGAAATGGAGGGTGGGGCAGAGGCCGCTTTACAGTTGTTCATGTGGAAAATAATACAGTAATTAATAAATAATTCACAAATAAACGCTGTGTTTCACATACTCACAACTGTAAACCCCCTTTTGCCTACCCCTGTATTTTTAAAAATTAGCCTCCAATTCTTAGCTGAGCATGGAGGCAAGAAAGAGAGTTCTCAGGTGTTGGGAACAAAGGCACAAACCTGTGGTGGTGAGTGGACCTGAGGTCCCGAGGCCCTCGGAGAAAGCCCAAGCCAATCGGCCCCTCCGGGCCGGGCCTTCCCCGACTCCCGCAGGGCGGGAGTTGAGGCCTTGCGCCCTGTGCACTGTGAGGCGCTGGGCATGGGCTCTCCACGCAGAGCTGGGAGCTGGGAGCTGGGAAATGGCAGGTTTATGGGAAAACTCATCTCCCCTCTCCCCATCCAAGGGTGAGGTCCTCAGCTAGGCCACCCACCTTGGGGCCTGGCCACCCTTCTATTTTTAACATGCAGACCTAAGTTTACATTTTCTTTTCTAACAAAGTCAAAAGCAAATAAATATTACTGAATAAATCAACTTTAGAATTCTTAAACCTTCCTTCAAACTCCTCATCTTTCATGTTGTTTTATAGTAAGTATTTTATTTAGATTTACCAACATGTTTTACTAATTTCTGTTAAAATTGTTGTAGCCATTCTACTACTCAGCTATTCTATTTTTTTTTAATTTTGAGAACTATACTTTTAAACACCAATAAGCTTTAATACTCATATTAGTTTTTTTCCCCACCGAAGTGTGTGTAAGGTTGGAAAATCTTTTAAACCTTTGAATAGTGCTGGTTAGAACTTTAACATTTCCTTCTGCTCCTTGCATTGTCTTTGCTTCCTTTTGATAAACTTTTGGTTTGTTGGTCTCAGTCTTTCTCTTTCATTCTGTCTTAGGGAATGGTGTCCCCTGAAAATTCATATGTTGAAGTCCAAAACTTCAGAATGTGATTATATTTGGAAAAAGTGTCTTTAAAGAGGCAATCAAGTTCAAAAGTGACCATTAGAGTGGGCCCTAGTCCAATGTGATTGATTATATTGGATTAGGGTCCTTATAAGTAAGGAGGAAATGAGGCCACAGAGGGACTCAGAGGGACGACAGAGGGAGAAGATGGTGGTCTGCGAGGTAAAGAGAGGGCCTCAGAAAGAACCAGCCTTGCCGACACTGATCTCATACGTCTGGCCTCTGGAATTGTGAGAAAACAGATTTCTGTTGTTTAAGCCACCCTGTCTTGGTACTTTGTTATGGCAGCCCTAGCAAACCAATACACGTGCAATGGGCTCTTCCTTACATATCTGCTCATTCTTCATTGATGCCATATTTATGAATTAAGGACCATGCAATGAGTAAAGGCAGCTGACATAGGGTTCCTTATAAGTAACCCTTATTTAGGTAGGTTTATTTACCCCAAACCAACTTTCTTGAATGGGAGAACTGGTTATGTACCGTCAGTATAAATGGGCAGGACAGACCAGGAGGCAGGTTTCTCTTTAGGGCACGTGGTTAGATAGAAGAGGATACAAGCAGATTCAAGACCCTTTGTGGTAACCCCTACGCCAAAATTACACATGTAAGGAGAACTTTAACCTTTGGGTGACACCTCTTATATGAGGTCTGTCCAGAAGGTATCCAGCCATGTACTATGAAAAATAGAGATATTTATTAAAGAAGATACAAGATACATGAACACTGTACATAGGACAATGACACCTCAGTCCCCTCAAAGGAGGTGCCTGGGACCTCACACAGTTCTCCCAATCGCCAAATACATCAGCTGCCCTGTTGTATTTTCCTGAAGCTCATCAATGGTCTGAAATCTCTTCCCTTTCAAAGATGATTTTAGTTTTGGGAAAGCCAGGAATTGCAGGATGCCGAATCTGGGCTGTTGGGGGGCTGAGTCACCTGGGTGACTTGATGTTTCACCACAAATCTCTGCACAAGACATCATGTGTGAGCGGGCCTATTGTCATGATGAAGCCGCCAATGACCAGTTGCCCATAGCTGTGGCTTTCTGAGTCATCCAAATAGTTTCTGGGGAGGAGGGTTCAAGCTTAATGCAAATTTTGATGCAGATTTGTTGCTCTACTCACTCAGTCATTTTGAATGCGATGTGCACACAGTACACGTGCTCACTCAGTGTGGTCTGCTACCCCCACTGATGAGCACAGTGAAGTCGTCATCGTTCACGCATGTGCATTCCAGTCCGCTCTCCTTGGCTGCCAGGTTACATCGATGTTGGCAATCGTTCTTGTTATATTAACAGTGGCTGGACTTTTTCTAGACAGACCTTGTATATTTTATTTCTTTTCTCCTCTGTGTCTATCCTAGAGGCTCTCCTACTGACTCGTTCGCTAGCCTGAACACCAACACCCTGGGCACTGCTCAGGCAAAGCTTCCTCCCTGGAAAGAGCTACTCCGGGGGTTCCAGCTCAGAGCCAAGACTGCAGACTACCGTCCGCACAGGGCGGGGTGAGGGCCTGCAGGCTCAGCTGCTCTCTAGACAACGCTCCGCTCAGATGCCCGTTGCTGCTTGACAGCACTTCTTTGTTGGCCACTTTTTGGCCTCCAGGAACAAATGACTCCAAGCTTGGAGCCTCTCCAGGGTTCTATCAGGAAGAAAGAACTCCTGTCTGTATCTCGGATCATCTATTTAAAGTGGCAGTTTTTTTTCAGTTTTTGTTTATTTGTCAATACAGTCCCAACTGTCTTCATTTTTTAAGAAAGACTTTAAAATGCCTTATTTACCGATAGCCCTCCTTCATGTTCTCAGTGCCACCGTGGATTTATTCTTTCAAAAACATCGTTACTGGCCATTTCATTGTGTTTGGGAAGGAGTGGGGCAGCTATGGGCTCACTCTGCTGTCTTGAGCACAAAGTATCTCTGTTTTTTTATGAGGTCACAGTATCTATAGACATGGTTTTGCTGAAACAGCTGGTGCTCTGGAAGCTTCAGTTAAACACATTTGTAAAATAGTCATGTTTGCTAGGGCTTTTGTGATTTGAGTGATACCTCCAAGTTATTATCTGATGTGATTATAGATGGATTTGTCTACCGATAAGACAGCTGGAGATATGGAAAGTGATTATGTTCTAGGCACTTATGGTATTAAATCAAATGTAAGGGGTTCTTTATCAGAACAGTCACTGTTCATCTCCAGGAAGGGGCTAGAGTTTAGTAACAGGGGCTGCTGGGGGCGGGGGGAGAGTAAGCTAGCTAGTAGGCGCAGTAGTGTCATGCTAACAATGGTCTGACACCAGGTGGGTATCCAATCATTTAATTCAATTTTTACACTATTGGTAATTAAAGTCAGATTCCACAGGTTCCAGGGCTAAGCCCCAAAAGATTGCCTTCGCCTCAGGTGCCAGCAGCAAGTTCCCACTGTCCCTGAGCACTTCTGCCCCACTGGCCACAGATGCAGGGGTCCCGTCACCTCCCTTCAGGATTTAGTAAGTTGCTAGAACAGCTCCCAGAACTTGGGAAAATGCTGTACTTTGATTACAGTTTTGTCTCGGGAAAGCCAGATAGAAAGGTACAAAGGGCAAGGCCTTAGGGTAGAGGTCCCCGGAAAGTGTCCTCACCCTCTCCGCGTATGTCACCCTTCCAAAGCATTGTGTTCGCCAACCTAGAAACTCCCCGAACCTCACTGTTCAAGAGTTTTTTTTGAGACTTCATTACACAGGCACCGTCGATAAAATCTTTGGCCACATGAGGAACCCAGATTCTTTGAATTTGTTGAGCTTGCAGAAACAATACTCAGACACACGCACAGTGTATAGCATCTGGCTTTGCTGCAGGCCGTCACTCTGATGATGAACTGGGGTGGGCCCACTTTGGGTCACAAGGACGTATTTCTCCCTTCGGGTCTAGTGCCTCCTTGACCCCTTTCCTCTGGGCTCGTATCTTGGTTTCCACCCTGGCCAGTCTGAGAGGCCGTCTAATGAGAGGGAGGCGAGGATTTTCCAAAGGAAAAGCTGTGGAAACGGTTGTCAACGAAAAGAGCATTTATCCTCAGGTCCCAGGACAGCTGGCCTGCTGATTCATCAGGCTCCCTTTCTCCTGGGGTTCACCACAGTTCCTACTTGACTTCCAAGAGGCAGGCCGTCCAGCCAGCTGTAGCAGCTGAACTGGAGAATGACGACAAAAAAGCAACCAAAAACGAGAGACCAAAGAGAGTCTCAAAGAAAAGCCAAAGCGACCACAGCTGCAAAAAGCAGGTCACACTGGAAGCTCTGCCTCCTACCACTTTGTCCCAATGATAGCACTGTTCCTCCTTGTTGGTGCCTTTGCAGGAAGGGGAAACCTGGGGCTCTTCTTGGAGGCTCTGCCGGGGTCCCCAACACCACCCGCACGCTTGGTGATTTGCTCAAAGGACTCAGAGAGCTCAGCATATACTTGCCTGCTCACTAAAATTTATAACCCCCAAATCAATACTGGCAGTGCTTTTGCAGTTATTCACAGACATGTGTAGAGGTGAAAAAGTTGAGTGATCCACTGAACGCATTCCCAGCCAAGGTCAAATGAGGTGATACTCTGCCTTTTTATTCTTGCTCTCGCGCAGAGATGTCGAAAGGATGGAGACTCCAGCCCTGGGGCCAGTTGGATAGGGTTTGAATCCCAATTCTGGCTCCTGTTAGTGGGGCAGCCTCCGGCAAGTCAGTTTGCACTTCTGAACCTTGTTTTCTCTTTTGAGAATAAAGAAAATAGAATTGACCACTGCAAGGTTTTAGGTTTTAAGATATAGTCCATGTGCAATATATATGAGATATATATAAATGTAAACACACACATATATATGCACACACATGAGTAGGGACACACAAAAACACCCAGGAATTATCTTCTGGAGGGTGGGCCTCTTGTAGTACAGGCCTCCCCTCACGAGGTGAGTGTTCTAGAAACCCATCTGTATCAGTGCACCAACTGGCATTGTTGTGAGAGGCTGTGTTCAGCTTCAGTGAATTATTTTTGAAGACTCTTTCAATGCACTTCACGATGGGTGATTTACAAGTGCACCCATCTGCACAGTGCTGAGCATTCAACAGTTTTTGACCAAAAAATGGCATGACCCCCGGCCCCAACCTCCTCATTCACCTGATCTTACCCTGAGTGACTTTTTTGTTTCCCCGGACGAAAAAAGGCCTTAAAGGAAAACGTTTTGCTGATGTGGAAGAGGTGAAACAAAAAATGGCCGAAGCACTAAAAGGCATCAAATTGGTAGCTTCAAAAACTATTTTGAGCCGTGGAAAAAAGTCTTGATTGGTGTATTGCCTCAAATTGAAGGTGACTGAATAAATACACAATTTTTTATAAATAAATTCCGGATTTTTGGGGACCCCCTCCCTCGTATACCTATTTCCTTTAGGAGCAGTGGTTCAATGTTTGCTAATTCAGTGTTCGTGGTGACTTTATAGAACGTAAGTGCTGCGAATAACGAGAATCGATCCCAGTTATAGTTATGATGGGCTGCAGTGAAAGAATACAAAGCGAAATCAGCAAAGAGAAGAGGGGCATGGGGTGAAGTCCAAAGAAAACCAGGCACAAGCTTCCAGGGGGCCTCTTCCCACAGAGCCCCCAGGACGCGCTTTAAATCCCCCAGCGGCACGTTGCGGCCATACCTGTGGAACGTCGCCAGCCAGGGGAGCTCGTGGCAGACTCGGGGCCCAGGGTGTTCGGAGGCAGTCGGCCATGAAGGCGCCCCTCCGCCGGGCACGTGCCCAAAACCCCGACTCCCAGGAGGAAAGCAGGTGTTCAGCATCGGCCATGCTGTTTATACAGTTTAGGAACAGTGGCCACTCTTACCAGTTCATAGCGGGAACCTCCCCAAATTCGAGTTCCCAAACGGCCAGCCAAGAGCCAACTTTGTGAGCAGGCCTTTCTAAGAATAGCAGTGAGGCCTGCTGTGTTCATTCTTTTCTGAACAGAGGTCCACACCAACTATGATTTACTTATCATGTTACTACATTTCCTTGGGATTGGAGGCTCCGTGAAGGGCAGAGGACGCTTGATTCCTGAGAAAAGCAGGCGTGTGCTCTTCAGAAGGAAAGGGACACAGCAAAATGGAAAAGCCACCGAGGACGAACTTCATCTCTTCACAGTTTCATCAAGAATATTTAGAGTGGCCACTCCCATTATTGAAGACCTTTAGCTGAGCTTGGCTTCTCTTTAGGAGTCTCAGAGAATGTGCTTTAAAAAAAAAAAAGTGGAAGTTTTTTAGCATATGGGGTGGTGAAAAGGATTGAAGAACTTTGGTAATAAAAACCAAAGCGGCAGGAAGGAAGTGGTCTGATTAGAACCAAGTGCTTGGGCAGGGAGAGACAGCGTACGAAAGGCACTGAAGTTGCTGAGCAGTAGTTTCACTTGATTTAGAACCCTTAAAGGGGCTCAGGCGGGAAGGTAACGCGGTCCTGACGGTTTATTTTGGGTGAGGACACGATGTTCTCTTTCCATCTGGACAGTGCTGCCAGGAGAGAGAAATCTTAGAGAAAACATTATGAAGGCAGTGATAAAGGCCTTGTATTTGATTTTTATTATTAATACCATTGTTTTAACTATTTTAAACCAACCCACTTGAGGAACTAGATTGAGATTAAAGGTAAAAAAAAGGTGTTCTGTCAGTGAGTTTGGTGAGTTTGAAATTTATAAACACAACTTTAAAAGTTTTCCATTGTGTAAAGAATTAACAACCAGTCAATTAATGTTTACGGGGGGGCGGGGCAAAAGTAGGTTTACAGTTGTTCATTGGAAAAAGTCACACAGGTTATGATTATTATAGTAGCTTTATTGACTCAAAAGAATGTCATGGTGGCACAGTGCACTTAGGTGCAATCTCGTTGGTGCCCAAATTGCCGGCCTGCATTGTTTACACCTTCTTGCAGGTTATGCACTGTACTCGAGCACACTTTGGCATGGAGTTCTTTATAAACCTGCTTTTGCCCACCCCTGTACGTATAATGAACCTTCGAGTATACTTCAGTGGTAAGTGTTGCAGACCTGTGACTGTTTACGGGAACTGTGTTTCAGTGGGCTCATGGAGGGATCGGCCCTGAAGTAGTGGCTTGGGATATAAATTAATGAGGTGACTGTATTTGATTTGCATCTTATATCACGTGTGTACATGTAACCTGAGTAGCACCACTGCAGTTAGGCCTCAGTTTTCCATGTGAAGAAAGAGAAAGAGGCATGGAGCGTATGTGTGTGTGTGTGTGTGTGTGTGTGTGTGTGTGAGAGAGAGAGACAGACAGACAGACAGACAGACAGATGAGAGAGGAGACAGAGAAAGACAGGCATGAGCTTGGACTTAGACGTGCATAGGGATACATCTGATGGTCATGGAGTTCAAGCACCTTAAAGCAGCAGTAGCAGCGTTACCTGTGCTGCTCCGGGAACCTTGCCGGCTGACCAGGTAGCCCAGCTTGCCTCACTGAGAGGCCTGTTGTGCCCCTGTCTCCGGAATAATGCAGAAGACCAACCCAGGCTGAGCTGCTCCATCTTTTTCTAGGTTGAATTTTAAAGCCCTGTGGAGTAGAGGTCAAATAGAGGAGGAAAAGTACCAGGTTAATTAGGAAAGCTTTTTTTCCAGCCTCTTCATTTAACTTGTGCCACTTACCTTGAAAATTGAATCTCTTTTTCTTATCCGTAGAGACATTGAGTCACAGGCTGGCCTCTCTTGGGAGCAGACACCGGAGGGGGTCAGGGCGCAGGGTGTTTATTAGGGAGCGCCTGTGGGATCGGCACCTGCGGGAGCAAGGCCGCGCAGGCAGATGGGAGGGAGAAGCCGAGCTCGAGACAGCCTTGGCCAACCCCGTGGGAAGTTCTAGGGCTCAGGTGTCTGCCAGAGTCGGCTCATGTCGACCTCACATGCCTGGGCCTTGATACCTCCATCTGGATCGGCCATTGAGTATGGAATACCGTGGAAAGAGCCTGTGTCCTTGGCCAGGCAGCTCTGTGCCCTTGAGTCAGTCCCTAAGGTGGCTGATGGCCCAAGGCTGCCTGCCAGCAGCATTCCCGGCAGCCGGGGCAGAGAGTCCTTCCTTAAAGAGGGAAGTGGATGGTGCCTCTCCTTTGGGTCCACCACACATTAGATCAGTGATACACATTTGGAAGTTGTTAGGTCTGTGGAAGAAGAAATCAGCAGGTCAGATGGGACACGAGAAACTAGGATGCACATCCCTGGAAATGATTGACCCATACCCGACGTTTTTGTGAGACGTATATAAATCCTTGAAATTAAATCAATATATTGCTTCTTTCCTATTTCTAACCATAGCTTTGTTAGTAGTGGGATAAAAGTGTGGAACGTGGTACCTTTTCATTACCTTTTCTAGTTCAATGTGTACTATTATGGGAGCTATATACTTTAGGGCCTTCTGTGTTTAAAAACTTTTATTCAGTTATAGTTGTTCAAAAACAATTGGAATCTGTTAGCAGATATAAAGGTTTCTCTTCCGGAACTTGGGAAACAAGAATGAAAACCCCAGACCCAGTATTAGTGATTACTCGCTTCATTTTGTACTCACCGACGTTCTACTTAACTGCGTCTTCAGCACCCCACCCCTTTTGCTTGCAAAAAGGAAATCCATCAGACTTCATAGTTTTATTATTTTAAACACTTCACAGATTGGTAATCCTTACCATTAACTAATTAATTAATTAAGGGAAAGATGAAATGAGCAGATTTTTAATTGGAGACCAGTAAACTTCTCCATAAGAAACCACTTCAAGAACCAAACTCCCAGTTTAGTTGGAAGTAAAATGGTTTTCCTTAGGAGTTAGCTTTTATGCTCTCGCTGCCTTTCAAAAGGGGACAAAGCACCTCCTTCTCAAGAAGTGTTTTCTGGTATCTAACATCGGCTGAAGAGCCGTTCTGCATTGAAATTTGATCTGTAGCCGGGATGACAATTACTGCGTTGGGTAAAAGGCCCTGGACATGACCGGGACAGGTGGGCAGGTCAGAGCCGGTGCATCCGGACTCCGCGATCTGCACCCTCCCTGAGCCCCGAGCCGTTCTGTTGGGGGCAGGGGGCACCACAGCTTCCGCGCTTCTCAGGGGAGGGGTGTCCTGTTTTCAGAGAAGCAGGAGCAGATGGAAGTCACGGTTTAGGACACCTCTTCCTTTCTTCCCCTTTCCCTCTTCCTTTTTCACAGTGAGCCCTTCTGCAGGAAGATCTCATCCCACAGTTAACTGAGCACACGCCCCTCTCCTCAAGGAGATGGAGAAGGTCCGCCTCAAGGATGTCCTCCAATACAGGGCAGTGGTGTCTGCGGGGGAGCGAGTGGGGCTAGGAAACCTTTCCCTTTGTCCTCCCATTATGGTAAGATCCGGATGGTAGGGCTGTGTTTCACTCCTTAGCGACGAAGCACGAAGCACGAGACTTGGGCAAATCACTCAACTGTTCAGTGCGCCTCAGTTGTTTTATTTTTAAAGTGGGCAGGGACTAGAACTCCGCTCACAAGGGTTGGCGAGAATTAAATGAGATAAAACACATAAAGAGCACACTGCCTCGCACGTAGTAAGCGGTTGTCATCACGATGCCTTGTGCTCCGTAGGTGGTTAGTGGAGGTTTGTTGAGTTGAGGTGGTACCGGCTCCCACGGACCCCTGGGCCGCTCCGCCGTCTTTGTTCGCCCTGCTGGGCCGAGGGGCACAGGGCGGGGACATGCTGGACACAGTCTGTATCGCTTTGTTGTTGCAGATGGGTGTGGGGAAATGACATCATTATAGCTTTTAGGATGAAACTGGCTAGGGATCTGTAAATCGTTTTTCAATTTTTATTGTTTTACATAGAATTTGAAGAGCTGGCATATGTCTCACCAATGCTTATTCACACGCTCTATGTTGAAATGTCAAAATGTTAGCCCCTCTCAGCAGCCAAAATGTTTTTCATCTTGAAAGTAGCACTTAATTTATCTCCTGCGGTGACTGATGGGTACAGTCCACTTTGGAAATAGGTGCCCTCCCCCCATACTTCCCAAGACCGCCCTGCTCAACCTGTGCCTGTTCATGCTTTAATGCTTCTCCATCTAATTTCCCCAGATCTTTTTTTTTTAAAAACACTCTCCTGTGAACTTCAGGGTACGAGAAAGGGGCTAAAGAATATTGAATAATATGGTGGCAAAGAACAAAGGCGTTAGATCGGAGAGACAGCCCCGCAGCCCCTTTCCCTAGCTGTGTGACCCAGAGCGATGGACTTCCTCTTTCCCAGCTTCCTTCCCCATAGACCAGGGACGGTAACACCTGCCTTACGGGCCGGGAGGACTAAACAAACAGCATCGTGTGTGTGCAGAACTGCGCGCAGTGACTGCCCCACGTTCAGCCCCGGGAGCCTCACTACGCGGCAGCCCCTGTTGCTCCGACACGGCCGAGTGCTATTTAGTTCTTCATACTCTGTGATGACAGACATGCTGCTTGAAGAAATGTTTGAACTCGCCTTTTTGAAAGTTCAGTTTCTCCAGGTGATCCTGCACACCTGTGATATGGCTGATCTCAGGGTATAAATTTCTCCACTGCACAAAATTTCCTTTTCACCACGCACAATTCATTTCTGATATTAGTCACTGAACTTGGAACCTTCTGGTTTTGATTGGCTAGTCAGGGTTCACTGAGGCAAATTCTTTCCTGAGATTGCTCCATATGTTCAGGAAAGGGAGTGTTTGTGAGCTGCACAGGCAGCAACGCAGACACGAGGCCAGAAGACAGCAGTATGTGGCCCTTTCCAGCCATTCTGGGTGGACAGCTGGGCAGGATGATTAATATTTTAGCATCTTTGTTCTTTCTGTTTAGTTATAACACTAGAGCTGTTTAAATCACTCTGAAAATAACACGCCTGACATTTCTCCGGTTTTAAAAAAACAACAACCTGAAGCAATAATCCTCTGCCTATGACTGAGGAAGTGTTTTTGGTGAGAAAGAAGAGAAAATTGCTTGACTTAGGGGAGAAGAATAATTCTGAATAGCTTCGTGGTGCAGAATATATTAAAACCTAAAATGCTCGAAGGCATGACCAACAGTGTGTGTGGGAGAGGCTGCGATCGGCATCAGAGGGCACTTGGGCTCCGTCGCCGGCCCCTGGGCCTGGCTGCTGTGCTTGTTTGGAACATTTACTACATGCCCACTTCTGACGCTCTTTACTTCAGACACATACGTGAAATTTTTCAGCACTTAGAGTCCTCCAAGAATCTTAGTATTGTACTTAGTAAGTACCAGAGACCAGAAATCACGGTTTGATTTCATACCTAAATACCTTCTTTCCTTCTTGTGCTGATTTGTAAATGTAAAGAAAAGATATTCAGCCATCGCTTCTTCACCCTACCCCGTGTCTAAGTTTGAGACTTGACCTAAGGAGTATCCTTGACAGTAAACTTAGGAAGGTAAACGTCTGCCTTTGTTGTAGGTGTATTCCTAAAATAAGTACACGTCATAATTGAAAGATCGTAATTGCAGATTATAACTTAAATCCCTCAGCATAGCTTTCTGTTTATAGGAATACCTTAGAAATCTTCTTCTAATGCAACTACTCTTTTTGATAATTGCCTCTGTAGCTGCTGATTTTACTTTTTAATCCTCGTCCGAGGACATTTTTTCATTGCTTTTAGAGATGGAGGAAGGGTGAGAGGAGGCGAAAGAGAAACATCAATGCAAGAGAGAAGCATTGATTGGTTGCCTCCCATATATCCCTGGACAGGGGATCGAACCTGCAACTTAGGTATGTGTCCTCACTGAAATCGAACCCGCAACCCTTCAGTTATGGGAAGATGCTCCAACCAACTGAGCCACACCAGCCAGGGCACAGCCACTGATTTTTAAGAATCATATTTAAGAAAGTTAGTATATATGACAACTGTCTAAAAGCAGAATATTTTAATCCTTTGATAAATAAAATATTGACTTTGAATTGGAGAGTTATTTTGACTTTGAGGGAAAAACTTAATACTAAAAAAAAAAAAAAAGTGAAATAGATTCCAGGGATACTGTTTATTATCAATGATTCTGTAGCGGGGAAAAAACATGAGCTTGGTAATGCATATCGGGAGCCTGTTGTGTTCCAGGAACCATTCTTCCCGGTCTATGTAAAGTACTGAACGGGAGTGGCAGCGCTGTTCCCATTTTACAGATGAGAAAACTGACACTCCAAGAACTGAACACTTGCCTGTGGTCACACTGCGGTGAGTGGCAGAGACCACTCAGGCTGTGTGCCATTCGGCCAGTTAGGCGTGGGGACATGGCCTGGAGTGGACTTGTATGTTGCTCCGCGGTGGGATCCCTTCACAGACGAGTAGGAAGCTCTGGCTTCACTACCTTCAGGGCTCAGGCTGAATGGATAGTCATCCCTTGGACTTTATAGGGCTGTGGCTGAGAGGCCAGGCCCCCTTCTCCTGGTGCCTGGGGAGTATGGCCCGCTCCTCAGCTGATACATTTTTCCACATCTTTCTCTGACTCTCTTCCTCAGCTGATACTGCCCAAGGTAGAAGAATCAAGAAGGTGCTCCAACCGTCCTTTCCTGTACAGACTCACTTTATTGAAAGGAACATTGTTCCCAGATGATTGTTATTTAGGGTTTCATTGTTGGTTTTATCATTTCATGGTGTTTTTTGCGAACAGAAATTCTTGAAAGGGAAAAAGACTCAGGGTTGAAATGAGGTTTTGTTCTCAGTGTAGTCACAAATGATCTCTGCTTTGGTTTGCTTAAAACTATTACAAAGTTACCAGGTTAGTTGTCTTCATTAAATTGCTCCAGGGGTTTCCTGTTACTTTCAGTGTTGACTTCAGGTTTCCGGACATGAAGGCCTTGTGCTCTGGGCTGGCTCTGCGTGACTGAGCAAGAGATTTATTTGGTGAGAGGGTGTGTGTGAATCACCTGGGCTTTCTCCAGAGGTGCGTGCCCTCACCTACTGCCACCCTAGATTCTGGCACATCCCCCTTAGGAAGGTGTTGATGCAGGGTTCCTTTGGGAGCTGGAGATGGTGACAGAAGCCAATATAAAGCAGAGATAGCCTTGCCTTCCCCATAAGGGAGGATTCACAGTAAGCCCAAGGGGGAGCCTGGTATCCAGGCCCAAGCCCAAGGAGAGAGTGCGAACTTGCAGAGCCAGGACCTGTGGGGAGTGAGTGAGGAAATCTGGAGGAACGAACACCATGGTGTCTTATCTCCAGCTCCCAAAGGAACCCTCTATTGATAATTTCCTAAGGGTGGTGGTGCTTAGGGGGAGTGTGCCTTTGGAAAAAAGTTCCTGGTGATTCTGATAGACACCCCTCACCTCCAGCCACCCCCAACCCCCTCCACCCTGACCGCATTGCCTCTATCCCCTCCCAGCACGGGGCTCTGTTCATCAGCTCGTGTTTTGGGGTGATCCATTGTTCAAATCTGTCAGGGAAAATCACATTTTTCTTTTCTGGAGCTAGGTACATGGTGAAAAGTATGCAGTTCTACTTTTAAGGAACTCCCATTTTGGTGGGAAAGATGATTTGTTATTAAAAAATAATTACAGTACCGTAAGGTCAGAGCTGTTGGAGAGGTAAGAATGCAGTGGGAAGGCTCCAAAGCAGTTTTCGCAAAAGCAGGGATCGACAGCAGGGCTGTAGACGCACGGGGGAAAGGAAGTCCCCCCGTGGGTCTTTTTTTATTAAGTTGACAGCCAACTTAATAAGTTTGCTGGTGGTCATTAATAAAGTTAATCCTCACAGCAGACTTATGAGGCGAGTACTGTTACTCTCCCAAGGTAACAGCTGGGGAAAGTGAGGCAGAGGCAGGCGAAGTAGCTTGTCTGAAGTGTCAAACCCAGGATTTGAACCCAGATCTATCTGATGACAAAATATATTCTTTTAACCACTGTACATAGTAACTGTCTGCCTACATGATAAAAGTTGTTAATTTAGCCACTTTTTAAGAGATCCTTGTAATACAAATATGACTGTATTCTTGTCCACCCTCTACGCCCAAAAAGTAATGGGAGTGATAGTAATGCTCAAGAATGTGTAATGAGCTCTGGCCGGGTGGCTCAGCTGGTTGGAGCGTTGCCTCCATATACCAAAAGGTTGTGGGTTCGATCACTGGTCAGGGCACATACTTAGGTTGTGGGTTCAATCCCCCATCAGGGCATGTATGGGAGGCAAGTAATCAATGTTTCTCTGTCATCTTGGTGTTTCCCTCTCCCCCTCTCCGCCCTCACCCCCTCCCTTTCTCTCTCTCTAAAATCAATGAACATATCCTCCAGGGAGAATTAAAAAAAAAAAATCAGCAGTGAATGCTGTGACGTTGCTGCAGAGGGAGGAAACAGTGCAGTCCAGAAAGCTAAATAAGCAGTTCCAAAATGTGAAACCTGTTTTTAAAAAGTCCTTGTTTATACGCGGAAGCCCGGCGTCTCCTTCATCATTCACTGGGATGTGCCAGGGAATGAGACTTTGCCACTGGCACCACTGATCGTTGCCCATTGTCCTTCTTATTAAGCCATTGTCTCCCAACCCAAACACAGCCTCCGGCTGTCCTCGGTGATGGTGGAGCTGGCACTCCGCGCCCATACTGCTGCCAGGCCGGCTCCCGAATGCGCTCCGCCTGCAGGGAGTCTGGAAGGATGAGGCGGCTGTGCACCTGCCAGTTTGCTTGCTGCCTGCTCACGTCACACAGGCGGCAGCAGTTCCTTCCATTTGCGGCTCATCAGCACTTGCAGGGCCGGTTTCTTCGGCCGGTGCCCTCCAGGTCCCGGCACCTGCTGCATGGCACCCCCTCCGCAGAAGTTTGAGGATCATTTCCATAGAGCCCACCTCCAGGCTCCTAATTTTAATAACACTGAATGCTCCCTTTTGCTACCTGTACTGCTTCCACGATACCTTAGAGTTGTGTTTTTACCCTTTCAGTTACCTAGCTAATAACTGTATATCTTTTTCACAATTCTCTATGTTAGGTGTTCTCCGTTAAGGTAGCTGGGATGATTTCTGTCTCCTGATTGGACCCAGACTGGTACACCTGTAAAATTCAGGCTCCGATGCCTAGCGTCCATGTCATTTCATCATGTCATTGTTCTCCTCGGCGGCGGGGGCGGGTGGGGGGGCGCAGCCATCTAAGCAGCCTCTCAGGTGTGCTCATACTGCATTGAGAATTTTGATTTCTGACCTTTGAGGAGCAAGAGCATGACAACAGGCCCGAAGTTAGGACCGCGAGTTTGTTTTCTAGCAAGCCATGGCGGGGGGCGGGGGGGCGGCGATGCCCAAAGTCGTGATTGCTTTAGACAACACTGTCATAGTATCAAAGGGTCTTCTTTTGGTAGAGACCAGTGGGTGTCAACTCTTCTATCCTTAATAACCAGCATATCTACATCTATGTATGAATTGCTACATACTGATGTATCTATAACTAGAATATATAGTAAAATTCAAACCAAGCCTCAGTTTTCTTGGTAAAATTCGTTTACCTTTAGTTATAAGTATTCTATTAATAGTAATTATCTTCCTTCTTGGCGCTTGCTACATTATAGTGAATACAGTGGCTGAATCTGACAGCCACGCCAAATTATTAGTCTGTGCCAATTACAGTGAACCTATTCTCCTTGTCAAAACTTGGATTGATAACAGGCAGGTGACCCATCTCAGTCAATCAAACACAAAGGACAATCTGCTCCAGGGCTGCTGGCAAAAGCTTTCCTTTTCCTTCTAAGAAAGAGATGGCTCACCCTTTTCTTCCTCTGGACCCCCTTAATTACCATTCTCTCCTTGACAGGACCAGCCTAGACAAACCCTCACAGGGTCTGGAGGGGTAGGTACTGTGGTGGGCCAGACAGCCCCCTCAGATGCCATGTTTCAGTCCTGGAAACTCTGACTGTGTCGCTTCACACTGCAGAAGGGACTGTGCAGGTGTGGTGAAGGGTACGGGCCTTGAGATGGAGAAATTATTTTGAATTTATCCAGACGGGCCCAATGTAATCACATGGGTCCTGAAAAGCAGAAGAGGGAGACAGGAGAGTTCATGTCAGAGGGACGCCGTGCGAAAAAGACTCGCCCAGTCATTGCTGGCTTTAAAGGTGGAAGGGGCCAGGAGCCAAGGGATGCAGGCAGCCGCGAGAATCTGGCACAGGCAAGGAGACAGGCCCTTCCCTAGAGCCTCCCGCAAGGAACGCAGCCCTGCTGACACACTGATTTTAACCCAGTGAGACCCGCATCGGACTTCCAACCTCCGGAACTGTAGGACAGTAAGTCTGTGATGTTTTAAGCTACTTAGTCTATGTTACAGCAGCAATAGGAAACTAATACAGAGGTGAAAAGAACCTGGGTTCTTCCTGACTTTGCTGAACTTCTGAATCAGCTGACCCTGGAGCTACCCCTGAATTTCTCAGCACATGAGACAAGTTTCTGTGTTGTTTGTTTAGTCTACTTTGAGTCTGATTTTCTGCTGCTTACAGACTAAGCCGGATACATGCATGCTTAGCAGAGTACTGTATATAAAGTAGACTCTATGAGTATTTGTTGAATTGAAAAAAAAAACTGTTTAAAAAAGAAATAAAGGACACAAAAGATGTTTGGAAGGAAGGATAAATTATTTGAATACTGGATGGCCTGGAACTTCAGCAGGTGCGCTTTCAAATGGCCAGATTCATTTCCTATTGTGACCTCCAGGCATTCAGACTCCCCTTTCCACAATAACATCTCAGCAGACTCCGTGAACATGCCAAGAAGTGATTATTTTTACAAATCCAGATGATTTCCTAATTTAGGATAGCTCAGGCAGAGGGAGAAGTGAAGGGAAACATAGACTCCGTTTCCGTCTCCGCAGAGCGGGAACAGCCGCAACACTGGCTTTAGCCACATGTTGCTGACAACCGGGAAAGCGGTTATCATCGGACAGCTGTTCAGTGGCCTCGGTGAACCCAGCCGGAGGCTCGGCCCAGCCTCCGATGCGAGAGGCCGAAGAGCAAATGCTATTTCGGTTGGTTTTCAGGCCCTCTCTCTACCGCCTCCGGGCTTCAAATTAGTTTTTGTAATTTCTTCTCCAAAGACCATCCTGAGACCCACACCCACTCCTGCAGTCACGCCGTCCCCCGTGCGCCCAGTACACTTGCTCGGCTTGATTGCCTCCCTCCCTTCCCCTTCCCCCACAAAGACCTTTTGTAAAGAAGATGAGGATCGCTTCCGTGGGAAGACAGGGCTTCTCACGGCCTCTTCCCGGCCCTCTAGCGAGGGCGTCCTCTCCTGGCGGCACAGTGAACACACTTAATGCTTTCGTCACGATGGTCCCTCCCAGCATCTGCCTTCTGTGTGAGGCACAGCTGAGTTGTTAGGGTAAGTGGGGGGAGAGTGGGGTGCTCTGGGGCCAGTAAATCATACGCCTAAATCCCAGACGGGGGATGAGCTGTATCCCACGGAGGAGTTCATCAGTATGGTTTTTCATATGAGAAATGGTCAGAACCTTCATTCAACTTATTGGTTGCAGACTTTCCCTTATGGTAATGAGTTATAAAGTTTTATAAATGATTCTGAGAGGGTCCTGGGTGGAAGGCGCGTGTGTCTAGTTAGCCCCCTTTGTTAATAGTGACATGTGCCATCGGCAAAGTGTATCGACTCTGTTGCTGGAGTCTCTGTATTCTTGTTTAGGTTCTTCCTTCCCTGTCCTTCCCTTCCTGACACTACAGTCAAAAATCGTACTGTTTTTAACTCAACTATTGTTTTATTCACTTACTCTATTGTAATCTTTTTATTTGCGCTTTTTTTTTTCCACACAAACATGCCAAAATACTTTCTTTGCTAAGCCTTCCCCGGTACCCTCCAAAGTCTTCACAATTATTTATCTACTCTTGTGAAGACACATTCCTACATATAATTACTTATTTTCCCAAAGAGAGAACCCCACCCCCCACCAATTTCTTGCTCAACTTGGAATATATATATATATGTACATATACACACACTATATATATAATATACATATATAACATACTTTTACGTCTATAGTTGAAATAATCAATGGTATACTTATGGTATTCCATTTATTATTTAATTATACATATTTTGAATGATTCAGAAAACATTTAGAGATATAGACTTTTCCAGTTTAATTTTATCCAAGTTGATTTTATTCAGACAACTCCTTTGCTTCTTTGATGTCAGTGTTTTGCCCTGGAAACCACGTTAGCACAGCATCCCATGGCCTGCCCTTCGCTCTTCCCCAGTCGCAGCCCACGCTCCTCTGTTGTCCCCTGGGCACGGACAGAGGCTTTTATGGAAGGGTTCAGAGAGTCCTAACAGTGTCCTCCCAGGAGAGCAAGAGGCTCGTGGCACATTTTATTTATTAACTCACCACACATTTATTCAACAGCCAGTACTTACACTATGTGAGGTGCTAGGAACAAAGAGAAACTGGAATATGTTCCCCTAACCTTCTTCCCCCTCCAAAGAATTTACACGGCAGTGGCAAGCAGCATTGTGAACAGAGAATTACAGTGTTTTACAAGAAAGATGAAAAGAGTTCTAAAGTGCTGTTTGAAGGCTCTACACAGTGCCTGTGTTTCTATGTAATTCAGACCTGAACAGGTATATTCTTCACCACAGACCATTAGAGTATAGTCAGTGTTAATAACAATAGTGTTTTCTTCACGAGGAACGCATGTTTTTACTATAGCTATGGCAACTAAGCTGATTTATAGTGTTATCTTTCTTGGTTTTCCTGGAGTTTTACAATGAATGGGCTGGATGAACCTACACTATGAACCAGTGACAGGAAATTTCAGGGCCTAGGAAGTTAACCTTTTGGATCCTCCCACCAATTCCTAGCTAAGTTGGGCTCTAGAAAAAATAAGGGCTTAAAAGAAGATGGAGGTCCAGCCATCCTCCTGAGACACCTGGTTGTCTGATAGTTCCCCAGTGGGTTTTCACACTGAAGTCATCGACAGCTGATGGGGAGGCGGGAAGTTCATTCACTGGGAAGGCTCCTCATGTAACTTGACCTTGCAGTGCTGACCTTCCAGGGGCTCGTGTATGTACAAGAGCCCCTGGTTGTTCTGCCACTGCCATCCAGAGGGCCCGAGGTCACTGTCTGTAGGCCCCTCTGCCCCTGTGTTCATTTCTTTGCTTGCACCTCAGCAGGCTCGGCATCGGCCCCCAAAGGCGGACACTGCCTACCCCATGTGAACCTTTCAGAGCTACGGTGTGTCTTAAAGAACTGATACCCTCTTCCAGGAAGAGGTCTAATTGCATAACTAAGAACTAGTGTTTAGAAATAGGAACATATTTATATTAAATTTCTAGTTGAACAAAGTTGTTCTTTTTTTAAAAAAATTGGTAGCGAAATTCCATTAAAGATTGAAGAGAGTTTTCTTTCCCGCTTATCCCACCGTTGTCCAGCATCAGTTTTCTTCTCCACAAGCACTCTTGTGTTTGAAAGAAGGAAAAATAGAGCTAATCGTTTCAGGTATTTCTAGGCAAGACAATGGCTCCACCAACAAGCTCTCAGCTGCTGGGGAATGTCCGGGGTGAAAATAAATTAAGATACTTAGAATAAAACATCAAAGAAGATACCAGATTACATTATAGTTACTGCTGAGTAACTAGAACTTGAGTCCCATGCCAGCCCCATCATAACAATGGTGAAATTGCTATTGGGACATTTCTTATCATTACTTATTATTATTTGACCCCAACAGGACAATTCATGCCCCTTGTATTAAGAAAGAGTACAGTCAGTGCCTCTACATGTTAACTGTAAATCATTAAGATAACTTAATTGGATTAAGAGAAAAGCATACATCAGATACAGCTTGAATTAAACCATATAAGAAAAAAGAAGCAAACTCTAAAACTCATTTTCTAGGGAGTGAAACTTTTGTTCAATTTTCTAAGAATTTGGGGACTATGTGCCTATGTGTGGGTATATATGTATGTGCATATATGTGTATATGTGTGGATATATATACATGTATGTGTGCGAGTGTATATATATATGTATATATTTAAATTACACATTTGTTTCTTATGATTTGGCTAAAAAGCAGCACTTAGAGTATTTTTTTTCATTCTCCTATAAATACTCATTTTTCCTTGAAATGAAAACTTAGAGATGGGTTTATTTATAAAATTATACAAATAATTTGGACATATATATTGTGGGACCTAAATTATAACTCTTGGAATATGGAGTCTAGTTACTTTTACCTGCCACAAAGTATATAATATTTTAAGTTCTATAATTCATTAGAAACCATGAACTCTAGCAGGGGCCATATCTGTGTCAGAAGTACCATTTCACTAAGAAAAATTATGAAAACCTTTGTACCCAAAGGGAATTAGTGCTTACTTTGGAAGATTACATTAAACATTGAAATGATGCCTTGTGTGAATTCTCAAGCTGGGATTGTCTGTCTTTGTAGATAGCATACTTAGTAACAAAAAAGCATGAGATGAAAAGATGAGATGAGATGACATCGACTTGTGTGACCCTGCTTTTTCTCCACAAGGAGGCGGATTTAGGCGGGATCAGATGGGACTCCGCTGTGAGTCAGACTTCAAGAAGTTAAGGAGATTATGGTGAGGATTAGCTCTGGTGCAAGTGAATAATCCAGAAGATAAATGCTGGAAGGAGAGACAATATAAACAAAGGAGAGGATTCTAAAACATAACCCAAGCCAGAAGTTTTGAGGGCTAAAGTTCGCCGAGGCACCATTTCTAGAAGATAGAGTGAGGCAGTGATCTAAGGCAGACCGTCTGGATCATTTTTGTGTCCCCGGGGCCAAGCATGGGGCCCAGGACACAGTCTGTGCTCTGCAAATGTTTGTTCTGTTGTGAGGAGGCAGGAGAAAGTAGCACCTCCTAGGGAGGAAGGCGACCAAAGAGGCTTTGTTTCAGGATATCTGTTGGATTTCTTCCATGGGTAATTAAGAGCGTGTATGTGCACAAAATTTGAGAGGACCACCAAGTAAAACCAGTTCGTCAGAAGTTCTACTGCATGAGCGCCCAAAGAATGCTGATTGGAAGCTAATGGAGGGATCTTACCTTGCCTGATCATGGTGCTGGTCTTGACTGATGTGGCAAAATTAACCAGGTTTTTAAAAAGCAAAATAAAGCATCAATTTATATGACAGTTAGATAAAACTGTGCCCGTGAACATCGGTAAAAATCAGAGGGGACTCTAAAGGAATGTGTCATTAAATCGTCACTGTCCTTTGTTGGGGGGTGTGTGTGTGTGTGTGTCAGGTTTACTAAATTATAATTTACGTATAGTAAATTTTGTCCTTTTTGTGAACAATTCTGAATTTTAATAAACATAGACAATCATGATAGAGAACATGTCGCGCACCCCAAAAGTTCTCTCATTCACCTTTGCAGTCAAGTCCTCCTTCTGTCCCCAGCCTCTGGGCATCACTGATTTGTTTTCTGCCCTACAGTTTTGTCTTTTCCAAAATGGAATGAAATGGAATCATACAGTATGAAGGTTTTGTATCTGATTACTTTCACTAAGAAGAAATACATTTGAGACTCATTCAGTTTCTTCTGTTGCTAAAGAATATTCCATTGTATCTCTGTACAATTCATTCATTCACAAGTTGAAGTTGTTTCCAGCTTTTAAAAATATTTTTATTGATTTTATTTATTTATTTTTTTTAGAGAGAGAGGAAAAGCAACATTGATTTGTTGTTCCATTTATTTATGCTTTCATTGGTTGCTTCTTGTGTTGTGCTCTGACCAGGGACCGAACCCTCAACCTTGGCAAATCAGGATGACGCTTTAACCAATTGAGCTACCCAGCCAGGGCCTGTTTATGGCTTTTGATAGTATTGAATAAAGTTGCTATGAACACTTATGTTTACATTTTTGTGTGAAGAAATGTTTTTATTTCTCTTGGGTAAATACCTTGGAGTAGGATTGCTGGTTTATATGGTAAGCATCTGTTTAGTATTCTAAGAAACTGACAGACTTTTCCAAAGTGTCTTTACCATTTGCATTCCCACCAGCATTGTATGAGAATTTCAGTTGCACCTTATTCTTGTGAGCTTTTGGTATTGTCGTTTTAAAAAATTTTAGCCATTTTTAGTATTTTTTTAGAAATTAGTTCTGTTAATGATTTTTATAGCATAATTTTTATACCCTTACCCCTCAAAAGCAAAATCTCTCTCTGAAGAGTAAAAATTTATTACGGTCATTCGAAAAATAATTAGAGTTGATTCTTATTATTTGCAGTACTTATGTTCTATAAAGTCACCGTGCACACTGAATTAGGAAATCATCGCTCCCAGGGGAAGTACAGGGTTCGGTTCCCACGAGCCTGTGGCCACAACATTTTCACAACTGATTATTACATGTCCTTGTTTTAAGTGTGGTTCTGTTTAAAGATACATTATTTAATAAATTTTGTCGATTCGTTAACATTGAGCTCACGGTCAACAACCTGAACAAGGCTTATCTAGTATGTGCAGTTTTCCTGTGAGGCCTGCGACAGCCAGTACTGTGGGTCATTCTGAACAAGGAAACTCACCAACAAAAAGCACAAATGTGTGAAAAATGTGACACTACATAGGCCAGGAAAGAGACCCTTGTTTCGCGTATGACACCTGAAAACAAGAAGCGGAACACCCTCCAGTCTCACCTCGGCTGGGAATGTTGTGTCAGTTGAGTGACTCGGCTTGTTCACCACTTTGCACCAGTCCGCAAGGACTGTTAAAGAGCGCCAAGCATTGCATTTGGGGTTACAAATAAATATCAGTGGGTACGCAAATTCACCCATGTTTTATATTTTAGAAAGTGCTTAAATTTAGTTCAGTTTGAATAAAAATTTGTAATAACTTGGTTTAATGCCAAACATAATTAAATATATTTATTCCAATAAATTGATGAGAAAATTAACTTGGTAAGCCAGTACCATTCAATATTAAGGTTGCTTTTAAAAAACCTCAAAACTTTCCTAAGATTTTACCCCATTGCAAACACTCTTGATTTATGTTAGATCTTGTGCACTATTGAAATACATTAAACACACAATTAATTCTTAAAAAGTAGTATAAAATGTTGAACTCCAAATTTTATCATGTAACAGCTACAGGGTATGTGTTTAAATTCACAGGGACAGATTAATGTACATAACAAACCGCCTTTGCCTAAAAGTAATTATAAGTTTTCTAGATTGACTGCCAATATGATATAGGCCCCGAAGAAATCACCTCTCTTTACTAAGACAGAACAATAAATTGGTCTTCCTGAATACGGTGGGTAAAGAATCCAAGTTCTTGACCTTGAATATTTCACTGGCCGTGTTCTATGCAGTAGGGAACAATCAGGATGACATTTGCTGAAATGTTTGAGATTTATAACATAATAGCTTGAGCATATGTGCCAAAAAATAAAAATCTTAAATCCTATCAAATCAAGATTAATTACCTATTAACATACTAACACATAGTATAGTACAGGTGGTGTAATAAGCTGTCTCTCTCCATATATTGTTACAAAACAAACGATTTTGGCGGTGACATGAAACATCGTGTATCTTCTATCTCACTCTCAGTGGGAAAACAGAAAAAAACTGCTACTCAGTCATTCTCGGTGTGGATTTTGGCATTTCATTAGGAAGCGCTATCACAAACCTTTTCCCTGAAAAGCATATGCAACTCTCTGGAAACTGCTAAATTTCCTGGCTTTGTACTACAGCCAGAAAACTGTTGCTTCTCCCCATCATTAACTAGTACATATTTATTCCTTTCTATCTTTGTGGAGAGGAACCCACGCAGCACTCCCCTCAAAAGGAAAACAGTAGTTTGCTTCCTCCCTCTCACTCGCTTTGCAGAAATGAATCCCCTGGGCTACATGTCTTCTTTATATTCAGCTTTAATTTAACAGTGCTAACTACAGACCAGCTGGTAGTAACAGAAATGGTATAATTATGATTGTGTTTCTTCATTAAGATGTATTTTGAAATTTATGGGAAAACTGCTCATGAGATTTTGTCATTAAACCTTCCATTAGGCTAGAAAAATAAGTAATAGTGTCACTAAGTTGACTTCCAACAAAAAGGCAGTCAGTCAGCAAATACTTGGTGAGGACCTACTATGTGCCAGGCATTCTCCTAGGCTTTAGCAATACCATGGGTGAGGAGACAGTCGCTGACCCCATGCAGTGACTCCATTTTCTTGTGCTAAATGTCTTTGGCTAAAATGTCTGAAGAGCAAGTGTGAAAAACCACTATTGAAACATGAATGTACCTAAGGTTTCAAAACGGTTTTAAAAGTAAGTCATAGGTTAGAAGTACGTTAATAGTTTTTAAAAAGTGCAAAATTTTGGAAAATTTAGTAACTCAAAGTTATACAGAATAAAAAACATCAGCAGGTTAATTTGTTTTTCACATTGGTCACTTGAGTGCCAGTTTTCTTAAACAGTAAGTATGCCTTGCCTGCTGGCCTGGTGTTTTCAAGCTCTTTTTGGGAGTTTCACTTTTATCGTCCTAAAAGAAACCCAGCAAAATGCCATTCTTTTTTCTGAGACCCTGGACTATCTTCTACGGATGATGTAACAAGCTATACTTCTTCATTTGTTTTTACAAAACAAACTCTTTGGCAGTGACATGAAATATCATGTCTCTTCTTTCTCACTCGCAGTGGGAAAAGGAAAAAAAAACCACTCCTTGGTCATTTCTCTTTGTGGATTTTGGCATTTCATTGGAAAGTGCCAATAGATATTCATTTTTTATGTAGCTCTGGAAAGCTGTACACAGCCTTCCAAGTCACAAAGCAAACTTAGTCCCTAATAGTTCTCCAAACTCAGGTCAGAAAGGTGGGAAACTTTTATTTTTCTAGGCAAGGAGTCCATGAATAATACACTTGCAACCTGCTTCGCTTCCCCAAGTACTCCTCTCTAGCCAGCCCCTTCGCTCAGAGACTGCACATCAATCTGTCGCTGGTGGTCAGCAGAGCCACGGAGAGCCAGTGTTATTGTGAACCTACAGAGGAATGACTTGCTTCCCAGCTGGTGATCAATCTGTGTTAGACAGCAACGTGTTTGCCTGTACAAATGAGCTGGACCCCTCTGCCACATATCTCTGCCAACTTTAGAAAGAAAGAGTCCCTTTCAATTCTTTTCGGGGGTAAAGACAAAAAGTCTGTCCCCCTTTACACAACCAGCTATTGAAAAATCCTTGCAAATATCCACAGTCAGTGTCCTAATGAAATTGTTTTCAGAGGTCAGGAAGTTGCACTAAAAAAAGAGGAGAAAAAAATGTGTATGTATATAGCCACACACACGACAAATATCTTTTGTTTTTCTTTGGTAAGGATTGTGTGCTCATGCTACGTGTACCATCCCTGCAGATTCCTCACTGCAATATAAAAAGATCCTGGGGTTTAGGATTTTAGTTGTTTCCTCCAAGTTCAAGGTGAAGCCAACATTTTGATACTGATGTGAAATATGCTATAAGACTTCAGTTTAGGTTTATTATTATCACTAATTGAGGTAAATATGTAGCAGCGGGGTCCAGCTCATTTGTACAGGCAAACGTGTTGCTGTCTAACACAGATTGATCACCTGCTGGGCTGGAAATAATTCCGTGGAATCAGTGCTAATCGGAACACACGATGTTGTCTTACTAGTTGTAAACTTTTAGGAGACCTTTTTTTTTTTTTCCCCACTGTTGTTAAGTATAGTTGTTTCCATTTCCACCCCTCTACACCCCACCCACCCATCTCCGCCTTCCACCCTCAATCCTATTCCCTTTGGCTTTGTCCATGTGTCCTTTGTACATGTTTCTTGACGACCCTTCCCCTATTTTCCCCCATTATCCCTCTCCTCCCTCCCCTCTGGTTATTGTCAGTTTGTTCTTTATTTCAGTGTCTCTGGTTATATTTTGCTTGCTTGTTTGTTTTGTTGATTAGGTTCCTCTTATAGGTGAGATAATGTGCTATTTGTCTTTTGTCGCCTGGGAGACCTTTCTTAAAGTTCACTAGGGCAGAGCGGTGTCTGTGTTGTTCAGAAACCAGGGCATAGCAGAGGGACTTTGAGTTGGTAGAGCTGAAGAAGTAACTAAGAGAAAAATGTGTGAAAGGTCATGTGAATGAGGAATGGAACGAGGCCCTGTGGATGCGAAGCAGATCTGTGCCAGGAGATCTTTTTGTTACGGACCCACTACAGCACAGTGCCATGGCATGTTGTCGGTAGGTGTGAGGGAGCGAGCCACAGGGATGAGGAAGCTGTTCGTGGGTAAGGGAAGGCAAAGTGGAAAACTTTGAAGAAGGGCCAGAAAGAAAAGTTGTATATCATTTAGTGGAGATTTAGTAACACAAATTAGTGTTCTTTTTTTAAATATATTTTTTATTGAATTTATTGGGGTGACAGTTAATAAAATTATATCGATTTCTGGTATACAATTCTACAGTACATCGTCTGTACACTGTATTATGTGGTCACTTTTTTTTTTACTGTTGTTAAGTATAGTTGTTTCCATTTCCACCCCCCTACACCCCACCCACCCATCTCCGCCTTCCACCCTCAATCCTATTCCCTTTGGCTTTGTCCATGTGTCCTTTGTACAAGTCAAGTCTCCTTCCATCACCTTTTATCCCCCGTATACCATCCTCTAGCTCCCTCTCTCCCACTTTCCTCTGGCAGTCACCATACTCTTGTCTGTGTTCATGAGTCTTTCTCTTTATTTCTTTGCTTAATCCCTTCACCTTTCTCACCCAGCCCCCAATTCTCTCCCCTCTGACAGCTGTCATTCTGTTCTCTATATCCATGAGTCTGTCTCTACTTTGTTAGTTTATTTTGTTCATTATATTCCACATATAAGTGAAATCATACGGTACTTGTCTTTCTCTGACTGGCTTATTTTACTTAGCATAGTACTCTCTGGTCCATCCATTCTGTCACAAAAGATTTCCTTCTTTTTTTATTGCTGAGTAGTGTTCCATTGTGCAAATGTACCAAAACAGACATACAGATCAATGGAACAGCATAGAGAGCCCAGAAATACACCCATGCCTTTATAATAGTCAATTAATATTTGACAAAGAAGGCAGAAGTGTACAATGGGTTAAAGAGGGTCTATTCAATAAATGGTGTTAGGAAAATTGGACAGATACATGCAAAAAATGAAACTGGACCACCTTCTTACACCATACACTCAAAGTGGTACTATGTTAGATTTAAATGTTAGACCCAAAATCATAAAAATCCGAGAAGCAAACATAGACAGTATAATCTCGGACATTTCTTGTAGCAGTATTTTTTCTGATTTATTGACTTGGGCAAGGGAAACAAAAGAAAAAAATCAACAAATGGGACTACATCAAACTAAAAAGTGTTTTGCACAGCAAAATAAACGGTCAACAAAAATAGACAACCCACTGAATGGGAGAACACATTCACTGATACATCTAATAAGGGCTTAGTATTCAAAATTTATAAGGAACTTATAAAAGTCAACACCAAAAAATCCCAAAAGAATCCAAATAAGAAATGGGCAAAGGACCTGAATAGACACTTCTCCAAAAAAGGCATACAGATGGCCGATAGACATGTTAAAAGATGTTCAACATCAATAACCATCAGGGAAGTGCAAATTAAAACCACAATGAGATATCACTTCACACCTGTCAGAATGGCTGTCATCAGTAAGTCAACAAACCACAAGTGCTCGTGAGGGTGCGGACAAAGGGGAGCCCCGGAGCACTGTTGGGCATGCAGACTGACGCAGCCCCTGTGGAACACAGTAAGGAATTTCTTCAGAAAATTAAAAATGGACATGCCTTATGACCCAGCAGTCCCACTTCTGGGAAAATATCCTAAGAAACCCTGAAAACAAATTATTGTTCGTTCTTGTCTATGATCATGTTAGCTCTCTGGGTTAACTAAATGACCATAGAATCTACTTAGATTCTATGGTCATTTAGGAGAGAAGTGTAAGCGGCAGTAGGGTTACCTGCACCTTGGTCAGGGCAGGTGGAGTGCTCATTCCTCCACAGAGAGCAGGATCCCCAGACCCAGGGAGGAGCTAGTGAAAATAAAGAGGAGGAAATAGAGGGGAGCTCTGAAAAGAGAGAGTAGAAACCACCTTTACCTCAAACTGCTGCTCAGCTGGCCATTCTGCTTGAGCCAAGAAGGGATTCCTGGTTTTGGGAGCACTAAATGTTAGGTGGGCTTAATGGTACCTTCTGGCATCCTAGTCCACATGAGACCGTGGCAGCCCGTACCACGTGGCTACATTTCACGTTCCTTTAGGATAGAGAGACTGTGTGTGACCCATCTTTGTGTTCTCCACTTGCACATAGTAGGCACACAGTAGATGTTGAACAAGCAGCTCAATTCTTAGTTCTGTTTTGGCAAAGAGGAAAGAATTGAAGACCTTACAGTTACTTTGAATATTTGATTTAACTGCTACTCATCCCCCTACATGAATATTCCAAACTCATAAGAACCGTGGTATTGCCCTCCTGGGTTGGTAATAGGACCCTCCCAGGCCCCAAGCCTGCCTCTGAAGGTTGTGTGCAAGGAGGACATGTTCTAGAAGGGCATGATAATTTTCTTTGCTATTAACTGCTGTGATTTACTAGGGTCTTCTCAGACATCTAAGCAACTCTCCACAGCCCCTTGGCTCTTCCGTTTATCGAATTATCTAAGTATCACCCTATCGCCAGAACATCTCCCCATTTCACTAGCTTTTGAGTATAAATGAATTTATTTTAATTTTAATACCCACTGAGGCTGTATTAACATTAATTTCACATTCTCACTGACTCCTCTCTTTAAATACAGGGTCCGGCACAGATAATGCCCCTTTTTTATTACATAAAAATATTTTATTACAAAATCCTAAGCATGTAATTGATTCTGTAACATAACAATATCACACTCAAACACACGACAGGACATTTCAGGTGAGATGTTAAAATTGCGGTCCATCTCGTGCGAGGCATTCACGTACCCTACCAGCCACACTCAGTGGCGTTACTTGTGCCAGACCCTGCGCTGCGGTGAGCCGGAGGGGGGCCCGTCGGTCCTCCGCATTCCGCGCTGCCCCTACTCCACGGCCTCTGCTCTCCTCTGCCACCTAGAGGCCGTGCCTGCCTCCGCCATCACCGCTTCCAGCTGCCCCTGCTGCTCCACGAGGACCAGTAACACTTGCATAAAGGAAAGTGGCTTTGCGGTCACGTGGATGATGGACGGTGGGGGCGGGGGGTGTCAGGACTAAAGACAGGGAACGAGTTTAGAGGCGGCTGAAAATAGCTCAGTCAGGATATAATGTTGGGCTGGACGGGAATGATTGGGGTTGGGGCCAGAGACGGAGAGAAGTGGACAGATTTTGTTCAAAGTTATAAAAAAGAGAAAAAAAATTTAGGGACACCGAAGTTTCCATTTCGTATAATTTTCACGTCATGAAATAGTGTTCTGCTCTGGGTTTTTCTAAAAAAAAAAAAAACCGTTTAAAAATATAAAATCCTAAATTCTTAAATTCTTCCTTGTGTACTGTACAGAAATAGGCGGTGGGCTATTTTTGTGGAAATCCTCCAAAGTGAGGTAGGTCAGAAAGAGTCTGTTTCATTTGAGTTTGGAGCTCCGTGGAGAACTGTCGACTTGCAATGGAGACCTGGGGGTCGGCGTGCACGGACGGCGATCGGAGCCGCGCTGCTGCCCACGGAGAAGAGCTGAGGACCCGGGGCGGCGCTCGCGGGGACCCTGCTGTTCATTGGAAGCGTGTGTAGCAGCAGCCAGAGAGATGTGAGGAAAATGGGAACGAGGTCAATCGGCGTTATTATGCCCAAACTTCTAAGGTCCCTTCTCCCTTTATTCTACTGTGCCCATCTTCGCATTCGCTCTTCTGTAGTCAGGGCTGTTAATTATCTGAATCTCTCTGTACGCCTCCCGTTCGGCCCGAGCTGGAAACGGGGAGCCGAGCTTGGAGTGGGGGAGCAAGCGCGAAGCGCTGGGCCGCCGGGGGGAAACATCCTCCGGGTGCGGGAGCCCGAGAGCAGGCCAGTCACTGTCCCGGGAAGGGGGCAAGGGTGACAGCTTGGGGGAGACCGGAGCGCACCTAGGATGCAGGGCTAGGGTCGTAAGTGTTGGGACGCCGAAGATGGCGTTGAATGGCGGTGGCAGCGCGAAAGGAAAGCAGTGCTTCCTGGTGGATTTAACCAGGCGGCGGTGTGAAGGCTTGCGGGTGTCAGGGGCCTGTGGAGACCGCTGCAGGGAATTGGGGGGAAGCGTTCACTAGGATGGCGACAGTAAGAATGGAAGGAGGGTTGCGTTTGAAACGGAAAAAGGAGAAATCCGCAGCCTTTGGTGATGGATCTGAAGGGGGGTCTAAGGGCAGGGGATGTGGAAGAGAGGACTCCCAGCCTTTGAGCCCGTGTCACTAGGTAAGTAATGGTACCAAAGACAAACCCCCAACCTTAGAGTTAGAAAATATCACTGAGCCCTCTAATTAGTGTTTTCCCAGGTAAGATCTAGCTGAGTAGCCCAGGTGGGAAACCCATAGACTGCGAATGAAATTCTCAGTTCCTTTCTCTCTGAGTTCCCGTCTGTCCATCCCTTCACCGGTGAGATTTTCCAGGGTTCTGGCAATGGATTAGTGTATGCCACCACGCACCTAGCCTCCAGCTTTCCCATGCCCGTCCTTTCCGAGCTTGAGAAGTCCCACGTGGAGAGGGACTTAATAACTGACCATCCTTTGCCATGTGCCGTTTTACTTTTTGTGTACACGGGGGAGTTTGGGTGAGAATTTTTAAATAGTGTGTGGTTGTGTGTCCCGGCTCCAGAGTTCCCCCTGACCCAGCAAGAAGGAATATCGATGGCGCTTTCTTGATAAAAATGACATTAATGGAGAGGAAAGTATAGTAGTGTTAGTAATCATCAATTACTATAGCATGAGAAGGTATGACTATGGAAGTTAAAAGTGCATTTTGCGAAAGGATAAATGCCTTTCAGTTGTTCACAAATATGATACTATCCAGCAGTGTTGTGTACGGCTATATTAAGATAAGTGTGGTGTTAAGCATCAGTCTACATTAAAAGAAATATGGTGTAAAAATAAAAAAGAAATAAGGGCTTGTGCTCTACATTATACTGTTAAAAATCATCTGCTGTATTTGATTCAGCTCTGCACGCCACCTTAAGGAGCTGGGGTGCATTATCTAGAGTTGGGGACCAGGCCCAGAGAGAGTGAACAGATGCTGTCACGTTCACATTGAAGGACCAGGGTCCAGAGTGGGGCTCAGCCAACTGCAGCCCACTGCCTGTTTGTGTACAGCACACAAGGAAGAATTTAGGTTTTTATATATTTTAATGATTTAAAAAAAACCAAACCCAAAGCAGAATACTATTTCATGATATGAAAATTATACAAAATTTAAACTTCAGTGTCCCTAAAGTTTTTCTTTTCTATTTTTAGTACAGTTATGCTCGCTTGATTACATTTTTATCTATGGTTGCTTTTGCACTGTAACAGCAGAGTTGAGTAGTTGTGACAAAGACGTATGGCCTGCAAAGCCTAAAATGTTTACCATCTGGCCCATTGCAAAAAATGCCTACCAACCACCGGTCTGGAGCGCTGTTTCCAGACTTTCGTGTGCACATGACTTACCTGGGACTGTTGCTAAACTGCAGATTCTGAGCCAGGAGGTCTGGGTGGGGCCTGGGAGTCTGCATTTCCAATGAGCTTCCCGGACGGTGCCAAACCCAGGCCCCACATCACACCTGGATTTGCAAGGGCTTAGGTATTTAAGGAAGAAAAAGAGAGATGTGTTCTAAGGGACAGATTATCAACGTGGTGTGTGTGTGTGTGTGTGTGTGTGTGTGTGTGTGTGTGTGTGTGTGTTTTATTTGAGATTATCAAAGTTTTAAAGTAGAAATAGGCTTGTTTCACTTTACTCCAGAGGCTGGAACTAGGGCCAGTGGCTGCCAGCTCTGGTTTAACCTGAGGAAGTGCTTTCTAACAATTAAATATAATCACCGTATCATGGCAGTGGCCGCAAGTGAGAGTGGAGCTGGGAACACTAGAAGGTTCCTAAACTGGACAAGTGGTGGGACTTTCCCAGCGTGGGAAGTGGTGACTGTAATCTCTTCCAACTTAGTTTTGTTGGTTGACTATGATTAAGTGGAGAGAGAATATGAAAGTGGAAAGACAGAACTGAATTCCTCATAAAGACAAGGCCTAGTCTAACAGGTATGGTATTAATTGGATTAATCTCCGCTACTTTCCTTTTGTTTAAGAGTAGTAACAAACTCTCAAGGCCTAACATGTCGTAAACTCCTAGAGTAAATGTTTAGCTGCGATTTTTAGAATTTAATTTGTACTTCATAGTACTCGAATCAGCCCTTGCCTGCACTGAAAAGGCTGTAATAGTCACGCTCCTAGGATTTTGTTGGTTCACTTTTGAAGCCGTTACCAGCTAATCCCTGCTCTTCTTACTCTCCACGTGGGCTCGTTGCTCCCACACCCCTTCCCTGGAAGCTGTCACCATCAGCCTTAGCACGGATCCACGCTTGTGTCCGGGTCTTCCAGCTGCAAGTCATTTTCACCCCGATGAGTGAATCCTCTTGTTCATAGCTCCTTTAAGAAGAACTTTAAAAAGAGAGAGAGGAAGAGAGAACGGTAAAGAGAAAGAGAGGGAGAGAAAGGAAGAGAGGGAGGGAGGGAGGAAGGAAAGCAAAGAAACTAGCCATTTTGAACAAGCTGATAAATGTTAATGTCTGTAGCGTATTTAGACAGATGAGTAAGCCACGGAGTATTTTAGTGACCTAATATTTAGCTATTGATGAATACTTTCAAAACCATAAAACTCATTAATATTACAATTATCTACACAGAATTCAGTGAGTGGCTGTGGTAGTGGTCTCATTGTGTTTTTCTACTTTGAATGCTTTTCATTTCAGCTTGTCACAGAGCCTTTAAAGACATGATTTATGCTTCGTAATGCCCCAGGGAGGTTAAGTATTTTCATATTTATTGCACGGAAGAGCATTCTGTGACTGCTTGCCTGTCCTAAAATCGGTTTGGCTGGAAATGGACCCAAGAATTCTGACCTCAGCTCTCTATCCAAACCAGGAGTCAGCACTTGAAAAATGTGAATCAATATCTTGCCCAGAATTTGTTTCATTCGGCCAACCTGGGGGAGGAACAGATGGTGGGAGGCAGCGTATACACAATGCCGCTTTTTCTTTCGTAAATCCACCTATATCCCCACATCCCAGAGCTCGGCTACGGTGATGCAGGCCAAATATCCTTCAGGCCTTTCAGGCTTTTCAGGCAGTCCTTCATCATCCTCTACACCACGCGAGTAGCCCGAAGAGTCCAGATTCTGGCCTTAGCGTGTTGCTGATCTTACCCCTAACAGATTTTTTTGGTGTGTGTACAGTGTTCCCCTATCTGCAAGGGATACATTTCGAGACCCCCCAGTGGATGCCTGAAACTGCAGATAGTACCAAACCCTATACCATGTTTTCCATATACATAAACGCCTATGATAGAGGTCTAACTACTCTTGCTCTTTGAGGCCATTATTAAGTAAAACAAGGGTGACTTGGACACAAGCCCTGGACAAAGGGATGTTTCACGTCCTGGTTGGGATGGGGCAGGACAGCACAAGATTTCATCACGCCACTCAGGCTGGCGTGCACTTAAAACTTATGGGTCGTTGCCCTGGCTGGGTAGCTCACTTTGTTGGAGCGTCATCCTGTGCGCCAAAAGGTTGTGTGTGTTCGATCCTTGGTCAGGACACATATCTAGATTGTGGGTTCGATCCCAGGTTGGGGTGCATATGGAAGACAAACCAATCGATATTTCTCTCATCAATGTTTCTTTTTCTTCCTCTCCCTCTCTCACTCCCTCCCTCTCTCTCTAAAATCAGTAATAAAATCAATATCCCTGGGTGAAGATTAAAAACAAAAAAAAAACTTATGAATAATTTATTTCTGAAACTTTTTATATAAAATTTTCAGACTGCGGTTAATCACCAGGTAACTGACACCTCAGAAAGTAAAACTACAAATAAGGGGGGACTACTGTATTGGTATTTTTCAAAATCCTGGTCATTTTGGATGCCTAGCTCCTCTCTTCCTGTTATCTCATGTGTATCAGGTCTCTTACCACTTTTACAAGTGAACAGGTGTCCTTGCCTACCTTCCCCATTCTACCCGCTCACTGCTTATTCACCTTTTATGCAACCCTTGGTTCACTCTCTTTTGGCAAGTCAGAGGTGGTCCATTAAAAAAGAAAATTAGGATCCATGCATGTTGTTCATTCAGTCAATGGATGGGTTATATCCCTTCTGGCTCTAGCGGTCCTAGGACCAGTGGCTCAGTTGTCACAGTTCATTTCCAATGGGTTTCTTTGCTGCAGAATCTCTATTTTTTTCTTCCGTCCTGCTTAAATCTTTTAAAAATGCTATTTTTGTTTCATGACTTCAGTGCTCCCAGAACTTTGGTTGTTTTCTTATTATCTAAGAGATGATGTTAAAATTCCTTAGGGCGATACTTAAGGCCCTTTAAAAATGCAACCCTAATTTTCTTCTGCTCCATGTAAGTTTCTCTTGTTTCAATTCTGTATGTGTCTTTTACATACCTGTTACTGTTCTGGGTGCTCTTTAAGCAGTGGGGTATAGTAAGCATTATCTTTTTAATCTATGTGGGGAGACTATTATGTTCTCACGATGCGGGTAAATAGTTTCAAGTGCACACCGAGCCATACAGGGAGCATGGCTTAAATCCTGGGCTCTTCAGGGCCTGCGCTTGGTTTTCCCATACCCTGCATGCTGTTATTGGGGCCGCTTCCTATTCTTTACGGCTAATCCACGACCTAATCTATTCCTGTGACTTCTCCCTTATATAAATGCTGATTGTATTTCAATCTGTGTTTCTCCACATCCTAGTGCCGTATTTCCAACTTCTTTCCAATTTCTCTCTTCACCTAGAGAGGCGCTTCCAATGCACATTGTCTAAAAACTCAATTCATCATGTCCCCCAGCAAACCTGTTACGCTCCTTGCAGTTCTTTCTGGTTACTGGTGTCACCGTCCAGCTTATCTTCCAGGTTAGACATCCGCCACCAGTCACTCAAGTGAGCAGGTTTCACCTCTGAAACTGTCTCTCGCAGCTCTGCTCCCACCGCGACCTCCTCTGTCTGCGTCTCAGACCTCGTCTTCTGCCTTCGGGACCTACTGCTGCGGCCCAGCAGGCTTCCTGTCACCAGCCTCAGTGTGCCGGTCTGTCTTCCCCTCCGCTGACAGAATTAGCTTCCTAAAGACAAATCTTACTGTGTTATGTTCATGCTAAAAGCCTCCAGTGGCTCCTTTTCACATTTAGGATAAAATAGCAACTTTTAGAGGTCGCATACTAAAGCCCATCTCGGACCCGGGCAGCCCCATCTCCCCTCCTGCTGCCTTATAAACAAACACAACCACAGTTCCACCATCATCCCACAAAACTACCCCACTCTCCCAGGAAGAGCGGGCCCCTTTCTGCGGGCCCCGCGACGCTCTATGAAGTGACTAAACGATTCACTGGCTTGGATTTTCCCCATTTAATATTTGCAACCCCCAGACATGCTGTGTGTCTTCCTCCAGAGGAGGGGCCAAATGTGATTTGTCTTTTCATCTCCGGTAGAGCCAGTGGATCATTTTTGACTGAGAGAATGAATGAATGAATGAATGAATGAGGAATGAGCGATGCTGTGGGCTGAACATACTGGGAAAGGCTTTGTGATGGAGGGTCTTTGACTCCATCTGGAACCCCTGAATTGAGCATCTGTTCTGTGCAAGTGCTCCACAGTCAACTCATGAGGCAGGAATAATTATTTTCATTTTGCAGAGCTAGAAAGTATGACTCAGGGTAAATTATTTGGTTAAGATTATATAGCTAATAGGCAAGGGTCATGATTTTTAAGTCAGATGGGTCTGGGGTCCAAGCCCATGCCTGTCTACCATGTCCAAATGCTGGTGTCGAAGAATAAATCTTAAGAATGCATGACAAGGCCCTCCACGAGGACAGTGATTTTGTGATTATGAAGCACTTGGGAACTCGCAAAGGAAGCCTGCGGTTTTGTAGAGGACTCGAACTATTTTCACAACTGGTTTCCCTGACTGCCCCTGTATCTGTGCGGCCTGAATATTGTTTGACTCACAAAGGAAAATTGTTGATCTAGAGTGAACGAGTTCAACTTTTCTTCTCCTCAATCTCAAGAGTATTGCGTGGAGGAAAATATTTTAAACCGCACCTGAGCTATAAACAATTTACTCTGAAGGTAACAGTGTTAGCATTGCAGTATGTAAACCTTTAGCTAATAAAAATCAAAGTCGCCTAATTTGGAAAGTACACAGAAGGTTAGAGGGAAAGCTGGTAAATGTTTTCAAAGACTCTGTATTTAATTCTATCACCAGCTAGCAAAATAAATAGTCCAGCTGCTAGTTCTGAAACAGACACGTGTTGCAAATGAAATGTTAATAGTTTAAATGCATTGGTCATTAGAAATCAAAAGAAACGTGAAGTACACTTTCTAGTTTATGAGAAACAAGGTGAAAGTTCCCAAAACACATTTGTGGTAACTGTTCCTAAAATTACTTCCTCATCTTTTATTTTAGTGGCTCATACTTTGTATGGTATATATGTGACTATGGGGCATTTTTTTCCCTATGTAGATACAAAGGTTTGGAAATAAATGGGGAGTACAAATCAAGAGATATTAAATTCCACTTTCCCATGTGTCCAAGTGTTTGCCGGAGACGGCAAGCTGCGTGCCAGACTCTTCTGAGGAATGGGAGGTTACCTTCAATAATGTGCTAGGATTGACCTGAAATATTTAGCCAGCACATCTGCTTGCAAGCACTGGCCCTGGGTGAGGAGGTTACCCTGGAATTAATTAACTCTGCAGCATTTTCTCCACCTTGTTTTACCAGAATAAAATACATAAAATCAATTGGAACATCTTTTTTTTCCTAGAGAACTTAAAAACAAACAAAGAAACTAGGTGGAAAAAACAAAAAAAAGAATCCATAATGCAGTGTTTTCCTATTTGGAGCAAAGGTTAAAGTAAAGCATTAGAATTAGAATTTTATTTCTTCAATTATGTGTTTTTAACTTAAAGTTATGGTGGAGTTGTATGTCTTTAACCGTTACAGTAATACCATTTTTAAAATGTTTGATTTTTTTGTCGGAACCCCAGGAGACCGAGCGGAGGGGAGTGGGACCGGTGCCGAGGGCCTCACAGTGCAACACAACACTTTGTGGACCAAGCTGTTACGCTAGGAGCTTTCCAGTTTCGGAGAGGGGAAGGAAGGGAGGCTTCTGGGAAACTTCTGCGAGGACAGGACAGCGCCCCTGGCCCCGGCAGCGCAATGTTAATGCCAGGATGTTTAGCCTGTTAATCTTAAATAAGCCAGCTTTCCTGTAGGGCTTTCCTCGGTAAGACTGAGAAGAGGTCTACATTCCAGAAGGCAGACGCTGAGAGTTTCTATTGGAGGTGATAAAACTTCTGGAAATAGCAGTGAGGGTTATACAACATTGCGAATGTAATTAATGCTCCCGAATTGTACAATTAAAAATGGTTAAAATCGCAAGTTTTACATTATATATACTTTTCCAAAGTTTATATATTTTCCAAAGTTTATATGGGGATAGTTGTAATATCCCCAAAACCATTGAGTTATATACTCGAAATGGGTGAATTTATGATACATGAATCATATCTCAATAAAGCTGTTAAAAATTCAACCACTGCCCTGACTGGTGTAGCTCAGTTGGTTGGGCATGATCCTGCAAAGTGAATGGTCATCGGTTCAATTCCTGGTCAGGGCACATGCCTGGATTACAGGTTCGGTCCCCAGTCGGGGCGCATATGAGAGGCCACCAATTGATGTTTTTCTCTCACATCAGTGTTTCTCTCCCTCTCTTTCTCCCTCCCTTCTCCTCTCTCCGAAAATAAATAAAATCTTTAAGAGAAATAATTCAAACACTGAGTATAGTTAGGGAGTGGGATGTTCTGGTTAACTGAATAGTCTAGCTAATTAGGGACTAATACATTTGAATGGAAACTAACATGTGAAAGGTACCCTTGTGGGAATATGAATATGAACTTAGACTTTTTTTGTGTTTCATTGGGTTGTTTATTCTTTCCATTCTGAACCCTCAGGAATATGGCACTTTGCTGTCTACGGAGGATCTGACTAGAACTGTGCTAATACAGTAGCCACTGGCCACACGTGGCTTTTGAACACTGGAAATGTGACTAATCAAAATTAAAATGGGCTACGTGAGCAAAATAGTACTAAATTTTGAAGATTTGATATGCAAAAAGAATGCAAAAACCTTGTTAATTATTTTTATATTCATTACATACTTTGGATATACCAGGTTATATAAAATATAATATTAGGTGTATTTGTTTTCTTTTTTTTACTTTTTGAATGTGGCTATTAAAATTTTTAAATTTCACTTGTGGCTCACATTACATTTCCATTGGACAGGGCCAGTCTTGCAATCAGCCTGATCTACCCACGATTCACATCCTCCGAGAGAGGTGAAGAATCACTTCCGTTGACAAAATAGACTGCAAAAGGACTCCCTGAATGGGCTTGGGTGTCAAGAGGCGTTATCTCCAGTAGGATGGCTGCCCCTTCTCCTCCAGCCCAGGATTTTGGAAATGGGAGGCCATGGGAAGGTTCTCCGATCAGGAGAGCTCGGAGGAGTCGAGGAGTCCCTAATCCAGGAGCACAGTCGATCTGCTCCAGCACATGGTTCCACAGCTCAGGTGGAAAGTAGAGAAATGATGTCAGTGGGTCCTGGAGGTTAAATTGGATGCCATCCCCAGAGGAGGCACCCCCAGCCTTGAAGGCCTCTGGGCTCCTGGCAAGGCCACTCCCTCCGTGCCCACCTTGACAGCAACCCCCTGGCTCAGAACCTCACTGTGTGTGCAGGCTGGCCCTGCCACTCTGTTGTCCTACGCATACTTGCTGTCCCCCGAGGCAGCCAGAGCCACACTGAGCCGCTTGCCTGGGCTGTGCAGGTCATCTCCCTAGGTATTAATTATTCTCTTGGTTAGTTCTCTGGTTACAAAATTACATAGGTTTCAAGAGGTCTGCCCCCAACGCCGTTTTCCACCATAAACCTTGTTATTTTTAGAGTGCGATTTTGCAGGATGTAAGGTTTTCCAGGAATGCGTGTATCACATTATAGCAGGAACACCCATGTGACCTTTGCCCTGCTCCTTCAGTAGACAAGTCTCAGGATGCCAAGGTGACAGTCACTGCCACACTGGGAAGGTGTGTTAGTGGCATTTCACAGTAGACTCAGACCGAGACTGTTGTATATGGTGATCAGGTACGACTGGACTAATACTGTAACTCTTAAGATATGGTGTAAGTTTTATGGGCTGCATGCGAGTCAGTCTGCCATGGATCTGACACTGTTTCTATTAGAGAGTGTGTTCTGGCATCCTTGGGTTATTAACAGCCAGCTCACTGATATACTTTTGGAATTCATTCTCTTTGCTAATTGGCAAATGCCTGTGAGTCTCCAGAAAATAACTCTCCCACCTCCACCACCACTTAGTAAGGCGAAGGTAGGAAATGTGAACTTTGGGAAGCTGAAGGTAGTTGGGAAAATCATAGAAATTAGAAGGCAATTAGTGGTAAAATATGAATTTCAGACTTCCTTTCTACCTCTTCACTAATAAATGCATCTAGACATAACCTACTTTGAGTTATTTTGTTTTCTCAGGCCAGCACCTCTGAAAATCTTTCGAGAATCAATTTTTCTACCTCAGTCCTTTATTGAGGTAGGAGAAATCCTTCAGTCTGCCAAAACTCAGGGTTTGGGAGCTATGTTGCCACTTTATCAGGCGAAAAGGCATTGTCTGGGCTCTCGTTAGCAGGGTGCCTGTTAGTGGTTGGCCAATTCTGCTGGAGAAGAGGGGCAAGTAGCACAGCATAAAGGATGTGGCCTTGAAGCCATATTTCAGCTGTGTGTGTGTGTGTGTGTGTGTGTGTGTGTGTGTGTGTGAGAGAGAGAGAGAGAGAGAGAGAGAGACAGACAGACAGACAGACACAGCAGGGCAGAGACTGGGACTGATGCGTCTGCAGAGGCGCAGGCCTTTCGATGTGTCTGTTGAGACATTTTTGCAGGGCTGACGTCCATGACTCCAGGGACCACTGGGGACCGGGCTGAGTGGGACATGAGCAGGCTATCGCAGGGACACTTCCATGCTCAGCACAGCTGGGGAAGCTGTACCTTGTACCTGTCACTTAACTAAAAGGAAGAGCTAAATCCCGCACTGCAATTATTTAGCAAGTATTACTGAAGGTAACATCTTAATAAATAAAAATTTCTATCCTAATGGGTGGTAATGAAATTTTAGCAAATGGTTTATTTTTCATCGTGAAAACCCTGTGGTGGTGGTGTTTAAAGTGCACGCTGTGCTCAACGGCTGGTAGCTATTATCATTATAAAGTGTGGTTATTAAGTAGAGTGCCCACTCATTTCAGGCCCACACCTTTGAAAGACAGAGGAATCATGGCATTTATCATACAGATACTAATAGTGTACATAATTTAAAAATACAGTGAATATATAATTAGGCTATTGAAAAGAAAGAACCACACGAGCAAAACAGAACCAGAGACATGAAAATAAGGAACAAACTGACAGTGACCAGAGGGGGCGGGTAACGGGGGAAAGAAAGGGAAGGGTCCAGTTCAGGAACACGTATGATGGACCTGTGGACACAGACAACAGGGTGGGGACTGACTCTGGGAGCCGGGGTGGGGGCGGGGCAGGGAGAGCATCAGGGGGAAAATTGGGACAGCTGTCATTGAACAACAGTAAAATAAAATTTAAAAAAGAACCTGGATGGGAGACTGTATGATATAGTAAAAGAACTTTGGGTGATAGAGATAGTGTTTCAGACAAAAAGCCAGCTGATTAGAAAGCACATACTGACAAGAGTCCCGATTTGCTCATTATTTATGCACAGGCGTTGATAAATAGCCTCTCTCCCAGTCAGAAACGATGGCCGCGTCCCACCCTGTAGAAATCCCAAGCATTCCTCGGAATCAGACGCAAACGTGGCCTCATTCATGAGTCTTTCCCTGTGCTTCCCTGTCAGCCATGATCTCTTCATCCTTTACGCTGCACAGCACTCGGTACCTCTCTTGTGTCCTGCAGTATTCTTTGCGTTGGATTATTTATAATTATTTATGAATTTGTTTGTTCTCCACTGAATTTCAAACTCCCTAAGGGAAGAGAGCTGCCCTATCTTCGACTCCTTGGAAGATATGCAGAGTGCCTTCTATAGGGGCAACATCCAGAAAGATATGTCAGCCTGGGGTCGGTTGCTCAGTTCATTTTATTCTGTAACTCCGAAGAGAATACACTGCAAATACCCGTCGTGCCCCAGTGAGCTGTCCAGAATGCTTCGATGGGAAAGCTGATGCTGTAAGTGGGGCTTGCCCAGTAATAGGCCAGAAGGGAGGAGTACGGATCTAGCGACCAGAGTTCCATGGTGGGACAAGAAGGTGGAGGGAGGAAGGCCAGCTACTCTGCGGGACGCCGGTGTAACAGGGTGCCCCAGGCACTCCGAGATCCTGGGAGGCGGGGGGAGCATGGCGTCTGTCTGGGCGTCTGTAGTGGGTTGAGAGTTGACACGGAACTTCAGCAGCAAGTTATAGCATCCCACCCAAAAGCACAGGGTTTGAGGCTAGACTGGCCAGGAAAACAAGGCAGGCCCCCAGTCCTCCAGGAGCCCAGAACGAAGCAGAAGCCTAACTCCCAAAGAGCAAGGGGTGGGCAGCCTCTGAGTCCTGGGGCACAATTGGGGGCGCTTGGCAGGCGCAAATGGGCCTGCTGCCGAGCCGCTCAGCCATCGCCGTCTTTTCTAGGCTCAAGACTGGCACCCATCCTAGCTTCAGAACGTAGGGGGCTACCCAGCCAGGAGCCCAGGGGCTTGCTACAGTCGAGGAATGGAAAAAATACGGCCTTGGAGAAGTTCTTTCACAGCCTGTGGTAGGTGGCAGTTTTATGAGGTCAACACATCTGGAAAGTGTTTAGGGACCATCAGCGTATGTAGATAAACCCTGCAAACCAACCTGTCATGGCTGACTTGTGTGCTGAAGCCCGAGTCACCCCCGTGCTGAGCTCTGGCAATAGAAGATTTGCAGTGTCCTGTGTCTGACAGATATGGTATGCTTTTCAATAATAATCAGCGGAAAACTGGGATCGAAACCTAGTGCGTGACTGACATGGGCGGCATCTGAAAAGGCCGTCTGGTGCAGTGTCTCGCTGTGGGAGGAATTTTTGTTTTTTCTTTGGAGGATCACTGACCTGTAAGTGAAACAAACAATGAAAGGTCATTAAAAAAAAACCACAAAACATAACTCATATCAGGTTTTAACAGGTTTTGTATTTTTTTATTTTCCTCTTTAAAAACATAATGTTTATTAGATTGCTTTTTCATTATTACTTGTAAATACAAGGATTTATAAAGAATAGAAATAAATGGACAATAACTTCCTTTTAATATCTTTTAACAGTGCTAATAAAGGCACATGTAAAGTTAGACGTTTCCAACAGTGCAGAAACTTTCAGTCTGGTAAGTGAAAGTTTCTTGTGATTCTCCAGGAATTTTTTGCAGATATGTACTCAGGTACTTATTTATGGCTTATTCCTTTTTAAGAAAAAAGGAATATATACATATATACTACATATATTATAATCCTTTGCTTTTTAAAATCTAATCCAACCCAAGAAACGTTTCTCTGTCAGCAGGTACGCATTTATCTGACTCCTCTGAGGAGTGCATAGCCCTGCACAGTGTGGATTTACTGTAATTTAACCAGTTCTCTAATGATAGACATTTTGTTTCCAGTATTTTTCTGTTCCAGATAGTGCTGCAGTGACTATTGACATGCTAATTCTCAAAACCACTCCATCTGAAGGTCAAGACATGTGTAACCCAGGGGTTGTCAGACCTTTTTCTGTAAAGAGCCAGATAATATTTGCAGCTTTGCAGCAGGCCATGGCGTGTCTGTTCCACCTATTCCCCTCTGACCTTTGCAGTTGTTGGGCAACAACAGCTGTATCTGGGTAAACAGATTGTGGTCTGTCTGATGGCACATTATGCAGCCATAAGAAGGAATGAAGTACTGATCCACGCTATAATGTGGATCAAACGTTACGCTGAGTGACGCTAAGTGGCAGAAGTCAGACACAAAAGGTCACATATTATACAGTTTCATTTATAGGAAATGCCTAGAATAGGCAAACCCATAAACAGCACAGATTGATGGCTGCCAGGGGCTGAGGAGAGGGGACATTGGAAAGTGACTGCTTAAAGGGTACAGGCTTTTCTTTTGGGCAGATGAAAATGCTTGGAACTAGTCAGAGGTGGTAGTTGCCCAACATTGTGAGTGTACTCAGCACCATTGAATTGATTACTTTAAAGCTGTTAATTTTGTGTTGTGTGAATTTCACCTCAATAAAAGAAAAAGCAAGTCACACGTCAGGGAAAAGGTAGGCCATGGTCAGTATGTAAGTGAAGAAGCATGGCTGTATTCCAATACATCGTGTCGTAAACTTTATATACAGTAAGAGAAGGCAGCCAGATTTGCCACCCTCTGGTATGATCTGAAAAATAGCTGACCGGAGTTCAGCAGCCGTAAGGGTTAGGCAGCGGTGAGGACCCGAGACAGGGAAGCCGTCTAGTAGTGTTTTCTCACTTGGGAAGGTCTGCACCCTCTGCAGAGCTGGTGACACTGTGGACACGTCATCCCCCAAAAAGGTATTTGCAAACATGGACACACACACTTGGCCTCTAAAAATGCTGGTTCACAATGCCGTGTGGAGAGACCCTGCTCTGGTTGGAGAAGATGGTGGTTCAAAGGCCCCGGAGAATGGCAGCAAGGAAGTAGGGAGTCCAGGGCCCCAGGAAGTCTCAAGTTCCTTAGAAAAGTCAGTAGGATGAAAACTAGAAATCAGCTTGGGACTTCTCAGGTAGCTCCTCGATTTACCGCAGCCGGGGCCATGTCCCCAGGATAATGGTGCCACGAGCCCAGTGTCAAGGGCTGAGAGTGAGTGAGCCTTCACGTCCTGGAGGCAGAGCTGTAGACAGACGTCTCACGAGGGTCAGTGTCAAAGGGAAGAAGGGCGCTGTAGAAGCCTGAGCGTCAAGGGCTGCTTTTTAATGGGAAGGGAAAGCTTTGAGCATGTTTGCAAGCCAAGGAAGGAGCCATCTTTATCTCCTTGAAGATACAAGAGGGAGCTGTGGGTGAAGCAAGGTCCAAAGAAGGGGGTCATGCTGGGATCCAGCAGGCAGGTGGCAGATCCTTCTTCGAGAAAAGGCAAGGACATACAGACAGAGAAGAGGGGTGCCTATAGGCAAGTTTCGAGGTGGAGGAGAGAACCCGGCAGTGTTTTGTCCTAACGGACCTCCTTTTCCCTGTGAAGTAACTGACAAGAGCACCTGCTAAGATTGGGAAAGGAGGTGGCCGTGGAGTCAGGGCTGAGGGATCGCAAAGGTCTGGCACAGCGGCCGAGGGCCGGGATTTCTACGGGCCCCCAGCAGCTGACGTTCGGTACAATTGATGAGTTTCTAGGACGCAGTTAGCCAATAGTGTTTGCCGAGTGTATTCCATGTGCCATGGGGTCGCCCATCTAAGGATACTTGACAAGATCGTGCTTTTCTAATTTTTCAACAAGAACGTTGTGACAGAGAGTATGAGAAGTGCTACTAATTCCTCGTCTCTACAGCCCAACACTCCTATTCAAAGGGGTAATTAAGCGAGGGGTCAGCAAGTTGATTCACTTTGGTTTAAGTCTGCGGCACGATGCTGTGACAGGTTAGTAACTGGACAGTAGGGCGACCTTCACACAATTGTTGAAAACTGAACCTAGACTAAAAGAAAAGATAATTCCCATTTCACACACAGACAGCTCCTGATTCATCCCAAGCTTCTGTGGTCCTCTGAGGTGGAGTAGCTGGACTGGACGCGTGTTTCTCCTGTCTCTCTCCCCTCTCCCTGTTTTGTTTATTTTAGCAAAATCAGGTCCTATAAGAGCAAGAGAGAGGACTGCGAGCTCCGGAAGCACAGGCCTCTCGGCTGGGGCTCTAAGTGGCCCTTGCATTGAGGGGTGGGTCCTGAGGCCACTGCCTGTCCATGACCCAGGGACCAGCTCTGATAACAAAGGTTTTCAGTGCCCAACGCGAGCAGCCCTCAGCATTCTCAGAGCATTTTTTTTTAATTGAAGTATAATTGTCATACAATAGCCTGTTAGTTTCAGGTGTTCATCATAGTGATTTGATATTTATATTCATCATGAAATGATCACAAGGTGCTGAATATCTACTCCCTACTTGTTGATCTCCCTGGTGAAATTCAAATTCCTCCTTCCACCTTTTTCTATGACTGATTCCAGCTGATGGCACATATTTTTAGAATCCATAGTGTACTCCCCTTGTTTAAAACCGTGGCTGATTATTAAAAGGCTTTTGGGGTAAGTTAAAGACTGTTAATATGCAATTAAGACAATTCTCAACTAAAACATTTTCCCATTTTTCAGAAAACTGGGATGAGAAGAGTAAAAGAAAACTGAGGAGGAACTAGTTCATTGTATTTTATTTCTTGCATTTGTTGGTCTTTTCTGGTTCAGATCTAGAACCATCTCCTAATGGAGATTTATCCTATACTTTCTTTTAGTGTCTCATTTTTCTTTAGAATAATATTTGTAGGATTGGCTCAATGCTTAGAATTCTCTGGAAATGTTTTTTGCTACTTAGTGAAGGAATGGTCAGTTTAATCAGTCATGATGTAAAAACCGTTGTTTTGTTTTGTTTTTTTTCAGAATAAACACTTTTAAAATGTAAAGTTTCTCTCTGGGGGGAAAAAAGAATACGTTAAGATTGCTGTTTTAGATTCTGTGGCCACAAGCTAATAAATCTTGATTTAGTATAAAAAAATGCAAAGGACCATAGTAACTGTCACAGGAGATTAAAACGAAGTATACAATTCACTTATTTCCCTCAAGAAGCCTTACTGTAGCAAGGAATTTGGGCTTAGATTCAGTGTTACTACTTTTTAATCAGCAATGTGCTGGATACCCACTGTAGCCTAGCAAGGTAGTTGACAATGTGTGTGTTGGGAGAGAATTAGAAAACAGCGTCTGAATCTTCAAAAAGCCTGCATTACAGTTGGGGAGGGAAGAACCCTGCACACAAAACAGCAGCGAATAATACGGACTGTATGATGGAGCACGAAGTCACATTGGCTGGAAGTTGAGATAGTATTTAGGAAAGGAAGGGAGATCCTATTTGGCGTGAAAGGCAGGTACCTATGTACCCACGTTATCTCGGTCAGGGGTTCTCACCTTTTGCTGCCTATCAGAATCCCCTGGGGGGTTCTTAAAATCCCAGTGTCCAGTCTGCGCCCTATGCCAATGAGAGGTAGATGCTGTCACCCACCCAGAAGCTCTCTGAATCCCGTAGTTTAGGGGGTTTTATGGAGGTTCTTTTACCCAAGCAAGATCGACCAAATCATTGCTGTCGGTGATTGAACCCCACCTTCAGCCCCTTTTCTCCCTGTTCTGGGGTGGGGCTGGACATTTCAACCTCCTCTAATCCCATCGTTCCTTCTCGCGACCAGCCCCCATCCTGAAGCTGTGGGGATGGGGGTGCACCCAGAGTCACCTCCTTAGTATAAACTCAGGTACAGTTGAAAGGGGCTTGTTAGGAATAGCAAAGATACTCCTGTCACTAAGGGAATGCCCAGGCTTCTAGGAGCTCTGTGCCAGGAACCAGGCCCGTAGGCCAATGCATGTTTTTATACTACAGCTAATTCCATTTGAATTCATGGGAACAGGAACCAGGCATCTGTATTTTTAAAGCTCCCCCAGATGCTTCCAGTGTGTGCAGCCAATTTTGAAAAGCATTGTTCTTGGGCAGTCCTTAAAATGCTTAGAACTAAAGGGAAAAAGCCTTAGCCCGACTGACTGACTAAACCAGAATCTCTGAGCGTGCGGCCCAAGGCTGGTGCTACTTAGAAGAGCCCCAGGTGCTGCTCACGGGCACCCAGGCTGGGAAGCACGCGTGAGGCAGTGGTGGAGCCTTCCAGTCATGTGGCTCCAGAGGCGCCTGGACTCGGGAGCCAGAGCTCAAGGGAAATGACTGCCTGGAGTTGTTCGCTTGAGTGGGGGCCACTGTCAAGTCGTAATCAGTCTAGGAGCGTCATTATCATTACCAACAAGAGGGACCGGGACAAGGACTCGGGAACACCCCAAAGGAAGCCGGCCAGCACAGGAGTTAGAGGTGTAAGATGGCAGAAACAAGTTAGTGTGTTTCCATGGGATTCACGGAGGAGAGTTTTCAAAGGTGAGGGGGACAGTCTGTCTGGAAGGCCGTCGAGAGGTTGTGTCGGGCAATCGAGAAGAACAGCCATTGCTTGCTGATGGGTGGAGGCCAGTTCCAGGACGCATCTGAAGGGGCCCCAGGCACCACAGGAGTAGACCCCAGGTGCCAGGCGCCTGCTAGTGACAGGAAGGTGCACACCAGGACAGGAGAGAACTTACGAGGGCTCAAGTTCGCGTGAAGCATCTTCAGGGTTTTTTGTTTTTGTTTTTGTTTTTTTAATATAAGTTTAAGGCACAAGGAGAGGAACCCAGAGTGAGGCGAGTGTTTGAAGGCAGAAGGAGAGGTGCCTGGAGACAGGAGACAGGCCTGACGATGTTAGAGAAGGAGGCCGTTCGCCAACCTTGCCACACGTCTGTGGAGACCCGCTGTCCTTCCACATGCTGTGGGGAGGGGTGGGATGCAGAGTTCAGGCTTCAGGTATCAAATCAAAGCAAGCACCAAAGCCGTGTTTTGTGACGGGGGAAGATCTAAAAAGACCGGGACAGATTCGTGTGCACACGGGTCTCAGGGCTGGCGCAGGTTGGAGCTGCCCGGCCCCGTGGCCCTCGGCCGCGGCCGCAGTCCTGACGGAGCATTTCGGAAGTGCAAACAGTGCACTCGCCGTGGGAGCTCGGCTCGGGCAGGTCCCCCGGCCCAAACTGCGGTCACTGGACCCGAGCCCGCCCTGAACTGTTTGTTAGCAATGCCTATAGCTAAGTACGCAGACTGAGAGTAAGAATTCAGATTTTTATATAGTATTTTGGCATTGCCATGACATCCACATGTGCTATGAGTGGGCTTGCGCTTTGTGGATTTTTAAAAATTTCATTTTCCTAGGAAACTAGTTTTACTGTATTTTACAAAAGCATTGGCCTGTGACAGACTGGAAGTTTTTTTTAAATCCTGCAGCACAGGAAGGCTGAGCCCCCGGGTCCTGGCCCCGCCCTCCAGTCGGGTGGTGCCCTCAGGGCCCCGTGGGAGCTCTGTAGCCCCGCCTACCTCCGGGATCCCCGCTGGAGATTCGCCACTTCATGGGGGCCGGCACTTGCTGTCATGGACAGACGGATGCGTGGATGGAAGAGAAGGACGGAAGAAGGAAGGAAGAGAAGGAGGGGAGAAGGAAGGAAGGAAGGGAGAGGGACCCATTGCTGTCTGTTTCACCACCTGCACTCAGGTGCTCTTGACCTCAGGATCCTTTGTCTTCATCTGTTCATTCAGCGAATGTTCCGTGGATGGATGTGGTGTTGGAGTCGTTTGAAACGCGGGAAGCTCAGCAGTTGCTTCTTTAGGCCTGGAAGTGCCCTGGCCGAGGCAGATGAGAATGGAAAATAAAGCAGCAGAGAGAGAAAGGCTCCCCTTCAACCCCGCAGCTCCAGCCTGAGGAGCTCCTGTCTGATGTCTGGGAAGCCCCTGCCTGGGGGCCGGGGTGGGGCTCACTTTCGGGTCTCTGGAAGGCGTCTCCCTCAGGACCGCCACAGCTGTGCTCCCCGCAGTGGCAGCTCCTTGTGCCCCCCGCCTTCAGCCTCTCAGTTCACACTCAGGTACCTTGCCCAGCGCCAACTTAGGCACAGTGACGCAGTGGGGGTTTGCCCTGCCATTCTCTGTCTCACGGGACGAGGTGCACTTAGCACTACCCGGTTAGCCTGTGAGCAAGGAACTTCTTGAGACAAGTGGAGAGTTGTGTTCCTCATTGTCCCGCCTCCTGGCCTCTCCGTTTCCATCTTGTGTCGCTGGCTCAGCTCAGCTCCCGTTACTTCCCGCGCGACTGCAGGCTCCTCACTGGTCTGGTTGTCTCTGGTATAGACTGTGAGCTTCCAGGGGCGGGGCAGTGCCCACCCCAGTCACTCGTGTATCCCCAGTGCTCAGTCCAGTGTCTGACATGGAGCTGGCGTCGGACGCGTAGATACTGTCAGGCACCCTTTGCCGTGTTGTCATTGTTCTCCTCAGGCCAACACCCAGTCATGGCCTGAAACTCTTTCATTACCTTTCCCTCCTTCCTCTGTACCTTTATGGTTCAGCAGTTCTCAACCTATTTTTGTCTTCTACAAGGACTCCAAAGACAAATCCTGTTTATATGGAGAGAGTACTCTGTTAACAAACATAATTTGACATAAGTCCTCAAAACGCTGCAGGGAAGTGGAACGGGCGAGGTCGCCCCTGAGGGCCCCGTAGGGCCTGTCACCTACGGCAGTCGGGACGTGGGGAGGCGGGAGCTGGCCATGTAGGCCAGTGTGCCACGACGGGGTCAGCCTGCTCTCTGCCGTATTTAAAGTAATTTGCCAATTTTGGTGCTCTGATTAGTTACAAACCACTTTTATTTTAAGTGTTTTATTTTGAACTAATTTTAGATTTGTAGAAAAGTTGCAGAAATAATACAGAGAATTTCCCTATATCCCTTGTTCCACTTTTCCTAATACAAACATTTTACTACTGTGTTCTTTGGACCATGCATTTGTGACATTTTACTACTCTATTCTTTGGATGATGTATCTGTGTGGTTTTTTAACCCTATTGTCCAAATGCTCAATTATTACTATTAGGACTTATTTTATGTTTTCTTAAATAACGACAAAGACATTTAACTTTTAGACTCTTGGGTTACATTGTCTTGTATTCTTCTATAGTTACTCTATACCATTCCTAACACAATGGCCTCCAACATTTTTAGATCATTCATCGCATTAGTAAAAATTATGAGCAGCTCTCTAGTATATTCTTTTATAATTATATATTTTTAAATTATATGTACTACTGTTCTCTATATACACGGCTCCTAAAATTAGAAATTAGAAAAGGTTGAGATGTTTAAAAATACAGCATATTCATAGAAGTTTTAGTTTTTTCTTTCTACATTCCAATGACTCATCTTGCACACCCCAGTTTATAGATTATTGGCTTAAATTACCATCTTGGTTTAAATGTCTCCCTCCTTTCCCGACAGAAATGGCGCCTACTAAGGAAATGATGCTGCTTTGTATATTGTTTTAACATTGATTATCCTGGACTATGTAACATAGGAATTTTCCGATGTGCAATTTGGAAACAGCTGAACTGCTTCTGAGAATCTCACAAACTGAGCTGACTTGAAAACTTTGTGATGAATAAGGTAAAACTGTTTCTCCTAAAGCAAAGCTACAGATTAAGCTTCTCTCAGAGTTAAGAGAACATTAATCTTATAACCAGGGATTTTAGTGTCTTTATACTGGAACAAATGCTTTTTTCAGGTCTAGAAACAACATGAAAAATAAGACAGTTTGCAAGGTGCTTGGGAAAGTTCTAAGTAGCTCCCAAGTGGGGAGGCCTTTGTTCTGGAGGAAGAGGCCTGACTTTAGGGGTCAGTCCCGGGCACATGGGCAACATCATTCACTGCTGGTCCAGGTCAGAGAGAAAAGTTCACATCTGGGTGTGACTGACCACCAAGCCCTTTCTCGAGGTCCTTTCAGAGGTGATAGATTGTTCGGCATCCCAAGAGCACAAACCTCTAGTGTAGATTTATTGGAGGAAAATGCTCCCTGTCCTTATGATAGAGTTATATATTTATTTTGTTTGAAGCACAGGTAGGTAACAATTGAGGACATGCAGTAGTTATTTGTAATACTTGGTCAAGTGTTTAAATTCACACATAACAGTATCTGGCATAAAGCTTGCCAATGGCAGGTTGAGCGACTGAGGTTAGGTTTGCACTGGGAGCTTGGCGTGCAGTGTTGCAGTACCAAATTGTGTGAGCACGTGGTGGTTCGACAGTTTTCACTTTGCTACTATTTGTTAAACTGTACATAGGAGTCTTTTTTCTCTTTGCATTTACATTCCATGATAAAAATGTTTTTAAACATTTTAGGGGAAAAAATGTCATGAAGTAAATACCATGCATGGACTTTGTTTTCTTTAGAGGTTTCTGGGTAATATGCTTAAATTCCCTTTGTCAAGTTGAAGTATAAACATTAGAGTGTTTGCTTGTCAACACATGGAATTCGATAATTAATTTTTATTTAGAAAACCCTTTCCAATTTTGAACATTTAGGCAACAAGGTTTCCAAGTGTATCTTGCTAACGGCCAAGAACAGCTGCATTTATGCCTCGTTTTTCAGGTGGCTTCTCTGTGACATCTGGAAAAACAGACAGCTTCAGTAACCAAGCACGGCGTGACTGCGTGGCACGGGACAGCACTCTGGGTCGTGTGAGGGCCAGTCCCCCTGCAACGGACCAGGGTGCCAATTTGCACAAAAATACCCATTTGCCTTGCACCTGAATTTTAAAGGGACATTTATCAGATAAATGGAAAGGATGGAAACTTCGATTTAGCAAAAAGTGTAAAATCCATAACTTAATTTTTGTGTCTACCTGCTTCAATTAGAGAATAAAAAGATGATTTCTTATCCGCAGATTTCATCTGGGGATGCGAGTTAACAAATCAACTATTAACAGGGGTGGCTCGCCTGACAGTGTTGCTATGACCGTTGTGAGTAAGAAACAACAGAGAAGCGCAGAACCCGCGCCGTCCCCGCAAGCCTGGGACAGAGCTGAGGTGTCTGGGGAGGGGCAGGGGCACCGCACCTGCGCGCCGCTTGCTCTGATCTGTTCTCTTGCTAAAGTGACTTTTGGATTTCTTTCACTCAAGCTTCGCCTCTCCCTCCTCCAACCCCAGTCCTTTCGCGTTTACAATTCATAGAAAAATATCAATCTTTTAAAAATCAGCTAGTTAATTAGAGGGGACCATGGGATATTTTCTAACGTTAGAGATGTTCAGATGATTAAATGTGGCAAAAGAGATTACTTTTACCTCGGACAGGCTCTTGTAGCTTTTACTAATAAAGAAGCATTTACAAGGGGGAAACCACAGGCCTGATCCCCCCTCCCCACCCAGTGCTTCCTATTAGGGATCTATTATCTCATTCCAGATAATTGGAAAAGGATATTCAAAGTACTGCTTCGTGTAAATATGGTTTTTGCCTGCACTCTCTTACTGGGCGTTCAGAACACATCTGGAGCGAGGGCGGCCCCAGGGACACTGAAACACGCTGTTTGGGTTGGCACAGTGACATTATCGTATATGCCAATTTGTAATGGCTTTTGGAAACAGGCCGTTTTAAACTCTCCCTGAACTATTCCCCCGAGAAATTATTCAATTAAGTACAACTAAAATTAATGTTGAGCATTTTTTGTTTAAATAAAATAGGCAGCTAAAAGGAAAATCTGTGGTTCATACTTGTGCTCTGATTTTAGTCTAAAATCAAGCTCCTGAGAAACAATGGATGGTCCCGGGATCAGGGTCCAGAGGAGGCCTGGCTGCCAGTTCCTCCTGGCCACCTCCACACGCGCACGGCTCTGCGGCTGTGGCTGCTGCTGCCGGGCGGCGCTTGTCCAGCTTCCGCCCCTTCCAGCACCATCTGAAGAACCACTGGGGAAGGGAGAGCTGGAAGGACTCCTTGCTCTATCTTCTAAGTCAGTGCTTCTCAAACTTTAATGGGCATACGTATCACAGGGATCTTGTTAAAATGCAGGTTTCGATTCATTAGTTCTGAGGTGGGGCCTGAGAGTCTGCACGTCTGACAGCCCCCGGGGGTGCCCCGCTGCCGGCCCAGGACCACACCTGGAGGAGCAAGGCTCTCAGCAGTAGAGGGGGAGGGGTGTTGGGGGCAGGGTGCGGGGACTGGACTTTGATTTCCCCTTTGTGGCTTGGCTCTGAGTGTATTTGAGTAAATGCGACTCTTGCTTTTCTTCCTGGTTTATCCTCACCTGTTTCTCAGAGTCCCCGCTTCTCATGGACCTGCACAGGGCACTCCTTCCCCGCTGTCTTGCAAAATAGGACACAATTCTAATTGATTAATCACAGGAGATAATAGTTTTAGTTCTTTCGTTGCATGTCTTCCTGAAATCCAGTTACATTGTCTGCCTTGTTTTCTCTGGTCCATCTTTTCTGTGGCCACATTGTTTAAGGAAGAAAAAGTTACCCTGATGTCTTTTAGTCTCTGTTCCTAAACATGCAGGCCAGAGCCCTGGAGAGTGAACAAGAATGTGTGACTAAGTGTGGCTTTGTGGTTTTTCACCACGCCTCATTACTTTCAAGGTGCGGCCCCTCGGCTCTGACTTGGATGGTCAGCTTTTTCAAGGGTGGTCTAATTGGGACATGGCAAGAGTCCACACTAGGTGAAATCTCTTGAAATGCTGATTGCTAACTCAGGGAAGTTCTTTATCCACGTGTGAGAAGACGTTCTACAAGAAAACTACAAGAGTTGGCACTGGCTTTCCCCTTCCTTGGGCTGAATACTGATGTCTATGTAGCCGAAGAGCGGAGGGAGCGACTGGGGCTAAGGCAGCCTGGCCGCGGCCCCCGCCTCCACCCTGCGGGCCTTCCCGCCCCAGCTGCAGTCCGGAGTCCAGAGCATCAGTATGGCGACCGCTAGAAGCCTCCAAGCTCTCCCTTCTTCCCTCCACTCTTTGTTTTTTCCATCACAACAACTTTCTTTGTAAAATACAGTTCTGGTCACGTCCCGTGCTTGCTGAAAACCTTCAGCGGTTCTTCCTGGCCTAAGCAGTGTTTCCGAGACATTCTGGATTTTTGTCGTTTCACCTGTAGTGTTTTTCATTTAAACTTCTTCTTTAGACTCCATTTTTTTAAGTGAAGTTTTATTTTTTTACCCGAATAATACCGCTACATACTTTGAAAAATCAGAGAGAATTAGAAGGCTTAGGAGGAGTAGGGGCTCTCCCCGTCAGCCCCCCCTCTGTGAAGTCCCTCCCCCCAGGAGCAGTGCTCTCATTTTTTAGTGGTTTTTACGTCCCTATCTGTAGTATAATATTTATGTTTCAAAATAATGTGCTGCTCTGTCTTAATGTTTTCCCTCTTGGAGTCTGTGGACTTCCTCCAAAGGAGGATGCACATTAACCTGCAGTAATCCCATACACACAGGCTCTCCCTCCCCCCATTGCTAACACATTCTAGTTAAATTAGTGTTTATGGAGTTACGACGACGGGCGTGTTGCTCACGCCTGAGCCACATTGTGTCCTAGGATTAGATGTTATGTCATGACACCATTTTCCCTTTGAAGTCAGTAATTGCCTCTTTCTTATTTCTTAATTTGCTTAGTTGTCTTCACTGGTACTTTGTTTTGATTGCACCTCCCTTCAAGGGGCAGGGAACGCCTCTCAGGGAATTGTAAAATTCCTTTCAATGTAGGCAAACACTGTTGGTAGCTGTCTTAGTCTATTCTGGCTGCTATAACAGAATAGCACAGACTGCGAGGCTTACAAATGACAGAAATTTTTTTTTCCCCCAGCTCTGGAGGCTGGAAGTCTGAGTGCAGGTGCGAGCTTGGCCAGGTGAGGGCCCTCCTCCAGTTTGAAGACTTCTCCTTGTGTCCTCGTGTGGCAGAAGGGGGCGGGGAGCTCTATGGGGTCTGCTTTATAAGGCATTAATCCCATCCGTGAGGCTCCACCACTGCTGTCCCCTTGGGGGTTAGGGTTTCATCAGATGAACTGGGTTGAGGGGGAGGGGCACAGTTCAGGTGAGAGTAGCGGTCTGTCAGTTTCATCATGTGACTGGAGTCTCCTACCTCCCTGGTCGCGTCTGGACTGACTTAGCTGCCCGTCCCTCCCCACCGCTGGGGGGTGTCCCCGTGCCACCGCTCCGCGAGGGCAGTGCGCTCTGTCTCTTTCTGATGTGTAGCCCCTGTGCCTAGATGTCAGGTCTTCCTCGGTCTTCCCTCTCCCCCTTTTGGTGAAACACGGTCTCTCCGGGATCTTCCAAAACAAAGGGTGAATGGGAGGTACAACACGTGAAGACCGTATGCGTCTGACAGTCACTTTATTTTCCCGTCATGTCTGATTGAAAGAGTGACTGCCTTCGAGGTTGGAGGCGATGCTCAGACCTTTGAAGGCGTCCATTCCTTCACGAGCTTCCAGCTTTCGGGGGTGTCTTTGGACTCGCTTGCCATCCTGGCTCCCACTGTGCATGCACTATTTTTTTTTTCCTCCATCTCCCTCTGCAAGCTGTTAGAGCCTTTTCATCTCCAACATTCTGAAATTTCACAATGATATGGCTGTGACTTTTTTCACTCATTGTTCTGAATACTTCTTACTCACTTTTCATCAGGCGCACATGTTCTTAAATTTTGTGAGACTTTCTTGTATTATTTTATTGTTAATTTCCTCCACATGATTTTTCTCTTTTTTCTCTCTCTTTGTAGTTTCTGTTGTCAGTGTTGGGCCTCAAGAATTGATCCCCCATTTAATTAAAATTTTTTTTCTCTTATTTTTCATTGCTTTGTCTTACTGCCTTATTAAGTGATGTCCTCAATTCTGTCGTCCTTCTAATCCTTTCCTTCCTTCTCCCTCCGTCACTGTCCTACCTTTCAAAAAATTTTTTTCTTAACTTTTTATTCTGAAATCATTACAGATTCATGGGAAGTTATAAAGGTTGTACAGTGGTCCCATAGACACTTCACCCCACTTCTCTCAATGGTTACTTCGTCTATTATTATAGTACAACAGCAAAGCCAGGAACTTGACATTGGACAAGTGTATGTGTGTAGTTTTGTGTCATTTCATCATGTCTATAGATTCATATACCCATTACCACAATCAAGACTCAACTATAATATTATTGCTACCCTAATTTCTAAGAACTCTTTCTTGTTCTCTGAAAGTTCCTCTTACCCTTTGGTTATAATTTTGTGGATACATTGTCTTCTTTGATCTATCTGGAGGGGGGGATGTATGTGTTTGGCTCAAACAAGAAAGGGTTTTGGAACCTTTTTTCAAATGTCTGTTGATTCTAAATGCTCATATTTTAAAATGAGGCACCAAAAGTTGATTGGAAGGACTTTGTGTTGGCTGCAGTTGAACTGGTGGGCCTCACTTTAGGGCAGTAGAGCGGGGACCAACCATTTCATCACAGGAGTTTCAAATGTCAGAATATATACATCTTTTCTGTTGGGCTACTCTTTCTGGGAGATAACCCTCCAGTCTCCTGTTAGAGGGCATCTGCCCCTAGAGTTCTGGGTGCTGACTGGGGAAAGGGCCTGGGGCGAGGCAGGGAGCTGGGCGCATATAGTTTGGGGGGCACGCTTTTATTTAGTACTCCTCTTTTTGTTACACTGCACCTGCTTCCTCAGCGGTGCCCAGCATCCCAGACCCAGAGCTCTCCAGTTGGAATTCAGGCCTCCCTGGAGAAGGTGTGGACTTCTCCACAGCCCAGCTGATGGCCGGAAGTTTGTCGGGTTGCCCAGACCAGAGCTGGTGCGCAGAAAACGCTGCTCTTGGGTCGAAGGTGAACTGAGGCCACCAATGAGGAGCCACAGCCAGGACTGGCGAGCAGGAAACAACTCTGGGGCTGACGGCGGGCAGAGGCTGGTCGGGGGCGCATAGTGGGAGTCCTGGCAAGGGGGCGGGGCGCGGGGTGCTGGCCCACCAGCAGGCTGGTGCATGCAGGAAGCGACACACAGCGAGGTGGTCACCAGGCTAACGCTCTGAGTTCACTGCAGGGTTGCCTGCGCGGGGCTCAACAGCTGGGACCCAGCACCACTGGCTGTTGTGCCCATAGTCACAGCAGCAGGAGGAAGGAAAGACACTAGCACACCCAACGGTGGAGTGACCCTTTCCTCTCGCGTTGTCCCTCCAGCGCCCTCTCCTGGTAAGGTAACATCCAGCTCACTGCAAAGGAGAGAGGCTTACAGTTCGGCCTGCCTGTGGCGAGTTGGTACTAAAAGGTGAATTGGAGCCAAGAGGGAATAGATTGATAACTGGCATAGAGGAATACAATATAATGCAAAGGATCAGTCTGTTGATACAGCTTACAAAATTGGAACATTCTCAAGTCAGCAGTTCTTTAATTAATGGAACCCCTGTCCGCCCTCTTCAGTTCCACTATGCTTCTTCTAGTACTTTGCATTTGCACATTTTTTTTCTATGCTGGGAGTGGTTAAAAATACCCAAAGGCCATATATGCGGAATCCATGGGACAGTGTGGTGGCCTGAAGGGAGGGAGCAGGGGCTCGTGGAGGTGGGCAGAGCGGAGGGAAATGGGGACAACCGTAGTAGCGGAAACAAGAAAAGGTAAAGAAAAATACACATGAAGTTAAACACTGGGATTATTCAAAATGTATATAAAATCAGAAAGTCAAAGATACGTGGGTGGACTGTGGCTCCAAGAGACCTGCCTGTAATTACCGGCCTGAGGGGAGTGTCGGCATGGATCTCTTTCCCTTCCACCCCTTCGCAGAATGGAGAAACACACCTAAAATGCATCCAGCATATGAGAACCAGTTGTGAAAAAGGTAGGTAGCTTTCCTGCAAAAGAGGACTATTCTCTGATGGAGAAATGTTTCTTTTTCACATTTTTTTAAAAAGGAAGCCCATGGTTAATTTCCACTTTCTGACTGATAGATGTCATGGTACTCAGTTGCTTAGAAGCTAAGTCTTAACCAACTCTGAGCTTTATCAGAGATCTTCTGAAAGAAAGGGAAATACAGAGAAATCAAGGCGATGCTCCTATGGAATGGGAAAAATGCAGACTATGTTTAGTCTGGAGTTAGACATAGACCTGAAATTTGAGACATAAGAGGCATGGGCTACTGAGGAGAGCTTTTGAATTGAAATCCAGAGACCCGTCTTCTTGGGTGTTACTACTTACTCATGGGGTAACTTGGACAAGTTATATAATCTGTGTGGGCTTGTTTGGACATCTATAAAATACTATAACAGTTTCCCTATCTACCTTTCAAGATTGTGAGGAGTATCAGATGAGATAATAAATGGTTATAGTGCATTAAAATTGTGTTACCATCACCATAAGTATATTTAAAGTTCTTCATCTCTGTGAAATCCCACTGAAACAGGGAGACTAGGCCCTAACTTAGAAATAACACCATTTTTATGAATTTCATTAAAGGCTAGTCTGGTTTGTTGAGATACCAGAGGAAGAACCCAGAAATAATGTTCAAGCTTTACTAATGTTCTCATTGGATATATATATTTTGTTCTAACTATGTTAGAAGAAATTGAACATGCTCTGAATATATGGTATTATGAATATAGTCTATTAGTAGTCGGTAGCAGTGCCAGATATGGAAATGCAAGGCCATGCATTTTTGAGTCCCGGAGGAAAGGAAATAATACTCCGAAAGACATCCTGCTGGATTTGAGATGCGTGCTGTTTTTCAGAAGGAGCAGAGATCTAATAGTTTGGGTCCCTATAATCAGTTGTGAGAGGGAAAAAATGTTAGCGAATGACCTTGGCTCAGTTGGGAAGTTACATTCTTGACCGCAGCCATGGCACTGGATAATCATGATAATGACCAACAAGACGTAGCAAAACGACAAGTAACAACTGTATATTTTTATAACAAGTATAAATAAGATTATTTTTCATTTTCATAGCATTTAAAGAATTCCACTGACTATGCAAAAAAGCCCTCGGTTACTACAAAGTATATACACAACATTCAGAAACACCCAACTGGATCATAAATTTGACTTAATAAACTAATATGTTCATTGTAATAAATTACAATTCAACATTTACTTAACAGTAGTTTAGAAGATATTTCATAGGGGAACCTTGAATGATGTCATCTTTCAAACAAAGAAAACAGGACAGAACAAACAAGGCAGTCTTGGCTTGGTATCTTCTTTTTCCTTTCTGAATGTGATTAAAACAACGCCTCTGGAATCAGACCGATTGCAGTTTAGACCAGCTTTGCCACTTACCAGCTTGGATCTGCAAATCACTTAGCTTCTTTGAGCTTCGCCTCTAGCAACACTTGCCTCACAGGGTCCTCCTAAGGATTAACAGAAACAGTATATTGCTCCCAGGAGCCCCTCAAGAATTCATACAAACCCGTACTATGTTCTCACTCTTGCATATAAATAGGGTTCCTAAGAAAATGGAAGAAATAGGCCTGCTGACATTTCTTATGGAACCTGAGGATCATATGGATATCAGTGGGCCATATCTGTGAATCTGTTTCATTGACTGTTGTCATGCCAGACTCTCATGGCTGTCTTGATGGCCGTCGCTTTATAGGAAGCCTTGATATCAGATGGCATGACTTTATTAACTCCGGGTTTTTTGTTTTTGTTTTCTAAAACACTGATTAGATATGATGAGACTAATAGACATATTTGCCTGGTTTCTGACCTTGGGGAAAATGTTTATAGTGTCATCTTTAAATATCGGGTTGGCCAAAAAGTTTGTTTAGTTTTTTTCCATAAGATGGCTCTAGTGGTGCTTAGTTGTCTTTAACTTCATTCCAAACAATTTTGTTAGATTATATTGTGACAGCTGTCATATCAGCGTGCATTTAAAAAAACTTACCAAAATTGGTGAATTTCTGTGCAGCATTTTAATATCGAAGATGGAAGAAGATACACAACATTTTTGGCGTATTATGCTTTATTATTACTTCAAGAAAGATAAAAACACAACTGAAACACAAAGAAAAAAGATTTGTGCAGTGTATGGAGAAGGTTCTGTGACTGATGGAATGTGTCAAAAGTTTGGGAAGTTTCTTGGTACTATAGACATTTTGGGCAAATAATTCTTTGTTGTGGGGTTGTCTTATGCATTGGAAGATGTTTAGCAGCACCCCCGGTGTTCTACCCACTAGAAGCCAATAGCGGGAGATAGTCAATGTACTCAAAATATCCAAATCAATAGTTATTGGTGAAAATGAAAAAAATGTGTTTTTTATTTTATGGAAAAAAACTAAACAACTTTTTGGCCAACCCAATATGTTAGCTGTAGGGGTTTTTTTATTTTTTAAATAATAAATTTTATTCTATAGAACAGTTTTAGGCTACGGAAAAATTGAGAAGATAGTACAAGTGGGTTACCATATACCCCACACCTGGATTCCCACTATTAACTTTTATATTAGCATGGTATTTCAATATAATTGTATATCAATGTATAATTATTAACTAAAGTCCCTAGTTTATTCAGATTCCTGAGGGTTTTACCTACGTCCTTTTTCGGTTCCAGGATCTCATCCAGGACACGGGTGGCATTGCATTGCCGTGTCTCTGTAGGCTCCTCTTGGCTGTAGCACTTTCTCAGACTCTGTTTTTGATAATGTTGGCAGTTCTGAGGGCGGCTGCTCAAGCATTTTGTAGGATACTGCACAGCTAGACTTTGTCTGATGTTTTTCTCATGGTAAGGCTGGGGGTATAATGAATTAGGAGGAAGACCACAGAGGTAAAGTGCCATTTTCATGGTAGCATGTCAAGGGGACCTACTGTCACCATGATTTGTGACTGTCATTGTTGACCTTGATCACCTGGCCTGGGTCGTGTTTGTCAGGCTTCCGCTGTGAAGTTCCGCCACCCCCCTCCCCCGTTTCCACACTTTACTTCTCGGAAGGAAGTGGCTGCGTGCAGCCCACACCCAGCGCCACTCCCCTCTCTATGAAGACCAGCGTCTACAGACACTGGAATTCGGCATGGGAGATTTGTCTCTTCTTTCCCATTTGGGAATTTACTCTATCAGGTATAGATTCATGAAAATTTATTTTATACTTTTGGCTATAATTCAGAACTATTTTTCTGTTCAAATTCTTTGAGCTTTGGCTATCGAGAGCTCTTTTGGTTGGCTCCTGTGTTCCTTTTCAAACCCCCACAGGTGCGGGGGTGGCTTTGTTTGTTTTTTAGAGCACTTTCTTTGTTTCTGGTACTGCCAGATACTTCAGACTCATCTTTTTTTTTTTTTTTAAATTGGAGAATGGTGTTAGAAACCAAGATCTGGGTGCTCAGTGTGTTCATTGCTGTTGGGGTGTTACTTGATAAAATTTTTTCTCAGTTAACAAAGCACAGAGATATAGACATGTTTACTAACCTGTATACATATACATATCTATATGTCACTGTCTTTATTTACATTAAGTTAAACATGAGTTCATACTGATGCCTCTAACTAATTCATTACCACATGGATCACTCTGGCCTCCTCCCCTTGCTTATCTTTAAATTCCCACTCCAACCGTGAGAATTTGGCTCCCACCATCCCTCATCTATTTCCGTGATTATTCAGTTTCAGTGTGCATGTATCAGCAGTGTCTGAATTAACTCATACCCCTGTAGAAAACTACGTCATCAACCAGAGAGCACTGCTGATTTATGTGCACTTCCTTTGCCTTTAGTCTTACAGACTCCACTCATTTCCAAAGCAACTCAAGCCATCTCCTTTCCTTTCCACCCCTTTGAGTGATGTTGTTTTATACATTTGTAGAACATTTAGATGCTCTTATCACAGCCTGCATTCTTTCCTGGAGTCTGCAGCCTCCTGGATAATTTTTTTAAAAAATTTACATTCATTAATGTTCACTCTGTGCTGTAAGGTTCTATAAGATTTGACAAATGCATAATGTCACATATCTAACATTACAATATCATACAGAATATTTTTACTGCCCTAAAAATCCCCTGTGCTTCACTTATTTATCCCTTTCCCCTTGCTTCCAAACTCCTGGCAACCACTGATTATTTAATTCTCTCTATAGTCTTGCCTTTTCCAGAATGTCATGTAGTTGGATTCATGCAGTATGTAACCTTTTTATGCATGCAGAGTGCTAAAAAACACATGTTGATTATCTATAAATCACTTCAGTCAGAGCTGAGCACATTATCACCAGGATTCCAGTCTTCTCAAATAATGGGAAGAATATTTTTGTTGTTGCCTTATTTAACAAGAACTCTAATGTGGCTTACATTTTTTAAAGTAGATTTTTTGTTGTTGAAGGGTTAGGATAACTGGTGAGGCCTTTACTGATCGAGCCTGTGCTGGGGCTGTTTAATGCCCACATTAAGATAACGAATGTTCTATGCTTTTAGCATTGTGCCTGCACATTAGGGCTGGTGGTGTCTTCTCAGCTCTGGGTTTGTTCGTTCATTTGTTTGTTTTTTAGTTTATGACTGTTTTTAAATTTCATATTTTCCTACTGATGATAATATTTAAAAATCAAAAGAATATTCTGGATCACCGGGATGACCACTGTATCACGTCTTGCCTTGCAATTCTTGCCCACACTTGTATTTGTGTGTGTAATTGTCATGGATCCCAGTGGCTCTTGGCTGATGAGAAAAAGATATACTTAGTATGTAATGATGTCTTTGTTTCCAAGAGAAGGCCAAAGGCTGTCATCATGCACTATATAAAGGATGTCTTCATAGTTGGAATGAAGAATAGCAGGACAGCCGAAAGGATCTATATCTCAGTTGGGATCATATTCATGTTTTAAGCAGCCATTTAGTATTCACAAAATAAGTTTTATTTGTTTAGATTAAATATTGTTGTTAGAATTTTAGTTTTGTAGTTTTTATTTTTAATATGAATATTCTTAGAAGTATAGAATAAAGAGCTGTAAACATTAAGACTATATATCTATATTTTTATTTTATTAAATAATTTAAATAGAATAACTTCACATTGAATGTGGAAGATTTTTTTAACTGTAACTGTAACTAAGCATATATAACTCCATATTGGAAACCAGTGGCTTAGCACATGGTAAGTGTTTAGTAAACATTAGCAGTTGTTATGGTTTTCTATATGAGCTTTCTCTAATACACTAGTCTAGTCTAGCCACCTTCCCTTCCCCACACTTGGCATGCATTCAACTCAAAGTGCCCTCTTCTTCCCTTTCTTCCCCAAAGCAGCTCTTAGCACAGCCCACACCAGCTGCCCAATGGCCAGTCCAGTAGGCATGGTGTATTCCGCACCCTCTTTTCTACAGTGCTGCTCTCTGTGACAGCATTTTCTTCTGGGTTGGTTTTTGTTGTTTTTCTTTTTGCCTCCTTCTTTGCCTCTATTGTTATTCCTTCTTGTTCTTTACATACCAGTGGTCTCTGAGATGCTACCTTTACCCATACCTGTCTTTGTTCATTTTATCTTCTTTATTTTGAAATTATAAATTAACACAGAGCAAAATTGACTTTATGTATATGTATAGTACTGTGAATTTTAACACATATATAGGTTTGTGTAACTGCTGCCACAAACAGGACACAGCACAATTTCATCACTCAGAAACCTCCTCTGTGCTATTCCTCAGTGGTCATACCTCCCTGTCCCTAGCCTTTGGCCCCACCCACTGCGCCCTCCACTGACTGTGTCCTTTGGAGAATATCATATAAGTTGAATAATCTATATGAACTTCAGTATTCCATTAAAATTGCTGTATTGTGTTTTTATTATCTTTGTATAGATTATATTAGTGGTTACTAGGGATGATAATATATATGCTTACATTTTATAGTCAACCTAGAATCAATATTTTACCTCTTTAGTGAGGTGTTTGGGGGACTTTTGGAGGGTTTTTGTGTTGTTTTTTTTTTTTTTTTTTTTTTTGGTCTACTGACAACAAATTTTCTTAGTATTTATTCGTTTGACAGTGTTTCTTCCACCTTTATTCCTAAAGGATATTTTCACTGGAAATAGAATTCAGTGTTGACAGTTCTTTTCCTTCAGTTGAACTTTAAAAATGTTACACTTCCTTTTTCTTTCAACCCTTTGTTCACCTGTAAGTACTGTGTCAAGTTCTTCTTTGGTTGTTTTCAAGTTTTTGTCTTTGTCTTTAGTGTTTCACAGTTTGGATATGATGTGTCTGGGCAAGGATTTCTTTGTGTTTCTCTTGTTTGGATTTTGCTGAGTTTCTTGAATTTATATGTATAGGTTTATGTTTTCTGCCAAATGTAAGAAAATTTCAGCCATTGTTCTTTCAGATATTTTGGATGCCCCACACTCTTTTGCTCTCCTTCTAGGACTCTGAATATGTTTGACGTTTCGTGATTGTCCTCAGGTCCCTGAGGCTAGGGTCATTCCCTCCATTCCACTCTCTTTTTCTCTTTATTGTTTCGATTGGATAATTTCTATTGACCTATCTTCCAGTTCACTGCCTCTTTCCTCTGTCTTCTCTGTACTGCTAGTAAGCCAACCCAGTGAGTTTTTCTAATTTGATTATTGTTTTTTTCAGAGTCAAAATTTCCATTTAACTCTTCTCTATGTCATTTGTTCCTTTGCTGAAACTTTCTTTTGTTTCTAGAGTGTTCATCTTGAATGTTGAGTATTTTTATTATAACTGCTTTACAGTCTTTGTCAGATAACTCTAACAACCGTGTCATCTCAGCATTGGCATGTAATTGATTGTCTTTTCTCTTGCATCTTGAGATTTTTCTAGTTCCTTGTATGCTGAGTAATTTTGGACTGTATTTTGGACTTTTTGATTATTATGTTTTGAGACTATGACTCTTGTTTAAATCCTACAGGGATGTTGGTATGTTTGTGTTTTAGCAGGCATCTTACTTGATTGGCTTGAGGCCACAAATTCCAACTAGTTTTCTATGGCTTGTAGTTCTAGTGTCAATTAAGTTGTCAAAGCTTTTGCTATTTGGATCTTTCCCATATGTGCACCAGTCAGTGGCCAGTCTGGGAGCTGGATGGTTTTCTGTCCTGTAGTTCATCTCCATGAATGCCCAGCTTAGAGGAGCCAGGAATTTATAAACAACTTGGAGGGGTTTCTTTCCTAAGCTCCTCCTTCTCCATCATGTTACTACTTTTCTGGTCTCTTAGGGCCCCCTTTTTGTTCTTCAAGCCTGAAATCTGGGGCTTTAGGTACCCCATTCTGCAGTGCACTTCCCACCTGTCTATGTAGGGCTTCTTTTCTTTTCCTTTAACCCAGTCTTCTGAATCTGTGATTTTTGACTTTTGACTTTTTAAGTTTTTTTTCCAAACCTACAGAAAAGTTGAAGATATGCCCTTCAGACATTTGTTCTTGCTGTGTGTGTGTGTGTATTTTAGTAAACCATTTAAAAGTAGGTGAGGCTGTCTCCAAAATACTTCAACATGTATCTTCTAAGAACTATTATGTTGTCCTACATAGCCACAATATCATTAGCATGCCCAAAAACTTAACTTTGATATGGTAATATTGTTTAATGTGGAGTCCATATTTAAATTTCTCCAATTCGCCCCAATAATGTTCTTTAATCACTTTATTTTTTTGAGGGGTCACTCCAGTATTCAGACAAAGATTAAAGATTGCATTTATTCATCATGGCTCTTTAAAGTCCTTTAATTTAGAACATCTCCACCCCACGCCACCCCCCCTTTTTTTTGGCCGTGGACATTTTTAAAAAGTTCATGCTAATTGTGTTAGAGGATTTCCCTCAGTCTGGATTTGTCTGAGTGTTTTCTTGAGGATTAGACTTAAGTTAAGCATTTTTGGTAAAAGACCCGTAAGTATAGTTGTATACTTTTCATTGCATTACTTAAGTAGATCTAAAATGACAGTGTGTCCCATTATTGTTGATGGTAAGTTTACTCACTAGGTTAAGGTCATATTTGCCATATTTCATCATTGTAAACATATCTTTTCCACTTTGTAACTAACAAGGACCCCATGGGATGATACTTTGAGACAATGAATATGCTGCTTCCCAACAACCCTTCACCTAGTGGTTTTACCACTAATTGATGATCCTTCCCTGAGTCAATTATTACATAAGTGAGTGATCAGATGGGGATACAAGGATGGAAGGGAGAAGATGGGTGTAAAGGTCCATGCAGCCACCTTACTCTTGACCTAGATGATAATTAAATGGGTATTCACTTTGTAACAATTCATTAAACTGTACATATATTTCAGTACATGTACTTTGCTTTATGTGAATTACATTTCAAATTTAGTAGATTCATTACTTACTATGATTTATTTTACATTTTATATTATTGTATCATGACTTAATCAATATTGATTTTCCTTTTTTCCATTTATTTCATCATCTGAAAATACTTTTAGTAATTTTTTTTTTCTGGAAATGGCTCCTGAGTGGTATATACAGTACTTTGTGGGGACGTTATAATGACATTTGTCTCTGAAATGTTTTTCTAAGATACATTTATCTCTCTCACACACACACACAAATAAAATATAAAATACTCTGTCTTTTAAGATATATACACATATCACACGTGTATGTATATAAACAAAAATGTATATAAAACACAAGTGCATCTATACACATATGCTTGCATAATGCACATATAACAGTTCACTGTGGCACGCTGGTCGTCTGTACCTTTCCCTGGCTCCGAGTGCCTCTGCACGCTTTCTGCAGGTGGAAGCTAGGCCAGCAGATTACACCCTCGGGCGGGCTGCGAGTGTCAGTGCAGCAGGGGGCCGAGCTCTCGGCCACTTAGCCCTCCTCAAGGGGAGGTTTTACGTATGTAATTCACCACACTTGGTCTGTCTTCCTGCCACTTCTTTTGTGTTCTAACAGTTTGGAGCTATAATAGCAGACAAGAGTGTCCAAGTAATATTGCTCTATCTGTCATGAAGAAAGGTAGGAAGAGGGTCTCACTGGATTTTCAAACATGCCTTGTGGCAGCTGCGGACACTTTGGCACTCCCCGTGGGTAAAGCTGGGCAGGCTGTGAGGCAGTGGGGCAATCCTCTGCCTCTGTGAAGGGCACCACGGGCTTCCTGCGACATGGGGAGAGGAAACCAAGACGCCTCAGTGGCAACCAGGGAGGCTCAGCCTAGGCACGGGCTGGCTTCAGGAGCCCGCACAGAGGCGAGCGGTTGCCCTTGTATGACGCTCTGAGAGCTTGACTCACCTGTACAGTTTCGTTTCAGTTAGCGCTCCTGTTTCCGTGACCTGTTCCCTGGATGACCCGGCGAGGTGGTGCTCTCTGACCCCTCACGCAGTCGCGCCTTCCTCCTCTCCGAGCCTGCCCCTGGCCTGCCAGACGGGGGCTCCTTAGGTTACAACCCTTGGCCCGCAGACCTTTTTATTCCAGTGTCTTTTAATATTTAGTGTTTCACAGGAACAGTCTGATGCCAGTTTAATTTTCTTTAATTCTTTAATTTTCTTAATTTCAAAAGCTGGACACTTCTCCCCTTTGCCAACCGTTTGAATGCTTCAGCATTTTTATCTTGTATTCTGAAATTCAGAAATTTCATGAACTATTTCCAGATCTTTTTCATTAATGCTCAGATTTCAGTGAGTTTTTTCGATATTAAAACTCAAATGTTTTTTCAGCTCAAAGAAAATTTATTATTTATTTTGTTATTGTTTCTCCTTCAGTTTTCCTGGATCTTTATCCCTGTCTCTTTTTTTTTTTTTCCTCCCATACGTTGTCCTCTCCAAACTTTTACGGCGACTTCTGGGAGACCATTCAAGCTTGTTTTCTAAATCTCTTGTTTAGGTTACAATCTGTTTAACTTCCCTTCACTTGTGGTTTTTATTTTGACAACTGTGTTTCTATCTGGCTGCAATGTGCCTAGTAACCTGAAGTTGTTCTCGCATTGTGGCTCTTGGTTCCAGTTGCATTGATTTGGTGCCCTTTGGAATCTTAGTTTAAAAAAGAAACCAATTTCTCAAGGTTTCTGCTATTCTGGAAGGAATTATATTTTTTTTCTAAAGCAGAAGGGACAAGGGATGGGGAGAGGACAATCCCTCAAATACTCCCCAGATGCTCCCTCATTTTGAGCTCTTTATTTATACCTGTTGGCTGTCTGCTCAGCCTCACACAGAGCTCAGTGTCTGTCTAGTGTTTCTCTAGAAGTTGGGAAGGGCGCCATGGCTGGGTAGCTCAGCAGGTTAGAGCATCGCCCAATATGTCAAGGTTGCGGGTTTGATCCCCTGTCAGCACATACAAGAAGCAACCAATAAATGCATCAATAAGTGGAACGACAAATCTCTCTCTCTTTCTCTCCCCACCACCCTATCCTCTCTCTCTAAAATCAATAAATTTTTAAAAAACTATTTTTAAAGGTTGGGAAGGGTGCTGTCTTAGTGTAGTTGTGCACGTTGCCATGCCCAGGTGAAGAGAGAATGAAAGGCCACGGTTGGTAGTAAAGAGCAAGAAGGGGAGGAGCCCGCGCCGGCTCCCTGGCCCGCCTGTTCCTTCCTGCCTCAAATGCGCGCACAGGTGCGGCCGTGGGGATTTCTCAGAGCTCTTCCCAGAGGCTCTGCTGGGTGCCGGGGCTTGCTGCCAGCTGCCCTGCCCTGGGGGCCGCAGGTGAGCCAGTGCTTTCGCTTGCCGCATCCCAGGCTGGCCTTTCTGTTCCTGGTTTCTGTAATATATGTGACACTTTTTCCTAGTATTAGGTACTATTAGAGGTCATCTTCCCGGCCCCACCCCCACCTCTTAGTTTCCATTTAGGGACAGAGGGAGTTAAACTAGTACCCTCAAGAAAAGCTCTTTATTCACTGTTTGTTTTTTGATATTCGTCTTCAAATGTTGTTAGCAATACAAGCTAAAGACCTAATAACGTGAGGACTTTACAGCTGCCAGCATTCACTGTGAGCACAAGGCATCATCCTTACCTGGAAGGAAAGGTGACACGCTTTCTGCCTTTACGTAGAATTTATTGAGACTGTAGTTGGGAGTAGAAAAAATAGGGAATATAATTGGAGTCCGACATTTTGATACCATATAATATTTGTTACTGCTTTAGATCCTGTTAATTTTCCATCACACTTCACATTGTCATTTTTTCCACTCTATGTTGGAATGCATTTGGCGTCTTAAATTAACACACGAGAGAAATATAGGCTCCTTCTGGAAACCAAATGCAAATACCTACCAGGAAGCCAAATATCAGTCTCTCTTTGGAGGCTGTACTGTCAGGAATTTCAAAGAATCAGCGGGTTGTTTCTCAATCTGTACTCTGAAACCTGTGTTTAATTTGCTCGCAATAGATGCTGGTAGGGAAATTCCCACCTTGGAAGCCAGCAGTGGGCTGCAGGCTGGGAATTCCCCCACCTCCGTGCCCTGGGAAATCTCCTTCTGAGGTCAGAACAACTGACAAGCCGAGTCTTTCCATCAAAGCAACCAACAGTGGCAGTATAAACCTTTAAAACACGGGCCTCCAACCGCCGGCGGGAGGACCGGTACCTGTCCCTGGCCTGTTAGGGACTGCAGGAGGGAAGCATCCCCCGGACCCCTCCTGAGCTCGCCTCCTGTCTCCGCCCAGGCCCCGCCCACTCCCCCCCCCACCCAGTTCACAGCAGGAGGTGAGCGGTGGCTGGCAAGTGGCGAGCAAGCTCCCCTGAACTCCGTCCGCCTCCTGTCCTCCCCCACCCGGGTCCGTGGAAAAACCGGTCCCTGGGGCCAGTAAAGGCTGGGTACCGCTGCTTTAAAAACTGATCGAGCAACGTGCTTCAAAGTCCATGCGGCCATCACAATCACACTTTGTTAACTTAAGGAAATGATACAAAAGAAGGAAAAGGATAATAGAGGAAAGAATTCATTGGCTCATGATGGAGAAATAGAGGAGCATTCTAAGTATTTCACAATGAGTTGTTTTTAATGAATGGTTATTTAATGAATGAATATTTTGTAACCATTGGAAATTATAACTCTGAAGGTGCTGTAGCAACATGAAAGAGTACAAATGATATCATGTTAAGTGGAGGGGGCAAAGGCTTATATATTAAAATTATATAAAATATATGTTTATGCCAAATCTTAGAAGGGAACATAGAGAACTGATTACTGGGGTATTTGGTTAATTTTTTGCTCCCCCCTTATAAACTTCAATTAAATAACTTTCAAACTTAAAAATTGAGTTGTTAAAAAAAAACAAAACAGCAAACTAGTAATCAGAAGAGGTTTACCAAAAACTTTGCGTTTGGTCTAATATTAAAATACTAACATCTTCAGTCTTTACTACTAATTTTTGTTGAGCTAATCTAATACAAAATTTTCATTTACCTCCAAATTATGAATATTTACAAATTTGAAAAGAAATCTATCTAGAAACCTAGTTAATATCTAATAGCTGACATATGTTTAGAGTCAGACAAGGAATATTTTGTGCTTGACTTTCTTACAGAGGCTTAGTAAGCCTGTGTGTTATATCACATATTGCGGCATGAAAGAACGTCATGAAATTCTGCCCATAATTGGTTGCATGAGGACAATGTACTGAGCAACTTTAGAAAGCATAAGTATTACTGTGGAATATCCTGATAGGACTTGAGGAATGGGTCATAAAAATAACCACTTGTATATATGCTACTAAAATAAACTCACCTGTGTTCTTTGTTGACTAGCTAAAACAATGTATCCCAAGTCCTTCCTTGCAAACATTTCAGGATGAATACTATGCCCAAAGCATCAAAGTGTCAAAAGACCTAAAAATCTCTTCCTTAGCTCCTTAAAGTTTGGAGCTAAGTGTCTTTAACCTAAAAAAGAACTGTCTGGTGGAAGAAGGCTGGAACTGTGTTGTTCTAGCATAACTAAGGTGGAAGTTAAGCAGGCAGATTTTCAGCTCAATATACAGAACCTTACAGTAACTACTCACCCTCCAGCTCAGCCATGGAACTGGTTTTCTCATGCATTTCCATGTTACCAGTCGCTGGGAGTATGTGGCAAGGGATTAACCATCCCACTGCCGGGGGCATCTTAAATGAGGGGGAACAACAAGATGACCCCATGACTTTGCAGCTCTGAAATTTTGTAGCATCGTTTGCTTTGTCTTTCCAGCATCCATGCATGTAGACCTGCCTTCCTGCCTGGAAAACCTTAGGAATGTCATAATATTGTGAACTTTTAATTTTTTGGATTTACATTTTTAGTTGAGGTATAATTTATATACAACAAAATGAACAGATCTATAATGTTCAGTTATATCTGTTTTCATAACTGTATATATTTGTGTGACTATTTAGAACATTTCTATCACCTGGAAAATTCTTGTGTCCCTTTCCTGTCAATCCCTCCACCCCTCCCTTGAGGAAACTACTTTCCAATTTCCATCCGGTGGATTAGGTTTATCTTTATACTTCATATAAAAGGAATCATTAAGGATATATTGATTTTATTTTCTTATTTTAGCCAATAAAATGCTTTCGAGATTTATGCAGTTGTATTTATAAGTAGTTCTTTGTTTTTATTGTTGAATAGTATTCCGTTCTATAGATATACCCCAATTTGCTTATTCACTCTCCTCTTGATGGACATTGGGGTTTTTTCTAGTTTGTGGTTTTAAGGAATAAGACTGCTGTGTATATTTTTGTCAGATCTTTTTGGGTCATATGTTTTTATTTTTGTTTGGTAAATACTTAGGGGTGAAATTTCTGGGTCATAGGGTAGATATATGGTTAACTTGGTTAAACTGACAAACACTTCTGCAATTCTTTTGTGTCAAATCTTCCCCAATAATTAGTATTGTGAGTCTTTAATTTTCTCATTCTAATGGGTGTGGAGCAGTACTAGCAGTTGTTTAAATTTGCATTTCCCTAATGACTAATGATGTTGAGCTCCTTTTCATGTGCATATTGGCCATTTGTATATCTCCTTTTACAAAACATCTGTTCATATCTTTTGCCTATTTTTCAATTAGGTTTGTTTGCTATTTTTATTGTAAATATGTAGGAGTTCTTTATGTATTCTAGATACAGATAGTTTTTCAGATACTTGGCTTATAAATATTTACCAGTCTGTGGTTTGTTTATTAATTTTCTTAATGGTATCTTTGGAGGAGCAGAAATTTTTTTATGATGTTCAGTTGACCAGTTTCTTGGACTTTTTAAAAAATCATATTTATTTTTAGAAAGAAGGAAAGGGAAGGAGAAAGAGAAGGTGAGAAACACATATAGGTTGCCTCTCTTATGCTCCCCTACCAGGGCCCAAACCCATAGGACAGGCATGTGCCCTGACGGGAACCCAACAGGTGCCCTTTGGCTTTATGGGACAATCAGTGCACAGCCAACTGAGCCACACTGGTCAGGGTGGCCAGTTTCTTGTTTTTTGTGGATAGTCTTTTATGTTCTGTCCAAGAATTTTTACCCACCCCACTTCATGAATATCTTCTATTTTTTCTTCTAGAAGATTTACAATTCTAGGTTTATAGTTAGTATGAACCATCTCAAGTTAATTTTGTGTGTATGGTGGGAGGAAAGGGTCATTGTTATTCGTATTTCCCCATGCAGACATCCAGTTGACCCAACATCATTTGTTGGAAAGACATTTCCTTCCCTATTTGACAGCTTTTGTTATTGACAACTTTGTTGAGAATTAGTGGAGTGCATGCAGAGGTGCACATGCGCGCACACACACCCAAGGTTTATCTCTGGATTCTGTGTTTTCTATTGATTGACCTGTCTATACTTATTCCAAATACCACAGTATCTTGATTATTATGTAGTTATAGTAAATCTTGAATTTTGGTAATGTAATACCTCCACTTTTATTTTTTCTTTGTCAAGATTATTTCAGCAGTTCTAAATCACTTGTATTCCATGCACATTTTAGAATTGGCTTGCCAATTTCATATTTAAAGCCTGCTAGGATTTTGATTGGAATTATACTGAATGTACAAATCACCTGAGGAGAATGAACAGATAGCTTTAGAATATTGGGGATTTTAGACTGCCTGGGCGGCGGAGGTACTGGAGGAGGGGGAGAGGGAGGAGGAGCCGGAGGAGCCGCTCGCGGCCACCAGCGCGACAGCGGCGAGAGGAGAGCCAGCCGGCGCCTGTGAGCGTGTACAGGCGCGAGGACGACGCGGCCCCCTTCCTTCCCTGGTCCCCGCCCGCGGCTCCTCAGTGCCCCTCCGCCCTCACCTGGCCGCGCTCCCGCCCCACGCCCTGCCCCCTCCCTGCACCTGCCTCCCACGCAGGCGCAGAGCCTCTGCTTGCCTCTGGGTGCCCTGCTCGCCTCTGGGTGGCCTGGCCTTCCTCAGAGCATCATCAGCCAGAGCTCCAACAGCTGCCAACTGCTCTTCCCAGTAACTGCTGATTCTTATGGAAAACTGTTTTTTGAAAAGAAATCTATTTGTTGGAATGCAATAAAAAAAAAGAATGAATCAAGATAAAACCTCTAAATACAAGTACCAGAAAAATTACAAAACATCACACTGAATTTGCAAGTGAAATATAAATAAAATCTTTTAAAAAACATACAGAGAGAGAGTCAAGATGGCAGAGGAGTAAGTGGAAGCCACACTGACATCCTTCCAGGACCAACCTGGAAATACAACTAAATTGTGGAGAAATCACCTGGAACAGACAACTGAACAGTAGCGAGAGAGTAGCCTTGTAACCTTGGACAAACAGAAGAATCGGCTTTTGCGCAAAATAACTGGTGAGGAGTGTGGTACAGACCTGAGAATGCAGGTGGGGCTCCGACGGGCAGCAGCACCAGCAGGATATTGAAATGGCCAGTTGGATCCCCCTGAGAAGAGCCGGGTCTAAACCAAAAGCAGGGATCTCCAGCCTACAGCACCAGATCCCAAAAAGAACACAGAAAACAGCCATCTGTGAAAAGTGGCAGGGTTGCTCTCTGCCAGAGACAGGCGGCTGGAGATGAACTTTTTAAAGGGCCAACGCATAAATTTTTATTTGCAACCACTTACCCTGGGCTCTGGCAAAGGTGGGAGCAGAGTGGGCTAGAGACACTTGGGCAGAGACTGGGAAAGGAGGCTTTAGGAAGAGAACTGAGAGAGTAGCCAGTGGGATCTCGGTGCTGACTCATTCCCCATGCGGCAGTAGCCATCTTGCTCAAGCAGAGTCCACTCCCCCTGAGTGGCACCAGCGTCAAAGGACCCGATAGCCCCACCCCCAGGTGGGATTCCACCCTGCCCTGTCTAAGCTGCCTGCTAAGTCCAGAGTGGCAGCCACAGACAGTAGATCCCTGGCTAAAGGGGGCGCAGAGATACCTGGCAACACTTGAGGAGAGAATGGAGAAAATAGCTGGCGGGATCCCAGTGCGGAGTCCTCCCCCAAACGGCAGCAGCAAGAGAGGACCCAATAACCCCGCCCCCAGGAGGGATTCCGCCCCACCCTGAGCTGTCTAAGGCGGCCTTCTGAGTGCAGAGTGACTAGATTAACAGCTGAAGGAGACAGCCACAAACAGGAGATTCCTGGAAGTCTCATACAGACCGCCTAAGGTCAGACAGGGACAACATCTGACATTATCAGAGGCAGATCCAGAAAGTAAAAACAGCGATCGCCAACCAGAGAAGTTCATACAACAAAGTCAGGAGATCAAGACAGATCAACTTAAGAATCAGAAGCAAAAGAAAAGAGTCTCACAAATAATGGGAAGACAAAGAAATACGCCCCACTTGAAGGGGGAAAGGAGGAATCCCCAGAAAGAGAACTAAATGACATAGAGGCAAGTAAACTATCAGATATTCAGTTCCAAACAACAGTTCTAAGGAAGCTCAATGAGCTCAGTGAGCTCAGAGAGAATTACCAAAAACTACAGGGAAACTATGAGGAACTTATTGCAAACTATATCAGCATGAAAGAGGACATAGAAACTATCAATAAGAGACAAGAGGAAATGAAGAATACAATTTCTGAATTGAAAAATACAGTAGAAGGAAGCAAAAGCAGGCTAGATGAAGCTGAGGACCGAATCAGCAAGCTGGAGGATAAGGTAGAAAAAAGCTCCCAGAAAGAGCAAGAAAATGAAAAAAGACTCAAAAAGAATGAAGAGGCATTTAGGGAAATGCAGGACAACCTGAAACATAATAATATCTGTTATAATAGGGATACCAGAAGGAGAAGAGGATGAGGAAGGGATAGAGAACCTGTTTGAAAAAGTCATGATGGAAAACTTCCTTAATTGGAGGAGAGAAAAAGCCACACAAGTCCAGGAAGCACAGAGGGTCCCATTCAAAAGGAACCCAATGAGGCCCACTCCAAGACATATCATCATTAAAATGGCAGATATCAAAGACAAAGAGAGAATCCTAAAGCAAGCAAGGGAGAAAGAGGTAACATATAAGGGAGCCCTGATACGGCTAGCAGCTGACTTCTCAACAGAAACACTGCAAGCCAGAAGGGAGTGGCAAGAAATATTCCAAGTCATGAAAAGCAAAGGCCTGCAACCGAGACTGCTCTACCCAGCAAGGCTATCAATTAAAACGGAAGGTGAAATAAGGAGTTTCCCAGACAAAAGAAGGCTAAAAGAATACACCTCCACCAAACCAGCATTGCATGATATGCTAAAAGGACTGCTTTAAGAAGATGAAGAAGAAGTCTGTGAATGACCAATTCCTTTCACAGTCACCAATACTTGACATTACTAATATTTTTAATACTTATTAACCTGATTGTGATAATGATGTGTTATTTTAATTGTTCCTTTACTATTTGTTGAAACTAAACCTGTTTTAGTATATTTCTTGCCTATTTCTATTATTTTTTTTATAAAGCTTTAAATAACTTTTTGGTATTCTTTATCCATTTATTGATTTAATGTTTGTAGAACTTTTTTTCCTTTAAAAAAAACTTATTAACCATGTTTTAGATGTGTTGCAAATACTTTTCTATTCCTTGTCCTTTAACTTTTTTATATGTATATTACTATATAGTTAAATGTTTAATATAGTCATATTGTCAATATTTACTTTATAACTTCTGGGTTTGAATATTTTACTTCAGGTCATGAAAAATATTAGTTCTATTTTCTTCAAAAACTCCTTAGGTTCTACATATTGATTTTTAACTCACTTGAATATTTCTTTTATAATGCGTGAAACAGGGCTCTATATTTGTTTTATTTCAAGTAATAGTGGTCCATGCACCTTATTTGTTGAATAAGCCTTATTTTCCCCATTGATTTGAAATATCAACTTAATCATGTATTATATTGTTAGATATATATGTTTGTCTCTAGAATGCTCATTATATTTCATTGATCTACTTGATTATTTCTGTGCTGATGTCATGTTGGTTTAATTGCTGAGACTTTATAATGGTTTTAAATTTGTTTAATATTTTATAATGAACTTTGACATTTACAAAAATAAAGTCAATCTGCATTTAAGAAAGAAAGAAAGAGAGAGATGGAACTCCTACCTTTTGCGACAACATGGATGGAACTGGAGAATAGTAAGCTAAGTGAAATAAGCCAGTTGATGAAGACAAATACCATATGATCTCACCTATAAGTGGACTCTATTCAACAAAATAAATTAACGAGCAAAATAAACCACAGCCATGGAAACATGGAGCAGACTGAAAGTGACCAGAGGTGATGGGGAAAGAGGACAATGGTGGAAAGAAGGGGAAAGGACTAGACAAAGAACATGTATGAATGACCCATGGACACGGACAACAGAGTGGGAATTGACTCCGGGAGTAGGGCGTGGGGTACAGGGGTAAAAACTGAGGCAACTGTAGTAGAATAAATATGATTTATAAATTTAAAAAATAAAATAAAAGATGGTTCTTGAAAAAGTAAAAATAAAAATAAAAAAATACAAAGAAAAAAATATTGAGGATTTTAATTCACGAACATGGTATAGCTCTCCATTTATTTAGGTCTTTGATTTCCCCCACACTGTTTAATAGTTTTCAACATAGAGGTCTTGCTTGGTTTTTGTTAGGTTTATTTCTAGGTATTTGATGTAGTTTTTGATGCTTTTTTAAATGGTATTTTTTACTTTCATTTTTCAGTTGCTTGTCACTAGTATATAGAAATACAATGCTCTTCATAATTGATTTTGTATCTGCAGATTTGTTAAATCATTTGTATAGTAGTTTTAAAAGAGATTCCATAGAGTATTCTATATACACATTCGTGTCAGTTTTACATATTTACATCTGCCTTTTAAATGTTTTTGCCTTCTAATAAAATATTCAGCAGAGGTCATCAGAGCAGTGTCTGTGCCTTGCTCCTGACTTTAGAGAAAAAGTGTTCAGCGCTTACCGTTAAGTGTGATGTGGCTCTGAGATTTTCATGACCCCTCATCAGGTGGAGGGAGCTGCCTTTCACTCCTGTTTTGTTGAGAATTTCTATCATGAATGAACACTGAATTGCGTCAAATCCGTTTAATGCATTTATTGAAATGATCATATGATTATATCCTTTATCTGATCATTGATTTTACATCTCCTTTTCTAACATATGCGTTCAAAGCAATAAGCTTCCTTCTAAACACTGCTCTAGTTGCATTCCACAGGTTTTTATTTTGGATTGTCTTTATCATTCAGTTCAAAACATTTCCTTTGTTCACTTGTGATTTGATTTTTATCCCATGGTTGTTTAGAGGTAGTTTTCTTACTATTTAAGAAACATTTTCCATTTTCCATTTTTGTCACATGGTGTTCTTTCTTCATGATGGAAACTTCCTCTTTACCTCTGATCATACTCCTTGGCTTGAAGTCCATCTGGTCTGATGTTAATAAAACCATGCCAGCTTTCTCTCGCAGACACTTTCTATATTTCATATTTAAAGTGAGTTTCTTGTGGAAGCGTATAGTTGTGTTGCCTTTTTTTTTAACCTTGCCTGACATTCTTTGTCTTGTAATTGAGCACTTTGCCCATTGATATTTAATTGACTGCTGAGATAGTTGGGTCTCAGTATGCCATTTAGGTGTTTATATTCTTTTTGCTTTGTCTAGTCTTTGCTCCTCTGTACCCCCTTTTTACCTCTTTTGAGTGAGTCATGCATTTTTAGGATTTTTATCCCCTCTATTGATTTTTGTAAGGCAATAACTCAATGGTGGTAATGATAGTGGTAGTGGGTGTGTTCTGGTTTTCTTTCTTTTTCTTTTAAAAAAAAAAGATGCATAGAGCTTTACAATTCAGTATAACAGGCACTAGCCACATGTGGCTGTTTAGATTTTAATTAAATGAAATATGAAGGAAGTACATCCTTGGCTATAGCATGGAGAATGGGTTGGAAGGATTTAGGAGCAGAAACAGGAAGGTTAGTTAGGACATTGTCTCAGAAACCCTGGAGAATTTTTGTGAGATATTAGTAATAGAGTTTAGGAGAAATGGTAGGATTGAGAGATAACTGGGCTCTCAACTAGAGTGCTAAAAATAGAATGTCTGATGAAAGAGACCGGGAAGGGAGAAGGCCAAGTAACTCCTGAGATTTCTATCTTGGGCCAGCAGATGAATGGTGGTGCCATTATTTGAGGGGTGTGAGGTTTGGGGGAAGAGGGAGAGTTTCATTTTAGAGACCTCGAGAGTCAGCAGTTTGTAGGAATTTCCAGGTAGAGGTAAGTCATAAGCAGTTGGCTATATGGGTCAAGAATTTTGGAGAGCTATAGACAGCAGAAAATTTTCAGGTTTTTAGTTTAAATATTGATGAACTGGAAGGTATATAAAATCACCAGGGTAATATTATAGAGTAAAAATATACAGACCTCTTGGGATCACCAGCCCCTCAGAGAAAGAGGAGAACCTGGATGGAGCCTCTGCACAGGGGCAAGGGAGAGTGGGGAGAGCGTGTCACTGAACACCAGGGAAGGGAGTTATGAATGAACAGTGAAAGATTTTCCAGACAGGTGGTATGTAAATAATATTTGGAAAACTTGGCTTAGATCCACTTTTTAAAGAAGCAACAAAATGCTTGGAAATTATTTAATGCTTTTATCTTTCGGGCTCCATTTGTTCATTGCCTTTACCTTTTAGTACTTACTTATCTTGCTGTGTACCAGGTACTCTCCTGGGATGGGAGTTATAGAGATGAATAAAAGTTAGTTTCTGTCATAGTCCTTCTCTCAAAAGAAAGACATGCAAACAGATGACTAGAATACAAAAATATAAGTCTGTAGGTAAAAAGAAGTAGCAGGAAGCGCCGCAGGAGGCTAGAGGAAAGAGCACCCAACTCACCTGGTCTTCCTCATGCTATTCTGCTTGCACGGGTTGCCCTTCCCTCTTCTTCACCACAGGGCCTTCAAAACTCAACTCACACCTTTGACTTGTCTGTTTTATTTAATTCTTAAGGAAAGTGGTGATGTGTATTGGCCAGTACATCTCTAAAGCAATCATTAAAAAAGAGAGGAAGAGAGGGAAGAAAGAGAATCAAAACTGAAAAAAATATTTTCATCATAAGAAATTCAAACAATAAAGAAAATACAAGGAAGATCACCCAGAAATAATCATTACTGACATTAGGTTAGCATCATCCAGATACAGCCTTATAGGTTTATACATATAAAAGTATAAATAGAAATATTTTTACATAATTAGGATCATAGTATATATGCTATCTTTTAGATGTTAAGTGCCTACTTTCACTTTTAAAGGATTAGTGTTTAAAAAAAGATAAAACACATAAAGGATTTTACAGGAGAGTAATTACTAAAACATTCATCTAAGGTGAACAAAAAAATTACATGAAACATTGAAGCTTTGGTGATTTTATAAAGCTATAAGTTTCTAAATGTTTTACTTTTTAACAGTTTGATATGGCTGTGCTGTGAGAGATGAAGAAATTATCACCTTCAGTTTCTTTTCACTGCCCCGCCCATGCTTCCTGGCTTTCAGTTATGATTACGTCTTCACCATTTATAACACTTACCCACCTTTCTGTAACCTAACCCGCGTATCTGTTTATCCTCTGCTCAGTATTTGAATGGGCTCTGTTCTCACCATCATCTCTCATGCCCTGGTCTCTGGCTTCTCCATTCTTGGCTGACAGGATTTCACCGTCTAGAACTTTCCTTAGGAAGGATCCCAGCTGTCCCTGAAGTCTTCTCTACTGGCTGTCTGTCGCCTCTATAACTTGAATGACAACTTGGCAGGCCATAAACTCGTCAGGTCATGCTTTCTTTCCCCTGAACTTTGGACATTTCTCCTCTGTCTCCTGGAATTCTGTTAAACCGGTTTTTCCCTTTATTGCTACTGTTTCCCCCCATTTTTGAGTCAGAATGGCAGTTTTCCAAGAACACACGCTCATGGCTCAGGAGAATGACTACTGGGAGGACCACCACAGCTCTGACGCTGGGTTGTGAACCAGGGTATTTGGAGCATTAACCACGCCTCTTTGGTTCCCTTACAGAGATCATTGATGACCTTGCCAACCTGGTGGAGAAAACAGATGAGAAGCTTCGCACTGAAACCAGGCGTGTGAACATGGTGGACAGAAAGTCAGCATCCTGCGGTAAGAGAGCCCGAGCCCGGGTCTGCCCTTCGCGTCGCTCGCAGCTCGCTCTGCTGTGCATTTCCTGTGTTTGTCTAATGGCCACAGAGACATGATTGCCCCTCTAAAACGGGCAGCCCCGTTTGATGAAGCACTGAAATTACTAAAAGATAACCTCAGTATTGTTCAAATGAAATCAATTGTTATGAGTTCAGGGGAAGGGTAATGCATTCATTTTCTTAAATGTAATACAAGAAACCTTCCTATGTGTTCCTAGAGAGTAACGGTTCGGGAGATTGTGTGACAGTGGGCGGAGTGGTGGCGGAGCAGCTCCTGGGCTCGAAAGGCAGTCTCGCCCACGGTAGCGCCCTGTTTTAATTCAATCACAAGCTGGATGGTTGTAGACCTCGAGAGCGGCTAAGCGCCCAGGTTCTGAAGCTCAAGTGAGTTCAGATCCTACACTCAGCGATGTTATCTTTGGCAGTCACTTTACTTCTTAATACCTCGCCAGTGAAATGGGGATTCAATGCCAAGATAAGAATCACATGGAGTGATTACAATGCTGGTTCCCAGGCCCTTCCCTAGAGGGTCTGATTGAGTAGGGCCAGGTTGGAGTGCAAGAGAGAGCTCATTATTTGAGAAGTACACCAAGCCGTTCTGATGCAGGTGCTTGCCGTTCTGCAGAAGTTCTGATGCAGACTTCTGTGAGGTTTAAATCGTACTGCCTGTGTACAGCGCCCTGCCCAAAGGCAAGTGATGATACGCTCCCGTGTATAATGCGCACCCATGTTTTTGGACCAAACTTTCAGGAAAAAATCCTTTCTTTTTAATTTACTAATTCAAATTTTTATTTATTTATATTTAGAAACAAAACCGATTATCATATTCCAGGATGTTATTTTGCATACGGATATCGTTATACACTTTCTAGAGTTACATTTTTAATGCATAAGGATAAATAGGGGAATTAAAAACACTTACATAGGTACAGAATTAGTACTACACATGTATAATGCACATCCTTATTTTTCCTTCAAAAATTTGGGCAGAAAAATGCGCCTCATACGTAGCAAAATACGGTAAGTGGGGACAGTCATAGAAATAACAGTGATTGTTATTTGGTGCTTCATCTCACAGCGGGGCATCAAGTTTATAAAGCTAATACTTTCATTGTAAATAGAAATACGACACAGTATAAAACTAGCTATCCGAGTACATGGTTTGCGTCCCTTGTAGCCCTTTCAGCCTGGGAAACATAATGGATTCCTCTGACCCATCTAGCTGCAGAACGAAGGCTCTGTGCAGGGGTCGCCTGAGAGGTACACGCTGAGAAGCGTTGCCTTCTTTGCCTGTGTCCTGGTTAAACAGGAGCCTGGAGCCGCAGGGTGAGAGAGAGCCGGGCAGAGAGGGACTCTGGAGCCTCGAGGAGGTGAAGTCCTGAGGGGCCTCCCTGCCTCCCTTTTACCACCTGCTTGGCTGCCCCACCGGTTCTCATCCATCAGGCAGCAGCCTTTGTGCCTTTGTTCCCGGAGGCACGTGCTTTCCTTCTTCCTGCCAGCCGCAAAACCCCCTTGGTTTCGCCTTTCCAGCCTCCTCACATGACTTCTGTCCATGGGGCCTTGGTTCTTTGCCCTTGATCCTGGAACTTTGGGATCAGAGGGAGGTGGGTTCACGCCTACCTCCCTCTCTTATTATCTTTGATTTCTGTTTAAACTTAATCTTGCTGAGCCTAGTTTCCTCAGCTGTAAAAAAAGGGGATGGCCTGGTTATCAAAATTAGATTGTGTAGAGCATGTCAAGTGTCCGATGCTGCCCATCTTCCCTGAGTTTCCGTATTTATGTGGAGAGGCCCTAGAGCCTGCACCCACACCCCGGCCTCGCCGCTCGCCGGCTGTGAGACCGCGGGAAGCCCGGGCGTCCCTGTGCCTCGGGCTTCTCCTCTCCAAAACGGGGATGACAGGGTTGTTTATTGAATAAGTGGATTAATATAGATAAAGATAGAGTTATAGGTGATATTGACATGGATGCAGATATATAGCTACATAGCACTTAGAACAGTGGTACAGAGTGAGCAATGAGCAAGTATCAGCTGCATCATTATATGTCTCAAGTAGGAAGGCTCTTCCCAATTCACTGATAACTTTCCTGACGTCTTTCTTTACATGCTAAGCAATCAAGTTGCTATTATCTTGGAATGAACATATTCATAGACATGTCAATGTGTTTTTGGGTTTGCAAGTGGCCTCCAGCATATGCCATTCACCAAGTCACAGAGAAGGATGTTGCTAATCCTGTTACTAGTTTTTTCCTTTATGGTATTACCTAGTATTGGTTTTTATACCCAGAAATTTCCATAAACCTTCTGAGCTGAACTGTTTCATTTTTTTTAATAGAAGAAATTGAGAGACTCCCAAACTTACTGAAATGCATATTTTTTTAAAACTTGGTATTTTAAAATATATTAACTCTAAATTTATCTCATGCCTGACTTATATTTATTTGTCATATAGTAGTTATAATAGGTACGTATTATCTTTAACACATATTATCCAAAACAGAATTATATGTAGTGACTCAGAAGGGAGAAGTGCACCAGTACAATGGTGTTAGGTCCTGAAAAAAGGAATTTGTTTATTCTTTCCATGGAAATACTTTAGAGAGATTGATTTCTCTTATCCCTTCAATTTTTTCCTAATATTTCCTTAGCAGTTCCATTGATATTGTGCATCAACACCAAAATGACTATCCCCATACCATTTTTGACACCTGATACCTCTAAAGGAAAATGTAGTGCCTATATATTTTAAAGGGAAGTCTGTGTTTGTCGACCAGCAGTGCTGGTTTTCCCACATTGATGAAGGTTCAGCATGTGGCCTCCAAAGCTCTAGGGAGGTCGAACCTGCACTGATGATGCCCAGCAATTACTTCCCAAGACTTTCATTGATCAATGTTAAGCCTTTGAACACAAAGCATATCGTAGAATTTGCTGAGTGGGTCTAGCAGCCCTATGCAAACCTAGCCAGATCTTTGATTTTAAAGTGTGTTCTATTGTGGTAAAATATTCATACTATAAAATTTGCCATTGCAACTGTTTCTTAGTGCTCAGCTCAATGACACTGAGCACAGGCACATTGTTGTGCCAGCATCACCATCATCCACGTCCAGAACCTGCCTTCGTCCCAGACTGAAACTCTGTCCCTGTTAAGTACTGACGGCCCCCTCCCCTGTCCCAGCCCCTGCCAATTACCATTCCACTTCCTGTCTCCACTCGGGAGCCTCGTCTAAGTGAAATCGCACAGTGTCCACCCTTTTGTATCTGGCTTTTTTCACTTAGCATAATGCCTTCAGTGTTCCTCTGTGCTGTACACATGTCATAGTTTCCCGCCCTTTTTTTAAGTTGAATAATGTTCCATTGAATGTATATACTGCATTTTGTTTGTCCATTTCTCTGTCAGTGGCCTCCTATGTTGTTTCCATCTTTTAACTACTGTAAACAATGCCCCCACCAACATGAGTGTACAAGTATTGATACGAGTATTCAAGTGTCGGGGGGTGGGGGGAGCAGGGGCTCAGTCCAGGAGACTCAAGACAGCACTGAACCCAAAGGCAAGCCCAGATCGATCACTTCGAATATAAACACACACACTGCAGGCAAGGCATGTTTTAACTCTTTAAAGGGTGGGAGTTAAGCAGCTCGCCGCCGTGTGAAGCGGCCCGTGCCCCCCAGCACTCTGGCTGGTTAACCGGGAGCACGTGAGTGGGCTGAGGACGGCCACCGGTGCATCGTTTCACTGCAGGGAGGGCAAAAGTAGGTTGTGAACCGTGAAATGGCCTTCTGTTTCCCTACCCTCAGCATATCTTCCGCGCCCATCTGATCTGTCAGTCATGGATGCTTTCGCAGTGAGGGCATTTCTAGTTATAAGTACGGACCAAATTGCAAGGGGGCCACACAGAAGGGCCTGGTGATGAATTTGTTTGTTCAGTTGTTAACAAAGGATTCAAGCACCTCTTTGTGAACCTTTCACTCGGAGCCTGGGCTTTAAAATTTTTACTGAGATCTTTGCGTGGTTTTTACTCCCTTTCTTCACCTCCCCCTATCGCAATAATAGCACAGAGTAGAAAACAATATTGTCTTTTTCCAGCTCTAAATGAAAACTAGACTGATATTTTCCATCGGTACCTATATGCATTTTCAGGTCTGTTGCTTGTATTAAGGACATCTGTGTAAGAGCAGGATCTTTGTAATTGCAGTTTAAATATTCAGTGTGCCTAGTTCTCATTAGAATTCAAAATAGAGCCTCGTCTGAGTCTGAGGGACGGGGCCAATTGTGAAAGGCCAGACTAAGAATTCTGAATGACTTGGGTTGAGGGACACTATTGCTTCTCAGCATATTGACTATTACGTAATGTTGTCTAAGCACATTTATTGTGATTTTAGCAAGGTTTCAGTGCTGTGGTTAGAAACCAGCCCAACTGACATTTGCATTAACACGTTCTCCACCTGGAACCACCGGCTGCGTCTTCAGCTCCCGGGAGTGGTTAAGATGAGCACAGGCCAGCGTGGGCGTGGGGCCACGCAGACCTGGCTGCGGCCGGGGCCCTGCCCCTTGCAACTTGGGTTGAACTGCTTGCCCTAAGTCTCAGCTCCCTTCTCTGTAAAATGAGGGTAATAATTACTAGTACCTGTGGTGATTCTGCAGAATAATGAGCACAAGTTGGGTGGCACAGTGACTGGTTCTAGAGAATCCTTAATGAAGGCCAGTTCTGGTCGAATGTCAGTTTACATTGGTTGCCAAGAGCTGCCTCAGCCGATAAGAGTCAGAGACTCTGTTTGAAGCCAGCACACAGGAGCCTTTGGGAAGAACGGTGACCCGATGAGCAAGTTGTAGAGGGACGTTCTGGAGCCCTGGAGTAGCAATGGCTGGCCGTGGAGTTGGTGTTTAAAAATAAACTGAAATGTAGAACTCGGTAGCTGAGGCCCGTCACCCATCAGGATACAAGCGAAGGGCCCCTGAGGTGCCCGTGTGGGGGCGGGTGAGGGGGCGGGTGGTACTGCTGCCTGAGCTCCGCGTAGCACTGCGCCCGCTTTCCCTGAGGTTAGCTCTGCAGGGCCTAATGCAACACAGGCAAGAAACCGAGCTCCAGGAGGAGTAGTCTGGTTTGTTTCACTGACCTTAGAGACAGTTGAACCTCTCAAGGGATTATTTTTAAAACCCTTCCACAAACACAAACAATCTGAAGCAAAACCATAACCATGCAGATTCTTTTATTTATCTTACTACCTGTCCAGAATATTCTTCTTGGCTATTGTTTCCTCCTCTCTTTTGCCCTCCTTTGTTGACATAATGTAGTTAGATTTCTCAGCTCCTTTTTCTTTATGTGCACGTGTGTCTGCTTCCTCGTGTCACCGTCCATTCGGCCTCTGTGAGGAAATGCCCAGGCCTCCACCAACGCCTGTGTCTGCCTTCAAAGCTTGCTGTCCTCGAGCTTAGTGCTCTCTGGCCCACTCACTCATCCTTTCTCCTTCCGTGCCAGCAGTTCCTGGGCATCAACGATGAGTCAGGCGCCAGGTGAGGTGCTGGAGCTGAAAGCTACACAGGGCACAGTCCCTGCCCTCTGGGAACTTAGAGCTTATGGGAGGGACACGCTCATGAATCATTAATATGCCGCACTGGAGGAAAAGGATCTAAGTCAGCCGAGGGGGTTCCAGAGGTTTCCAGGAGGACACAACACTGAGCTGAGGTCTGAAGAATGAGTAGGAGATGCTTCTGGTAAAGTGCAAAAGCGGAATAAGCAGGATCTGTGATCCCGTCTAAGGGTGGGAGGGAGGGCCACACGGAGAATGGAGGGAAAGGGGGAAGGCAGAAGGATCCGGCACGTGCGGCACAGGAGTCATCAGAGCAGGAAGATGGCGCAGGAGAGCAGATCTCATTAACATCGGTGCCTCCCCAGTGCAGGGGCGGGGGGCAGGCTTGGATTGTATCTGCAGAATTTTAAAATTAATTAAAACTTTACGGAAAAGATACTACTATTCAGTATTTTCATACTTCCAGTCATTTTTTTCTACAAATAGTATTTTTGTAAGAGTACAATAATACTACATTTTAAACCCTACTATTTGTAACATTTTATCATAAACCCATTTTCTTTTCGTACTCATAGTACAGCTATTCTGTCAAGTGGCTGTACTATCATTTACTTAAATACTCCTGTTCGGGAGAGTTTAAATTATTTTCACATTTTGCTGTATAAATAGTCACTTTGTACGCATAAAGCTTTTTCCCCGCATTTAGGATTTTTTTTCCTATCAGGCAAGCTATCAGTCAAGGATGTTTCCAGGGCCAGATGAGAGGCTAGCTCTGGCTGTTTTATAAAGATGGGGTCCCAATAAGAGGTGGTTTGCGGTTCAGAGGAGTGGCAGGGCGCTGGAGGGCCAGGGGTCCGTGCGCCGACCCCGGCAGGGAGAGTGAGGCGGGGAATGCTGAGCCCGCGTGAGGCCACACCCCTGGCCACCTGCACCTCCCTCGGCAGAGGAGGGGTGCCCCAACGGCCAGACCTGGCTGCTGGGGAGCAGGGTGCAGAGGACAAATCTGACTATGTTGGTATCTCCAGCGGGACGGGAGTCCCCTCAAAATGGAAATAGGGGTTAGATCTGAACAGCCAGGGAAGACAGCAAAATAAAACATGTTGTCCATTGCAGATAGACTCCCCAAGTAGATTTATTTAGACCCTGCAGTGGTAAGCTGTTTGATACATATTACCAAATTACTTTCCAATAAGGTATCAGAAACCATCCCCCACCTAAACTTACTAGTGACAGATTCTTGCCAAAATACAGTGGCTCTCTTCACTCTCACTCCCCTTGAATGACTCCTAGTATTCGAGATTGCTCTATTAGAAATGGCTCTTCTTCCTTGATTTCTGTGCCATAGCATTACCCCAAGATTTGTCCTACCACACCAGTTGCTTACTCCTTTGCTTACTCCTTCCCTCCCTTTGTTCTGCTGTTTGTTGAATGCCACGCCAGCCACCGAGGGTCACACGTTGGAGGAGACCTGGGACCTGGCACTCAGCCTCGCAGCAAGGTGTCAAACGCAGGCAGTGCGAGAGAGGCTCTGCTCGCTGTATCGTGGCACCATGGAGGCAGCCTCTCTGGGGCCGCTGGAGCTCATTGTAGAAAGTGGACTAGAAATGTGGTAAAGGCAGGTGGGAGAAACAGCCTTGTAGGCAGTGGGAAATGCAGGTTTGAAGGAGGCACTGAGGCACATGACGGTACTTGGTTTCTCAAACAACAAATGGGACTGGGTGGCTGGAGTCAAGGGCACCTGCTGGAGAGGCAGAGAAAAGGAAGCTAGACAGGTGGGATGGCACCGGGTCTGGGAGAGCCTCTGGGGCTCCTTCAGCCTCCCTTTGTCACTTCGATTGTTCTGTTTGTTTGTTTTTCCTCTTCTGTCGAGGATGGCACTTACGGCTCAGTCCCCTGCTCTTTTCTTTTTGATGCTTTTTCTTTAAGCTACTCCATCAACTCTCGTGGATGGCTTCATGGGCATCTGAATGTCACCTAAATCTCAAGGTCTGCGTCTTCATCTGCTTCCCATCACTTTCTCTAGACTGTCCCTGGCACCCTCTCAGTCAGTACATGTCCTTGTAGACCCATTATCTTTTTTTAAAAAAAGATTTTATTTATTTTTAGAGAGAGGGGAAGGGAAGGAGAAAGAGAAGGAGAGAAGCATCAATGTGTGGTTGCCTTCTGTGCGCCCCCTACTGGGGACCTGGCTTGCAGCGCAGGCATGTGCCCTGAGTGGGAATCGAACTGGCGGCTCTTTGCTTCACAGGCCGGCACTCAATCCACTCAAAATAAGCTTCCTCTCCCATGCTTCCTATATTTTCAGGCCTGATCCTTTCTCCATCACTTCAAATGCTGTCAGAGGCCAGGCAGGAACCCTTGGTGAGTGCGGCAGACTGCTGTGGTCACCTCCAGTAGCAAACGAGAGAATAAACAGCAGATTTCTGCCTGTGGGGATGCAGGCCTAGAATTGCCAGATCATCTGTTTGTTTATTTTTTAAAGAGAAGCCTGAAATCTGGACCTTTAAATGAAACCTCCCAATATTTTAATGTTGTCTATAAATTAACATTTTTAAAAATCCCGTGTGGGCCCAATAACACACGCCAGGAGGGACCGCTTTGGGACCTCTTTCTCCCACCCCTCTAGTTAACCCGAGGCATGTTTGAGACACTCTGAAAATCATCTCTTCCCTCTTCATCACTTTCTGTTCCTACCCCTCTATTTCCGACTCTTGTCACATTTATGTAGCTATTAAAAATCATAATGAAAAGTCTGTTTACTGGGACAGAAGAATGTGCATGATTGTAACCTTGATCATATTTATATAAATGGGTTCCCATCTTATGGATTTGGTGTCTTAATGCAGCAAATGTCTACATGGCTATCAGGATTACAAAGATAAATAAGATGAGTCCCTTTCTTAGGTGCTCTTATTTTTTAAAAATGCCTTTTTGGATTGATTTTAAACTACTCCCTCCAGACATATCTGCTATGTTTTAGAAAAATGACTTTTCTCCATCATGAAGATCATAGGTACAAGGTAGTAAAGCCATATAGCATAAAACTCTTGGGAGACTGCTTCTGAAATCCCAAAATACTGCGGCACTCCAGCGCCTACATTGGAATTGCTCGGTGTTCATTTCAGGAACTAAATCGTACACCTTGCAGGCCTTCCCTTCTCTTGGCACTTTAAATGCCCCCCCCCCCGCCCCTGGCTCCTGGGCCGCGGGGGTTGCTCATGAAGTTTGCATAATGCGCACCTGTGAAGTGTTTGTGGTTAAATATATTTTATACGTGACCACATCGCTGTGGTCAGCTGTGATTTTGAGTTCCCACTGTGGAAAAGCTAGTTTCTCTTCTAATAGCATTTGGTTAGGGAGCAATAATAGGAGCAGCAAGTTCAAATGTTGATGCTTCAGCTTAATCCAGGCAAAGCGAAGCTTTTGAGAGAAGCACAAAATTGGAAAACCTTTATGTAATGGAAGGTGATTGATCGGGGCTGACAGCTTCAGAGCTGTCACCGTGACCCCTTAGAGGGCTCTATGCGCCTGCAATCTGTTACGAGGTAGTGACTTCTGCTCTCATCGAGAGGTCAAAAACGATCACAAAGTAGAACCATTTTTTGATTATTGTTTTTGCTTGGTGTGGCTTGGAAAAATAAGGTGTGATTTCCAAGAGTGGCTCGTGTTGTTATGGAATAATAATGACGCTGCGTGGGCCTCAGTCGATGCTACCGCTGATGTACGCGTTTGTGCGTGTTTTCAGGTAATGTTTGTTTACCACTGAACTCACCTGCTTTCACCTGTCCCTGTGGGATCAGCAGGTGCTGGCTGCATTTAGAAACACTATCAGTAGGCCTGGGACAGAGCATGCTTTGTGTACTCAAAGGATACTTTACCTCCGTTATTTGTCTACTACTTACGGGGGAAGAGCGCCCCATCACCGCTCAAGATATTTTGCCAACCCATCCTAACCCATCAGGAGGTCACCATTACACTCAAGTGCTGCTCATTCATTTATTGATTTTATTTCACATTTGCAAATTGAAATGAAATGAAGAATTGGATTCTGCTGTGACTGTAATTGCCCAAGCTGGATAGGCCTGGGAGAGAAGTCACTTGATGTCTTTTTGCATGTAAAATCGATGGCTTATGCTCACACCCCCACACACCCCCACACCAGTACATCAGATCCAGGTCAGACCTGCGTCGGCCCTTCCTTTGCCCAGGGCGGCCCGCGCCAGGTGAGGCCGCACCGGGATAGATCACACCTCAGCAGACCTTTACCTTGAGTGTTACATAGCGCGGTGTCGGTTGAAAATTTTTTAAACAAACATACGAGTATATAATTTTTCTCATCAGAACAAAACAAAGAAGATAAAGAGGGAAATGTTTTAGTGGAAGGTATGAGAAAGTTCGGTGGTATGTATTTTGATAGGAAAATAAAGGAATGGGGTTATGGAGAATAGCTCTCCAGTCCTGTGATCAAAAGTAGCTGGTGTGTAGAGAGTCCTTAGGCTTTTCTCTCAAGTTGGTTTTATAGCTCTGGGGCTATTTTTAGTTACATTTTAAAAACTAGGTTGGTAGGCATTTTTTATTTCTGGGGAAATTTTCCTAAAACTTAAGTTGTGGTAGAGATTTTCATGCCTCTCTTCCTCTTAACAATTGTACTATAAAATGGATTAAATGGACACATAGCTGGTTTTAGGGTTACTAAACTCATAATTATTCACAAGTAGATTGTATATTATCCAAACAAGAATCTAAGTGTCAGATTGCCTTCCTGGCTCTCCAGTGCTTGCCGTTCCGGGGAGGAGTCCCTCCAGCCCAGCCAGCACTTAGTGCGCCTCAGGGGGAGAGCCTGTTTTACTTTACCGCTAGCTGCGATACCCAGCATCGCCTGGAGACACAGTGACCGCTGATAAATAGAGTTAAACAGTGTCAACCCATCCTCAGTGTTTCAGCTCAGCCAGGGAAGCACGGTCCTGTCTTCAAGGGAAAAGGAAACTGTGCTCCCAGAGCCAGAAGGGAGCTGGCTTATACAGACAGGAGTCCCTGTCCCTGGTGCCTGACTGGTCTGTCCTCATGCAAATGAGGACCCCAAATCCTTGCAGTTTGGTCCAAAAGACACTGTTTTAATTGGTCAGAATAGAGCTGCTCTGGTTGGTTGGAGCTGTGTCCCCAATTGGACAGGGGACGTCTCAGTCCCATTGGTTGAAATAGGATTCTAGGAACTCCTTTTTTAAAAACTATTTATTTTTAGAGAGCGGGGGGAAGGGGGGAAGAAAGAGAGGGTGAGAAACATGATATGAGAGAGGAACATCCATTGGTTGCCTCTCACAGGTTCCCCAACCGGGGACTGAACCCACAACCCTGGCATGTGCCCTGACCAGTTATCAAGCCAGTGACCTTTTGCTTTGCAGATAACACCCAATCAACTGAGCCACACCGCTGAGGGCAGGAACTCCTTTGTAAGGGCTGGCTGAGACGGCAGAGACACAGTGCAGGCAGGCAGTTCAGGGCAGGCTTCTCCCTGAAGAGCAGCTCGCGTGAGAGGCCCCCATGCAGAAATGGCTGCTAGGCTGTTTTGTAAAATTTGAGCCCCGTTAGCCACCAGGAGCCCTTCTTAGTAGGTGTCTTCTTTCTCAGGGTTCACATAGAAACAAGCAAAATTAAAGGAGTTACAACATTTTTAGAAATTATAGCAGTTAATACCTGGCAGTAGTCATTCCTGACTGTGGGCAGTCTCTCTGTCAACCACGGCTGTCCTGTCCGTGAGGAAACCCCTTCTCCTGCTCCCGCGGACCTCGCCGCACACTTTGCGGCCGCCCCGTGTGAAAGCGTCTCCATTGCAAAGTAGGGCTTATAGCCCAGAGAAGCAGCCCTCGTGGCTTCTTTTTGCTCCTAACAGCACCGATGCCCACTTCAAACTGCACATGTTTGAATGAGGTAGGAGGGGCTGGATAGTTGAAGGGGATTTGTGGTATTGAGAAAACAGGTAATTATCCTTTCCCAAACCCTTTGGAAATGCAGTATTATGAGCCCTGATAGTAACTTTTAAAGAACTTGACTGTAGGCATTGTTGCATTAATTAAAGTTTTTATCAGCTCTAGAGATCCGCCAGCAGCTCCAGCAGAACCCCACTGGTGACTTGGTATTTATTTTTTACTCACTTTTCCTTTGTATGTCAGAGCCAGGCAGTAATGTCAATTTTCAGTCATTGAACCAACGTTCAATTCCTTAGAATAATTGATTTGGGGCTCATTTTACATCACTGTTGGATTTTCTCTGTCTGTGAGTGTGAACGCTGAGATCAATTTCTCCGGATTAGCAGCAAAATGGTCTTTGGATTGGCCTGGGGATCAGCCGTCCGTGACACAGGCCTCCTCCCGGGCCAGCGCCGCAGGCCTCCCTGCACCGCGCCCCTTGGCTGGGCGCCGCTGGCGCACCGGGCACGCATCGCGGTGGCCCTGGCAGAGTGCGCGTCCCGCCGGCCCCCACATGTCCTTCCGCACCCGGTGTGTGCTTCTCAGAGCCCTTCTCCGTTTTTTGGACTTCTAGCAGTAATTCGTTTCAAAATGAGTCTGGGATTTCTGATGTCTTAGTTTTAAAAAATTTCTTGCAGAACTGAGATTTTTTTCATCATTGTGTTGCCATTTGTCTGGTGTAGTCTCCTACCTGTAAATACACAGACCTGGAAAGAAAACTGAAAATGGTCACTTTCAAAAATGAATTAACATGGTGGTGGCGGGAGCACAGCGGCGCGAACTTAACGCCACTGAGCTGAGCTCTTACAGGTGGTCAAGGAGGTGGGTTTTACGTTATGTGGATTTTACCTCAGTGACATTCTTTTCTAAATGAAAACTGAGTAAATACTTGGTGCTCTCCGTTCCATGAGATTACAGCAAAGTTAGGATAATATAATTTCTGAAATTCACGATCCTTCGCTGCAGGGAGAAGGTGCTGTAAACAACCCTAAGCAGGCTTCTCTGCGCAAGCAGCCCTGCAGCGCCATCAGCCCCTCACGTGGAACCGTAACACACCCACCCTGAGGCCGCATCTCTGACTCTGGGGTGCTGGGCTCTCCTGTACCCCGTGCTCTCCCTCTCGCCTCTTTCCCATCTTCTCTCTTTCTAGTCTTTTTTTCCTCCTTTCTCCTTCCCTGTTTTCTTGTAGTTCCAGCCTTTCTCTCTCCACTGCTCTTCACTATTCATCACCTCTATAAGACTATTCCTTTAAAGGCCTCTCTCCTCAGCCGTATCCTGCCCTCTCAGCCAGCAAGTGTAAAACCTTGCCATCCCCTGGTTTGCTCTGTCCCAGCCAGTCACTTTCTCCCTTGATGCGTCACAGGCATGGAGCCATCTGGAAGTGTGTTAGAGAATATAACAGAATACAGAAAGCGTCCAAGAAGCGCATTTTAAAAGTGTTATTGAATGATATCTTTATGATATACCCCGACACTTGCTTTTAAAAATATCGTTTGTATGTGCTCTCTTGCTGTGTTCCTCAGTCATCGTAAAGCGGGTTGAGGACAGTGACCTCGCTCCTGGGCGACGAGGCCGGGCTGTCCTTGGTGAAATTGAAGACTGAAGTAACCTCCTCCCAACTTGGTTTCATCTCCCCATTGAAAGACGGGGTGTTGGGGTTTTTGGTTTGTTTTTCTGGGTCATTTTAGCCTCATGCAAACCATTTTTGTATCAGTCAGACTTTATGGAAAAAGGTCTATCAATGTGTTTAGTTACTTAACTGGGAAAGCGGTAGATAGCATCTTTAATTTAGGACTTCACATTTGGGTAGATTTGCCATCTTCTGGAAATGTATGACTTTATGGATAAAACAGTTAAAGTCAGATGACATGTTTGCAATCATAACCATAGATGAAGCACTGTGCCATTAACTCTGTGGTAATGAGGACTTGTAGAGGTTTTTTGTTTGTTTGTTTGTTTGAGTTTAAGTTTTTATCCTCAAGAAGGCCCTATTCATCAGGGGCCAATCAGAAAAAAGAATAACCTACCGAGGGGAGATTTACTGCAGAGGACTTGTTACAATACTGTTGGAAGGACTGAGAGAACAAAAGGGGAGAGCGAAGTGGTCCTAAGAGTACTGAGAGTAGTAACTGTATGACGCAGCTGCCACCAGTAGATCTGGGAGAAGGAAGAAGGTGCGTACGTGGGGTTGCAGAGCCCAGGAGCGTGCTTGCTGCTGCACTCCGGGAACTGCCTCTCAGCCAGGCCTGGGACCACTGGTGGAAGTAGATGAGGAAAGAGAAAGAGCACCTTCGTCCCTCATCTTGCTTCCTGAACTCCGACCAGAACCTTGTATTGACAGAACGTAACAGACATAACAGGAGCCTGGGAAAAGTGGTTGCGGGCACCACGCCCCAGCATGGCAGAGCAGAGCAGAGACCGGCAGGTGTACAGCTCGGAGCCACCTAGGCTCTTTCATGGGGGACCTGGGATGCTCTGTATCTATTTTACCAAAAATCACCCAAGATGTTTTCCTGGTCTTTGATGTTTCTTTCAGAACTATTAGGTTCTTCATGGACCTGTTGAACTGGAAAAGGTTAATGTGTGTTCTGAAGGATTTCTTAGGTAGAGCCATTCTTAAAGTCATGCCAGGCAATGTGAATTTCAGAAAACCCCCAAATATATAGATCGTAATTAACAGAAGAAAGTGTTGTTGTCACATTGAGTTACTGAAGGGAATCATGCCATTTCTACTGCTTGGCAAGTGGACCTACCACCTGCACATTAAATAATTATAGATATGAACAAATGTACAGTAGTTGACTTTAATGTCTTATCGTTAACATTGGTTTACATCCTTCAATTATCTCCTTTCTTTTTGTGAAAGAAAGAACTATGAGAAGTTGTCCTTAAAAAGTGACAAACAGAAAGACCCACTGGCCACCTTCTGTACTTTTAAGGAGTAGAAGGTAGAGTTGAAGAAATCTTCCAGATATTAGAACCAAAAGACAAGGGAGGATATCAAAAGTAATGGATCAGTCCAAGATCCAAATAACAGGAATATCACAATGAGAAAACAGGAGCAAGGACATTTTCAAAGGAAGTAATACAAGAAATTTCCCTAGAACTGAGGGGAAGGAGTGACCATAATTGAAAGAGTCCACTAAGTACCCAGCCTAAGAAATAAAGAAAAAACCCATGTTAAAGTACAGCGTAATGGAATTTTAAAATATCCAGATGAAGAGAAGTTCCAACAAGCTTCCCAGAGAAGCTAGGGGATTGGGGGGACACGGGTCGTGGGGGAGATCACATCCAAAGGATCTGAAATCAGAATGTACCCAGAATCTGGGCAGTGGGTGCTCCCGGCAGATGTACTTGCCCTAAGGGAAAAAGTAACTTTGGAAAGGAAATCTGTGCTGCCAGAAACGAGGGAGAGAAGTTAAGAGCGCTACCCGGTGAATAGCAGTGGGAGTACCCAGGCTGCCTGCTGTACAGCAGACCAAGGGAGCCACCGTTCCAGAACAGAGCTGGGAGTCGGGGAGAAGCTAGAGTGATATGTTTCCCTCGTGACGAATTGCGCTAAGAGGCTTCTGGAGAGTGTGGGATTTAGATGGAGAAAATCTAAGCAATTGAAAAAGAAAAGCAATTATTAACTCCAGGAAAACAAAAGTAATACAAAAAAGAAAACATAACGTGTTACCTAACAGTGAATACGTACATAACCATAATAATATCGACATTTGTTGTGAATATGACAAAAATGTCTGATTTTACCATGAAAAGGACAGGAGAGGGAAGAGGTGGAGTGTACAAAAGCTAAATCTAAATCCTTCTTTATTGAAAGAGGAAATAACTATATAACCTGCCAAACTATTGGAATTCTGAGGTTGCGGTATGAGTATATTATTTTAAAATGTGAAGGTGGATGATGGAGTAGTTAGAAGGGGGCAGTACAGATTGCTGTTTTTTAATGATAAACCTTTTTAGAATTACTTGATTTTTTTAAATGTGTGCATGAATCATTTTAATACAATAATTTTTTTGATGTTGAGGTTTTTAGGTTTGTAGATTCTGTTTGTCTTGAAGGATAAGCTTCTAAATAGCGAACAAAATCTGTTCATTAAAAATACAGTTTATTCAATAAAAATTAGTTTGAGTAATTTTAAAATGGATTTCTTTGTATGCCCTTAGTTGGATATATTTGCAGGATGATGAACTGCAGAAATCTCAAACTCTACTAAGCAGGTTTGTTGTTGGGAGTGGTATTAGTGGAGTGATTCGGAACCTACTTTAGGTAAAAAAATTACTACTAAGTTAGTAAGAGAGACAGTAAATATGTTGATGCTCTTAGGAACCAGGGAGATACAATTAATGGGAAAAGTAAGAACAAACTTTGTGGTGTTAGATTTTAATCAGAAGTAACATTGTAGACTCATGATTAAAAAATAATTTTCCTACTTTATTTATTTGTTTATTTTTAATTTTCTACTTTTAACCACTGAAAGAGCCCAGAAGCAATGATACTCAAGAAGCAACGAGCACCCAGATTTTTGCTTCTAAATATTATTCACCACAGAAAGGAACCCGAGTCTCCTTACAGACAGTGCTGCTTCAGGCCTGGAGCAGAGAAGTATGTCAAGCTTACAACATCTTTCGTCAGAAAGCAAAGACGTGGACACGCAATGATAATGGCGATGAAAGGAAACAGGAGTTGGCTCACAGGGACTCCCACTGGTCAAACCTGGGGCACCTGGAGCAATGAAAAGGAAAACGATGGTAGTAAACACTGAATTTTAAAAATGCATCCATGAGTTCACAGTGATAGTCACAAGAGGCCGAGGCAAGGATGGGGCGAGGGTCTTCTTGCCAACCAGTAAATGCAGAAGAAAGATAAAATTATAAAATCGCCATTTTGCAACTACCAGTATAGTCATTTCAGGATCATCAATGAATGCTAAACTAATGCGTAAAGGGTTCTGGGAAATAGGATATTCACAGTCTCAAATTATCGCCTCACTGATTATTTATTAGTTACAAAGGAGGAAAGATACTTGGACAGAGTAATCAGACTTAGCAGTTACCAGCAGTGTGACAACCTAGCAACTCATCAGTCTGGAAGGATGGAATTTAAATACAGATAGAAAGTTAGTAGATTATGAATGAATGAATGAATGAATGGTATGGGTCAGGTACACTTGGATTTGTCTTCACAGTCTAATTTGTCCTCACTCAAATGTCTAGATCCACTAAAAAGAAATACCACCTGTTACATACGTATATTCCTTAAGTTTAGTAGCTTGCAGGCACATACTACCTAGCCACCAATATTCATTTTATGAAGCTTATACACACACCATGATATTATTCAACCAGAAAAAGGAATGAAGCACCACCACTTGCTACAATATGGATGAACTTTGAAACATTATGTTAGCTGAAAGAAGCCAGACCCAAAAGGCCATGTATTGAATGATTCCATTTATACAAAATGTCTAGAATAGGGAAATTTGTAGAGACAGCAGATTAATGGTTGCCGGGGGCTAGGGGATTGGAAGTAATGGGGAGAGATTGCTTAATGGGTATGAGGTTTCCTTCTGGGATGAGGAAAAGTTCTGGATAAAGATATTAGTGGTGGTTGTGCAACACTGTGAATGTAATGAATATCAATGAATTCATACATTAAAATGGTAAAACAAAAAACAGCCATTAAAAACAATGACTAGGCCCTGGCCAGGTAGCTCAGTTTGTTAGAGGGTTGTCCTGAAACACCAAGGTTGCAGGTTAGATCCCTGGTCAAGGCACATACGAGAACCAACCGATGACTGCGTGAGTAAGTGGAACAGCATATCCATGTTTCTTTCTGTCTCTGTCTCTCAAAATAAAAAAAAAAAAAAAAAAAGGACTAATTCTTATAAAAAAGTAGCACAGTCAATTTGGGCGGGCTGGGTTTCCTGATTTAAAAGTTCAAAGCAGTTGTATACAGAATAACAACAGGCCACTAAAGTGAACTAGGGTAAGTCGGTGGCGCAGCTGACTTCGGAAGCGGCCGCCCAGGAGAGGCATTGCGTTCTGAGCCCCTGCCGTAAAAACCGACGAGGAGGGCCCCCTGGATCCCATTCAGCACGGCCGTCCCAGCAGTGTTGCTGCTGCCAGTCAGCAAGTTAGAAGCTCGAGGGAGCCTGTTCATGTCCTGGCCTCCTGGTTTCCGAGTTTGTTTTCTTTTTTCCTAAAATGCCTGATTTAGATGCATGTGAAATCAACCCTCAGACCTGTGTAGCCTGCAAGACCCCCCACTGAGTGTTTGATAAAGTTTTTAAGTTGTGTGATGGAAGTGACCAGATGTGGCCAGTGTTCGTGGTTTGTGGTCATCACTTGCTAAACTTTTTCTTTCCCTGGTGCCTCTCAAAAGTTCTTAATTTTCCATGACACACCAGAGTGTTGAGGACTGAGGTTAAGTGGGGTGGACAGGCGAACGGCTGAAAGATGAGCTCTCTGGTCATCCGTGGCCAGGCAGAGAGACGGGGAGCTGAGTAGGAAGGGTGACGAGTTTCTAAGAAGCGAGGGGGAAGAGGGGTCCTGGCAGGCCGAGGACAAAGGTCCTCTGTGGAGAATGCGTCCTGCGTTCCCCTGGGGGACCGGCCGCCTGGTCAATGATTCCGTTCCCTGGTCTCAGCAGCGAAGGGACCTGCAGTGACTTGCATCTAGATTTCCTGAGAGAACTGTAACTGAGAAACGTGGGTGTTTGGGTTCGGCGTTGCAGGAGTCCAGGTCTGCAGCAGAACACCAGGACGGCCCACACCTCAGCGTGTTTCTTCCCCCGCTTCAGCCGAGCCCTTTAACTGTGCCAACATTAGAGAGTCGTGTAGGCCCGGGTCACAAACTCACAGGCCAGGTGGGCAAGGAAGACCTGGGAGCTGGGAGCGGCGAAGGCCCTCTGAGCCGGAGCGTGTGTGTCCCCCTGAGCAGGGGTCCCGTCTCTGGACCCGGGGCCCCTGAGCTGTCAGAGGGCTGCTGCCCTCTTTCCAAGAAGAAGGAAAGGCGGGGTGAGCAGGGCCCCACGAGGCAAAGGGAGGCGGAGGGAGAGAGAGGAAAACCTGATTGTATGTGAAACTTGCCAATTTTTAAAACACGGCCTGGGTCAAAACCTAACTGCAGACCGGTCCTGGCTCCCTGGCGGCCAAGTTATGACCCCTGATTGAAGTCCACAAATTACAAACATGAATAGGTGCAAAAGCTAGATATGGCGTGTGCGGGGTCAGGGGAGGGCAAAGAGTCTGTTATTCACCTTTACAGTAACTTAATTTGATTTTTTTAAAAAAAGACACCAGAAGATCATCCATATTGGAAAATTGGGAAAGAGGAGGGAAGGAGGGAAGGAAGGAAGGAAGGAAGGAAGGAAGGAAGGAAGGAAGGAAGGAAGGAAGGAAGGAAGGAAGGAAGGAAAAAGGACGAAAGTTTGGTGTCGGAGGCAGACTGCCACATTTTACCTGGACCCTCCTCAGTCATCGGGACCCCGCTTGTCTCATCCCCCATCCTGGCGTCAGATAGAAAGTGCCCCCTTTTGCTTAACGGTGAAACCCACAAGTTAACGCATGGAAGAGCCCTAGACCCGTGTGGTAAAAATCCTGGACATGAACACGGTGGATTAACTTTGCTTTAAGTGGTTGACCGTAGTCAGTTGTCCTTGGGCCTCATTTTTGCATTGTCTGCTCTTTAAAAAAATTAGGTTAAGGAACCCTGGATGAGAGTTAACTTTATTTTTTAATTAGGATTAATTAACCTGGTATTTTTCAAAAAAAAAAAAAAAAAGAACCCAAACTAGGAACAGAAGCCTTGTTTCCCCAGCGCAGGAGCGAGCAGAGCTAGACATTGGCAGCAGTAGGGAGGCCTGGAAGGGCAGGTGGGGGAGGGGCTGGGAGCGGGAGGGCAGGAGGGGGAGGGTGGCCGGGCGAGTGGGAGCTGGAGCGGCCTGTGAGAAATCTGCAGGCAGCCGGCAGCCAGCCGTGGCCCGTGTGCGTGCTTATCTGTTCCCAGTCGGGATCTGCACTTCACCTTCCCCACCCCTGGTCTGACATCCATCACCACCCTGCCTGCCTCCCCTGATCTGGTGGCAGAATTTATAGTTAAGTTCTGAAAAAGTGGAAAGGGCACGGGAAGTGGGGGAAGCATGGGAACCAGTTGTGAAATGATAAATCAAGGCCTCTTTAAGGTCTAGGATTATCTTGGCATCTTTCACTTTGGGGCTCTTTATATGAGAGGCTTTGAAAAGCTGGAATATGGCTTTAAAGGTGTGGGGTTTTTTCTAAGAGAAAAGAAACACAGCGCACAATGATCAGTTTGGCTGTTTAACTCAACGTCATTTTGTTGGGGCTCATTATGGCTGTGCTGCACCTGCCAGTAGAGAGAACAGCTGTCATTAACTCCTGTCGTCTGACTTTTACTGTCCCTGGGTAAACTGAGCCCCATCCATCACGCCGAAGGCTCAGTAAAAACTTGGAGTGGTTGGAAGTATCCAGGACAACAGTGTGGTTTGGTTTCTAAGGCTACATACGGAAGAATTAAACCTCCACTGTTTCTTGAAACGGAGCAGAAATGGAGCTTGTCTGGTGGGCTGGTCGTCGTCAGACCTCTGCTCTTCCTTCTCAGAAATCTCCCCCGTCCTCTGGCCCCAGCCGTCCTCCCCGCTCCGCGTCTCCCTGCATGTGTGCCCCTTATCTGTGCGTCTGTCTCTTGACCGCCCTGCCGTTCCCTGGCACTCAGCATGTCTCAAACCAGATCCATCATTCACGGCTCCTGCCCGCTACCTTCAACGTGCAGACCTGGACGCACTTGAAACCGAAGCGGCCCACCAGCCTGTCTCCGGTATTTGCATCTGGCACGTCCATTCTTCAGCAGCTCAGGCTGGACCATTGTGGTCACAGCCTATCCTTCGCCCAGTGCCTTCTGCTCCCCGGGCCATGGTCCTATACACTCAGACTCTTCCCTCCGCATTCTCCCTGTGACCACTGTCATGCAGTCTGGGTTGGTGATACCGCACCGTCCTACATGGGCTCACCAGTGTCCCCGTCTCTGGTCTCACTTTTCTCCTGTGCATCTTAGATATGGCCCCCCTGCCGGTGACCATTGCGAAACACCGCTCTCATCTGCCCAGGCCAGTAGGATTAAACCTTCCCGTTCCCCAGCTCCATCCAGCTTGCCCCCAGGACGTAGCCCAGAGTCCTTGGCTCTGGGTCTAGAGCCCTCTGCGGCCTCTCTCCCCTTTGTCTGCTGCCACCTTCTTCCAGGATCCCATGGAAACCTTTCCCTCCAGCCGAACCAGTTGTCTCCACTTCTCTAACCCCAGCTTGTTCATTTCTGTTTCCGAGCATTTGTTCACATGGGTGGCCTTCCCTCCATTGCTGTTCTACTTCCCTTCTTCCTTCAACTTGGCTTAAGAGTTGGTTTCTGTTGTGTCCAATACCGTGTCCCCAGCATGTGTTTATTAACAATCTGTGGGCGTAAGTGTCTCAGGGAAAGGAGCCATGCTTCCTTCTCTGTGCTCACCGCGGGCCAGCACAGTCAGGCGGGTGCAGAAACAAGTGAGCCTGAGGTCAGGAGCCACTGACTCGGAGCGCCCGCTCTCGGCAGGGCTCAGCCACAGGTGAGGGCGGCAAGGTGGCCTGTGGGAAAGCCAGAAGTCTCCGTCTCCATGCGAAACTGCTTAATTTAAAAAGTTTCACATCATTGCCCTGGCCCGGTGGTTCATTCGATTTGAGCATCGTCCCATACACCAACAGGCTGTGGATTCAGTCCCCTCTCAGGACACATAACTAGGTTGTGGGTTGAGTCCCCGAGTCAGGGCACACACAGCAGGCAACCAATCAATGTTCCTCTCTCACATCACGCTGTCTCTCTCTACCACCCCCTTCCTTCTGTCTCTAAAATCAATAAACACACCTTTGAGGATTTAAAAAAATTTTTTCACATGATACTTTAACAGTGGTGCCTACCAGAGCAACGTAATCCCTTAAAAATGGCAGTAAAAGGACTACTTCACATGCAACATGGATATGAAATAGTAATGCATTCAGTGCAGAAGTACCAAATGGAGTAACAATTCTGCTTTTCCGGATGGGTTTGAGATCTATAAAAGTAGTTCTGGAAAATCAGGAACTGAATGTCATCATATGAAGTTGGGATTTAAATGATAGGAGAAAAATACGTCAATGGTGGTCACTCTTTCCTTTTACAGATGAAATTAGTAATAGAATGTCTCCATGAATTAATGTAACCAGATACCTTTAATATCTCCGTGTTATTTTTATTTGGTGAAAATGTTCAATGAAACCCATTTTTAAATGGAACTTTACTAGACTGACATGAAAGGGCAAGTCTATTTAGTGGGCCCATTAAGTGTTGGGAGAGTCTGGGTGTAGGGGAGAGTCTCAGCCCTTTTCCAGGTTAGGTGAATGCGAGAAGGTCACGGAGGGAGTGGAACAGCTGCCTCCTTTGATAGGCTGAGAAAACAGGAGTCCTGGCCTCCGCAGGTGTGCGGAGAATTTGTTCACAGGTGCAGATCCCACGTGAACTGTTATTACATTTGGGCTTCTGTGACATAGTCATCTTTCATCCATTCATCACATATTTATTGAGTCCCTTCAGCAAAGCTGAGCTCTAAGGAGGGTCCCGGGGTGCATCGGCCATGTTCCCGCCTGCAAGTTGCTTAAAGGCTAGCGGGAGAGAGGAGGAAGCGTGACGACCACAGCCACGTAAGGCAGAGAGTGATTAGTGTTTCTTAGCTCCTGAATGACCTCTTTAAAAAGGTAATTGTAGTAAGAGGAAGAAGTGTCCCTGATGCTTTCAAAGATGCATCTCTCTTTCGGCCCTTACATTGCCTCTGTGGGAAAGCTTGATTCCAGTCCTGTCTTATATCCGTGATGACAGAAGCCAGATCCGTTCCCAGCTCCTAGAGAAAAGCCCTTTCTGAGTGGAGACCAGTAGACTGAGTACAAACTGGGAACATGGGAGCCCTTTTCTGTATTTAATTAACTTCCTGTAAGTTTTCTTGGTTTGTTTTTGAAAGCACCTTGATTTGTTATTTAATCGAGGATAAGCAGAGGGAGGACGTGAGAACACTTCCTACACTCATCTGCCTACGAGGGGGCTGCCAGGGTTGCACACAGACGGGTGGCGTCAGGCCCGAGGACCCGCGAGGTGGCCTGGAGCTCCCGGAGCGGCAGCCTTGCACCTGCCTCTCTGGCTTTGGCATCCGTGAGCACCACCTGCAGCGAGCGCTTTCCGAAATGCAAACACCTGAGCCCCGCATGCGGAGAAACTGACTGGGGGGGCTCTCGGGCCTCCTTGTCTAACAAGCACCCTCGGATGATCCTGGGACAGGCGAACCTTGAACACTGTTCTCTGAAAAGCTTCGGTCTAGTGTTAGGAGCGGTATGGCAGTAGCTAAGATGTGACTACAGAAACAGAGTGGCCGTAGTGCTGCAGAAAGTCAGGGTCGAGAGCCAGCTGATTTCCAGCCACGGTGACTGGAAGCCAGCTCTGTTGGTGCAGAAAAGATGGGTGGGATTTTGATCATTTGAAATGAGGAAGAAACCTCAGCCTAAGGGTGTGGAATGAACTGAAGCACAGAAGCTGGGGAGAGCCAAGTGTCTACAGAGGGTCTGATCCGGTCCTTCCCAGCCGGAATGCTTAGTGGCACCCCAGGGCCCTCAGGGTCAAGTTCAGACTCCATAACATGGTTGCCATAGCTTAGCAGGACCTGGCCCAGGGCTCCCAACACACATGCGTGCAGGCGCGCGCGCACACACACACACTCACATTCTGCCTGCTCCCTCGCTCCCTCCCCTCCTTCCTCTCTTCTCCTTACCTCTCCTCTCCCCGCCTCTCGCCTGCTCCCTCTCCCTCTTCCCTGCCCTCCCCGCACCTCTCCTCTCCCCTTCTCCCCCATGGACTGTAATCTCGCCATCCTGAGCCAGTTGCCATTCCCTTTATTTCAGGGTTTTGCACATAGTGTAACTCCGCCCAGAACACCTGCTTCTTTGTGTTTCTCATTTCCCTTCGCTAACTTCCGGTCCTTCAGGATTCAGTATAGATGACACCTCTTCCAGTGCAGCACTAAGACTCAGTAGGCCCGGAGGAGGGCCTGGGGTGCTGCGTGTCTAACATGGCCCCAGGCGTGCGGAGGTGGCTGCTTTAGGGCCCGCAGGTGAGTGGAAAGGATCCAGAACAGCAGGTCCCTACCCAGGCTACATACCAGAATTATCTATTACCTACTAAAAACTATCAATTCCCATTCCCTGTAGATTCTGATTTAATTGTTCTGGAGTGTAGTCCATTGGGATTTTCAAGTTTTTGACGGGTAAGTCTAAGTTCTGACTCTAATATTCCCGCCGAGAACCACTGCACTAGACAGTCTTCCCCCCACTGCCTGGAGCTGCGCTATGGTAGACGCCTACTGGGTGCTCATTCTCAGCCAGAGGCTGGCTGGTTTGCCTGTGTCCCTCACAGGACCCTTAGCTACCCCAGAACAGAGGTCATTCATTCATTCATTCGTTCATTTGTTCAGGATGGGTGCATGGGGCATTGTTCTGCTTTACACCCTGCGCATGGTACTAAAGGTACAAAACAGACCTGGTTCTGGGCTCCTAGAATTTAAAGTATAGAAGGAGAACCACCATTTAGCACAGTGCCTGGCATGATGGGCTATTAGTAAGTATGTAGCAAATGAGTGAAGGAGGAAAGAGGGGAAGAATGGAGAGAACGGGGACAGGGGACTGGAAGGAAGTGGTTGTCACCACAGCACTCGAAGCCCTCAAGGTGTCTTGTGTCTCTGGGTCTGGCTGGAAGCTCAGAGGCAGGTGTCAGCCCACCCTAGATCGCACGGTTAGGTGATCAGACGATCAAGCATTTGGAGCGAGAGCTAACGAGAGTAGGAGGAAAATGTTGCTTAGCATGCACATCTGCACCTAAGCAGAATGAACTGACTGGAAGCTGTAGAGGAGGGAGATTCTGGAAGGTTTTGAGGCAGCTTTGGTAACTGAAAAGCCCCTGTTTGGTGCCAGGTATGACTTTTCTCCAGTGTGACAAGTGCCCTGGATAAGCCCCCTCTATTCAGTGTTCCGTCTTCTATATTCTCTTTTATAAGGGCTTCTTAGCCTCACTCACTACCTTAAACCCATTTTCCCCTTATCATTTCAAGTTCCTTAACTGAATTCTCTCCCATGGTGGGGATTTTTAGGAACTTCAACCCTCATATTTAGAGAGGTTACTATCCTTGAATTATTATACTATATTTTAAAAATTAGGAGTAAAGGGCCTGAAAAACCTATCAGGAAAGGAAACAAGTAGCAAAAATAAGGAGGGGGCCTCTGGAAGGAGGTTCCCAGTAGGAAACAAGACAGTCGCACAACAGGAGAAGCAGAGTAGAGGTGGGCGGGGAGACCCCGGTCCGCGGGGTTTGGGTCGTGCGCCCAGCTGTCCCTCCTTAGTCCTTCCAGCTGGGCTAATTATCAAGGTAACAGAGACAAATTACAAAGAGAAAATAAAAATTTAATACACGCACACAGGCATGAAAATTCCAAAGACAGTGAGGCAGCATTGGGTATATATGACATTGTGGTCAAAGGAGACGAGAGTGGGAGGCAGGGTATTCGGTTTCAGAAGTGAGGGTGGGCAAGTCACAGGTAGTTGAAGAAGAGGGGCACACACATGGCAGGAAACTCTCATTAGGCACCTCAGAAACCGTGGGACACATGGAGAAAGTGGGGGGGGGCGGGGGGGTGTTCTAGCTAAGAGGCCCCTGCCACAGCCCTCCTGTTTACTTAATTCAGATCAGGCCGAGGCGAACACCCCAAGATTTCCTTCCTGAAGCAGGTTTTTCTGTCTGAATCTCTTGAGCAGGAAAGGCAGGGAGGATCAGAGTTTCTTTCTTCGTCTTGTTTCTTAATAACCACCTTAGAATCGGTAACCAGAAAAGCAGCCTCGGGGTGCAGCACTTTCGGTCCCCTGTGTTTCTCCCGCGCAGTTCTCAGGGCAGCCTTTGCCTGCGTGTGAAGGGACGACGCCGGGTGGAAATGTGTCCCCAGCCTTCTTAGGCCGTACCTGGGCGGCCCCCTGCTGCCTGAGGCTCTCGATTCCCTTTTAGCGTTTCCCGAACAGTGAGGGCTACCTAATTCCATCTTCCATTAAAATGACATTTTCGAGAGAGCGTTTTAAGTTGAAATAGGCAATTGTTCTGAACTTCATTTCCCTCTCCCATTTCTCGCTGTGGCCTTGTAGGAATAAGAGCAGAAATGAACAAAGAGGGATGCTACGGGGGGAGGGGGACCTGGATGAATAAAGATGATCAGACACCCCACAGCACCCTAACACTTCCCCCAGCATAGTCGCTTCCCTCTAAGTGCCCCGTTAAACCTGTGAAGCAGCAGCGCCCTTATTCCTGACCGTGACTCGGTCACTGTGGCCCGTCGGTCTGTGTGGCTGCCCTTGGCAGCGGGGTCTCTAACATTCCTTCGGCTACCACTCCCTAACAGAAAGGGTTTTCACCCCGGTCTGCACGCAGCCTTTGCTTTTCTGCAAGGTGCTGAATCCTCATACTGAAAACGTTTGTAGAAGGGTTCTGAAATGCTAATTCACAGCTGCTGACAGGTATGAATACCCATCAGCCTGGAATGTCACACCTATTCAGAGTAATTGAGCATCCTTGAAGATAATCTCCTTTAAAACCCAGAAATGTGAAACCACGTTGCTTCAAGCTGAGAGAGAAAACTTCCTCCAGATTCCTAGAGCAATTTTGTCTCAATAAACTCAAAAATAAAGGAATAAATGAAAAGCCACAGAACCCCTCCCCGCACCATGTTTCTGTAGGCACATGTACCCAGGGAGCACACATGTGTGTGTGTGTGTGTGTGTGTTGTGTTGTGTGTGTGTGTGTGTAAGACACGCCATTTGGGTGCCTGTGGAATTAACTATGATTTATTTCTCAAAACTCTGGAGGCAGAGATGTAGCTCATTTAATAATGTATTTCCTTTCTACAAAAAGCTTATTGAAGGTTTTTTTCCTGATTTTAAACATAATAGGTTTACTGTAGAAAAATGATACAATAGAAAATAGTAAACACGATAAAAATTTAACACCTACAATCACAAAGAACATTTGAGGTGTATGTTTCCCGTCTTTTTGTGTGCATGCGTGCATACATACGCCCACAAGTTAAAACCTTGTTAAAACCATTTGGGGATCATATCCGACCTGCCACATACCCTGCTTCCCTTACTTCCTGGAGTTGGAAATTTCATCTATCTTTACATAGTTTCCAACTCTGATGAGTCACTTTTTGAAAAAGTATGTGTATTATACTTCTACATGACCTCCTGCTTTAGGCAAGAGCACACATTTCTGACATTTATTATCAGGTATATGTTAATGTATATGTTGAAAGTTGGGAGCCATGGTGGAGAAATACTGCGCTTTGGGAACTATGGCATGCAATACTTTTTGGGTGTGGCAACTGAAATCTTCTAAAGGCATGGTGTATTTTTCCAAAGGCAAAAAATAATACCTCCTTCGGCGAGGGTGTCCCGGGTGCTAGGTGCTGTGCTGGGTGAGAAGGGATATAACAGCGGTCTTTGTCCTAACAGGGCTTCTGTTGCAGTGGGGCAGGGAGGAGAGCGGTCAACAGACACAGAAATGTAGTCATTACCAATGAGATAGTCTGGGCAGCCAGGAGACCCCGCCCTGTGGATCAGAAGGCTCTGAAAAAGGATCCAGTTCTGTATTACTCACTTTATTAACATCATTAAGGTTGTCACTAGAGAGTGGTTTGGATAACGTAAGTGCGTTTAGGCAATTATGACAGAAGAATGAAATACAATACCATTAGTTCCACTTGAATGTGTTATAACATAGCCTCCAGTTCCTCGTACACTTGGGATAAGTGAAATGTCATTGAAGATCTAGAAGTCTGGAGGAAGAAAGCTGCTATTTTGTTCTCTCCTTCTGTGAGCCTTGCCTTCCTTACCTCATGCATGGTGTTGGCTAAGTTAACCAAAGCCAGCGCATTGGTTTGATAATTTGTAAAATCTGCCCTCATTGTCCATTGGTGCTTGGGGTGAAGGAAAAATGGTGAGATCTCTGATTCTTAGTCATTCTCCCTGACGCCAACTCTACCCTCATTCCAATTCATCCGGTTCCCATTATGAAGCAGAAAAGACTGCTTAAGGTCTAGTTTATTTGCCTAATAAACTGGCTCTTGTATCGCCTGGGAAATGCTAAAAAATTTTTTAGCCAAGAAATCCTAGTAACAAGCAAACAGAGGTCCAGCAGTCAGGTCTGAAGAAACAACAAAATGAAGGTCAGCTAATATCGCCATTATTCCCCTTCTTGGTGGCCATGACAGCGCCGGGTTTATTTGAAGATCCCAGACTCCGAGTCATTGCTTGCATTGTTAGCTGCCCAAGGATTTCAGGCTGTGCCAACAGTTTCAGATATTAATGTATTCTGGAGAACAGTGAATGAAGAATTCCTCTGCACTTTTTTTCCTTTTTAATTTTTTTCCCTTTCCATACACTTTGTTTGTAGTGTCTTTGTCTGCCAGACGTTGCTGGGCATTTCTAATGAGAAAGCAAAGAATTGCAGGAGGAAAAAGGCAAAAGGGGGTAGGGAGAAGAGAACAGTGAGGAAAATCAGGGCGTGTTTAGCACTTTAACAGTAAGGTGACGTTTTTTACAAGCTAGTCAGGTGCACAGGAGTCACTGGGGAAAGCGGCGTTGGCAATGCAAATGCGGAGTGGAAAGCGCATTTTTGGAAATGTCTAACTCATTGATTAGCTTCTTGCAACAAAAGCGCATTTTTATTTTTGAACATCATTTTCCCTGCAGGACGCCGGGCCTGGGCGCTGCTGTAGTATTCATTCCCGCCTCATTATTGCAGCCACCTCCCACCCACCCTGGGCAGCTGGTAAAAGGGGGAAAAATTAAAGCAATTCATACTCCTGGTGACTTACTGCTACAGCATAATTGGTTTCTGTTTGCTGAGAACATTATCACAGCAAAGCCCAGAAAACAGAAAGGTCTGTCTGAGAGCGCGTTACTGGGGCTAGGGTAGAAAGTGGGGCAGGGGGTGGGGGGTTGCGGGGGGGAAAAATCACAGTTTTGAAAAGGCAATTAGCTGATAATTAATTTTTAATATAATTCCATACCAGGATTTGTCCTTACGTGATATGTGTGCTTGCGCTGGGTTTTAGCACACCCTTTGATACCTTATGGTGATGTTAATGAGACAAAACCAGTTAAAGAGCTCTTTACACAGCCAGTGCTTTGGGGAAGGCCGGAATGAAATGCAGACCCTCCGAGCGCTCCTCCGACACACAAGAAGTCCCTTTGTTTCCTGTTTTATAAACCAGAGGCACGTCTAAAATTGCACGGAAAGTGAGAGGGGGCTGAAGAGTTGGCGCCCGAGGCTTGGCTTTCTATATTTAAAAAGAGAGAAAAAATTACTCCTGAGTTATTCTTGCCTAGATTTGATAGGCAGTCTAGGGTGTTTTTGAAGTTCTGAAGGAAGGTTCTCTGAAGATGTAAGCGGGATCTGTCTTTCACTTAGACTTAATTAAGAAACTTGCTGGCTTTGTCTGTAGGGGGCCCATTACGCGCAGGCTGCAGCCCCCTCTGAATAGGGGCTCAGCCTGGAAAGTGTATACATGCCATACCGCCTTTGTGTCGTGTTGCCAAACTGGAGGCAGGAGCAAGTGCGGACGAGGCTCTGCCAGAGGTCATCCCTTGTTGTTCCTAAACGTGAGCCCAGGGCCCAAACAGAGAGCTAAAGCAAGTGCGGGGACATGCATTATGGACCTAGAACGAATGGACCTGTTAGAAAGTGAACGTGGCGAACACCGGAGTGCTGGGGTGGAAGAGGGTCCATCCGCTCCCCAGAGCCCTGCTCATCAGTCTGCACGCTGGGCTGCAGGGCTCACCGGCCGCGAAGAGTGTCCTCGGAGGGCTTTCGACGCCAGCCAGGGGCGGCGGGCACCCGCATGGGCACAGCCTCACCCCCAGCTCCTTGCACCCAGCCAGGAGCAAGTTTGCCTGGTCACTGTTCTTGTAACCTTGAGAATAATTTCCCCCTGGTGGGCTACTGTGGCCTACCCTATTTAGAACAAAGTTGCTGAATGCGGGAGAATAAAGAGCAGTTGGAAGGCTGTGAGCAGTGGTTAATCAGCTAATTCGCATTTCAAAAGACACTAATAAGAGGTGATAGATTCAAATAAAGCCCTGGTATGAGTACTTTCCTCTGGCTGGAAAGCCCAGGAGGGAGTGGAGGGCTCTCCCTTCAGCTTCTTTCTCCCTGCCCACTGCGTGCCCTTTCCCTTTGAAGCGTCCGGACCTCCCGGGGTACCCCTGCGCCCCTCCTCCCTGGGGGCAGGGCCCTGCAACCCTGCGACCCTGCGTTCCTCCCCGCCGTGGCCAGCCGCGCCCTCTGCGCAGGCGCAGGCCCCCTCCCGCGTCCGCTGCCCCTAGTGACCCCAGCCACGGAGCTCGTTTGCCGGACCGTCTGAGCCCGCTTGCTCCCCTGCCCCTCACAGACTTTATGAGGTCCAATTCAGATCCCGAGGAAATGATAACTGCCTCCCTTATCCCTCCATCTCTGCCGCCCCTGGCCTGTGACACCTGGCAGCCTTTGGCTGACTCTCTCTGGTTGCCGTTCGCTAGGCAGTGAGGGGAGGAACCCCACTCATTCTTTTGGCATTAAGGGCCCTGCCCTGAGACCCACCGTGCACCTGTCTGACTGGCGTTATGGGACTGGAAGTGGCTCTGCCTCCTTGCTGTTACATCTCTGTCGCTGCAGCCTTTCTGCCCCCGCTCACACGTCTGCTGTTCAGACAAAGCTGGGTGGGTTGCTTCTTGGGCTTCCCAGGAAGCCTCATAATTGGGTCTTTCTGCTGTTACAGGCTAATGGAACCGATGTCACCCCCCAGTGACTGGAAGCTCACCCAGCCAGCCAAATGGCACTGTAGAAATAGAGCTGTAATGCCAACAATCAAGTGGTTTTTGTTTTGGCTGGGAGTTTGGTTCAAGCACTGGAACATGAGCTTGTCGGAACTCTCTTTTCACCTCCTCTCCCAACCCTTGGCAAAATGTAGAATGCTGTTGCCATCTAGAGAACATGCCTGTAACAGGAAAAGGAAATAATTTCCTGGGGCATCCTTGACCCCGCTGCCAGAAGCAGCATCGCCACGTCCGACCCTTGTGGACTTTTGTCTGGCAGTGGTATTTGTGCGGGGCCTTTCCCGGGTGGTCCCTGGTTATCAGGTCCCGGAGCACTCCATCATTCTCCATCATGCTCTGGTAAGGTGTCTCATCCTAATGCCATCGTCCAAAGGAATGGCATTCCACCTGCTGGCCGTGAGTGATGTGGCATTTCCCTGAACTTCATCCTCCACAATTTGAGGACAATTAGGGATATCCTCCCAAGTGCTAAAATGACCATGGACCTGGGAAGATGCCACTGGGAGCCGCCAAGCCCCAAGGTTTGTCCCTCCTGCTTAGGATGCCCTCCAGTTATCAGGAGCCACTTCATTTGAATGTTATTTAGACGCTGAATTATTCTGCGAGGATTCCTTCTTTTAGGAGTGCGGACCAAAGGACCTCCAAGGTCCCTGGCATGTGGGCATGTCCCGGCCACATCACCCGGGCCACATGGTCCTACGAGTCCTGCCTCGGGACACGGGGCTCCTTTGCTTTCTATCAGCCGAATGTGCCTCCGGGTAGTCACTCCATAACGGAGTCCAACTTTAGACCAGGAAAAAGCTCTTGGTGATAAACAAAAACCATCTCTGATTACTTAAATATAAGAGGAATGTATTAAAAGGATACTGAGCCCTGGCCTGGTGGCCCAGTTGGCTGGCACATCATCCCATGCACCAGAAGGTTGCGGGTTTGATTCCTGATTGGAGGGTGTGCAGGAGGCAGCCCATTGATGTCTCTCTCCCCCTCTTCGCTCTCTCTCTAAAATCAGTACACATGTCCTTGGAGGGGTAAAAAAAATTCTTTAAGGATATTGAATAGTTTGAAAATCATTCATTGAGAAGCTGGAGAATCAGGCTAGGACATGGGGAGAAACCAAAGGTGGCTACAGACCCATAACCACAGCCCCTGCCACAGAACCGGGCCACCTAGCAGAGGTTCTCATCGCCAGCACTGCTGGAGAGGCTGCCACTGATATCCCTGGAGAATTGCCGTGAATGTCACCAACACCAAAATGAGTTCTCTGTGCTCCAAAGTCACAGTACCTGACTGGCTACAAACTAGAGGGCAAGGAGACAGGGAAATGCCACCATTTGGCCCTTTTGGCCCTGCCGCCTACCAAGGCTCACATAGCTAAGAATTCCTCAAAAGTAAGAAACAGGTTTGATGCTCAGCAACTGACAAACCGTCCACTGCAAACTTCCAGCTGCACTGGCATGTAGCGTTGTCCAAGATGAGCTACATAATTTGTGGGGCTGTGTGACGAATAAAAATGAGAGCCCCTTGTTCAGAAGTTGTTAAGAATGTCAACAGGGCAACAGCAGAGCATTAGACCACGCGTGAGGCCCTTCCCTGTTCGACTGCTCCAGTTGCACACCCACGAAGCCAGTCCCGGCTCTACCTTTGTTAAAGACAGGGCCACCGGTCCACGGGTGGGCCTGGGGGCTGTTGTAAGGCTATACGAGTGGATTCTGATGTATCAGTGCGATTTCACTTTATTTCCTTCCCACAACTGGAGGCGTGATTACCGCTATCCACGTTTCACGGTGAGAGCAGACAAGGCGAGGTGACACTGGCGCTCGGGTTCCAACCCAGGCCTTCTGACTCCTGCGTTCCCCTTTCTACGCGCCTGTCATACTGCTCAGGGACTTAGAATGTGGAGAGCTGTGTGGCATTCCCTAGAACGTGTGCCATGCTCTCAGGGCATCATCCTCCAGAGAGTTTAATGTCGTGGAAAAAGACTACTCCCTCAATGTGAAAGAAGACTTTGTCACTTCCAGGAACTGCACCGCAGGAAGGAAGGAGAGCAGTGCTCCTGAGCCTGTGGCTGGACCGTCAGCATGCTCTAGTTCCTCAATTAAAAACAAACAGACTCTTGTACATACTTGTGCATACAAGTTCAAGTGTGTGTGTGTGTGTGTGTGTGTGTGAGAGAGAGAGAGAGAGAGAGAGAGAGAGAGAGAGAGCGGGGCGGGGGGAGAGAGAGAGAGAGAGAGAGAGGTGCCGCAGGACCTGGAGCGAGTCATTCACTCGGCCTCCTAGTGCCTCAGTTTTCTCAGCTGTTACGGTCCTGACCTTCTCCCATAACACAGGATCAAAGCCTCTCTGCCCTGCAGTGCCCTGCCCACCCAGAAGAAACCATTTCGTCCTCGGGATCGGAGGTCACCCCAGTGCACTCGTGTGCTCCCCTTCTTCCAGCTCCCTTTCTGCCACCTGCTGTAGCCCTCGGTGCCCACCTTGTGTCCTGAGCAGTCAAACAAGGGCTCATGCTCAGACAGCCCCATGCTTGCTCTAAGTCTCTGCTGTCGCCCTCTTGACATTCTTAACAACTTCTGAACAAGGAACCCTCATTTTCATTTGTCACATGGTCCCACAAATTATGTAGCCCCTCTTGGGTGATGCTACATGGTTCAGTGAGAGGGGTCCTTGGGTCTAACCCCTTGAATGCCCAACCTGTGCTACATGCCAGCACCTACCAGCACCACACCCAGTCCCCCTCTATTAGCAAAATGCTTGCTTAGGACAGGCCTCCACGCTTCACAATCCTAGCCTAGCGAATCCTGGAGTAACACAGCCTCTCCCTCCTTTCTCTGCTCTCTCCCCTGTCCCCCAGTGCTGCTCCTGTGTGTCCTCTCCCCTCACCTGGCTCCACCTCAAAGCCTGTACAGCGGAGGCGCTTAGGAACCCTGCCCTCTCACGCAGGTCTTCTCCGGTGCCTGTCTCTCCTTTGTTCTACCCTTTCTCAGTTCCCCTCCTTTGACAGGGCACAGTATGAGATTAAGGCATATATTAGGAATAGGTATGATGTTTATAAAATACAAGGTTATTTGACATGTTTTTAATTTTAAAATCATAGCTTTCAAACAAAATATAGCTCTTTTTAAAAAACTATAATGAATTTAATTGTTTTTTATTGCTATGCAGACTTTCATTGATTTTACCCCCCCCCAAGTATTTTTTTTTTCTATTTTAAACCCAGGGAAGGAGAAATTTCGAAGGGTTATTAGTTCATTAGCTGTTAGAAGGAATAATTGATCTGTCAACTCAAAGGATTTATAAGGGTTTGACTCACAGAATTCATGAAAGCGGTAGCATACGTTTAAATTCTGCCTCAAAAGAAAACATTTCAGAAGGGGCTTCCCCTTACTTTTTGCAAGGTAAAAATTAGCATCTCTCTAGTGATGAAAAGGCCCCCTGTTTTTTAATTTCCTCCCAATCTTAAGGAGTTACAGCGGCACTGTTTACACTTACACCTGAAATAATTGCATTATGTATTTCAAGCAAAAGGATGGATTATAAGTATTATGTTTATTCCAGTGTGTCCCCCCTGCCCCATGTAAAAAGAATGGAACACAACTAACATTTCTTCAACCCAGAATGGGAGGTTGCTTTTTCTTTTCTTTTTCTTTCCTTTTTTTTTTTTAAGCAAATGCACCCAAATTGGGTTTGGTTCACAAAGGAAAGACTGACTGCAAAGCTAACAGACCCATCATTAGCCATCTCTGCCCTCTTAAATGGCCTGTCCATTCCACTGCTCACAATATAGGACTAAGGTCTTAAACAAGGGATCCAAGAGAACTCTGGACAAGAAACATACAATAGAATGGGATAAATTTCTTTAGCATAAATAGCAGTCTCCAAGGGTGACTGGTGTGAATGGATTCCTGCTGAGAGGGTCTCTGTGCCTACGGAGGAGATCTGTGTCTTTAAGAGCAGTGGCCCCACCCCCCGGGCCGGGGAAGTGCTCAGTCTCCCCTGCTGGGCATGGTCCACAGGCCCCCCTGGGCCTCCTCTTTCCTTTCAAGCTGTGAGTCCTAAGGAACTAAGTGACAGCTCCTCTTTCATTCTGCTGTGCAAATCCTTGAGCTGTTCCTAGTGCTTTCAAAGGGGAAATATAAGACATTTTACTTATTCTGTCCAGCAGGAGCGTGGAAGTCTGGTTAAGACCAGGGTTATTCCGGCAGTAAGCCTGCAGCAGATCCTCCCTTTTCACAGCTGTAGTAGAAATTCCCTGCAGGGACCAGCAACCCACCACTTAGACTTCCTGCATCCTTTTCCTCAGTCCCCGCGGGGCACCATCGAGGCGTACTGCCAGTCAGTGTCTAGATAGCCAGAGAGAAAGCACACGAGGAAAAATAAGTGTATCCAGTAGTGCTTGTCAAAGGTTAACTTACCAGTTGTGAGCCAGAATATTCAGGACCCAGAGTAAATATTTACTTTTAAAAGAATTAAGTAATATGCAGGTACACAGTTTTTGTTTTTGTTTTTTTAAATCGACCAGCCCCCAGCCTCATCTGTCCTGATCCCCCAAGTCAATCACCTATAACCATTTTTGCTTTTTCTTCTTCTGGTGATTACTTGCATATTATTAAATAATGTATTTATACACACCACTTTTTTATTTCTCAACTTTAGCCATTGCCTATTAATTTCCTGAGCTGATATATAGGATTTCACTCCAATCCATACACACCTCACCTCTTGACAACATCATTGTTTTTATTCCTCTGTCTATTACTATTGTAACTTCAAGTACTAGACTTAAATCTCTGTTTCCCGTGCCTTTGATGATGGACATTATGCTTGCTTTGCCTTTCTTCCACCTTTTCTCATCTCTTACCCTTCACTTCTATCAACTGTTGACGGTTTGCATCCATTTTGACTACAATTAAGATTTCTGTACTGTGGTTTTAAGTTGATTCCAAGTTAAAAGTCACTAGATAGCTTTCATATTAGTATATCTGTATGAATACAGGTGTGCTGAAAAACCAAGACGTGCACTATGAGTTCTCTTGTAATTCCTGTGTTAGTCAAAGGAAAATGTTCAAGTCTATTCCTTTATCTTACACTCCATCATTGGTTTAAAACCACACCACATTTTAGTTTGCTTAAAATTATTTTTTGGTCTTATTGTTGTGCTTCTAATTCTTTTGATTGCTTTTCCTTCCTTCTTGTTAGGAGAGGTGGCATGCGCCTTTCTCACCATTCCCCTGTTATCTCCCAGCTTCTAACTTACTCTGATCCTTTGAATCCATTTCATTCTTCTAGAAGCCCACCAGCTTTCTGTTCTGATTTGCTTGTTCTAAATAGCTTCTTACTTATACCAGAAAAAGAACTTTATACTGCCTTTTATATTTCTTGGAGTTTACCATTGCCTTTCTTTTCTTCTTACCTTCCTTGCCTCTAGTTCATCTTGAAGTTTTTCTAAATTGAATCCCCCTTTTTTCCTGGAAACCTAAATCCTCAAGCCCTTGGTTTCCTGTTCCCATCTGGATGGGATCATGACTCTGTAAGTATTGTTTACTGCTGAGTGAAGTGGTATGGCACTATTTTATTTTCTGTTTTATGTCACTTTTTTATTTTCCAGATCTTGATAATGCCTTTTTTGCTTTGTTCAGTTTACAATACACTTGTGAGTAATTCTTCCCAATATATCAACATCTCTTTAAAATGCCTCACAATAATTTCCACATGGGAGAATGTATCAGATAATCTCTCAAGGTTTTTATTTGTTTATCTTTTCATTTGTTCATTGTTTACTTTTTTTGGTTGTGCGTTCTCCTGGAGGCTTTCCCTTCTAGACCTCGTTTCTGCTCCAATCTAAACTAGGTTGTTTTGGGTTTTTTGTCTGGGCTTTTTGCACATTTTGTCATCCTGGTATTTCTATTTGTTGTAATCCTGTGTCCTTATACTGTGTCTCTGATCTCGTGTCTTTCTTTTTCTCAAAATTTTAACCTTCATTTTGCTGAAGAGCATCATCAACTTTCTAAAAAAGGGAGCAATGTTGTATGTATGCTTTATGAATTCTCATACGTAGAAGTGTTTTATTCTGTCTTCATGCTCAATCACTAGCTTGTCTGGGTGTAGAAATCTAAACTGTAAATTATTCAGAATCTGCTTTAATGTATAATAGTACCCAGTGTTGCTGATGAGAAGTCTCTGCCGGTCTGATTCTTGTTCCTTTGTTTATGATCTGTTTTTATTTATCCTGTCATTGTCATAGTGTTTGTTTTTTGCTTTGGAAGCTTTTAGGGCCTTTCCTTCTTTTTTGATCTGTGATTTTGTTTTTAATTATCCTAAGCTTTATGATCACATAATTTACAAGTTTGTGTTGATGATCCATTCTCCTGCACGCTAATCCCTCCGGTGAGTTGGCACAAGCACCCTTACCCATCGTATGTACACAGTAACTCTACACCTGTGTTTTTGAATAGCTGTTCAAGACAATTCTGAATTGTAACTTAGTCTGACTTAAAGAATTCACTGGCCAAGTTTTCTGCTGTATCTTGTCATGCTGAGTTTTAACAGTATCTGACCTTATAGATTATTTATAAAATGTAAGAAGTGTCAAATATTCTTTATTTGATATTATACATCAACCACTCTAAAATGCTTTTCATTAAATAAAGGGCAACAGTTTAGATACAGGGGATTTTAACTGAAATGGCATAGTTAGGACCAAAATGATAAAAGAGGACAGTGCCAGCTTATGTTCAGCCCTTGCCTTTAACAGGCTAGTGAACACAATGGGAAACACCATCGAGTCTTGCTGTTGTAATAGACAGTGAAGGGATTGCCTTAGTATTTAAACATATTACTATAACCAGGTACCTTAATCTAAATATAAAGCCAAACTATGACCAGTGTGGCTCAGTGGGTTGGGAGTCATCCCACAAAGCAAAAGGTCGCTGGTTTGATTCCCAGTTGGGGCACATGTCTGGGTTGTGGGTTTGGTCCCTGGTCAGGGTATGTACAAGAGGCAGCCAACCGATGTTTCTTTCTCACATAAATGTTTCTCTCCCTCTCATTCTCTCTCCCTTCCCCTCTCTCTAAAAACTAATTTAAAATTAATTAATTAAAAACTAATCTCCTACAGGTTTTGAGATACCGTTCAACATCTCTGTGAAAAGACGAACATTACTAATCAAGTCCAATATATTTTTAGAACTGAAAATGGTGATAGACTTGCTGAATCAAAATTGCCATCAAAGTTCAAGAAGCTGATCATGTTCATTTAACCTCAAGCCAATCTTACTTAAATCAGGACTGCCCAAAAGAAATGTTCTGTCAGCCATTCATGATCTGAATTCTGGTGTGTTAGATCAATTTTAATATGGTACACATTAAAAAAAAGTCATGAGACATTTCTGTTTTGCAATGAATAAGGCTCTTTAAGGTAAACTATCAAGTGTGCCCTTTCTGTGCTTTTCTTAATCCCAGCGCAGATCACTTTTGTTTCAGGGATGTACTGTACTTCTTGGGACTCTCCAAATACTCCATCAGTGTAGCCTCTGACCCGTGATGCCTTTGTTCCTGTTGGCACCTGTGTTAGAAAATCCAGGGACTGGCCAGTCTTTCACCCAAATAGACCATGGAGCTTTGGCCCAGTCTTGTGTTTGTCTCCCCTTTCCACAATATGGCACTGGGCTCACTTATGAACAAAAAATCTTCTTGTCCTTCTTAACATCACCCTTTTTAAAAATCACTCTTTCATCATGCATGGCACAGAGGTTCCTGCTCACACGTTGGATGTCTCGCTCCCTCTGGGGTCTCTTATTATTGCTGTTTTCAAATGTCAAAACAATGTGTCTGGGTGTGGGTCTTTCGATTTGTAAAAGCTCTTTCTTATTCTTGATTGTTCCTTTTTTATATTGGATTCTGTCTTTGTTTTTATGGGTATGGTATTTTTCCCAAGTCTTTTCAAGAATACTACCTATAGATTTGGGGCATTTTTTTGTTTTGTTTTTCAGTTCTCTTCTCAGAGTTATCTCTGTATCCTCTAAGGTCAGTTTTTCTATTTATCTGTGCTTTCTATGCCATGCTATCAGCTTTGCTTTACATGCTTGATGAATCTTGGGAGTGAGTTCATAATGTACAAATCTGGAAGTAGAAAGGCTAATGAGAAGCTCTATGTGAATAGATGCATACAGTTGACAACAAGCCTCACAGCCTGGTGGCTGGGGAGTCCCCACCCCCTTTGCCAAAAGGCAAAGAACTCTACTTGAGGACAGCAAGGCCCACGCTAGCAGCTCTAGTCATTCCAGCTTTTTATGCAGGTGTAAACACTTGGCTGCCTGCTCGTGTTGTCACCTGGTAGGTGGGAAGATCCATATAAAGATACTAAGTGAATCTGTTTTTATCTCCACTTCTCACTCTCCTGTCTGGAACATCTCAGCAGTTGTGCTTGGCAAGTTGGCGCCCTCCTCAGTCATGGCTCCTTGTGTATTTTCTAAGCTACAGCTAGCTTCCTCCTTGGCTTGAGTAGTCATCCCTGTCCTGTTAGTCTTCTGTCTTCCAGAAATTTGTGGAGATCTCTCTTTCACTGAAGGTCCCTCTCCAGTTCTCTTCATTGTTGCAAAGCTGTCCTCTTTTATGCCTCTCATCCTCTTTATCTCCTCTTAGAACACATCTTTTCCTGAGTAAATCTGATCTAATATGTGCCACTGCCATTCATCTATCCAGATGTACAATATCGTATAGAAATCTTAGTAGACATCCTTAGTAAGACAAAGTTTAGGGCCTGTCCGCATCTGGGACGTAGACAAATCCACAAGTATTCTCTTTGAGTATGTACTACAGTGGGCATTACAGGATATATAAAGATGTGAAAGATATATATTCCCAATCTCATAATTCAGTGAGAAGCTCATAAACTAGGTAGAGCAAGAGACCCAGAATTATGGGCATTTTTAGAGGTTTAGCATTTTGGTTAGAATGAACCTCAAACAGAGTGGCTGGCTACCTGGCTTCACAGAAATCGGAAACTGGCAAATAATACGGTGAAGGGCATATGATAACTCATTCATTCTTTGTTCATCAAGATAATTTTTAGAGTACAAGGAACTATAGTAGGAGCTGAGAAGAACACAGAAGTCCATCAGACATATACTCTGCCACAAGAAGGAGAAATAAATCTAAATCACTTTTTTGCATGCAGGAAAGCTTTACTAAATTATGGAATCATTATACTTCTTAAAAACTGTATGTGGAATACCCAGTGTTTTTAAATGACTTAGGAAATGGGCACGTCTTCAGTAAGCAAGTTCCACTTTCAGAATTTTTCAGCCTCTACCCTCAGTGCTCAGCTATAGAATATTTATTTATCTTGTTTAGTATTTCTGTCTTACTAATCAAGGAAAATAACCTAAAAACAAGACAAAATGAGTTAAATGGTATAAGAATAATACGGGTAAAGTGTATGAGAGGTTGAAGTAAAGGGAGTAACCCCTTCCTGCAAGTGTGTGTAGAGTAAGGGAAATTAAAACAGGCTCATTGAAAGAGAGGGCCTGGATGCGTGGAAGCGGTAAGGAGAGAGTGGTACAAGGAGAAATTCCTCTCAGCTGGACCCAGAATTACAAAGATGGCTATTAATATGTCATCATGAAATAATTCCCTTTTTCTAGAACATTGCTTCTAGCACTGGCTCAGTTAAAGCATAGATTTCCTCTTATAGCACCTTGTTTGATTCAGGGTCTTTATTTCTCCATGACTTTAATGTCTCACAACCATAAAGATACAGCTCCCTCAGCACCTGTTCTCCTGTCCTCCCTCAGGGAAGTCCTACCGTGTCCTATCAGCATCTTTTTCCCACTCTGCTCATCACCAGTACTAGCAGAGGAAAGAGGGTTTGTGTTTTGTTTTGTTTTTATCCTCACCCAAGGATATATTTTTTTCATTGCTCTTAGAGAAAAAGGAAGGGAGGGAGGAAGAAGGAAAGAGGGAGGAGGGGTAAAGAGAGAAGGAGAGAAACATTGATGTGAAAGAGAAACACCCACCGATTGGTTGCCTTCTCGTATGTACCCGGACCATGATAGAACCCACGACCTTTCGGTTACCCGACAACACCCGACCAACTGAGCTGCACCAGCCAGGGCAAGGGTTTTGATTGGCTGCCTCACCGCCCACTTCAGTCCCCTCCTCCTTTTCCTCCTGGAACTACAGAGACTGGAAAATTAAAGGGTACATCCCACGGGCTCCTTGCCACAAGGTACCCACGTGTGGCCTGGCTTCTACCTAAGAAGACTTGGAGGTAGAAGCGGCCACTGTGAGGATCGAGCGATGCACATGGAGATGAGGTCTTCAGGTGGGATGGTGGTTGGGAGCGTCCCGTTCTTTGTGGGAAATCAGGAAAGAGTCTAGCCCTAGTTCTTGTGGTCCCTCGTGGCACGTGGCAAGCAGCTACAGCAGTGGCGCACAACTGTCTGTCGTTGGCTCCGTTGGTCCTGCTTGTGTGTCTTCCACATCTGGTTTTCTAGTTGTCCTAAAGACTTTTTTAAGCTCCCAGTACACTTCAAAAAAAATTTCCCTTTGCCCAAGCTAACAATAGTGGATGTTGTCACCGACAGTAGAAACCCCCACTGATACAGTATTTTGACAGCCCAGTCATCCACCCATGTTTCTTGAGGATTTTGGCACTCAATTCAGTTATCTCTGCTGCCCATCTTGAGCCCTCGTGCTAGGGAATGGTGATCTGTCCAACACTATGATTTCCTCATTTCTCCATCTCCATGGCTACCTCCTGGAGTTAGTGGACCTGGAACTGTATCACTTCGGAAGTTCCTCTTTGACCCCATCCATGTACCATTCCACTTTCTCACTCCACTCAGACCTGCATTTTAACCTGAGAGTGACCATTTGTCTCGTCATACATCTCTATTCCCCTCACATATTAGTCCAGCGTTCTTTCCCTGTAGGCCCCAACCCAGTGAGTATTTATTTCAACTACATGCCCGCCGGCGGGCAGTTTCTTCACTGCGGACCTACCCGTGCATTTACTGGCTCTAGTGACCCTGACCATGCGCATGCTAATGTAGTACCCCCTGCTCCCACATAGTTAGTGATGAGAATATATTAGCTAATAGTGCTCATAAGGTACTTACCATGCACCAGGCATAATTGCAAGCACTTTAATGTATTAACTCATTGAATCCTCACAACAGTATAGTCAGATGAGGACATTTAAGGTTCACATTTTACAGATGAAGAAACTGAAGTACAGAAAGGCTAAATTATTTGCCCAGGACCACAGAGCTAGTAAATGTTTGAGCTGGGATTCAAATTGTCCATGTGCTCAATTATTGTACTCTATTTGCATTTTCTTTGTTTTAAAAGATGCCAAGATACATGCATCTTTATATAGATATTAAAAACATTTTTTCTGTTTAATCATAAATATGATTAATATCTCACTCTTACTGTCTCATATTATGGTTTCAAAAAGCAGCACTCCATTAATATATCTGCCATTTTTTAATGAGAAAATTTTCTTTTTATCTCCCATGTTATTTCCTTGCTCTACCTTCTGATCTGAATCCCAATTCTGTTGGCGAAACATGGTGTTATGCCGTTGATGATAAATGTGTCTGGGCAACTATTGAATATCTAGAGTGATGGATTTTCTATATTACCCTACGAATATCAATTCTGGTATGTCCAGCGAAGCATGCTTCCGTAAATGAAGCTTAGCAATTTGGGCTATCACCTGGCACTTTTCCCTCCACTAGCCTAGTGTGGTGTTAGACTTGGAGCCCCAAAATCAGACAGTGTAGGTCTGAATCCCAGCTCCAGCAGTGAGACCCTGGGCAAGTTCCTAACCTCTCACGCCTCTCAGGTGTTTCATCTGTAACAGTGGGGGCAGCTGTGACATAACCTGAATGGGAACAATCACTGCGGACCACCACCCCCCCAACTCCAAACACGCCCCCCCAAGAGGTTAATCCCATCTCACCCTTTTCCTCCCCAAACAAGCATGTACCTGCTGTACACACACAGAACAGCTTCAAGAATATTGATGAATTATAGAGTGTACTGAAGGTTTCATATTGAGACAGAACAGGTTACATTATACCCCGCAATGCCCGCCCTTCAGAAAAAAGGAGAGTCGCTCCTTTGTCATCCACTGCCCTTTCCCTGAAGCCCCGCCCCCACCCACCCCCAGCCTCCTAGCTCCTCACCCTCCTGGCCTTGGCTCAGGCGAAATCTCTCCAGCCCTCTGCTGTATCAGACGGGCAGGAGGAAGCCTAAGTTCCTGGGAGTCGGGGACTATTCAACTTTATAAGAAGCAGAAGAAGTATTTCACTCCATTGAATTAAAGATTCCAATCTTGATTTAAAGATTTGGTAATTCCTTGACTATTTCCAAGGGTAGTGACGAATGAGTGCCTGCCCTGCCTTGGAGTGCCTCCGGTCCTACTCGCCGGAAACATGTGCTTCTTTACACCAGCCGGTCGCAGTTTAGCCGCGGGGGGCAGGAAGTCCGCGCTGACACTCACAGGCCGCTCCTTGAAGCTGTTATTTAGGGGCTGGTTGTCAGAACTCCCGGCTGGTTGGTTGGTTTCCCCCTCTTGCCAGAAAATAAAGATTTGTTTTCTGTCTCCCAGTCACGGTTACGTTTATCTACATTACTTTTCCATATATATTTTTCTGAAATAGTATTTCAGGCTGTTCATCAACTTGACTCATAATAGTCAACTTGGTCATTGACTAATGTGCGCTCTAAGGAAGTACTTCTTACAGAGAAGATACATTTTTCTCACAATAGACTTGAACATGGCTATTAATCAAATATGAAATGGTTTCTCTTGCTGTAGCTTTTGAAGTTAATATTAACACAAGGAAGTCAGTAAGACTGTATTTTCCTCGAGTAATCATTTTATTGGCTTTCGTGTTTGTACTACTACTTTAGAAAAACTTTAAAACCTTATAAGTTTGATAACCTCCCCCTTTCCCTTTAGTTTACTTCATAGACGGTGACTCTCACCCATCAAAACTAAAGAACCCACTGGTCTGAAAAGTTAAGTGAAAATTCAGCAGAGTCAGAGTATTTATTGCTTCCAGAGAAGGTCCTTCATTGTAGATTGTCCAGGAGTCAGCAGTGAATGCTCGCTATCAGAGCCGGGACTTCAGGGGATGAATTTCCCAGGGCTTAATCATTTCATAAGGCCTCTGAGTGTGACTTTTTCCCCAATAATCTACTTATCTCAGTAATTTACCCCTCCTACTGCATTGCAAGGAAAATGAGTCTCCCAGGTTGTTTGCATGATAAGTAGCTGGGAATTGTGTGAGCCTTTCAAGAAGCAGCCCTGAGTTAATTGTAGCAGCCTGAGCTAATGGTTTCCCATGTTGGTTGGCAGGTTAAGTGAAGACGAGGGCTTGAAAACAGCCTTTATCACAAGTACCACGCATTTGAAAAGCTGAAATCTTAAAAATGTTTGCTTCATCCTGTGCGATATAAATGGGTGAGGAAAATGTCCTTCCAGAGATAGGACCAGTTTTGCAAATAGTTCTGGATGTTGGCAACCTTGAGAAGTTGGGGGAGGTTTTTCTTTCTGTTTTTCCAGTGGATCATGCTAATTTGCCCCCCCCCCTTTTAATTGTTAGAATTGAAGAATAAACTGTTCATTGCAAACAAACAAGCAAAAAAAAAAATCACTTAGGAAAAAATAGAATATGCTTCCTATAATTTTTGGGTTGTATTTTTCTTAGGTTCATTTCACATTTATCCTTGAAGTCTTTAGTACTAAACACAACAACTTAGCAGGTACAAAATGGATTTTCTTTTTAGGAAAAAGCCATTAGAATACAGTTTACTTTGAACGGAGAGGACAAGGCTGTTCTGCACTGTGTCGTGAGAGGTAGAGAGGATGACAAGTGATTTTACATAGAATTGAAGGTCTGGAAGTGTGAGGAGAATGAATGAAAATTGGGTTGGAAAAAAGATACTGTGTTTCCCCTATCACCTAACTACCAGGTAAGGATCAGAAAGTTTAGAGGGAGGAGAGCATTCCTGTTGGGAAAAAGGCTGTGGAAAAAGGAGCCAGAAACGGCTGCTTCCCTCACTCAGTGTCCATGCTCTCTGCTTGGTCAGCGCCCACCCACCCCTCCGGCCTCCGCTCAAACACCACTTCCTCCAGGGATCCCTTTCTAATCCGCGAACTAGAGACGTATGCCCTCTTACATCTTGCTTACATAGCATCTACACAGCTGCCATTGCACATTTTTTGGTATGGTCAAGTTATCTCTTCCTCCCCACAGAAGCCTAACGCCTCGTGAGTATGTAAGGATCTGTCTGTTCTTTACATGCCATTAGAATCACAGTGTCTAAGTTCTCAAACAGTATTTTCTGAATGAATGGCTGGACAGATGAGAGTACAATTGTTAAAAGTATTTCTGGTGAAGGATAGTGGGGTGAGTTCATGGGTTAACTTATGGCTACGCAGAACAAATTTAAGAGGCTTGTTAAAAGGAAGACAGAGGAAGAAAAATTGTGAACCTAGAAAGTGTAGTAAAGATACATGGGAGCAAGAGTGTGTGTGTGTTTATGGAATATTCCAGAAATAAACCGGCCTTGGGATATAGAAATGAGAAAAGAATGAATTTTGAGTGTTTTTTTTTTTTAAGAAACAGATGACTGAACATATCAGCCAGGTTTCCACCACAAAACAGATGAGATTCCGATGACATTCTCCGGGGCAGTAACTGACAGAGGTGTTCGCAGGGATGGCGGAGCCAACGAGAGATACTGGGGCACACCGGGCTAACAAAAGTGGCAAATGATTGCTCATGCCCATCCCCCACCCCAAAGGAGCAAACCGTGTTCCTGAGACTGAGTTACGACTAGAGCAGCAGGTGTGCTTATGTGGGGGATGTGGAGTGGGGGTCATGCCCCCGCTGCCAGGACAGGAGAAATACTCGAGCCTGTCTCTTGACCTCTGACCTCCAGCCAGTGCCTCCATCCACCAAAGCCAACAGGAAGCCAGAAGGCAAGAGAGGCCACAAAAAAAGAGAGTGCAGAGAAGAGCGGAGAGAGGATCTTCTTTTTTAACATTATTTCATTGGTAGTGGTAAAAATCTTTGTAAGTATATAAATTATATATTGTAGTAATGTTCGTTATTTAAGATTGTGGTTGTAATGGTCAGTTTTTCTGAATACGCAATTTTACTTTTGAACTTTTGTATTTACTTTTTATTTTGATTTTTAACCACCAATACCATGCAGGAGGTATACCCTGAGAGATTTTACTCCTGCCTTCTTTCCTCTTTCCTTCCTCATATAGATAACCACTTGTATCAGTTTCTCATGTCTCCTCCTAGTGTTTCTTTTCTGCAGATACAAGCAAATATGAAAAATACGTGTATGTGTGTGTGTGTTGTATGTTATATCCCTACCCCCCTTGTGAAAGGTAGTATATATGTATAATATATATATTGTATGTATGTATCTTCTGCATCTTGCACATTCATTATTTTATATGTGTGTAGGCGTATCTGTAGGATAAATTGACAGATGTGGAAGCTTTGATGAGTTCAGCCAGACTGCCCTTTGCAGAGCCTGCACGGTTAGAACGTCCCGCGGTGCTGTGTGAGAGTGTTTCCCCACGGCCTTCCTGGGAGGGTGTGTTGCTCAGCTTTTGGAATTTTGCCAATCTGATAGATGAAAAGTATTATTTTATTGTATTAGGGTGAACCACATGAAATTGCAATTTATGTAGGTCAGAAATGGTAGCCCATCGGTAATTTACTATGGTTCAACCTAATGACTTTGTTATGTATTTTATGAAACAGTACTTTTTAATGTTTTTTAAAAATATTTTGTTTATTCTTAGAGAAAGGCGAAGGTAGGAGAGAGGGAGAGAAAATCAGTATGTGAGAGAAACATCAATCAGTTGCCTTTCACACTCACCCTGACTGTGTGCAGACTGAGCCCGCAACTCAGGCACGTGCCCTGGCCAGGAATCGAACCAGTGCTTTGTAGGACGATGCACCACCCACTGAGCTACACCAGTCAGGGCACTTTTAATGTATATAATGATTGTTTGTATTTCTTTTTGTTCTGAACAAGTATTTTGATATTCTTGGAGCATTCTTCTATTGCTGGCCTTTGTCTTATTAATTTTATGGAGCTCTTTATATATTAAGGAAAAGAATCTTTTGTGATAATGAGTTTCAAATATTTTTCCCTTATTTGTATTTTGACTTTGTTTATGATGATTTTTTGCATATGATCTGCATATAAATGAACCCATGCAGTACAAACCCATATTGTTCAAGGGTCAAATGTTCCAATATGGTTATTATAGTAGCTTATTCAACACCATATGTGTGTGTACCTGCATGCCTATCAAATACACATGAAAATATTAACATTGATAAATGGCAGAATTAGGACTACTTCACTTTCCAAGTTTTGTTCATCTATATTTTATTCAGTAAACGTATTAATATTTTTCAAGCATATATTCTACAACATGTAAAAGAAGGTATTTGAAGGAATGTCACATGATTTATATATATATATATTTCAAGCCAAAAAGTTAAAATAAATTGCTAGGACTTAAAATTAATCTTCCAGATTAGTATATGATCATGGTTACAACCAAATCAGGAATAAAGGTGGACTTACTAAATTAAATAAGTGGTATTGGAACAGCTGAGTAGCTCTTTGTAAAAAGAAAAAGGTGGGTCTGTACTTCATCCAGGATAAACTCCTAAAGAGTCAAAATTTTAAATGCAACAAACAAAACCATTAAAATTCTAGGAAAAAATCTGTAGAAGAACAACCCCTTTATGTCCGTGCAGGGAAGATGGCTTTGCCGTGACTCAGAATCAGTATCATAAAGGATTGACCATTACAATTATATAAAAATGAGAAACTCTAGCAAAAGGGAGGTCTCTTCTCCAGTGAGTTATTCTTTTTTCCTTAAGTATATTGAGGTTTAATTTACATACAGTAAAATTCAACATATTTATGTGACCAGTTCTATGAATGTTGACAGACAAACAGCTGTATTACCGCCATTAGTGGTCAGCCTCTTCCCTCCCTCCCTCCCCACTCCCCACCCAGTCCCTGACAATCCCTGATCTGAAGTCTGTCCCTCATGGTTTCGCCTTTTCACAGGGCGATTGCCTTTTCTTGGCTGGCTCTCTCCCTCTGTCTCGACTCTCCGTTATGCTGTATGGATCCTCATCCCCATGTTCAGAGCCAGGCCAACACATGCCATGCCACACGTCAAGAAGAAGAAGAGCACATTAACATGCATTGCTGATGTTTTCAGACCTGGATGCGGGACACGTCGCATCTGCTCACTGTCTATTGGTGAGAATTTAGCTCCGCGCTCACCTGGCTGGGAAAGGTACTCCACTGCTGTTGACGAAAGGGAAAGGGGGTCCCTATGGATGAATCTAGTGATGGCCTCTGTGGCCTGGCCGCCAACATGGCCACTGCCGTCTTTTCTACACAGAAAACTCACCCCATTCCCAAAGGAGAAACCCCAAATCCTGCGCAGTTACTAAATCCCAGTCAAAGGCCAGGATTTCTGAGTGATGAAAAGTCTTCTCCAGCAGGTTCTGAGGTGACCTCAGTGACCTCAGAGCTAAAACACAAGCTATTTGTGTCTCTCTCCCCATCTCCTCCCCAGGGCTGTGGTTTCTTCCATAAGTTATGGGACTTCCATTCATCAAGCCAGGCCCCACATTCAAGTTCCATTTCTGTACATAATTCTGGGTGACTTCCTGACTTCCAACTGGATCCACGCTGACTTCCCCATTTTAAAAGCAGCTATACTGGGGCTACCTGATGTGAGGGACTTAGGAGGGATGACACCCGTTCTCTGCCTCGGCTCCCCGGGAGGCCACCAGGAAGGCCAAGGACACCCACAGCCTCACCTCCTGCCACTCGAGGGGCAGCCAGGCTTGGCCTGTTCAGCTCTGGGAGGCCCCAGTTTTCTAGACGTTTTTCTTCCATCTCTTCACGGAAACTGGCCAATTCTTGCATGAGCTTGCTTAAAGTTAACAAATGATGAAGAAGCATTTATTTCTTTACTACACATACATTATCTCCAAATATATTTAATTATATTATTATAGTGATTTTAATTAAAAAACTGTTAAGCAATCTCCTACCACCCAATTCTTAGGATTAAGTCGTGTGAGTATGAATAAATTAATTAAAAAGGAGAACTATCAAATCAAGCTTATGAAGAAATGTCATTCACAGCACAGAAAGCGGCACTGCCCGCACTGCCGGTCTGGGCAGAGGGCGGGGGGCGCTGGCCGGCAGCGTCAGTGCAGCCAGAGCTGCGCAAGCGCAGAGACGCGCTGATACCGAGCACATCTTTCTGTTTAGAGATTATTAAATCGGTCAAATGAGATATTAAAATGTGGAGAATGCAAATTAACAATGCTCAGTCGGAAAAGGCTATGATAGCTTTTAGAGGATGATAACCATCCAGTGCATTTTGATACATATAAATAATAGGTTTATTAATAAATATAGAAGCTGTCTATTTAAAAAGACTAATCAAATAGATGTCAAGTAAAATGGCAAAAAGGAAAAACAAAAAGCACATACTTTCCGCGAAATGCTCTAGTGCTAAACAGTTTTATAGGCAAGTTCTTTCAAACTTCCCTGGAAAAATAATTTCCATGTTATATAAACTGTTTTCAGACTATAGAAAAAAAGGAAATCTTCCCATTTCACTTTATTAAGTTAGAATGACTCTGATATCAAAACCCAACATGGATAACATATACACATGAATCTGTAGTCCAATCTTACTTGTGAGTATAATTATCCTAAAAAGAAAAATCATAAATAAAACACTAGCAATTCAGTACTTTTAAAAGAAGAAAGCACCGTGCCCAATCAATCTCAAGAAAGAAAAGAGGGGTTTGTATTAGGAAATATATTAACATAATTCTTCACATTAATAAATGGAATAGAAGCCATATAATTACCTTAATAGACACTAAAAAGGCATTTAATAAAACGGAGTGTCTGTTCTTAGTTTTTTAAAAAAAAGAAAGTAACTGTTCAAAGCAGACATTAAAGGGCATTTCATTAGCATGCTACATAATAAACATCCCAAGCTAAATGCTACCATTTTGCTTGATGACAAAAAGTGAGATCAGATCAGGGAGAAAATTAACTTGGAAGACCTCGCCTCTGCAGTATGCAAATTAATAAAGAGAAATCAAAATTATTATCATGTGTGCATGCAGATACTTACAATCTCCTACTTGGAAAATTCAAGAGAATCCACTGGAAAACTAAAAGGAAAGCCAAGTCCTTTGCCAGTTATAAAATGAACATAAAAAATTGTTTTCTCATACAGCACCCGTAATCAGTTAGAAAATGTCACAAAGAAACAGAGGAAAGATCACGTTAACAAGAGCTACAAAAACTCAACAAGAAATAGGACTTATGAATAAAACTATAAAACATCACAGAGGTTCAAAACCCAGCTCTAGGTGAGGCAAAATAAAGGGGGGAGCAGTTCACCCTAACTGCAACTGAGGCTATCAGAGCTCGAAGGAAGACTGCAGGATTTGGGGCCGCTCCCAAGGCTCCCAGGACTCTCCGCATTAGGATCGCAGGGTTCAGCTGTTCCACGCAACAAACGCTGACCCTACGGGCTTGCCATTCATAAGTGTGGTCATTGTAGATTTGTATATTCTGCACGGCAGTTTTATGGCATGTGAGGAGGGAGCACTTGTTCCTGCTTCACACAGTCACACCGTTTGGGCTGGTGGTGGGGCTGCATCCCGTCTGTTACATCTGCTTTGGCCTCACTTTGTCCTGCTGCAGACTGGCTCCCTCATGGCTGCTTGCAGCCCCGCATTCAGCTCCTTCCTGCGCGGAAAGGGTCCTTCCTCACAGCACTTAGGAAAGTCATGGGGAGGTTCCTTTCTGGGCTGGCTGGGGCCTCGTGTCCGTCCCTGAAACGTGGGTTATTGAGTTTGGCTCGGCCTTTGGTCAAGGGTGTAGGCGGCTACTCCACCAGCAGCATGGTGTGCAGGGTGGTTGGGGTGACAGTCGATTGGCTGGGAAAATTATATTTACAGAGAGAGAAGATTTGAATAAATGTAGGGATATGCCGTATTCAAAGGCAGGCTGGCTTACCTTGTAGAGAGAGAGATTTTCCCTAAGTTAATATATAAATTTTGTACCATCTGATTTAGAATTCCAAAGGGAGCTTTGGGCATACCTGACGCCATGATTCTAAAGTTCATCCGCAGTAACAGACATAGGCAGTGGGCCAGGAGAACTCTGCCCAGTGTAGGCGGGCCGCCTTAATTTGTATATCCTCATCTCAGTATTTGATTGTCTGTCCTGGCTTGAAACATGATCCAGTGTTGACACCTAATTTTTAAAGCTTTCCTCCCTGTGTAGTTTTACATAACCTAGGGAACTCTGAATTAGCTATTCGGAGGCCTTATATCTGACACTCTTCCATCACTCAAATTATTTTGAATGCCTCCTAGTATTGATGTTACGGGTTTTCTTTAGACTCAGAAGGGCATGCTCTCTTCCTACCCATTACGTATTCTGTTAGGCTTTTACAACCAAAGATGGATATTAGACAATGTAAGTTTGTCATTCTTACCCGTGTTTAAAGGAATAAGTTTGCTGAAATAAAAAGAGCAAAATAAAAGGAAAATGCAAAGATCTGATCTGAAATTAAAAGTATACAAAAAAATTGGGGGGGCTGGTTGGAGAAAAGTTGTTGAGGGTGGTGGGTTTAAATGTGAGGCTATATGTGAAATAGGAGTAAGAACCTGACCTTGTATAAAATTTTTGATGATGCTGGACATGATGTAAGCAAGTTAGCATGTACTGCCTACCCTGGCCAACGAAAGAATAAAGAGATGGAGAGGAAGTGTCAGTTAAAAAGTGTTTGCATGGGAAGTAAATGCCGGTCGGAAAAAGTGACATTTGTCATTTTGTTTTGTGTTTGCAAATGGCACTCTTCTTGGGAAAGTAAACCCATGTCTGAAAGGGAAAGCAAATGTGTAATGCATGATAATGCCTTTGCAAATATGTGTCCTGTCTTATTTCTTTGGCTTTTGAAACAATTGGGGAATTTTCAACTCTGGAAATTTGTACAAATAGGCGAGATAAATGTTTATCTTGTGTGATTTATGTTCATACCATGCCTGAGTTCAAAGATCTCGATTAGATAACCATTTAAAGTTCTCTTCCTCTCCAAGAGTTGGAAAAGTTCATTGATTGAGGCAAACCCCAGATGAAAGTAAGGGAGTTTACATTACATTCAGAATAACAAAGAACTCGAAAGCATTGCTTTTAAAAAGAGAAGTAACCCTGGTCCACTGACTGGAAGCAAGAAATAATGTAATCACTGCTAAGTAGCACAAGAATGAATACAGAAAGGGGCAGTCAGTCCCCCTCCTTGTCCCACAACATTGGGTTTTACAGCCAAAATCCAGCTCCTCGGTTGGCTTTGTAAATGATATGCAGATATGGTAAGATTTAGCATTCTGTGCGGCATATGTTTGGAATTAATCACGTAAGCACGTCTGCACCAGCTGAAGCTGGAGCTCACAAACGTGTGGAAAACTACGGAGACCTGAATCCAGGAGAAAGGTCACGGTGCCCGTGCTAAAATGCGTGTTGGAGAAAGCTTATCCTGGTCACCAGTGCCATCTGAAATCCAAGAGCATATGTGAACCCAAGATGGCCCTCAGACTAGGAGCCCCTTAGGCCAAAGGGAAATGACCTTCTTCAGCTAATGGAGAGTGAATGAGAGAGCGAGCAAGCTCACAAAACACCGAGCAAGCTCACAAAACACCGACAAGAGAAAAACCAGGTGGTAAGGTTAGCCCATCTGGCTAATTGGTCACAGGCTGTAAATTCCCCTCAAGCATCTTTCTTTTAAGCCACATCTGCCCTTGCTCCTTAGAAGAACCTGGGTCTTCTGAGGAGTTGCAGAGGACTGTTTGGGAAGATGAATGCCACTAGGTTGGGGAGGGGGTTGTTGTTGTTTTAAGTTGAACAACAGAAGTATGTCTGTGATTTGGAAGAGGGAAAAACAAAGCAACAACGGGACAGGGTGAGGAAGATGTTGGAAAGTCACTTTGGAAAACCTGGAGTGGTGGCTTCATCAGCCTTTTTCTCATTACCAGACACTCATGGGTGCCTGTGGGTCCCAGGGCTGGCCCTGGGCAAAAGTCTGGGGGACAGGAAGCTCCTCCCCCGTGCCCAGCTCCGCTCCCCAGTTCCCCGCACTGCTTCCTCGCTTCCCCACACACACTCCCTTCGGTCGTTGCGTGCCCTACCTCTCCATCCTCTTCTGCTCAAGAACAAAGGACTCCCCCAAGCTTCTTCCTGCTCAGATAGTAGGCACAAAAAATATTGTCCCCGCCAGTGATACTTCTATTTCCAAGTAAGAGAATGGGAACAGAATAACAAAATGACAGTGACATCAACAGAACTCCCCCAGTGGTGGAATTTGGGACACCCTGAACCTGTGCTGGGAGGACATTTGGGAGCAGAAAGGACTTTGTTTTACTCATCAGGTTATCCCCCATTAGGCGACCATTTCGTCTGGGCTCTTAGGCACATGGGGATAGCTTGTTTTCAGGATACTGCTTAATATACCCCGGGGTGCCAAACCGTGCCCAGCACTGAAGGTCTGCCGAGCCGGCACCGCACCGCGCTCAGCTGGTCGCGGAGGTCGCACGCTGAAATTGCGGTCTTTGTTTTCTCTCTCTTGTGTATCCACCAAAGAAGCATTTCCAGACCTATTCTGTTGCGTCCTTTAGCCCTGTTTGTAACTCTAAGCTTACTTGGCATTTTAAATAGTTGAAGAGTCCCTCCATTAAATTGGAGTGGCAGGAAAGGTGGCAACAAGGCGATTCTAATACTCAGTTCTTATGATGATTTCTATATTCACAAGTATATTGGGAGGAGTATTCACAATTTTTTTAAATTTATTTTTTTTAAAATGTTTATTGATTTTAGAGAGAGAAGAAGGGGGAGAGAGAGAGAGGGAGAAACATAATGTGAGAGGGAAACATCAGTCGGTTGCCCCATCCGGGAATCAAACCCGTAGCCTAGGTATTTGCCCTGACCAGGAATGAAACCTGCAGCCTTTTGGTGTACGGGACGATGCTCCTTCCAACTGAGCCACATCAGCCAGGCCACAATATTTTTCTTAGGTCTGTGTATATACTACCAGGCTATATGAAAAATGACAGAAGATTTGAACAAGTTTAGAACTGCAATTAGATTGAGCAAACATAAATGAATGAGAGCTGATATTTATGGGGGCTCCCTATGTTTTGGGCACCATTCTCTTTCCCAAGCATTACGTCATTTAATCATCACACTCAGCCTACATGACAGATAATATTATTATCCTCATTTATGAGATGTGGCAACTAGAAAATTTATCGAGCTCTTCCCTTAACAACCCGTGTACTTTTCTGTGTATGTGTTATACTTCAGTAAAATTTGGTTTTTTAAAAATACTTTATTTATTTATCTTTAGAGAGATGGGAAGGGAGGAGGAAAGGGAGGGAGAAAGAGAGGGAGAGTAACATCAATGTGTGAAAGATATACCGACTGGTTGCCTCTTGCTTGCCCACAACTGGGGACCTGGCCCACAACCCAGGCATGTGCCCCAACCAGCAATCGAACCAGTGACCCTTTGGTTCACAGGCCAGTGCTCAGTCCACTGAGCTACACCAGTGAGGCTGTTTAAAAAATAATAACAGTAAGGCCACTGAAGCCCAGAGAAGTCCAGTAACTTGCCCAAAGTGGCCTAACTGGTGTTGGCGGAGGCAGGACTCAACCATCACGTGCCTCCTCGTGGAGCTCACTTCGCCCATCCGTTCCCCTGCCGTCCTTCACGTTCAGTTATAGATTGTAATCATGCCACGTGTTACGTAGCTCATCCAGATAACTGGTGTTTGCATTCTCTTACACAGCTCATTCCTCATTTTGTCATTTCTTTATTATCTGGAAATGTCCCTATTTTTTAGTCTTCTCTTTTAATGATTTACTTCTTTCTTCTCCCAACCATTTATTTCTTGATTGTTGAATAAATGAGTGAGTGAAAAAATCATGTCATAACATTTATACTAATGTACATTTTTAAGACAATGCCCTAAATTCACTCATATCTTCATTTAGTCCATAAACAGTTATTAAATGCCTGCCGTGTGCCAGGAACTAGGAATATAAAGATGGATAAGACGGTCTCTTCTTTCACAGGGCTCCGAGTCTAATAGGGGCAGGCAGACTTTTTTTTTTTAAATTAGGTCAGTAAAGCGTTATGGGCTCTATGATAAAATCTCTTCATGTAGCAAGCACATCAAGGAGAAAGTGGCTCAGGCAGATGGGAAACACTGCATGGGAGAGAGGCCTGCACTTGGGAGGAGAAGCACTCGCTGGCCCCAGAGCAGTGTGACGAGGCCAAGGCTCACTGTATCGGTCCACTGGGGCCATCAGAGCTGACCACTGCAGACTGGGCAGCTTAGACAACAGTAATGTATTTTCTCCCAGGTCTGGAGACAGGAAGTCCAAGGTCAAGGTGCCAGCAGAGGCGGTTTCTGGTGAGGTCTCTCCTTGAGCTGCAGGCGGCCGCCTTCTCGCGGCTCCATCACGTGGCCTTACCCCTGCGGGCACGCTGAGGGAGAGCCCTGTGGGGACCCTTCTCCTTCTTTTGCAGACACTGGCCCGGTGGACCCGGGCCCCACCTGGCCTCGTCGCCGAGGAACGCACATTCCTGCTGCCCATGCTTTTTAAAGAGCCCTTTCCCATAACAATGTTCCCTGGGTGGGTCATTAGACTTTATCACGCCTTCTATGTCAGTGCAGTTACAAACTCAAAAGGCCTTAACCAAGTGTCTGAGAATTCTCCAAACTGCCTGAGAAACGTAAATCATCTTTCTCCCATGCTCAAGTTATAATGCTGTCATTTTAAAAAACAAAACAAAACACCTTTCTAAAGTTCCAGACCTCCCGTGAAGCCTTTCTGAACTGGTTAGAGAATTTGGAATGATTTCGGGCTGTGCAATGCGGAGGCTGCGAGTGAGAGCTCTGCAGCCTGACTTTCTGGATTTGAACCGAGCTCCATCACCTACCAGCTATGGGACCTCGAGAATCCCGTTTTCCGTTTCCTCACCTGGAAACGAAGCGTTCGGTTTGTTGGCAGCTGTGGCTGTGCTGTCTGCCGCCACATCTTGCTACCTTCACCTCAGAGCCAGCAGAGAACTCTTTGTGAGGAGGGTGGCCTCACACAAGAAGCAAGAGGTAGATCTCTCTCATAGGAGATCTGGGGATTGAGTGAGTTAAAACATGCTTGGCACAAAGTGTTTTATTTGTTGTTACTTTTCCTCCCTTGGCCAACAGACAGGGAGGCACATGGCCAGGCTCCCAGAGGTCACGTGGAGATTCAACTCAATTCGGCGTTGGTGAATTGAATTTACATTGGCTTAACCAACCAATACCCATCAGGAAAGCTGTCAAACATTCACGTGTTCTCCCATCTTTTGTCAGATAACTAATCTGGAATGAAAACAGTCTTCAAAGAGTCAGCTTTCTGGCTGGGTGTAAGGCCGTGTGTTTGGAGAGAAGGGTCCAGGGCATGACATTGGATACCAAGTGGTATCTGAGGATTTGGGGCACAGGAACTGCGGAGAAAGTCCTGAAAAGGAGCCCGACGACGGCCAGTGTGGAGAAGACTTACTGGCCCTGCCTTTTCCAGAGCAGCTTAGGGGTGTTAAGTGAGAGGATTTTGTGAGCCCTAGTCAGCTGAAGGCAGCGGTGAGAGCGGGGGAGGGTTAGCGTCAAAGTTAAAGAGGGGGCCCTTTTTCATGGGAGGTGGGAGAGGAACATCTTCCGTAGGCCTCAGAATGAAGCATGGCGGAGGCGCCCACGGGCAGCTAGAGAAACAGGAGTGCTTTCTCTCTGCTTTGCTGCACAACTGCCTTTCTGAAGTCTGTGTTGCATTAGGAAGGAGACAAGTTTAATAAACAGATTCTATTTTTGTCCCAAACTATGGCTTGGGAAAGCATTCCGAATTCCCGAACCGGGAACCAGGAACCAGAACCCTGTTGGTCCCATGAGCCTGTCACGCTCTCTTCCGCCACACAGTGGTGACACGCTGAAACTGCAGGGGTAGGTCTCCAAAGCCAGTCACACTGACGCCCCGCCATCTGGCACCAAGATTGAGGCTGTCCCTGACATTTAAGATGCTTTTACTCTTACCCTTATAAGACTCAGACACTTAGTATCTGCTTATTGGTCTGAAGTTTTTTTTTCACCATGTGAAAGAATTGCCCAGTGGGCACACGTGGCGTCCGCCCTGGCCCAGTCCTGTACCTCCTGGAATCACGGTGCATCTGCCCCAGCTCTGGCAGCTCATTCCCGGATCCTGGTTCTGGTCTGGATGGCTGGCAGCATCCAGCACTCAGGAGCACACAGGCATAGGAGAAAAGCAACCCCAGTTGGTTCAGGCAAAGCTGGAGGAGTTCAACGCAAAACTTCCCCTTGGAAACAACAGCAAAATATACACAACAGCGTACGTAAATGGGCAAGTTCGTGGAATCTGGCCTGCAGACTTAAGGATAAAATAGCAAGTAACGAAGACTGGCGAGCGAGGCCTGCTGACTGCTCAAAGCCTGGTTCCATCCCCCACCTTGAAATATAAGAATCTGGGAGAACAAACGAACAAAGATAGTCCAAATTCTGTCCTAGGATAGATTTTATTTGTAAGTAGTAACCTCTGTATTCCAAAGAGTGTGTGGGGTAACTTACAATATAATGTGTGTATAAAATCTCAAAGCTGCTAAAGAAAAAATAGAAAATGTGTGAATGTATAGTACACAAGAATCTAAATGGAATATATCAAATTGCTAAATTAATACCATGTTTGAGTGTCAAATTTAGCACCAAGAATAGAATGCTGAAAAACCAGCACAAAAAAGGGAACTGGGATGTGTTACACAATGATATTATCTAATAGAAAAGAAACATACTTTTTCAAGAAAGGCAAGCTTTTTCCTGGTACTGGATATTTATCACAGTAATTAAAGCATGCAATTAGCAGCGATTTTATAGAACACACGGAAACTCTCTCCGTCTGGTTGACAGCACCATGTTTTTGAGTTGATTCTCCTGTTAGGACTGATGGGAACCTTCCCATCCACACTGTGCAGTGTCTCCTTGCAGGGGACCTGAAGTCACGGGGGAGCCCCCGCAGGGGGAGCCCCTGTCCCACCCAGCATGGAGAGAGGCGTGAGGTTGGGCTCCTGGCTTAAGCCTCTCGTTTCCTTATTACTTTACCTCCTATGTATTTCTTTATCTTTTTGTTCACTTCTGGAGCACTTCTTTGAACTCTTCTATTAAGTGTCTTTATTGCTGCTGTCTCATTTTTGTAACTCTTAACTTTTCTGATTTTAAAATATTCTATTCTAGTTTTATAGTTATAAAATATATCTCTGAGGATATTAGTGTTTCTCTAAAGTTTTCTTCTGTTCTTTGCATTTGTCTTTTCACTGAATTAATTTTTCTTGGTTTTATTGATGTTGTTGTTGGGGTGATTTTGGATTTTGTCTTCTTTTTCATCAAACATCTAGTGATGTGTGGCTACCCATTACTGTTTTAAGAGTGAACGAAACACCAAGGAGACATCTACAAGTTCTGTAGGCGTGGGTGGGCTGCCTTGCGTTGTAGGTTTCATAAAAGGATTATCAGACAGGGAAGGGCCTAGTCATTTTACAGGGGACCCCACATGGTAGCATGTGAGGGCTTTTCTCTTTGCCACGTCCTGTCCTGCTGGGAGGAGCCCCTTCTGCCTGGTGAGCAGGAGCTCAGCTGTCAGTGCCTGGGAGTCCGATGGGGGCGGGACAGTGAGCTCACCATTTCCTGTGAACGCTGGTATTTCATCCCCTGTTTCCAGCCTCTCGCCTTATCCCTTCCATCTTCTGCGCCTCTTGCTCCCACGTGTAGAACTCTTTTGGTCCAAGTTCTCCCTGAGAGGATAGTGCAGAGGTGATTCGCCTAGTTGTGGGGGGTGATGGAGGCACCTGGGATGTGACCGGTCCTCACACAGCCTTTAACCAGTGCCGCTCTGTAGCTCTTCCTTCAGAAACACCGGGAGCCTCCCGCCTCTGAGCCTTTCCGGGGACCAGCGCACCGGTGTCCTACTTTAGACCCCGCCCCCCCACGCCCCAATCACTGTTTCATCTTTTACTCTAAGTCATTTATTGCTTGTCCATTTACTTTCAACATTTTACTGACACATCTGATTGGCTATCATTCCTCCCTATTCTTTCGGTTTATGGATTTGCATCATTTCCCCCCTTTAGGTGGAGTGGGGGAGGGGCCGAGATAACCGTGCGTGTTGGATTTGCTGCGTTTAGCAGAATCAGGACATCACAGGCATTGTCCCCTCCAGCCTCCATCCCCGCCCTGTGAGGTGGGCAGTGCCAGTCCCGCGTCGAAAAGGAACGAAGGCCCTGAGAGGTGGAAGCACTTTGTCAAGGTTGCGGAGCTGCTCAGGGCGTAGCTGCAGTTTGAACCCAGGGCGTGCCCCTGAAACTCACGCCCTTGCGACCACATCACACTTCCTCTGGTTCCCTGGGCTTGCTCTGGGACTCCTGCTTACCACCCCAACAGTATTAATCAGGAATACATACCACACGCAGTCCCACTGGGCCATGTCATTCAGCTAACAGGGCTGTTTTTTTCTTCCCTTTGTTCCCTGAAGCAATTATTTCTTTATTTCATTTAAAGACTCGGCCTCCGCAGCTGCTGCAGACAGCTTAGAGTTGTCTGAAGGCTGAAGACGAGAACCAAAGCCATGAGCTTACAAGCTATCAAACTTGAAAGATGTATTGAGGTGAAATACCGCTGCAAAGCCTCCCCACAACCTGTTTTTGAAAAAGCACTTTTTCTCTCCAAAGTGAAAAAGAACCATTTGTACTATAGATGCATAAAAATCGTCAGTTCTGGCAGTGTTCAAGACAAGCTTTTTTTTTTTTTTTTAACTGCCCACCCCACCATAGCAGACAGTGTAGTCTTCCAAAGCCAAAATAGTTGTGTGTTGTACGTCGATATTTAGAAGTCAAGGATCAGTGTATGTGTGTGGGCTGAAACATGTGCCTTTCTGTCTCCCTTTGGAGAAGAATCCTATGCTAACAGTTAAATAACTTTGTTTTCATACTGAATATTTAAGTTGCAAATTTGAGCCATGTGGGCAGACGTTTGAAATCAAGACAGCTGAACTACTGAGGTCCTTTTGGAGTTCAACCATTTGGACAAAACGTAGACTGACTTCACGGGGAAGCACTCAACTGAGTTTTTTAATCCTGTCTATGATCTTGCCCGATTTCTTTCTCGCTCTCTTTTTAAGCTTTACCAAGTCTGCTTTTCCCCTTGGCGCGCCCAAAGGGGTTCATATAGTTACTGGCAGGTGTGAAATGCAGGAACACGGGGGTTCCAGAGGAAGCCCATTCCAGCCTTTCAGAGGTATTGAGTAGATTAGTCACTTTTGAAAGGAAAATATGAAGGTATTGTTTGTCTTTAAAGTATTTGTTTTTCTAAGCATAGATGCCTTAGCAACTGTACGTGAAGACAGGTTTATTTCGGCAGAATCTGTAGTAAACAGTGTGTTCATTTATGACCAGGCGATGGTACATGTAATGGTTTCATTTGCGATTTTCAGGCATGATATAACCGGGCCAAGACTGTTCCAAGAGACACTTTGCCACTTTGTGTTTCTTTCCCTAAAGGGATCACTGTTTGCAATAACCAGAGTCTCACCAACAGGCATGCTAGATCTGCCCCACATGGGGACAGATAGACACCTTGTTGCCCATAATGCTTCGGGCTTACCCTGGCTTCCTGTGGAGGCAGGTCTACGAGAAATGGTCCATCTAGGTCAGAACAGGAACTGCAGGAGGTAGGCTGGGGCCCAGGGAGACTGAGACGTCCCAGCTGCTGCCCCCTCCCTGTCACGACTTCAGATCTGCGTTGGTTTCTCCTGATCCAGGTACGTCCAACACTTGCAGAACAGTTTGGCGGCTCATCGGCAACAAGGGCAACTTTTCTTTTGACCACCCATTACCTGCGGTGCTCATTAGGAAGGCAGGTTCCTGGGGCCTAGGAATCTGCTTTTCCCTCCCACCACCAGCCCTCCATTCATGGGCAAGTCACTGTTCATAGCCATATTTTCCAGATTTCCTTGATAATAAGGATCACATGATATTCTCACTAGAGATCCAAATTCCTGTTGCCTCGTCCCAGAACCACGGAATCGGGATCTTCAGAGGGGCAGGGTCTGAGAACCAGGAAGAATGGAACCCAGTTTTCCAGAAAACTTAAGATCTGAAGGCCAAGGCTGCCTGCTGGAAACCATCAGAGGAAAGAAACAGCCCCACCCATGACTTTGCAAGATGTGGCATCTGTTAATTAAAACATAAAACTACAAGAGACTGAGGAGGACCTAGAGTCTTTGGGTCCCATGCAAGTAAAATTAGAAATATTTTTGATATTTTTTACCCATTTACCTGTTACATTTCTAAGAACTTTTGAAGCTTTCTAATTCTGCTAAGCTCAAGTCAAGATATAAAATAAGTCCATATTCTGCCAGTTAAAAGATTAGAGGCAACTTTAAATTTATTTTCTTTTCACTAATTCTTTCAAAAAGTACACTTCATTTGCTTTAAACACTTGTCATTTCTCATATCTTATATAAAGGTTTTGATTTTATTTGTGTATAAACTGCTAGCTTCTAGGGTCCCAAAAGAAACCCTATGGATTTTTTATCTCTACTCTCTGGGTACAGATCGATGCCGAGTACATTAAATGAGTGCTACGTGGACGACAGAAATGTATTTTATTTTCTTCACGAGGTTTATTTTCTTCAGCTAAGACTATCAGAGTTAAACTCTCTCTCTCTCTCTCTCTCTCTCTGTCTCTCTGTCTCTCTGTCTCTCTCTCTCTCTCTCTCTCTCTCTCTTGATGAGGCCTCTTATATGCAGTTGCTTATCGGTTTACTAATTTGAAGATCTTTTGAGGGCAAAATGCTGGTTTTTCTTTTAAAACATGTAAAACTGAGAGACAAAACATACACGTGTACATACCTACAAAGAGATGTCCAGATATCCTGTATCCGCCAAGGAAAGTTTGTGGCTTAAATGGGTTACTATTAGTGGATGGAAAAATTAAGTTAACTGGAATCCCCAGGTCACCGATCGTGCCAGTGAACGGAGGTATTAGTGTCCTGTTTAAACTCTCAGAGCTATTAAATTAAATGCTCATGACATGAAACCTCAGAAAAGTCTTATTGTTGTCTAGAAAGATCGTGCACAGGTGTCGCTAGCCTGCTGGAGAATAAAAAAGGCTTCAGTATTCTCAAAAATCATTTCCTCTCCCGAGGAAATGCGCCACAGTAAAGCAGCCTTGTCCAGCACGGTAATTGCTGGCTTTCAGCTTCAAAAGAAAACCCTTGAATATTATTTGGGTTACAGTTTTCATCAGGATTTTTGGAGTAGACAATAATAATTTTGTGTTTCATTAATAAAATAATTTCAGAAAATACATTGGAACTATAATTTAATCCCTGTAGACAGAAGTTGTTGGAAACATTTAGTTGCTTAAGAGAATTGTTTTCAATTTAAAAAGATGCATGCAGTTTAAGCTTATGAAATGAAACAAGTATCGCTCTGTCCATTGCAAAATCTCTACATTCCAAGTTGGCACGACAGGTCCTTTTCTTGAGTTTATACTTTACCCCCATGAAATGAACACTCTGAGAATTCTATTTCAAACACAGAACATTGAATATTTATAGGAAGGAAAAACCTCCTTCATTTAAGAAAAGTAATTCCTAATTCCCCACAACTGTTTGTCAGAGTGAAAGATACTGTTTGATGGCCAAGGGTTCAGAAGTTACTCTGGGCTGTGTTGTGAGTTTTGTAAAACGGACTCTCTCAGATGCTCATTACTTGTGGTCACGCTCAGCTTTGGGGCCTGTCATTGTGAGCCCCCATTTTTCCTGTTGAGGACACTGTCCGAAGTCCTGCACTTCCTAGCCCCCTGGTGCCCACACCAGTACCTAATTGCCCTTTTTTCACCTGTGCTGGTGACTTAGATACCCATTTGCGAGACGACAGGCAGTTCTGTTTGGGTAAAGGAAAAAATGCTTCCCCATAAGGCTACCTACTCATTTCACATACTCTAATTTGTAAGCTTAGCTCCTCCATGCATATTTGCTCTCAGAACCTTTCCTTCAGTGGGGTGTACGCCACAGGTGAGCAGAGAATCTCAGGTCTGCTCTTGGCCAAATAGGTTCCCAGCGGAGTGTCCCGCAGAGAAGACAGCCGGCTTTCCTTTGGCTGACCTCTCTTTACACTGCGATAAAGAGCTAAGTCTACAGATCAGGGTGATGCAGGTCATTGTAAGAAAACAGACACCTGGAGGCCCTAATACTTTGTTAATAAAAAGCATGGCTTCTTGCCCTGTCTGGTGTGGCTCAGTGGATTGAGTGCTGGCCTGTGAACCAAAAGGTCACTGGTTTGATTCCCAGTCAGGGCACATGCCTGGGTTGTGGGCCAGATCCCCAGTTGGGGGTGTGCAAGAGGCAACCAATTGATGTATCTCTTGCACACTGATGTTTTTTCTCCCTCTCTTCCTCACTTCCCCTCTCTCTAAAAATAAATAAATAAAATCTTAAACAAAAAAATAAAAACATGGCTTCTAATGACATGCCTTTCTGTTGAAAATACTCTAACCATTAAAAAGAACATTATGTGTGAAGGAATGTAATGAATAAAGGAATGAGTCCTAGGATGTCAAAGAGGAGGGATTGTAGTAAGAAAATATCTTCAAGTACCAACCAAAAGATTATCAAATGTTCAAAAAGATAAAATGCCTGTGGGGGAGCCTAGGGGTAGAGGGCAAAAATGAAGTGGCAGCACCGCACGTAGCCTCCGACGGCACTGCGGGAAGAAGAGCCCACGGCGGGCCTTGCCCGGCAGGCCTCTGCTAGCCTTTGATGCGGGGCCCCTACCTGGGCCTTTTTACCGCTTGTGTAATCACTCCAAGGGGTTGTATCCGCTTCACAGTGCAGATACTTGCAGTAGATGTCGGTCTGCTCCCAGGCCCCCACCAGAACAGGAAATTTTCCTCAGAGGCTTGCTAGCCCAACAGAGTTGTTCTGCATATTCCCAGTGGAAGAAAAGCAAATATCGTGCTGTCAAACCTTGCTCGAAATAATACCCAGGGTGTCCAAAACTGGACTCATGATCTTCTCCAGCCCTGCTCTTCCTTCTCTGTTTTCCATTTTGATGAGCAAGACCACCAACCACTCAGTCTCCTGCGCCAAATTTTCAGGAATTGCTCCCGGCACTTCCCTCTCGCTCAGGCCCCACGTCCAAGCCGACATCTGTGCTTGTCAAGTCTCCCTCCTTTGTGTCTGCGGAAGTCGTACACTTCTGTCCTTCTTGCCTTCAGGTGCCCGTCACCTTCAGAATTGCTCCTGCTGTTTCCTAACTCGTCTCCCTGTCCCCAGGTCTTCCCAACCCGTTCTCCTCACTGAAGCCAGGGCGAGCTTTGAGAAACGTGGATTGGCATTTATCAACCCTTCCCCTCCACCCCGGCTCCTCCCCACTCGGGAAAGCCTTCCAGAGGCTCCCCGTCGCCCAGGTTCCTGCCAGCCCCTCTTGGGCCTTCTTTCTGTCTCCTCCTGTCTCCTGCCCACACACAGCTCTGCAGCAGATGCCATGGAACCGTAGTTCGGTGCCTCCACCTTCACCCTTGGGAGCCCTAGTTTCCTGACCTGCAAAATGGCAAGAGTCCCAGGTGCTGCACAGTAATTTGGTGGGTTCCTGAAACACCCTGTTACTATTTCTGAAACTTAATTAAATGTTTATATTAATTTGGAGAGAACTGCCATGCACACAGTACTGAATCTTCCCATCCAGATCTAGGGTGTCTTTCCTTCTTAAAGTTTTCCTTTATAACCCTCAATAAGCTTATGGGATTTTCAAAATGTCAGTCCTGTCCATTTTTATTAATTCCTTTGTTCTCTATTAGTTTAGTTATGAATAAACTTTTAAGGTGTGTTTTCTCATTGATTATGACTGACTCATGAGAGAGAGGCTAGAATTTATAAATGTTTTTGTTAACTAGCCTCTTTAGCTCAGATAGGTTTTCTGTTGAGTGTTTTGTTATTTGCAGGTTAAGTGTTCTCCGAATCTGCAAGGAATAATTTTGCCTTCCTTCGTTCCTGGAGGGAAACCAAGGACGAGGCGGGGTTCGGCTTTGAGTTCCCATTCAAGGAGAGGGTTGGCTCGGCAGCTAAAGGGAGACCTTGGGCACTGGGTGGCGCGGGAGACTGTGAGAAGCCCTTGTGGTTTAGTCTAGAGCAGGGCACCGGGCTGTGGAGCAGAGAAGATGGTTTGGAAGTAGCGTCCTTGCTGTCTGTGGGCCCGTTTGTACTTCAGCGTAGCCTTAGCGCTGTTGCACACACGGGGCCATGCCCGCTGAGTTAGCCGGACCTGGAGCGAATCCCAGGCCTAATACTGACGAGCTTTGAAAGCTGGGATGAATTGCCTAACTTTTCTGAGCTTTGGGTTCTGTCGTCATCGTCATCACCACGATAGTGACATCAGTAGGCAGGGGCACGGTGGGGACTGGAGGTGACACGAGCAGACCCGGGAGCACAGGGCTGGGCGCCCAGGAGACCCTTCGTAAACGCAGCTTTGGTTGCTGCCGCTGTCCTTGCCAGAGAGTGCGGCGGAGTCAGAGACTAACCGTCCAGTCCCCTTCACCAGCCCTTTGTCCTAGTATCAGAAGCCCCTAACCTTGCAGCCCCCTCCCTCCCCCCTCCTCACCCCGACCCCCTCTTGCTGCTGCGCCCCTCTCACCCTTACTGCTCTGCGCCCCCGGGATCTGTCCTCTCTCGGCTCTTCTTTGGCCTTTCCATCTCTCTCACTGCCAGGCCACGCAGGATCTGTCTTCTGAGCTTCAGATGTATTCCTCTCATCCACATGCTTGTTTGCTATCTCAGCCTGAACCCTTCAGCAGCAGAACCAGAACCTCCTCGTTCTCTCCATCTCGAGAAGTGGCACCATGGACCCAGGTATTCAAAGCTGGAATCTCCTTTCCTCTCCTATCATTGCGCCCCCTTTCTTATCCAGGGGCCAGCCTGGGTAGTTCTGAAAACATATTTCAGATCCCTCGGTCCGCACGGCCACCACACCCTCTGCCTGGCTGCTGTGATAGTTCGCTCGGGATATTCAACATCAGGACAAGATGTTGACTTGTCCTGAGGACTGTACCATGCAGTACAGTACACGGTAGAGACACAGTGGCATAAATGTCTGTATAATGTAAATGAGACATCGCCGCTATTCCCTGCCCAAACCCGTCAATGGCTTCCCTTGTGCTTCAGTAAAATCTCCTTCCTTACCGTGGCCCCCAAGGCTCTGCAGAACCCAGTCCCTTGCTCTGTCACCAAACTCATCCTGATTTCTCTCTCCCACAGGGCCAGTTCTAGCCACAGTGGCTCTCTTTCCAGTCTGTGCAATCCCTAGGTACTCTTGGTTATTACTCCCTCCAACTGGAATTGTCTCATCCCAGCTGTTTTGTGACAGAAGCCTTACCTTTCAGGTCCCAACTCACCACCTCCTCAAGAAGGCCCTATCTGACCACTCCCTTAAAGTAGCTCATATCATAGCGCCTTATTTGTTCCCCGAACGCCGTCCAATTGTAATGATTTCCTCACAATCCGGATGTCTGTCTCCCCCATCCGCATGTAAATTCCCTGGTGCCGGTGTCCCGTCCACCTTGGCCACTTTTGCATTCCCAGCGTCTAACGTGGTACCTAACCCAGAATAGCGATAGATGGAGAACGACCAGCTTCTCTTCTCTCCACTCAGCCTAGACCCCCCTCAGGGCCCTTTTCAGTCCTGCCTCACCCGCCACCAGCAGCGCTGGTTCGCAGCTGCTCCCTCTCTCGCAGCTCCACCCGTAGCCTGCGCCCCAGGACGCTTCACATCTTTTATTTGAGGTATAGCAGTGGGGACATTCTCCAGGATGACAAAGAAGTTAACCTGAAAAAAGTTGCCCCTTAACTTACCTTAAGTTGTGAAGACTTTCATCCTGATTACACCTTCAGACACTGAAGAATCTGGAAGGGAAATGGGGATGGGGTGGGTGTTAAAAGGTGACTCTGACTAAAACCATTTTTTTTTTCATGTCTTAAATACGTCACTGACAGCCTAAGAAGTCTAATTTCAAAAGAGACAGAAAGCCTTCCAACATCTTGCTGATGACTCAAAATTTGTTCCTTTACTCAAATTCTGTGCTTTGTTTAAAGTACATGTATCTGTAGCATGAGATATATATTTACTACACTTTGATCTCCGGGAGATTTTTTGGTTGGAGGAGAACAGAGTCGCTGGCATTGTCCAGTCAAGGTGGATTTGTTAGAAGGACACGCATCACCGTTGCTAGCCATCAAGGCGAACCTGGCCAGCCTGCGTGGCTCCTTATTTCTTAGTTCAACTCTAGCGAAGAGAACCTGCCTACCCAGTTCAGCTTCATGAGCCGGGCTGAAGTGGGCAGAGGCAGCCGGCCAGCCCATGGGTCGGCTGACCTCCCCGCATGCCCGGGTCAGTGTGGCAGGATGGGCAGGATCCCGGCATGTTATCCACAGCTGCCTTGGCGTACCCCTCAGCCAGAGCTTTGGTCAAAACAGACCCCATTTGAAGGGGCTTGGGTACTGTGGGCCATAAAACATGTCTTGTAAAAGCTTAATAAGAAGAAAAGTGAATGTTTATTGAGCGCCTACTGTGTTACAGATACTATTCCCAGCACATTATAGACACTGCTTACCATTACCCCTGTTTTACAGGCGAGGCCCAGACAGGTGGAGGAGCTGACCCATAATCGCACGGATGGGAGGTGAGGCAGCCGGGCTTAGAACCCCAGCTCTGGGGCTCTCAGGCCATGCGCTTTGCCTTTCCTCACATGTCAATGACACTGTATGAGTAAAGACAGGAAGGCAGCACCTGTAAGTGGGTCAGGCTGGAAAAGGTGGAAGGACGAAGGAAAGGGCACCAAAGGAAGAAGCAGAGAGAGCGGGTAGTCTTCCCGCGTCCAGTGGGCCAGCCCTCTTCGCAGGAGTAATGGGGGAAGCTCCGTGGGGAGGAGAGCTCAGCTTAGGAGCTGAGAGCCCAGGAAGGAAGTCCCCAGGCTGCCGGGCGTGAGAGTGGAAACCCAGCGAGGAGGAAAGCCAGGAGGTCTGGGTGAAGCCCTCAGTCCTGACGCTCTGGAGGAGAGAGGAGGTCTGTGTCATCAGAAGCAAGGGGAGTGCAAGTTGTAAACAGACCATTAACTATAATAGTCAAGCCACGAAGAGCTTGTGGTTCCTGTGACGTAGGGACATTGTAAAGGAATTGTGGTATTTTAGAAGTCTTTTTTAAACAAATGTGGATAGCATCCATGAATTTGGTTTTTGTTTGTTTCTTGGACACTGGTGGAAGTGATGAACAGAACAAAGCTGGTACCAGATCCCTTCTAGAACATTGGTTGGACCCAATCCAGTGAGCAGGTGACAAAATCTGTCCTATACTAAGAGCAGACCAGGTTGAAATACAAAATGGAACAGTGGTGAAGCTAGATTAGTTGGCAACCTTGACAGTTTTAATAAGCAAAGTTACTTTCTCGCCTGACTTTCTTATAGAAAAGTCTCACGACCAACCAGCTGTGGTCCTTTCCCAGCACCAATGTGAGACTGTAATGATAAAAAGATGGGTTGTGATTCAGTTACTCTAATCTTATACTCAGGACCACTCAACAAGAATGGAAAAGCCCCAGCCCCTCACGTCCAGGAAACTGTCAGAAGAGACCACTTAAGAGCGGATTGCCAAGCGCGGCAGACTATACATGAGCAGAGCCGCGAAGCTGAGGTCCAGCCGCGTAAACACACGCCTGCTCCGTGGTAGGGCCCAGCAGCTTGGGTTCCCAGGGCCAGATTCGGAATAAGTGGGGAAATCGCCAAGGCAGGAAGGCCTCAGGCCAATTATGCAATTAGCCAATAGCCTATGCTGGCCTCCACATTTGTTTAGATAAATTTTGAAATCATCAGCGAGCTCTTGAGCCAGATTCTCTCTTTGCAAGGAGAAAGTCAGGCTACATAAACCCGCATAGCACCACACAGTATGGGTGTGGGTCAAGTTCCACCTCCTGCCCCCGGGCAGGAGCAGAGTCTTCTGTAGAGAGACCTCTGGCTGTGTGTGGCCTGATGTGGCCCTCTGTGGCGGGGAAGGGGAGGGGAGGGAAGGGTCGCCGCTGAGAGCGTGGCTAGCGGGGCTGGGGCCTCGTGGCCAGGCCGCTGTGCTCTGCCTCCCTGAGCCCTAGTGCCAGCCGTTTGAAGGCTCACCCCTGCCCCCATTGGGGCCTGTCAAGGGGATGTTAATTAGCGAGGACGGGGGCTCCAGCTGAGGAGGAGGCCTCTCGGCCTCTTCGTTCCAGGAAGATGACCTTTTGGGCCCAGAAAGGAGAACTGGGCTGCAGTTGCTTTCCTTCGGCACTCAGAGTGCTTCCCACGTATCTCATTTATCCTCCTGACACCCCTGAGAGGTGAGTTTGTTTGAGATTTCTGCAAAGTTATGATTATGCCTATAGATTCGAGTTCCTGGCTCTGTCATTCTAAACCTTGAGTCTCATCCCCATCTCACTTTTCCTAACATAACTAAACCCTTTGGGGAATGAAACGTCTCAGGCTTTAGCCCAGCCAAAGGGTGATTTCCCCCCCCTTGCTCTTTTGTTGTTGTTAAGTTTGATTTATTACTTAGCATTCTAGCCAGGCTCGATGGATGTTCAGAATATTATAAATAATGTGGATTGAAAAGATTGTGCTGAAATGTTTATTGCATTCTTAGAAAGAGAACAAGGAATGGCGCGGAGAGCGTGGCCGTGGCGAGGGAGGGGCACGTGGAGGGAGGGAAGGCATGCCTTGCCCTGGGATGTTGTGGCGAGCCCATAAGAGACGGTGCTCGCAAAGGAAAAAACTCGCATTGCAGTCCCGCTATGGAGAATGCAGGGGTGTTCCAGGGGGTGTAGAGAGCACACTGCCAGAATGTCAGGGCCGTACGGAACTAATCATCGGACGTTCCCTCTCCCGCTTCCTCACCCACGGCGCTGGAAGGAGGCTGCCTCAGAGCAGCTCTCCAGCGTGCTCTGGGGTGGCGGCGGCCGCGGCTAGCTGTGCGCGAGTGACAAAGCACCTCCTCTCAGCTCCCTTTGCACGCAGTGCTTTAGCATCCCAAGTGTTCATTCTTCGGGTGCACTATGAATACAAATGGTATCCACGATCAGGCGCCCTGATGCGGGTGCCTGATGTCACGCTGGCCCGTTGGCCTCCCGCGATTGCATCTGAAACAAATCACACCAGCTTCTCCCCGCCATGCAGTTCTCACCTCGGATTCTTCTTGGGCCTTTTCTTGGGCTTCTGTGGCCAAGAAGAGGGTCCGAGTTCCTCAGCGGTGAGGACCATCTGGCTCAGCCTGATGCTAAATAGAAAAGTCTGGCAACCCAGGGCAGATGATTCACTGAGTCTCTCTCTGCGTGAGTGAGAGCAGTCTTTTGGCCGCCTCCGCCGCTGCCCGGGCCCCGCAGGCCTCCTCACAACAGAACTCTCTCTGTCCGGAGGAAACGAGGCCACGCTAATGTGGGTGTGGGACCAGGGGGTGGGGAATTGTGACAACAAATGAGTTTGTGTGTCAAACATCCCAGGCTGCTGCTCTTCCTTGTGAGGCTGTGTCTCCAGCAAGGACAGTCATTTGGCGCCTCTTTTGCCCCCCCCGGACAGTGGCCCACCTGCCAGCTGGGGACCGCAAGTCATTGTCTTCATAATGCCCAGAGAAAGCTACAGCTCTTCCTATCACGTTAACAGGTGATATTTGATTACATGGTGCAGAGAACTTCCAGTGCACTTCTGATCCTATCTGCTAAACCATTTCTAACTTTAGTGCCAAAAGAAGTACATGGAGGGCTTGTTAACACCCAGCTACCCGGGCCCCACCCAGAGCCTCAGCCTCAGTAGGTGTCGAAGTGACATCTCTAACCAGCTCTCAGGTGATGCTGATGCATCTGAGGCCTTGCCATGAAGAGCACCGCTCTAAACAACATTTCTAGCAGCAGGTGATTTTTGGTAATAACCTTCTCAGGAACATTTGCAAACAGAGAGGGATAAAAAGTCACAGGGAGAGCCCTGGCTCATGTGGCTCCGTGGATTGAGTGCCGGCCTGCAAACCAAAGGGTCACTGGTTCAATTCCCAATCGGGGCACATGCCTGGGTTGTGGGCCAAGTCCTGAGCACAGGAGAGGCAACTGCACACTGATGTTTCTCTCCCTCTCTTTCTCCCTTCCTTCCCTTCTCTCTAAAAATGAATAAATAAAATCTTTTTTTAAAAAGTCACAAGAAATGAATGAAATCTGAACTGGAACTTTTGGATTCAATACTAAAAGGGTCCACTTGGGTGAGAATTCTGACGCTGAATCATCTGCATTAGAAAGAAACCTGTGAACATCTAGTCAAACCCCAACATTTCACTAAAATGCAACTCTGTTCATTTATTTGAAAGATGCATTTAGACTATATTCTCCTAGAAGTTTAAATTCAAATTACTAACCACTAATCGGCAATATATTATTTTGAGTTTGGCAATACCAACTGTAATTACTTCACTCATATCCTTTTATAGTTCTTTAGAACCAATGTTCCTTAATAATCCATTTCATTGATAGTTGATGCTCTTTCATGCATTCATGCATTCAATCAGTCATTCATTTTTCAACGTATTTATTGAGCACTTACTAAGTGCCAAGTACTGTTCTGGTTGCTAGAATATCTCTACAGTAACTACCACTAAGTAAAAATGTCATTTGAAATCCATACTACTGATTGTTAATATCCAAGCAATATTTGAGTCTAAATAATCTCAACAATGGAGTCTAGTCAACCAAAACACAAAAGCATGCTGAGTGTGCATGAAACAACATCTGTGCTGGTCACCTGTGTATCCCTGCTGAGACACAGACCTGGAATCTCGTGGCCTGTCCTCACGGAGGGCTCATGGGGTTACATGCACCCAGTCAGCTGGTGCTCTCCCCAGGAAGCACGTGTGTTGCTGTGGCCTGTGGGCTCACTCTTTGGGAGAGCCCAGCGAAAGCAACCTGAGATGGCCTTGGGCCTGAGGGCCACCTGTCAGTGGGCAGGGAGCGTCGATGACCGAGGCCTAAAGCGGGTGTCTCGTGCTGGGTGTGCAGAAGCCAGCAGAGGGCTGTGGAGCGGGGACGGCCCGTGGCAAGGCACAGAGCTGTGAGGAGGGCAGCGTGTGAGAACGAGCGGCCAAGGGGGGAAACTGGGTCACTTCGTGGGGAATGTGTCACAATTCAGCTTTTTCATTTGCCTTTGAAATGACTTCTGAAATATCTGACAGACCACGTAAGCCAACAAATATTTCAAAGCCAAATATAACATTTTGAATGATCTGTTTTACTTTTTTCCGGAAGAGTAGGTAAGGAGAAGGTGATGACATCATTTTAATGTTATCTTCAAACACCTTTATTATTCGCACTAGTAGTACACACCCGAAGGGGAGGTATTTTGTGGTTCTGTGCCGGGTGTGTGATAGGCAGCACCTGATACTGGCTGGAACAGACTAATGTGTGACCCATGACACTCAGTTGTGGCCATCAGTGTGCCTTTCTGTGACAGTACTTTTTGGTCTAGTCAAGTGCCTTGCACACTGACCACCTTCAGAGGAAGGGAGGGGGGACTTCGGCCTAGGCTGCCTTATCCCTGAGAAATGACGTAAGCCACACTCCTCACGCGAGGATTCCAGGCCAGGCCCCTCAGCGGCCGCTGTGCCCGGTCTCAGCTCTGCTGCGTGAGGCCTTGGGCCTCCTGTCCCTTTGTGCGCCCTTCTTGCCAGGGGAAGTCTGGCTCAGCGGTTTTCAGGCCAGTCATGGTCTGGAATGTATAGCCAGGGACTTTGTCCGTTTTTTTCCCAGGGGGTTCGTTGGTGACATCACGAAAGCTTCAGGGTGCCGGAGGGAGTTGGTGGCTCCGCTCAGGCACGCCCGCCACGTGCTGCTGCACTGTGGGCTGGCCCCACACTCAGTGCCACTGAGTGGCCTGGTGGCCCCTCGGATAATACGCCACAGGAGGAGGTCTTCAGGGGTGGCGAAAGCGTCTGAGAATCGCACTGAGTGGGGGTGTCATCGTTGCAGCACTCCCCGCAGTACAGGGGGAGACTCCTTCCCTTTGCTGTAGTGTCACCGTGCCTTGGGTGTCAGAGCTCCGCAGCCTGAATGTCCCTGTGGCGCCTGCGTATTTCCTAGATCCAGCTGCAAGCCTGGTGCTCCTTCGGGTAGGAGACCCTTTTCCATGACCCATTGCAGAGCGGTTTCCAAGCCTCTTTTCTGTTCTCACCCTGCCAACCCTGGCGCTGCCCGTGGGGCACCCAGCCCTGATGCCTCTCTTCCTGCTGCTAGTGAAAGCCCAGTGGCAGACCAACGAGCCCAGTAGTTTTCACGCTGTCCCTGCCCCCAAGCGCCCCCCTTCCCACTGCAGTGGTGTCATTGAACCAGCGTTCCAAGGCCCAAAGAGGGGCAGGCCACGGGCGTACTCGGAGAAGGCGCGCCCCCTCCTGACAGGCAGGCATGAATCCCATGCTCTTGCCTTTAGGTATTTTTATACATGAAGGCATACAGGTTGTTGGAAGAATTTGCATGAGCTTAAATTTCAAAATCTTTTTTCACGGCGGAGTCTTTGAGAGTGAGGCAGAGGCGATTTTCAGGGGCGTGTGGCAGCCAGCGAGGTCGCACTGGCGCTGGTCACGGCAGAGGGCAGGAGGCTAGCCGGCCTCTCCTCCGAGGCTCCCCCTTCTCACGTGTGCGTTCCGTGCTGTGGAGCGGGGAAGGCGGGCGGCTGAGGTGTCACAGAGCCGGGCAGGTCAGCGTCTCTTCTGTCCAAACATTCGTGACCTTGAACGCCCCGTTTGTAGCAAGAACAGTTTCCAGTAGGTAGTAATAGCAGCTCATGTCCACTGAGAACACACCATGTGCCAGGCCGTGTACTTGGCACTAAGCTTTCACCTCCTTTCTTCTCCATGACAACTCTCGGGGCTAAGGGCTAGCAGTGTTGCCTGATTCCCGGCTCGGGGAGGGACTCCCCTCCCAAACGACAGTGCCGTGATTTGGACGCAAGCCCCCGGCTTCCCGGCCCATGTCGCAACCTTAGTTGTTATGCTGGAAGGCCTCCCAAAGCGGGTAACCTTGTGTTCGCGCACACGCGGGAGGTTCCCGTCCTCTGCCGTTTCCCCGTTCCGTTGGGGAGTGGTGCACACAGTGCGGGAAGGTGCTGGGACAGAGAGCTTACAGTTGCTTAACGGTGACCACTTGAAAGCAGGAGTGACCTTTTGAACACAGTGGAGCTGATTTTTCTGCCTGCACAATGAGGACAGGCTTCACAGCCAAACTGAGTGATCATGACATATGTTCTGGTTATTTGGGAAAAGACTCGGCTCTTAAAGTGAAAGGACCACGTCTGGCCGCTCTCTCCGGCACTTATTTTTCTTTTCTCCCACAGCTCTTAACAGCCATCTTTCTTCTGCCCTCCCCGCTGTGGCTCTCGCTTATATATAATCCATGTCACCTTGGAGGCCGAAGGAATGCTGAGATGAGGTGGGGGCAGAGATGGCCTCCACGATGACAGAGTGGCTCTCCACCACAAGTACCAGAAGGGGTGCTCACAGTCCCCACTTTACCTGAAATGCACTTACCAGGGCTCTTGCAAACTTCTGGTGACATCTTGCGTCTATTATTCCACCCTGCTTCTCCCACCACAACCTGGCTCCCGTTTGACTTCAGCAACCAGCTGGCGGCCAGCACGTGGCGACTCTCAGCCAGAGCTGTTACAGAGGGAAACGGCCCCAGCGCCGGCGGCAGCCCTCAGTGTAAGGCGCACGCTTCCCGCTTGGGCACGGGGCAGCGGCAGTGGGCCGCTTCTTCGCAGGAGACCGCCCGTCCCCACGGGCCAGGCAGGCACAGAGTTCCCCAGCCGGGGCGCCCCTGCCCTGGAGAGGGACGGGCACCCACTGACAAGTTCTTCCTCTCCAGCCCTCCTTTTCTACACTCCATAATAAGTCCCTTTTCTGTTTCCAGTTGTCATTACATCACCCTTCATTCCAACAAACTCTCGTAATGTGTTATTTCTAAGCTTACATATTATTAACATTCGGGGATGGCAGTTTCCTGGTGCCACGCAGGAAGGCACCCTAATCTCACCCGCGCTGTGTTTCCAAGTCCCACTGTGGGGCGGCCCGTCTCTGGAAAGTGTTAGCACCCCCGCCTCCCGCACGTCGCCCGAACCCCAGGGAAGGGGTGAGTGCCTGTGAGCGACCACCTAGCCTTCTCGTAGGAAGAGATAAGCTGTATTTTTCTTTTGAGCACTTACGGCCTTCTAGCCCATTACTCAGTTTACTTATTTTGGTTTTTGTCTGTCTTCACCCACTGCACCCCTCAACACACACACACACACACACGCACGCACGCACACGCAGGCACACACGCACAAACGTGAATAGCAACTCAGTGAGGCTGAGGGCAGGGGTTCCTGGCTGTTTTGTCTATTGCTGTGTCCCCCGCCCCTAGAACAGTGCCAGGAACCCTGTACGGACTCGGACAATTATTTCTCAGATACAAAAGCCAGCAGAGGTGTCAATCCGGAGGGTATCAATGTTGTGTTTGCTTCCCTAACCACACCAGGAGTGGGGGCGTTCTCCTTTTTTTTTGTTGATTAAGCATTTATTGACCAGCTCACTGTGTAAATGTATATACTGTATTTTGCCATGTATAATGTGCATTTTTTTGCCTAAACTTTTGAGGGAAAAATAAGGATTTGCATTATACATGGGTAGTACTAATTCTGTATCTATTTAAAAGTTTTAAATTCTTTTATTTATATTTATGCATTACAAATGTAGCTCTAGAAAGCAATAATGATATCTGTATGCAAAATAATACCCTGGAATATGATAATCAGTTTTGTTTCTAAATATAAATAACAAAAAATTGAATTAAAAAATTAAAACAAAGCATTTTTGTCCTGAAAATTTGGTCCAAAAATGTGGATGTACGTTATACACAGCAAAATATAGCCATGTCTATGAAGGGCCCAGCGCCCCTAACGGTGGCAGGCGTGGCTCTTACGGAGAGCACTGCGGAGGCAGGAATGGAGTGCATCCGCCTGGGACCTGCTTAACCCAGACACCCAGTTGGTCCGACATCATGTGCCCTGAGGGAAGAGGGAGCCCCAAGCGGGGAGGTCCTGTTAGCTTTGTTTGCAAAGAGGGGACTCTCCTGCCCTGGACTTCGCTCCGAATACCGCTCGCCCCGGCACTGAGCGCATCTCCGGTTCCCTTGGGCTCTTCAAGGCGCGCACAGCATTACCCAGAGAACTGTGCAGTGATGGGGTGTGTGGCTGTGAAAGAGGAGAGCTTGGCCTCTGAGAAGGCCTCTTCATGGTGATAGGTGCTCAACGGGGACCTTGGCCCATTCGCAGCTGGGCGCTGGGCACAACACAAGGCCATACGCCCAGAGAAGCACTGCCTTTGACTGTCCTTCCATCGTTAAATCAGTAAAGGGAAATTGTTCTCATGTAACTCATAGTTTTCCAAATAATGAGAGACAAATAGTTACTTGTGCTGATGGTGTCTTTACGGAAAGGCCTTGGTTACAAGTAAGAGGAAATGACTCTGGCTCATTTAGGTTAAAGAACGTGTGATTTATTTGAATGATGTTGGGTTACTTGCCAGAATCTAAGGGGTGATTGGGCCAGCCATGTCTCAGGAAGAGTAAGAACAAAGGCGCGTCCTGTGACCTTCTGGCCTGAGTTTGTGGACCTCCCCCCGCCTGGAGTGTCACACCTACTGTGACCGAGCCCCAACACTGCTCATCCACGAGCCAAAATTCCTGGGGAAGAGAGCGTGGTCCGCCTCACTTGGACTCCACCACGTGACCCATCAGCGTGTGCACAGAGGCAGGGCGAGTGGAAAGGACAAGACTGCACCCTCCCACCCCCACAAATAATATGCTTTTCTGAGGTTTGGAACTCTGAGACTCAGTTCAGACATACCGCCCAGTAGCTTTTTGCATCGTGGTCAAACGATTCACTTTAAAAAAAAAAAAAAAAAAAGGAGATGGATAAATATTTGGCGTATTGGAAAGGCCCTCCATCAGCACCACCCCTCTCTGCCCCGCCTTTCTTACCTGAGTGAGAACTTCGGTGGCAGCGCCCTCCTGCCGCCTTGCCCCGCTCCCCTAATTGATGCCAGGTGATGTTTCCCGGTCTGAACAGATGAAGGGGCCGTAATGGTGAATCCACAGCCTGACTGGAGCCATCCAGAAATCTTTTGACACTCAGTCAAGAGGGAATTGTCAAAACAAGATATCCATAGCAGAGTTCCTGACTGTCTTTTCAAAGACACTTGAATTCCTGCCAGCCTCCAGACAGATTTGCGTTCCCGGGGGTAACACGCGGCACAACAAGGGGATATTTCTTAGCAAATATTGATAGCTTCAGAGAATTGGCATTAAATTATTGACTTGACAACTCATCATCAGCTGCTTTTGATTGCTGATACGAAGGATTATCCATTTACAATTGAATTCTGCTGTTGAATTGTGGCGATGGCCAGGCTGCACTTACTTCAGGGAAGGGAAATGAGTAACACTTTCAGAACAGGGATGGGGCCTAGAAACTAGTCAGCACTCTCTGTGCAGGACGCAGCAATAACGGCCGAGCTTTTGCAGACTCCCCCTGAGGAAGGTAGCGCCTGCAGAGCTTTTCGCATTTGTGTTGGGGAGCCAAGTGGGCTGATTTTTCTGCCTCTGTTATGAGACTAGGAGCCCCTTGACGGGCCAGCGTGTGTCTTGGCTCCCACTGGACATGACCCGCAGCGGGCACCCTGTGAGCATTTGTGGAGGTCGGTTTTGGTGTGGGTCAGTCAAACCCTCTCGGGCAAACCGTACCCTGCACGGCACCCTTGGTCAGCTGCCCATCGGGACAGCCTGACAAACAAGCCTGACCCCTGCGTGGCTACCCGACTCTCCCTGGGCTAGTGAGACCAGCTCTCGGGGGGTGGCTCTGTTGACTGGGTATTTGCCTCGCCACCCTCGTGGCTGTGACCCAGCCACCTGACGCCTGGACCCGGGGAACTGCCACCCAGCTCCTCTGCCCATCTTGTGCAGTCTTAATTCCTTTTAATTTCCTGTTTCTAGGCAAGTCCTTTCTTTTGTCTTCCCAGCCCCCACTCCTCTCAGGTCACCTTTCCTGATTCCTGCTTCCTGCTGAGAATGTTTCACGCTCTCTGGCCCCCAGATGTCTCTATCTACACCATTCTCGTGTTGATTCTTTGCAAGTTTTTCCATTTATGCAGAGCATTGCCTCTTGTCCGCGTTGAAATGGGGCCCCGGCCCAGGGACGGGGAAGGCGGCTTCTCCCCAGATGGGGCCCAGCCATCGGATGACAGGGCTGAGGTGCCAGAGTAAGGAAGGTGCCTCTGTCCTCCTCGTGTCACCTCAGCACAAATCCAGCCTCGAGACACGTGGGGCGCCTGCCACTTGAGAGTCACCTCAGAGGAGACCACGGTTTCTACCTTCAGGAAGCTTGTACTTTTCGGAACGGAGCCGTGTTCAGTCGGCGCTGGCCACGTGCCAGGCCCTTGGCTGTGACACATGGCCGCGTGACCCCCCCCCCCGGCCTCCGCCACCGCAGCCTTGGGAAACGTGTTTCCCCCTCGCCAAGCCCTCGGGAGCTGGTGCAGAGGTGCTGGGGAACTCCCTCTCTCAGGCTTGGGGGCCCGGCCGGAGCCCCCAGTCCTGCCTCTTCCCCAGGCGGTAGTCTGAACCGTAGTCTCTTTGAAAGGCACAGACGCACACACAGTCACAAGCACATCCGGTCAGTGTGACATACACCCGATGAGAAGTGAGGATGTGTTTAATTCCAGTTTTCCTTGTTTTCACTCAGAACCAGAACACAGGCAGGTCCTAGCCCAGCTCTCCGCTGTCTGATGTATTTCTTGGAGGAGTCGCCATGGGCGTCCCCCTCCATCCGGCTGGGCTCCCAGGTGGCCCCCTGCCATCCTGAGCCCTGGCTGCCCCCGGCGTTGCTCCCAGCTCTGCAATACTCCCTCCCAGAGAGGGTGGCCACGTGCCCAAAGCCGGCAACCCTGCTGTCGGCCTCCCGTGGGGCCCTCTCGAGGGCAGCGTGGCCCGACTGACCGCTGAGCCCTGACCTTCTCACCTACGAATTGGGGGAGGTTTTTGTCCTGCGTTCATTTGTCGTATGGCAAGAATAATAAGGAATTTAAGCACCGTGAACGCTGTGCGCGTATACGCCTTACCGCAAGCATAACAGTAGCTGCTCTTTATTTTCACTTCTGCTCTTGCTATCTGTGTCATCGCTATCATCATGATTTGGTGCCACAAGAGCTAAAGGGCCCGTCTCCCAGCCCCGAGTCCCTCTCTGCCCGTCCTCACACGGAGCTGAGCAGGTTGCAAGGCGGCAGACTTCAGAGCTGCCTCGGGCTTCCTGCAGATCTTCCAGGCCCCCCGGGCCTTGCCTTAACCTCTTCTCGCGCCTGCGACCCCAGCCCGTCCTCAGCGCGTGCCCCTGCCCTGACCTTCCCTTCCTCAAAGGCCTTTCACAGGGCGGTTTCTCACAGCTTCTCTCACCTGGCGTCCACTTGGCTGTGCTCTGCGCGCCGCTCACTGCAGCCAGCGTCTCACCCAGCACAGCTGCCAGATATTCCACCCTGAACTTCCAACCTTTCCTGGACGCCCGTCCTTACTGCGGGCCCCGGCGAGAATGGGGCTCTCTGTTCCGAAACCAAATGCCACCCCAGTGTTCCTGTTTTCACTCCTCTTCCTTCTCTTTTGGAATGAATGACATTTTATTTCTGTTATGAAACCGGGAGACCGGCTCCCTCACAGGCCGCGAGCGGAGCGTCTGCCGTGCACAAGGCCCTGTTCTTGGTCAGCAGGGGTACCCGCGGGAGTATGATTGTCACCATCGCTCCCGTTCATGGAGTGCCAGTTATGGAAGTTCTGGAAGTTTCATGAACTTCACCTTATTGAACCCTCACAACAAGCCTACGAAATCAGTGCTCTCAGGCTGATTTTCCAGATGGTGGAATTCAGAGTTAGGGAACTTCCCCAGTGACTCGTAGGCTGGACAGTGACGGGTCTGCAGTCCCACCTCCCTGACTCCCAAAACCGCCCCCTTCCACCGCATCCCATCACATGAGCCCTGTGCACGGAGAGCCTGTGATGCGAGGAAAGAAACAGGGATAAGTAGAGTGGGAATGGGCAGGCAGAAGGCAGTGCTTGAGGAGCAGGAGCCTGGCCATCGGGCTTCTTTGTTTCCGGGGAGCCGGGCTCGGTCAGGGGCTGAGCAGCTTCCCCGAGGAAGTGGCACCTGAGCCACTGAGTTCCACCCCTTAGCCCTGGGGAGGCTGGAAGGACGCTGAGGAGATGGGGCAGCCGTGGAGGGGCAGGGAGGCTGACGGCTGACCCAGGAGCAGAGGCGGGAAGGCCGCAGGGAGGGGCCTGGGCCGGGTAAGAACACAGCGTTCAATGACAGCACCCTTGGAGCTGGGTGTGGACTAGATCCGGCAGGGACACTAGGTGCCTGTTGCCCCACCTGTGTCAGGGCAAACCAGGCCCCGTGGAGGTTTCCCCAGGGCGCTGAGCTTGCAGGCGGCTGAGGAAGGCGGAAGCGTGTGGGCCTGGGCCGGCGGCGAGGCGGGCAGCTCCGGACGGCCCGTCAGTCTAGGCCACGGGGTGATCTCACGGGTAACCGCAGTTCAATCCGATAATCAAAATGTAAATATCTTCACCTTCTCTGCACCTTGTCTACTCTTTTCTTAGCTTCTGTGCTCGGTAATGGGATTAAAGGGAACATTTACATGAACTTTTGAAAACAAATATTCAGTCTTGTCTTCTGTCCTGCTTATTCCCACCTTAACTCAGGAGTCTGCTGCGAAACATCTGTTGGATCAGCGAGAACTAACTGGTTAATACATAAGCAAATGTCACTTATTGACAGGCACCGCTTGGGCGGGGGTGGGGGGTGCTGCCAGATCCTTTCATAAATGTCCCTCATGGATCTTTAGAGGTTATGAGCTATGTGAGAGTAGTTTGTTGGCCATGACTTTCCCAATGTGAAGAACCAGGCAGACAATAAGAGAATATATATTTTGTTTCAAAACAACCAACAACAGGTAACCAGTACGGTTTTCCTTGTGATTTAAGAAAACAAACAAACAGATAAAAAGACTTCCAGATAAACATATCCCTTACCTCCCACCCCCTCGCCCCTCCCCCGCCCCTCCTTTCCCACCTTCCTTATTTCCTGCACTTCCCACAGCCGAAGGGGGAAGTGGCCCAGGCCGAAGTCAGCCCTCACAGGAAAAGCCAGGCCCCATCCCTTCCTCCTCCTCCGCCCGGGAGAGTCCTGAGCTGTTACCTACGCTCAGCCGCCACAGAGGTGTTGGCAGCACAGCCCCCATCATTTGCAGGTTTCCAGTGTTTCACTGGAAAAAATATGGACCATTAATCCAGATGAACAATCTTCAGAAAACGCGACACTGTTCCTGAGAGACTGTGTTTCATATCCTTTCCCAGTTTGAAAAGGGGTTTGTTTTCTCACATCTTTTTCGAATTGCTATGAGCTGGACTTGTAAATATTGTAAGTGGTTGAGTAATACTCATCTGGTGAACTGACCAAAGGAAGTGGGCATGTTTTTCCACTCCTCTAACTCTGGCAGCCCGTGCCCGCCCTGACGGGCCCTGGGTATTGGGAGGAACGGCGGCCCCGCCGGGGACCCGCGGGACCGTGCGCAGGGCGAGGGAGCGCGGCGGGAGCCCTCCCGCAGGCTGGAGCCCCCCCCCCGCTGCTCCTGTGCTGGGCTTGGGGGCAAAGCGCGTTCGTTGTTTAAGAAGCAGGCAGGTTCCCAGAAGTCCAACTGTCTTTCCTCGTTCCGAAATGTCAAATTTTTCCTTAGCTAGGGGATGGATGACTAGACCCCCTGAGGTTTAAGGGCCACTCTGAGGCAAAAGAGAGAAATTCTCTCTTTCACATGTGACGGAACACTCTTCGCGGTCTTCTTGTGGCCACCGCTCCCCCCCCCCCCCCCGCCACATCGTGCACAGGGGGACCCCCTGCATTCCCTCGCTGGAACCACTCCCCACCCCTGAGGTGCTGGAGACTCTTCCCTGCCTCTGCCTCTAAGAAATAATAGTCAACCTTCTGACTGTGGTGGAGGTGGCGGCGGCGGCGGCGATGGTATGGTGTTTTCTTTTTTAATAATGCCTTCCCTTTTAATGATACTGCAGTGATTATTAATGAAATATACCTGGGATTTGCTTCCTGATACATTGGGGGCGCGGAGCAGGTGGGAGGGTGTCTGTCAGATTGGCCATGGCTCGGTCTCTGCTAAAGCTCAATGATGAGTTAATCACAGCTCATTATCCTCGTCTATGTTTGTATTTGTTTCAATTTTTTCACCATAAAAAGTTATAAGAAGGACGGGAAGAGGAAAAAAAAAAGAGAAGCACTGAGCGGGGCGGGGGTGGGGGTGGGTGTGGAGCCGGGAAGAAAAGAAACTTTATACCAGTACTGCAGCCCACAGAAGTCTGGGCGCTCTCCCTGATAAACCCCCACTGTGGGGAGTCAGAGTGCCCCCCCCCGGCACCCCTCCCCACACACAGCAAGCCCCGCCCCCGCCCCACGCAGAGAAAGGGGAAGAGCTTGGCCTCGAGTTCAGTCCCACCTGGATTCCAGTCCTAGCTCTCACTCTCACCAGCTGTGGGGCCTGAAGGAGGAGAGAGCCTTCCAGAACCGTAGCTCCCTCATCTCTACAGCAGAGGTGAGTCCTCTGCCGCTGAGAACTCAGCGAGGGGTGCACGGGTCGCCCCGGCAGCCCGTGCAGGGCCTGGCGGGTGCGGATGCTCCCCAGGCGCAGGGAGGCCCCCCGCCCCCAGGAGGCCCTCGGTTACTCCCTCTGAAGCACCCTGTCTGGAGCGAGCCTCCGTTCAGGAAGGTGTCCAGGCTGTGGCCGCATTCCGAGAGAGCCACACTTCTCAAGGACAAAGGATTGCAGTGATAAGGTATGTAAACACCTATTCTTTGTCCAAAAGAATCCAAAAGAATCCAGGCTGCAACTGGCTTTTGTTTATCACTGTCACTTGCCATCTTAAAATGACTTCCTCAGTTGACCCTCAGTGCACACCAGTTTACTTAAACCTATTGAAAATCCCCCACCCAAAGGACCCCCGTTTGTTCTGAAAGGGTTTAAAATGTAGAAGTCTTATTTGCCATTGCTCTCAAAGTCCCCCTCTTCATCCTGGGACAAGAACCCACTTTATCACATTTTATCAAGGGACACTATCTCTGCTGTCAGTCGCTGAAGTGCATTTTCATTTTTCACAGGCACTGTGTACCCTGTCACACCTTCACTGTGGCACACGTGTGTCATTCACAGTTTCTGCGATAGAGTAATTAGCAGCCTGAGGCGAAGCCGCTGTATGAACAGTTCCAGGAGCCCTGCCCGCCCCGCTAGGTGCGGTGCTGTGGCGGGCCTGGGAAGCCCGGACCGCTGACCTTTCCCCTCTGTCCCCCTGCTGACTCTGGAGTGTTTGTAGACCAGTACTGACCAGTTTTTGACTTGACTCTTTCTTGGCCTCCTTGACACATTTTCTCAGCTTCTGCTTTGCTACTGACTATTGCTTCTGTGTCTTTTTTAATGGCTCTTCTTGTGCCTTCGAGATACTCAATGTGTGTATTTACTTACGTGAAAAAAAAGGTGCTGTGCCTCTTCTGTGAGCCAGGCGCCCGGCCTGGGGCTGCGGCTTTGGGCTAGACAGGCACAGTCCCAGCCCCGGGCGCCGTGCCGCTGGTGAAGACAGAAAGCAACTGAGGGCCTAACTTAGGATTTAGGAAGGGACAAAAGCACGGTCCCCTGGGGGTCTCGACGGAGGTCCCTGAGGAAATGACGCAGATGCTGTGTGCTGGAGGGCGGCTAGGGATTCGCGGGGGCCAAGGGCGGGCGGCACTGCCTGCAGGGAAGGGATGGCCTCGGGAAAGGCCGGGAGGTAGGAAGGAGCGCAGCGAGGCGGGGGGGGACCGGAGGCCAGGACGGCCAGAGCCCAGGGACGGGTACGGCTTCGGGCGGCCGAGCAGGACTGCACAGGGCCTAAGCCACCGTGAAGGGTTTGGATTTCGGTTTAAGCCATCGGAGAGTTGTAAGTCAGGACATGGCCTGACCCGATTTCCATTTCCAGCTAAACTGTGGAGACTGGATTGGGTAAAATGAGCGGCAGGTCCATCCACTGCAGTGGCCCAAGATGCCCTGAGGCTTCTTCCCTCGGACTGCAGGCTTCGCGTGTTTAAAACCGGATGTGGGGTCTTCTTCCCAACCAGTTATTGCTCTTGATTTCTTTGTTCTCATCGCTTGGTCTGCTACTCTCATAACCGCTCTGACTTGAAAACTCCAGGTCTCTTGTATCGGCCTCTCCTTTGGGCCATGACAGCTGCCTCAGCCCAGAACGCTGGCTGTCCAAGTAGCTTCTCTTCCTCGGGTGTCCAGCTCTGATCCTGGCCGAGCAGGTGACAGTACTTCTTCCCGAAACACCACTCATCCCCGTCTCCTTTCCTCGGAGCTCGGCCCCGCCTCCTGAGGGCAAGCCTGGGCTCGAAGGGCCGGCCGCTGCCCCAGCGCTCCACCGTCGCCTGTCTGCGCCCCCCATTTCCGTTATTTCTTCCTATTGTGCAATATAAACCTTTCACCCCAGTCGAGAAGTAGTGGGATTCCTGCCCAGGTGGAGCTTTTGATCAAGCTAAAGACGTTTCTAGAGACAGAAATGAATGAAAAGATTTGTTCTTCTTGTTCTGGCAAGAAGATGGATGGAGACAATATTCAAACACACCCCCCGCCACCTCGCTACAAGCATTTTGAAATGCTAGATAAAATATGACAACACCCCCTAAAATGTTAGAGCCTAGCTGAATTTACAGGGAAGAAGGGAACTCCCCAGATGAAATACATGGAGACCGAGCTGGAAACCAGAACCGACGTGAATGAGCCGATGCTGCAGCTGGGTCGTCATCAGCCAGGGACGCAGAGCAGGGTTGGCACAGTTCTGCGAAGGCCGGGCAGTAAAGAGGCCAGGCTTTGCCGACCACAGGCAGTGTGACATCCTCTCTCTCTTTTCCAACAACCTTTTAAATATACGTAAACCATTCTTAGCTTGTAAGTTGTCCAGAGACAGACCATAAGCCAGGTTTGGCCCATGGGCCACAGCTTGCTGAGGCCTGATAGAGAGACTTGGGTCTATGTCCACCTGAAGATGGGACTGGGGCGGGGGGAAGGAGTCGTCTTAATTTCCCAGAGTGAGTACCATGAAAAGACTGGATAATCAGAGAAAGGGGGTGTATTAGGGAAAATGCTCCCCTTGTCATGGGAGATGACAGGGAAGCTTGCCGTATGCTAAGTCACTCACCCCTCAGCATTTGAAACCATGGATGTGCCGTGCTTACGTGCCTTGGGTTTGAAATTTGCGCTACCTGAACCACAGTGAACCCCGGGGGTCTGTGACTGGAATTCAGGAAGTCTGTGAACCAGAGGAGAAAGCTAATTGCATTCTTATTTTCACTAACCTCTAATTGAGATTTAGCATTTTCCTCAATTAAGAAGGGAATTAACAGGCAACAGTAGTGTTAGGAGACTTTCTTAGGTCTTTGTCACCAATAGAAATCACAGATATTTTCACATCAAAATATAGTACATCTATTAGTATCGCAGAATTTAAAAAATACATATTTTGATTAGTATATTTCAATATAATTGGAAATTTTAAAACACACTTTTAAATAACTATTGGGCCAAAGGAGACATTGTTGAAACTCTTTTAATATTTAGAATTTTGAATCTTAACAATGCTTATTTCATATCAAAATTGTAGGTTTAGAGGGGTAGTATTTAGAAGGAAGATGGAAAATGAAGGAGTTAATTTTCAATTCAAAAACTTAGAGAACGAACAACAAAATAAACCCAGAGAAAGTCTGAATAGTGGGATTGAGGAAAATAAATGCAGAAATTAATAAGACAGAAAATAAATGAGAGATGATCAACAAAGTCAAACTTGTTCTTGGAAAAGATTAATTAAAAAAAGGCACACTTGTGGCAAGACTGGTCAAGAAAAAAATAAGAGTGCACAAATGCATGGTTAGAAATGACAAGGACATAGATACAGCAGTGTTTCCATCATAAGAAAATAATGAAGTTTTATGCCAATACTTCAGAATACTCAGGAAAAAAAAATGGGCAATTTCCCAGAAAAATATAATTTAACAAAACTGACTCAACAAGAGGGAAAAAACAGAATTCCCAGTGTGGGAAACTATCCAAGTGTAGAGTGAGTGTTGAAAAGACATTGAGCAGCCATTCATTCATTTATTCAACAAATGTGTATGGAGCCTCCATGCCAGGCACTGTCAGAGAAGCCGGGGCTGCAGCAGTAAATGAAATAATCAAATCTCCATACTCTGTCAGCTTACCCTGTCAGTTCTGTCCAAAAGAACTTTGTGTGATGATGGAAGTGTTCTTTATTGTCCCTGTGTGGTGTGGGAGCCACTGGCCGCTTGCGGCTCTTACGCCCTTGAGGTAGGGTTAGTGCAACTGAGACACGGAATTTTTCACTTTATTTCCTTTTAATTAACTGAAACTTAAGTAGCCAAATGTGACCAGTGGTTATATAGCTAATAAGACCAATACTGTGTTCATGGCTTCCTCTAAGAAAGCAAGCCGCTGAACTCTCAGGACCCCGACCTTTCCAGAAACAGCTCCTCAGTCTGAGGTGGGCAGCCCTGGGGGCCAAACCACCAGGGTCCTGTGGGTTTGACCCCCACCGTCCCTTTAGAGAGCATTTTCAGGTGCTCGAGCTCATTTGCCCCTCACTTCCCTCCTGGGGCCTCGGTAGCCCAGGGATCCGTCCGCAAGCAGAGGTGTGTTGAGCGCTTCCTTTGTGGTTGCCACACACTGTCTCTGGTGTCTGCCGGCTGTGCTAAGCGCTCTTTACACGCTGGGTAAGTGTGGAGGACACTGAGCTCAGTGAGTGAAGGGGCCGCGTTCTCCAGGGTCTCCATCAGCTTCGCGGGAACGGGCAACCCCAAGTCCAGCGGCCTGAGCTGGGGAGGCGGGGGCGTGGCGGGCAGAGCTGAGCACAGGGAGCAGACCGGCTGGGAGGGCCGATGCACTCCTTTGTCTTCCCCCGCCAAACATGTTAGGAAATAAAACAGAGAGAAGTACTAACATAAAAAGTTATATATGAAGAAGAAGTCCCTCTCTTGGATATTTTTACAGGTTGATTATGTAAGCATCTTGGCCTCAAGAAGAAAAGGCAAAGCCCTGTGGGTAGTGGAGGTCCTGGATTCTAGAATGAATTTCTCTGTCACCTCAAAAGCCCTTTGCTTTATCTGTGTCACATCAGCGCAGACGGACAAGACGGCCAGGCTGCACACAGAAGCTAGATCTGGGGGCTGAGCACGCACCCCCTCGCCCTGGTGCTGCGAGGGGAGGCCACACCCGGCCCCCCGGCCTGCCGCCAGGGGCTCTGGCACTTCGCTGGCTCGCTCTCAAGGTGGCGGGTACCGAGGCACCGGCATCCCTGGGGCCCCTTTCTGCACCCACCAGCCAGCCCTGGGGCTGCTGACACCTGTCACCCGTGGAAGCACAAACCAAAGGCCCCAAGGGAACAGACCTCCCAGAGAGCGGCATCCCGTTCTCTCTTAGGGTGCGAGAGGGATGTGTGATGCTCGTCCAGTATGAATCACTCAACGGGCTTGTGTGTTTCTCTTTTTCAGGGATGATAATGGTGATTTTATTGCTGCTCGTGGCTATCGTGGTTGTTGCAGCCTGGCCTACCAAGTAGTGGCAATAAAGGGACCACCAGCTGGGACACCTGCCGGCGATGGAGGAAAGCTCAGCACCCTTTTGATACATGAAAGCTGCTCTCAATAAATCCCCTCAAGCTCTGAACTCCTGGTGCACGTTGTTTCAACAAAAGCAGATTGTGTGGCAGCCCCGGAGCCGACTGGTAGGTCAGGCTCAGTGTGGCCCTTTTGGCTCCTGCCTTGGTCATTTGGGTGCTAGCCCAAGGTTCCTCTGGCGGTCACTGCCCGTGGCTCCCCTCAGATGCCACCCACCCAGAAGTGAGCTGGGATGGGGGGGCTGAGGCCAAATAAGCACTTTGTAACCTTGACTATGTGGCCTGCTACGGAAGTCACGTGTCCCTGCAGGAACTAAGTGAACAGTCAAGGACACGTTGTCCAGGCAGGGAGGAAGGAGTGCCCAGGGCTGTGTCACATGTCTCAATGTGTAGCCACACCTGCCCGTCACCGCCTGGCTCGCCGCCACCACTGCCGCTGGTGCCCGCAGGCATCGCTCAGCGCTGTCCTCTGTGGGAGCTCCCTGCAGGCCTAGAAGCACATTCTTTTCATTTCTTCAGTGATAGTAAACCCAATTTCCAGGGCTGAAACATCTTTTTTCCTTTTTTTGAAATCCTCACCCAATGATATGTTTATTGACTTCAGAGAAAGGGAGATCTATTTGTTACCCCCCGCATGCGCCCCAACCAGGGATCGAACCTGCAACCTTTTGGTGTAGGGACAATGCTCCCACCAACAGAGGTACCGGCCAGGGCTGAACCATCTTTAGAAGCAGAATCATGTCTGTTGAGTAAGGTAGGTGGGGTGGGAGGTGATCCGTCTGGAAAGCGCTGTTTAGGGTTCACAGAAAGGTGTGATTATGAAGTCAGGAGAACTATGCCTTTATTGGCTCCTAAACTGGCTCTGACAACCAGTGTGTGAGTGCGCACAGTGCGCATGTGTGTGCGCGTGTGAGAAAGGGCAGACCTGCAGAGGACCCCAGGCCCATGCGGGCATCAGGGAGTTCGAGGGGAGAGGGCCCAGCCTCGTGCCCCTCCCCGATCTGTACAGGAGGCAGACCGGGCGGCTGGCCTTGCTTTGCCCTCTGTGGCACGGGAAAAAATTCAGGCTGGTGACAGGGCGGGATCCAAAGCCCAGGGTTTCACCGAGGAAAAGCAGGGAACAGGCCCGTGGCAGGGTGGCCTGGGACGGCCTCCTGTGGGTTTCCTAGGCACTGTGGGCGACTGCTCTCGAGAGGGCACGACAGGCCCCGCTGCTGGCAGAGGCGGGCGCAGGAGGAGCGTGGTGCTGCCTGGCGCAGCGCTGTTTCCTAGACCTGAGGCCCGAGACTCCCATTCATTCACTTGCCCGCCTGGAGGGGCAACCGCAACTTCCTGGGCAGGTTGTAGGTCATTGCCCAGTGTGGGTGGCCTACTCCCGGCAGCTCTTCCCTAGGGGCAGAGTCGCCTCAAGGCCCAGCGGGCCCTGCTGCGCGTGAGTGGGCCTCCTTCCATCCGGTGTGCGCGTGTGGCGTGATGTGCACGTCTCTCCGTGAGGGGCGATCCAGCCCCGCCCAGCCTCACACGGGGACCCTACTGCGTAGGGGCCGGAACAGGGAGGACAGCACTGCCTGCACAGCCACCCAAATGGGAGCAGCCTAGACTCGCCCAGACCTGGGGGTCTTGCTCCAGCTGTGAACCCCTCGCAGGTCAACGAGGCCCTCCGACGACATCTCTTCACTCAGAGCCCGGGCCGGTGGGAGAGCCGCTGTGGGCTCTGGCACCACCTCATCTGCTCCTGTCTCTGGCCAGGAGAGTCACCTGGCCCTGCTCAACCACGAGGGGGCCGGGAAGTGCCCAGGGGGCAGAGAGCCTGAACCAGGTGGTGAGTGACCTCAGTGACGACCACAGCACTTACCAGCTGTGTGACTGAGGCCGTGAGGAGCAGGTGGGTAAGCGCGTGTGGACGCAGAGCGCACTGCGTAGCTCTGCTGCAAAAGGATTCCTCCTCGACCCCACATCGAACCCCCACGGGCCAGGCGGTCTCCACATCCAGACTTGGGGATGCCATCCCACTCTCTCCACCCAGCGTGACAGAGCAAGTTCCTGTGAGGACAGTCATCGAACCAGGGCAGGGCAGAGCTTTCCCATCTGTTTGGGCCCTAGCGCCCTGAGACCTCTGGGACTGCCAGCACGCACGGCCCCAGGCTAGGCCTCGCATGGTGAGGCCCCGGGCGCAGGTTTAGGGGTACGGCCAGGCTGCGTTCAGACGGGAAAGGCCGCAGGTGAGAGGGCAGGAGCGGAGGCGGCACGAGCGTGCTCCGTGGCATCAGGGCGCTGCGCTGCAGAGTGAAGAACGGGAGATGGAAGCAGACACGATTCAAGATGGGCACGTTCCCGAAAGAGAGGAGCCGTGCTGGACGGGGGCCGCGGGCTTTTGGACAGTCCCGCTTCCTGGGATGCATTTTGCTTGGGGGGTGGGAGCGGAGTGGTTGCTAATGGATCACCCAACAGAAGATCAAGAATTTGGAGAGCTCCATCTTTCAGTGCTGTCGTGCAAAACCCCAAATCTTTATAAACAGTGTCTCCCTGGAGCCCCCCACTTTGGGGCTCATGGGAGGCAGCACTGAAGGTCTGTTTGACTTTCTCACCTCCTCTTGACTTGCTCAGCACGGGGCCCCGGCAACTCATGGGGCGTCTTTGAACCAGAGCCACGGTGTTCTGGCTCGGCCGCACGGAAAGGCCTTTTCAAGCCAAACACTGAGCTGATGTCTGCACACAAGAGCTTCTGTTCTTCAGATGAGTGGGCTCAAGGCCCGGCCCAGCACAGCTAGCTGGGTGACCTGCGCAAGTGACTTCACTTCTCTGGACCTGCAGGCAGGGGAGGGGTGAAAGAGCTGGCCAGGTTAGGCCGCAAGGACCTGCCGTCCAGGCCCCGGGCAGTGCTGGGCCAGAAGGCGGGGCGGTGCTGGGCAGGAAGGCTCCCACACTCCTTAGCTTTGTTGGGGTGGGCTTCCCACATGACACACGCACCCCACTCTGAACCAGCGGGCAGACCGGCAGCGGCAAGGCATTCCCGAGCCCCCCGTGGGAAGCTGCTGCCCCAGGACCCCCTCTGGAGTAGAACGGCTAGCGTGACGCCGACACCTTCCGGCTGGGTCCCGTAGGCCTGCTTCGCCCCTTCCAAGGGGTCAGGAATGCAGCCCAAGGTAGCCCCCCGCTCTGAGTCGACTCTGTGAGCTGTGAGACCTCACTCATAAAGAAAAGAGGCAAGACAGGGCTTTAGCACCCATATCTAGGGTCCTTTTTCAATGAAAATAGACTTTATTAAAATAACAGTATAAGTATTGTTTAACTTAACTGATTATTAATTATAAGCATTTTGAGTCTGGATACCATATAAAGAAATCCAAATATCTGGTTAACGGCTGGTACTTTTGTTCCGTTGAAATGTCATTATTATTAATAACTGTAACTAAGCCTTGGCTTTCAGTAGCCCCAGGACGACCTGCTCTTTCCAGCCCTGCTGGTCCCCAGCGGAGCCCTGGGACCTCCCTCCGTGAGGCCACAGCAGGCTCCCCTCTGACTAGCTGGAGCTGCCCCAGCCCCAAGCTGCATTTCCCCTCCCAGCCAGCAGAGCGGCCTCAACTTCCAGGGAGCCCCCATCCCTGCCTCTTCAGCTCCCGGGTTACACTGAGAGCTCTTTGCAAAGACTAAAGAACACCCTTTAGCTGGTTGGTTTTTCTAACCTAAGCCTCCTGGTTAAGTGGACTTCCCTACCACCCCCTTATTTTAAAAAATGGGCCAAGATTCACCTTTCCTCTAAGTCCGTACAACTTCAGACTTCTTCCCAATGTACCTCCTTCCAGAAATGAGCTGCTGGCCTGTTGAGTCTTCAGTTTGATAAAGCAGTGAATTCATCTGTCCATGACTGTATTTCTCACTGGCTCTGGTCGTCTTTCACTCCCCGTTTTTCTTGGCATATTTCTGATGTCTTTATTTAGTCTTAAGAGAGCATAGAAAGAGGTGTCTGGGCAACAAAATCTGAACCCCAGGACTGTCTGTGCCATGAGTGGGCAGTCCCCATCCCGAGGCACTGGCTCCGGGCAGGGCGGGGGCGGGGCGGGTGGCCCTTGACAAATGAGCGTGCCTCTCTGAAAGTCAGCCAGCCCTGCAAAGCCCTCTTACCCAGCGGGGTCTGGGCTTCGGACTGGACTGCCCTGGACCCGGAGTCCTGATGGGGATCACGCGGCTTCCTTGCACCTAACCATTCGAGTGTCTAACATGGACTCTCCCCGACCACCCTGGGCCCAGACGCAGCAGCGACCCACCTCATTTCCTGCACCGAGTTTGTAGGTCGCCATGCCTCCCTCCGGCTAGAGAGTGAGGCGGGCGCTGGGAGGCAGCAGGGCTGCTTACAGTCCACGTGCTAATGTGCCTCCAATCAAGTTCCTTCAGGCCTTGGGGACTGAGCTGCCGCTGACAACCCCGTCCCCCGGTCCGGCAGTGGTGGGTCCCAGAGGAGATGGCACTTGGTCGCTGACAGCTTTTTTATGAAGGGCAGAAACAAGCCACATCAAGCAAGTCCTTGAGAAATGGACCCTCGAACAGAATGACCGCAGCTGAGATTTCCACGTGCGGCACAAACCTCTGAGCCCCAGCCTCTCGGCAAAGGGTCCGGCCGGGCCTGCGCTGGCCTCGGGAGGGGCCTGAGGCTGCAGAGAAGGCTTTTTTCTTCCTGGCCTATCCGGCCACCTGCGACCTGCATCCTGTCCCTGACCACCCAGTGTCAGGAACTGCCATTCCAGCAGGACGCTGGAGGCCACCCCGTCTCTAACTGCCCTGGCTTTGACCCCTAGTTCTGAGAACGGCTCCTGCTCCGCAGAGCCGGGCCCTTTCAGGAGCCCGGGCGGCCCTGCTCCTGCCCAAGGTGGGGCTGCCAGCCCCTCGGCCAGCTCCTCACACCCCAGGGACAGGGCTTCCCTGCCTCCCAAGTGCCACTTGAATCCACGTCGCTGCAGGACCAGACCAGGCCCATCTCCGAGACTCGTCTTAGAAACAGCTGGGTGCAGAAATTATGGCTTCCTGGTGACGATCGGCTCCACTTTGCATAGCAACACAACATGTTCCTAATGACAGAATTGTTTATTTAATAAAGAAATCACAACCATTTGGAGGTTTAAATATAGTTTCTCAGAAACCCAGTGAGCTCAGCTCCCGGTGGCTGCGTGGCGCTGGCAGCGGCCCAGTCCCTGCGCCACACGGGGCCTTTAGCAATGGCTGAAAAAAAGTCTTGAGTTTTACTAACCCTGTTGTCTTTTCTCATGAGTCTCCTCTTGGCTTTGAATAGAAGAAATTGGTTCTGTGAAGGACAAAAACTCTACTTGCAGGTTCCGAATCAGATGGGGACATTCCAAGGCACGCTCCGCCCGGCGGCTGAATTTGGGGCAGGTGGGAAGGATACCTCTTTGCCCTCTCCCCTGCGGTGCCCCCGACCTACAGCCCTAAGGGTGGCAGGGACGGACCCCAGGGATGGTCCTTGAGGACTTAAATACAGCTTGACCCATCCGAGAGACTTTTAGCTTAAAATCACATCAAAGCCAGCAAACCCAGAGACTCTCCAAGCAAAGCTGCCCCCCACCCCCTTTGGGGGCTGGAGCGCTGTGTCAGGCTTTGCGAACAACCAGTGGCACTGATCACCGAGGAGTTCTCAGACCAGACGCCCTGCTCCTTACGTGGCGCAGAGACCTGCCACCCTTCCCTCTCCCAGCACGCCTCCCGCCCAAAACTCCGGCCGCCAGTCATGACCGGGAAACAAAGAACAGTGTACAAGAGTTTATTTAATTGATATCTGAATTTAGTTCTATCATGTGGGGCCCACATTACAAGTTCCATCTGGGTCCATTACAACTCTAACCGAAAAAAACCAAAAACTTAAAAAAAATCCACAACTTTTTCCATGTCATTAAATATATTCATATATAATAACCATAATATATTAGTATGCATTGGAAAGGAACACTGACCCAAACAATATGTCATGGTCACAACTAAACATTTACGATTCTGAGTGAGCAGAACTCCGAGACGCAGGAGGAGCTGAGGGGGGGTGGGCAGTGCACTGGGAGCGGGGGTGGGGAGAGGTGGCCAGGACACAGGGGTGGGCGCTGGGCCGGGCAGGGGGCGGCCGGGGCACACGTTCTGATGCCCCCGGGTACGGCACGGCTGCGGCCCTGACCCGCGGCCCCGGAGCCTTGTCGGTGAGCCTCGTTTGTCCACTCTCAGCCTCTCTCTCGATGGGGGGCTTCCTTTGACCACTGAGATCTCAACATTTTTCAGTTTCCTGGAGGGACCGTTTATTGACCCCCCCCAGAGCCTCCTTGATTTCGGTCTTGTTCTCACCTGGGCCAAACCCAAGAACGGCTCACCCATTTCCTGCACCCTCCCACGGAGGCGGAATCCCAGGAGGCCACTAGGGCCCGGGGGCAGCTCGCAGCCGCCTGGGTGGACTGCAGGCGTCCCTCCCTGCCAGGCCCAGAACCCGAGGACGCCGCCCCCGCCCTGAGCTCTCAGGCCGGCAGCCTCGCCTGCAGGCGAGTCCGGGGCAGCCCCGCGTCCTTCCCATCACCCCGCCCCACTTTTTAGAGTTACTGTATGTCAGTAAAAGCAGGCACTCCGCAGTCGGGGCTCCAGACCACCCAGCAGGTAAGGAAAAGGACAGCTGGGGAATCTGTCTGTTTAAAAAAAAAAAAAAAAAAAAAAAGACTAATCTGGTTTGTTTGTTTTTTTTTTTCAAACACCTACATATCACAATTCTGGTTAATACACTCTTCAAAATCAAAATCTAGTTCCATTTTACATCCTTTCCTAACTGTACAATTGGCACACCCCAGTTCCTATCTCCGTCTCCGCCCCGGGACGGCGTGGGGTGGAAGAGGGTGCTCCCTCGAAGGTTGGTGGCTGGACTCAGAGAAGCGGTGGACCAGTTCTGGCTGGGCCGTGAGGTGCGGAGGGTCTGGGAGGGCTGAAGTCCCCCAGTACCTTCATCATCCCCACCTGACTGACCTGGCCCCCCAAGCACATTCCCCAGGGGCCAGGCTCCCCGGAGGACCAGATGGATGGCCTTTGCCCTCAGGGTGCTGAGCAGGAGGGTGAGGCTGGAGGCTGGCTGAATTTAAAGCAAGACACGTTACTGCTCGGCAGGCTGCTGGGGGGCCTCAGAGACCACCAGCGCCCGCCCTCCACTGGGACCGAGACCCAGGGTGGAGGCGGTGGGGCCTGGCTCTTGCGGGCAGGGCCGAGGAGCCAGGCCGGTGTCAGCAGAAACAGGACGGCAACCCGGGCGGCGAGTGCCTTTTCAGGACTGTGGGCCCGCAAAACACTAAGGCGTCCAAGGAGGACTGGTGGCTAGGAGAGGGGTCCCTGTGCTCCCAGCCGTGGGCCTGGATTCAGGGAAGACAGAGGTCCCTTCCCAGGGCCATTCTGTCCTCCCTCTGCCCCTGTGGGCAGCTGTGCCAGTCTCTCCTGGAATTCCTGCCAACACCCCAAGCAGCCAAATGTCCTTCCCACTGCGTCTTGGTTCAGCCAAGGCCTGCCTTCCAGAACCTGGGGCTTCCAGGGCTTGCCCCGTGGTGAGCTTACAGCCAGCCTCACCCGCCACTCTTGCCGCGCCGCTGAAGGTGGTCCTGTGCCCACCCCTCCCCACACACGTCCATTCCGCAGGCCAGGGGCAGTGTCTCGGTGGTGACCCGCAGGAGCGCCCCGGCAGCCTGCTCTGGAAACTGAGCGGCCAGGCTGCAGAGCTGGTGCGCAGCGAGCCAGGGGCAGCCCAGCCCGGGGTCCGGAAGCCTGGCTCTGGAATGTGAATCCAGTTCTGCCGCTTATTCGCCTGGTGACTGTGGGTGCCTGTGCTTCAGCTTCCTCGCTGGTGAGAGTGGGGGCGAGAATCCCTGTCTCACAGGGTTGCCTTGAGGATAACAGGAGGTCCTGCGGGTAAAGTGCCAGGCACAGAGCAGGTGCTCGCTAAATGGCAGCCACGATGGGCGCCGAAGCAGAGGAGGCAGAGGGGAGCCAGACCACAGGGGTACCCTTCAGACTTAGCGTGACCCTCCTGAGCAGGCAAATTCCAGCAGAAAGTGAAACCGACTTCCTGTCTGGCGAGGGAGCCAGGCCTCTCACCCAGTGAGCCGGGTGCGGCCTCTGGGCAGGCGCAGGGCTCGGGAGACAGGGAGGCAGGAGGCCCTGGGCAGAGAAACAGGCCCTGTGCCAGGCAATCAGGCCCAAAGGCCTGGGGTGCCCGCCTGAAGACAGTGTCTCTAGAAAGCTTTGGAACAGGGGTCCGGCCACACCGGGGGTCACAGGAGGCCTCGCTGAGGGGGCAGCCGGAAAGGTGTAGGTGAGGTGCTAGACCAAGGCAGCTGCCGGGGGCAGCCCCAGGGTGGGGGCAGCTACAGCAGGCATTCTTGTCCCTTCCCTCAGGGAGCAACAGGAAGTGGTTCTGGAGTCCTTGGTACCCAGGAACCTGGTCACTCCTGGCCCTGCGCGCCCCTGGCGTGGGCCCTCACCTTGCTGATCCGGCAGGCCCCCTCCCCCAGCCGGGCCTACCCACCTTTGCAGCCTGCATTCCATGCCCATCCAGGCCCTTCCCAGCTGTTGACACTATTGAGGGGCCTTGTGGGAGCTGATGTCATTACACAAATAGTGTCATTGCCATAAACCCAGCCGGTGCCCCCTCCCCCTCCCCTGGAAAATGTCATAAAGGGGCTGGTTCCAAGTTTCCAAAAAGGAAACTCTCTGGGAGGTTTTGCCTTCCCGATGCCTCCTCCAACAGGCAGCTCCAGTATGAGGCAGTGACCACCCGGCTTGAGCTCCTCAGGGGTGTCTTTGGGTCCGTGGCCCTCTGCATGGGCCGGAGTCCTGGGCCTGCACCCAAACCCCAGCTGGGCGGGGGCAGGAACCCGCAGGGGCTTCTGCGTCTCTGGCTCGCAGACTGTAAACCCCTCACCCCACCCAGGAGGACCAATTCGGCAGGTGGCAACGGGGACCACAGCCTGCATGGGGAATCCTGGTGGCACAGGCTGCTTCTGCTGCCCACAATTGCCTGCCTAGCTCCTTCAGACGGGGCCCACATTGTCCCAGCCAGGTGGTCCTGTGACAAAAAGAGGGTCGGGAAAAGGAGAGGATTTTCGGTCTTTTTTATGTTTGGGGTGGTGGTTTGGCCGGACTCGCTCAGCCCAACTGGGGCCTGAGAATTCACAGTTCTCCTCACGTCCCCTTCTCCCTAACCACACACGGGCCGCAGGTGCGGCCCCTCCTGCGCGGTTCTGCGCCAGTCCCTGGGGCCCAGGTCAGTCTGCCCCGCCCCCGCCACGGCGACCCCGCCTGGCCCTAGGGAAGCGCGTCCCTGCTCTGGAAGGAGCCCGTGAGGTAGCTAAGTCTCGTCCTCATTTCTCCAGGGCCTGGCCTGCTGCGCACCCCTCCCGGAGCGCGGCTCCCGCCGGAGGCGCGCAGGGTGGGGTGAGGGGCGGGGCCGCCAGGAGAGGCGCCGCCGAGGGCCCCGCCCTCGTGCCGGCCGTGGCCCCGCCCCCACCCTCCCCCCACCTGGGAAAGCCCTCGCGGGCCAAGTCCACGCCGCTGCGGTGGCGCGCCGCGCCCGCTTGCGCTCGCCCGGCCCGCGCCCCGCCCGCCCGCCCGCCCGGCGCGCTGCTGCCTCCGCGCTAGGCCTTCTTGCACTTGCCCTTCTTCTCGCGCTGCTGGAACTTGCGCAGCCGCCGCGCCCACGTGTCCCGCCACTGGATCACCAGGCTGCTCTTGTCCGCCACGATGCCGCTTTGGTCCGGCGAGTCCTCTGCGTTGCCCAGCAGCAGGTACTTCTTGAGGGGCTTGATTTTGGGGCACTTGCAAGCGATGTCTCGCGACCGGATCCACAAGCTCTGATCACCACGTCGAATGCGGCTCGTGCCCTGCTTGTACACGGAGATGATGTTCACCGTGAACTTCCACCAGTCCCCCGCCTTGTCTGCCTTCAGGATGTGGATCTGGACGGCTGCAAGGAAGCACAAACAGGCGGTGGGCCACGGGACGGGCAGTGCCACCGGAGTCCCCAGCTCCTGTGGCCAGGTCAGTCCTGCCTGCCTGCACCCTCTCCGAGGCTGATGACGGGGCAGCCTGTTTGATGGAGGAGGAAGACGAAGCGCAGAGCTAGGAAGTGGCTGCACAGGCTGTCCCTCCGAGGACTGGCTGAATGGTGGCAAAACTAAACTGGAACCCACCGCCTGATACCTGGGCCAAGGCCGCCACTTCGAGAAGCCTTACCTCATGCCTATTTTGAAGGTGCCACCTAGCACTGCCTTTGGGGTCAAGCCCCCCTCTTAGGGTCCAGGAAGGCAAGAAGAAACCTACAGAAACTGCCCCCCACCCTCCAGCACTCCGGGTAGAGTCCATCTGCCCAAGGCAGGTGCCCTCAGAGCTGTGTTGGGTATTGGGGAAGGGGGGACAGAACACAGGACACCGGACCTCTTCTTGTCCCCACCCCCCTCGACATTTCCAAAGGCCCCAATCACTTAATACCAAGCCTCATGATACCTCCAGACACACAACCTGGCACTTGACTCAGTTTCAGAAAACCATAATGGGATCAGTGCCCAGGCACAGTGCACCCCGAAGGCGCCCACAGCACCTCTTCCCGAGTCCAGAGGTCTCGGACTGCCCGCTTCCCATCCCTGCCAGGCCGCCCGCCCGCCCCCCCGCGCCGCCGCCCCCCGCACCTCCCAAATGCCCCAGGCCGTTCCCCTTCCTCCCAATTCTTCACCAACAGCTCCCCTAGAACAGGGGGGCTCTCAGACCGGAGGTCTTGTGAAAGCATGAGCTTCTGATTCAAAAGGTCGGGGGAGGAGCGGGGAGAAGCAGCATCTCTCACAGAGTCCGAGGCGCTGCTGAGGCTGCCGCCCGGACGCACTGAGAGTCGTGCCCCGTCTGTGCTACCAAACGTTATTTCCGCAGGAACGTAAGAGGTTTCGTTGTTTTTTGTTTTGTTTTTTTTTTATAAAGGGGGAGGAAATGCTTTAGAAAAACAAAAAGAAGGGAAACCTTGCTCAAATATATTTTTCAAACTGGATTAAACAAAGTCAAGGAATTTCCTGACTGCAGGGCTTTTCAGAGCCTTCAATCTATGAGTGCGCGCATGCGCATGCACGTGTTGGCTTCCCAAACAACCCTGACTGCGGAACCTTTTGGTTGGTGCACTTCAGGTCACCAGAGCCCCATGGGGTCTCCTTGGGGGACTGCCGGTCGGGGGACAGCCGTCCAGGGGATAAATGGAGAGGCCTCTGCCGCAAAGGCCTCGGTGCGTGGACTCAGACCCTGCTTTCCTGGGGTCCAGGAAGACTTGTGCAAGGCTCCAGGGGCTGACCACACCCCCGGGTCAAGGGCTGTCCGCCCACGGCCACACGTCCCACCCCCCTGGTCAGAACAGAGCGCCTTCCCCTTGCTGAGCCCACCCAGCACACCCTGTACCCTCCCCGCCAGGCCAGGCCCAGGACTGCCCTGGCCGCGGAGTGGGCTGGAGCCCTCCTGGGAACGGAGCAGCGGCTGTCGCTCCGGATTGCAGGTGAAGACCCTGGGTCCCAGGCAGGCTCAAGGGCCTCAGCAACCAGGAGGACATGTCCCCAGGGAGCGTGTGGAGCTCACCCCCTGCCCACCTGCGCCTCCGGCCGCCCGCCCTCGCGCTCTGGCCGGTTTCTCCAGGACCCTGGGGCCACTCCACGCCCTTCACCCCCAGGGCCCTCCCTGTCCCCCTCCTGCGCCCGGGGCTGGGGAGGGGCAGGGACGGCTGGGCCCAGGGGAGCGGCAAGCGCAATCCAACTCATCCTTCTGGAGTGAGGAAAGTGGCAGATTTTCCCATATTTTCATTTCAGCTGTTCCTGGGCATCCTGAACTTTGCACTCCAGTCTGAGGGCTCCAAAGAATGGCTGCCATGGCAACCGTTTCCATGTTTTTGTCACCAAGGGACTCAACACTCAGTGTGAACTCTGGTGGGGGGTGGGGAACCCTCCAGCCCAAGAGAAGTGGCTGGGTTGTGTGTGTTTGACTGTGCAGACAGAGGTCACCGTGGCAACTGAGTGCCCCTTAGCTAAGCAACGGGGAGCCACCCCCCGCTTCCCAGAGAGCCCTGGTTTCCTCTCCTCAGGACTGAGCTGAATACAGAATGAGCCTCCCTCAGGATGAGGCTCTTTCCCTGCATGGGACCACAGCCCCCCGGTCTGGCCAGTGTCCCCCAACCCGGGTGGGCAGGGGTGGCCCGATGAGGATGCTGCAGAAGGCGCCTCTGGCTGGGGCCCCTGGGAACTTGGCCTTGATCTTAGGCACTGAGCATCTGTCGGTGTTATGTGCTGAATTGTGACCCCCTCCCAAATTATATGTTAAAGTCCTAACTCCCAGTACTTCAGAATGTGACAGTATTTGGACATAGTCTTTAAAGAGGTGATTAAGATGAAGTTATTAGCATGGGCCCTAATCCAATATGACTGCTGTCCTTGTAAGACGAGGAGACGGGACGCAGACACACACAGAGGGACCACGTGCAGACCCAGCAAGAATGTGCCATCTGCACGCCAGGGGGAGAGGCCTCAGCAGCAACCCACCCTGCCGGCACCGTGACCCGGTACTTCAACCGCTGTGTCTGTTGTTTAAGCACCCCAGTCCAGGGTGCTTTGCCCTGGCAGCCCAAATAAGCTAACACAGTTGGAACCAGTGACGAGATGCTGGGCCCCAGCTGCAAGCCAGGGGGCGGGGGCAGACCTGGTGAGGGCCCCCAGCCGTCCTGAGGAGGCCCGGCTGGGCAAGGCCAGGCCTTCTTATTCCCTGGACTTGCAAGAACATGGCCTTTCACAGGACTTGACATCCGCTCCACCTTCCCTGGTCTGAAGCCCCCTCCCTTGCTTCAAGGAACGCCCTGGAACGCCAGGCAGGGCCCAAGGCGGCTCCCGCCCCACTTCCTCAGGCTCGGCCAGCACTGGCCAGAAGGGTAAGGGTACCTGCTCGGCACTGAGCACACAGCCCAGGGCGCCCACCGCGGACACTGCGCTGTTCTCGAGAACCCCGGGGTCAAAGCAGGGACGCCGGTCAGTTGGGACAGAGCGCTGGCCCTCGTCCTGCTCCCGCCCCAGCCGCCCCTGGCAGCTCCCTCGCCATAGGGTGAGACAGCACAGGCCGGGGCAGGGGCAGGGGCGGGTGGTGGTAGAATTCGCGTGATTACTCTGGAAAAAATCCACATTTCCGCTGCCCTTGGCAACGCCTCCGCACATTACACAGCCCACCAAGTATGAGCTGCACACGCAGTGCACGGGCCAAGTCCCCGCAGTGCACATACAGCTGAAAATATTCAAAATACACATTGAAACAGTGACCTCAGGCAGAGCGGCTCAGCACGCGGCAGGCGCACTCAGCACGGCACAGCGTGGCCTTGGCCAGCACCGCGCCGGGGCCGTGCCACCGCCGACGGGCCTGCTGGGAGCCGGGGGCAACTGAGCTCTCCTGGCGCCGTGCGCAGTGACCTTGGCAGCTCTGCCCGCCCCAGGACCACGGCCCCGAGGGCGGGGCCCTCCACCCACACCACATTCACCCCAGGCCAGTTCGTCTCAGACCTTAGGACACCTAAGCCCCCGGGGCTTGATGGCCTAAATGGACCCCACGAGGCCAGAACATGCGCTCGGGGAGGGTCCCCCAGCCTGCATTCAGGGTGAGGGAGGTGAAACGGCCCTCAGGAAGGCCAGTTACGAGGTCAGACGAGGACAATGACAGGCGCGCTGAGGGCCCTTAGAGACTGGTCTACAGGAAGACCGTCCCAGCTCGAAGGCCAAGTGGCTGTCCCTGAAGCAGGGATGAGGGAGTGCCTGAGGCAGACGCTGGCCAGAAAGGTACGCCTGGGCCCCAGCCTGTGGCTGCTGTGGGCCCACCCTGTCCCCTCTCAGGGTCCACACCTTGAAGGCCCTCCCTGCCTAGGAGCCCTGGTCCACATGAGAAAATGAGGCTCGGGCTGGGCGGCGGCTGCCTGTGTCCCACAGGTGCAAGCAGGCAGCGGGGCGCGGGCACTGGGGCCCAGCAGGCGGGATGGCGAGGCTGGCCCCAGAGGGCCCAACAGAGCCGTGGTGCCTGGGAGCCCCAACAGGCTACGGAGGAGGCGTCTACAGGACTGATCAGACACCCACAGAAAAGCAAGAAGAGAAGTGGCAGCTCTGGAGAGCAAGGCCTCCGGGGCCCAGGGCCCGGCTGCACGTGTCTCCCGGCCCGAGTTCCTGAGCTGCCTGTACCTGTGCAGTACATGCTCTTGTCCTGCAGCTGGGTGGCCACACAGCCCTGTTAATGAGACTGCAGGCCCACCAGGGCAGCAGCCACCCGCCCCCAGCAACTCTGGGGCTCACAGGAAGGCCTTGCATGCAAGTAACCCTCCTCCGACCCAAGCAGGGCCTGAGGACCGACATCCCCCGCTCTAACTGAGGCCTGCCGCTCTGGCTGGCAGGAACACACGCCTCTCTGCCCCTTGGTGGAAGCCTGTGCCTGGCTCTGGAGGGACGCTATGATCCCAAGAGAACAAGATGGGGACTGAGGGCCAGGCCCATGGAGGCCAGAGTCCACAAGAACAGCCTGTGCCAGTGTGGGGCGGAGGGGCAGGCGCCCAGGAGGCAGGCACCAGGCAGCCTGGGGGCCTTGCCCAGCGCTGGGGGTCCTCTCAGGTGCCATTTACTGCGCCCCCCGCTGAAGTGGGAGGCACCTGTTTGTCTTTCTGTAGCAGCAGACCTCTGGCCATCCTTCCCAGGGCGCCTCCACCACAGCGATCTGAGAAGGGGGAAGCTCCAGGCCCCTTTCTGTGCTCGGATTCCTCTGAAGTGGGACGTGCAGTCCTGTCTTGTGCCCCGTCACTCAAAACCTGCCGCGCTCCTGCCCGGCCCCGCCCCGGCCCCGGAAGCCTGGGGCCTGCTAGCTCCGGGCCCTCGGAGGACCTGGCATCGCCGCCACCTTGGGCAGTTTAGTGGCAGGAGGCAGCTTCTAGCAGACAGGGGTGCCCCTGCAGATTCTGAAGACCTCCTGCAGGGATCAAGCTGCGGCCCTGGGGCCAGGTTCTGGGAGGGCTGCTAGGCCGGCGAGGAGTCCACGGTTCCCGCTCATTCACCGTCTGCTGGCCCACCTGAGACAGACGACTGGCTGGGGACAGCCTGGGGGCGTGGCCCTGGCACAGGCCGCTGGGGGCTGCCGCCTGCGTCCCTCTCCCCGCAAGCCGGAGTGCTGGGACACCTCCGCAGGGAGGCTTCCTGCCTCCTGGAGGTCTCCTAGATTTACAGTCTGCTTGCAGCGGGCCCCCAGGGGCTTCCCAGCAGCTGCCCCTCCCAGGGAGGCCTGGGTGGTCAGCCCCCGCCCGCCCCCGCCATACCTTCCTGTTGGGCCAGTCCAGCAAGGGAAGGCTTGTCACCCATCTGCCTCAGAGACAGCGGCCAGGATGAATGGGGGGAGGACACTAACCCCACAGAAAACATTAAAACCATGCAGCCCCATAAATCTCCCGGCACAGAAAGCACGTCATGAGCTGCAGCTGCTTTCATAAAACGCAGCTCTGACCACGTGTTTCCCAGTCCCCTGTGAAGGTAAGGAACTGCTGAGCGGAGCCAAGTCTCGTTCTCGGGGAAACTAACGTGCCACGGGGCTGGGCCGGCTCCCGGGACGAGCAGGCCGCACGCACGAGGCTTGCGGGGCAGGGCAGCGCCGACACGGCTGCGACGGGGGTCACAGCGGCCCCCGCCCAGGTTTTATTCAACGAAGGAGAGAGCTGGAGGCTCACTGTGGCCAGGCCCAGCCACCGGCCACGCGCACCCACCCCTGGGAATCCTCAGGAATCGGAGTGGGGGGGGGGCTGCCACCTCCTCCCACACCCCCAAGGCCTTCCCGCACACCCTCAACAAAGTGGGGACACCCAGTTTAGAGCTGGCTCAAGGTTCCCCCCTTTCCCCCCAGCCAAGGGAGAAATGGTAGGCCCCTGTCTCTCAGGACCAACAGGACCATGGAGGCTGCCTCATTTCCCCTGCCGGGCCTGGCGCTTAGGCTCTGCTCTTGGGAGGGGATGGGGTGAGGTGCCTGAGCCCATCCAATTGCAGGGGATCCCAGGGGAAGAGACGGGATGGGGGGCCAAACTCAAAAAGACATCAGCGCCGTTCCCCGGGAGACAGTCGTGGTCTGGCCACCCGGCTTCGCCAAGGGCTCAGGTAGGACAGTGGACCGGATGGGCCCTGTCCTGCCCCAGCGAGGCGCCCTCATACCCGGGGCTGGTCCCTCTAGGAAAGCAGCCCAAGGGACAGAGCCTGCCACCTGGGAGGATCTGAGACAGCCTGAGGGGCTCCTAGTCCAGTGCTTGTCCCCGCCCCACCCCCCACCGGCATGGACATGGCCCATAGGAGCGAGACCCCCCCACCCCAGGGCCTCACGCGGTCTCAGGAGAGGCCCCGCCACCCACCTCTGCCTCCCATGCTGGCTGGAGCAGCCCAACCTGCTCCCCACCCACCCACACACAGGGGGCAAGGCCCACCACCAGCTGGGGACCGCCAAGCTGGAAGGGCAAGCCACATGTGCCCCCCACCCCTTAGCGTCAGTGGGCTCCCAGACTCTGGAAAGGAAGGCGAGAGGGTGGGCTTTCCCCAAGGCAGCACCAGTTCAGACCCCGACCCCCCCCACGCCCCTCAGGGCCCCGGCCTCCAGCGCTCACAGAAAGCCTGGGGCAGCACATGCTCCTGCTGCGAGCCTACACCTGCCCCGTGGTGGGCGTGTGGCCCATCCGAGAGCCCCCAGGCGGCAGCTCTGGCTGCGGCCCATCTCCCCAGCAGGCCCCCGGCCTCCAGGGAGCCCCTGTGCGGGACAGCGACCAGCAGCCCCTCCTCCTGGCTGGGCTGGCGCATCCAGCCCCCGCCCAGGACACCCTGCATGCACCCGGTGGCCCCCTTTGTCCCCTCATTCACCCCTGAATACCACACTCCACACTCAGCTCTAGCTCCTCACAGTCAAACCACCCCCAAAGGATGAAACTGCTTCTCCGCGGGCTTCAGGTCCAGAAACAGAAACCAAAGCAGGATCCCAACCAGATGTCAGCACTGCTGGGGGCCACAGCCCTGGGGGTGGGGGATGGTGACCCTTAGCCGCCACATTCACCTTGGGGGGGTCCACTCAGGTGTCTGCACGCACTGGAAAGGTGCTCCGGACCTTGGTCACACCTCCACAGCTCCTGGCTGCGGGGACGGGGGGGCCGGTGTGGTGCCTGCCCCTAGCATCTCCCGCCCAGGCCTGTGCCCAGCATGTGGGTGAAGCTGACAGGCGTGTGAGGGCTGCCTCCCAGGTACAGGCAGGTCTCGGGGAGGACACTCCAGGAACAGTGACTGGGGAGCTGGGGCCCTTAGCGCCCAAGGCACTAGTCTCAGGGGGGAGGGGGCACCTGGGCCCAGAAGACCCCCCCCCCAGGGGAGCATGCCCGTCCAGTCCAGCAGGTGTGAGAGGTGCTCTGTGGCTCCAGAGACAGGTCCTGGTGAGCGGGGAAGAGGACACATGTTGTCTTGCTGTCAGAGAAGCATGACCTGTGTCCCCAGCCCCAACAGCACCAGCTCTCTGGGCACCCTGGACAGATCCCCAGCTCCCCCAGCCTCACTCGGAGCCTCAGTGGCCACATCTGTGAAATGGGAGGAGATACCACTCATCAGATGGCTTTTGTGGCCCTTTAACGCCCTCCCTACCCACTCCTCCTTCCTAAAAACAGGCTGTTCAGAGTGGGGAACAGAGACAGGAGGACGCTCTAGAGGACAGGTGAGGGCTGGGAGCAGCCAGACCCTCAGGGCGGGCCTCACTGGAGCCCCCTGCCCCCCTCCCCGGAGCCCGCTGGGAGGGGCAGAGGCGGGAGCCGCTGTGCTGGGAAGGGCTGCAGTGCACCCCACCTGCCGTGGCAGAAGGCCCGTCAACCCAGCGCCCCGCGGGCTTTTATGTCCCGCCGCCACTGGAGCCCCCAGCCCTCCCTGCCCAACCTGGTCACCCGCATTCCGAGACCCTGGGCTGACTCAGGCGGACCCAGCTCCACATCTGGCCTCCATATGGGGCTGGTACTCCCAGGGGGCGGGGGGAGGTCACATCTGGCGGGGAAATCGGAGGACCCCAGGGGAGCAGCGACCCCCAGGAAAGGGTCAGGGAGCCGCTGAAACACCACGCCACGTGCTGCTGGCTGGCCTGCATCCTGCTCCCTGGAGCTCCGGGCACGGCTTGGGGGTAGGGGCTGGCCTCCGCCAGGGTCCCGCCCACCACCCGGCCCCCCAAGCAGCCCTCCCCTTGGGGGCACAGCCCCCGAAGTGCTCCTCTAACACCCGTACTCACACCCCGGCCCCAGGTCGCAGCCTGCTGCGGCCGCAGGGACTCCTGCCTCTAAGTCGAGGGTGGTAACCACCCGGTCCTCCACACTTGAAGCAATCGGTCTTGATCAGCATAGCCACTGACCCCAAGGTCAGGAAAAGGAAGGGGAAGGGGTGTAGAGAGGAGAGGCCATCCTTTGCTGAGGGGCCCCCTGTGCCCGGGGCTAGTTGGAGAAAGGCAGGCCTGAGTGGGAGGCTCTCCAGACCGTCGGGTTCCCGGTCTGAGTAGCTGAACAAGGGCTGGGCAACATCGGCCACCTCCACCAGCGTCGCGCCCGGTAACCCAGGACATCTCCAGGTGCTCTGCCGGCACGCCCACCCCAGCCCCTGCCCGCCCCCTCCGCTCGGTGCGCTCCTGGGTGGTTCTGCCCAGGCCCCTCCCCTCCCCCAAAGCCACACCCCTCACCAGGAGGGCTGCGCCAAGCCCACCTCGGCCACCACCCCACCACCGGTGACACCCTGCTAGGAAACCCCTCCCCTCGACTCATCATCTCCCGCGGCCTCCCCGCCACGACAGTCACCTCAACAGCACGGAGGCCCCAGTGAAGCGGCCTCCATGGCCTCCACAGCCTCCGCTCTGAGGCTCCCCCCGGGGCGGAGCGTCAAGGGTCCCGTGAGGGAACCGGCTCTGGGCCTCCTGCGGGCCGCTGTGCCCATGCTGTGCTGCCGAGGGCTCAGGGCCCCGGCACAGGGGAGGACGACCTTGGCCCGGGGGGGGTCCCGACCTTGGCCATGTCATTTCATCTTGTTGAGTCTCGACCTCCCATTGACAGAATCCAATTCTAGCCTCACAGGTGTTTCGAGGGCTCAGTGGGGATGAAAATGAAGGTATGAGGTGCTCGGTCCAGGGCATACGGGGGAGGGACAGTCGCTGGTCTGGCGGGGCCTTTCTCGGGCCTCTGCTGCCCGGGAGGCACGAGGGCACACAGGTTGCTACAAACCGGGCTTCCCCGTAGTCCCCAGGCCGCCTCCACCACAGCCCGAGACAGCACACACGGCCGCACAAACCCAGCTTCTCCCCACAGAACTTCTTCCCCTTTGAGCTGTATCCTCAGAAATAATCCTTGTGGGATCTCAGGAGGAATACTTGAGACAAATCATCTTGTGAAAGGCATTCTGATTTTTCCATCTGGTGGTGCCAAAATGTCTTTCAACAAAAGGGGTGACTAATAAACATTTCTGGGAACGAATAATTTTTCCAAGAACTGGCAAAAGTGAGATGATCTCACCTTTCAGAATGTGAGCTGTCTGTCTGTCTTCCCCCCTTTCTGAGTCGCAGAGAGCGAAGAGGCAGGCGGCGGCACCTGGGGGAGCGGGTGGGAGCCACCGGGGCTAACGGGAGCTGACCTGGCCTGCGCCGGTCAAAGCACCTTCTGGACTTCAGCACCGGTCCGGCCGCCGGGGCCCACGCTGGCCTCGCCCTGGCCCCACTGCGCACCCGGCACCCCGCACTCGCTCTTCTCCCTCCCCCAGCCTGTTTCTACTTCTGTGCTTGGAGACCTTTCTCCCTTGGCCCGGGAGCCCTGCTTTGCCCAGTGAGCACTGGCCACTGTGGCTCCCTCCTGCAGGAAGCCCTCCGGCCCACCCTGTTCACAGGATGGTCTATGTCCTGTTTATGTCCGCCTCAGGCTGGACCCCGGCCGCACATCTGCCTTCTGTGTTCTCTCCCATGCGTCTGTGCCCCCCCGAGACTGTAAGCTCCTTGGGGGCTAAGCCTGTGTCCCCTCCATGTCTGTAAGCTTAGCACCCAGAACAGGGCGGGCACACAGAGGGCAGACAGCTGAGTTTACAAGGAGGGAAGGAGGACTGGGGGTGGGGACGGGTGTGCGAGGGAGCAGGACTTCTGTGGTACGCGCTGTGCACGTGTGGGCGTGCCTATGCACAGCGGCCGTGCGAGGTGGGCGGACGCTGTGCAAACAGGAGTGGGTGAGTGAGGACTGGACGGGGCACCTCTGAAGGAGCACAGGGACAAGGTGGAGTGAAGAGGAAGGAAGGGAGAAGGGGAAAGAGAAAGTCAGAAGGCTGAGGGGCACGGCGGGGAGGAGGGGGAGGGGGCCTGTGGGGCCAGTGGGCTGGACGGCCCAGTCGGGAGGGGCGGGGGCGTGAGGCTACTCACAGTGGAAGGTCAGGGGAGCGGGAGGTCAGGCCCTCTTGCCCCCTTCCACGGCACACCAGTGGGGAGGCCGCAAGGGGGTGTTTCCCACGCCAGCCAAGGTGCCCAGGCCTAACCAAGATGCTTGGGAACAAAGTGTCATCTGTCACCCTCGTCACCTTGACTCTGTGGCAGAGGGTCCGGAGCCCGGCTTCCAGGCCGTGTGCTGCAGGCAGGTGATGCCCACAGAGAGGCGCCCTGCCTGCACGGAGCGGCGCGGCGCAGGCTCTGTGGGAGCACCACACACTCACGCGCACGCGGTCGCACAAGCACACTCGCTCGGGGCTCATGCAGGGGGAGCGCCTGTCCGAGGCCGGGTTTCCTGAGACCGTGGCAGGAATTGCTGACACACTTGAAAATGATAAAAACTGCCTTCCGTGGACAACCGCCCAGCACTTGGCATTCTCAGGGCGCCAAATGAGGCATTTGCAAGGTGAGCTGATTCCCCTAGAGGGCAACAGAGGGCTGAGGCGGCCCCAGGAGAGGTGGGGTTGCGACGGCCTGTGGACCCCTGCCCCTGGCCCCGGGCATGGTAGAGGCGTGGCCTGTCTCATCTAGAAGGGTGGCAGGTCCCCTTGGTCACACCTCCATGAGGAGCCTGAGGCCCAGGCTGGTGAGGCTCCCTGACCAAGTCACAGAACAAATTAGGAGTCCGAGTCCACGTTCCAGGGCCAGTGCCCCGTTCGCTCCAGACAGAAATGGGACAGGCCTTCCTCCTGTCTTGAGGTCTCTCCCGACAAACGTGGGCAGCACGGCAGGGTCCATGCGCCCCCCCCCTCCACCGCCACCCTAGCGCCTTCTTGCCTCAGTTGCCTCTCGCCACTCCAATCCCACCCAGGCTGGGCCCTCCCTCGCTGGCAAACGTGCCCGAGAGAACACAGGACAGGACCTGCCCACCGCAAGCCAGTCCCGGGCACTCCTCATTCTCCCACTTCCCCCAGCCCTTCGCCCACTGGCCACAGCCCAGGTCACAGGGCCCCCACCCATGCTCCGCAGCAGCACAGCGTCAAGACTCAAGAGCTGGCCTTGGCGGAGGGGCCTGCTCCTCACCCAGCAGGGGCAGCAAACCCAAGGTTCCAATTAGCAGCTCCCGGAACATCCAAGTGCCCTGGCTGTACGTGAAGGAAATGTGTTTCCTAATTGGCTCCCCGCCGGGTGTCAGTCAGAGCGCCGAGACTGCGCAGCCCTCCGACCGCCCTCCCTGCCGCCTGCCCGCCGTGCCTGGCCTGCTCTGGCCGGCTTCACCTCCTCGCCAGCCCCCAGCCAGCACCCGCCTCGTCCTCTTCCTGCTCGTCTTCCCCCGCTGGCCCAGGCCGGCGCCCCGTGTGGGAGGGACACCCCTCCTTACACAAAGGAGGGGGACTAGGGTCCCAACAAGATACAGGGGAGATTCTCCACCAGGAGAACCTCGGACCTGAGCCAAGGCCTGGCCCGCGGCCTCAGAGCCAGGCCTGCAGCCGCTGCGGGGCTGACCCTCTGCTGCGCGCGGGGGCCCAGCCCCGACCCTGGAGGCGCCCCCTTCCTCCGCGAGCCCCTCTGGGAGGCCTGCCCACCCCGCCCTGCTGGGCTTTGTGAGCCACGGCCCCCGCAAGTCCCTGCGATCCTCTTCCTCATACCCCTTTGTCCTGCCTCCTGACTGAACACACAGGCCTAGATCCTGGGACGGGTGGGGATGCTCCCCAGCTTTCGGGCGATGCCAAGAGTAACAGGGACAGTCCTGGGGACCAGCCCTGCAATGTTTCGGGGGGATGGGAGGGGCAGTGCCAGTCCTGGCCTTGGGGCAGCAGGCTGGGGGGCACGGTGAGCAGGACAGCAGAGCAACGGCACAGCGGCTTCAGGCCTCGTCGGACCACCGCACTTCTCTCCCGCACGTGCTGCTCCCCGCGCCTTGCCCGGCCCAGGAATGTGGAGCAGCCGCGCAGTGGACAGGTAGTGGGCACGTAGTGGGCTGGGACTCCCCTGGGGCTAAATGTGGTGTGGGGAGGCGGGGCACCCAGGGAAGGACCTGAGGAAGGAGCAGGAGGCCAGGCCACAGTCCCCCGTGACAGGAGGGAGCTAAGCTCCGCCTCCTTTCACACCTGCCTCATTGTGACAACCCGCGGGGGAGGCAGGTGTGAGGGGAAGACAAGGGCTGCGTCGTCGTAGGAGCCCAAAGACTGTGCCCCACCAACCCCACCAGCGGGAGGGGAGGGCCTGGGGCCCTTCTGGGTCCACGAACAGAGAGAGGGGCCTGCCAGCTGGAGGTGAGGAAGCCAGGGGAGCCCTGAGGGGGCCCAAGTGTCCCCAGGAATATCGGGGTGGGGAGGGCAGAATCCCACGGTGGACAAGACGCCAGAAGACAGCAAAACAGGACCGAGCCAAGTGGAACCAGGGGGAAAACAGGATCTATTTGGGTAACTGTTAAATCAAAGTCCAATTTTCTCTTTTCTTTGTTTCACTAGAAGAACAGAACGGGGGCAGCGGGGCAGCGCCTCACAGAAAGACTGCGCAGCCTGTGCCCTCTCCCAGCCCCTCTCCGCTGCGCCTGCTTAAGGATGCTTTGAGACTAACATTAAAACTCCCCTTCCCCACACAGGCCCCCGGTTCCTTTCCCTTCCTGCCCTGTTCTGGGCGGGGGCAGGGGGTGGCGAGGGGAGGTGTGGCAAGAGGCCGGGGGCTCTCCCCACGACCCCGGCTCTCTGGGCCTGCAAGGGCCCGTGGCCCAGCCGGCACCCCGCCGGGACGTGGCAGGCCCCTCGGGCTCTCTTGCCTGAGTCCTCATCCCATGGGGGGTCACCTCTACGTCCCCAGCAAACCCGCACGCCTGGGGCTGGGACGACGAGGCCCTGCAGCTCGGGGATACACGAGCTTCATCTGAAACAACCTGGGGCCCCTCCGTGTGGCTGTGGCTCAAAGACAGGGCATCCTTTTGCTTGAAGCCACTTCAAAGTCTGTTTTCAAAATCAAGGCTTGTTTTCCAGAGGGAGCTGGAAGTGTCTGCACTGCCACGGGAGGCGAACACTTTACGCGGCCTTAGGAACTGCTGTGGAAGCCCAGAGGGGTCTCAACAGGGATATACGTGATTTGGCCACTTCTGAACTGGTGTGAAAAGCCTGCCAGCTGGCCCAGCTTCCCTCTGCGGGAGGCCAGGCAGCCAAAGGGAGCACTGGCCCACTGCGATCGACTGATGGGTCGATCGATGGATCCATCAACCACGCCAGGGCGTCAGAGTCGGGTATGTGTGTGCGCACGTCTATCCACACACACGTAGTAAAATGGGAAAGTTTTAGAAGTTCTCAAAATTCCTTTGGGTTCCTTTGGGCCTCATCACTCATTTCACTCTGCTAAAAGGTCCTAACCATTGTCCTTATTAAAGAAAAAAATATCCTTACGTTTAGTTCAAACAGCTGGCCTAGTTAGGACCCCCGTGGGGCCAGGCTCCCAGACCCCTGAGTCAGGAGGGATGGAGTGCAGGACCTGGGCGACGGGGCATCTTCAAGGAGGCCTTCCTTCTCACCTCACTTGTTCCACCTCCGTTTCTCCTCCCTCCCTCCCTCCCCGCCCAGCTGCCTGTGGACAAGTGAGGTCGTCCACCCTGGGAGCCTATCAGACACCGGGCCTCGTGCTGGGCGCTTCCCATACATGCACAGTAGGTGCCTCACATCTGTGTTACAGACAAGGAAACAGAGGCTCAAATAAACAACTGATCGGAAAGAGCACGACCAGGGCAGACCTGGAAAACTGGGCAGGAAAAAAAGAGGCCCCTCCACTCCACTTTCCCAGACGAGGCCAGAGGGATGCTGGAATTGGCAGGGCCATGGAGACCTTGGTGGGGCATTCACCCCAGGGGCCAGCTGGAGAGGGGACAGGTGAGACCTGGCAGCATCCAGCTGGAATGAGGAGGTGGGCAGAGTGAGCTGTTGGGGGCTGGAAGGAGGACCCCCGCCAGCCCCATCAGCCAGGCCCAGCAGGTCAGGGAGAGGGCCCCCGGCGTCAGAGCCGCTCGGCCTGCCTCCAGGCCATGCTCCTTCCCAGCTGGGTGACCGGGGCCGCGGCTGCCCACGTGGACACCCAGTCTCTACACGGGGCCTCCCAGCTCTGCCCGTGGACGGCGGGGCGGTTCTCCCGGGACCTCCGTCTGCCCGTCCTGCTCTGAAGCGCCCCCTCAGCTCTTCGCACACAGCTGCGCGTGGGTCGGTAAGGCTCCCAGCCGGGCACCTCCCACTCGCCAGGAGAGAAGGTGTCTGCTAGTGAGAACACTCTCAGGGACCGGAAACCACGAAGTGGACGCCTCACCCCGCACTGGCACAGCAGGCACGAGGGGATTCTCAGCAAGTGTTACCAAGGGGCAGGAAAGGGGGCTCCGCAGAAGAGGGGTGCAGGGGCTTGCTGTCCCCAGGGTCCGGGAGAACAGCGTAGAGTCAGAGTAGTAAGTGGACAGGACACTCCCTTCCCAGTCTTGGGATCCTGAGGGCTCAGGTGACAGGGAGTCTCAGCAGGTGGCTCCCATGGCTGTCGGCCCCACACCTCTAGGCTGGAAGAGTCCCAAGGAGACACCCCTTTGGTTGTGTTTGGCCTTCGGGTGCATCAGAATTACCAGCGAGCTGTCTGAAAGGCAGGTTCCCCAAGCCACCTCAGCTCCTTCTCGAGTCAGCCCCCGAGGAGGTGGCTGCAGGGATCTGCACTGTAAACATGCCACAGACCAGATCTTAAGCAGCAGAGGCTCAGGCTGGACGTCCATGGAATGTTCGAGGGCACTGCAGGCCAGAGACAGCCTGGGAGTCCAAGCCAGGCGGCCCTGCTGGCCAGGGTGCCGCCTGCAGGGCTGGGGGTCAACCCGCCCTCACACCCCTCGGGCCCCTTGCCCCCAAGGACCAAGGTGGAAGAGATGAGAAATTCCTGGGCATGCGATCTGTCCAGCTCAGCTCCTGTTGGGTCACGGGGACTCGGTCGCCCACTCCCACACAGAGCCACGTGCACCCCAACTCCAGCTCCTCGCAGGTCCCGCGGTCCCTCCCCGCCTCCCCAGACATGGGGACCCTCACTCACCATAGTCCTTCTTGCAGTACTTTTTCATGTTAATCTTCAGCTTCCCTTTGGAGGCCTTGCAGTAAGAATCACAGTCTGCAGGGGAGGGGAGCACAGACAGAACCTAATTAGGCGGGCGCTGAATAGGCCGGCGGCGGAGGGGGCTGCCTCCCCACACACCCAGAGGCCTGTGATACCCACGGGCCAGGCCGGGCGGGCGGCCATTCAGGGCAGGCCTGGCTTCTAAAGAGGCGCTTGGGACAAAGGCCTCCGCCTGAACCGCCCCCGCCCACGTCTGATGAATCCTTTAGCTGCTGCCCGCAGCCCCCTTGGCCTCCCTGAGGGACTCTGGGGGCTCCCATTTTGTGCCACCCAGGGCTTCTGAGAGCCACATAAATTCCCCTGTTCTTAAGACACAACTGGGCCTGATTAAAGCCGATAGAGGCCTCATTGTCACCCTGCGCCCCGGGTCTGTGTCAGCCGCTGGCTTTCACGGCGCGAAGCCTCTGGCTGGGGTCAGGCCCTAACAAAAAAGGTCACGGAGGAAATTAGCAGCCCATGAAGTATTAGAAAACCCCTTTGGTGTCCACTCTACTGGAGTGTGCAAATAAAATGCCCCCCGAAGAAGAGTTCAGTTCTAATGGGCCCTACTGCTGAGACACGGGGCTGCCCGGCCTGCGTCCGCCAGGTATCACTTTGGGAGCTTCCCACAGTCCAAGTGTGAGCCAGGCAAGGTGTGGAGGGCCCTGGGGCCTGCTGCTCCCAGGGGCAGCCTGCGGCAGCCCACCAGACACGCACCTCCGAGCCCCGCCCACCTCTCCCTGCCAGCTCTCTCTGCTCTTTAGATGAGGTGGTACAATCCTTTCCCTAGGTCCCCACCGGGCGGCCGGCCCACCGCAGAAGCCCAATGAACCATCCCAGCCTGCCTTGCGTCCCTACTCGACCACATGCTGGATCTCATTCAATTCTCACAGCCATTCTTTGACATGGGGGTGTCTGCAGATATGAAAGCTGAGGCTGCCTGCCCAACCCGCCCCTGATGGCTAGCACCGAGACTAGGCCTTGAACAAGGGTCTGGGGCGTCAAAATCACTGCATCCGTGATTACGCCTGCTGTTGCTCAGTACACACCAACAGATTCCCCTCAGTGAGTCAGGTGTTAGGCTCAGGGCGGGCAACAAGGGACAGTGTGTGTCCCAGCAACTCCGGGACTGCTGGCGGGGACCGGACAGGCTGGCCTGGGCCAGGGAGAGCCCAGCCTGTTCTCGGAGCAGGAGCAGCACAGGGTTTGAGGAAGCGGGCTGGGTATGTGTCCTGGTGAGGGGTGGGGACAGGGGACTAAAAAGGTGAAGGGAATACGCATGTACACGCGCACGCACACGCGTGAGTGCCCAGGCAGGAGCAGTCGCCAGCCCCTAATTCTGCAGCATGGACAACGAAGGCCGAGTCAGGGGGAAGTACTGATGTTTGTAGGAGCACAGGACCAAGCCAGGGCATGAACTAGGGCTTCCCAGTGCCACCCTCCCTGTCCCCCAACCCACGGCTGAGGTCTCAGGGAATATTCAGAGATGACCCCAAGGTCATTCTCTGTCCCTGCAGGAAGTTGCTACCTCCTTCAAGGTCCTGAGATACGCTGACTGGAGACGCAATTAAAGTCACAGCAGCTCCATCCCATTGCCCTGGGAGTCACAGCCTGCAGCGCCCTGTGCCTCTGGAGCTGGCTTCCTGGGGGACCCGGTTAGGAACCAGTCTCAGGAATTGAGGAAAAAACAGCCCTCCTGCCTGCTCCCCTGTGGTCTGAGCCCTTGGCCCCACCCCCACCCCAGGAGGCCCTGCCCAGGAGCACGGAAGGCTACAGAGCCAGTCCCTCCTGCCAGCTGGACGGCTGGTGGGTTGGCTGGTTAGTTACTGGAGGAAGAGCCTCTTGGAATGCAGGGACTGGGTCGTCCAGGGAGAGCGGCCCGCCTTCTACCATGGCCAAGTCCGAGGGGTCGAGCTGAGAGGGGGTGGCAGCCTGGGCACACAGGTGCGTGGCACCGGCACCACCGCCGTCTCCCTGTACTTCGCTGTCGGAGCAGCCACTCTCAGCCACGTCTCTGCCAGCTCAGGGGCAGATGATGCTCACAGCAAAGCCGCTGCTGCGGCGCAGCCCAGGTTGAGCGCAAGTCCCCGTGGTCCTCCGCGGGCCGGCTGGAATCCCGCCCTGCTCTCTCCACTTAGGGAAGCGAGATGGAATGCAAGCGGCATCGGGTGACATTATTGCAGGGACAACCTCAAATCCACGAGCGCCGCTTGTGTTATTTTTTATGAAAGCCATTGGCCCATGTCAGTATTTGCATTCTCGTTGGGAGGAAATCACCCCCACCCCGCTCCTCTGCATGGGCCAAGCCTCGTCGCTGCGCCAGCCCCGAGCCGTCAGCCATCAGGGCCTCACGGCCGCCCCGCAAGGGAGGGACTGCGTCCCTCTGAAAGACAAGGAAACTAGAGGCCAGAGAGTTTCGCAGGTGCCCGTCCCACGGGAGCTCTGCACTGCGGAGCCAGAGACGAAGCGAAGGTGGCCGAGTCCTGCGACGACCTACCCTGCCCCTCCCGCTCCCCCTCGCTCCCCTCCCGCTCATCACCCTCCCAGTAACATCTACAGCTCTTCTTTTCAGAGCCAAGTACCATCCACCTGAGACAAAAACCGTACGTGGCTTCCATCACTGCCTAATTAGCACGAGCTCCAGACCCTGCCTGACGAATCACAGCGGTCCCCACCAACGTCCAGTCCGCACCTCAGGAACGGCAGCCACTCACAAGGCGCTAACAAGGCATGGAGAGCGGCTCCTCCCTGCCCACCGGCCAGTCCTGCAGAGGCGGCGGCCTGGCCGCAGGGCCTGCATGCCCAACCCCCGGCTCCCAGCCCGGGCTGTGCAGTGGAGCTACCCAGGAGCTGTGAAACACGCTGACACCCGAGTGCCACCCCCAAGACGTTACCGGGGAGCCCGAATATCCAGGTTTTTAAAGGTCCCCAGGTGACTGATTCTAACATGCCGACAGGGTTCGAAACCACTGTCAGAATCAACTGTAGCTGTGGGAGGAGGGGACAGAATCTCTGTCCCCATGACTCGCACAGAGCTCCCAGAGCTCTGGCGGAGGAAAGGCCAGCTAGGCGAGTGTGCACACAGACAAAACTGGGGGGCGCTCTCATGAAGAAACTCAAGCCGGCCGCCCCTGCACAAAACAGTGCCAGCCTCTGAACGTCTGTAGTTGCGATTGTGTGTGTGTTGCGGGGGCGGGGGGTCGGGGGGCGTCCTATATGTTTCCTTTCGGTCGGCCACAAATTCCTGTCAGGTCAGTGTGTTTTGTTGCCGTACAATGTCCCCATCTCACTTCAGATTTGCTGTTCCCAATGTAGCTCTGAGCTAGGAAAGCGGGAGGGCCCAGCTCGTTGGGATTACATGCAAGATAGGGGTGAACAGACTTGGAATAAGAGACCAAAATGCTCCCCTTTGGGTAAAGTGAATAACCTCCAGAACAAGGACACGGTGGCAGCTATCTGGCTGCGTGGGGACACTTTGTTTTGGTTGTGTTCCAGAGAGCTGAGGGCACTGGACAAGTGGTCCCTGGATAAAGAAAGTGTTCCTGCATTTCCTTCTTTTATCAAACACACACGGAGCTATAGACTGTTTCAAGATGGACAAACCGCAGCTTTAAATGCAGCTCTGACTCCTTCAAAATGGCATCTCCTTGGCAGTCACCCATGCAGCCCCTCCTTGTTTTGTTCCAAAATAGCTACAAAGACAATGAAAAAAAACTCACACTAATGCCAAAAACTAAACTGATAGATGACCCAATGTTGGAATCTGGGAGCAATCTCTATTAATTAAAGGCAGATGGCGGAGCAAGCTAAACCTGTCCAGGTTTTACCACCGGACGCAGTTCTTTGTCTGATGAGCAGAAAGGTCTTCAAAAAAGGCAAAACGACAGAGAGACAACAACCAGAAAACAAAGGGCAGGAAGCGGGTGGGGGCACCAGTGGCAGTGGCCTCCTCCAGGGAGGGGACGCCTAAGAAACGGGAGGTGCTGGAAGGACAGTGTTTGCAGTAGGTATTCGAACCTGCACTTTCCCCTAAGTCACAGACACAGAGAATGAGACAGTCAGGCAGCGGAGAGAGAAAAACCCCCCGTCCACAGAGCAGAGGTGAACGGAGGGAAAAGGCAGGCAAAAACTAGGAACTGGAGATGGAGCTGCACGCATTCCCCTGCCATCCAGCTTGGCGCTAAGACAGGGATCCAGCTGTCATGCTAGCCCAGGGATCTGTGATTTTTTTTTTTTTTTTGCAAAGTGCCAAAAGTAAATATTTTAGGCTTTATAGGCCATACGGTCTCCATCACAACTATTCAAATTCTGGTGCCATAACTGGAAAAGCCATAGACAATATGTAACTGAATGAGGATGGCAGACTAAAAAACTTCCAACAAGACACATCCTCTATGAAACGGGAAGAAAGCCATAAGGGAAAACTAGGCTAAGCTGAAAAGGTCCTATGACGACACAAAAAAGGTGACATACAAGAGAAAGAAGAGCTGGAAAAACCCCTAAAAACCCGGTAGCACAATTAAAATCCACTTTGGAAGCAGTAAAGAAAAATAATACTGTAGAAAACTGTCAGAAACATAAAGAATAAATTGGAGAAATTCTCCCGAGGTTTAGAGGAAAAGGGTAAAGACATGAAAACTGTGGAAGAGAAAATGATAGGGGTACAAGGAGGAGAGTGGTGAGGTGACATATAATTGGGAGAGAACTGCAGTGCAGGCCAAATGAAACAGAAACAATAATCAACGACAAGATTCCTGAGCTAAAGACAGACCTACATACATACAAGAGAAAGACGCACTGAATTTTTTTTTAATCAAGGAAAAGAGGCCAACACCCAGACACATCTTTGCAAACATGAAATACTAGGAGGAGGGAAAAAAAGCATACAGATCAAAAATCTCAAAGAAGAAGCTTACCAGATGACCATGGGGCCATGTCCATAGGTCTTGAGGTGGGAAAAGTTTGTAACCCAAGAATTTTATACCTAGCTAGACTATCTTACACGTACACAGGCCATGATAAACAAAAGGCATTCTCAAGTGTGCCAGGGTTCTGAAAACATTATCCTTTTAGAGAAACACTTGATGATGTTTTCCAACTATGAAATGCATCAAAAGTAAGAGTTTAAGAGGCAAAAGTCAAAGTATGAGCATACTGAGTGGTGAGTACTTAAACCAGAGAACAGAGAGGTTTCAAATTTGATTCTTAAACTGAAGACCAATATCAAAGTAATTTAAAAATGTTTCAAAGGGAACATTAGACAATGTATGTGTATGTATAGTAACTATAAAAATTTACTATACTAAAAATTACTAAATTTACTATTACTAAAAATTAACTATAACAAAGTTAATGTGATCTAACTATGATCTGAAACTTTAGATATTAACAAAGTTTAAGAAGTAAAATGAGGTAGGAAATACAACTCTTTGTCCTAAGTAGGTAGAATGCAAAAGATGCTATTTCAAGCTTTACTCTGACAAATAAGAGCTATTAGATCAAATAGTGATTTTTGAAAAAAACACAAAACACCAGAGAAGATTTAAGTAAATTATAGGTTATATGCCAAAAGGAAAAAAAAACAACAGGAAAAATAGAATATATAAAAAGCAATTGTGATAAATTAGTATTATAGAAGAGCAACTATCTAAAAACAAAACAATGACTATAAATGGATACAAGTCGATTGAAAAACTGATCAAAATACATTAAATAACTTTTTCAGAGGGACATAACTAAATAAAGCAAATTATTTAAGTTTACAACTTTTTTTTCCTAAAAAGAGGGGAAGGGAGAGAAACACAGATGTGTAAGAGACAGGTTGACTGGTTGGCTCTTGAACGCACCCCAGCCAGGGACCAAACCCGCAACCCAGGCATGTGCCCTGACTGGGAATGGAACCAGTGACCTTTCGCTTTGCTCTGGGGTATCAGGGCTTTTAAGTTTACAACTTTTAAAGAAGACGTTTTAAGCTTCTTTAAAAAAAATTTGTCACTAGGTAACAAAGAAGTTCATCTAGAGATTAAAAAAAAAAAAACCCATTTTGTGTGGAATAACATTGAAATATATTAAACAAATACTGTTAGAAATACAAAAAGGAACAGACAGAAACACATAAGTATGAAAGAATGCTAAATTAATTCCAAGGAGCTGAAATTGTACAGGCCACATTTCCTGACCACAATGTAATAAATACTATTTACTTTAAGCATAAAAAGAATGAAAATAAATGAAGTGTATTCAATTCTAGAAGTTAGAAATGAGCAAAACAAAAGATCTGAGGAAAGCAGAAGGAAAGAACTGATAACAGATGTAGATATTAATAAAGTGGAATACCGAAAAACCCAAAAGTTATAAATACACCCAAGAATTGATTCTCAAGACCAACAAACCAAAAACAACAACAGCAGACAGACAATACACTGTCATGTCTACTTATGAATAAAAGAAAACATGCACATTAGGGCATAAGGTTAAAAAGCAGAGCCACAACCTAAAGTTTTATTAATGATGAGGCTACTTTATACAGCTTTAGGCTGAAATCTTGGATACCTGAATGGAACACATCACATACATGACCAAGCTGAACTAAAGAAGAGAATCACATCTGAGTAAATAATCTTACGAGATCCCTGGATCCAGGCAGTTTCAAAGGCTGAGTCCATGTGAACATTTAAAAGACACATCCTTTTCATGCCCTTTGGTCTGGTCAGAAACAGAAAAAGATGGAGAGCTATTAGGATGAACCACATGAAAGTGCCCAAAATCAATCACTTTTCAACTTAAAAAAAAAAAAAAAAAGCAGTTTCATACGGTTCAACCCAAATATAAAAGCTAACATAAGCTATGCACACAGACCCTGCAGATCAGTTGATCGACCTCATTTACCAAATGGGGCCCAATATTCGATGCCCAGCAGGTGCCCATCCGTGCTGACCCGCCTGCCCCAGATCCACACAGGAGGGGGGAGTCGGGGTGAGCAGGAAGCTCCCTGCCCCCATGCTCTCAGGGGACCCTCTGGGGCTCCGACCAAGGTGCAGGTAAACACTGGAAGCTCCGCAGGGGCCTCTGCACAGCGTCACCCTCCACTCCCACCTTCCCCCCTACAAGATGGGAGCTGCCAGGAAGGGACGCAGGGACCGCCTGGCTCCCACTAGGACGGCTCCGTCCCGGGGCGAGCCGCTGAGGCCTGGAGGCCGCCATCTGCAGCTCGCAGCAGGCCCATCCTGGCTGGCTGGCGTCCTGGCTCCTCCTGGGAGCGGCCAGCCCTCCCTTTCGTTCCCCCCACCTGCTCCGCTGACCAACCCACAGCCAAGAACCAAGAGGGGGCCTTGCAGGCCCAATCCCAGCGGCCAAGCCCTCCCTCCTCTTCCTCCACCTTGGGTAGCGGGCCCCTCCGCTCTGCCTCCTGTGCCCAGGTGCCAAAAGTCCTGCTGGGCGGGCCTGCTCCGCAGATCGAAGCTCATCTCTGAGCATATGGCAGGCGGGGCCCAGCGTGCCCTGGTTGGAGCCAGGGGCGCTGCATCTGGCACCTCCCTTGGAGCAGGGCGGGGAGCTGGCCAAGGTCTCGCTCGCAGCAGCACCCCTGCGTCTCTGCTTCTGGGCTGTGGGACGCAGGAAGGCGGGGCCGTGCGGGTAGCGATCGAGGAACGCCCAGGGCCATGGTCCCTCCCAGGACAGAGACCTGAAGGGCTGGGTGGGTGTCAGACTCTACTGGCTGCGCACACGGGAGGGCTTCCTGGTCCCCCCCACCCTGCCCCACCCAGAGTAAAAGACCTCACAGCCCTGGGGCTAGGAGGGCTGCCCGGCTGGTTCCAGCCATTTTGGCTGGGCAGCTCTGCCCACCAGCAGGGGACAAAAGACAGGTTAGGTCAGTCTGCCCAGAGAGTGTTTTGGCTCCGTCGGACGTGGGGCCACCGAGCTGCCTGGAACTCCTCAGGCCAGGGTCCAGTTTTCGGTACATGCAGTTCTCAAGCTGCTGCACGGAGCCACAGACTCCATCCCAGCCACTGTGGAGTGAGGGGGAAGGAGGCACTTCCTGTGAGGCCGGCTCTCATCTCTCGGTCCCAGGGTACAGGGACCCTCGCTTGGGAAGACCACCCTGTTAGCACACTCACCCCCAAGCACTTTGCCCTGGACACAGCCACCACTCTGGGAGGGCGGGGGTCCCGGCGGCTCTTAGGCAGCCATGTCTCCAAGCCTGTGCTGGTCTCACCCACCCGCTCTACTGCCTGCAAGCCCTGAGCAGCATTTTGCCCATTTAACTCCGGGCTCTGGCACGGAAAGGCCGAGAACCCCCGCCTCCAAATGAGGCAGCCTCTCGCAACATATTGGCAGAGCAGCTGGGCGTGTGGTGCCTTGCAACCTGTGGGGGCAAATGACTGGAAAAAAGCCCCAAAGCGTTTGCAACATAGATGGCAAAGGACTAGTGTCTTTAATATATAAAGAGCTCTCTTGAATCAATAACACAAACAAGTGATCTAAAATTCAAAGGAGAGAAACAAGCAATTCACCAAAGAGGAAAAAAGGGGATAAGGAGAAGTAAAAATATCTAATATCAAATAATCAGAGAAACTCCAATCAACACAGGGCTTTTGTCTGGCAGGATGGCAAAGGCAAACGCGCTTGGACGGTGTGGCTCGGACGAAAAGTAATACGAACCCCCCTGCGCGCAACTGGCAGAGAACAGAGCAGCCCTTCCGAAATGAAAGCACTGAGCAGGCAGGCGACCGGGAGCAGCAGGTGAGGCGGGGGAGGAGAATCGCTTCGATACGAACGCCAGGCTTAGGAGGCGACATTTAGGACGACAAGGAGACAGTCCTGTGAAACACCCGGGCCAGGGGAGGGCCAGGCAGGTGTGAGGAACCAAAAGAAGGGGAGCCTGGGGCTGGTGAAAGGGGGGCCCAGCCAGCAACGAGGCTGCCTGATTTGCAGGGGTCCCTGGGCTTGCCAACCACGACAGGGGTTTGGATGTTACTCCAGAAATTGAGTAACGCGACATGTTGGATGGTGGGAGTCTTGTCTCCTCTTCACACTGTTGTTTTGCCTTACCTACCTTTTTAATTTTACTGCAATGAGGATACAATGTTGTGTTTGAAACCCTGAGGCGTTTCTTCTTCAGTGAGGATGGGAACCACACCCTTAAGGGTGGTGGGGGTGAACCCTACAATGAGATGCTGTCTGTATTCAACAAGGGGACACTTGTGTTCCTAGCCCATGGGGTTTCTGCTGCTGAGAAGTGCTGTGCGTACGTGCAGCTTCGCCCTCTCCTCTCCCCCCCGCCTCACATTAGCACCGAGGGGCAAAGGAGAGGTGAGTTGCCAGCTGACCCTGTGCACAGCACGGTGACATGGCGGGGAGGGAGGACGCTGCTCCAGCTGGGGAAAGGTCCCCGAGGAGGTGACCCAAGAACTAGACTGAAACAGCGCGGAGGACGCAGGGCTAAGCAGGTCCGAGGCCAGAGGGCTCTGAGCAGAAAGGGCAGCCCGTGCGGAGGCCTCACGGCAGGATGGGGCTGGCACAGCCCGCGGACCGGACGGAGGCTGCAGCGCGGCAGAGAGCGGGAGCACACGGCCTGAGTGGGCCGTGGGGGCTGCGTGCGGTCTGGATTCTACGGTGAATGTAACGCAAAGCCACCAGGGAGGCCTAGCCGGGCCGGGGTCACCCGGGCGGCAGGGGGCAGGGGCTTTAGTTGTGTGGGCTATGGGGGGCTTGCACCGTCTCTCTATCAGAGATGGGTGCCCGGGCCGCCCAGGCCCACCTCACACCTGAGGCTACGGGAACGTGGCCACCCCTACGCTGTGCTCTGGTTCCGAAGAACCAGTCTCCAAGCCCTTAGAAACCTACGTTCCCTGCTGCCACGGGAGCCTCAGCCCTCCTCGAGGACTGCGTACAAATGCTCGGGGGCAGACGTCCGACGTGGGTGCTTTCTGCTGGTGAACGGGACGCTCTTCCCGCACCCCGCAGGGCCCAGCGGCTCGGCTGGTCGGGGCAGGGGCTGGCACTGGCTGCCCAGTGCTCCCGTCTCACCCCTTCCCTCGGGAGCTGCTGCTGTGACAGCTCCAGGCATCGGGCCTGTGTCTGAGGTGGCGGCTGTGGCTGCCTCCAATTCCATCCTCCTCTCTTCCCAAAGAGCAAACTTCCACGTTCCCACCTCAAGCACCCTTCCTCAGAGACCCCCTGCAGCTCACCGTGGCCACGTCCCCACTGCGGCCCGAGGGTGGGCGTGTTGGTCCACTCAGAGAGGCTCCAGAGAAAGGGGTTGTTTCCTGTTTACACATCACCAGCCTATGACCTGACCGTTTGGAGCTTCAGTTTCCCCATCTGTGAAATGGGGGCAGTGGTAATAACAGCTGTCCTCCCTCTTCATGGGGTTTAGGAGGAAACAACTCTGGCGCAGCAAGAGTGATGAGGGACATCAGGAACGGTCTCCCCAGGAGATGACCTTTCAGCTGGGACCTGAAGGACGAGGAGCTCCGGCTAACCGGGCAGGGGGTGAGTGGTGGCAGAGCAGCGGGGAAGCGGGGCCCCCCAGCAGGCCTCAGGAGGAGGGGGAGCTTAGATCTGAGGCGGCGCGAGCTGGCCCACACCAGGAGGCGGCTGCTGTCGTGGGGGCTGAGCACTGGAGCTCCCAAGAGAAATACATCTGTCCCCGAGATCCTTTCTGGGCTACACAATGGACCCAGAGCCGGGCAGCGAGTCAGAGAGCAAGTGTCTGGGACAAGAGGTCATCGGATCCACAGTCGGGACCCTGTCTGTGCCCGAGGCCCAGGGCCTTGGGACATTTACACCGTATCTTCTCCACCGTTCCAGTGAATGGTGCCGGAAGCACACTGTCCGCAGAGTATCTGCAAAGAACAGAACCATGGCCCAAGGACACACAAGACGCCGGAGACTCTGGAGCGGGCCACTCGCAGGGTCAGCCACCCATGCCTTTCCCCTTGGCGACCTTCCTCGCACGCAGCCCACTCCTGGGTCATTTCCCTGCGTGTGCGGCCTTCCTCTCTGCTCCCGAGCACAGCCGGGCCCCTCTATGTTCCCAGCAGCCTCTGTCTGCCCGCCTCCTCTCCCAGCAGGGAACCAAATTCTGGTCCCTGGCACAGGGTGGGGTCACCCCTGGAATGTGAACTCTGGGTCCCACGAGCATCCATGAGTACAGTGGTGGGAGACAGGACAGCTGCTCGGACCAAGGAGCCCCCCGAGACAGACTTCCAAAATGAAGGACACAGCAATTGTGGGGACACCTGCGAGAAAGCCCAGGGGAAGGGCTTGGGCATCTTTTAAACCTGCCCAGCTTTCTGACAGCAGAGGGCATGATCCGGAGAGGACTCGAGTGGCACTTGGAATCAGGAGGCCCTGACACCTGTGTCGGGCACACAGGTGACACCTGAAACGCGGCACCCTGGAGCTGGGGACCTCACGGCTCCTCTGCATGTTACAGCTTGCTGCGTGGGGGTTCTGGAGTGTCCGCGGGACAGACGGCTGTACATGGACCCAGGACACAATTCACTGCACCGGTGGGAGGGGTCGGTCTCGCCCAGTGCTCCCTTCTTACACCTCCGCTCGGGTGTGACGAACTTCCACAGCGAGTGACAAACTGTGGGCCTGAGGGTGCCCGGCAGAGGTCGGCAGGCAGGCGACGAGGAGTCCAGGTGCCGGTCCCGTGCCCGTCGAGCTGTGTACCCGCGGGCACACTACCGCACCTCTCTGGGCCTCAGACTCCTCACTCATCAAACAGAGGTTAGAGAGTGCAATTATCTCAAGTTCCAGCGAGACGAACTTGACGTGGTTAAGCTCTAAAAAATGTCAGCAATCCTTACTTTTACTATAATTTATGAGCCATGAAAAGGAAACCAATCTCACTGTATGCCTGGCACACCCAAATAAAAAAAAATTTTTAATTCGTCACTCAAGTCTGCGCTGACCGACCTCTGGCTGTCCTGAACGGCGAGCCCGTCTTTAGGGGCTGCGGCCTCTTCCCAGCGCGTGTGGCAGGGCGCAGGTATGCATCTTCCAGTTTGGTTTATTTTCTGCCTCCCTCCCTGAAGGCAGAGGCCACACTGCCTTGCTGACTCCCCAGGGCCCTGGACACACACAAGCTCTCAAAAATATCTGTTGAATGAGTTGACCAAGAGGGGGCTCGGCTCCACCACTAGCCGCTGGCAGAGACCTGTGGCCCCCGCAATTCCTTCACTGCCTTAGGCCAAGGGCAGAAGACGCCAGGCCCTGCACGGGGCCTGCCCAGGGGAGCGGGTCTGGATCCACGGCAGGAAAGCCAGGGCCCGAAGCAGGACTCTGAGGAGAGGGCAGAAAAAGACAATTTTGGAAAATGCTGCGAGACAAAAAGCTGACACTTGGGGAGAGCAGCAGGGGCTGAGAAATCTCCCCTCTCCGCGCAGGTCTGAAGGGCTTTGGTGTTTTGTTTGGACTTCAATAACACAGATTCTAAATCGCCTGCCTTATTATGAAAAATAGATTTGCAGATTGAAAATACTGGGCCTGGAATTCTGAGGGCAGCTCGTACAGGAGGAGCCAGAGGGCCCTGAGCTGGGGCGGCCCGGGGAAAGAGCGGTCCCGCCCGGGTCGCTGCCCTGGCTGCCCAGCCTGTTTCAGCCCTGCCTGGCTCGCTGGGCCTCCGCGAGGAACAGGAACGGGCACCTGGGCCGGGCTTTCTGCAGGGGGGACCAGCAAGCCCGGTTTTTCCTCTGGAGCGGATGAAAGTGGCGGACCGCCCCAGCACCCTCCTGCGGGCCAGGGAGGCCGGGCCGGGAGAGGTCAGGGCAGCACTGGCCACGTGAGGCGGGACAGCAGCCCCCTTCTCCCCTTGGAGCCAGAGGGTGCCGTGAGTCCCCAGCATGTTCTTTCTTCTTGCTGAACAAGATGGATTGGAAAACAAATTGGCTCAAATAAAGCATGTAATTAGATTAAAGCCTCTTGCCCAGAGCCTTCGGGGCTGCAAAAAGCCCTCCTGACTGGAGGCAGGAGACCTCGGTGGGCTGAACCAGCTCCTGGACATCCAGAATTTTCTCTGGACCCTCGGCCGCCCACCTCAGCCCTCCCAGCCAGAGAGGATTAATTCTACCACAAAGGCGGGTGCAGACACGGCCCCGCCACGGGCCACACGAGCCTTGGGCTCACCCTGTTCCCTGCCTGCAGAATCCGCCTCCTCTTCAGAGGGAGACCGTGTCCGATCCACGCGGCCCAGCTGGCACTCAGCCTATCTCTCGGGGACAGTGATGGGTCCACACCTGGGCGGCCCTCACCTAAGCACTGTGCACCCACAGCCCCACGTGAGCAGCACAGGGACCTGGGAGGAGGCCAGCCAGGTAGTATCAGGGCCACCCTGAATGTTCAGCATCCAAGGTCACCTGCCAGTGGGGGCAGTTTTGCTAACACCAGCTGCCCTTCATTCCAGATCAGGGCCACCCAGAGGGGTCTTTGTCCCCAAAGCCATGGATAACCTGGTGACCATTAAGCACTGACCTTTAACCTCCCCCCACTCTAATGCAGGGGCTGTCCCCTCTCCGGGGACCTCCTCTGGGCTGCGCATGCTCAGAAGAACCTCCCCCTGCCCTCCCCCCACCACCAGACTCAGCCTGAGATCACAGGCTGCCAGGGACAGGGAGGGGCAGGGATGCCACTCAGGGTTCCTACTCTGAAAGGCTTGATGATGAGTAACTTATCTCCGGGTGGAGGAAAGATGGTTACCTAAGGAGATGCTCATCGGGAGCGAGTGTGGAGGCAGGAAAAGCAAACAGGCAGCACACAAGCCACCAGACTTCCCGACCAAGCTCACGGCAGACATTCCTCATCAACCTCAGGGCCCAAGGGAGCCCGGAACTCACCGAAGCGCTCCTGGGCGACCGTGGGAAAGCTGACACATTCTTGCCATCCCTGTTTACTCTGTCCTTTGCCAGCAGCTGATAGCCTGGACACAGGCCACGGAATCTGCCTTCTCGGAGCTGAAAGGGTGCGTGGGGGCCGGGCCTTGCTGGCGGGGCCTCGCCAGTGTCCCCCAAGGTGGCCTTGGTCCCACCTTCTGGGACAACCCAGCAAAAGCCTGTTTAGCCAACAGATCAGCCCTCAGGACTTTCAGAGAAGGTACCCGCCCCCCCCAGCCTTTCTGGTTCCCCGAGATCCAAGCACATGGCTTTTAGAACCCCCAGTGGGCTGGCCGCTCTCCTTAACCTCTCTGTTCCCCAGTCATCTGACGTGAGAATTGGAAAGACGAATCCTGTCTCCCCTTTGCCTGATAGACATCTATGCTGAGTACGGATAAAATCCTACCTAACCGGAGGCCACTTACCTGCTTCTCTCGAGTCTCAGGAACACAGGTGAGGACCAGGAAGGAAGGGGTCTGAGCAGCCAAACTGCCATCACAAAGGAAAGCCCTTCAGGCTTTCCTTCATGGCTCTAGTATCCAGGACTTACAAACACTGGCAAAAAATGTTATCGCCATTCCCCGAACATGGTGTCTTACAGTTGGTCTGTGTACTTAAAGAGTAGAGGGACTCTCCAGATTGACCCACTGGCTGAAAGAAGGAATCTTTAGCAAACCGAGGACAAAGAAGAAGCAGAAAACCATGGAACTGCGAAGACCAGACACAGAACACCTACGGGCCACTTTGGACACAGGCAAACGGAACTAGAGCAGCTGAGCGAGCTTCAGGACCGTGACCGTGTCAGAGCCCAGGCTGTTGTTGCAATGGCTATATTATCCTAACGGGGAATCATGCTCCGTGCGCACAGCTTAGGAAGGTAGGGGAACTGTGGTACCTTTGGGAAGGATTTCCACCCAAAATGGTTAAAATAGAAAAAGGTACATGGCAGTCAATGAATTACGCCTCTGGTGTCTGAAAACAGTTATTTGTGGGGGCTGCTCACTCCACAACAAGAGCAAGTGGCAGACCCTGAAACCCCCTGTCCCAACTCCACTACCTTCTCACGCAAAGAATAATGGCACTATGTTTGCTCTGCAAAGTAAAGGATCCTCTACACACTCCAGGTCGCCACGGACCCCAGGCCCCACTGCAGAAGGCGTGAGGAGTCTTCACATTCCAGGCAGGGCCTGGCTGTCCTCCCCGCGAGTCGCCGAGACACATCCTACGAGATGGCCAATGGCATCTTTTCCATCAGTCTTCCGTTTCTTAACCATCTCTCCTGTCTCCAGGATCCCCAAACACAGGACTTCCAGCCGGTGCTCCACGAGTCTCCCAGTCTTAGGGCCACCCTCAGAGTCAGTTCCCCGGACTCCCACCCACCACGCACAGACGGGGCATGAGGGAACGGTGTGCCTACGGGGCTCAGGCCCGGCTGTGCGTCCCACAGACGCCCCGCCGGTGCTGCACCCGACCTGCGGCAACAAGGCTGGCACGCAGGCCGCCTGGACGGGCTTCCACGCCAACTCTGGACACAGGACTGACCAGCTTCTACCCGCCAAAGAGGCGGCAGGTGTGGGAGGTGCCATTTAGCCCATTCCCAGTGCCCAAAAGCACCAGCTCCCATTAGAAACTGGGGAACAGCCACCAGGACCTCTGGGACAAGTCACCCCCCCGCAAGCCTCTGCCCTTGATCCTTACGGTAGCCCTGAAGTCCCCGCCAAGCCCCTTCATCCACCTCCTTGCTATAAACGCTCGTCGGAACCTTGAGCCATAGCGCAGATTCAAACGTCTGTTGTCAGAGTCAACGATCAGAACCCTTGCACCGCACCCTGTGAACGTCAGCGGAGGCACGGACAGAGGCTCCTGCTCACTGGAGACAAGGCAAGCTGGGCGAAGGGTGTCTGAGGGGGGCGGGGTGGGGTGGGGGGGTCCTGCCTCTACGAGGGAAAGACACAGAGTCCGGATCTACATCAGAGCCCAGGAACACAGTCCCCTAAGCTTCCTTCAAGATGCCGATTCTCCCGCAGAAGACAGGCTTTGTAGAGGTTGTGCTGCTGGACCCCAAATTATTTCCAGCTTCGGCACTGGCTCTCCTTACCTGCCATTAGGCAACAGCAGCCTACTGGGAGGGCTGACGAGCCACCGTGCACACAGAGCTTGAGTGGGGGCAGAACAGGCAGGGCCGGCCCTTAGCCAAGCCTGCCACTAGAAGGCCACGTGGGCATCTGCCGACGCCTGCTCATAGCATCTGCTTTAACAGGGGACATCTGAATTAGAATAGCAGTTGATGCTTTCTTCTTGCTTAGTAAACCATGGGCCCTTGAACTCAGGGCTCCATGTGTTACAGCCATCTCTGTAACCCCAGCACCTAACACAAGCCCTCAGTAAATGAGCAACTGATGAACGAATGAAGAGAAAACGGACAGACAAGTGTACAAATCCTCGGACCAGAATTTCCAAGGAACGCTGGGAGCTGGGTCGGGAGGGGTGTACTCAAAACCACAACCAAGCCTGGATGAACAAGAAATCCCCATTTTCAGCCCATAGCCCAGATGAGGCCAAGGGAAGGATTTACAGAGCACAAGATGAGTATTTCATAAACCCGTCCAAACGGCAGAAAAGGCTGCACCTGCCTCCGTCAGTCTGCGGCTGCTAATCCGCTGTAACAGCTCTGTGCCCTGCATTCTGTCCCCGCTCAGAGGGCAGAGTTAGCCTGTGTATTTGCCTTTAATAAGCTGAAGCCATCCGGGCGCTGTATTCACTGGTGTCTGCTCCCACAGGGCCAGCCCCACGGGGTCTCCTTGTCGGCTCTCCAAGTGAACAGGGGATTTTGTGTTCAGCAGGGAAAACAAAGCTGTCCCAATGGGGATCCAGTTGGCTCTGGATACGCTCTTCCAGCGAGAGCCAACGGTGGACACAGCCTAGACTTGCTGTCAACACTACGGGGTGGTTCAGCGAAGCGGAAGAGAGGGAGACTAAGCTGGGGCTCGCTGCGAAGGTCATGAAAGACAGGGATGCTTGTAGCCCTGTAGCGTCCACCCAGCTGCTCGGTTGGCCAGTTAGCCCCGCTGGTTACGCCAGTGCCAACGAGGTAATGCCTTGGAACCCAGTGTCACCTTTACTTAGTTCCCTGGGGGCCTACACCCCCAGCCCAGGCAGCTGTCATGCAGGATGCACATCCCTCAGCCAGGACTGCTTCCTACACAGAGAAAAGACCCTCAACATTCACCATCCCCTTCTGGTGCCAGTAACTGCGGCTCCACAGTGAGAGGAGGCCATAGATGCCTGTGGAGTCAGCAGAGCGAACAGAGAGGTCTACGGCGGAGGCTGTATATCATTACCAAACTCCTCCCGGGCTGACAGACTACATTACCCAGCATGCGTTGTGGTTAGCTGTGGTCATGTGATGCAGTTCTGGCCAACGGGACGTGGGGAGAAGTGCGTGACACTTTCAGGCCCAGCCAGGAGAAGTCCCCAGTTTATTCCCCTGGGCTTCCTCTCTCCGCACCAGCAAGGAGTCCAGGGCCCTCAAAGATGGCAGAGCCACACAACAGGAGAAGCCCGGACCCCTGACTCACTGCTTGGGAGGGAGCCACCCAAGCAGGACACCGCGATCCTGTGATGGCCACTGGGCCGCGTGTTACACACGTAGCCTGCGCCTGCCCCAGCAGGGGTGCTGAAAAGCAAGCAGAGTGTGACTTAGGACACGGCCAGCAGCGCCGTGCGTGGCAGTGAAGAGGGTATGAGCGATATCCTAGGACTGTCATGGCTGAGTGACTGGCTGGACAGCAGGGGAGGCACAAGGGGCCCCAAAGAACCACCACCGGCCGGGTCTGTCTACAGCACAGGGCTGCGGGAGAGCGGACAAATGGGAATCCACAGATGGTCTCTAAAGCCCAGTAAAACTTGCCTTCCCTCAAATGACTACCAAGGACAGCAGATGTGGCTGGTGCCCCGCCCGGGGCCCCTGTGCTGGGCCCGCACGCCCACCTCCAGCTGCTGCGGGCCAGGGCCTGCGGCTCACGCTTGCACTTCCGCTGAAGGCTCGCCCTTGGCTGATAACACATCCCCCTCCCCCGGGGGGCAGTCCATAGTCAACGGCCAACAGCATGAGCAGGTAGAACTGCCCAGCCCTCTTGCTTTGAAGCAGGACCGCTGTGGCACAATTCACTCTCCAGCGCTTCCCACGGGATCACGCTGAGACCTGACTCCCCCTGAGCCCCCTTTCCCAGCCTCCTCCCCTGCCCTGTCCTGCGTCCCTCACTCCCTCACTAGTTTCCCCTGAGAACACCCCCTCAAAAAATCATCTGCACAGGAATCCCTGTCTTGGGGCTCAGGGCCCCCAGTATTGGAATTTCACGTCCCGTCCCATCCACAGCAGTACATCTGCCACAGAGAGGAGGTAGGGCAGGGGTGAAGTCCAGGCCTGGGGCAATCGCAGACCATCGGGCCTAAGCAGATCACCACCTTCTCGGACGTCTCTGCGTCCAGTGAGGATTGCGGCTACTGTACTGACGTCATGGCCTGCAGGGGTGACCTCAGGGGACAGAAAGGAAGCCTGGCCAGGCAACCAGGGAAGTAGCGTAACCCACTTGGTGCCGGGGGAGGGGAGGCAGGATGGCAGTGGGCGGAAACCTATCCCAGTTTGGCTTGAAGGAAACTCTAAAGTAGCTCCCCTGAAGGTGCTGCCTCAAACATTCATGAACTTCTAGCCTCTCTTCAGCAGGAGGGATCTTTTCCAAGCCCCCAGGTCTGATTTCTCTCCACAACCTACCACTTGAAAGGATGCTTTCCCGAGGCACTGTGGGTAACAAGGCTGGGAAACTGGGTTCTCACAGTGCTGCCATCAGCCCGAGGGCAAGTCACCATGCTCCTCCGGGCCGCGTCTCCCCATCCGTCAGGTGTGGCGGCCATATTGTATGAACTCTCTCTGGGTTTCCTACTCATATCAAGATCCGAAATCCCACTCCCAGGATGCCTTTTGGGAGAAATGCTGAGATTTATTTAACAAGCAGCTCTCTGGGAAGGAAAGCGTTGATTTATAGCATGTGCCAATTTCTAAGGTGTAAATATTCCCGTCGTGTCCAATAGCAAACTACCAGCACGGTGCCCTGAAGGCAGGGCGGGGAAGAGATGCCCACAGCCCGCTCTCCAGGGTCAGTGTGGGCCGGCGCACGCTGGCTCCCGCACACCCCAGGTTTCCAGATACCTCGCTGCCCAAAACACATTCATTTCAGACCCTGGCTCACTTCAACCCCTACAGACAAAAAGGCTTTCTCCTTTCCTCCATCCTGCAAGACACTTTCCTCTTGAACAGAGACCGCAAAGCAGTACAAATGACACTCGCCGCCACCACCTCCTGGGAGAAGCCGACCTCCCGGGTGGAAGGAACAGGAAAGGGACACGGCCCCTCCCGAGACGCAGACCCGGGGCTCTTACTGAATTCAAGCTCCGTGCTCTGTCCTGGGGGCAAAAGCACCAGGGCCACAGTCTGCAAGGTCACGCCTTGGGGCAGAGCGGGGCCTTGTGTCATGTGGGCGTGACACAAGGGAGCACCGGGACAGTGGAGAGGAGCGCTGAGTTCTGTTCAACAGGAGGTGGGGCTGGGGCTGGGGCCAGGGCCAGGCTGAGCATCACACGTGACACGGTAGGAGGCAGGTGGTAGCCTCCCGGCCTTCAGGCCACGCGGGCCCTTCCAGCCCTGGAAGCCCACGTCCACAGCAGGAAGGACACCTGGTAAATGGGCAGAGAATGTCCCCCGTCCATCCCCTTCTCCTTCCTTCCCCTGCGTCTGGGGACCCTTCGGGGCCCAAATCGCCCACAGACCCCTCAACACAGCCTGAAAGAGTCCCTAGCGGGGGCATCCAACCTGCCGGCGACTCCCGGCCACATGGAGAAGCGTCGTCTTGGGCCACGTGTTAAATACACAAACACTAACAAAAACCGATGAGCAAAAAAAAGGTTTTAAGTATATTTATGAGTTTGTGTTGGGCGCAGAGCCATCTGGGCCGCATGCTGGACACCGGTGCAAGGCAAGGGTTCTGTGGCCACCAGGCCCTGTAACCGGTCGGCCTCCCAACCAGCGAGGACCCAGGGAATTCTGAGATGGGAGGGAAACAAAGAGGCCATTTAGCCCTACTCTCTCTTTTCACTGAGATGGCTGAGCCCAAAGCTACAAGTGGCCTTCAGGACACTTTAACTGGGGTGGGGGGAGGGTCATGAGATACTCAAAATCCATGCTCTTAAGTAAATGGCTAGATTTAAGATTGCTGCTATCGCTGCTTGCTATGGGCAGAATCGTATCCCATCAAAATGCCTCTGTTGAAGCTCTACCCTCCAGTGAGATGGTATTTGGAGGCGGGGCCTTGGAGGTAAGCAGGGTTAGATGAGGTCAAGAGGGTGGGGCCCAGGAGGAAGGAATTAGGGCCCTCGGCAGAAGAGACCTGAGAGAGCTCTCGCTCACCCCCAAGGACAGGAAGGGAGCGGGCTGCCAGCCGGCAAGGGCGCCTTCGCTAGACCCCAGCCACCCTGGGACCCCGGCATTGCACTTTTCTCCAGAACAGTGAGAAAATAAATGTCTGCTGCTTAAGCCACCAGCCTGTGGTGTGTTGTTATGCAGACTGGGCAGACTCACATAGGTTCAGTCTGGCTGGGTGTTTAGGAAATCGGAGGGGCCACTGCGGGTGCTGCCCAACCCCCACCGCTGGGCTTGGGGACGTCACGCACGACCGTTCAGTGGCCACTGAGGTCCCAGCCGAGCCCGACGGCAACCCTAACAGGAGAGGGGCTGTCTGTGCGCCGAGGGCCAGGGGCCGGGGAGCCTGGCCCAGCCTGCCACGGCGCCCGGCCTGCCCAGGATCTCGATGGGAATCCCCAAAACGGGGTCAGGCACATCCTCGGCGGGGAGGGGCCATTCTGGGGGGGGGCGTGTCCCCGCATCCACCCTGCCTCAGCCCAGTTCTGCAGCCTGCACTCCTCTCTCCTCTGCCACCAAGGACCTTGAGACAGTGTGTCACACGGGGGCGGGTCCTGTGGATTCCAATCCTCTCACTGACACCTGTCACTTGTCCCATTCCCATCAGCCACCCCTCTTCAATGCCCAGTGGGAAAAAGCGCTAAATATTCCACCCCTACTCGCCCCTCTGGCCTCCCGGCTCATCCCTTTATCCTCCTCCAGGCGGGTGGCAGCTCCACCTGCAAGCCCCCCACCCCCGGCAAACAATGGGGGGCCTGGGACACGCCATGCGAATGGTTCCTTTGTGCTCCCTGGGGTGACCAGGCCCCTGGCAGGGGGTGGGGGCCGCTGAGCCCTCCCAGCCCTGCGCAGCCCCAGCCTGACCTCTGCCCCGGCCCTTTGTGCAGCCCCCACAAAGGGGAGAGGAAGGGGGCGGGGAGGGGGAGTGAGGGGTAAGGCAGGTGGTGGAGGGGCGTGGAGAAGAGAGACAGGGGACGAGGACACAGGCGGGCAGAGTTGGAGAGAGAGACAGACAGAGAGCGAGGAAGGAGAGCGGGGTCCCCGGGCCCAGGGGCAGTCAACAGTGAGTCGCATCATGTGAAACAGCCATTTTTGTGGGTCACAGTCGGGCAAATAAAAGGCAATTCCATTCAGTCCCACCTAAGAGATATGGGATCAGCCTGGTCCCCAGCTGCGGAGTGAGCAGGTCCCACGCACCGGCCCCTCGTCCCCCTGCCTCGGTCTCTGGTCTCCTTCCCTGGGGCCCTCCAGGGGACCCGGCGGACGTCAGGCAATCTGAGGGCGGAGGCTAGAGACGCCGCACAACATCCCAAATGCGCAGGACAGCCTCCCTCAAAAAACTAAGGACCCCCAGCCCCGCCACTAGCAGTGCCAGGGTCGCGAAACCCTGCTTCCCACCCTGGATGTCCCGTCCCCATCAGCCATGATGGGCGCCTTAAATCGCTGCTGGATGTCCTCCGGCTTCTGTCCCCTCTGCTCCCCCTGGAGAAGTGTGGCAAGGGTTTACTGCGGTGTCTCGCTCCCTTGTCCCCTCTGCTGCGGAGGTGCCCTGCCTCTTCTTTAAGGGCATGAGACTAATGATGATGACACGTAACATGTGGGTAGCACGTTTCGTTTGACACGCCACTCCAGGTGCATTATATCCTCAAAAGCAGCCCGCGCCTGGGAACCCTGATGCACGTCCACATCCAGGGCTGTGTGGAGCACATCGCTGCGCAACGCCTTAGTAATTAAACTCTCGCACAAACCAGCTGTAAAAGGCATTTGGCGGGTAACCAAGAACGTTTGACGATGGACTGGTGTCCAATATTAAAGAACTGTTCGTTTCGTTAGGGGTACTGATGCTGTGGAGAAGATGTAGGAATATGTCCTTTTTCGGAGATGGCGTTCTGAAAGATTTAGGGGTGAAATGTCACAATGTCAGCTTTTCTTTAAAATATTTCAGCCAAAAAACCTGTTGAAGAAAATGGAACACCATGTTGACTGTTAAGCCCAGGTGAGAGGCGTAGGTGGGCCCCCCACCCGCCGCGACTCTCTCCACTTCTCTGAGAGTTTTCAGAGTAAAAAAGTTAAACAATCAGTTACATCAAATTAATTCAAAATATAGTAATTCATAGTAAAACTCAGAATTTGGGATAAATTTCCTTTTAGGGTGGGCTAAGTTTCGCCATGGAAAAAGACCAGGCAAACATTTCCTGTGTGAACACAGAGTTTCCTAGGGTCACATAGAAATTGCCTGCTGATTTGAGAAAACACAGCTTTCTAAACCCTCAGCTACATCCGTTTCCATATAATGCGTAACCCACAAATGATCTGGTTATCTATGGATATAGTGGCATCTCGCCTTAGTACTTTGAGAGAGAACACAAAGACTTTATCCTGTATAAATATACAGTTTCTCAGCCTCAGCACTAGTAGCACTGGGGGTCGGACAATTCTTTGTTGTGGGTGGGTGGTCCCGTGCGTTGCACAGTGTTTAGCAGCGTCCCTGGCCTCCACCTGCCAGATGCCAGTAGTGCCTTGCCTGAGTTGTGACAATCGAAAATGTCTCCAGAAATGGCCAAGTGTCCGTTGGAGGCAAAACAGCCACTGGCTGAGAACCACAAAAATATATGAGCATAGTAATTTATTTGAAATACTCTGTAAACCAGTCTTTTCACCATCCCAAATTGACCCGCCATTTGTAATCTGTTGCGTAATCTGCTTTGGCAATATATTGCATATTTCTATTTTCTCCAACAACATAATTTTATGGATCTCCCATAATTGAGTAAAACTCTCCTGAAAGACATTGAGTTGTTTTGCTCTTTTGTTATTGCAAACAATGTTGCAGGGAGCAACTTTGTAGCTAAACCTTGGCACACAGCACTGTTTCCTTAGCCTAAATTCCTAGAAGCAAAACGATAGGGTCAGAGATACATCTTGATACAAAATGTCAAATCACCCTTCACAAAGGCGGTATTACCAAATTACCCCTCCATCACCAGAGTACCTGAGTGTCTCTTTCTCCAACTCTTTCAACACTGGGAATGACTGTTTTCTAAATAGTGTCGCTCGAATGTTTTTTTAATGGTATTCTTGCCAATGTTATTTCTTTACTACTAGATGCTACTGTAATACTTAAGATGCTAATTGCCATTTGTACAAATTCCCTAAATTTCTAGTCCATTTTCTCAGCCTAATTTTGTATTAGGAGCTGTCTTTCTTATTGAACTGTAAATGCTCTTTATTAAAGATATTACTCTTTGGTCATCCACATCACCGATATTTTCCTCCGCTTTTCACTTGGCTTTCATGTTTGTAATAGAGATTTTTGAAGTATAGAAGTTTTTTGTTTCCATCTGCTTAAAATATTTCCCTTTATTATGTCTGACCTTTGCATCATATCTAGAAAGTTTCCCTCACCCCAAGATTACATTAATGCTAACATGTTTTATTCTATAACTTTTAAGGATTCATTAAAATATTTCCATTGGGATTTATGTTGGTTTACAGCATCAAGTAGAAACCTAATTCTGTTTTTTGGAAATAGAATGACCGGTTTCCTCAGCACCATTCACTGTTTATCCCTTTCTCAATCTGTCACCGCTTTCTCACACTAAGTTCTTAGGTTTATACTTGAATCTATTTCTGGCCTTTTTACTCAGCTTTTGTGATTTCTCTATGCCTATGCAAATATCACAGTAATTTAAATGCCCTGTTTACAATATTTTAAAAATCTGGGAGAGCAAGTCACCCTTTATTACTCTGGTTTAACAAAAATTCTTGGCCGTTCTCACTCATTCATTTTTCTAGCTGAATTTAAGAATCCTGTCCATCCAACTGGGATTTTTGACTAGAATTATGTTAAACTTATAGATTATTTCAAGAACTGACATTTTACAATTTTAGGTCTTGCTCTCCCTGAACATGGTAAGACCTTCCATTTTTTTCCTGGTCTTCTTTAGTGTCCTTGGGAAAGTTTTATCCTTTCTTTTAATATACATTCTGTACTTTTATTGCTACATTTATTTGTGTGTAACTGATTGATGTTACTATTCTAACTGGAATTTTGTTTCCATTGTAATAAAAATGCTGTGCATTCCCTGAGCACTTAGTACAGGCCAGGTAAGTCCATCACATGCTTTTCTGTCGCTAAGACACCGTTTTCTAACTAGCTATTGCTGACGTTTAAGTTCCTGGCCTTCATATGTTAATTTTGCAATGGCCGCCCTGCAGAATTCTTAGCAATTTCCAGCTGACTCTCTACAGGCGCGTTTTTACAGTGTGAGGGCTCTCCTGCGTGTGAAGGAGGCACCACGCCTCTCCCCCTTCCACCCTGCCTCCTCTCACTAGGTGTCTGGTATAAGCTGATGCATCTGCCCTCTGTCTCTCAGCTGCCTCATGACCAAAGGGACAGGGCCCTGCTAACTGGTCCTCCCAAGCCCCGGTGCTGTGGCCTCAGCCAGGCCAGCCCCACATACCAACCAGCCTCACTCCCGGGAGCCACTTTAGCTGCACCTGCTGAGCACACTGGCTTTTAACTCGCTGCCCCTTGTCTCTGCCGTGGTTTCAGGTCCCCTGTGGACACATGAGTTTGTCCTGGGAGGACATTACCACTCAGTCAGAAATACTAAAAAATGATCCCAAACTGACCAACCCGCGTACCTACTGCGAGGCAGAACGACACAGAGGTCAGTGCCGTGCACAGACTCTGAGGCCGAAGACCTCGGCTGGGACCCCCGCGGCGCCAGCCATGTATTGTCAGGGCCCGCTGACCAACCTGCGCCCGATCCCCGGAAGGCAGGGACGAGAGGTGCCTGCCGCGTGTGGGAAGAAGAGACGGCTGCGCAGCTAATAATGAAGGAGAGTGGCTAGCAGAGAGCAAGCAGTGTGTAAACGGCATCCCTTCTCCTTCATTTAGCCAGAACGATCTACTTCTCTTTTATCGTGGGTCTGGGTATCTCCTCAGGATAATAATCACCTGATGGTCATTTCCTGAGCAGCTGATGCTGGACAGCCTAACATCCTGTGTCACGCCATGCTCTGAAAACCAGGCCTCCGCCAACGAGCAGCCCGCCCTCTCGCGGGAGGCCTGGGTAATCCGCACGATAACCCAGCGGTCCCCGCTCCAGCCAGCAGCCCTCTCCCCACCCCCTGCATGGACCCACAGGCCCCCTTCTCCTATGCCAGCAGTGCCCGTGACCCGAGAGGGGGACGAGGCTGTAGGCTGTGCAGCCGGACCCCTTCTTCTTCACACAAGGCCACATGGCCCCTGCAACGTGTCTGGGAGACACAGAGGATGCCGGCCACTTCCTGTGCTGGCTGAGCCATTCTTGCTGAAGATGGGATTGGGGGATGGGGGGTGACGCTAAGAGACATCCCTGCCCTCGAGGCTCTCCCAGTGACAAGGGGACAGGAGGTACGGCCGTGCCCCAGCCCCCTGGCCCCATCGCTGCGTCTCTTCACTCACCCCAACTCAACAAGCCAAATTCACTTCACCCTTGGTCTCTGGCCTCAAGCACTTGACTTTTTAGCTGTTTTTAAATAGTCCAATTCACTGGCATTAAGTACATTCACAATGTGGCACAATACGTTACCCCTGCCTAGTTCCAGAGCATGACCGTCACCCCAAAAGGAAAGCCTGTGCCCATCCCGCGGTTGCTCTCACTCCTCCTTCCTCCCAGCCCCTGGCAACTGCCAATCTAGTCTCTGCCCCTGGATTTGCCTTCTCTGGGCATCTCATTCTCTGTGGCCTGTTGCACCTGGCTTCTTTCACTCGCATGATGTTCTCAAGGTTCATCCAAGTGGCAGCGTGCGTTGGACCTTCATTCCTCTTTGTGACTGAATGCTATTCTATTGTATGAATACGACACACTGGGTTTATCCATTCTTCACTGACGGACATTTGAGCTGCTTCCACCTTTTGGCTGTCGTGGGTCCAGCCCTTGACCTTTAATTGATTTGGGCTATTGTGAAGCCCAGCCTTTGACCTTCAATTGATTTCTAGTCTTCAACTCTCTGCTGGATTCAGGTCTAACATCAGCTGCTGGGAAGGAGGTGACGAGGCCACAAGCAGTCCCCTCAGCTGCCCTGTTCCCTCCCAAGGTCTCCTCAAGAGCTGCCCACTTCTACTCTGCACACTGGTCCGCCTGCTGACCCCTCCCGCTGCCAGTGCCACCTTCCCAGCAAGGAGGTGACGGAGACCTTAACTCAGCTCAAACCCTCGGTGCCCTGTGGCGCCTGTGCTTTCCATATGGGTCCATTGGCTTTTCTGCTGGGTTTTAATTGAGCATTTACGGTAACCCCATCACTGAACAAAAGCTGCATCTGATCATCCCATCTAATCCCACAACGACCCTACAAGGCAGGGTTATCATCACCCTGTTTTAGGGAGGAGGGACACCATGAGGCAGAACTCAGGTTGCCGGCTCTGACTCAGTGTCCTCTCCGCCCCCATCCTGCACCCAGCCTGCCCCCCAGCACTGGCCAACGCTGCATACAAGTCTCATCAGCTTGTTTTCCGTAATCACCCACCTATTCCTTATCCCGGAAAACAAGAGTCTAAAACAAGAATAATTCAAGCTTAACCAGGTTGCAGGTCTCCATAAACCCAATTTTCTTCCATGAAAAAACATGGAGGCGCCGAGAGGCCACCAGGTGTGACATCTGTAAAGTCCCCCCACCCTGGACCCCCAGGGTGGGGCACAGGTGGCAGAAGGCACAGCGCAGGGCCCCACACGGGGTGAGTGCCACAGGGAGACAGGCCCAGAGAGAGGACCCAAGACACTGCAGAGAGAGAGATGGGAGCCCCGGAGCTGGCTCCTTGCTCTCACACCTTCACCCTGAGTCTACCTTCCACTCAAAAGACAGTCGAGCGCCTGGCACCAAGGGACCCAGTGAAAGACCAACCACCTCGGGCCGTGCTGAGAGGAGCCCTTCCCCCCTTGCAGTTTCGTGTCCCTACGCCTACGCTCCATTTCCGGGGAAGCCCACGGGCAGTGCTGGGTGGAGTCGGCTCACATGGGCTCCAAGGGCCAATCATACGAGTCTCTTCCCAACCCTACATTCAGTGACATCAGAGGGGGCATCTGAAACCAGCCACAAAGGAGCATTTACACCAGGGAAAGTGGCAAATGCTAGGCGTCAGGCCCTACCCCAGCCAGGTATTAACCACCCACCAGCGCCTCTGCCCACAGAGACCTGTGCAAGGGACTGTGGGAGAACTGGGCATCGGGGGCAGAGGGGAGCAGGCAAGCACTTCTGAAGAGGAAGAAAGCTTACTCGGGGGCGAAAGGAGTCATTCCTACCCTCAGAAGCAGGGCCAGGAAGTCATCACCCCACCCTGGGGAGAGAAGGGCAGAAAGGAGAAGTCTTTGCCGTCGGAGGCCTCACAGCCAGTAGAGAAGCAACCCTGGATCCCCTGGCCCAAACTGGGGCTCGTCCCACTGAACCAAGCAGCTCCACAAACCCAAACAATGTGCGATCCACGGCTACCACGGAGCCACTGAAGGCCAATGGGAGGAAGGAACTCTCTTTTAGCCCAGAGGGTAAAGGGCTCTACAACCAGAAGTGGGTGGGTTTGGAGTGTGTGGTCCCTATTGACTGTCTTCCAGCCGGTCCCCATCCTGGCCCCTGGCCCCAGACCTCCCACGGGCACGGCAGCCTCGCCTCCCGCCCGTGACGGGGCTCCAGCCAGCTCCGACAGCAGGTGGACGGCATTCCCTGAGTGAGCTGGCCCTTCAAGGCGATGGGTTCAGGGCGAGGTTATGTCCATCAGCTTTCAGGACAAATTCTCGGTTTATTAATTCTCCTCTGTTATGCAGGCAAAAGTAAATAAGCTTTTCTCAGGCACCCTGGCACAGAGGCCTTCCCTATTCAAACACTGCAAGAATTGACAGGCTTGCAAGCGCTGTGCTCCCAGGCCTGGCTTCCCAGGGGCCCCCTGGCCTCCTGCCCGCATTGTCCCGCCTCCTGAGACAGGCGAGTCCCGGTGGCGGCAGGCCAGAGGCCAGCGCTGGAGGCCCAGGCATGGCCCTATTCCCTGGCGTGAGCGTCCCGAGACCCCGGCATCCACAGACCACAGAGAAGGTCCCAAAGGCTCCGGGCAAACCTCTAAGCATCATACCTGCTCGCTTAGCCGGTCTGTGAGCAAAGTGCTTTGTGAGGGTTTGTTTACCGCTTACTTCCGTTTAAATCATGTTTTTAAAGCTTCAGAAGGAAAAAAGGAAATAAACAGTAGCAATACCAAAGGGAGTCAGAAGAGTTAATTAACTAGCCAAGAACTGCTAGAGAAGGCCGCTCCAGGGGGATCCTGCAAGTGTCCGTAAGGACTCGCTCAGGAATCTTTCGCCTGGTGGAACGAAGATCGCCGCGTGCTTTCTACTAACTTCTTGTGGCCTATACAGCAATCTCCTATTTGTTCTTCTTGTCCCCTCTTCCATTTTCCTTGCCCATTTCTGATTGGCGAGGGAAACAGCCAAAAACCCCTGCAAGCAATCGGAAGTGAAGTTGCCTGGACTGGAAAAATGGGAGCCGAGAGGGAGGTGACGGAGACCCACCTCGGCCTCGGGGGCGCTGGAGCGCTGCCGCAGGGGCCCGCCCAGGTGAGTTCTCGCGAGACCGATGTCCCATCAAGGAAGCGAGAGGCCAGCCTCCAGGAAATGGAAGTGTCTTCTCGCTTCAAAACTGCTCTACCCTAGAGCTGAACTGGGAGAGCTTCCTCATCCCTCACGTTGGCTTCCGTCACCCCACCTCCCAGGTACCCGCGAGGCGGCTTCCCCCACCACCATTTCTCCTCTAAGCGTCCCTTGAAGCTCACCCAAAGGTGACTGAAGTCCCTTTGTTGACTGTGCATACACGCAAGTTTGAAATCTTTTTCCTCTCAAGTTCCCAATGTACTGCCAATACGCAAAAGTTCGAGTCTCTATTCTACAACAGTCAGGCAGCCACACAGGTGTGCATGACACCTCCGCACCTCCCTCCAGGCCTCCCTGGAGGGGAGGAAAGGGGTCCCGAGAGCCGGCACTGGTGTCCACTGGGCCCACGTCACTCTTCCTGCCCCCACCCCCACTCCTGCTCCCACTGCTAGTACACAAGGCCGGTGGGGCCCCCGGCAAGAACACTGGGTACCGGCCAGCCTGCTCTCCCCAGGGCGCCCCGGCCAGCCAGGCTCTGAGCCCTGTGTAACCTCTTTTGTGCCAAGGGTGGGTGACACCCATAGACCCTTTCTCACAGTAACATCTTTAAATACAAAAATAAAATACATGGGGTCCTGGCAGGTGTGGCTCAGTTGGTTGGAGCATCATCCCATAGACTGAAAGGTCACGGGCTCGGTTCCCCATCAGAGCACAAACCCAGGTTGCAGGTTCAATCCCGTCGGGACGCATATAAGAAGCAACCAATCGATGTTTTCCTTTCACATTGATATGTCTTGTCTGCCTGTCTTCCTCCCTCCCTCCCTCCCTCCCTCCCTCTCTAAAAGCAATGGAAAAATGTTCTCAGGTGAGGATAAAAATTTTTTTAATAAAATAAAATACATAGGGCTACTGTGGATGAAAGAGAGACCACACACTAAATCTGGCAGTTCAGGGAGGCCTGCCTGGTGGACCTCACAAACCCAGAGACCGAAAATAACCATGTAGGATGGTCCAGATGAACATACGAGTCCCAACTAAAAGCAGCTCGTGGGAGGCAGTTACATCCTAGGCCCGTAGCTTCCTCGATAAAGATCAATTTTTACCTTAAGCGAGCCCGTCTATTGTCTGTCCGCACCTAAGGCAACGGCCCTCAGAGCTGTCGGGGTGACCCCTTTTCCAGACCCCTCAGGGCACACTCGCCCCCAGGGACCACAGAGCCCCTCACTGTTCTGTGGTTCACGCTGTACCACCTCCGCGTGCTCTGCGTGCTAATTATTAGCTGTCCTGCATCCACCCATGTAAAAGTACGTGTGTCTCTGTTCTACTTCTCATCCAGTCCCAGAGACTTTCCCCCGTTTGCTTTCTCCTGGCCCCTTAATCTACCACCAGTGGATTTCATGTGTCCTCGTTACAACTTCTTTGATTCTAATGTATAACATAGGCTGCAAAACTGCCCTTCTCCAGAGCATTGGCATTTTGCATCCCAGAGACTTGTCGTCAGTTCGGCTCAAATAAACTCTTACAGGACTTTTTCTTAGGCTGGACAGTCTTTCGCCGGCATTACAAAGGAAACTGATACACTAAAATATTTTGAAATATTTTCAAAAACTGAGATTTATGGAACAGTTACGCAATGTGCACACTCTTTATTAATGATCAGAAATCAGAATGTAGCCGCAGGCCTGGGGGCTTCCGTAATGTGGAAGCAGCAGTAGACACACCCGCTGGATTTCATGGCATCTGCCCCAGCTCTGACGAGACATGGACACAGCTGTGACCTCTGCCGGTGGCCACGTCGCAGGTGCAGCTGGCCCTGCTGGGGTCCGCGGGCCACCCCCGTGGTGGAGGAAGTGCTCCACTCCCCAGGGAGGTGAGGGACAGGGAATGCGTGGCTCTCTCCCTGTTCCAGGTCACTGCCCCCTACCGCCCCGATTTCTGGTGTTGGGCTGGCAGGCGGTGTCCTGCCTTTGGTGGGCAAGCAGGAGGGGCAGCCCTGCGAGTCCAGGGCTCGGGAGAGACGCAGCCCTGGGCCCGAGTACGCCCCTCTCATTGCTGGAGGCGGCCCACAGGAAAATGCCCTGGGGCACCCCTCAGGTCCAGCAGCGCCCGGAGGGTGGTTCCAGCTGCTACTGTCCCTCCCCTTCCCACCATACCGCCCCCCGCAACCCACCCCCAAAAAGCAAGAAGTGAGCAGGAAGGGGAAAGTCTACCTTCTGGCTCCTCCACGCTGCTGGCTGCGGTGGTCGGTGGTGCCACAGGGATCTCTGTGCGGTTCAGGGCGGGAGGAGGAGAAAGCAGGTGAGATGCTGTTATTTTTGACCTTAGAGAAGCATGAGCCCACCACAGCCCCCTCCCAGCCTTCTTGCAGCAGCCCCATGGCCAGCGCTCCAGAGGCGGAGGGGCAGGGGGAGGGGAAAGCTGCACACCTCCCCCACCCCCGTCTCCTATGGGGGCTGTACCCCCGTCTCCTATGGGGGCTGTCCCTCCATGTGGCAGGAAGGGCGACACTCCTCGTTGTTGAGGAGGGATGAAGGGACGGGAGCGGGGAGAAAGCAGATGGGCAGCCGGCGGGGAGAGTGGGCCTCGCCCAAGCCAGGGCCGGCTGGGAGTGTGTGTGAGCCCCGGCCCCACTTCCTGCCCGGGGCCTCTCCCCCAGGCCCCCTGCTCATCAGGTGTGGCTGCCTAGGCCCTGCTCAACTCTGGCCTCACTCACTGGTGGGGAAGGTGCCCCCAGCAAGAGCAGCTTGCAAGGGGGCTGGGAGGTGCAGAGCAGGGTCTGCCCCCTGCCAAGGCTCCCCCGGGCACTCGTCATGAGCTAAGGCGCCGTCTCGCTGGGCAGCAGAGGCGGACGGTGTGGAGGACCACGGGGGGCCGACGGGAACGTGCCCGTATCGGAATCGCTCCGTGTCTGCCGAGGATGGCCGTGAGCACCTGCAAGCTCTGGCTCCAATCCCGTGCTCCGGAAAGGGGAGGGGTTCGGCCAGCCTCCGGGAAAGGCCAGGTATCACAGCTCCGGCTTCACCTCATCCCTGAGAGGCGGGGCCCCCCTGGTGAGGGACCGCATGAACAAGTAGTCACAGAGGCCTCCAAGCCCAGAGGATCCTGGCTCCATCTGACTGTTGGAGGCGAGGCCGCCCTCGGAGCCCCTGCTCTGGACCCGCGGGGCCTGGAGCCCTGGTGGGCAGAGATGGACGCGCAGGCCTGGGGCAAACCTCAGTCACCAGGGCGGGTGCCTTCAGGAACGAGCAGGCAGAGGACCCAGCACTCGACTGAGAGGCCAACCTTGCTCTTCAGGGGTTTTGCCAGCCGCACCCACAGGTGCCCTGTTGCAGCGGCTTGTTAAAGAGGCCAGACCTTACACCAGGCTCTCTCTTGGTCCTTATGAGCCACCTGGTCCCAGCAGAAACATTCCAGAGGGAACATCGGAGCAGCCCAGCCTAATCCTGCGAGTCCACAGGTGGACTGAGGCCAGTGGCCATGGGGCCACGCTGGCCATAGGCCTGGCACCGGGTGTGCGCCGAGGGCCTGTGGCTCCCAGGGCTGTGACAGAGCCAGGCACGAGCCCCCAGGCACTGTCAGGGTGCCTGGACTGGGACCCTCAGGGGGAGCCCAGGATGGAGACCCCAGCACCCCGGTTAGGGGAGGGAAGGTCCTCCGGGCAACCCCCGCCCTCATGGGAGGACGGGAGAAGGTGCAGGGCGCATCCGGGAACAAGAGCTCCTGCTCCCCAGGTCTCTGTCTCTGACTCGGAAACATCAGCCCCCGTCCGAGGTCTGCCCCCCACGGCTGCACAGGGTGGTCCCCGCCATTTCCAAGCAACCTAACAGCCCTTGACTCCCTTCAAAAGGGGGGCCTCTTTTTCCCCCATATTCATAACCCCAGATGGCTGCACTACACAGCTTTTTGGATGAATGGAAAAGAAGAATTTTTCCACTAGATGTAGTTGGGTAAACCATTTCACCTTCCCTGCCCTGGCTGAAGACTGGGCTCAACCTCTCGAAGCCGGGGTTTGGGTAACCTGCGGTTCCTGGACCCCTGCAAACACCGGCGGACACATCTGGTTCGGAAACCAACGCAGCCCAGTGTGTCTGGAAGTGGAGGCCACACCCAGCTGGGCGGGTGAGGCGCAGCGTCTAAAGCTCCCACCAGGCGTCGGTGTGTGTACGGGAAGGGGTTCCCTCCAAGGTCCCCATGGACCATTCCAAGGACCCCAGGGGCTGCTGAGGTGAGGGACTCTGGCCTCTTGCTTGTGTCTAAGATTGTCAAGTGCCTTGCGACTGACCAGGAAGCCGGCGCCCTCCTGCAGCCAAGGGGCGCCGAAACCCTAAAGCGGGGACTACCGGCTTCCGCAAAGCGCCAGTTGGAAAACGGTTCAGGCTCTGCAGGTCACAGGGCCTCTGCCGGGGCCGCTCAGTGCGGCGGCTGAAAAACAGCCGTAGGTGCGTGTGAACAGCAGGCACGGCTGGGTCCCCATAAAACGTTACTCATGGACGCTGAACTTTCATATCGTTTTCACATGCCATGAAACAGTATCCTCGTGTTTTTGTTTCAATCGATTTAAAAAAGTAAAACAAACAAACAGAAACCCCACAACTTTGAGCCGCGCAGGACCAGGTGGTGGGCCAAGCTCCCAGGCCAGGCGTGCTGACCCAGCTCTAGGGGAGCAGACTCCCCACGGGGTCTGCCCCCCTTTCTGGGTTTGGGCCAGCCCCGCGCAGAGCACCCGCAGGCCGAGGCTGGGGCTGGCTCGTGGCCAGGCCTGACTTCCACCCAGGGCTGTCTCTGCTCATGACACCCGCGTGATCCTACCTGTTGTAAGGTATCAACACCGTCCGAGTTAAGGCCCGAGTGACCCCTGCCTCCTTGCTCACCCCCTTCCAAGTTCCAGCAACTAAGAGGGAATGGCTGGCCCGAAAGGGCCTCTGGGGCCCTTGGGGACGCTCCCATCCTTCCGAAGGGCCATCGGAGCCCTGCCCAGCTTCCCTCAAAGGCCATGTGCTGTCGGTCCTTCCTGTTCTCGATCTGCCAGGGGCAGCGGGGGCTGGAATTCCCACAGCAATGGTGGTCCTGGATACAGGCCTGCCCCAGGTCCAAGGTCCAAGATCAAGGTGGCATATGGAAACAGGACCCAGGCTTAGGCGGGGGCTTGCTTCCACCGAGGAGCAGGAGACTTGCTTTTTGTCAGGACAGAGAGTCACAGACAGGCTGGCTCTGCTGAGCTCTAGCTGCTTCTGCAAGAACCCCACAGGCTGGGGGTCCCCCACAGGTTCCCACTGTGCGCCGAGACTGGCATCCACAAGCGCCACACTCACTGTTGTCAGTGACTGACCTCTGGAAAGGGGCCTCCACCCGCGCCCAAGCCAGGGCCCCGAGGAACAGGGGCCCGCACATACTTATGCAGGGGGCGATGGGAGAGCGGCTCTGCTGGTAGCCTTTGGCGCAGCGGTTGCAGGTGATGCCGGTCACGCCGTCCTTGCAGGGACACTGGCCAGTGGTTTGGTTGCAGGTTTTGCCAGCAGCGCCCACGGGGTGGCAATCGCAGGCTGTGGAGGACACACAACAGGAGGGTCAGAAGCCAGGATGGGGCCGGTGCACACCCACCTCGGGGGCCTCCCCGCCCAGCGGCACCCCACGGACACCACCCCAGGGGAAGGGCATGGATGGGGGAGCAGGCCCAGCCAAGCCCGCACACACTCCAGAAACTCTGGTGCCTGGCCACCTGCCTACCTGGAAATGGGGAATGGAAATCACAATGGACTGACTGGAAAGGACTGTTTGGCAGCGGCACAGTGAAGGTGGGGAGCCCTTCCAAGAACCAGAGAGGAAGGCGACATTCAAGTACGTTTTCAGGAGCGCAGAGTCTGGTCGTGAGGGCAGGAGTCAGAACTGCGGGGTGCCCTGCTCTCCACAGGGCAAGTCTGCACCTTCTCATTCCTCCAGCCCTGCCAGCAGCTGGCCCCCAAGTGTCCTTGGGGACCCTCTGGGCAGGAGGCTCAGGGTTTGGAGCCTGACGGAGCCCTGGGGTTTGCCAGGCCAACGGGGTCACCAGGGAGGTGCAACCCTCTGGGCTGCCACCCCCGTCTGCGCTGCCCGCCCACCCTGTGCGGCCGGGCTCAGGCTTCTGGTCACGAAGCCCAGGGGCTGTAGCCCTGGGGAGAGTCACAGTCATCACTTATTGAAACGCCCGACTAAATGTGCAAAGGCTGGGAGGTGAAGGAACCTCCACCAAGGGTCTCACAGAAAGGGAATGGCCAGGCTCGGCAGGCAAGTGAGGCCCCAGGCCTCAGACCAGCGGCCGCTGCATGGGGGAGCATGCCTCACGCCCACCCTGCTGGCGAGCAAAGGGCTGGAGAGCAGGGGCTGCCCATTCGTTTGGTCATGCTGCATCCTGAAGCCCCTCCCTGTGCCCCAAGGACCCAATTCCAGCAAAGCAGCGGCCAGAGGACACTGGGGGGTGTCCCCACTGCCGTGGACTGAATGTTCGTATCCCCCCAACTCATCTGTTCAAGCCCTAACCACCAATACAACGGTATTGGGCAGCAGGCCCTCGGGAGGTCATTAGGTTTAGATGAGGTCACGGGGTGGAGCCCTCCCGGAAGGATGGGCTCCTCTGTGAGAGGAAGGAGAGCGACCTCCCCAAGCCCAGAGCAAGAAGGCAGCCAGCCCTCTGCCAACCCAGAAGCAGGCCATCACTGCACCCTGAATCCGCAGGCACCGCAACCTTGGACTTCTCAGCCTCCGGCACTGTGAGACGTACTGTCTGTTGCCTAGCTCTCCCAGTCTGTGGTGTTTTGTGACAGCAGCCGAGCTGACCAAGACACCCACCAACTCCTGATGCTTGGTCAAGAACGGCTTCACCCAACACAGGGCCCCTGAGTCCCCCGCTCGGTGCGGTGTCCCTGAACCCAGGCAGTGGACTCGGAGTGGGAGCGGGAAGGGATGCCAGCACGACGCAGGCAGTGTTTTGCCCCTCCCCTTCCTCCTTCCCCCTCATTCTCCCAAGGAAAGGGCATGTGTGTTGTGGGGGGCTCTTCTCTTCAGGGAGACACCCCACAGCAATTTCATTTGGTGCCACAAGCTGCTCTGTGCTTCTGTTCCGAATGGGAAAAACATAGCCAAGGAAGTAAATGAAAAAGGAGCTCCTCGGAGAGCTGGACCGGAGCTCCCCGGCCAGCACCGCTCTCCGCACAGGCACGAGCCTGCCGCTGGAGCCCCGCCGCCCACAGCCAGCCCTGCGCCGGCCGGCTGATGAGAATTAGGAAGAGGAAGGGGGCGGGCGGGGAGAGCAGAAAGGACAGGAATGTGAGGAATTGTTTGTTGAAGTTGGGTCTGGACATGTGAGAGCTTCCCAGAACTCTTGGAGGGGGTGGGTGCCTTGGTCGTGGGCGCTCCCTGACAGGTGAGAGGAGGACAGAAGGCCCTGGGTGCCGGCCGGCGGCCTGGCGGGCCTGTCGCGGGGTCTCACACCGCCAGACCCATGGAGGAAGATGACGTCCCAGTCTCGCCGCTGGAGATGGCAGTTATTCCTTCTGGTAGCAACTTGTCTTCTTAAATCTACCCCAAATTCAAGGGCCTTCCCCATTGTTTTTTCTTTTTTTCTCAGTTTTTGTTGTTTTTCACTCAGAAAAAGACTAGGCCTTGGTGTAACTTACGGATGATGTGAGGAGGGGACGGCTGGGGAGTACAACACCGCTGACCCCTCCCTCCGGCCCTCCGACTCCGCCCCCAGATCGGACGGCCCATCAAGCAAGGGCAGTGTCCCTCACTCGGCCACGAGAAGGCCAAGGCCACAGCACGGGCTCCTGCTGTCCCCAGGCGCTGTGGCCTCCCGACAGCCGTTGGCCAGCTTTCACATGCCTGCTGGTGATGCTAAGTGCACACCAGGACGTCCACGCCCCACCCCTGCCCAACGACAGAACAGAGTTGCACACCCTTAACCTCAGGACCCTTCGGCTTGGCTGGATGGAGGTCACCAGAAGATGCTTGGTCAAGGAAGGGTCTCAGCGAAGTCGCCCCGGGTACCACCAAGGGTGCAGGTCATCCTTACCATGACGGGCTGGCCCAGAGCAGAGCTGAGGGAGCAGTGGAAGGGCTGTGTGTCCCTCCCTTATGGCCCCTCGCAGCTGGTGACCTCTCAGCTGCGCCAGCTGAGGTCGGATGGAGCTGAGGGCCACCCTCTGCGACGGTGGGGCAGCTCTGTCAGCTGAGGGGGCAGGTGCTTCCCAAGGACCCACCCTTTGATGCAAGCTGGGGATGCTTTATCTTGGTTTCCAAATCTTCCTCCTGGGATTCTGCAAAGACTGACCAGCTGGCCTCTCGGCCCGGTCTACGGGGAGCAGGCGGCTAACTATGCTTCCACACAAATCGGTGTTCCAGGAAGAGAGGCCATCAGGGTGCCAGAGAGGGGGTGTGGAGGACAGTGCTCTGGAAGCCAGTCACGTCACCTCCAGGACAGTGGGGCCACCAAGAGGAGGAGAGTTCCCCCAACGTAGCGCCACCACCCAGATACCTGTGCACACCTCCGCGCGTCCACATTCTCATACAGCTGTCAGCCCTGGTCCTCACGCCTGCCCGGGAAACTCGCGTAACCTCACAGAGGATGAGTGTGCGGACTGGCAGGGAAACTGCAGGCAGCCCCGGCCACTGTGGCTCAGCGGGCTGCGCATCATCCCGCAAACTGAAGGCCGTCGGTCCGATGCCCAGCCTGGGCCCGCGCCTGGGTTGCGGGCCAAGCCCCCTGGCTCAGGATGTGCCAGAGGCAACTGATCAGTGTTTCTCTTGCACACTGATGTTTCTTTCCCCCTCTTCTCCCTTCCTTCCTCTCTCTCTAAAAACATTAATAAACTTTTAAAAGAAAACAAACCCTGCAGACAGACAGAGGCCACGTGGGGAGCAGAGAGGCTCAATCTCTGAGGAAGGCATCATGGAGCCCTCCCCTTCTGCGGAACGCCCCCCACTTCCTTCTTATCCTGCAAGGAGACATTCATACTTAAACCTGTTGAAACCAAGGCTACATGGGTTTTGTTATGCACAGTCAAACACAATCCTAACAGACAGACTTGAATGGCATTTAAAGTAAGGACTTTTCCCAAAATCCTATTTATAAGGAAAGTCCAAATTATCCCTCTCTGCAGAGGAGAGTGGGGAGAATGGATGAATGGCAGCATCCTATGGTGGGTTCCTCTACACCCTGGGACGAGGGAATCTCGCACGCAGTGTGCAGGGCGGGGGTCTGAGCCACCCGCCCGAAGCCAAGGGGGCCCCAGCCCTGACCCTTAGGGAGAGACCGCCCAAGGGATCCTGCTGTGTTTCCTCAACACGAACACACACAGAGGAACACACGTGAGCGCAGACTCACATTCACACAGTAAGCGGCGGGGGGCGGGCGGGTGCTGAGCTGAAGAGAACAAAGGACCGCGAACTGCAGTTGCGTGGAGGTCTTCCCCTTTGCAGGGGCTCTGGTGAGGGGACGAAGAGAACCTCCCTGATCCTGAGGACGTGGTCTGGCTCAGAGCGGCTTCCGCCACAGGAAGCCCAGTGCCGCCTCCCATTTCCCTGGAAGTCAGCCACCTTTTCCAGCAGAGGTCAATCCCTTCCAAGGCAGGTCACCGCGTTTGCACAGAGCAGGCAGCACCTGGTCATGGGAAACACTCTACCCCAGGGCTTTCCCATCAAGAGGAAGGTGAGACCAGACGGAAGCCCGGGGCCCTGAGAGGGCGGCAGGATTAAGTTTCTCAGGAACGAGGTGGGCTGGAGGGCCTCCAGGTGCGGAGGAGAAGCCCAACCGTCCTTGCTCTGGGCCACCAGACAGGGGCAGGGGCTCAGGGCACACAGACGGCTTTAGGTGGCGCCAGGAGGCCCACGTCTGGGTCTGTACTGCCAGTAAGGCTGTGTGACCGTGGGTGGGTGCCTCGCTTGCTCTCGGCCTCAGGTGGCTCACCTGTTAAGGGCAGAGGTCTACTCTCCCACTATAGTCACTTCCAACGTGACAGCCTACGGCTTGGTGTCTCTATGGCGCCAAGGACCCCGGGTGGTAGCCTGGGCTGTGGGCCTTGGCCCGCGGCGGCAGGGGAAGCGCCCGCGTACACTGCCAGGACACGTCAGGGCTTCCGCTTGCACCCACTGACCGCCCTGCCCAACTGTCTACCGAGTAGTGCTGGGTCACCTCGCTGAGACTCGGTGTCCCTGTCAGCTGGGAGCAGCACATCCAGGGTTCCCGAGAGCCCTGGCAGAGCCGGCCCGGCAGGCGCACAGCCCTGCCCCCAGGCTGCTGGTTGCCGGCAGCTGCCCCGCCCCGTTCCCTGGGCCGCTCTCTGTCCTGGGCTCCTGAGGGCCCACAAGCCCATCCAGGGATGCACCCTGAGACGGGCCCCCCTCACCACGGCTCACGCCATGGCGTCAGGGAATCCATCCTGGGCTCCTATCAGGAGGTCTGGCTGCTTTTCCTGAAGACCTGGCTCTAGGGGCCTTTGGGGTCAGGCAGGACCTTTGAATGGCAGTCATCCCAGGACACATGAGAGGGGAGCTGGCTTGGGCCCAGACCCCCCCGAGTAGCCTCGGGCAGGAGGGTGGGAGATGGAACAACCACAGCACCCATCCTCACTTTGACATCATCCAAGGCTGCCACCCAGGCCGCCTGCCAGGCCTGAGGGATAGCTTTGGGCCTGAACGCATGCTGTGGACCAAATCACGTCCCCTGCCAGAATTCAGGTGTTTCAGCTCCTAACCCCAGTGTCTCAGAGCATGGCTCTACTTCAAGATAGGGTCTTTAAAGAGGTTATTAAGATAAAGACATTGGGGTGGGTCCCAATCCCATGTGATCAGTGTTTCACCTGCCCTCTAAGAAGGAAGTGCCCAAACACCAGGTGGGGTAGGCAGTCCCTTCCCTAGCACGGACCAGCGGGGAGATGCCCTTTCTGGTCCTCCCAAGGCCTCCAAAGTGCAGAGGGGCCAGGCCAAGAAACCACCTGGCCCTGAATCCTAGGACAGGGCTGTCAGTAAGTGTGCTGCTCCCCGGGGCCACCCCAGAGGCCTCCTGGGACTCCTGGCCTGCAGGTCCCTGCGAGGAGGCGCATCCACCTGTGTCACTCCATCAGGGGCAAACACCTTCTCTGCTTTGGGTAACACTGACCTGTGCACTTGGACCCCAACCACAAAGAAAGCAGGAGTATGCCACGGGCTCGGGGCAAACCCGGCAACCCCACATCCCACCTCCCTCCCGCCACCCCATGAACTGGAGCCAAGGAGGTGGAATGAGCAGGGAAGATCATCCCCTCACCTCCTAGATCGACCGGACTAGGAACACTGCCCGGCTAAACTCCCCTCACCAAGGACGGAGAGAGAGGCATTCACATCCACAGATAATCCGCGGACTGCATCTCAGCCGCCTGCGTCAGCCTCCTCCGCAGCTATGCTTTCCTTTCTCCCAGCAGTTGCTAACGAGGCACAAAAGAATAAATGTTTCAAGTTGCACGACCTCTCCTTTCCCCTGCCACTCTCGGATCAAGGTGCAGACAGCAGGAAGTGGAAGGGGAGGGGAGCCCCATAATCCCAAACTGGGTTATTTGACCCTCCTCATCTAGTTAACTATAGTCTTCCTGCACCTGATTTACAGCTGAGGGGAAAGGCACAGCTCCTACAGAGGGTTCCCAAGGGGGGCGGGGGGCGGGGGCGGGGGCGGGCCAGGGCCGGGGCCAGGGCGTGAGTCTGCAGGCACAGGCCGCAGATGGGCAGAGGCCAGATCTCTCTCAGCGGCACGTTCACAGCCACGTTTACACACACGCAGCCCGTCCCCACCTCTCCGCTCCGGGCCTCCACAAGCAGCTGCCAGACACTCATCTCTGCCATTCAACTCGTTTGTCATTTTTGCTCCCAAAGTGTGTAAATCCTTTATCCAGATTGTGCAATAGCATGAGGACAAATCCCCGGGGCCTTGCCCAGTCCTGTGGGAATCAGTCTCAAAGTCCAGGCTACAGCCAAACCCTTCAAGCGAGAGGGGCCCGGTTCTCCTGTGCTCCACCGCTCGCTGAAAGAACCCAGGCAACTGGAGAGCCCAGGGAGCCGTCTCTGCCGTGTGTGGATGCTGGCACGGCAGGGCCTTCCGGTTAGTACATTTTCCTCTAATTGCACAAGTAATCCTAGCAGCTAAAAGGTATGGAGTGACGCCACGTGCCAGGAACCTCCCCTACATCATTTCATTTAACCTACACCATAATCCCAGGAGGCAGGAGGAACTATTATTAACTCCATTTTCAGATGAGGAAACTGAAGCATCCAAGAGTATGCACCTTGCTCAGGGATGGAACTTGAATGAGGGACGGGTCATGTTTAATTCCAAGATCCCTGCTTTTAAAAGCTATTCACCCCAGGGCTGTTGGCTGGAGCCCACCTGCTGCTCTTCTGGTAGCAAAAGCTCTTTCCCAAGTGAAATGCCCTCCACTAAAAGAGAGGCTCGAGATCTGCAGGCTCCTCCGCTCACGACCGGGGAACTGGAAAGAGAGTAGGCTTCAGAGACAGGGGCGTGGCACCAAAGGGTGAGGAAGTGGCCAAGGATGCCCAGGGGAATGAGACAACGGGCTGGCCCTGAAGATCCAACTTTCGAGCAGGGAGGGCCTGCGTGGGCCGGGTCACAGGGCAGGGGCTCTTGCTTTGTAAGGAGCTTTGAACAAAACCACCTCTGCCTGAGTTCGGCCAGCTTGTCCAAGGTCTCAGGTCACAAACTTCCCCGACATCAGACACTTTCCTGCTGCATCAGCGACTGACAAAATTTTCACTGTTTAAAAAGGACACATGGCGTGTGTAACGTCAAAGCTGGGCGAGACTCATAGATGAGGAGACTGAGGTCCAGAGAGGTCACGTGACTTGCCTGATGCTCTATAGGCTTCCACCCTAGAGTCAAACCTGGAGATCAGATTTCTGAATCCCACCCCCCTCCAAATCCCCAGGGAACAGGAAAAGGATGCACCCCCAGAGGCCGCAGCGGGGGCTGAGCTTCCATGGGGATTTTCTCATCTTCTGACTTCTTCTCTCCAGGGGCACCGGCCTTCACTGCGCCCCAACAGGGTCCCCTTCTTGGGTCATGGTCTCCGCCCTCTGAGCTGAAGCTGCTCCAGCCACTGAGTGGCTTCCCTGCCTAAGGTGACCGGCCCTTTTCCCTGCACCCCAGAAATGACAACAGGAAATGGAAATGTGACAAGAGACCCACAAAGTGAAGGGGCACTCCTGACTCTGAGGCTTTTGTGGGCCTGTGGACGCCACCTGGGAGTCAGGAAGGGGAGCAGTCCCAGGTTCCCAGCTCTGTCCTGAGTAAACACTCAGACGATCAGACCTAGACACACGCACGCGTGCATGCACACATGCACACACGCACACGCACGCAGTCCAGCAGCCATGTCCACCCACGCTTCCATCTGGATGCTGGAACATCAGGCTGCACTAGCTAAGCTCCCAGCCTTACCCGGCAAGACTTAAATCTTTGAAAAATTTTAAATACACACCCCCTCCACTCAGTTTTCATCAAGAGACCCATAAAATTTTTTTTTTACTTCATTGATAATAAATGTCTCCCCTCAAAAGAACAAACCCTGGGGCCTAGGCCGCCTTTCTCGAGCCAAGAATGGCTGACTGCCCTCATCTCTTATTCTGCCACTGCCCTGGTTCTCAGCCTTGGCCACACACTGGACCCACCTTGGGAAGCTTTTTAGGGCCTCGGGACCCAAGTCTCACGGGAACCCATGAACTGAACCAGCATCTCTGGGGGCAGGACTCAGGCCTCAGCATTTTTGAACCTCCAGGGGGTTCCAAAGTACAGCCAAGGACAAGAACCTTGCCCAAGTTAGAGACCAAGGCACACACATCTTCGATAGCTTCTGCAACTTTAAGCAAAATGTGCATAACGAAACCATTTTTACTGGAGGCTAATTGATAAAAGCAAGTTAAGTTCCTAGGACATCTTGTCAACCTACCAAAATGAAGCTGAACGAAATGCATATTCGAGAACCCGCTGTACTGAGGATGCCCAAATGTGAAGGAAAAGAATTGGGAGCGAGAAAGAAATGTCAAGCAGCACACAGTGGGCAGGGAGCTGCAGCGGGGAGCCCGTGGTGCTGGCTTCCTCCCCGACCCCGGGCCGAGCTGCCTGAAGAGCCGGGGTGGGTGAGAGGCACAAGTGTGTGCACTGGCCAAGACGGCGAGGACCATCGCAGGCCTCTGCTCCGCCGCAGCCTGCATCTTCCAAGGACTCTGCACCTTCTTGGCAGCCTGCATTCAGCCACGTTGACTGTGGACTTGAAGGGGGCGGGGCAATGAGTGAAAGGAAAAGGCTGCTCAGTGGGATGGAAAGAAAGCCCTTTGTGCGGGGATGCTAGATGTGGTGGTTAATTTCTTCATTCTCATGGCAATTCGGCTCACGGAAGACTCCTGGAATGTCTTTATCCATCACAGATGGTTTGGGAAGATGATAAATTAATATCATTTAAATGGAGGCATGGCTGAAATGGTTAAACGGCAACGTCTTCTTTGCTGGCTCCAAAGAGAAAGCGCCCCCCAGTCCATAAAGAAGACAAATGGTAAACAAAACCGCCTATCTTTTGACAGATTCCAAGACGAGTATCATTCACAAACCATTCTGCGGAGAAAAGAGAGAAATTCATCTCATCTGACTCTGTATAGGACAACAGCCCACGCCATAATGAGGCCGTCCCAGGGCTGTGAAATTGCGCTGAATAGCCGGAGAGTGCAGCCGCCTGTTCCCCGGGCATGTTTATTACAGCCCTTTGTACACACCAGCCCTGCCAGCCCCGGCTTGGTTCTAACCCACGGGAGAGGAGAAAGAACCCAACAAATTTGTTGCTACGAAACTTCCCAAATGGGGGACTGCATAACAACACTTGGAATCTAATGCCTTCGCTCCAAGCAGTTCTTGTCTGGGTCCACCCCTGCTCTAAACTGAACAAGGCTGGGAGCTGGCCAGCCCCCAGGAGTGTATGGGTGGCCTCAGCCCCCTGCCGGGCTTCCCCCACCGCCCACCCTGCCAGGCCCTGGGAAGTCGGGCGGTAAAGAGGGCCCCGAAGCCACTCCTAACCTTCCTCGGGTCAACTGCCACCCTGAGTCAAGAGCCACAGCCCGTTGTGTGGGGTGCCCCGTGAAATGCATCTGGAACAGAGCGAAGACGTGCAGCCTTCAACTGAGGGCTATGATGAAGCTCCCTGAGGTCAACCCCAGGAGACCAGGGCCTCGGGGGTAGCTCCTCAGCTCCAAGAGTTTGGAAGCCTCTAAGAGCAAACCATGAGAGATCAAAAGACTGGGCCAAATGCTCCCAGCAAAGGAACCATTTCCTGAAATCGTCCAACTCTGGGAAGACAAGACAGCGGACTCCATGGAAGTGAGGAAGAGACCCCTGACTGAAGATCTCAAGGGCACACACCCCCCAGCTGGCATCTGAACTGCGGCTGGCTCCAGACGAGATCTCCGGGTCTCTCCTTGGTGAGAAGTGTCCTGCGAGGGATCCGAGGATTCAAAGTTCCCACATCCCCCAAGGGGGTGACACCGGGCAGAGCAGAGCAGAGGGGAGAGATCTGGAACTTTCAACAGATGCCGTTCCTCACCAGTGAAATGGCGGGACCTTTCAGGTCACCTTCTTCCTGCTCACCACTCAGACAGCAGCTCTTTCAGGCAAGGTCTTTTTTCACCAATCGTGAAGCAGGGCCCTTCGGGCAATGCTCTTCCTCACCAATCAGTGTTAGGACCGGCCAGGTAGTGTTTCCCTCACCAACCGGGTGGCAGGACCCTGGAAGCATTGTTTTTCCGCACCAGTCGGGGCGTGCTGGGAGTCCCACCCTTTCCTGCCACGTGGCCCCTGCAGGATCCGCAGGTACCCCTCCGAGCAGAATCCGTGCACGCACGTCTCCTCTTCTGTGGGGCCTTCTCCCAGTGTTCCCACCAAGGCTGGGGGCAGCTGCTGCCCAGGGCTGAGAGGGAGGACACAGCCACCAAGGCTGGCCACAGAGCTTGAAATAATAAAGCAGGACCACACCCTTGTGTGCCTGTATCTCTTCCTTCTGGAGGCTGGGTGTCTCCACACCTTCTAACCAGAGTGGCAGAGCCCCAGAGGATGATCTACAGGTTCCCAGAATCCTGCAGATTCTCGACATGTCCCTCATAGCGGTAAGAGGCCACACCTGGCCCTCCCCCTCCCCCTGCAACAGCGGAGAGGGAGGGGGGCAAACGGCAAGATGGCCAAAGCCCTGCTCCTTCCTGTCTCTTCAGGGGACAGGCCTTTCCTGCAGAAACTGACAGGGCAATACATAGCCACCACCCTTCCACAGAGCCTGGACCCTCTCACCCATTGGCAGATTTCTCCATTTGGCCAGCTGAGTGGCTACTTTTGTTTTGTTTTTAAGATTTTATTTATTTATTTTTAGAGAGAGGGAAGAGAAAGGAAAAAGAGAGGGAGAGAAACAGCAATGTATGGTTGCCACTCATGCGCCCCCAACTGGGGACCTAACCCACAACCCAGGCATGTGCCCTGACTGGGAATCGAACCTGCGACCCTTTGGTTCCCAGGCCAGCACTCAATCCACTGAGCCACACCAGCCAGCGCAGAGTGGCCACTTTTGGTTAACATTTCTTGGCCAAGTCCTCAAGGACTCTATGTACAAGCAGTTGTTTACAAAACCCTGTCTTCAATTTCTTCCGTAAATGAACCATAATCAACACTTGGGCATAGGTGAAGGAGCTGGACACCTTCCAATTACATCCTCTGAAAACCCAAAGCCCTCTGTCCCTGGTCATGCGCCGGCTCACGCCTGCTTGACACTGTAGGTGTTTCTTGGGTCCCTTTGCCCAGGCCACCCTTCTCAGTCCCTGTTCAGTCTCCTGGAAGATTCTCACCTGCATGGATTGCTTTTTGGTGTGGAAAAAGCCCAACTACCTTTATGCTTAAATTTCTCTTGACAACCACCAGAGGCAGCCTTAAGTCCACAGATCTGAGAGGAGAGCCTGCTTGGAACCACCTGTTCATTTGGAATTGAAGGGATTTCTCCCGGAAGACGCAGACTGGGAACCTGTTTGCTTGGAGCAAAGTGTTCCATACAAGCAAGGCCGGCTTCAGGGGCCCCGTGCTCATGAGGACACGTGCTTGGCTGACGCTCTGCTGTGGCCATTTTGAAATTCTTAGTAATTCTTGAACCAGAAGCCCTGGCGTTTCATTTTGTTGGTCCTACGCACAAGTGCCCAACATCTGGTGGACTTCCTGTTAGGACGATGATCCTTTGGCTTCATCCAAAGGCTAAGCAGTGGCCACAGAAGGGCTCTCCACTGTAGCTCCTCATCTGGGCCTGAGTCCACCACGGCTTGGGTCTCTCAGGCGTCACCACCCTGTCCACGCTGGATTGTGGCCCAAGAGCCCTCAGAGACGTCGTCTTGGGGAGCCATGCTCACAGCAAGCCCTGGCTCCAGGCCCCCGATTCTGCGCCCACAGAGCCCTGATTCCTGGAACTCCCAAAAGCTTATGTGGGGTGGAGGGTCGTACTTCTCCCCCAGCGCCATTGAGTCCCCGGGCTTTGCAGCAGCTGCTCTGAGGCACCGCACCCGCGCTTCACATTTGTCAGTGGGAGAACACGGCAGAAAGCTAAAACATTAGTGCTTGCTTCAGTGAACGAAAACAGAGTCTCCCGGCTCCCTTTAATTTTTTGTCCTGAGAAGTAAAGCTGTTTGCAGGTGGATTAAATGTTCCTTCTGAGACCCTGCCCTTGAAGCTGCGCCTATGCAGCGCCTGTGTCTGCGCGGCTGTCGGGGCTGGGTGGGGGGAGGTGCGTGCACACAGCCAAAGAAATCTGTCTGCCTGGTTTTGGTAAAATAGAGCCCTTTGTGCCACGGTAAGCCTGGTGAACGTGACCCCCGCCCTGTGGTATGCGGCACACCTGTGCGGAGGGACCGGCAGCTGGGAGGGGGCGGGGCGCCGGGCCGGGCGCCCTGCACCCGCGCAGAGATCACACCTTCTCCTTTCTTCTCCTTGGAGTCATTGCTCCATCGCCCCTTTGTTTCAGCCCACACCTCCGAATACCAGGGGGGCCGTGCATGTGTGTGATCGTCCGAAAAAGAAAGAGAAGAGGAGAAGCGCTGAGGAAAGAGAGGGAGGCTGGTGTGGCCAAGGCCCCGCCCCCGCCGCCTACCTTTGCAGGCCTTCCGGTGGGTGATGGGCTTGCCCATGTCGCGGTAGTAGCCCTCCTTGCAGTAGTGGCAGTGGCGGCCGGCGGTGTTGTGGCGGCAGTTGAGGCAGACGCCCCCGCTCTTGCGCCCTGACAGCTTGTAGAGCTCCATGTTGAAGCGGCAGCGTCGGGCATGCAGGTTGCAGCTGCAGGCTGTGAGGAGGCAGGGAGAGCCGTCAGGCAGAGGCACCGCGGGTGAGCCAGGGAGACTCTGCCCCCCAACCCCGCTCCTTCCAGCAGGCCAGGGCGAGCTGCTCTTTGGCTCCCCTGCATGCATCTGTACCCTTATTGACCACCTGGCAGTACCTGAGCCATGGCTGAGGCTGCCGCTCCCTCCCAAGTGGACATTTCATTTCCCTCCGTGGAACACACCTCAGAGTGGGGAGGTGGAGCTGGCATCCTCGTTGTGCCCAAATCCTGCTTGCTGGGGGTTAAATCGTGCCCCCCCATTCATATGCTACCCCAACCCCAGGACCTCAGAATGTGACTGTATTTGGAGACAGGGCCTTGAAAGGGGTGATGAAGTTAAAGTGAAGCAGTTTAGGTGGGCCCTCATCCAATCTGACTGGTGTCCCTAGTAGAGGACATCTGGACACAGAGAGATCAGGGGGACACACGCGCAGAGAAAAGACAAGCGAGGACACAGGGAGAAGGTGGCTGTCTGCAAGCCAGGGAGAGGGGCTGCAGGGAACACTGGCCCGGCCACCACCGTGGCCTCAGACGGCCTGCAGCCCGCTCCTCCGCCCTGTCCCCTTGCACGCTCCTCAGGATCCAGTGTCCTTTCGCTCTGCCCCGACACCCTCCAGGTCCGCTTGCGGCCACAGGACGGCCTTTGTGCTCCTGACTCCCAAGTCCACATTTCCAGCTCCCACTTCGGGGCCTGCACTTGGACCCAGAGGCGACTGCTCCAAACGCAGCCACTCCTCTCCGGGCGGCCAGGCCTGGGCTGAGCCCTGCAGGCCTTCTGAACGCCGCAGCCAGAGCGCGTGTTCTGAGCACCAATCTGAGGATGCCCTTTACCTCCGGGACACCTTCCAATGGCTCCCAGTTTTCTTCTGGATTAAAACTGACATCATTTCACACGGCCTGCAAGGCTCTAAACACCTGACTCTGCTTCCTCCTCTCGCTCGTGCACTTCAGCAGCAGCAGACTCCTTCCAGCCTCCAGAGTGCGCCCTGGGTGACGACCCCTGCCTGCCCCTCCATGACTTGGCTTAGCCTCCTAGGTCCCTCTTCTCCCAGGCCCCCTCCTCATCCGCCTGCACCCTTCTCACCCTCCAGGTCTTGGTCACCACGTCACTTCCATGCCCACTTGCACCTCCTACCAGCCTGGCTTTGGCCAGAGGGCTGCGGGCTGCCCCGGCGCCCAGCGCAGCCGCACACAGGCCTCCTTGCACCCGCCGGAGGCCTGCCACTTGCCTCCTTCCTTAGATCTCTGACTGCAAGGCAACCCCAGCTTGGACGGGGCCAGTCCTGCTCACCCTGTAACATGATTTGCCCTGCTTCTGCACTAAGCTTGTTTTAAATCCCACTTTTGGGTAATATCTAAGGAAATACATGTTTAATGCCAGACACTTGAAAAACCAAAGCAGAAAGGAAAAAAACTGCACTCAGATTTCCACCAACTGCTGTCAACACCGGGGTCCGTCCTTGCGGGCTTTAATTAACAGTTGCTCAGCCGTGGAGCGCTTTAATTCTTTCCTACAGATAAGGGCGACACTTGTACATCTCAGGTTCATAGCCTGTTTCCTCATCACGGTGACTATTTTTTAGTGTCACATAACACTCTTCATAGTTTTGAAACATGGTCTATCGTACCAGTGCACGGGCATGTGTGATGAGCGGCTCGGATCCACTGTGGGCGCATTTAAAAGCAGGGCCTGCCGGGTTGGGTAGTTAGGTTGTTTCCAGTTTTTCACAGTTATAAACAACACGTTGATAAACCACCTTTGAACTCACGAATTCGTGCTCTGTTCTGATGGTTGCTGTATAGTAAATTTCTCACAACAGAACTGGTAGTTATATTTGGGGTCTACACGTTTTAAATTTTTAAAAAGTATGTTTATTTTAGAGAGAGAAGAAGGGAGGGAGGGAAAGAGAAACATTGGTTGGTTGCTTCCATACACACCCCTGCTGAGGATCGAATCTAAAACCTAAGTATGTACCCTGACCGGGAATCAAACTCCCAACCTTTTGGTGTATGGGAAGATACTCCAACGATCTGAGCCGCACCAGCCAAGGCGGGTCTACATGTCTTAACTAGGGATCCAAACTGCCAAATTCCCCTGCAGGAAGGCTGTCCTAGCTTACACTCCCATCAGCAGGATATGAGAGTTACTATTTCAACACACCCTTGAAAAGAATAACTATGCATTTGGTATCAGCATTCTTTTTTTTCCCCCAATCTTTGCCAATTAGTCTGGAAAACACACACACATACACACACAATTTTAATTTGCATGTCTTTGATTACCAGTGAGATTGAACATTTCCCCATGTTTGTTTTTCTATTCATATTTCATTTTTTGTGCATTGCCTGTTCACGCCATTTGCCCCGTTTTCAAATAAGGTGGTGTGGGTTTTTTTTTCCATAGTGTCTGGTGCTCTTAAATATAATGGATTAAAAACCGTTTGTCTTTTCTACTATTCAAGCTGCAAATATTTTTCACCAGTGCTTTATATATTACATTTTTGGTTTTAAAAAAACATTTGCCCCTTTAGTTTTTCTGTGATGATATGAGCTTCTTTAAATATTCTTCCTAAATTCACCTCTAAACCACGCACCCATTAGTCACTCAATTTACAAGTCGAGATGGACAAGTGCTTTAGCGGAGGCTCAGTAGGGAGCTGGCAGACTCAGCTCACGCCTTGAGTCCGGAAGCAGCTGGACACCACCTTAGGCTGTAGCCCAGGACCAGAACCCAGGCCTTTGGGCTCCTCTTCTACTGCCCCAGAGGAAAGGGCCGCACCACTGGAAGAAAGAGCGGCTGGGCCTAGAGTACGGGCTGGAACCAGGTCTTTCCTACTAGCACAGGAGTCACAGGGCCTGACACACCTGCCTGGGGACAGGGATCCAGAAAGGTTAGCCAGACCTCACTCCCGTAGGCCTCTCTTGTACTGGGAAAGGCCTCAGTGGCAGCATCTTCTTGGTCCTTCTTGGAGACAGATGCTAATCCTATGTCTTCTTCTCTCAGGATGGCTCCAGCTGTCCCCCATCCTCCCAGCAGGACCACCCCAGCCTCCGGGCCCCTCCTGGGAGCTCAGCCCCCATCCCCATCCCCAGGAAAACCCTGGGCTGGTATCTCTCTTCCACCTTCCACCGACAAAAGGTTCTTCCCAAACAACTGGTCACACAAAAGAAAACTCAGAGGCTGAACATCAAAAGGCAGGGCTCTCTCCCTCCCCCCTGCTCTCGGAGCTGTCAGGGGACATCAAGTGGCAATTGCCCACGCTCGACCTTCTGCAAAGTATTTTACAGCTTGTTTTCTTTTCTCTTTGTTTTATTTTCTCTGCACAAATGGAAAAATGCATCAGGCAAAGCCGCTCACATCTGGATCCCTCGGCTCCACACGAAGATGTCACCCAACTCCCAACCCGTCCCTAGCCCCTTTCTCAGAGAGACACCTTAATCCCTTGTGCCTTCCTGTTTATCTCCTGCCTCTCTTGGAGGCAAAAATATTGGGTATTAGTTTCATTATCAGATTTCAAGGCGGGAAGGAAAGGGCAGCTTTGTGAGAACAGAGAGGTCAGCCCTGGGGAGAGGCGCGGGGGCGGGGCAGCACAACTAACTTCTGAGGAACCTGCGTGGGCCGCCCTGTCCCAGGTTCCCCAGCCACCCAGAGCGGGCTGGCCCGGCCTGGACCCCAGCTCTATGCCCCACTTGACTGCCATGTGGGGATCACCAAGGATGCATCACGTGTGGCTGCATTTCAGACCCAGGGCCCTGACATGGGGCAGGAGGGAGGAGGAAGAGAACCCCGCACGCACACACACTTCTTAACCGGAAACCTGACAGGAAATGGGGCCCAAGAGATAAGGATCTATTTTCTTCTCCCACGAAGAGTTCTTCTCGGTCCTATTTTGCCAAACGCCGGTCACCACCCTTCCTTAGGCTTCTCCAAACCTCTTCCACCTGCCCAACACCTCACCACCCACAAGCCAGTTCAGTTCAACACACAGGGGGCCCTCCAATTACACGCCAGGCCCTGCGCCACGAGCCATGCCGGAGACAAGGGTGGACGGTGCACCCTCGGCTGTCCAGGGCTCCCCTCCTCATGGAGGGTGGAGGGACAGGTGAGCTCTCTCAGCAGCAAGCTCTTCGGTCAAGTGGCTCAAGTGCCCTCCTCAGCTGCGTGGGTTCCTGGAGCACAGGAACAGTGACTGCCCTTATATCCTCCAGCCCAGAGCAGACCTCAGTGTGTTCTTGTGGCACAAATGAGGGAGAGAAAGAGCAAGTCAGAGAGAACCTGGATGGATGGACGGATGGATGGAGGCATGATGGGTGCGTGGGTGGACAGATGAGTGGATGACCCATGGGTGTGTGGGTGAATGGATAGATTGGTGGGTGGGTGGGTGGATGGATGGATGGATGGGTGAGTGGGTAAGTGGATGGATGAGTGGATGGTGGGTGGCTGGCTGAGTGTAGATGGACAGGCGGATAAATGGGTGGGTGGGTGGGTGGGTGGGTGGGTGGATAGATGGATGGATGATGGATGGGGGAGTGGTTGGATGGATGGATCATTGAATGGATGAGCAGGTGGATGGGTGAATGGGTGGGTGAATGAGTGGATGGGTAGGGAGCAGGTAAGTAGGACGAAGGGCAGATTGCGTCCTCTGCCTAACCTACATCTTGACAAGGCATGGTCTTGTGATATGTGACATTTCTTTTATTGTTGCTTTGAAGTATTTAAAACTTGTTTTGCTACTTGAACTCATCGATTCAGCTTCTGCTGTTCGAGTATCCTGCAGCGCTTCAAGGAGAAGAACCCACCTCTAGGGTGCCCGAGCTCCTCCCAAGACCCTTGCACACAGTAGGGACTGACTCTGTATCCATGGGCTTGACGAGTTTACAAACACCGGGGTTGGCCCTCACCCAAAAGACCCTAGCGACCTAACCGCCAACCCCTCAGGGCTCCCCTAGGCCCAGACAGAATCCGCAGATGTGGTTAAGCCATATCCTGGCCCTGCCCTTCAGGATATCTGGGCCTGGCTCCTCCAAATGCCACGTGGAACAGGCAGGTCATTGGTGACGGGTTTCCTCAGGGGCCCTGTGCTTGGCCCGGGGACGCTGCTCCGGCCTTCGTGCGCACAGGACCACCCCCAGCACCCTTCCCTCCTTTCCGGGGCGGTTCTTTAGAGAAGGCCGACCCGGGTTATTTCTGCAGCGTTATCAGGGAGCTTTGGACTGACACATCTGCAGCTGAACTGTCCAAAATAACTGGCGCACATGTGCACCATCCACATGCTGGGAGCTCTGTGTGCCGGAAATCGGCCCCAGTCCCCGGGGTCCCTGTGCCCCCCAGTAATCACTGCTGAGGCTGCCATGGCTGGTGACCCATTTCCCTGCATCCAGGCCACAGGGGCAGGTCGGCGCTCAATGGGCACTCGCAGGCTGGGGGCGGGTGCTGCTTCTCTCACCAGTTCTTTTGCTCCCTTTGCCTGTGGCTGCTGAATTAAGGACCAAGAGGCCTGTTCACCGCAGCGTTCACAACTTCCGGGGGGCGGGGGAGTGGGCGGTGACAATTAGAGCAGTGGTTCTCAGCTGGGGGCGACTGTGCCCTGTGCAAACTTCTGGCAGTATCTTTAGTCACTCTCATTTATCACAACTGGGGGAGGAGGCGCTACCGGCATCGGCATCGAGGGGACAGAGACCAAGGATCCGCTCAACATGCACAGAACGGCCCCCTACCACAGAGTCATCGGCCCAAAGTGTCGACAGTATCAAGTCTGAGAGGCCCTGACATCACCCCCCCACCCCCGCCCAGGATGTGTGAATTTTTACACCCCTTCGTTGGGGTCTAAGGTGCCCTAAGTGCAACCCCAGCAGCTCTGAATGCAGCCCAGGGAGGTAGAAGTTTTCAACTTCCACAAATGCTGACTGCAGCCTTTGCGGGGACCGCAGGCTGGTGCCGAGTGCAGAGGAGGCAGCGGCGAAGGACAGAGGCCTGCCCTCAGAGCACGCCTGTCTCAGAGGGAGGGCGCGTGCGCAGCGCCTTAGTAACCACACAACACGTCCGACCAGGCCGAGAGCTGTCGGGACTGACAGCTCGAGAGGCCATTCCTCTTTGCTCCACTGGGGACAAGGTAGTGAGGACGGGGCCAGAGAAGAAAGTCAGAGCCCAGGCGGGACAGTCTCACCAGACCTGCTCCAACTGCAACGTGCCCAAGGGTCGCCTTGGCATCCAGTTCAAAGCAGATCCTGATTCTGGAGCTCTGGGCTGGGGCCTGGGAAGTCCCCGTTCCCAAAAAGCACCCAGGTGATGCTAGTGCTGCTGGCTGGCAGACCAGCGTAGGTTGGTGGCATTGGAACTAAACTGAAAAGGGCTCTCTGCGGTGGGAGTCCCCAGGAAAGTGAAGGGGAGAGTTTACGGTGGGGAGTCTGGTTTTAAAAGAAACGTCTCCTGAATAATTGTTTCAGAATAGTAAAAACATTTGAGAGTTATTTTTTAAAGTTTGGGGTCGTCTTTACTTCCTTTTAGTTATTACTTAGTTACTTTATTTGGTATACTATTTATTTAGAAATTGTTTGACCCTTGTTCATCAATTTTAAGAGACCCAGTGGGGTCTACTCTATACCCAGTTTTCAGCTTCTCCTGAAATGACTGAGCTAATCAGCCACCACTCCTCACGCACCTGGCTCCTGCCAGCACCTGGGGACACTCTGAGCTGGGCTCTCAAAGGACTCCTTTGGGAGAAGGGCTGAGGAAGGAGTGGCTCAAGAATTTCTAGGACCTGGGTCCTTTTGTATCTGCTGGCAAGCTGGGCAGAAGAGAAGTAAGTCATACATGTGGTGCATTTGCAAAGTCCACTTTACAAATGGCAAAGTGGTAGCACGTGGGTATATCTATTCATTCAACCAATATTTGCTGAGCACCTACTATGCTCCAGGCACTAGCCAAGGCACTGGGGATATAAGAGTAAGCAGGACAGACGTGGTCCCTGCCCCCAGAGAGTCTTCGGAGATAGTGGCGTGATAAAAGTCTGGTTAGCGCGCTGCCACTGACACCTCACTCCCAGGCCCAGCCCCACTGCCGAACACGGGGCTTAACGCTTGTCACTGGGGGCATCACCCACCCAGATGCAATACGGTGGTGACCAGGCAGGTAAGAGGCTGAGAGACCAGAAGCATCAGCCAGGGGCAGTTTGGTTCTAGTCAAGGCTCTAGGGTTTGCAAACATTTGAGGGATGCTGTGTCAATTTTAATTTTAAAACAACTGTTGAAAAGCATCGCCTGCCACAGCCAGGAGAACTGGACAACTCGTTTGTCTGAAAGAGGAGTCAGCAGTCCATGCTGAGTGCCCAGACGAGGTGAGCATGTCCTATGCGGCTGGCGGGGGTCCCAGAGAACATGTAAGGAGAGATATGGCGTGAGATGGGGCCACTGTGACATCCCCAGCAGGACCCGCCTCTGCATTACACACACACACACACACACCCCTCCCCCCCACCTCCCCCCACCCCCGACTAGCGAAGCACGGCGGCTCCAGGGTCAGCAACCCCCACGTTCCTCTCTCTCGGAACTCTGTTCCCCCCATTCCTTCTCTCCAGTCCTTCAGTTCAATTCAAGTAGCCGTTCACTCCCTCCGCAGACCCCAACATGTGATGGTTCCCAAACTCCGGCGCACAGAGTCACCAGGAGTGCCAACCAAACCATGGAGCGCGGAGCCCCGCCCCCAGTAGCCTCCGGCCGCAGGTCCTGGTGGGGCCGTAGCAGGGCCGTAGGGGGGTCGTGGGACTCCGCGCTGCTAACCAGTCCCAGGTGAGGCGGCGCTGCCTGGTGAAGGGCCGCGTTTTGGTAACAATAACCACTGATAGCGCAGGAGGCGGGCGGAGGTGGGGGAAGATGTCTGAAGATAAGGACCTCGGAGCCCACCTGTGATGTAATTATTAATAAATAAAAATCGAACGGCACACAAGGCAGCAAGGCCGAGAGGAGCGAGAGCCAGACCTGGTTTGGGAGACCCGGGACCTGGGCGCTACCCCTCGCCCTGTGCCCCGCCCACGTGTGAGACCCTGGAAAGCCCACAGGCCTCCCTCAGTCCCCAGGTTCTCATCTGAAAAACGAAAACATTGGGTCTGATGACCTCTGGGTTCTGTTCAGGCCTACAAGTTTGTAGCTGCAGGACGCTGCCAACTCCGGGGAGGTAAGGGTCGGATTCACGGTAAGGGTCAGGGAGGCTCTGGGGGCGGGGGCGGGGCGGACCTGGGAGTTCAGGAGGGGGGCGCTCCCAGCGTGAACACGCCACCGGGGTGGACTAGGCAGGCAGGTGACAGGGCCGAGCACCATCAGCCCCGGGAGTCAGAGGCCGGCAGGATGATACCGTGGCCCTGGGGGGGCATCCTGTAGGCTTCTGATCACTCCACGTGAAGGCAACACGGCCCACATCCCCGCCCCCCCGCCCCCGCCCCCCTCGCCCCGCCCTCCCGCAGAAAAACAGCCTCAGAAGGGCAGTGGCTGGCAGAACTGGTGACGCCTGGGTCTTCCAGAAGGACAGGGTGTGGCAAGGATCCCCTCTAGGGTACTGGGCAGAGGAAACCCATCTCAGGGAGAAAAAAGTAGTCCCCCTTTTAAGCATGTGGGGGGTGCTCCCAGGGGGGCTTGCTGAGAGGATTTCCAGGAGGTCAGTTAACAACCAGGAGCGGTCCGCTGGGCCTGGGAGCTCCTGAGGCCGAGTCCTGGAAGCGGGGAGCCCGCTGACCTCTCTGAGGGCGCCTCCTCTCTCGGGGGACAGAGGCCTGCAAAGCCGCAACCTTGTTTTTAAAAACTCCAACTTGAACACAAAACCTCTGACCCCAACCAGTGCTTTATCTCTGGTATCAGAAATAGAATCAACAAGAGGTGGATCAAGGTGGTAGGGAAAATGGATAAAAAAACAAAAACAAAAACGGGGAAGTGCTGTAGCAACCCAGCCCGGGCAGGCGTGAGTCAAGGAGGCTGGCGCTCCGGCCTGGCGGGCTTTAGATGGTTCCCGATAAAATCCTGGGAGATAAGTGGCCTGTGTTTGTTGAGGGCTTAGGGAGCTTTAGCCGAGTCCCACACAAAGGGGCCCTCTGTCAACAGTCCTTCAGGCCACTAATAGGGCTGAACAAACACTAGGGTAACAAGCTCTTCACACCTGTGGGGCTTGGGAAAGGCCTGACCCCTTTGTCAGGATGTCAGACAAAAGAGCCCGGACCGAGCCAGGCCCTCTGGGGCCTCTGGAGAAGGGGCTGCGGGTGGATCTGAGGCCTGTGAGTCTTGCCTCCCTCAAGCAGGTAGATGCGTGAACTCCATCCGGGCAGGGAGACCGGCTGACGATACTACGGTCCATTCGCGGGGCTGGGATCGGGAGGAGTAAGGGTAGCCGGGAGCCTCTATGGCAAACCACAGCCACAGCCACAGCCTGGTGGCTTTCTCTCGAGCTCTGTGGGGTGACCGGCCCCTCCCTGGTTGACGGCAGGACACCCTCCCCCCACAGTCCCCGCGTCCCGCATCGGCTTGACCTCACCATCATATTTTCCACTGACTTTTTTTCTCTGTAAACATCTCAGCCTTTCCTTTCCCCTACCCTTTTTTGGCCGCTGCACCGCCCCCTTCCCCCGCCCAGGCTGTGAAACAATCCCTTTCTAACGCCTCCCGGGCCTCTCACTGCGGAGGGATAACTGAGGCTCCTGCTGCGCGCAAACGCCCTGCTCCCGGCGGCGACGTCTCGCCAGGCCCAGAGCGCTCGGTGCCCCGTCTGCAGCGTCCTCCCCGCAAGGCCGCCGCAGACAGCCAGCCGGGGGTGGCCCTGCCCTGTCACCTCCCCAGGGACTTCAGCCCCCGCCCACTGTGTGGCATTCCCACTCCAATCTCCTCCATCCCTGGGCCCTCTTCAAGCGCTCCTCTCACCTCGGCACTGCCCTGTTCTGGAACTTTCGGTGGCTGTCTACTGACTACTAGATGTAAACGCTCTTGCCCTTGAGACTACTGGTTTCCACATAAAGGTTCAGACCTGGGTCTTGCTTCGTGCGTGTAACAGGACCCCGAGGAACAGCCCTGCCCTCTCCCATCCACACCCAGCCTCCTCAGCCAAAGGGCGGAAGCAGGCTCTTGGGCTGGGGCAGGCTTCCAGGGTGTCCAAGTTTATCCTCTTATCGAGGGAGAGAGGAGAAAAACGAGGCTCCAACAGTCAGAGCGACCTCGCCAAGCACCTGGCACGAGCGGGGGCACTCCTCACTCGGGGGCCCCAGAACCCGAGCACAGCAAAGTGAGGCTGGCGTGGCTGTGGGCAGAAGGAAGCTTGATAAACCTCCATGGCTGCTGGAATCCATTTTGGAAGGCCCAGAATTTTCCAAGTACAAGAGTCGTCTGAGCAAAGCTCCCCCCATGGCTTGCATTGCCATGAAATCACACTGCCTATGACTGGCCCACCCCTGCCCAGATGCCTGTCTGGCAGCACGCGGCTTCCTTCCGGCCATTTTCCCCAGAGGTGGCACACACTCCCTGTGCTTTATTAAACAGACCTACGAGCGCTGATTTGCCAGCCATGCCGGCCAAGCCTGGCCCCTGGCTCCCCGGAGTCAGTTCCCCTCTGTAAGGGGTCCCATTACTGAGCCCGGCACCGGCCAGGCTGGAGAAGCAAGGCCAGACTCCAGCAGGAGAGGGAGAGGCTGGCGGCGAGGGAGGTTTGATGACTCGCTGTCGGTTCTGTGCCCCTGGCCCCAGTTGGGAAAGCATGTGACTCCGAGGACACCGTTCCCATTCCCGTGACCACCGTCTCACGGCAGAGTCCCTTTCCACTTGACCAGTTATTTAATGCAATTCTTCAGTTAACTTTGACTTGGGCTTTCCACTAAGAGACAAGCTTCACCTGCAGCCTAAACTTCTCCGGAAATACGACTCCACACACACAGCCCGGTTAGCCCCAAAGCCCGAGGTTCTTGCCCGTGAATGGGGACAGGTGGAAACCGGGGTCCCCTGAGCCACTCCAGGTCAGCACTGACACGCCTTCTCACTTTCCCACTTCACTTGCCCACTGGGGTTGCCAGAGTTAGCAACTAAAGAGACAGGACGCCCAGTTACATTGGAATTTTAACAAACACTTTTTAGTAAAAGTGTGTTCAAGTGTGGCTTGGCAATCCTATCTACCAACACCGCGTAGACCCCGATCAAACGGGGGCTTTGCCTAAGATCTGTGATTTTACATGACGATTTTTAATTAAAGGGAATGCTAATCTCCTCAGCACCTGAAAGCCCCAGAAGAGGCAAAGAGGGCCCCCAGTTCAGCAGCACCAGCAGGGAAGAGGCCTTGAACGGCTCTTCTGAACCCCGAGCGCTATCTGATGCTCCAGTTCCTGTCTGGTCAGTGACACCTTGTCCTTCCTTAATCACTTTCCTTTCTCCACGCGCCCAGTGGGAACAGAAACCCCCGTCTGAGGCCACATGGAAATGTGAGAGAAGGGGATGCCCTGCCCACCTAAGGGCCCCAGGAGAGCTCTCCCGCTGCACGCCCCACCTCCTCGCTGTCCCCGGCGGGCTCTCCGGGGCCCCGGGAGCCCCCCGAATGCCTCCATCCCACACACAAGGGCCCCCAGGTGGAAACACACTGCTGTTTAGGCAGAAACAGGAAGAGGAAGGCCGTTATGACTAGAATGGCCCAAAATGTTTACCCAAAGAAGGCCATTTTCATCAGGACGCGCTTTGTGGTGAAACTGATCAAACTCGGGACCTCAGTTCTGAATCCAGTTAATTTAATCAAACCAGTAGGTACAATTTATTTATATATCAGTAAAGTGTTTGTGAGATGACAATTAATTATACATCACCCTATCACTGAAGAAGGCAGGTGGCCTGCCGCAGAACTGAGAAAGTGACAGCGAAAGGCAGATTGCAGCTGACCAGGAAGAGCACGGGCCACCGTGAGAGCGATCTTGCTGTTCCCACAGGCATGCGAGCAGAGGGACGCAGTACAAACTATAAAGTCCCTTCCATCTCCGAGAGCCTTCAAAGAGACACTGTTCCGCCTCTGGGCTGTGAGAGCTTCTAGGTGCGAGGCCAGGACTGCCCTTGTTCCTGTTCCTACACCCGAGTCTGTGGAAGAATCCTGGGAAGTCCTCCAGCCCGTAAATGAGCCCCTGTCCTGGGGGCAGGGGCTGTTTGTGTGGGGAAGACAGCAGGACTTACCTGTGGGCAAAAGTGGGGGATTTATTTGGAGAAAACAAACCAAGTGGTCCTTCTGGAGCGATGGCCTAAGTTACTGGCCAGAGTAAGAGGGCAGGGCCTGGGGACCACAGCCACCACTTCCTCACAGCAGAGTCCGTGCAGCCGCAGCTCCGACAGCAACAGCAGTGGGTCCGTTTAAAAACTAGCCAGTCTTTCTAGGTCTCAAAAGCTTTTACGGCAACAGTGCCCCAGGAGCACTGTGCGCCGAGGCACCTCTGGGGGCTCCGAGAAAGAGGGCAGAGCGGAGCCCAGGCACGGCCGGGAGGCTGAGGCGCACGGGCGCTGGGGAGCAGAGGGCCGAGGCAGGAGGTGAGGGCAGGGCTGCAGCTTACACCTGGCCGTCTCCGCCCACTGCAGCTGCCTCACAGCAGTGACAGGCGGCCCACCAGGGGCCGTCTCTGTGCACCGAGGTGAGCCCCGGACACGCAGGATCACATCTGCGCTTCACAGCCTCCCCGGAGGCGGGGATCGCCAGCGTCCCACCCTGCACCGTGCTACCGCCCTGTCTGCCCATCGTGAAGCGTCACCACTGCCCCCAAGGTAAGCCACAGAGACGGGGGAGGAAAGGCTGTGGGGCCTCCCGGAGCGGGGAAGGGGCTCCCGACTCTACACTGTGGAAGCCACCCTACCTGTGACTTTAGAAACCCCAAATCCTACCCGCCCCCGCCGCCGCCTTGGGAGACAGATAGAAAGCTGGTGCAAACCCATGTGCTCTCATAAACACCCCGCACTGCACAGCTTTACACGATTCTCACCCAAGGAGGACATTAAATTAAAAAAGCGAAGGCACCGGGGGCCTACTTTTAGATACGACATCCTCCCAGTGTGGTCACCGACAGCGGGCGAGGAGGACCCTGTCACGCCCCGTTTACAGGTGAGGACGGCGAGGCCGCTGGCTGCACCTAGACAGCTCTCAGAGGGGACTGGACTGGACTGGACTGGACCCCGGCTCGGCTCCGGCCCGGAACCCTGGCCCGGCGCTCCTTTTCCGGCTGCACACCGCGCGGTCAGCCCTCCCCCTGGACCTCCGCTGGAGACTTGGTTGGTTATGGAACCAGAGCAGAACTATTTAAGGCACAAGCTGGGCCAGGCAGGGGTTGTTTTATGGCAATAGTTCCCCTCAGGTAGAGTCTTTGAAAATGTCTTTTCTTGCCCTAAAATTAGGGGCTTTGGGAACCAGACAGGTTCCTTGTACAAGTGTGTGTGGGGGCAGGGGGAACCCACATGTGAACGCCCCACATTTCTTGGCCCTGGTACTTCTGCCTGCTTTGGATTTGGTTAATTCCCTGGGCGTCCTCTGTAATTCCACAGTAATATGGCTTTAATTGTCCCCAAAGCGGGCCATTCTCCCTTTATTGTGCAGTAAACTTCCCTCCAGAGTTCAGATTTCATTTTGTGCGCCTGCCCCAGCCAGGGAGCAAGGAGCCCAGCCAGGCTCCCTGTCCTCAGGGTCAGCCTCTCTTCTGGCCAGCTAGTCCCTACTTGTCCCTAAGCCCAGGACTAGGACACAGAGATGGCCTAGGGCGGATGCTAGGGCCCCCAGGGGCGCGGTGCACTGGGAAGGAGGCAGGGACACCGAGCTGTGGTTCTGTCTGGAAAACGAATTAACTTAACAAATGCAAACAAGCTGTAACAGCAGGATTCATTAGGCCCAGTGGGGACTTGGTTTCATCCATTTGCTGGTCTGTTTCATCAGCAAATGCCACTGAGGCAGGAGCAAGAAGTGTCAAGTGGGGGATCCAGGGCCTGTTAGAATCTTCCACCTGTTTGACCTGACCTCTCCCGGTGTCGAAAGAAACAGTCGTTACAAGCACCCCTTTATCAGATGAGATAAGGCTAGTAAAACGCAGTGCAGAAGGTAAGCCGGGAGCTGGGTGCATGAGGGGTGCAGTCGGGTCTGTGAAATACTAGCACAGTGAACTTGACCTTGGGCAGGACAGTTAATCTCTCTGTGCCTCCCAGTTTCCTTAGCTGGGAATGAGGACAATCATGGTGCCCACCTGTCCACAGCAGCTGACACAGGGGACAGGCACCGGGAGCCACTGTTACCATTCTGACAGCACAGGTCCAGGCCTCTGGGGAAGGCCTGCTGCGAGCGGACGACACAGGGCTGACAGGGTCTGTGCCCGGGATGGACCCCTCACGGGGCGACAGACCCCAGAGCAGGCAGCAGTCCACTCAGGACGCTCTGCTGGGTGACCACGACGAACAAGGGCACCTCGGGGAGACCCCTGACCTCCGTGGGCCGCCATCCCTGGGAGAGCAAGGCCAGCCCCGCTCTGAGGCCCTGGCAATTTAATATGCAGCTGACACGGTTGGTACCCAGAGTTCTAAGGGCTTCCCAGTGCAGCAATCTTTCCTTCCTAGAACCGGAACCATCCAGAACAGAGCCAGAACAGTTCGGAAGGGGAAAAAGTCTCTCTGAGCAGCCAAAGCGGTGGTCACCGGGTTTCCCCGCTGAGGCTGATGCTTTTAGCCCCACACGGGCCGCCTCCCAGCTCTCCTCACTCTTCGTTGGCACAGAATTCCAGCACAGCAAGGAGGGGGAGCTGAATGCGGGCAGTGACGCGGGGAACACAGGCAAGAGGCAGGGTTAGACCCGCACACAACACACAGCGTGGGGGCACCGTGGCAGGTCCCCCCGCGGCTCCCCTCTGGAGGCCTCCGCTGCAGGCGGGGGGCCTGGCGGAGCCTCAGAGCCCATCCCCACACCCCCGCATTCCAGCCCAAGGAAACAGCTTCCAGGGCATCTCTTCCCCCACCTACGGCCCAGGCCCTCCCCTGAGCCAGTCACCTGGCCACACCTCTGCTTTCTCTCCGCTCTTCACCCCGCTGCCTGCCCTTGTGGGCCACACCAGCATCCATCTGAACAAGTCAGTCAAGCCCCAGGCCCTTGGGAGTGTGGTGTCTTTATCGCCAGGACCTTCTCCCCTCTTCCCTACGCCCAGCCAACGCGGACCCTTCTGGAGGGGTCACGCCACCGGGAGGGCGGGCACGTCCATCAGTCTGCGGCCAGAGCCTCTCCAGCCCCACTTCAGCCCCTCGGCGCCTTCAGGCCTTAGCTCAGGGGCCCCTCCGTAGTGAGGCCTGCCCTGAGCACTCACCGCCACAGCTTCCCACTCCTCGCTTCTGCTTTCATTTCCACCATTGCATTTGTCATCTTCACGGCATGCACATACTTTACATACTTTGCTTAGTATATCATAGCCTATACTTTACATATTTATTTACTTACTCTGCCTCCCTCATCTAGAATGTAAGCTCTATGAGGGCAGGGAATTTTTCTTTTTTTTTGGTCTTTTCGTTCACTGATACACCCCCGGGGCCTAGACCACAGTGGCTGGGACACAGGAGGTACTATTTGTGAGTGAATGATTGAAAGAAGGAATGGATTCTTAAGACTTGTCAATGCTCCCACTCCTTGGAACGATTCCCTATTTCAAATACTCGCCACCCTCTTTAAACCTCCGGCACCTCTGCAATTGCAGTGTGTGGCCTCACCTTCCATCTCTCAGAGAAAACAGAAGTCATTAAATAAGAGTCCCTACAACCTGCTGCTCCCAACCTGGAAGCTGCCTTCATTGGGGCCAGCACAGCCCCGTGTAGAGAACCAGCCCCCACACCTCCGACTCCCCGCCGCCCCTTCAGGGAAAATCAACCATTCCCTAGCCCTCCTCACTCAGGTTCTCATTCTCTCCCTTTGTCCCCCTTCGTCCGCCCCTTCTCCTGGCAGTTACATTCAAATCGCTCCTCTTTGGAAGCCCTCCCTGCAGCCCCCTTCTCGCCCCAGCCACCCTCTCTCCTGGCCTCCCAGCTCAGCTTCTCCATTGCCTCCCCCACCCCGCTCCCTCCCCAGCCTCACCAGCTCTGCCTTCTCTGTGCCAGGATCCCTCCAGAAGAGCCACACTAAGGCCACCCGCACCACAGTGTTGCAAACTTCATCGGCCCTCTTAGGCCTCTCCGCAGTTTTGAGAGCGTTCGCCACATCCCGTCTGCAGCCCCCGCTTCCTTTGACGTTCCTAGCAGCCCTCATACCTGGCGCCCTCATACCTGGCGCCCTCCCTGCAGCCCTGCCTTCCTTCCCTGCTTGCCCTCAGTCAAAGCTGGAGTTCTTGCAGGGGACGTGGGCCTCCTCTCCTCTTCTTTGACTGTCTCCCTTGATAATCTCGCCCACTATCTCCAGTCCAGAAATCTGCTTTCAGCTTCTGACACACGTATCCAACTCAGATCTCTCAAAGGCACTTCAAACTTAACCCGGTCCAAGATCAAAGCCATGATAGTCCCTCCCAAGTCCAGGACAGCATGCTCCCATTCATCCACAAGTGCAAGCTGGAATCCTAGACGTCGCCTTTGTCACCTCCTGCTCCCTCAGGCCTGGTAGCCAACCCATCACCGAGTCCTGTTTACTTTTAAATCCCTAAATCTCTCCCGTGTCTCTCTACTCTTTCCCTAGTCCAAGTCACAAGCAGCCTTGAGCTGCACAGGGGTCATGAATGTGGGCTTTAAACCCATCCAAAAGCTGGCTCATGGTCCGGAACTCTGCAGACCGCCTCCCCCTCCCCGCCGCCGTCCAGCGAGAAGGTCAAACAATCCCGTGGTTGGCTTCTGTTGTTTTCGGAGGCAGGGCACCCACTGCACTGCATACCAGAAGCCGGGGTGCGGACGTTCCACTGGGTGCAACGCCCCCGTCCCTGCAGAGCTTGGTCCGGTCCCCGGCGATGACCCCCTTTTCCCGCAAACCAGAGCGCGCTGCCAGACGAGCCCTCAGCAGCGGTGTGCTGCTCCCCTAGCTGCCCACCCCCTGGTGTGGGGCGCTGTCTGCGCCTCTCCCGTGCGGCCAGCACTTAACAAAGCGAAGGTGACAGCCCTTGAGCAGGTCCTGAGATCTCTGAGTGGGCTGTGGGGCAGCATTTAAAAAACACAGAAGCAAACAGGGTGACCCACGCATGGTACAATTTTATTATTTATATTTTATATAAAAATACTTATCATATATTCATTAAAATTTTATTTTGCATGGACAGATAGATTGCTAGGTCATGATTCATCATGGTAAATACATTTTTACTGTATGTCATGATCCAAAAACATTTAATTTAAATTCCACTGAGTGTGGTTATGGTTGGTCCTTGAGGACAAGGGCCATGTCTTGGTTCTCCCCTGATGTCTTGCTGGACACAGAGGTCCGCTGGGCTCACAGGAGATCTTGGCGAACCCTGAGAGACATGGGACTGACTGAGTTTCGGGAGAGAGGGGAAGTCGTTTCTCTTGGGACTGAAGTCTGTTAGGTCCCAGCAAGCTCTCTGCCTGGACTTCGCAGGTGAAGGCCACGTCTGTCCTTGCCACACCTTCCACCCTGAAGCCAGTGTTTGGTGCAAATCGGTTTTCCTCCATGTTCCCCCAGGGGAGGCTGGTGAGTGCGGGTGGCCGGCGGCCGGTCTGAGGAATCGGGGCTGCCGGCTGCGGGCTCCCTCTGTCCCCATGGTGCCCGCTCCCGTCCGTGTGGCGTCAGGTCTGGGCTTCTGCCCCCAACTCCTTCCTCCTATACCCACACCACGGCCCAATCGCCAGGTCTGAAGCGCCTCTTTGACCAGGCCCCTTGTCTGATCAGAAACCTGCCCTGGCCCCCTGAGCCGGGACACACCTAGACTCCAGAGCTGGGCATTCGAGGCTCCCCCCACCCCCCCGTCCCTGGTCACTCCCGCAGCCCCCCTCCGCTGCAACCTGTGCTCCAGCCCTGCCCACCCGCTCACCCTCCAGACGCTGTGAAACCGCCCTTCACGGCACCCCCGACGGGACCCAGAGCCGTCGCCCAGCCTCCTCCACCACATGCCATGCACACTCGGGCGCCCCTGGGGGGCCGCGGCCTGGGACGGGCTGCTTACCGCGGGACACCGGCTGGGGCACGCCTGGGGGAAGCTCAGCCCCACAGAGATCCTGGCCAACCTCCACGACCTTCTTCAGGCCCCGTGTTCAGCCCTCAGGTCAGGCTCTCTCCCCGTCATGCCATCCCCCGCCCCCACCTGAGCTCTGCCTGCCCGTACCCCTGGCCTGGTCCCTAACACAGCTGCCTTGTCTCGTCCACACGGGCCCCCGCGGAGCACTCTTATCTCCCCCTGTCTTTCGCTTCTCCGTCTGCCCACGGCGGCACCCAGCGCCTGGCTGTCAGTACGCCAGCGGCGCTCAATAAGTCGGTGCGGACGGATTGACTGATGGGGCAGGGAGACCAGAGTCCAGGTGGGAGCGGGGGTCTGTCTGGCTCTGTCTCCCGCCTGGACAAGGACCTTGGTGACAACATGCAGAGAGAGGGGGACAGGTCAAGGCCAGGGCCAGGCGGGGCCGGGGCCCTGAGCCTCCTGGAAGCCGTGCGTTCTTGTCGTCCTTGCAGCCACCCTGGCAGGAGCCCTCGCAGAGGACAGGGCTGAGAAAATCGCAAGCGTGCAGGCCTCGGCCAGACTGGGCCCGGCCCCTCATCTCTGCTGCCCCATTAGAGGTCTATTTGAGCTTCCTAAGCCCGGGGCAATATCTCACCACTAAAATTTATGCAAATGAAATAATGAACAATTTGGGGAAAGGAATGAAATGCAGAGCAGGTTCCAAACCACCACAGACACCGCCGGCAGGGGTTTTCAAGTTGAGCAATCATTTTAAAGACGATTTAAAGTCACTCGAGGGGAAAAAACACACCGGGATTCCTGCAAACCAGCAGGCCTGTGGCTTCTGGAGGCTGCTGGCCTCCCTGTGGGGAACGGGGGAGGCTGGCTCGGGGAGGGACGTGGAGCCTGGCCTGTTGCTCACTGTTCTCCATGACGGGACTAGCGGAACTTCCGTGCGGCCCGCCCTGAGCAAACAGCCTCTGGCCTGGGCTCCTGAAACACCTATCTCCTTCCCGGAACCAGACAGGGGGGAAGCTCCAGGTCCAGCCCGGGACACCCCAAATGTTCACCAATTCTTACTAGTAAAACACGCCTGCCCCAGCAATAGGGCGTTCTGTGGATTCATTCGTTCGTTCGTTCATTCATTCACTCAACAAATCTTCACCCTCTTGCTCTGGCCGGGTTGCTCAGTTGGTTAGAGCATCGTCCCGATACACCAAGGTTGCGGGTTTGATCCCTGGTCAGGGCCCATACAAGAACCAACCATTGAATGCTTAAATAAGTGGAAAAAACAAATCCACATCTGTCTGTCTGTCCCTCTCTCTAAAAAAAAAAAAAAAAAAAAAAATCAATGAAAATATTTTGTTTAAATCTTCATGCCCCCGGGACGGAGCAAGGGGATGGGGGGATACAAAAATAAACAGCAGACTCAGTCACTGGCCTCCGGGAAATGACAGCCTGGTGGGAGGGAGGGACAGAGCGCGGGTGGAACCCCAAGGCCAGGCGCTGGTGTGTGTGAGAGGGCTCAGGAAACGCACCTCGGACGGGGCTGACGGGAACCCTCACAGAGGACGCGTGCCCTGAGCCGGGCCTTGAAGACTGGACCGCAGATGGGCTCAAGGGGGAGGGAGGAACGCTTTCCAGGCAGAGGAAATGCAGGAGGGCTCGGGAGTGTGGACCGTCAGCCTCTCTCCCCCGAGCCCTGAAGCACAGACTTTGCCTGAAGGAGGAGGAACCTTATTTTTTCTTACCATCCACGTATATTCTGTTTTGGATACGAAAGAGATGGGGCCTCCCGCTGCCCTCACTCCACCCACTTTCTGCCCACGAGCGAGAAGCAGGGCAGGGCTGAGAGGGAAGCAGAGGTTGGAGGGACAGGGGTCCCACGGCGGAAGAACCCTCACTTCCATAAGGAACATGCGGTGCGGCCAGAGGGAAGGGTTTGACCGCTGGTTCCTGTCTCCACACTGCACGCTCCCACTTTGCAAGGCTGAGGTGGGGAAGAGGGTGGGCCATCTTAAAGACCAATCTCTTTAAAAAAAAAAAAAGGGGGATGAAGAAAAAAGCATTATGTAGCAATTTGAGAAAGCTGGGGGTGGACACAGAGGCATTCACTACACTATCCTCTTAACTGCTGCTACTCTTGTGACTATTTCAGGAGAATGTGAATGTCAGTTTGGTTTGGGAGACTGAAGAACCAGGCAAGCGCTCATTGCACAGACCCTGGCTGCTGGCCTGGCGGGGAAGACGTCCTGCCGCTCCTCTCAGGGAAAAAAGCTGTCCCCTCCATGCAGGGCCTGTGACAGCTTCTCCTCAGTGGGGACTGACTAAAGAACTATTCCAGAAAGCAGCACGGTTCAGAGCACCAGGGAACTGTGAGGAGACCGGCTTAGAGTCTGCAGCAGGAGGCCGGGGGCACGGGTGTCGTGTGCGGGTGCACGTGGATTGGCGTGGGGCTATGACACAGAAGGCGCTTCGGCAGGGAGCGCACTCTGAGGGCGGCCCGGGCTCCGTCAATACTCATCCGCACCCGGCCTGGCATAGGCGGGCCCAGGGCTGGAACGCTAGTCTCCCACGAGCAAAGCCGGACCAGCGGCCTGTGAGCTCCAGAAGCCAAAGCGGACTGTCAGGGGGTGATCAAAGGGCAAGGGCCCCACGGCAACCCCTCCAGAGCCTCAATCTGTAGAGGACACGATGGCACCAGAGGTCAGAGTCTCATCTCTGCAGAAAGAACGGGCTCCACAATCTCCACCAGCGCCAACCAGTGCCAAGGCCTTTTGAATTCGGGAGGAATTCGACGGCCCTCAAGGAAGGTGGGACTTAGCCAATCCTCGGCTCCAGGGGTCAGGCAAGGGTCTGAGGGTTAGGAACAACTAAACAGTTGACCCCTGGGAGTGGCTAATGAACTAATACTGCTGGGAGCAGGAGACACACTGAGCCTTCCAAGAGCAGGAAGCAGGATGTGCAGAGGCTCAGAGGCGAGAAGAAGAGAAGAACCTCCCCTGAGGATGACAGCAGCGGGGCGGGGGCGGGAGTGGGGCCGGGCGGGGGGGGGGGGGGGGGGGGGGCCTGGAGACCAGCAGAGAAGTGGGCAAAGGTGCAGGGAGCGGGGACCTTTTAGATGCAGATATCAGCTGATCTCACGCACTTTGCACAGGACAGTGACCCTCTGAAAGCAAGGAAAGACCAGATCAGCGGGTGATGCAAAGACCTGGCAAAGGCGGGCAAAGACGAAGACCTCAGCTGAAGGCGTGGGACGGAGAGCTGGATGGGCCTGGGAGAGTCAGGGGTGGCGGGCGCAGTGCCTCCCTGGGCCCCTGGGGCGGACGGGAATGCCAGTTTCCAGGTAGAGAGCTCAGAGGGTTTGGGTCGGAGCAGCGGGGTTAGGGGTGCTGGGGGGCGTATGTGGGCGGGGTGCTCACTCAGAGGGCCGCACCCTCCGGGCCTGGGACCCAGGGACAGGCCTCCAAACTAGAACGTCAAGACTTCAAACAAGTTTCCTCCCCTCGCCCAGGACCCGGTACCCAGTGGTCCTGACGAGGTTCATGTCAGGTCTGTAAACACCTAGCAAGCAGCCCCCACGAAGAAGACCCAGGCCTCAGGCCTAAACTGGGCACTGCCGTGACCCAGGGGCTGTGCCCGCACACTCGCGCTGCCCCTGGACCGGTCCTGGCCGGACAACGAGCGTGAGCATCTGTACGCCAAGGGCGCCCCCGGAAGCACACGGCTGCACGCGAGGACCCGCTGGGCGTGGCCGCGCAGGGACGGTCCGGGCGAGCATTCTCCGCTCCTGCTGCACAGTAAACTCACCCGGAAGCTTTACAGAGAAAAGCACGGCTTCCCCACCCCCCAGAGAGGAACTGATCTGATTAATTAGTCCAAGTGAAGTCCTGGCTGGGCAGTTTTTTAAAAGATCTCTGGGTGATCATTAACATACAAGGAGTAAGATAAAGCCAATTTGTTATTCAAATAAGGTCCGGAAAGACAGGTCTGAGGAAGCAGGGGCCGCAACCCCAGAAGTATTAAGAACTTGGCAGGGTGGGTGGGGAGGATACACCCAGTTATCATTAAGGAGAAACTGGCAAAAACAAAAAAAACAAAAAAACAAAAAAAAAACCCCAGTCATCTGAGGGCAAAAGGGGAGTTATCATCAGCCCCAGAACTAGGGGTCCGTATTTTAGGGAGACCCCCATTTCTGTGATTAGTGGGGCTTTCCAACATTCATTCACAACTCAGGAGGAAGGCCTTTCCCAGGAAGGCCGGCCACAGCCGGCCCCCTTGCTTCTCAGCTCTGACAAGGATGAAACACGAGGGCCCCAGCTCACACACCCCACGGTCACTACGGGTCTAGACGCAACCTGCCGCATAGGCCTAAGGCCCAGGTTGAGATATGGCTGAACACTGGGGATCGCTCTGCCTGTGCTGCGCTGCCCGGCCCCCTGCAGCTCGTCCTCCGGCGGGCCCCTGACCTCCCGGCCGCGGCTCCGCAGGCCCAGCGAGCGAGGACTGCAGCCAGGCTACCTCTCCGAAGCACAGGTTGGGCGAGGCGTTACACCCAACGCTACCAGCTCAGGGCCTTACACCCGCCTTCCCAGAAGCCTCCAGGCGACGCATTAGCTGTGTCCCACAACTACCCCAGGGGTAGCCGCAGACCTCCCCGCTGGAGGCCGCTGGAGGGGCCGAACAGTTGCCCAGGGCTTGAGAGAAGTCGGCATGGCTCTGGGTGTGAACGTGTGGTCAGCAGTTACAGGGCAGAAAGAACTCATACAGGCTGTGGGCACTTAGTCCGTGCAGGGCCTTGACCAAGACCCTTAACCAGCGGCATTTAAAATACTCCAGGAGTCGGGCCGGACCACACTTGTTCCGACCCTCAGTCAAACGAGCTGCGCAGTGTTCGTGTGGACGAGCTGCTCATTCCCTCGCTGATTCACCTGATAAATGCACAGGTCAGCCTCATGCCAGAAAGTGTACTGGCCCAAGGGGCACAGGATTTAGTCACTGGCTTGAAAAGTTCACATACTAGCGCAAAAGGCAGGCCCGGTCGGGGGTGCGGGCCCCTGCCAGAGGGGAGGGGCACTCGGGGTCTGCCCAGGGCAGAAGGCTCAAAGCGAGTGAGGGATGCGTCGGACTTTTCCACGAGGCCAAGGGCCAAGGGCGAGGGCACCTGGCAGGTGGGCCAGCAGGGGCACAGGCTTGGAGGGGGGACTGCGTAATGTATGTGAAAGCACACAGCTCGTTAGTGGACAACGTGCAGGGATACTGAGCTCGGAGCGTGAGCATGAGGGGCTTGGGGAGAGGACGAAAGAGGGTCCATGGGTAGGTAACAATGGGATGAGTGGAGAAACCACCCAAAACGCTAGCCTTTTGTAGACCAAAGAGGCACGCACTAATAGTTTTATTTAGGGACAAGACAGAGGCTGAGATAACAGTCATTCATCAAAAAGGAACCAAGGAGACACTATGATCAAAACAAAAATAAATAGAACATGGCCCTGCCCTCTAGGGGGCCGGAATCTAGTGGAGAACAGACCAAAATGGACTATTTAAAACTGGGATAGATGCACTCTATTGATGCATCCGTTCATTCATTCATGTATTCATTCATTCAGCAAGTATTTATTGACAGCTACACTCCAGGCACAGTGCCAGGTACAGGAGGGGCAGCGGTGAACAGACAGACAAAAATCCCTGTGGTGAGTGAGGGAAGGCAAACAATCAACAAGGCACGAAAGAAGCCGTATGGCGTGCAGGAGGGTGATAAGTGTTATGGAGAAAAATAAGGCAGGAAAGGAGGAGGGGGCACTGAGTGTCACAGAGATAATCGGGGTACAATGCTCACGACAGCTAAGAATGATCACGGAGCCACAAGGCCTTACAAACTTGGGTGCGACAGTAGGGAGCTTGGAGGCCATTCAGGTGTGGGCTGGGGGCTTGAATCAGGGTTGGGGGGAGGGGGGAGGAGGGGGGGGAGGACTGGAGAGGTGCTAGGTAGACCTGGAGTCGCCAGCATGTGAAGAAAGGGAATGCTCTGAGCTATTTAGGGTCCAAAAGATGCCAGGGACTGAAGGGGAAAGCCAGAGTGGGAGCAGGTCTGGGGGTGCAGGCAGATTAGGCCCTGGGAGGTTGAGTTGAGGGGCAGCCAGTGGGAGCTGTCCCCTCCCAGGTGGCCGCCCAGCCAGCTGAGGCTTTGGGGAAAGAGAGATCGCCCAACGAGATCAGAAACTCCTGGAGGACAGCTTCTGAGCCACTTGCTTAGTCTTTGATCACCTCCCCCAGCACCTAGGAAAGAAGAGGAGGGGTCTCCCTGCCACCACCTTCCTTAGTCCTCAGGGTGACCTCGGTCTTAGAGCCAAGAGGACAAGCACCTGAAAACCTGACCTGTGGGAAAGATGGAGCTAAGAAGAGATGCACATCTGACACGCCCCCGAGGCTCTGCCCTTCCCACCCCATCACCGGCCTCCCACAGGTGAGAAATCCACACTTGCTAGCTAACTCACATCAAGGCAGAGCGCAGGGGAGACAGCCCTCGACCAGCCTGACCCAGGAGCCACCAGACTTCCATCATGGGTGTCAGAGCAAGCCCCTGATGGCTTTCAGGGACAAAGACATAACTTGTAGAGATTCTGAGCACCGGCACACCAAGACAGGTGACAGAGAGCCTGCTCCCAGACAGGTGCCTCCCTCCAGCGCCGACACCCGAGCAGCCAGCTGACCGGAGGAGGGGCAGGCACAACTGCCGGCCCCATGAGATCACGGCCTTCAAACTCTTTTGTTAACTGAGATTTCATCAATCCTCAGATGCACATTTTTCTACATTTTGCCATTTCTGGAATCAACGTCAGCCAGGCTGCCGGGGTGGCTCACTACTCACCGGCTGCAAACGAGTATAACCTGCAGCGTGGGAGGGGACGGCACAGAAAACCCTGACACTGGCGGCGACTCAGAAGCAACAGAGAATGGGGGAGCGGCAGATGCCGGGTGGCACATGATTTGGGGGCATTCCTGATTTATTCTTTTCTTTTACTGTAGGCACAAACCTTAGACTCGAAAGCACCTCAGCCATGATGAAATTCACTAGGTCACTTGGGGTACTGGCGCTCGAAGAGACTGTTTCCTCCCAGAGAGGAACAGTGATCCGGGCAAGGAAAGGACCCAGTGAGCGGCCGCGGTCAGAGCAGAAGGCGCAACTGAGACTCACAGTCCGGCATTGTTTCCACTGCATCAGGCAGCTCAGCGTGTCCGCCTCCGTTTCTGACGCTGCTCTTCCCTCCGCGCGGACGGCTCTCTGGGGCCTTCCAGATAAAGTGCCTTTTAATGAGGCCCACTGGCGTCTCCAATGAACGCCCTGTAAACCCAGTTCCATGCTGGCTGGAGTGTTTTTCAATTTCCTCAGGTCTGAGCTCTGCAAAGACGTAACTGAGGGTGTTAATCTCGGCCCTCGCTTTTTTGCTGGACTAAGTAATGAAAGCGAGCGCTGCACGGGGTAGTGTTACCGCCGAGAGGGGCCTGCAGACGAGAGCCAGCCACTGATTCTGCGAGCGAAGAAAGGGGGCCCTGGCCCGGTCACTCCGGGCGGCGTCCAAGACGGGGCGGCAGGCCCCCCGGTTCATTTCTAAATTCTTTCTTCTGTTCCGTAGCACCTCGGATAAACGTCAACTAAGATTTTTTGTTGTGTTTTTTTTTTAGCTCTAGGGACCACTTCCTTCTGTTCTCTCAGTGCCTGCAAATTCCAGGAAGGTTCTGATTTTGGTCACGACTCTGTACTCGGTTTAGGTAAACTTCATCCAGGCAGCCCTTCCAACGGGGCAGGGATGAAACATGCTGGAGGCCTTGAGAGACAGGTAAGAGGACTCCCTGGTAATAATATACCAAAGGGACAGCAGCTATGCCCAGGGCCCTGGGTTCTTCCTCCTGCCAAGATCTGAACGCAAGGAAATCATCCAGGTGCAGTCTTAGGTTTAGGTGAAGAACGTTAGTCTAAAAAGAGTCTGAAGCCAGGCAGGGGGAGTAGGAGAAAATGCAGGGCATTTCCTCCACTGTGCACTGGGGACAGGGAGCAATTCAAGATGTCAGGCTAGGGAGCTACCTCCACCTCCACCTCCCTCCAGCTGGTCTCCTCGGTCCAGGGCTGACTGCCAGAAGCGTCATGTTCATGGCCCAGCCTTCAATACTCTCCCACTTCACTGGTAAACCACAGGAAGGTTCTGGAGGGGGGTGGCTCGGATCGGAAGCTGTTGCTCCCAGACCACAGAGGCCATGAGAGCTTAGGATACCCTTAGATGAACTTGGAATTTTTTTTTCCTCATTCCTAGGAAGATTCACTCCACCCCCAAGCCACTCATGTCTCACTAATAAAATCACTGATGATAGCACAATTTCTCGGGAGACTTTCCACCATTTCCCCGGGGCTCGACTGCGGGTACACGGTACTTGCCTCTCCGGCCCCCTGAGCCCAAAGCAGTTTTTAAAGCCAAGTGAACCTGGCAGAGGCTGAGTGCACCCAGGGACATCAGGCAGCAGAGCCTGGTCCCTTCTCCCCGGCACCTGCCACCCCTCTGAACGTCCCACTCTCCAGCCTAAACCATGACCCCAAGGCCCCACACTGGGGACACAGAAACCACTGCTCTCACCCTTCCCCACAGCCCTGCGTCCTCCAACAAGTGGCACCAAGCTTCAGCGTCGTACAGCCACTTGAGGAAGACCCAGGGTTATATCTTTACTGTTGTTTCCACAAGGAGCCCACCGAGTTCTGGGGGCATCACCTCCCACGAGGATCCCAAAGGTGCCTATTTCTCTCTGTCACCCCACCCACATGGAAGCCTCCATCACCTCTGACCTGAAACTCCCGGGTCCTCCCCTGCCTCCTACAGAGCAGCCGGGTTGCTCTTACGAAAACGAAGACGGGACCATCCCACGCCTCAGCTCAGCACAACCCTCATACTCCCCCCCCCCAGCCCACTTCTAGCCGCTGCCCCACCTCTTCTCCCCCACCCCCACCCCGGCCGCCCTCCTCCCACTGACTCCACCCATGGCTGCCTTCCGGGGGTCCTTCTTCAGGATGCAATGGGACACAGGGCAGCCTGCTGCACAGCCCCGTCCCCAGGGGAAGCAAGCCCATTAGCCCCTCACATAAACACCCAACCCGGCTCCCCCCGGCTGGTGCCTGCGGCCCTCCACGGTGGGGTGCTCTCACGGCCACGACTCCCGGTGTGGCTGGATGTCCCCCCTGCATGCGCCTGCCTCCCGGGCTCCCGCCAGAGCCTCTGACCGCAGACCTCCTACCAGTCATTGGGAGCCAGATCCCCAAGCCCTCCTCCTCCTCCTGGGAACCCTCCCTGACAGCTCCAGGGCCCTGCGACCGGCAAGCCAGAGTGGGCAGGCAGAGCACCCCTGGGGCCCAACTGGGTGTCCAAGCTCCTTTAGGTGCCAAGTGTGTTCTCGTTTCCTTTAAAAACCAAATGTCAGGAAATCCACGCGGGACTGCCTATTCCTTCGGCTCTACATCACCCTATGAAATTTCTTAAAGGCTCTATTGTTCTCCAATTCTTTCGAATGCGTCTCCCTTGCTCCCATCCCATTCTTCCCTCATCCATTCATCCTGATTCTCCTCTGGGGTCAGGCTGCCAGAGTGGGGGGTGGGGTGACTCTTGGCCCTGCCACTGGTTGGCTGGACAGCTTCTGGCAAGTGCCTTAGGCTCCCTGGGCTGTGGGTTTCTCATCTGTAAAACTAACACAACGCCCACTGTAAAGGCTCTCTGAAGACCAGACCAGGCGACGTGACATAGAGCCCGGCACAAAGCGGGGCAAGAGTGATTCGCCCCGGGGCTCTCAGGGACAGATACTGACTGGGCGTCCCGTCTGCGGAGAGCTGTGCAGTGGGTAAGGCAAGAAAGAGCAGGAGGCTCTCGTGGAGGTACAGGGAAGACAGGCACACACACAGGAGCAACGATAATAACTGCAAACACACAGCCTGTGTCAGGCCCTGGAAAATGTTCAAATGTACTAGCTCATTCAGTCCTCACAACCACCCCGGGAAGCGTCATTCCCATCTGACAACTGAGGAAACTGAGGTCCAGGAGAGTTAGGTCATTTGTCCAAGCGTCACAGTAGTGGCAGAGCCAGGGTTCACACTGAGGCAAGGCAGGGGCCGAGGACTGGGAGCTGGAGGCCCAGCCACCTGGCTGTGGCCCTGGCGAGCAGAACGAGGGCAAGCGCTGCGAACACGGCTCCTTTTAACTCCCCACGGCGTCTACTGTCACGGAGGGCGCAAAGCAGGTAGGTGCTCAGTAGCTAAACTCCGATCTGTGAACAGGAGACCTCTGCAGGATTTCCACTTCACCATCCGGCTACCGCCCGGTGGTCACCAGCTCTTCCTCATCGTCACTATCACCAAAGGCATCGCTGGCAGAGGAAGCATGGCTGAGTGTGGTCTGAGGGCGGCCCAGGCCCACCTTAGACCTGGGTGTGGCCAAGGATCCTTTGGAAGCCGGGCAGACCACCCAGCAGGCTTCCCACCCACAGGCTCCCTCTGAGTCCAGGAAGTGGAATCAGAGAGAAGGTGGAGGGAGGGAAGCACCAGGAGGACACGTCTGTCTGACCGACTGTTCCGGCAACAGCCCCGCAACAGGAGGGAGGAAGGGGCTTCGTGTCCTCCATCACAGTTCCACCCTGAACTCCCACGCCCACGCCCGCCCCCGCCAAAGAAGGAAAAAGCAAAGACTGTGCCCGGCACGCCCACCTAGGGAAGGAAACCGTCTAGCAGTCAAAGAACATGAGTCAGCAGAGTGGGGCTGCTGATTTTTAAGAAAAACGGATGTGATTATGACCTGGCGGTGGAACTGAGGGACCTGGGCTGACACAGACCTGCCTCTCCCGGGCACTGGGCACTGTGGGCAGGGGACAAGCCAAACATTTATTAATAGACCTCAGCAGTCGCTGGTTCAAGTGACAAAGTCACTATACTCAAGATCCATGAAGAAAAGCTTTAAAAAAACACAGATTGTTTACTGTCACTAGGGAAGACAGTGGCCGTAACACACTCAGAGACTTGGGACAAGAACGTGAACAATCCTTGGCTTTCTGTGTGGTGCTGTGCCACTCACAAAGCGTCCCCGGGGCCTTAAAGAGTGTCACCAGCCACAAGAACCAAAACAGGTCAAACTGGACCTAAGAGTAGAGAGAGAATTTAATCAAATAGAAAGTCTAAGGTGAGACCTCTTTATTCCATAAAGCAAGGGGGAAACTGGGAAGGAAAGGGCGGAATGAGTAACAAGTATTGCGAAGGCAACTGGCTCACCATTCAAGAAATCTAACAGTTATGCCCCATTTTCATACCTTCTACCAAGATATTTCCGACAGATTAAAAAGCAGAACTGCAAAAATTACTAGAAGACGATGTAAGTAAATATTTCTATAATCTTGGTGTTAAGAAGGCCTTTCTACAGGATGACAGCAAAAACAAAAATTGTAAAACATGTATCTGGACACATGACAATTTTAAACCTTCTATGTCAAAAAGCACCACAAATTTTAAAATTTAAATAACAATAAAATCAGTAACAACCTGAGACAACTATCTGTAAGATAAAAGATGAACAAAAAGTTACAATCTTTAATACATAAAAAGTTCATTAAGGAAAACAATGAACTCTTACTAAAAAAAAATGTTTAAGTACTCCAATAGGGAATATACAAAACATAAACCTACAAAAATGTTCATTCTTCCTTGTTAGGTTTTAAAGACATACAAATTAAAACAACCGAATACCATTTTTTGCCTTCCAAGTTGGCCAATATTTTTTAGAGAAACTAATGCCTGCTGCATTTAAAGAAACCGGGACCAGCATTTTGGGGAGACCAATAATAAAGCACGTAGCAAAAGTCTTAACCACGTGCTTACTCTCGGACCTAGCAATCCCACCTCTAGGGATGTATCCTCAGTGACCACTGAGCACACCACCAAGGCCAACATAGAAGGATCCTCAACACAGCAAAGCTTACAATGCAGCAGATCTGAAAACAGCCCAAACGTGCAAATTTAATGCCTGATTAACTGAGTCATGGTACATCCACAGATGCAATGCTACACAGCCACACAAAACCAGAGGTTAGAAGACTATTCAATTATGTGGAAAGATGACAAAAATATATTAAGTAAAAACTCAGGTAACTGCATGCATAACGGAAACATACACACGTGGAAAACAGTCTATGAGGCAGCAGATGCTCTAGGCGTTACCTCCGTCACTCCGGTAGGCGGGATGAATTAACTGTACCTAGCATTCTCCTTTCTTTTTTTCCTAACCTATTACCTTCTAATTTTTCTACAACTAACAGGCACAGATTCTGTAACATGAGAAATAAAACAATAACAAAGTTTAATCAGAAACAAAAGCACAAGGTCAGGGGGCTGGAGCGAGGCCTGCCGCCTGACCACTCCTGGGTATGTAACGGTCCCCAAGACCCACCCCCTGGCTCGGGGTCCAAGGTTACAGGGGCCCCGCCACCTGGTCAGGAGGATCACTGGGAAATAAGAGCCCTGCCCGGACCCCAAAGCCTCCCCTCCAACTCACCATTTGCTAGTTATGGGTCCAACTTGAGGGGGCTTCAGGGTTTGTCGGGGGGATTGCTGCTAAAAAAAAAAAGTGGAATTCTGAAACTAATTACCCACAAATGCAAATGACTAAGATAACAATACCTTTTGGCACCAACCGGGTCACATTCCAGCTTTCCCTCATCAAGAAGAGGGTCACTGACCAACAGGAGGGTACGGCGGGGGCGGGGACTGAGACACCGAGAGGTCTGGGAATGGTGACAGGAGAGCTGGTTGAAGGAAGGGGGTGCTACCACCCGGTCGCAGCGGGAGGAAAAGACCGAGGCTGTGAAGGGGCGGGCGTTCTGCGGAAATGGAAGGGCTGCTGTTCCGTGTCCAGGGAGAAGTGTGTCACTGACCAGAGTTGCCGGCCCTGGGCTGGGCCCTGGTGCGGCTGACCAGGTGGGGATGCTGCAGACCACGTTCCTCGGAGGCGTGGGCAGGCGGGTGGGCCGGTGGCAGAGCCGCGGCAGCGCCCCTGAGAGCGAGCCCGAGTGACCCCAGCGCCAGAATAGTCATCGTTGTAGGTAGGTATGCACAGAAAAGCTGCGAGGTCCCAGGGAGGAAAGCAGCGCCTGGGCTGAGCAGAGGAAGTCACAGAGGAAGCGCATTCTGAGCAGGCACAGATTAACGGAGAAGACGGGGGCGGGGGGTGGGGGGGCAGGAAATCAAGAGTAGGATGAGGCGCCACTGCCAGATACTACATTGTGGGAGGAAAAATCAACTCCCCGTCCCCGCACCTGCCCAGCGGGAGAGGGAGCAGCCCGGAAGTTCAAGGGGAAAGAAGCAAAAGCGGGCCACAGGGAACTAGAACCAGGATGGCCTCTAGGATAAGAAGGAAAAGCCATCCTTTGGGAAGAGACCAGAGTTTTAGCACCAGCGAGGTTATTAAAAGGCTGGATGTGGGGACCCAGTTCCTGTATGACCGGCTCATCTCTCATGGGAATTTTAATTATGACACCCCGCTCTCTGTCCAGTGTGTCCATCTGGACCCTCGCGCCCCAGCTGTTCCTCGCCCTTCGTGGCCGTCTACTGAAACAAGGGCGACCTCCTTCCTAGTCCTGCCGCACACCGCACGGCGTGACGTATCCGCAAGGTTCTTAACTGTCTCTTCTCCTGGGGCTCACAGCGGGTCTCCAGGGAGAGCCACAGATGTCCTCGCTTCATGTCGGTAGGTACTTGGAAACTTCGAGTTTAAACAAAACGATGCATAACAAAACCAATTTTACCATAGGCCAACGGATATAAACAAGAGCTAAGTTCCTACAGCACATTCCTAGCCACAAATGTATCCACCCAACTTCTAAATATAGACTTCAAAGCACTTCTAATATTAAACACTGAAATAAATGTGAGCTATATATATATTTAGGAAATGTCCATAAAAACAAGTCAGATCATTATTTTTCCAACCTGCTTGTTCCAGTTCACGGGTGCCCGGAGCCCATCCCAGCAGCTCAGCTCGGGGCCCCAGGTGGGACCCACCGCCGACAGGACGCGCTTCCGTGGCAGGGCCACTCACCCACAGCCTCGCGCTCTGGGACTTGCCGACTCACCGCCCGCGCGCAGCTCCGGGACGGGGGAGGAAACCCGGGTCCCCGGGAGGCCGTGCGACGTGGGGAGAGCAGGCACGCTCCCCACACAGGGGCTCGGGCGGCCATGGGTTTCTTCTCATCGATGTTTTAACGATGTTGAACAAAACAACGTTCGTTATTTGAGGGCCTGCTGTACCTGAACTGCTGAGGTCAAACCAGAGCTTTGATCAATCATCACCAAGGTCTAATCGACTCCCGGAAAAATCCGAGCATTTTTAAGCAAAAAGAAAATGAAAAGGAAAACTTATACTGAGGCAGACAGCCACCTGAGCAGCAAGCAGCTGGTACAAAACAACGCGGAGCCCGTGCACACGCAGTGAATCCAGCAGCTGCGGAAGCCGCTGGGACCTGCGGGTGGGGCTAGGCGGGCCTCGCGCCATCCCCACGTGGCCCCCCTCAACACTGCCGGCCAGCACCCCGTCAGCAACCTCCCAGGGGCTTGTGGGTGTACAGAGTCCAAATCCTCCGTGGCTCTGAAGTCGTCACCAAAGGCATCCAGGTATGGGCAGGCCCGTGCTCTGTCAAAGGGACTTGGGGAAACCAGCCCCCGCAAAGTCTGGTGGGTGGCAAGTGTTCCAGCCTCTCCTCGGGGCGAGGGATGGAGATACAAAGCCATCAGCTTCTGCCTGCTTGGTCATTTATGCAGCACCGCGCCACCGCCCCCCCCCAAATCCTTAGGTGAGGAGTCGGGCATGCCAGCCCCTGGGGACTCTCCCTCACGGTAACTTACACAGCGCTGCAGCGGGCAAGGCCTTCCTCCAAGCCCTCCTATACCGATCCAAACAAGTGAAAGATCTGAGCAGACATTTCTCCAAAGAAGATATACAAACGGCCAATGAGCACGTGAAAAGAGGCTTATGTAGCACCACTCACCATCCGGGAAATGCAAACCAAAACCACACTGAGATACCCATGCACACCCACTAGAGCGTCTAGAATCAAAAGAGGCAACACCAGCAAGTGCTGGGGAGATGGTGGAGGGAGTGGGACCCCCGTGCCTTCCTGGTGGGGATGGAAAACAGTGCCGTCTCCTCGGAAACGGGCCGGCAGTTCCTCGAGAAGTGAAACACAGAGAGGAGAGTGAACACGCTGCTCCTGGTCTGGCCTGGGGGGAGGGGGAGTGAGGATGTGGGGGACAACGGGGAGCTATGAACTCGAGGGAGCTCCAGAAGGAACCTGGTATTTATTTATCAAGCACCTGCTATGCTGTGCCTGAGTCCTGACAGGCCACTCCGAGTTCAGGACGATCAAAACGAATGCTTGCTGTTGAACGAACCCCTTTGCCAGTGGCCCTGTAAAGGCTGTTAACACCCCGTCCCCCCACCAGGGCCACCAGGGCGTTTACTCCCCCGCTGCCCCCAGCGCCTGTGGAGCCCCCAGGAGAATCAAGGCTCGGCAAACCGGCTGGGCCTCTGCCGGCCCGCTGGACGCCCACCCTGGCCAGAGAGCTGTTTTGGTCTAAACCTGACTCACAAATTTTGTTTACAACAATCCCATGGCAAATTAGAAAGTTCCCCTGATTTTATTTTTTTAAATCAACTCACAGAGCTGTCTAATAAAGAACAGTTAAGTAATCACAGGATGTTTAAAATTGTACATGCATTGCGGGTTCGTGAGAAAATGTCTTACGCGGTAACACTCTGATTTGAAAAGGAGATGAACCGAGGAGGGTACATTAAACTATTATTGATACATTAGCTTCTGTAAAGCTGGGGAAATTAAAAGATAAATTCTTTTTTGGCTATAAATAAAATACTCACATTAAAAAAAGAATTAACTTAGTCCTCAGGTCCCTCTGAGGCAGGCACTGACATTAACCCCCTTTTCCTGGGGAGGAAGCTGAGGCACAGAGGATCACCTGCCGAGCGGCCGACCTGGGCCAGAGGCTGGCAGCCTGGCCCGCACTGCTGGAAACCGCCTGCCACCCGGGACAGAGCACCTGTCCCTCTTCCCTTGCAACGTGGAGGGGACAAACGGAGGGCTGATTCCATGCCTCTCAGTCCTTTCCAGGGTGTGCCTCGGGCAAGATGACTCCTTCCCCCACTGTGGACCCTGTTCCCCCACCCCAAACGTTTGGGGATCAAGATGAGAGGGCATATGTGCCTCCCGCGGGCACAGACCAAGGGCCACGGGCCCTGCCTTGAGGCTCTGCCTGTCCTCACGCCTCAGAAATGCACAGGCCGGCCCCTGGCCGCACCAGCCGCACCAGCGCTTCTGCGTCAGTTCCACCCCGACGCGCAGCCTTCCCAGGGGGAGCGGAGAACCTCTGCCATTTTCCCTCCCGTCAGCGGCACGGCCCCGCTCCCTAGCTCCCGATGACAATCTGTTTTATGTCCTCTCGGCCTCCCTGCCCCGTCTCTCGGCTTTCTCTCTATTCATGCGCTGTTTCCTTAGACGCTGCATTTTTTCCTATAACATCATGTCTGATCCAGACTTTCCTAAAAGCACCCTTTCACGCCTCGCAGCTTCCCCGGTGTCGCTCCCGGCCGGCCGGCCGGCGGGACCTGCACCGAGGCCCCTCCTCCACCCGGTGGGGCCCATCTCTGCCCCTCCACCCCCCATTCAGGGAGTCACAATACACATTTTCATATCAAAAGCCACCCCTTGTACCTCGACCACAAACTCTTCCTGCAACTAGACAAAATATACTCAAGCAACGATAAAGAAAATAAACAGGATGTGCACAATGCTGAAAAATATTTATATCCCATACTTGGAGTTCAATATAGCATAATAGTCTCCAAACTTCTACTTCTCGTCGACCTTCCCAATAATACATTTCTCATCACCTCTTCTGGGGAGGACAAGGGGTATTTTTCCGCTCGCTTTGTGAAAGGGCAGTCCCCAGGCAAGACAAACAAGACTCTGTGCTGAGAGGCAATTGGAAGCTGACCTTCTGGGACCTTCTAACGTGACAATGAGAACGTGATGGATGGCAGTGTTCTCTGGCCCCAGTCTTCAAGCTGAGGCAAGCACCATCTTCCTCGGCTCCATAGAAAGGCCTGGGGTCTCGGCTTTGGGAACAAAATAGGGCGAAGCCAGTGAGATGTGGAAGAGAAAGGGGGCAGGAAGGGAGGGGCCTCGGGAGGAAGCCCCCGCCACCACAGCGGTTCCTTCAAATGGTTCAAATGGACCAAGCAGCTAGGAGAGACTCCAGGGATCATCCGGCTTGACCTTCTGAAGCCAAAGATGGGCAGCTGAGGCCCAATGAAGTTAGGACTTGCAAAGGCCACCCAGCAAGTTGCGGGGAGAGGTGCGTCAAAACTGGAGGGGGCTTCCTGACCCCACGGGGGCTCCGCCCGCAATACCACACCATCTGCCCTCGCCACGACGCACCTGCTCCCTCATCCTGGGTTCTGGGTTCTGCTGAGCCACTTGCCTGTGTGCACAGGGATCTGAAAAGCTCACAGCCTCTTCTCCAAGAACAACAGGGCCCTCGCCAGCACCGGTTAACCAAGTAAGTTGATGAGACCCACAGGCGGCTTTCCGGGCCTCTAAGAAGCTTCCGCAATCTGCCCCCTGGAGAAACAAATGCAAAGACATTGAAGAAAGGGCCACCCAGCCTGTCTCTGGGGCCTCCACCCTATCAGCTCATGTTTGTTTTGTTTATGAGAGGGAAGTTCTCCAACTGCTCACAGAGAGGGAGGCGTGAGGTCCCTTCCTCTGAGGCCCAGCAGAGAGCAAGGACCTCACTCTTTCGCCTCATAGGCTCTCCTCCATCACACGCAGGGCAGTCAAGGGCAGCAGGCCCACCCAAGGCTGCCCCAGAGCCCTCAGGGACCTCACCACAGCCTGTCTGTTGTCTCCGGGGCTGCGGCCCCAGAAGACGTCAGCGCCTGTGTTACGGCCCCTGGGGGGGAGACGAGTCAGTGCAAAGAGCTCGCTCCTGCCTGCCTTTTCTCCTTCCGAGGCCTCCTTGTGTGCTGGCAAAGCTGGTGTTTAAATGAACTTTGACACACTCCAGTGCAAGCCTCTCTCACTTTTATGGAACCCTCCTCCAGACCTCGGCCGGGATCTGTCCAGCTCCAGGCACATGTGCACAAGGACACTGTTTTAACACAGAGATGCGGCTCTCTCCCTGACCCGAGCACTGTTTCATACTCTAGAGAAACACATGTGCGTTGCCTACTAAACGTAACATTTACCCTGCCCTGGACACCTTGACACGGTCGTCCACACCTTTTTGTATGTAACATGGTATTTTATCTTTTTTAAAAAATATTTTATCTATTTTTAGAGAGGGGGGAGGGAGGGAGAAAGAGAGGGAGAGAAACATCAATGTGTGGTTCCACTCATGCACCCCTTACTGGGGACCTAGCCTGTAACCGAGGCACGTGCCCTGACTGGAAAGTGAACCAGTGACCCTTTGGTTCACAGGCCGGCACTCAGTCCACTGAGCCGCACCAGCCAGGGCTATGGTATTTTAAATTAAAAACATCATATGCTCACGCCCTTTTAAATTTTGCTTTTTTCCTTACTCTTTTTAAGTCAATAAATAAGGCACAATATCTTAATAACTGAACCATACATAGTTCACTTTATGGCTCTATTAGTGTTTATTTAACTAATCTATTTTTGGACCCTTTTTCTGCTGTATGGATTTTGATCCTGCAAATTAACTATTTCGTTTTCTTGTAACCTTTCCCTATGTTTCATCCCCACTTCCATCTTTCCCTGATGCCTTCTAATCTCAAACTGTCCTCTGCTGAGGAAGGTTGGCTTCAGTTACACAGAGAATGTGTCTTGCAATTTGTGGGTACCAATTTCCTGGCAGGTGTTCCTGGGTCTTATGGTGTAATCATCTTCAGAGGTGGGCTCTTTCAGATCCGGTTGGTTCTCATTACTCACGGTAGTTGTAGCCTATAAAGCTGCTGGGAACACTGGATTAGCAAATTTTGAACCACTGCTCCTTAGGGAAATGCAGTTAGGTTGCTGCAAGCCTCTGGCCTCATTCCCATGACTTGATCAATACTGAACCTTGTTTTATGTGTGTGGCTGTTTAAAGACACCTTATTTTATATACATTGTTGATTCATTAACGATGAACTCATAGCCAACAGCACTATAACTCATGCCTGAAGGAAGCTTATCTAACACGTGTTTTCTCTGTAAGGCACATTGCAGCCTTCTGTTGCTTAGGGACACGAGACAGAGCTTCAGCGCTATACCTGGGGGCCATCTTAAACAGTGACATTGCCAAGAAAAAGCACAAAAATTCAAAAAATGTGGCACCACGTAAACCGCCAAAAAAAAAAAAAAAAAAAAAAAAAGTAAAGTAAAGAAACACTCCTTCACAGTAAGAGCTGAAAGAAGAAGGCAGAGCCCAGCCCTGCTCGCCTCATCTAGGGACGGGGACGCTGGGCGACTCACGTTCTTGGACTGCTCTGCTCCTGCCACCCTCGCTGTGAAAGGACCACGGGCATTGGTTTTGGGGTTTCAAATAAGTATTAGTCACTGGGTAAATTTGCAAATATGGGCTCCACAAATAATGAGGGTCCACAGTACTACTCCTCTTCCTCGATTCTGCTCTATTTTCTCCATGGGTCCTGGTTGTTTTCCCTTTACTTACCTTCAGAAGGGCGGAACCTATAAGGTTCAGTATCTGTTACTGGACAAAGTAGCCCACGCTTGGTCCCTTCTCAGCCCGCTTGGCAGGGGTACAGTCACCTGCTCAGCATCACAGCAGGGGAACAGGCTGAGAGCCACTGCCTAGTTTCCGGGACTCTGAACCTGATAAACTACATGCCCACACCTTTATTCCCCTCCGGAGGAAGGCACCTCGCAGAATGCATGGCCTGTCTCAAAGTGTGCTTTCCTGCTCCACGCCCTCCCAGCACTGCACCCCCGCCCCCCCACACACACCCCGTGCTTTTAGCCTCATTGTTCTCTGGGATCTAAGGAGTTTGCCTAACGTAGTGCGTTGAACAGCCCCCAAAATATAAGTCCATGTCCTGATTCCCAGGGCCTGTGAATGTGACCTTATTTAGAAAGGGAATCTTTGCCGATATAATTAAGTTAAGGCTCTTGGATATGAGATCATCCTGCATTTAGTATGGGCCCTAAATCCAGTGACGGGCGTTCTCACAAGACACAGAAAAGGAGAAGACACGGCAGCACACAGAAGGGAAGGCCATGCAAAGACGGAAGCAGAGACCGTAATCGGGCGTCTCCAAGGGTTGTCAGCCCCCCATGGACACTAAGAGGGGGCCTGGACCGCATTCTCCCTCAGAGCCTCCAGGGGAAACCAGCCCCGCCAACAGGTGGATTTCGGCCTCGCCTGCGGGAAAACAAACTTCTGCTGTCCTCAGCCAGCCAGGCTGTGGCGGCCTCTCACAGCCGTCCTAGGAAACGAACACACCTAGATGCGGGAAGGTGTACGAGGTAGGAGGTGGGGAAAGGGATCTTTCTCTTCCCACCTCGAGGGGCAGCAGCTAAAGGGATTTCGGGTTTCCTCAATGAGGTAGAAGCTGACGTTCAGGGTCGGCCAGCGTCCAGCATCCGGCACGGGAGCATTGTTCTGCCTCCACTCAAGCATCGGTAGGAAGCCCAACCAGGTCCGAGGGGAAAGTGACAATGACAGACTAGGAGAAAAAAACGGCACCACATATAACAAAGGATTGTATCTAGAATATATAAAGAACTACATCACGTAAACAAGAAAAAGACGACCCAACAGAACACACACACACACACACTCACACACATGAATATTCATGTTACAGAAAGGAAACCTAAAAGCCAATACACATGAAAAGATGCTCAACCTCACTAATAATCAGACATATGCAAATTAAAACAATGCATATGCACATTTAAACAATACACCCATTGGACTGGCAAAAATAGCCACGCCTGGTAGTATCAAGCGTTAGTTAAAATAGGGTAAGTGAAAACTTCCATGTAGAGCTGGGAGGAATTGGACCATCCTCTGACCTAGTGGTGGTGCTGGAAACAGCCAGACAATTCTGGGTCTTGGTGTCTACCCTCGAGAAACCTCACATATAACCCCAGGAAGGGGAGACAAAGCCGCTGATTGCAGCAATGTTTATAGGAAAAAACTGGGGCGGCAGGCTAAATGGCCACCAGCAGGAAACGGACAAATGAACTGCAGCTTGTTTATACAACGTCATATCATATGACCCTGAAAATGAATGAAGTAGAGCCCAATGAAGCAACATGGATCCATCTCAAAAACACAGCAATTGCAAAATGATACATCTGGTGTGACAGCCTTTTAGATAAACTCATTAACTCATACACAACATTCTGCATTGTGCATAGACACACATATGTAGTAAAAGCTGAAAAATATGGAAAGATAAATCAACAATACTATTTGTCTCTGGGAAGAAGAGAGTTTATTGGAATGGAAAAGAATGAAAGGTACCTCAAACGTACTGTATCAACAATGTTCTCTTTATTATTTCTTTTAAAAGTTTAAAAAAGTGGAAGAAAACAAGCAACCACCTAAATATAATATGAAGAATATCATAAGTTTCTGGAGAGTGGTCAGATACAGTGTTCTGAGAGTGCAGAAGACAGAGACTTCTACCTCTTTCTACATCTTTCTGAAGCTTTGAAAGATAAATGGGAGGTGGGAGGGGCAGCGAGGGCACCGGAGACTGAGAGATCTCTGCCGCTGCTCAGAACCTCCGTCCTGGGTGGTCTGCTCTGGGCCTTTTGTCCCCAGGTGCCATCCCAGCAGCACGGGCATGGGTTAAGAACACAGCACATGACCTAGAGCATATGACAGAACATCTAGAAAGTGTCATCAACAAACCAGAGGCAGAGATGTCCCCGCAAGAACTGCAGCTCCATTATTTCAAAATGCATGATTATGGTGGCAATTATTTTCTTGAAAGCCCAGCACGATCCACAGCCATCACTCACGTCTGTAAAGAGAAGGTATGAACAGGCACCGCCGACGAGTGAAGAGGAACTAATGAACTTAATGGCATTTTCAGAGACAAGAACAACGATGGATCCATGGACAATGCTGAATTTGCAAAATCACTGCAGGAGACACTTTTTGACCATCTCCTAGTTAGTATGCAAATGTGGCCCATTATAATGTGACTGAATACCTTCAGTAATGCAAGATAGCTTATTTCCAATGACTCCTGAAGTATTCTGGGAAAAACCTGTAGCCATCGTTACACTGGAGTAAGAAAGAGAAATAAAAAAGAGGAACGGGACATACTGCAGTCCCCAAGTACTGTTAAATCTCCCGTTGGACAAGGGCTTGAGTACAGAATCTTTTTAAGAACGTTGGATAATTGGAGCTGAGTGCTCAGGAATATGACTGCAAGTCTCTTGGTTTTAATTCTTGCTACCTGAAAAGTAAGGCAAAGCTTTGCCAAGTGAACACATTTTTCAGTAACAGTGAGGGAATGAAATGAATGCCAAATGTTCCCCCTTGTGGGTCCTGTCTCTTTCAGGTAAACGTGGTCAGCATTCCGTAAACTTCGCCGGGACTAAATGATTACTTGCTTTGGGCAAGTGAGTATTGATTAAATTATTTCAAAGCCACAGCATAACACGAATGTCAGACACCGAGTTAAGTTAACCACAGGTTCTGTGTCTTCTGGCACTTTGCATATGATCCACCACTGACCTAAGTCTTTCAGTTTTTCCATATTTTATAAAATTACTGCCATATCCTTATACTTTATTGCTTTTATGTCTTCTTCAACCTGGGAGAGACCTTGAATTTAAAAGTGTCCTCTACTCTAATCAATAGCAAATGCTTTAACTTTCTCTATATTTCTATTTAAGTCTTGTTTCTAGGGTTTCATTTCTGCAGTTTAGAAGCTTAGGAATGTGAGGATTTATCCCTTCTGCTTGATACAGAGGCAGTAAAACTACTAGCTGCTATTGCCTAAGTGAGAAGTGAAAAGGTCATTCACCAAGCACAGTGATCAGCCTGATACAAGCTACATTTAGAAGGAGTGTTGTTTAAATGATCTCTTCTAGCCTAAATACATGAATTCTTTCAGGTCAGGAAAGATTAGGAAAAAGGCCTAAAAATTCCTAGCAGTGTTAATTTCAACAATAGCTGAAAACAAAAAGCAACAGAAAATGTAATTTGGTTTATTGGATATGGTGGACACACTATGATAGAAAGCCTAAAATGATGATTCAATAAAGGATAAAATTGCTTAAATTTTTCTGTAAGAAGTACAGAGACTTATTTTCTTTATTAAAGTATTTTCATAAGAAAACATGTTTATTTATAAAAATGGATTCCTGTGTCAAGTATTTGTGCAATCAGAACTGAATTGTAAACTATTCTTGTAAAATCTAGTTATTTTGAAAGGTTTATATAATGAATTCTGAATATATGACCAATAAAACTGATGGAACAAAAAAAAAAAAAAGGTAAATAGATGGGTCTGAGAATAACTTTCACAGTACCTACTTCTCCTCACTTGGGTACTTGGGTATTCTGGGTTAGATTCATTTGCTATGTTTACTGAAAAATGTCTTAAGTTCTCAAATTTTAATATGAAAGTAAAGGAGTTAAACACTTTATATTTATCTTTCAGGGCAAAACTACAGAGGTAGTGGTTGTGTGGCTGTGGATTGTCTGATCAACATCCTGAGGCTGCAGAGCTGGAAACCCTTTTCAGACTCGCTTGCAGCTAGGCTCTGGGTATGATCTGTGCTTCACGTGACTCAGAGGGGACTGAGGCAGGATGTATCACGGTTTCATGGGCTGGGCTGTGTGGGAGCTGGCAGAAATGGCTCTACTATCTGGTTCTTCAACTTCTTGACTGTGACAGAAGCAGCAGCTCTCTTGGTAGCTTGTTCTGAGGGTGGTTTGGGGATTTTGTTCCTAGAAGTCCACCTTAAGTTTTTTCTTTAGTCCTCAACAATTCTGAAAGTTATCTAAATTACTAACAAATTAATCCCTTTCTGTTGGAGTTAGTGGATGCTGTTAATTACAGCTAAGAACCCTGACCACAGCAAGTTCACCAAATGGTTATTATCAGTCCCATGGTCTTGATTAAATCTTTTTTTCTCATAAGCACACAGCCTTTTGAGCTAAGATTTCTTACCACTATGATCAAACCACATTTGACAGATAAATTAACCAATGTATGAATAAGTTTCAAGCATTTATGACACACAACAGAAAGAAAACTTAGAAAACATCCAGAAGATAATACTAGACCAGGGTTTGACAAACTTTTTCATGTAAAGGACCAGAGAGTATAAACATTGTTGGCTTCAGGCCATATAGTTTCTGTCTCAGTGACTTAACTCAGCCATTTTAGAGTGAAAGCAACCATGGACAGAATGTAAACAAGTGAGCATGGCTGTGTTCCGATAAAACTTTATTTACAAACACAGCTGACTGGCTGGATTTAGCCCATGGACCACGGTTTGCCATTCACCACCCCCCATAAGCTAAAAATGCAATAAATCAATCACCAAAGTGACCCCAACCTGTACGAAGTTGGGAGAAGTCAGCCAGCTGCCGGTATCTATGGCCCATGCCCAGCAGAATGAGCCACAAATCTAATCCTATGTCCCCTGTGTACACAGGGCTCCTCCCCTACTTCAACCTTCTCTTTCTCTTCAAATGTAAAATCTGCAAACAATCATAACTAAGGAGATAGTACCCGCATGTCCTTCACCTTTTTATTTATTTTTTTGGCAACAGCATAAATGACACTTATTTGAGCAGTTAGGAATTCTTTTCTTTCTACTGGCTGAGATATATAGAATTTCCATTTCAGTCTTTATAATTAAAATACAATTAAAATGCCTATGGAAACTTAAACTGATACAGACCTTAGCATTTATACTATAAAATGTCTTCATATACTTTAACATATGGTAATAATAACTAAGCAGATTTGGCACTTATCAGGATAACTTCTCTCCCAGAACCATGAAATTTGGAAAGTGTCACAGATACAAAATGCACTGCAGTTTTACCTAGATCCCCAGTGTGACGGTGGAGTCACACAGGCCTTGGTCCAAGTCCCATCTCTCCTACCACCTCGCTGAGTGACTGAGCACATAACTTCCCTTTCTGGGCCCCAGGTTCCTGCGTTTTAAATGAGTATGTGGTTGGTGTGACAAGTGAGAAAACCAACATTTAAGCACAGGGCATAGATCCCAGTAAATGCTTGACAAACAGGGCTGTAAGGATGACAATGACGATGACAATGATGATGGTGACAGAACAAAGTATATTTTGAAATGCCAGCAACCAGATGGCAAATTGGTGATCAGAGCCAAGCCCCGAGCATCTGGGGCATTCACCTCTGGCGTTACTTCCAGGGCAGGTCCCCGCCTGCACCTTTCCACCATCTTCCCATGGTAATAGCTCACACAAAACTTCGGTCCCCGAGATACAAATACAACCGGGTTTACTTAGGCACAAATCCTTAGTGCCGAGTCAGGTGCAAACTCTTCCCCATCTCACCTACGCAGCAGGTAGAGAGGCCCACCTCTGCTGCGAGCCACCTGTGGGATCACAGCCAAGCCATTTCACGTCTCTGGGTCAGAAAGTGTGGCCCAATCAGTGCTTCTCAAGCTTCAAGGTGCATGTGAATCGCCTGAGGAATCTTGTGAAAGCTCGGGTTCTGATTCAGTGGGTCTGAGGAGGTGCCCAGTAACTCGCATTGGTAACAGGTTCCCAGGGGATGCTGATGCATCCTGAGGCCCCACTTTGGGAACCACTGCCCTAGAAGGTCTGTTGGTTCCCCCACCCCCAGCCTAGCTTGCTTTGATCAGAACACTAGGACATGTCTGCTCACCATCCATTCCTTTCTTTTCCCTTCTCCTCGACCCTCTCCCCTTAGGGATAAATCCTATTTCCCCTTAGCATGGAGCCCTCGCCCTCCTCTCCAAGCAGAAGTCAAGGATCATATCATGAACACTGAGGAAACTCCCACGTCACCACAGAGCTATAACAAAACCATCAGAGCAGCAAAGATTATTTGGGGTTAATGCCTCCTACATCCACCTGCCGACTGGGAACATTCTTTCCTTGGTTCAAAAATGTTCTTAAGCCTTTCCGGGCCACCATTCACACATACCAGGCTCCAGATCCTCTAGTGAAGGCCCGGAGAGGCGGCTGGCTGCCTAAAAGACCAGCCCCGGGCAGGGCAGGGGAGACGGAAGAGCCGATTTCCGACGACCCGGCAGACAGTAGCCTGAGCTGACCAGCCCAGGGCTGGCCCCAAAAGTCCAGGTATCAGGAGGAAGCTTTTCTGGGAACCCTGTCCCTGCTGGTAAATGAGTTAGCGCCATGCCTTCCCATTCCAAAATGGATACTGGGAACAGAACGCGTGACCACACAGTTCCCAGAGTCCTGCCCCAGACAGGAAGCAGGAGCTCTGCCCGCAACGGGTCCTGAACACACGGTGTTTCCCTGGGACCTCCGGTGCTGGGTCTCTCGCGGGCCCCACATGGTCCGCAGGGCCTCCGTGGCCACAGTGAGACCTGGCGACAGGTCACGCCACCCTTGCCCCACTTGGAGGCACTCCCTGTGATCTGGGCCTGGCCCCACCACGTGGAGGAATTCGACTATGACTCTGAAATGTCCTGTGGGCAACAGGCCCTGGCCATCCTGTCGGGGCTGTGGTGCCAACCTCTCTCCACAGACTAAAGCCCACGTGGGAAGTCCTGCCCTTCCGCTGGCCAAGTCGCCTCCTCCGAAGCCTCCCTGTCTCCAGGACCTGCCGGCAATGCGGCACTGAGTTCCCTGAACAGCCGGACCAGGGCGTTGTAGGGCAAACAGTCAGCCGGATGTGCCAGCATTCCGGCTGGCATGAGCACCCTCAGATGTGCCAGCTTCAACATGTCAGGCTGTTTGCCTGGCGGTTCTGATCCTATTGTTACCTCCAAGGTCACGCCGGGCCTCCTCCACCCCGAAGAACGGCTTCCATAGCCCTCTGCGCTTGAGCTCCCTTCCTGGGCTCAGCAGCAGCACTTCCTGTCAGAGCTTCTCACTGGTACTGTCAACAATTATTTACAATCATCTATTTTTTTGCTGTGGTAAAATATGAATAACAAAATCTACTATCTTCACCGTTTTTTAATGTTGCAGCTCAGCGGCATTAAGCGCATGCACACTGCTGAGCAGCTGTCACCAACGTCCACCTCCAGAGCTTCTTCGGCTTCCCAAGGGGAGTCTTCAGACCTGGTACACACTGGCCCCATCCCCCCGCCCCCAGCCCCTGGCAACTCCCATTCTACCCTGTCTCTATGAACTTGACTATGAACCTCATATAAGTGGAATCAGACTGTATTTATCCTCTTGTGTCTGGCTTATTTTACCTAGCATAATGTCTTTCAGTTTCCTCTGTGTTATAGCATATGCCAGAATTTCCTTCTTGTTCAAGTCTGAAATGTATGTGTGTGTGTGTAATCACGATTTGTTTATCTACTCATCTGTCAATGGATATTTGGGTTGCTTCCACTTTTGGCTATTGTGAATAACGCTGCTAAGAACATGGGTGCAAAAATACCTATTCAAGTCCCTGTTTTCAATTCCTTTGGGTATATACCCTGTCCATTACTTTTTAAGTTGTTCTTGACATATAATAATTGCCAGGGAATTGCTCAGCTAAATGTTCTGTTCGTGGAATTTTCTCATACCGAACACAACCATGTCATCAGCACCCCGATCAAGAACCAGGACACTGCCACCTTCCCCAGATGGCCCTTCGGGTCGCTTTCCTGCTACAGTGACTACCGTCCACCCCACCAGGGTGACCAAGATCCTGGCTTCTAACAGCACTCTTTGCTTGTTGTTATATTTTTTGTAAGTAGAGTCATCCAGTACCTGTCTGGCTTTTTTTTTACTCAGCATTATGTTTGTGAGGTTCAGCCAGCTGCTGCATGTAGCTGTGAGGTACACTCACTCCTCTGTGGTATTCCTCTGTGTGACACATCACAATTTATTTTTCTGTTTAATTGTCGGTGGCTATTTATGACTAGGGTCCAGGCTGGCACTATTACAGAGAAGGTTGCTATGACCATTATAACACATGTTTCTTGGTAAACACAGGTTCACATTTCTTACGCATATACACCTAGCAGGGCAATTACTGGGTTGTATGGTGTACACATACCGGTTAGTAGATTAAGCCCGTTTTCCAAAAATGGTTGTCCCACTTGACTCTCCTGCCAGCAGAGTATTTCACCAATACTCAACACTCTCTTTCTCCTTTTAGCCACTTTGGTGTGTAGCGCCTTGTGGCTTGGATTTGCAGTCGCCCTGATGACTAATGAAGTAGAGTACCTTGTCATGTTTGCTATTCTCTCCTTTTTAGGGACAGCTCACAAACCTCCCCACAGGAAGGCACAGCAGGGATCTCAGTGTCTTACAAGGCTGTCTCCAAGCCTCCCGTCCAGCCAGGTCTCATGACGAAATCCAGGCTCGAGCTATGTTACATAAGCTAAGGCTAAGCTCTCCACTCACCTGGCCAGGTCACTGTCAGGGGCCCCGGGCTGGATCAGACACGACTAGCCTGCTCTTCGAGCATTGTCTGTTCATAACAGTGTCCCAAGGGCCAGGCCTTTTGCCAAGAGAGCCAGATGTCACTGGGTCGGCATGTGTAAAAAGCCAACAAATAACAAGTGTGCAATTCTTAGGAATGACAAACCACAAATATGGAGAATTCCGCAATCAGTAAAGGAACTAAGAGGAACCCGTGTCTGGTCTTGCTTGAGTCATACCAACCAACTGCCTGAGCTAGACCTGATCTGTTGGTCCTTCCAAAGTCAATTTGACTCAACCCAGCTGGTATTTACGGAGGCCCTGCCATGGGCTAGGCTTTGAATTGGATGATGCCAGAGTCACAGGCATGGAAGACAGTCCTAGCCCTCAAAGAGCATATGGTCTACAAGAACACAACCGTTAGGAAAAACGCGATAAATGGCACAAGTAAGATAAGAACATAATGTAGGCATGACATCATGCATTCAGTGGAGAAAAAAAGCCTGGTTATGGAGAACCAGGGAGGCTTCGTGGAAGAAGAGGAGTTTGGGTGAACAGTAAATGGACAGGGTATCTCAACAGTTGGAAGCTGGAAGGGAAGGCCCTCCAGGCGGTGAACAACATGAACTAAAACCAATAGGCTGGGGAAGTAGAGGTTAGGTGGTTAGAGAAAGCTTCAGTTTGGCAGGAGAATGACAAAGGCAAAAACCCTTAAAAAAGAGATATTGACACTTCATACAAATTAACCTTTGGATTTAAAGAAAACCCACAAACATAATTAAAAGGCAAGTGCCACAATGGAAAAAAATTATTTGCATCATAAGGTAGACGAAGTTATTTGTTCACATGAATTCTAGCAATCCACATAATAAGCCATTAAAATAATGGTGTAGCGCTACCTACTTACTGACCGGTGCAGATATTTATGACATATTGCTAAGCAGAAATTGTAGGTTACTAAATGACACAGGGTAAAATGTATGCACAACTACATACAGCAAGATGTCTTGAAGGACTGTTATTAAAATGTTAGTGGTGATTATTTCTTTGTGGAAATAGGATTATTACTCATAACTTTTTCTTCTTATTGTTTCTGCATCACTTAATTTTGCAAAATAATGTAGACTTTAAATTTAACTTTTAAAAATATGATATGTGATCATTATTTTACCTAAAACACAGGTAAAAAAAATTTAAATAGTAACTGTTGTGGGCAAGAGTTCGAAGAATTCTCATACATTTCTGGTAGAAACATGATGTTTTGATCTTTTTGGAAAGCAAGTTGAAACTTAAAAAATGCTTATCCTTTAATCCAGAAATTCACCTACAAGAATTCATTATGAGGAAATTATGAATTTATACAAATGTACATCTAAAATTTTCCTTACAGAATTTTGTAATAGAGAGGGAGAAAGGAGGAGCAGAAAATTAGAGAAGGAGCACAAAGGTTCATATTTATACAGATGTTCGCTGTACCTGAGGATTGGGGAAACCTAAATACACTGAGGACTATATAAATAAATTATGTTACCTGCATTCAATGGCATAATAAGAGATCTGTATGTGCTGATTAGAAAGATTGCCCCTACATATTAAGTGGAAAAAAGCACTTAATTGTGGAAATAGTGTGCTTCCATTTGTATAAAAAAATACAAAGATGTATATTCATGTATGACCTGGCCTATGCATTGAATGTATCTGGAAGGATACAAAATGTTACCTTTCTCAACATGAACAAGCGTTTGGTGTAAAAGTGAGATACTTTTTATTGTAGTGTTTGAATTTTTTGCTTCTGAATGTTTACTTTTGTAGTACTTAAAATGTTCTCCACACTCAGTTAAAACAATGGTTTAGAAAAAGGAAGAAGGGGAGAGGGGTAAGTTTTGGAAGTAGATCCAGTGATAGCAGAAATAACTGATAACAGCTTGGGAAGAAGAGAAAAGATAGAAGCAAAGTTTCAGTAAGTCACTAGTGTTTAAGAGTGAAGGCACAAGGAAATAGACGTTTGGGACCCACAGTCAAATAGATGTGTAACACTCACTTATCCCTAGCAATATTAATGTATTATAGAATGATCTTTAATTATGTACTAACAATGCCTCTGAAACATCAAAATAAGATTAGCATAACACTCTGGAAGCAGAGACATTTGCAACACTAAATAGAGACATTCTCATCCAAGTCAAAATTAAGAAAACGTGCCTGCTGTCATCCTTACATTGTTCTGGGTGGTGTAGCCAATGCAACAAGACAAGAAAAGAGAATGAACAACGGAAATGCTGAGAAGAAAGGAACAGAAGATGCTATAATGGACTACCATAAAACCCAGGAAGACTGTCCCTCAGTTCAGAGAGCAAGCCAATTACTAAAAAATACATAAAAATCAATTTATTTTATACACACTAACAGCAAACAATTAGGAAATATACTGGGAAAAGGTACCATTCACCTTGGCTGCAAACATTTCAAAATACCCAAGAGTAAATTTAAGAAATGTACAGGGACCTATATGAGAAAACCATGTGAACATCTGATGGACATACTAAAGCTCCAGATGAGCAGATCCAATATTATAAAGATTCCAATTCCCTCAACATTCATCTACGAACTCAATGCAATTTCAATGAGAATCACACAGGAATTTTTTTTCCAAATGACCAAATCACTCTAAAATTAATTTGGAAATAAAATGTAAGAGAACAGCCAAGAAATTCTGTAATCATGGGATTCATGCCCTAAAATAATTAAAATATTAAAACAGTGTGGAACTGGCAAAAGAACAGAGATTCATATCATTGGACAGAAAAAACTCAAGGAACAGAACCAAGAATATGTGAGAATGAACAGATGACAAAGGGAGCATTTGGAACCAGCAGGAGAAGGACAGTGTTGGGAAAATGTAAGGTTGGATTCTTTACTCCCCGTGAGACATCAGGTCACTTTAGAAATAAATTCAAAATTTAAGGGTGAAAAAGTGTGAAAGGACTCAAAATTTAAGTATGAAAGTGCTAGAATATACTAAAATACAGGTGAAGATCTATAACATATTAGAGAAGCATAATTGCTAAGAATGACCCTCCACAAAGAACTTAAAAAGAAAACACTTAGAAATATCTCTGCATTTAAAAAAACAAAAACATTTTTATATTAATAAACACTAGTAGCAAAACTGAGAGGCAAAGGGTAAACTGGGGTAAAACTGTTTGCAAATGATAGAACAAACAATTTACAGCCTTGATATACAAAGATCTCTTATAAATTAATAAGAAAATATTAATCCCCCATGGAAAAATACACAAAGGGCATGAATAAACAATTCCCAAAAGGAATACAGACGACTAACAAACATGCTAAAAATGTTCAAAGAAATGCATACTTTTTCAACCAAGATGCTGTTTCTTGCCAATCAAATGTGCAAAGGATTTTTTAAATGACAAAACTTAGTGTCTATGAGGGGATGGGGAAAACACTACGCTTCCATGCTGCTGATTAAAATGCAAATAAATAAAACTCATCTGACAAGCAGTTTACCAATATGTCTAAAAGACTCCAGAAATTAAAAAATGTTCACACCCTCTAACCCACCAACTGTGATTCTAAGACTCTATCTCAAAGAAAGGACTAAAAACATACAAGAGGTCGAGCTACAAGGACGCATTTCACAAGCTGTTGGTGATAGGGAACAAGTGGAAAAGTAGTGAGAAACTGGTTAGGATTTGTGGTGCATCCGTGTACTAAAATGCTAAGCAATTATTAAAATTATGTTGCAGCAATAGAATCAAGATACTGGTAACAAAAAAGCAAGTTACAAAATAGTGTGTGCTTGAATATAAAATCTTGTTTTAGTAACTGAATATACATATGTACTAGTAAGTGAAATTGAAGTACATATATCAAAATGTAAACATATACACACCAACAGTTTCCCTAAATACTGAGATGATGGGTGACTTTTTTCTTTTCACTTGTCTACATTTGTTTTTACTCTCAAATTTCCATCTTTATTAAATAATTGCCCCTTTCATCTTTGATAATGATTACAACATACAATGTTTAGAGCTTTACAGGGTTTAATGACCTGTAATTGTCACTAAGTAATCTATTTTCTTTTTAAAAAATGTTTTTTATTTTTCAATCACAGTTGATGTTCAATATTATATTAGTTTCAGGTGTACAACCCACTTAGACATTTATATAATTTATAAAGTGATCACCCCAATAAATCTAGTACCTATCTGACACCATACATAGTAATTACAATATTGCTGACTATTTCCCTGTTATATTTTACATCTCCCTATTTTGTAACTACCAATCTGTGCTTCTTAACCCAGCAATTTTTTTCACCCAGTTCGCCCATCCCCCTTCATCACTAGCTACCTTAAAAGTGTTCTCTGTACCTATGAGTTTGTTTTGTTTCCTTAATTTTTTTGTTTAGATTCTACATTTATGTGAAATCGTAGGTATTTTTGTCTTTCCTGACTCACTCCACTCAGCACAATACCCTCTGGGTCCATCATGTTGCAAATGCAAGATTTCAATCTTTTTTATGACTGAGTAATATTCCATTGTATATATTGTACCAAATCATCTGTATTCATTCATCTATCATGGGCACTTAGATTGCATTCATATCTTGGCTACTGTAAATAATGCAACAATGAACATATGGATGCATGTCTTCTTAAATTAGTGTTTTGGATTTCTTCAGATAAATACCTGAAAGTGGAACTGCTGTCTCTTGATAGAGTCTTTGTCTCTTGATAGAGTCTTTGTTTTGAAGTGTATTTTGGCCCTGGCCAGTGTGGCTCAGTTGGCTGGAGCATCACCTGTAAACTGAAGGGCTGCAGGTTCAATTCCCCATCAGATCACATGCCTGGGTTTCAGGTTCGGCCCTTGGTTGGGTTGCATGAAGGAGGCAACTTACTGATGTTTGTCTCTTCTCCTCTCCCTCCCTTCCCCTCTCTCTGAAATCAATAAGCATGTCCTCAGGTGAGAATAATAATAATTAAAATAAAGTCTGTGTGGTATATGTATTACTACCCTAGCTTTTTTGTTTGTTTGTTCCCGTTTTCATGAAATATCTTTTCCCCTCCCTTTACTTTCAGTGTGTGTGTCTTTCGATCCGAAGTCTCTTATCCACACAGTATCTTTGGGTCTTGTATTCTTACCCATTTAATCATCCCATGTCTTTTGATGGAAACATTGAGTTCATTTGCATTTAAAGTAATTGTTGATAGATATGTATTTATTGCCACTTAATTACTTATTTTTATCTTTATTTTTTCTTCTATCAAAGAAGACCCTTTAATTTTTCTTCTAATACTAGTTTGGTGGTAAACTCCTTTAGCTTTACCTTGTCTGGGAAGCTCTTTAACTGTCCTTCGATTCTAAATGACACCTTTGCTGGGTAGAGTAATTTTGGTTGCAGGTCCTTGCTTTCTACCACTTTGAATATTTCTTGCCAATCCCTTCTGGCCTGCAAAGTTTCTTTTGAGAAATCAGCTGACTGTCTTATGGGAGTTCCCCTGTAGGTCACTAATTGCTTTTCCCTTGCTGCTTTTAAGATTCTCTGTCTTTAACCCTAGTGTTGTAGTTATGATGTGTCTTGGTGTGGGCCTCTTTGGGTTCATCTTTTTGGGGAACTCTCTGTGCTACCTAGACTTGTGTGTCTATTTCCTTCACCAAGTTACAAGAGTTTTCTGCCATTATTTTTTTCAAATAGGTTTTCAATTGCTTGCGCTCTCTTCTCCTTCCTGCACCCCCATGACGCAGATGTAGGTATGTTTGATGTTGTCTAAAATATTGTCATTTTTTGGTTTTTTATTCTTTTTTTCTTTTTGCTGTTCTAATTGGTTGTTTGTATGTTTCCTTATCTTCCAAACTGCTGATTCAATTCTTTCCTTCAGCTAATTTGTGGCTGATTCCTTCTAGGGTAGTCTTCATTTCCGTTATGGTATTCTTTTTTCTAACTAGCCCTTTTTTATTTTTTCTATCTGCTTAAGTTCTTGCCCCATTGATCTGTTCTTCCCCTGTTATTTTCCCCCTACTTGGTTTTTGTTTTTTCTCTATAAAAGTCTCTCTGTAAGCTCCTGTCAGTGGAGGGCTCCTAACCATGTCCTGTTTTTGACGCTGCTCAAATAAACTTTATGTTTTTTAATTTTATTGTTTTTATTTTTTATTGAATTTATTGGGGTGACACTGGTTAATAAAATCATATAGGTTTCAGTTGTACGATTCTATAAGACATCATCTGTATATTATATTGTGTGTCCATCACCCCAAGTGTTCTTCTATTTTTATTATTTATTTACTTACTTACTTACTTACTTACTTTAGAGAAGGGGGAAAGGAGGGAGAGAGGGAGAGAACCATTGACATGAGAGAGAAACAATGATAGGCTGCCTCTTGTAGATGCCCCAGCCAGGGACCGAACCCACAATCCAGACATGTGCCCTGTCCTGGGAATCAAACCAGCAACACTTTGTTTTGCGGAATGATGCCCAACCAACTGAGCACACTGGTCAGGACTCTGTTTTTTAAGCTTCCTTACAACCAGTGTCTTGAACTCTGCACCTAGTAGATTGCTTGTCTCCATTTTGTTTAGTTCATTTTCTGGAGTTCTGTCCTGTCCTTTCATTTGGGACGTTTCTTTTTCTCCTCATTTGGGCTACCGCCCTGTGTTTGTTTCTATGTATTAGTCAGAGCTGCTATGTTTCCCATTCTTGGTACCATGGCCTTATGTGGTAGATGTCCTGTGGGGCCCGGTGGCACAACCTTTCTAGTTGGTCACTCAAGTGAGGTGCTCCAGATGTGTCCCCTATGTGGGTTGTGTGTGATCTCCTGTTGTAGTTGAAGACTGATTATGGCTGGCAAGGCAATGGGAGGGACTGACCCCCAGGCTGATCTGCTGTGAGGACCAGCCACAATTACGAGGAAGGGGCTGCTGTGCGGGCCCCCCACCCCACAGAGCAGGACTGTCCTCAGCAGGGCTCTGGTGCCCACCAAGTTCACCCCTTCCTTGTGCCACTTGTGGAGGTGTTTGGGTGGCGCTCCAGTGTGGTCTGAAGTTGTCCACTGGGTACACTGGCTCTAGGGCCTCCCAGGAGGCACAGGCCAAGGTCAGCCACTGCTTGTGCCCTGCCCAGGGCCACCCAGCACGAACCACAAAGCAATCTGCATATGGCTGTCACTGTGCTGGGCTTGGAGGTGCCCCTTGGGAGAGGCCAAGCTGTGAATGGCGGCCGGCTGCCACTAGTGCAGGGCTTGGGGTTGTTGAGCAATAAATACAGGGCATGCTGAGGCCAGACGCTACTTGTTTGGGGTTTGTGGACCTTTGAGAGATTTGAGGAATGTCCACTGCATGAGAAAAGACAGGGCACTTTTATGGAAAAACCACTGGAAGGAGCAAGAAAGTTGGGCAGGTAGGGTCTCAGGGAATAATGGGGGGCGGGTGTGGGAAAAGACGGGGACAACACTGTCAGTCAGGTTGTAGAGACTCAGATACGACACCTGCCAGTGCCTGTAGCGGGGAGGGCTCAGCAAAGGAACAATGGCTTCTGCCAGCCATTCTGCCTGGGAGTAAGCTGCCCCATTAGCCATCTCCTGAAGGCAAATAATTCAGTTCCTCCCATGCGGTCCTGGCACCTTTCAAGTTGCTGCTCCAGTGCTAGAGCTGAGAGCAAGTGAGTCCGAGTAAGTCTGGGCACAGGCCCTTTAAGAGGAGTGCCTGGGACTCCAGAATCCTCCATCTCCCGCAGCCCCAATCTGGCTTTCACAGCCAGAAGTGATGGAGGCTTCTCTTCCGGAACCCTGGGCTGGGGAGCCAGATGTAGGTCTGGGACTCCTCACTCTTCAGGGGGGGCCTCCATAGCTGAGACTATCTCTGCCAATTTTTAACTGCCACACATGTGTGTGGAACCAGCCTCTTCTGCATCTCCACCTCGCCTACCATTCTCAATGTGGCTACTTTTGTATACCCGTATTGTAGGATTTCCCTTCAGCTAGACTTCAGGCAGTTCTCAGCAATGACCATTCTGTAGTTTGGTTGTAATTTTGATGTTAACTTGTCTACATTTTAAAAATGTTTTTAAATGAATACAATCTTGACATAAAAATTTTTTTTAAGTTGTTCGTAAAAGAAAGCTTGAGTATACCCATATTCGTAGCAGCACTATTCATAATAGCCAAGAGCTGGAAGCAACCCAAGCGTCCATCAATGGATGGATGGATAAACAAAATGTGGTCTATTCATGTAGTAGGATATTATTTAGTGTTTAAAATAAAGGACATTCTGACACATGCTACAACATAGATGAACCCTGGGGACACTGTGTTAGGTAAAATAAACCAGTTGCAATAGGACAAATACTGTGTGATTCCATTTATATGAGGTACCTAGAGACAGAAAGTAGAATGGTGGTGGCCAGGGGCTGGGGAGGGGGAAGAGGGGGTTAGTGTTTAATGGAAATTACAGTGCACCTTGTGATGATAAAAAAAGTTCTGGAAATCAATGGTGGCAATGGTTGCACAACAATAATGTAAATACAGTTAACACCACTGAACTGTACGCTTAAATATGGTTAATATGGTAATTTTATGTTGTTAGTATTTTACCACCAGTTTTTTGTAAAGCTTGACACACAAAATAGTTTGATTTTTAAAGTTTGGAGAAGGAGCTTCAGTTCTTTAGAAGTCACTTAGGAAGAACGGCTTACTCTCTGATAACACCAAATAAACGAGGTGTTACAGTACAAAGTGAGACATAACCAACACTCGAGAGACCTTTCATTTGGCACTGCCGCCTCCTCTGCCTGGCATCCAGTGCCCTTCTCAGGCTGGCACTTGTTCAACCCACCTCCCTTTGGTCGGCTCTGCCACACCAGCCTCGGGACTCGAGGACAAGGCGGGGGCGGCAGGGCCCCCTCCCGGCTCCTGGGCGCTCCCGCCCTCCCTGCACAGTCTCGGGTCGGACAAGCAGCCCGAGTGCAGCCGAGCCCCGCCAGGCCCTACCAGTCCCCCCTGCCCCCTTCTCTTGGCTCCCAGTCCTTAAGAGCATTTGACTTTCTAATTCTCCCCTCCTCACAACAAAAAGCTAAATGTTCCCCGGGCACTTGGCCTGGTTCCTGTGCGGGAGCGGAGATGGCCGGAGGAGGCAGGCAGCAAGAAGTCGGCCCCAGCAAGTTCTCGAGAGCTGCTGCCTCGCACACCAAGCGGACTCGTAAACCAGCACCAATACACCCATCTTTCCATTCATCAATGGCCAGAGACATTAAATGAGTCCCTTCGTCATTGTCACAGCCTAAGTCCTTAATTGCCCAGGAAAGAGACACAAATCAACAGTCCCCCTAGGGCACCGCCACCAGAAGATGAACCGATGCCTGAAGTTGGGAGGAAGCAGGTGTGAACACCATTCTCTGCTCACAACCCGTGGCCTGTGCTGTGGCCTTGGCAGATCCCCGTGTCCTCAGATGCCATCTCCCCACTGGACCTCAAAGGGATGGGCAGACACATGCGCCTCGGGATTTCTGGGTACAAAATGGAGCAGTGTTAATTTTGCTCAGTAACTATGCTGCTATGTCCAGATAGCTTTGTTAGCATTAAAAAAAAAAAAAAAATCTGGCCACTCTACCAAGAGCTCACCAGAAATTGCAGGAGGCTGGCGGCAGGAGCAGGTTATAAAAGGGAGATGAAACCCTGGCCTGGAAAAAGATGGTCACACGCAAGGGCTGCAGCTGTGAACACAAGCCCCGTCTCCAGCACTGTGGTGTCGGGGATGAGCGGAGGGAGAAGGGCCCAGAGAGCATGAGGGTGCTCCGGCTCAGGGGGCCTGGGTGGGCAGGGGAGGTGGCGGAGCAGGGGTTCTCAGAAGGGGCCATTAACCCTCAGGTTTGACCAACAGCGAGAAACCCACCAGGGACCCAGCTGAGAAAGCATCAGAGGGACTTACGTAAAACTTTCATGAAGGTGCACGTTCTCAACAAGAAATTACCATCTTCCAGAAGCTATTCGAACGTGTTTATCAAAAGCATAAAAAGTAAAAACTAGAAATCAAAATAGGTGCGTTAATTTAATAATAAAGAGAGTGCGAACCAGGCTCCTCGTGCCTGGTTTTCGCAGTTCCCCACAACCGATAAGTGCCTCCCCCTGGGCTGGGCGCACTGACCCCACATCCATCACCTCCGTTCCGATGGCCGCCACCCAAGGCCCAGGCATGGGGCTACAGAGAAATTAATCAGTCAACCCAGCCATTTAAATAGATCAGACACTTCATGCTTTGCAGGGTGAACAGGTGCGAGAGAGGGTTTCATGATGGTTGGCCACAAGGAACCCGGAGAGAGGCTGTTTCTCTGCATTTGAAATCATTCAAACTCTTGATAATGGAAGGAGAACAGATTTTCAACCCTGAGGTCATCCACGCAATGCTTCCAGCCAGCTCGGAAATAGTTACCGTAGCTCAGCCAAGCTGCCAACCCTTTCTAAAAACCCAAACCCTGCAAAGAAGAGAACTGAAGCAGAAAAATCCCGCATCTGCGACATCTGAACATGTTCCAGGCTTCCGGGTCTGCCCGAGGTCTCGGTCCCCAAATGCCCAGCCCACCTGGGAGTGCTGAAGAGTCAGACCTGGAGCCTGTCCACCCATCTGTCTGGGACCCCTGTTTAGCGTTGGTCACCGGGGTGTGAGGAGCTCTAGACAACCGGCCAGCCTCTCAGCTGAGAGGGACCTCAGATGACGTCTAAGGCCAGACCAACCCTTTGTTTCTTAAAAAGGAGACTTAGGCCCAGAGAAAGGAAGGGCTGGTCCTTCATTTCCCAGTGAACTGGTGATAAACCTGGGCCTGGGACCCCAACTCACTAGGGATCCCTCCAGATCTTCAAGAGCAGGGCAATGGGAAATTTCAAGTCACAGAACAGGTGGCCCAAGGACCCTGGAGGCCGATCTGCAGATGGATGCCCATCTGGGCGCCCACAGGACCCTCCCAGCATGGGCTTCAGCTGTTCCCCCTGCCTCCTGCCTGTCCCCATCGGGGCCACCTGTTCACCACCAACACCAGCTTGGTAGAGCCGGGGCTCTGCTTCACTCACCCAGGCTGGCGGTGCGGCCCTCAGCTCTGCACATGGCAGCTCCATCCTCCAAGAAAGTCACTAAAAGCCATAGTGCAGCCTCAGGGAAGGAGGGGGCAGCAGTTGGGAGCATGGGACAAAGTGGCTTCATTTAGCCTCCTGGCAGAGTTGCTGTTTCTACATCTGCTTCTGAGTAGATGATGCAGGGGTTACGGCAAGGGCTGGAGGGACTGCTCGTGATCCTTTGGGCACTGTACTATAGACGCAGGAACTGAGAGGCTCTAGGGCAGAGAAGCTAACTGTCCCTGGGACCCGTCCCACCCCATCCTTTTAGTTATGGGGGCACTTGGCCACCCACCTCGAGACCATACTTCTCAGGATACCTTACAGCCAGGCGTGGTCTTAACAAGTTCGAGGCAATGCAAAATGAGTGGAAATGATAACATGCAACTTCCGTATCACTTCCTTAGGGGAACTACTCTCTCCACTCTCTGGCAGGCTAGAATGAACCCAGGGTTCTGGAGAAGCAGCTTCTACCATGAAGATCAGGAAAGCACCCCAGAGGGTGATAGAGCAGCAAGACAGAGGCTGCGTCCTGTCCCGATGACGTCATGGAGCAGAGCTGCCTCCTCGCCCGGCTCCCCCCCTCCATTCGAGCTATTGAGCGAAAGAGAAATAAACATCCACTTTGCTTGGGCCAGTGTGTTTGGAGGTTTCTGTGGTACAGAAACAGCCGACAGCCAGCCAGGAGGCCCTTCCCAAGACACACAGCTCATTCCTTTTGTTTGTTTCCGCAGCGTCCTGGTACAAGGGAGAGAAGTTGCTGGCCTCGCTCCTGTTACTCTAAGCATCAGAAGGAAGTGTTAAAGCTGCGAAGGACAGAACCAGAGCCGAAGGAGCCCAGAGGAGGCTGCGGGGTGAGCTGCAGCATGTCCGGAGGTCCCCTGCCGCCTACGCGTGTAGCGAGGCCAGAGCAGGGAGCCAGCTCTCAGGGGATGTTGCTCCCCAGATGGAAATCTCCTGAACAAGTCATTCCACACTCCCTCAAGGGCCACCCTGTCACAGCCTCTTGTGAAAACAACACTCTGGTGGCTATTTCTATACTGGAATGATGACAATGTGGGATTTGGGTTTCCCTCCCACAGAATGACTAGACAAAACAGCTTCTTTTTATTCAAATCATCCTGTGCCTTTGAGAAAATATTCTCTTGCTATTCCCAGCATGTTCATGGAGGCTGCAAGCATATCTTATCGCAAACAGTACAAGTGCTTCTGAAAAATTAACAATTCCACATTTCTACAAAACCTCATCCTTTTAAAAAGTATATGTTGAGCTTTCCAATTAAAGGAGTGCTGTTATGAATTTGTACATAAATGTGAATCATTACCCCCATTGTATTTGCTACAAAAATCTGGTTCCACTTCCCTTCCAGAGCCTAGCAGGTCTTTACCAGCCACCCTGCAGCTCCTTGCTGTGCCTCTAAAAGGCCAAGACCCAGAAGCAAACGCAGTGTCCCAAGTGTAGGCACCTCTCCCTGAGGGAGCTGGGCTCTCATCTCCGCGGCAAACAAGATTCTTCGTGTACCAAGTAACAGAAAAGTCAAAATGGCTTAAGAGACTTTTCTGGCTTGGGTCACTGAAAGGTCTGGAGGTAGAACTGGTTTCATTGAGACATCATCAAGAACTTCCTATCTTCTGTCTGACCTCTAGGCCCGTGTGATATCAGTATCTTCCTAGGGTGGTTGTTCCTCATGGTGGCAAAATGGATGCAGCAGTTCCAGCCTCTGTATCCACATACCATCCAAGGTAAAAAGGGAGAGTTTGTTTCCAGAATCTGTTCCAGAAAAGTTAAGGTACTTTATTACAAAAGCCTCTAGCCAATAACCTCTTATGCATCTTTGGACCAAACTGGGTCATACATCTATTCCTGAACCAATTTCTGTAGCCAGGGAAATGCTGTGTGTTGATCAATCACATGGCAAAGAAGACAAAGTCGTCCTGATTGGATTATACAAATCACAGACTGAGCTGCTTGGCTGTACACAGAGGAGGGTGTAATGATGTTGGGGAGCTGACTGGTGTTTGAAGATTACAGTAGCTTCCTTTGGCAACCACACTGCATAGCTGGACTCATAAATTTTCCCTTCAACTAAAACCCACCGGTCTCTCTGATAATACAGTTACCCACTACACTGTAATAGTGCCACCCATTTTTTTGAACGTATGGCAAAGACTTTAGATTTTATCCCCACAAGTTTTTCATTGGATTAGCTCAGCTGACTCTGTCATCTCAACTTAGAAAACAAAACCTCTCATGACCAACCTCGACTCACAGCCCCCGCCAGCATAATGTACACTTCCCGCTCTCTCTACGCGACCCTCAGCCCCGCACCCACAGCAAGGCGAGTGCCGCTCAGAGCGGCCAGGCTCGCTGCTGCTCTCGCCAGGCAGCGGGGTCGGCTCCCCGCTCATTTAAAACAGCGTGAGAGGTGCTGTTGTTCCTACCAAAACTCAACTGGAAAGACTCAACAAAAGCAAGTCTCTAAATTTACAGAAGCGCTGTCAACTGAGATGCAAGGAGATATCTGGGAAAGACTGGAAAGAAGTTACAAAAAAAATAAGATGGTGAATTCAGATAACTTCACGAGTTTCTCCTAGGACTTGCTTTGCTTCGGTGAAACTGGAGACTGGAGACGACATATTGCAGGCGAGGTTTACGCTCAGGAAAGACCATGGAACCAACGAACACATCCGAACGCTAACAGAATGCCTTGGCCCTACATCAAAAGCTTGGCACATGGATGTACACTTACATGTCCTAAGTTAAAATGAAATATTTAAATGTTTATCTGACTTATTTGATTATCCAGCCAACCATCACCTTCCACTATGGGATATTAAAGGGCTTCCCGTATGGCGATCCCATGCCACACCCCCCCAGCTTCCTGCCAGGCGTAGCTTTCCCGCCCTGCCATCAATCTCTTCCTCGGAGGAAGAAAAATCTCGAGAAAGGCGGCCTGAGCTCAGAACCATCTCCGTGCCCGTAGGTCCGCTTCCCCGCTGATGTGTCCGGATGGAAGAAGGGACTCTATCACAGCGGGTGTGGATCTGCGAGACACGTGGGGCCTGACGAGAAGGGTGGCAGGCGATGAGACAAGTTGGGAGGGTAGTCAAGTCTCCAGGTGAAGAGAACATGGGTGTTGGCAACAAGGATGGAAGGGGACAGGGGCAGACGGGACACTCCAGAGGGGTACTCAGCAAGACCGGGTGACGGTGGAGAAATCAAAGATGAAGATGGGGTTCCTGAGGGCTCGCCTCAGCCTAAACAGAGGAGATGACAGAGGAGTACACCTCGGATCATGGGTGAGATTTCAAACGTTCCAAGTTTGAGATAACAATACTTAACATTGCCAAAAAGATGGGAACATAGGCGGACAACTCACAACCATTTGCATCTCACCTCTAAGAATAAATGACGTTACTGGGGTGAGAAGTGTAGAAGGCAGGGCTCACCTCAGAACGCACCCCCATTGCAGGCGCTGGGGAAGGAGGAAGAGAGGCCGGGCCTGAGCAGAAAGGTGGGGAGGGACCATGCTCCTGAAGACAAGGGAGAACAGCGTTTCAACGGGGGAAAAGGCCTTGGGGCCGAATGCTTCAGGGATGCCAAGCAGGGCCAGTGAATGGCATTATCAAGGTCACTGGTTGGCATAGGTAGAATGTTTTCATGGCATGCTGAAGAAACTGTGGGAGCCCGTGGAGATCCGGGTACCATGGCAGCTTGGGGGACCCCTCCTCTTTCTGGGACCAGGAGCAGCTAGAAGAAGCATTAGGGGAAGCGGGTGGTATTCAAGAAAAAAGAAACACTGCTTAGCCCTGAAGCCATCAGTACAGGGGGGAGGGGAGAGAAGATAAGCTCCCAGCCCATGTCATTGTGCAAGACACTTTCTGGAAAAGACTAGGAACAAGCCCAAAGCTCAGGAGGAAGTATGGCAGACACGGAAGAGGCAGTCGGGCTGCAGAAGAAGAGCACAGGCCACCCTGGCTCACCCTGTGTACACCTGCCTCCCCCAAGACTAACGACCCACCATCCTCAAGAGGGGTTCTGCTCCAACTGCGCGGTGACTGGTCTGCAGAGGGGCCCTTTCAGCAGGACCTCAGTTCTGGGCTACACAGGGAAGCCCAGGAGCTACGCACCCCCTGGCTTCTTCTGCTGTGCCATTCCAGGCCCTGCTTCCTGCAGTGGGTCTCCTCCCCAGGCCGGAAGGCTGACCTGCGCAAGAGGGAAATGTCCAGGAGACCTCAGAAGCCACTGGGCGCATCTCTAGATGTGTGAGGTCTTTCCAGCCGGATGTACCCCAGACTCCTGAGCCACTTTCTACATGCCCCAAAAAAAGGGTTCAAAGTAAAACAAGAGGGAAGGAGGGAAGGGCAAAAGAACAAACAGTACTCAGTGTGGACACAGAGTTTAACCACTGTCTGGGAACCGGAGCACCAACGTTGTGTGATGGCGATGCAGCCTGTCACGAAAAGCAGCGTTGGGTTGGCCTTCACACTCTCAACCTAGAGCCCAGGGCCCCACAAGCCCCACAAATACGATGACCAGCAGACAGTGACTGAGCCTCAGCCCTGCCCCGCCCCCACCGAGAGGAATTCTTAGCCCTCCTATGAGGTGTTGTGTACCTTGTCTAAAAGGAGATAAACAGGTGGTTCATACGTCATTTCTTCTGCCCTAAGTGTCCTCCAATGACCTCTCCACCATCTTTCCAGTCCTCCTGGATATTCCGCTAGCAGCTCCAAGTTTACCTTCCCAAACTTTCCCCATTTCATAGCTACCAGGTACACGCATCATCATCATCATCATCATAATATTGTAATACATTATTATTTATGCACCTGAAAAATAAAGTATGTCATCTTTATCTTAGCTCATTTACTCTTCACAATCACCTTGTGAGGGAGCTGGGGGTCATTAGCTCTATTTTTCAGCAAGGACATTGAGGCTCAGAAAGGTAAAGTGACTCGCTCAAAGTGCTAAAATGAGCTGCTGGTAGAGCCTGAATCAGAAACCAAGTCGTGTCTCCCAGTGCCGGGCTCCACCTCCAGTATCCTGTTGCCTCTGGATGCCCTCCCTCTCACCTCTAATGCATCTGAACTTGCGTCCTCCCGGGTCTGCTCCTCCAGCAACATGGAGCCCCAAACTCGGTTCCCTCTTCCTGGCCAAAACCTACATCATTTCTTCCATTTCTTTTCTTTAAAAAAAAAAAAATCTTTCCATTTCCATGGCCCACATTTTAGAGACATTTTATGTCTAGCTGTTATCAGTTCTTTTTTCTGTCTCTTCCTTTGTTGATTTCAAGATGCCCAAACAGGAAAAGAAATGATAACATGGCTGCGTTCACCCAACTGTCTGACCGTTACCTGCTGCAGAACAGGGCAGGGTGGGCCTCCAGGAAACAGGGGGAAAGCGGCACCATGGCCAAGGCTTCAGAAAAGTGTTTCCGCCCCCTCTGACTTCTATGCAATGTAAGCAAAACAACTAGGACTCACACTCTTGACCCAAAACTCAGAGCCAAGCTACTCTAAATCACCATCGCTTCGGAACATGATGAGGGTCTACACTGGATTTCCTAGAATCAGGGCAGGGGAGCCCACCTCCTCCAGCAAGGGAGCACCTCTGACAATGCAAAACCAGGACACCTGCGTCCTCCCTTCGGGACACTCCACCCTGGGTGGTGGTGGGTGGTTGATAAAGTCACACAGGATTGACAATAACTGATTGTCAAAATACTTAAATCACCGACCATAACACAAAATGCACGGTTCTGTGTGTTCATTGGGGACCCTGATTATTTGCTGGGCAGGCTGAAGGGTGAAAACCTGTGAACCAGCAGGAAAGAGGACATGTCTGAGCATTCCCGTCGCTATTCCTTGAAGTACTTCCCACCTGTGCCGGCTTGCGTGGGGATGGGATGGGCAGGGGACTCTGCCGGCTGCTCACCTGGGGCTGAGCCTGCTCCACTCCGGCATGGGGGCCCCTTTCATTAGTGGAGGTGGTGGCTGTCATGAGTATTCAAGGACACAGTGGCTTGTACATCTTCCACAGGGTGAGACTCTCCAACCAGCTCCTGTGATTGATACCAGCTGAGTGACATTGGGCAATCGCTTCATCTCTTTGACCAACAGTTTCTAAAATACCTCAAGGGGCCCCAGGCATCACCTCAAGGCCTCCCCTAGGGTTACAGGGTAGCCTCGCCCATGGGGCCTCCCTAACTTCAAGGTCATACCATCACTGGGTGATAGGGCTGGGATGTGAACTCCGGCAGTCTAGCTCCAGACTCCAGGCCCGCGACCGTTGTGCTACACCCCCTTCCAACGGGACTCATGTTATTACACAACCCAACTAAGTCTGACCGCAACATGGTGAGACTGACTTTTTAGCAGTCCAGAACGTTCCACATTCACACATTCTTTGAATAAGACCCTCGGGTGTTGGGCAAGGTGGGTGAGGACTGTTCATTGATTCCAACAATGACACCATCGTCCAAAACATTTCTGGGACTGGTCTCTGGGAGCTGCCCTGCAGAGTTTCTGAATATCCCAGGTGGTGGCAGCGCCTTGACCCCTGGATCCAGGCAGCACTTTCATATCCAGTCCCAGCCCTTGGGTGTCAAATTCAGTGCACCCAGGCCCCAGGATCGAGCCTGGGTGATGTTGTTTTTGGATAAAAACTAATCGTGACCATAAAGTAACGCAACTGGCTTTCCCCCAGGGGGCTGGTAAAACGGCTCTGCAGGCCAGTGGAAGAAATGTCTCTCCTCCCAAAGTGGCTACTAAAGTGGACAGGACACTCATCTGTTTGGTGAAAAACAAAAAACTCGGCTCCATCCTCTCCAGTCACACCTCTAACGCCAACGAGTCATGAACTTGGAGTTGTTTTTCCAGCGGTGGAGACGACTTTCCACTGATCTGCACACGCGCTCACCCACTCCACGATGCTGCCTTGTAAGAAATGACACACATTTTCGAGAAGGCTGGCCAGGTGAGGAGTTCAGCCCAAGGCCACGCACAGAGAGACGCTCAGTGACCCTCGATGAGAATGAGTCACAGCACGGAGCTCCAACAGAGTGAGCTGGCCGCGTCCCATCCCTAATCCTTCTGAAAAATGCAGCCGCCGACCTTCCACGCTGCCACCCTCACTACCGTTCCCCTCCTGCGCTAGTTTGAGTCCAACGCCGCCAGTGGCCAGCGCCAACGCCTTCTCTCAAATGCTCCTCTGTTGCCTAAGGGGCACCCTCTGGCTCTTGGTGCCAGCAGACCAACCTCCTAAAGTCTTCACGTATCCCCCAATTCCTGGTCCTCTTGGGCTGGTTTCTGTCCCCAAAGAGCTCAGCGTGCTGGGACGCTGGCAACAAGAATCACGCATCTCCCGGGTTCTTTCTCCAGACAGCTTCCCTCTTTCCTGTTTCCCTCGCAAGACCACTGAAAAATGGAGGAGAACCAGCTCAGGGACACACCCAAAGAGGGAGCGCTGAACCTGCTGCACCAAGAAGAGCTGATGATCCCAACAGCCTGCCCTGCTGAAGAGACAGCGACAGACACGCGCACTGCAAGCACTTTCAAACGCCTACCATGGAGCAAGCCGCGCTACCCTGTTCTCCATCCCTGGGAGGCACAAGCGGGATGAACAGGTGCAATTCTCAGAACATCGCTCCAAGAACTGGCCTTGCGAGAGGGTGGACGCCCGCCTCTGGAGGGGACGAAGCAGGGGCCGGGCGTTCTTTGTCAGGTTTAAGTGTAAAGAGGACTCCTGCATGGGGTGGGAGGTCAGATGCTGGAGAATCCCTGGAGTCCCTTTGACCCTTAAAATGTAATGAGAAAGAGACACACACAAGCACATGCGCCTCCAGTCTACCAGTGACGTTATGGCCTTCCTTGAGGAAACTGAGATTTCCATCCTAGACTATTCCGGTGGGAAAGCTGCCCTAAAAGCATGCCCTTCCCTGATGAACTCCCGGGCAGGACGTGGTGGAGAACTACCCCAGGGACTTGCTTTAAGAGCTCAGCTTCTTCCCAGGTGACTGGCTTTCAGGTTCTGCTCCCTGAACCACCCCGCACGCACCTTCGCCAGCTCCCGCCACCACTCCCCGTGCTCCTGAGGCAGGTGTCTAGGGCACAGGCGGGAGCCCCAGCTCCTCCGAGCCACTGCCACGGCCACCATTTGCAAAGCCAGGCCCCTGCGCAGCTGCCACCTCCTCACCGGCCTCGCCGGACACACTGAAGCACGGCTGCCAGCCTGCTTTCAATATCCGCTCGTCCCTCGCTGGCCTACCAGCCAGACGGTCCCCCCACCCTTTTCTCTTTGAAGAAAAGTGATTTAATTTCATGAGACTTGGGGTAATCATGTTATGATCTTCAACATTAACCAGAACCAACTCCCTGCTACAGGAGGGTGGGGAAGGAAAGGGGAAGAAAAAAGTAAACAGTCCCATTCGGCATTGCCAGGAATGAGAGGAAAAAGAAAATCACAGCAGCTGCTCTGCCGGTTCCCCCGATGAGGACGGGCCTCTGCCAGAAACGGGGCCTCTGTGCCAAGGTTTCTGGAAACAAGGAAGTTGGGCTTGGCAGGACCTCCACTTCTACAGGTTAATCAGCTCAGTTCTGGTGGGGGAGACACCGGTTTTCATTCCTTAGCCTCCTCTCCTATTCCCAGCCCACCCCTGCCGCCACCCCCGCCCCGCGGCTCTCTGCACCCCACCCTTGTCCCGCAGCTGAGGTTACCCGACATCCTTCCCCACCTGAGCTGGGGCCGCCCTGCCTCCGCTCTGAGGCCGAGCCCAGGATGCAGAGCGGCCTCAGAGGCCAGGTCAAGCGGCCTCTTTAAATTTCCCTGAAGGGCCTCACCCCTGCCGACCTCTGAGGGCTTTCTGGACAACAGCAGGCTTGACGAGAAGGTTGGGGTCAGAAACGAAAAGGGTAAGTCAGGAGGAAGGGCGCTTAAAAAAAGACAAGGAATAATTCAGGGCGCAACCCCGGAATAGTGCATCTAAGGGTTAGCTGGAGTCAGCGAGGAATTCTCATGAACAATGGTCCTTCTTGGCAGACAGTCCAAGGGTGTGGTGCTAGCTTGAAAAAACAGCAAATAACGCAGGCTCCAGGGCCACCGAGGAGGGGGCTGGTGTGAAGCTGGGGCGCTGGGGCAAGGGACTTCTTGCAGACACCCAGGAAATGATGGGTCACACAGAAGGTGCTCCCCTGGCCCCAGAGATGTCTTGGCAGAGCTTGGCTCTGGGATGGGCAAGCAGCTGTCTCCCAGCCCTGGCTCCCCTCCCGTCTCTCTGGGTTGCCTGTCTGCTCAGATCCCCCAAAGGCCAAGGCAGGTCCTCTGGCCCCTCCGTAGGGACGCTCAAACTGCAACATCTGCCAGGGACTGGGACACACAGGGACCACCGCGCCACATAAGGCAACCTCTCACACCCCCATCTCTCGGCCTCTCCAGCATCCATTCAGACTCCTCCTGGAGGGAAATGAGACCCTGGACGTGACTGTGGAGACATATGTTTGCAGTTTAAGTCCCTTTCTAGGGTGTAGGGGAAACAATTCAAGTGAAATTGGCCACCGCGTGACTGCCACATTGTCCCCAGGCCTCCATTCCAGGCTGCTGGCTGAAGGGCATGTGTGTGGGGTCTCCGCCGTCCAGGCGGGCAGGTGGGCACACCCTCAGACCCAGGGAAAGCTACGCCAAGCCCTGCAGTGCCAGACACAGAAACTATAATTCATTTTAATACATTTTTGTCTTTGCAAACTACATTTTTGGTTTGTTGGGTTTTTTCCCAACTTCACATAAAAAATTTAATTTAAGATAAAGGTCAAGCCGAGTAGAACCAGAGGGATTACAAAGTCTAATTACTGAGACTGTGAAGAGATATTATTATATTAGAAAAGTGATCAAAGCGGGCTTAGAGCGCGCCTTGGACCATGTCAGCTTAATGTGGCAGCCCCAGCAACTGCCCTTCAAACGCCTGAGAAACACCAAAGAAAACCGCTGCGTCCACGGGCATCGGTGTCCGGCAATCCGTGTTCCCTCACGATCACACCTGTGTCCCCCAGGAGGGCAGACTCCCCGAGCAGGTAACAGAGGCGGGAAGGTTCTGGTTCCCGAGCCCCGCAGCCTCTGTGGTCTGTGGCTCTTCTCGGAACACGGAAAGTCCCAGGAGGCTGGAGGAGCTGAGGTCTGGGGGAGCGGGGCGGGCTGAGGGCCAGAGAAGGGCTCTGGCAAGCAGCAACGTGGCAGTCACACATGGCAGGGACGGTTTGGAAACAGAGCATCCCAGGTCTTGGGGAGCCCCGGGTGTGGGTCTGACCCCTAAAACACATGCCTCTTACCTGTGAGCTCAAACCAGTGGCGACCTGGAGCCACGGTGGAAACACTGGACGAGGAGGTAGGAGATTGAGGTTCTAATTCCATCTTTTCATCACATGGTCCTTTTCCAAAGTCGGGCTAGAGGAGCTGTCGTTGCTCCGTGTCTGCTCACATGCGCCTCTATGACCTCTCTAAACAGCAAAGTGGGTTTAGACAGAACTTCCTTTCTGGGTGGGGGGAAACAACCACGGAAGACATTTTCTGAGTCGTCCTGACCGACAGCTTCAGAAATACCCACCCAGAAGGCTTAGCGCTAACTTTTTACTGATCACTTGCTATGAGCCAAACATGTGAATTTAACTAAGCACTTGAACCAACTCATTTAACTCACAGCCCTCCTAGGCGGGGGCATTAATATTACCCCCAATAGAGAAAAGGAGAACCTGAGTCACACGGTGGCTGAGTCACCTGTCCAATGTCACAGAATTAGCACGCAACAGAAGTTTGAGCCTAGACGCTCTGGCACGAAGTTCCCACCTCTTAGACCACTTGGCCACAGAGCCCACTAAGGAGAGGCAAGGGAAGGATTCCCATTGTGCTCTGGATATAAAAGCTCACAGCCATGTGCCTGGGAACAAACTAGACTCACTCACTACTCTTTTCCCCAAAAGGCTGCCTGCTCATATCTGGGTTCCCCACGACCACCTTCCCAGGGGGGCTGTGCATACGTGATTCATTTGGCCTGTAGCATGACCCTGGGTCTTGGTACACTCACCAGGGAAGCAAAGGGGAAACATACTAGAGCCACCAATAGGGGATTGAAAATTCAAACATTTTCTTAACACGGGGAGGAGGTCAGCCTCACCAGTGTTCCTTCCTGAGGAGCAAGGGGAAGCCCAATGCAACGCTCCATCTCGGACGCTTCGCATTCTTACTTGAAGTTGCTGTTTGGCCCTTCTGTCCCGAGATCCCAAGAAGTTAGGTCCGGAGACGCAAACAAGGCAAGACCTCCAACGTAGAGCGCATGGGAAGTTTAAGGATGGATGTCACTCAGAAGACTCAAACTCTTCTTAAAAAGAAAATGACCTTCTTGGCTCCACTATTTTGTTTTAACAAAGTGAAAGTGATTAATCCATAGTCAAACTAAAATAGTTTATATGCAGAGTCTGCTGAGGGCTTTTTAATTATGAAACATGAAAGAAAAAAATGTTCATTCTTCTGCTTTGGAATAACAAGCCAATAAAGTGGAAATTAAACTGATCTTTAAAGAAGACCAGAAAGAAATGTTCCTAAAACTTAATTTCCACTCATTTTTTTTTAATTCCCATAACTATAAACTACTTGAATAGACCTTTAAAATATTTTAATAGGAAAATTCCTGGGAGGGGGAGCGAGATCTTGGTGTCTAAGAGGTTCAAATTTAACAGTTGAGAAAAGTGTCTTAGCAGCCCGCAATCCCCACAGGATTGTGAAATTCATCAGCACAGGCCTCCTGGTACCCAGCCTTCACGAATGGTGGAAGGAGCCAGGCAGGGAAGCCAGAGGCCATGTGCACAGATAGGAAAATTCAGCGTACTACTTTTAAAAGCAGATGCGCTTATTCCTATACCGGCGGATGGGTGGAGGGGTGTCCGGACCGCAGGGCATCAGCCAGGAAGAGAGCTAGGGGCAGCTTGTATTGCCGCCTGCCATCTGGGAACCAGCCACTCCCCCTCCAGCGTCTTAGATCCCCCACTGAAAACTTGAGGTTGACGTGCTGTTCCCTTCCAAGTGAGAAAAGGCCTATAAAAAGGTCGGGGGGAACCACCTTAACTAGGGAACATAATCTGACTCTTCACACCAAGGAGGTACTTCCTAAGCTCATCAATCCCCGTTTAGCCTGGCCATTCTTTCACTTATCCAGCCAATAACGCTTTATTGTGTGTCTCATCAGAGGCACTGTGCTGTGGGGGCAGAAGCAGGTGTGAGTTTGCACCAGGATACCCAGCAGCTGAGCGGGTAGTATCCTGGCTGAAGAACGATGGGCGAGGCCTTCATCCCCCAAGCCCGGGGCCGCATCCCCACCTAGCTTGCCTGTCGCGGGGCGAGACAGGCAGAGAGACCTGGAAGAACTCCAGGCCCAGGCCCAGGCCCAGGGGCACTTGTGCAGCCCAAACCTAATGGGACACGGGAGGTGGCTGAAGAAGTTAGGAAGATGGAAGTTAGGGACACACTGAGAAGAGCCTCAAATCCCATGTGAAGGAACTTGGACTGGACTCTGTAAAGGACGGGGGTGAAGAAACAATCACAGAAGAGGGCCGACGGGTAGCACTTCGCCCAAGAACAATGGGGATGTGAACGAATGAATGCAACTGCAGTGTGGTCTCTACAATGCACCTTATTTCATGGGCAAATGTATTTACTATTGCGAAACCATTATTCTACGGTAGCAGGAAGCTCAAAGAAACAAGGATTGAAAATATTTATTATTTCCTTTGTCTTACGGTAAATTTCAGAGCACATATACCTTCTTCATACTCCACTTGCACCCTCTACTAAAGGTGTACTCAATCACTTGAAGAGTCAATGCCACGCCCACACCCCTGCCAGCCCCAACAGTGCCATTTTCAGTACTGTTTGCTTCCACAGTCCATGGCTGCAATTCAACCATCCTGAATAGCGACTTGTGAACTGCCTCTGTTTGAATGCAACCGATGTGAGCCTGTGTCTTTAATACAATTAGTGACTTTCTTATTCAGACAATGTTGTATGTTATTGCATTTGATCCATTGGTTAAAGTCTTACAAACACATCCAGATTGGGGTGTCCATTCATCATACATATATTTTATACCATTCTCCAGACACGTGACTGTATATAATCTCAAACTAAAGGTAAATATTCTTGCAGAGGAGCTAGGATGAGCAGAATGATAAATGAGGATTTTGTGCATTTATGCTTAACTCTGTTCATTATGATAATTTGTTTAAATTAAGCTTTCCTGCCTTCCTGGGAACTAGTCAGTAAATGGCGAAGTGTTTAAATTCCCACATACTTCCCTTACACGAGCACACCGTCCACACTTCGGTAGGAGCCCAGCACAGCGTCCACGTGTGATCACTTGGGCCTGCCCATCTCCCTTCACTCAGCGCGGACTTCTGCGAGCTCCCACTCTGAACCAAGCACTGGTCTGGGGACTCGGCGCGAGGTCTCAGAGCAGACTCGGTGCCTGCCCTAGTGGCAGCTACAGCCTCGTGTCAGGAGACAGGCATCAAATGAGTGAACAAATATCTAAACCAAGATCTTCCAGATGGTGAAAACATGACAGTAAGATGCTGTGGGCGTGTGGGGTCACTACTAGCCAGGGAAGGCCTCTGAGGAAGGCATCTGGGCTGAAACCTGAGAGATGAGGAAAGAAAACAGCCCAAGGGAGAGAGCGTGAGCAGGCTGGAGCGGAGGGAGGCCAGCGGGACTGCGGTGCGGGGCATGCGCCTGCGAGGCAGGCTGGCATGTCAACCGCAGGGGACATAAGGGAAGCCACTTAGGGTTTAAAGCAGAGGAGCCATGTTTTCCTTGCCACAGTGTGGAAATGAATCAACCCAGAAGCACGAGAAAGAGGTTTCAGTGGTAGCTTGAGAAATGACATGAAACAGACTGATCAGAAATATTTTGGAGAGTACTGATCAGACTCGGTGATAAACTGTTTGGGAAAGAGTGAGGGAAAGGAATGGAAGGCAACCCTCCTAGGTGTTTGGCCAGAGCAGTTTGAGGTCCCTATTAGATATCCCAGTGCAGGTGAGAAATAGGGGGATGGTGGGGGTGGGAGCTCCGAAGAGAGGCCAGGGCCAGGGACGGAAAACTGGGAGGCCCTGCCTAGTTTTATGAAAAGTCAAGAGAAAGGATGAGGTCACATACGGAGAGACTGTGTGGAAGGAAGAAAGGAGAGAACTCCATCCAGGGTCAGCTCCTAAATGCAAAGATCAGGAAGAGGGGGAGTAACCAGGAGAGAAGGCTGGACAAGAAATGGATGGATGCACAGATTTATCCACAAACAGCCCTAACCAATTACTATAATCAGCGAAGGAATAGGACTATTTACTCAACACACACATTGCCCCGCCTCCGCCACTGACTTGGTGTCTACATCGCTACAAGACAGGATAACCCTCCTTCCCACTTCTCCAAGGACAACACAGGCTACAGCCACCCACTTGATCTTGAACAAGAAATAGCCAAATAAGGGACTGGTGACTAGGATGTGCTGTATTGTTTACGTGATGATTTAAAAAGTACATAAATCATAGTGGACAACCCTGGGTAAAGGGATCCAGATGGGTTTCTCTCATTCCCAGAAGCAGTGGGCTATGGCCACAGCTCCCTCCCCGAGGCACATATGAGCCCTGGCTACGCGAGAATCTTCGCCCTGCTAGACTCCCATGCTGACCCCATTCAGGACACGTGTGCAGCCCTCAAGTCATGGTCTAAATCCTGCCTTTGAGCTTGGACCATGGAAAAACACTATTTCGGATGTATTGTGGCAAAAATACACACACAAAAAGGCTTTAAAAGTCATTAGTGATATCTACAAAAGGCTATAGGATGGGGGAAAATCAGCCTTTCCTTAAAAAAAGAAAGGTACTGACAGTCTCATCTCTGGGGCCGGATTTCTCAGTGGAAAACAGAACAGTAGAAGTTTAAGAAAATGTGCTTTCAGAGTTTAGAGAGGCATGTAACAAATTCTGAAAATATTGCCCACAACCCTGTACTTTTTCCTAACATAAAGCAATGCTGGCAAACCCATTCAATCTCTACAGTGAGTTGACGTTGTCACACCTGCAGATACACTGGGTATCAGAGCCCCTCACCACATGATACACATGAAATGTGATGCCTGAACATAATTTAATGTGCTATTTTCCTGAACATTCTCTTAAAAAGCAGGGTGACTTGTTGGGTAGCGGCAATTTCCCTTTCACGCTTCCGAGATAATCAAGGTGCCTGATTGCGCTGAACACCGTTAGGGCTGTCAGAACACTTGAGGGCTGTGGATTAGCATTTCAAAACCTTTTGAAACAGAGAGTAGGAGGGCTTCTCCCCTTAGCTCAAGACTTGGCTCGCTGCAAAGAAGCGAGTATTAAACGCGCACCTGGAGAGGCCATATTCCTGCAGGAGAGCACTGAATAGGGGTCGCAAAAAAGGTCTCCCAAAGCTTGAGAAACATTCTGGCTCCACAATCATATAGCCTGAAATTTCCAGAACGGATCTGAGTTCAAATAGTCTGTTCTTTGACATTATAGTTCATTAAAACATCCTGAATATCTCAACACTTCAGAAACAACGTTTTTCTACATGGCTTCTATAACCCACAAAGGGTCATACAAATCTTCTGTTAGGCCACACCCCTAATTTGGAGTTGGGGAAACGTCATACTGAGAATGTCTGTAGTCCTTAAAATACAAAGGCCTCAAAGATTTTTGGTTAGCAGGTTGAGCATCCAGGGCTAAAAGTCTGCTGAGATATGAGAGAGACTGAACAACAAACCCACCCGATTTAATGAGTTACCGCTCTCACAGTCCTATCCGGGGGCCGCTGTCTGCACGGTTCCATCGGACCTGACTTGACTCTGCTGAAAACTGCTCCCAGGCCCTCTGGCTCTCAGCAGTTCCCCAAGTATGGTCCCCAGACCAGGAGGCACCAGCACCACCTGGGAACTTGTTAGAAATACAAATTCTGGGGCCCTACCCGAGAGCTACTGAATCTCTGGGTAGGACCCCGGCAGCCTGTGACCCCGATGCGTGCTTCAGTGTGGCAACCACTTGCCTTTATAAACCCCCCATTCATTAACCCGACCCCCAGCCTGCCCTGCCACCTCTCCGCTCCACCCCCTGCTGCTCTCCCAGGCCAAGCCTAGGTTCCAGCCACTCTCATTGGCGGGACGTTCGCTGAAAGTACCAACTCCACGCTTTCCCTTTGGACCATCATCAGCCGTCGTACTTACCTGCCTAGACTCTGCCATCTTCCTCATCCCATTCTCCCCGTCCCATGTGGGTCCTCTTTTCTAGGGAAGAGAACCCAGCAACCCAGACCGAGCCCTCCCTACCTCTCCCACCAGGCCTTCTCCACCGCCCTGGGAACCCTGGGGCTCTGCTGGTTGGATGGGCGTATTCTACTGGCACAGCTGAACGTGGCAGTCTTTCCCCAGAGCAAAGTGGACCAACCTGAGGTGACTCAGTGACAGTAACTGTGGCAGAGTAACTGGTTGTAAAGTAATTTTCTCAATTTAATGCTTTTTCAGTTATACGTGTCTCTGACCTAAACCTTTGTTGCCTGCTCCTTGCAACCCCTTCTGAGTGCTGGCTAGTCAGCGCAGAACAGACAACCTGGTGTTCTGCAGAGAGCATGATGACTACCTGTCCTCTCTGCTGCACATGGCCCAGAGCCCACTGCTGGTACTGTACCTTGTAAAATATACTTCTATTCCTACACAGCCCACCCTAGTCATAATGGCCAGTGCCTGGAACAAATACGCAAACACACATGCATTTACACACACGCACCCTGAGTGTAGTGTGTCCTATTCCCTCTGACCAATGTCATTCTTGCCACCCTGCCAGCCCCTCCTTTGCCCTGAGCGCTCAGACATGGTCACTCAGCTGCACATGACCCCAGTGGGTTAGACGTGCCCTCTGGGGCCTTGCCATCTGCATGAGTCTTTTTTTAAAAACTGAGGTGAAATTCATGTAACATAAAATAAACCACTTAAAAGTGTACAATGCAGTGGCATTTAGTACATTCACAATGTTGTACAACCACCCCCAGTGGCTGGTTCCAAAACATTTTCATCGCCCCCAAAGGAGCCCCTATACCCAGTAAGCAGTCACTCTCCATTTCCCCCTCCCTCCAGAGGGCTTACTGTGTGCCAGGCATTTTGCTACGAGCTTTACGTGTATTAACCTATGTAATGCTCATAATACCTATTTTTCTGATGAGTAAACTGAGATGCAGAGAAATTAAGGAACCTGCTCAGGGTCAATGGCCAGGAAGTAGCAGAGCCAGGATTAGAACCCAGGCAGTCTGGCCCCAAAACATGGGCTCTTAAACCACTACACCTTCAGTCTCCCTCAATTCCTGAAAGATAACATTGGGGTGGAAAGAGTGGGGAAGGTACCTGATACCTGGGGCTCAAAAAACAAAATTAGACCAAACACAGTAAAAGAGCTCACAATGAACACAGCAGAGGAACTTACAATGGGAACTATCTAGCCTCCTTAGCATCTATTGCAAGTTTCCATTCATTTCTTAAAGCTACTTTTTTTAGTGCCTACCATAGGTCAAGTATCCTTTGTAGGCCCTAACCCTCACCAAAATCCTATAAAATAGGAATAGTTGTCCCCATTTTATTGTCAGGAAGAGTGAGACTTTCAGTATACAACGCTAATTTGTTAAGATTTGGTTGGTTGCGCAGGCCGGGTGGCTCAGTTGTTTGCAGCATCATTCCGTGCACCAAAAGGTTTCAGGTTCAGCTCCAGGTCTAGGTGTACATGGGAGGCAAGCAATCGATGTCTCTTTCTCAAATCAATTAAAAAAAAACACAACATATGTTTGGGTGAGGATTTTTTGGGGGGGGGGGGGGGGTAGCCCTGTCGGTCATCTGGAGCCATTTACAGCCAGGACCTAGAGTCCTACACAGTTCTGTAAACTACATTCAACACAATACAATAGCTGACGAGCCTCATACAGATGACCCGAGTCATTTAGAAAAAACTACACGATGTTTGGGACTCTGTTTAAGGCACAGAAGTATAAAATGCATTTCAGAAAGACTGCTATTTGAAATAAGTAAGATGATATAAAAAGTGTTGCACTTAAAGGAGCCATGTACAATTTTCTGGAAAATGTTCTTACATGGGGCCTCTCCAACTTGACCTTGGCTGGACGTCAGCGAGCCTGCTCTATGGGTCAACATCGCCTTCCCACCCGACGTCTTCATGGAGATGTTTTGTAAACTGCAATCAGCAGACGAATTATAAAAACAAGGAAGAAAGAGCAAAGTATTATGGAATGGAAAATACCTGAGAAATCAGTGAAAACGGAGATGAAGGTGCAGTAAGGAGAGTAAGAAGGGATCACCAAGCAAGAGGCGGACGGGTCAGACTCATGTCCCTGGAAAGCAGACTAGCAAGAGGAGCAGAAGCAGACAACACAGTGATAACAGGGGCAGGCACTAGGAAACAGACCCGGGGGTCACTCAGGTCTGTGTGCCACCAACCAATCATACACCACACTGAGGATTAAGTGATGAAATTACTTTGCCCTGGCCAGTGTGGCTCAGTTGGTTTTGGAGTGTCATCCCATAACCCAAAGGTTATGAGTTCGATTCCTGGTCAGGGTGTGTATGGGAGACAAACCAATAGATGTTTCTTCTCTCCCTAAAAGCAATGAAAAAAATGTCCTTCGGTGAGGATGTTAAAAAAAAAAAAAAAAGTGACGAAATTATTTCAGCCAACATACCTGATAGCTTGTTCTTTACGCAATAAATTCAGCGAGGTCAAAAATAAAAGGTTGTATAATTTGGTTCCAGGCCTCTCTTTACAGACCATTTCCCCCAGAGCCCTAGGGCTCCGTTGGTCCTGTGGTCTCTTGAGGCGACACCAGGGTACTGCACTCCAGCTGCCCCCCTTCTCCAATACCTCCTTCAGCCAGAGAAGCTCAACTTGTACCTGTCTTCCCCCCACTGAGCTTCCCTGTAAGATTTTATATGAAGACAGTCTTGAGAATAAAGAGCATCTGAAAAGCAAGGGAGGAAGAAGCAAGGCCAACGATACGTGGCGGGGGCGGGGGGCGGGGGGGGGGAGGCCAGGGCGGGGCACGCAGGATGCACGCGTGCATGGCATGTTCTCTTGCCTGCTTTGTCCGGCTTGTCTTCATCGTTCATCCTGGACAAGCCCCACATCTTACAATGTCTTCCTTCAGGAGACCAGCTCCCTTCTTTCCCATCCCCGAGGCCACCGACCCATGCTCGGCTGGCCCCTCTCCTGGATTCCAGCCCGGTCCACTCCACACCGTTCACTAGCACGAAGCACACTTTCCTGATGTCACCTGTGGCCCAGAGGGTTAAAGGGTCCTCGCTGGCCTCAGAGAGTGTCTCAGGGCACTCTGAACTCAGCCGGCTTACTCATTAACAGCAGCCTGGGCCACGAGGAGAGGCGCTCCCGGGCATTCCAACATCCCCGATTGCGGATCGTTTCATTTCTCCTGGTGCCCCCTGTCCAGACAATGAAGAGAATGTGTCCAAGGTACATTCTGAGGGCCCAGGAAGCGCCCCGAACCCCTCCGTACCGGCCCCTGTGGGTGCCCTGTAGGGCGGGGACAAGGAATGTCCGCTAGAGACACTGCTGAGGCACGAACGCAGACACAGGAAAGGGACAGGGCTGCAGGCCGGCCGCTGAAGCCGTGACCGCCCTGCCTTTTGCTTCAGCAAAAGGGTCCCAGCGTCAGTGCTCGGTAACTGCTCCTGCCAAGCTTGCCCTGGGGGCTCTGGGCCTCCTGCCCTGGCTCCCTTCCCCTAATCGCATGGGCAGGAATTTCTGTTTCTGGACTCTGAGCAGAGGCTGGGCACGCTGGGGTACCCATGCGCCTGTTGGAGACAGCGCTCTGGCCCCCGGACGTGTTCCCGATGAACAGGGCCCCGCCAGAGTGCGGGTGCTTGCCCTTCCTCTGCCCCAAACTGCACCCCCGCCCCCCGCCATCCCGCACCCGCCCACACTCTCTGCCTCAGGCAGGTGGGCAGCCCCTGGATCTCAGGTGTCCAGGCCGGGCCCTTCCCTGCATTATCCACCAGCAGCCAGACAGGCCACCAGCCAACCGGAAATCCTTCAAGGCCTCCCACGGTCCTCAGAATAAAATGGAACTAACCTCTCTACCGAGCCCACAAAACACTGTGCAGGGGGCAGCCCTCCTGCCCTCCTCCCTGCCGCCTCCCCCGCCTCTCCACCTTCCTTCGCATGGGCCTTTTCTCTGCTCCTCCAACACAGCAAGCTCCTTCCTGAGTCAGGACTTTGGCACTTTTTCTCAATAGGAAATGGCCTTACATCTGACCTCGGCGTGGCTGGCTCCTTCTCCTGGTTCAGATCTCAGCCCAAATGCACCTCGGCAGAGGCCTCCCCTGAGCCTCGTCTGTCGCTGCCCCCCAAGCACCCCCTGCTCTTATCTGTCACCATTTATTCATCTACTGTCTGTCTCCAGGAAAGGGCATCGGCTTCGGGAGAGGAGAGCCCCGGCTTGTCCACCATGGTGTTTGCAGCATTCAGAATTCTGCCTGGGCCCAGTGGGTCTTCAGCACCTGGCTGTAGGCAGGAGGGGCGGGTAACTGAACGGATGAATGAGAAGATGAGGAAGTGAACGAACGGATGGAGCGAATGAGCACAGGAATGAGTGAGCGCTTAAACCAATGCAGCAAGGCGGGCAGAAGGGTCTCAGGTCACACAGGCACCCACCTAGCAGCCCCGAACTGAACCTGTCGCCCTTTGCCCCCAGGAGGGCCGCAGGAGACCCAGCAAACTCCCGCCCGGCCTCTGCTGACCCACTCTGGGACCCATTTAACCCGACCGCGGGGCCGCCAGGAGGGCCGTGTGCACGCCGTTCTTCTTTTTCAGGACACAGATAAGACTTTTACACTGTCCATTTAAAACACCATTGTTTGGTCCTCCCCTAAGGAAACCTCAAACCTAAAATTCCTTTCTCCCCTCATTTTGCGCCTTTGTTGCGACAGAAATGCTTCATTTAGCATTCCTAAAGGGCCATTAGCATCCCAAAGCTCTCGTTGTGCAGCCCCGCTGGAGGCTGATGGACGGACTGCGGGCCAGGCGAGATGCGCGGCCCCTGAACGCTCCACCACTTGGCATACTCTCTCTCCTTGCTGGCCAAACTCAACTTGCCCTCTCGTTTCAGTTATTTAGAGTGTGTGCTCGCTCCCCGACTCTCGTTCCGAAGAATTTCGCTCCCCCACCCCGCCCTTTCTTTCTGCTTCACGAGGGCACCTTTTGATAAATACTGCATGCAGGACCTTTTCATTCTAATGAAAGACCCCCTCCACAAGGCAAGAAGAATATCCTCTTTATAGAACAAACAGGGGGCTTAATCCTTCCTGAGCCGCTCCTGTACTTTGCCCTCCACCCTGGTGCAAGGAGAAAGCAGGAGCCACCTCCCGTGAGGCAGGTGGGACGAACCTGGCACGGCTGTTCTGCTTCCCCACGCAGACAGGCCCGAATAAGTGATTCTTCCTCAAGTTCCCATTTCGGCTTGTCAGCGATGTCGCTCTGTGTGGCACACTGCTCTAGATAACCGCCCTGGTGCTGAAATTAGCTTGTGAATCAGGCAGCAACACTTCTGGAAATGCCAATCCAGTTGCTAGATTCTCTAGGGCAGAGAGACACGTTCCCATGTTCCCCTTAGTTCCCGTGGGGCCGGGTTCTCCCATCCCGTGGCAGCCTCGCATTTCCTACATTCGGCCTCAAAATACGATGTCAGGCAACCACCAGGGGATCTCCGCCAAAGCAAAAGGCTGCCACCCAGTCCCTGGGAAAACATCTCAGCAGCCACAAGACACACGATGGGTGTGAGGGTCCGTGGACCTGGTGGAGCCACGTCATTTGTGGCAAGATGGGCGGCTCCACACCACACCTAGCCACCCTCCACCTTCCTCAGTCCCCCGGGCAAGGAGGCAAAACACTCCCTTTCACCCATGAAGCACTAGACTCATGAGCCATTTGCTTGACATTCGTACAGCTGGTCATTTTATTAATGTGAATGGATTTCCTTAATTTCTGGTGGATACTCTCCAAGTAGGCCATCCCAGGGGGAGGAGCAGACTGAAGATGACGCTAGTTTAAAGAAATACTTTTCACGGATGCATTTATCACTGTATCTTTATTAAGCACCTGCTATGTGCCAGCATCCTGCTAGGCCCTGAAAACACAAAGACAACAGCCAGAGGCCTGCCCAGTCTGCAGGGGCGGGGGGTGGGCGTTGATAAGAAAGTGTTTCAGAAGTTCTCGAGCTAATGCCCACAGAGAGCCTCCATGCAACAGGACAGTGCTGCAGGACTTGGAGCGCTGGAGAGGGAAGGGGATGCAGCAACTCTCCGAACGAGAAGTTCATAACACAGCAACCTTTGGTCCATGCTTTCACTGAAAGCTCTTCCAAAGGCCACGGAGCCACGCGGTGGCGGTGGCGGTGGCGGTGGCGGCGGCGGCGGCGGCAGCAGCAGGAAGGGCAATGTCTTTCACTGTCCCCCAGGTATTAGAAGAAATGAGGCTGGTCTGGGGGAAGGATTTAGGGCAAGGTTCAACAAACTCTTTCAGTAAAAGGCCAGCTAATAGCTCTTCTAGGCTTTGCAGGCCACAGGGTCTCTTGCAACTACTCAACTCTGCTGTTGTAGGGAGAGCGGCCACAGACAATCCATAAACAAACGGGTGTGGCTGTGTTCCAATAGGAGTTTATTTACAACAACAGGCAACAGGCAGACTTTGGCCCATAGGCTGCAGTTTGCCAATTACATGGTCTAGTTCAGCACCGAGAAAGAATCAGCTCTGGGCCTAATTCTTTCCTGATCTTAACGAATTGAATTAATAACCCACATAATAATGACCAACTCAATTAAGTCACAAATCTCCTGAAACCAATGCTATTGCTAAAGCAGACAGGTGAGCGCTCACAGGTGCCAGAGCTGGGACGGGGGCAGAGAGATGAGGAGGACGGACGAAGCCTCTCTGCTCAGGGAGGCGCCGTGCATCTGCGAGAGACGAGGCGTGATGTTGTTTTGATGAATAAGGGGTATCGTGTTGTGTATATCATGGAGTCCTGTCCATACAGACTAAGGACTTTAGCTGCAGCACTGAATTCTATGGTGTGAATACCCCGGTGTATTCAGCCACTTCCTCACTGGTAGATACTCAGGCTGTATTCTCTGAGGGGGACGGTGTATGCGTGTGTATAATATAGAGACAATAAATAATAAAGGTAATCGAGACCGATCTATATTTATATAAATCTGTGACACACACGTTTGCGTGTGCCTTTTTGTGCACGCGTGTTTCTCTAGAGTGGGCACAGAGAGGTGGAATTGCCGCATCGGGGGTAAGCATGTTTAGAATGCATTCGGCCATTCAAATGTTCTACAGTTGTGCCTTTGACTCTGGCTCACCCTCTTGGATCCCTTTTGTCACATGGTGGTCCCAAGTGATAGGACACGGGAGGGGGTGGGAGGGGTGCCTAACTAAAAACACAACTGAAAAACTATCCCAAGTATTTGGACGAATGGAAAGCTAACACTACCTGCTTTGGTTTTTTTAAAAAAAGATGATACAAAGGTACAAACTTCCAGTTAAAAGATCAGTACTAGCCCCTGATTGGTGTGGCTCAGTGGGCTGGGCGTCGTCCCGCAAACATAAAGGTCACTGGTTTGATTCCCAGTCAGAGCACAAGCCTGTATTGAGGGCTAGGTGCCCAGTTGGGGGCGTGCGAGAGGCAACCGATGGATGTTTCTCTCCCTCTTTGTCCCTCCCTTCACCTCTAAAAATAAATAAAATCTTTTTTTTTAAAGGTAAGTACTAGGGATGCAATGTACGACATGATGACTGTAGCTAACTCCGCTTACACGGAGAAATCTTTTCTTTTCTTTCTAGTGTTACCTGTATAAGATTATGGGTGTGAACCAAGCCTATCGTGGTAATTATTTCACAATACTATATGTAAATCAAACCATCATGCTATAAGCCTTATATAGTGATTGCCAATTATTTCTTTAGAAAACTGGAAAAATAAATAAACCCAACAAATAATCAGTTAAGAAAACCACCGCAGCTCCCACACCCACAGCTGCTAAGTGGGGAGGAGGCCGAAGTGAAGGCAGGTGGAAGGACCACCACCTTTGGGCCTGCCGCCCAGGCTCAGCTGTCAGCAGAATGAACGCCGTGGGGGAACTGGCTCTTATTTAACTCTAATTAATTTGGACCCAGGGTCAACAATCAGAGCAGGCGCGGAGCAGAGCTCTACTGCCGGCTCTTGGCATTCCTGGAGCGGGGGCAGGAGAACTTCCAGGATGGTCTGGTCTGTCTGTGAGCACCGAGAACTTAGGATTTCTGAATGCAAATGCCAAGCCAGGCCTGGCACTGGCCAGGTTGAGCCTTTCTTTGTGTCTGAAAACTCTTTTTGTTTGAAGTTGGTGTAACTTTAAGCAGCCTGCCAAGGAAAGCCTGTGAGAAAGCTCCCAGGCCAGGCTGCTTTCCCCATCGCAGCCTCGGTCAAATCCCCCTCTCCCATGATGCACCTTTGCTCAGCTGCCAGGCCAGGAAGCTTAGATGGCTCCTTGCCAGGCCAAAAAGCCCAGCCCAGAGGACTGACTCCCTTCCTCCAAGGGACTTGAGGCTGATGAGTGGGAAGAATAACTGAGTGTAGAGCGCTGGGGAGGGTTGGCATTTCCTGAGCACCTGATATAAGCAGACGCTGCACATGGCCTTTTACATACACCGTTTCAGTTCGGCCATCCAACAATCCTTGGATATAGACATGACTAACTCCATTTCACGGGCAAGTAACTGAGGCTCACCGGCTCAAGGTCTGGCTGGTAGGTAATGGAGCTAGGTGTCCAGGTGAGGCTTGCCTGATTCCAAAGCCAGTTCTTTCTACAACGTCAGTGGTTTGAAAACTGGGAACCATGATTCTCTAGGACAGTGGTTTCTTTTCAATTTGAAATAATTTTGGACTTACAGAGAGTTGCAAAATGATGCAAAGAATTCCTGAATACCCTTCATGTAGCTTCCCCAAGTGTTTATATCAAACACAGCCATCCCACAATGATCAAATCCAGGACATTGAAATCTATAGACCTTACACAGATTTTGCCAGCTGTCCTACTAATGTCTTCTTTTGGTCCAGGATGGCTCCGATCCAGAATCCAGAACACTGCATCCAGGTTTTGTGTCTCCTTTGTCTCCTCCAGCCTGTGACAGTCTCTCATTCTGTCCTTAATGACCTTGATACTTTTTTTAAAGAATTTTATTTATTTTTAGAGAGAGGGGAAGGAAGGGAGAAAGAGAGCAAGAAAAACATCAACTGGATGCCTCTTGCACGCCCCAACCAGATACCTGGTCCACAGCCCAGGCGTGTGCTCCGACTGGGAATACAACTGGCGACCTTCAGGTTTGCAGAATGATGCCCAGTCTACTGAGCCACACCAGTTAGAGTGACCTTGATACTCTTGAAGAGTACTAGCCAGTCACTTTGTGGAATGTCTCTCATTCAGATCATGCATCGTTTCTTCAGGAATAAACTCAGGTTATGCATTTTTAGCATGATCCCACAGAAGCGATGCTGTGTCCTCCTCAGCAGATCCTACCAGGTGGCACCTGGTGTCCGTATGTGCCAGTGCTAATTCAGACCATTGGTTAAGGTGCTACCCGGTGCTATCCGCCTGGTTTCATCACTGTAGAGTCGCTATGTTTCCTTCTGAAATTGTGGGGAGATACTTTGACACTGTAAGTTTTCTATTCCTCATCATACTTTCACCAACCAACTTAAGCAGACACTGTGATTCTCTACAACTATTACTGGGATTGTTTCTTTCACTCAAATAGTGACATTTTATTTCCATTTTTCTTTTTACATTTACCATTGGAACTCTACTAACAGGAAAAGTGGGCAGTGATTCTTAGATCTCTGTGCACTGGTTTCATCTAAAGTATTCACCAAAGTGTAGATTTCTAGGCCCCACCCCCAAAGATGTGGCCTCATTAAGCAAGGGGAAGGCTCAGAAACACACATCTTAATAAGCATTTCCCACTCTCCATGAGGTTTTTTCCTAAGTTATAATTCATATACCATATAATTTACCCTTTAAAAGTGTACAATTCCATGGTTTTTAGTATATTCACATGGTTGTCCATCAACACTACCTAATTCCAGAACATTTTCATCATCTCAAAAAGAAAATCTATACCCATTAGTCACTCCCCATTCCTCCCCTTCCTTCAGACTCTGGCAACCACTAGTCTGCTTCCTGTGTGGATTTGCCAATGCTGGACATTTCATGTGAGTAGAATCACACAGTATGAGGTCTTCTATGATTGGCTTTCAATTATCAAGTTTTCAAGGCATATCCATGTTTAAACACGTGACAGTACTCCATCCTTTATATGGCAGAATAATATTCCACTGTGCGGATATACCAAACTTCATTTACCCATTCAGTAGCTGGGTTGTTTCCACTTTTTGGCTATTAAGAATAATGTTGACAAGGACATCTGTGTACAGGTTTTTGTGTGGGTATATCTTTTCACTTCTCTTTCATGTATACCAGGGAGGGAAGTGTTGAGTCACAGTGAGACTATTTAACCTTTGTGAGGAACTATTTCCTAAAACAGCTACGTTACTTTATATTCCCACCAGCAGTGAGCAGTATATGCATAAAGGTACCAATTTCTCCACATTCTTTCAACACTTGTTATTACCTGTCTTTTTGATTATTACCTGTCCTAGTGAGTGTGAAGTGATATCTCATTATGGTATTAATTTAAATTTCTCTGATGGCCTATGATGTTGACAATTTTTCGTGTGCTTATTGGCCACTTTTATGTCTTCCTTGGAGAAAGGTCTACTAAGTCCTTCGACTATTTTTAAGTTGGGCTGTCTTTTTGTTGTTTTTTTAAGATTTCTTTATAGATGAATATTATAATACTTATGTATTCTGGACCCTTATTGGTTATATGATGTTTAAACATTTTCCCATTCGGTGGGTTGTTTGTTCATTTCCTTGACAGAGCCCCATGAAGCACAGATTTTAAAATGAGATGATGTCTAAGTTGTGTGGGTTTATTTCATTCCACAGAAGGTTTTGATGCAGATCACCTATGGACAGCTCCATGAGAAGTACTCCAAGGGTTTAAAATTTATATAAAGTCGTTCACAGTATTATTTTTCTAGACTCTGCCAGATCTCTAGTTATGTCTCTTTTTCATTCTTAATGTGGTTTATTTGTGAATTCTCTTCTTGTTCTTGACCAATCTTTCCAGGTGTTAGTTTATTTTATTAGTCTTTCCAAACAACCAAATTTTTGGCTTTGGTTGATCCTCTCTTGAATGTTTGTTTTCCATTTCAGTGGCTTCTGCTTTTATTTTTATCCATCCCCCCCTGCCTTTTTTCTGGGTTATTTTGTCAATTTTTTTAACTTCTTAAATTAGATACCTAGCTCATTCTTTTCCAGTATGATTCTGGTATATGTGAAACACACACCTCTGTCTAGTGTCCCCACTTTCTTCCATGAATTAGTCACCCCCTGGCAGGAGGATGGGGAGAAATAGAGGCAAGTGTGGAGCTGGGTAGCCAGCCTGCTCTCATAGGAAGCCACCTACGGAAACGCTCTTTTGGAGAGCTGAGCTCCTGGGGGCGGGGTAGGGGGGCGCATAATTCCAGGGCCAAATGAAGCTATTTGGGGTCAAATTTCATCACAGGGGATGGCACCCCATATCAGTGAGTTCTTCTGGCCTCACCATCTTGTCCTTGCAGCCTGGCTTCTGTTTCAACAAATCTGCGTCGCGCGCCAAAAGGCAATGAGGCAGATGCTCGTGCAAGGACAGGGATGAGCCAAAGCAATAATCTCGGCCCCAGCTGTCAGCTCAAACTGCTCCAGTTTCAGCTAGGAGTCATCCTGACCTTTTCTTTGCTTCTAATCCTCATTCCCAGTTTACTCCTTCCCTGGCACCACGTGGTAGGAAACCCCAAAGTCATCACCGTGGAAGAGTGCTGGAAGGGGCTGGGAAATCACCTGTCCGACTCCCCTCTTCACCAAGGAGCAGACCGAAGCCAGGGGATGTCCATTCAAGCCGATGATACGCTGTATTTCTACTAATATCAGTGTAAAACAATGCAGCTTTGTCCTATCTGATGCACGGTGCTCTGAACTCTATAGTTCAGGTACTTTTTAGTGACCCCTGCTTTTATTTGGTGTTCATTTGCCTTATATGCTTTTGCACATTTCTTAATTTCGAAAAGGTTGGATGACCTGGTCACTTAACTTGTTAAATACTGACAGTGAGCCCTGACCGGTATAGTTCAGTTGGTTGGAGCTTTGTCCCACAGAGCAAAAAGACACTGGTTCAATTCCTGGTCAGGGCACATGCCTGGGTTGTGGGTTTGTTCCCCTGGCAGGGCATGTACAAGAGGCAACCAATCAATGTTTCTCTCCCTCTCTTTCTCCCTTCCTTCCCCTCTCTCTAAAAATAAATCCATAAAATCTTTTTTAAAAAATACTGAGAGTGATATGTGAGAGTCCTCCACTAATATTGTGTTTTTGCTCCAAGTAGGCAAAACTAAAAATGAGAAAGCAGAGTGCCTGAAGAATGTAATCAATAAAATTGATTTAATAAATATATTGAAGTCCATACTCTAAAAACAGAGTTCTCTTGTCAGTTCCCGTAGAATATCAAGAAAATGATCTTAAACCCAGAAGATCATTTTTTTAGAAAAGTGCCAGCAGCAATAAAATAAAATTGGAAATTAACAACAAGATATATACAGACTATTTTGAGGACCTAGTCTCCTACAAGTGAAACCCCAATTCATAAATAACTCCAGGGGCAGAGAGAAGATCAAAACTGCTGTGATGCCGTCACTGCGAAGCAGCGACAACAAGAACCGATCAAAACTAGTCTGAAGTGGCCAACGCCGACCCCAGGAAGAAAAAGTCATCGCCTTGAGCGGCTGTACTGCCCAACAGGAACAAGGAAGCAATGATACTAGTTGAACTTAGCATTCAACTAAAACTACTGGGACCACAAAAGACTAAATAAGAAGTTAACAAACATCAAACATAAATTAGAAAATTAAAAACAATAAAATCCTTGAGATTAAGTCGCAGCCTAAAATAGCAGATAAGATCCCCGGCTCTGAGAGCAGAAAGATCTTATTTGAATTACAGCTCTGGGCTTTGTGTGACATCAGGCAAGTAAAATGGCTAAATTTCTTGACCACCTGTAAAATGGGAATAATAGTACTTCACTCATAGAGTTGTAAAAATTTGAAAAATTAGATTATGTATGCAAAGCGCTCAGCCCAGGGCCTGGCACACAATGAGTGGTCAACAGGTATTATCAGGTGTTGCTATCACCACTTCCAAAAATGTCAAGAAAACAAACAAACTCAGGCAAAGAGAGAGTGAAAATAAATATATTCACTAATAGAAATTAGAAAGGTGATAGAGCCACATATGGAAGTTTTTAAAAATATCTCTAGTGGTTACTATACACAACTATGCTTTTAAAAAAAGTGACAATCTGGGCAAATGATTATTTTCTTGGAAAAGAAATTACCAGATTTCTCAAAAAAACAGTTGAAAAATTCCTGTATAAACATACAAGCATGCAAGAAATTGAAATGGTTATCAAATAACGACTTCCAAAAATGGCACAGGGCCCAGACAGGCTAATTCTAATAAATCTTCAAGAAACAGTTATTTCTCGTGCTACTTCTATTATTCCAGAGCATAGAAAAGAATGGAAACTTCTCACTTCATTTCATAAGATTAGAACAGCCCTGGGTTATTAAAGGCAAAAACAAACAAACAAACAAGCAAACAAACAACTCAGCCCCGGCTGGTGTGGCTCAGTAGGTTGGGCATTTGTCTCAGAAGCCAAAAGGCTGCCAGTTCGATTCCCAGTCAGAGCACACGTCTGGGTTACAGGCCAGATCCCTGGGTAGGTGCAGGTGAGAGGCGACCAATCTATATTTCTCTTACACATCCATGTTCCTCTCCCTCTCTTATTCTCTTTCTAAAAATAGGTAAATAAAATCTTTTTTTAAAAAGCTCAGATAAGTCTCACTTTTGAACAGACATAAAAATCAAAAATAAATATTGGCAAAGAATAATATATCACCAAATAGACTATATTCCAAGAATGCTAGGATAGTTCAAACTTAGAAAATCACAGTACCACAGTGCGATATAACTTCACACCCACCAGGAAGCTATGATTAAAAAAAAAAACAAATCAGAAGTATTGACGAGGATGTGGAGAAACTGGAATCCTCATATTTTGCTAATGGGAATATAAAATCGTACAGCTGCTGTGGGAAACAGTCTGACAATGCCGCAAAAGATTAAACAGAGTTGCCATATGACCCAGTAATTCCACTCCTAGGTATAAATCCAAGAGAAATAAAAACACATTTCCAAAGAAAAACCTGTACATCAATGTTCGTATGATCATTATTCATAATAGCCAAAAAGCTGAAACAACCCAAATATCCACCAATTGATGAATAAATAATTAACATGTGGCATATTCATACAACAGAGTATTATTCAGTCACACAAATAATGAAATACTGACACATGCTAAAACATGGATGGAACCATGAAAACATTAAACTAATTGAAAGATGTCAGTCACAAAAGGCCATATAGTCTATAATTTTATTTATAGGAAACATCCACAATAGGTAAATTCATGGAGATGGAAAGTAGAATAGTGATTGCCTACAGCTTGAGTGCGGTACCAGGGAGGGCATAGAAAGTGACCGCTAATGCGTACGAGGTTTCTTTTGGAAATGAGAAAAATGTTCTGAGGTTAATTTTAGTGAGGGTTGTACCATTCTAAGCATAATAAAAACCACTGAATTGTACTATTTTAAATGGATGAATTGTATGTTTTGTGAATTATATTTCAATAATGCTGTTAAAGAATTTAGGAAATCGATCAATATAATTCTTTACATTAATAGCCAAAGCAGAAGTACTGTATGATCATTTTGACTGACATCCAAAGGATTAACATTCCACATTTCTTGATTTAAAACAACAACAACAAATAAAAAGGAACAAGTCTCCCACTAAACCAAGACTAGAGATCACTCCATTGAGAACAATATGGAGCATCTGTCTGAAACTAGTAGCAAACAACATACTTAATGATGAGACTCTAGAACGTTCCCACTCAAGTCAGGACCAACCCAAGGGTTTAGCTTACCATTATTTTATACCATATCTTTGCAGTTCTAGCCAATGCAATAAGACAAGAAAAATAGAAAGGCAGGTATTAGAAAAGAACTAAAATATTCCTGACTTGTGGATTACAGCTCAACATGAAAAATGTCCAAGAGAAGAGAATTAATGGAAATACTATGTGAACTAATTTAAAGAGTTTATTAAAGTTGTAGGTTACAAAATACTTATGTAAAAATGAACACCCCATCAGAAAATAAAATGAGAAGGAAAAATCCCTTTCATAACAGTAATAAAAATTTTAAAAACACAGAAATACGTTCCTTAAGTGTGAGGCTAATTCAAAGAAATGTATATACTCTACATTTTAAACATTACATAAAATAAAACATAAACAAGTGGAAATGTTCACTTGTAGTATTACAATCCAGTGTTTCTGGATTGTAATACTTAAAATTGTAAAGCTATCTGCTATGTACCCACTGGAATGGGTAAAACTAAAGAAGACTGACCATATCAAATGTTGATAAGGAACTGGAACTGGAGAAACTGGAATTCTCATACACTGCTGGTAGAAATGTAAAATGGTTCAACCAATTTGGAAAACAGTTTTTTTAGGTAAGAGGAGGGTATCAAGTTCTAGGCAGTTCTAAATGTTATTACTAAATGTTATTCTTGCGAAAAGTTCAAATGTAGCACAGTATTTTGCAGACGCACCTATAAACAGGATGAGCTTGACAGGAATTCAACAGGTTAAGTGTAGCTAACAGGCAAAGGAGTGTAATTGGCTAAATATAAACATAAATACAAGCAATGGCTAGGCTCCTCTTCAGGGAGACAGAGTTTTGGGTGTGAATCCATCTCCTTTACTTGCTGCAAGTAAATAAAACTACCTTGCTACAGCCACCTGTCCTTGAATAGAGTACCCCCAGAGGCGAACCCTTTGAACTCATGAATAAACTTGAGGACTCAAGATTTGGGACTCTCCTAAAAAGGACTCTCTCGGCCTGGCAGGGACACTTGGTGAAGCAGGGGGCAGACGGCAGGGGCAGTCCGCAGTGGCATCCCATCTAGGGCTGACTCAGCTGCATCTCCACTGGACAGAGATCTGTGTGGAGGAGACTACCACTGGGCGCTCACCCCCGGGGAAAGGCTGCCTGCTCTGCTTCGGCAGGAAGCAGACGGCACCTGAGCCTGTGTCGCTCAGTGTTTTGGAAGGGAGGTAGCCAGCCCCTCTGGTCGTTGTAATTAGTGTTTCTGTTTCCATTTGGCATATAGGGTTGTCAGAAAAGTCATGTCAGTTCTGGTGCATGCTTGGGACACCAGATTCAGGGCCTGACCTAGGTCTAACTCTGAAGGGCTGAGAAAAGCGTGCAGGACAATCCAAGCTGTCCTGGGGGGACAATCTCTGGTCTGGCTGTCTGTCCTGCAGGAGTGGGATTTTGTTCTTTGTAAGTGCATTTGGGTTTCCCTTGTTTGTCTTATATGTAAATGTGCTCAAATTCTACCCTGAATGCAGCCCCTTGGGGTGCATACTCCTGAACTGGATCTGTCTATTTGACTTAAAGAAATTAAGGCCTTACATAAATTAAGAAATATAACAAATGGGTCCACGGTAGGAACCTGCCTGTCTTGTCCAAGGCAGCCTCACTCCAGGCCGGGAGTTTACTATGGATCTGGAAGGACTGCTTTCTAGTATTGTCCTTCAGATCATGTAGAATCATTCGGTTACACATAAGCTTGCTCACCCAGCCCCAGCCTTGCCTCTGTCCAAGGAGTGCACTCTCTGGAGCACCCACCACCAGGGTGGGGCTCCTGCTGGGGAACGGGAACAGCACCCCAGCAGTCTCCTGAACAACGGCGAGGTGCCTGTCACACAGGCCACACCATCTTCCCTGAGGACGAGCGAGTGAGCGTGTGGCTTCCAGTGGAGGTGATCTGGGATGGAAGAGAGGATCCCTTACGCGCAAGGCTGGGCAGCAAAGGTTTGACTGTGGGACTCGGGGGCCAGTCTATGGCAAATGGTGTAAAGATATATGCGTGGGGTTACCTAGAAAGCATTACCAGTTTCACCTATGAACTGTTTGAATAAGACTCCCGCTGCTTCCCTTCCTCTAAAGCAGGGAAGTCTCTGGGCCACACTGGAAGAAGAGTTGTCTTGGGCCACACGTTAAATACACTGCGACACATAATCACAAAAAAATCTCATGATGTTTTAAGTAAGTTTACAACTCTGTGTTGGGCCACATTCATAGCCATCCTGGGCCAGATGTGGCCCGTGGGCCACGGGTTGGACACCCCTGCAAAGGATAAAAATAATTACATGTCACCCCTCTTGAAAGAGTCTCACAAATATAAAGAGATGTTCTATTAACAAGTCAAGGTGAGAGAGCTTTGCTGTCTGTATCCACAAATCTGATGAGGTGCTTCTAAGCTGTGTCCCCTCCTTGGGGAGTGGCCCCCACTCAGCCTGGGCACAGTCCCCTATGTGCTGACTGGCAGTGGAACAGGCTGACCCAGCACTTGCCCTGCTGGAGAGCACTGGGTGGCACAGCCCCATGCTTTGTCACAACAGAGGCAGCCACGGAGGTTTACGGGCAGACACCGCACTGAGGAGAGTGAGCTGCAAGGGAGGCGGGCAGTGAGGCCACACCACCCAGAACCTTCCTCTGAGCATTTTCAATCATGTGAGCCATGACTGTTAAGCCAGACATCCTGGGCCTATCCTCTGCCTCACACAGTGCCTCCTGTGTGGGGGCAGGGAAGGACTGGCCTTGGGGAGGCCTTATCAGCCCATCCTCTCTAGCAGCTCAGAAGCCAGAGATCAGAAAGGAGCCAGGTCGTCACTGCCCGGGAAGAGGTGAGTGCTGTGCGGCCTATGCAGCGCGGCCTATGCAGCGAGAGAAAAGGTGCGACCGGAGAAAGAGGGGAGGCGGGGCAGCGCCTCCTGCAGGCAGCGCCTCATGCCATCGCCACAGTCTCTCCTTCCTTTTCTCTCCTGTTCCATCACAACCTATGCCTGCAGCTGTGTCCCATTTTCACTTTCAGTCTTGAGCTCCTAGTGTTTCCAACCTGGGGGCAAGGGGCAAAGGAGCCACAGTCTGTGAAAGCTGGAAACTGTGGATTACAGAGATCTCATCTCAGGACTTGTCCAAGCGCCTACTGGGCAGTGAGTTTGAGGGGAAAAAGGGGGCAAATGAGCCACAGCCAGGTAGCTTACTTGGTTAAAGCATCATCCTGATACACCAAGGTTGTGGGATCAATTCTTGGGCACATACAAGAATCAACCAATGAATTCATAAATAAGTGGAAAAACAAATTGATGTGTGTGTGTCTCTCTCTCCTCCTTCCTCTCTCTCTCTCTCAAAATCAGTTAAAAAATTGAGAGGGCAAGGGAGGGGGGGAAATGAAGGATATCTGTCGTAGTGTTGACAATAAAAAAATTAAAAGAATTAAATTTTTAAAAGGCTGTGTTTTCTCCTTTTATCCTGATTTTCAGAAGGGCTTTAGTCTCAGAGCTGCAGCTGTGTAGCTGGCTAACTAACTAGAGAATGGTGTTCTAACAGGACGTCTGGTCACAGAGGACCTTGTGCTGGGGTCTGAACAGCATGGCCTCCCGTGTTCAGCCTTACTCTTTACCCTCCTCCTCCTGTGGGTATTCCCCGGGAGTGCTTCCTGCCGTCACAGGAGGGGGTGGGGTTTCTGCGGTGCACTGTCCCCAGTGAGCAGATGCGCAGGCTGTGTCAGGACTTCCTCCCAAGCTGTCCTCCCTCCCCAGACTCAGCTTTTCACTCGGTCACATGGTAACAAGCATCACTGTGCTTGAGGAACCAGGGACACCAACTGGATCTTGCATGGAACTGTCCTATCTGATATCCCTTCCTCTGCTGTGGTTGCTGTGCTTCACCCTCTGGGCTCTCCCTTTCTACATAGTCACTTCTTGCCCAGGTCCTCTCTGTCCTTCAAAGTCCTGGGTAGACTTAGCAGGTGACTAAGTGATTCCTGACTAAAAATCATGGTTTGGTGTCCTGGATCATATAGGAAGAAGATTCAAGTATGACAGCACCTTCCCCCTTCTCTCCCTTGCTGGCATCTCTGTCCTGAAGGAAGCTGTCCCTCTGGGCCATCTTGCTCATTGGATCCCCACCAGAGTGAGTTTATGGGTGGCAGGGTCTCGGCCTCCTTGATTTTACCACTCCTGCCTCACCTCTTATGGTGCATAGCTTCTGTTAGACCAGTGCTCTCTTTATGCGCTCTTGTTCTCTGGAATCACCGTACCTAGGGGACCCCAAGATTTTCATAAATCAGGCAGCCAGAGAATTTTTCTCCTCTAACTCAAAGACATACTCCGTCCATGTTCAGCAGGAAGCAGTTACAGAAGTATGACCTTCATCCACGTTCCCTCAAGAATGTGGAATGAAAAAATCTCCGGGAGGCAGCGGTGGGGGGTAGAGGGGTGGAATTGTTAGAGAGGGCAAGAATCTCAACGGCTGGGCAGTTCTAAATGTTGTTAGTAAGTGTTATTCTTGCTAGATGTTAGTATATTGCAGATGCAGCTGTAAATAGGATGACTTTGCAGAAACTCAACAGGATAAGAATAGTACAGTTAACTGCAAAGAAGAAATCAATGTGTAATTGACTACATGGTGTATATAAGCAATAGCTAAGTCTTTCTTTGGGGAATACAGAGCTTTAGATATGCATCCCATCTCCTTTACTTGCTACAATAAAATTACCTTGTAGTATCACATCTGTTTTTTTAATGTCAACACCCCAAGCTACAAACCCCTTGAGTTCAGTAAGTTTGGCAGTTTCTTTAAAAGTTAAACATACCATATCATCTATCACTCCTCTTCCAGGCACTTAACCAAAAGAGATAAAAGCATGTGTCCATTCAAAAATGTGTATAGGAATGTTCATAGCTGCTTTATCTGTAATAGCCCAAAACTAAAAATAACCTAAATGTTCATCTTGAGGTGAATGGATAAATTGTGGTATATCCATGCAATGGAATTCTATGCCCAATAAAAAGGAATGAAAGATTGATGCATGTAACATCATGGATGAGTCTCCAAATACTATGCAGACTGAAAGAAACCAGACAAAAAAGAATATACACTATATGGTTCTATTTATATAAAAATCTAGAAAAGGCAAACTTACATAAAATGACAAAGAGTAGTACAATGGTAATAAAGGGTAAGAGGTGTAAAAGAAATTTACCAAGGATCATTCAGAAATATCTGAGGCTCCCCTGGTTGGTGTGGCTCAATGGATTGAGTGCCGACCTGTGAACCAAAGGGTCACCAGTTTGATTCCCAGTCAGGGCACGTGCCTGGGCTGCGGGCTGGGTCCCTGGTTGGGGGCGCGCAAGAGGCAACCAGTTAAAGCATCTCTCACACATTGATGTTTCTCTTCCTCTCTTTCTCCCTCCCTTTCCATCTCTCTAAAACTACATAAATAAAAATCTTTAAAAAAAAAGAAATATCTGAGGCTGATGAATATGTTCTTTATCGTTAGTGTGGTGATGGTGTCGTAGGTATATACATATGTCAAACTTACCAAGTAACACTCATTTAAATATGTGCAATTTACCGAGTTTCTATTATATCTGAATAAAATTTAAAATTTATCTGGAAGAACCAAAGAGAAACACACAATTTGTGATTTTACGCAGACTTGTATCCTGCACTTTTGATATCCTAATGACCCTAATGGAGACATCTGAACAATCTAATCACCAAGTACAACATTTGTACTGATACTGTTACAATTTAAAAAGTATAAGATTATCAATGATCAACAATTTATTTTAACAATACTATCATCAAATTACCAATGGCATTTGCATTGAAACTTGACAAATGCCTCTAAAGCCTATGCATAAATAAATAAAAATAGCAAACGAGAATAGCTGGAAAAGAACCAATGAAAAAGAATAAATGAGTAAATACTGATCCCATGAGATTTTGAAATGCACTATCCAGATAGGAAATGGCAGGAAAATACACAGTTCAGGGAAACAAAATGGAAAATCCAGAAAACAGATCCAAGTTTATACAATACTTAAGCATTTAATAAATGTGGCATCTCAAATCAATGAGAATAATTTTTTTTCTATAACTGTCACTGAATAACTGGCTAAATATTTGATGAAGAAAATGGAAATCTTTACCGTCGAACCATATGTTACAATTCCAGATGGATGAAGGATTAAATATACAACTTGAGTTCTGGTAACAAAGTGGCCTAAGCCAATCCAGAACTCCTCCTGCAAACATCTCAAAATACTAGATGAAATGTAATTTTTAAAATTATTTAATGTGTGGCAGATCTCACAAGAAATAAAAGGAAATCCCATGTATAAGAGGAAATAGGAATCTGAAGCCAAAGTGTTAAAGAAATACTAAGGCCGTGGTGATCATGAGGGGAGAGAAGGGGAAAGAAATGCCGGTTATTAGACCTGGAAACAGGCCTTGATGGCCATGTGCGTGGGTTCTGGTCCCCACACACAGATGCACATCGAGGCCTGGGTTCTTACAAGACCAGGAGTTAGAAATGAGATCCTAACATGCCAGGACCCGTGACCAAATCAGACAAGGAATCTGTCTTCACATAAATGTATATTCTAACAAGTGTTACAATAAAAAAAGTGAGAGGATGGGAAGACAGTTAATAAACATAATAAGTAAATTAAATGGTATGTTAGAATCTGACATTATGGGGATAGAAAATAGAGCAAGATAAGGGTGATCAAGTGTGTGGGGCGGGGTGGGAGGAGGAAACAACCACAGACAAGACAGGCACAAATAAGGAAGTTGTTTGAGGATATTAAATAGGAGAGTCAGGGCAGGCCGCACTGAGAAATAACAACTGATCAAAGACTAAGAGGCACTGAGGACGACATCCACTCAGCCAGCTGAGCAGACAGAACCGCCAGGAAGAACAGACTGAGGCTGGGGGACAAGGGCAGAGGCAGGGAGACCAGCCAGGGAGCTGCAGCAGTTATCCCGGCGGCACAAAGGCCTGGACCTTCCGAATGCACCCTCGGGGGAAGGGAGGCTCAACATCTTTGTCCATCAACCTCGGGTGACAACAAAACCCTTGGGTAAAGGGAGAAAAAGTCTTCCGTGGGAAAATGAAAGGTAGGCCTCCTAGAAATGAGAGGCAAAAATGCATATTCCTCATTTGACACAGGAATTTCCCAGATAATTAATTAATGGAAAAATCAGTCCCAAGCCAATGATAACTCTAGGGTATCTGGCAAAATCACTCAGTAGAAGCATTTCCAGAACTAAGACCAGTGGGATTTCCACAAAATCCCCAATAAAGATAAGCTCACAGGCAGACAGGACGAAACACACAAGGAACTCACTCACTAGGAAGAAAAGTCAGCAGACGAAACAAGCAGGAGGCTCGTCCCCGCCATGAAGTGGGGGTCATCCACCAAACTAAAGAGGACTAGGATAAGTTATGTTTAAGACTCTTTACAAGGAAATGATGCTGAGCAAAATAAGCCAGGTATTGAAAAGAATACACTATAATTTCATTGACAGGGAGTTCAAGGACCAGCAAAACAAAATTTATGGTTGGAAGTCAATATGGCAGTTAAAGTGCGTGCATGTGGGGCCGGGGAGGGCGGTTGGGAAGGGCATAACGAGGTCTTACGAAAATACTTTACTTACTGATGACTGAGTTAGTTACACAGGTGAGCGGCCTTTGTTGAACATGCATCCAGGTAAACACGCCAGAGGACAAAGAAGGAACAGATCCCATGTCTTCCGATACCCAGAGGGAAGAGCTGGTGGGGACATTCCCAGGTGTCTTGGAGGGCAGGCAACGTGAAGTCCCCCAGCCAGAGCCTGAGCAGTCTTCTGAGGGAGCCCCAGTGGAAGGAGGGGCTGGGAAAGATATCATTCCAGTTGAGAGCTGCTTCTGGTCGAGATGGGATGGGCGGGTAACACAGATTGGGAAAGTCCTCCGGAAGGAGGTGCATTCCCCTGCAGCAGAGCACATCAGGGCTGAGGATGGTCTTCATGGCCCCACCCCTCGTGTTACAGAAGAAGAGGCCGAGGCCCAGAGAAGCAGATGAACCTCCTCAAAGTCACCTCTGCCCCTCGGTGTTACCAGTTTTCCTTGACAGGGTATGTACGGATTAAAGATGAATGACAACCAGGGAGAGTGGTGCAAAAGCAAGACTCCAGGGCCACACCGCGGAAGACTGTAATCCAGCTCTACCACTTGCTAGCTGGCCCTGCGACGGTGTGACCTTGGGCAAGTTACGTATCCTGCGTGTGCCTCAATTTCTTCACCTGTAAAATGGTGTGTAAAACTTTCTACAAAATGTGTAGCCAACCTATAACCACCTTGTACTACGGCTGAACAGACACCTCCTCTAGGACCCAGTGATTCCACTTCTAAACACACACCCAACAGAAATGCATCCATATGTGCGTCACAGACGCACATGGCCACAGAAGCGTTATTTTTAACAGCTAAAATCTGGAAACAACCCAAATGTCCCCCATAAATGGAACAAACAAATAAATGTGTACATGAACATCATAGGGCGCTATAAAGCAATGGGAACGAATAAAACTATGACGACCTACGGGTAAATACCACAAATTGACTACTGAGCTAAAGAAGCCAGAATATGATTCAATTTATGTAAGTTCAAAACCAGTCAAAACCGCTGTATGGTGGGCAGGGAATGCGGTGACTGGAAGGGGACACAGGGCAGCTGCTGGGGTGCCAGTCTGTTCCTGATGCGGGTGCTGGTCGTGCAGGCGTGGTCACGTGGTGAGGTGTCTGGGAGCTGTACGCTTACGATTCACGGACTCTTCTGTATGCATGTTACTCTTCAAGAGAGTTTACTGTATACGCCATGGCTGGGGTGGCTCAATGGACTGAGTGCCAGCCTGGGAACCAAGGGGTCGCTGGTTTGATTCCTAGTCTAGGCATGTGCCTGGGTTGTGAGCCAGGTCTCCAGCTGGGGGCGATGGGAGGCAACAGATCAAGGCACTTCTCATGCATCGACATTTCCCTCCCCCTCTTTCTTCTTCCCTTCCCCTCTCTCTACAAATAAATAACTATTTTTTCAAGTTTATGAATAATAAGAGAATCTACCTCATAAGGCTGTTATGAGAACTAAACGAAGTGATGCCTGGAAAGTGTACAGCACAGAGCACGTGACGGGGAGGGAGCTATAGAAGCGGATGCTGACAGAAGCCCGAAGGTGCAGACGAGCACTTCGGCTCCGGGCCCCCTTCTTCCGCCCTCCCTCCGCCGCTGCCGAGCCCCTCCGCAGAGAAATGCAAGGGCTCCTCCCACTCCCCATCCTGCATCACATACCAAGCTGGTCTTGAGCACAGCTCTCAGGAAGATAAAACAGTGAATGCCCAGAGCAGATAATACGCCCAAGGAGCCGGGTTCCTCCCCAGGGACTCTGAAGCTGGACATGAGCTCTCATCCATACCCTTAATACGGATATCTTGGTATTTCCAAAATGAGCCAAAATGCCGCGCTCTCTGAGCTTGATTTGAGAAACTTCCTATGGATCAGAAAAACCCATACTTGCTTTTCACTTTCACTGGATCATATTCTTCTGCAGAGATCTTTGATTTAAAAACAAAAAACAAAAAAAAAACCCCAGCTGTCAAACCCTAGTTCCAACAATAAACAGGGTGAGAAATACAAGGGAATAACGCCCAGACCCTTCTTCTCTAGCATCTCTGCATATCAGGGTGGCAGATCTGCCCAACAATGTGGGTTACAAAGGATTGATTTCTGTGGATTGGAGTGAGGAGCGATTTCCTCCCTCGGGGCAGCTGGGAAGGCCGAGCACTTTCTCACCGTGAATTCTCTCCGGCTCTGAACTACGAAGTGAGACAGGGCTGGGTCTGGGAATAAAGAGTTGGCTGAGATCAACCTGCCCACCTCTGAGGTCTGGCTTCGAGCAGAGGAAACAAGTTGGCCGCAGGACTCCGAGCAAGGGGGCTGGTGTCCAACAGCCCTGCCCTGCGGCGCCCAACCCAAAGGTACTTTCATGTTTCAGATGCCAAATTCTGTATCTGTAAACACAATGTGTTTCCTTTTTCATGCTGAGGTTGGGCTGTTATTGTTCGGCGCTTTCTGCACCGGCCCAAGTGGAATCAGGGCGCTCAGGGAAGTGGCTGTGGGGAGTCCTCATTTCTCAGTGCCACAAAGACGTGGCCTGGGGTCAGGGGCCCAGCTTCTCAGGTGGAAAAACCTCGTGTGGGGGGCGGGGGGGGCCTGAGCCAAGCAGGTCACGTCTGGGGGCAGCCTGGAGCTCTCCCAGCCCAGGGCACTCCCACAGGAACTTCGGGGGGGACGCTCCCAGGGAGATCACTCCTTCCAGGGAGCTGTGGTCTCTAGACAACCTTGCACCGAGGAAAACAAAAACACCGTGACAGAACAAACGCAGGAGAAGCACGAAGTGAACCAGACTCCAATTCTCCCATGATACAGGAGCCAAATCAAACACCCGCTCCAAGACCCTCAGTTCCTCCCTAGTGTCCTGGGCACTTGGCAAATTTCCTCACTCTGGGGGCCCACCCATGTTTATGATGATGCAAGTATCCGTCCCTCCACATGACAACCTCCCAGATGAGAGCATGCCCCTCCTGCCGGCGGCAGCCACGTCACACCTCTCCGCATGCCAGAGCCAACCGAGCCACCTGGCCACTGACCGCTCCAGAAACATCCGCTTGCAGGGTACATCCTTGTCTGCTGGCTGGGGCAGCAGGGGAAAGTCTTCGGAGACAGAAAATGACATATGGTTTTCATCTCTTAGGCTAATTCTGAATAAGTAGTAATGGCTGCCTAGGGTATTATATTGAGAAGGATTCCAATGCCCGAAGACCATTTCTGGACTTAAGGGAGGAAAAAAAAAAAAAAAAAGAGTGCTGTGATTGATTAGCAATGTCTGCCCTGATTTCAGACTGGGGAGTGGCGGCACACCTACGAAGTACTCACCACGGCCGCTCCAAGCACTGGCCGCTCCAAGCACTGGCCGCTCCAAGCACTGACACCGGTCATGCGGCAGGCGGGACGTGGGCATCGTTTGAGGACCTCAAATGTGGAACACAGTGCAACACACAGGGCCCCAGAAACTAAAAGAGATATCTCATTTCCTTGTTACCTGGGACTCAGTTATTCAGATCCAGCCCCTTTAAAGATCCCTGGGGTCTTGCACACTGTCTAACACAGGTGCGGAGCCTCTGGAACAGGTAAAAATGGGGCATGACAACCCACAGTCTCTCATCTGTAGGCAGAAGAGGACTGGAGGAAAAATCTAGAAAATCTACCAATAGCACCAGGCAAGGAGCGGGTACGGATGAGCCCTCAACTAGAACACAACCGTCTGAGGAGGCCGGACACCTTGCACAGGCTGGTCCCGAGTGCCCCGCAGACACAGGTCTCCAGCAAGGTCTTCTCAGGCACTAGCTGAGGCCGGAAGGCTCGGTTACAGTTGATATAATGAACTACAGTGTTACTTTCTGCCTTCCAAGGCTCTCACCCAACAAATTTTCTCTGACCTCTGGAAAGCCACCCCTTTAAAAAGCCTGGAAGTCTACCATACATACAGACACCGTCCTCCTGGGTCGTCTTTACAGGCATAAATGCACTGCCATGTGAATTCGCTTCCACTGAACTGTAGCTACTACACTAATCCCAGTGGCAGAAGGATCAGTGACCTGTGGGGGCGACCTGAACACAGGAAAAGGCAGAGCACACGTCCCCATTTCTTGGCCGAACTCCTGGACACCTGTCCCCTCCGATGACCTCCCCTCGTTCTCCGAGGGCCGGCAGACGCCTCTGACAAAAATGTCCATCGCCAAGGAGGCCTGGGACAGGCACCGAAGTGCCAGGAGGGGCAGGCTCTGAGGAGAAGCACTTCTCACCTCATCCATCACCGGACCACAGTCTCTCCTCCCCGTCAGCGGGTAGAACTGGCACAAAATGATTTAGCCGGGGCTGAACACACACCTAGCTAAGGTCTCCCAGAAGTGGGGGATGGGACGGGAGCATTATCTCTTCAGGCCACAGACTGACAACTGAAATGGGTCTCTGCCTTCAGACATGAGGGCGTGCGAGGGCGTGGGGGGGGGGCACATAAATTACACAACATTTCAAAGGCAGCTTAAAATTTAATTCTGAGGTTACGATAGAGGTGCATCTTTGGAATAAGGGCATGGGAATGCAATGCTGAGCTCGCCGTGCTGTGCTGCACCAGGGAAACCTCAGGACAGCCGTCAGCACGAAGGCCGAGAGCCCCGCATCTGGGGGACTGTCCCGGGCAGCTCACTTATTTCAGGCGCTATTCAAAAACACCGCACCTCGGAGCTGGTTATAATAGGACACGGCTTTCACACTGATCGGCCTTCCAAACAAGCACTGCCGATCCCTCCGCGCCCTGCGGAGGCAGCGGTGTCTGTCACTGAATAAGCCAAGATGTGCCCTGCAGACCTGTCCGCACTTAATTCAGTCCATGTAAAGACTGCCCTTTGGTGGCGGGGACATCTGTTTTTGAAAAGCTTCCGTTCCTTGTGGCAATCTGATTAATTGAAACAAAGCACATATAAAGTACCTAGTACAATAGCTGGCATTAAGTAGGGGTCTGTAGTCTGTTTTCAGGATGCAACCTGACAACCACCGCGAACTAACACTCTAGACTCTGCAGCTCCCCAGCCGCGCCAGGCAATGCCACACCTTGTGGCTGTGTGTGTCTTTCCAGACGACAGGCAAACTGCTGGGGACTGCTTTGCAAGTGTTAGGTTTAAATCCTGACGGTTTCATAAACCCTCCTACACCTCAGGTCTCCCACCAATTTAAGGCACCGCAGAAATCCAAGGTATGATTATTGTTTCTAAAAGAAAGAAAAAAAATACTGGCTCATGGAATATCCATACTTGTGCTTTGACAGATAAGGCTGTTTTATAATCCAGTTCCCTAGAGAGCCGTTTATTTTGGGGAGGCCAGTGTGCATAGCAGAAACTATAGAAGCCATCAAGATAACACGAAAACCAACCCAGTGGACTTTTGAAGTGTAAACATAAAAGTCTATTAAGAATACAATGTTGGTTTAATCCCAAGACAAAAAATCTACTTAATGAAAAGCACAACTCATCTCAAGAAGGAAATATCGATACCAGCTGTGAGCAGAAAATGAGGGGATTCCTTCCAGGGAACATTTGAATTTCAACCCACTGCCTTTCCAATATTTTCTCTGGACATGAAGTCTCAAATACTTTTCCGAGGATCTCATTTTTCTACAGGAGGAGGAGGTCAGAGAGAAGACTGGGCAGGGCCGGAGCAGAGCTTGGCAGGGCCTGGAAGCGCAGCGACCCACCCCGCGAGGATTGCCCGACGCCACTCTGTTCCTCTTCTCTGCACACGGGAGGGAGCCGTCTCCCTGCCCACCGGGCGCTAAGGAGAACTCCCGTGAGACCCTCACTCCAGCTGCTACGGGACCATCAGAGATAAATGACAGCCCTGTGCTGCTGATGCACAAAAGCTGCCCCCACCAGCACCACGCTGGTGACCAGGACATGCCACTAAACTCCTCTCTTTAGGAACAACACGTCTTTGCTACTGACTGGATCCCCCCCGCCCCCCCCCCCCCCCCCCGCCCCCCAGTATGCTCCGGAGAAGCGAGGGGAATCCAATCATCAGGGAGAAAGGAGAAGGCCTTGATTCAAGAGGATTTTCTGATTACGACCTCTGCTCTCCCACCTTTGAGAGAGGTCACAAGCCCTGGAGTGAAAGCAGGCTGCGCCATCAGCAATGCCTGTGCACGCCGAGCACCCACACGAGAGAGTACTGAAACCCTTCCCGCTGATGTCCCTAACCCCCAGCTCCCACCAGGCCTGATGACTAAAATACAGGACAACTTAGTACTTACAATCTCATATTTAAGCACGTATAAACACAGTAACATATAATAATAGGACACAGTATTAGGTAACATAACACAGGAACCACCTGTAGTTCTATCAAGAAGTAACAGGTTGGGCCAACTTTTCTCCTATTCATGGATGTGTAACTGCTGTTCATCCACCCATCCATCCATCCATCCTCCATCCTGCTATACTATGGGTTGGGGGGGCAGCACGGAGGATGCAACACAAGCATAAACATCAGGTTGGAGTTCTAGCTCCACCACCTACCAGCTATATGTAGTACTAATAGCTAGAAGTAGCCTTTGGGTTAACCGTGACTGTCTCTAGGTTATGGCTTCCTCATCTGTAAAATAAAAACAATAACAGTGCCTGTTATTAGCATAGCCATAATGATTAAATGACTAAATGAATGTGAGCGCTTGGCAAAAAATAAGCCCTTGGGAGTTAATCATCACAATGACAATAATTATAATAATTACCATGACTATAAAAACATCCACTGATGTACAGCTATGTGCCAGACTCTGTACTAGGCAGCAAACCATGAGAACCTTCTGATTTTGCCGGAGTCTTTAGTGGGGCATTGGATTTCTCATGGCAACACCACCGATACATCCTCCTCTTGCTGGGGATGATGGTAGGCCCAAACGCTCGAGCCATTTGCAGCATGAAAAACTCCCTCACAAAGCCATGTTTAAACAATTACGGGCATCATGTTGCAGGTACCCATGACCAGAGGAGGCCGGCCTAGCACAGCGCTCATCTTGCAGAGATGTCTTTTGTGTGGGTTTTGGGTTTCAGCTGGGCAATGCAACACCATAGAGTGAGTCGCAAAACGAGTTTTCACAAGCTCACCCTGTCACAAACCAGGCAGGGGTTCACACTGACACCCCCACAGTACGATTAAACAGCATGCTTAGTCAGGCACTAAATACTAACACAGCTCCGACGTCAGAGGGACACTGATTAAAACTGATGTCAATAATTTACGAAACACAATATGGTCTTCAGATGCTCTTTTGGGGGTGCGGGGGGGAAGGAAGGGGGAAAAGGGCCTAGCAACCCAGGTGGTTTAAAACTGTTCATGCATTTTCCCTTGAATGTACACCCCCCCCCCACCATGCATGGATGCTTCTTTACACCATGAATGTAAATGCACATGTGTATAAAAGCATGTGAATACTGCTGATACATATGGGCGGAAGAAAGTATTTAGTTATTCCACTGAGAGCTGTCGAGGCTGTAACATTATACGTAGTCTTGTCTTTCATATTGTTTTGAGGGTTTGTTTTTTTTTTCCGGGAGAAATCCAAAATTGCATTTAAAATAAAATTGGGTTTTACAGAAGTTCACATTTATTCCATAGAGAATTCAACCTTGAAACGACACCAAAAAGAAAGCTTGACCAAAGGAAACCTATAGGATATACGCATTTCTTAGTAATCTGAAAGTATCCTGGCCCTATATAGAAGAGCCATTTAGTGAAATAGTAGCAAGATTCCTTTTAGAGTTTTAGGAATTGGGGTTAACCTGGGGAAGGATCCCATTTCAGTCTATTCTTAATCGTGTCTCATTTTATAAAGGCAAAGACAGAATAGCACTGTGACAGTGTGTTATTTTTATCAAGACCGATTTTTGGAATAAAATAGATATATACTTCTTTACTCTGCCTTAGTTGTAAATAATCTGGGTAGCTTGACTTTATATGTCAACAGTGTGAAATTCACAAGATGGGATTATGTTGGGGGGGAAAAATCTGAGCCGCTGATAGTACAAAAGTTAGTGTTTGAAGGATTTATTAATGCTTTTTCCTAGCACAGTGCCCTGTAGTGTCTCAGAACACCTGTCAAATACTAACTCATTCATGTATCTCCACTACGGGGCCTTTTCATAAAAACCTCGACCTTTAATTGTAAATCACTTTTAAATTGTCTTTGCTGGCTTTCTCTTTTGCAGAATGATGGAAAAATCACTAAGACTTCAACTCAGACTATGGGGAAACTTCAAACCAACTTTCCCATCTGTGTCTACAAGGTATCAGAACATCTATTCAAAAAGGAAACTATAAATAACTTTAACATAGTCGAATTGGCTTTGCTTTTATAAGATGACTGAGTAATTGGCAAAATTTAAAGATTCTTTAACTACTGAGAATTAAAGTAAGTTCAGTAAAAAAACAGAAAATATTGTTAGCCTATTATTTGTCATGTAGATTATGTACTTATTAGGCCTAATTAAACTTTTTGAGCAAAAAGGCTTACTAATTACATTAGTTAATATGTTGATTGCTCAATTTGGCCTAAAAAAAAAAACAGTCAATCCAATTTGTGCATAGTTAGTGCTTTAATCAAAATACAAAATCCTCAATGACAGAGGTTATTTCAAGTGCATAACCATTATTACAGCAAATGTGGGTTATGTCTTCACAGTGACAAGGGAAGATAGGGGTGGCTGATGAATCTGAACAACTCTAACACTGAGGAATCTTCAAACCAGTAAAATGTCACCACAAAGTCCAGTTTATCTGCCTCAATGTATTCACTCGCATTAGTCCAATTAGGCCCTGCTGGTGACAATTCAAAGGTATCTTTCATATGCACATACAAACTAAAACTGATAGCAAAACCCTGGGAGGCCCTTGGAATGTCAATACAGGGTTTTTACGCACAAAAGGAAGAAAAGAAAAGAGGAAAGAGAGAAAAGGGGAAGAGATGGGAAAAACCAACGTTTCTGAAGAAATTGACCAGATCAAAGGAATTTTATTCTCAAAGAGCACTAATTCCGGCTATAACTACTATCTCACTGGGGAATCCTGCAAAGTCTCTTCAAACTGGCGACCGGTTCCTTCTCTTCCAGGAGGGAGGAGAACAATTAGGTCTGCAAAATCGGGACACACTGAGTGCAAAAATGGAGGCCCCGCCACGCAACAGGAGGCCTTGCTGGGCCTCAGCGCGACCCGGCTCTCCAAGACATGTTTTCCATTCGATTGCTCAAAAGTCTGCATCCGCAGTCATGAGGCACAAACTATTCGACAACAACATGACACAATTAATCAGAACCAGACCTCAAAACGTGTGTTTGTGGGGACCAGCAAACTTTGCAATGTGCCTCAGAGGGCGAAGCAATTGAAGAGACTCACACTGGCTGTTTCGGGGGTGGAGAGAGGCGGGGGGGAAAAATCTATACGTTCACAAAAGATGCACACCAAATGGCACTTTACAAACGAAATAATTTCCATTAAAACAAAATGAGGGATTTGGAAATTTACCTCTCATACTGGAAAAGTAAAGTACTGTCTTACTATCTGCCCCCTCCTTCCCTCACCCCCAACCCGGTCGTGGGGGGCGGGGGGGGAACTGGTGTCTGAAAGTTTCTATAGCAGCAAAACTGTGCAATGCAGAAATAGAACGTATCCATTTTTTCAAGCCTCCTTTTTGACACAACGTATTCTCGCCAGTGCCGGTTTTATCAGTTTTCTCTTTCAGGAACTGAAACCCCATTAAAAAGCGAGAATCTGGACCCTTGGTTAATTCAAAACTGTTTAATTTCACCAAACTCTGACACTAACAAAAAATTCTAGTTTACTTCTTTTTTGAACCAGAACTGAATGAGTGTAAAATAGCTACCGAACTCTTCTTTGTAATCTGCAGATAGTAATTTAAATCACATCATTCTTTTGCTAACACAAACACGCTGTCCAAAAGAAAAAAATAATTTTTTTTCAAACCATAAACGACAATTCGTCGGGTAGAGAACTGGCCCCAAACTGCAAATCCCTCTGCCATCTCCCAAGGGATTTACGGTTGTGGGGCTGGAACTTCCCGGGAACCCGGCCGGGATCCCCAACTGCGCGCCCAGCTGCAGCCCTAGGAACGGGGGGAGGGGTGGGGCGGAGATGGTTCCCGGGGTCCCGCCAAACTACGGGTGAGGCAATGAGTGTTTGCATTTGGCTCCGAGGTTAGAGGGACCAGTCGGCAAATTTTCTGAAAAACCCTCTCCCCGTGGCATTTCTCGCGCTTCTTCTTGGCTTCACAGAGCGCACTAGGGGCAAACCCGAGGGTCCACGGCCAGCTCCACGCGAGCGAGTGGTCGTGCTCTCTGCCCTCTCTGGTCCACGATATCCCGGCACGCACCTCCCACCATTCCCGCGGCGTTACCGCAATGGACGATCCTCCGTGCAGCTGCCGCTGACGCTCCAGGGAACTCGTGGCTGCGAGGCCCGGGAGCAGCCCACCCGCGTCCCCGCCCGCTGCCCGCCGCCCGCCGCCCGCAGCCCCGCGGCGCTCCACTCACCCACACACTCGTTGGCCTCGCGGGCTGTGGCGCGCTGCCAGGGCCGGTCGTAGTGAAAGGGCTTGCAGCGGTCGCACTCGGGGCCGGCCGTGTTGTGCCTGCAGTCGCACACCAGGCTGTCGTCGCGGTCACGCACGCAACGGGCCGCGTGTCCGTTGCACTTGCAGCGGCCGCCCACCTGCAGGTCGGACACTGCATAGAAGTACGAGTCGCGCGCCAGCTCCGAGTCGTCCTCGTTCTCGTCGCCGAATGTGTGCAGGCGGCTGAAAGCCACGCGGATGTCGGTGGCCGTGACCCAGTCCTGCAGCACCGGCGAGTTGTCGAAGTCGTGTGCCGAGGGCCGCCCGTCCAGCGTGCTGAAGGCGATGAGGCCGCCCGAGAGCGGGCGCATGTCCGTGTGCGAGTCAGTACACACGGCCTCCTGCTCGTTCTGCTTGGTGATGGGCGCGCGATGTGGCCGGTTGTACATCTTGCGGCACTGCGTGGAGTAGAACTGGAAGGGCACCCACGTGCGCCCGTAGTCCATGGACTTGTAGATGGCCATGGACTCGGGCCGTGGAGAGCAGAACTGCAGGCTCACGTAAGTCACCTCGAACTTCTTGCCGAGCGACAGCGTGAGCGTGACGTTGTGCGGAAACTGCAGGTAGTTCTCCGACTGCCAACACGTCAGGTTGTGCGGGTTGTTGAGATCCGTGAGGAAGGCAGGTGGGTGCGCCTTCTTGGGGTCCGACGCGTTGCAGAGGTGGCAGGAGCGCAGCCGCTCCTCGCCGCGCTCGCTCACCACGCAGTAGCGCGCCGGGGGCCTGCCGCAGGTGCTGGACACGCGCACGTCCTTGCCGAAGGCCGCGTTGACAAAGTCAGGGATGCAGCGGCGGGGGTGGCCGTTCTCATCCGAGCAGGGGTCCGGCTGCGCCGCCTGGCCCGCGAACATGCTGAGCCCGGGCCCGCCGCGCACCGCGCCCACCAGGCACGCCACCGCCGCCAGCGCTGCCAGCGCCTCCCACACTGCGCGCATCATGCTGCGTCCAGCTTGCCCCGTCCCCGCCGCGCCGAGGAGTCGGTCCGCCCGCCGCAGAAGGCGCCTGCGGAGAAAGGGGAGCTGCACTCAGCCAGCCCGCCCCGCAACCTCCATCCCCCGCGGGGCAGAGAGCCGCGGCGCGGGCGAACGCCCGGCTTCTCCAGCACTAACCCCGCGCCCGATTGCCCGCCTCGCAGAGGAAGGCGAATCCGGAGCCCCCAAGCAAGAATCGCCCGCGCTTCTCCCCGGCCGAGCGGAGAACCGGGGCCACGGGCTAACGCTCGGCTTCCCAGCCACCACCGCCTCCACGCCGCCCGAGGGGCATGCCCGCGCCCGTCTGCCCGTCCGCAGCCAGCCCAGCCCGCCTAGCACCCAAGTCTCGGGTGCAGAAGAGCGTGAGGGCCTCCAACCCCGCACGACCCGCGCCCCTTTCTCCCGCACCCTGTGGATCCCTCTCCGGTGCCCCAGATCGCGTCCCCGCTGGAGACTCCGCACTCGGGACTTTACCTCTGGAGAGGGCAAAAGAGAAAGAAAAGTTTGCCCGCCCTGGCCCCGGCCGGGGAGCCCGCACGCCGGACGGCTAGAGCCTCTCACTCGCAGCTAGCAGACGCGTCCTGCCTCAGCGCGGGCTTGCCAGCTCCATGCCCGGCGCGGCCGCCGCTACCCAGCCCCGGCCCCGGCTCGGCCGCTGCCGCCGCCTCTCCCTCCCGAGTGACGAGGCGGCCGCCCGTCTCCCGCCGCGGTCCGAGTGCTGCCCAGCCCGCGCCCGGGGCGCACACACACTCACGCTCGCTGGCGCTTACTCACACACACGCACGCACGCCTCGGAAGGCTCCGCCGCTGCCGCCGCCGCCGCTCGAGCGGGGAGTGGGGGGCGGAGGGGAGCGCGGGGGCGGGGGGCGGGACCGCCGGGCGGGGCGCCGGCCAATAACGTCGGCGAGCAACCGCCCGCTCGCGAGCAAAGTTTTCACCCCGGGAAAGAAGAAAGTTAAACGGAACCGGCCTGGGACGCGGCGAGAGCCGAGAACGCGAGCGGGTGGGAACCCGGGAGCCCGAGAAAGCAAAGCAAAGACAAAGAGAAAGCTAGAAGAGCGCCCGGGGAAACCCCGGAGAGGGGGCTGGGCCCGCGCGCACCCCTTGGAGGGAGGAGGGGCGGCCGGGGACTGTCAGCCTCGCCCCGGCCCCGCGCTGCCCCGGGAGCCTCGCAGGTTTCCGCCGGCCCCACGCCTCTGGTAGCGCGCGGGCGGGGGGTGGGGTGGGGGAGGGGACGATTTTCTCTCTCCTGGTCCCATCCAAACACATCTGTGTTTGTTTTCATTGCTGCGCTGAGGTCGGGCCTTCCTCTAACCCAGCCTGATGGCCCCAGTGGCACCGCGTACAGCGCGGTGCTCCTCTCGGCAAACAGCCCGGGGTCAGAAGGAAGAGGAGGACGAAACCTCTGCCTGCCCACCACTCTTGCCCGAAGCCCCTGGCGTGTGGCGAGAACGGCCTGCCCCTCCGTCACCCCTCCACCCCCACCCAACACGCACACACGCAGTTGCGACTGTGCGGTTGGGCCTGCGGGGAACGTAGCTCCTTTCTTGCCGGGGGAGCCGAGGTGGGCAGGAAGAGATGCCGGACAGCACCTGGGCACTGGCCAGCGCCCCTCTAGAGAGGTCTGCGGAGCCTCAGGCAGGGAGAGGCCCAGCCTCCCCGGACCCCCTGGGGCAGGCTCCTCGTACTTCTCCCCGGCCCGGGTTTTTAAGGGTGCTGTACCCTAGCCTACCGCGCGGGAGCCCCACAGCAGCTCTACGAAGCAGGTACGAACTCCTGGTTGCAGAGGAGGACACTGAGGTCTCAGGAGGAGAAGAAACTTGCCCAAATCTCCCATCCAGTAAACATCAATTCCAAGACCAAAGACCTGGGCTCCTTCCTCTCCTCACGTTTGCCAAGTGGATATTCCCACGCCATTACAGTCTAATGGAACATCCTCGGGCCCACCCAGCTTCCCTCTCTTGCCTCATTCTCTGCCACCTTAAAAAAGACTGAGGACAGTGACAGCACCTTTGGCCATCTTGCAGCAGCAGCCAAAGGGCTTTGGAGAAAGAAAGGCACTGGGCTGAGAGTTTGGAACTAAATTTCTGTTGGTTTATTTGTTACTAGTAACAGATCTGGATTGAAAGCCCTGGGTCCTGGTTCTGGCCCAACAGCTGACTTGCTGCATTAGCTCCATTAAGTGCTTCGTTTTGTCTTATTGCCATTTTCATAAACTCTGAGACTCCAGGAAGGGGCCTCAGGGCTGCTCTGGCCCAGCTCGGTCTTGGAAGCGGCCTTCCCGGGCGTCCCTGGGAGACAGCCCCCCAGGCCAGCCCTCCAGACACGGGAGCTCGCCCCGCCCCGCGGGAAATACGTCCGGCGGAGCAGGGCTGCCTGGGCTCATCCTCTCCCCTGGGGAGGCACCTTAGCTTTGCCTTCTTGTGCCACTACCACTCTACACTGGTTATTTATGCCTTACCTTGTGGCAGGGAGGATTTCAGGTGACTTACAAGGGTACTTAAAGCATGGCAAAATAACATAAATTAGAAGGTGAGCCGAAAGGAGATAAACAAAATGTTTAACCACTGTGGACTGTGAAATTCCAATGGTATGAAAGGCAGCCTAGCAGTTAGGAGCACATACTTTGGAGCCAGAGTGTGACACTGGCAAGTTTTGCAACTTTCTGTGCCTTGTTTTCCTCATTTCCAAAAAGGGTACAATAATATCTACAAGGTAACCTATGAATATTATAACATATATACATATTGTACTTACGTAATCTATATGAATATACTTTCACATACCTGTATATGTAAATATACATAAAGCCAGGCACATAGTAAGTGGAGGTAGAAGCATTTGTTCTTAGTATTAAATTACTAAATCTTTATAGAGATTTTAAATTATTTAAATTATAAAGTGAGAAAAGCAAATTATATAACACTACTTTTATTTTTTTAAGGAGTATGCATACAAAGATAGTATTGTTAATTGTGGTTATCTCAATCCAGAGGGTCAGATTAGAGGCGCTTTTTATTTATTTTTGCATGTATGTTCTCTATTTTGTATAGTAAAATAAGAAGGAAAGCTAAGAGAAAAAAGAAAAACCAAGAGGGAAGACCAAATAGAGATGGGAATAAAACTAAAATGCATCCTGGAATGCCCTATTCCCGCCTGTGGGTGGGCCACAAATCTGTCCCTACGCTTTCCTCTCCCCCGGACGCCCACCCAGCAGCCAAAATGAAAAGGAGCCCATGTCAGTTACACAATCCCCTGTGTCCATGAGATAAAAAGACCTATTACTCAGGAGAATTACAACGACTCTTAGTACTCAACTCGAACAGGAATTTCTCCTGGGCGGCCTCATAAAGGCAGCTCCGTGTGAGGTGAGGAGCCATCGGCCTCAACAGCATCCCCCTAAGAGTCACGGCAGCGGCTCTGGGGCGGTCCTGGGGATAACCCGCAGCACAAGCTGATGGCGGCCCACCGAACACAGGGCAAGACACGCGGACCAGGCGAGGGCTGCAGGAGGCACATCAGAGCGTCCCACTGGTCGGGCGGGGCAGCAGGTTCGCCCCGCACTCCCCGGAGCGCAGCCTGAAGAAGCCAGCTGGGCTCAGGCCATTCTGGAGGGGCACTGGGGGAGGCAGCTTTCCACCTGCACTGTGGCGCCTTCGGCCTAAGCGCATCTCCTTTGGTCGTTCCTGGTGAGCAGGACTGCCTCGCCTTCATCTTGGGGGCCTGAAGCGCCCTGGGACGCAGCAGAGCCTGTCCACCTCCATTCAAGCCCACCTCCCTGTCACTCGTACAGCTGGCCTGACGCCAACGCCCCACAGCGGCCCTGACCGAGGTTCTGCCTCTTCCAATTTTGGAAATCAGCCGTCCATCATGCCTTCGTTTTATGTCTTCTAGGCTAAATACTCCTAAAGGTTTCTCAGAGGACATTGTTTTTTCACTACCCTGCGCACTCCCCCAGTGCCCTCTAATTTGTCAGTGTCCCTTCCGAAAGCATACTACCTTGTGAGGGGACAAATGAAAAAAACAGATGTCCAAGTGTCATGAGAGCTTCTCAAAGTAGGGGTTATAAATACACACCCGCAAAGGCATGTCAGGCTCTAAGCAGCAGGATCCATTGTACAAACTGGAGTTCAAAACACAACATTGTGGCTGTTGGGTGAGAAAGCAAAATTCCCAGGTGTTTCTGCGAGGAATGTGTCGGGAGGGGGAGCCACCCTCCTTGGCACCCAGCCTCACCTGGGGCCCGCGGATCACCCTAGGAAGAGGAGAACGTAGCAGTTACAAGAAAAAAGTATCCAGAATAGGAAGAAAACAGGAGACTCAGGTGTCCTAGAAACCACCAGGCAAGTTCACGGAAGCGGGGGGGGGGGGGGGGGGGGGGCAGTGAGCAGGGTCACATGCTTTCAAGGTCAAGATAAGATCTGAAAGGAGTCCTTTGGATTAAGCTACGAGGAAATCACCGGTGACCTTGACTGGCAGTGGCCGAGGAGTGATAAGGACAGAAGCCAGACCCCCTCGGGTTATGGAGTGAATGGGAGGTGAGAAAGTGGAAGATAGTGCGTGTAGACAACTTTCAAGAAGTGTGAAAACAAGTGGTTGGGAAGAGATAGGGTGAGAGCAGCAATAGGGTGATAGATAGGGTGACGCGGGATTGAGGGAAGACCGGGATTTTTATTGTTGTTTATAAGATAAGGCTATTTAAACACGCCTAAATGCTGATAGGAAGGAGCAGAAGGAGAAAAGCTGAAGACAGATAAAACCAGCCTTGTAAAACCTGTGGTCAGGTGGTCTGGAAGTTTCTCCAGTTACAAGGGAGTAGGAAGTGGCACCCCCTGCTGAGAGTGAGGGAGCAGCTGGGAGCTCTGGAGGTCTGAGAACAGGGGAGAAGGCTTGACTGGGTCATTACAGAAAAGAGGATAATGTTTGCAGGGCAGATAAAGGTCCTATTGAAGTTGGTGACTATCGATGAGAAAGAATGCAAACCAGCAGAGTCGCTGGGCTCCCCTCCCCCCAGAAGTGTTCAACGGCCCCCTGTGTAGACCTAGAAAAAGCAGAACAGTGGGATTAATCTAGAGTTGAGGATTTGTTCCAAGAGGTAGGACAGGAGGACAAGGGGAAGAGGGGGGCCGACGTGACGGACCATGGAGGCGAAGCTAAAGAGAGAAGGACGGGAAGACAGCACGCAGACAGAAGAGGAAATAACGATGCCAGGGGTCTAGGGCTCTGCCGCTGAACGCGACGGCCAGCAACCACACATAGCTGTTTCCATTTCAGCTTGACTGAATTAAAGTTAAATAAAATTTAAAGCTCAATTCCTCAAGTGCCCCTGATTTGGATAGTGCCAATAAAGAACACTTCTACCATTACAGAAGGTTTATTGGACAGAGCTGGTGCAGAGGATTCAGGAAAATGGAAGAAGAAATGTGGTGGGAAATAACATAGGAGACTGTGGTCCCAAGCCAGATGTCTGAATGGAGGATTCCAGAGTGGGGCGGCTCTGGGTGGGGCCAGGCCACTGAGGGGAAGCGGGGAGGGATGCTTCTGCCGGTCAGCGGCAGTGAAGGTGACAGGGGAGAAGGAGGTCGAGGTACTCCAGGGGCTGTGCGCCCGGGCACTGCCGACACTCCAGACCAACCTCAGGGCTTGGGGCAGAGAAGAAGGCTGAACCAGGTGCTGGTGTCTTCAAAGAAAGGGAAGTGACCTAGATCAGCGATTTTCAAACTGGTGTCCCGCAGCACACTGGTGTGCCTCAAGAATTCTTAAAACATGCAATACCTGAAGGCCGGCAGAGCATCGGTGAACAGGGTGAGGATGCAGGGACGGGCACATCCCAGGGACAGGGGCACCGCATGGCACAGGCTAATGGTTTGTGGGGAAAGAGGACAGGAAGAGAGTAAGGGCTCAGAAGAAATGAGATGACCGAGGGTCCTTCCCGTGGGACTTGACTGAGAGTTTTACTCTTTCCATCAAGCGTTTACATAATGCTTGCTCTGGGCCAAGTGCTCTTCTAAGGACTGTATCAATCGCTAACTCATAGTACTCATAACACCCTTGTGAGGTAAGTAGTATTAGCTCCATCTCACAGAGGAGGAAACTGAGACACAGAGAAGGAATTGGCTGAAGACGACATCGCGGGTAAGTGGAGGAGCAGAGATCTGAACTAATGGCCTGGTTCATGTTTGGAGCTCTTGGCTCCTATAGGCAAGATGGGCTTGGTTGCTGTAGCTTTCCAACATAAATGGGTCCCAGCCATCTTGAGACAGGAGAAGGGAGTCAGGTCTACCCGAAATATGAGCTGTGACCTGGCTCAGCTGTGCTTCTGAGCATGTCTGGTTCAGTTAAAAGGACAGACATTAAATGATTTGATTTCCAGGACTCCCAACAGAGACTGGAAACTGTAGCAGCAGAGGTGATCCCAGCGTCTGGCCCTTCCAAAAGGGTAGGTGGGGCCTGGATTGATTGTGTTTCTTTTGGAAATGGAAAGAACTTAGAGTTTGATTCCAAGTCACCACTAACTGATTGCATGACCTTGAACAAGTTGCTTGACCCGTCTGAGCATCAGTTTTCTCACAGTGAAATGGGGGTCATCACACTTACCTTACGGGTTTGTTAGGGTGAGTGCAAAGATGGATCTGAAAGGAAAGAAGCTGGAACAGAATAGAGGCTCAACATGTGATAGTTCAGAGGGGTTTTGCTTGTTTGTTTTTAAGATTTTATTTGTTTATTTTAGAGAGAGGGGAAGGGAGAGAGAAAGAGAAGGAGAGAAACATCAATGTGTGAGAGAAACACCAATCAGTTGCCTCTTGCACACACCCCAACTGGGGACCAGGCCTACTACCCAGGCATCGAACTGCTCTGACTGGGAATTGAACTGGCAACCTTCCGCTTCACAGGACAACACCCAGCCAGCTGGCCATGCCGGCCAGGGCTCAGTATTTTTTAATACTCATAATCCCCGGATCAGGCTCCCAGATCCCTCACCCTGGGAGAATTAGGGACACCCTCTCATTTTAAGGCTTCTAGGGCTCGGCCCACCTAACCAGCTTCCTGGAGATTGCTCGAGGGATCCATCCCAGGTCCCTGGGCAGGATTTCAAGAGCTGTGACTGTCCTGGAGAAGGTTTTAGAGCCAGGAGAAGATGTCAGGATAGCGTGTAGGGATCCTGGAGATTTATCGGTTTCCTCAATGTTGTTTATCCGCATCTCCAGCTCAGGCCTCCCTATTGCAGGCTTCTTGGCTGAGGATTCAGGAGTTGGGCACAGAAACCATACAAACCCCAAATCCAGCAAATCCTTTAATCTACCAGAGCTCTTTGAAGGGGTGAAATGCCTGTGGATAAGGGGAACCAGCAGATGTAATTTATTTTCATTTGCAAAAAGCTTTTGACAAGGTCCCACCCTGAACGCTCTATTAAAATAAAGAAAATGGGGCACCGTGGGGGAAGCTTTGTCATGGATGGAAGCCTGGCCTTGGAGGCAGGAAACAAAGGATGCAAATAAAAGGATGGCTCTCTAGGTGGAGAAAATAGTGTGTGGGTTGGGGGGCGGGGCTCAGAGCCCAAAATTGGGGCTCAATTCACTGAGCATTTAGACAATTCGAAGGATGGAGTCTCCTCAGTGAAACTTCAAAATTTAGAGGTGACACGGGAGCGATATCAAGAGGAAGGGGGTGAACTGGAGGATCTCGAGAGGCTGCGTGAATGGGCCGTGGAACACAGACGGGTGTAGCAGAAGGTGATGCATTTGGGGAGAAGTAATTGAAAATACTCTTATAGGATGAAAGGCTATCCGTTAAGGTTGAAAAAATACTATCTTGGTAATCAAATACCAACTACTTCCTTAAGATTGTTTCTCCACAGAAGTGCTGTTGGCATTGGGGATCAGAAATTCTTCACTGGGCGGGACAGTCCTGCCCACTACAGGACACTTAGCATCCTGACCCCTGTCCACTAAATGCCAGGAGATGCCACCTCCTACACACACCAGTCATTGTGACAGATGAAAAATGGTCCCTCACTTTTACAAATTCCCTGTAGAAGGGCCCAACCCCATTCTCATCCATTTGCAATAGAGCCCATGATGCCAGCAAGGCCAAAAAAGGCTCAATACATTCTCAGGAAGAGAACCGGAAGTAAACACTGAAAATAGTATGCATTTAGGATCTTCGAGGAAGTTCTAGTTATCACATCTCATAATGCTTGTGGAGGTAGAGATAGCCCAGACAGGGGTGCCTTGATTGTCATAAGTGCTAGGAGCACAAATAACGCAGAGGAGGGGACAGAGAGGGCCAGCAGGAAAGGTGGATTTTAGACAAGGTACTTGGTGGTGGGAGGCGGGGTGTCTCTGAGAAGGATCCAGTAGAACAGAGCTAAGTGAGGAAGTGAGCTGTGGGATATGGGGTTAGGGGCCGTGCATTCCCGGCACAGGAAACAGGAAGTGCAAAGATCCTGAGGCAGAGCTCGACTTATATGAGGAACAGGAAGGACGCCAACTTGGTGAGTCAAGTGGGGAGAGGTAGGAAGTGAAGACAGAGGCATAGGTACAGGCCAGGGTATGCAGGGCCTTACAGACGTTGATCAGTAAGTTGAACTCTTCAGGATCCATCCTGGGTTCCTCCAAGGCCCTGGAGTTGTTTTTCCGCATAACTCTTAATATTATATGGTTTCCCTGCCTAATCTGTGAGCTTCTTGAGGGAGGAACTGCGTCTTTTCCCTCTGAAATTTCAGTGATTAACAGACTGCCTAGCACAGAATAGAAGTGTGTACAAATTCATTAAAACTGATCAAAGACCACAAAATTATGGACAACTGATGGTAGTGACCAGTTATGTTAGGCTGAAAAATGCACCAACCACCCCCCCGCCCCCACCACCACTTGATATCCATGTCTTAATCCCTGGAGCCAATGAATGTTACTTTATATGAAAAAAAAAAAAAAAAAAGTCTTTGCAGATGCTATCAAGTTAAGGATCTTGAGATGGGGATATCATCATGGGTTACCTGGGTGGACGCTAAAGCCATCGCTAGTGTTCTTAAAAGCAAGAAGCAGAGGGAGATCTGATGAGATAGAAGAAGAGAAGGCCATGTGAAGAGAGAGAGGCATAGAGCAATGTGGCCAAAACCCAAGGAATGCTGGCAGCCACAAGCTGAAAGAGACAAGGAAGTCATTTCCTCCAGAGCCTGCAGAGGGAGCACATGCATTGATGTCAATCCAGTGACAGTGATTTCTAACTTCTGGCCTCTAGAACTGTGAAAAATAAATCTCTCTTGTTTTAAGCCACCCAATTTGTGGGAATTTGTTACAGTGGCCATGGGAAGCTAGTCCACCAACAACCCAGACATGGCAGAATTGAAAGGGTCCCCTGCAAATATTAAAAGGTACGCTCAGGGCAAATGAAAGGAACAAAAAGAGTTAACACTAATGCTTTGGGCTTGAACTGAGCTGTGGCCATGTCTCACTGCCCTTTACCTCCCACAATGCTGAGTTCAGTGCCTTCAACATAAGCTCGCCAAGTGCTTGCTGTAAATATTAAGGAATTGCAAACCCCCTTTCCTGGAGGGCGGGGCTACTGTACTGTTTACAATTCTGAACATATTGCAGAAGGAAGTCAATAGCCTCCTGAACATTTGAGAGAAGAGGAGCCACAATATCAGGGATTTTAGTCCACAGGAAAGCCCGAAGCTTTTCACTTAGAAATGTTGTAAGCTGAGGTTCAGGCATCTTCTTCTGGAGTCACAGAGAACCACAGATTAGGATCCCTGGGGGACTGCTGAACACTGTTATACTGAGAAGTGACAGCTGACAGTAGAATCGGCCCCCGTCACCACCCAGAGACTCAGGACAGGACCCACCCAGATTCATTACTGTATTAGAGCCCAGAAGGGACAGAGAGGACTGGAAGGAGTCCCTAGAGAGCATCCATCCAGTGCTCCCCAGTTTACAAGTAAGAAAACTGAGGCAAGGAGGCTGAGTAAATTGCTCCGAAACTGATGTTCCTAACAATGGCTACGAGTCATCGAAATAGGTTTTGGGTCACCCATTCAACCACACCTAGGGAACACCTGCTTCATAGTCAATCCTGCTGACTTAGGGGGAAAAATATCATGATTTTGATGGAAAAATGTTTTTAATAAAAAATTATTACATAAAATGTTTCTATGCTTAAAGAAGTAACCTTCTGTTAACTGCACACACACACAAAATCAACTATGTGAAACAGTTTATCTTCCCCAAATAGTACAATGAAGTATTACTGGTCTGCACATCACACAGGGAGAAAATTTAGCGGAGGCTTAATTCCAACAGGCGGTACAGGATGAAAACAGACATGGAACATTGATTCCAAAAAGATTGGGTAAGGACGTGAATTATTCAAGCACAATAAGATATTAAAGGAAAGTAGGATTTGAGGGAAGGGAGGGGATCCCTCTCTCACTGATGCTGCTAACATCAGTCAAGGACTGGCACCATGCTAGCCCCCAGGCTGATGCCAGAAACTAGACAGAGACTGGATGAGCATGGCCTAGCCTGGAAAGCTACTTCCTAGCTTCTTGCTGGGCCCCTCGCTTACGGGGTCTCCCAGGGAGCCCAGGCTGCTAGGCCTGCTGGCAGAGAGCTCCTTAGATGGTCGGCAGGATGGGGCAGGATGGAGAAGGCCGCTCGGACTGTGCTCCAGACACACACACTCTCCCCGCTCTTCACCCCTCTGAGCCTGCGGGGGGCTAGGGGCTAAGTGATCATGTCTCTCCCCATTCGTATGCTGAAGCCCTAATCGCCAATGGTGGGATTAGTGCCCTTCTAGGAGATGAGACAGGCATAATCTCTCTTTCCACCTTGTGAGGACATAGCAAGAAGGCAGCTAACTGTCTGAAAACCAGGAAGAGAGCTGTCACCAGGAACTGCATTGGCCAGCACCTTGAACTTGGACTTCCCAGTCTCCAGAACTATGAGAAATAAATGTTTGTTGCTCAAGCTACCCAGTGTATGGCACTGTGTTACAGCAGCCTGGACGAAGACAGGGGGTGAGTCCTTTCACCTCTTGAGCATCAGTTTCCTTTCCTGAAAAATGTGGATAAGAATATTATCTGTGTCCTTCCTTTCTTCCTTCCTGCTTCCTTCCTCCCTTTCTTCCCTCTCTCCCTCCCTCCCTTCCTTCCTTCCTTCCTTTCTTTCTTCCTTCTTTCCTTCCCTCCTTCCATCTGTCTCAGTCTCCCATGGATATCAGGGGTACTGAGTACATAAGTATATTCAAAACACCCTGAAGTGTCCAAAGCCCTCAACAAATGCAATCTTTATAAAGTTGTATGGAACCAGCTAACGCAGTGCCACTACCATTGCCATGATCCCCACAGGGACACCACCCTCTTGAGAGGAGAACAAGCTGTACCGTACAACTAGGGATCATGTGCAAGACAGTGACAGCTAGCGCTACAGAAAGAGTGGACTTGGTGTTAGTAATACTTTCCTAATTGCTAGATCATAATAAGTCAATGAGCATGAATAAAAAGTGTCAATAAAAAGTATTCCCTTCAGCTTGGGGTGGGGTAGATCCCTGGGAGCGGAGTCTACACTCACGGTCACAACCACAATCACAGTGACGACTCACGCCTGCAGCACACTGCCTGTCCTGGCCCCCAGGCTCAGCCCGGGAACTGACGCGTTGTCTCAGCCAGAGGCTTCGAGAGGCAATGGCGGTAGGAAAGCTGCTGGAGGTAAAATTGTGAGAAGACTCTCTTCTTCGGGAAAACGGGGGTGGGGGTGGTGGAGCCAGACTGTAGGCCCCATGACTGGGTGCAACATCTTTATCATTCCCTATTACCATATACTCAACACCTAGCAAATAGTAGGCGCTCAAAAAGTGTTTGCTAAATGAACAGAGAGGGGCCCAGCCAATGCATTCAAGTGTAAGGAACAGTGATTTCTTGGCGTCCAGGAACATATCTGGGCTTGGGTTTAGTGGGTCTAATTTGGTTCTGTATCCACGAACCTTCGTTTCCCATCAATTCTTCACCCACATAAAGAAGACTCACAATGCAGGTCATGTTGGCCTTGGCCCAGAACTTGGATGGTCCTTGGCATCCTCAGGATCTCATCCTCTGTGATATACACAACCATGCCTCCTGGCTCCAGAGCGGGAGCCAGCTCTTGCCAGTGGGAGCCAAGGACCCTCCCTGGGCTGCGTGCCCTCACCCTGCATCCACAGGGCTTGGGAGACAACCGCCTCCTGCCCGGGCCCCCTCAGCTGAGATCTGATTTTCTCATCATCTGGATAGTCTCAGCGACTTGCAGCAAAGGGATGAACCAGGCTGACCTTTCTGGAGGTTTGTTTAAAGCAGAACAATGTTTGTCTTGTCCAAACACTATGAATTACTCCAGAGAATCCTGCCTAGTTTTACAATCCACAGCTACAAACGGCTTACATAAATAGGGACTCGTCCCCTCCCCTGCCCCCTCTCTGTTCTTAACAGCTTTCCTCTCCCCACCCACTCTTCCAGACCTTTCCTCTGTCCCCCCTGTTCTCCTCTGAGCCCCAGCAAGGTGAAGGGGCAGGTGTTGGGTATTCTGGGCCACAGCACGCACCTGAGTTACTGCTGGCACGGACCCCCCATGGCGGGCTGCTCGGTCCCTGGTGTGGGCAGGGTCTGCCTTGCTAAGAGGCCCTCTGGGCACATATGTACTGTCTGGGAGGGGCCTGTGATGCACAGTGTTAGGTCCAGCTGTCAGTGTGTGTTAGTAAGAGGAGGCCCCTAGCTTTGGGGCTCAATGTCCAGTGAGCCTTCTGCCCACTTAGACCATCCCTCCTCTGCTCAGCTCACCTACAGCTGCTCCCTCAGAGCCCACACATTCAGGGGATCCAGAGATACGACTGGCTCCGCCCACTACAGGCCTCCAATAGGGACAGGAGGTAGTCCGGACTATTCAAGTCACAGAGAGAAAGCTGGGCCTGTGGTCCTGGGAGGGAAAGGGCTGCTGGGGAAAGCCCAGCCTGGGCCACATTTCCCTAAACACAGTGCCTAAACCTCCTACCTCAAACGCTTTAGGGAGCTTGTTTAAAAGGCAGATTCCTGAGCTCCTCCCCAGACCTAGGGACTGTGGCCCAGAGTCTGAGGTTCACACTGCTGTGAAATCCACTCTAGTTCAAGTCCTCTGACAAGCTGGATGACACTGGCAGGTCACTTAGGGTGTCAGTATCACCCCCTGTACAGTGGCCTTAGAATCTTCGAAAGGCCCCTTCCAGCTCTCGGAATGTTCAGTTTCCAGGAGAGGTGGACACCAAAACCCAGGAGCAGCAAAGGTGGGTAGAAGGAGCCGGAGGAAAAAAGTGGGGGAGTCACTAAAGCTCCAAGGAGAGGTGTTGGTGAAGGCTTGGAGAGGTGCCAGGGGCGGGAGCAGCTGGATTGGTGGGTGGGGGTGTGAGTGGCGCACGGGGTCCTTCCACTGAGGGCCCCTGCACTTGGAGCCAAATGTGATCTCATTTCATTCTTGCTTTGCAGACAAGGAACATGAGACTCAAGGGAGGTGCGACTTCCACTCAGGAGCTGTTGAGTGGCATGGGATTCGAGCCCCTACACACTCTGGGGCGCTGGTCTGGCCACCTCAGGAATGTCCCTTCTGACGAGCTGTTTCCCTTGTCATTCCAGTCTCTCAGCCAAGCTGAGCTTCTAGCTTAGAACCACAGCTCCTTCTCTTCCCCAGCAGGGAGGGCCCCTCGGCCCGGGGAGGTGGACACGCGGAGAGCACCTACCACAGGAAACCAAGTGCCTGGAGCTTCACCTTGGATAGAGCCAAGCCCACCCCGCTCAGCCGAGGCTCCCGGGTAGGGCTGCAGCTGCATCGCACGATGCGGCTTCGCCACAAGGCAGGGAGCGCCGCCAGGGAAAGGCCCTGGCTTTCAGAGGCCCAAGACCAGCTTGCAGACCATTGGTGTCCAACACTCGGGGCGACCCCAGGTCAAGAAGAGGTCAGAGGATAAAGCCGCAGTCACCCTCAGCTGATGCTCCGGGGCAGACCCTAGGGTCCGGGCAGGAGTGGTGAGTTGGAGGCCCGTTGTCACCTCCCCTGCCCCGCCGGAGAAAGAGCTGATATCGCGGAGAACCCGGAATTAAGCATCGGGGGAGGGTCAGAGCTGCCCCGGAGGGCCCTGTCTCTGCCATCCGTGCTTGTGCATTGGATTCCAGTTGCAGTTCAGGAGACCCACTAACTTGCTGTGTGGCCTCCCGCAAGCTATCGACCGCGCTGGGCCGCGCGGGTCCTTCCCTTTTGCGAACCGTGGAGTTTGGGACGGATGCTCCCCAAGCCCCAGCTCCAAAGTCCGCGCCTTGAATTAGCCGCCGTGCCTCCTTCTAGTTTAGTATTTGATTTTCTAATCAAGCTCTTTGTCCCCTGCGGCCTTAGCCCGAGCTCCCTGCCTTCCCGTTTCCCTTTGGCCCCTGCCCGGGTCTCGCTCTCGCCCGACCTTCCCGTCGAAGGCACTCGAGTGAGTGATTCCCGGGAGCCGGGACCGAGGCCGGCGCGTCCGCGGCGCGGACGGGGCTGTATGGAAATGGCCAGAGAAGCCGGCGGGCGCGGCGGCGATTTATTCTGGGAGTGACAGCCCCTTTGAGCGCTCGGCGAATGGCATTTTCTGTCTGTGAAAGCCTTTCTTCCCACCTCTGTTCAGATTAGCCCGGGGGATGAATGCGCCCATTATCCAGCCCGGTGACCATTCTGAAACGCCAAATTAATTACTAAGCACTGAATCAGGCGCCGGGGCCGGGGCACTGGGAGGTGTGAAAATAGCGAGCGGCTGGAGATGGGGAAGGCGAGGGGCGCAGCGCGGAGAGGCCGGGCGGGGTGGCCCGGGGCGCGGGCGCGGCGGGGCCAGGGCGGGTTTGGCCGACCGCCGAGCGCGACCAGCTGGCGTGACCGGGCGCGACCGCGGAGCGAGAGGGCAGCAAAGGTACCCGGGCGGGCAGGAAGGCGTGGAGCCGGGTGGTGGCTCCAGCAGGCTGGGGCTCGCTGGGACGCCGGCCAGAGCGCGCCAAGTGCTCAGCGCGCGGGGTCGGGGCTCGGGCGTGCGCCGCGCGCGGGTGTCTTTCTCCGAAGCCCTGCCGGGAAGGCCGCCCCCAGACGGCCTCAGCTCTCGCCCACCCGCGCCATCCCCGCCCCGGCACTGCGCCGCTCCAGCTGCCCTCCAAGGCCTTCAGAAAACTTGGGCTCCACCCTCCAACCGCAGCCCGAGCCAGGGCTTGGCGAGCGCGGGGCCGCTCCGGGCCGCCCACACCGGGCCCCGACTCCGGCCGGCGGACGGCACTTACCTCCCGAGGCGCCCGGTGGGAGAAGGAGGCGAGCTCTCGGCGGCTCCTGCTGGAGTGCGCTGGGCGCCGAGGAGCGCGGGCCTTTAAGACTCTTCCCCGAGACTCCGCCAGGTGGTGTCAGGCCGGCCCGGCTCTTGCGGCTCCTCACCCCCGCGGCCACCCTGCTTCCCAGGCCGCCCTGGGCGGAACCTCAACTCCTCGCTCCCACTTCGCGCCCTGCTGCGCCCGCTCCAGCAGAGTTAAGCCCAGGAATACAGGAGGCACAGGAGGACGGGATTGGTATCCTATAGGACACATGGGTACCCAAAAGAAAGCCGCCCATCCTACCCACTCTAGCGTTTGGTTGGCCTTAGGGAAGGAGGACTCTGTTTCCGAAAGCGGGCGGGGGAGGGGGGGCGGGCGGTGCTGGTGCTGGAGGTGAGGGTGGGGGAAGGGGCTGGAGAGGGTTGAGAAGTCTTGTCCAAGGACATGCGATTATGCCCCCCCCCCGCCCCCGCCATCATCTCAGGGACCGCGTCAAGTCCGTGTCAAACTGGTCCTCTCGCCCTTGATCCAAGATGGCTAGTGCCACGCCTCCTCCAGTCATCACTGAAATGACTGAAGTGATGGAGAACTGTCGCCACCGAGAACTAGAGAACTGTGTCATTCACACTCCTGGAACAGAAAAGTTTAAGAGGACCCCAAGGGAAGGGCGAAGGAACTCCACATTCCTCAGGCGAGAAGCAGGAGTCGGCCAGGGAAGAGCTTAGAGCAACCTGCTCCCCCGCGTGCCGCCGCCTCCAGGCTCAGGGCAGGGCGTCCTCACGCAGCGGGCCCTGGGACCTCGCAGAGCTCACCTGCTGCTGGGGGGGGGGGGGGGGGGGGCAGCCATAAACCACGACTGCAGCTTATTAATATTTTATATCGTCTGTCTTTTCTTTCAACAGTTATTTTTAATATTTGTATTGAGATTTCGAATTGCGTGTTTGTCTTACTGTTTACCATTTCTTTCAGATAAGCGTCTTCCTCATTCTTCAGTTGCTTATTTTAATTTCCCACACAACTGAAATGCCACTTGGAGTAATCCTTAGGGGAAGGGCACGTGGACGGTGGACTTTTTGAGTCTTTGCATACCCGAGAATGTCTCTGTTAACTTATATACAGACACTAGTTAGGCTTAGGACTTCATTGGCTCTAGGACCCAAAATTTTTTATTTACATGCACAACTGGGAGATGGGGATCTTGTCAGCTTTAAACAGGGAAGGGGAAGAGAAGTGCTTGCTTTGCTCTGTTCCTGAAACACATAGAGGATCCATGAACGGAACTACTTGTGACTGTTATTGATTCATTGTCCTTTGCTTTTTATAGTTGTAGAAACTTCTAGATTTAGAGAAAAATATGATTCACCTTTTTAAAAGACATCTGTCTTTAGAGTTCTTTACCTTTTAAAAGAAAAAGCTACATAGATTCTGTTACTGCCTCCTTTGCCAATTGTGAGTTTGGGTTAGTCCCTTCTCTCTTCGCCTCCACTGTTTCTCCTATAAAATGGACAAACCGAGCTACGTGACCGCTGTGGCCCCATCCAGCTCCAACAGTCTGGCCATCTATTAGTCTGTCATGAAAGAGCAACAGTCCAACCACAAGGACACCACTTCACACCACGAGGATGGCTATAATAAAAAGACAGTGCATCTGAGCATCAGGTGAGGATGTGGAGACATTAGAACCCTCAAGCCCTCCTGGTAGAAATGGAAAAACACAGTGCAGCCCCTGGAAAACAGTCTGGCAGCTCCTCAAAAAGTGAAACATACAGCTACCATATGGCCCAGCAATTCCACTCCTGGGTATTTACGTGCCCCAGAGAAATGACAGCATAAGTCCATGCAAAAAACATGTACACAAATGTTTGCAGTAGCATTATTCATAATAACCAAAAAGGGAGAGCAACCCAAATAACCGTCAACTGATGAATGAATAAATAAGGTGTGGCAATATAATGCAATATAATCCAGCATACAGAGAAATGAAGTACTAATAAATGCTACAACATGGATGGGACTTGAAAACAATATTTTACATGAAAGAAGGCACTCACAAAAGGCCACACAGTGTATGGTTCCATTTATTATGAAATGTCCAGAATAAGTAAATCCAAAGAGACAGAAAGTAGATTAGTGGTTGCCTGGAGCTGAGGTTGGAGGTTGGGTATAATGAGAAGTGAATGCTTATGAGACTGGGTTTTCTTTGGGGCATGATAAAAATTGATGGAGCCCTGGCTGGTGTGGCTCAGCGGACTGAGTGCCGGCCTGCAAACTAGAGGGACTCGGGTTGAATTCCCAGTCAGGGCACAGGCCTCGGTTTCAAGCCAGGTCCCCAGGAGGGGGCGCACGAGAGGCAACCACACGTTGATGTTTCTCTTCCTCTCTCCCTCCCCTCCCCCTCTCTGAAAATAAATAAAAATTTTTTTAAAATAACAAAAAATTGTTTGTGAGGATGGTTGCACAACTTTGTGAATATATGAAAAACCATCGTATTGTACATTTAAGATGGAGGAATTGCATGGTATGTGAATCCTATCTCAATGCAGATATTATACGAAAAAATACCTATTGAGCATTCACTGCATGTAAGGTACTGGAGTGAGTGCCTGTGATACAGAAGTAAACAAGATGTGGGCTCCATGCTCATGAGTGGGGGGTTTAGCCATTTCAGGGCCCTACAATCTGCCAGAAGAATGAAACACCCTCCTCCCACCTGGCACAAAGGTTCCCATGCTTCATAAAAAGGCGTGAGTTTTCTGGACCTTGCCATGTCCTAATACTTAGGTCTTAACTTGTTATTTTTCCTCTGCCTTAGCAGACGTCCTACTCTGGAGGAAATGGCTGCAGACGGCCCTACAGACTCAGTATAGTTTTTGACTCTCAAAATAGTGTCTTCCAATAGAAAAGACTTGCACAGCCAAAACATAGTGATTAAGAATAGCAACTGTGAAAAAGAATATCAAATGTGGAGCCAGACGCTGGTGTTCAAATCCCAGCCCTGCCTCGAATAGTCAAGCCACTTACCTCCACTGTGCCTCAATTTCTTCATGTGCAAATGGGGACAAACAGTGCCTATGTCCTAAGGATCGTGTAAGGATTAAATAGGTTAACATATATAAAATGATAGTCTCTGGTAGGCATCCCAGAAGCGTTAGCTGATGATATTATTCAGTTATTATTGTTAACAATCTGCAAATTAAAGCGCCGAACTTCTCACAGACCTGCTACTTTCCTGTGTCCCACTAGGTGGCGTCGGCGCAACACTTTGGGCAACGAAAACTACCCTAGGTCCCTTGCACAGTTACCTCCGGGCTTTGATAAACCAAGCAGATCGTTTGCTAGTGCTGTTGTTGTGGTTCTATCTGTGAGCTATATGTGGCGTATCACCTATAATTCAGCAACATTTTCTATTCAGTGCCACTGACTGGACAAAATTTTCTCCAATCCAGAGAAACCAGTACTTGTCTGCAAATGAAGTGCATGAGGTTAAGCTCAGAGGTTAGCTGCAGACCAGCTGATGTTCCACCATCCACCCAAGGCAGTGAAGGCCGCCTGAGTTCCCCACAGCACCCTCCTTGCCTTTATCATGAGTATTTTGTAATACCTCCCTGGATCATCCTGAAATGAAATTTATAGACAATATAGTTTTCCAGCACACATAATTTTCTCCTCCCTATCAACATAGTGGCCTGATGGTAATATAAGGAAGAACTAAAAACTTAAGCCACGTATAGTAAAATAACATGCATTTCAATATGTAAATGCATGGGCACAACTACATTAGATGATATAATTGAATGCTTCTCTCTATAAGTATAATTACCAAGAAGATCGCAGTAACAAAAGATGTCTGATAGAGGTGTGTCACTCTGGCTATCAAACATCCTGAGTGGCGTTGCACAAAGCAACATGATTTTCCAAGGTGGCCAACAGTCCTTGGTCAAGTTGCCATCCTGGAAATGTTAAGGTATGTTAAAACTATGCATCAAGACAAAACCAAACCACCCCTTTGTATTCATAGACAAAATAAAGTTAAACTCGGCATAGATGGTTTTTCATCTCTATGAATGTCCAGTGGGACTTTTAAAAGTTGTATGGGAAGTTGTGCTGTGTACAATGGTCCCCTGTGTGCATTGCAGACGCCCGGCACCTCTGCTGCTACTGCTGTGGAGTAGCGCTCCCCAGTCACTGCGGCGGTCAGACCTCTTCACCGCGAATTTTCACCTGAACAACAGCATCTCCTCTGAGGGTCCCTGGGCTGGGGTCAAAACTGCTGTGGGCATTTCTAGCAAAGTGGGCACTGGGTTTGCTAAGGGCTCGACTTTCAAAGGCAATGTGCTTTTCTCTAGTCCACACAAATAAACTTGTCTGGGACAGGAGCCGGGACTCACAGGGGCTTCCAGAGAGAAAGAGGCTTTGGGATGGGGTCCCCTCCTCTGACTCCCCTCGTGTTAGCTCTTTGCCCAGAAAGGGGAGGCCTGAGGGAGGACGGCCTCGCCTGCCAATCTCGGGCCTAACCCGGGGGTCTTTTCGAGGCTTTTCCTAAAACCCAGCTGGGAAGTAAATCAGCACAGACATAATCCTGATTTTAGCCAGAGGGGCCGGGGCCTCTGAGCAAACCCCTGGTCTGTGAATATTTCCTGCCGTCCATTTGCTTGGCATGTCAATCTAAAGCTATTCTTGCTCTGCTTTCTGAGGGAGGGGGCTAGCAAGACCAGGACTCCTTGGGACAAGATTTTGACAAGGCGGCATGTACGGGCTCGCTCGCTGGGCTCCATTAATTATGTCCACCTCCACCTGCTATGGGGCTTTTTCCGGTCCGTGCATCTGGCCCTTCCTTTCTCTCAGCAGTTATGGTACCTCCCCCCTACCCCGCCCCAACTGTCAGCTTGTTTGTCTTGAGAGGCAGGTAGGACATGACCCAATCTCCCCGCTGGTATTCCTGGAATTCAGCTGCTTTAGCAAACCAAGACTGGATCTTTCCTGAGCAGGCCAGCTGCGTGTTTCTGTACACATTCCATCACTTCTGCCAATTGATGTCTCAGGGCCAGCTGGTCATCTGCAACCCAGGTTTTGATGCCTCAAGAATTCCTTCTCAGACCCTTTGGTCTAAAAAGGGCAGCTGAAGGGCCCAGAAGCCTTCCCATCATCAAATGAAAAGGTCAGAAGCCTGTGACTCTGTGTATTTCTGCTCCTCACACCGAGGTCCAGATGGCTTCTCACAGAGGCATCTGTACACCTGCAGCTGTGAGCCCGTGTGACTCATCCAGCGCACTGACTGCGTCCTGTATGCCAGGCGCTGAGGGGGCAGTGGGAGGTGGGTCGACCCAGGCCCTGTTCTCACAGGGCTCACAGCCTGATGGGAAAGACAGGCATTCAGTAAACAGCACACAAACAGCTAAGATGTTAGTGCAACTACAGTAAGCTTTAAAAGGAACCCCGGAGCGCGGTAAGGGATTATTACCAAGGCTAGGCAGGACAGGAGGCTGGGACACCGGCCCCACTGGGGAAGTGACATTGAGGTTGAAACCTGAGGGATGTGAAGGGGTTATCCAGGCGACGAGAGCAGGTAAGACCCCTTCCCGTGGCAGTAGCAGCTGAGGCGAAAGCCCTGAGTCAGAAGGCAGCTCGATATGGTCAAGAAAGGATGATCATCAACATTGAGCGATCGCTCACCATGTGCCGCATGTGTCCTTACAGCTTTACAGGATTAGTTCTTCTAGTGCCACAGTGCTATAAAGTAAGGCACTATCAGCCCTGTTTTACAAGGCTAAGGAAGGTTAAACAATTGTCTCAAAGTCACACAGCTACAAAATGACAGAGCCAGCGTTTGGGCCCAGGTCATCTGACTCTGGAGACCGTACCCTCTTTTTTTAAAGAAAAATTTCCCCCAGCTTTCTTACGATATAATTGATATATAACATTATGTGAGCTTAAGGTGTGCTATGTCATGATCTGTTGAAATGTTTTTTGCCACCATAAGGTTAGTTTCCACAGGTTTCACCTCACAAAATTACCATCTTGTTGCTGTTGTTTTTGTTACAGTAAGGACATTAAAGCTCTACGGTCATGACAATGTTCATGTATGCAAATACAGTATTGTTAGCTATAGTCACCGCACTGTACGTTACATCCCCAGAACGTATTCATTTTATAACTGAAAGTCTTTACCTTGTGACCATCCTCATCTCTCTATTTCCCACACCCCTCAGCCCCTGGCAAGCACCATTTGACTCTTGGTGTCTATGAATTAAGCTGTTTTTAGATTCCATGTTTAAATGAGATCATATAGTATTTGTCCTTCTCTGTCGAATTATTTCACTTAGCATAATGCCCTCAGGGACCATCCATGTTGTTGCAAATGGCAGGATTTTCTTCTTTTTTTGTGGATGAATAATTTTTCACTAAGTTAACAAAGAAACATTTTGTTTACCCACTCATCTGTCAATGGACACTTAGGTTATGTCCATGTCTTGGCTGTTGTGAATAATGCTGCAATGAACATGGGAGAGCGTATATCTTTCTGAGATATTGATTTTATTTCCTTTGGCTGTATTTCCAGAAGTAGAATTGCTGAGTCATAAGGTAGTTATAGTTTTAATTTTTTGAGGAACTTCCACAATGTGTTCCATAGTGGCTGCACCTATTTATATTCCCACCAACAGTGCACGAGAGTTTGCTTTTCTCCCCGTCAACTTATTATTTCTTGCCTTTTTGAGAACAGCCATTCTAACAGGTGTGAGGTGGTATCACATTGTGGTTTTCATTTGCACTTCCCTGATGATTAGTGATGTGTAGCACCTTTTCATGTATCAATACCTGTTGGCCATCTGTATGTCTTCTTCGCAGAAATGTACAGTTAAGTCTTATGCTCATTTTTAAATCTGATTGTTTAGGTTATGTGTGTGTGTGTTTTTAAATTTTGTTTGGTTTTGTTTGTTGTTGAGTTGTATGAGTTCCTTGTATATTTTGGCTATTAACCCCTTACCAGAGTCCTTGCTATTCTTTTTCTTTTTGTCCCTCTGACTGGATAATTTAAATTAATCTGTCTTTTAACTCATTGATTCTTTCTTCTGCGTGGTCTAGTCTGTTGGTGTAGCTCTCTGTTGAATCCTTCAGTTCAGTCATTGAATTCTTCAGTTCCAATATTTCTGTGTGGTTCTTTTTTTATGTTTTCTACCTCTTTGTCGAACTTTTCATTTGGTTCTTGTATTGTTTTCATGATTTCATTAAAGAGTTTATGTGTTCTCTGAGCATCTTTAGAACAATTATTTTTCATTCTTTGCTGGGCAATTCAGGTATCTCCCTCTGTTTGGGGTCAGTTATGGGAAATGCACTGTGTTCCTTTGGGGGTGTTGTGTTTCCCTGCTTCTCCATGGCCCCTGTGGCCTTTATAGGCACATGCACAATTGAAGCAGTCACCTCTTCCAGATTTTGTGGACAGACTTCCACAGGGATAGACATTCCCCTGTGGTTGGACAGTGCTGGGGCATGCTGTGAGCCTGGGTCTAGCGGGGCGGGTCTCAGGTGCAGGACCACATGGGCGTTCTGGGTGGGGGGGCACGCGGTGTTTCATCAGCTCAGGCCACTGGGGTCCACAGCATCAACATCTACAAGGCTTTTGGTGAGTACTGTGTGGCATCTGCAGTGGCCGCAAGGGCTGTTGGGGTCCTCAGTGGAGTCTCTAGGCCCAGCAGTTAGGGACCAAGGTAGGCAGCAATGGTTGCTGGAGCCAGTGGTATGCATACAGCTGGCTGTGGGGGCAGCTATAGGTACTTGTGTAGTGGCAGAGGTCAGTTGCAGACACAAACACATGTTGTGGTGGGGCCAAGGCCAGCAGCAAGGGCCAGGGCCAACTGCAGGCCTGTGGGTGGCTGTGGGGACCCTAGCTCTGGGCATGCACCTCAGGGTCTCACCTTGGGCATGCACATAGCAGTAGGGAGGCCAGTGAAAGGGGTCAGGCCACTGGCACGCAGGCACACAGCTCAAGGGCCCAAAGCTTCTTAAATGAACTGAATTCTCCCAGAGCTATTTTTGTCTGGGGATGGCTGTCTAATTGTGGGTCTTTGTCAGGGGACAGAGGCTGGGGTCTCCTTCTTCGTCCTTGGTGATGTCACTCCCCAAGACTGTATCCTTAACCTCTATGTCAGAACAAAAGCCGTGGTCATAATAGAAATACGCATGTTGCACATGTATATCCACAGCAGAAGGGTGAGTCAACTATATTTTCTTATTTTCTGTACTCTTGAGGTTCTGGCATCTGGGGCCTTGCTGATTCTGGAAGGACTGGCCTCCCAGGGTTACCTCTAATTCCTAGAGATAGCAAACAACTCCCCTAGGAGCATGTCTTTGATATGCAAACCCACCAGTTCAGAGCCCATTCCCAAGAGATTTCTGGTTGGGCCGCTATCTCTTCAGTCCTAATTACCCTGGGGCCTTGTATCAGGCAATGAGAGACATCCCCTTTACCGCAACCGCTGAACTGATTCAAACTAGCCAATCCTGAGCTGCCTCACCCTGTCCCGCCTGCCTTTCCCATGAAAACCACAGTAGAGGCTCTTGGCCCGGTTTCCTTCCATTCCCACGTCTCCTGGCTGATCGCGGTGCTTCTCACGCGGCCCTGCGTGGCCTGGGAATGGTAACAAACGATCTTTTCAACAGCAGCAGTTGTCTCCAGATCTGTTGGCCTCACAGTTGCATTACAATGGAACCTACGTTTTAAACCAAAGGGACCCAAGACGGTTCATTGAGGCTTATGGAAGAGAAGCACAGAAGTAGGACGAAGTGCGGGCCTCTGGGTCCCCTCTCCTACCCTTGTTCCATGGCTCCGAAGAGACAATAGGGAGGGATGGGGCAAGTTTGAGGGGGGAGGGACTAAACTCTTAAGATAGGGGAAGAAAAGCCCTGGCTGGCGTGGCTCAGTTGGTTGGCACGTCATCCTATAACCAAAAGGTTGCCGGTCTGATTTCTAGTTGGGGCACATACCTGGGTTGTGTGTTCAACCCCCTACCTGGGAGCATGCAACCCCAGGTCAGGGCATGTACAGGAGGCAACCAACTGATGCTTTTCTCTCACATCGATGTTTCTTTCCCTTCCTCTCTCCCTGAAGCAGTGGAAGAAAGAAATGTCCTCAGGTGAGGATAAAAAGAAAAGTAGGGGAAGAGACTAATTTCTTGGATAAAAAGTCATGAAGGAAGGAAGAAATTGAAATGGATATTTGGGTAAGCGGACTTAAGGACAGAGGGAATAGCTGAAGTATTTTATTTACTTATTTTATAAAATTGATGCCAATTATTAATAATAGCAAAATCTCATCTGACACTTACTGTGACCTGGGCGTTCTTCTGGGTGCTTTCTGTGTAACACGTCATTTAATCTACATAACAACCTTATACGGTTGGGACTATTATTATCTCCATTTTGGAAACAAGGAAATGGAGGCACAGAGGTTAACTAACCCCTAAACTCACGTGGATGGCAGGCAGCAGGGCGTCTGACTCAGGCTGTCTGGACCGTGCTGCGTGACCACATCTCTCTGCCTCTCGATGACTGCAAAGCCAGCTCACACACCAACGGACCACGAGGTGGGGGAGCTGGCACTCTCCTCTGCTTTGTATATGGAGAATGGCAGCAACACAATCAAACTCGGCTCCGGAAGGAAGTTATTTCCATTCTCATCCTGCAAGACATTAGTCCGGGGGCACTGCCACGTTAGGCAGCTCTGACGCACACAGCATCATAGTGCAAGGTGTAGGCAACATGCAGATCACTGCTCTCTCCTGAGGGGCCCCTAAATATGAGCAGAGAACTTTCCAGAAACCTAGTGGCCCTCCTGAGATTTCATCTGAAGCTGCCCCCATGGGCCCTGGCTTCCCACCAGCCACAGAAGGAAGAATGACAGGACCCAGACGGGCGGCCTGTGACCGGAGTCTGTGACACTCCTGTGAGTTCCTGCTGGCTGGACTGACCCAGAGTCAGGAGACTTGCTGCCAAGGCCCCGGCCCTGGGCAGCTTGAGGGGTGTCCCCCACAAGGCAAACCCTCTGCCTGCTGGTGGGCAGATGATTCGCCCCGGGAAGCCTCTGTGTGAGTTACAGATGATTTCACAAGGAGTTACCCCGCCCCCGTCCGCAGGTGTGTGTGACGGGGGTGGGGGGCGGCAGGCGGAGGGAGGACGGTGCTGTGGGGCTGTGAGACCCGGGGCCCAGCAGAGCAAAGGCCAGGAGGCTCTGCCTTGGGTAGTTTCCTCTCCTGCAGCCAGAGGCGTCAAGGCTTCTTTCTAAAATACCCGCGCCCCCTGGTGGGAGCAAGTCTCCTTCCACATGTAAGGATTCTTCCACTAGAGTGGCTGAACGGAGGGAAAAACACACACACCTTAATTTTCACTGGCCTCTGACTGAAATTTAGCAATTCCTTTAAGAGTGAACGCATGCAACAAATCATAGTAGTGTCAACAAACAGTACCGGTGACTTTGTCGCAATGAACAGGTATTTTTATTTCACATACGGTTGTGGCAGATAACTTGCAATATCATTTATCACTATGTCACATTTATGCCAGCTGTTAGGTCTGCCACTGGATCATATTATTGAACACATTCATAAAGAAGCACATGTGTTACTGGATTTCCAATTTTTTAAAATGTATGTTAAAGCTGTAATTCAGTATAATTGTTTTCCTTTTTAGTCTTACATATTTTATCTTATGGATTTAAAACATTATTCCGAAATCGGGTTCACAGGCCTCATGGGGTTGCTAAAGGGGTCCATGACATAAACATGGTTGGAGACCCCTGCTTCAGAAGAAGCTGGTTTAACTAGATCCTCTTCCGTCACTGAGGTAGGGGCTGCTGATCCACGCTGCGGTGTGGGATTCAAGACCGCCAGGGTCGAGGAGAACGGAGTGGTGGGGAGTGGTGAATACAGGATTTTCCCTAGGCCATGCACAGTTGACACAGTGGTTTGAGCTGAGACATCAAAAATTGGAACTTCCAGGCCTGGCTGGTGTGGCTCAGTGGTCTGAGTGCCAGCCTGTGGACTGAAAGGTCACTGGTTCGATTCCCAGTCAGGGCAACCCATTGCTGTTTCTCTCCCTCTCTTTCTTCTCCCCTTCCACTCTGTCTAAAAGTAAATAAGTGAAATCTTTTCAAAAACAGAATCTCTAAATCCTGCTGGTGTTAGTGCACGAGGGTGGCAGTGGGGCTCCTCCCAGGTGCCAGCAAACACTGGTGACAAGGTTGCCTTTGAGAAAAACATGCGATAATATGATGAGACAGAGTTAGGTCTAAGAGAACTAGGTAGAATTATCTTCAGGAGAGAAAATGGCTTCCAGGTCTAAAAAGAACATAACATCGCTGTGCGGGTTGATATAATGAAACAAGACATCTACCTTTAAAGAACGTTAAAAATAGCACATGTGTACAACTTAATAAATAATTATTAAATGTGTTAACTACCACCAAGAAATAAAATATTACCCCATCCCCATCCAAGCCTGCATGGGCTTCGCGCTGATCACCTCTTTCCATCCACACTTCACCATTCTCCCCACTTTGTGTGTGATTTTTCTCTCACTACTAATAAGCTTGTGCATCTTATTTGATTATTGGCTACGCTCTTTTTTTCTATGAAATGCATGTTCATGTCTTTTACCCATTTTCTGCTCATGTTTTCCTAAACTTATTGATTTATATGAATACAGCATTCAGGGTATTAAGTGTTCATTACATATGTTGGAAATATATTCTCTATATCTTTCTTGAGGTTTGCCTTTTCATTTTATTTATAGTGTCTTTTAATTAATATAGATATTAACCTTAAGGTGGTTTAAATATTTTAATCTTATTTTATGATGAAGACTTTCTATCATGGTGAAGAAGGATGCAGGTTAACCCTTCTTTAACCTGTGGTCATAAAGATGTGCTCCTATGTTTTCTTTTCAAAGTTTTGTTTTCACATTTAAGTGTTTAATCTGCATGGGGATTTCTAGTTACAAGTAGAATGTAGTAAGTAGTGGTAAGCTTCTGTTGCAACAATTAGAAACAACTGGAGAAATTACAAAAATCATATTTTTAAACACATCAAAGAGCTGAGGGAGCAAAGAAAATTAGATTAGCTGAAATTTCAGAAAAGGAGGAACATTTCTCAGGTGAGCCAAGATCAACAACTTTTTTCTTCTAAAAGGACATTTGTTGAATCCGAGAAAGACTGAGGATCTGGCTTGCCACAGGGGGCGGTTTCTCATAGAAAGAGAAATGAGCATGTCTTCACCGGCTGCGTGGGCTGGCATGACGGTCTGGAATCTGGAAGGTTCTCAAACTGCACGTAGAATTTCCCCATGAGGTGTTTGTTGAGTACTGGGGCAGCAAGGAGGCTGGGCAGCTGGGCCATGAATGCACCATGAGACCTCCCGTAGTCTCACAGTGCTTAGAAGTCAAAGTTCTGCTGAAGAGAGTGGCATATCACAAATAAATGATAGGTCTCGCCAGGCAGACAGAGAAAGCAGCAGTGGACAGGGGGAACTAGGGCTGGGCCCCATTCCTGAACTAGCTCCTTTCTGATTGGACTGAGATGGTCAACCCCTCACTCTATGGGCCTAACCCAGGGAAGGACAAATCCTCACTGGAAGAAGTTAACATTGACTTCAGTGTTCATGAACAAGGTTTTTTAATAAACATTGTCCAGCATACAATAAAACTGAATGGAACAAGTATGGAGACAGGAAAACATGACCAATAATCAAGAGAAAAAAACACAGCAATAGCAAGCTTGCAGGTAATCCAGATGTTAGAGTAATCAGACAACTTTAAAATGAATATTACAAAAGTGTGTTAAAGGACACAGAGGGAAAGACAGGCAAAATGAATGAAAAGGTGGAAAACTTCAGTGAAGAATTGGATCTAAAAGAGAATCAAGTGGGCATTCCAGTATTAAGAAATATGATATCTGAAATTAAGAACATATGGATTTAACAGCACTCCTGGTAAACTCAAACACAGTCCAACAGAAAATAGACAGCTATAGCAAGAAGAAAAAGATAGGAAAGAAGTAAAAGAATTTTGATTCACAGACAGTATAACTGTCTATGTAGAAATCCCAAACAATGTATAAAAAACTATTCCACTAATAAGCAAGTTTAGCAATGTTTCAGGATATATGGTCAGCATTCAAAACCGATCATATCTCAATAGGCAACCAACAAATAATTGAAAATTGGAATTAAAAACAATATTTTTTATAATAACATCAGAAAATATGAAGTACCTAGAGATAAATCTGGTACAAATATTGAAGACCTATATACTAAAAACTACAAAACGTTGCTGAAATTAAAGAAGACCCACATAAGTGAAAAGACACATCATGTTGCTGGATCAAAAGACTCAAAACTTGTATGATATGAATTCTGCCCAAATTGACCTATAGAGTCTATGAAATCCCAAGTGAAATCCCAGTCAGCATCTTTTTGGTTTACATTGACAAAATGACCCTAAAATTTATCTGAAAATGTAAAGGACATAGAATAGCAAAACAACAGTAGAGTGGGAGCATTTATACTACCTGATTTCAAGACATTATCAAATTGCAGTAATCAAGACAGAGTGGTATTGGCATGAAGATATACACGTAGATCAGTTTAACAGAGAATCAAGAAATAGACCTACAGAGATTGCAAATTGATATAGCCACTATAGAAAAAGTTTGGAGGTTCCTCAAAAAATTAAAAATAGAACTACCATGTGACTCCTCAGTCCCACTACTGGGTATTTATTGAAAGAAATCCAAAACACTAATTCAAAAAGATATATGCATCTTTATGTTCATTGCAGCATCGTTTACAATAGCCAAAATATGGAGGCAACACAAGTGCCCATCAACAGACAATTAAATAAAGAAGATGTAGTTCATATACACAATGGGATATTATTCAGACATAAAAAGAATGAAATCTTGTCACTTGTGACAGCAAGGATGGACTTGGAGGTTATTAAAGTGAAATAAGTCAGTCAGAGAAAGACAAATACCATATGATTTCACTTATATTTGGAATATAAAACACAGAATAAATGATCAAACAAAACAGAAACAGACTCATAGATACAAAGAACAAATTGATGGTTGCCTGATGAAAGAGGGGGTCGGGGAGCTAGGTGAAAAAAGTGAAGGGATTAAGAAGTACAAATTGGCAGTTGCAAAATAGTCATGGGAATATAGAGTATAGCATAGGGAATATAGTCAATAATATTGTAATAATTATGTATAGTGCAAGGCAGGTACTAGACTTATTGGGGATCACTCAGTAAGTTATATTAATATCTAACTACTATGCTATAAACCTTCAACTAATATGATATTGAATGCCAGCTGTAATTGAAAAATTAAAAATATTGGAAATAGGAATCAAGACGGTGGAGGAGTGAGTGGAAGTCACACTGACCCCTTCCCAGGGCCAATCTGGAATTACAACTAAATTGTGGAGAAATCACCTGGAACAAACAACTGAACAATAGCAAGAGAGAAGCTGTATAACCTCAGGCACACAGAAGAACCAGCTTTAGCACAACCTAACTGGTAAGGAGTGTGGTAGAGACTTGAGAAGGTGGGTGGGGTGCCCATTGGCGCCAGCAGCAGAAGGACATTGAAATGGCCAGTGGGATCCCCTTGAGATGAGCGGAGGCTAAACTATATGCAGGGATCCCCAGCCCACAGCACCAGAGCCCAAAAAGTACACAGATAACAGCCAGCTGTGAAAAGCGGCAGGGTTGCTCTCTGCCAGAGACAGGTGGCTAGAGATGCAAAGAGCCATTTAAAGGGCCAATGCACAAATTTTTATTTGCAGCCACTTACCCTCGTCTCTGGCAAAGGCTGGGGCAGTGTGGGTTAGACACGCCTAAAGAGAGACTGGGGAAGGAGGCTTTGGGGAGAGAACTGAGAGAGTAGCCAGAGGGATCCTGGTGCTGACTCATCCCCCAGATGGCAGCAGCCATCTTGCTCAGACAGAGACCACTCCCCTGAGCAGCAACAGCGTGAGAGAACCCAGTAGCCCCGCCCCCACCTGGGCCCTGCTCTGGCCCAATAAGTGCCAAAGCCTGACTGCTGAGTACAGAGTGGCAGCTACAAACAGTAGTTCCTTGGCTAACGGGGATGCAGAGTGGTCTAGAGACACTTGAGGAGAGACTGGAGATGGAGGCTTTGGGGAGAGAACAGAGAGTAGCTGGCAGGATCCCAGTGCTGACTCCTCCTCCATACACAGCAGCCATCTGGCTCAGGCAGATCATTCCCCTGAGCGGCAGCAGCGTGAGAAGACCCAATAACCCCACCCCCAGGAGGGACTCTGCCCCACCCTGTAGTGTCTAAGCCGGCCTGCTGAGTGCAGCGTGAATAGATTAATACCTAAAGGAGACAGCCACAGACAATAGATTCCTGGAAGTCTCGAACAGACTGCCTAAGGTCATACAAGGTCAACATCTGACATCATCAGAGTCAGATCCAGAAAGAAAAAACAGCAGTCTCCTACTGTAGAAGTTCACGCCACAAAGTCAGGAAATCAAGACAGATCAATTTAAGAAGCAGAAACAAAAGAAAAGAGTCTCACAAATAATGGGAAGACAAAGAAATACACCCCACTCGAAGGGGGAAAGGAGGAATCCCCAGAAAGAGAACTAAATGACAAAGGGGCAAGTAAACTATCAGATATTCAGTTCCAAACAACGATTCTAAGGAAGCTCAATGAGCTCAGTGAGCTCAGAGAGAATTACCAAAAACTACAGGGAAACTATGAGGAACTTATTGCAAACTATATCAGCATGAAAGAGGACATAGAAACTATCCATAAGAGACAAGAGGAAATGAAGAATACAATTTCTGAATTGAAGAATACAGTAGAAGGAATCAAAAGCAGGCTAGATGAAGCACAGGAACGAATCAGCGACCTGGAGGATAAGGTAGAAAAAAGTTCCCAGAAAGAGCAAGAAAATGAAAAAAGACTCAAAAAGAATGAAGAGGCATTAAGGGAAATGCAGGGCAACCTGAAACATAGTAATATCCTTATAATGGGGATATCAGAAGGAGAAGAAGAGGAGGGAGGGATAGAGAACCTGTTTGAAAAAGTAATGGTGGAAAACTTCCCTAAGTTGAGGAAAGAAAAAGTCACACAAGTCCAAGAAGCAGAGAGGGTCCCATTCAAGAGGAACCCAATGAGGCCCACTCCAAGACACAACATAATTAAAATGGCAAATATCAAAGACAAACAGAGAATCCTAAAGGCAGCAAGGTGGGGAAACAGATAGTAACATATAATACAGCTAGTAGCTGACTTCTCAACAGAAACACTACAAGCCAGAAGGGAATGGCAAGGAATATTCTAAGTCATGAAAAGCAAAGGCCTGCAACCAAGACTGCTCTACCCCACAAGGCTCTCAATTAAAATGGAAGGTGAAATAAGGAGTTTCCCTGACAAAAGAAGGCTAAATAATACACCTCCATCAAACCAACATTGCAAGATATGCTAAAGAGATTGCTTTAAGAAGATGAAGAAAACGAGTCTATGAATACCCAGTTCCTTTCACAGTCACCAATATTTGATATTACCAATATTTTTAATACTTATAATCTGATCATGACAGTTATGTGTTATTTTAATTGTTCCTTTATTATTTGTTGAAACTAAACCTGTTTCTGTATATTTCTTGCCTATTTCTATTATCTTTAAAAAGCTTTAAATGACTTTTTGGTATTCTTTATCCATTTTTTGATTAAAGGTTTGTAGAATTTTTTCCCTAAAAACCCCCCACTATTAACCCTTTTTTAGATGTGTTGCAAATACTTTCCTATTCTATTACTTGTCCTTTAACTTTTTTATGTGTATATTACTATATAGTCTTAAATATTTAATATAGTCATATTGTCAACATTTTACTTTATGGCTTCTGGGTTTGAATATTTTACTTCAGGGTAAGAAAAATACTATTTTGTATTTTCTTCTAAAACTCCTTAGATACTACATATTCATTTTTAACTCACCTGAATATTTCTTGTATAATGTGTGAAATAGGGCTCTATATTTGTTTCATTTCAAGTCATAGTCGTCCATACACCTTATGTGTTGAGTAGCCCTTATTTTTCCTATTGATCTGAAATATCAATTTAATCACATATTACATTGTTATACAGATATATACATTTGTTTCTAGAATGCTCATTATATTTCATCAATCTATTTAAAGAAAAGAAATCATTGAAATAACTACACAAACTGTACATCATAGTAAGAGCTATAAAAATAATAGGATTATAAAAGAAAATTGGGGCAGAAGTGAACTGTAATTTAGATTAGGGATTCATTAAAGTATCCTGTTAAAAGTGACATTTATTGGAGTTAAAGGTTGACTAAAGAGCAAATATATTAAAATCATGGGAAAGAGAATGCCAGAAAGAAGAAATAATACGTATAAATGCTTTAAATTGGGAAACACTTCGGTCTTTGAAGAAAAGAGAGGGTTAGCACGGCTGACTGGGAGTGGCAGAGAGGCGGTTCTATGTTAAGTTGGAGAAGGATGCGGGGAGTTGGCTTAGTGTGGCCACGTTGCCTTGATGAGAATTAAACGCTGCATCCTAAGTGCTCAGTGAGTCAGTGAGGGGGTTAAAGAAATTGGGAATATTATCTAATTGATACTTTCTTTCTTTTTCTTTAGTTAAGCAGTTTACAGATAGAAAGTGCATAAATCATATATGAGTGTTTGTACTATTCAGGATTCTCGCGGGGTTGGGGGGAACAGTGGGAGAGAGAGAGAGATGATAATGGATAGGTAGATAGATAGACAGACAGATAGATGATAGACAGATAGATAAACGGACACACAGGCATATAGATGTATTGTGAGGAATTGGCTAACGTGATTATGGGGGCTGAGAATCTGAGAAGTCGAGGTCTCACGATCTGCCATTTGGAGAACTGGAGCCCGGGGAAGCCAGCAGCGTAGCTCAGTCTGAGCCTGAAAGTCTGAGAGCCAGGGGAGCCTCTGTGGCACAGATCCCAGGTCCGCAGTCAGAGGGTGGAGAAAATCAGTGGCGGAGTCACAGCCTGAGCAGGCAGGTGGGAAGCAAAAGGGACAAATTCTTCTTTCTTCCAGCCTTTGTTTTATTCCGACCCTGACAGGATTGGAGGGTGCCCTCCCCCATTGGGAAGGATAGCTGCTATGCTAGGTCCACTGATTCAAATGCTATCTTCTCCAGAAATATCTTTACAGACACACCCAGAACCTGAGTCCCCTAGGGTCAGTCAAAGTGACACATAAAATTAAACCATCACAGTATTCAAAGAATAATTATCAAATGAACACACCTTTGTAAACTGCACCTGTCACCAGAGACCACCCTCAAATTCGCTGCCTGCTTTAGCCCACCCTTCTCCTGGAGCTGATCATCCCCTTGACACCCAACAGTTTCCTTTTGCTTCTTTAAAACTTTATATAAATGATAATCAATATCCCGCATCTGGCTTATTTTGTTCTATGTTATGTCTAGTCCTGCAGCAACAGTAGTTTATTTATTTTCTGTAAAATATTCTGTATTCTGAGTATACCTCAGTTTATGTATTTATTCTGTTATTGATGGGCATTTAGGTTGCATATAGGTTTTGGTGCAAAGCTAATGCTTTTGTACATGTTATTTGTTTGTTTGTTTTGCATCTATGCCTACATTTCTATTGAATATATACAGAGGAGAGAAATTGGTAGACCAAAGGGAATGCGTGTTCAAATTTAATAATAATAATAAAACAGTTTCAAAATTTCCAGAAAAAAGAAAAAGAAATAAGTTTATGTAAATGTATTAAATTAATACACTGTATACCTTACACCATCTTATATGTCAAATATATTTCACTAAAAAAGTGAAAAAGAAGAAAAAAGTGAAAAGTAAAAGAAATATACCCACACATAAATAGTCCTTTTATTTTTGACAAAGAGGCAATGTTGCTAGAACAACTAAATATCCACATGAAAAACCAACAAAACAACCACCAAAAAACAGATCCATACCTCACAAAAATAAGGGAAAATGGATCACAGACCTGCGGGGAAACAGGGAGATTCTAGGGAAAGTAACCTCACAGGGAGACCTGATCATAAATTCCTAACTGGGCAGGACATAGTTGGTAGTCACACCCCAGACATATAACTTTTTCAGTAAAAGGCTTATCTTTGTCCTCAGTAAGCCCTGTCTGTTGTTTCTGTGCATCCAGATTAACACACCTTTGAAATGCCTTTTTTTTCAGACTTCTCCGAAGGGCGACCACCCTCAAGAGAGCACATAACTCTCTTGTAATCCAGTCATAGGTATTTCCCTGACTACCTTTCACATACATTCTTGTAACCTTCCTTACTACTCCTTCCTTAATTTCAAATGCATAAAAACAAAAACACCTGTGAACTGTTATCCTGGGAACCATTTTTCTCAGTCTATTGAGATCTTTCTTCCAGGCATATCCTCTGTTTGGCTCAAATAAACTCTAATAAACTCTTATACAAATATTCTACAGTTTTGGACATTCTTACATCAAAGCAGATGGCGAATAAAAAAGATGCCTAATACAATTAGCTACCCAGGAAATGCAAAGTGAATCCCTAAGTAGACACCACTACATACACAGTAGAGTGGATTAAACATATTTTAAGACAATACTAAATTGTCAAGCTAAGAAAGTCTCTTGAAGGTGGTTACACTTCTGAGGGGTCTAGGGAAAAAAAGCATTTCAAAGGTGAGTTAACTTATATGTACAGAAACAGTGGACAGGGCTTGCTTAAGGCAAAGATATCCTTTTATTAAGGAAATCAGAGGCCTGAGGTTACTATGTTTGGTTAGATTTGTCAGAGTCCCTTTTTTGTGCATAAAATGTTAGCAAGGATGGAACAAATGGAACAATTGAAACTCATACATATTGGTGGGAATGTAAAATAATAAAACCAGTTTGGAAAACAGTTTGACAGTTTCTTAAAATGTTAAACACATACTTACCATGTAATCCAGCCATTCCCTTCTAAGTATTTGTCCAAAAGAGATGAAAGCATACGTCCATGCAAAGGCTTGCAAACGAGTGATCACAGCAGGTTCATTTGCAATAAGCCCAAACTGGAAAAAGCCCAAATGTCCATCAAAGGTAAATTATGGTAAATCCATACAATGGAATATTATTTAGCAATAAAAAAGCAGTATGGAGAATCGACTGTGTCAGCACCATTTTATTGAAGGTGCTCCCCCTACCCCCACTAATCTGTAATGACGCCTCTCATAAATCACATTTCCACATATATGTAGATCGGTTTCTGCTGACCTATACCTGCAACAATACCAAACAGTCACAGCTTTAAATGCATGTTTACTTCTTGTAAGAAAATAACCCACCAGAACTTCTGCCTACCCACTTATACTTCTTCCCAAGGAATATCTCGTATATTCTTAGTCCTTTGCTAGTCCCATCAGTTTAGAGCACCTTAGCAAGTTCCAGTTGCAACTCTACTGGAATTTTTCTTGGCATTGCATTGAATCCTCCTCGCATTTGGTGAGACATGCCCTGACCAGTGTGGTGCAGTGGGTTGGGCATTAGTTCACAAAGCAAAAGATCGCTGGTTTGATTCCTGGTCAGGGCACATATCTGGTTTATGGACTCAGTTCCAGTCGGGGTGCATATGAGAGGCAACCAAGCAATGTTTTCTCATATTGATGTTTCTCTCTCTCTGTTTCTCTCTTCCTTCTACTCTCTCTAAAAAGAAATAAATAAAATCTTTTTAAAAATTTGGCGAGACATAATCCTCATACCTTCCTTTAACCCTTTAGACACGGTTTTCTTTAGTTCTTTGTGTACACGCATAATGGCTGATTTAAAGTTTTTGCCCAGTAAGCACAACACCTCGACTCCCTCAGAGACAGTTTTCACTGACTATGGTATTTCCCGTGAACGACCCATTCTCTCCTGTTTGAGTGTCATAATTTTCAGTCAAAAACAGGACATTTTAAATCTGGAAATAAAATTCATATCCCGGAATGTATTGTTGTTTCTGGTTATTGTTGCTGCTGTTGCTGCGTGTTTAGCAACTTTCCTGTGCTGATCTTGTAAAGTCTTACTATTTGTCGTGTATGGACATGGGAGTCAGCTAAGGATTAGACGGGGCTTTCCTTAAATGACTTCAACCAACAAGCATCTCACCCTTCGCCAGGGGTTATGTGTGTTGGGGTAACACCGCCAGTGCTCTGAAAATATGCAGCTCTGCCTGAGTTTTACTTCCCATTCGAGCAGATCCTTAAGGGCAGTCAGAGGTAAAAGATTAGGGCCCTCTCAGGTCTTTTGAGGGCACGCTCGTAGCTCTGCCCACATGCACGGTCTTCTAGATTGCCAGGAATTGGGCAGGGCTTTTCAAAACCCCCAGCAGACAGCTCATTCCTCAGATTTTCCTTTTAGGTTTTTTGGGCAGCCTTTTGTTTGCCACCACTGGTATTACTGCCTCAGGCAGCTGTGGTGTTAAATAATTGCTGATGATTTCTTTCAACAAATCCCTGGAAGTGAAGCAAGCTCTGAGTCAGGTAAAATAAAAACAATCCTTATGAGTGGCGCTTTTCTAGGGAGCTGTCAAACAGATCAAATGGTGACAATTCTCTGGTTGTGAGGTATTGGGCTGCCCCAAACCCATTCTACCTCCTTCACGGGCTGCAGGATTGATGGTTTTCACAGCTACCATGATTCTAAGGCTGCTGATTTTTAAGTCTACCCCAGAGCTCAGGACAGGGGGATGGAAACAGGGCAAGTTAAAAATGCCACAAAGCTTGTTGTTATTACTGAGGGTCGGACAGTTTTCTTGAATAAAAATGCTCCTCATATTGTCAAAATTTGAGAATTTAAACTTTGGTTAATTTCTAGAGTTCTGAAAAAGTTGCTTTTGGCAGGTTTTTACTTGTGCCCCCTCCAGTGATTCATAAAAGCACAAGAACACTGGCGGAAAAAAACAAAAACAAAAACAACCCTCAAACAAATCTGTCAGCCAGTCAGAGGAAGAAAACTACTACATTATCTCACTGACATGTAAAATCTAATGAACAAAATAAACTGAAGAACAAAATAGAACCAGAGGCATGGACACATGGAACAGATCGACAGATCTCAGTAGAGAGGGAGGTGGGGGAAGACCGGATCAAAGGAGGTGAAGAGATTCGCCAAAGAACACATCGCAGCCACGGACAGAGACCAGAGTGTGGGGGAGGCCAGGGAAGGGGTTAGGCAAAGGGGGAAAATGGGAGACATCTGTCATGGTGTCAACAATTAAAAAAAGAAAAACAGAGGTCTTACTCTGCTGTTTTGGAAGTGCTTCTCAGGGATCACATTAAATATTATAGATTAGTTTGGCAAGAGCTGATGCCTTTATAATCCTTTTTATTCACAAAAACGGGACATCTTGCCAAACTTTGGCTTTCTTAAGTGTCTTTCACTGCAGTTTTACAATATTTTTCATATTGCCTTACACATGTTTTTATCCTTACTTATTCTTTTTGCTTATGTTGCTGTTGTAAAAATTTTGAAAAGATACATGTTCTCTTAGTTGCTGGTTTATAGCAGCAGAGCCCATTTTTGGGCAGTGATCTGACAGCCAGGCACCTTGTTAGCATTTATTCTTATTTCTGTTGGTTTCTCTGTGTCTTCTTAGTTTTCTAGGTTGACAATAATATAATCTGCAAATAATGACCATTTTTTTCCTTCCTTTACAGTGTCTTTACATTGCATTGTTGTTATCTTTTAAAAATCATTTTTAATTGTTATTCTATTATCTTAATGTTCTGGCTAGAATCTCTCATACAATGTGCCTGATTCTTTTTATGAATCCAGTTGTTTCTATTCCGAATTCACTGCTCTTGGCAAGATCCCACAGCTCATTAACTGCTCCTTAAAAATAGTTTTATTGCGATAAAATTCACATACCAGACAACGCACCCTTTAAAGCACACAGTTAAAATGGTCCCTAGCACATTGAGCGCGGCGCCGCCGCCATTGCCTTCAATGCTTCTCCCACCTGCCACAGAAACCCGTTCCCATCGCAGCTGCTGCCCATCTCTGTCCAGCCAGCAAGCCTGTAGGCAGCTGCCCCTCTGCTTGCTGCCTCTATGGATTTGCCTGTTCTGAGCATTTCATAATAAAAATGGCACCATACAATATGCGGTCCTTTGTCACTGGCTATTTTTCACTTAGGATGATGTTTTCAAGGCTCATCTATGTTGTTGCTTGTGCCTGATTTTAGAGGATGCTTCCTCACTAAAACTGGTGTTAATCACAGATATTTGGCAGATGCCTTATTTCAGGACAAGGAGGTTGGGAGATGCCCTATCTCGGGACAAGGACAATTTTTCTAAATTGAGAATTTTATCAAATGCCTTCTTGGCATTCAATCAAATAATGACATGACGTTTCTCCTTTTACACCGTTAATATGATGAATGACACAATTTTCTAACGTCAAACTACCCTCTTGCATTCCTGGGGTAAGTCCAAGTGTAGAATCGGTTTGGCCTCCTAGTATCTGTGCATCTACATTCACAAATAAGATTGGCCTCTAAATTCTTTTACTGTTTTTCTTGAGTTTGGATATCAAGGTTATTGTACCTTCATTAAATGAGTTGGGGGCTATTCCTTCTTCGACTGTCTGAAAGGGTCTAGTAGGTGAGTAGAATGATTTGTTGCTTGGAAGTCTTCTAGAACTCACCTGTAACATGGCCTCATTCTGAGATAGTCTTTGTGAAAAGATTTTAATCACTGCTTCAGTGTTTTAATAAGTTATGAAATTATAAGCATTCTTTTTCTTCTTGAGTTGGTCCTATTATTATGTTTTATAGGACAAAACTCCCATTTCATCAAAGTTTTGAAATTCATTAGCGTAAAGTTGTTCATTGTATTATATTATTTTCATAATCTTCACTGTATGTCTAATTATGTCTTTTTTATCCCTAATATTATTTACTTGTGTTTTCTATTTCTTATCTATCTTGCAGATTTGTGTTTATCTTTTCAAAGAACCAGCTTTATTTGGTTTTTCTCTTATGAATATGGTTTTCTTTCATTATGTTGAGTCTCCAAATGTTTGAAAACTCTAGGTAATATAATTTATTTTTTATAAATAATTATAAAAAATTTTTGCTTAGTTGTCAGATGTAAGTTTATATATCAGTTTTAATTTACATTTTTTTCTTATACAGCTGAAATTTTTTATTTACTTATTATTACTTATATATCTTTGGTGGATTGTTGTCTATCTGCTCAGGCAACTTTTCTTTAGGGTTTGTAATTTTTTAAAGTAAAATGTATTTTATATTAAGGATGGTATACTTGCTATTTGTTGCAAACATTTTGTCCTAGTATGATAGTTGCCTTTTATTTAACATTTATGGTAACTTTTCATGTACAAGTTATTTTACTTTTACATATTCAAATTAATCTGTTTCTTCATGATTTCTTATTTTGGCCTCATGTTTTAAATGGCCTTCTACAATTCCAACATTATATACACATTTCCCTTTTTTCTTCTAAACTTCTCTTGTTTTATTTGAATTTTTAGATATGGATCTTTAATTAGTCAGGATTTTTTTTTGTGGTGTGAGATTTGAGGTAGAAACCACAATTGTATTTTTCTTCTAGTGGTTATTTAATTGTCCCAGTCCATTTATTGGATGGTCCATCCTATCTTTTTTACGATATTTTAAATTCATCCAGGTATTTGTGTTTGTTTCTGAGAGATCAATTTGGCTCCATTGATCTGTTACACTTTCTACCTCAGTACTATAGTGTTTTAAATCTGTGGCTTTGATTATTCTCAGACAATTATTTTTCATGATGAAATGTAAAATCATTTCATCAATCTTCTTCCTTCCAAAAAAGCCTTACTTGGCTATTGACTGAAACTGTATTACATTTATATATTCAGCTTGAGAATAATGGATATCTTTTATAATACCATTTTCCAATCCAAGAACATTAAATGTTTTCCATTTATGCAAGACTTCTTTTGTATCCCATAATATAGCCTATAGTTTTTAAATAACAGCTTTATTGGGTTATAATTCACAAACCATACAATTCACCCATTTAAAGTATGTAATTAGGAGAACCTCCCGTCAAGATGGTAGGTAAACATGGCTCGCCTCCTCGCACAACTAGAGCAAAAATTACAATTAGACTGCAAAACAAATATCACCCAGAATGGTCAGAAAATCGAGCTCTGGAAGTCCATCAACCAAGAAATTAAAGAAGCCACATTCACCCAGATGGACAGGAGATGTGGAGAGGCAGAATGCTGTGGAGAGGCATGGAGAGGCAGGATGGGCAGTCCCACACCCACGTGTGGTAGGTAAAAACCAGGAGGGACACCTCAGGAGCCAGGGATCCCAGCCCCAACCAGACCACGAAGCCCAGGGTTCAAGCACCAGGAAGATAAATCCTGTAACATCTGGCTGTAAAAACCAGGGGAGATTGGGGTAGCGGAAAAAACTGTGGAATTCTCAGGAGTCTCCTCTTAAAGGGCCTACAATGGACTTAGGACTTACACAGACTCACTCCCTCTGGGATTCAGCACCAGGGCAACAGCTTGAAGGGCACCAGCGGCACATGGGGAGAAACTGAAGCGACTGGCATCAGGGCAAGTGCGGGGAGATGGCTGCCTTCCAGACAAAACTCCAGAGGCCAAGCAGCTGCATTGTCCCCTCTCTGAGCCCTCCCCAACACAGAGCCACAGAGCGGGAACATGGGTTGCCCTATCCTGGCAATTACCTAAGGCTCCACTCCATCCAACTTACAGGTGTGCTTCTCTACAATAGGCCATGCTACTAAATAGGGAGCAATGAGCTCTACCTAATACACAGAGACAAACACAGGGAAGCTGTCAAAATGTGGAGACAAAAAAATATGGCCCAAATGAAAGAACAGAACAAAACTCCAGAAAAAGAACTAAACAAAATGGAGGTAAGCAATCTCTCAGATGCAGAGTTCAAAACACTGGTTATCAGGATGCTCAAGGAACTCATTGGGTACTTCAACAGCATAAAAAGGACCCAGGGAGAAATGAAGGCTGCATTAAGTGAAATAAAGAAATATCCACAGCGAACCATCAGTGGAGGGGATGAAGTTGAGAATCAAGTCAATGATTTGGAACATAAGGAAGAAAAAACATTCAATCAGAGCACCAAAAAGAAAAAAGAATCCCTCCCCAATGAGGATAGGCTAAGGAGCCTCTGGGACATCTTCAAATGTACCAATATATGAATCATAGTTGTGCCGGAAGGAGAAGAGGAAAAGCAAGAAATTGAAAACTTCTTTGAAAAAAATAATGAAAGAAAACTTCCCTAATTTGATGAAGGAACTAGACATACAAGTCTAGAAAGTACAGAGAGTCCCAAACAAGTTAAACCCAAAGAGGACCACACCAAGACACATCATAATTAAAATGCCAAAGGTTAAAGATAAAGAGAGAATCTTAAAAGCAGCAAGAGAAAAGCAGAGAGTTGCCTACAGAAGAGTTCCCATAAGACTGTCAGCTTATTTCTCAAAAGAAACTTTGCAGGCTAGAAGGGACTAACAAGAAATACTCAAAGTGATGAAAAGCAAGGACCTGCAACCTAGATTACTCTACCCAGCAAAGCTATCATTTAGAATGGAAGGGCAGATAAAGTGCTTCCCCAACAATGTACAGCTAAAGGAGTTCATTGTCGCTAAGTCATTATTACGTGAAATGTTAAAGGGACTTATTTAAGAAAAAGAAGATCAAAATGATGAACATTAAAATGGCAATACACAACTATCAACAACTGAATCTAAAAACAAACTAAGCAAACAAGCAGAACAGGAACAAAATCATAAATATGGAGATTATCTGAAGGCTTATCAGTTGAGAAGGGCAAGGGGGAGAAGAGGGGAAAAGGTACAGGGAATAAGAAGCACAAGTTGGTAAGTACAAAACAGGCAAGGGAATGTTAAGAACAATATAGGAAATGGAGTAGCCAAAGAACTTATACATATGACCCACGGACATAAACTAAGGGGGGGATTGCTGGAGGGAAGGGGTCTACCGGGCGGAGGAGGGCAAATGGGGAAAAATTGGGACAACTATAATAGCATAATCAATAAAATATATTAAAGTCAAAAAATAAAATATATAATGAAATAGCTTTTAATATGTCCAGAGTTGTGCAATCACCCTCACAATTTTTTAACATTACATCGCCCCCCACAAAATCCCACATCCATTGGCATTCCCCACTTTCCTCCAACCACCCCTGCCTTAGGCAACCACCGGTCTACTTTTTGCCTCTGTGTATTTGCCTATTCTGAACATTTCATATAAATGGAATCATACAGTATGTGGTCCTTTGTAACTGGCTTCTTTCACTTACCATGTTTTCATGGTTCACTTACCACGTTTTCATGGTTCATCAAGTTGTAGCATGTATTACTACCACATTTCTCTTTATGGCCAAATAATATGCAATTGTATAAATAGACCACATTTTATTTATCCATTCATTAGTTGATGGGCATTTGTGTTGTTTCCACCTTTTCGCTATTATGAATAATGCTGCTATGGATATGTGTGTGTAAGTTTTTGTGTGCACATATGTTTTCACTTCTCCTGGGTATATACCCAGGAGTGGAATTGCTGGGTCATATGGTTACTCTGTGTTTAGCCTTTTGAGGAACTGCCAGAATGTTTTTCCAAAGCAGCTGTTCCATTTACATTCCCATCAGCAGTGTATGTATAGAGGTTCCAAATTCTTTACATTCCTGTCAACACTTGTTATTATAGGTCTCTTTGATTATAGTGGATGTGAAGTAGTATTTCATTATGGTTTTGATTTGCATCTCTCTGATGACTAATGACATTGAGCGTGTTTTCAAATACTTTTTGACCATTTGTATATATCCTCTTTGGAGAAATATCTTTTCATGTTTTTGTCCATTTTTCAATTTACTTATGTCTTTTTATTATTGAGTTAAAGAATTCTTTATATAGTCTAGATTCAAATCCCTTATCATATGTATTATTTACAAAAAACTTATCCCATTCTGTGAGCTGTCTTTTGTTTCTCGATTGTGTCCTTGAAGCACGAAAGTTTTCAATTTTGTAATGCATATATTAGTTTTTTCGTTGCTTGTGATTTTGATGTTATATTTTAAAAACCATTGGCTAATTCAAGGTCACAAAGATTTACACCTATGTTTCCTTGTAAGAATTTCATATTTTTAACTCTTACATTTAGGTCTTGATCAGGTTTGAATTAATTTCCGTGTGTGGTGTGAGTTAGGAATGCAACTTCATTCTTTTTCATGTGGATATCCAATTATCTCAGCAATAGTTCTTTCCCCTTTTGAGTTGTTTTGCTAAACAATTCACCCTTGCTAAAAAAAAAAAAATCATTTGATTGTAAATTTGAGGGTTTTTTCCTGGAGTCTTAATTTTACTCCACTGATTGTATGTCTATCTGTAGCTTTGTGGAAAGTTTTAAGATCAGGGAATTTAAGTTCTCCAATTTTTTTTTTTTTCATTTTCAAGATGTCTTGGCTATTCTGGGTCCCTTGAAATTCCTATTCCTTGGCATTTTGTTGCTGGAGTGAACAGGCTGTATTTTCTGTTTGGTCATTGCTGGCATATAGAAAACTATTGAATTACACATATTTTTGCATCGAACTATTTATTGAACTGTCTTTTGAGTTCTAAACATTCCTCAGTCCATTAGCTAGTGTTTCTCAAGTAGACAGTCACATCTTTTGCAAATAATCATAAGCTTGACTCTTCCTTCCCAAATTTATGTTTCACTTATTTTTCTTATTGTTTTTCCTTATATTTCAGAATACTGTTGACATTATTCACACTGTGACATCCTTGTTTTGCTCCTTGTTTTTGTGGCAATGTCTTTGTTATGAAGGGCTATATTTGCTCTCCATTCCAGGTCATCGGCAAGTATCATATTGTCTGTTGGATTGAGATTATACATTTATCATCTTGACACCTTAGTCCCTAAGAGTCTTCACCAGGGTGCATCCTATTAGGATAATTACGCAGTATTTCTCCTGTGTCCTATTCATGTGATGAACAACATTAATAAACTTTTAACATTGACCCTTCTCGTGTAAACTGTCTCCCAAGCCAATGGGAGCACATTAGCTCACGGCGACAGAAATAACTCAGATCCCGCTGCTGCAGCTCCCACCTGAACAATGTGGAGCAGACGCCACAAACGGGGAGTCGATAGCTCATGTCTGGTTTGGCCTGTGAGGAGTTTTCAAATACTGTTTTCAGTTTCTCACATTTAAAAACCAGGAGGTTTCAGATTAAGAATTCCAATGTTCAGTTTTCTTTAAAAATTGTAAAATCTGACCACACCACTTCTGCGTTTCCACGTGGCTCCCGTGGGCTGAAGATGGGCCCTGGGGGGGGGGGCGGCCTCCCTTAGAGGCCCTCTCATTTGCATCCTTTCCAAACCTTATTGTCTCCATATCTTATTGTCTCCAGACATCGAGGTCAGGGGTCAGTTGCCGGTTTTTGTATTTGTGCAATTGTTTTTCTTATATTGAAATTAGGTGAAAGTGAAATATTTCTTGTAATCATGTCTGTACCCAATATGAAAAAATAAAAGAGGCCGAGAGGGATATATGCTCCAAGAGAAAGGAGAGGAAGCACATTCCTTGGTGGAAGTGAAGACTCTTTCTTTTTGTCTAATATACAAACTGTGCCTGTTGAAAGAGCACAATGTAAACGCCTCTGGAGAACAGAGCATAAGACGAATATGGAAAAGCCGTGTGGGGAAAGAAAGCCTTATTGAACTGGAGGAAAAAAGGAACTGAAATTTCAACATGGTTTGTTTCAGGAGGCACAGAGTACAGACAATGCTGTCATGAAATGTCATAATATAGTTAAGTGACTACAATACCATCTCACCAGTTCCGTCCAGTAGTTTGACCTGTTTGGTTCTTGGAGACATTTGAGTTTCTGACTGCTGCCTCAGTCCTCCAGCTTCTTTTATTGTGTGCTCCTCCCTCCCCAGATCCCCCGTGCTTCTGCTGCTGTGCCCCCAGTCCCCAATGGAAACTGCTTCTTTTGCTGCTCCCTGAAGCTCTTTCCTCCTTATGGTTCAGGCGCCAACCTGTGAGGCTGACCTGGGACAGTGGCCACACCTCTACCAGTAGAAACATCAATGGACTGGCTTGGGAGGGATGAGGCTGTGTTAAGGCTGACCCTCACCTTCATCAGCTCCTCCCAAAATGTGCAATCTAAATTTTAAAATGGTGATTGATCAGTGAGACCCTAAGTCTCCTGTATTGATCTTCTGGAGCTTCCACTGGTGACCATACCTCATCTTGCAACTGAGGACCCACGCATAAAGCCCTCCTTGCAGGCCCCCGACTTTTATCCATTGTTGCTGGTGGGCACCCAGGCCAGCTGAGCCGATGAATGTGCCTGAATCCCTCTAGGCTCATCTGAATGTAGGCATTCCTTGAACAAACTCTACTTTGTCACAACATATTACTATTTTAATTAAAGGCTGCACATAATTCGTGCTCACTTTAATTTAGACTTTCATATTTGCATCATAGAAAAGAGTAGTCTGTAGTTTTCTTTTTAAGTTTTAGTAAAAGGGAAAATGAAATGGGAAGTTCTTCAAAACTTTGTAAGATTTGCAACGTTTATTTTTTGCTTTTTTAAGTTTCTATTTTGAAATAATGTTGGGGTTATAAAAGAAGTTGCATAGGATTCCCCTAAAACTTTCACCCAGCCTCCCTGAATATTAGCATTGTACATTAAACACAGTACGATTATTGAAATCAAGAAATAATGTGGGTAAAATACTATTAATGGATCTACAGACTTCATTTCAGTTTGGCCAATTGTCCCACTGGTACCCTGTGTCTGGCCCAGGATCCAGTCCGGAACTGTTGTGTGACCACCTCTGACAGCCCCGCAATCTCTCTTTGCGTTTCCCAACCTTCACACTGCTCAGGATTGTATACTCTGCCCCTCAGCTTTGGGTGGTCTGATCTTTTCTCCTGATTAGATTGAAGTTTTTGACAAAAATACCGCAGAAATGATGTTGTGCTGTTCTTCGTGCAACAAATCAAGAGATAAGTAAGACTGCTGTGTCTCATTATGATACTGTTAACCTTTTCCACCTGGTTAAGGTAGAGTTAGCCTGGTTTATACACTGTAAATTTATTATTTGTTCCTTTGTAACTAGTAAGGATCTTGCGGGAGCTACTTTAAGTCTAAGCGAATATCCCATTCATCATAGTACCTTTGCCCACAATATCTAGCACCCACTGACGATCCTTGCCTGCAAAAATAATTATTATGATGTTTACCAAATGATTTTTCTAATTCTATCATTCCTTCTACATTGATTCGTTAGAATTCTACTGTTAAGGGTTGCCTCTTCTCTTCCATTTACTTATTCAATTTTTATACCTGTATGGGCTCATGGGTATTTATTTTATTCCACAGGCTATAATTCATAACTATTGCTATTTATTGCATCACACACATTTTTCTGGATTTGGCCTTCGGGAGTCCCTTCAAATTGGTTCCTGTCATTTTTGACAAGCCTCAGTCACTTTCGGAGCACTTCATTATTTTCTAGTACCACAAGATGTTCAAGATTTATCTCGTTCTTTTTAAATATATATTTTTAATGATTTGAGAGAGAAACAGAGGGAGGGAGGGAGAGAGAAGAGAGGGAAAGAGAAAGAGAGAGGGAGAGAGAGAGACCAACTTGTTGTTCCACTTATTTATGAATTCATTGGTTGCTTCTTGCATGTGCCCTGACAGGAGACAGAACTAACAACCTTGGCCTATTGGGATGAATCTCCAACCAACTGAGCTACCTGGCCAGTGCTCATGTTGTTCTTTCAATCATCCATTTCAGTCAGTTCTGTTCAATCAGCTATTTTCCTAGGAGTCCTTGTTCCTTTTGATTTCCTGATTTGTTTGTTTGTTTTTTTAAACCAAGACCTGGGAGCTAGGTGTTCTCATGACATTACTTCCAAGATCCCTCAGAAGATAGAGCTAGGAAGTACATACACATCACTATCTGTGTCTGTCTTTCTGCGTATATGTATCTAGAACTGCGAGTTCATACTGATACTTCCAATTCTAGTCTAATACCACAAGATTCATTCTGGCCTTTTACTTTTCCTTATTTGCAATTTCTTTCACCAACAGTGAGAAACCTGGCTCTCATTATTTACAATATATTTACTTATTTGTTCAGCCTTAGCATACATATACAAGAGTTTAAGAACTGCTAATTCACAGCCCTGTGAGAAACAGATGTACTAACTAAAGTACGGTTCTTGTTGTCTTTAGCCTCACCCTATGGTAGTCAAAACAGTTTTTCTATTTTAGTTTAGTTCTTCTGTCGCCACCTTCCTTGGTATAGTTATGTATTCATCTGTAGAGGGGTTAGGTTCATTTGCTACTGTTTGCTTTCAGTTTTGTGTTCCCATTGCATCCTGACTGACTTTTATTACGTATCCAGGACAGGGATGTGCGAAACATGATCATGGTTCTGAAAGTCAGAACCATGTGAAAAAGCAAAGTCAGAGAACTGCCGTGTGCCCCATCCTTTCTGTCCCTGTTCCTGCCCCCCTCCCTTCTTTCTACAACATTCCCGCCCACGCCCTAGGGAAAGCAAACCCGATAATTTTTCAAAAGATTTTATTGATTTTTAGAGAGAGAGGAAGGGAGGGAGAAAGAGAGGGAGGAAAACATCAATGTGTGAGAGATAAACATCGATCAGTTGCCTCTTGTGCCCTAACAAAGGACCTGGTCTGCAACTCAGGTGTATGGTCTGAGTGGGAATCAAACTGGCGACCTTTCGTTCTGCAAGACGCTGCTTGCCACCTGAGCCGCCTGGTCAGGGACAATCTTGATAATTTCTTGTCTGTTCTTCCTGGATGTCTTTTTGCACAAATGAGTAGATACGTATATATTTTCTTACCTCTTCTTCTTTCTCATATGAAAGGTGGCACACTCTACTCTTTACTGCAGTCTTGTTTTTAAAAGCATAACACAGTTCTGTCCTTTAAAGTTGGATAGCAATCAGCCATGTACCTATCAAGGCTTGAAGCCTCTCAAGAGAGAATTTCTTTGCTAATTTATAAAATTTCAGATGTTGTAACTTTTTAAAAGTCGTTTTTAGAATTCATATTTTATTGGAAAAGTTATGATTTTGAGTAGAGGATGCAAATCTTTCTTCAGTTCAGGGAAAATTTCTTTTGGCACATTTTATTTTTTCCCTCTCTCCGCATGAAATTACTATCATATGTATCTTACATTTTTTACTCTAAAGTCGCAGTTCATCTTTTGTCTCACTGTTTTAATCCTTTATCTTTTCTCCTCTAAATTCGAGCTGAGTTCTCAAGCTTTTAATCCACATATTTAGCTTTCTTCAATTCCCAATGTGCTGTTTATTATCTCTACTGATCTTAAAATTCAGCAATCCAAAAATGTTCCCTACTTTTAGCTTGTATTTTTAAAAAATAATTCAGTCAGGCGGGTGGAGGTGGAAGAGGGTATGGACGGGATAAATGGTGATGGAAAAAAATAAAATAAAATAAAAATAAAAAGTAATTCAGTCCACTACATTTATAAATGCAGTATCCTCCCAAGTATCCTTGAAACAAGTCTGAAAAATATTTCCTAAAAATTTCTTCATTTATGGAAATTTAAAGAATACTAATTTTCTCTGATCATGTGTCTTTTTTTGAAATTATGAATCTTTTCATGTTTTTCTTATTTTTTTTCCTATGTTTGCTCGTCTTTCCAGAGAGAGTCTGTGTACACCCAGTAATAGCAGTTGAGGGGGCTCTGCTGGTCACCAGGGATACAGAGTAATTAGTCATACACACAAATGGAGAAGGCACTCTAAGCAGAGGGATCAGGGTGAGGAGGGGCATGGAGGTACGCAAGCGCAACATGAACTTTCTTCCCCATATGTTTTGTGTACTGAGATAGTCTTTACAAAGAGTGGAAAACGCAACTTTTAAGTGAACATATCAATAACTTTTTCATATGTACACATAGTATAACCACCACCCAGATCAAGATAAAAAAATACCTATCTCCCCAGAAAGTTCGCTCATTTCCCCCTCGAGCTAAACTGCTTCCTCCCACAATATGACCACCATACGACACTTATCACTATAGATTAAATTGCTCTGGGACTTGATATAAATAAAATCACGTAGTAAGCTTTCTTCCGTGTCCTCCTTCTTTTGCTTAATATATGTTTGCTCAATGTTTTTGAAATTCATCCATATTTATACATGTATGAGTAATTTATTCTTTTTTATTGTTGAGTTTATAGCCTTAACCAGGTAGCTCAGGTGGTCAAAGCATTGTCTTCATACACCAAGTTCGGGGTTCAATCCCTGGTCAGGGCTCATACAAGAATCAACCTATGAATGCAGGATAACTAAAACACCAAACCAATGTTTCTCTCTCAGATCAATAAATTTAAAAAAAAAAGTAGGTTTACAGTTGTTCATATGGAAAATAATACTAATTAATAAATAATAATACAAGAATAAACTCTGTGTTTCGTGTACTCACAACTGTAAATCTACTTTTTGCCCCACCCTGTGTACCACAATTGTTTCTTACCTGTTATACTATTAACAGATATTTGGGTTGTTTCTGGTGTTGGGCTATTATAAATAAAGCTGGTATAATCATTCACATATATGTTTTTGTGTGAATGTATAAATTCATTTATCTTGGATATATGTCTAAGCATGGAATTGCTGGGCCAGAGGAAGATTTATATTCCATTTTATTAGATACTGCCAATCAGTTTTCCAAAGTAGTTGTGTTATTTTACTCTGCTAAAAGCATGTGTGCGAGTTCCAGTAGCTCCACATCCTTACCAAAATTTGGTGGTGTCAGTTTTAATTTTAGCTAGTCTAACTGCTGTAAGGTGATACTTTGTGGTTTCAATTTGCATTTCCCCGATGACTAATTATGTTGAACACCTTTTCATGCACTAATCAGCTTTTCGTAAGTCTTCTTTTATAAAGTATCTGTTCAAGTCTTTTGCTCATTTTAAAATTAGAGTGTCTTTTTTTATTTTTGAATTGTAGGGGTTCTTCACATACTCTGGATATGTTACTTGCACAGGAAGGTTTCTAGTTTTGAAACTGGCAGATAGTAAAGATATTAACTGATATAGAGAAGGCAACAGAAGTTTAGGGAAACATGCCACGTTCATTTCAGGACAGGGAGTGATTAAATTGCCTTTGGGCCATCCAGATATAGACGTGCAGTTAGCGCTTGGAATTCTAGATCTGGAGCTCAAGAAAGAAGCCTGTGCTATAGATTTGGAAGGGACCAGGGTGTCCAGGTAGAAAAGAAGCAGATTCAAATAAAACCTCATGCATTCCAATGTTTAAGAAATGATGAAGAAAATGAAGCCAGAAAGAGAAAACAGAAATAATTAGTCAGAGCCCTGGCTGGTGTGGCTCAGTGGACTGAGAGCCAGCCTGTGAATCAAAGGGTCACTGGTTTGATTCCCAGTCAGGGCACATGCCTGGGTTGTGGACCAGGCCCCCAGTAGGGGGCGTGCAAGAGACAACCACACATTGATGTTTCTCTCTTTCTTTCTCCTTCCTTTCCCCTCTCTAAAAATAAATAAATAAATAAAATCTTTTTAAAAAATTAGAGGAGAAGTCAAGGAGGGTTATTGTCAAGGAGAGGTAGCATCAAACACTACAGTGACGTAAGAAAATGAGGCCATTGGATTTGGCCTTTGACGCTTCCTTCCTCATATTCAGGGCATTGAAGAATAAGTGTAAGATGAGGAAGTGGAGATAGGTAGACTTGTTTTTGAAAACACAAGGCAGTGAAAGGCAGGAGAGAGATAACAAACAGACATGTTTTCAAAACGAGCAACAACAGAGCTGTACAAAGTATACTAAATCAAGTGCCACAAGAGTTACCAAAGACACCTTGAGTCTCACCAGCAGCTGCTTTGGGGAAGTAGGAGTCAAAGGTGCCCCACTGGCTGTAGTTCTAAGTTCTGGCCAATAGGTGTCACGTGTTGATCAGATCTCCTGGTTGGTGGTCTGCCTTGTGGGACAGGGAGACACAGGTGGAGCTAAGGGAGTGGGTGGGATAACATGAAAGCGCACCATCTGGGTCACACCTGCTGGTGGGGAAGAGAATGGCCCACCTCGGAGGGGTGCAGGACGGGCCCGAGTGGGCTTCCTGGGACGCTCAGCTCCCTGGTAGTGACCGCTAAGGGGCAACTGTGCTTCGGCTTTCCTCCATCTCCAGTTTCAGTAACACCAAGGGCATGGGAGAAGTCACAGATGCCATAACCTCTCCCGCATTTTCTTTTGCTTTCAAAGTGATCTCATCATCCGATAGGTCAGTCTGGTCCAACTGTGGCACTCTTGCGACTCTATTCCTCGTTCCAGAGCAGTCCTCCCCGTTTCTTCCCTACTCTGGCCATGTCTGGGCCACCTCCTTCTTCCCTCCTTCTCCTTTTTGTGGTGAAAAGGTAGACTAGAGCCCTCGCCCTCCCTCACCAAATCATATGACCTTAGGCATGTCCTCTCATGGTCTTTCACGGCTCTGGTTCCTTATTTGTAAAATGGTGATGTGGGGGGGTTCGGTGGCGAATGAGGAGAAGTGCTAGGTGTTTCTGCGCCCCTTACCACCTCGTGCTATGGGCTGGAACCAGTCCTCCACGTTCACCCAAGGGTACTTTCTGTTTCTGTGCCTTTGAGGAAGTTGCTTTTTCTTGGTATTTAGGGGACCAGGAACAAGAAAAGTCATTGGTGCTCACATCTCTCAAAGCCTCAGGTAGGGCTGTGGCTTTTGACCAACAATAACGTACAACCTTGTGGCAGATTTTGAACGCTTCTAACAGATATTGTGACACAGAGCCTCATTCAATAGTGGAAGTGAGAATTTCAGCCTTGCCCTTTGTTCACTCTGAAATAACAGTGCTCTTCTTTCATTGCGAGAGCTGCTTGCACAGCAGCCAACCTTCTTTATTCCCATTTTGTAAATGAGGAAACTGAGACACAGGGAGGCGTGTGCTTTGATTCCAGGATTCTGTGACCCAGCTCTTGGAATAACAGCATCTGCTACGTCGTTTGTGGGGAGAGAAGGGGAGGCCAAAAGAGGGCCTTCGCTCTGGAGAGGATTCCTCTCCCCGACCAGGGGCTGAGAAACGGATGAAGTGACAGCTACTGGAGAAGGAAGGTGGGAAGATCGGGCCAGAGGCTGGGCAGTAGCGCTGAAAGTCTGGACTGGCTGGTACTTTCAGGAAGGCTTCTGTCCAAGGGTGAGGGTGAAGGCGTCTGTGTGCACAGAAGTTGTGCGTTTTAAATGTTCAGAGTCCCGAAAGAAAATAGAAGTAGTAGAAGGAAGTGGGGCGCTGGGGCGCAGTGAGAGACGGAAGCAGCTCTTCGGAGCTTCCCCTTTCTCCTCCTTCCCCGAAGCCCCCACCCCAAGCCTCTCTTCTGCTCCGCCCACCTCCTCTGTCGGGGGCCAAAACCACGCTTCCGCTCCCCTGGCGGAACCGCACCTTTCTCCCGGGAGGGTGCTGGTGGAGGGTGCTGGCAGCCCTCCGACTGTGGCCGCCCACCCGTCAGGGCCGGTTCCTACCGAGGGCAGCCGGGCTCAGAGCTGAAGGCGGCTTCTCCGAAGCTCTGCAGGCTGCGGCAGTGCTCCGAGGGTACGCGGACTAGACTAGTACCTCGCCTACACTGCCCCACCACAAGGTGGCGGGAGAGGCCCGCTGGGAGGCCAGCCTCGCCCAGATCCCGCCCCAGGGCAAACCCCGCCCCCAGCCCATCGTTGGAGCCGATCTTAGGCAGATGCTGGGACCTGCCGGGCGGTTGCAGCCCGGGTGCGGTGATCCAGACCGTACTCCGAATCGCGGGGAGTCGTCACTGGAGAGGGGCTTGGAGCCCGGCGGGCACTGCAGGTATGTAGCCAGGCGGCCGAGGCGCTCCGAGGGCACGCGTGCGACTCGAGGCAGACCCGGAGCGGGCGGGTGTCGGTCGGGGAGCCCCGGGCTCTGAGAGCAGCGGCTGCAGCGGGTATAGGCTGGACAGATCCTGCTGCTGTCCTACGGCTCCGTGGACAGGAGCCACTGCCCGGGCACGGGGTCTGCGCACCCGCGTTTCCAATAATCCCGGAGACAGAAGACGCGTTCCAGGGACCGTCTGACGTTGTCTAGGTGGCCACTGCTGGATCTTCTGCCTCTGTGCGGTCCAAGTGTGGCCGAAGCTTCCTGCCTCCTACCCAGGCTGCTGTGTGTAGTGGAGATCTAGGGGTCTCACCCATCCGCCTGGGACCTGTCTCGCTGATCGTTGGCCTTAGGGGTCCTTCGCCATCAGCCCCTGGGCGCCGTGGGGGTGCCTGCCGCAGCCTACCCCTGCTCGCGAGCGTGGGCCCCCAGGCAGGGGCTGCCCTTCTAGACAACTGCACGCTTGTCGCTGTCAGAGCGTGGATTTGTGTTTACAACCTGGTTGTACCTTGCGTGACTCTGTGCAAGTGTTTGCGCGTGCGCACGCGGGCTGGCCCATCCCATCCTGGGGTAGATCAGCGAGAAGTTCAGGTCAGTAGGAGGAAGGAGGTTATTCAGAGGGAAAAGGAAGGCGAGATGAAAGCAGCAGGATGTGGTATCGAGTGAGTTAAGAAGCCCCTGCGCGGAGGGGAGGGGTGGGTTTAGGCAAAATGAGGACTAAAAGTAGGCCAGGTCTGCCTCCGAGGCCCCGTTCTAGATCGCTCTTCTCCGCCTCCCCCGGCCTCCGACTCCCTCTATGGGCTCTGATTCTCTCCATCCAGGCTTTCCTTCCTCCTGGCCTTGGACCATCTGGAAAGGAACAAGTTTCCAGAGCTTGTTAAAATGCACATCCTCTAGGTCCCCGCCCGACAGCACAGTTCTCTAGGGCGGGGCCTGGGATGCGTAGTATTCTACAATTTGACTAGGCTCCTTAAGTGATGATGCTGGAACCATTGCCTGGGGACTCCCTGTGACAGGGAAAGGAGACCTGAGTTCCAGCCAGGCCCAGCTGTGGGACCTGGAACATTTCACTGCCCTCTCTCTCAGCCTCTTTCCCTGTCTGTAAAATGGGCTCTAAGAACAACTTCACAGGGCTGTGGGGGAGGAAGGCTGCAGGCCATGGTGTGCTGGGCCTCACTGGGGTTTTAAGAAATCCTTCCCCCTTATCTCTAGCTTGGGTGGGTAGGGGTGTGTGATTAATATCTTCTGTCATCAAGCTGCAGTGGGAGCGGCCACCTCTGCCTCCCCTGCCTACTCGTTCTCCCTCCCTCCTTTTGTTTCTTAAAAAAATAATTGGTAGTACTGGGCAAAAGTGTGTTGGGGTTCCTGGGGTGGTAATGATGAGGAGGCTCCGCAGGGAAGGCTGTGGAGGCTGGCTGTCAGAGGCTGCTGCTCGCTCCTTGATCACCCGGCCTGCTGGCTGAGAGATGGGAGAAGAGGACAGCCCGTAGCTTTCTTTGCCTGGGCAGCCTGGAGCTGGAGGCCCCAGCTTGGGTTCAGCTGAGCACCCAAGCTGTGCAAACTTGGCCTTGGTTCAAGGTGGCTCACCCAAGAGGCTTAGCTGGTGGCTCTGTGGCACCCCTGTGAACCTGGGGACATTTGGCTGAAAGCCTGGATCAGCTTTTTGAGAGAGGAAGCTTCTGGAGGGGCAAGACAGAGTCATAAGCAGGAGGCCCAAGGAGAGGTTGTATGTTCAATTTGTGAGCCTCTGGAATAGATGTAAGTAGGGCGCTGGGTGAAGGAAAGAATGTATCCTCCTTCTGCCTGAGGAAGAAGAGACACTGTCACAGCAAACATATCGCATATTCACATTTCCACTGACTTGAAGGTATACATACTTTCACATTTTAACATCTCTGAAACCAAAGTGCATCTTATCATCTATGGCATCTTACCATCGTAATAGATAGCAATGTTTCTTTCTTAGTGTGGCACACAAAATAATGATGTTTCTTACAATCAATGACATCTTAGATTCTGTTAAGCACGATGTATGTTTTACAGATTTTTAGGGACACTTTAGATGTACAGAGGTACACAAAGAATGGTCATTTCCATAAGTAAATTTGTTCTACCTTCTAAACACCAAAACTTTTCAATATGTCTAGTTTAAAGGAAATCTTTGTAAAATATATTGCCTGCATTTATAAAGGTAGCACACTGTGCCTGATTTAATAAGTTCTTGAAAATACCACATGGTTCTACCTGCCGTTCTCTTTGTACCTTGGGTCTGCTCAGGACACATTTTCTGCCTTTGCCCCAGTATTTCATATTCTCTACTCTTCATGACCCCACCCTGAAGTAGCCACAACTGTGGCCCCCGTTCTGTGCTTGAGGAAACTGAGGGCCAAGGCCACGCGGCCTGAAAGCGGTAGAGCTGGGCTGACTCTGGCTGGCATCTCCTTTTGACCAGAGATTATTAAGCTTGAGTGGCAGCCTGCATGTGCCCTTGGGTGTGATGCGCATGCCCTGTAGGGCCTGGCTTTCGGGGCATAAACGTGGCTGCCCATGGGCCTTTCCCGTCTGCCTCCAGGCTAGCAGCTAGGTTCTGGGTAGTTGGGGTTATCCGTTCAGGGTCTTCTGGATAAGTGAGATATTGCCGCAGCAAGGTGCGCCCAATATGAGGGTGAGGGCAATGAATTGGAAGAAGTGGGTGACTTTGGTGGCACAAAGCCGACACTGGGTCCTCCTTGAGCCTACTGAGTTAGCAATTTGGGTACTAGGCTTTGGGCTTCAGAGTCTGGCTGCAGCAGGAGACGCCTGCCTCCAGCCTCAGGCGCCCCCCCCCACACCCCGTCTCCCACCCTGTCCCAGCCCAGCCCCTCTCCTGCTGCCATGGTGACCTAAGACAACAAACTGGAGCAGGTCGCTTTTCAACTGCAAACCCTGCAGAGCTGGCTCTGCCCTCTGGAGGAGACCAATACCGCCAGCGCAACTAGCAAGGCCTTCCGCCGCCGGCCTGCTTGTCTCCGGAGGCTCAGGCAAACCTCGGTGCCTTTGCTTGTGCTACCTCTTCTCCCGCCATTGCCCTTCGCTCCTTCTGCCTGCCTGGTAGACCTCGAATTCACCCTTGGATGCCCCGCTCAAACGTCATCGTCTTTGACGTCTTCCCCAACTCCTTCCTCACCCCATCGCACCAAACACCTCCTCCTTCCGTCCTCGCCATGCCTATTACATTCTCCTACCAGAGTGCTGACTGCCCTGGTCTACAGGGTCTGGCCGGTGACTTGGTGGCTTGCTCACCAGAGCCACCTGATGCTCAGTGTGGCTGTTAAGCTGTCACCATGAAGCTCTCTAGGGCCTCACAGGCACGAAGTCCATGTCCATTAACAGTGGAAGCTGCCCCAGCGCAGGATGGTGTCGGGGGCAGGAGGGTGGGGTCAGGAGGGAGTGGTGTGCTTTTCATTTTCGTGTCCTCCAGAGCCTTCTTGCTGCTGTTGTTGATCTAGGCAAATAAGCCCGTGTGGTTTCCTTGTAGGGGGCAGGGCTTGGGCCTGAGGGCTGAAGGTGGCTTCCAGGCCTCTGCCTCCCATGGAGTCAGGGGTTGCCGTTTCTGCCTGAACCCGTCTCTCCTAGTCATGGGACCTTGGGTCAGTAAGTCCGTGTATCCCTCTGGATGTCAGTGTCCCCGTCTGTACGGCAGCATGGCACCAGTTGCTTTCTGCGACCCATTCCTAACCTCCAACATTTCACGCACTGGTTCAGCATCTTGGCATGGAGCACTTTCTGTGTGCCAGGCATGTGCCGCACTCAGATCCTGAGCAGGACGTATAACACTCCCGCCCTCGTGGAAATTGCAGTCCAGGAGACAAGGCACTAGACACGTAATCATTTAATTACAATCCTGAGAATTATGGAGTCCTGTGAGATTATGTAAAGGGAGCCCAATATAGTTTGGGAGGTAAGGAAAGACTTCCTTAAAGAAGTCATAGTTGAGTGGAGACTTGAGGTATGAAATAAAGTAGTAATGCTAATAGTAGTAAAACCTAACATTGAGCAGACGTGTGTTAAGTGTTCCTTGGGTGCGTCATCTGAGGTATTCCTCTCAACGTCCCTGGGGTTATACAGACTTCCTGTCCTGTGAGAATCAGAGAAGACAGCTGCTGGCAAGCACAAGACCTCACCCAGTGTCTGGCATGGACCAGAGATGCACCCCTGCCTCCCCCAAGCCCCAAGGTCCAGCTGAACTGCACTGAGTCCGTAGACAGTATTACAGGGTTTCTCCCTTTTTCTCTCATGGCTCATGACACAGGCGGCTCTGAGCAGGAGTCCCCTGCCGGTGTGCTCTCATGCGGGCTGTCAACAGCCAACGGCACCCCATGCACAGAAGACCATCGCCTTGTGTGCCGGGCTTCCCTTATGTCCCTCTCAAGAGCTGTCCTTCTCTCAGGGATGGGAAACCCCGATTTTCTGTATCAGCAATGAAGTCGCCTGTTCAGCCCCCACATCCTTCTTCTTAATCCAAAGTTGTCACCCCAGAACCACCAAGTCCCTGCAGACGGATCTCTGGGTTTGTGTCTGAGCGTTTGTTCCTGAATGGCTTGGTGGTTTTGACTCTTGTCAGGCAAATCTTCCCACAGCTGCTTCCACGCAGCCTGGCTGAGGCGACCCGCCTCCTCTTTGCATTTTCTGGGTTTGTTAGGTCATGTCTACACTTAGAGCTCCTAAAGGTGAGTTTCAAACCCCCTCTAGATGATGGGCCTGATGAATGTGGCAGATCACCTTCTTCCTGTCTCCCCCAAAAGCTCTGTGTGTGTGTGTGTGTGTGTGTGTGTGTGTGTGTGTGTGTGTCTCAAATTTTTGGATAAAACTTCGGGTCTTCTGAGACCTTGCAGTCTGCCAAGTAACCCAGTTTAATAACGCCTCCTCTAGAAAACAGGACTCTCTCCACACCGATTTCTTTGACTGACCCCCAGCTGTCATGTCAGAGGCAAGTGGTGGGTGATGGTGGGTCATGGGAAGCCGCGGGCGGCAGAGGAGACCACAGGTGACTTGCCGGTGAGCTCTCCTGGCAGCTGCAGGCTGCAGGGCGCTGAGCTCGCTGACTACTCACTGAGCCACCGCAGCGCGGACACTCTCTGAATTTCTCATCAAGTCTCGAATTCAGCCCAGTTCCAAGTTGATTAAAGAGCGTCACTTTTGCTGGTGGCGTTCTTACAAGAAGCCCTCTGTCCCCACCCCCAACCCCCCAACCAAAGGACTAGGTTTAAGGCTAGGAATGAGAGTCAGAGAGAATGTGTGTTTGTGGCTATTCACATCAATACAGCTGGTCTAAGAGGCAAAGAGGCAACCACTGCTGTTCCTTTGCCACAGTTATTCGACGCGCCTCCCCCCCTGCCCCCCCTCCCCCGCCACCCAGGCCCTGTTCCCAGGGTCTGTCATTGGCTTGGGGCTTTGTTTCTCTGATGTGGTCACAGCTCTTTAGAGCCGGTGCCTTGAAGTCAGGTGCCATGTGTGAAGCCTGTTTGCTTCAATTCCTCATTTCTAAGGATTTTAAAAAGCAAGAATGGAAGTTGAGTTTGTCAAATACTTCTTTAAGCATTTACTAGGAAATTTTTTATAGTTTCACCTTGAGATTAGATTTATGTGACACCTTATTTCAACTTGCTTACACTGAACCCTCCTTGCGCTTCTGGAACAAACTCCATTTGATCACAGTGTTTTATTCTTTTAATACAGTTGGATTTGATTTGCTGTGATTCTCTGTAAGAGTTTTACATTGAGACTCACAAGTAAGGTGGGCCTGCATTTCCCTTTCCTGTCCTGCTGTTGCCAGGTTTTGAGGCGCTGGCTTTGCAAAGGGGTTTGGAGGTGTTTAGTTTCCTTCTGCACCCTGGGCCAGATTATAGTGCAAGGGAATGATCCGTCCCTTGAAAGCTGGGAGAATGGCTCTGGTCTTTAGCTCCTCCACTGCCAGATTCTTGGTCCCGGAGGCTCCCTTTTCTACCCTGGCTTCCTCAGTTCCCCCAGGCACCCCCTGTCACCTCAGTGCTCCGGAACCGGCGCCTGGGAACCATCTTTGACTCTCAATCCATTTCCACACTGAGCTGCTTAGAGCCGCCTGGAGTGCAGTTCAACCGCAGGCGCCGCACTTAGTGGGGGTGCTGATTAACCACTTCACATGGGAGGAAAGGTAACCAAGACGCTGATGCCATAGCGCCAAGTGATTAAAAAGGTAGAGGTGTTTTCCTCCAGGAAGAGGACACAAGGAAGTGTCCTCTCTCTTTTCAGATGCCTGAAGGGCAGCATCCTTTGGAAAAGGGGAAGACCTGCTCTGTGCAGGTCTTTCTCCAGAAGGAAAGGGACTAATGAAGGGAAATTGTAAGGAAATAGACATCACTTGGCTGCAAGGAAGATCTTGGAGAAATCCACAGCAGAACAACAGTGGAATAGGTGACCTTGTGGTAGTGAGTTTCCTTTGGGGGGAAGTATTCAGGGAAAATACAGATCAGATGCAGAAATGATAGCTGTGAGAATGAGGACCAAGATCGTTCCATTTTTAAGAGTCTCTAGTTCTCCAAATCATACCGGCTGTGCCTGATTGGTTGTATAAAAATTTATTGTTCTGAGAACAAAATTTGAATTTAAGTTCACTGACCTTGAATAAACAAATCCCAAAGCTGGGAAGTTCCCCCACAAATCCCACGGCCGTGCTTCACAGCCCACTCCCCCAAAGCAGGAGCACTTTGGTGGGTGGGAAAAATCATAGCTATTTGCCCTGGCTGGTGTGGCTCAGTGGATTGAGCGCCAGCCTGCGAACTAAAGGGTCGCCAGTTTGATTCCCAGTCAGAGCACGTGCCTGAGTTGTAGGCCGGGCCCCCTATCGGGGGCGCATGAGAGGCAACCACACATTGATATTTCTCGCCTTCTCTTTCTCCTTCTCTTCCCCTCTCTCTAAAAATAAATAAATAAAATCTTTTAAAAAATCATAGCTATCCATGGAGAAAGACCCTAGAACATGGGGACCTCCTTCCACATCCTGTGCTGGAGCGTGGGCCATTCTGGGGGTCTCTTGTTCTTGGCTCCTAACTGAGCTCCACTTCAGAATCACCTTCTCTGTGGCGGACCAAGATAAGTTCTCAAGGCCAACCTCCCCGACCGGCAGGTTGAGGTGGGAATTAATGGCCTCTTGTTCTTTGGGGCTTTCGAGCCAACGTTTCGCAGGCCTTTGCATTCTATACTCACTTCTATAGTGACATCTTGAGAGTTTCATTTTGAGAAAACTAAAAGCTCAGAGAGCATTCCCTGGCCTGCCATTGTGCCTAAGAGCGAACAGAGGGCTGTGTGCGATATTCGGGCTCCAGGACGGGAGTAGGAGGTGGCACCTCTACTCCGAGCTGTCCCTGCTTACCTCCTCATCCTCCTGAGCCTGTCCCCTCCTGGATCAAAGGGACGCCACTGCTCTGACATCCTGTGAGTTTCCAAAGTCTGCTCTTCGAGAGGGGGAGCTGCTCTGACGGGCTGAGCAGAGGGGGGCCCTGCTCCTCCTCCCCTGGGGCCCACTTTATGGCAGGGCTCTGGAGACAACCAGTCCTTCTTCCGACCCGAGTGGCGCCGTGCCCCCTCCTGCCCTACGCTTCCAGTGCTTCTCTATTGGATGGCTTCCGCTAAGGTCACTGGTGGCTCTGTAGTGGCGACGTCCAACAGCCTCCTCCCCACCTGCATCTCTCCGAAATTCCTGCAGCGTTTGATGCCCACCAGGTTCACCTGTGGCCTTCTTTCTCACCATTTGCACCTCCCGCTGCCGCCCTGCGGACTCCTGTCCTTGCCGTCTCCTGTGAGCCTGTCTCCCTCACGCAAACCCTTTCCCCCAAGTCCGAATCGTCTTCAACATGTGCCCAGAGCCCAGCTCTTCATCCACAAAGCAGGCTTCCTCTGCAGACTTCCCTGTTTTTCTTTAGTGAAATCAGACTCTTGGACGCTCAGGGTCCTCTCGGAGCCTCCCCTCCATCTTCCTGCTCTCCACTGTTGTTGTCACTATCCAGCCAGTTCTTTAAAAAAGTAAATTTATTCCAGGAACATTGGTCAATAACATCATACAGGTTTCAGGGGTACAATTCTACAATACGTCATCTGGGTATTGTATAGTGTGCTCACCACCCCGAGTCAGCCTCCTTCCGTCAGTTTCGATGGCGCTTCCTTTCCCTGGGGTTCTAGCTTCTCTCACTTCCCCATCATTCTCTCTGCCATCTAATTCAGCTTTCGTCACTGCATGCCTGCTCGTGGTGTCTTCTGGGCCACAGTCTCTTTCTTGCTTCACCAGGAGAGTTTTCTTATGAAAACTCCTCTGTCGTGTTTGGAAACCTTCGATGCTGCCCCGCTTCATGGGGAAAGTCCAAAGGCCTTCATCATCTATTCAAGTTTCAAAGGTGAGTGCTGCTCATTGAGTCTTCTCCATGAATTCTCTCTCGCTCCTCCAGCCAGACCGCCTGACTCAGTGACTCATTCCCCCAAGACCTAACGTGGAACTTCTCCCATCCTTCTCCTGATGAGGAAAACTTCCCTACCATTTTGTTCCGCACCGACTGCCCAGTGCCTGGAAGCGCCAGTGCTGGGTGGGGCCCAGCCAGCGTTTGCTGCGGGAAAGCCTGCTGCCTGGCCGGGCAGCCTGCACGTAGGAGACCTCTGCCTCCGCCTAGGACAGCTGCTGACCTGGTGGCTGGGCTGTGCCCCTTCTGCGATCACTGCAGGATTCAGTCAGCTTCCCCCTTAGGAACTGCACCCTGCAGGCCCCTCACTGGCCTTCTATGGGCATCTGAAGGGACAAAACCATTTGTCTTTGCCCTCCCGTACGGGGAAGGCAGGTGTCCTCCTCTGAGCTGCTTCAGGCCCCGTGAGTCCCTGGCGAACTGCAGAGCCCGAGCCTCCACCCTCTTGGGCTCTTCTTCCCACCCCTCCAGGTCAGTCAGATTTAAGATGAGCTGTTATCTAAGTCTGACCAGGGGGAGCCCTGGGGAACCGTCCCCAGACAAGCCACTCCCAGGCTGTGACCTCTGCTTTACAGGAGCCTGGGGAAGTGTCTGTTTGCGACACCGTGTTTACAAGGCAGAGGGGCTTCCTGTGCTGCCTGCCCGGCAGGCTGTGGGGCAATCAGGAGCTGTGTTTCAGGGGCAGTGGGGGAGAGAAAGGCCTGGAGGACTTCTGGGGAGTCTTCAGACATCTCCAGGGGGTGCCTGGCCAAGCAGGCCCTGGAAGAAACCAAGAAAGATGTAGAACTCAGGCTTAAAATTGGGAGAAAATATGATATTACTAATAATTATTATTAATTTGCATATTTCCCTTTACAGCTTGCAAACGCGTTCACCAGTGCAGCCCTACTAGTGTAAAGTGGAATCATTTAGAGCAAAAAGACACTCTGTTCTATGGCTCCCCGGCAGGGTGTGTGGGTTGGGCTCCGCAAGCACAGTACTCTTTTCTGAAGAAGAAGAATTATGCTCTGGAGAGGGAAGAGGGCTTACAGAGGGAGGGAGGGAGGGAATAGTGGAAAGGGCTCCCCAGGAGAGAGGACCCCGCATCCTGAGGCAGAGTGATGCCCCTCCCCGTGCCCACCTGAGAAATATGCCGAGGAGGCTGACGCTGGCCTCCTCGCTCCCTCAGAGGGCCGCAGCGGCCCTGGGGCACCCACCCGCTGGGCCGAAACCACTGCCACGGCCCCGCCACAGGCTCGTGTCCAGGGCCTCTTGCCACCTCTGGCCCCGGTGCTAGTCGCTGGAACGGCCTGGAAAAGCACCTCAGGCTCCCTTGGCCCTGGAGACAGGAATACTCCGTATTCCCTTTCTGGTGAGGGTGATCCAAGAGTGGGTGACCCAGCGATGGTGCTCACTGACTTCTAATGACCCGAGGTGGTTTTCTGAACCCATTAGAGAAAGGATGTGGAACAAGAGCTGACCAGCTGCAGGGCAGAGGTGCAAAGGCCGCCTGTGGCATCTGCACGTTAACCTGCAAGTCACGGCACAGTAACTTCGGTTTGTGCAGAGAGGTTTGCTGTAAATAAAATAAAGGCAGGGCCCTTTAAAGAGACTGATCATAAGAATCTACTTGAAAAAGAAAAAGGTTAGCCTGAGGGGTGGGGTTGAGAAGGTTGATGAGAAGTGAGGTTGAACAGGAACTAGCCTTGTGTAGCATCAAGAAAATGCGTTTCTGAACTAGTGAGCCTAAGGGGCTTAGGTCCAAGGCATATGAGCCGTTTAGGGGCCTGGAGAGGAGGTCGTTCTAGAAGACACCTGAGTCAGCTAGGAAAACAAGATGGTGGGGACTTGTGGGAGTTGACAGAAGTAAGCCCTCATTGCAGAGCGCTATTGGATGGAATGGATAAGGAAAGAGGTCCTACTCCTCCTGTTCTCCCACCCCTGGCCGCCCAAGGCAAGGCACCACTAGGGTCCAGCGTTCTCCTCTGAGAGGGACGTGGCTGAGAATGCGCCTTCCAAACTCTACTGGGTTTCCATCGTGGCTCCTGTACAGAGAATCCCAAAGGGATTGATTGGGTCGGGGCTACGGTTCAGTTCCACCTGTGTCCAGAGCTTGGTCCCCTCAGAGAATCCTCTTTTCAAAGATGAGGGATTACTTCTCATTGGTCTCATAGGTTCTAAGATCTGCTCAGTAGATAGAGGTGGAAACAGCATTTTTTTAAAAAAAAATTTTAATTTTTTTAGAAGAAATTTAGGTTTACAACAAAATTGAGAGGAAAGTACAGAGATTTCCCATAGACCCCTGCCCGTGCTCATGCATAACCTCCCCTTTATCAACATCACTCACCAGGATGGAACATTTTTTACCAACGATGAACCTACACTGACACATCATAATCACCCAATGTCCTTAAGTTACCTTAGGGTTCACTCTTGGTGTTGTATATTCTATATATGGGTCATGGTGTATATCTATCACTGTAATGGCATAGCATATTAATACCATAGCATAGCATAATAATAGCATATTTTTCGGCCCTAAAATTCTTCTGTGTCTTGCCTATTCATCTCTCCCTCTCTCACTCTCCCTGCTACCTGACAATCATTGATCTTTTTATTGTCTCCATAGTTTTGCCTTGAGAATATTATTTTTCACTAAACTATTTTATCTTGTTTAAGGAGGGAAAGTTTTGTAATGCCCAGTCTGTGTTTTTGTGGTACTCTTTTATTGACCAATAAGAGATTATCTCTAATTCATTTACCAAAACAGTACTCTCTCAACTCGAATGGCTTCAACACTAGCTGGCCAACCCAGTTTGTTCCAGAGAATATCTGACCCTTAAGACACTTAATCTCTGCTGTTCCTGCCCCATGGTTGGATACACAGAGATGGGCATGTCATGTAGAAACTATATGCTGTTTCTCCGGAGGATGACCTCAGCTTTTATGAGCTGTCCCCTTGCAAGGGAATTTTGGGTGTGCCATGTGGTCTCTATTTAAATCAGATTATGAAACGTACTCCACAAATTTGGGGAAAATCCCCCCAGCTGTATCTAAATGACACAGTAACTGACAAACAAAAACATCATTTTGATTCTTAGATTAACTCAGTGTTGACTGAAATATTAGTTAATATATTGGTTTGATGTTATATTGGAGAGACCTAAAATAGTAGTGGCTTAATCATCTGAGAATAAGTGATCCAGACCTTACGTGTCATCTTCATAGGTTGGGAACCTATGCTCCTTCTGTCTCGTTGCTCCTCCTGCTTCAACATGTAACTTTCATTTCATGGCCCAGGAGGGCTGCTCTTGCAATTGCATTACATCTGCATTCCAGCTAGCAGGAGGAGGAGAAAGGAAGGAGAAGGCAGGCCTCTTCCATTTAAAAGTATTTGGAAATTGTGATTGTCAATGTTTACTCTTATTCAGTTGGCCAGAATGTAGTCATATGACCACATTTAGTTACAAGAGAATCTGGGAGATGTAATCTAAAATTCCCCCAAATTGTATTACTATAGAAGAAGGGAGAATGGATAAAGAAGGACAATTATGTGTCTCATCCACATCTGAACTCTACCAGTTTGAGATCTTTGTGAATCTTCACTGTCATATAAATGTTCCTCATCCCTTTTGTCATACAGCAGGCATGCGTTCTAAGTTCCATTGAAAACCATTCGTTAAAAAAAAAGTGGCATGCTATGCCAAAAGAGGGAATCAGCCCAAATGTCTATCCATGGATGAATGAGTAAACAAAATATGGCATATACATACAATGGAATAATATAATTTAGCCTTAAAAGGAAGGAAATTACGACACATGCTACAACATGGAAGAAGCCTGAAGACATACTAAGTGAAATAAGCCAGACACAAAAGGACAAATACTGTAGGATTCCAGTTATATTAGGTACCTATGAGTCAAACTCATAGAGACAGAAAGTGGAAGAACGGTTGCAATGGACTGGGAGGAGGCGGGATGGGGAGTTAGGGTTTAATGGGTATGGAGTTTCCGTCTGGGAAGATGATGGTGGTGATGGTTGCTCAACAAAGTGAAAGTACTAAGTGCCACAGAACTGTACATTAGAAATGGCTAAACTGATAAATTTTATGTTATTTATATTTTGCCATGGTTTTTTAAGTGGCATATTCTAATGATCCCAAAGCAGAGTTCTCTGGCATTTTGAGAGAGCCGTCCTTGTAGATGAAGATTCTCAACACCCTTTGGGTGAGGTGATTAAGTCAGTGGGGAGTCCCTCTCTCTGTGTTGCCACTTCAGCTCACATTTTTCTCCATCGTCATGAGACAAGAGCAGGGCGTGCCAGATTCCAGATATGCTCCATTTGTGGCATTTTCTTGTCTTACCTGTTTTGTCAGTGAATCTAGTGTAGCACCTGGTGGTCCCTAGATCCTTGGCTGAGTGCTCATGAACTGCCTCTTAATTATGTGTAGAGAACACCCTTGGGGGCCGGTGGGCTCAGAGACTAGTTTCCAAGGTTCTACCTTTTTTATGGTCTCCAAAATTGGGCCAGCCTTTCCTAGTGTCTGTCTCTGTCTTTCTCTGTCTGTCTCCCTCTTTCTCTCTTACACATCTTTCATTTTCTCTGGTTTTTCAAAGCTTACTAGTAGCAGTTCCCTTCCACAAACTTCGGGTTTCTTTATGACTCGGAGATGTATTTCTCCTCATCTGCAATCCTCAACTCATTTTCAGCCAACCCCCTATTTGACTTCAGAGCCCTCCATATCGGACCCTTCTCCCCAGTCTCCCCTTACTCCCTGTGGTTGTGGTCTTTTATATCCAAGGCTGTGTCATTTCCACTTAGAAAGTGGATGTACCAGTTGACAATCTGCCAATGGTTCCATGTGGCCTGTGAGCAAACCCATAAGCACTTAGCTGGGCGCATAAAGCCATGTGCAATCTGCCCCTCCAACTCATGCAGCGTCACCTCCCAGCTTCCCCGTGTCCTGCTTCATCCTGCAGTGGGGCTGATCACCTGGCCGTCCCCTAAAGGAACCATGCTGGCTCACACCTCTTTCCTCTGTCTATTTCCCACCGCCATGCCTGAATCCCAGGGCAGCTTCTCCTTCCTGAGGAGTTACCTCAGGAGCCACCCTCTGGGAGAAGCTTTGCTAATTGACCTCCTCCCTCCTCCAAGTTCCTATTGCACCTGCCCCACATTAACCTCCACTGGGACAGCTCACCCATTGGGTGGTATCTGGGTTGAAGGTTATTTTGAGTGGTGCCGGTGTGAACGTTCTGATGCATGTCCTTTGAGTACACTTCTAGGAGCGGAATTGCTGTGTCATAGTGGCTTGCGCTTTGCCACTGCTACATGGTTTCCTGTTTGGGAAGCGGTTGTACCAGTTTATATTTTCACCTTCAGCCCTGAGGGTTCAAGCTGCTTCCCATGCTTACAGACAGAGTGTTCCATTTTTTTCATTTGAGCCATTCTGGTGGGTGTCTTGTGGTATTCCATCATGGTTTGAATTTGCATTTCTCTTATGACTAATGAAATTGGGCACCTTTTTGTGTTTATTGGCCATTTGGATATCCTCTTTTGTAAAGGATCTGTTCAAGTCTTTTGCCCATTTTTCTATTGGGTTGTCTGTCCTTTTTTGTATTTGTTGCAACTCCTAACACTTGGTATGGAGATCTCTGCCCGCCCCCACACCAGTAAAGGCCCTCCAATAAAGACCCTGTGTATATATCTATTGACTAAACAAACTGTCTTTGACCCGTGCTTTCCAGAAAGATAACCGTCGTCCTTGAGAAAGAAGATGGAGGAATGGCAGCGGGGCAGTTCTGCCCTCCCTCAGGCATCTGTGACTACTGCCCTACCTGTGCCGTCCTGAGCGGTTAGCCCAACCCCTCCAAGGTTCGGCTCTGAAAATAACTCTGTGGGCCCTTACATATGTTTCCAGTGTTTTTTCTCAAGGCTTCCTTTCATGCCTGCTCACTCTCGCTCTTTTGTGTCCATTCTATTTTGGGAACCTCCCTCCCATCTTTTGTGTATGCTCCCAAAAGTCACACGGGCCCCTCTCCAATCTCATGGCACTCTGCGTGCCTTCAGAATTTAATTTTCAGAGTTTTCCTTTCCTGTTAAGCCATCCTCTCTGATTCTGCATTCTTAAAGCCTAAGATGTGTGTCTGACTGTGTCTAGCATTTTCTTCCATGATTAGTCCAAACTTTGAGGTGGGAAGGTCATTTTCTCTCTTCCCCTCACTCCTATTTTACAAACCTTTCATTATTCCTGGTCAGAATCAAAGACACAAGATGGGATGGTTTTTCTCTTTGCTTCCTCAGCCTTCCAAGAGATGAAATGATCAGAGGCATGAGGGTTTATCAGACAACCTGGTTTTTACCTAATGAGACATCCAGGTACTGTCAGGGTGAATCATAGCATCCATAAGCCTTGCCGTGGGTCAGTTTTGTGATTCATATCAGAAAAGCATTTATATCTCAGTGAAGCTATGTGCATACAATCCCATGTGCTTCTCTGTTCTTTTACTTTCTGTCAAACCTCTGTGTCATTTACTTATTCATTCAGTGTCCGTTTGTTCATCAAGCAAACATGTGCCGAGCACTCCTCCAAGCCGTCGCAGAGTTTACAATCTAAGTGGGCTGCAGGAGAGAGACCGTAAGCACAATAAATAATAAGTTACATGTTTTATGTGTCAGTTGGTGGTAAGAGGGTGGAAAAATAAAGCAGGAGGTGCCAGAGGTGGGGTTTACCAGAAGTCCTTGATGAGAATGTAATATAAAAACTGGACAGAAGTGAGGGAGCGAGCCAAGTGGCATCTGGGAAAAGAGCACTCCAGGCAAGGGAACAGCAGGTGCCAAGGCCCCGAGGCAGGAGTGCGCCTGGTGTGCTCCTGTGGTCCCTCTAGCCCTCAGGATGTGATGCTTTCCATGCTGGCATCAGCAAAGCTTAATATCTGAAACGAAGGACAGTGTATTAGTCATCTTGATTTCTACCACAGCATCCGGCAAAGTACCTTCTGGTCATATTTGCTTAGTAAGTTTATTTATATATTTTTAGAATGTATTTATTTTTAGAGAGAAGGGAAGGGAGGGAGAAGGAGAGGGAGAGAGACATCGATGTACAAAAGGAGGTTGCCTTTGCCCCCCCAACTGGGGACCTGGCCTGAAACCCAGCACGTGCCCCGGCTGGGTATCAAACCAGAGACCCTTCAGTTCACAGGCTGGCACTCAATCCACTGAGCCACACCAGCCAGGGCATAAGACAACTTTTTGCTTGAATCAATGAATTTAAGTTAGACAACCTCGAAGCGCCATTTTACCTCTGAAGTGCCATGATTACCTTAGCTGCCTGGTAGATGGCATGCATCTGTTGTGGCTTTCTCTCTGGCTGTTCCATCTGTGCTCTTCTGAACACGTGGCTTTTGGCCATGTGGCCTGGTCTCTGTCAAGGTATGGGCCCTCTGCCAGTATGTGTGTTCCAGATACTACTGCTCTGCGACAAGCTACCCAACACATAGAGTAGAAGACTGCGGTTATTTTAGTGTGCTCATGGGTCCTATGAGTCAGGAATCTGGGCAGAGCACAGTGGGGATGGCGTGTCTGTGCTCAACAATATCGGAGCCTCAGCTGGGAAGACATGAACAGCTGGGGACTGGAACTGTAGTCAGAACACCTACAATGGCCTCGCCACATGACTTGGGCTTCCGTACCTCATGGCAGCCTCTAGACGGACAGTCAGTTTACTTACAGGACAGCTCAGAGCTCCAAGTGCAAGTGTTCCAGCAAATGAGGCGCTCACTGCATCATCTTAATGACCTAGCTTGGAAAGCCACACAGTGTCACTTCCACTGTCATCTCTGATTGAAGCAGTGGCAAGCCCCCCCAGATTTATGGGGAGGGGAATTAGATTCTACCCCTTGATGGGGAAATGGCAAGGCTGTGTTATAGAAGAGGCTGTGGGATGGGAGGTGTTGTGACCGCCTTTGGGAAATAAAATCTCATAATATACCTCCTATTTCCCTGGGGAGAAATTCTCATTTTGTGCTCTCATGGGGTTGTCGTGGATTTTCAGGTGTCTGCTTTGCGCCCTGTCCAGAGTAAACTCCCAGTGTAAGATGGTTGCTGGAACCAGCCGCCTCCCTCCTCCCACTGCTCGTCCCCTGTGTGGACTGTTGCACTGCGCGGCGGCTATAGGGGCGCGCCGCCACGGGGGAGCGCCGCAGAGAGCGCAGCGCTCCCTGAAACCCCGGGGAAACCGGCTGGGGCCCGCTGAGGTGGGAGCAGGGCACAGAGCCCGTCCTGGGGTTGTCACGGATGAGGGGGAATAAACACAAAACGTTGCAAACACTTCTCTTTTTGCCAGGAGAGCAGAGGGGGAACTTCCCTCCTATTGAAGAAGGCCGAGGCACATCCCCTTAGTGGGGAAGGCCCCTGTCGCCCTTTGTTTCAAGGCTTCTATTGAAAAACTTATCAATGGGCTAGGGAACAGGAATGCATACGTACACTTGTTACGTTAGCATGTTAAGGTTCACAGAGAATAGATACCTTTAATGAAACAAGTGACAGGAATTTACTGATTTACATGGGTCTGAGAGGAGACCAATCTAAACAAAAGAGAATGAAGACAAGGGCAAGCGCCTTAATGATAAAGGGTAAGGGGTAAATAATGTGAAGGTCCTTCGCAGCATGAGCTGACCAGAGATATGAGGGAGGAACAGAGCACACTCTAAAGAATTTACTTTTAGGCCTGATTACCCTGGCAACCGCCAGATCTGATTTAGGGCTGTTTTTCCTGCACTCTTTCAAGTCTGAGCCAGGCGGGAGGAGGGAACCACCAAGAGATAAGGAGACTGCTTCTCAGCTGCAAAGAGGACTCTGGCCGTGTCCAAGCCAAAAGGTGCGGGGGCCTCTTTGCCCCTTCTCCATGCCCCCCAATTTCTTATCTGCTGCCTTTATCGGCTAATACCTGTCTTAGGTGGCCCCTCCCCTGAGGGACCTTACCCATCATTGGCAAGGACCATCCCAAGGCAAAGCAGAGGGGACGCCCCTGCCCGGGGAAATAGGTCAAGTCGCCTCAGGAGCCTGTTTCTGCAAGGCCTCCTGATTATTTCAGCCTTGGGGTCCTCCAGCCTGTTGGCAGGGTTATAACTCCTGAAACCAGGCTGGGCGTTTCCCAACGGTGGACCAGGTCCCAAGGCGGCAGCGTGGGGCAGGGGGGTGTGCAGGCACAGAGCATGTGCCTTGCAAGAGCACATAAGCCCTGGGGAGCCGCAGATGATGTGTAGTTGTTATTCTTCTGCTTAGTGTGATAATGGTATCCTCAGGGTGGAGACCGCCCTCGTTCTCAAGGGATGCTTGCTGAAGTGTCAGATTGAACCGTATGAACTTGCTGATATCTGCTTGTGTTTGATATGGTTAAATCTAATATTTAGGAGTGACTTGTCATGATGTCTGCAACCTGCAATTTACTTTCAGATGACTCAGCAAAATACGTGTGTGTGGTGTTGGCCTGAGGGTCGGGTCTGCCCACTAGGGTAGCAGCCAAATACGAGTGAGCAACAGGCTGGTGAGGGTGGGCTCTCTGTCCCCCTCCTGTCCATCCACGATTCCCACCCACAGCCTGCCAGTGGGCCCGGCCCCGGGGACAGGGATGATGCTGGTGGGGCTCAGTGCGGTCTCCGCATGCCAGCTTGCGGGTCCACCTGGGGCTGAATTGCCCGAGCCTGAATGGGTGAGGCAAGACGCCCAGTTTTCTGGAAGAACCGGCTGGGAAAGTGGTGGCGAGGTGGTAGGAGAGGGGAGAGGGTTACAGAGAAGGCTCTGGTTACAGACAGAGGAGAGAAGAGGGCGTCTCCAGGGGCAGCTGTGTATTCCTGGGGGGGTGCGGGTCGAGCAGGCAGGGGCAGAGAGTGGTTCTTGGGGAGGCCAAGGAAGGAGCAGGTAGCCTGCTGAGGAGGGGTGGGGGTCCTGGGCTGAGGACACCGATCTTTAGCCCCAGTTCTGGGGTCTGCCTGTCACTCCGGGGGTGGAGGGCGGTGTTGAAAAAGCCCAGGACCCTGTGAGACGTTCTGCAGCAACAGGGAGAGAAGCTGAGTGGGGGCGGGGAGGGATGGCGGCTGGGGGCCCACTTCTGACGGTGCCTGTCCTCTGTGGGTGGCCTGCCTGCTCCCAGCCTCTCAGGACACCTGGCCCCGCTGGGCCTCCGTGGAGCCCCCGCACACTGGGCTGGAAATTCTCAGAGGACTCAGGCAGGCCCGGGGAAGCCTGTCTCATGAATCCACCGAAAGTGTCGTCTAAGTTCGGCAGGGAGGACCCTCCTGCATTCCGGGGGACCCGAGGAAACGGAGGCACAGACAGGCGGCCAGATCCCTGGGGAGCTCCTGGCCCGTGGCCCCACGCCTCCTCAAGCTGCAGACCTTTCGGGTGGCCCTGCCACATCCTGTGCCCGGTCCTGCCGCCCTCTCAAAGCACAGGCCAGATGTGCAAATTCTGCGGCTGTGCCGGGGACCGAGCACAGCACAGCTTGCTTTTCTTGGAAATCATCGGTGATTTGTTAGAAAAACAGGAAACATTGGGGCTGCTGTTGTACATTTTGACTTTTTTGTTTTTGTTTTTGAGCCCCTTTCATCTGCCTCAGCCTCAGGCTGTTTTAAGGGTATTTCTGCTCAGCCCTGCCTTTCAAGCCTGCTCCCTACCCTCGACCTCCTCCTGTGCCCCCTCTGTTTTCTGTCTGGCTGGTCTCAGCCCCGCCCCCCGGCTCCTCTCCCCGCCACCATCGCTGCTGTGGGGATGAGGCAGGTCTCGGGAACCATGGAAACAGGTGCTGTGTCTTGGTGACCTATGTAACTTGGAGCATGTGCTTCTGTGGAGCCGGGCTTCCCTGCATCTGTCATTGTCTCCCCGACCCTGGTGCCCCGCCCACCTTTGTCACCATGGTCAGGCAGGAAGCAGAGTGGTCACTGCAAACCAGGACCCGCTGCAGCTTGGGCAGCTGCCCTGCTGCTGGCAAACAGGGGTGGTGTGGCTGGAAGGGGAACCCTTCACCCCTCCGTCCCTCCTGGGTCAGACTGGAGCAGGAGGGACGCTCAGAAGTCACTTTATCTATGGAGTCACTGAGACTGAGAGGCTGGGGACTTTCCAAGGGCCCCAGATCAGACGGATGCCTTCATTAAAGGGGAGGAACGGGAAGGGGGTGCGGAGGTCCGGGTGCAAGCTCTGGCTCGGCCCCAGGCCGCCCGGCCCTGGCCGGGACTCCCAAATGCAGGGAGCGGGGGTGAAGGCGGGATGGGGGAGCTGCGGTCGTTCTGTGCCTTGGGCCTTCAGTGAGGTGTCAGAAAGCACCGCTGCTTCCTGATGTCCCTCGGAAAGCTTTTCCTGGGTCTCATGTTGTCAGGGGTGAACTGCGAGCAGGTGTGGGGATGCAGTCAGGTCTCCTTGCTGTTCACTCCCCACCCGTAATCCCACCATGGAGGGGCCCGTTTCCCATTTTATGGATGAAGAGACTGAGGTCCAGAGAGGCTGCATGGCCTAAGCTGCTGCTCCCGTGGCCCAGGCCGGCCCTCACAGGGAGAGAAGGCCAGTGGCTCTCCGCACAGGGGGCTGCTGCGCCCCGCCGTGGCCCCTTTGCCGCGCTGTGCCCTGGGTCCTCACGCAGCGCCTCTGCACCAGGCCTCCAGTGGGGGCCCCCCGCCTTGCAAGGGAACCACCTAAGGGACTGCCCTTCTGAAGTCATATAAGAAGTTTGATATGAGAGAGGAGAAACTCCCCACACCTCACAGGGGGTTGTTTCGAAAGGCATTAAACTGTTCAGAGAGGGATAGGATGTATAAGACCAAGACAGATGGAGACCAACCTGAGAAACTGAAACACTGTTTAGGGAGCGTCCCAGAAAAGCCCCAAATTTGAGGAATTACGGGCTAAGCAGAGCTGGTGGGTAGGAAGGTGACCCCTCCTCACACCAGGACTGCTGAAGGGGGTGGACATCCAAAGGCTCCAACAGCGCACGGCTCCCCGGCCACGTTCCCATTCCTCTGGGGAGCAGGGAGTCTAACCCAAGGGTCCGTGGTCTTGGAGGGCAGGCAACATGTGACATCTTTATTTGCACTCACCTCTAACTGAACTTTAGTGTTTCCTTCCATTATGAACGTAGGCAACAAACCTCCATCATATTACCGGCACCTGTGCCTTGGTCCAGATGTTTTCTCATCCAGGTGTTTTCATATTACTTTGCAGTGTGCATGTACCTCAATTGTCATTTATGCTTTTTACTATTTCAAAGTGATGGTAGTAGTTAGACCCACTGCTGAGTTTTGTTACTTAGTGTGTTAATGAGAAGAATATGCATTATCATTGCACAAAGCTGATTATTTAAAATATACATAATTGGTTTTTTGGTGTAATTCATTTCCTTTACAGTCCAGTGTGTTTCATTTCATACATTTGAAACATTATTCTAATGAGGCGCCTGTGAATTTCTCCAGATTGCCTCATGGGTCTAGGGTGTAAAAAAGTCAGGAATTTTGGCTCCTGGGGCAATTACGGAGGGCTTTGGTGCTCGGCAGGCCTGAGTTAGTGTCGCCGCTACAGACCCTGAGACCACGCATTGTCCCTCAGGGCCACGGCTGCCTTAGGGCGCAAGCGGGGACCATTTGGCGCGCGTGTGCCTGCCTGCTCTGGTGCCCAGCAGGAAGTGGCACCGTCGTGGGTAGTAGTTGGTGGCAGTGGCTGTGGTTTATTTAAGCCCATGAGGCTCAAGCAGAGTTCTTTTTTATTACAGAAGAAACTCCAGTCTAGGTTTGTTATGTACTGTCCCTCATGCAGAAGGAAAAACCACCTCCTGGGATGATGCCCATCATCTTTGTCTTTGGCTTTGGGCTGGGAGCAAGGAGCCCCCAGGTATCCAATGTGCATCTTAGTCCATAAATTGAAGTATTTAAGAAATAGCCATGGTATGCCCTTACAATGGAATATTATTCAGTCATAAAAGTACTGTTACACCCTACAACATGGATGAACTTAGAATGTTCATGGATGCTAAGTAAAAGAAAGCCAGGTGCCAAAGACCATATTTTGTATGATTCCATTTATATGAAAGACACAGAAAAAAGAAATTCATAGATACAGAGAGTAGATTAGTAGTTACCAGATGATGGGGGAAGAAGAATGCAAAGTGACTACAAATAGGTATGAGGTTTCTTTCTGGGTTGCTGGAAATATTCTGGATTTAGATAGATCTTGGTTATGGTTGCGCAACACAGTGAATGTGCTGAAAACCACTGATGCGTGCACTTTTAAACTGAACAATAAGATCTGAATCACTCATGAAAGAAGATATACAGATGACAAATAAGCATAGAAAAAGATGCTCAACACCATATGTCATTAGGGAATTGGAAGTTAAAACAATGAGGTACCTCTGAATATCTACTAGAATGGCCAAAAGCCCAAACACTGAAACACCAAGCGTCAGCGAGGGCATGGAGCAACGCCAGTGGGAATGCAAAATGGCACAGCCCCTTTAGGAGGCAATTTAGCAGCTTCTTAGAAAGCAAAGAAACCTTGTCACGCGATCCGGCAATTGTGCTTCTAGGTATTTACCCAAATGAATTGAAAACTTATTTCCACACAAAAAAACCCTGCATATGACTGTTTAATTGCCAAAAATGAGAAACAACCAAGATGTCCTTCAGTAGGTGAATGGATAAACAACCATGGTACATCCATAGACTAGAATATTATTTATTGGTAGAAGAAAATTAGCTATGAAGTCGTGAAAAGACATGGAGGAGCCTTAAATGCCTATTACTCAGTGAAAAAAAACCCCAGCCAGTCTGAAAAGTCGACATAACATATAATGCCAATCGTACGATATTCTGGAAAAGGCAAAACTACAGAGACCGTAAAAAGATCAGTGTCTGCCAGCGATGGGAGAGAGGGGAAGAGATGAACAGACAGAGCACAGGGGATTTTTTGGGCAGTGAAACTATTCTGTGTGATATTGTTGTGGTGGATATATGACATTTTGTATTTGGCAAAACCCGTCAAACTGTACAGCAAAGTAAAATGTGGGCTTTAATTAATACTGTTGTATCAACATTGATTCATCAGTTGTAACAAATACACCTCACTCATGGACAATATTAATAGGAGTGAAAACTGTGGGTGGGAGGGTGTAAAACCTGAAACTGCTCTAAGAATTAAAGTTAATAAAAAGAAAAGAAATAATCATTTATCTGTCTCCTTGCATCAGCTGAAACCCAGCTCTGTGTGCCATCCCTCCTGCCTGGAGCTGTGCAGGAGCTCAGAAATTTCTGTTTTCCTGCCACAAACCTTTGCCAAGGTGGTTGCCTTTTTAGCATGGGAACAGGGAGGGGAGGGAACAACGCACAGGAAGAAATAAATTAATAGCACCATAAATTGCCCCATGTCTGTACTCTGTGGCCTGAGGAGCAGCTCCTAGAAAGCTTGGGCTGTGGCCCAGATCCCATCCTTTGGCCTCTGGCAGAGCCAACCTGCCCCCACCCTCGGCAGCTGAAAATGACTCGGTCCACACCTCCAAGGTCTGATTCACCAGGAAGTTACAATAGACGTGATTTCCCCTTGAGGCCTGAGGAATCTCCCCTATTGCTCGCCTGGTCATAACAACACGGCCACATATTTGGGTGGGGCTTTTGGCTTGCAGAACACGTTCACACATTGACATAACCGTCCCGGGGTCTGGCACTGCCTCAGGCCGGGCGCCGGTGTCAGAGCAATTTGCATGGTGAAGGAGCCACTGTCAGCAAAGCCGAAAGTCCAGTTGAGAAGCCAGTTTCTACGCAGGCACAGGGGAAGCAGGGAAGGGCGGGGGGCACCCAACCCAGTCTGGGAGGGTTTGGGGGGCATTGTTAGGGGCCCTTCCCTGAAAGTGCAGTGGAAGGTGGAAAAATGCATCTTAGGAGCCACATCGAAAGCAGAGGCAGATGGTGGACACGTTCCAGGCAGAGGGAGCCCACGCAGGAAGAGGTTCATGGAAGGTAAAGTGAGCGCAACACTGGTCAGGGAAGGGGGTCCAGAGCTCTCAGGGCCACGCCAGCCGGGAACATTTTTGCACAAGCCTTTTTGTCAACATGTGTTTTCATTTATTTTGGGTAAAGAAGTGAAATTATTCGGTCAAAATGATAGGTATTTGCTAACTTTATGAAAAGGCCAGGCTGATTTTCCAAGTGGTTGCACCACTTTATGCTTCTACCAATGGTGTATGGTTGTTCCACATCCTCGCCAGCATGGTATATTGCTCATTTTAGTAATTTTAGCAGTTCTGGTGTAGTGTAATCTCATTATGGCTTTAGATCTGCATTTTCTTGATGACTAATAATGATGAGCATTTTTTCATGTGTTTATTGATATTGGATTTTTTTTGTGAAGTGGCTGTTCTTATTTGTCCATTTCTGGGATACAAGTTGATTGTCAGATCTATGTAGTGTGAATGTTTTCTCTTGGTTTGTGGTCATTCTATAATCTTGTCATTTCAAAAATGTTTTATAAGTGGAGTCATATAGTAGGTGATCTTTCGGGATCAGCTTTCTGATTCAGCATAATTCTCTGGATGTTGTATGTATTAGCAGACGTTTCCTTTTTGTTTCTGAGCACTATTCCATGGTGCAGAGATGTACTTGCCCACCGCAGGACATGGGCATTGTTTCCAGTTTGGGGCTATTCCATATAAAGCGGCTTCTTTTGCTTATGGTAATTTTCTTTGCTTTGAAGTCAGCTCTGTCTGATATGATATAGCCACTTCTGCTTTCTTTTGATTAACATTAACATGATATATCTTTGTACATTTATTACTTCCAACTTGCCCATATCATTAGGTATGGAAGTGAGTCTATTATAGACAGCAAATAATTGGCCATGCTTTGTAATCCACTACCAATCTCTGTCTTTTCATTGGTACACTCAGCCCAATAAATTTAATGTTATTATTGATAAATTGGAGCTTTACTCTGCTATTTTATTACTTGTTTTCTGGGGTTTTTCCCCGTTTCTGTGGTTCCTGGGGTTTTCTGCCTCCCTATAGATTACCTGAATATTTTTTAGAATTCGTTTTGATTTATCAATAATGTTTTTGTAGGTATCTCTTTATATAGAGTTTTTAGTGGTTCCTTTAGATATTACATTATATATACATAACTTGTCAGTCTAATAACGTCATACTTTTACCAGTTTTAATAAAGTATGGAAGCCTTACCTCCCCTCAGGCCCCATTGCCTTTCCCATATATAATATAATTGTCTTAAGTGTTAACTCTGCATACATTTTTTTAGAAATATTTTTTTATTTATTTTTAGAGAGGAAGAGAGGGAGAGAAACATCAATGTGTGGTTGCCTCTCATATGCCCCCTACTGGACACCTGGCCTGCAACCGAGGCACGTGCCCTGACTGGGAATCGAATCAGCAACCTTTTGGTTCGCAGACTGGCACTCAACCCACTGAGCCACACCAGCCAGGGTTACTCTGCATACATTTAAAACCACATCAGTGTTATAATTTTTTATTCAATCATCACACATAATTTAGAAAGCTCAAGAGAAAGAAAGTCTAATGTATTTACCCAGATTTTTGCTTGCCATGTTCTTCATTCCTGATGTTCCAAGATATTTTTATAACTTTATTTCTAATTTCCTCTAGCCATTCTTTTAGGGTAAGTATGACGATGGCAAATTCTCTTAGTTTTCCTTCATCTGAGAATGCCTTGATTCCCCTTGGTCATAGGACTCTGAGTTTGACAGTTCTTTTCTTTCAGCTCCTGAAAAATGTTGTTTCATTCCTTTTGGCCTTTGTAACTTCTGATGAGAAATTCGCTGTCACTTGAATTGTTTTTCCTCTAATGGAAGGTATTGTTCCTCTCTTGCTGCTTTCAAGACTTTTTTCTTTATCTTTAGTTTTCAGAAGTTTGACTATGATATGTCTTGGGGTGTATTTCTTGGCTTTATCCTGTTCGGGATTCACACGGCTTCTGGAGTCTGTAGTCATATATACTTGGCCAGATTTGCCAAGTTTTCTGTCATTATTTCTTTGACTACTTTTTCAGCTCTGTCCCCGTCTCACGGGTACTCAGATGACGTGAATGTTAGACCTTTTGTTGTGATCCCACAGGCCCCTGAGGCTCTGTTACTTTTTCTTCAGTTTATTTTCTCTCTGTTGTTCAGACTGGACAAGATTATTGTTTTATATTCAAGGTCATTGGTTACTCCCTCTGTCCCCGCCATTCTGCTGTTGATCCCCTTCACTGAGTTTTCATTTATTATACTTTTCAGTTCCAAAATTTCCATTTGGTACTTATTTCTCTCTTCTAGTTCTTTGCTGAGACTGTTCTAACTTTCTTTTGTTTATAATTGTTCATTGGAGTATTTTTAGTGATGGCTGCTTTAAAATCTTTGTCAGATCATTTTAACATCTGTTAACCGTTGTTGGTAGTGGCATCAATTGCTTGCCTTTTTTTACTCAGTTTGAGATCCTGCTTGGTCTTGATATGACAAGTTAACTTCTATTGAAGCCTAGACATTTTGGATATTATGAAAGTTATGAGGCTCTGGGTCTATTTAAACGTTTTATTTTAGCTGGCTTTCTCTAACATGCCCCTGAAAGGGGATGTGGAGGTAGGGGGCACCACCTCCTTACTGTCAGGTGAGGGTGGAAATCTACTTCTCATTCTCAGTTTCCATTGAAATCCGGGCAGTGCTCTGGGAATTCTGGCTTCCCATCAGGCCTCCACGAATAACTCCCTGGCTGGGAGGGACAGAGGTGCCTCGTTACTGTCCGTTGGCACCATGGGGTGGAGGAAATGATCTCATTACCGTTGGGCAGTGGTAAAAGCCCTGACTCCCTGACCAAGCTTCCTCTGACCCCGCCCTGGATTGGGGAGGGGTGCTCTTTACTGTCTGGAGGAGCTGACAGTCTGGGCTCCCCAGAGGTCTCTGATGATAACAGGGGGAAGGAGGGACTCCTTGCTGCCAGTGGGTATGAAAGGCTTGGCCCCTACGTGGCTTCCTCAGACAACACCCATGGCAAGGGCTCTCCGACCTCATCATGTGCAGCCTGGCCAGGACAAGGTCCAGCTTGGGCTGTGCTAGGGAAGATGGTGCCATCGTTTCTTCTGCAGTGTTTGGCTGGAGTAGAGAGATTATTGTCTTAAAGTTTTCTGTCTTGCTAAGCTCCCCCTTCCTGGCCCTTTGGCTAGAGAGAGCAGGCTTTTCTTCCTTCCTTCCTTCCTTCCTTCCTTCCTTCCTTCCTTCCTTCCTTCCTTCCTTTCTTTTTTGTTTGTTTTTTGTCTGCACCCACTGGTGTTTCCAGCTCGTTGGCTCTTTAGCTCCAAGCCTAGGATACACAAGACAAAACAAACAAACAAACAAAAGCCTCAGAAATTTCACCACCATGTCGATGCTTGTTCCCAAGGTCCCCACCTGGTCTGCCTTCTTTCCACCTTTCAGAGTCTTTTATGCAAGTTGTTTTTTTCTTTTAAATATGGTGTCCAGGGTTCATATTTGTCCTTAGCAGAAGGCATAAAGAAAAATACGTCTACTCCACTTTCCCAGAACCATTGTCCATTTTTATATACTTAACACCTATAATTTGTGTGATGAAAACAATGCATTAAATGTATTATTCACATGTTTGTAGAAAAATAAAAATTATATCTAATCTTGCCCCTCGAAGATGACCACTGTTAACATGGCGGCTGGTCATAGAGAGTCATTTTTTACATGTAGATATAGATCTTTAAAAAACATAATTGGGGGCATCTAAGGGTGCTTTTGGTCACAATTACGAGAAATGAACCTGTGCTATGTAAAGAAAAAAAGGAACTTAGAAAGGATACTCGATCATCTCATAAAACCCACTTCTAAGCAAAACTCAAAGGAGTTGCCTCTCTCCCACCTTCCTTGTCTCCTCTACCTGTTGTACTAGGTCTGTTGCCCTCTGCTTACTCTTCCCAGATCACCAAAACCTCCATGCCACCGAGTCCAGTGGCCATTTCTCTGCCCTCATTTCACAGATCTTGCTGCTGCGTTCCACACTCCCTCCTTGAAGCATTCTTGTCTTGAGTTTCTGTGATGTCATATCTTCCTCTTCCTTTATGAGTTGCACCTCCTTGGTGTCCTCTTGCTGATTCTTCATGTGCCACCTCTAAACACTGGACGCCCCAGGGCTGAGCCAGAGGTGCCACGCTCTCTCTTCACATAATTCATAGTCAGTGACCCCTAGACTCAACTGCCAAATTTAGAGTTGCCACCCAGAGCTCAATATTGGGGTCAATGTGAGGTATAACTTGGACAAAGCAGGACTTTCGTTCTCCCATCTCATACTGTCCTCTTTCCAAGTTCCCCATCTCAGCGAGGGGGACCCATCAATCTTCACTGAAGGAAGAGGCAGAAGGTCAAGTATCTGAAAAGGCTGCCCACCCAGCTTGAGTGCCAAACTTTAGTCAGCCACAATGCAAAGGCGGCTGCGCCCCTCCTAGAGAGATTTTGGCCAGAACCAAAGTCTAGATTTCCTTAATCCATTGCCCTCTGATTTAGACATAATGTGCGGCCTTGACTCTGGCCCGTCAGTACTGGTTTTCCGTTTGGATTGTGTGTGTATGTCTTCCTTGGTTCTAGTCGACGGGTATATTTGGTAAGAAGTTGGGAGATGCTACATCAATGCCTGCTGTCCTAATGTTGCAACAAACAGCCCCTAGGGAGTTCTCAACTGGGCTAAATGGAACTCTTGAAATCAGTGCCTGTTTTATAAAAAGTTGTTAAAAAATCACACCTGGCCAAGTATCAGGAGGAGCATCTGATTTCGGTTCTTGTTCAAAACATTGATGGTTTCTTTTCTTGTTAGAGAAGTTTTTCTTGCACTAATAAACCACATTTGTGAATGGGCTACACAGGGGAGAGGTGGGAGATTTCTCTTATTTAATTGAGCAAGGGTTTAAAGAGAAAAGGAGACTAAGGAAGATGGATATGCCTGTGTCTGAGAGCGATTACCTGCTCTTGGGCTAACAGAGAGGCAGTGGGTGCTAAATGATTTTCACTCTGGGAGGGAAGAAAAGATGGTGGAGGGAAGAGATGATGGACTGGGCCAGTCTATGCCCAGATTTTTCCACTGGTAAAGCATCTGGAAATCACAGTGCTCGATAAAGTCTTCTTTGCTGCAATCTAGGAAATATTCATGCCTGCCTTGCAAAGTGAAAATGATTCTGCAGAGAGTGTGCAGCCTGTAATGAATGCAATTTGCAACAACCACAATCTTTTTTCCACATCCAGAAAAACAGAAAGCTGCCAATATGTATTGGGCTGGCCAAAAAGTTCATTTGTTTTTTTCCATAAGATGGCTGTAGTCAGGCCTCCTTGCCTTTAGCTTCACGTAAAATGATTTTGTTACATTGTATTGTGACACTGTACATTTTTAAATCAAAACATCAAAATTGGTGAATTTTTGTGTAGACATTTTAATAATGAAGACAGAAGAAAATAAGCAACATGTTCGGCATATTATGCTTCGTTGTTTCAATAAAGGTAAAAACGTAACTGAAACAAAAAAAGAAAAGATTTGTGCAGTGTATGAAGAAGGTGTTGTGACTGACTGAACGTGTTAAAAGTGGTTTGCGAAGTTTCGTGCTGGAGATTTCTTGCTGGACAGTGCCCCACGGTCGGGTAGACCAGCTGAGGTTGGTAGTGATCAAATCGAGACATTGAGAACCATCAACGTTCAACCACACAGTAGAAAGCCGACATACTCAAAATATCCAAATCAATAAAGTTATTGGTGAAAACGAAAAATATGTCTTATTTTGCAGATAAAACTGCATGAATTTTTTGGCCAACCCAATAAATGTAATTGGCCTTTCTTGAGTTTTTACATCTACATTCTCCTTTTTTTTTTTTTTTTTTTTTTTTGTCCCCCTGTTAGTCTGAGAGCATTTGCTGGCAAACAAGACAGGCTCTACATTTGAAAGGAGGCAGATTCCACAGTTTCCAGGGCCAGGTGCCATTCTTCATCTTTCTCTGGTCCCCACCTTGGGAGTAATTTCAGTGTGCCAACTATGGGTTCCTTTAATGTGCATAGTGAAGCTAAGTTGCTCAGGACAGGCCAAGAAGGGACATACGTCATGTACCAACCAAGAGAACACACTGTGCCTCAGTCTCCTCCTCTTTAAAATGGGAATAAGAGCATCTGCTTCATATAGATTCAATGAGTTAGTTCATAGGAAACACCTAGAACAGTGCCTGGCACATAGCAAGCCCTTAATTAGCATCAGCTGCTATAGTTAGAGTTGTATGGGAAGGCAAGTTCACGCCTCCTGCTTTCTTTGCAGTACTCTTCCAGATGCTTACCTGGGTGAAGGGAGTCAGATAGACCTCGGCTCCAATTCCACCTACGCTACTTGTTCGTTGTGCAACCTTGGGAAAGTCATTTAGCCACTAGGAGCTGCTTCTTCCTCGTCCTTGTATGCTCAGAGTTTTAGAGGTTTCTTCAGAATCAATGAGATCGTGTGCTTCAAGCCCTGAGCACAATAACTAGCATAGAGTCAGCGCTGTATACACATTAGCGCCTTTCTCCTTCCCTTCTCCATTCCTTGTCTCATTTCTTTTTAGTCTTAACCACATCCTTGTCTTCCTGAGCATCCCTGGGCCCTTTCCTTGGTAAGAGCGTGGGCAAAGTTGGGAAGTAGGTAGAGGCTTATCTGTGCTCCCTTAGCGGTTCCCCCTTTTTGCACACTTCTACTTCACCCTGCTACTCCTGCCCGCCAATCCCCCACCGCCGTGCCATCTCCACCTACCTTTTCATATTTCCTCCTCCCCCAGCCCTGGAGCCCTTCCGCTGCCCACTGTCCACTGCCGCTGCCGTAACACACTCATTTGTTAGGTGAATGTCCGCCCCGGAATCTTACATCTTGAAAAAGAAGCTAGGACAGAGGAAGTGAGTAACCCTAACCCATGGGGAACGAATCACTGACAATGAGAATCCAGGTACTTTTTGTGCAGATGTCTTCCTTGGAAAGGAAATTATAACGCAGAGGTTTCGCCTCTGCCCAAATTATAACTCAGAGGTGAAACCGCATGCTTGGTCCTTTGTCTAGAAAACAGAAATGATTTCCTATGAACGTGGCATAGGAAAAAGCGTGGGCTTTGGGAGTCCGGCCAACTTTGGATGTGTTTCCCGCTCAGGCCGTAGGAACTAGTGCCCCAGAAACATGGGCAAATAAATGGCACACTCTCCCTGGACTGCGGGGATTGTGAAAAACTGTCATGATGTATGTGATTATGATGATTAAACAATGGCGGTGTGACATTCTTTTGCGTTAATAAAGCTGTTGTAACAATCATAACCTGCATGTCTTTTCCCATGTGAACAACTGTAAACCTACTTTTTGCCAACCCTGTATATCGTCTTTGCAGGAACGTTTATTCAAGTCTTTCATCCATTTTTAAATTGGGTTGTTTTGCGCTTGTTGAATTTAAGAGTTCTTTATAGATCCTGGTTATTAACTTCTTATCAGATATATAATTTGCAATATTTCTCCCATTCTGTAGGTTTCCTTTTCACTCTGTTGTTTCTTTTTGATACTCAGTTTTACATTTCGATGTTGTCCAGTCTCTCTATTCTTCTTTTGTTGCCTGCGCTTGTAGTGCCGTTGACAAATCTAACGTGACGAAGCTTTTCACTTACTTTTAAGAGTTTTATAGTTAAGCTCTGTATACTTTGTCTGTGATCTTTCTTGAATTAATTCTTTATAATATTAAAGCTTCTTGTCTAACAACAGGGTATGCATTTCCATTTATCTGCCGGCTTTTGTGTCCCTCCAAAGTTTTATTTCATTCAAACTTTGCACACTTGTAAAGTTTACTTTCTCTTCTTTTGCTCTTTTTGTTGCTATTATGTATGGGGTTTTCTTCTAACACAATTTCTGCTTTTTTTATTTGTATAATTGAATGATATCAATTTCTATTTTAATTTGTCTCCAACCACTTTACCTAATTCTATTTTTTGTTGTAACCATTTTTTTCAGTTGATTATTTTGAGTTTCCATAAACACTTTCAGGGTGAAAAAAGTGAATTATGCCAATATGATATTTGGCGAAGCTATAATGTATAGTGAGCCTCAGCGAATGACATATGACATGTGGTGTTAGAAAGTACCCAGCCCACACATTCATCTTGTTACTCGAAATACCCCAGCTGAGCAAGAAATGAATCACCATAAAGAACTAGTAAATAGGGGTGTAATGGCACAAAACAAAAAAACAGCAAGCAATGAAATAAATCAAATGTAGGGCCACTGTCCAAAACAAAAAATTCCTGTTATCAGAGTTATTAAATTTTCTATAAATGTCAAAAGTAATTATTTCAAGGATTGTGATGTAGTGTAAAAATATTTACTACAAACCAGACCTGTATTAAAGATAACATGATATTACAACATTAAGATTAAAAGAGGGGCTAAAATCACAGATTCAGATATGCTTTTAAAAGTTACGTAGGAATTCTAGATTCAGATCTTTGCTACTAAAATTTTAAATCTCAATTAAAATGAATGATATTGTCAAAAACCCAAATTCATGAAATGGACATGTGAGGAAGTCAAATACCTGAACAGCCCCAAGACTCTAGAAGAAATTCGCTTGAGGATCCTAAAAATAAACCCTGAGGAGAGAAGCTGCGGCCGCTCGCCGCGGGGCAGCGGAGCCCAGTGTCCAGCTCAGCCAGAAGCACCCTGACTCGCCCGGGGCTCTGGGCTCAGCTTCTCAGTATAGATTTGCCACTTTCTCACCTGAGCAAGTCACTGCACTGCTCAGGGTCAGCGCCGTATACACATTTTCATCTTCGTTTTTCCTCTGTCGCAGGGGAGAGCTGCACTAGGTGATCTCAAAGGTGCCCTCCTAATCTCCTAGGCCAGTGTATGGATATGGGTGTTTGTAAAACAGAAACGTTACTTTACAAGCCTGACGAGGCATCAGAATCATCCAGGGAGTGTTTTATTTTTTGGCCCCATCTCAACGGCATCTAGAGCTGGGCATGTTGCAGAATTGCGTATGTTAGGAAAGTACCCAGATAGTAAACAGTATTTATTGAAATGCTTGTGGTATGCCAGGAACTAAACATTTTCCATATATTAACTCATTTTGAACAAGCTTGAGCTCTCACAGGCCCCAAGAACACACCTGGCATGTCCTGGCCTCTTAAGTGACACCAAATCAGTGATAGTCAAAGGTGTCATCGAGATGTTCCAGATTAGATTAATTACTCTCTTTGTAGTGATCACCATCCAAATGAAAACACGACTTAACCATTCTAATGGAGAGCCCTCGGGAACCCTGGAGAACCCCAGAGACTGCCAACCCCAGTTTAGCAACATCGAGTCAGGGGATCTAAGGCAGGCAGCCTTGCACCGGTCTACTGACTAGCATTTAGGAACTATGCGTATACAGGAAATAACAACTTTAAATAAGTTTATGAAGGGCAGCAAGGCATAAGATAACCACCCAGAAAGGTATATAAAGGATATGTAAGGTTTGTAACTATTAAAAGGGCCTTAGAGCTATGTATACCCTCCACTTAGCTTCCCCTGATGGTTACAACCCACATAACCTGGTATAGTTATCAAAACAAGGAACAGCTGGTACCATACTGGACAACCCTGTAGACTTCATTTGGATTTTAGCTGCTCTCCCCAAATGTGCCCTTTTAGTTCCAAAATCCAGCCCAGGACCCCACCTCACATTTAGCTTTTCATGTCTCCTTAGTCTCCTCCAACCTGGGACAGTTCCTCAGTCTTTCCTTATCTTTTCTGACCTTGACACTTTGGTGAGTACTGGCCAGTTATTTTGTAGAATTTCTTTCAACTGGGTTTTGAAGGACCTTTTTTCATGTTTAGGTTGTGTGTTTTGGGAAGCGCCCCACAAAAGCGGTGTCATGTCCCTCTCAGTGCGTCCTGTCAAGGGGTGCACGATGTTGGCATGTCTTCTTCGTGGTGCTATTGGCTTTGATTGTGAGGTTGAAGTGGTGCTGGGTTTCTCCACTCTGCAGTCATTACTTGCCCCTGTGTAAATGGTCCATTTCTTGGGGGAAATACTCTGAGATTATACAAATATCCTGTTCCGCTCAGATTTTTACCCATAGATTTTAGCATTCATTGGTGACTCTTGCCTGCAAAACTATTACTGTGGTGTCTGCCTCATGGTGATTTTGTATTTCTCTCATTCATCCCAGATTTGTTAATTGGAATTCTTTTGTAAAGGAGACCTGTTCCTTTTCCTCTGTTTATTTTATTTTATTTTTTATAACAATACTGTAGGCTTTCATTATGTATTTTGTTTGACGCTCCTCATCCTTTTGCAAGTATTGACTTCTTTTCTGGCCTAACAGGCTGCTCCAGGTTTATCTTGTGCAATTTCTGCCCCAGCCCTAGAATCAGCCATTTCTCTAAGGAGCACCGGTTCCTTTGATTAGAGAATGGTACTTAGAAACCAATGTCTGGGCGCTAGGTGTGCTCATTGCCATTGCGACATTGTTGCTTCTTGGCTCTCTCAACAGACAGAGCTAGAAAATATATGTATGCATGTTAATCCAAGCATATACACATGTTTTACTTCCCTGTATATCTATCTGGATATACATTAAGACCATGAGTTCATACTGATTTATCCAGTTTCAGTCTAACACCATAAGTTTGGTTCATTCTAGACTTCCCCCTTTTCCTTATTTGTAACTTCTTTCTCCAACACTTTTGAGTGTTGAGAAACTGACTCTCGTTCTCGGCGATAGATTTACTTCTTCATTTAATCCGAGCACACACATACAGAAGTTTCAGGGGTTTTATGTAGCCCACATCCCTATGAGAAACAATATTTGTATATAGTTTTTTTTCTTTAGCTTTATAGTGTCCAGTCAAAATGCTAAAGCCACTGGGATTCTGTTGACAAGTCACAAAAAAAAAAAAAAAAGTCTATTTTCCAAGGTTACTCAGTTTGTTCCTTTCACGCCCCATCCCTTTCAATGAGGTTATGTTAATCCTTTATAATACATTTAGGTTAATTCGTTATTGTTTGCATTCCAATTTTTGCCCTCCCCCCATGTCCTGTTTCATTTGCGTTATTTATTTAATTTGGGGGGATGGAATATTGCTGTGGTCCCGAGAGTCCAAACAGTACACAGAGGTGTCCCAGGGAGGTGTCACTCCTCCTCACTCGCCCCCAGCCCTCTACCGTCCGCTTTCCACCCCTTTCTCACCCCAATCTCTAGCTTCTGGTATATATTTCCGGTATTGGAAATGAGAATTTTTAAAATTAGGTCTCAGAAGAGATTCTGCCATCAGCAGTCATGAGGACGGGAGTGGGGGCCGGGAGGGAGGCCAAGCCCCAGGGAGCAATAGGAAGGGGAGAGGGAGGAGCGGTCCAGGGACGGAAGCAGAGGGGTCAGAGCAGGTGGGCAGGCCTCTGTGTCTCTCTGTTCCCACCTGTGGGACTACGGCTTCAAAGCACGGGCCTGAAATATTTCAGAACTACAGGGGAGGCGAATGGGGTGCCCACTGGAGCCCAGAGGACCCTGCTTCCCTCCCTAAGAGATGTGGGCCCTCCACTGTTTGAGAAGTTCCCCAAGGAAAGAGGCCGTCTTCCCGCCCCACGCGGGGCTGGAAGCTGGGCCCAGGCGCACCCTGGCCCTCTGACTAGTCCTGCACGTCAGAGAAGAGGACCCCTGGTTTGCATCAACATGACCCTTTCCTGTTCAGGGCCCCCAGTAAAGACTCATCCTTCCTGGCTCAGAAGAGGAACTTGGAGGTGCAGGCCACGCCGCTGCTGGACATTTCAACCCTGCCCCACCGCGGATGCCGGGGCATTCCCATTCCGCAGGGGCATTCCCATTCCGGCAGCCGCTGGAATTTCACAACAGGCGCTCCTTTTAGCAGGGGGGAGGGGCGACGGAAGCGGGGTGCCAGGGGAAGCCAAGCCTTTGAAAAAAGCCAGTCATCCCTGGGGAGAAAGTGATGCCACCTTCTTCCCCCTTCATCTCTGCCCCAAAGCCATTGGAGTTCTGCTGACAAGTCACAAGGAACGGCTGATGACTGACTCATCAGACGGAAATGAGAGTAACAAAGGACCGGGCAGTGATTGAGCTGGGTTAGCCTCCAGGGCAGCTCCGTGGGCGTCCCGTGGGGTCCCGGCATCTTGGACGGCCCTGCCTCCCAGAGGAGCGAGGAGGGCGTGGGGAGGGGCAAGCTCTAGGTGGCCTGCGATGCCAGGGAGGCTGGCGTGCCGGGAACCCTGCCAGTGCCTGTCCGTGGAGCAAGCCCCGGTTCCCTCCTGTCGGGGGACCCTGAGCCAGGAGGTGGGAAAGTCCCAGGGGCCCGGAGAAGGCGAGAAGCGCGGGCCAGCAGGCATGGCCGGTGCCGAGCAGCCTTCCAGCCTTTCGCCTCTGTGCGCTGGCCCCTGAGGACATGGGTGGGGGGCGCAGGAAGGCAGAAGGGGTGTAGGCTGAGACTGTTCATTTGCATCTTGTGTTGGTATCAGTTAGAGTGGGACACAACAGAGCAGGGTGACTCATTTCGACCTCATGGCACAGCGGACTTAGCCATTGCAGCAGGGCTGGGCCGAGGGCGTCTTTATACCTGGTTCCCATGACAAGGCCCTTGCTTCAGACTAGAGACACTGGGCCCTGTGGCCACCGTGTTCATCGCCCAGGTCAGCCAAAAATGCTGCTTCTGCGAGCCCTGGTCCTCTGCTTGGCCTCCCAAACACGGGGAGTCTGGGTCGCTTAAAGCAAGATCATGTTCTGGTTAACTGAGGCTTCACTTGTGAGGCGGAAGCATGGATGGGTTTTGTTTTTGTCCCAGTAACTCCTTTTCGTGGTGCTGAGGGGCAGGGCAGTGTGTGGTCGTGGTCACGAGCCAGACCTCTGGGGTTCCTGTCCTGGCCTTGCCACCTCCTAGCTGTGTGACCTTAGGCCCGTGGCTTAACTTCTCTGCGCTACAGATTTTCTAGCTCTTCACCCTGTCCCCACCTCCAAAGGTGGTCCAACCTTCAGGCCTCTCCTGCTAAGCTCCCCTCACCTTGCTGGGGCCCCCCGGGGTAAAGTATCAACAAAACATCTCAAGTCCAGCTTCTGTTCCTAGTATCCACGCCCCGCCCCCACCAGCACATATGCACCTGGGGCTCCCATCTTTGCCTCAGCCAACAACGGGCCTGCCAGCTGCCCCTCTGCCCCTCCTCGCAGGAGGAAGCCTGCTGGCCACGTGGAGAGTGAACTGAGAACAGGATGGCAGCGACCCCACCTGGGAGCGTCAATACCTGGCCCTCATAAAGGCCCCCCCGCCCTTGGCTGACAACCCTGCTCCCTTCCCAGTGTTCCTTGCTGACGGGGCGACTGGGAGTGTGGGGCCTGGAGGGATCGTCTGTGCACCAGGGTCTCGGTCCTCAGCAGGCTTCTTCCGGTGCCCAGACCCTTGCACATGCTGTCTTCTCTTTCTGGAATGTTCCCTTCCCCCCACTTTTCTCCTGACTGCCTCATTCATCTTACACGCCCCTTCTGAGAGGCTTCGCTGACCTCCGACAACCTACAGTGGGCTCCGCACCCGGCCCCTCCCGGCACCGTCACTGTCTGCACAGCATGATCACCTGCGAGGACCTCCTTCCTGTCTGTTAAATTATTTTTCAACGTCTCCATCTCCTACCCAGGAGCTGGCCTGCTTCACTCAATGCTGTGTCCCCACTGCCTGACACATAGGTGGTGGTTATTAAATATATGAAAGAATACATGCATGCAGACCCTACTCTGGACTTTTTTCTTCGCTTTCTCTGAGGCTGTGGCCCAGGCACCCAGGCAGAGGGTTGGCCGGGTGGGAGTTGGGGCGATGCGTGTGCTGCACCTTCCCAGGGACATCACTGAAGTGATGTGGTGCTGGGAAGTTCACGAAGGGCTGTTTCCCAGGGCCCGTCGCTCCTCCCAGGCTGGGGGAATAGGAGGACTTGCCTCCTGCCTCCGTGAGCTGGACGCCGGCCATGCTGAGTCCAGGTTAGGATTCCGTAGCTCTTTGCATGTTGTTTGCATGGCTCGGCTCTGAGCCTCGTGTTTCTGCTTGTGGTTTTCTGGTCTGTCCCCAGCGCCACAGAGCTTCTCTCTCAGACCTGGCCTGATTGGCCAGCCATGGAGTCTGCCCGGAAGGGTGAGTGCGGTGAAATTCCCAAGGGAAAGAGTGGTTGTGCCCAGGACTGTGCCACGCTAGCTTCCGTGTCTCGGGAGCTTACCCAGCATATCCGCCTCTGTGACAGTACCCTCGTTCTCCCGTTTTACAGATAAGTAAACTGAGGTTCAAGAGAGTTGAAAAAAATTTATCCCAAGTCGCGTGGCTAGCAAACATCAGGGTCAAGATGTGAGTCCTAGTCTGTTCACCCAGAGGCCAGGCTTGTTCCCTGTCTGAGCTGCCTCCCGGGCTTCCCCAGGGACATACCCAAAGAGCCAGGCTGGCCCTTCTGGAAGCTCTTCGAATTTGGCACTTCCCCCAGTTCCCTATCTGGCACTAAAACCCCTTCTTAAGGCACCTCCTCAGTGGCCCTTCAGCTTGAGCAAGGCACCCCCGGTCTGTCCTCTGTAGGACAAGAGAGGGGGGCCAAGAGGTGTCATTGGATAACTGGTGGCACTGCCAAGCCTCGGAGAAAACAGAGAAAAATGTCCAGAGGGGAGGTGAGGGCAGGATGGGAACAGGCGGCCGGGGCACGGGCCCCCAAGCGGAGGGAGTGGCAGGGTGGGAGCGGGGGCCCTGCCTGTGGGGCGGCCCCCACCCAGCCTCGGCACTGGAGCGCCCAGTGCCGGAGGGGATCTCTGTGCTCTTCCCATGTGGAACGGGCGCCGGGGATGGGCAGGGGGATGCAGGCTTGGAAATTCAGAAAAAGCCCCTGGAGTGATTCTGAGTTTCCCCCTGAGGTCCTCCTGCCTGGCCTGCTGGGGCCTGGCCACGCCCTGGGCAGTCCCCAGGCTCTTCCAGACGCTCACCACGGCCTGTGGGCAACGCCCCCCACCCTGTCCCTGACCCTTCGTTTCCTGTAGCGTCCTGCTATTGGGCTGCAGGAGCACCCCTTCCTGCCACTCAGGGCAGCCCCCCGCAGGAGCCATTCTAGCCCTGAAGGCAGCTGTAAGCCCCCTCATGCCGTGCCCGCAGCACCCAAGCAACGGCAAGGCTGAGGGCACTGGGCTGGGAGTGCCCACTGTCCGCGCCGCCTGCCCCCTAGGCCACGTGCTCCTCGCCCCTCGGGGCCTCCGGGCTGACCGATGTCTGTCTCTCACGCAGGCGATGACTCAGGATGCAGCCAGGGGCTACAACGTGCACAGAAGACCGCATCCAGCATGCCCTGGAGCGCTGCTTGCACGGGCTCAGCCTCAACCGCCGCTCCACTTCTTGGTCAGGTAGGTCTGGGGAAACAAGCGCGGTGCTCCTAAAGCCCAAGGAAGCCTCAGGGGCCGCAGGGAGCACTGGACTAGCCTTGGAAGCTGGAAGATTCTGGTTCCAACTCTGTGCGACTTGAGCAAACCCCTGGACCTCACCTGGGCAGGTGCTTGGCACAGCAGCTGGTGGAGAGGAGGCCCTCAGTGGGCAGCACTTTCTCCTTTCTCCCACGCTGTCTCCTCCATCCTTCCCAGGCTGCATCTTGCTTCCTTAGCATGTGCTAGAAGCATTGTAGTTATTGAACCTGCTTACAGATACCACAGCGGCCAATTCTAAAAGAGGAGCTGTGAATTCACGAACAGCCTTCCCCAGAATTCTGTTTACTTGGCTTCTAGTTCCTTCCACAGCTCCACCGTCCTGTTTCCCATAGAGCAAGGAACAATGTCAGCAGAGCTTTGGGCAGCAGGGGGCCTCCGCATTCTGTGCTTCCCCAGGATGGAAACAGCGGTATCGGCAGGCTGGGGCGGTTCTGTCTCCGAAGCCTGGTGACTAGTTGTAGTAATTCCCATACTTGTACAGATTTTTCCTACCCCATATCTCACTTGCTTCCCTAACCACCTCCTGCGAGAGAGAACCACTGCTCTTTGAACATCCCTGGCTCCTTCCTACCGCAGGACCTTTGCACTTGCTACCTGGAATTCTTCCCTCAGAACTGTGCACAGCTGGCTCTTTCTCATCCAAGCCTCCGCTCAAATGTCATCTCCTCTCAGAGGCTTTCCTTGGCCTTTGGCATGAAACAGATCTGGATTAAAACTCTGCCTCACTGGCTGTATAAACTTGTGTGAGTCACGGAACCACTCGGGACCTCACCTGCTTTGTCTGTAAAATGAGAGGAATAACAACAGGAACCAGCTTCCTGAAGGGAAGATGGGAGACTCAGTGGAGGTGGTGTATGCGAAGGCCTAGCACATAGTAGGTAGTCAATAAGTGGTAGTATTTTTCACCTTGCCTTCTACCTGGATTTCGATGGAGCTTAAGCTTACAGAATTGAGAGGTCTGTCATTAAGTAAATGAATGCAGAAGTATCGACTTACAATTTCACGAAGATCTGCGACCACATGAAACACACAGACAAGGGCCTCCTGGACTTTGGGAGGCAGCCACACACAGAAGGGGGCCTGGGCCCCCACGCCCCTTGTGGTCTGTCCGCTTCCGCCCCTGCTGCTGTCACTCGCCACGGCACACAGACACACACTCATTCACACTCGCGCACACTCAGAGGCCTCCGTGACCACCCCTTTCAGTTTTAGGGGTTTGCCCTTGCTGACTGCAGAGAAAAAGAGACGGACAAAATAAGAACGTCTGGGGAAGTCAGAGTGACAAAATGTTCATCGTAGCTTTCAAAACAAACGAACGTAGCTTCCCTTCCTGGGCTCCATTCCAGGCAGCCCCAGGAAGTCCCACAGCTGTCATAGCCTCGGCTTTGTGGGGGGGAGGGGAACCCTCACCCCGCTCTCCTCCTTCTCCCAGCCATCGCGGCCTCTGCCCGCCTCGCCTGCATCTGGAGGCCCCAGCACCTGCTGTGGGAAACCGGGGCAGGGTGCTGGCGGGGAGGGCAAGTGCCTTCCAGAGACACAGGGGCCCGTTCATGTGCTTTGAAGGGAGCCCCAGCCCCTTTCTGTGTCTCTTGAGCTTCCAGGAATAAGAGACCTGTCATTATGCCTTAATGGGGCACGATAGGGTTGCACGTGGATCCAGAATTTTCTGAGACTCCCCCTGACAAAGGAATGCTCCAGAGCAGCCCCCGGGGCCCCGACCGCTCCCCGGCCCCAGACTGACTGCTGGCCTTTCCCTTTCCAGCCGGGCTGTGTCTGAACTGCTGGAGCCTACAGGAGCTGGTCAGCAGGGACCCGGGCCACTTCCTTATCCTCCTGGAACAGATCCTGCAGAAAACCCGAGAGGTGAGGGCGGGGCTGGCATCGGCCTCGTGGAGCCAAGAAAGAGGCACCCACAGGATGCCCGTTCTGAGTGCCTGGGCCACCGAGGGGCTCGGCACAGGCGCCGGGGAGCTGCGAGCTCTCGGCTTCAGCCCTGCTTGTGGATTTCAGGCTCCTGGGAAGGGATGTGGCTCTCTCGGTCGGAACATGTGGTCCTTTGGCCGAGGGCCTGGAAGCTGCTTTTGAAAACAGACATTTCTTATAAGTCAAGGTATTGGCCAGAAAGGACGGAGGAGGACTTACTGAATTTCTGTCCTCAAAGAGATCCGTAAAAACAAAGACACAGAAGAGAAAACTGAGGGGAGAGGCAGACTGAGACCTCCTCTCACAACTCAGTAAACAGGCTTCCATGCCTAAGAGGGGGATGCCTTAATGCTGACCTGGACTGGGCTGCCCTGAGGAGGGTCCTGGCTCTTTTCATAAAGAATTCTCTTGAAAGTTTCTCTTTTTAAAATATATAACTGAGTTGGAAAATATTTGACTTTCTCAGTTAGCCCACCCTTTACCTGTAAGAAGAAAGTGTTGGTTTGTCAGGACACCCGAGGTCCCAGTTCTAGCGCCGCCCTTTACACGGTGCAGAGGAGGGCTGAGCCACGGAGGGGCTGAGAGCGGAGCAGACGCACGGTCTCCTCAGGATAAAGAAAAGGAGCTTTTTAAACGTGAGCTCAGCAGGCATCGCAGAGATGGGGGGCTTTCCCTGTGTCTTCGGTCCCATGAGTTTGAAGATGGGCTGGAAGACCCAAGAATTCTACATTGTGTGTGTACAGGTGCAGATGTGGGCCGGTGGGGGAACACGAAAGAATAACCGGAACTCATAAACATATATGCAAAAGATGTTCCCCAGTGATAATAAAATAAATGCAAATTAAAACCACATTGAAACAGACTTTGCCTGGCAAATCAGCAAAACATTTTAATAAGCAATGCTGAGAAGCGTGTAGTGAAACCGGTACTTTCATACATGTAAGATATTATAAATGGCAAAACCCTATGGAAAATATTTGGGCAGTATGTTTCAAAGATCATAAATATGTTTATAATCTTGATTGATCGATTCCACTTCTTGAATTCTATCCTAGGTAAATCATATAAATTATAGAAAAAGAAATTTTCTCGAAGGTTTTCATTGCAAAAGTAATTACAATTAAGCGCAAGAAATGATCTCAGATATCTAAACTGAAACTAATAAATTATGGGAATCTACCAGAAGGAGTATTACACAGCTAATAAAAATAATAGCTATTAACCAAGGGTATTAACGCAATTTAGTGTGTAATAAAATTACATGAGTAATATTTATTAAATGGCTTAGGGGCAATGATTAAACATTTGGAAAAATACAGAGTGAGAATCCTAACTCATACCATACTGCAGATGAAATTCTAGGTGTATTAAAGACTTAAATTAAGAAAATAATGCTTCAAAGAATAGAAGAAAAATATATCAGAGTATTCACAGGATCCTTGCACAACAAAGCAAAAATCCATAAAGGAAAAAAATCAACACCTATAATTTATATACATCAAACAAATCCATAAATTTAAAAGACAAACAACAAACTGGAAAAAATATCTGCAATACAAATAACAGGTAAATGTATAACGAGGAGGGAACAAAAGACGGTCTTAGAGACCATGTAACAGAAGAAATTAATTTATAATATTATATGAAAGAGACATTAAGAGTAAAAATATACACACTATGATTACAGCTCTACAGAGGACAATACATCGAGAAAAACGGTGTAAGGAGAAGTCTGTTGAAACCTTCGCTGTGGTTGAGTTTGGAAGTGAGGCATTGCGAGCAGGGGTTTTTTTTTCCCTTAACTTCTATTTTCCAAATTTTTATCATGTGGTTAAGAAAGAACAGAACAAGAAAGCGCAGCTCTGTTCTGCGCCTCTGAAAGAGCCTCACTCTCCTCTCCTGTCCTCTCCACAGGTCCAAGAGAAGGGGACCTATGACCTGCTCCCCCCGCTGGCCCTGCTCTTCTACTCCACCGTCCTCTGTGTAAGTTCTGGTCCGGGCCAGTCAGGGCAGTCGGGGCGGGAGAGAGAAGGACGACCAGCCTAGGGCAGGCTCGGTCCTCTCAGCCCAGAGAATGAGCACTGAGAGGGAAGCTGGCCAGCAGTGACGCTTGAGATGCCTGTCAACTTCCCGATGGCTTCAGATTGGCCTTGAGAGGTCTCGGTAACTCCATGTGGGTGCTGTTGTGCCTGGCATGTCTGGGAGCCATGGAGGAGCCGCTACTCCAACCTGTTCACAAGCCGCGAAAGAGGTCCTGTGAAGGAGATTTTATGTCCACCCCATTTTGTACCCCAATGGTCAGTTTTACCCAATGCTATCACCCGGTGTTCTCCAGACTGGTGGCATCAAAACCCATGTACACTGAGTCAGTTCACTTCAAAGAACGTTTTCCTCTAGTGAGGATAAATGTGGTTCAGGCATTGAAGACCACTCCCCAAAATGAGAGACAGCAACAGCACCGTTTAAGATGACTTCCGGCTTCTCAGAGAGCCGCTCTTATAGGTCAGATTCTGTTTAGTAAATACAAGGCCCTTGCAGTAGAGACGTCCCTTGGCGCCATCTTGCCAGTGTGTCACTCATTCCCTGTGCATTACTTCCAGTTCTTCCTGACCTTGTCCTTGGACACACTGCTGCCAGGAAATGCGTGCCCTTTGTGAAACATTCCAGAAAATAGCAGGTTCTGTCGTGGAAGATCAGTGAACTTTCTCTCACCGAGACCCCTCTGCTTGCCACTCCCTCTCCATTCCAGACACCACACTTCCCGCCGGACTCAGATCTCCTCCTGAAAGCAGCCGAAACCTACCACCGATTCCTGACCTGGCCCGTTCCTTACTGCAGCATCAGCCAGGAGATGCTCACCTTCATCGATGCTGAACTCAAGGCCCCAGGTAGGTGCTGAGTCAGTGGCACGTGGAGCAGGGACTGTGCAGCCAGGAGGCCTTCTGAAACTGTTCTTTGGCTGCGAGCCTCCTCACCTGTCCTCCTTCAGCTCATCTCTGTCCGTGACCCTGTTTCAAAACGCTGGTGTCTCCTCTTCGTGGTGCTGTATGTGCACCAGTGTCAGAGATGGCTGGACGCAGGGAACACAGGCAGTAACTCAAGGGGGAATCCTTAGGGGAAGCCGAGCAGGGGTTCAGGGCAAGGAGACCCTGCCATGCAGCCAGAGCCCCTGCTCTGGTTATCCAAGTGGTCTCTGAGGCTGCCCAGGTCAGACAGTGAAGCCCCCACCATGTGGACACGAGGCCCTCGTTTGCTCTCTTGCCTCAGAGCAAACAGGGACATGCACGTGCGGGTAGACTCAGCTCTGGCCATGGAAGGAGGCTACCGTTGGGAGTGGACAGGTTGATGGTTGACAGGCGCCATGACAAGTGTGGGCAAGGGCTGGGCTCTAAGTTTTTCATGGGCGGGGTCTGAGAAGTAGAAGTCCTTGAGAGATTGCAGGATTTATAATACATGTGAAAAAGAGGTCAAAGAAAACTGTTGTAGAGCAGGAGAAAACACAGATGAGTATGATTTACTGAGAGGTGGCCTGATGTGAGAGTCATTCATCACCTCGGTAGCTCAAAGGAATAGGGTCGATAAACAACTGAATAGGTACCTCTAAAATATTCAGTAAAATTCCACATGCATTCCTCAAATATGTGGAAACTATTAATATATGGAAGTGTTCTTAATAAGGTAACAGCCCACAGTGAAATACTAGAGGCATTTCCATTTAAGTCAATTATCTTCCTCTTCATGCTTATAAGTATTTTGCCTATGCAAAAACAAAAACAAAGACAAAGAATATTTCCTCTTCCAGAGAAAATAAAATTTTAATAGGTAGAAATCAAACAATTGCTTATTTGCCAAGGTTAAGAGGATCACACAAAGAACTGTCAAACTAGTAAACAAGTAGCTAAGAACTTTGCCATATAAGGGCCTGAACCAGTAAGGAGACATATGAAAAAAACAATTTGCAGTAGCAACTAAAAATATAAAATGAATAAAATAAATGTGACTGACCTACATAGAGAAAACAAATTTAACTGAAGGATAAGTAATTTAAAAGACATGTTGCTAGATTGAGTCAATGTTGTATTAATATCACGTGCTATGGAAATAAATGTTACTGTGATCAAAATACCAACAGCATTTTTTAAAATTTAACAAAATAGATAAAGTCTATCTGAAAGAAGAACCACTCTATAATAATATTTCTCTATGTGTTTTTTATATGTTTACGTATTCTTAAAGAAGAGTAAGTATGGATGCTTCCTTAGTAGATCTTTGAAGGTATTTTAAGGCTATATATAGTTATTAAAATTATACACTATTGGTAAAAGAATACATAAATTAATTGAATAAAATATAATAGCTAGAAACAAATGAAATATTTAAAAAAAATATTATATAACAAAGTGGCATCCTCAAACGAGTCATGAAAAAAATTGATCATTTAACAAATGGTATCAGGATAATTGAGAGACCATAACAAATGAGTTAGAATTTTATCTCCAAAAAACCAAGATTGAGTTTTTAAATATAACTTACAGTAGGATTAATGGTTTACGTGTAGGAAAAAAGACCATAAAAGTACAGAAGAAAAATAGGCTACATGAGCCTAGAATGGAGAAGGATCATCCCTGGAAGGCAAAAATTATAAAAGAAAAGGACAACAGATGTGAGGGTGTAAAATTTAAAGGTTTTTTATGGCAAAACTCACTTTAGATAAATGACTAAGAAAAGTATTTTCAATAAAAATGAATAGCTTTCAAACCCATGAAGAGTTCTTTGAGTTTATTAAAAATAGGTAGACATCCCTCGGTGGTATGGCTTAATTGGTTGGAGCATCCTCCCATGGACCTAAAGATTGAAGGTTCAATTCCCAGTCAGGGCACATACCCAAGTTGCGAGTTTCATCCCCAGTCGGGGTGTATAAGAGAAGGCAACCAATCAATGTTTCTCTCTCTCTCTTTCTCTCTTCCTCTCTCCAAAAAGAGCAATGAAAAAAATGTCTTCCGGTGAGGATAAAAAATAAAATAGGCTAACACACCAATGAAAATATGAATAAAGGACATGATTTAAGCACATCAAAAAAAGAACCATAAATAGCTGAAGAACACCCCCAAATACAATTGTCCTCACTAGTAATACAGAAAATGCAAAACTTAACAGTAAGACATCATTTTCCTCCTATCAAATTGACAAAGATGAAAAAAAAAACGAATACCAGTCTTGGTCAGGAAAAGGGGGTCTGTGTTCTCTAAAACATTAAAAAGAATATCCTTTCACTCAGCAATTCTATTCCTAGAAATTTGAACAATTATGGATATGCAAAGATTTTTCTACAAGGCTGTTCATTGATGCATTCTTTCTAATAACCAATTTCAGAAAACCTAAATATTGAAATTGGTTGAGTATATTGTAGCGAAGTCATTTGGTGGAATGCTAATCTTTTTTTTTTTTTTTAAGATTTTATTTCTTTATTTTTAGAAAAGAGAAGGAAGGGAGAAAGAGAGGAATAGAAACATCAATGTGTGGTTGCATCTTGCAAGCCCCCTACTGGGGACCTGGCCTGCAACCCAGGCATGTGCCCTACACTGGGAATCAAACTGGTGACCCTTTGGTTCACAGGCCAGCACTCAATCCACTGAGCCACACCAGTTAGGGCTGAATGCTAGTCAGTTATTGAAAATGATACAGAAATACAATTACTGGCATCAAAAGATGTTGAATAATTTGAGTTTTTAAAAAAGCAGGCCCCAATATACTATGCATGTTGTAATCCCATTTTTTTCCTTGGAAATCTATGTGTACACCAGGCCCTATTTAGTACTGACAGTGTTTAATTCTCATTGCACACATTAAGCACCACAGAACAGAAGTAGCAAGTCTTATTCCCCAACAATTCATGAACCCTAGAAAGCTCAGGGCTGAAGCTCTGTCTGTACATTCCTTTGAGGGTTCATGGTTTCCTTCCCAACCAACCGTCTGATCTGTCTGCGCCCAACCAGCCAGCTGTGTGAGTTATAGCAGAGCAGGGCAGGCACAGGCTAAGACTGGCTGTCACCCAAGTCTACCTATTACAGGGACCTCACCTCATGGGAGAGGCGCGGGTGGAAGAATTAAGAAATCAGGAAGCCCCTGGGGAGAAGGTGTCAAACAAGGAAAGGTGCTTGTGCACATGATGAATCGAGAAACTGCCAACCTAACTTTTCAAGGCGCCCTAAGGGAACCAATGATTTTAAGGTTCATCCGTTTCATTCCCGTGCTCCCCAGTGTCCCCCGCAAAATAAATACATCTAGACCACTTCTGGGCTTCTTGCTTGTGACCAGAATTCCTTTAATAAGAATGCAGTCTTCTTCCTGTTTATAATTGAGACAGAAAAGAGCTAAATGCAAATGCCGGGCCGGGCCTTGAGTCTACACCAGAGACTGAAATTACTCTTTCTTACTTTGAAATGGCTGAGGGGGATGCGGGGTTGGGGGAGGGCTGTCACCTGCACATGGGGAGACCGCTTCCCACTTTCAAGTGGAACCAGCTGGCTCCCCTCCGCTGCATGCCCACTGTGCCTGGAGATGTTTTTGTGGGCAGCCGAGCAGGAACTCTGTTCTGGGAAGCCCGGCGAGCAGATGTGGCGCAGAGGTGGAGGTGCTGCAGTGAGGCCCCGACTCAGGGACAAGAGCCAGGCAGAACAGCAACTGGAGCTGGACTCAGGGCAGGGAGGACCCTGGGAACTTGTGTCCCTCTCTGCAGAGGGCCTTCCCCCGGACATGCTCCAGGGACCATGTGAGGCCTCAGATATGCGGGTGATGTAGGAGAAGGCAAATACGAGGGGGACCCCAAAAAACCTGAAGTTACTTTCTGGAGGGCCGGCCCCCTGTAATACAGGCTTCCCCAGCTAGACGAGTGTTCTAGGAACCCACTTGTATCAGTGCACCAGCTGGTGGTGGTGTGAGAGGCTGCATTCGGCTTCAGTGAATTTTTTTTTTTGAAGATTCTTTCAACATGTTTGTCCATTTCATGATGGGGGATTTCCGAGCACACCTGCCCACACCTCACTGGGTGTTCAGCCATTTTTGACCAAAAAGGCGGCATGACCCCTGTGCCCCACCCTCCCTATTCACCTGGTCTCACCTTGAGCAACTTTCTTTGTCTCCTGGATGAAAAAAGTCCTCAAAGGGCAATGTTTTGCCGACGTGGAAGAGGTGAAACAAAAAAAAATGGCAGAAGCACTAAAAGACACCAAAATTGCGGATTTCGAAAACTGATTTGAATGGTGGGGAAAAAGTCTTGATAAGTGTATTGCATCAAACGGAGAGTACTTTGAAGGTCACTGAAGTTTAAACATGTAAGAGTAAGAACACAATTTTTTATACATAAATTCCGGGTTTTGGGGAGGTCTCCCCTTGTAACTGTCTGGAGAGGGGTACTAGGGCCAGGCTGCCCGTACTGTGAAATTCTCCTCTTCCATGGAAAGTGGAACTGAAACAAGAAGCCATTAACTCTCCCTCATGTCAGAGGGTCGTTTTCAAACAATGAACAAACCTAACTCATCCAAATGCACAGGGAGTCCGAGTCGCAGGTGAGGGTTTGAGAAACTGAAATCAGTTTCTCACGTAAGCTGGAATCAGATTGCAAAATTAGATGCAAAATCAGTTGATATCATATAGCGGAATGGAACCGTAACCTCTGAGGTTATCTTTTGTGGGGAATAAAAATCACTCATCCCACATCCACAAGTTAACCTCTAATTTCACAGAACCTGAGCCCTTGTCCACAGCAAATAGTAAATTAAACAAAATTACCCTCGTCTATATAAGCCTTCAGTAGGCTCATATAGTTAGAAAGTGCTGGAGTATGACTTTGTAGAGGCATGTGGTTATAGTTTTGCCTTATAGCTAAGTACCTCCAACCCCAATGAGCCCAGCAGGGATGGGGGGAGGAGGAGCTGGCGCTGAGGGGAACCAGGGAGGGGCTAGAACGCAGGCTGGGAGGGAGCTTTCAGGGGAGACGCTGAGGCTGTATCTCTCAGCTGGTGCCTGCACTGGGTGTTAGACCATTGTGGTTTCAAACCCGCGACCTGTGGGACTGCTGGCAAGACGTCTTACTTACAGGAGCCTGTTTCCTCATCAATAAAACGGGAGGATAGCACTGTCTCCCTCTCGCGGCAGTTTGTGAGGACAAAGGCTGACCTACATTGATTTCACATTGCTTGGGCAGTAGGATTTGGGTGCTTTTAGCTTATGGGAAAAGTCCTGGCAAGGTCACAAAGAGATGACAAGAGACTTGAAGAGCTGGGCCCTCCACCCAGGGAGCCCTAGGGAGCCAGTTGCCATGGAGATGAATGAAACACTTTACTCCACTTTAATGTGGCTGGGTAGCAGAGGAAGTGGGCAGGTATGAAGCCTCGGGCCTCCCCCTTCTTCCTGACTCCACCCCCAACAGGGTGCCTATTGCCTCCACTGCGGAGGTGGCAGGAAACCTCAGGCCAGCGCTGCCAGGCCCTGCCCACCACCGCCCTCTCAGGTGGAGCCCACATGTTTGTTGAGTGTTTACTCCATGCCGCCCGCATAACTGTGCAAACCACAGCACTTGCCTGCAGAGAGTTTATCTGTGAGCCCGAGGGCAACGGTGGGCCTCACATGTGTGAGTCACTCAGGGTGCCCCAGCCTCCAGGGCTGCATCTCACCCAGGCCGCAGCCCTGCTACGTGAGAAGGAAGAGCAAGATTAGTCCCACTGAGTGCAGGAGACAACCAAGACTCAGAGAAGCTGGACGTTTCTTGCCCACACTCTAAAGGCAAGTGTGAGGGAAGAAACGTGGGGCTTGGTATGGCAAAGGCCTATGTCACTTATGACTTGATGGCCTGGGACAGGCTGCCTAAGTTCTCCTGGTCAAAAGTAGGACTGTGATTGAGGAGGAGGAGGATGGGGGTGGCGGAGGCGGTGATGGCGGCAATGGCTGCATGACCGGTGTGCCTGCAGCGCGCCAAATGCTGCTAAGAGTGGGCCTCGTCTATCCGCAGAACGTCCCCCTGGGTGGTTACAGTATTTCCATCTTTCAGATGATGAAACTGAAGGCCAGGCAGCTCAGTAGCTCGCCCAGCGTCACCTGGCTTACAAGAGCTCTACTACTTGAACCTGTATCTGCTCAAGTCTAAAAACCATATTCTTTGACTCAAAAAGCCACATTCCCACATTGCATAAGGCTGCGATTCTACCAAAAGACCCAGGCTGGTGACTGCAGGACGGAAAGGCCCTCGGCCGTCCTGGCCCACAGGCACTTCGTGCGCGTCGGGCAGTTTCCCCTCCCCTTTTCCTTTCACACGGTGCCTTCCCACCCTGGCCCTCTCGTCAGTCCGGGCAAACCTGGATGCGGCCAGTTTTGCCCATCCGCCAGCAGCAGGTGAATTGTGAATAGTGTTCAGTGGCAACAAGTTTCTCCTGGGACATTACCGATCATAAACATTTGCATCTTTACTTTCTGTCTCTTATTATGGAATGAAAGGTTTTAACGCCTAAAGGAGCGTCAAGCACACGTGGATGTGGCCTGCCTTTCTGTTTACAGCTGCCTGAAACCCCAGGCTTGGCCTTGCACTTTCCTCAGGGGTTGCCCTCCTGCGCCCAGTTCACACTAGGCCGAAGGTGGCGCCGCCCCACCAGGGAGACAGGGACCCCGTAAGGATTTCCACGCTCCGACAAGGAGGCTGCCTGCTTCTGTCACCCTTGTCAGGGAGGAGGGCAAAATGTTTCATCTCCTCACCGAGGCTGACACAGAACCGAACACACACTGTGAAGGGTCTGTTTCCCAGCTGCAGAGCTGAGCCAAGCGGCAGGAACAAATGGAAAACCTTGAGCTCATTTCCTCTCTGCACATCTGAAGTCAGAGCAGACCGAAGGGTGGCTGGGGGCGCACAGGTGCGGAGGCTCAGTCTTACAGGGCCAACGCCAGGCAGGGCCGCGGTCCCCTGAAAAGTTGTGGGAGCGAGGCCAGGATGCTGAGGGGAAGGTGAGAGCCGTGGAGGGTGCTGAGGCTGAGTGAACAGTCCGAGGGGTGCCTGCACACCCCCTGCAGGGCACCGGCACTGAGGAGGGGAGCAGTGACAGGGACACCTGGACAGCGGAGACATGGCCTCGGCCTCCTCTCGGGGTGTTCTGCCCATAGTCCCTGCGGAGCAGGTGGCTTCAGCCACGGCGGGGCCTGGCCTCCTATTGCCCAAGGCCTTGTGGGCCTTGGGCCTAATCTGCCCCTTTTCCTGAACCGCACCCAGGAACCCCCAGCCTAACTGCCCAGCACCGGGCTCGCTGTGAGGTGCAGGGCTGGGAGTGCTGAAGGGAGACGTAAACCGTGAACTCTGTTCTTCTCTTTTTGGCCACAGGAATCTCCTACCAGCGGCTGGTGAGGGCCGAGCAGGGTCTGCCCCTCCGGAGTCAGCGCAGCTCCACTGTGTGAGTGCCCTTGGGGAGGGCGGGGCAGCGTGGGGGTGGGGACAGGGCTGGGACTCCGCCCCCACTGTCTGCCTGTTCCCTCACCTCCCCGGCCCCTGCAGCTGGCACTCCCTCTGTCACAGCACCTCCTCCCACCCAAGCCACCAACAAACAGGCTAAGAAACCCCCTGCGGCTGCTGCTGATGTGATGCACAGAGGCACTTTTCTGGGCCGAGGGTCTTGCAACAGATTCCTAAACAAGTCGGAGACATTAGGAAAAAAAAAAAGGTTAAGGACTACTTGCATTGATTGTGCCAGGTGCTGGGCACACATTACCTCCCTTTACCTCACATTTCAGATGAGGAAGCTGGAGGTCAGAGAGGCCGGGGAACTTCCCCAAGGTCGCACAGCTAGGAAGTGTCTGAGCCAGGATCTGAACCTCAGTCTTACTCGAAATCCCATGCTCTTTCCACAGTGTCTTTCTGCACTTCCCAAACTTTTTTGACCAGAATCTACAATAAAAAAAAAAATCCATTTTCTATGACAGGCTGGCGCACCCACACCCGCGCCCGCACCTGCACGTGCACACACACACACAGCTGGAACAGGTTTCATGAAAGGAAGCTCCCCCTTGCCTCAGAGGATGGGCTCCATCCCACTCTGTTCCGTTTAACTTAAAAGGCAATTCTGATTGTGACTCCCCGAGTTGATTTCATTACCCGCTCATGGGTCCCAGGCTGCTGTTTGACAAATACTAGAAAAAGCCTCCCTTCCGGGCACCCTCCAGCAGGTCTCCCGCGGTGGGGGTGCTGTGCCATCTAGACACCCGGAGACTCCAGCCTCCACCAGCAGAAGTTACAGTCACCCTAGCCACCCCCCCCCCCCATCCTCAGCCCCCGGGGGTCACTGTGCACTCACACGGCTGAGCAGACATTTGATTGAGTCCCTTCTAGGTAAAACAAACAACAACAACAACAAAAAAGCCAGTAGTAGGTTTTGAAGCAGAAGGGCATAAAAATGTCTAGTAAACGTTAGTTTACTAAGTAAACGAGATGCGTCTGGTGGGGCGGAGGCAGGTGGCTGGCGAATAGTCTCCCACATCTTTGCTGCGCTTGCTGAGCTTTGGGCGCCGCTGTTGGCGTCGTAGCTTCTTCCAATCCTCCTGTTAACCTTATGGAAAAGGTGTTTTTAAGGTCAGGAAGCTGAGGTGCTGAGAGGTTAGTAGGAAGGTCTTAGTGCTGAGAGATGGTCTCCCTTCTGTGTCCCCTAAGCTGGGAACCACGGTGGCTTGCCCGGCAGAGAGAGCCGTGCGGGCGGCGCGGGCAAAAGCCTGGCTGTTCCGGGGCTGCACGCAGTGTGGCGGAGCCGCGCCTGCGCAAGGAGCCACCGAGCCCTCGGGGAGGGGGCGCTCAGTTAGGGGCGGCATACGGGAGCCTGCCCCCTTTCTCTTATTAGTTTCTCCCCAAATCATAACTACTCTGACGGAGGCTGGGTCTGAGCCGGGGACCCAGCGCTGGGACCGATGTCCACGGAGAGCAGTGCCGGGGCGGGGGCGGGGGCGGGGCGGGGGCAGCGCCGGGCGAGTGAGCTTTCTTTGCAGTGAGCTTTCACACAGCGCAGGTTTGAGAGAGAGCAAGAGCGAATGTGCGCGGTTCACACCGAAGTGTTTACAGATAGAACGCCACGATGGCTCGAACACACTTTGAGAAAACCCAGTGATGGGGGTTGGTGTGGGCGAAGTGACAACAGTCCTGTGGTGTTAACCGTTAACTGAGTGATCGACACCCTCACGGTTCACGATCCTCTTAACCCTTGTGTATGTTTGAGCTTTTCGTAATGAACACGTTTCACATTGGCATCGAGGAGGAGCCGAGTGCAGCGGGCGGAGAGGCAGCGTTGGCTGGACCACGCTAGCCTGTGTGAAGGCCTGGCAAGCAGAAAAGGGTCCCCTGGGAGTGGAGGATCAGAGGCAGCCCTGGCGTGGCCTCCCCCTTCCCCAGGGCAGAGGCTACCCCTCACCACAACCCTTGGCCTGAGGAGCAGGGCGGGGACTAAAATTTCAGGCCGCACTGGGGCCTGTGTCTGCCCTCTGCCTCCGCCCCAAGGTGATCGCCTGGCTTCAAGTCACCTCACCTAAAATACAGTCCTCTCTTGAGCAGTCTTGCATCCATTCAGATGTCCTGCAGGAAAAAAAATGTTTATATAAAAATGAAAGTAGATTGGTTTTTTTTAATTAAGTTTTTTTTCTTTAAATATTTTTATTTATTTATTCTTAGGCAGAGGGGAAGGGAGGGAGAAAGAGAAGGAGAGAAACATCAATGTATGATTGCCTCTGGTGTGTCCCCCCCACTGGGGACCTGGCCTGCAACCTAGGCATGTGCCCTTCACTGGGAATTGAACCAGTGACCCTTTGGTTCGCAGGCCAGTGCACAGTGCACCAAGCCACAGCAGCCAGGGCTAAGTGTGCTTTTTTAAAAGGCTTTTGAGGACACTGGTGAAAAATACTCAGAAGTGGACCATAAACTTCCCCTTGGGAGCTGGGGCCCTGGAGCCCTCACCCACTCCCCTGGCCTCAGCCCCCACCTGGGCTGTGCGGGGGCCTGGCCGCAGGCTGGCACGGCCTGGCACAGTGCGTGGCGGCACCCCCAGCACCCACAACCATCCCTCTGTGCCCCCAGCACTGTGTTGCTGCTGAACCCAGTGGAGGTGCAGGCGGAGTTCCTCGCTGTGGCCAACAAGCTGAGCGCACCCGGGCATTCGCCCCACAGCGCCTACGTCACCCTGCTCCTGCACGCCTTCCAGGCCACCTTCGGGGCCCACTGTGACCTCTCCGGGCTGCACTGCAGGCTGCAGGTATGACCCTGCGGCCTGGGGCTTAACATGGCCCCCTTGTAGAAGAACACGCCTCCAGAGAGGTGGAGTCCCCTCTCTGCCACATCTCAGTGCTGTGGCCTCCTGGGTACCTGGCCTCCCTCGCCCCCAGGGGCCGGGAGGACAGGGGCTGGAGAACGGGCCTTGTTGACAGGGTCTGTGTGGTGCTGGGTCCTGACCAGGGCGGGTGGGCACAGAACCTCAGAGAGGCAAGATTTAGACGACAGTTGGAAGACCTGGGTTCTAATCCTAGTGCTGTGATGGGCCAGGCCTATGGCCCTGCACAGCGTCCCCTCTCTGGGCTGCAGGGGTGAGCTCTGAAGTCCCCTCCAAGTCTGCGGGGCTCTGGCTCTGGGCCTGTCTCTCCAGACCACATCCCGCGCCAGGGGGTTGGAGGCAGGCCTGGCTCCCTGGTCTCTGGGAGGAGAAGGGTGATGAAGCTGGAGAGGGGACCGGCCACTGCTGCCCTCATTGAGACCCTGGGAAGTGGAGAAGGCAGGTGGCCAGGCCATGGTATGGGAGCAAACCTTCCTCCTCCTGGGGTTTCAGCCCAAGGCCCTGGCTGAGCTCGAGGACATCTTCGCGGAGACCGCGGAGGCACAGGAGCTGGCATCTGGCATCGGGGATGCAGCCGAGGCCCGGCAGTGGCTCAGGACCAAGCTGCGGGCGGTGGCAGAGAAAGCCGACTTCCCTGGCGTCTTAGGTGAGGCTCTTGGAATAGTGGGGCCCACTTTCCCGTCATCTCCTCCGGCTCCCAGGCGGCCGTCCAGGCCAGTTGGTGGCTCTGCTCCGCACAGGCACTCAGAGACCCATGTTCCTCCACCTCCCCGGGTGCACTGTTCCTGCCTGCAGGGTTAGGGTTGGGTTGCCATCATGTGGCCACCGGTGTGAAAAGAAAAAGACTGTGCTAATCCAGGGCAAGGGGCTTTCTTTTTACATTGGTGATAATACGGAAGTTGCAGGCATCACGGCTACACGTGCCCCTGGGCCCACTTTAGTCACTTGGCCACACCTCACCCCGAGGAGCCTGGGAAACTTCCTCTCCACGACTCTGTCACCAGGGATGAAGGGGCATGATATTCCTCACAACACCCGAAGAGATAGTGCCATTGTTTTCCTGTTTGGACCCTGTAAAATGAGGCTCAAAGTTTGAGACTTCACACACTTACACAGCCTTTAAAAGGGCACAGCACCCACAGGGGGTCCTCTGGCTGCGAGCCTGGCGTCCCCGCTTCCCGCTGCATCATGGGGGCGGGGGGGGGCGCCCAGCCTTGTGGTCTGGGCCGGGCCCCTCCCAGCTGTGGTCTCTTCTCTCAGATGAGGGGACTGGGCTGGCCAATCCCAACGCTCCTTCCGCAGCGTCACCCTCCGTCTGCCCCGTTCTTACAGACACTGCGAACCCCGGCAAGCTCCGCACCATCCCCATCCCTGTCGCCAGGTGCTACACCTACAACTGGAACCAGGACAGCTTCGGTGAGCAGCCAGGCCGGGCCCCTGTGATGCCCACCACCAAACTGCCCGGCCCTCTTCCCGTCCCTGTCCTGGTCTGTGCAGCAGCCCCACCCGCCCTCCCACCTGACCCAGCTCTCAGTGGAGCAGAGGTCATCCATCCTGCCATCTTCTCCCCAAGTCCACCCTGTCACCCCTCCCAAAGGGGAGCAAGAAAGGTTTCCAGGGTCCACATGCCCAGATGGTGCCTCCTCTTGCTTCCATGCAGACATCCTGCAGGAAATCCTACTCAAGGAGCAGGAGCTGCTCCAGCCAGGGATCTTGGGAGACGACGAGGAGGAGGAGGAGGAGGAGGAGGAGGAGGAGGAGGAGGAAGAGGACTTGGAAACGGATGGGCAGTGTGCCAAGCGGGACTCACTGCTTTCCACCAGCTCAGAGGCCTCCCGCGACTCCACCCTGTCCCTTGCCTCGTCCCAGGCCTCGGGGGCCACCCTGTCACGCCAGCTGCTGACCTCCTTTGTCTCGGGCCTCTCAGATGGCATGGACAGTGGCTACGTGGAGGACAGCGAAGAGAGCTCCCCTGAGTGGTCCAAGACGTCTGGCAGTCGGGAGCGCCGGGGCTACCGCAGGCCCGGGCAGAAGTTCAACAGGATCTATAAACTCTTCAAGAGCACCAGCCAGCTGGTGCTACGAAGGGACTCTCGGGGCATGGAGGGCAGCTCGGACGCGGCGCAGCCCCTGCGGCGGGCAGGGAGCCTCTGCAGCCCCCTGGGCAGCCCGGGGCCGCCCCCGGCCCGGCCTCAGCGCTCCCGCTCCCTGCCCCAGCCCAAGCTCACCACCCAGCTGCCCAGCTGGCTCCTGGCCCCCCCATCACGCTATCAGCGCCGCCGCCCCTTCCTGAGTGGGGACGAGGACCCCAAGGCTTCCACGCTGCGTGTTGTAGTCTTCGGCTCCGATCGGATTTCGGGGAAGGTAGCTCGGGCGTACAGCAACCTGCGGTAAGAGCCGGAATGGGGGCGCGTCACTGCCCAGGGGCAGGGTGGTGGTGCCTGTGGCATCGGAGCCTTGAGGCTCAGGTCCGACAGAGGCCAAGGAGCTTCTTCTCACTGTGTCTCCCCATCGCTTCCAGGCGGCTGGAGAACAATCGCCCAGTCCTCACACGGTTCTTCAAGCTTCAGTTCTTCTACGTGCCCGTGAAGCGGAACCAGGGGACCAGCTCCAGTGCCTGCCCAGCCCCTCCAAGCCAGACACCCCCACTCCCCACAGACTCCCCGAGGCACCCCGTCCCTACAGTATGTCCCCTGCCCAGAACAAATGGGGTGGGGAAGTAGAGTTGACATGAGCGGGTTCCAATGACCTGAAAGGGATGATTGGAAGTCACCAAAAATTGTCACCTGAGTTTGTGGGGCCCCTCTCCTGCCAGGCCCTGGCTCCCAAGAGTGGTCCCTGCCTTGCGCTTGGGGGTGGCATTTTGCTGTATGACACAGACTGAAAGGTGTCAGATGGGTCCAAGGGCAGGAAGAAGCTCAGACCGGGGCTGCAGGGCTGCCCAGGGCCCCGGGACTGCGGGGGCAGGCCCCCTCGCCGCCTGGGAACCTGGGAATGACTCGCCCCCTGCCTGTCTCAGGAGCTGGGCGTGGCCCAGTGGGAGGAGAGCACCAATGATATCTCTCACTACCTCGGCACGCTCGACCCCTGGTATGAGCGCAACGTGCTGGGCCTCATGCACCTGCCCCCCGAAGTCCTGTGCCAGGTAAGTGGCCCCGGGGTGGGCAGAGAAGGCCCGCTGGCTGCGGTCACCCAGCCTTGCTCCGAGGGCTCTGGTGGGAGGCGCAGCTTGGAGGCCGCGTGGAGGGCCGGGGCGCACTTGGGAACGAGCAGAGAGAAGAGGTGAGAAGCAGGGCTGAACCGGAGCGCAGGGCATGCAGGTGGGGAGGGGCCCGTGGCTGGAGTCACCACGGTGAAAGGGAGGGTCCTCAGAAGGATCCAGGGGAGCGTAGGCTTTAGCTCCCGTCCCCAGCTCGGCTCTGTCCAGCTCTACCAGGGGCCTTCCGAGGGGCCCACGTGCCAGGTTAGGGAGAGGATGGAGACCGGGCTGTGGGTCCTGCTCTGACCTCTTTGTCTCCTGCTTTCATCTCACTGCCCCCCCCCGCGACCCCCCCACCCCCACCGCTCTGCCTCTGTGCCTCCTCTGCATGTGAGTATGTCTTCCTCTGCTTCTCTTCCTCTCACGTTTCCTTTCTCTCCCTCTCCATCCCTCTGTCCCTCTGACTCGGGCTTCCCTTACCCAGCAGTCCCTGAAAGCTGACTCCCGGCCCCTGGAGGGCTCGCCCACCCCGCTGCCCATCCTGGCCGACATGCTGCTCTACTACTGCCGCTTCGCCGCCCGGCCAGTGCTGCTGCAGGTCTACCAGACGGAGGTGAGCCGCCCGGCCGCCCCAGGCCGCCTTTTCCCTCAGGCTCCCTGGCAGGCCCTCCCCCCCGGCCCCCTGCGCAGGGCCAGGGCACTGCCTGTGCCCATGGACCTGTCGGTCCCGTGCCCACCGCGTGGCAGCGCCCCGCCCTGTGCTAGAGGAGCCGGGACGGTCTCCACGGGAGGCCTGCACTGATGCTCTGGTCTCGCCCTCTCCAGCTGACCTTCATCACCGGGGAGAAGTCAACGGAGATCTTCATTCATTCCCTGGAGCTCGGGCACTCTGCTGCCACGCGGGCCATCAAGGCTTCAGGCGAGTGCTGCCTAAGTCCCAGTGGAGACAGTGGGGGGCTGGGGAGGTGGGGCCCCAGGTGGTGGAGCCCTGGGGAGATGGGGCCCTGGGACCCAGGGCCTTAGGGGGCTAGAGTCCTGGGGAAGTGTGACCCTGAAGAGGCAGGGTCACTGAAGGCAGGGCCAGAGGTGGGAGTGGGGGTGGGGGTGGGGGGCGGGTACCCGGCATAGCCCCCGGGTCTGTAAGCAGCACTGAGTAAAGGGTCTGTCTGTGTGGCACAGGTCCTGGCAGCAAGAGGCTGGGCATTGATGGGGACCGGGAGGCCGTCCCTTTAACACTACAGATTATTTACAGCAAGGTAAGAACGATACTGGGGCCCATGCCCCTCTGGGGTCTGCTCCTGATCCGCCTCACCCAGCGCCAGACCCTGAGGTCCCTGGACCCCTGTTTTTAAGGTGCTCAAGGCCGCAAAGGCCATCCACCCCTGCGGCCTCCCTCCACCCAGAGGTGTTCAGCACCCCGCACCGTGTGTCAGGGCCTGGCTGCAGGGCTGGGCTGAGGGCGGGGTGGGCACAGCTCCCAGAGGCACGGAGGGGGCCTGGCCTGGGCTGGGGGCTGGGGCCGGGGGCCGGGGGGCCTGGGAAGTGGGATTGGTGTGAAGGGAGTTGAAAGATTTTGGAGGAGAGAGTGGAAGGGGGAGCCCATGAGCCCACCAGAGGGCATGTGCCTGTGAGCATGGTGCACCTCGGGGCACAGGCCACGAGAGGCTGGACCTCACCAGCGGGAGCCCTCCTGCCTTCTTTTTTTCTTTCTTCCTTCAACCATTCAAAAGATACTCCTGCCGGGCTCTGTGCTGGGGGGGTGGGGAGGGGACGCAGTAATGGGGAGGGCCCAGCCCTCCCTTTAGCTTTTTAGAGGAGAGAGGCAGACGCGAAACCAGGAGACAAGTTAATGGCCCGAACGGTGAGTGATGACAAGGCCAGAGAAGGGCTGAGGGGACGGTGGTGATGGGCTACGTTCCATTTGGCGGCTGTGGGGGCGAGCAGAAGGGACTGAGCCCGAGAGCTGCGTGCCAGGTGTTTGTTAAACACCTACTGTGTCCCAGATGTTGCTCCAGGCACAGGTGTGTTCTCGAGTGAACAAAAGGCTTACAGCCTAGAGGCACGGTAGGCGCTGGCTCCACAAACCCGCAGGTGTGTAATTACAGCTATGACCAGCAGGTGAAGGAGAGGTACATGGTACTGTGAGAACCTCCAAGGGGGATTATTGAAGCCAGTCAGGAAAGTTAGACAAGGCTTCCTGGAGAAGGGGCATTGAGTCAATGGTGGCAAGAAAACCGGGAGTTACTTAAGCTAAAAGAGAGGGGTGTATTCTCCAGACAGAGGGAAGAGCGTGTTCAAAGGCCCTGAGTGGAAGAGAACATGAATGCTAAAGGTGATGAGGGGAGCCCTGACCTGACCAGTGTGGCTCAGGGGGTTGAATGTCGCCCCACAGAGCAAAACATCGCTGGCTCGATTCCCCATCGGGGCACAGGCCTACGTTGCAGGTTTGGCCCCCAGTCGGCATGCGTATGAGAGGCAACCTGTCAATGTTTCTCTCTCACATTGATGCTTCTTTCCGTCTCTTCCTTCCCCTCGCTCTGAAAATAAATAAATAAAGCATTTTTTAAGGTGATGAGATGACGCTAAAAAGACAGGTGGGGCCAGCATGCCAGGGGCCTTGATCACAAGGAGCGTTTCGCCCCGTCCTAGGAGCGGCGGGCGTCCGTGGAGCCAGCCTCAGTTGGCGGCTGTGCTGGGAGTGTGTGCGACCGGATCGGACTTGCGGTCTGGACGCTCCCTCCCGCAACTCTGTGGAGAACAGGCTGGAGGGGCCCACGGGGGACGCGGCAAGGCCAATAGGAGGCTCTGGCGTTTTCCAGGAGAGAAACGCGGGCAGCCAGCGCAGGGCTGGTGGCAGTAGTGACGAAGGACGTGGGAGCTGTCTGTGCATTGTGGGAGCAGCAGGGCCTGGGGATGGGTTGGATTTCAGCTTTCTGAGGCTAATTGCTCCATTTTCTCAGAAGGGCCCACATCCGGTAGGGGCTGGTCCTGTAGCTGGGATGCGTAGAGTGCGAGGTTCCCTGGAGACGCAGGAAGAGGAGGGCAGAGTGTGCAGTTGGACAGATGGGCCCAGACGCGGAACAGGGAGATGGGAGCGTAGGTGGCAGAGGTTCCCCACCGGAGAAGTAGGAGCGCAAGAGCAGAGGAGCCAGGAGAGGGTCCCCAGACCTGTGTCATGTGACCCAGGCAGAGGCAGGCGTCGTGCTAAGTAGAGGCCTGGGCCAGAAAGGTGGTGGTGAACCAGGAGTGTGCCCCCCAAAAGCCCAGGAGAGGAGGGGGGAGCAGAACCAGATTCTCCTGTGAGGTCAAGTGAGCCCACCTTGAGACTGACCAAGGACTGAGCAGTGCTCTGGGGCTTGGTAACATGGAGGCCCCCAATGAAAGAGGGGTTCCAGGCTGGCTCGGCCAGGGACTCCAGGCCTGTGGGCTCGGCAGATCATCCAGGCCCCCTTGAGGTGCTCTCAGCTCTCATGTCCTCTGACCCCAGAGTCACCAAGGTCTATACAGGTGTCAGGGGCTCTTTGTGAAGAAGCCAGCGGGCCTGGGGAATGAGAGAGCTTCCTGGGGGTGCTGGTGGCAGGCGCTCCCTGTCCCTGCTGACCTGGGGCCCCCTCTTTGAAGGGAAGGTAGCAGCAGCGGGGCCTCCAAGCTGAGAGAGGACCTGGCTTTGCTGCCTTTGCAGGGGGCCATCAGTGGACGCAGCCGCTGGAATAACATGGAGAAGGTCTGCACGTCCATCAACCTCAACAAGGCCTGCCGGAAGCAGGAGGAGCTGGGTGAGTCAGGTGGGCAGGGCGCGGGGCGGTGGCAGGGAGGGCTTCCGAGCCTGGCCTGAGCCGCCCCTGCCCTTCAGATGCGGGCACGGAGGCCCTGACGCTAAACCTGACAGAAGTGGTGAAAAGGCAAAATCCCAAATCCAAGAAGGGCTTCAACCAGGTAAGGGCTTCCCTGTCCTTGAAGCCATACCCGCGGGAAACCTTCTGGGTGTGTGGGCACGTGTGCGTGCCTGGGTGTGTGCGTGAGAGAGGAGGTGTGTCTGAGAGGTGTGGGAGGCGTGTGGGGGAAGGAGAGGCAGGGAGGGGGTGTGGCTTAGGGCTGTGCACACATGCAGGGCACTGTGGGGTGTTAGGAGGAAGGGGTGCCTTTGCGAGAGGCTGTGTGTATGGAAAGGTTCTGCCCTAAGTCTGTGGCAGAGCAGGCTGTGACGGGGACCCCAGGGCTGCCACAGTGAGGGCAGAGAGCAGTACAGTTTCTCCTCAGAGGGCACTTGCTTCTTCCAGACCCAGGGAAGGGCAGAGGGTGGAGAGGAGCCGGAACCCCTCCCCCGAGCTGGCCTAGCGGTGGACGGCTGCCTGACACCCCCGCCCCCACGGCTGGGCGGGCAGTTCCAAGGAGGGAAGGAACTGCCAGGGCCTGGGATCCCTGTGGTTGGGGCCCTGGGGACTGACCTGGGCCTTCCTTCCAGATTAGCACATCGCAGATCAAAGTGGACAAGGTGCAGATCATCGGCTCCAACAGCTGTCCCTTTGCTGTGTGTCTGGACCAGGATGAGAGGAAGATCCTACAGAGTGTGGTCAGGTAGGAAGCGGGGCCCAGCTCTGCCTCAGCTGAGTGGGGTCTAGGGAGGGGTCAGCTTCCGTGTCGTCCCACCCAGAGGCCTGGATGTTGCTGCAGGGATGTGAGGCCTGGCCTTACCCCTGCCCTGCCCTCAGGTGTGAGGTCTCACCTTGCTACAAGCCAGAGAAGAGCAGCCTCTGCCCCAAACCCCAGAGGTCGCCCCAACCACCAGCCCAGGCCACAGCGGACCTCTGCTCCCTCCTCTGCCTGCCCATCATGACGTTCAGCGGAGCTCTGCCCTAGCGAGACCCCGCACCAGCCTGGACAGAAAGCCCAGAAGCAGCCTCTTCTGCGCCTCTCCCAGGTGGCCAGCTGGGCGGGTCTCGCTCCTTGTGGAGAACCAAGTGTCCCCGTGGGCCCTTTGGGCCCTGCACTGGGCAGGGGGCGGGGCATCGGCAGTTTCTTTGGGACAGAAATGGGCTTTGGGGAGAGAGGGGTTTGGCAACACCATCCCTCAGATTCCTTGAGGTAGAAAGGAGAGCTGACTTCTTGGCCCCAGCCACTGACATGGTCAAATGTCCTTTCTAGAAGAAAGATCGGAGGCTCTGGTGCCCTGGGGTGTGGTGTAGGGCCCTTCCCCTAGCCTGTGGCTGGGCCCACTCCCTTGCCGAAGTCTCAGGGAACCCTTTGCGTCTGGAGTGCGGTCTCCTCTGCTCCCGGAACATGGAGATTTTCCATTCCTGACCTGCAGCAGCACCCTACCACCCCTCTCTCTGGGCCCGTGGGTCTTCTGAAGAGCGGCACTAACGCTTTACTTGTCCACCTTCAGGACCTGGTGCAGGTTCTCTTGGGAGTCCCTTTCTGGATCTGAGGTCCTGGGGAGACAGGACAGGTTAGATGCGGCTGCGGCTCGGTCACCTTCTAGCTACATGACCAGAAGGAAGTTAATTAGCGTCTTCAAGCCTCCCTTCCCTCAGCCCTAAGATGAGGGGAACTAAGGCCCCTTTAAAGGGCTGCAAAGGAATGGCAGAGCGCCTGGCCCCGTGGCTAGCGCATCGCCAGTGCTCAGGAAAGGTCAGCGGCCTTGGTCGCCAAACGCTGGCTCCCCTTCTGGTCCTGGGGGGCTCTCACGGCCCCTGGGAAGCTCTTCATCTGCTACTTTCCAGTTCACCAAGACTGAGGGGCGAGGTGCGATTAGCCTTACCCTCTGCGGGAGCAACTGCACGTGTCAGGGTGACGGGAGGGGCACTCAGGTGCCCCGGCCTTCACCTCCTTCTCGTGCAGGTTGGCCCCCATCCCCTGCACTTGCATCTCCCTCCTTTGGCTGGTGCACATTGTGTGCAGAATCTTGCAGCCCCAAGGTTCCTGGCACCCTTCCGGTGCGTGGGCAAGATCCCAGGGGAGTAGAGGGTGGCGTGGCTGGCATCACAGAGCTTCGACCTGACTGGGGGCAATGGGCGCTAGAACATGAGAGCAAACAGTGGAAAACTGCCAGGTGGGAGGAGTTTAAGGAGTCGGGCTGGGGCGGTAGGGCGGAGGGCAGGGCTTGGGGCCAGGCTTCGCACTGGTAGAGGTAGGCAGAGGGGGTCGTGGGAGCTGACAGTTGTATCCCGCACGGAGCCCTTGCCCCTCTCCTCCTGCTTCACCCTGCTCCAAAGGTCCTGGACCTGTCGGAGCCATGAAACCCCAGCCCCGAGTACCCACAACTCAGGGGAAGTGAACAGAACCAGCTCCCATCCGGTGTTGCCATGTCTACCCTGCCCTGGCCGGGCTCCGGAGAGTGGTCGGCCATATCCCTTCAGTGTTTTTTATTTGGCATCTAAGAGTAATGAATGGAATGTAATATTATTGGTAAATAAAACTTAATTAATCTTGTATTTAATGACCTAGACTTATTTTGCTGCATGGTAATTAACTGCTGGTTGGGCAGTTCACATAAATCATTTCACATAGAGCAAAGATAAGATTCTTGGGGGACTGGTTTTTTTTAATCTTTTTGTAATATTTCTCTCTGTACAAAATATATTTGTGCTTCAATTCTCTGTAACAGTACCAGAGAGAGGGGAAGGAGCTGAAAGCTGGCCCTCTGGCTCTGGGGCAGTTTTTAGACTTGGATCACAGAGAGGGAGAGAAGGGGAGGTAACGGGATGGGGCCGGCCGCCAGTGCCCTGGGAGAAGCACAAAAGCACCGGCTGGAGCACAGCTGTGCGGGAGGGAGGAGGGAGAAGCTGCGGCTGCTGTAGCTCTGCATCAGCCAGCTGTTGCAAACAGTAACACACACTAACGCTCTGTCGTGCACACTGTGATGATCTGTTCTTGCTCATGCATCTATGGCGCATCTAGGGATCCCTTGATCAAGGTGGGCTAAGAGTGGCCTGGCTCCGAGCAGCTTGGTGGGCCTCCGGGGCACCTTGGGCCTGCATGTTAGCACAGGACAGGCAAGCGGAGGCATGCGATGCCTCCGAGGGCCTGGGCCTGGGCCTGGGCCTGGGCCTGAGCCTGGCAGAGTATTTGCACTCCACGTTCAATTGGCCAAAATTGAAGAAGCACGTCAACTCATAGGTTCAATAAACTCAGCAAATCTCACACAGGATAAAAGCAAAATTTCATGAGAAGAGCACTTCACCTCAGATTTCCCTCCAAAATCCCATAACCCATAATGATGAAGAAAATGTCACATAACCCAGACGGTGGGACATTCTACAGGATAATCTGATCAGTGCTCCTCTAGACAGTCAGCATCGTGAAAAACAAGGAAAGACCAAAGGAGAGTGAGGAAACCTGAGAACCAAATGCAATGTGGTACCCTGGATTGGCTCTGAAACAAAAAGAGAATATTAACGGAGAAACTGGTGAAGTTCCAATAAAGTCTATGGTTTACTTTTTAAACATACATACATATACACATGCCCACTTCATTGTCTAACTCCTGGGGGGGGAACCATTATTTTCTTAATTAGACTGGAGACTAATTATCTTTTTACTGCCTCCATTGTTCTACATTTTCCAGAAATATAATTGGAACCATCCAGTCTGTAGCCTTTTTGGGGTGACTTCTTCCATGCAGCACTGTGCATGTGGGGCTCCTCCATGGCTTTTCATGGTTTCCTAGCTGATTTATTTCTGTTGCTGAGTACTATTCCATTGCACTGATGTAGCCCAGTTTGTTTATTCATTCAACTCCCAAAGGACGTCCTGGTTAATGCCAATTCTTGGCAATTATTAATAAAATTGCTATAAACATTCATGTGCTGTTTTTTGTGTGGACATGTATTTCCAACCCATTTTAGTAATTACCAAAAAGCACAATTACTCAATTGTATTATGTAAGTCGGCTTACTTATTTTTTTTATACCAGACTGCTGTCCAAAGTTGCTGCGCCCTTCCTCATTCTCACCAAGTGGATGAGAGTTCCTCTGGATCCACATCGTCAGTATTTGGCATTGTGTTGTCAGTGTTTGGGGTTTTATCCATTCTATTGGGTGTGTAGTGATAGCTCATTGTTTTAATATGCAATTCCCGAACGACTATGATGTTGAGCATTTTTCATGTGTCTATTCTTCTTTGTATATATCTTCATTGGTGAGGTGTCTGGTCACATCTTTTGCCCATTTTTAAATTGGGTTGTTTATTTTCTTACTGTTAAACTTTAAGTTTGCTTCATATAGTTTGGTTGCCAGTTCTTTATGAGATAACTGTTTTGCAAATATTTCTCCCAGTCTGTGGCTTGTCTTTTCATTCTCTTAACAGTGCCTTTTACAGAGCAGATGGTCATAATTTTAATGAAGTCCAATTTACCAATTGTTCTCTTCTGGCAGCGTGGACCTTCCCCTGGGGCCTAGAATGTAGTGTCTGTCACTATTCTTAGACTTCCCCCTAAGGTCCCTGACTTGCAGTTCACGTGTCCCCCAGAGGAGCAGCGCGCCCACGGCCCCCTCAGTCTGCTCAAAGCAGGGCCACCAGGGAGGTTTCCAGTCCCTGCAGCTTCCCACACACGGGAGACACGGGGGCACCCCGCCCGCTTGGTGCCTCCCCCAGAGCTTCAGCCTTCCCACCGCCCCCTGCCACACCCAGCACACCCAGCACACCCTCTCCTGCCCTTGGCACTGGGTTTCTTGATTTTCATGGGCCAAAGGCGGCTCCCCCTTTCCCGTTTCTGAATCCTGTTTCCTCCCCAAACCGTACCCATACAATCAGGTTCTCCTGGGGGTGGGTACTGTCCCCACCCCTCGGGGGGCAAAGGCAGTGTGATGGAATTTCAATCTAAAATGGAACCAGAGGATATGAAATAGAAAACCTCATGCATAGTCAGGAAAACAAAATAGCCCTTGTAAACATTTATGTACCCAACATAGGAGCACCTAAATATATCAAGCAAATATTGATGCAAATAAAGGGAGAGATCAACAGTAATACGATCATAGCAGGAAACTTTAATACCCCATTGATATCAATGGATAGGTCTTCCAGACAAAAAGTCAACAAGAAAACAGCAGTCTAACGTGACCCATTAGACCAGATGGATTTAATTGATGTTTTCAGAGCATTATACCCTAAAACTGCAGCATATACCCTAAAGTGCACATACAACATTTTCCAGGATAGACCACATGTTAGTCCAAAAAACAAATCTTGATAATTGTAAGAAGACTGAAATCATTTCAAGCATCTTCTCTGACCACAATGTATGAAACTATAAAACAATTACAAAAAACTGAAAACCACACAAACATACGGGGGCTAAATAACATGTTAACTAAGTAATGAATGGGTTAACAATGAGCTCAAGGTACAAATCAAAAGATACCTTGAGACAAATGAAAATGAGAACACAACAGCTCAAAATCTATGGGATACAATTAAAGCATTTCTAAGGGAAATTCATAGCAATACAGGCCTACCTCAAGAAACAAGAAAAATCTCAAATTAAGAATTTAACCTTCACTTAAAGGAACTAGAAAGGAACAACAAAGCCCAAAGTGAGTAGAAGGGAAAAAATAATTAAGATCAGAGCAGAAACAAATAAAATAGAATCTAAAAATAAAACAATTACAAAAGATCAACAAAACCAAAAGGTGCTTCTCTGAAAAGATAAACAATATTGATGTTTTTAACCAGACTCATCAAGAAAAAAAGATACAGGACTCAAATAAATAAAATCAGAAAGGAAAGAGGAAACTTAACAACTGACACCACAGGAATACAACGTATTCTAAGAAAATACTGCAAACAATTATATACCAACACATTGGAAAATCTGAAAGAAGTGAATAAGTTTCCATAAACAGACGAGCCCCCAAGACTGAATCAAGAGGAATCAGAATATCTGAAAGATAGATTATATCCAGTGAAATTGCAGCAGTAATTTAAAAAAAGCTCCCAACAAACAAAAGTCTGGGGCCAAATGGCTTCACAGGTGAATTTTACCAAACATTCAAAGAAGAACTAACACCTTTCCTTCTCAAACTATTCCAAAAAATTCAAAAGGAGGGGAGGCTCACACACTCATTTTACAAGACAAGCATTATCTTAATTCAAAACCAGATAAAAACGCTACAAAGAAAGAAAATTATAAGCCAATATCCCTGATGAAAATAGATGCTAAAATCCTCTACAGAATATTAACAAACCAAAATCAGCAATACATTAAAAAGATCATACACCATAATCAAGTGGAATTTATTCATGGGCTATAAGAATGGTTCAACAATCACAAATCAATTAACATGATACACCACAAAGAAAATGAAGGATAAAAACCACATAATCATATCAATAGATGCAGAAAAAGCATTTAATAAAATCCAGGACCAAGTTATAATAAAAACTCTCAGCAAAGTGAGAATAGAGGGAACATACCTCTCTTAATAAAAGCCATAAATGACCAACCCACATCCAACATCATATTCAAAGGGGAAAAACTGAAAGCATTTTCCTTAAGGTCAGGAACAAGACAAGGACGTCCACTCTCACTGCTGTTATTAAACATGATACTGGACGTCCTAGCCACAGCAATAAAAGGCATCCAAATCGGGAAAGAAAGGGTAAAATCTCATACTGTAATTGTTTGCAAATGGCATGACACTGTATATAGAGAACTCTAATGATTCCATAAAAACACTACTAGAACTGATAAGTGAATTCAGTAAAGCAGCAGGATACAAAATAAATATTCAGAAAGTGGTTGTATTTGTATATACCAATAATAAATTATGAGAAAGTGAAACTAAGAAAACAATCCCACCAAAAGTGAAACTAAGAAAACAATTGCACCAACAATAAAAGATAATACCTAGATATAAATTTAACCAAAGACATAGAAGATCTGCACTCAGGAAATTATAAGATATTGAAGAAAGAAATTTAAGAAAATACCAATAAATGGAAACATATACCATGCTCATGTATAGGAAGAATTAAAATCATTAACATGTCCATACTACTGAAAGCAATTTGTATCCAAATGCCAATGGCATTTTTAACAGGAGTAGAAAGGAAACAATCCAAAAATTTGTATGGAAACACAAAAGACCCCCAAATAGTGACAGCAATCTTGAAGAAGAATAAAGTGCACAGTATCACACTACCTGTTATCAAATTATAGGAGGCTATAGTAATCTAAACAGCATGGCACTGGCATGAAAAACACATAGATCAATGGGGCCAAATAGAGAGCTAAGAAATAGACCCATACCTGTGTGGTCAATCAATCTATGACAAAGAAAGCAAGAACATACAGCGGTGCAAAGAAGGTCTATTCAATAAATGGTGCTGGGAAAATTGGACAGATACATGCAAAAAAAATAAAACCAGACCACCTTCTATACCATATAAAAAACTCAAAATGGATTAAGACTTAAATGTAAAACCTGAAACCATAAAACTCCTAAAAGAAAACATAGGCAGTAAAGTCTCTGACATTTCTCTTAGCAATATTTTTTCTGACATATCTCCTTGGGCAAGGGAAACAAAAGCAAAAATAAACAAATGAGACTACATCAGACTCAAAAGTTTTTGCACAGCAAAGAAAACCATCGACAAAACAAAAAGACAACCTACTGAATGGGACAAGATATTTTCCAATACTACATCAAATAAGGGCCTAATATCCTAAATTTATAAAGATCCCCAACAACTCAACACCAGAAAAACAAACAACCCAATTAAAAAGTGGGCAGCACATCTAATTAGACACTTCTCCAAAGATGACATATATATGGCCAATAGACATGAAAAACTGCTCAACATCACTAATCATCAGAGAAATACAAATTAAAACCACAATGAGATACCACTTCACACCTGCCAGAATGGCTATCATTGGTAAATCAACAAACAACAAGTGTTTGTGAGGATGTGAAGAAAAGGAAACCATTGTGCACTATTGGTAGGAAAGCAGGTTTGTGCAGCCACTGTGGAAAACAGTATGTAGTTTCCTCAAAAAATTAAAAATGGAACTGCCTTATAACCCAGTGATTCCACTTCTGGGTATATATCAGGAAAAAAAACCCCAAAACACTAATTCAAAAGAATATATTCCCCCCTACATTCATTGAAGCATTATTTACAATAGTCAAGATACGGAAGCAATCCAGGTGCCCACCAATAGCCAGGTGGATAAAAAAGTAGTGGTACATATACACAATGGAATATTACTCGGCCATAAAAGGAATGAAATGTTACCAATTGCGACAGCATGGATGGATCTAGAGAGTATTATGCTAAATGAAATAAGTCAAAGACAAATACCTTAAAATTTCAATTATATGTGGAATCTGAAGAACAAAAACAAACAAACAGAATAGAAACAGGCTTGTCGATGGAGATAGTGGACCGGTGGCTGCCAGAGCGGGGGCAGCTGGAGGCGGGGAGAGAGAGGCGCAGGAGTGGCCGATGGCTGTGGGGCGGGTTGCCCTGGGGGAAGACTGGCAAGTGGATAGAGTTAGACCGATGCCGGAGCCCCACAGGGCTATATGGTCCTCACAGGAATAGACACTGACTCTGGACGATGCATGCCAGGTGGTAGATACAAATGCCAGAGCACAGCGAAAGAACCAGGGCAGAAGACCCTGAGCCCATTTAGACTGCCCAGTTACGTTCCTCAGAACAAGGGACACGCTCATACTCACAGTAATGGCTTAATAGATAACGAACAGACAATTAAAGCATTGATTGTCTGAAACAGCTGGAGGTACACAAATTCGGGCTTGTTTACATGCGTTCAGGAGTGCTGGCTCACACTCACCCCAGGGGTGCTGAGGGCGTGGACCGTTACATCCCTTTGCTTCTCTGGTGGATCTGGGGCGAGGGGGGTGGCAGCAGGGGCTGGTATGTCTATGGAATTCTTCCCATCACAGGGGGATAATGGTGTGACAATATAGTTTTCCTTCTTCCTCACATTGCAACTTTCTCCTCCCTGAGGCAGTAAATTCCAAGCCTGCGCTGCAACTGCAATGGACAGAAGCAAGCATGCTTCCTAGACAAGGAATTATAAATATGCTGTTACACTTTTATGTCAGAATTCCTAAGGCCCTGATTGAGTGGGTTGTGCTTTCATTCCATCTGGCACAGACGGGGTTAATGACGAATGTACCATATGGCCTAGTGGTAGAAATCACCCGTTAGTCCTGTATCAAGGTAGAGAAGGGGAAATAATAGCCGAGGGTAAAGAAAGGAACCCATGGGTTATGCAATGAGAGAAATCCAGTGTTTTTCACAAAAAGGCTCTGAGCTTTCTTCTGCCAGGTGCCTGACAGCGTCCAGCCCTGTATAGCTGAGGCCATTCCTTTCCTTGGAACCTGAACCTCAAAGGAAGCCTGCACACCTGTGTGGCCTTGCCCCAGGGGACATTTTTATCAGACGATATGATGACGGACTGGACTAATCATTAATGACTAAAAGGAACTCCAGGAATGTGCCGGTACCTTTTGACCTTTATTTTTTCAGTTATAGCTACAATCACTGCAATGTGGTCTAACACCGGCCTTGTTGGTAAGATTATGATACCGGTACAGAGAGTCAAATGTATTGGGAAATATATTTAAACTAAAAACCTACTATCTGTACCCCACACTGACTCCTCCAAATACTAGGTATATACGCATTGGTACTGTTGCTATATCTGTAGTATAAACACTACCCCTGTGTAGATGCTCACACAGGTAGGACCATGTTGCCATAAGGTAACCAAGGTCAAAGGCCAGGAGAGGGGAGGGCAGATAGAGATTTGTGTCAGTCACGTGGTCAATGCTTTAATCAGTTCTGCCTACAGAATGAAGCCCCTATAAAAATTACTGATGCTGAGCTAAGCGGAATTTTCTGTTGCTGTTTGGTGAGCACAGCGATGTGCCGAGAGGGTGCGGAGCCCTGCTGCCACGGGGAGAGGCCTGGGTCCTCGCAGACTCGCGTTATGTGCGTCCTTTGTAATGACACCGTAATGACAAGTACAGAGCTTTCCTGCCTTCTGTGAGTCACTTATAGTGAGTGAACTATCAAATTTAAGGTGTCATGGGAACTCCTGAATTTATAGCCAATCTTTTGGAAACAAGGGTGGCCTGGGGACCCCCAAAGGGGGGCCGGTGTCTAAAGAAAGGGCAGCCTTGCGAATGACTTTGTCCCTAACCTTGTGGCATCTAATAGTAACTCTGTGCGGTTCGTGCCAGAGTGGCACTGCAGTCCACCCACTTCGGGTGGAAAGACACAGCAACGGTGTGGGGCTCTGTATGCCATTTTGCTCTCTAAGGGGGATATAACTCCAGGGGGAAGACACACACATGCATACAATCACACCACGCCAACTCACACACAGACATACCCCATACCCCATGACACCAACGTGTACCATCTACAGGGAATACAACTGCTTGTGGAGACGTGGCCGCCACAGGTCTTTAGAAAGTCGTGTTCTTGCGCTGCACGATTAACCAACCCTCACTCCCACCAGAAAGCTAGAATTGTGCTGGTCCTCGAGAGGAAAGCTAGCAAGGGGTACTCACCTTTCTGAGAATCTGAATTTTTTTCCTCAGGAAGTGACTGACCCAGAAAATGCACATTTTTGGTGTGTGTTTGTTCGTTTCTCTTGAGGCCGCCAGCATTTACAGAAAAGAAAGCACTGTGAGCATCAGGTCACGCCGTGTCCTGTTTGCACAGGTCATTATGTTCTGCTGATTTTAGCAAATCGGATGGGAAACAGTGGTCAGGGCGAGGGAAACCAGAAGCAAGAGCAGAGGACAAAGACACACGCCAGGAGGATGGGTCTCTCGAGTCTAGCCTGAGTGGCAACTAAAAAATTCTTAATCGAAGAGGACAAACTGCTGCAGAAGAGTCCCCTCCCAGTAGTGTGTACCTGGTGCCCCCGTATGTGAGTGCCTGTGGAACTGGGCATCAGTCGGCTGGACACTCTCCTCCCAGCCCCTCTGGGGAGACTGTGACTAAACTCTCTAAGGCTCAGGTCTCCATAACCGGTCTACACTGAGTCCGAAAAAGAAATCAAGGAAGCAACATTTCTTTAGTCTTTGAGGGTAAAGCATAGTCAATGTTATTGTTCTTAAACCACCAGCCTTTGGTTGTACAAATATGACTAGATACAGCTCGCCAAGAGGTTGGGGAGGATGCAGTTAGTCCGCGGCCAGGCTCCTGAGGGATCGCTTTAAAATGCTAACGCCCAGGTTAAAAGATTCAGGCACGGCGGTGTTGGGGCTGGCAGAGCCCCCCATCCCGAGTCTAAGGTGTCAGCACCCCGGCCCCCAGGGGGCACCAGGTCCAGGCCAGGGCTCATTAGTGCACCTTCTTGGGACCGACAGCGCCTCAGCCAAATCTGGGGACAGCTGTGTCAGGGAGGTGCTGTGGGTGGGTCATGGGAGGGGGTGGGTGGGGTGCTCGGGCAGCCTCTTCAGAGGCCCATTGTTTGTCCCTCCTGGGACTTGCTCTGTGTCACCCTGGCCACCCTCCACAGGACACGCTTCTCTGCCAAGTCCTGCGCAGGTTTTGCTTTTTTTAATCCTCACCTGAGGACATTTTTTTCATTGCTTTTAGAGAAAGAGAGAGAGGGAGAGAGAGATACATTGATGCAAAAGAGAGAAACATCGATGGGAGAGGCAAGACCTGTAATGAAACCCACAGCCCTTCGGTTCCAGGACAGTGCTCCAACCAGCTGAGCCACAGCAGCGAGGGCCATTTCGACGCTGCCACCCCCATCTCCATCTCCTGGAGCTTGCTGGGGTGAGGTGTGGCGCAATGCTGCAGGCCCTGCTTCTCAGCAGCTGCCTCTGGGTATTCTTGTCACCTGAGGGGGCCCCGGGACCTTGATGACACTGACTCAGGGTGTTGCTTCAGCTCTTAGAAGAGCTGCTCCGCTGCTCCGCGTCCTCAAGGCTGGGCAGGGGCTGCTGGGGCCTCAGGCAGCCGGTGAGCACCTCCTCACAGATCTGGGCGTCGTGGTAGGTCTCAGCCAGCCAAGGGCCTTGAGGTTGAGGTGGGTGAGCTTCAACGGCTGTCTCTGCAGCCGGTTCCCAGGCCGTCCACCACGGGCAGCTCAGCGGTGCGGGCAAGGTCCCGCGGCAGGATAACTAGGCGATCGTCCCTCAAGGGGAGGACTCAGCCCCTGATCTCAGGCCGCAGCACCTCCAGGCGGTTCCAGCGCACGTTGACGCCGGCCAGCTTGGTCAGCTTCCCCAGGCTGCGGGGCCGGGCCATCAGCAGGTTGTCTGTGAGGATTGGCTCAGGCAGTTCTCGCAGTCCCCGATGGCCTCAGTCACCCTGCTCGGGGGCGGGGGTGGGGGGTCTGGTCCACCTTCAGGGTGGAGAGCTGCTTCAGCTGACCTGGGCAGTCAGGAAGCCACTGCAGCAGGATCTGAGTCAGCAGCCAGTGGGGGAACAGCGCCACCCCCCGCCCCAGCGCCAGGGCCGCCTCCAGCCCCATCTCTGACAAGAGGTTGGGCAGAGGCCCCAGGGCGTCAGGCAGCACTTCTACATCAAGCCTCGCAGATCCAAACCACGGGGCAGGGTGGGGGTGGGGCGGTGCCGTGCGGCGGGCAGGTGGGGGGGCGAGGAACAGGCAGGACTTGCACACGTTCAACCAGAGCTCCAGGGTCACCAGGTTAGCACAGTTGCCCCGATTCCCGGGCAGCGCCTGCGAGGATGCGTCATTCAGGACCTCATGAGCAAGGCTGTGCAGCTGCGTGGAGCTTTCTGGGGGCCCGGACGACGGATTCCCGCTGTGGTCCGCAGTCTCCAGCGCCTTGCAGAGCTCGACGCTCTCGGGGACCTCGGGGCCGTGTTCCGGCACATGTCCAGCTCTGCCAGTTGCATGAGGTTGGCCACTTCGGGGGCAACCGCGGGATCTCGTTGTTACCCAGGCCCAGCTCGCGCAGGTTCAGCAGCTTAAAGGAGGGCTTGGGCGGCTGACTCAGCTGGTTGGGGTCAGGGAGCAGCTCCTGCAGGCTGCGCTGTAGCTGTACCGACTCCACGTGCCGGCCGTAGCCTGCGCCACAGCCGGAAGCACTTCAGCACGGTGCGGGCCCGCTGGGTGCAGACGGGCGGGAGCGCCGTTCGGGGCCCCAGCGGCGGGTGGGGACGCGGCTCGCTCGCGCGAGCTCCGGGGCGCCTGTGCTGGGAGGGGGCGGCGGGAGGGGACGGGGTCCCGGGAGGTGCAGCGCCAGGCCCCGCCCAGACTCGGAAGGCTCTGCACGCTGCGACCCCCGGCCCCTGCCCTCGCCTCCCGCGTCCCTCCGGGCTCCCAGGGCCCGGCCCTCCCGCTGGTCTGTGGAACGAGTCAGCACGCGGAGGCTCACCTTTCTCCCGGGAGCACCCCAGGACGGCTCCAGCCGGCCAGCCAGGGACCTGGAGCCTGGGCGGCCAGTCCGGTTTGGTCGTGTGTGTCCTCTCCTTTCCCGTCCCCGCACCCTCTGAAGCATCCTCTCCCACTACCCAGCTCTTGGTTCCAGGGTCCGGAGGAGCTCGTGCATGCCAGCCCCGCTGCAGGGGCGCTGTCTCCTGGGCGCCCCCCAGGCGACACACGGGCGTCTCAGCCTCTCTTTTCCCCAGTGAGAACTGTCCACAGATCCTGGGTGCAGTTATTTCCCGGGGCACCTGCATTCTGAGCCCATTTGCCCTTTGAATTCTGGTGATCGCACGGCCTTCTGACACCCTCCATTTCCTTCACCTTGTGGTGAGCCATTAGCCTTGGGTCTTCCACCTCTGAAACTCAGACAGGACTTCCTTCATTTCTGTGGGTGTTGGGCTCCACCTGTGGGATTATAATTACAGCACCTGGTCCCTACATCTCTCCCATGTGCCGAGGAAAGTAGTGGGATATAGAGCTCCTACTGTGTGCTCCTGTCTTACAATATTTAATTCTCACAGTAACTCTACCTGGGAGATGCTGTGGCCCCATTTTATTGATGGGGAAAACGGAAAGTCGCAAGTGAGTGGGTGAGAGTTGCGGAAATGGAACTTGGACTTCCCGCCCCTGTCTTATCAGTAACTGGCCCTGCTTCAGGGGCCTGAGCATGTCACAAGGGGCCTCACTGCGTGGTGGAAAGAGACTCAGTGTCGGCTTCATGGCCTCAAGCAGGCCTCGCATTTCTAGTCTGTAAAATGGGAAGATGAGGTCTTTGCATCTGTTATCTATTGCTTGTAACAAACCATCCAAGTGTAGTGGGTTACCATTTATTCAGTTCGCCCTTCTGGGCGCAGGGCTTGGCTGTGGGTTTCCTTTTGTGTCTGTGGTCCGCTGGAAGGTCGACTGCTGGGCTGGGGTGGCCTCCCTCACGTGTCTAGGGGTTGACGATAGCTGCCGGCTGCGTGATGGGGTGGGACTGCGCCATGGGGTCTCACCCTCCCGCAGGCCCCCCTGGCCTTGGCCGCGGGGGTCTGAGTGCCGCACGCTCCACGCAGCAGCACTTGTCACACTCACAAGTCCACTTTTCTCCGTGTTTCATGTTGCCTCACCTCCTTGTGGCCAGAGCAAGTCAGGTGATCAAGGCTGGAGCCCATGTGTGAGGGCAACACCGTAAGTCATGGCTAATGAAGGGGAATAGTGTGTGGCCATTTTTGCCGTCAACCACAAGTCCCTGGCAGAGATATTGGGAAGGGAAGCGACTAAGTAGATTCAGAGTAGTAATAACCAAAAAAATAAAATAAAATAAAATAAAAAGGGCCAACGAATACCTGCCCCTAGAAGGGGATCAAAACATGTTAAATAAACAATTCTCATTTTTACAGATGAGGTTCAGAGAAGTTGAATGACCTCCAGGGTAACATGGCCAATGTGTGGAAAAGCTAGAATTTGCACCCAGAGCAGCCTGCTGCCAAAGCAGCCGCCGTCCTCCGCAGGCCTGACAGCACGTTTAGTCCGTTCCGTCACTAATGGGGACTAACAGAAGCCTTAATCTGGGCTGCAAACCCTGTTTCTCCCTCTGACCCCCCCCTCATTGTTGTCAGACAATGAGACTACCTGGCCTCATTTTAAGGAGCCAGATGACTGTTCTCCTTCTCATCCGTACCACAGGGTCAGAGCAGTCAAGCCAGGCGCAGAGAAGAAACCAGAGATCGTTTGTTTAAATAAATAACTCATCGAAACCACAAAGACCTAATGGAGAGTCTAGACTTTCATCCTGCCCAGGTTGTAATGAGGCCTCCCAGCCCCCTGGGGACCAGGGCGTGTGGCTGCTGCTGGTGTCAGAGAAGGCTCTGTAGGCAGCTGGGACTTTCATCCCCACCCCAGATATTAAGAAAGTCAGTCCTCCACTCCCTGGTGCCAGGCAAGTATGGGGCGAGCCTAGACTTCCACCCCCAACCCAGCAGTAAAGAGGAGGTACACCTGTCCCCACTGGGGTGGAGTCAGGGGAGGCCTTCACCACCACCAATGGCAATGAGGCCACGTGTGAGCGCTAATGAGATACTGATACTGGTCCCAACCATGAAGGTGTCACTAGAGCCCTGGTGGGGAGCAGGTCTGCACACTCCCACCCACCAGCAGTAGGAAGAGCCTCACCACTTGGACCTTAATGGAGGCTAAATGGGGAACCTGGGTGTCCACACTCACCTGGCAGTATGAGGCAGGACCGCCACCCCTGAACAGGCTCAGAAAATACAGCTAAAGCAGATGGTTTAAATGAGACCCAGAGGTACGTAATACTCAGATGTCCAGGTATCAGTCCGTGACCCTCCATCCTAGCCCCCTGCCTGGATGCGTTGCCTGGCTAAGCAGCCAGGGTTGGGTGGCGCTGGTCCCTTGCCACCATGGCCTGGTAAGCAGCTGGCTGAGGGGACTGTATTGTGGTAGGTGATGGTCCTGGGAACTGGCGGTTGAACAAAGATTTGTATAAAGGACAAGTGTACACCTTTTTTACAAATCTGGAACGTCTTTACATTTGTTTTGGTTACTCCTGGAAGGTATATCTAACCCTGGTAAATTTTAATGAACACCCACCTGGGAAATATCACTTGTACACAGCTTTGAATTTTCATTTAAATTAAAAAAAAAAAATTCATCTTGGCTGGTGTGGCTCAGTGGTTTGAGCACTGTCCTGTGAACCAAAAGGTTGCCAGTTCGATTCCCAGTCAGGGCACATGCCTGGGTTGTAGGCCAGGTCCCCAGTAGGGGGCGCTCAAGAGGCAACCACACAATGTATCTCTCCCTCTTCTTCTCCCTCCCTTCCACTCTCTCTACAAATAAATAAACAAAATCTTTTTAAAATTTTCAGTTGCGATTCACACTCAATTTTGTATTCGTTTCATGTGTACAGCATGGTGGTTAGACATTTCCATACTTGGTGATGTCTGATGGAAGTGTATCAACAGGAATATGTCAGTACTGATATAAAGGTGCTACTGGGGAAAAAGGAGTAAGTGCCGAGTAGTGCCATTCCCAGTGACGGTGAAGAGCATCCATCCAGCTGGATTCAGAAAAGGAAGAAGCACTGCAGTTCTAACTGCGAGCACTGGCTGGATGATGGAGTGCTCTGAAGAATTTGGGAGCAAGGTCAGTCCAGGGTTTAGACAACAGGAAAGCCTCAGCACTCAATTGTCCTGATGCATGACCCGTATTGTGGCCAAGAAGCCATTGTCCAGACAGCATATGAAGAGACAGAATGGTATAATGGTTTCCTCTACACAGAGGTGTCAGGCAAGGGTGCATTCTATCTCCCTGTTTTTTCTCAGTTCTCTTTTTTCTTTTTTAAAATAATTTTTTATTTTTCAATCACTGTTGATGTATACAATTACATTAGTTTCAGATATACAACCCAGTGATTAGACATTATATAACTTATGAAGTGATCACCCCAATAAATTACATAGTTTTTATTTTATTATTGACCATGGTGCTGGGAAAATTGAATATCTGTATGAAAGAAGAAGAGAGAGAAAAGAAAGAGGAGAGAGGGGGAAAAAAGAGACAAAATGAGTGAAAGAGAAAAAGAATCAAAGAGTTAAGAAAGAAAAAAAAACAAAGAATCTCACTTCGCACCATACACAGGAATTAGCTCTGAATAAACCATAACCCTAAATGTAAGAGTTAAAACTATAGATCCACTAGAAGAAAAGATAGAAAAAAATTGCCATGATCTTGGGTTAGGCTAAATACTCTTAGATAGGGCCCCAGAGATATGATCCATCAAGAGAAAAAGCTGAACAAATAGGATTTAATAAAAAGTAAACTTTTTTGGCCTTCCAAATGATACCATTAGGAGCCCTGACTGGTGTGGCTCAGCAGGTTGGGCGATGTCCTGAAAACCAAGGGGTCACCAGTTTGATCCCTGGTCAGGGCACATGTCTGGGTTGCAGGCCAGGTCCCCAGTTGGGGATTTGCGAGAGGTGGTGTTTCTCTCCCTCTCTTCCTCCCTCTCTAAAAATAAATAAATAAAATCTTTTTAAAAAGACACCATTAGGATAATAAAAAGGCAAGCTACCAACTGGGAGAAAATATATGTAAATTACATTACTGATAAGTGGTATATATCAGAATATATAAAGAGCTCAGTAAATTCCGTAAGACAAATAAGCCAATTACAAAATGATCAGGAGATTTAAACAGACACTTTTCAAAAAAAAAAAAAAGAATGGCAACTATAACTAAATCAATGAAAAGATATCTAACATCATTAGGCATTAGAGAATGCAAATTAAAACTACAATGAGGTTTTACAATGAGTACACAACCACTGGAATTGTTTTAATAGACAATATCATGCTATGACATGGACGTGGTAAAACTAGAATCTTTATACATTGCCGGTAGGAATGCAAATGGCGCAACCACTTTGGAAAACAGTTTCGTAGTTTCTTCAAAAGCTAGACAAATTTACCATATGATTCAGCAATTCTTCTCCTAGGTATTTACTCCACCCCGCTATTAAAATAATATATCCACATGAACACTTGTAGGCAAGTGTTCATAGCAGCATTATTCATAATAGCAAAACGTGGAACCAATCCAAATGTCTATCAACTTCAAATGGAGAAAAAAACGTGATATAGCCATACAGTGGCATATTACTCACCAATAAAAAAGGAACAAACTACTGATAAAGCTACAATATGGATGAAACGCAAACACATTGTCAAGGGAAGGAAGCTAGATGTAAAAAAAAAAAAAAAAAAAAAAAAGTGATTCCGCTTATTTGAAATGTCCAAAAAAGGCAAATCTATAAGAAGCCAAAAGCTGCCTAGGGCAGTGGTGGGAGTGAGGAATGAGCACCAACAGGAGTAAAGGAACTTCTTGGGGTAGGAGCAACGTTCTAAAACCAGAGCAGGACGATAGTTTCATAACTCGATAAACTTACCAAAAATCATTAAGCTGCACACTTACAGCCTGGATTTTATGGCATGTAAATTATACCTGAATATTGTACTTGAAGAAACAGTAAAGTAGTTAAAAATTTTTTAAAAAGAACAAAAAGGCTGGACTAAAAGTTAAATTAGATGATGGGGGTACCTTTTAGTTTCAAATAGCCTGGGGTCACAGAGGAAACTTCTTCTGATGTGAATACTTGTCCAGTAGACCGTAGACTGCTTAAATATAAGTTGTTTAACATGAGAGACAAAATATTTAGTGTCCTATAAAGAAAAGCTAAAGACAGGAACCAACCTCTTCCGAGCATCAGCCTCAGGTCAGAAATAAGTCGCCGTTGGGAAGAATGTGTTACCACAAGGGGGCGACATCCCTCCACCTCTCTCTCCCCACCTGTGGCAACCGCTAGGCTGGTACTACATTAGCCTGCCCTCAACCTACCTCTAAAAATAAAGGTGAAAAGGTGAAGTTGGTAAACAAAAGAGAGAGAGGAGGAGAAGGGGGAGAAGGAGGAGGAGAAGATAGAGAAAAGGAAAAGAAAAGGAAGGGGAGGGGAGGGGAGGGGAGGGGAGGAAAGAAGAAACACAGAAATATTGAACGGGCAGTATTTTACAATCGAAGTAGGAATATCATACGCAGGCCAATAATGCAATCAAGTCAGCAAACTTTGTCTATAGAAGGACATATAAAATCTTTGTCACATATTTGCCTGTTTTGTTTTGGTTCTTATAACTCTTTAAAAATATAAAAACCATTCCCAGTTTGGGGCTATACAGAAAGCAAACAGGTAGCTGGTGCCTCAGGGGGTATGGATGTTCCATTACAATGATAAGCAACAGATGAGGAATTCTACTCCTGCTTCACACTCTTTTGGTCAAAGGTGAAATGTATATCTCTGGTTTTAAAATAGTCACCACAAATCCATCAGCAGAGGTGGTTTGAAGAGAGACTGGGATGAGCAGACCTGCTCCAGGCTTCTGAAGAACAAGGTGTTACTATTTTTACATTTCCCCGTGTTTGGAAGACTAGAGGGGAGGAGAGCACTCACTTTTCACTGCTTACACATCAGTTTTTTTAATACATACATGTTACTCTTTTAATTGTCTTATAGTTTGTAAGAAGACACACAAAAACAATGTTCTTTCTAGTGGATTGGGCTATTTATCAATGAAAAAGTTGGACCTTTTGGTCAGGATTAAGGGGGTCTGAGGAGTCAGTGTTTGGTGGGGACAGGGTTTCAGTTTGGGAAGGTGACAGATCCCGAGATGGATGGAGGTGACGGCTGTGCAGCAGTGTGAACACACTTCAGACCATTGAACTGCACACTTAAAAATGGTTAAGATGGTAAATTTGCCCTGGCTGGTGTGGCTCGGTGGATTGAGCGCCGGCCTGTGAACCAAAGGGTCGCCGATTCAATTCCCAGTCAGGGCACATGCTTGGGTTGTAGGCCAGGTCCCAGGGGGTGGGGGGTGCACGAGAGAGACAACCACACATTGATGTTTCTCTCCCTCTCCTTTCCTTCCCCTCTCTTTAAAAATAGATAAAATCTTTTTTAAAAAAATAGTTAAGGTGGTAAATTTTATGTTTGATATACTTTACCACAGCAAAAAAAAGAAAAAAGAAAAAAAGATTAAGGGAGGATTTAAAAAGTGAATTTTACACTGTCTGCTATGAGGTTGGGCTAAAGACTAAAATCAAGCACACACAGTCAGGGAAAACACACTCAGCTGTGAGGCATTTTAAACATGCTGAGCGTTGTACGACAAGTCTTCACTTGCTGTACACACCCTGCCTGTTTGTCACCCCAACGTCCCTTGCCCCACCACAAAGGACATCCACACACTGGTATATTACATTACTGGAATTTGGCAGAAATGACTCAATATTGATTTCTAAATTAAAAATAACAAATTGAGTCAAGAATTGAGCTAGAAAAGCACAGACTGATTTTTTTTCCCAACAAATAAGTATCAAAACCCATTACGCGCCAGGCTTTAGGGACAACAGACAATAAGGCAGACAGGATTCCGCCCCAGCTCACGTTCCAGGCAGGAAACCAACACACTTATTATGAACTGAGACGATTGTCGCGACAAAGCAAAGCAGAGGAAGTAACAGAGTTCCAGGGGAGCCGAGGTCTTTTACACATAATTAGGGGACATGGCAGAGTCTAAGACACTTCAGGGGATCAGGCTGGCAGTTTATAATATATTTAACCTAGCAATTGTGTAACTTTCCTGGTATATCCTCCTCTTTCCAATACTTTTCCTCCCCATGAAGTTTGCTTATAATACTCTGCTCATATTTATGCCAATGTCTCAGAATTATCACAAAGCCTTCTGAAGTAACAGGTTAACACAGCAAACACAGTAATGCAGAAAGTTGAGATTTTCTCAAAACGAGTAATTTTCATACATTCGTTCCATTAATAAGTATTGGACACATAAAACCCACTGTGTTCGACTGTCAAAATAGTACGACATATCAGACATAGTCACACCTTCCGAAGCTCACAGGCCATATAAGTTGCCACAGTTGACTAGGGGACAATGACAAGTCACACTGGGAGGGTAGGGAGAGGAGGTAAAAGAAAGTTTTCAGGAGATCTAAACAGTCTTCCTTTTTATGATGAAATATTATAAGCATATAACAAAATTTGCAGGCCCCTAACACTTGAGTATCCAACACTCACCTTTGTCCAATGTTTGCCGCTCTCAGCGCTTCCCTGGCTTTGTTATAAATAGGACATTATAGGTAATAAAAAGACAGTACAAGGTATTTGTTCTCACTAATAAAGAAATGTCAATTAAAATGAGATTCCATTTTTCTCTCATCAACTAGGGAAACATTTTAAAAATTGATTAATAGCTACTGTGGGCAGGAGTGTGGGAGGATGGGGACTCACAGAGTAGAAGAGAGTGTTTCCCAGGCCAGACAGCAGAATCAGTTTTAAAGAAATACAATACATATGACCCAGCAACTGAACGTACGTCAATGTAGCCTACAAAAATACCCACTAGCACGAGTGCCTAAAGGCGTGACATGCTCTAGCAGCACATGGATTATGACAAAAACCCTCTCCATAGTTTTAGCAATAATTGGGGTACTGTGCAACTAATAAATACAGTGAGTCTGATGTATATGAAGTGATGTGGAAAGAGGTCTGTTGCATGGTAAACTTAAAAAATAAGGTGCAATAGTGTACAGGATCCCTATGGCCCCCAAAGCCTAAAATATTTTTATCTGAATGTATTTTGATTTCTCCCGTATTAAATAGCTTCCACTAATTGATAGTCTACTATATGCGCTGGTCTGTACCTGGCTTTTTTCACTCAATATTTCATTGTATTTATGTAACAATTTAATCTGCTTACTAGTGTTAGTTGGCTTATTCCAATGTTTTGCTATTACCTCTGAACACTGCAATAAATCACCTTGTTCATATATGCTGAAATTGGCACATATACTGGAACATCTATAGAATAAACTTCTAGAAGTAGAATTGAATGGGACAAGGCATACATTGCAAAATCAGCATCAAATGGATATACCTACTTTCCTTGCCAGCTACATTACCAAATGGCTTGATATTTGATGCTTCAGTAGATGAAAAAATTTAACTTATGCTTCTCACAAGTAAAGCCTGTACATCCTTCCATGTTCAAGAGCCATTTGTATATATTTTCTTCCACAAACTGCCTCTAAGTATCCTCGCCCCCTTTTTTTTTTTTGCTTGACTATTAAAGTCTCTTATTGCTTGAAAGAAGCTTTTTATATATTGACATTAATAAAGTTAGCTCCCTGAAATGAGCTGCAAACCTTTTGAGTCTGTTTATGAAAATATTTTTACGCAGTCTAATTCATCAGTCCTGCCCACGCACATGTGCGTTCCAGATTTGGTGTCATAGTTAGAAAGACTTCTACTACATTTCTTTCTGAGACTTTTCTCTCTCTCTCTCTTTCCCCACCCCCCTCCTGCCTTCCCTCTCCTTTCTGTTTCAGATCTACTGGGAATTTATTTTGGTATAGGCCTCCAGCTTCTGCCTTTTTCTGAGTGGCCATTCAGGTTCCTCAGAATCATTTGTGAATCATCTTTGGACCACTGATTTGAATGCTATTCTCATCTCGCACTAAATCCCCAAATGTGTTTGTCCACTTGCATGTGTCTAGTTGTGACTCTCTAGTCTGTTCCTTTGATCCGCCTAAGTATCAGCGCCACGCTTTCATTGACTGAGGCTTTACATGGTTTTTAAACACCTGGTAGGGTTTGCTCTCCTCAGCAATCTTTACTTTCAGAACTTTTTTTTTTAGATAGTATATTACTTAACTTTTTATTTAAGTCAAAAGGAAAATTTCAGGCCCCACAATAACAATACAGAGGTCTCAGCAATTCCACTTCTGGGTATTTATCTGTAGAAATCCAAAACACTAATTTGAAAAGATATATGCACCCGTATGTTCATTGCAGCATTATTTATAATAGCCAACATATGGAAGCAGCCTAAGTGTTGATCAACAGATAATTGGATAAAGATGTGATACATATACACAATGGAATATTACTCAGCGATAAAAAGAATGAAATGTTACCATTTGTGACAACATAGAGGGACCTAGAAGGTATTACACTAAATGAATTAAGGCAGACAGAGAAAGACAAATGTCATATGATCTCACTTATATGTGGCATCTAAAAACAAGACAAAACAAACAAAACAGAAAGAGATGCAGTGATACAGAAAGCAAACTGAGCGTTGCCAGATGGGAGGGGGCTTGGAGGCTGGCTGAAAATGCTAAGGGGGTTAAGAAGCACAAACTGGCAGTTACAAAATAGTCAGGAGGATGTAAAGTACAGAGAGTATAGAGAATATAGTAAAAAATAATGTAATAACTACATACGGTGTCAGGTGGGTACTAACTAGACCTAGCAGGGGAATCACTTCACAAGTTATATAAATGTCTAACCACTATGCTGTACACCTGAAACTAATATAAAATTGAACATCAACTGTAATTGAAAAATTAAAATTAAAAAAGAATAGAACTTGGCTACCCAGAATGTATATTTTAAATTTCTTTAGAGAAATGATGTTTTATATTAATTATGCATAAAAAAGAAATTGAGTAATACATTTACGATTAGAATATAAAAAACGCGGGGTCATCTGCGTACAGGCAGTAGGGGAAGCAGGAGACAGGATGGAATGGCCCAGAAAGGCGTGAGGAGCTAGGATGGCGGGCGTGGAACCCCTGGCATGAGCCCCGGGGAGCACCCAGACCTGGAAGGGAGGCAGAGCAGCGGCCCACAAGGATGGATGTAATTTAATTAAAGAGAGAATATTGCTTTCCTGTCGCCAGTTGCGTGGAGTTCGTTCATGGGTGTTTGAGACCCGAGAGTTGGAAGCTTCTTCGCACTCCCGGGACTGCACCCGGCCGCTCGGCGGCCGTAACCAAGCCACAAAATGGGTTTATTGAGTTACACCGTAAGCGCTATGGATATCGTTTGGATAACCACGAGAAAAAGAGAAAGAAGGAAGGTCGAGAGGCTCATGAACGTTCAAAGAAGGCAAAAAAGATGATTGGTCTGAAGGCTAAGCTCTACCACAAACAGCGCCATGCTGAGAAAATACAAATGAAAAAGACCATCAAGGTGCCTGAAAAAAGAAACACCAAACAAAGGAGTGATGAAAAGACTCCACAAGGGGCAGTACCTGCATATCTACTGGACAGAGAGGGACAGTCCCGAGCTAAAGTACTTTCCAATATGATTAAGCAAAAACGAAAAGAGAAAGCGGGAAAATGGGAAGTCCCTCTGCCCAAAGTTCGTGCCCAGGGAGAAACAGAGGTATTAAAAGTTATTCGAACAGGAAAGAGAAAGAAAAAAGCATGGAAGAGGATGGTTACTCAAGTCTGCTTTGTTGGAGATGGGTTTACTCGAAAACCACCTAAATATGAAAGATTCATTAGGCCAATGGGCTTGCGTTTCAAGAAAGCCCATGTAACACATCCTGAACTGAAAGCCACCTTTTGCCTGCCAATACTTGGCGTCAAGAAAAATCCCTCATACCCACTTTACACAACTTTGGGTGTTATTATGAAAGGTACTGTCGTTGAAGTGAATGTAAGCGAGCTGGGCCTTGTGACACAAGGAGGCAAGGTTATTTGGGGAAAGTATGCCCAGGTTACCAATAATCCTGAAAATGATGGATGTATAAATGCAGTCTTACTGGTTTGACAGCAGTTTTATACAAGTAGCTCGTAATTATTGAAGACTATGCACCAATCAGGAAAATGTGACTGTGATGTTTCTGCCTACTACAATGACAACAGCTTACATGCCTGCAGCCATCAGGAGAACTATTTTATTGTACAGAACATTAAAATGGTCCAGTTTTATAAACTGGTATTTGTTTTGGAGTCTGTTTATCATTTAGATATTTTTATCATGAAATCGAATGATAAAAAAGCAGTTTAAACAAAAAAAAAAAAGAGAGAGAGAGAGAGAGAGAATATTTAAACAAACCAGGAATGAGAAATAACAGAAATCCCACAAGGCAACAACCACCAAGGCTCATTACCCCGTGAAACTCCACAACCTCACAAGAAAACCTCCCAGTCTGACCCTTTTTCTTACGTATGAGCCACACTCAGATTCCTTCATCCTCTTCTCCCTTCGTTCCCTGCTGGTTTGCAGGACAACGTCTGCAATCATAAGTCCCTGGAGCATGTGGGTCAGATTAGTTTGATTTACCCTGTCTGCAGGAATATCCCGAATAATGGAATGAAGCCAATGTCCTAGATACACAACGTTCAAAACAGAGGGCCATGGGATTCTAGAAGAAAGACTGGTGCATCCGAAGTCTCCCTCTCCAGGTTCTGCAACACTAACCGTCAGGTGATTTGTGAGCCCTTCAAACAGAAAATTATGAATACCCAGAGTCACTGTGGGGTCACTGAGATGTCATGCCAAACCAACCTCATTTTGTTGAAGCCAAACGAGTATGGTAGTATTGGGGACCACTCTGTGTGGTATCGAGAATTGTAGCCTCGCGTGAGCCAGGCCTTAAAAAAAGGCCTGTAAATCTCGACCAGAAAACTGGGAATGCTGGGAGGCAGACACGATCCAACACTCACACTGAGTATTCCTGTGGAAAATCTGGCCTGAAGAATGCATTGTATCCCCTGAAGCTTGCTAGGCTTTGCACTGCCCTGATAAGGAAAAACCAGATGTTTAAGCCCCAAACAGAAGGAGTGAATTCCTGAATTCAGGAGCCATACCTTAATGACCATCTGAAGTCAACAGGTCCAACGGACCCTGACCTGAGGCAAATCTCTGTGTTCCTTCAATTGTTATCTATGATCTCTATCTGTTTTCTGTAAATGTAGCCTTTAGGCATTGATTGATACGCTTTACATGCAAGCTACATACCCCTGTGCACATCGTTCTCAATAAAAGCCACATCAGAGAAGGGCTCAGGGCATTCTCCACTAGAGGGAATCGCCTTCCCCTTTTCTTGTCAGCACTTGGTGTCTGGAACAACTGGTTATTTCATCTGCAGCCAATGGGAGGACTCCGGGGGACAGGGTCTGTCACACGGTACAATAAATCAGCTCAGCAAAGCATTTGGCTTAGGTGGCGGGAAGTCACTCCCACGGCCAGTACCCTACCGCCACCCCACCGCAAGACTTTTCTCTATGGAACTTTTATGGCATATAGAATTCTTTATATTCATTATTCACATACACCTTATCACTCATTTATTCTTAGAGTCAGATTTGGGGTCTCCTCATTTCGAATCCATCCAAACACCAAGAACAAAAAAGCTCAACATATGAAACGCAAGAAGCTTGGAACGAGATGGAAAAGCATGAAGTGAGGGTGTATAGAGGCAGGTGCACAGCGGAGCCACACCACAAGGGGGCTGGCTGAACGGACCACTGGCCCCTACTGCTAGACCCAGGGCTCTGACCTCCATCGCCTGCTAGTCAGTATTTGGAAAAATTACCCAAATTGAAGCCACAGATGGGACGTGTTTTTATCTGATAAGGGTCTTCTTTGAGACTGTCAATATACCAGGATAACGATCAGAATAGAATCTTAATAGGTTTGAAAGGACTATGAAGTTAAAAAGGCAGATGTACACAAAAACAAATAAAACACATTTTTGTTAAGTGTCAAAAAATAGGGTCAAAGATTTACTCAGAAAGCTCTAAGATATAAAATATTGACCCAATGCAATGTGTGGGCTTTTTTGGGTGCTGATTCAAAGAAACCAAATGTTTAAAACACTTGATACAAACAGAGAAATTTATCACTGACAAGGTATTTGATATTGAAGAATTCTCGATTTTTTAGGTGTGATGTTATCAGAGTATGTTTTAAGAATAAAGAGTTCTCAGTGTCTATCGACTGATGGATAGATAAGCAAAATGTGGCATATGTGTAAAACAGAATATTATTTGGCCTTGAAAAGGAAAGACCACATTCTGAAGCATGATCCCCTATAGATAAACCTTGAGGACATTTTGCTGAGTGAAATAAGCCAGTCATAAAAAAAGACACTGTATGATTCCATTTATATGAGTACTTAGAGTAGCCACATTCACAGAGGCAGAAAGGAGAATGGTGGGGGGGTGGGGGGTCATTGTTTAGTGGGGACAGTTTCAGTTGCACGAGGTGAAGAATTCTGGGGATAAATGTGGTGAATTGCAGAGCAACATGAATGTACTTCACACCACAGAACTGTGCACTTAAAATGGTTAATATAATAAATTTTATGATATATACATACATTTTTCCACATAAAAAAAAAAGTTCTCTCTAGAGAAAGTATTTAATTTATAACCGAAAGATTGTGAGTTTGATCCCCAGCCGGGGCACATGCCTAGACTGCAGGTTCGGCCCCTGGTCGGGGTGTATATTGGGGGCAACCAATTGATGTTTCTCTCTCACATAGATGTTTCTCTCTCTCCCTCCCTTTCTCTCTAAAAGCAATGAAAAAAATTTTTATACAACTTTAATTTTTTTTAGTTTTTATGTAGACAAAGTACTAGATCCTTTTCAGTTCTCAAGACCTGCAATTAAATTAACCCCAATTCAAATTTGACACTGGGTCATCAGAGAAATGCAAATTAAAACCACAATGAGATATCACCTCACATTGGTCAGAATGGCTGTCATCAATAAACAACAAACAAGTGCTGGTGAGGATGTGGAGAAAAGAGAACCTTTGCGAGGGGGGTGAGAATGCAGACTGGCGCAGCCACCATGGAAAACAATATGGAGGATTCTCAAAAAGTTTAAATGGAACTGCCTTATGACCCAGTGATTCCATTTCTGGGTGTATATCCAAAGAAACCCAAAACATTAATTAGAAGGAATACATGTACCCCTATGTTCATCGCAGTGTTATTTATAATAGTCAAGATGTGGAAGCAACCCAGGTGCCCACTAATAGCCAAGTGGATAAAAAAGTAATGGTACATATATACAATGGAATGTTACCCAGCCATTAAAAAAAAACAACAGTGAAATCTTACCATCTGTGACAGCATGGATGGACCTAGAGGGTACTGTGCTAAGTGAAATAAGTCAATCAGAGGTTAACAAATATCACATGATTTCACTCATGTTGTAACGGGGCACATCCAGGGCCCCCCAAAGGGTATTTGAGACAGGGCCCAGAGATTGGGGTGTCCCAGAAGAATATATTCTCCCCGCCCCAGGGTGGGACACCAAGAAGGATGGGAGCCTTGAGCAGGGCCATTGAGAGTCATTTTGCATGTCAATAACAGGATAGCTTCATTCTTCCTTTGCAAAGAGGGTCATTTTGCATATCACCAAGGTTAATCAGGAAGGTTTAAAAGACTTAATACAGAATGTAAATGGGAGAGGAAGGAGGAGAGACAGGGGCATATGGGAGAGATAAAGGGACACAGACTCTGGGGAACAGTGTGAAGAGCACGCGGGAAGAAAGATGGGAGAAAGGACTCTTGCTAGTGGGCCAGGAGAAGGTGCCACACGGTCATGGATTAAGAGCTGGAGATCACGGTGATGCAGCAGATGGTGCTGAGAACCGCAAGAGGCCTGCCTAGCCGAGCCCTGGACTTCTGTTCTTTTCCTTCTGAAGGACGGTACCCCTGGCTGGCCTGACTGGCCTAACTGGGCAAAGAGGGGAAGACAGGACGGAGTGTGCTGGTGGTTGTTTTAAGGGGATTTTGAGATTTAAGGGCGACATTAATCAAACCTGTATAACTTTTGAATAAATAGTTCCTTTCCTTTTCACCAAACTGCCATTTTGAGCCATAATTCCAAGGGTGGAGGGCAAAGGACCTATGACCGAGGGACCCCGGGGAAAGAGGTGTCATTTCGGTAGTTGCATCTGGGCACCCACCCCACACACACGCACGGGTCCATTTGTTCGGTAACAACGTGTGGAATCTAAAGAACAAATGAACAAAACAGAAACAGACTCATAGACACAGAACAGACTGATGGCTGCCAGAGAGGAGGGGGCTTGGAGGACTGGGTGAAAAAAGTGAAGGGATTAAGGAACAAAAATTGGTAATGACAAAATAGTCACGAGAATGTAAAGTATAGCATAGGGAATATAGTCAATAATATTGTAATAACAATGTACGGTGCCAGGTGGGGACTGGGAACATCAGGAGGACCACTTTGTAAAGTGCATGATTTTCTAACCACTGTGCTGTACACCTGGAACTAGTACACAATACTATTGAATGTAAACTGTAATTGGAAACAAATAAAAAAAAAGAGGGGAGATGTATTTGTGTGTCTAGAAGGGACTTGGTGGGGCTTTCGTGGAAAGAGGAATGAGGGTGAGACAGGAGCAATCTGCAGAAAAGATGAGCAGCTTCACAGCCCCAAGGCAAAGCCTAGGAACCAGCTTCCAAGGCCCAAGCTGAGAGAGAGGAAGCTGAGACGGGCCTCAGCTCCTCCCTGTAGGCAGCAGCTCGGAGCTGCCAGCAGGCGCCAGGCAGCCCCCTCTGTGGCTACCCCACCCACTGGGCCTGCAGACACAGCAGCTGATAAGGGAGCAACGCAGCCACAGGAGGCAACATCGGCTCATGATTTCCGATTCAGTTAGGCCAAGGCTGATAAGAATGGCCACACTGCCTGGCCACTGCTAGTCCTCAACATGTAGGGACCAGGTTCTTGGTCCTTATTCATTTCCTCCCTCCTTTCCTTCCTTCCTTCCTTCCTCCCTCCTTTCCTTCCTTCCTTCCTTCTTTCCTTCACCCATTCATCCATTTACTTTGTTTAATAAGCCAAGCATTCTCTTAACCTTCTCTTCCCCTATGATGAGTAGAGTGATGAATGAGGCCTACTCACTGCTGTCCCAGGAGCTACTGTGGAAGGCCAGAGGGGAAAGGCAGACATGTGACTGAAGGCCTCTAATACAAAGATGCAAAATAGAATGAGATTCCAGCCACATGAGAGGGAAGCAGAGCCGTCAAGGACATGATTTCAATTTCTGGACTCTTCCCTACCCCCAAAAATGTCCCCTCCTGGGAAATGAAGGGATAGAACAAAATGCAACCAAGCCCTTACAGAAAAAGTGACTTCTCCTTTGGTTGCCAGTGACAGACACCTAACTCAACAGGCTTAATCAAAAATACAGACAGGTGGCCAGTGAGGGGCGGGGATGTATTGGCTCACAGAGCTGAACCATCTAAGAGCAGATCTAGGCTTCGGGGTTTCGGGCACAGCTGAACCCAGGCACTCAAGATCCAGAAGTCAGCAGCCTGCCTCTCTCCGTTTAACCCATCAGGCCAAATCGATGAGAGCATAGAAACCTGGGAGCTTTACAAAGGCCTAGAAATGTGTTGAAGATTCCCCAAAATATTACTCAGCTTCAAAATGTGAGAAAAGAAAAGGACAAGGGAGCAGGCCCGGCACTCTGGAGGCACCTGCTCCCCAGTACGGCTCCCTCCTCGGCGCCCAGGCCAGCAGACGCCTTTCCATCCTCTGTGTCCTTGTCCCATCTGCTGACCCGCATCTCCTTGATACTCCCCTCCCCCAGCGTCTGTGGTGCCCCCCTTCCCTTCCTGCCACTCCGGCTTCTGCTTTTGCTCTGCTCTGCCCAAGAACTAGGAGCGACCCAGGAGCAGGGCCGCGAAGAGACTCAGGGTGCCACCACCGTAATCTAGGAGAAGGCGGTGATGGCCTGAGGAAGCAGTGATGGGTGGGCAAAACAGGTTGATTCGAGAGCAGACTTGGTGCTGTGTAGCTGTAGGAGGAGGGGGAGCCAGCAGTGTTAAGGCTGACACTCAGGTCGTGGATGCTGAGGTGGGGAGCAGGGAAGTGGGTTTACAGGGGGAAATGATGAGCTAGGTTCAGGACTCAGCGAGCTGGAGGTGCTTGAGGGCTGATGGTCACATCGGGGCGGGGGGGCGGGGGGGGGGGGGGGGGAGTGGGGAGCACGGGAGAGAGGTCAGGGCCCTGCCTCACGGCCCAGCCAACACCAGAAGGACCCTGTGGAGGTGCCTACCTCTCACCCAGTCAGAATGAAGAACCTCCAGTGACCACGGGTGACCAAAGAGCAACCTCAGAGCAGGATGTGTTCTGGGAGGAGCTTTGAGGCCTATGGGGAAGGGGAAGGAAGAGGAGGGGACAGAGACGGCCTGTTCAGCCCTGGGCTTTTCTCTGCAGATCTGGAGACTGCAGCTGAGACTGAAAACACCAGTCTGGGCTCCTCTAAGACATCGGGCTCTCTGGGGCCGGCAGCCTCCCTGGGCAGGACTGTGGGCGCTAACTGGCCGAAGGACTTGGGGAGCCAAGCTGCAGCAGCCGAGCCGAGGTAGGCGCTGGCCGGGGTGGGGTCCCTAAAGAGACAGTGGAAGAGGCAGATCCAAGCAGAGCAGATGGGGCTGCCTGGAGCGGGGGTGCTGGAGGGGACCCTGTGAGGGGCCGAGATGCCCCTGGCTCTTACGAACACGAACACACAGCCCAGTCTTTCTGAGAATGGCTACCTGGATCCGGTGGCTACTAGGACCGCTCTGTCCAGTTAAGATTGTTCAGACCCTTTTCACAAGAAAAGAATGCACAGCACCCTGTGAGGAGGCCTCTTCTTTCTTCCCCGATCTCTGCAAATGCCAATAAGAAGAAGAAGAATTATACATGCCCAGTGCTGTAGAGCACACTCATTATCCCGTTGGATTCTCACGAGCAGTTGGCAGTAGGCTGGCTATGTGTTTTAATGCCCATGTCAGAGGTCAGGAGATTAAGGCTTAGAGCGGTGATGCAACTTGCCACAGCTTACAGAGTGGGTAAGCAAAAGAGTGAAATTTCCAGGTCCCCCTCTGCACCCCTTGTGGGACATCACCTGTCCATCCCTCTCCTGGGGAATGTGGAGCCAGTGGTGCCGATTTGGGCTTTCTCTCCACACACGTGCATCGAGCTTCTTCCACGTGTGCAGCCAATGGCAGAGTGCAGCCAGAGTCGGGTGCTCACCCTTGAGAAGCTGACATAAAAAGTCAAATGCGCCAGAGCCCTGGGCAGGGTGTGTGCAGAGGCGGAGAGAGACCTCTGGATGTGGGAACAGGGAGGGCTTGGCTCAAGCTGCACCTGAGCCTTGGGGGAGGCAGACGGTGTGTGTGCAAAGGGAGGCGCCAGCACCTGGCTGAGGGGAGCGGAGTGCACGGGCCCTCGGGGGAGGGAAGGGCTGTGAACGCTGGTGTCAGAGGAAAGAACAGCGAGAGATTCGGCTTGGCCACTCAATCGCAGAGTTTACAGAGGACTTACCGGCGAGGGCCTGTCCCATTTTTTTATTTGGCTTGAAGAGGTTTTTAACTATCATTTCATCTAATTTATTTTTTTAAAAAGATTTTACATATTTACTTTTAGAGAGAGGGGAAGGGAGAAAGAGAGGGAGAGAAACATCGATGTGCTAGAGAAACATCGATCTGTTGCCTCTCACACACGCCCCTACCTGGGACCTGGCCCGCAACCGGTCATGTGCCCTGATCAGGAATTGAACTGGTGACCTTTCACTTTGCAGGGCGACACTCAACCAACTGAGCCACGCAGGTCAGGGCTGAATATTACCTCGTTTAGTCTTCACAGTAATCTTATGAATAGGAGTTATTGTTAGGTCTCCTTTAAAGTTAGGGAAACTGAGGCACAAAGGTGTTAAGCCCCTAGCCCAAGTTGCCATAGCAACAGGGAAGGTTGAACCCAGGCAGTCCAGCACCAATGCTACCTGCCAGGCCACTTCGCTACACAGCCTCTCGCCAGGGCCTGCCGCTCACCTCTGTTGTCTCCGGGGCTGACACGGTGAACGTGCATGCCAGGCTGCGGTGATTGCCATGTGATCCCCGTGGCTTCCCGGTCCGCGTCCTGTCTCCCTGCCCCGGGAACAATGCTCTCCCCTCACCCAGACTGGACAGACACGTCCAGGTGTTTCCTTCCCAGCTACCGGCAGGCACAGAGGAGGAAGTGGGCCAGCCCCATCCCCAGCGCACCGCCGCAAGGGAGCAGGGCCCTCACCTTCCCGGCCCCTCAGGATCTGGAAAGCCCAAGCGGGCCTCGTGGGATGAGGGTCGAGGGAACCTTCCCAGAGCTCTGAGGGCTGCGCTGCCACTCCCTTCTCCCCTACTGTGCGTCTACTAGTCCCATTCTCGGAACCAGAGAACCAGACGTGTCGTCTGGCAAGTATGACTGTCTCAATGGAGAGAAAGGGTCACAGTCTTGGAAAGGGTCAGGAGCCCTGAAACCCTGGGGTGTGAGGCAGCCGTGGTGACAGGAGAAGGAAGTGGGCCGACGTGGGGCGCGGGGAAGCGGCAGCCACAGGGAGGTCCGGGCGGTGGTTTTTCTGACTGGACAGCCTGCCCTAGGAGTTGGCAATGAGGGGCTGGGGCGCTGGGGTGGGCGGGACACTGTCATAACCTGGGGTCTTCACTGGGAACCCCGAGCCGGGCCCCTTCGCGTCCTCCTCTGAATCGGCTCGCCCAGCCCTCCCTCAGGCCGGAAGCCTTCCCACCTTATCTTGCATCGGCTCAGGGACAACAGCGGCTGTGAACGCGGGCTCCTGTGGCTTCTCCCGGGTGCGCCCCGTGGAGCAGGCTCCCTGGTTCTGCGGACAGTCGTGCGGCTTGCTCCCCTAAGGCAGGGACCAGCCGCGCGTTTGCACCTGCCCTGAGGACTGTTTACGGCGCGCGTTCTGTGTTTAAGGAGATGAGCCTTCTGAATCCCGACTCATTCATTCGCTCGTTCGTGCGCCCGTTTGTTCGCTCATTCGTTCACTCACGCTCTTTGTCCCTGCCCGCGTCCCTCTGTCAGGAACTATGAAGGCTCTAAGATTTTGCCCTGCTTGTAACTCACAAGTTAGCTTGCCAACAAGTTCGTTTTAAGGACATTGGCAGAAAACAGGGACTCTAGGGTCAGAGACAAAGGACTCCGTTACAGCACAGCCAGAGGCAGGTGTGTCGTGTTCCCCTTGCCCGCCAAGTCCCATGGGGCAGCGCGAAGGTGGAGCCAAGTGGAGGAACCCTGAGCTTAGGAAACCCAGTTTTCACAATGGGCTGCCAGCAAATCTGCCCCGCCTTTGCCCAGGAAGGAGACATTGTCTGTATTATACTGGATGGCAAGTAAGTCTGCCCTCTGCCCTTCGAAGGGAGCGGTTGGAAATGCTCTCTCTTTTCCAAAGCGATCCATGGCACACGTTTTTGGAAGAGAAGATCTGGAACCAAAGCTCACAAGGATGCACAACCCGTGGAGAGTTGTTTGCCAACACCCTCCTACTGTCCCCTCACTACCCCCAGCTGCCTTGTTCCTTGAAAACCCCAGGCACCTCGCCCCTCAGCGCTGGGCCAGCTGCTCCCTTCACCTGGAGCGTGGTTCCTGCAGCTGTCACCTGGCTTGCTCTCTTCCTCCTGCAGGTTTCTACTCAGATGTCACCTCTCTGATGAGACCTCCCTGATCACCCTTTCCAAAAACACACCCCCAACTCTAAAACACTCTGGAACCCTCTGGAACTGCCTCCTCCCCGCCTTATGCTTACAACACCGGTCATCGCCTACTACACAGTGTGATTATTGAGTTTGTCTGCACCGGCCACTCTCAGTACATGCACACTAGGGTGCAACCTATATGAGAGCAGGTGTCTTTGTCTATTTTAAGGTATTGCCGTATCCCCAGGGCCTAGAGCAGTGTCTGACACATAGAAGTGGCTCAGTATATAGTCATTGAATGAATGAATGAATCCATCCATTCATGGGTTTGATCTTCCATTGAAGACAAGTTTCTCTATCTGGAGTCTGCCCGACCTGCTGGACAGCATCCACCATGTCGGGAGGCTCGATGACTGTTGAACAGAGGGAACAATGAGTGAATGCCGTGGGCAGTGTAGGGAGAGAGGCCACAGTGCCGTGCCCATGGGGCTTCTCCCAGGTTGTTAGGACTCAGGCCGCTTGCTCTGCTGCCTGTGCTGGGGGCTGGAGCCGCCCTACTGGCGGCAGAAGCGGCTGTATTTCTTTTGCGCGATGTCATGTTTCTGCTGTGACTGGGGGAACGGGGAGCTGGCAGGGCGTGTGAGCTGAGCTCTAGCGTGCTCTTTGCTCCGTCAGGGGCCCAAAAGCAGCAGGGGGACGTTGCCGCCAGGTTGCCCTAGATGGGGCCTGAGACAGAGCCCCAAGCACGGGCGGCAGAAGTGCATGCCGCACGGGTGTGGCAGAGCACCATGTCCTCGCTGCTGTGCCTGTCTCCCTTCCCTGCGCCTTCTTTGCCAGTGCTCTGAGCATTAACATAATCTGTTTCCTGTGCCATTTGTCCTGCCGGCCGTGCCCATCAGACTTGTTCCTGTTCCCTCGCCTGACAGTAGCGTGGGGACAGTGACACTGTCTTGTGTTCTTACGAGTGCCCGACAGTCGATCATTCAAGGCTACTTATCGACGGCCTTCTATGTGCACCAGCCATGTCAGGGAGTGGGGACACAGCAGTGGATATAACAGAGTCCTGTCCTCATGGAGCTTGCATTCTAGCAACCAGACAATTAACCAACACGACAGAGATGCCAGGTGCCACGGAAAAGCAGAGAGCACCCCAGAAATGACAGCCAGATGACTCACACGGCACCCCAGGCAGCGCGGACGCCCGGCTCACGCCAGGTGTTCTGTAACTAGCTTCTTTTTGAGAACTAGGCCTTGGGCCACACCCGTGTGGCTCCTGGATCGCAGACTCGTCTGCCTCGCAGAGCCCGGCAGGGAGGACGCAAAGTGCTGCAGACAAGGTGACAGTGGCGGAGGCGGCAGGGAGGGCGGGCGCAGAGGCCTGGGGGCACATGGCCCTTCACGGGCACAGCAGCAGTTCGGCTGGTGGTTGCCACGCAAACTGTGGGCCCCGTGTTGCCAGGGAGTCCAGTTGTTCCTTTTAAGTAAGACGTAGGAATCTTGATTTTTAAAAAATCCTCACCCCAGGATATATTGATTGATTTTAGAAGGAGAGGAAGGGAGAGAGGGAGATAAACATCAATGCAAGAAAGAAACATCTATCTGTTGCCTCCCGTATGCACTCCAACCAGGGATCGAACCCACAACCTAGGTATATGACTTGACCGAGAATTGAACCCGCAAACTTTTGGTGCATGGGACAATGCTCCAACCGACCGAGCCACCCTGTCAGGGATTGATTCTTATGTGAAATATAACTTCAAAATGTTGGCCACAGATTAAAATTTTGAGGGGTGAGAGACACTTGCTTTTCACTGTACTGTCACTGAAACGCTTTAGATGTTTGCCATGGACATGGTTTTTAATGTGAAAAGTGAGTTTTAACACTATCCCGAGGCAGGCGCATCTGTGTGAAATGGGTACGTTGTCAGCGTGTTGTGGACACCTGCTCTGTGAGAGCGCCGATGTGCTTGTCGTGGGCTGGCCGTGTGACTGCGGCCATTAAGAAGGCACAGACTGCTCTGGCCAGTGGCTCAGTTGCTTGGAGTGCCATCCCATACACCAAAAGGTTGAGGGTTCAATCCCCAGTCAGAGACACACCTAGGTTGCAGGCTCCATCCCCACTTGGGACACATACAGGGACAACCAATCAAAGTTTCTCTCTCACACCGATGTTTCTCCCCACTAGCCTTTTCTCTCTCTAAAATCATGAACATATCTTTGGGTGAGGATTAAAAAATAAAAAAGAAGTCACAGGCTATCAGACTCCTACCTCCTAAGGGTAAGGACTGTGTCTTATTTACTTATTTCTACACTGTCGGGTCCTGCACAATTTCTGTCACGTGGACGGTGTCCCATAGATGCTGTTCGATTTACTCGGCAACCTCAGTCACTGAAATCACTGCCAGGAACTAGGAAGAGGACCAGAGAGCCTCTGAGCAGCCCAAACGAATGTTCCAGGTCCGTGGATGGACGTTTCATGCTCTTTGCCTAGATCAGTTTCTCGGGCTTTGTTTTGTACAAGGCAACCCCATGTGCTCCTCTGGCTTCCCAACCTTCCACAGGCTGGGAATTGGCAGCTGGGTGGAAAAACAGCTGGGCCCCAACCCAGAGGGGCCTGTGTGCAAATTAGAAAGAAGCATCCCCTCTGAGCAGACAAGTCACAACGAGCACTTCTTTGGACAGATGAATTACAAAACCTCATTCTCCCTGGCTGGGGAAGTTACCCAAAGGCCAGGAAACGGTGAGCTGCATTGTAGCCGCCATTCACAGCGATGTGCTAGGTGCAGCTGAGATAGGAATCGCGCCTGAAAAGTCAGAAAGTTGGAGCCACACAGCTCCGGGGTTCATCGCCGTGTTACAGCATGAACGTGCCATCGGCTCCTGTGAGAGTCACTCACGGAGCCAGTTTGAGTGCTTAAACGGGTGAGCGTAGCCTGTAAGAAACTCATGTCATCCTGGAGTGAAGGCAAATGCAATGTTGATGCATTTTGAGAATAACCTGGGTTCTGCTTTTTTCCATTTCCTGTTTCTGTGCAACTTGTCCCCCAAGAGCTCTCCCCCATGGTGTGGTCAGCAGCCCCAAAGGACAGGAAATAGACAGAGGTCCCCACAGAGGAGCAGAGGGGCTGTACAAAGCATCCCCAGCAGCTGCTACCCGAATATATGTAAACACTGAACAAGTGATAAATGAATGAGTGAGCAACAGAACTGCTAGAATGAATAAGGAGGCTTCCCGACAGTGATTGTTTAAGCTTCTTAAAATTTTACTCTCAATGGAAAATCAGCCCAGACACTCCCAAATTTACACAGTAAGTCCTGAGACATACACTCCTCTTTCAATCTGTACCCTTGTGATTTCTCTTCCTTCGAGGCTGTGTGGTGTTCCTTATTAGCCAGTTCCATTTGGACAGAAGTTTGCCAGTGTGTTCATTTTATTTTACCAGGACAGAGGGTGATCAGAAAGGTTTGGGGGGAGTGCAGGGAGGGGTGCAGAAGGCAAGAGAGGTGGCCAGGATGGCACGCCTCACACTGAGCTCTAGCCCTGGTTTCATCACTCGTTGGCCACGTGACGTTTGGCAAGACACTTCATCTTCATTCATTCATCACATACGAGGCCTGTCCAGAAGGCATCCAGCCATGCAGTAAGAAAAATAGAGACATTGAAGAAGCTACAAGATACCAGAAACATTGTGCATAGGACAATGATGCCTCAGTCCCCTTCAAAGTAGACTCCTTGGGACCGCACACAGTTCTCCCAATCACCATCCGCTGCCCTGTCATATTTTCCTGAATCTCTTGGATGGTCTGAAATCTCTTCCCTGTCAATGGTGGTTTTAGTTTCGGGAAAAGCCAGAAGTCCCAGGGCACCAAATCTGGGCTGTAGCAGGGCTGAGTCACCTGGGTGACTCGATGTTTCGCCAAAAGACTCTGCATGAGACGTGATACATGAGTGGATACATTGTGGTGATGAAGGTGCCAGCCACCAGTTGCCCATGGCTGTGGCCTTCTGAATCACCTGAGTAGTTTCCACAGAGGAAGGTTCAAACTTAATGCAAAATTCGATGCAGATTCATTGCTCTATTTACTCAGTCATTTTGAATGCGACAGCCACACAGTACACGTGCTCACTCAACGGCTTCTACCTCCCCCACTGACTAGTACAGTGAAGTTGTCATTATTCACGCATATGCATTCCAGTCCACTCTCCTTGGCTGCCAGGTTGCAAAGACCAATGGCTGCACTTTTCCTGGACAGACCTCATATTTCTCTACAATGTATATTAGTTGTCTTCTGGGTGCCAATACTGCCCTGGGTGCTGGACATGCTGCATTGAAGAAGATACACCAGGACCTAGTGTTTGTGGAGCATGCGTTCTAATGAGTAGGACAGAAAACTAATCCTGACACAGGAAAGTTTCTGATGTGATACATGCTATGGATAATTTTAAGAGTGTGCTAGAGCACAACTGGGAGGCTATGTTAGAAAGCTTGCTTAGTCAGGACAGTCCTCTCTAAAAAGTGATTTAAAATAAGACCTAACTATTGAGAGGAGCCAGCTGTGGGGAAGCTGGAGGTATGACGTTCCAGGCAGAGTGTCAAAGGCCCCAAGGTGCGACTGAGCTTGTCAAGTTGGAGCAGCACAAAGAGCAGTGAGGTGAGATCTTGGTGAGCGGTGGGGGGCGGGGCGGGGCGGGGGCTGAGGCGAAGCCGGAGGTGCGCTGGGTCAGGCAAGGTACAGGCAGGAGGAGGCGTGTGGAGTTTACTACAGCATCCGAGAGAAGCCATTGACGGCTTTAATCAGGGACCAGGTTGCAAGAGGGAGAGTGGAAGCTGGGGGACACTGTGGAGACACCGCCATAACCTGAGCAAGAGATGATAGTGGCTTGGACCAGTGCGGGGCAGAGGGGCCAGAGCAAAGTCATTAGGACCATTCTGCACAAGCACACAGCTATTAGAGGGGGACCTGGGAGCCTGACTTCGAGGTCACACTTGGGGAGGTTCTCTTGGCCTCCTGCCACCACCGGACCTGGGATCAGGACCCAGATCTGCCCCGTCGCCCCTGCCCATCCACCCTGTGTGGTGGCCTGGACACACCATGTTGCCCCTTTCCAGCTTCTGTGACTAGTTTTACTACGCAGTTCTATGAGTTTTAACACCCGTATAGATAGGCTTGGCCGCTATCAGGAGACAGAGCTGTTCTGTTACCCAAAGTTCCCTCCAGCCCCTCTGCAGGCAACCCCCCTCCTTACTCCACCCCCTTACAACCACTGATCTATTTTCCGACCCTATGATTTTTCCTTCTCTAGAGAATGCCGTATAAATGGAAGCATACAGCAGGCTACCTTTTAAGTCTGGCTTTTAAACTCAGGGCAATGTCTTTGAGAGTCACACACGTCATTGCACGTATCCATAGTTCATCTCTGCATTGCCGAGTATTCCACTGCATGGCTGTATCGTAGTTTGCTTATCCACTCACTTGAAGGCACTGGGGTGTTTCCAGGGTGAGACAACTATAAATAGAGCTGCTGTACATACCCGTGAACAGGAGTTTGTGTGACCGTAAATTTTCATTTCTCTAGAGGAAAGAGTTAAGAGCAGGATTGCAGGATCCTATTGTAAGTGATGTTTAACTTTAGGAGAAATTGCCAAACTGTTTTCCAGAATGGCTGTGTGTTTTGCATTTCCACCAGTAATGCATGAGTGTTCCAGTTCCTCCACATCCTCTCCAGCACTTTGTATTTTCTTTTTTTTAAGATTTTATTTATTTTTTAGAGAGAGAGAGAAGAGAAGGAGAAAGGGAGAGAAACATTGACTGGTTGCCTCTTACATGACCCTAACTGGGAACCTGGTTCACAACCCAGGCATGTGTCCCATGGGGAATTGAATCAGCGACCTTTTGGTTTTCAGCCCAGCGCTCAGTCCACTGAACCACACCAATCAGGGACACTTTTCAAGTTTAGTCATTCTAATAGGTATGTGGTGGTGTCTCATGGTTTTAATCTGCACTTCCGTAATGGCTATTAACAGGTGTTTTTTTCTTGTGCTTTTTTGCCATCCAACTTATCTTTTTTGATGAACTATCTGTTTAAAATTTTTTCCATTTGGGGGTATTATTTGTTTATTACTGTTGAGTTTTGAGAGTTTTAAAAATATATTCTGGATACTAGTTCTTTGTCAGAAATGTGATTTGAAAAAATATATATTTCTTTAGTCTGTACTTTGTCTTTTCATTTTCTTCAAGGTATCTTTCCCAGAGCCAAAGTTTTTAATTTTGGTGAAGTCCAAGTTATCAACTTTCTGCCTTATGAATCATCTTTTACTATGATATTTAAAAACTCTTTCCCTAACCCAAGGTCACAGACTTTTTCCTGTTTTCTTCTTCAAGTTTTTGATTCTATATTTTACATTCAGATCTACGATACATTTTAAGTTCATTTTGGTATCAGGTATGAGGTTTAAGTTGAGATACTTCTCTCTCTCTCTCTCTCTCATTCTCTCAATTATCAATTGTTCCAATACCACTTGTTGAAAAAACGATCTTTTCTCCATTGTATTATCTTTGCAACTGTGTCAAAAATCAATTGGCAATATCTATATATGTCTATTTTGGGACACTCTATTCTGTTCCACTGGTCTGTTCCAGTTCTTCACTAAAAACTTCATAGTAATTCTTAAAATAAGGAGACAAATCCTCAAATTTTTTTGTTTTCAAAATCATTTGACTTACAAATTTTACAATTTGCTCATCTATATCTACAAAAAAATACTGCTGATATTTTTACTGGAAGTACATTAACTCTATAAATATATTTGCTGATTCATAAAAGGCTGATGAAAGAAATCACATAAATAAATGGAGACACACACTGTGTTCGCAATGTGGAGGACCCAATAGAGCGAAGATGTCAATTCTTAGATTTACCCCTGAGTATTTCTTCCTTTTATTTTGGAGCTGGTTTAAATGGCATATACAAATATGACTGATGCATGCGACATTCATCCCAGTGCGGTGCTGAACGGTGCAATGGGAGTGCTGAGGGTGGGTGGCCCAGCCTCTTCCTGACCTTTGAGGGGAAATAGTCAGTCTTTCCCGATTACATAGGTTGGCTGTGAGGGGCGTTGGTAGACGCCCTTGATCAGATGCAAGAAGTGCTCTTATATTCCTATACTGCCATAAGTTTTTCTCGTGAATGAGTGTTAAAAATTGTCACATGCTTTTACTGCGTCAACAACAGGACCACATATTTTCTCTCTTTTAGTCTCTGGTGTGGTGGGTTGCATAGGTTGACTTTCAAATATTGAGCCAATACTACATCCCTGGGAGAAAAAAAAAACAACCCATCAGGTTGTTATGCATTATTCTCCTTATAGTTTGCTGGACTTGGTTTGCTCATATTTTGGTGAGAACTTTTTCATCTACATTCATAAGAGATATTGGTCCTTTTTTTTAACTGTCTTTGTCTGGGTCCAGGGTCAGGATAAAGCTGGACTCGTAAAATGAGTTGGGAAGTGTCACCTCCTCTTTCATTTTCTGGGCTCAGGGATTATTTAAATATGTGTTGTTTTATGTCCAAGTATTTGAAGATTTTATAGTTATCTTTATGTTACTGATTTTAAGTTTAATTTCATTATAATCAGCAAGGCTACTTGCTTAATTTTAATTATTTTAAATTTGCTAAGTTTTGTTTTATGACCAGGCTATGGTTTATCTGGATGAACTTAAAAGGAATTTATATTCTGCTATTATTATGTGCAAGGTTTCATAAAGGCCAGTTAAATTCAGTTGGTTGATGGTATTCCTCAGTTTTTCTATATCCTTGCTGATTTTCCATCTGCTTATTCTATCAATTATGAAGAGAATACTGTAAAAATTAGCCTTTAGTTTCATTTGTTTTTCCTTCATGTATTTTGAATCCCTGTTGTGAGGAGCCTACCAGTTTAGAACGGCTATGCCTTCTTCATTAACTGACCTTTTCATCATTATGCAGTTTCTCTCTTCATTTCTGATAATTTTCCTTGCTCTGAAATCTACTTTGTCTCATATTCATATATAACCACTTCAGCTTTCTTTTGATTAGTGTTTGTATGGTATGCTTTTTTCTGTTTTCAAGATTCATTTACATTGTAGCATGTTATCAGAATTTCATCCTTTTTAAGGCTGCATAATTTTTCATTGTATGTATTCACCATCTTTTGTTTATTCATCTGTTGATGGATATTTATAGTGTTTCCATCTTTTGTCTATTTGAATAATGCTGCTATGGACGTTGGTGTGCAAGTGTCTGTTGGAGTCCCCATTTTCAGTTCTTTGGGGCATTTTCCTAGAAGTGAAATGGCCGGGTCATAGGGTGCTTCTTTGTGTGACTTCGTAGGGCACCACCAAGCTGGTCCCCACAGCAGCTGCGCCACTTTGTGTCCCTGCCACCAGGACACCAGGGCTCCAGTTTCTGTGCATTCTTGCCAACACTTATTTTCTATTGTTTTTCTTTTTAAAATAGCTATCCCGATAGGCATGAAGTGCTTCATTTATTTTTAAAACTATCTTTATTAAATTTTGGCATCAAGGATAAGCTGGCTTTTTTTCTCAAAGAATCTTTATTCTCTCTCTACGCTTTGGGCAGTTTGGATAACACAGGTTACATTGCAGGTTTGAGAAAATTTATCAGAGGAGCCATTTGAGCCAGACGGCACTTTTTAAGAGCTGATTCTTTGATAGCTTTTTTTCTATTTCCTCAATGGTTACTAATATAGGAAATTTTTTAGAACTCTTTTAGAGACATTTGAGTCATTTTTATTTTCCTGGGAAACTATGTATGATATAGAGAATTCAGATTTTTTTTTGCCATATAGATAGAGATAGATATAGATAGATATAGATATATAGATACAGTATTTGTCATTCCTAAAATTGTCTCTTTGTTCTCTCTCTCTAGATTAGCCTTTCCGTGCGGGGGGCGGGGGGGTGTTTATATATTCAAAAAAAAATTTTTTTCTTCCAAGAATAAGCTCTTGAATCCATCAGAGGCCCCCTCCTTCTCAGCTGTGGACTTTGTGGCTCCGGAAGCGGACTTGGGGAGCCCCTCGCCCTGGGGTGGCAGTGGAGCGGCCTGGGGTCATGAGTGAGGGCCCGTGGTCCACAGCCATGTGGTCTGAGTTCAAGTGCTCTTTCCTTTACTTACTAGCTATTTGACTTTGAAGAGTTATTTAAAGTCTCTGTGCTTCAGTGTCCCCATCTGTAGATGGAGAGGAAACGGCACCCACCCCGTCAGGCTGACATTAGTATTAAAGAGCTAACAGTCTTAATGTGCGCAGAAGAATGCCTGGCACACAGCAAGCCCCACAGGACTGCTTCTGAAGTGAATCTAGACTTCCCTCCAGTGCTCGAGAAGTACAGGGGCCTCTCCATTCCCCAAACATGCTTTCTGCACCTTCCTACCATTTACACAAATGTCTCTTATTTTGCAGAACCACCTCTGTGCAAGAAAAAACAAACGAACCACTTTACTTTCCATTCTGCCACCAGAGGCAGCCACATCCTCCTCACACACACCCCAGGCTCCCATGGAGGCCTCAGGTCAGTATGTTTGGGGCAGGGTGGGGGGGTCAGTGCCCCCGGCTGCACCAGGGGAAGGCCCTCTTGCAGGTGAGAATGCCCCCTGGGACGGCAGGACCACCTCCACCCAGCCAGGCTGTAAGACCCCCACTCAGCTGCCCACTCGTGAGGACATGTTGAAAGACAGACCTCCACACACTTGCACGAGCCTCAGCTGTTTGCTCATCACCGAGCTAGACACTGGCACCCATGACAATAATAGCCAAGTTTTATTATCACGAAGTTGCACTTAACCAAAACCCCTATAGAGCTTACAATATATCAAGCAGTAATAAAAGCACTTGCCAAATGTTACCTCATTTAGTCATTAGAAAGCTAGACATTATCCCTGCTCTCATTTTACAGAAGGGAAAAATGAGCCAGGGAGAGGACAGGTGTTGTCCCAAAGTCCCGCAGGCATCGCGCGGCTAACTCGGGGCGGGAACCCAGCCAGGCGGCTCCCGCTCCCAGCGCTCTCGCTGTGGGTTGCCTCGTGCAAACATCAGACGGGTTCTGTGAGGTAGGGATAGCAGTATGATTTTCCTCTTCACTGAAGGGGATACGGAGGCTCAGAGAGGTTAGAAAGCCACATAGCTAGTAAGCAGCAGAATCAGGGCAGGAACCCAGATCTGGCTGAATCCAAAACCCAGATTCTCTTTCCCATGTCGACCTGAGACAACAAGGAGAGGGGACCCTTCCCCTAATGTGCGTATTAACCAGGGGTCGCCCAGCGAGCCCGAGCCCTCCTCAGGTCACCAGGCATCGACTCCAGGGCCCTGAAGACCCGTGTCCTGGGGAAGGTGAGGGGACGCCCAAGGCAGGCACAGCTACCAGGATGTTCTCATCCCTAAGACATGCACACTTTCCACACCCCCTTCATGGTCAGGGAGCCTCGCCTGGTCAGGGGACCCAGCCGAGTCAGGCAAACCCCGGGAACCCCGGTGTTGCAATAGCCTGGGTTCTCTTAAACCAAGAGGGTTGCCGTGGGAGGACAATGTGGGGTCGGCCCAGTGAAAATCTAAACCAACTAACTTTGTACCCTCTTTAATTATAACAAGAAACACATGCTGTGCGGCGTTTTAGGAAGAGAGGTGTACCGATAAAGGTCCTTTGGATCCAGGCCATAGAAACCTATGTGGCTAATTTAATTTTTAAAAAGCGGCCAGACATTGAGGCAACAGCTGAAGCCCAGGTACCAGAAAGCGCAAGGAACAGGGGAGATTTGCCACCAGGACCGGGAGAGGGAGACAGCGACCTCGGGGAGCCCTCCAGGTGGCCCTCCCTCCCGCCGCCCACACCGGCGCTGGCCTGGAGGGAGAGTCTGCAGGCGCCCTTGGTCCTGTGCCCACTCCGAGGCCAGGGCAAGGCAAGCCACCTGGGTCGCGATCACCGAGACTACAATGTGCAGGGAGGGCTGCCGGCCCGCTGATACCACTGACAGCCACCCCCAAAGATGTGACAAACGACCCTCACATTCCGATGAGTGAAAGAAATATCCCACAGTGACGATGCTTGCCCTGGGAGCTCTGGAGGGTAGCTGTCCCATGATGGCCAGGCTCTTCCCCAGTTGCCATTGTTTTAAACTCTCCCTCCTTCCTATGGCCGTTAGGGACTTCTCATTGCAGAGTTAAGAGAAACACCTGAAAAATAAGATATTCATTCCGAGGGATGCAAAAGGGCAATGTTTCAAGGGCACGAAAGCTACTGTTATTTTGCCATCCTGCAAACACAGGCAAGATGGCAAACATTTGTAGAACAATGTTTGTCTGAACCTGTTTCAGCCAGAGGGGGTTGGGCAGGGGATGGAGGAGGAGCATGAGCCAAGCTCCCCCAGCTGCCCTGCATCTGGGTGCTGAGCCCGTAATTTCCGTGAGCAGCCGGGATGCTGAGGTGGAGCTGCCTGCTCACCGGGGACTCTCCGGCAGTCCTCATCCCTGCTGGCCAGGGTGGGCAGGGCGGTCCCGCTGGGCTTCTGCTTAATCAAATCTAATCCATGTCCAAGCTCTTATTTTCCAAGCTCACCGCGAGTTCCAATGTCATTTACTTTAGGTGCCCCACCCGCCAATCTCGAGACCCTGTGAAAAGACCAGGGCTTACAAACGACCCCCACATTCTGGATGGTGGGGAGAGTATGTGGCCTTCATTCCACTGTGGCTGCAGGCCCCGCAACAGGCTTGCGTGGTCCACAGGGAGGGAGGGGGTCCTTTGGGGACATTCCTGTGCTCTGGCAAAGGTGGCCCAGGGGACCGTAGCAATAGCGTTCCTGGGCGCGGAGTTTAGTGCTCTGCTGCCCTCGTCAGAGATCTTCGCCAGCCTGGTGAGCTAGGTCTCAGCCAGCCCGGGTCTTCCTCTTTCCCCGGGTCCCCACAGCCCTCGGGAATCCGGCCTCACACCCTTGGGTCCCTGCTTTCCTCTCCAACTACAGGCTGCAGGCTTCCTCCCCAGACCCTGACGACAGTCCTGCTTGGTTGTCTCAGTCACATGGCCTCAGGGGCCTGGGGAGGGGATGTAGGTGAGTGAAAGGGGGAGAGCAGGAACTCGGAAAAACTGGAGACCCCGGGCCTCATCCCAAGGGGGCAGCGGCTCCCAGCCCCTCCGTTGTCGCATCTGAGCGGAGTGCACACCCAGGGCCCGCAGACTTTAAGAGATGCCCAAACCCCCAAATTTAATCCAAAGTCTCCTTCTTTGTAAATGTTGGCATCTAATTCATTATTTTTGACACTCAACAAGCAGGAACAGAACACGTCTGCAAGCCGGATGTGGACCAGAGCCTAAGACTTTGGTCCGGCCATCCAGACTTTTGAAAACAAAGTTTATTTGGGACTGTCTCCCAGGGCTACCAGCGACTTCTCTATTTTTCTCTGAAACATAAAAACTTAAGTCCCTTTGCAAAGCAAGGGAAACTAAAGCTCAGAAGACAAAGGCTTCTCTGCCCTCCTAGTGAGGGGGCAGGGAGGAAATGACACTTATCACAGTGTGCGGTCCACTGGGGCGGGGGGGGGGGGGGGGTGAGAGAAGGGAGCAGTGAGGGATGGGAAGAAGGAAGGGAGACTTACCACCAATTTTTAATAACTCACCCTGCATTAAATCTTCATGCAAGGCGGAGAGAGGTAAACGAAGGCGCGTTTGTGACCAGCCTTGTGCCAGGCTGAATGATTTCCTTGCCAGCTTGGGGTGGGGGGGCTACCCTGCCCAGCAGAGTGGCCGGGTGGCACACAGGGGCTGTAACAGATGGCCCACTCACTGCCTGCTCTCAGTCTGAAGGAGATGTAGGATCAGGCCTTGACGTGCTCTGGGGGACAAGTGAGAGGAAGGAAGAAAGTGGGGGTTTCCGAGTCGCCAGGCGGCCCCTGCAGACTTTGCACAAGCCTGGGCCAGAGCCCTGAGGAGCCAGCCTGCGAGCACAGCACTAAACACATTTTGATTCCTGGATGGCAATCTGCTGATTTTTTACATTTATAATCTCTATCCTGCCTGCTTCCGAGGCATCCCAGGTATCCAAGGCAATAAATACATGTGTTAAGTAGGACGTTAAGCAGAACACAAAGAGGAACAAAGAAGAGAGTTCCCCTTCACCTAGATGAGCTGATTTCTGAAGCTGGGCCCCAGTTTGGCTGACAGAGAAGGCAAAAGGGGAACCGTGAGACATAGGGTCTATATTGCCTGACAACCAGAGGAAGCACGCCTGCCCATAGAGACGAACTTCCGGCTGGCGCTGGTCGTAAGGGGGGATTTATGGCACAGGCAGGGTCTCCCATCTTTCCTGTGCCAGCCGAAGCCTCCAAGAAGCAGACACCAAGGCAGGATTAGACCTGCAAGGCTTTCTGTAGGGAGTTCCTGTGGGACAGGACACAGAGAGGGAGCCGGTGGGGGCCGGGGGAGCAAGCTGTCAGACTGGGGTGCGGTCTGACCCCGAATGAAAGGGAAAGGGAGAAGCCTTGGGTAGAAACACCTTAGACTGGCAGGGAAAGGCTCGGCAGGGCAGCCAGGGATCTCTGAGCCCTGTCAGCCCTCAGAGAGGGCCTGCCTCTCCCAGGAGGGGCCCGCATGAGAATCCCTGCCGCTCTCGGTGTTGGCTGCACGTGTGGCCTTGGCACAGAACGCTGGACTCCACAGCACAGCAACATAAAGCCCTCCCACCCCATACCATCTATTAAACTCCTTGTCACGGGAGGCCAGCGAGGGACATCCTCACAGTTTCCAAACGCCAGTAACTGATTTCTATACCACCTTCCCAGTTTTGCCATGTCAATGTACTGCTGTTAAAGAAAAACTTATCCTGACGCATGTTGTAACATTAAGAAAGACTTTACTCAAGACTATCGCAACTGGGGAAAGACATCAGCTCAGCTCTGAACTGGGCAAAGATAGCTGGGCATTTACAGCCAACCAACAGAGCACGAGGCCCGCGTGTGGGAAGTTGCTAAGGAGGGTGTCAGGAGTGGGAGGCTTCTTCCTGCACAGCCCTGACGAGGTCCTTGCCGAGGCAGGCCGAGGACTTACCCGTCAGAGGCGGGAGATGAAGAACCTGATCACTTATCAAGTGGAGGATTCTCACTAAACGGTCAGCCGGGTTCTTGCTGAAGCCGTGGTAGGCAGGCCAAGGACGGACAGGGGCCAAGGTCATGGCCTAAGGGAGAACAGGACTCTGGGGAGCCTGAGTAAAGTCTGGTCGGGAGAGAGGGTCTTTGTCACTTCCTGGTACTATCTGTTATGTTCCTTTAAATTGACTTTAATTTTAGCTTCGTGCCTATGTTGAAGAACTAGTTATATATATATATTTTTTTTTCTCTAATACACATTAAAATAAGAGCATCATTATTCAAATATTCGGGGCTTCTGTGTACCACCTTAAATGACTCGTGCACCACAGGTGGTATATATACCACACTTTGGGAAATGTTGGTTTTACCAAAAAACACAGAAATGCTCTTTGAAAGGCTGTATTCCAGCCTTGGTCCATAAGCTGGCTGGCTGCCAGCTCTGAGTTCCTCCCTTTGGGGCACCTCTTGAGGCTCAGAGGAGAGGCTAAAGACATTTTGAGGGATAGTGAGTATGGGGGAAAGGGTAAGAGGAGCGCCAAAGCTCCTGGCCTCAGGGGTCGCCCCGCCCTGTCGTGCAGCCGTGGAGCTGGACCTCCAGCGCAGCGTGCAGGCTGTGCTCCGGGAGCTCAGAGCCCAGGCCCCGGCCAGGCAGAGCAACCAAGGTAAGAGCCGGCAGGCATTGCCCCGCTGCTCCCCTCCCCCTCCCCAGCCCGCTGTTTCCACACATTCTCAACAAAGGGTTGGGGCCGAGCTCACCGAGTGAGGGGCTTCCAGGAGAACCCTCATCCTGCTGGGAATCCCCGAGGCCAAAGAACCCAGCAGACTTCTCTGTCCCCTGCTCACCCTAACAGCCACGGTGGCAGAGCGCCTCAGGTCCTGCAGCCTCTTTCCTGACCACCTGCCCCAACTCCCCCTGTAAATAAAACTCCCCTGGGCCCTCCAGGCTCTCAGGACTTCCAAAAACAGAGCTCCAGGCACCGACCTGTAAACACGCTGCTCCAGGAGCCACTCACACACACCCCTCCGCACTATGGTCCCGCCTGCCCTCCTTTCTGCCCTGGGAATCACTGTCCCCCAAGGGCAGCCCATCTGTGCTCCTCGCCATGGGAGAGGCCCACCCATGCGCACCCGGAGCCGAGCGCCTGGCTGAGGGGTCAGCCCGGTGGCTGGTCAGAGTCGTGGGCTGGGACTCAGGACTCGGGGGCCCTGCTCAGAGGGGTCTCTAAGAGCTGCCGGCCCACCTGGCTGTGCGGGTGCCCCTTTCTCCTGGCTCAGGCATGTGGAGGTGGTCCCTGCACAAGAAGGTCGAGAGAGATCCGGGGAAGAGCCCGGCGCTGGTCCGCATTCTGCTCAGAGAACTCGAAAAGGTGGGTTCCTGCCCCCCAGGGGAAGCTGGGGGTGGGGTCGGGGGCAGGGGAGGGTGAGAGGAAGAGAGGCCAATCCGCTGGGGACTCAGCGTCGTTAGCCATCAGTGTGGTGTCTCCCAAGCTGTGGTCTCCCTCCTGCACTTTCCTATAAGCAATGTTTTCCTTCCATCAGCTCCCCTTGTTTAACATGAATTAACCTATTTCAAAAAGAAACCATGACATGACCATCAATGGAAAACCACGCCACTTGGCAGAAACAGAAAGAACCTAGAACCATAAATGCCTAACTATTAAAATGTTCAAAATTATCCTTGCACCACTTAACAGTTTCCCTCCACACCACCTGAAGCTCTGTGTGTGGCAGCGTGGGAAAGGCTGCGCTCAAGGCAGCCTCCACGTCGGGGCCTTGCTTGTTTTGCTGCCAGCTCCTGCCCTGAGGGGGTGCCTCCCCTCCCCCATGGAATTCCCTGCACCCGCCCCCCAAGGCTGACGGTGGCCCTTTCCCACCACGTCTCCAGCCCCTCCTCCTACTCCGCCCCACTGCCTCCTGCTGGGATGTGCTGAGCCCCCTCGACCCCCAGCCCAATAAATGTTTTCCAGGCAGAAAACGAGGACGTCCGGCGAGTCATCATCCCCTTGCTGCACACTCTAATGTACGTGCTCACTAAGGTGAGCCGGGGCTGAGGGTGGGCGGGGGCGGGGGGAAGTCGGGGCGACCCACGCCGAGTGACCGGGCTCGACACTGTCCTCTCCCCTCAGGGGACACCCAGGCTTGGCCGGGTACCAGCCTAGAAGAACTCTTGGACTGCCTGCCCCAAGCTGGCTCCTTCACACTAGCTGTGCCCTTTCCCTAGCAGAGGGGAGATGGAAGTCAGGGGGTGGCGGCCGAGCGCCAGCCCCAAGGCGGGGGGCGGGGGGGGGCTGGGAGGGGAGATGATTTGCTGGAGGGACAGGGGAGGATGAATTTCCCTCTTGGGAAGTTTGAGTGGTCTGTCAAAGCCGTGATGTCTTACAGATGCTGGGAGAAGAGGTGGAAGGTCTAGATTTGGGAGAGTTGGGAGCCCAGGTCCCACTTTCAGGCCCCACCTTCCAGCTGTCCCAGCCCACCCAGGACCCACGCACCCCAACTCCTCCCTCCGCCCCAGGCCACAGGCATCCCGGAGGAGCTCTACCGGAGGACCTACGCCCTTTGCATGCGGTTACTGACCCTGCCAGCCCCCTACTGCACAATCGCTCTGGACTGCGCCATCCGGCTGAAAATGGAGACGGCTGTCCCAGGTAGGAGCAGCGGCAGCCTCGGCTCCCACGCTGCAACTCCAGCTCCACCCGAGGTCTTGCACTGGTCTCCAGGATTCTGGGAAACTCAAAAACCCCAGCACCTTCTGCGGAGGCGGGGCATGGGGCTCAGCAACTGGGGCCACCTTGCTGAAGCAGTCTGCTTTGCAGGGACGCTGTACCAAAGGCTGGTCATTGCTGAGCAGAACTTGAGGAGTGAACTGTATCCCTACCAGGAGAGGTGAGTGGCCCCTCCACATGTTGGGCCTGTGGGACTGCTCACTGGCAGGAGGACAAAAGAGGAGGCTGCATTGAGAGGAACCCTGGCAAAGCTCCCCGTCCATGACATTTGTCCAACAGGGGAGTGCGTTCTTAAGGTGCCTGTCCTTCTCTGGAGATCGCGAAAGTAGGATAGGCCTTCCTTCTTGGGCTGGATGCAAAGGGTCCTGCTCACATGCAGAGGAGGACAGGACCACCGGCCACCCTGGAGACCTGTCCTTTCACCTCCATCCTTCCCTTGGCCATGAAGACCATCAACTAGCCAGGCAGCCCGAGCAGCTGCAGAGCAAATGCAGTGGAGGGGGTTCGGGCACGGCTGCATCGTGGTCTACGGGCTTTCGTCTGTGTGTGCCTGGCCCTTTAGACAAGAGTGAGGCGATGTTCACTGTGCTGGGGAGAGGGACGGATGGTGCTGGGCGTGCGTAGCTTTGTCCCCCGCAGGTACCTCCGCTGAAAGACGTAACCTGCGGCTCTGTTTCACAGAGGGGGCAGGGAGGTGAAGGGATCCGGAGGAACAGCATTGATGAGGCTGGGAGGTCACAGCTGGGTGAGGTTGTTTTCCTGGTGTAATCGGGGTGAGGAGAGCAGTTGGGGCCGCTCAAAGTTCAGCGCTCCAGTGTCAGCAGGGAGGGTTTAGGGGCCTCCCAGAGGGCGATGTGGTCCATGGGCCTTGACGCTGAAGGAAGAGGCAGGATTGAGGTTGGAACTTACCTGCATGTGAGAGACTAGAGGGACCAGCTGCCCCTCCAGAAGGGCTGGGCATGCTCGTATTTGCCATAGTTCACACCACTCCTTATTGTCCCCCCGCCCACTCATAGACTTTTGAATATAAGACTCCTGTTTTTGGAGGTGCTAAATAACTTGAGGGGGGCACAGGGTCCTGAGGGCACCCCTCCTCTGGCCCCTCCCCCAGTAGCCATCTCAGCAGCACCCTCCCGTCTGCCCCTGCCCTCAGAGTGCTCCTCTTCGTGGACCCGGAGCTGGTGTCTCCCTCCGTGTGCAGTGCGCTGCTGCTGGAGATCGAGGCTGCGCAGATCCAGCAGACGCCTGAGGCCTGCATGCGCCACGTGGTCTCCCACACCCTGCAGGCGGCTCTGGGGGAGGCCTGCCGGGCAGATGTTCTGCAAAGGAAGCTGCAGGTAACGGCTCTGCCCCAGCCCCCGTGGGTTCCAGTCCAGGGCCCCACGTGCCCGCGCCAGGTGCTTGCTCTGCTCATCTTCCCCCCTCTCCCGTTGCCATGTTACCTTTTTCCATAAATCAAAAATTAACACGCTCACTAAGGAAAAACTGAAAGACGCAGATCAGTCACAGAAGAAAATAACAATCACTCCTCTACTCAGACATATTGGCAGTTGACGTTCTGGCACATTTTTCTAACAACGATGACAATGACAATCATAGTAGCTGCTGTGTATTGAATGCTCGTCGTGTTCAGGCTCTGTGGTTGGCGCCGTGGTCAGCACTGTTCACGTATCACGTTCTAGAATTCTCACCACAACATTGTGAAATGGATGTAAGTTTCAAAACTAAGGGACACAGGAGATAGCCTACTCGAGGTCACACGTGCCAAGTGACTGAGTCAGAATTTGAACCCAGATCTGATTTCAAGCTGATGTTCAGTTGCCCCCCAGCCTCACTCCCCAACCTGATTCTTTTTTTTTTTTAACAAACTATACAGTTTTATATACTGCATGCATATGTGCATGTTTTTGATCTTTATCTTCCCATGCCATTGGAAATCCACCATATGAAATATCTTCCTTAAAAAATATATACCTGAAATCGTCGCATGATATTCTCTCTGGTGAATGTGCTGTTATGCATGTAACTAGTTGCCGGTTACTCTGGTGGGTATTTAGCTTGTTTTCAATGCTCACCCATCATTTCCCAGCTTTCTCTTGGGCTCAGTCTGGACCCCCGCCCCCCATAGCCAAGACTCCAGTAGGTCGGAGATCCTCCGGCCACGGGTGGCTTGAGGGGCTGGATTTCCTGGGTGGAGAGCACGCAGCCTGGGGCAGTGAGTCCAGCCCTGTCAGGGATGCTGTCTCTGGGAGGAAGGTGCTGTCCTCCAGGGAGGCTGGGCTGGCTCCTGGCTCAGCGTCCCAGCAGCTCAGACGCAGGGCCGAGGCGCTGCTGCTGTAAGAGGAGGCAGGCGCCAAATGGCGGGTGGCTGCGAGGGGTCGGCTCTCCTGCGCGCGCTGCCCCCGCACGGGGGCGTCAGTCCTTCGCCAGTCCGCGTCTCAGACCTGGCTTTGCCCATCAAAATGCGCCAGATGTGTTGCTCTTCCTTCTCCCGTATTCCATCGGCAGGCCCCGCACTCTGAGCCCTACATCTTGGAGTCTTCTCTTGATTCTTTCATGTCTGGCTGCGTCTCTCCTTAAACATGTTGATTTTATCGATATCATTTCCTTTCTCTAAAGTACAGTTTACACCTTGAGAATACCGTTCTTTTGTGGGTGTCTACCCGCTTGGACCTGTTGACGGTTCTGACTCACCTCCCCACCCCACCAGCCTTGACATCCGTCCCTCTGTGACCCCTCCTTTGGGGAGCTCACAGCACACAGCCACCCTGTGGAAGAATCCCTGCCCCCCTCCCCCACACACACAAACTCATACGTAAGCCCCACCTCGGTTCCAGCACAAGCATCTATGTCCCCTCGGTGGGTTCCCGCCCCCTTCCCCAGCCGGCCTTGACTCTCAGGAAGGGGGTGAGGGGAGGAGCTGTCCTGACCACAGTCTATCTGCTGACACAGCTGACCTCACATGCCGGCCGTCCAGTGGCTCTCGTGACCATTTCTGGTTCACCAAACAGGCCGCAGGGAAGGCGCTCTTTTGACACAACCAAATCAAACATGCAAGAACATCAATTTTTGTTTCTCACTGATGTGGGGAAAAGGCAATGCCAAGACTAACTACATCTCTGATTTGGATGCAGCTAGGGTTCAAGGGTAGGCTTAGGAGCGAGGCTAGGCTGGATTGGAGGGCGTCGGGAATCAAGTGGGGGCCGGAATTGGCAGGTTTGATGCATGCATACACTATTTTGCAATAGAAAAAAAAAGAAACGCTGAAAATAGAAGCTGTAATTTTTTAGGCAGAATAAATGATCAGCACCCCACCCGCAATCTCTTATCATTTAGAGCCCAGTGCTCTGAGTCTCAGTTGCTCTATATAGAGAATTGGGGTGGAGGAAGAAAGAAGGTCAGGGAGAGGCTCAGGGAAGGCATCACTGATCTCAAGCTAGAGACCTTTGGAAGCTTAGAGTTAGGGTGTCCTTAGTGGTCCCCTGGCAATTGTTCCCCCCCACACCGGGTGCCAGGGCTCCCAGACATCAGCCTGGTCTGGGGCTCTCCAGCACGTGTTGACCCCTGAGGCCTCTGCCCCCTTACCTGGAATTCTGCCTCTTAAGGGATGCCATTCACAGGCACACCTGCAGGCCAGGGGACAAGCGGGACCTGGGAGAGGTGGCTTGGCCAGTCGCAGCCTGCTGGGAAGGCCTTCTGACCACGAGTTCCCACCCTGTCTGCTGAGAACCTGTTCTGAGGCCTCGTATTCGTGTTCTGAGAGTCGATTTGTCTTCCCATGTGTTCAGAGAACCAGCAGACAAGGTCTTGAGACTGGGAGGTCAGCAGGGGACAACCTGTCTCTCTGACCCTCTGTACTATGTTCTGGGTGCTAGAGGTAGGTATCTCCAGCCAGGGCTGCCCCCTGTGGGGTCAGGGAACAAGAACTGAGGAAGGCCTGTTTGCAAAGCCTTGAAGACAGGGATTTCTGGGGAGATGGAGGAAAGAGGCCAAGGCAGAAGTCTGAAAATTTGAGAGTCAGCTCGCAGCGGGTCAGCAGGGGGACTGCGAACCATCCACACCTTCTCAAGGTCTAAGGGTCCTCTTCCCCTCATTTCTTCCTTCTCTTGAGCTCCAGAAAAAGCTCTCCCCCAACTGCGTCTATAGGGAGCTCTGGAGCTGCGCTGGCCTTTCAGTGTTGTCCTGAGATGGGGTGAGTGGGCTGGGCCCCTGTACTTCTGCATCGTCTGGTTATTGCATGGACGGTCCTCAGGAGAGGGGCGTGGCCTTGGAGAGGTGGCTTCCTTCAGCTGAGGGAGATCCGGGGGAGAGACTCAGCCGAGAGCTGCCAGCTGCCAACGCTCCCAGGAGCCAGGCCAACGAGGGCCTCAGTGCTGGGTAGCCACTGCGGCATGTACCACACCATCTCACTCAGAGTCAAAGCCAAAGCCATTAAAGTGGCCGACAAGACCCTCATGCCCTGCCCCCACCTCCTCCTCTCCATCATTTATCCATCTCCTATACCCTCCCTCTTTCTCTCTGCTCACTTGCCTCTTTACTCGAAAGTTGCCCTGCTGTGAGGCTTCTCTGATCACACTACCTAAAATTTTAGCCCCTCCCAAAATTTCACACCCTCCTTTCCTGCTTTATTTTCTCTTCAGCAGTTCTTGTTATTTATCATACTATAAATTCTACTTACCGTGTTTATTATTTCCCCCAATCCTCCCCCCAATACAGACACACTATAATATAAGCCTCACGAGGAATTTTTCTGTGTTTCATTCACCACTGTACCCGAGCATCTAGAACAGTGCCTGGCACGTAGTAGGTGCTTGATACATAAATATCGAATTCATTTATGTATAATTAATTTATAAAATGAAGAAATAAGATGCGATGGTCCCCGTGGCCCCTTCCAACTCTGATTCCATATCCCTCTGAATACTTTTGTTCATTCAGGTGATCGTTCAGTATCTGTCAGGGCCTGGCTAGTCTGAATGACCCACTCCGCCTTAGCCCCGGGAGTTGAGACCCAGGGCTCAGCAGACCCCTGGCACAAAAGGGAGACTGGAGGCAGCGCTGCCGTGCCTGCCCACGTGATTTGTTTGGACCCTGCAACTGCAGTTGTGAGAGGATTAGCCGGTGGCGAGAGGGGTGAGGGAGGACAGCCCGAGAGCATGACCTGGGGCCGTTCTTCTCAGGGCGTCAGAGCTGTACCACCGGAGGCAAAGGGACCCGCTGCTACAGAGCGTGGGGTGGCACCACGGGAAACTCTTTCACAGCCTGTTTCCATTCAGGAGAAAGGCCCGGCTTGGTGCTTTACCTCAATATCTTTAACACTTACCCATCCCCATTTTTAAAAAGCAGAAAACAAGCTTGAAGCTCTAAAGCCTTGGCGGGCCATCGCACCTGGCTGGGTTGAATAACTGTGCTTTGTGGATCGTCAGTTATTTTCTATTTTCGACAGGTGACACTAACCTTTTTATTTAGAGTAGCGATGTAAAATTTCCTTTTGAAATAATTTTGAACCAAAAAAGTGAGCTGATCTAAAGAAAAATAGTGAGTAAATAATAGTATAGGTCTATGTCAAGGCAGTATAAAATGACAGAAGTTTAGGAAATATTCACGGAGCACCTACTATGTGAGAGGAGATACTGTAGGTGCTGGGCATGCAGCCATAAATAAAACAGACAAAACCACTGGCTTCCTGGAGTTTACAGCCTGGTGGGGGCAGAACCTTGATCCAAGTGCTTGGTGACGTTTCATGCGGGGTGGGAACCAGCGGCCATCCCTGCCCACCTGGGTTCCCCACATTACCGGGCACCAGGTGTCTCCTCACAGCACGGTAGAGAGGCAAAGTGGACCCGCAGTTGCAGGCAACTTCTGGTAACAGCTGCGTTAGGGCAGGAGTGGCGCCCTGGATGTGGGGCGCAGACGCCACCGTGGTAGGGAACCTGCGTCTCGCCTCCTGGGAAGAGGGGAGGTGCCTTGTCGGGCTGTCCGTGCACTTGCGGACTTGGCGTCGGAGCTGGGGCGAGTGGGTACTGGGCCGGGATCCAGGCTCTGACACCCCTCCCCGACAGACCAGCCCCCGTGACGCCCTGGAGCGCTACTTCCACGCCGTGGTGGCAGCCGTGGAGCAGATGGCTAGCGAGCCCTGCCCGAGCCGGGAGGGACACCTGGAGAGGTTGGAAGAGATTTACTACTCGCTGCTGGGGCCAACGGAGGCCGCCAGGGGGCGCTGCGAAGGTAAGCGGCGGGCGGTCTCGGGACCTTGCCAGGAACGCGAGAGAGCAGGGCTGTACCTGCCTGGAGTCTACGCGATTGGTTGAGCCCGGGTTGAACACGTGACTGCTCCTGGGCTTCTGGGGACTGAGGTGCCCAGAAACTTGGAAGGTTCTGGGCTAAGAAGGTGGATAATTTTTCATGATAACAACTGATACCTGCAGAGCACCTACTATGCCCCAGTTGCTGTTCTCAGCACTTTATATGTTTAAATGTATTAAATCAAGTAATGCTCACAGTAAACTTATGAGGTAAGAAAGTATTATCCTTATTTTACAGATAAGAAAACTGCGTTCAAAAGAGGCTATAACTCTTGCCCGAGATCACCCAGCTAGTTAAGTAGAGTGCCAAGGTTCAAGCCCAGGCTGTCTAGTTCTTAACCACTATAGTAACCAAAGGATATGATGGTCCAGGGATACTCTAAAGAGCATCTAAAATAGCATCCCAGTCAACTTCATTTACATCTGGTGTCATCAATTTTTTAAAAGATTTCATTTACATTTAGAGAGGGGGAAGGGAGGGAGAAACAGAGGGAGAGAAATATCTACTTGCAAGAGATAATGTCAATCAGCTGCCTCTTGCATGCCCCCAGCTGGGGAGCTGGCCCACAACCCAGCATGTCCCTGACGGGGAATCGAACTGGCAATCTTTCATTTTGTAGGCTGGTGCTCAATCCGCTGGGCCACACCAGCCAGGGCTGGTGTCATGAATTTTTATTCTGCATACTTCCCTTCTACTTGCATTTTTATAAGACGCTGTCATGCACCGATGGGAAGCAAGTCCATGTGGACTAGGAAATCCTAATGAGCCCCAGGAAGTGTCCTGGGACATGCATATCTAGCTGTTGGAAGATGATTCTAATTTGTGTTCTGTTTCATGGTTGCCCAAAGCACCCAAGAAATCCATTAGCCTGCATGTTCCAGAACACACCCTGCACCCATAGGTACACAGCACCAACCTAAGGACTGGAAGCCACAGGCGGAGGTCAGTGTGCCAGCCCTGGGGCTTGACCTTGGCAGCCCAGGGGCAGTGAAGGCTGCAGAAGTCAGAGTGAGGCAGGCAGATGCCCCTACTCCCACCGGACACCCTCCATCCTCCCAGCCTCCTGTTCTTTTGTTTTACTTTAATATTCTATACCTCTGATTACCTCCGTGCCTCTGAAAACCACATGGAAAGGTCTGTTTATGAAGCCTCCCTCCTCCCAAGCTGGGGCGCACCCAGGGGCAAATCTGGCTTGGCTCTTCTTGGGTACCACCTGCTAACTCAGCAGTAACTCTGCATGGACAGAATGAGACCTGGTCTGGGCCACCCCCGCCATCCCAGCCACATCGAACACCTGCCTTCTTGCTTGACTCGTCCTGTGTACCTTAATGGCCTGCCAGCCCCCCAGTTGGCCCCTGCTGCTTCTGGGACAGCATGGGACGGTCGATTTGAGCACAGTGTCCTGGGTAAGAGCATGTACTCTGACGCTGGGTTACCTGGGCTCAAATTCTGACTCTGCCACTGTGTGCCCTTGGGCCAGTTACTTAACCTCTCTGTGCCCCTGGCTCCTGCTCTGTAAAGTGAGGGTAATGATACTCTCAGGGGCCCACAGCCACTGGCAGGATCTGGCGAGATGATGGCAATGTGTGCAAGGCGAGGAGAAGAGCACCGGGCAGCAGCAAGTGTTCTGTGTGCGTTAGTTGCTCTCCACTAAGGAAGCTTGCAGCCTTGTTAGGGAGGGAGCATACTGTGTAGGAATTGATCCTAAGGCTACACATTAGGGGTGCCTCATGCACAGCCTGTGAGGTCTCCTGGGGAGTGAATGCCCACAGGGGCTGGAGTGATCCTGAAGGAGGTGAAGAGGAGGGGCTGGCCCCGCCCTCCACCCTGGACTGCAGGGGGCCTGCCGCCTTTAGTACTTGGCTAGTGAGTTCTCTTCAGCATCACCCACAGGAGCAAACATTAATTGAGTGCCTGCTGTGTGCCTGCTACTAGAATAGATGCTGGGAAACGCAGTGGCCTTTTTCCCTTCCATTGGGTGTAGGCAGAGTGTCTAAGAACAATGGGAAAGACAGCGTGGCTGCAGCGTGGGGCTAGGGGACTGACCAACGATAGGAGAAGAGTTTGGGAAAGACGTTGTGAGCTGATTCGTGAAGGGGCCTAAAGGCTGAGCTCGGAAGTCTGCAGGAAACAGGGTGCTTCCACGCCTTCTTGGGCAGGGAGGGGACTGCTGCAGCTCCAGGCCCTGGAGGAGTGGATGGTGGCAGAGAGGGGGAGGAGCTCGACGAGACCAGTTATTGGGAGGACCAGGTCTCTGTCTCCCCCATGCCCCCGCCTCTAGGCCCCACATGGGAGCTGGGGGTGGGATGGGGAGAGCAGAGGAGAGTCCCACAGTCTTCCCCTCGTGGTCTCCACAGCCTGCTCCTTCCTTCAGGTGACTGCCCTGCAGACCGGCCACCAAGCATCCCCCTGCCCAGCCCGCACATCACGTTCCACCTGTGGACTGACGAGGAGCAGCTCTGTAAGTCACGCTTTGACCTCCTCCCTGGGAGCTGGCCGCATACAGTGGCAAATGTGTGTGTGTGTGTGCATCTGTGTCTGCGTATGTATCTTTGTGTGTGCATCTCTGTGTGTGTCTGAATGTGCCTGTGTGTCTCTGTGTGTACATCCGTTGTGTGTCCATGTGTGCTGAGTTGTTCTGCACATCTGGGAGAATGTATTTTCATTATATCAGAATAACTCAGTGCATTGGCCACTGGCCTCACGTGTCTAGTAAGCACCGCATGCCTATGACAATGCCAATAGATGATGCAAGTCCCCAAGAAGGAGGCAGCCACCAAAGAAGCTATGATTTCTGGAGCAGGAGGGTGCCCTCCATGCTGGGGTTCCCCTCCCACTGTTCCCTGGCTCTTGTCAACGGAGAGGGGAAGACAAAGGCAGAGGCTGGAGGGAGCAGCATTGGACCGGGGCACTGGGTTCGAGTCCTGGCACTGCTTTTGGCATGCTGGATCGCCCTAGACAGACTCAGTTTTCGCTCTGGGCCTCAGTGTCCTCATGGGAAATAAATTGAAGGCAGGTTAGAGAAGTCAGGAAGGCCTTCCAGGAGCTGATGGTCTGGTCTGTGCCTCGGGGGACGCGCAGAAGTGGGAGAACAGGAGGATGCTAGTGAGTGAACGTGAGAAAGAGGGCTCTGCGGTCAGGGGCGCCTGGGGGAGCCGATTTCTCTCCTGCAGGACTTCTCGGAGCCTGTACCGTGTTTACTAAAGAAACTCAAGAGGTGGCAGGCACGTGGGGTTCTCAGTTCGCTGGCCACAGAACCTGTGCACCTTGTGGGACTTCTGTTCAACTGCACAGGGTTCGAGGGACTCAGAACCCCAGGCGCTGCCCGCCGAGGCCCCGCCGGCCTCACACACGCTCTCCCCGGACGCCCCCTTGTTCTCCACATCGCAGGGAAGGAGCTGGTGCTCTTCTTGCGCCCGCGGTCCCTGCTGCGCCTCAGCGCTGACTTGGAGGCCTTGGATCTGCAGGGCCTCCTGCCAGACCGGGAGCTGGCCCGGGAGTCCGTGCTGTCCACCGACAGCGGCATCGAGCGGGACCTTCCTTTGGGGACTGACGAGCTGCCCATGCACGGCAGCCCCGAGATGGAGCGCGCCGGACTGCAGCGCAAAGGGGGCATCAAGAAGCGGGTGTGGCCCCCAGACATCTTGATGCCCGGCAGCTGGGACGGGTCCCCGGGGCTTCACCGGAGGACGGGCAGGCCCAGTGGGGATGGAGAGCTGCTGCCCGGGGTCTCCCGGCTGCACACGGCCCGGGTGCTGGTGCTGGGCGACGACAGGATGCTGGGGCGCCTGGCCCGGGGCTACCACAGCCTCAGGTAGGGCCCCAGAGGGGCGCTGGGGGCGGGGATGTCGGGGGCACCGGTGGGCGGTGAAGGATGGAGGAGTGGTTGGGGAGGGTCGGGAGGTGGAGGCCAGGATAGGAGGGGGGAAGGTGGTGCACAACGCCCCCGTTCTAAGCTGAGAGAACAGAGGCCCAGAAAGATTAGGTAAATTGCCCAAAGGCAAGAGATAATAAAGAGCAGAGCAGAATGCAGAACCGAATCTGCCTGCAGCCGATACCCCTGCCCTCACCCGTGTGCTCTGCCGCCCCTCGCCAGGAAACGGGAGACCCAGACGTTCTGCCTCACTCCCAGACTGAGCCTGCAGCTCTACTACATCCCTGTGCTGACACCTGAGGTCAGGGAGGGGGGGACCTGGGAGAGGGGGAGAGGAGTGTCAGGAGCAGGGCGCGGGCCAGGGGCTGGGCGGACTCAGGCAGCCCTGCCTCTGCTGGCCGGGGAAGTGGGGTTGCCCTGCCTTGGAATGTGGAGCTGGGAGACACCCTCGGGGTCCTCCGTTCCAGAAGCCATGGACACGGGGCTGAATGCGGTCAGAGAGATGTTCTCTCAATCTCTCACGGTGCAGCCTGCCCATTGCTGGTTTTCATTTTCTTTTCTTTCTTTCTTTCTTTCTTTTTTTAAAGATTTTATTTATTTATTTTTAGAGAGGGGAAGGGAGGGAGAAAGAGGGAGAGACACTTCAATGTGTGGATGCCCCCTCGAGCGCCCCCTACTGGGGAGGACCTGGCCCACAACCCAGAGGCACGTGCCCTGACTGGAAATCAACTGGTGACCCCGTGGTTTGCAGGCCGGTGCTCAGTCCACTGAGCCACCCCAGCCAGGGCCCACTTTGCTTCTCTATTTGAATTAATTGCAGGCTTCTGAGAATTTCAGGCAGAGGAAGCCCATTGGTCTGCTGGGGGAGAGGAAGCCCTGCCTGCGGTGTTTCATTTCTGTTCCTCACTCTGCTTCTTATTGGGACGCCTTAAATTCAAAACAACACTTGTCTCTCTGCTGTTAAGGCTGATGATTATGTCTCAATGTCCCTGGCAAGTGGCGCTCGGAGAAGGGTATTCCAGCTTCATCTGAGGTGTAAATGAGAACACTCTCTGCAGAGTGCACAACTGGCCCCAAGGGGCCGATTTGATCACATTCCCAAAGCCGGTTTCCTAGGACTGGTACCTGGGGACCCTCCGGCCAGGAAGAGAGTGTCAGAGAGAAGACCTGATGCGTGGGCCTTATCCCTTTGTCCTCAGACACTCGCATCATCCAAGCATTTGGAGCTCGGAGAGCTGGCCGCCTTCCTGGGCCGGGCCGACCCGTGGTACGAGAGCACCATCAACACCCTGTGCCCGGCCATCCACAAGCTGGCAGAGATGGTAGGGCAGGGAGGGCAGGAGGGTGGGAGGGGCCATTTCAGATATTGCTCTTGACCCTTGACCCCAAGAGTCCGTCCAAGGGGCCCCATGATTGGAGGAGGCAGGACAAGAATGCAGGAGAGAACTCTAACCAGCAGGTGGTTGGGATTTACTCAGAAACTCGCCAGGCACAACAGTCCCCCTTATCCACGGGTTCTACATGTGCAGATTCAGCCAACCCGGGGTGGAAAATATTCCAGAAAAACAAGTTACATGGTTGCTGACCTGTACAATGTCGTTAAGCCTATGATGGTTATGTCAGTACCAAACATGTACAGACTCTTTTTTCCTTGTCGTTATTCCCTATATGGTACAGTATGACAACTATTTATGTAGCATTTCCATCATATTCGGTATTATAAGCAATCTAGAGGTGAGGTAAAGAATACAGGCAGTTGCAAGTAGGTTACATGCAAATACCAGGCCACTCTATATCTGGGGACACAGGAGCACCCGCAGATTCCTGTATCCAAGCGGGTCCCGGAAGCAATGCCCTGTGGATACTGAGGGAAGACTGTACTTTGGACAAAACCACTGTGGAAAAGATGAAGTAAAATGTCCTTTCACAAGTATGCAGGCCAATTATATTCCTTATCTTGAGAGTTTTCTGTGATGAGTTCTCTGTGATAAGAGCTAGTGCTTCCTGAGCACTTCCTGTGCAGCTGCTGTTCTAAGCACTTACACACAGCATCCCTGCCGAGTAGACACGCTTGTTGGCAGGTGCTATTTTCTCCATATCCCCATTTTACAGATCAAGCAGCTGAGGCACAAAGAGATTAGGTAACTTGCCCAAAGTAGAGTCCCACTTGGAATCAGGCAGCTTGATTCCAGAGCACGTTCTCTTAGACACGAGCCGTAGTGCCGCCCGCCTGAACCCTGCCGGTGGTGGGCGGGAAGCTAGTCTTCTACTGATTTGAAAAGGCCTTGATATGGTAAGAGAATCTAATCCTTTTTGCAGTCATATGTGTTGCAGACATTTTATTCCACTTTGCTATTTGCCCATCAATTATGCCAATAGTGTTTTTTGATCTTCAAAAGCTTAATATTTTTATATAGTCATACATAGCATTTTCATGCTTTGAAAGGACTGCTCAACTGATAAGATTATATCCAAGACTAAGTAAATATTTATTCCAATGCTTTTAATATTTCAATTTTTACATTTAAATAATCTGTGTGCAATTAATTTCAGTGTTCAGTATAAAGTATGTACCACATTTTGCCATGTATAATGTACACTTTTTTGCCAAAATTTTTGAGGGAAAAATAAGGATGCACATTATACATAGGTAGCACTAATTCTATATCTTTATAAATGTTTTTAATTCTTTTATTTATGCTTATGCATTAAAAGTATAACTATAGAAAGCAATAACAATATCTGTATGCAAAATAATACCTTGGAATATGATCATCAGTTTTGTTTCTAAATATAAATAAATAAATAATTGAATTAAAAAATTATAATAAAAAGTGTTTTTCCTGAAAGTTTGGGCCCAAAATGTGGGCATGCCTTATACATGGGAGCACATTATTTGTGACAAAATGCGGTAATTTTATTTTTTCCAAATGTTTAGCCTGTTTTCCTAAGCTATTTTTTACATAAACCATCTTGCCCCATCAATCTGAAATGCCACTTTTATCATTTATTAAATTCTAACATATGCTTGAGTTTATTTCTGGGCACCTATTTTTTTTCTCACTGGTCTATTCAGCTCTGTACAAATTCACACTTTTGTATTTTAATAGCTGTCAGGGTAAGCCTACCTCATAACTCTTCTTTTTCAAAACCTTTCAGAATGTGCTTATTTATGTTTCCAGACAAACTTTAGAATTTTTTCATTTCATTTTTAACTCTCTTGGGATTCCTATCCACATCTGATGGAGAATTAGCATCTTTAGCATATTGTTGTCCTCTCTGGGCCTGTGGTAGAACTCTTTATTTGTTAACCTCCTCTTGTATATTCCTCAGGATAGTGGCACAGTTTTCAGCATATAGATTTATAGTTTTCTTCTTGCAGTTGTGGATGGTATCTTCCTCCCACTGTTTTTGGACAATAGTTACTGCTCGTATAAAAGGGACCTACTTATTTTCACGTATTTATTTTCAGACTTGCCACTTTACTGAGCTCTCCATTTTGCTTTATTGCCTGATTGATTGGGGTGCCTTCTTATTGCTTTTATTTGAATGAAGATGTTGGGGGTAGGCATGTTTTTTAATTATTGCTTATCTGAAAATGTCTGCATATACATGAAAGACTATTTAGCTGGGTATTAAAATACCTTTTCCTTGAAACTTGAAGGATATTATAGGAATAACATCTGATGTAGGTTTCATTTATGTGTCTATTGGTAATTTTTCTCCACGCCGGGACACATATTAGATTTTGGTTTTTCCTGCTCTCTCCTTTTATAACTAACAATCCCTATGATCCTTATACTCATTCCAAAAGCAGTTTCCCCATGAAGAGGCTGGAAACAGTGCGAGCAATGCAGCATTATCAGAATAAGTTTATAGTTCCTCAGTATGACCCTTTGGAAGGGAAGAGTATTTCAATAAACCAGATGTGAAAATCAAAAGAGATATTATAGGGTCATAAACAGGATGGATTAAATAAACTCTGAGTTTTTTCCAATTCTGGTACTATCAGATTCTACGTAGACATTCTGTTCTCTTTACCTAAAATACCCAATCATTATGCTTTAGAATTATATGCAGTTAGGGAAGCCTCTAGGACATAACACTAGTCCTTTTTCAACAACATATAAAAATTAATTAGTTTATTAATATATTTAGGTACCACAAGAACTGAAAGAGACATCAGATCATTTATTTCAACCTCTCATGCCCAAGGTGTAGCTAATCCAAACCTAGAACCCAGTCCAGACTCTCTCTTCATTAGTTATGTTGTCAAGCATCTTGTCTACCCTACCAAGCACCCAGCACAGTGTCCTACACATAGAGATGCCCAATATGTCTCTGTACAATTAAAATTAATCAGAGTCCCTAGAGAGATGAGGCTTTGAACAAGTATATTTTGACTAGGAGTAGAAGTTGGGTAAGTAGGAAAGGCTTGGACTGTGCTGAAGGACCAGCTGGGTTAGTGCATCACAGAGGATGTGTAGGGGCCTTGGAGTTTCTCTACTGAAAAAAGTGGCACCCCCCATGGGAGCATGGAAGGAGGGAGCTGAAAACATTCTCTGTCCCTCACAGCCCCCCTCCCTGGACACATCCCGGAACGTAGACCCCTTCATCCTGGATGTCATCACCTACTATGTTCGCATGGGCACCCAACCCATCTATTTCCCGATCTACACAGTCAAGGTAAGCTTTCCCCTGGGGCTCCGAGGGTGCCACGGCCGCCTGCTGAATCCCCGGGCCCCACAACCTAAATACCTGGATCTAGGGAAACACAAGTGACCAGGGTGAAAGTCTGAAAGTCATAAACTCACTCAGAGACTCTTGGTTGTCAATTTTATCTTCTCAGTCTCTGGATTTCTGTGAGCACCTGCGGACTAATTTCTAATGGCCACCTCTACCTCTAGCTTCTTATCTTGTTTTTCACTCTGCTTCCTGTGGTAGATTTTTTCTTTATTGCCTACCTGATTTTGACCTAAATGAGGAAGTTAGGCCTTTTCCTTGATTTCAAAATGCAAACCAAAACAACACAAAATAGACAAATGAAACAAAATGAAACAAAACAAAAAAAACCCTCTCAAAGTTCCCTGGTAAAGGGAGTAAACATCTCAGCAATGCAAACGACTTAAAATTCAAGAGTAGGTGGCTGTCCCTGCCCTTCAGCCAAGGGCGCCCAGGAGCACACCTGCTGCTGACCCGAGCTGGGTTTCTGGCTGCTGCACTGAGGGGGGCCGCCGCCACGGAGAGCCACGCAGCATCAGGAAGAGGCTGTTAGAGAGAACTTACGGCATTTGGCCCCCTGTCGGGGGATTTTGGGGAGGGCTCCAAGGGTGGGATTTGCTCTGGATCGAATGCTGTCAGGCAGGAGGATTGATCCTGCGACTGGGCATCTCAGTAGTTTGAACTGTTATTCTTTGACTCTAAGAAATAGCAGCTGCTCGTTATTTGCTGAGATGGGGGGGTGAAGGGTGCGGCCTGTGTTCGGACATGCTGGTGGCGTGGTCTGGTTTCTGTCTGGACTCACCACAGTCACGGAGTGGCCTTGCCTAGCAAAGCTGGCATCTACGAAGTCGTTTTTGGTCAACAGAACACTGAGACCTCACTGTGAGTGCCGGGCCAGCTCCCAGCTTCTGGCGGTCACTTTTCTCTCTCTCCCTCCCTGTTCTTTTGAGAACCCTGCAGCCACGCTTCCCTGTGGTTCCAGCCTCCTCCCTCTTGCCCTGTCCACACCTTGCCCCGCCCCTCCTCTCCTCCTCGCAGACTCCTCCAGGTCTCCCCGAGAGCAAATCAGCAGTCACTCGCCCTTCCCGGGTGCAGCCCTGGGCTCATCACCCTTTCATCCTCCCCTACCGGTGCCTACAAGAGGTTTTATTATCCTCCTTTATGTGAATTTTGTCCTCCACTCCTGCCATCCTCATTAGTGCTGGTTACAGGTAGTTTAGGTTTCAAGAATACTTTCCTCCACTCTTTATGAATATATTACATTGCTGTACATATGATGTATGCATTAGGGAGGACAGAGTCAGGTCCACGTAATCACTGGATGCGGCTCAGAACCCAGTGGCAGGATGGGCAGAGGGACCTTGCTTCTCTCCTCTCCCAGCCACCCAGTCCTTGGGCTCTGGGTTTGGAGGGGGAGCTGCCTCTGGCAGAGAGCCGGCCTTCACCCTCCTCCCATCCCTCTTCCCTCCCTCCGTCTCTCCAGGTCTTCTTCAGCGACCTGAGCCAGGGCTCTGCAGAGGACATATTCCTCACCGAGCTGAAGGTGAAGGTCCAAGACTCCAAATTCCCCAAAGGTGAGCATAACTAGGCAGCAGGATTCATTCTACGTCTGGGCATCTCAGTAGTTGTAACTGTTGTTCTTTGACCCTAAGAAATAGCAGCTCCCCAACTCAGCTTCCCCAAGCCCCATTTTCAGGAAGTTCTCCCACCTCTCTCTGCTGAATACGGAGGTGACCTTGCCTGCCCCCCGCCCCCCTCCCAGGCTCGCCCAGGCTCAAGGTCAGCCGGGCACCCCTGAGGCTCAGTGAGGTGGGGAAGCTGAGGTAGGGGAGGACCTCCCATCTTCAATTCAGCCTTTTTCTCATCTTCTCTCAGATGTTTCCTCGCCCAGGAGGAGGGGTGCAGGAGAGAGCCCGGGGGCTGAGCTCTCCCTGGGCTACCAGAAGGTCAGTCAGTGGCTTGGGGGTGTTTGGGAGGCACAGTGGGGTGGCAGCGGGCATGGGGAGGCACTGCCAGGTGGCAGCAAGTGTCAGGAGCATGAGGGGAGTTGGGGAGCAGACAGAGCCGGGGGACCGTCTGCCCTTTCTGAGCACTGCCCGCGGTCCCCAGCCTTCAAAGAGTTTTGCAGGAACGGGAGGGTTACAAATGGCCTGACAGGTAGACTAGGAGGGGATCTGATTTAAGGAACAAGGGGGCTGTCCCCTTGCTCTAAAATGCCTTCGTCACTGGCTGACCAGGCGCACTGGAGAGGAGCCCTTTGGGTCTGGAAGGCTGCCCATGCTCCCTGGGGCCAAGAGTGCCCTGAGCCCTTACCCCATGTCCCCCATTGCTGGACATTAATGACACGGCAAGGCTCTTGGGCAGGGGCTGGACGTGAGACTGCGGGTGTGAGGGCATGGGGGCAGGCTGTCCTGAGGACCCCTACCTGTGCCCGCACCCCCTCCCCCTCCCCAGGCCCTGCTCAGCCACCGGACCCGAGAGGCTACCATCTCCCTGAGAGCCACTGCTCTGGTCCTGAAGGCCCTTCCAGCCAGGGACACGGCCGGTGAGGAGCTGGGAAAGCAGAGCAGAGGGAGTGGGAGGGGACAAGGTGGGGGGAGGAGAGAGGGTCGAGTTACCCGAGGTGAGATGGGGGGAGGGAGGGAGGAGGCCCTCCCGGAGTTCACCGCCTGCGGCTGGCGGCGGTGGCGGTGGTGGAGCTGCTGGCTGCTGCGTGGAGCGCAGTTCCCACTAGCGAGTGGCTCGTGCTCTAGCGCAGGCCTGCGCCTCTGACACCTGATGACGGTGCAGGGACCACACGGAAGGGGTGCAGTGGGCCTCCTGCCTCTGCTTTGGGGCCACAGAGCTCGAGTTTTGTTTGGAAATTTTTTATTTTGAATGCTGTTCCCTTGGGCAGGGAGGCACTCTCCAGCTCACAGAAGGCACTGCTAATCCACAGCATCTAATTCTGGCTAATTATATAGTTATAATGTTAGATAATAATGTAGTTATCTAATTGTATAAATCTAAAGTTGAGATAATAAAAGATACCAATTTATGTCCCTATAATTATATGCATAAATTATAAACATGAGCTATTGGTAATGTGGATTGCTAACATTACACACATTGATCAGAGGCAAGGTGATGTTCTATGGCAAACATAGGAACTCTTTTAAGCATGTTAACACTGTGAGGTAGGTATTATTAGTATAAGCAACTTTTTACTGGAAAGGCAGCCAGAGAAAAGAGAATAACTTGCCCAAGGTCACGTCTCACACGAGAGGCTGTGTTCCTCACCACTGTGTCCTGCCACTCCCTCTGTGACTTCCAAATCGCAACAGACCGGACTTAAAAGATGAGACCTACAGGTGATTGTAGAAGATTTTCTCAGAGCAAACAAGAAAGCTTACCCAGGCAGAAAGACATCTTGTTCGCTGCTCTACCCCCAGTAGGTGATACATGGCCTGTTGCACAGTAGATGCTCAGTAACCATTTACTGAATAAATGAAGTGCTACTTGACACCCAAAAATTTGTTTTAAAAAGAATGAATGAATCTGGAATGTTCCAGAAGAAACACAGAATGAAAATACATCTTAGCCGGCCTGGAAGCCTGTGAGGAATTTGTTTCTGACCCCTTCCCCCTCCCCCGTCCAACCATGAGTAATCGCTCTGTCTCTAAAATCCTTTGTGGCTTCGCTACACCCCAGTGATGACACCTGTCATCTAAAGCATTGGCGTTTATATGTGGGTATCATCACTCCTGAATTTCCTAAAATTTATCTGGCACAAAGAGGAAACTCAAGAAATAATCATTGATTTCATCACTTCTTAATAAAATGGCTTCCAGGCAGGTTGAATTTGTGGATGACAGATGAGACATTCTTTACTTGTTGGTCTTTAACACCATGAAGAAGGTGTGTGACTTTGGCAACAGAGGTGACCGTAAAGTGGGTCAAGAACACAGAGTCTAGTACCAGAAGGACAGGCTTCAGAGCCAGCTTTGCCACTTACAACTGTGTGACCTGGGGCAAGTTACTTGTGACCTCTCTACCTGTTTTTTCACTTCTGAAATGGAGATAAGATACTAATTTATGTGCAGAGAGTAAATCAGCATGTTAACTCTTATTGTTAAAATTGCATTTCTTCTGCTTCCCGCACAAGGCGCCCACTGCCCACCCCCTCTCTAACGTACGCCTCCGCCAAGTTCTCCATCACAGAACCGTGTCAGAACTGAGACCAGGACCTCCTCAGAGGCGCAGAGCCCCCTGTAGCAGGAGAAGGGAGGCCCTGGTAGTAATCACACGATAGTGACTTTTGACACATTATACGCTATTAGGAAAGACAAGGCCCTCCCACATTTCTGTGGTGCCTTTGTAGTGCTCACATCCTGGGCTGGGTGTTCCTTCCGTTTTTAGCCTGCTCACTAGCTGTGAAGAAGTGCAACAGAAGTTCCTTTCACTAAAAAAGGGATACAAAAGGAGGTGAAGAAAGGGATCAGAGTTGGCTGCTATGCCTGAGGACGCAGGAGCTTTGCGGTTTCACCAGGGAAGGGAATGGGTGATCAGGAAGGAACTGAAACTTGGCTAAGACCAAGGTGGAGTTGGGAAGTGGCTAAGCAGGATGTGGGAGGAAGTTAATATGGGTAGGCGGTCCCTTCCTAGGACCTAGAATCTCAAACACACCTACTTCCCTGCAGGCCCATTCATAGCAGCTCCCCAATCTCATTGTTCCCCTTGCAGACCACATGTGCCTGAACGTTAGCGTGACGGAGGTTGTCAAGTCATCCAACTTGGCAGGAAGGTCCTTTTCAGTAAGTACTGGGCAGAATGGGAACTGGGGATATTCAAATAGAATTGGCTGGAGCTCAGGGGGAAGGGTGTTCACAGAAAGGGACTTGTGTGCCTGTCTGAGCCTTTACTATGGAAGTGGGTTTTCCTATCAGAAAGAATCGCTTTCCAATCATTCAGTTTGCAATATTGAGCATCACCTGGCATAAATAAGGTGTTATAAGTGTTAAGGCCTTGTCTTCCATCTGCTGGCTACCTGGAGACCTAAGACATATGTGCATTTTGAGAAACTACAAAATGCACTCACGTTCTGGCATCCCCCTGGCTACTCAGCAGCCCGACTCCTAACAACTTTACACAAACTTTGACCAGGTCAGATGCGCCCTTTCAACCTCATTGCTCTACTCCTGCCCTTTGTCCTTATTGATACTTATGGGTACGGATTCCCTTATTAATATGGACTCATCCATCTTCTCCCTGTCTGATGGCCTCTCTGAAGTTCACTTCCCTGCTGAGCTGGGCCTTGGACCCCGTGATCACACCCGCGTTCTCAGATACCCTCAACTCCCAGGCACATCGTCACTTGAGACCAAGCCTCCTCCTCAGTCCGTATGCTCAGGTGGCTGAGGGCTTCTGGAATAAATCCTACGTCCACATACCGTAGAGCAGGGCCACAGCAAACTCATGGCCTGCCACCTCAGTGGATCCTTGGCATCTTCCCTTCCACCTCCTCCAGGCTCTTCTCCGTCTGTTTTCAGTTCTCTTTCCTCCAGCTTTGACCCTCCCTCCCCTGTGCTGTGCCTTCCTCTTTGCTTATAATCATGCTCAGGTCTTTTCCATCCTAGAAAGAAGAATCTCTACTGTGACCCAGCTACCTCTCTAGCTACCACTGTATCTCCTTCCTTTCTTTCTCGGTCAGGCCGCCTGAAAGGTACCTCTAGAGGAGTGTCCAGTCCCTTACTGGTAGGGGACGAGCACTGGGTCCAGCATGGGTCTACCCCAGCCTGGCCTGTGGTGCGTGGTTCCTGATTTTGTGCAGGAAAGATTTCACAACCCGAGTCCAGGTGGTTTTAAGAGGACGTTCATTAAAGCCGGAGACAGTGAAACAAAGGAAGGACTTTGGGTAGAAGAAGCAACAGGAGAGTAACCGGAGAGAATGTAGGTGGTGCTCGGCTTCGGCTCCCTAGAAACCTTACAGGAAGGAAGTGAGCGAAGGTGGGGCTGCTGTTAGCTCACCGTTAAGTCAGAGAAAATGGGGTCAGGGAGTCAGCCCAGGACGAACTGCCGCCACCTGCTGCTCCCCCGGTTGCCAGTTTCATGGGGTTCCTTAGAGTCTAGGAGGAAGTAAAAAGTTCATGCCCGAGAAGGGGCATGGCGTGCTCCAGAGCGAGCACCGGGTCTTTGTCTTCAGGGTTTTTATTTTTCTTCCGTGGATGAGAATCTTAGGGGAGGGTTCAGTAGAACTTGGTTTTCCAAGTGTTTTTATTGTAATATGCTGATGCATCAAAATGATTATAAAAGGTAGTTGGGGTTATTTTTTTTTTTTTTGTCTGCTTTACTGTTTTCCTTTTATCTTGGGTCTGTCTGGCTCTAACTGGGTCTTTGTTATTTGTTTCCCTGACTTCCTCTGTCCTTGGGTTTAGCTGGCACAAATGGCCTTAGTTGGGTCTCTGTTCTCTACCTCCCCAATCTGGGTGACTTAAGCTGTATGTATTCTCTGGTTAGGGAGGACAGGTAGAAACCGTTTGCTCTCAGGTGCCCTTGGTTAGGGAAGATAAGGTCTTCGTGCAGCGCCCTAGCTGGTAAGTTGTTCAAGTTGTGTGGCCTTGTCTAGTTTCCGCGTTCCCCTTGCCCAGAATGCTCCTGGCTTCTCGCTGTCCTGCCTCGTTCCCGATGACAGTGCTGTCCACGACCACCAGCCGACCGCCCGCTGTGGCAGTCGCCTCCATGTCACCAAGACCAAACGTCACTTTTTAGTTCTTATACTTTTTGAACCTCCCTTTTTAAAATAATGCTTAACCTATTAACACATTTTTAATCATGTTAGGAAATTCAAAAAAGCACCAAGTGAATTTACTGGGAGTCCCATCACCCAGCAAGGATGACTGTTAATATTTTGAGGCATAAACATTCAGCCCTTTTTTATATATATTTTTACAGAATTGGTGGCTATATACATACTCGTCTATAACTTAATTTTTTTATTCAAAAATATAATAAATCATTGTGAATATGGCTAGCTGGTATCTTGTTTATCTCATTAAATATAGTTTGTCATTCAATACATTTTATGAAATATTTATTATATGATGGCTACATATGCCTGGGCAATTACTTAATTGATTTCTTATAATATATCTAAGTAAGCTCTCATTTTTCACTACCACAACAATAGTGTGAGGAACATACTTGGGGAAAAACATAACATGAAAGTCATGGTTATGCCTTTTTAAAAAATGCCTAGAAGTCATGTCACTCTCAAATGGCATCTATATTTTAGGGTTTTTTATGTATTTTGCCAAATTGCCCTCCAGAAAGTCTGTACCAAATTCCGCTCTCACCATAGTGTTTGCTGATTTTGCTGCACAATGAACACCTTGACTAATTTTTTCATCTTTACAAATTTGATTATCCAGTTTTTCATTATTTCAATTTGTATTTCCTCCTCACTAATTGATGAAGTTGAAGATTTCTTATATCTATTGATAACTTTTATTTTTTCATTTGTGTATTTCCTGTGTATTCTCATCCTATATTAATATTGTGGTGTCCCCACTTTGTATAATGAGAACGCTAACCCCTTGTTTGTTGTATATTTTGGAAATAATTTTTTTATTTTTATTTTAATGTAGTTCATGAATCTTTTACCAAAAATTTATTTACATTTTGAGGTTGCAAAATCAACCACTTGTTTCCCTTCGATGATTTCTGCCTCTGATGTGATTATACATTACATATGTCTGATTCCTTTTTCAAATACCATATTTTATCAAATGAAAGACATACCATAATTTTATATACCACTAGGAAACAATACCTCATAAACTATGGACAATGCTTTCTTATTACATTGGTTGCACAATACTTTGTAATTTTAGATATGTTAAAATAGGAGGGGAAATTGTTTTAGAATCAATGAAAATGACGTGCATGTTTTGCCAATCATGTGTTGTTCATTTATCATGGTTTTTATTCCCTCTCATATGTCTTTACTCATTTTAAACATTTTTACTTAATTATATTACCTATAACTACTGGAAGGGTAAGCCTTCTGTTTTTTGGGTCCACTGACCCGATAGTGGCTTAATTCCTGGTATGTTTCCCCTACTGAGAGTTCATATTTTGGGGGGGGGGGTTTATCTGCAGGAAACCTGAGTGGAAAACTTGTCCTTCTAGAGAAATTCTATGTTTGCTCTTACCAAGTGCCCCAGTGACATTATCGGTCCAGGACCATATTTCAGGTTAATTCCTTGGCCCGTAAATCCCCAGACTGTGCAGACTGTGCAACTGTGTGCCCAGAGCCACGCAGTTTTTTACATTTTTTTTGTGCTCAGGTTTTGTTCACTTACTGCTCCCCTCTAATAATTTGGAAGTTATATGTACTACTTTTTTCTATTAGTGGTTACCTTTAAAATTAAAATATTTATATTTGAAATTACATTTATATGTTACACTCCAGTAAAGTGGGCTCGCAACGCTGTCATAGATGTTTTCCCTAGATTTCTATTCCTTCGATCGATCCTGAATGACTCCCGCTGCTAGAACTGAAGCCCTGTTCTCTGAGTCATTAAACTCTAAATCTGTGAATTCTGAGACCCCGCTTTCTCAGAGCTCTTCTTCTACCTGCCTAATTGGTGCTTTTTGGCCTCTTTCTCTGCACTTTTTTTTCATAAACCAGTTCCTTAAATAGCTACTGTTCTCTACTTCTACCCATGGCCCACTTCTTCTCCCGTTCCCTGGGCTATGGAACACACTTTTAGTCCAATTTGTTAAGGGCGCCCAAATCTGCATCTCCTGCTCTGACATTCACCTCCCTGGGTCTCTAAGTTAGTGTTCAACTAAGTTAGCATGAACTAGATGTCCCACAATACCCCAAACTCAAGATATTCAAAATCAAAGCCAGTGCTTCCTAAAGTTAAGAGCTCCCTGGAGCCAGACTGACTGGGCTCAGATCTTGTCTGTGCCATTTCCCGCCCTGTGACTTTAGGCAAGTCACTCAAGCTCTCTGTGCCTCAGTATCATTGTCGTGCAATGGGGATAATAACCCGCCTCACCTAGCTGTGGGGATTAAATGGCTGTGACATGTAAAGCTCTTAGAGGAGTGCTCGGCCAAATGGGAGCTATTTCTGTGCTCGCGGCTGTTTGATTTCCTCCTCTCCTCCCCCATGTTCTGTCTCTCGGGGACTGGTCACCCCTGCCAGAAACCTGGAAGTCACCTCGGATGCCTGCTCTTCACTTCCCTGTGTCGTGCCGGTCTCCTCTCTCAGGCACTTCCGAACCTCTCCCTGCCTCTTCATCCTCCTTCCTCGGGTCTAGCTAGGTCGACCGACCATCCCGATTTCCCCAGAACTTAGGGGTTACCTGGGACATGGGACTGTCAGTGCTAAAGTCAGGACAGCCCCCAGACAAGCTGTGCACCCTCGGTCCAGACCCCCTTCCACCCCCTTTTCCTGGACAGACAGGAGAGCCTCGCAGCTGGCGTCCCTGATGCCAGCCCCCTACTCCTTAGACCCACCTTCCACATCTCTGCCCAAGTGGTCTTCCTAAAACAGAATTCGGACACGTCACTTTGTGCTGAAAAGCCTTCCTCCATGTCCCATCCTCCATGGCAGGGGGCAGAAAAACTCTTCAGTGTTGCATCGTGTGGCTCCTCTTCCCCTCCCCCCGCAGCTCGGCCCCCCCACCCCGCAGGCCCTTTACACCGAGGTATTTGGAAGTGTCCCAGCAGCCATGCCCCGGGCCTTTGCTCCTGTGCTTTGCTGGCCCCAAACCGTTCCCTATCTTCCTTTCATACCTCCCATTTCTCCTTTGAGGTGAAACTCAGTGGTCAGCTTCCCCTGCAGGCCCTTCCCCATGCTCTCCTCCTTCCCTCCACATCCTCCACCCCACCCCACCTCACTCTCCACTCCCCGGTGATGAGGTGCCCCACCTCTGTGCTCCCATAAAGCCCCAGGGAGACAGCCGCAGAAGTGCTTACACCATAAATGATACCATTAATCTTTGCGTGGCAACGGGCTGTGAGCTCCCTGCACTCCGGCCCTTGTCTGGGTCTCCTCCCCACTCTCCCCGCTCTCCGACTGGACTGGCGTCTGGCCCGCACCAGCTGTTTGCTGGGTCAGCCAAGGGCATCCTTCACCCCTGCAAGACATCATCTCGAACAGAAAGAAGCTCACTTTTCCTGCAGAAGCCCAGCCACTGTAGGAGGGCGCCGATTGGCTGAGAGATCTACTGTACTGAGCTGAAATCTTCCTTCCTACGGGACAGCTCTGTATTGAAACTTTAAGCTCGAGGTAGACTCATTTACCTTCATGTATTTCCTCTTTTGAAGTCAGTTCCTTACAATAGTTTCTGTTTTTAATGACCTCTTTAAACAACCTGGTTGTGGGCTTTTGGCAAACTTAAACTTCCCACCCCAGGGAGTTCCCTTTGACTCCTGCCCCGACTTGTGGGGGGAAATTCCAGTAACTGTGCTTCTCTCTTCGAACCCAGGCAGGTGCACATGCGTGTTCTGTACAGACGGGTCAGGTGATAAGCACTGAGGGACAGGGCCAGTTCTTGGTGAGCTAGAGTGAAGGCATTCCAGCTTCCAAGAACGGAAGGGCTCCGGTATCGTGGCGTTTTTAATTTCAGGGGCAGCAATGACATTATTTAGGCTGGATGGGAATTTTAACTTAGAAAATTAGTGAAGAATGGTAAACTTTGGGCCCTGGGCTGCAGAAGGCAGGAATCGACTAGCAGCGTTTTGCTCATCCCCTCATGAGCTAAGACTGGGACTCTTGGCAAATTCTGCATCTGGTCCTTTCAGCGGACTTCCATGGCCGCATTCATAGGCTTAAATCCAAAGCACCCATGGTCCTTGCAGGCCCCAGCTGCTCAGGCTGGGTGTGGCTAGGGGTGCAGACCACCAGAGGGAATGTTAGGCACCTGCCTGCACTGCAGGCACGTGGGAGAAGACCCCAAGCCTGCTTCTGGATACCCAGGGGACAGGCCTGTGGAGGCCCCCGGGGCGGCAGCGGATGCTCCGAGCAGCCCGAAGGGGTGGCAGGAACACTGGAGTCGGGGGCGGGTCCCACACCAAGCACGGTGGGGCCTGCGTAGGCCTGAGCACGGTGAGTCCCAGTGCGTCCCTTCAACGGCTGCCTTGCCCTGAGTCGGGACCTTGCGTCTCCCTCACCGGCTGGTCCTCGCAGGGGGCTGCCACCCATATCATAAATGCCCCTGGCTTCCCCCCAGCCCCCAGCTCACCAGGACTCCAGCCGTCTTTCCAGGCATTTCCGGAAGGTCTGGGATGACAGCTGAGTGTCGCCATCACCCAGCTAGTTGCCTGGTCAGTTCGCACTGCCTCTCACCACTCCCCCACCGCCACCTGGGCCACACCTGCCCGCCATGACTGAGCTCCAGGGCACCAGAGCTGCCACTGGTTTTGTGGCACAGCGGGGACAAGTCCCCTCTCCCTTTGTGTTACCCTCTGTCTTTGAAAGATTTTGGTAAATCTTTTTGTCTTTACTTACAGCCCACCTGTTCAGACTCACGTGAGCCTACAGAGTGGCGGCAGAAGGGGCTGGGGCTAGGGGGGCAGGATGAGAGAACCCGCAGCGGGTCCCCCCTCCTCTGACAGCGGCGGCCATTATATATGCCTCGCTCCTTCTTGGAGAACTATAAAAAATAGCAATAGACAGCCAATATGAATACAGTGCATACCATGTCCCAGGCACTTAACACATACTGTCTTTACAACAGCCATACAAGGTAGTTGCTATTATTACTATATTTCTTTATAAATATGTAGGTGAGAAACAAAAGCACAAGGAGATTAGGAAACATGTCCAAGGTCACACAGCTGGCACGTGGCAGAGCCAGGATCAGAACCCAGGCAGGCTGGCTGCGGAGTGGGTGCGTTGGCCCTCCCCCCATGAGATTCCTGCACACTCTGCCCGGAGATTTCTGGCTGGCCCTCTCCCGCCCCACAAGACCGCAGCAGAAATGCCAGGGCTTGACCTCTGGTTCCGGCTCCGCTGGTGCCTCTGCTCTGCGACAATGAGAAGGTGGATTAACTCCGTGGTTCTCGGCGGTGCCTCCAGCAGGGGGCTTATTTTAAAATGTCCGTGCCTGTCTGGACTCCACGCCCTTTAAATCAGAATCTCTGATTTGATGTTTGGAAAGATGATTCTTGCAAGCAGCCGGGGCTGAGAACCCTTGGACAAGATAGACTCCGGGGCTCTAACCTCCACAGCTCTGTGGTGGCGAATCGCCCAATGCCACCGTCTGCACAGGGGCTGGGCCCGTGGCCTGGAAAGGCCCTCTGAAAGCCTTGGACCCGTGACCCAGGCTGCTCCAATTCTCTGCCCAGTGGGAGAGGGCCTCTCCCAAGTGACGCCCTCCGGCCAGAGTTAGAGGGATGCCTGGGGGCTGCTTTCCTTTGGCCCTGGGTACTTTCTAGAGATGCCATGCAGGGCTTTGGGATGCGGAAGGCTGGAGCACATTGCCCCAGGCTCCCTGTGCAGAGGGTGGATTTCTTTCACTTATATCTTCCCCTGCCCCCGTACCACTCCAGACAATTCCATGGCACAAACTGATAAGGTCTGATCTACGTCATCGGGGTAGGTGGCTTCTTTCTAGACCCTCTGTCTCTGTCCCAGGTAAATAATTTTGTGTGTAGTCCAACACAGAACTGGGATCAGGACTTAGGAAATTCCACCCCATAACATGTGGCCTGCATGTAGGATGTGCTCAGGTAGCTTGATAACCTCACAAGCACTGGCCACAGCATTCCAGGCTGTGTTCAAAGTTAAGGATGACAGACTAGGAAAGAACTACAGAAACACTGAGGCCCCCAGGGACAGGAGCAGCCTTCGAAGCAGTTCCTACAGGATTGTCACTGCTCTGAGCCACTTGCAGGAGGAGAGCCGGGGACCCCATGTGCTGGACTGAAGAAACACGCCAGAGTCCAGGATGGGAGAAATCAGCAGGGCCATCTGCCACAAAGGTGATGCACAAGCTGTCTCTTTGTTGCAGACAGTGACAAACACCTTCCGGGCGGCCAGCATTCAGATCCAGAGCCAGGACCACAGGCTGCTCACGCTGGTGCTGGACAAGGACAACCGGCGCACTTTCAGGGATGTGGTCAGGTGAGGCTGGGCCTGCCGCCTCGTGGGCTGCGGGCCCCGCGGGGCAAACGTGAGCAGAAGCTGGCCCCCGCCATCTCCTGCCTCTGGCCTTGCCAGAGCAGGTCCTGAGGCCAGGCAGGTGTCCCCGATGGGCGTGAACTTAGGCCAGTGCCCTGTGACTTGAACCCAGGAAGAAGGGCAAGTGAATGGCTGACCCTGGGTGGCAGAGATTCCTCTATGAACCCTCAGGAGGCAGCCCTCCTGGCCCAGTGCCCGGTACTGGCACGGGCTCCTTCAACACAAGCTGACCTACGGTGGCAGCTGTGCCCCTGTTCGTGTGACCCTTATTGGTGTCCCTGATTGGTGTGCCCCGGAGAGGTGTGTCTGGGTAAGGAAGGCACACACAGTGACCCATCCAGGCATGTCCTTCTCTCCCCGCGCTCGCCCTAGGCCCAGGGTGCTCTTTCTTGTCCTGACGCTCCCTCTTCCCTCCTCTCTACCCTTTAACAAACGGGCTACCTTGAGAATCCCCAGCAGATCTGACCCCTGAGGTTAGTCCCCTGAGCTGGCCTCTCTTCATTCACAGATTCGAGGTTGCCCCCTGCCCGGAGCCATGTTCTGGGGCCCCGAAGTCCAGGGCGCTGTGGCTCAGTTCGCACCAACAGCAGGAGATGGAAAGCACCAAGGCCAAGCCCAAGCCCCTTCTAATGCCCATCAACACGTTCTCTGGCATCGTCCAGTGAGCCTGAAGGGGCGGCAGAGGTGCTGAGCCTGAGAGCCGCGAGCTCAAGAGGAAGGATACACTACCCCACCAGTCCCAAATACTCACACCAGTGGCCGGAGTGAGGCCAGGCTGCCCGGGACATTTTCTAGCACTGATCAGGAGCCAGCGAGTGCCCGGAGCACAAAGAGGCTGCCATGGCGGGTGACGGAGCAGGGTCCACACGAGGGCCCAAGGATGGCCCAGGCAAAGCTGCGCACACACAAACCCCAACTCCTTGCACAACGGATCTTCAGTTCCCACCTCTCCCACTCAACCTCCCGCCCAGCCCTTAAAACCAAAGTGACAGCTGCTGTTTTGGCCAGGGGCCTGGGTCCCCAGGGGGAAATGGGAAGTAGACAAAGGCAACTACACCTCTTCCCCTTCCCAGTCTGCTCCCTTCCCCCGCTCAGGCCTTGCCCACCCACCCACTCCCAGGCAGGCTCCTCTCCACGTGAGAGGAAAGTGCCAGATTCAATAAATGCACACTAAAGTGTTTCTGCTTTTATTGAACACCTAGCGATATTTGTATTTTAACAGAAGTTGACAGCAGTACGTAGTCTAACCTGATGTATCCACTTAGGCCAGGTAAGTTTTGTGAAGTATTTACTGGTGGGTTCTGTCTACCTCACCACACATTGGCTTAGGGACTCCTAAACCGAACTGTCTCAAAACAAGGTGGGAATGCAGGCTAGTCTGAGAAAACAGGGATTGGAGACATCAAAATTCTTGACTTTTGAGTTAAAAGACTTACACCCACATTGAAAATAGGGAAGATCGGTGACCCAGAACCCGTTCCCTCACCCCCAGGACTAGTTGTGGGGTGGGGGAGAACGTACTAGAGAGAACATAAAGGTTTGATTTGAGTCCATCCCTTTCACCTGGGTGGGGACCCCAGAGATTTTGGGGTGGGGTGGAGGCGGAAGGATCCCTTTTGCATTTGGAGACCCAAGAGTGGAGAGGTAGGCTCTTCACTTTTGGCCTCATTCCCCTGGGACTGGGGACAAGCCCCAGAGCACAGGCCCACTGCCTAGACGAGTAAGCGTAAGAAGGGTCACCAGGGCTATCTAGGTAAATGGGCCCAAGGGCAGCCTTCGAGAGAGTTCCTGTGCCCTCATGGGGCATGGGAAGCAGGTGACATTTTCTCAGGTGGTTGAACGCAAACAAACTTAGTGGGTCTGACAGTCAAAGGGAAGAGGTGCAGCTGCAAGTGGGATCTCCATGGATACCAACATGCAGAGCGCCTGCCCCGCCCGCAGCGGAGGTCAGCTCTGGACAGGTGACAACCAACGAGCAGATGGATGTGGGAGCCTCCCCTGAAGCTGTAGGGCCTGGAGGGGACAGGGACTGGGGACAGCCCTCAATGTCACTGAGGTGGTTTTAAACCTGAAGTAACTGGTATCACTGCATGTAAGTGAGTTTACCTGGAGGTGGCTAGATTTTTTTTTTCTTTCTGCCACTGGGGTGATATACATTGATTGGTATCAATCTGGGCATTCATCGTTTCTAGGTTCTTCAAGTAAATAGTTGTTAGAGTTAGGGGAGGGCTCCAGGCCTCCTCCTCCACTCAGTTCTCTGCCAGCTTGCAACGAAAGCAGGTTGTAGAGCAAATTCTGTTACACGTACACCACCCACCCCAATTCCCCTCCCCACTTCAACCAAATTAGGTGCTCTAAGCAAAGCTGGCACAAAAGTTCATTGGATCAGTGGCTGGATACTGGGCCATCTTGGAGTAAAGCCTATGGCACCATTCCAAAGGGTACGGGCTGCAGGAATAGCTAGATTCTGAGACTCTGTCCACCAAGGGATGAAAGCCTCCAAAAAAAGTAGAGCCAATCAGTGTAACTTGGACACCACTATTTTCACAGTGAAATTTTGCCAATATCTATCATGCTCATTAATGAAGTCCCTTTTGTTGTTCTAAGAACGTTCGAGTGCTAGAACTCACTGTCTCTGGAGTGTGCCTTTTTAATTAAATGTTAGCTAACCTCCTCTGGAGTACGTACTTCCCACGTGGACGATTTAGATGTAGATTAAAGCTACCCAATACATACATACTGTTTCGGGGTCTAGGGTGGATGCCTGGGTGGGGGGCTGCCGGAGTGCCACTCCAAGACAGCCCTCAGCGGCCAAGCCCTCTCTCGGGATTGTCCCAACTGAAGGAGATTGTGTCACCCTGTCATGCCCCTTGCAGGGGGTGCTCACATCCAATGAAACAGCTCTAAGCCCCCAGGGCCAAAATCAGTTGCCCCGTGGGAGTTTTGATGCCACGGAGGCAGACAATAAACAAGGTAGCACGTGTTATAGGAACCGGTAGTGTGTTGGATAGTCATCCGTGCTGTGGAGAAAAATAAAGCAGGGGAGGGGAGTGGGATTTGGTATTGCAGTGAGGGTGGACATGGATGGTCCCCGGCAGTAACGGGGTGGTCCTTGATCAAGGGGCATTTGGGTAAAGGCCTGAAGATGAGGAAGGGAAGTCATTCATATCTTGGCTTCCATTCTTGCTCCCCGCCTGCACGACAGTTTCACTCGCCTGCAGCCAATTAGGAATTTAACTCAAGATTTGTGAGCAACGCGAAACGGCGTCGGGGGCCTGGGGGCTCAGCTGGGCGCGCACCCTGACAGCCAGCCCAGACCGCAAGACCGCAGCCCTTGCGCCTCTGCACGCGGCCGACGCGGCCGACGCTGCCGGGCGCCCCGGAGGCCGCGGGACGTGGCAGGTGCAGCCCGCAGGTGCGCCGGCTCCGCCCCCAGGTGCACCTCAGGGCGGGCCCACTTCCGGGCCGGATGCCGGACGTTGGGGCAGGCGCGGCCGTTGACCCGGTGACTGCGGCGCCGCCGGAGGCTGGAGGTGGAGCCCGCTTGCTCCTCGCGGCGGGCCTCGCTCCCTGGGGGCGCCTGGCGCCGCGCCCTCCGCCGGCCGGCCGGGGTCTGACGGTGCTGGGCAGCCATGAGCGCCAACCCCCAGTGGGACATCAGCCGGGCGCTGGGAGTGGCCAGGCTCTTCCACTTGGTGTGTGGGGTTCGGGAGGCCACCGTGACCCCGTTCCTGACCCTCTACCTGAGGCAGCTGGGCTTGGCCGCGCCCTGGGTGGGCATCCTCATGGGAACGAAGCACCTCATCGCAGCCTTTTGGGCTCCCTTCTGTGCCTCCCTGGCCAGAAGCTACCAGAAAAGGAGGGTGCTTCTGCTAGGCTCGCTGCTGGGCTCGGGGGGAGCCAGCATGCTGATGGTGCTGGTGCCGCCGCGGGACAAAGATCCGGGGTACCGCTCCTGTAATGGCAGCCACAGCGCGACCCCCACAGTCCTACCACCGGAGGTCGCGCCGGCTATGACCCTCACCTCGGCCCAACCGGCCTCAAGCCGCCCAGCGGGGGCGCCCAACCTCCTGGCCAAGAGGAGTAATGGGACCAGGGTCGCCTCTGGCTTCGGAAAAGCGCGGAGGGAAAGTGCCCAGGAACCTTTCAGTCATCTGCCCAGGCACTTTGTGGATCCTGCTGAAGGAGCCAAGACCAGAGCCGAAGTTCTCCATCCTATCACCTCAGGGTGGAAAGATACTCCCTGGGAAGGAGCTTTGAAGGTGGTCGGTACAGCCCATCCTTTGCTTGCTGGGGGTACAGCCCTGGGGAATCCAGCCAACTTGTCCGCTGCCAAGGGGAACTCAGGAGCCCTTGAGCTCTCCTTGGAAGGGTTGCGATGGACTTTCATTCTCTCCTTGGGGTTCGTGGTGTTCTGGGAGCTGCTGACCGCCCCTCTGGAGCAGGTGGCGGATGACAGCCTTTTTGAATACCTGGATTTTGTGGACGCCACTGACCGTTACAGACACCTGTGGATATGGAGGCCGCTGGGCGCGTCAGCAGGCGTGTGTGGCATTGCAGCCCTGGCGGAGCAGCTGGACTGCTCCCTGAGGCCGAGTGGCCCCCGGGGTGTGGTGCACTTCTATGGCTACTCGCTGGTCAGCAGCCTGGCGTTACTGGTGAGCATTGCTTTTCCTGTCCCCGTCTGCAGGCCGCAGGAGCCCAGCTACAGAGCCGTCAAAGTGCTGTCTCTGGTGGAGGGCGACCCCCGCCTCGTTCTCCTAGCCTCCACTGCCTTTCTGGTAGGAGCCGCCACCAGCACAGCACAGAACTTTCTGTTCTGGCACATGCAGGACCACGGCAGCAGTGAGCTGGTTATGGGTTTCTCGGTTGCCCTGGGCTTGCTGGGGGAAATTCTGCTTCACCCGTTCAAAACCACGTTGCTTAGGAAACTGTCCAGAGCAGGAACGGTGGGGCTGGGGCTGGGCTGCCTCTCAGGGCAGCTGCTGTACTACTCTTTCCTCTGGAACTGGTGGTCCGTCCTCCCTGTTCAGATCCTGAGTGCCGTCAGCAGTGGGGCTCTGTGGTGGGCAGTGGGAGCTTCGATAGGGGACCTGGCCTCCCCCAGAACGGAGAGACCTCTGAGTGCGGTGTTCCGGGGCCTCTTCTACGGGGGCGGAGCCAGCCTGGGCAGCTTTGTGGGGGGCTTCGTGGTGAAGCGCTTCAGCCTGAACGTGCTCTACCAGGCCAGCTGCGTGGTCCTCTTGCTCTGGCTGACTCTGTTCCTGTCCATCTGGCCAAGGCTGCCCCAGGAGCGGAAAATCAACTACTCGAAGCTGCTGACCGTGGAGGCAAGTGACACAAGCGACTCTGAGCAGGGGCTGGAACGGGACTGGCTTGTGAAGGCCACGAGGGAGGACCACTCAGACTGGAAGGGCTGAGGGAAAGTCAGGGTGTGCTGACCTGGGAAGGAGCCAAAGCACTGGACGAAACTCGGCCCGCTGAGGACATAACCCACGAGTCCTGCCTGGGGCTGCTGGGCACCGTGGTGGGGAGAGCGTGTCTGCGTTGAAGCCCCACCGGCTCATCTCGCTGTGTGATTTTCTTTACTTGCATAGTGACAGAGAGTTTGTCTTTTTGCCATTCAATTTTTTTTTTTAATAATGGAGGAAAAATACATTTGCTAAAAAATAAAAAAATCCCCCTGCATTCACTGTATTTTTGGTGTATAAGATTTGCAAGAGCTTTGCTAGTAGTGACCGGTACTGTTGATTCCCGCCATGGCTGGAGGGCTCAGATCACACCTGCAGCGCCAGGAAAGCAGCGGGGACCTGCAGGGTTCCAGTGGCAGACGGGGCAGCTGGCTTTGACAAGTCATGTACATTCCTATGGGCCCTAAAGGGCATGAGCCGAATCCTATTAAAGCTGTGCCTGGGCAGGCAAGAACTGTAACGAAAACTGAAACGGCTTTCTCTCTCACCCCGCTGGTACACAGGGGCCCACGTGCCCACCCAGGTATTTAAGTTTCCAATAGGAGAATATGATGGAAAATATAAATTGCGTCCAGGGGAGAGGGGTGGAAGTTAATAGGTTTTCATTCTTACTCTCAAGTATGTGTGTCACCAGGGACAGGATCCTTACAATTGTGTCCATGCTGTCAGAGTAAAGGTGATTTCATGTCCTTTGGGCTCGCATTTGGCACGTTTCACCTCACAGGAGCATGTGGAGACTTTTTGCACCTGCTTTGATTAGGGTGTGGTAGGGTTCAGACTCTACGGGTGGTCCACACTGCTCCTGTGCCTGGTCACTTGGTGGCGTGCCTACAGCAACCCGCCCTATAGCCCAGGAAACGGTCCTTTAGCCCAGGGACCACTGACCCCAACCCCAACCCCAACCCCAGAGCTCAGTTCTTCTCTTGTGTAATCGAGTAAATACAGGACATTAGATTTAGAAGGGGCCTCATTTTGCAAATGCAGAAAATGTCTCATAGCTAGAGAAGGGGACACACGCATGAATGTCCTCCGGGTCAGACACAGTTCTAGCAACTTTATTATTTTTTTTAATTCATCCTAAGTAGCTTTAGGGTACAAATAGCCAACCAAAAAAATAACCTCCACCTTATGTAATTTAGGGACTCATTTGTCTCGCGTAAGAAGTCTAGGGGTAGGCAGTCCAGAGCCAGTGCAGCTGCTTAGCCATGCCCCTGGGGACCTCAGTCTTTTCATCTCTTCGCCGTCATCCTCAGGGTATAGGCCTTCCACCCACATTTGTTCACTTGTAACAAGGTGGCTGCTGCAACTCCAGGCTTCTCATCCTTGTCCCAGGCAGGAAGAAGTGAGCAAGGGGAGCAACAGGATTGAATGTCTATACCAGGAAAACAAAACCTTCCCAGAAATCTTTAGCAGATTTGAGTAGACTGCATCACATGGCCATCCCAAACTGCAAAGGAGTATGGGAGGTGATGTATTTTTTCACTGGGCACATTTACACCCCAAGCAAAACCAGGGTCCTACTAGGAAGAAGAGAGGGCTGGCAATGTCTCAGCGCAGTCTCAGAAGCGGCATTCGCATGCAGGCCTGTCTCGTTCCAAAGCCTGCGATATTTTCTGCACAGCAAGCCTGCCTCCCCACAGAAAGGGCTTTAGCCATTTGACCTCCCACGACAACCCTAGGAATACACATAAATCAAATTTGTTAGCTTTGTTTCACAAACAAGAAAATGGAATCTCATAGAAGTTACACATTGGGTCATGGGCAAAAACACCTCCTTACCCCAAATTTAGTGCATTTTCTGCTATGCCAAGCTCCTGCCTGGCTGGCCGTCCAAGTCACCCGAGGAGCATATTCAAAGAGACAGGTTCCTGGGGTCCATCAGAATCTCTCAGGTGAGGCCCAGAATCTGTATTTTTAATGCAGCCTCCAAGTGATTCTACGTGGCTAACCAAGCACAGATCCCCTTGGTCACCTTCCCAGCCCTGCGTGTCTCACCACACCTTTGCCGAATGCTTTTTACATGCAGCAAAGAGGATGATAGCTATTGAGTGGTTCCTATATGCTAGACACTTTCCTAAACACTTCTCATCTACTAGTTTACTTAGTCCTCAAAGCATCTTAGGATGTAGCCATTATACCATCTCCAATTTACAGATGACAAAATTGATGGCTAAGTAATTTGCTTGAGGTCACACAACTAGGAGGTGGCAGCGCCGGGATTCAGATCCAGCCTGGTGACACTGAAACCTGCAACTTTAATCACTATGTTCTATGGCCAAGGAATTGGGCAGAAGATGGAAAATTAAATATTAAGATTTAAGGCAGCTATCACTTGCAATTTACTGAATAGTGGGTAGTATTTACTGTGTAGACAGAACATACAATAATAGCAAAATACAAACACATGTGTGTCCCCCTAACACAAGAGGATAAGGGACAGGAATCTTAAGAGTTAAGAAAGGAAGTGTGATTTAGTCGGAAGAAGAGGGAAAGGAGAAGAAAGAGGAGCATGAGGTAGAGGAGGAGATTGAGTGATGTAACGGTTTAAGGATCTAAAAAATTTTATGGGAAGGATGCTGAGAAACTTGTGTTTTTGGCTATTTACTATTTGACTACTCTCTGTTTGTAAAGAATTATGCTATTTGCCATGGAAAATATAAGAATGAATACAATGCATAGCCCCCTGCCCTCAAGAAGCTAATAGCCTAACTGGGAGATTTACTTCTGTACGTACACAGGGCACAGAAAAATGTGACACACACAAAGAAAAAGCATTAGAGGAGTTTAGAAAAGAGAGAGATCATTTCTGACTCAGGAACTCAAGGAAGATTTTATAGAACTACATCTAAGCTAAGCGTAAAAGATAGTAAACCTAATAGGCAGAGAGAGAGTGGGAACTCGGGAAGGGCATTCTGGACAGAGTGAACAGCATGAGCAAAGTTGCAAAGGTGGGAAGCATGGGGTCTACTTGGAAAATAGCAAGAGAGAACAGTTGATGGGAGCAAAGTATTTGCGCAGGGCAATGCTGGCAGGCAAGGCTGGGAAAGGCAGCTTAGACCCAGATCATGGAAGATCTTGATTCAGTAGACTTTGGATAAACCATGGAAGGTTCTGGACAGGGTCATGACCGGTGAGGACCGCACTGAGCTTTTGTAAAAAAAAAATAATGATTAGCTTTATTGATGTATTGTTGACATATAATATACTGCACGCATTTAAATTGTACAATTTGATAAGTTTTTAACATTTATAAACCTATGAAACCATCACCACAATCAACATAGTGAACAGATACATCACAGCCCTCACCCTCAAATTTCCTCCTGCCCCTTTATAATCCCTCCTTTCCCCCTCCCTCTACCCTGGTCCTAGACAGCCATTGACCTGCTTTCTGTCAATATACAGGGGTAGGAAAAAGTAGGTTTACAGTTGTGAGTGACATTCTTTTGAATTAATAAAGCTATTGTAATAATCATAACCTGCATGCCTTTTCTATGTGAACAACTTTAAACCTCCTTTTGCCCACCCTATAGATATAGCAGTTAGCATTTTTAAAGATGATAATATGTACTCTTTTACACCTGACTTCTTTCACTCAGCAGAATTGCAGGGACGCTGGCACCAGCTGCCTGGATTTAGGACACACTCCACAGGTTAAGGGCACTGAACTGCCCTCAGTTCACACACCCTCACTTCTGTCTGACTGGCTACACGTATGAAGGTTCCCACTTCCCCTCAGGTTCAATAATTCACCAGAACCATTCACAGAATTCAGGAAAGCACTATACTTAGGATTACAATTTTATTATAGCCAGAGGACACAAATCAGAACCAGCCAGAAGAAGAGGTGCAAAGGGGAGGTCGAAGCACCAAATGTGAAGTGTCATGTCCCCTTCCTGGGGAGTCAGAGCGTGACGTGCTCCCGGCACCCCGATGTGTAACCCCTGATGGAGCATTTCCAACCAGGGAGACTCACCAGGCTTTGGTGTCGTGGTGTTTATTGGGGCTGCATTATATAGGCACGGCTCAATGAACCATTGGCCTTGGGACTCCATCTTCACTCTCCTTCTCCTCCTCAGGAATCAGGCTGTCAGGACATAATGTGGCTCAAAGTCCCAAATATCTACCACAGGGCTGATCTTTCGGGCATGACCAGCCCCCATTCTGAGTCATTTCTTCTGCACAAACACAGGTGTGACCTGAGAGGTCCACCTTGAATAACAAAGACACTCTTAAAACTTGGAAAAATTCCAAGGATTTAGAGGCTACCTACCAGGAACTGGGGGGCAAAGGCCAGCCAAAAATTCAAACCGAACACGTGTACACAAACAGAACAAGACAGGATGAGCTAAAGGTCATGTGAGGAGTTCAAACAATGAGTAGCAGTTCAGGAAGCCCGGGGCAGGTACGATGGTTGAAGGCTGGGATGGTCGGAAGACACTCTCACGGAGAAGATGAAGCAGGCTTGCATATTGAAGAAGGAACTGGGACACAAAGACTTAGACTTCAAGTAGGTCAGTTAAACTTCATGAAATGAAAACTAAATAAATATTTCACTCTCAGCCTTAGGGCTATCAGAAACATCGAGTTCTAGCATATCTTGGTTCCAGCTAAGAGGAAAGTAAATATTGAATGAGCTATTAACATTTATTCTCAGGTTTACTCAAACCATTATTTCCCAAATGAGCTTGGTACAACATTTAATCCTAGTGGGGTGCAGTGGGGGCCATTGAAAAAGGATTCTGTGGTAACCAGTTCAGAAAATGATGTAAACTATTGTCGCTTCTTAGAAAATTACAATGTACGTTAGCAGTTAAACACTCTGAAACACCCTGTAGTCAACAAACTTGTTAGCTCTGTGGGACCTATAATTCTCCTTGTATATCCAATATCACAACCTTCTTCCAGGTAATGCCAACCTCTGTCTTGTAGAACTAACATCCCCTACAAAAGACTTTGGAAAACGCCAACATTGGCAATTTTCTGTGTGACCTTGTCAACGCAGCAGAGTCAGTGCTCAGAGACAAATCTGGGCTCCCACACCCGGACTGGCAAGAATCCTGGGTATTCTTGCCAAGAACTTGACGAAGCTTACCTCATTAAGTCAGAGCACCAACTTATTTCACAGGTGAAATGGCTAAGTTCAGAAAGGTTAAAATTCAAAACCAGGTCTGTCTGAGCCTCTCCTCTCAACCTCTGCATTAAAACTGATTCCGACAAGTGGATAGGCTCTTCTTAGCAGGGGAGCGAGTGATGATCAGAGACAGGGACATGCGGGAGACGACTCATTCAGTTGACTCGTGGATGTTGACTGAGGAGTCGTAGAAAATATGGTTGGAGGCATGGGTTAGAATCAGACTGTGGACACCTTAGATGACACCCTAAGAGAAAGGGAACTCAAGGTGAAATTGTGCCTGCCCTCTCTGTGCCTACCATCTGCATATGGTGACGCTCATAGTCCTCACTGCACTCATGCTCTTTTTACAGCAGGGGGAACGTAAGTGCAGCAGAGTAGCTGACTTAGTTATTCAGGGTCATGCCTGTTAGATGGCGGAGCATGGCTTGAACCCAGATTTCACCATGGCAAATCCCATGTCCCTCCTCCACATATCATGCTGTTCCAGGAAGTGAAGGTTTTACCAGCCAGCGGAGAGGCACTGTAAGTTTTTGATTCTCTCTTGCCAGTTGCATTGTGAACACTGGTTCTGAGTTAGGGGAGCTCCTAGGGGCTGGGATGTCAGTCTTGGGCAGACCACGGCAACTGTCTAGGCAGGAAGGGGCTGTATCTCAAAAGCGTGTGAGGATCTAATGACAAGATAATGCATGTGCTGTAGACCAAATTGTGTCCCCTCCAAATTCATAGATTGAAGCCATAACCCCCAATATTTAGTAGAACCTTTAGGAAATAATTAGGGTTAAATGAGGTCATAAGGGTGGGGCCCTAATCCGTTAAGATTGGTGTCTGTAAATGAGGAGGAGGAGACACCAGAGAGCACTCATTCCCTGTCTCTCTCTCTACCTCTCTCTCCCCCCTGACCTCGCCCTCAGCTTCCCACCTCGAATGCACAGAAGAAAGGTCATGTGAGGACCAGTGTGAAGGCAGATGTCTATAAGCCAGGAAGAGAGGCCTCACCACGAACTGAATTTGCTAGCACTTTGATTATGGACTTCTAACCTCCAGAACTGTGAGAAAATAAACATTTGTTGTTTAAACCACCCAGCCTGTGGTGTTTTGCTATGGCAGCTGGAAAAGACTTCTACAGTGTGCAGAGATGTTTCAGAAGTGGAATCAATAAGATAGCTGTTGGCTTTTTACTGGATAATGAGGTGAAGAGCTAAGGAAGAAGGCGGTATCAAGGGTCATAGATGATTTTACAATTTTCAATTCATATGATGAAGGAGAAATCCTGTAGAAGTGGCAGAATTCAGAATGACAGACAACCAGTGCAAAAATCATAAAAATTACAGACAGTACAGCAAGAAACCTCACTCCTAATCCTGCCAGCTCCTTTCCTACAATCGCTGACTGTCACTGAGACCAGAGACATCGTTGTTCGGTGATATTCGTGATGTGAGCAAGAGCAGAAGGTGTTCCCAATATCCAGAGGCTTTTCACAGACACATTTATGAAACTTGACTCTCTTTTGTCAAAAAAAGAAAGAAAGAAAGAAAGAAAGAAACTTGACTCTCTTTTCAAGCCTGGCCGGGGAATAACTTGGAGACATGAGATTGGACTGGACTGATGTGCTTTTCCATCCCAGGGCTGTGACCTGTGACAGGAACCTGATTTGGCGAGGTGTCTTTTGCTACGGAGTGTATTTAAGACATGATCCCTTGAGAAAATCGCTAACCCCACTGGTCTCAGCTTCCAAGTCCGAGAAGCAAGGCCCTCGGCCTCCACGATCTTCCACATGGGTGCTGCTTGGCTGGGACGTGATTCCTGCCTTTGCGCAGCCGCAGGATTTCCCCTGGAGGAGGCAGGCCGCCCCAGGGCTGCCGCGGCCTCTCGGCCTTGGCCCTCCTCTCCTGGCCGAACACCCCAGGGTCCTGGAACCCAAGGGAGGACGGGGGACTGGGTGGCTATTCGTGTCCGTCCGCCAGCCTGGCACTAAGCCCTGGGTCGGGTGTGTAGTGTGGCCACACTTAGCCCCCATCCCCAGCTCTCTCTCGGGAGGGAGTCCCTAGCCCTGCTCACCCTCCTGGGCCCAGGGGGTGGTGGAATGAACCAGGGGGTCGATCTGTGGGAACTGGAATTGCAGGCCTGCGGGCGGGGGCTCCCGCGCTGGGTCTGTGGTGGAAGGGGTGGTCCGGGAAGACACCTTCTGTGTGAGGAACTCATTCCCAGTGGCATCCAAGCGTCCGCTCCTTCCCCACAGCTTAGCTCACGTGAGCCGCAGCCTTGCATTCCTGCGTCCCCTTGGGCCTTCGCAGGGAGTGAGGGCACCCTCTTGGGCCTGAAAAGCTATTTTCTACCCCCACATGGGGTGGAATGGCCATAAGACGGGGCTGAAGAGGGCTTCTGAGAACAAACCAAGACAAGAAGGGAGGGATGAAGGGATGGAGGGAGGAAAGCTTTCCACCAGCAGTTTGGAAGCCGTCCACCAGGAGGCACCAAACACACTGGGAAAACTCCCCAATGACTTCCTTGGGCACACCTGGCCTGGTGTCCTTCCGGAAGCTCCACCTAAGGATGAGGCCCGCGCCTGAAGACCCCGTAGCTTTTGGAGCCTGGAACTACAGAAAAACCCAAGGATCAGGTGCCAGTTGCTGGGCTGGCTTTACGCGGAGAGGCAGGAGGTGTGCCCAGGAGAGGGGCCTGGGTAAAGGGAGAGCTGCAGGGTCTGCACTGGGCTTGGCCAGTAAAAAACACAAGTGCTAGCAGCTGGACTGGCCCAGCGAGGCCCTGGACATGTCTCCCTGAGGAGACAGGCCACCCTAACGCTGCCCTAGTCTTAGTCAGCGTGGGTAGGAGTCAGTGTGAGTGCAAACGCAACAGGAGATATGACTGCATGTGGCACTGGAGTTTCCAAGAGCTGATAAGGGGCCACACAGCATCAGAGCCACAGTCATAACACCAGCTTGGTAGGCCTCTACCTCCTGCTCCTCTGCCCCATCCCCCTCAACACTGGCTGCAGAGTCTCACCAGTTTACATCCAGGTGCCTGCAGGCACCAGGCATTTACCAGGCCCCGGTTACCAATGGGAAAAGAGGATTTGTCATGGGATCTTCAAGAAAATCCTGACACCCTCTCACGTCACCACATCACAATGTCTTCCTTTTCTCAGGAAGCAGATGGCATCAACAAACAGTCCAATTTTTCTTGTCAAGTCACATCAAAATCTGTGTGTCCTTTTCCCAGAAAAGAGACTGTACTTCCAGGAAGGAAAGAATCCAACATGTGCTTGTGCTTAGAGGTTGAACTGACTGGCTCTCCAAGTTTCTGTTGGAGAACAGTGAGAAACATGCCCACAACGGACAGCTTAGGTAAGGGAGCCGCTGAACCTGCCTTAAGTGAGGTCAGCGAGCTGTGAATGGATGAGGCTGGGCGCCCCATTTCTAAGGAAAGTTGTGAGAGAGATCTGAATCCCCTTCCCAACAGCTGCCCACCCCGCCTCTGCGCCCAGCTGTGGGCAGCAAACACCCCTGGCTGCATCTGTCCCCGGGACTAGTGAGCCAAGCCAACTCAGGGACTCCGGAGGTTTGCGCATTTGAAGAAATCTTGCTTTCCACAGAGAGCCCGCGGTAGAGTGGGCAATATCTAAATTTCACGTAGTGTTGCCTTGGATAGGGACTAAAGAAGCATTTAGAAAACAAAATATTTTCTAAAAGAATTCTTCTTTGTTAATTGTTGCCCAGAAATCTTTATCTCATTGAAACCAAAGAAATCTAAGGACAGCCTGGGAGAGAAGAGCCACCAACTGTCTGCTGCATTCACACTGGGGCCCACCGCCACCCTCACGACCACCACCAAAGGAAACGGGGCACGGGCTTCACGAGCAGAGGACGAAGACTGCACAGAGACAAGGCTAACATCAAAGGACACAACAGAGCAAAAGGAAAGCTACATATTTTAAAGGAAAGAACATGTGCAACTCACACAACTGATAGGGGGTTAATATCCAGAATATGTAAAGAACCTACAACTTAACAACAAAAACCAAACAATTCAATTTTTAAAATAAGCCAAGGCCTTGAATAGAATTTTCTCCAGAGAAGATGTATAAGTGGCCAACAAACACATAAAAAGATGTTCCACATTACTATTTATTAGGGAAATGCAAACCAAACCGCAATGAGGTAACAACTCACACCCATCAGGATGGCTAGTACCAAGAAAAAAAAAAAAACAACCAAAAACCAAAATAAGTGTTGACAAAGATGTAGAGAATTGGAACCCTTAGGCACTGTTGGGGGAAATGAAAAATGGTGTGGCCACGATGGAAAAACAGTATAGTGGTACCTAAAAAAACTGAAAATAAAGCTACCAAATGACCCAGTAATACCACTTCTGGGTATATATCCCCCCAACATTGAAAGCAGGGTCTGGAAGAGATATTTGTAAGCCCATGTTCATAGTAGCATCATTTACAATAGGTAAAACACAAAAGCAATCCAAGTGTCCATCAACAGATAAATAGATCAACAAATGCGATATATACATAGAATGGAATATGATTAAGCCTTAAAAAGGGAGGAAGTTCTGTCACATGCTCCAACATGGGTGAACTCTGAGAACATTATGCTACGTGAAATAAACCAGTCACAAAAAGACAAACACTGCATGATTTCACTTACATGAATATGCACCTAGAGTGGTCAGAATCATGGAGACAGGAAGTAGAAGGTGGTTGCTAGGGGCTGGGGCGGGGGAGGGGAATGGGAAGTTGTTTAATAGGTGTAGAGCTTTCATTTTACGAGACAAAAAAGAATTTTGGAGAGTGATTGCACAACAATGTAAATGTACTTAACACTACTGAGCTATACACTTTAAAATGTGTTAAGATGATAAATTTTATATAATGTGTATCTTACCACAATTACTTTTTTTTAACAATAAAAGAGGCAGGTCTAGCTTGAACCTTTTGTTGTTATTGCTGTTGGTGGTGATCTTCACTGTATTGGTATATTAGCAAGCATTTCTGATACCACATTCAGTAATAGCCGTAAAACTTTTTTCCAAACCTTAAAAAGATGCATCTAAAGTTTTAAATATCATGTTTGTGAAGGTTTTATTAAGCAAAAGGAGTTCTCTTTTCTCCCTAGTTTTCATAACATTTTCATCTTAAACTTTATTAAGAATGTCCTGCATCTATTGAGATCATGTCATTTTTCTTCTCTAGTCCATTTGTGTGGAGAATTTTACATTCCTATACTTTTGATTTTTAAATAACATAAATTCTTGGATAATCTCTACTTAATCCTGAAAAGTTATACTTTAAACAATGTACTGTTGGACTTGGCTGGCCAATTTTTTTAAAGGTTTTTTTCATTAATGTTCACTCTGTTTTCTTTCACGTTCTTAACCAGTTTTGTCGTTGTGGTTATGCTAGTAGTTTTATATTAACTATTTTATGGAAAAAGCTTGTATTAAAATAAGGCTTATCTGTTCAACAAATTATAAAACTGGTTCTGCCTGGAGGCTAGTAGAACTTAATATATGAGTGTTTATACTGTTTTGTATCTATTCATATGACATTTTACATTTTTCTGAAAATTTATATTTTTTAAGTTTTCCAGCATATTGGTGTAGTTGTTGAGGCACAAACGGTTGCTTGCCTACCCAATATCTATTCTTCTCTCTCTACTCAAATTGTGTTCCTGACCATTGCATTCAAGCCAAAAGGTTGCCTTCCCAGGATTCCTTGCATGAGGAAATCTGCCTTTTACCACTACCACTACCACCATCATTCAAAGCAAATACTGTCCCAGATACAGGCTCCACCTCTTCATCACCCCCTTTCCTCAGAGGAGAAACAGCCACCTTGAAACCGTAGTTAACAAGCATGAGCAAGAAAGGTCCATTCTCAACTGAACAGTCTTTTTTGCTTAGTTACGCTTATCAGAGGTTTGTGCTTAGTATATTCAAAGGACTTGTTTTAGTTTTGTTCATTGTATCTATTTTTTGTATTCTCTTTTCACTTCTGCTCTTCTCTTTATTATTTACTTCCTATTTCCATCAGTTCGCTCTGTTACTCTTTTTCTTTTCATTTTTCCTTCTTCAGTTATACACTTAGCTCTTCTGTTCTAAGTATTTCTAATTTTCCAAAAAGTGTAGTAAAAATTTTTGATTTCCCTTATGTATTGTTTTAGTTCACATCTTAACATTGAAATTCAGCACAAACTTTGGAATTGTAACTCAGTGCTAAGTATTTCATATTTTCCCTTGTCATTTCCTCTTTATCCCAAAGGTAATTTAATTTTTTCCCAGGAATATGGAATTTTTAAGTGTTCTCTTTTTATTGAATTCTAACTTTATTTTATTATGGCTTCTAATTGTTCTTTATGATTTGTGGAGATGTCCTTTGTTAGGTTTATATACACATATTTTAGTTCAAGATTATTAATTGTATTAGTCAAATATTCTATCCTGCTATTTTTTGGTCTGCTTGATGTATCATATTCTGAAACAGTTGTGCTAAAATCTCCAAATATAATTTGAGATATATCCATTTCCCCCATTTTAGCTGTTTGTTGCCTTATCTATTTTGAGGCTACACTGCTGAGTGCATGCATGATTAGGGTTGTTATGATTTTTTAATTTATTATTCCTTATTATTATATAACATTTCTATTTGTTGCTTATGTTATTTTTTACCCTAACTTCATTTTTCTTCTGATGCTAAAACTGTTACCCTGAAGTTCTTTCTTTTTCTAATGTGCCTGTTTTTTAAACTTTTCCTTTCCAATTTTGCTTAAATGATCTCTTCCTAACAATATGGTATTGCATCTTGTTGATTTGTGAATTTAATTCATCTCATTTATATTTATTAATGTTATTTTAGGACTTCTTTCTGCTACCTCATTTTGTGTTTTCCATTTACCAGTGCTATACTTTGTCTTTACTCCTTCCCGTCTTTGGAATAGTTCAAAACTCGCTTTCTCCAAATGAAGAATTTGAATCGTCTACTGTCCATTCATGAGATCCAATTATTCTGTCAAAAATAATACCTTCCATTTATGCTTTTCTCATGGTTAACCTAATTTATTGTGACCCTTACTTATCTTTATCCTTCCCCTTGTCAGTTTCTGAAGCTCAACAAATCGATACGTTTCCTTAAACAGGACAAGTGCCCCAGACAACGTCCGTGGCCCTCCGGCCTTTCCTCCTCCGTCAGTTCCCCGTTCCCCTTCCCCAGCCATGCTTTCACTCTATGACTTGATTTCTGAATGGTCTGCAACGCACATGCCTTTGCAGAACAGAAGCATTGCTAATGTAGGTAACATTACACTTGTCTAAGACAGGCCCTCTCCCTTACTTTGCAAGCCTCATTGCTTCATGCTGGACTCCTCTCCCATCTTACTGAAGTCCCTCTGTTTTTAAAATGCTTTCAAGAGAGAGCAACTTCCGGAGCAGTGAAGTGAGGGGCTTGGTGAACCACTCTCCCATAAAAACAACAAAGATCCTGGCAAAACAACTTAAATCAAGCATTTCAGAACTCTGGAAATGTATCAAAGCCACTGAATGAACTGAAAATCATCTATCTAAGAGAAGTACTGAACTTCAGTAAGACAGTGGAGTCTATGGAATTTTAACTTGGGCCTATTCCCGTCCTCTCTCCCTCCCCGTTCTGGTGGCCTAGTATCCATGAAAAGTCAGCTGTCTCAGACCTAATGGAGAACACTGACCTCCCTTGGTGTTATGTTAAAAGCCCCTTCCCTAGAGTACAGTCAATATTTGCCCAAATTAGCAGCTACTCATAGTCGGGGGGTGGAGGAGGTGAGTGGAGGAACTATCCCTAGGGCATTACCAAAAAACAGCAATCTGCTGGCAATGTCTAAGCTGTCTAAGGCTGCGATTTTGGTTGGAGCAAACAAGAACCTGGCCAACAACAACAAAAGTTTAAAAGTAAGCCCTGGAGAACTAGAAAACCACAGGGAATTTTGAAAAGCTCCAACATAGTCTTGGGGATCTAGAAAGCTGCACACATATGCATGCTTGGGAAAGACCCTGGAAGGAAGACCCCAGTCACTCACCTCTGGCTAACCTGCAGGCCCTGTGCACTCAGCAAGCAAAAGCGAAGGCTGTTCAGGCATTCAAGCTGCCTGAAGTTGAATGTGTGCCTTCAGACATAGTTTCCCTTTTCGAAGGGTAAAAGACATACAAACAAGGCACTTAAGGAAATGTTCAGACCAATCATTGACTCACCACTAAATTATACTGAACTAGGAATGAACCCTAGAAACCATACTTAAAAATGAGAACTTTAAAAAAAAGAGGCTAGCAGGGAACTCAAGGGCTTAACACTGCATGCAATATAGAATCTATAGAATTAATTCAAAGGAGTCATTAAACAAATATGCAACAACAAGAAAATCAATGACAAAAAATGCCAGTAACAACAAACCTGAGAAGAGAGAATCTGATTTTGTGTTAAGTTTAGTTTTGACAAAGTTTACAAAATATGTACAGAAATATAAAGGTATGCTGCATACCCTGTAAAATAAATAGTCAACAGAAAATATCTCTGAGGGGGCACAGATGTGGGAGACCTATTAGACAAAGACTTTAAATCAGCTATTAGGAATAATTTTTTAAAAACTGATGGATAGCATGTCTAGGAAATTATGACAACAATATCTCACTAAATAAAGAATGTTAACAAAAAAATATGATAAAGAATCATATAGAAATTCTGGAATTGAAAAGTACAACTACTGAAATGAAAATTCACTAAAGGGGCTCAATAACAAATTTGGACTATCGGAAGAAAGAATCAACAAACTTGAAAATAGATTAATAAAGATTACCTAGTCTAAGGAAAAGGATAAAGAAAAATGAACAGAGCCTTAGAAACCTACAGAATACCATAAAGCATACCAATATACAACTAATAGGAATCCCAGGAGGACAAGAAAAATAAGGAAAATAAAAAATATTTGAAAAAATTATGACTAAAAACTCCCCAAATTTGGTGAAAACAATGTATTCATCCTGGAAGCTTAAACTCCAAGTAGAATAATTCAAAATAATATCATAGTCCAACTGGTGAAAGTCAAAGTCAGACAAAATCTTGAAAGCAGCAAGAGGAAAACCATTTATCATGTATCCGAGAGCCTCAGTAGGATCACAGCTGACTTCTTAGCAGAAACGATAGAAGCAGAAGACAGTGAAATGACATCTTCAAAGTGTTGAAAGACACAGGCTGTCAATCAAGAACTCGATACCTAGCACAACTCTTTTTCAAAAATAAAGGCAAAACTAAGATATTTCTAGATAAACAGAAACAGAGAACTTGCCACTAGCAGACCTGCTCAGAAATTCTAAAGGGAGTCCTTCACGCTGAAATAAAATTAGGCAGTAGCTTGAATCCACATGAAGAATTAAAGAACACTAGTAAAGGAAACTATGTAGGTAAATATAAAAGACAGTATAAATATATATTTTTTATAATTCTTTATTCTCCTGATTTAATAACAACTGCATAAAGCAATAGATACTAAACTGTACTGTAATAAGAATTTTTAAAAGGCTAGCAGAGGGCTTACAATATATAAAGATATAATTTGTATGACAATAACAGCACAAAGAAGGAAGAAGAGAATAGAGGTGTATTGGAGCAAAATTTTGTGGACTACTGAAATTAATATTTACCCAAACAAGATTGTTTTAAATTAAAATGCTAATTGTAATGCCAAGAGCAACCACTAAGAACATTATACTATGTGAAATAAGTTAGTCAGAGAAAGACAAGTACCATATGATTTCACTCATATGTGGAGTCTACTGAACAAACTGAACTAAGGAGCAAAATAGAGACAGACTCATAGACAGCAGGCTGACAGCGTTGGGGGATTGAGTGTTATGGGGTGGAGGAATAGAACAAAAAAGAAAAAGGACTCATGGACACAGACAACAGTATGGTGATTGTTGGGTGGGGGGTGGTAGCAGTGTGGGTGGAGGTAGGAGAAGGTATAGGGGAATAAATGGGAATGGAAAAAATACAATAAAAGTAAACTAAGAAAAGAAGAAAAGAAAATAATATGTTAAATGGTTTCAAAAAAGATCCTGATTTGGTAAAGTTTTTGAGAATGTATGTGCCTAACAATATTTTTAATTCATAGTCACATTTTAATGGTAGTTAAGATGCATTAAACATTCTAGAATTTGAAAATTTTTTGTCCTCATGCCTTCTAAAAATACTACTCCATTGTACATTGCATTCAGTTTCATGTTGGGAAGTCTGATATCAACATATTTCTTGTTACTTGCAGGTGACTTGCTTTTTCTCTGGAAGGTTTTAGAATTTTCTCCTTCAACAACAACAGCAACAAAATAATAAAATACCTAGCAATAAATTTCACAAAAAAAACATACAAAATCCATATAAAGAAAACTTTAAAATTCTGTTGAAGGACAAGAAAAAATTAAAAGACTGAAACAAATGAAAAAGGATACCATGTTTTTTGACTGGTAAATTCAGCATCACAATGGTGTCAATTCTCTCTACATTACTGTATACACCAAATACAATCTCAATAAAAATGTTAACTACGTCTTGTTGTGTTGTTGATTGTTTTATGTGGAACTAGAAAATCTGATTCTAAAATTTATACATGAAAATAAATAAGAATAACTATTAAGACTGAACAAGTAGCACAATGAAAGGCCAGCTCTAAAAGATGTTTAAAAAAACACATTTAAAGTCTCAATATAAAGGCATGTGAATGGACAGACCAAGTGAACAGAAAATGTTAATGAAGAAAAGTTGGACTAGGCAATACATAGTTTGGAGACAGCTGGCAATCATGAGAAAGAAGGGAAAGTTGGATTTTACCTCACACCTACCTCACAAAATAAATTCCAATTGGCTTAAAGATAAAAATGTAAAAATTAAAACCACAGAAGTATTTGAGGAAAACATGAGAGAATTCCTTAATAGCCTTGCAATAGGAAGTCTCTTTAACTATGACTCAAAATCCAGAAGCCATAAAAATATTAATGTATTTGATGCATAAACTTAAAATAAATTTTGTCCAAAAAAAAACCAAACCACCATAAGTCAAAAAACCAAACACAAACAAGGAAAAAATATTTGTAACTCATTTCATGTGCAGAAAATTTTGTCCCTACAAATCTACAAACCTATAAGGAAAAGACAAACAAATGCAATCGATTGATAGGAAAAGGTTAACACAGGCAGTTCATAAGAAAGGAAATACAAATGGATTGACCCAGCAATCCCACTTCTTAAAAATTATCCTACCGATATACCTGCCATTTTGTGAAATGATATTTATACTGTTATGGAATGCAAAAAATTGGAAATAACCCAAATGTCCACTGAGAAGAGACCAGTTAAGGTATGGTATATAGAACATTGCAGTTAAAAGCAGCACTTTATGTATTCATATGGAAAAATATCTAATATATATTAAGTAAAACATTCAAAGTAAGGGGCAGAAGTGTCTATGTGCCACCTTTTGTTTCAAAATGCAAAAAAAAAAAGTATTCATGTCTCCTCGTATTTACATAAATTCTGAAAGATACACAAAAAGTAATGAAAGTGGTGATATCTGGGGGAGGAGTGAGATTTGGGTGGAAGAAAGAAGGGATGGAAGTTGGACTTTTCACTGTACACCTCTTTTTTGGATGTTTTGAACCACAAATATAAATTACCTGTTTAAAATAAAAATTTAGGACTTCCAGCCAAGTTGGAGACGTAGGTAGATAGGCTTTGCTTCCTCATACAACCAAAAGAAGAACAACCAATCTGAAAACAAAAAACAACCAGAACTGCCAGGAAATCAAACTGTACGGAAGTCCAACAACCAAGGAGCTAAAGAAACATTCACTCGGACTGGTAGGAGGGGCAGAGATGGACAGCCAGGGTGAGGAGGACCAAGGCAAGGTGGCAGCTGGCAGACTAGATGGCCCCACACTCATGTGAGGTTAAACCTGGAGGAACAACTACAGAGTGAGACAGACCACGCAACCCAGGGTTCCAGCGCAGGGAAATAAAGCCTCAAAACCTCTGGCTGTAAAAATCTGTGGGGGTTGTGGCAGTGGGAGAAACCTCCAGTCCCACAGGAGAGTGTGTTGGAAGGACCCATGGGATCCTAGAACATGCACAAACCCATCCACCCAGGAATCAGCACCGGAAGGGCCCAATTTGCTGTGGATAGCAGGGGAAGTGACTGAAAGTGGGGCAAGAACCAAGCAAGTGGCATGTTCCCTCTCAGACCACTCCCCCACATACAGCACCACAACCCAGGGAAGTGGTTTGCCCCACCCTGGCAAATACCTAAGGTTCCACCCCTTACAACATAACAGGTGTGCTGACACAAAGACATACAGCCCAAATGAAAGAATGGATCAAAACTCCAGAAAAAGAACTAAGTGACAAGGAGATAGCCAATGTGTCAGATGTAGAGCTCAAAAAACTGGTAATTGGGATGCTCGCAGGAATGATTGAGTACAGATGCAAAATAGAGGAAGAAGTGAAAGCTATACAAAGTGAAATAAAGAAAAATATACAGGGAACCAACGGTGAAGGGAAGGAAACCAGGACTCAAATCGATGGTTTGGAACAAAATGAAGACACAAACATTCAACTGGAACAGAATGAAGAAACAAGAATTCAAAAAAAAAATGAGGAGAGGCTTAGGAACCTCCAGGACAACCTTAAACGTTCCAACACCTGAATCATAGGGGTGCCAGAAGGAGAAAAGGGAGAGCAAGAAATTGAAAATTTATTTGAACAAATAATGAAGAAGAATTTCCCCAATCTGGCGAAGGAAATAGACTTCCAGGAGATCCAGGAAGCTCAGAGAATCCCAAACAATTTAGACCCAAGGACAAACACATAAGAACATAAGACACATCATAATTAAATTACCCAAGATTGAAGGTAAGGAGAGAATCTTAAAAGCAGCAAGAGAAAAGGAGACAGTTACTTATAAATAAGTTCCTGTAAGACTATAAGCTGATTTCTCAAAAGAAACCTTGCAGGCAAGAAGCTGTGGAAAGAAATATTCAAAGTCACGGAAGCCAACGACCTACATCCAAGATCACTCTATCCAGCAAAGCTATCATTTGGAATGGAAGGGCAGATGAAGTGCTTCCCAGATAAGATAAAGTCAAAGGGGTCATCATCACCAAGCCCTTATTATATGAAATGCTAAAGGGACTTATCTAAGAAAAAGAAGATCAAAAACTATGAACAGTAAAATGGCAACAAACTCACAACTATCAACAACTGAACTTAAAAAACAAAAACGAAAATGAACTAAGCCAACAGCCAGAACAGGAACAGAATCACAGGAATGGAGATCACATGGAGGGCTATCAGTGGGGAGGGGGAGGAGAGAAAATGGGGGAAAAGGTGTAAGGAATAAGAAGCATAATTGGTAGGCACAAAATAGACAGGGGGAGGTTAAGAACAGTATAGGAAATGAAGAAGCCAAAGAACTTACATGTATGACCTGTGGACATGAACTAAAGAGGGGGGAATGCTGGTGAGAGGGGGGTGCAGGGCAGAGGGGAATAAAGGAGACAAAAAATGGGAGAGCTGTAAAAGCATAATCAATGCAAAATACCTAAAAATAAAAATTTTAGTTAAAAACCACTTTTCTGTTTGTTTTTGATATTCTTAAGTTTCACTGTGATTGACTTTTCCCCTGTCTTAGATATGAGCTTTTTTCAATTTGAGGTCTCTTCTGGAAAGTCTTGGTCATTTTTCCTTCAAATATTTCATCCCTCTCCATTTTCTTCTTCATATGAAATTCCCATGATTACTTAGCTTTTCTAGTTTTTACGCCAGTCCTCTGGGTCTTCGCTTTTGTTCTTTCTTTATCTCTTTCTCATGCCTTCTGGGAGAGTTCCTAAAAATAGTCTTCCACTCACTAGTTATTCTCTGTTTATATCCATCCTGTCATTTAACGCATCCACTGGGTTATTTCACTCAGTTTTCACCTCCAGCATGTCAATCAAATTTGTTCATCATTTTTATTTGCTTCTGGCTTCATGTTTCCAATATCTTCCCTCATCTCTCTGAGGATATTTGTTATGTTTATTTAAAACTCTAATTCCTTCGATCCATTCGTTCTGTTTCCTCTGGTACAGGTTCTTCAGTCTGTTGCCTTTCTTTTACAACAGTTGCCCTCCTCGGACATCACATTATTTTCTCTCATGAGCTCACGTGTCCTTGAGCCCACCAAGTGCCGCGGTCGGAGAGCCTCTGGGGTTGCCGTCTGAGAGGAACGCCTCCCCCTTTTGCCTCTCCCGGCCAGGCAATGCTGCCTCTCAGGAAACCTTCCGGAACCTCCTCCCCAGACACTGTTCTTTTCCAGGGGCTGCCCCGCTCTGAGTGCCCTGAATCCGCCTCAGCGCTTCTCACCCCACTGCTCTGGGCTGGCATGGAGCTGGCACCGGGCCAATGCTGGTTTCCTGCCACACGTGGCAGAGAGGTAGCCAGCTATCTTCCCAGGGCAACGTAAGACAGAGGGCTGGCAGGGTCTGACCCGTTCTCCGTACCTGGCCCTCTTCTGTCCTAGACTGCATTTCACAAAGAGAAGGAGACATCCAACCACTTTCTGCTGCCCTCGGGTTTTCCTCTGAGTTTGGGGGTTCAGTTCAAGGATCCACCAGCCTCCCCCCTACCTCTGCACACCTCCAGGGACAGGAGCAAAGAGCCTCTCCCGGTTTGTAATCTCGTGGGAAGCCCAAAATGAGTCTCATTCGGAGCCCTCGCCCTGCGGTTGCTGAAGATGAAGTTAAGTCTCCAAGCCTCCATTTTTTTTCCCACATAAAATGAGAAGTTTAAAAGAGATGATCTCATGCTGTTCTAGCTCTAAAATTCTGTGATTCCGCGCGGCAAGTGCAGAGGCGGCCGATAAGTGACATTTAGATATTTAAGACCACACAGCTTCCAAGGAAATAACATGACATAATGGGGGAACACCCAACAAGAGAGAGTTATTAGCAAAAATGGATGTCAAGTTTAGAGGGCGGAATGTCAATCAAGCTTCGAGGAACAAGGAGAAGGGGGAGGACGATGGCAGGGGTTCACAGGAGAAAGGGAGCCCCACCGATTGAAAGGAGGTGCAGAGGAGAGTCTGCAAGTGAGAATGACAAACACCGTGAGGAGACGTAATGTTTTCTTTTCAATTCCTTATTGAATTCTTTCTGGCATCGCCAAGGTACACAGAATAGCCTACCGAACCCTGTGTCCCCACTGCCCAACCTGAAATCTTGCCCCGTACCCACACACGGCCACCCTCTCTCCACCGCCACCAAGAGGGAGTGGCCATTGTCCTCATGTGCTGGTTACCACTTCCAGTAGTTCACTACACTTCTACTGCCATGTGTGTACTTGAGGGCAACATTTTATCTTTGAAAATTTCCACTTTGATGTTCGCATACTGAGAAGTATGGCTATTGAAATACTTGAGGTTAAAAAAAAAATGTCATTGCTGAAGGAGCCTCAGGCGAGGAGAATAATAAAATGAATGGAATAACGTGGCCCATATATGAGAAGCTCCTTCGTACTCATTTAGTCTTGCGCAAGGGAGGAGCTCGCGGGCAGAAGCTCCCCCAGATGCACTGAGAGCGGCGGCCGGCCCCCTGACGCAGGGCGAGGGCCGCGCTCCTGGATCATCCAGGTCGGAGAAAAGGGGTCATTCTAAGCCCTAAGCCTGCCCTCATAAGCCGATTAAAATGCACTCTCAGTATAACTTGGGGGAAAATAATAGTAATCGAATTTAGTCAACACTAGATATAATCAGGGGGAAAGTGAAAGGACTTTTATAAACTTGCTTTTGAAATTATTTGCTTATGAGTAACTCATTTTAATCTGCAATTTGCTTTCATTTTTCTCCCCCAAATTAGTGCACAATTAGGAATTCTTGAGAAGTGACGAAATCAAGACCAGAGATCACTTTCAAATGTGTGAAGCGCCGCATGAATGCTACAGTTAACAACTCATGAGGTTGGAATATTCCCTTTGCATGCCTCTAATTAAACATTTATTCTTTGTTTTGTGGTTTCCATTTTGTGTTTTAGAGCCAATAATCGTTTCCAGGCTTCAAACATGGTGTGTGGTAGACTCTCAAAAGCTCATAGACCGTGGTTCTGTGCCCACAGGCCCTGGAGGGTCTGTTGAGGAGATTTATGCACGGCGCTTGGTTGTGGGCATTATTGGTTCCTTTGTCCCCACTCCCCGCCCCTCCCTACTTATGGTTGGTCACCTGGGGTGGCGGTGAGGGCAGTGCCCTGAGACAACATCCCCAGATGTCATCACCAGAATTTATTTCCTATTTCCTCCCTCAACCACTGTAACAGTGGGAAGCTTGTTCTGTTTGCTGTTGCACCCAGCCTAGGGGAGCGTCAGGCACATCACAGGTGCTCAACGTAAGTGTCTGTTGAGTGCGCAGTGACCTCTAGAAACGGCGCCAGGCGGTGGATAGGAAGGGCTCCAGCTGCATCTTTGTTGTTTGAATGAGGTATAATGAGAATGTATTCTTTTATTACCCTTCTAATTAAAAAATACAATTTCACAGTGAAATATCACCTCACACCCATCAGGATGGCTACCATCCAAAACACAGCAATAACAGGGGCTGGTGAGGATGAGAAGAAACTGGGACGCTCATGTAGTGCCGGGGAAGATGAAAAATGGTGCAGCCGCTATGAAAAACAGGATGGTGGTTCCTCGAAAATTGAAAATACAGTTAGCATATGATCCAGCAATTCTACTTCCAGATACATACCCAAAAGAATTTAAAGCAGGTTCTCAAAGAGATATTTGCACAACCATGCTCATAGAGGCATTATTCGCAATGGGCAACAGGTACACTCATGCAATTGAATGTTATTCAGCTTTAAAAAGGAAGGAAATCCTACCACCTGTTCCAACATGAATAAACTGTGAGTGAATTGTGCTAAGTGAAATAAGCCAGTTACAGAGGGACAAATACTGTGATTCCACTTACCTGACGAGAACCATCAAATTCATCAACAGAAAGGAGAAAAGTGGCGGCTGAGGGACTAGGGAGGAGAGGGGTACAGGGAGTTGTTGATTAATAAGGATAGAGTTTCAGTTTTGCAAGATGCAAGTGTTCTGGGAATTGTTTGCACAACAATATGAATATACGTAACAATACTGAACAGTACACTTAAAATGGTTAGGATGGTAAATTTTATGTTAAGCATATTTTGCCAGAATTAAACAAAAATGTTGATAAAATAATTCTAAAAGTAAATGGGTTGGAATATAATTTTGAGTGTGGAAGACTTTTTTAAACAAAACACAGAGTTCCCCAAAATAAAAAAGAATGATAAATAGATTTGGCTAGGTAAATATTTTAAATTTCTAAGATAAAAGAAAACACAAACAGCCCTGGCTCGGGTGGCTCAGTGGACTGAGTGCCGGCCTGTGGACCAAAAGGTTGCTGGTTTGATTCCCGGTCAGGGCACATGCCTGGGTTGTGGACAAGGTCCCCAGCTGGGGGTCTGTGACAAGCAACTGACAGATGTTTCTCTTACACATCGATGTTTCTCTCCCTCTCTATCTCTCTCCTTTCCCCTCTCTCTGAAAATAAATAAAATATTTTTTTAAAAAAACTGGAACAAAGTAAAAGACAAATGCTAGGCTGGGAGAAAATATTTACATATATATGTTAGGCAGTGCTGATCATTAAAAAAACCATTCTATGGGAGCAGGGAAGTGTAGTGGGTTTAGTTGGAAATAAAACGACTAAAGTGAATGAATGTAGAGGAGACACTGGGAAAACAGGGTAAGTAGGAGGCTGCAGAGCATTGATTTTTTTGTAATCACAAGAGTGATGGTGCCGAGAACCCAATTTTTCAAGCAAATGAAACTGTGCGAGCACCGCTCCCACTCCCGACTGGCTCCAGCGCAGGGCCCCTCCCCCTCTCACTGGCACCATAAACCACACGCAAGTGAGGCAAGTGAGACCTGAAAGGGCTTCCGTAAGAGTTTGTGCAACGTCAGAAAACGAACTCACAAAGGGGTGGACTTAGGTTGTTAATATAAGCCCGAGAGCTCAAAACATCCTTGGGGACTGCAGGTCTGCTGCATTTCCTGCGATGTGGTCACGCGGTGAAACGACCAAAGCTGCCTCCCCGTCTTCAGCTTGGAGCCGCCTCTGCTTTGAAGCTCATTCTCCCAGTGGCAAGTTGGCTTGCGTTACTTACTGTTGGTCAGCTTGCGCCGGCTGCCTTCCCCGCCTCTTGTTGCATCTAATCCAACCCACTCAAAAGTAGTAGGATGGGTGTAAGAGAGCATCAGAACTGTAGGGTTACTACCCAGAACACATAAAGACCTTCTATAAATCAACAAAAAATAGAAACAACTCAATTTTTAATGTGTATCAAATATGAACAAAAAACACACAGGAAGAAAGTGTGTGTGTGTGTAGGAAAAGATGCATCATTTCACTAATAATTAGAATAATTAATAATTAGAACAATGATGAAACAACATTTTCACCTATCAGACCAGCAAAAATTTAAAGAGTAGTCATATGTGGTGTTGGTGAGGATGCAGGGAAGTTCCCGAACGCTTTCGGTCAGAATGCAGACCTGCCAAGCACCGGCTTCAGAGGCCCAGAGGGCCCCGCTCCTCGCTGCGCCAAGGCCGTCCTGGCAGGTCTCCTGCCGGACAGAGCAGGGTCACTTCCATCGCATACCCTGCTACATGGTGTGTCTTTATATTTAACTCTAGTCGACCTGTAATTTAAACTCATATAGTCGAACCATCACTGGTTAACGAAGAAAATCGAAAGAAAACAAACAAAAAAAAAGAAAGTCAAGACAAATAAAAACAAAAACACAATTTATGGGATGCAGCAAAAGGAGTGCTGAGAGGGAAGTTTATAGCAAGAAATGCCCACGTTCAAAAAAGAAAAAAAGATCTCAAATAAACAACCTAACTTTATACCTCAAGAAACTAAAAAAAAAGAAAAACGAATTAAACCCAAAGTTAGAGGAAGGAGGGAAATCGTAATCGGAGCAGAAGTAAATCAAATAGAGAATAGAAAAACAACAGAGAAAGTAATAACACTAATAATATGGTTTTTGAAAAAAATAAAATCAACAAACCCTTGGTTAGACTGATAAAGCATAAAGAGAGACGACTCAAATATAATCAGAAATGAAACGGGACATTATAACAGCTGCCTCAGATGAAAAGAATTATAAGAAGCTGTTAGGAAGGATTATATGTGAACAAATGGGATAACCTAGAAGAAATGGGTAAATGCCTAGAAACATACAACCTACCAAGTCTGAACCAAGAAGAAATAGAAAGGCTGAGCAGATCAGTAACAGATAGGGAGATTAAAGTAGTCATCTAAAACCTACCCACAAAGGAAAGCCCAGGACCAGATGGCTTCATGGCTGAATTCTAGAAACATTCAAAGAATTAATAACAGTCTTTCTCAAACTCTTCTAAAAAATAGAATAAGAAGGAACACTTCCAAACTAATTTTTTGAGGCAAAATATCACCCTGATACCAAAGTCAGATGAGGTACCACAAGAAAACTATAGGCCAATATCTTTGATGAACATAGATGCAAAATCCTCAAGAAAATACTAGCAAATGGAATACAACAACTCTTCAAAAAATTTGTACACTTTTGACCAACTTTAACAGACAAAAATTAATCAATGTGATACACTGTATTAACAGAATGAAAGATAAAAACCACATGATTAGCTCAATACACGCAGAAAAAGCTTTTGACAAAATGCAATATGCATTCATGATAAACATGCTCAGTAAAATAGGTATAAAAAATTTCCTCAACACAATAAAGGCAGTATATAAAAGTCCATAGCTAACATCATAATCCATGGGGAAAAACTTAAAGCATTTTTTCTAAGATCCAGTACAAGACAAAGATGTCTGGTCTAGCCACATATAGTCATTATTTTTTTAAAAAATTAAACAATACAGAAATATAAAGACTAAAAGGTAAAAGAACCATCACCCCCACCAATGACATTTCCTTCCCCAGAGGTATGGCAATATCCTTCTAGAGCTTTGTCTGTACTTAATCACACACACACACACAAGCTGACTAGGTCACACTATATATACTGTTCTGCATCTTGCTTTTGTCACAAAGCAGTTTACAAATCGCACAGTATTACATTAAATTCTAATAGCTTTTAATTAATTAATCATTCTTGAATTTTCACAGTACATGATCACAGTATCTGCCATTATGTAGAAAAAACAAAACTTAATTTTATTATATTTTTGCAACAGTTAGAGTATCCCGAACAATATTAAATGATTAAGGTGACAGAAGAAAACCTATGTCCCTAACTTTAACAATAATGTCTTTAATGTAAATTTTTTAAAAGATTTATTTATTTATTTTTAGAAAGAGGGGAAGGGAAGGAGAAAGAGAGGAAGAGAAACATCAACGTGTGGTTGCCTCTCACACGCCCACTACTGGGGATCCAGCCTGCAACCCAAGCATGTGCCCTGACTGGGAATCAAACCAGCAACACTTTTGTTGGCAGGCTGGTACTCAATCCACTGAGCCACACCAGCCGGGGCTCTTTACTGTAAATTTTAATGTTATCTGTAGGGTTCAGATTTTATTTATTATGTTAAGAAAGTGATTTGCACACTAGCTATTTTTAATCAGAATGAATATGGAATTTTTCAATGCCATGTTGGCATCTACTGCAATGATAACAAGACTTTTCTCTTGAGACATATTGATAGAATTAATTTTATTAATAGATTTCTAATATAAAGCCATTTTTGTATTTATGGTTCTGGAAGATGATTTGTTTTAATAGTGTACTAAATAAAATCTGGTAATATTTTCATTAAGATTTTCATACATGAGATCGTGATTGACCTGATTTTTTTCTTTTTATTCCTTGTCAATTAGTTGATTTGTGAGGCTCTGCTTTCAGCTTATTTCCAAACATCCTTTTAATTCTCAAGAGTACAGAACAAACTGGTTCGATGTGCATCGCATCAGTTTCCTCTTCCTGGGAACACAGCGGAACTGCATTGCCAGCCCCTTGCATGTGGCTGGTTCCCACCAAAGGCCAGGGCACAAGAGTGGTGATGAGTTTGTTCAGAGAAGAAGGGCTTTTTTTTTTTTCCCTCTTTCTCTCTTTCCCTTCCACAGCGACCACGGAGCTCATGGAGCTATAAGATGGGAAAGGCTTAGACCCTTCATTGCTTGGGAAAAAAATCTCCCAGGAGAACCACCCCAAGAGGAAAATCCACATTGGCACTTGTTAAGGTATTGAGGCTTCAGATTGTTTGTTACAGCAACTAATACAATACAATACCATCTTGAAGCATAGTTATATGCCACATAACTACATTTTGGTTAAGGATAGACCATCTATGTAACAGTGGTCCCTTAAGATTATACAGTGAATGGTTCAGCAGGAGCTTTGTCAGACTTCCCCAGCTCCTTAAAAGGTTTGAAAACATAGACCCCAACATTGAAAGGTTTTCATTAACAGAGAGGACTGTTCATGCATTATCTGCTTGTAAGCAAATCTATGATGGAAAACAAAGAAACAAACCAAGCAAAGCACCATGGACATATTGCTGAAAAGAAGGATACCCCCTCAAAAAGAGCCTCAGGCAGGTCCTTCAGGGGCTGTTGCAGGGGAAGCTCCGCTGTTGCAGGAGACGCCAGCGGCGCTCAGCCCCTGCAGAGCTTCCTGGAGGGTCCGGGTGTGGAGGTGGAAGGCACTCGCGTTGATGATCATGGGAGATCCAAGCTAATGTGTGGGTTTGTTTTTTAATATTTTAAAAGTAAAAAAAAAGTTTAAGTAGAAGAAAAGCCTATAGAAAATGAATATAAAGAAGGAAAACACTTTTGCATAGCTGCACAACGTGTTTGTGTTTTAAGCTACGCATAATTACAAGAGTTGAAAAGTTAAAAAAAGTAAAGGTTATAAAGTAAAAATTTTACAGTAAGCTAAGGTTAATTTATCATTGAAGAAAGAAAAAATATTTTTAGAGGTTAAGTGCAGTCTAAGTGTGCAGTGCTTATAAAGGCTACAGCCGCGTACGCGGTGCTGGGACTCACTGCTCCCTCGCTGACTCGCCCTGAGCAACATCCATTCTGCAAGCTCCATTCGTGGCAGGTACCCTGACAGGTGTACTGTTTGTCATCTTTTCTATCATATTTTTACTATGCCTTTGCTATGTTTAGATATGTCTAGATACACTAATATCATTGTGTTGCAAGTGCCTAAAATATTCTTTTCAGAAACATACTGTGCAGGTTTGTAGCCTGGGACAACAGGCTATACTATGTAGGTATTATGTAGGTGTGTAGTAGGCTATACTATCTAGGTTTGCATTCACACACTATGATGTTGGCACAATGACAGAATTGCCTAACGATGCATTTCTCATAACATACCCCCATCATTAAGTGACACAGGACTGCATCTCATGTAATTTGCCTGCATGATTCCACTTACGTGAAATGTAAGGCATATAGGGAATGGAACGTAACATAGATAAAAAAATGGTTTCCTTGTACCCAATACTCTGTTGTGGACCTAGTGCTTTGCTGGTCTCTACGCCAGGATAATATTTTTCGAGAAATCAACCAATTTTTTCCTGATATTTTCTCCTCCACCTTTTTAAGCTGATAATTGTCTCAGAGGGAGGATGAGACAGGACAGAAAACAGAAAATATTATTCCTATTGGTTTCCAACAACCTAAATCCATTAGGAGATTTTGCTAGATGCCTCACGGGCAAATATCAAGACAGAAAAGGAGGCGCAGAGCCCCGACGGGGTGGTCCAGGTGGTTGGAGCATCGCCCTGGTGTGAAAAGATTGCCAGTTCCGTCCCTGGTCAGGGGAGTACTGGGAGCCACCGGTGGATGTTTTCCACACAGATGTCTCTCTCTCTATTCCTCTCTAAAATCAGTAAACATACCCTCAGGTGAGAATACTTTTTTAAATGTATTAAGAAAAGGAGGAGGGGAGGAAGCAGGGTTCACTCAGGGAGTGAGGAGAAGGAGAGCTGGGGAGAGCAAGACTTCTGTGAATCTCCCATAGCCCTGCTCTTACTGGGTGGCCCCTGGGAAGGCAGGGAGACCCCAGGGAGGGGTGTGGGGGGGTGTGGGGATGAAAATTCTCTCGACTCTCGTGCGCCGTGCAGAAGGAGCTCCCGGAGGGCAGGGGCACACAGGAGAAAGAGGATGTCTCACTTGCATGTGCCAACCTGGCCCTGGACCCCCTGATCCTCAGATGCAACCAAGGATATGACAACGGAATGTAACACCAGGGTGAACTGGTGGTTCGGAAACAGATTGCCTCCTCCTTCCTCAAGGGCTGGCATTACACAGGTGTCCCAAAGGAATAAAAAGGGAAACCCCAGGTTGATTGTGCCAGGCTCCAGGGATCAACAAGGAGGGCAACATTCCTCTTTGAGGAGCTTACCATCTTTACTGGCGTTCTCGTCACCTTGCGGGTGGAGAACCATCTCTGGTGGAGGGGCTTAGGGTGGGACGGGCAAGGCGAGTGGGTGCGTGGGTGGGTGCACGTTGGGTGGGGTGGGAGCCGTAGTGCTGCTTCTGCTGAGCCCGTGGGGCGGGCTGGAAGCGGCCAGCTCGGGAGGAAAGGACGGGAGTGTGAATGGAGGCGGGCGGGGGCTGGCAGAGCCCTGACCACCCTCTCCCACTCCTCCCCAGCGAGGATGTAGCGGGGGCCGGGCGGCCAGCAGGGGGCACCGGAGGACGGGCCGTGTCGCGGAGGTGGGCTCAGGATTCCGGACACCGCCCCTGCGGGAGACCCCACCCCAGCCCCCACCCCCCGCGGGGCCGGCTCCCAGACCGAGGCGGAGCGAGACGCGGCGGGCTAGGGTCGGTGGGCTGGGCGCACGGCGGAGCCCGGGAGCCGGGCGTTGCCGCCGGGGGCGCCCGCCTCGCACACAGGGTCTCAAATTAGGGTGCTGAACCTCAGGCCGAATAAGCGTGTGCACAGCGCCCAGTCGAGATCGAGGCAGGCACCCAGCCACCCTGAAGTGAACACGTAAAACATGGGACATTTATGGTAGCATGGTTTTGCATTCCTTAGCATTTTGAAATTCTGCCAACCTCGAAAGATGGAGTGTTACCCTCCGAGGGGCCTGGCTCTGCTCCTCAGCCCCCGGAATGCCTCTTCTGTCCCCAGGCCTTTTGCCCACCCCGACCCCTCCTCACAAACACACCCGTGCACCCTCTTTGCTCACCACGTGGTTCTCATCCCATCCCCCACAGGCCCCAAGCTTCTCGGTGCACCCCCAGCCCTGCCTCCGCTAACCACCTCCCTTCCTTCCCTGCTTGTCCTCTCAGCCATCTGTCGCAGGTGCAGTCGCCTCCCTCACCCTCATGCACCCCACGCATCAGGACCCTGGGAGGGAGGGCCAGGGGCACGGCTTCCTCACAAGAACACCCCCTCCAGACACCCCACATCTCAGCTATAGACACCCAGACCCTGCCTCCCAGCCTGGACGCCGGCATCTAATCAGGCCTAACTTCTCCCCCAAAGTCCTGAGCGGTCAATGCAGGAGCAGATAGGGGTCAGAGGGCAAAGCCCGAGTTCCTCTGTGGGCCAGAGAACCAGGCGACCTGTTGCTAGGTAACCAGCTCTCTGGTGGCTGCTGATCTCAGCCTCCAGCCGCCTTCCCAGGACTCTCTCAGTCACCCACCGTCTGTGGACCCCGAAAAGCGGGCAGAAGGGAGAAGCAGGAGCCCTAGCACTCCTGAGCCACCTGTGGCTCCCCGCCCACTGCTTCACTGTGACGGCCGGCGGCCCGGCCTCCCCTCCCCGCCACCATGAGTCTAGGCATCATGGAGGAGGAAGATCTGGCCGAGTACTTCCGCCTGCAGTATGGGGAGCGGCTGCTGCAACTGCTCCAGTGAGTGGCTCAGGGTCTGCGGGCCCCTCTGAGTCCGAGACCTCTCACACCTGCCCATGCCCCGCTTCCGACCCCTCCTACTCCTGTAACCCAGTGTCCCACATCATCTGCCCGGTCACGTGGGTCCCCAGCCCTTACCATCTGCTTCACCTTGCTCCACAGACATCAACCCAGCTCTCTCTCCCTCTCAACAGACCATGCCTCTTACTCAGGTGGGGGCAGGACTCCCTTCCCTCCCCACGGCCTTCTGTCTCTATGGGTTAATCCCAGGCACCTTTGCCCATGTCTTGGACAGGAAGTTTCCCCACATTGAGGAGCAGTCAGAGTCCCCATCTATCCAGCTGCTGGAGAAGAAGAAGGAGGCCAAGGTCATGCACCACGCCATGCTTCAGAAGAAGGAGGTGGGGGACTGGCGGTGGGGTGCAGAGCGGGCCACAGGGACAGCTCTTCGTTTTGTGGGTGGCGGTGGCTAGCACCAGTCCTGGGTGGTGGCTCTGTGTTCCCTCCGCAGAGACAGAAATGATCCGAGTCTTGGGGGAGCCAGTGTCCTGGGACGCTCTGCTCTGACCCAGGCCGGGCGGGCGGTGGGTGAGAGGGGGCGCGGGGGAGCGCAGGAGGCCTGGGGATCCAGACGCTTGGGCAGGGGATGCTGGGGCCTTCCTTGGTGCCCATGTCAGAGGACCCCCGACCTGTCTGCTCCCCCCACCCCAAGGCATTTCAGCATAGAATGGAGACTCTGAACCTGCGCTGGGAGGAACTGGGCATCAAGGAGGCCCGGCTGAAGGCCCACATGCAGAAGTTCGAGCAATTCATCCAGGTTAGCCTCCCCCTCCTTCTCCTCTTTCTCCTTGCTTTTGCTGACTCCTCACCCTGGATGAGATGGCTCTTCAGTGCTCATCAATGCCTGGAGCTTCTCCCTTTTTGCCCCCACTTGTTGCTGTTTGTAATTTCTTGTTTACCTGTCAGTCTCTGCTCCTTCTAGATTTCCATTTATAACTTCCCTGCCCATACCTGAGACATACAATTTATCCAATGAATGAATGAATGAGTGAGTGACTGAATGAATGAATGAGGTACGGTCAGGGCTAGGCACTTGGAGACACAAAGATGAATCACACAGGGGTTTGGTCCCCCCAGTTCATTCCACCCCTCCCTCCTAGCACTGAGGGTCTGCGGAGGGGGTGGATGAAGGACCCGGTACCAGCGACCATTCTGAGGCAGCTCCTCTCTACTGGTCCTTTGAGGAGCCATATAACCGTGTTCAGACCCAGATTTCTCCAAGAAGGAAGGGCCTGGCCCAGCTCCAGGGAGGGATCACTGGCTTCTACTGCAGGAAGCCCTGCTCTCAAGCATCTTCCGTCTTGCTCTGTGCCTAACCCAAGGGGGAAAAGAAGCTGATGCACCAGGCGTATTGCCCAGAGGTCCAGCTCTTATTGACCAGAGAAAATGATAGTGGAGTGGTTGGGGCAGCAGGAAATTTGGGGGTAAGAGGTTCTCTAAATGGCCCCTAGAGACCAGCAGCATCAGGATCTTGGAGAACTTGTTACAGATAAAAACCCCGGGACTCCTCTCTCCTTGCTTTCAGCAGGACTGAGGTTGGGCCCAGGCAACCGCATTTTTAAAGTTCCTCAGGGGATTGTGATGCTCGGCTGGACTTGACAGCCACTGATTTAGGGCCCTTCAGTTCTCTCCTGGGCTCATGGGGCACAGTGCAAACGCTCTGCGTGCCTTCCCCACACACCTCCCAGTGCCCCCACCACACGTGGCCATCCGTGGGGAGGCACAGGGGCCCCTGGAGGGGAAAGGAGCCACGCAAGTGCGTCGTGAGGGGTGGGTTCGCCCTCTAAACTTGGGGGGACGGCTTTGCAGAAGGAAGTGGGGGGGTCGGCCTAATTGCGGTAGCCGAGCCTCGTGTCTTTTCTGGGCACTGGGTTGCCAGCGCCCTCTCCTCCTGCCTGAGCCTGCAGCCAGTCCAAGATGCTTGCTGCGTGCCCCCTGGAATGGCTTTGCCTCCACACCCTCGGGAGAAGGCCCATCTCCCACCCCATCTCCCTGTGGCTTGAGCGCTGTTGCCCCAGCTTTTGGAAGGAAGAGAGAGGCTACTGCCTTTCATTTCCACAGTTGGAGAAACTGAGGCACCAACGGCCAAATCGGGAGCAAATTCAGGCCTCAGGCCTTCTGGCCCACATGGATGATCCCTGCCCATCCTCAGTGTGACCTGAGCTCTCAGACAGAGGCTCTGTGTGGGGACACCAGTAGCCGGGCCCAGGGAGGGTGGAGCGAGGGCCTGACAGACACCACCTCTTGCCCCAGGAGAATGACCAGAAACGGATCCGCGCCCTGAAGAAAGCTAACAAGGAGCGAGAACTCAAGAGGCAGCGCTTGCGCGAGCTGGCCAAGGCCAAGCAGGAGATGGCATCCCTGCGACTACAGCACCAGCAGCTGAGCAGCAAGCTGCAGGACTACTCCATCTTCAACAAGTACCTGGAGAAGGTGGTGGAGAACTCCGAGGTGAGTGGGGGCTGGGCGGGGGGCCCCGTCTCCCCGGTTCCAGGACCCCTCTGCAGGGATGGTCACCCTACTCTGAGGACACGCATCCAGCCCTGGAGGGCAGCTGGGAAAGGCCCATGGTAAGGGTTGGAGGCTGGGTGGTGTATCTTGGTGCCTGTGAGCGACAGCTGTGCAAACGTCTCTGTGTGGACAGTGTGTGGTGTGTGCTGGGGAACGAGGTTTCTTTTTGCAGCACGAACGGTGAGCTCTGCCTGCCTTAGGATGCGGCCTACTTCTGACCCTGCTTCCCCCTCCCTGGTGTTTCTGTTCACGTGAGAGTAAATAGGGAGAGGAAGAGAGAGAAACTGGAAAACACCCAACCTAATGCAGAGCTTGAGAGCTTAGTATGTGTTGGGCCCGGGGCGAAGGGCTGTACAAGTGCGACTCATTCGTCCACCCATTGGCCCCAGAGGACAGCCATCCGTCGGGCCACCGCGGAGGAGGAAATGGGGGCTCAGAGAAGTTAGGCAAACTGCCCAGGGTCTCCCAGCCTGAGCGCTTGCTTCTGACCACTCCTCTGTGAGCCCCACGATGCCACGGACAACCGCTCTTCCTAAAGCTGCCTCGTTGCCAGAGCTTCGGGAACTTCACCCTCCTCCTGCCCATGCACCCTGCAGCCCAGCTGACCCTAGAACAACACAGGTCTGAACTGTGCAGTCCACTCACACATCATTTTTTTTCAGTAGACCATTCGAGAAAACTGGCAGACAAACCATGTAGCCTAAAACCGATGACATAAACTTGCAGTGTTGATAGATACGGTACAGTACTATAAATGTATTTTCTTTTCCTCATGATTTTTATAATAACATTTCCTTCTCTCTAGCTTACTTTATTATAAAAGTATGGTCTGGGATACCTTTAACATACAAAATATGTGTTAATCAACTATTTGTGTTATCAGTAAGGCTTCCAGTCAACAATAGACTATCAGTAGCTAATTTGTTTTTTTTTTGGAGGGTGGGAGTCAGAAGTCCTATGCGGATTTCCCGCTGCCCGGGACGTCAGCGCCCCAACCCTTGCATTGTTCAAGGGTCAAGTGTATTTGACACTGTCGCCACTCCTTTACATACATCTTTCCTCTGGGACCCCTCCCTTCCTCTCCTACTTTCTTCCTCAGGCTCCCCTGGAGCCCCTCTTCCCAGCTCCTTCCTTAAATGTTCCCCAGGCATTTGGTCCAGACCCTCTACTTCTCTCCCTGATCTAGTCCCTGGGCCTCCTGTGGATGCCACCATGTCAGTGGCAATCCACGCGGCTTCCCCCGAGCCCCCATGTGACAGTGGCAGGTAGGACCCCTTACCAGGGCAGAGCGAGGCGCGGGGCGTGTCCTCTGGGCTGTGGAGCAATATCCTGCCGGGCTGTGGAGCGACAAAGGGTGCACAGCTTTTTAAAGTCCCAGCAGTTTCCACAGCGAACCACTAACCTAACTGACGTCTGCCTGAGTCCCAAATCCATGCTATTTCCTCCGCTGTAAGAAATCTGATAAATTATTCACTTAATAATTGGCTTTGGGAGGTGTTTGTTTGTTGGTTTGTTTGTTTGCTTTTGTGGGGTGAGTGAGGAAAGACTACTCTATTAAAGCAGCAGATAAATGGTAAGAAAACGACACAAATTCAGAGCTGGTAAAATGTATGTCTCAGAACTGAGGGGCCTGGCCTGTATCTCGTGGTCCTGTATGTCCCTCCTGAGCTTCAGGCCCCTGCGTCTAATTTACTGAGTCCACAAGTCCCCTCATCTGCCCCCTGCACACCCCGGGCCAGCCTGCCGCGGCGCGTCCGGTGCTGGCGCGTGGCCTGGCCGCCCACCCACGGCCTCAGCAGAACTTGAGCTTCACCCTTGAGTCTTCCTCCTTCCTCATCCTCCGAAGCCATCAGTCAGCAGACCTGGTCTATTCTGTCTCCTGAGTGTTTCTGGAATCCAGTCCCTGCCCCTTCCCCATCTGGAGTTCAGCTTTGCCTTATTCCTGGCCACCAGCCTGTCCGGCATTCTACACAGCCCATGTGACCCCCACCTCTGTCCCTTTCTCTTTCCCCTTCTTCCTTTATGTCTTTCAAAATATTTTGAGCATACCAAAAAGTATAGAGAAATAGATGATAGCGCCCAAGTACTCACCACAGCTTTGTCAAATCTTAATATTTGCCCCTATATTGCCCTCAATTCTTTTTTCTTTAATAAAACACTACAGGTAATGAAAACCCCTCTTGTACCCCCTTCCAAGCCTGTGCTTCTTCCCCTCCCCTCAGAGGTAATCGGATCTCTCATTTTCTAAGTTCTCATTCACATGCTTTGGCAACATATTACCTGTCCACAAACTATGAATAGTGTTGTACATGTCCTTTTGTGCCAGTTTTTTCTGATCAGTGTTTTTTAAAAACCTTTTTAATATGGGAAATTTTAAACAGATACAAAAATAGAGAGAACAGTCTGTTGAATGCCCATTACTCATCACCTAATTCCAACAATTATCGACTCATAGTCAAATCCCCCGAACCTCCCACCTCTGCCATTTTGCAGCAAATGATATTTTTGCATCTGTAAGTATTTCAGTATGTAACTTTTAAAGAGAAGAACTCTTTTTTAATATAGTTGCAATACATGGTCACACCTAGTAAAAATTTGATAGTAATTCCTTTATATTAAATATCCAGTTGATGTTAAAAATTCCCCCATTTTTGCACAAATGCTTTTTGGCCAATTGGTTTATTCTAATCCGGGTTCAAACAAGGCCCCACACTGCATTTGGTTCTGTTTCTCAAAGCACAGACATTATTATGCTGATCAAAATAAGCCAAACATAAAAGAGGACATACGGTTTGATTCCACTGATGTGTTTATAAACAGGTAAAATGAATCTTTGGTGACAGAAATCATCACTCTGATTTCCTTGTTAATAGGGGGCGGAAGACCCATCTAGTGCGCTGGAAACGTCCACTTCCATCCTTTCTTCACACATATTTAGGACACTACCACAGAGAAAATACCTTCATAAAGGGATTCTTCCCCTCATCCACTATTCGGTCACTACGGGGGTCTTAAAGAAGCAGCTAGATAAATGTTCGATTCTTTATTACCATTTTGAGAATGAGTTGGTTCTCCTGTGTCTTCCAAAAGTGACCTGTAATGTTGTTCTATTCATTATGAACTCATGGATTTTAACACGTTTGATATGTTTTAATCTTCTGCACTTACTCTTGCTGATGTTCAAAGTGTCCCATCTCTGGTGGGAGCCCCTTCGGGCTGGCACCTAACTTCCTTTGCCAGCAGCATTAAGTTGTGGAGAAGCGCTCGTGGCAGCTCTGGCACGGTATATTTCCACCGGCCTGCTGTTACACTGTGTGCTGAGTTGAGCTTTCAAATGTACAGACATGAAGTTCTCATTCTGTTTTTTAAAATCCTTCAGTGGATGAAGTCCACACTCCTTCTCAGGGGTTACTGGGCACTTTTTTACCCCTCCAGGTCGCTCTCTCGCTCCCCATCTTGAGCTCAGGTCAGTCACACTAACCTCTCTTGAGCTTCTTGCACATGCCACACACAGCCCAATGATTGCTACCCAGCCTGTGCCCTCCAGCAGTTCTCAACCCTAGAATCACCTGGGCGGGGGTGAGGGGGTGGTTGCAAAATGCAGGTGCCAGGGACCACGTTAGACCTGTTTATTAACCTGCCTCTCTGGGGGTTGAGCCTGCCAGGTGCCCTTCTTAAAGATCCTCCCCTGATTCCAACATGCAGTCAAAATGGAGAACCCATGGTCCAGTTGCATGTGTCCCCAACACATGGCCCATGGCCCATATCAACCCAAGAGGAGCAAGCAGCAGGACTGTAATGTCACCAGAGCCTCTGTCCCTTGACCTTGGCTTAGGGCGTCTCTGCTAGGCCAAGGAACCTAGGCCAGAAGCTGGTCGGTAGCAGGGGCAGCTGCGTTGGGCCCCTGGGGCCTCAGTGCAGTGAACCAACCCCCCCACCACAGTTTGAAGAGATCCACGAGGTGATGGCGCGCTACAAGACGCTGGTGAGCATGCACGACGACCTCATGCTGTCGGCACAGGAGGGCCAGGAGAAGATCGAGCGTGCCAAGGCGCGGCTGGCGCGCTACATGGAGGAGAAGGACGACGAGATCCTGCAGCACAACAATGAGCTGGCGCGCCTACAGATGCGCTTTGACCGCGCCCGCAGTGATGTCATCATCTGGGTGAGCAGCCGTCTGGGCAGGGGGTGTCTGCGTGTGCTGGGTGAGTGAGGGAGGGATGGACACACACACACACACACACACACACACACACACACTTGCTGTGCTCATGTCCCTCCCTCATCCTCTCCCCAGGAGTCTCGCTGGGCACACATCCAGAACACGGCAGCCAAGAAGACCCTCTTGCTTGGCACCATTAAGATGGCAACGCTGAACCTCTTCCAGACAGTGAGCAAGCAGCTGAAGGAGGCCAGCTATGTGTCCCTGGAGGACACACACAAACAGCTGGACATGGTAAGAGGAGGGGCAGGCGCCTGGTGGGCTGTGTTTACTGAACCATGAGGTTCTCGGTTGGTTGAGTGAAGGACTGAACCAGAGGCAAACATGGTTCTCAAATGTTCCCGGGATCAGAATCACGTGGGGTCTGGGAAGCACTGCTGGGCCCCCACCCCTGGAGTCTCTGAGTGAACTCTGAGCTCTGAATGAAGTGAGAACCCATGAGTTTCCGTTTTCCACAAGTCCCAGGCGATGGCTCTGGTCAGGGTTCCACATTTTGAGAACCACTGCATCAGAGCAAAGGCCCTGCTGGGCCCAGTCGACACGGACAGCAGCAGGGACCAATATTGAATTCATTGTGAGGAACAGTCTTTTTAGATCTAGTGAGTTCCCAAAGGCTTATGCCTTTCCCACTCTTTGGGGAAAGAGAACATTCGTGAGGGAGGCGGGAGGTAAATCAGCAAGTTTAGGGAACTGTTAGAGTCACATCAGTACCAATCTGAGATTTTGTCTTTGAACTAATTGAAAGGAAAAAGCTTTTTCACTGTATGACCCAAAGCTCTCCGATGCTGTGTCCATGTGCCACCTAAAATCATCTCTTTTCTGACCAAAGGCAAACACATCCCATAATTTGGGAGCCTCTGCACCAGCAGATGCATTAGCCATGCTCCTTGCGACACACAGAGAAATGTGACTATTTATTTATTCCTTTAGCAAAAGTCTTTAGCTCTGCTGTGAAATAGTAAAAGTAAGCTCCTGAAAACTGTGATGTTTGTGTTGTTCCTTGCCGTATCCCCAGTGTCTAAAACAATGCCTGCCACATAGTAGGCACTCAGTGTTTTGTGAGTGAAGATCAAACACAAGCCAAAAAGAAGCAATTGACTGAGAGGCATTTCCCCATTTAACAACAACAACAAAAGTGAAACTCATGAAATATAAAGGATTTCACCCGCTGACCAGCCAGGAAGAAGGATTTCCCTAAACCAAAAAGTCTGCCTGCTTCCTACGGCATTTAGAGTAGAATTATTGACTGTCTAAAGACTGTAAAGGGAATCTGTAAGGAAATTTGTTCTGAAGCAGGAGTTCTCAAACTTTTTGATATCAGGATACATTTATACTCTTTAAATTTATTGAAAACCTTCTAAGAGCTTCTGTTTATATTGGATATTGATATTTACCATATTAGAAACTCAAACAGAAAAATTAAAAATACTTAATTCATGTCCTAGCTAGTGTGGTTCAATTGTTTGGAGCATTGTGCCATACATCAAGAAGCTGGAGGTTCATTTCCCGGTCAGGGCACATGCCTAGGTTGCTGGTTCGATCCCCGGTTGGGGCATGAATAGGAAAGAGGCAACCAATCGATGTTTTTCTCTCTCCCTTCCTCTTTCTCTAAAATCCATAAATATTTTTAAAAATTTTTAAATGCTTAATTTAATCACTTTAAAATGACAAGAAGCAAATGAACATAAATAGCATTTTTAATGAAAAATACATTTTCAAAAGATATATTTTGTGGGAATGAGTGGCGTTAGTTGACACTTTTATAAATTCCCTTAATGTCTGGCTTCACAGAGGACAGGTGGGTCCTCATAGTGGCTTTTGCATCCGTCCTGTTGTGACAGCCCATGTCATCAAAATATTCTACGCCGGTAAAAGCTGCTGTACATTCGTGAGAGAAAAAGAGACGGGTAATAGACTAATAATTAACAAATAGACAAATAGACAAATAATAAGCAGAGTTCTGGCCTTGCAGCCCCTCCCCCCAGCAGCGGGGTCTCAGGGACCCCCGGCGGTCCTCGGGCCCCTTTCCTTTGGCAGTTGTAAAGAAAGACGGGGCAGGAGTGGGTGCTCTCTAGAGCTCCCTGCCCCTGCCTGAGCGTTCCCTGCGTGATCATAGCTTCCAGTTCATCCACTCCAATTGCAGGGCTTTCTGACTCCTTTTCAACTTTGATTTGCCTCTATAGGAATACTTAATATACCCCAGTGTTATTTTTAAATAACCCACTTCAGCCTTATCCAATGCTCCACTGGTTGGAGCATTGACCCGTTACACTGAAAAGGTTGCAGGTTCGATTCCCAGTTGGGACTCATGCAGGAGGCAACCAGTCGATGTTTCTCTCTCTCTAAAACCTATAAACATATTCCCACAGGATATGAGCCTACTGAGAGAAATACACATGGTCAAGTATCCTGAAACATTAAAAATAAGGACCAGGAAAAGTATAAGTTAAAATCAGAGGTCAAGGCAAGAGAGAGAAATAAAGACTGTAGATTCTTGTCTTATAAAGGACAGAGGTTGGCTCTGAGCTTCCTGGTAAGCAGATGGAAAAGCAACACACAGTTCAGGTACCAAAATAAGAAAACGTAAGTTTTTCCTCAGAGAAAGCAAACCTTTTCCAGCACTCTAACTGAAATTTCTCAAGGAGGCTTCAGAGGTCCTCAGGGAACAATGCTGTCAACAAATCCTTACAACAGATCCAAGGCTGGGCTACGGAAGCGACTCACCGAGAAACAGGAGCATGGCATCAGAGTACAGCTTAGGAAAGCCATTCTGCGAAAGGCCAAGACAGTTTGAATTCCATGTGCTGTGTCGTGAAAGGTCCAGCATTGTCCCTGAGGAAAGCCCAAACTGGAGCAGCACTTCTCAACCTGGGCTTGCAAAATCCTGGAGTCCCAAGGTGCTAGTAAGTTTCCTGTGGGGAAATAAAAGGACTCTATGGACTAGCAAGTTTAAAAAACGCTAAAGTTCAACAAGTTCAGATGGTTTTTAAATCTGGGACTTCACAGAGTCTTTGCTATGGTTTTATCCTGAGACTCTCTAAGCATTCTCTAAGATTTAATATAATGTATCTTTTTAACATTTCTGAAGCTTGACCACTGAATCCTTTTTTGGAGGTATGTGATTACTCATTATAAGAACGTAGTTTGGGAAATGCTGGACTTGTCTTCTCTGTAACCTTGGGAAAGTTACTTCAATTTATTGACTCTGTTTCCTCTTTTGCAAAATAGGAATCATATCAATAATGGCACCAGTATTTGCTACTAACAGTTGTTCAGAGTTTTGGACAGTCGGTGTAGTCCTGTCTCCGGGAGCGTTCTTGAAAAGGAGAAATTTTAGGATTGCGATTTTTGAGGTTATCTAGGCCAACCTTCCCTCCCTCTTCCCTTTTTAAAGACAAAGAAACTGAGTCCCAGAAAGATGAACGATTTCCCCAGAGCTGCTTCAGAACCCCAGGTTTTCTGACTTGTAAGGCATCACCCTTTCCGCGGTCATACTGATTTCATGTTCTTTAAAAGGGAAGCTAGTGAGTAGAATTTAAACTTCCTCGATGCCTCAAGAGTAGCCCAATGAGCATCAGTTCTGGCTCTCAGGGAAAGAACCACTTTAAAGGCTGTTAAACTGTGGGGAGCCGCCTGCCCCGGCCCTGGCTGGGCCCGGTCTGCCCAAGGCCCTCCCTCTCTCTTCCCTTCGGTTAGCCTGCCAGCCTGTACTTCTTCCCAACACGGCATCTGCTTCCAGGACTTCTAACGCCATTGCTATTTACAGCTTTTCATCTACTAAGCCCAATCCTCCATTTCAACTAGAATAATTGTCAAATGAGGGGAAGTGGCTTCAAGACGTTAATCTCAGGAAAATGGTGATTCCTTACAGGTGACGCCTGGGCGTGCTCTGCTTTTGGACGGGATGGCCCGTCACTGGGTAGGGTTTACTCTCATCTCCCTGCCTTGTTAGATCCAGCAGTTTATCCAGGACCTGTCAGACATCTGGGCAGAGGTAAAGAAGAAGGAGCAACAGCAGATCCGGGTTTAAGGAGCAGCCATGAACAGAGACGGAGAGAGAATAAGCTCCTGGCGAGCTTGCAGCCCAGTTGTCCCGGCCAGCCCTCTGCGTCCCTGTGCCTTTTTGCTGGCGGACACCCTGCCATACTTCCCCTTGGGCTTCAGTCCATCCCGTCCCTGAAAACATTAAATTCTATAAGAAGTTTGTTCCTAGGTTTGTTTGTTTGTTTGTTTGTTTGTTTGTTTTTTGGTTATTTATTTAACGGGAAGAGGATCCATTGAGGAAAGAACCCCCCAGAGCGCCCCCTCTTGAAGCTGGTCACTTAGGCTGCCCACGGTCTAGAAATCAAATCTCAGCTCGAGTGTCTTCTAGGCTTTGGACTTGCACACAGTAAGTATCCGTACGGGCAACAGACCAGCAGGATAAGTACATGGGACCATTTTTTTTTCCCTCTATCACTTCAAAAAATTTTTTTAAGTTGGTATTTCTGATTGGGGTGCAGACGCTCACTAGAAACTATGAAGGCGGCTTCCCAAATCAGAGTTCCGCCTCTTCCCTGACCTCAGGGGCAAGCCCTGCCCCCCACCCTCTGTGAACCCTGAAGTTCCAACATGGTACCAGCAACGCTACCGCAGGAATAGCAGGCAGGCCGCCATGACAGCGTCTTCACAGGCTGGGACGATGGCTTCAAAGCCGCAAAACTAAACTGAGAACAGGTAAATGTGGAGTCTTACTCTTAGGGTCGAAACCTCAATGGCAAAAGTCAGGCTGGAGATGGACAAAGGAAGCAGCATTTATTGAGCATACTTTTTTTTTAACTTTTTTAAAATCATGTTTATTCTATTACAGCTGTCTCCATTTCTCCCCCTTTACCCCCCTCCACCCATCCCACCCCACCCCCCACTCCCACAGTCAATTCCCACTCTGCTGTCCATGTCCACAGGTCATTCATACATGTCCTTTGTGTAGTTCCTTCTCCTTTTTTCCACCATTGTCGTCCTTCCCCATCCTTTCTGGTCACTTTCAGGCCGCTCCATGTTCCCATGCCTGTGGTTTATTTTGTTCGTTAGTTTATTTTGGTGAATAGATTCCACTTATAGGTGAGATCATATGATATTTGTCTTTCACTGACTGGCCTATTTTCACTCAGCACACTATTCTCCAGTTCTATCAATGTTGTCGCAAAAGGCAGGAGTTCCTTCTTTCTTTCTTTCTTTCCTTTTTTTTTTAATGCAGATTGCTTTTATTTATTTTTTTAAATGTCAAGATTAATTATAAAATATTAAAAAGTTTAAAGCCATTATAAAGTCTCAGCAATTAAAATATGACACCTGCACAGAAATAATCAAATAGATAAATGAAATAAAATGAGCATTCTAGAAACAAATGTATATATCTGTCTAACAATGTAATGTATGATTACATTTATATTTCAAATCAATGGGGAAAATAAGGCTTATTCAACATATATGATGCATGGATCACTATTACTTGAAATAAAACAAATATAGAGCCCTATTTCACATATTATACAACAAATATTCAGGTGATTTAAAAATCAATATGTAAAATCTAAGGAATTTTAGAAGAAAATACAAAATAATCTTTTTCTTACCCTGAAGTAACATATTCAAACATAGAAGCTATAAAGTAAAATATTGACAATATGACTATATTAAACATTTAAGACTATACAGTAATAGTAATGTAAAAAAAAGTTAAAGGACAAGTAATAGAATAAGAAAGTATTTGCAGCACATCTATAAAAGGGTTAATAGTTGTTGTTTTTTTTTTTTTAGGGAAAAAATTCTACAAACATTTAATCAAAAAATGGATAAAGAATACCAAAAAGTCATTTAAAGTTTTTTTTAATAAATAATAAAAATAGGCAAGAAACATACAAAAACAGGTTTAGTTTCAACAAATACTAAAGTAACAATTAAAATAACACATCATTGTCACAATCAGATTAATAAGTATTAAAAATATTGGTAATATCAAGTATTGGTGCCTGGGAAAGGAACTCGGTATTCATAGATTCTTTTTCTTCTTAAAGCACTCCCGTTGACATATTTTGCAATGCTGGTTTGGTGGAGGTGTATTCTTTTAGCCTTCTTTTGTCTGGGAAACTCCTTATTTTGCCTTCCATTTTAATTGTGAGCCTTGCTAGGTAGAGCAGTTTTGGTTGCAGGCCTTTGCTTTTCATTCCTTGGAATATTTCTTGCCACTCCCTTCTGGCTTGCAGTGTTTCTGTTGAGAAGTCAGATGCTAGCCGTATTGGGGCTCCCTTATATGTTACTAACTCTTTCTCCCTTGCTTCCTTTAGGATTGTCTGTTTGTCTTTGATATTTGTCATTTTAATGATGATGTGTCTTGAAGTGGGCCTCATTGGGTTCCTCTTGAATGGGACCCTCTGTGCTTTCTGGACTTGTGAGACTTTTTCTCTCCTCCAATTAGGGAACTTTTCCATCATTGCTTTTTTAAAAACAGGCCACGTGGGCTCTAAGTGGCCTTCCAGGTCACTCAGACGCTTGCTCCTTTTTGAGAACCACTGCTGTGGAGTGAACCAAACCTGAGCTCCTTCCATCTCCACCATGTGAAGTAATACCTGTCAGTAATGACCTGTCTCAGGCAGAGAGGCAGGACCACAGAAGACCTTTGCCCCCTGTCTTCCTTTAGGATTGTCTGTTTGGCCAAACCTGGAGGGCCACTTAAAGCCCACATGCCTGGGGCCCACCCAGAGTTTCTGATTTTCAGGTCTGGGGTGGGGCCTGAGAATTTGCATTTCTTTCTTTCTTTCCTCCCTTCCTTTTTTTTTGATTTTATTTACTTATTTTTAGAGAGAGGGGAAGGGAGGGAGAAAGACAGGGGGCAAAGGGCGCTCTTACCGGGGCTGAGCTGGACAGTGGTGGGCGCTGGTTAAGCACGCTCCACAAAGCTGTCGTCTTCACATCTGGTGCTAGACCTTGAAGCCCACACGGGGAGGTAGTAGGGAAAGAAATATGGGCATAAAGTAGGGGAGATCAAGGGTGAGTCAGAATCCAGACACACAGCTGGGGACAGAGAGAAACCCATGGCAGTTCTTGGTGGTATACGTGTCCTACAAAAGCCAGGAACCTTCATCTTTATTTTTTTTTTAACCCTCATCTGAGGCTATATTTTTAGTGATTTTAGAGAGATAGGGGGAGAGAGAAAGAGAAAGAGAAATGTGGATATGAGAGAGAAACGTTGATTGGTTACCTCCTGTATGCGCCCCGACTGAGGATCAAACCTGCAACCTAGGTATGTGACCTGACCAGGGATCGAACCCATGCGTTTGGGATACAGCACAACGCTTCAACTGAGCCACCTGGCCAGGGCAGGACCCTTCGTCCTGAAGCTGAGCACACGCCTCAGGCCCAGGAACTGGAGTGGCTGGAGGAAGATCAGGGAAGATTGCAGGGGGGAGGCGATGAGGCAGAGCAGCAACAGAATGTACAAGCCACAGAGTGGCCGCCACCTCACTCCCACCTTCCAAACCTGAGTTTCTGTGAGCCGCCTCCACCCTCTCCATGGAAACACCCAGGGAAACGACTTCTGGGAAATAGAGTTCAGCTTAGTCAAGTTGCCCCTCCCTAGCTTCCATACCACCATTATCTCTGTTTCACAGGTGAGGAAGAGGAGGGGCTTGGAGCTGGCTGGTTGGGGCCAAAGGGATGTCTCTCTCAAGGGGGTGTGAGGACAGGAGAGTTCTAGGGGTGGTGCTCAGGGGAATGGGTAGAGTCCCTCACTGGAAGGAGAGAGAGGGCAGGGCCTTTCAGAAATATGTTTGTGGGTGAAGGACATGCCTCTAAAATAGCTCCCCCTTGCCTCTGAGCCCTGGGCTGCGTCCTGACATGCAGGAGAGGGTGCAGGGCAGACGCCGCCCCAGCCCCCAGCGTGCACACCCCCACTCTCCTGCTATATCTGTGAAGTGGTGTTTGGGAAGTCCAACCTGGAAAGGCTGAACGCGCCTCCTGGGAGGCCCGGGGCCCCCTCCTCCACCCCCTCCTCAGCCCTGCACTGAGAGACCCTCTCCCTCCGCTCCCCTGCTCTCCTGCCAGCCCCCCTGCTTGAGTGTCAAGTTTCCTGCTGGATGGAAATGGGAGTTGTGAAGACTCACACATAGAGTTCTTATGATCACACACAAGTTTATCTTATCCCACATGTGTTTACAAATGTGTATAACTCCCTTGGATACTGCTGCATTTTTCAAGTTCCAAAAGGAGCCCAGGCCTGGGGCAGAAGAAATTCTGTGGGTCTAGGCAAATTTCTTTGATGACAAGCAAAGCCACAAATCCACAGACTCCTTCCCAAGCCCACAGAACAGGGCAGAGCCAACGCAGAAGGCCAAGGGTTCTCATAAGCCTGAGCGAGCGGGCTTCCCATGGGGAGTCGGGGCGGTGGCGGTCACAGGCAGACCCTCTCCTGCTCCCCGGTCCCTCAGCACAACCACCCGGGCCCTGGACCCGTGGAAAGGGAAGCCTGAGGCTGCCCAGTCAAGGGAGACTTTGGCCCCAGGTGCATGCAGTCACGTCCCAAGAAAAAGAAGATAGAATCAAGAGCCGGTTGGAGTTTTCCCAGCAAGAAGAGGCACCAACTCATTAAAGCAGAAAATAACGGATTGGTTCTAGAAATGAATGGTTCTCATCAGCACAGATAGGAAGTAGGGCTCCGGGTGTTTTATGAGTAAAGAGAGGCAAGACCTGCAGACACATACTGTCAATGCAAAAACACTCCATTCCCTCACAAACCTGTTAGCTCTTCCTGACAGAAAGGAGGAGAGGAAGGGAGGAAGGAAAAGAGAGGAGGGGTACAGCCTCAAGGTGTGAATTTCCATGTTTGTCACCCAGGCCACGCCATAAACACAGCCCCCAAAGAGCAATGGATGTCCAAAAGCTGCTGGTGAGGACAGGATTAGCACACAATGCTGAAAGCTTTGTGGAGTGATCTCTGTCTGTCTGGAGTAGCTAAAGGGCCCATGCTTCTGCAGGATAAGCTATTGGCCTTTGGGATCAGACCCCTCGCTCACACGGTTTTACCCCCACAGCCGCTCTCCCAGGCTGCAGGCCCACATCTCCCAGACAAGGTTTCCAGCCAGCTGCAGGGGCTCTGGAAACTTCCTCCTCTCATTTCAAGCCATCTTAGGGTTGCTCACTCAGGCACCTGAGCATGCTGCTTCGCTCTGGGGCTTACAGTCCAGAACAATCTACCAGAAGTGTCCTGTGTGCACAGCAGGGTGCCAAAGGCACTCAGAGTCCCAGGGGGCCCCCGCCGCAGGCCACTGCGCTTCTCCGGGGGGCTAAGGACCCACTGAGGGTTGTGACAGCAGCTGAGTCTAAACCTCACTCAGCTCTCCTCCCCTGCAGTGGCCCGATGCTCCCCGAAGCTTTAACTCTGAACTTGAGAAGGCTCCCGGGGTAGGCCATTGAGAAGGGAGTGGTAAGAGCCAGGCTCGGAGGCGTCCAGAGCATGGCGGTACCACCCTCTACGTGGCGAATAACCATTTTAGGAACTTTTTGAGGAAAGGAGCTAGATCCAGAAATATCCAACAGAATGAAAGCCAGCTGCATAGTGATATGAAACCGATTGTATTAATTTCCCAGTCTGCATAACAAATAACCACAAACTTGTTGGCTTAAATCAACCCCCACTTATTATCTCAAAGTAGGAGGTTGGAAGTATGGGTTCTCCAGGCATGGTTGAAATCAAGATGTTGGTCAAGCCTGGCTCTTAAATGGGAATTCTAGGGAAGAATCCATTTCCAAGTCTGTTCACATATTGGCAGAATCCAGTTCCTTGCAGTTGTGGGTAGAGGTCCCATTTCTTTATTGGCTGCCAGCCAGGGATCCCTGTCTGCCCCTATTAGAGGCCACCTGCATTCCTTGTCACGTGCTAAGTCCCCCATCTTCAATGCCAGTAATAGAGTCAACCTCCCATTTGAATCCCTCCGACTTTCTCTTCCGATACCCAACAGAGTAAACTCCCTGCTGTTAATGGACTCGTGATATTAGGTTAGGTCCATCCAGATAATCTCCCTTTTATCACGTAACCTGGGAGTAATGCCAGGGGATGAAGGTTATGAGAGCCCTACCACGCTAATCAAGAAAGGACATCAAAATAGCTTGAGAAGGAAGAAGAAGGGAAGAGAGGGCAAGACGTGCTGTGACAAGGGTGGTTGAAGGCCAAGGTGAGATGTGGGTATAAACAAATCTTTCAAGTGCGCACGTGACCTAACATGTACTAGTGATAGCTTCATCAAGACAGGATTTTCCTGGCGCTTCTAGCCCTCCAGGGAGTCAACGAGTGGGAATCTCCTGGTGGTTTATGAACCCTTTCTGTCCCTGCGTTATGGATTTTCCATGCGTGAGGGGAGTGGGAGGAGATAGGGTGGGAGAAAGCTCTTCAATAGATTCTCCCAAGAATCTTTACCCAGAAAGGTTAGGAGGCAGTCTTTTTAAATAAATTAACAGCTTTATTGAGATAAAATTCTTATACCATATAATTCACTCATTTAAAGTGTTTAGTCCCATGGTTTTTAGTAGATTGACAGAGTTGAGCAACCATCAATACCGTCAATACCATCAACTTGAGAAAATATTCGTCATCTCCTCAAAAAATTCATAACCATTTCCTCCCAAACCCACATTCCTAAGCAACCAATAATCTACTTTCTGTTTTTCTGGATTCGCCTATTCTAGACATTGCATATAAATGGAATCATACAATATGTTGTCTTTTGTGTTTGGTTTTATTTTACTTAGCATAATGTTTTCAAGGTTCATCCATGTTGCAGCATGTGTCAGGACTTCATGCTGATTTATGTCTGAATAATATTCCATTGTATAGCTATGCTACATTTATAACCATTCATCAGTTGATGGACATTTGAATTGTTTCTATTTTTTGGCTCTTATGAATAATGCTGCTATGAACATTCTTATACAAGTTTTTCTGTGGACATAGGTTTTCCTTTCATATATATATGTGAAACTGCTGGTCATATGGTAACTCTATTTAACCTTTTGAGGACTGATAAACTATTTGGAAGAACTGCCTTTTGGAATGCTCTTATTTCAGAGATTAATGGCAAATTAGCAAAAAGGAAGACCAGCTGGCAAGGAATAGTCAGAAGGAAAACTAGGATTTGATGAAGCAATCACCTAAGATAGTTCGAGAGTGATAAATACAGTACTCAATCATAGGCTGCCCAGACTCAAGGGAAGGAGGCTGCACCATGAATTAGAGGCTAGACAGCATCCCGGTCCTTCCCATAATTCACTCCACAGTCCCCATATGCACCATCCTCCACAGCCCCCGATCCTGCACCCTCACACCTGGGCTGCAAAACCCTTCTGTCAACCAGCAAACAATGGTGGCACTGAGAGCCTTCTACGCGCAAGCACGGATAGAAGCAAAGAGGACAGATTAGTAAACAATTGATATGGTTTCTGACGCTTGGAGCTTGTAGTGTCTTGGGAAAGAGAGAGATTAGACCAACAGTTACAAACAACTTAGTTAAATAACTAAGTAATTATCACAGCAAGGCTGGCAAGAAGTGCTGGGTGCTGAGATCAAAGAAGGGGATGGAGGTGGGGAACCAACCAGGCCCTTCTGAGGATGCTGTGTAACATTTAGGAACAGACTCATAGGATGAAGAGGTGTTATTTCAGCCAGACAGAGATGGAAGGAGAATGAGGAGGGGAGAACGAGGGAGAGCAAGGCTGTCCTAACACCAAATGGAAAGATGCTGGGTCTGGACGGGGTGGCTCGGAAGGCCGGTGTCACTCGGCAGAGGTGGGCAGGGCTAGATCGGGCAGGCCCTTTCGTGTAGGCCTTTCCAGGGGTCTTGTGTTTTATTCTAAGGGGACTGAAGAGCACTAGATGATTTTATTTCTAAAAATATATACGACCAAAGGTTAAACTCTGAGTAGGAGTTTATGTGTTTTATAGTGACAGGGTTAGAAACCCAATATGGCACAGAATCTAAGATTTCAGGAATGAGGTTTGGGGAAGAAGAAAAGGAAAAAATAAAACAAAGCAAAACTTGCAAACTTTCTCTGTCCTGTGCTAAAAGGCAAGTCTCTGAGTGCCGCAAGTAAAATCTGGGCTCAATCAGACGGGCGCAGGGCTTTTGCGCCCACATGGAGCACCGTCCCTGGCGCCTGTCCCACCGTTTGCTACAAAAAAAGACCCAGGCTGACGGCACACAGTTGTCCCAGCGGAAGCCAGGCCTGCACTGCTATCAACGGTCTCCACAGCAGGTCAGTTGCAAGCCAGGGAGGAGCGCGGTCAGATTTGCCCTTGGAAAAGATGTCTGGTTCCTGCGTGAGGAGACGGGATGGCGTGCGAAAAAAGAAGGGAGGCCAGAGTGGATGCACGGAAACCATCTTGCTAAAGGATAGTTTTTTTAAAGTAAAATTATGACTGCCATATAAATACAGAACGGTCACATCTTAAAGATTTTATTGAACTCATCAATCGAGAGAACCGGTATGGCACAAAACCCTGTTCAAACAAGAATCCAAAGGGCAGACACACATAGGACAGTCAGGAGTGCTCGAGTTAATTTGTTAACAGACGCAAAGGTGATCTTCCCTGCACAGGATTCATTTGCATTCCTAAGAACAGAAATCATTTGCATCACCTCTGTAAGTTAACTTTTGTCTCTACAGAGTTGCAAAATGGCAGAGAAAAAAAGAAAAAGAAAAGAAAGGTGCGCGCCCCTGCGGAATCGGATAACCCTACAAGTGTTCTCTGGAGACACCGCCACTGAAAGGAAACGCTAATGTTTTTGCCTATTCCACAGTCGTTCACAAATTTTGCTAACAACCTGGAGCCACTGCAGTGGTCCATGCAAACCTGGGCTTGCGCAGAGGAATGACGTGTGAAACAGATCTAAATGCTGCAGTTGAATCATGCGGTGAGGCTCCACAGAGCTCCCTCGTTCCTGGCAAGCAGATCCTGGGACAACTAGAAAGCTTGGGACTCAAGAATCCAGCGTGAAAGTTTTTGCGTTGGTTGTCTCCTAGGCTCCTGCCTGCTTAGCGTTCTAGGAGACCTGGGTTTTCTCGTTCCCCGTCTTAATCTCCATTATTTATATACTATTTAACTCCTGCTTGTATTTAGATCTTAAAACGCTAAAGATGAATCATGTAAATTTTAAGAAGTGATCTAACAGAGCAGTTTTGAATACAGACTCTTGGAATTGGACGCTGGACACTGACCGTGGGCATGCGCCTTCCTCTCTCTGTGCCTCTGCTCCCTCCCCCGTAAAGCAGAGATAATGGCACCTCCTTGGGTCGCTTTCAGGATTAAATCAATTAATACACAGGGGTGTGCAAAGGTAGGTTCACTGTTGTGAGTACACAAAACACAGAGTTTATCCTTATAGTATTATTTATTAATTTGCATTTTTTCATACGAACACGTGCCTACTTTTGCCCACCCCATGTGTACATCACTGAGAGCAGAACCTGGGACCCGGGAAGCATTTTCTATCATTGTGACCCTAGCGATTGAATGTATTCGTAAGCCATCATTCTGCGTCACTCTGCTCCTGAGAGGCCTGGTGGCTAGGATCATGATGCCAGCCTCTCATCAAAACTGTGACCCTTAACTAATTTCCAAGCATCAGGAGTGAAGACAGGTATGAAGAGTCATCCATGTAAACAGACAACAAACATGTGACAACCTGCAACATCATCATCATCATCACACATTTACTGAGCTCCTACAGCACCCGCAGCTGTGATGTGTGAGGCAGCGGAGGGCGGACGTTGAAGGCAATGGATGCCCACCTAACCACGCTGCCCAAGCCATCCTTGGAGAAGGAATCAGAGAAAATTTGGAAGTGACTCCTGGTGGCCCCTTCCTCCCTGGGGCACAGCATATGTGAAGAAGGGAGAGGTTAAGTGCTGTTCTTATGCTGAGTTTTTGCCCAGCGCTCTCCCTTTCCCCACAGATTTTTCCTGCATATGACCTCTCAGTCCCCTAATCCCATACAGGGAGTTGAGGGCTGCTTAGAGGAGGTCCCTGCAGTACTTCTCCTCCACAGGAGGCCCCAGAAGAGTTAACATTGATAATAATAATTATTACAATAACAGATCTTGGCAGGCACTAACAAAGAGCATCCTTTGATGCTTTGCTCTTCAAACTAGAGCTAATTCTACTCCCTTTGAGTGTGGGTTGGACTTTGCGCTCACTCCTGAAGGATAGAATACTGCCAAAGGGAAGGTATCTGATATCTAAGACTAGGTCTTAAAAAGCCTGGTGGTAGCTTCCTTCTCTCTCTCTCTCTGGGTTGGTTCATTCAGTCTGGGGGAAACCAACAGCCATGCCTTGAGGACACTCAAGCAGCCCCTACGGACAAGTCGACAAGGGCAAGAACTGAGGCCTCCCACCAACAGCCACGTGAGCGCATCTTGGAAGTGGACCCTCCTCCCTCAGATAAGCCATCACTGCCTGTAGCCCTGGTCAACCTTTTGACTGTATTTCATGATAAACCTGGAGCATAACCCAGTTAAGCTGCTCACAGATTTCTGATCCTTAGAAATCACGAGATAATGGTATTGGGTTTTTGTCACCTCACTTTCTCAGAGAGCCCTTTCTTGGCTGACAACCTAATCTCAAGTAGCCACCCAATCACTCTCTAGTATGTAAGCCCCTTGTATTTTTATAGCACCTATTACTACTTAATTTTTCTATTTGTTCATTGTTAACTAGCTCCACTATGATTTAAGCCCCATGAAAGTAGAAATAGTTTCTTATTATTCAGAGATGTGTCCTTGTTGTTCAGAGCAGTGCCTGGGACATAGAAGGTGCTCATTAAATGTTTGTTGAATAAAATGAAGTACATATTCTTATTCTTTAATGGAAGGACCTACGGGATCTTCTTTGGATCACTACAGTTCTGGATGCTGAAACTCGAACATGACTGGAGCTCAATTAACATCACAGGCTGCATTCATGTATTTTAAAAGACAGTCAAGAAGTGAAAATGGAGAGGCAAATATTTCCCTTATATGTGGAATCTAATGAAGAAAATAAGCTGACCAACAAAATAGAAACAGAGGCATGGATACATGGAACAGACGGGCAACTGTCAGAGGGGCGGGGGAGGGGGAACTCGGTGAAAGAAGGCGGAGGGGTGAGCCAAAGGACATGTGTGCCTAACCCACAGACACAGACAGGTGCGGCGGTGGCCGGGGCGGGGCACAAGGGCTGGGTGGGGAGGGGCGAAAAGGGGGGCGGGGGGAACACCTGTAATAGTGTCAACAATGAAAGTAGAATTTAAAAATGAGCAAATACATAATTTAAAGTAAAAAATGAACAGTGGTAATATCAGAATCCCTCATATAATATGTGAACTGATCTTTTTATGCCCCTAAGTTTGAGGTAATTTATTACTCAGTGATAGATAGGCATTATGAATAACTAGGGGTTTTTTTTTTTCTTTTTTTGCCTAATTATTTGAAAATAAGATACAGGCATCATGGTCCTTCAGCTCTAAATACTTTAGCATGTTTCTTCTAAAAACAAGGACATCCAACGTTTATATTTCAATTTAGTAGGAATTATCACTCATGAATTTGAATATTGATTAAATAATATCTAATACATAGTTTATACATTTCTCCAGTAGTTCCCCCAAATATCCCGCCTCATTCGGAGTGAGAGCCGAAGTTCTCACCAGGGCCCCAGGCCCTCCAGGTCAGCTCCCTCCCCTGCCCCCGGCCCCTCTCTGAGCTCATCTCCTACCTGCCCCTGGCTTGCGTCCCTCCAGGTTCTGACACTCCAGGCACACTCCTGCCTCATGGCCTTTGCACTTGCTGTTCCCTGTGTGTACAACTCACTCTCATGTCCTTAAGGTCTTGGCTCAGGTGTCTTCTCCTCCGTGGGGCCTGCCATGGTCACCTGTTCTGAACCCCACCCCACCCCAGCACTCCCATCCCTTGCCCTGAAGATTTTTCTTCCTAGATGTATTATTTTCTAAGATGCTGCGTCATTTATTTGTTGATTTTGTGCAATGCCTGTCTCTCCTATTAGAGTAGAGGACAGGCTGGTCCCTGTGTTCCCTGTAGGATCCCCACGACCAGGAACAGAGCCTGGTAAAGCATCGAGGGGCGTTTGTAGGGTGGGTGGGTGAGTGACCTGAGAGAAACGCCTCCCAAGGGCACTGGCAAAGAAGACATGGCGGGGTGTAATGATAATAACCCTCTGAAGAAGCCGGCCACGTCTGGGGGAGGCCCAGACAAGATGAGGGTGGGCCTTGCTGGCCAGGGAGGGACAGAGGGGTAAAGGTGCGTGGTGGCTACCTTAACTCTGCCACCAGGATTACCTCTGTTCTGTGTCACAGCCTGTCTTAGAACAGCCCTGTCAGCCCAGAACACCTTTACACTCTCCTTTAAGAAACAGTTAATGATACGAAGAATTGTTGGCCTGTCATATTGAATGCTCAGCATGTAACAGTTACGGTGCCGAACAGTTTGCACCCAGTGTTTCATTTAATCCTCTCAACTCCGCTACAAGGCAGGTATTACCACAAATCTCATTTTCTAGACAAGGATGATTCAGAGGTTTATTTGACTTTTAAAATTAATATTTTATTTATTGAAATTACTATTCATAAAAAAACCTAGTTCTTTCTTAAGCTTCAGCTTACAAATCTTATTCTATTTGTGTTCAATGTATTTTAACAACCACTTTTAAAAGGATTTTGAATGTCTGGTTTCAGTTCCAAAGATAAATTCCCTTAAACATTTTAAATTGCATTTAAGCATTTATTGTGTTCAGTTTCCTTGTGTACTTTAATGGTCTGACTTGTTAACAAAAGCTTTCCAACTATTTGAATTTAAATTATTCATCCAATAAAGTAAACTTATAGAGAACTTCGAGTTCTCCTAAATGTTCCAAAACTACATACACAGTTGAGAAGTTTTCAGTTTAAAATAATGAATCTGAATCAATTACATTCTTCCTAATCTTACATTGGAATTTTAAACTTTCTACACTTAATTTTAAATATTTAAAGATGCTCCATCACCAAGACAACTATCATATTCATCTCACTCTGTTTTGAGAGTTGCCTTCTTGGCTCCCTTGAGAACACAGAACAGCTACTTGGTCCTGTTTGTCACTGCTGCCCAGGACCCCGTGTTTCAAAGGAGGTGCCACACAGCCAGGGCTCCCACGTATGCATCACACCCCTACCCCCTACGCAGGAAACTCTACTGCCAGATTTGATTTTGCATGTCTTTGGTTTTTAAGATTAGTCATTTCTATCTAAAGCTAAAGATCTTTGAACCAGATGGAATCCTGCATTCTTTCATATTTTATTGCCCCTTTGGACCACGCAAGTCTTAAAGAGATTAAAATGATATCTTCGTGAATTATGGCTTAGGAATCAGTTCTTTTCATCTGCTAATGGCACTTCAACAATGGAAATGGGCCTGGGCATGTCATCGGTCCTTCCCAACCTGTGACATCACACCCTGTACTCCCGGGGCCTGTGTGGTCAGCCAGCTCACAGGTCAGGAAACAGGGAGGCTTCCTCCAGAAGTCTCATGTGGGATTCTCTTCAGCCCTAAAGGACAAAGGTCACACAGAAGGGACCAGAAGACACAGACGCAGCAGAATTGCAGCTAAGCGTGCTCCTCCAGAGGAGGCACAGAGGGGCCTGAGTACTTCTTTTTGCATCTCCTTTTCAATTAGGAGATGAAGAAAATTAGCAGCAGATGCATCCCAAGACCCCCAGTGGATACCTGACAGAGGCCTGAAACCTTGTATATACTGGGTTTTTTTGTTGTTGTTGTTTTTAAATACATACACCCCTATGATAAAGTCTGACTTATAAATTAGGCACAATAAGAGATTACCAACAATAATTAATAATAAAATAGAACAATTATAACAATATATTGTAATAAAAGCTATGTGAATGTGGTTCTGCCCCCCTCACCCCGATAACCAAGACAGCCACTGAGTGACGGTCTGTGGGCAGTGTATCCAGCACGGGGCGTCGGGATGTAGCTGGGTGGTGAGAAGTTTCCTCACTCTACTCATAACAGTGCACAATTTAAAACTTATGAATTGTTTATACCTGGAATTTTCCATTTAATGTTTTCAGACTGCAGTTGACCGCAAGTACGCGAAACCACAGAAAGTGAAACCTGGGACAAGGGCGGACAACTGTGCTGTAAGCCTGGCTAGAGGCTGAGAGGGCAGGCAGCAGTGTTCCCGTTTTCATTAGCTCGTTTATTTGTTCATTCAACAAATATTTGTTGCCCAAGCATTATGGGCCAGGTCATTGCCTTCAAGGAGCTCACATTCTGCAAAGGAAACTGACTCCCAACCAGAGCTCAGGGCTGAATGTAATGTACGTTAGCAGGCACGTTGACCAAGTGCAATGGGGGTCAGGGGAGGGAGAGCCATTGTCCTCTGGTGGGAGGTAACCGGAAGTCTCAGAGAAGGAGGGGACATTTGACACTCAACTGCACTTACTGGATACCTACCATATGCCAGGCGCTACTGGGGAAGGGGATTGGGAATGAGTAAGGAAAAATTAAACAAAGTAATTTCAGATTATGAGGAGCTAATGTTTACTGAGTGCTTATAATGTGCTGATGCTGTTCTAAGAGCTATAGTAGATTGGCTTGTTTAATCCTCCCTACCTTTCTTTGAGGCAGGAAACCACTGATATCGCCATTTTGTAGGTGAGGAGACTGTTTCATTTATTTGTTGTTGCATAGCGATCCACCCCAAAATGAGTGGCTTAAACAGCAATAATTTTAATTTGTTGCCATTCGGCAAGTCAAGAATTCAGGCAGGCTCAGCAGGGACAACTCATCTCTGTTCCAAGTGTTAGCTGGGCTTTTGGCTGGACCTGGAGGATCAAGATGGCCTTGCACGTGGCTAGGGCCTCAGGGTCAGCAATCAGCGGGGCATTTTGTTGTCCTTTATGTGACCTCTCTCTCTTCAGCAGGCTGGCCGGGACTTCTTTACACAGCAGCTGGCTTCCCAGAGTGCAAACACAGAAACCGCAAGTGACCGCATCAAGTCCACCACAGTTAGTGGGGTCAATGAATGTCACAGCGCCGGCCCAGGTTCAAGTGGAAGGGAAATTGACATGGAAGGAGTGGCAAAGCCACATCGCAAAGGACACGCAGAATGAAACTATTGTGGTCATCTTTCGAAGCGATCTTACTCAGAGATGAGGTTAAAAAATTTTGCTCAAGGTCATACGGCTAATTATTAGGCTTTGGGTGGGGAGTCAGTAAGGGTCAGACATGCAAATGTGCAGAGAAGGACATTTCAGATAACACAACGCATGTGCATGAGGGCCCAGAAAATTGTCCAGTTTGCTGAAGGAGATAGGTATACAAGAAAAAAAAAAAGGTAGGTTGGGTCACTTTTAGTCACAGGCAGATGAGGTGGAACACCAGGCTAAACTGTTGGGATTTGATTCTGTAGGCGATGGGAAGCTATGCAAAGGTTTGGAGCAGGGGGTAACCTGATCAGGGAGACGGGGCCGGGGGGTAGCCCGTGTGTGCTAGAGGAATGGAGCAGCCAGGTAACTGAGGAGACTCACACAGGAGTGCCGAGGACCTGGCCCAGAGAGCACATGTGGGTCAGAGGGGTGGGTATGAATGCAGGGGACATTCCAGGGGTGGATTTGACACAACTTGACAATGGTATTTTACAGATGAGGGAATTGTGACTCAGAGCTAAATCTCCCAAGATCTCTTAGCAAAGCAGATGGCAACGGCAGAGGGCAAGAGGTAGGTGGGCAAAAGTATAAGTGGAGGGTGGAGCCCAGGAACCCAGGTCCTTGGACCCCTGATCCACTCAAGTACAACGGAAACATTCATGGGGGGACCGGAAGAGAGGGCTCCAATGGCTGTTTCGTGAGGCACGTTGGCATCAGCATGGCATGCGTGTAATGTCGATTCAACCCCATGAACTGCCCAATGACAGATGGCTCAAGCCAACAGACAGAGCCCGCCCTGGTGGATAACCTGCACCCTTCCCTCCGTGAAAGCTCACTCACCAGGGAGGGAGGCCTGGTCCATTCGGGGACAGATAGGGGCTGTGTTTGGACGAGGAAGTGGGGACTTGAATTGTGCCACCTCTACATACACCCTGAGCTGCTTTGAGGGCCTTTCTGAGTAAAAATTAAAAAAAAAAAAAAAAAAAGGCAGCAGCAGGGAAGAGAGAGGGATATGATGTGCAATCCTTTCAAAGCTCTTAGTTTGAAAAGACAGAGGGGTTTTTTTTCTTTTTTTAATTTTTATGAAGAGCCTGGTTGATCTCATTCTTAGCATCTCTGGCTGAAAGGGGCTCCCCGCCCCCTCTGTACTAGTTGCTCTTTGGGATTTGTATCTTCTATTCTTCTGACACACTTCATGCAGGGAGAGCTCATTTTGGCTCCCTCAAAAATTGGACTCTAAATTTAGAACTGGCCTCGAAACTTCTGATCTTTGAGCTCAACTTGTCTGGCTTGGCCCAGCCTGCAACAGCCACCTCTTATCACCATGGATGTTGTTCCTATTTGGTTCTCCAGTTGTCTTAGAAACATGAATTGGTATGATTGGTCACGGCCAAAAAATATAAACCAGAGCCCACCAGTCTACCCAGCTCTTTTCTTGTAAATAATGTTCTCTCAGAGGAGAACATGTTTCCCCCTCATTTTCTAAAAGCCGGCCCCTTGGGCCCATTCCAAATTCCTCTGGTCTTCCTTCCATCTGTTGCAAGTTCCTTCCCTGTCTTCTCATCCCTGGAATCACCAGAAAGGGGAGGAAGCAGTGCTTGGTTTGTGCTGCAGCCCAGCTGCTTGCCATCTGGACTCAGGCCTATTAACCCCTGACCTTCGGCCATGATCCTCCCCTCCCCTCCTTCCACACAGCCCGTGTTGGGAGAAGGAGCGAGGAGCCCAAGGGGCCTCCCAGTCCCCACCCGGCAGCCCTTTAGACCCAGTTCTACCCAAGCAGACATCCCTCAGAGCCCAGCATCGACCATCCAGTGTGTAGTAGACAGCTGGTTCTGAGTCGTGGGTCCCACCCCTCACCTCTGAAAGTCTCTGGGCAAGTCACCTGACTTTCTAGCTGAGCCTACTGTCCCATCTATAAAGTGAATAGTGGAATGAGTGAGCCCCTAACGTTAGAATGCACCCCACTTAAAACATTCCATGCCTCTATGACCACGACCAGTTGTTGCCAGAGAAAGGGTCCTTTCAGCATTAAAGAGAGGAGCACCAGACAATGTCATCCATAGCAGCCCAGAAAAGCAAGTCATAAAATGTATTAGATTTCCAGAACCCCTCCATTAAGCCAGAGGCAACCCTCCGAACTCAACTCAGAATGACCTTGCAGGAGGCCAGAGCCACCTGGATCTCATCTGTGACCATTTTAAAGGTCCACAGTATTCTTTCCTGACTTGTGTGGCTCAGTTGGTTTGGCATCATTGCACAAAGCAAAAGGTCGCCGGTTCGATTCCCTGTCAGGGCACCTGCCTAGGTTGTGGGTTTGGTCCCCAGTGGGACACTTATGAGAGGCAACTGATCAATGTTTCTGTCTCATATCAATGTTTCTTCCCCTCTGTTTCTCCCTCCCTCCCTCTCTCTCTAAAAATAAATAAATAAAATCTCTTTAAAATAAAGATTATAAAGGCCTACAGTATTCTAAAAATAAAAAGCTTAAATCTTAGAGTGGCATTTCCAGAATTGCTTTCTGTAGAGCCCTAGGATCTCATGCATGCTTGGGTTTTGCTAACCTATTGTCTAATAAGTTGGGGGAAAGCTGGGTTTCTTTACTGCAAGATTTCTCAAGGCCGATGTGCCTTGAACTTAGAACCATTACTAAAGACATCCTGCTTACCCTTCATAACAGTCTTTGATTTTGCCATTTTGCTATTTCTTTTTACGGATGAAAACATGAGGCTCAGAGGGGTGAAGTGACTTGCCCAGAGTCCTGCAGCTTGGAAGTGAAGGGGTTGTGATCTCAACCTAGAACCCACATTCCTAACATCAGGTGGTATTTCCATCCCATGATAGCAAACTCCAGGAAGAAGTTACAGGCTCAGAGAGGCTGCCTTTGTCCCACCTGAAACTCTTCAGGGAAAATGGAAGAAACGGCAGCCTTCTGAGGAAGCAGAAGAGAGAGTAAGAGGACTGACAACATGTGTACAAAAGCCTCAGGTATAAGGGTCTGTAGCTATTTCCTGGGGACAACTCAATGAGGAGGTGGGGGACACTACAGACACCTACACCGCTCCTCAGAACTGAGGCCGGTCTCTGGGATAAGTCAGGGGAGGGAGTGTCACCCCCTTTACAAGGAAGGTACACAGAGCTCTGTTGAGGTTCAGATGTGCCCATTCTAGAAACAGTCATTGCTGTAGCCAGATTTTGTACCACACAGCTTCCCTCCCCAACACAGCCGGCAGGGCAGGGCAGCTGCAGACCACCAGGTGGCCGGTGGCCAGTCGGCTACTGCGGGATCTGAGAGACTGAATTCGTTGTTAGTTACTTGTTCATTCTTTCACTTCCCTAGCAAACACTTACTGAAATCCAGAAACAACCCCCGCCCCAACTCAACTCAGAACGATCACACCGCTGTGCATGGAAGACGCAATGGTGAGCCAGTCCATTGCCTCTGTTTCTCAAGGAAAAAGAGACCTTCAACAAAATTAACACTGATGAGTGTGTAGTCACAAGTAAGGTAAGTTCTCTAAAGGGAAGGAACATCTATACAGCAATACATATCAAAGGAATGTGACCTGGTTTAGGGAGGTGCTGTGGGGCCACAGAGGGGCTCTACTCACAAGTCCCTTCAAGAGACTCTCTAGAAATGTAGTTGGTTGACAGCCCCTAACTGCTGCACCTCCAAAGCAGCCTCTGCATTCACACCAAGGCTACTCCCTTTCCAGTAGCTCCTGGCCAATGACAGCACAGCGGCAGGGCAACTGCCGCGGGACTCTAGGGCTCAGCGTTGCTCTGGGCTCCCCTTGGGCTCCCCATGCGCAGAAAGAGACTTTCTCAGAGCTGCATTGCAGCTGGGGGCTCTTCCTTCCCTCTCTCCTGTCACACATGTCAGACTGGAAGGCTCTCTCCATTTACTCCTGCTCCCTCTCTCCCCTTCATCCTCCACATCATTTTGACATCTGCTTCTTAAAAAACACAACTCAGCCCTGGCTGGTGTGGCTCAGTGGACTGAGTGCCAGCCTGTGAACCAAAGGGTTGCCAGTTTGATTCCCAGTCAGGGCACAGGCCTGGGTTGCAGACCAGTTTCCCAGTAGGGGGCGCATGAGAGGCAACCATACATTGATGTTTCTCTCCCTTTCTTTCTCCCTCCCTTCCCCTCTCTCTAAAAATAAATGAATAAAACCTTTTTAAAAACATACACACACAATTCAACTGAGTAAATTTTAAATATTTATTGGCTTTATTCAATGATTCATAAATCAGGCAGCATCCAATCTAACAGATAGAAAGGAGCCCTGAGAGCTGTACAAAATGAAAGACTTCTATAGGCAGAAAGCAGCAGGAACAAGGACGTTGTACTAGGCAAACGAGTTGGCTATCGCCAGACCACTTTCCTTGAGGCCCCAAAGGGGTGTCCAGCTGGTGGCCCGCAGGCCGCATGCGGCCCAGGATGGCTATGAATGTGGCCCAACACAAAATCATAAATTTACTTAAAACCATTTTTTTTTTGCTCACCAGTTTTCGTTAGTGTTTGTGTATTTGATGTGTGGCCCGAGACAACTCTTCTTCCAGGGTGACCCAGAGACGCCAAAAGGTTGGGCATCCCTGCTAGGGAATGGCAGGGGTCCACCAGGCAGGTCACCTCATAGCACGTCTCAGACACTGGTTGATTGGCTCGTTTAAGATTCCATTTCTGGGAGAATCCAAACTGTAAGTCTTGGTTTAATAACATGGGACTTAGCACAAGTGATTTCATGTTGGCCCTGTGGCCTTGTTTTTAACACAAGGAAAAATGGAAATTAAATATTTTGAGCTGAATGATAAATGAAAATATAATCTATCAAAATGTGTAGGATACAGTTAAAGGAGTTCTTAAAGGAAAATATTTAGCTTTATTAGAAAAAAGAAAGATATGCAATCAACGATCTGAGATTGTATTTTAAAAAGCTATGAAAAAAAGAGCAAAGTAAACCCAAAGTAAGTAAAAGGAAGGAAATAATAAGAGAAAATATTTGTGACATAGAAAACAGGTAAAAAGAAAAGTAACAAAGCCAAAAGTTGGTTTGTTGAAAATATCAAGAAATTGGTAAATTCCTAGCTAAACTGATCAAGGAAAGAGAGTGAGAGAAAAAATTATGTATATAAGGAATAAAAGAGAAGATATCACGATAGAGTCTACAGACATTAAAAAATAATAAAACAATTACAAGAATAATAAGGAAATATTATGAACAACTTTATGCCAGTAAGTTTGACAACATAGATGAAATGGACAAATTTCTTGATAAATTACAACGTTCTAAAACTGACACAAGATGAAACTGAAAATCCAAATCATTTTATCTTTTAAAGAAATTAAATTCACTATCAAAACCCTTCCCATAAACATTTAAGAAAGAAATAACACCAAACTGATACAAACTTTCAGAAAATAGAAGAAGAAACACTTCCCAATTTATTTTATGAGACCAGAAATACCCTGATACCAAAACTAAATAAAGATATTATAAGGAGGTAGACAGACAGATTGATAGATCTCAGATCTCAGTATCTCAGTTCAAGAAGATCTATTTCTTATTATGCTACATGTCTAAAAGGGGCTGTCAGGAAGGCTTTGCTAGGCACAGACGCTCAGGGACCAAGCTGATGCAACTTCCGTCTCAACACGTGCTCCCTTTACAATTAAGGCAGAGAAAGGAGACAGTGCTTCTCAAAGCTTCTGCCCCGAAATGACATGTGTCACTTATGCTCACGTTCATGACCATGTCCTGAGGAGATGGGTAAGACCTAACATGTTCTTGGAAGGAGAAGAAAATGGAAAGTGATGCTCTCAGGAGTCACAGATGCATGTTAGCAACAGAAGAGCCTATAGGTATAACGTGAGTGACCTGCCCGTGAGAGACGCGGGGGGCAACAAGGGCCCGTGGGGCCCGGCCTGAAGAAATTTCACCAGCCTGAGGGGTGGACGAGCCTGGGAAAGAGGCAAAGACAGACCAACCAGAGCGGGGGTGGGAACCAGGGAATTCGTGAAGGGATTGGCCAGTTGTGTCTAATGTCATGGAGAGGTCACGTAAGATGAGGATGTCGCTGGTATCAGAGCAAGACTTCTGTCCGTGGAGTGATGGGGTTTGAAGCCAGAATGGAATGAGTAAGAACTGAGTGTGAGATGAAGAAAGGAAAACAAAATACGGACAGCCTTTTAAGAAGTTGGTTGTGAAGGGAAGGAAAGCAGTAACGGGAACAGAACATGTGTTGAGAGCGTCTGACCGTTATTTCAAGGGGAGAGCCCAGAGAATCTTTAAGTGTAGATGGGAAGGATCTAGTTTGGAGGAAGTGGTTAAAAGCAGGAGAAGGGAGTCAGGGGCACTGAAAGGTTCCTGGAAGGCAGGACCCAAAAGTCAGCAGGGAAAGATGCCACAGGGAGGAATGTGGGTGGGGGGTGCATGGAAAGCTGAGCTGGTGTGAGTGGAGGCCAGTCAGCGGAGGAAGCCAGAGAGAAAGGTGGCGGGGGGGGGGGGGGGGGGGGGGGGCGGTCAGAGCCCACGCACGGAGAGGCAGAGACTCTGGTGGGGAGGGAATCGGCAGCAGTCTTGCTGGCCCCTGAGGCTGCTTCCTTTCCAACGTCCACTTCCAGTTTTGGACTTTCCATATCCTTACAGGAATTCCCTTTGTCCTGAAAGGATTTCATTGATTTTTTTTCGAACATCTGCTGTGTGCCAAGCCCGGTCCTGAGCACTGTATTGGGCATGACAGAAGCTGTTCTTGTCTTCAGAATCTATTCCTCCGTCCAAAGACGCCAAGGAGCCCAACCTCTTTGGCAGAACAGGTTCCCCCTCAGTTTGGACTGACTGACTGAGGCGCAGCAAATAAATACAACAGATGTGGGAGTCAGAGCAAAGTGGACTTCCCATAACAGGAAGGGGGCTGTTGGGCAGGGCTTGTCATCTAGAAGGTCTTGGGAACTTTGTGGGAAGTGTGTCTAGATGTGTCTCGGGAGCAACTCTACGCAGAGAATCGCCCTGTGCCCTGAGGGTACTGCGATGTGTGCGTGATTGCGGCTCACACTATACATGTGGGAAGGAAGAGAGACAGGCCAGCCAAGCGACACCTTCCTAGGAAGCATGTCCACTCTGGTTCTTTGTTTTGTTTGTTTGTTTGTTTGACTTTTTGTTGTAGAAATATGAAAACACATGTAAAAGTGAAGGGTACAGCGAACCTCCTTGACCCACTGTTCTCACTTCTGCTGCCCCTTCCTCCTCCACACGCCTCTGATTTGCCAGGCCTCCCATTTGGCAATTACTCACATACTTTCTCATGAAGCCTGCATTTCAGCTGCTCATGAAACCCGCACTATTCCTAGGCTTTTCTGTTACGTGAGTCAGTACATTTCTTTTGACACTTTAGTTTGAAGTAAATTTTTCTCTCTCATAATGGAAAAAAACCCTGTCAATATAGACACATAAAGAATCCTGCCTAAAAAAGAGAATACAGAGTTAAGTCCTGCCTGTCCCCCTGAGCCTAAGTACCCTTTCAAGGGTATCCGCCCTGGGTTAGTTATCTATGGCCGCATAATAAATAACCACAAGCTCAGTTACTATGGTAACCGGCCTCCAAGATGGCCCTCAAAGATCTTCACCTCCTGGTATTCATGCCCATTGCAGTCTCCCACTTGCCTTGTTCTGTGAGACAAACAGGATATAGCGGAAGTGACAAAGTGCGACTTTCAGGCTGGGTCAGAAGAGACCTTATACTTGGCTCCTAGCTCCCTCCAGACATACCCTGCGGCATTCTGATGTCCAGGTGAGGGGGGGCGGTGCCTGGCTTGCCCGGGGGGGTCCTGAAACCCATCCCTCTCTCTGAATGCTCAGTGGACACAGGTCTCTGAGGCGCTCGGTGGTGACGCTCACCCCCCTTCAGCACAGGCTCTCATGCTTCCAAGATGTCAGGGGACACAGGTGATCTTATCTATGCACCCTGGAGGGGACGAAGCCAGGTAAGACTCCTATTTTGCTGCTGGACCACAGCAGAGCATTTTCTCAGGGACCTCCTGCGGCCAGTGCCCAGCCTCTGTGGTCAGCTCAGAGAAGAGGAACTAAAGGGGCCACAGTTGCCACAGGTGGAAAAAAGGGGTATCAGAGGGGGGTGATGACCCCTGGCAAAGGCACGGACACACTGCGCGTCCTGAGCGGACCTGCTATCTGGGGGAGGATGAGCTAGAAAAACCTAGGCTTGGCCCCACCCCCACGTCACCTCTGCTGACAAGCTGTCTGCGTTCCCGTCTGTTCCTTCCCCAAAAGGGGAGCCTAGAACATGCCAGAAAGTCTCTCCCCTACTAACAACTCCTGGCTCTCCCTCCCACTCACCGCCCACTCCCGCGGCACACCCCACTCCGGCAAGGCACCTTCGCCGGACCAACCTTCTCTCCTCTCCCCACTTCTCATTCATACTTCATTGTTCTTCTTTCCTTTCTTTTTGCTAAATTTCCTTGCTTATGTGATATGGCAATGTGTAGGCGTGGGCGTGCATCTCTGTCCACCGTCCTAAGAGTGAACCTGAGTGTGAATGTGGAATGCACGCACCAGGCCTGCCATGTGCCCAGGGACAGGGGGCTCAGATGTGCTAGAAGGCTGGGGACTTAGGCAGAGGTCCAGACCCTTCAGTGCCTCCTGGAAAAGGTCTCCCGGCTCTGCCCCTGCCTGCCTCGCAGCCCTGTATCTCACCACACCCGCAGGGAACTCACCCACTCTCTCCGCAGCCTGCAGTTTCTGTTCCTAATCCCTACCCATTATTAGGCAAACTGCTGCTTGTCCTTGAAACTTGGCTCTAGTGTCCCCACCACCCAGAAGCCACCTTGAGCCCCTACAGCAAGGGCCACTGCCCCATCTCTCCCGCAGGGCCAGCTGCCTGAGGCCGGGAGCCTGCCTGTGCCCTCACCTCCCTCCGCTTCCAGCACAGTGCAGGGGTTGTGGGGCGGGGGACTCTCTGAAGGGCTTAATACAGGTAGGGTTTGGCTGCTGGGGGCAAGGCAGAGGGGATGTGTTTGATGATATATCACCCCCACCCCCCAGCTAAACAATCTAGACTGAATCTTTCTCCTGATAGGTTAAGACTCAAGGGAACTGTAGGTATGTTGGGGAACATGGGTTCACTTTACCCTTGGAAATTGGGGTGGTCTGTGCCTCTACCCCTCTATCCACATACATACACACTGGCACTACACCAGGTTGCTTCCCAAAAAGAATGTGTTATCATTCTTATAATCTGCCTGGTTTAAGGCCACGTTCAAACACACTCGCAGCTCTGACCCCCTGGCTAGTCACCTTCCCCACAACAAACGTTAGTCACTCTGTATCTGAGCTCCCGGTGGAAGACAGGGAAGGAAAGGCCCCGCCCCCACCCTGTTCCCCCAGCCAATCGCTGAGCACCTTTGGTTTCGGAGCGAAGGTGGGGGGCGGGAGGAAGAGTGTGGGGCTGCAAGGGGTTTCGACCTAGACTGGTTGCATACTCTGGGGGCTGACGCAACTGGGGAATTTGGCTTCTTTTTATCACATATATCATTTTGCCATATATGGTCACTGAGAGCTACTGGCAGCGCGGCTCCGGCCCAGATGGTGAGCTCCCAGAGTGCAATGAGCTACATACCAGCCCAGAACAAACAGACCATCGCTCACTCGGCTGGACAGGTGGGTGGGCCGAGAAAGGGGTTATATATAGTTCTGGTCACATTCCTTCACTAATGCATGTTGGCCCCCAAACGCACAAACAATCTCCATATCTGGCTCTTTTTACTGGATTTGCTAATTGTTATTCTTCTATAACCAAGAGAATGAAAAAAATTCCAGGAGGAATGTGGGGGAGAGATCTGCTGGCTGTCATTTCCCTTCCTGATCCTCCCCCTCCCACCCCCTGGCCCCTTGTTCTCTCTATTGCCCTGAAGGCTTTCCAATGCTGGCCACCTCCTCTGTTGACTCTCCTCCTTTGTCGCCTTGCCTGGGTCCCCTTCCCCCAGCACACCCCTAGCCCAAGTGAAGCTGGCCAGGCGCAGATGATCCCTGAGGCTGGGCAGGATTCCAGAGGTGTGGAGTCACAGCCGATAAGATCCCCAGCTCCCAGAACCTGTGTTTGCAAAATGTCCTAGGCGGGCCCTCCCACCTGGCCTGACCGAGCCTGCACAGGGTCTGAAGGCAGCAAAGGGGCCGATCCTGGAGATGCCAACAGACCTGCGTGAATTCTGGGGATCCCCAAAAGCCACTGTTGGGACCTCACTTCTACCTCCAGCCCAAGGCATTCAAGGTTCCCAAGACTTCTCCCCTGCCGAATCAAGTAGCCCTGAACGGGGATGGCGCTGGAGCATGAGGCTTACACCCAGCTGTCACTGGTAGTTAGAAGATGGGGCGCATACACACAGTGAAATATTATTCAGCCATGAGAAGGGAAGATACACTGCCATTTGTGACAACATGGGTGGCACTTGAGCACATTGGGTTCAATGAAATAAATAAGACAGAGAAAGACAAGTATTATATGATATCACTTATATGTGGAGTCTAAAAAAGTCAAACTTGTAAAAAACAGAGAATAAAATGATAGTTACCAGGAGGTGGAGGTGGGGATAGGATCTATGTTGTTTAAGGGTACAAACTTGCAATAAGTAGGAAATAAGCCATAGAGAGCTAATGCACAGCATAATGAATATAGACAACAATATTGAATTAAAATTATGTAATGTGGTAGAGGTGTTAAGAATCACTACAACAGTAATCATACTACAATATATAAATGTATCAGGTTAACACATATACCAAATGTATATGTGTTATGTGTCAAATCCATTCTATAAGTAAATTAATAAAGGATTGTAGTGTGACAAATTAAAAAAAAGGATTTTTGAGGTTTACACTTCCGGTTTCGACCTCCTCCCGAACTCCAGACCCACAGGTCAAAGGTGGCACTGTTTGTCCCCCGATGGCGGCGCTAGCCAAAGCAAAGGCAGATGGGGCCATGTTAGACCAACTCTTGAATGGGGGGCACAAGTGGGGGTGTTCTCAGGAGTAGCTAAACCGCCAACGTCAAGGGCAAGGAAGGTAGCCAACCTCTCACTAGGTGTCTAAAAGCCATCCTCAGGAAGAACACAATGGATAAAATGTGACTTTGGCAGTTCCTGCCTTCTAATTTGCTCCAAATAACAGGGACTGGTCCTTCTAGCATGGCACTCTCCACGCCAGCGGGTGAGCCTTGCACACATTATGCTTTTGACACACACGGGGAGCTCAAGCCCGCTACGCATGAGAAACACGGGAACGCTTTTACAAACTCTGGTGTCTGGGCCTAGTGCATTCTTATGTGATGACCTGGGATAGGCAGGTTTCAGACATGTGATGTGATGTATTCCCCCAGGCTTCCCAGGTGACCTCAAGTATGCACAGCTGCAGAGCAGGCTGGCCCTTTCTGGGGAATCTGCCCCACTTGCCCCTGATTCCCCAACCTGGGGCAGCCTCAGGCCCCCCAAGCAAAGCCACCAACCAGGAGGCAGAGGGGTCCGGCTGGCTGGTCGGATGAGCCTGGCCTGGCGGTCGGAGTCCTGATTTCCGCCTGGCTCTGCCCTGGACCATCAGACTGCCCTATTTAATGCTCCTAAATTCTTAAAATCCAGTTTCTTTAAACACAAAATCAGGAGCTAAAGAACTTTTATGAAGATGAATGAGATTGTTTATATTACAAGGCTACTAAACAAGTGCTCTGCACCCATTCCACGCGGGCGCTGAAGACCCGTTGCTCCTCTCGGTCGTGCCGCTCCCCCTACTTTAACGATGAGAGAATTGAGGCTCGGAGAAGCTACGTCACTCTGCCAAGCCCCACAGCCGCTCCGTGGAGGGGCCGGGATACGGGTCCAGAGCTGCAAGGCTCAGCACTACTGCGGCTTTCCATTCCAGGTGGACAGGGAGGGACTTCCTGCGGGCCATCTTTTCCCAGGATGTCAAGGTTAAACCTGGCAAGACAAAGCCTGGGAGGACAGTGCTTCAGATGGTGCAGAGAAAGCCCTTGGCGCACTCCTTGATTTTGACACAAGCCGCACGTTGTTTCATGGCGAGCTGCCAAGGAGTGGGTTTCAGAGCACCCTGCTTCATTTAATAAGAGCACAAAACACGTTTGGCCCCAAGGTGAGGTGACATCAGCCAGTCGAGCGAGAACAGCAACCCTTCTCTGCCCGGCAGGAAGGAAACAAAAAGCCAAAAACAAGAGGATGGCTGAGTGAGCAGGGACCTGTCTCCAACCCAAAAAGCAGTAGCATACGGGTTCAGGCCTCCCTCCACCCAGCCTCTCCGCTTTCTGCCTTCTTTTGAGTAAAATCAAGAGGAAGGGAATTTGAGCTTACAAGATGGTCAAAGACAGGGTTAGCATCATGAGGAACTGAAGCCTGAATCAGAAAACTGAGGTGTGGAAACCGGAACTGGCAAGTCCAAGAAGACAACTGGCCTAGTAAAAGAGGGCAGAGAAGGGGTTTGTGCTCGTGTGTTCGTTGCTGACAGTCCTTAACGGAACTTGGACTTGAGATATGAGACTTTCGAGAGACGTTGCTGAGGTACTGTGCCTGAACTTAGGGGAAGCTGTCGCCCGCAGAACCGTGTCATGATGTGGGGACAGCCTCACTGCAGTCCGAGCATGTAGAGTTAGCATCTCCGTCCTCTCATCGTTTCAATTAAACACACACATAACGCAAGTTAAAAACCAAGAGAACCAAGTTTGAAAAACTAACTCTATAAGGCGAAATATAGAGAAGCCAGTTCCCAGGTGCACCACGGTTCTGCTTTCACGAAGGCCACACTCCAGCTCCCTGCTTCTCTCCCTCTCTGTTGATTTTTTTGAGGGGGAGGGGGCAAACCTTGCCTCTGTTTCACCTGCTTGATTTGATGGCCATCCCTCTCCCTCCCCTAAGAGAAGCTCAGCTCTACAGTTGCATTTGGAATTCACGTCTCTGTTGCTCTTTTCTCCCTATTTTGTTTTATTATCCTTTTCAAAAAACAAAATGTGTATTTTGTGTCATATAACATAGAACATGTATTATAGTACAAAAAAATAAGGAACGGCGTCTTAAACAAGACAAGTTTATTTCGCTCTCGCATAGGAGAGGCCCCGAGGAGTGCAGCCGGGCTGGTGCGTCGGCACGCCGGCCCCATCGGGGACCCACGCACAGTCTTCCTGTCTGATCCCCAGCGCCTGATCCCATCCTCGTGACCCTTTAAATTCTCGGGAACTACTGGAGAACCAATGATCAGAGTTCTGTTTCTGGCCAGCAGCAGCGAAATATGGCCAGGAACTCCTGGGAGGGCAAATAAAGGAGGTTGAATGATTGGGGAAGGGATCCTTTTATTTTTCCCTCCTTCTGTTGCTCTTTCTGATGCACCATCGATGGGGTTGATGGAGGGGGCAAGGCAGGCCCGGTGTGAAGGTCAGAGAGGACGCCACTCACTGCGGCTCCGACGACGAGGCCCCTTGCTCCAGTGTCGACGCGGGTTTTACTGTATTAAAGAGGATGTGAAACAGCAGCAGCAAAGCACCCCTCTGGTTTTCGTTATCCACTTCCCTCTGAGGGGGGAGAAGCTGGCAAGGGAACTATAGGAAAAGCTCGTCTAGAGCTTCTTGAGCCGATTAAGGACACCCCCGAAGACGTAAGAAACCACTAAAGGGCGGCCAAGGCTAAGGTGGAACTCGGCTCTTCAAATCCTTACAGGTAGTGTCATTCTCTAAAAATGTTTTCCTTACTGAAACTTTCAAACTTATACAAAAATAGAGAAAATAATATAAAGAACCCCTTCTACCTATCACCCAATTTCAATAGTTAGCAACATTCTGCCATTCTTGCTTCATTGTTTTCTCCCACAATTTTTTCCCAGAAATATTGAAAAACAAATGTCAGGTATATCACTGCACCCTTAAATACATCAGTATTTATCTCTAACTGGTAAGGACTAAAGATAAAGATAAGGACTTTGTTTTTTAACACAACCATCACACTAATATCATGAAAGGCTTCAGCCATGGCTGGTGTGGCTCAGTGGGTTGAGCATCGTTCTGTAAACTGAAAGGTGGCGGGTTCAATTCCCAGTCAGGGCACGTGCCAAGGTTGCAGGTTCAGCCCCCATAGAGGCATGTAAGGGAGGCAACTGGTTAACGTTTCCTTCTCACATCGATGTTTTCTCTCTCTTTCTCTCACACTCGGTCTCTCCCCCTCCTTCCCTTCCCCTCTCTCTGAAATCAATAAGCATGTCCTCAGGTGAGGATTAAAAATAAATAAATAATATTATGAAAGGATTCAAAATAGTCCTCCCTAAAATGTGCTGCCTTGGCATGTGAATTATTTTGAGCTGAAAGCAATTGAGACCCTGAGGGCTCATGCGAAATTTTACCTCTGTCTTAAAGAATTTAAATGAGCAGCCTTGCCCATAGTAAGAGTTATCACCAGAAATAACTTTCATGATGAATTCTATATGGCAGGGCAGACATCTAGTTACTGAGCATCTGCTCTTCTTATCGTCCCGCAAACGACCTTCCTGTCCTTCCTTCCCAATGTGCTTTACTTCATCCTTAGCTCAGAATGTTGTATCCACCTCATTCTAACTTTCTGTCTCTGAACCTCACACATATGTGGGGTTCTCATACAAACCTATGTAATTAAATTTGGTTATTCTCTCTTGTTAATCTGTCTCATGTCGATCTGATTATTAGACCACCTGGAAAAACCTAGAAAGGTAAAGGAAAGTTTTTTCCTCTCTTCTAGTTACATTCAACAAAACTAATAATAATCCCTTAGTATAAAATAATCTGTACTCAGTTTTCTCAAATTGTCTCAGAATGCCTATTTTTTAGCCTGTTCAAATCAGGACCCAAATAAAGTCTATGCACTGCTTTTGGTTGACATGTTTCAAGTCTTTTTATTTATAACACTTTCCACTCTCCTGCTCCGTTTTTCATGTCATTTATTTGTGTCGAAACTGGGTCATTTGTCCTATAGAATTAGTCACATTGGCTGACTTTGTCTTCATTGGTTTAATGGATCTTCAAGGATGATGTCATATGTTAAAAATCAAGACCTGGGTATTCTCAAGCCTGGCTGCACATCAATATCATCTGGGAAATTTTAAACATGTCAGAACCCTGGTGATTCTGATTCAGCAAATCTAGGTTAGCGCCCAGGGAACCGGTTTTATAAGCTGCCCAAGTGATTCTGACGTGCGTCTTTCAAGCTGAGAACCACTGGCCCTGATAGCTGGGCTTTTCTCAAAAAGGCTACCGATTATCCAAGAGGAGGAAAGGGAGGAGAAGGAAGGGAGAAAAGGAGTCAACAAACACTTACGGAGCACTGAGCCCTCACTTAGATTGGCTTGGTGTTGTTGAGAGAGAACTAGAAGAGGCTCAGTGTACTAGTTTAAAAGTTTAGACCAGGGAACCAAACCTCTAATTATAAAAACGCAACAGACATCAAGCCCAAGATGTAGCCCGTATTTTAACTCCCTGCCCCCCCCCCCCATAAAGCAAACATAACCGGGACATAACAGGTTAGGATGGGAATGAAGGAGGCTGTGAGAGTCAGGCTGTGCACCCAAAACGGGAGCCTGCCCTGCTGTGGGTCCCTGGGGACACCCACCTTTCTCTGTATTCTAGGGCCCCTTCCTTGAAGTGGGATTTCTCTTAGGACTACAGATTATTTTCATTCCTGTGGGTCTACTTGTGAATGAGAAAAAGACTCCAATAAACGATAACGTCAGTAAGTTAAAATTCGTTGTGACGTTCGGTGCATGGGATAAACCCCTTCTTCGGCATATAAAGAAGATTTAATCCATCACAATTTTATTTTATTATTCCTTTTAATCCTCGCCCAAGGATACAGTCACTGGTTTTAGAGAAAGAGGGAGGGAGATGGAGAGAGACACATGCCATTCAGTTTCCTCTTGTACACTCCTGACCAGGGACCAAAACCACAACCCAAGCATGCGCCTTGACCAAGAATCCAACCTGCAACCTTTCGGTACATAGGATGATGCTCCAGCCAACAGAGCCATGCCGGCCAGGGCTCCACTGCAATTTTAAGAATAGCTTTTTTTCTGCCCTCTTAAAGTCTAACAAGTATCTAAAGAGTATCAATTTGAAAGGGTACCCTTTATGATTATGATAAATTTCTCATTCACAGGGATGGGTCAATAGATATTAAGATTCAAAATGAAAAAACAGCATAAAGAAAAAGAATAAATTTGATTCATCAAAATATATTTCATGCAGACTACAATAACACCATACAGTTAAGTCAAAATCAACACGTTAGGAGAAATCATGGCCACATATTTAACAATTTTTTCCAAAATAAATAAAAATCTCCCACAAATCAATAAGGAAAATATAAGTAACTAAGTAGGAAATGGGGCAAAAGATGGAAACAAGAAATTCACAAATAGGGACCTCCACAAGGCCAAGAAACAAAAACATGGTCAACTGCAGCAGTATCCAAAGATATGCACATTAGAATAGCACTAAGATACATTTTTTTCACTCATAAATCAGATAGAAAGGTGTTGGTTAATGGTGAATTTTGGCAAGAGTGTGAAAAAGTAAATTCTCTTTTACATCACTTGTGAACGTATAAACTGGTCAGACTGGAGGTCCGTTTGACTGTATCTATTTAAATTTCAAATGCCTGCACCCTTTGACTGAGAGCTCCACAGCATGTGCATTGAAAGAGCCATGTACAAAGATGATCTTTCATTTATCCATATTCATCCATTTATTCGGCGAATATTTATTGAGTGGCTACCATTTACCAGGCAAAGTTTTAGGCACAAGGAACAGGGCGGCAAAAGTTTCTCTCTGAGGAGTTGAAATTGTAGTGCTGGCAGACAGAACAATGAACAAATGAACACTCTAACAAACGTCTAAACAGAATAAAATCAGAAGGCACTAAGTGACTATGAAAAAAGATTTAATTCAGCATAATAATGAAGAAAATTTGGAACCCACTTAAATGTCCCTCAAATGGGAAATAGTTTTAAATAAATCTATCCATACTACACATTATTATGATGTAGCATTTGAAAAGGATGACATAGTTCTGTATGTACCAACATGGTGAGTTCTCCAAGACATAAATTTGCTGAGTAAAACCAAACCAAAATTAAAAAATACACAACATCTTGCAATTCAGTATGAAGAATTTAACCCCATTTATGTGAAGAAGAAAAGTAGCAAATTATACATATGCACATGTATATATGGAAATGAAAAGTTCTGGAAGAATGCACAGCAAATGGATAACATGGTCATTTCTAGGCATGAGACTAGGATTTGAAGGGAGAGTTTAAGGGGAATATTTGCTTTTTACTGTATGGTTTGGATTTTTTTTTAAAAAATGTTTTTACAAATGCCTCACAGGCATAAATGAATAAAATAATTGTTAGAGGACCTAGAAAGAGATGGAAAGCTTCCCAACTCGATTTACAAAACTAACACAACCCTGATATCAAAACTTAGCAATGTTAGCACAAATAAAGAGGATGAGATTAATGTCGCTTAGGAATATGGACGGAAAATTCCTACATAGAACATTAGCAAATGGAATCCGGTAGTTTATAAAAACCATGACTAAGCAGGGTTTATTCCAGAATCACAGGGGTGGATGAATATCAGGAAATCAATTAAGACAACTTATCAGGACAATCAGCGCTGCCCCTGGACCTGGGCAGCAGGGCCAGCCGCCCTGGCGCCCTCCTGGCCCGCTTCTCCCGAGGGGCAAAGTGTTCCTCTGGGCCAAGAATACATGTCCTGTGTTCCTCCTCCTCCTCATTAGGCCACTTTTTTTGGTACCAGGACTCCAAAATTGCCTGCCCCGTGGCCCCAAGCCCAATTCCAGGACCTACCCTGGCCTCTCCCCTGGTTCCGCCCCCCCAGAGGTGCGCTTTGCCTCCTGCACAGTACACCACCGAGGCCCGAGGCGTGGCCAAGGTAAAGCTGTTTGAGGGGCCGGGGGAGCAGTGCAGCGGGGTGAAGCCTGGATTTGTGGGCTGGTGTGTTTACAGCTGTGCACTGAGGTGCCCCTGGTGCGGGAAGGAGCCGGGGGCAAGAAGAAGGCAGAGGGCAGCAGGGCCTGGGGGTGGGTGGGCTTTCTCTAAGCTATCTTATTCCAAGGAGTATGAGAGTTTTAACTTCAGAGTTGGCCTCCCAAGTTTTTATGAAGGCAAGTGATGGAAAATTTTATTTAAGTGTGATGTTTAGGCTTGCAATTTCTAAATATATAGAACTATAACTGGCCAGGCCTCCATTTGTACTTCGGGCCCAGGCCCCAACAATGGAGCAGCCCAACAATAATAGGACCCAGGAGAAAAAAGCATGATACCAAAAATGGAAAGGGCATTGGAAAATGAATGGGGAGGAAGAAAAGACAGTGAGGAAGATGGAAATGGGAACATTCTAAAATTCGATCACTTGGTCCTTAACAAATGCCTACCAACATCTTCCCTCTGCTGGGCGGGGTGAGGAACACCAGCGTAAGGAGGGCTAGAGAAGAGCTCCTGTGAATTTTGAAACTTTGAGGGGGTGAGAGTGGAGTCTGTAATCTAAAACCTGGGAACCTTCTCTGTCACTAGAGATGGAATTTTCACTGTATCTTTAAGACCAACTGTTTTTTACCCTGTTTGTTTTGGGAAAACATTCTAAAATTGACTCTTTATGGAACACGTATAAAGCAGGTTCCCATCCATTGTTCTTAGACAAACAGTGATGTCAACACCGCCTGAACACATTTGTTAATTGTGCTGGTGTTCTTGTGCCCGTTTCGGTGTCTGCTGAATGAGCGTGTGTCTGAGTGTGACGCTACTCTGGTTTTCACTATGAAGAGGTGGTTTACTGTTTCTTTTTTAAAGGAGATTTGATTGCTGGAGGTGAGAATCCAAGAAACAAAGCACAAGAGAAGGCACTCTGAGATTTCTAAGCGGTCTTCTATCTTTACCCTTGCCCTGCCTCCCAGAATGATTTTTCTTTTTTTAAAATAAATTTTTTAAAGATTTCACTTTTTTATTTTTAGAGAGATGGGAAGGGAAGGAGAAAGAGAGGGAGAGAAACATCGATATGTGAGAGATACAACTACTGGTTGCCTCTTGTACTCCCCTAACTAGGGACTTGGGCCACAACCCAGGCCTGTGCCCTGACTGGGAATCGAACCGATGACACTTTGGTTCTCAGGCCGGCGCTCAATCCACGGAGCCACACTAGCCAGGACAACATTTTTTCTTTTTAAGTAGTTTTATTAAGGCATAGTTTACATATCATAAAATTCACCTATTTTAAAGTTACAGTTAGACAAGTTTCAGTAATTTATACAGTTCTGCAACCATCACCAGAATCCAATTTCAGAATATTCCCATTGCCCCAGAGATTTCCTTTATGCCGATTTGTAGTCAATCCTTGCGCCTACTCCCATCCACAAGCAACCACCGGCCTGCCTTGTCTCTAGTTTTGTCTTCTCTAGAAATTTCATGTAAGTATAATCATATAATGTATGGTTTTGGGTAGTCTGGCTTCCTTCACTTAGCATAATATTTATGAGGTTCTTTCATGCTGTAAAATGTGTCTGTACTTCACACTGATATCATATTCACATTACTACTGAATAGTATCCACTCTATGGATATACTACATTTGTTTATCCATTCATCAGTTGATGGATGCTTTAGTTGTTTCCAGTTTGGGGCCATTATGAAAAACGTTGCTTTGAACACTTGCTACAAATTTTTGTGTAGACATGTGTTTTGATTTCTGTTGTGTATATGCCTAACAGCGGAAATGCTAAGTCATGTGGTAAGCTTATGTTAAAAAATTTAAAAAGCTGCCAAACTGTTACCTAAAGCAGCTGCATCATTTCAATTCCCACAGCACTGACCTAGGGTTCCTGTTTCTTCACATCCTTGTCTACACTTAATGTTGCCCGTCTTTTTCATTATACCCATTCTAGCGAGGCATTTTGTTATTTTAACTTGTATTCTCCTCTTGTCTAATGGTGTTGAGCATCCTTTCACGTGGTCATTTGCCGGCCAAATAGCTTCTTTGGGAGAGTGAGTGTCTATCCAAATTTTCTGCTCGTTTTAAAATCCCTCTTTTATTAAGAAGGACCTGTTAGAAACGTGCACCAGTCGGCTTACCTTCCCTGCGGCTGAGCGCAGACCGGTGATTCCACCCTCACCTCCCTCTCCATCCACCGTCCCATCTCCGGGGAAGCCCCTACCTGTCCTTCTTCCCTCGGCCAGGTGTCTCTTCCTCAGACGAAGCCAGGCCCCTCGGACTTGCTGCACTTGGTCGCGGCACCCTGGACATTGACTTCACAGCACTTGCCACCACGCAGCTAGACATTAAATGTACAGCCTAAAACGCTGTCTCCCGGGCCCTTGCACGGGCCCCACGACGGGGCACCGGCACGAGGTCATCTTGTTGCCGCGGGGCATCCTCGGCCTTTAGCCAGCGCTGGGCCGCACAGGGTGACCCGGACACATCTGTTGGATGAAGCGCTGAATGAAAGAGGCCTGCTGCCCTAAGGAGAGAGTCCCTGGAAGGCCGAGTCCACCCCGAGCCGGGGAATGACGGCAGTGCCTACGGACGGAGGGGTTGGCGCTGCGCGCGGCGGTGGGCAGTGCGCGGGGCCCCAGGAGGAACCGCGACCGAAAAATCGCGGCTGCCTCTGCGAGGGACTTTGAAGCAGGAGGTGTGTGCCCTGAGGGTCTGCTTTAGGGGCAGGCCTCCAGCTGGAGAGGATCTCTGCGCTTGGAATCCCGTCCTGGGGAACAATCACTTAGCTCTGGGACTGAGAGTAACGGAGGACTGGCCGTGGACGAGGTAAGAAAGAAGCTCGGCCCCGCGAAAGGCTGCGGGAAGGGCCGCTGCAGCTCCGTGGCGGAGGAGACACGGCCGTGTCCACGCCCTCGGTCGGCCAGCAGGTCAGGAGGCCCAGCAGGCCCTCCTCCCAGGCTGCGGGGGGCTTCGCTCTCCACCCTTCTCCTCCCAGTCTCCGTGACTGTCACCTCTCTCTAGGTTGACTTACAGTGGAAACATTGGTGATTGTGTGTTTAAAGTAACCTGATGTTAATCAAAGTTTGGATAAATTGAGCATTTTGAAGTATCACTCTCCCAAAGCAAAATTTTAATGTCTCCAAACGAGGTTCTTAACATTTCACGGTTGACCTTTGAAGGGCGTGGGCGTTACGGGCATTGACCCACAGTTGAAAATCCCTGGTTAATGTCCGACTCCCCCAAAACTTCCTTGTTCCTCAGTATCCATGGGGACTGGTTCCAGGACCCTCCGCAGATGCTTAAGGCCCTTATATAAAATGGAGAAGAACCATGCAAACAATCTGCTCTCACTTCGGAGGACTCCCAACCACAGATCAAAAACAGTACAGGCATTTTTATTTTAAAAAATCCATGTATAGCCCTGGCTAGTGTGGCTCAGTGGATTGAGTGCCAGCTTGTAAACAAAAGGGTCGCCAGTTCAATTCCCAGTCAGGACACTGTCTGGGTTGCAGGCCAGACCCCTAGACAATGTGAGAGGCAACCACACATTGATGTTTTCTCTCCCTCTCTCCCTTCCCCTCTCTAAAAATAAATAAATAAAATCTTTTTTTTAATTTAAATCCATGTATAAGTAGACCCACACGGTGTGAACCAGTGTTGTTCGAGGGTCAGCTGTGTATGTTTTCCAAGGGTTGGTGGCCTTGGGTAGATGAGCTCTTTGAGCAGGGAGCCCTTTTATTTCTGCAAAGCCATGTGACTTCTGAGGAGAGAGGAGAGAAAGAGACCTGACTGAGGACAAGTCACCGACCTGAATGAGGTCAGCTCCAGCTCCGAGCAGGAAGCTCCACACCCCCAGGCTGCGAATCCCCAAGGGCTGTGAGAATGAGGGACAAGGTACCCAGAGCTGTGTCTGGAGCCTTGGCAAGGTTTCAAGATCCTCTAGACTGTGATGCAGAGACCCTTCTATTAAAGCGTGCCTCTTCAGTTGCAGGCATCAGCTTATTCGATCTTACATGTGCATTAGAAAGAAAAGCTCTGAAGAGTACACTAGGAGGTATGGTTATTAGTGGGGAGGGAGGGAGGCAGACGGGGGTCAGCAATTAGAGGCAGGGTCTTTCTCAAATACCCTAAAATGACTATTTTAAGATCATCTCAAATTTATATGAAAGCTGCAAGTATGGTAAAGACCACCTATTTTTTTCTGAACTATTTGAGAGTAAGTGGCTGGTACAATGACCCATCGTCCCTGAGGACTTCAGTGTGGATTTTCTACCATGTGGCCCTCCCCTGACATCCCCTCAATACAAGTTTAAACACAGAAAAATGAACATCGATATCTTTCCACCGTTCAAGTTTCACCAAGTGTCCCAATAATGCCCTTGATATAAACAGAAGGATCCAATTCTAAATCATGCGTCGCCTCGGCTGTCACATCTCTTCCGTGTCCTCTAGTCTGGAGCCGTTCCTTGGCGCTTCCGCAGCCTCCACGATCATCTCAGCGAATGCCTCCGGCTTGTGGTGGCCCGTTGTTGCCTCGTGATTAGCTCCAGGTTCTGATTCTTGGGCAGGAACGTCACAGACACGATATATGACCTCATTGCCTTCTACCAGGCGGCACAGGCTGTTGATATGTCCCATTGCTGATGACGTTAATGTTACTCACCTGATTGAGGTGGTGTCTGCCAGGATTCTCCTCTGTGAGTTATTGCTTTCCCCTTTGTAAGGAAGGAGTGTTTCACAGGGAGTTCCTTTGAGACAATGTAACTGTCCCCAGCCAGCTCAAATTTTCAATGGATTCATTTTGTAACTCTTAGACACATAGTTTCCTATTTCTTTACTACTTAGCTTCTTATACTTTACTTTTTTGGAACCATGTGAATGGATTAACTGTTTAAAAACCTAATGTCTTTAAAGAAAGGATTCAAAATCTAAAATTTCCACTGATCATGAGACCTCACGGAATTCATGATCCTTTGGCCAGGTGAAGGGCTTACACCACCTTTGGCGCCAGGGTAGGGTGCTGGTGAGGTGTTAGGGGGCTTATCAGCGCCAGGGGAACACAGGACTGAGGAGAGGAGAGGTCGATTTCCCCACGTGGAAATGGGTGGCTGGTACCAGAAGCAGGGAGAATGGACTCTGGCCATTGAAGATAAGAGTGGATGCGAAAACAACAAAGCACAGAAAAAAAGGTGAGGACCAGAGGGGTTGGGAGTCTAAGTGTTGGGAAATAAGGAACGCATTGGAATGGAAATGCATGCCAACCCGTAAAGGAGCAAACCCGAGGGCCAGGGAGCGGCCCTGGGCAGCGAGGCCCCTGCTCACTGGCAGTTCGTGTCAGACGCCAGGCCACTTTCCTTGAAGTTGGGACCCAAGTGGGGACAGTTGGCAATCCCAGTCGGAGGGGGCCACTCGGGGACAGAGAATCAGCTCCTAGGGATGCCTGACAACATCTTCAAAAAAGCATAGATGTGTCTTGATAGAAGACTTTAAATGAAAGAACAACCCAGGAATCTGCTCGTCTACTCCCCAGAGGTGGACCTCTGCCCAGCACTTGAACTTTGGCAGCGAGGCTGGCATGGAGAAAGTTGTCGGCAGTCGCTGAGCCCTTTGTACGCTCTGTTTTTTAAACACAGGAAGTGTCTGCCACGTTACATGAGTTGTGCTTAATGCCATTCATTCTATGCCTCTCCCGCAGGCTTTTCTCCTTCCGTCTCTCAGCCATGGCGTCCGCTTATCATCCCTGCGTGCACGGGATATTTTAGGAAACTGTTTGCACTTTGGCAGCTGTCCCTGGCCTGAGCAGAGCACACCTCCGCAGACAGACACATTCTGCAGATTTCTTACAAAGCAAATATGTTGATTTTGGCCTAGGCGCACCCCAGCTTATCAGACTATATTGCTTGGTTGACTAGGAGAAAATAACTAGGGAAAACACATTTTATGATTTTAATTGTTATTATAGGTGCTCTCAAAAAATAAATCTGTGACCTGCAATATATTTCAGTGAAAGAACTCACATCTGGTTCCGATTAGCGCTGGAGCCTGTTGGCTGACTTAGCACGGGAGCCTTTTCTGGAAGTCAGCTCTGTGTCTCAGGGATTTTGTTTTCACCCAGAGAGGCACAGTGGAGACCTTGTTCCAGCACAAAGGCATTAACTGTTAGTGTGACCCCTCACAAACATGGCAATGCTAACCAAAGACCTTACCGCGTCAGAATCCTGTCCTGGAGGGCTGACACAGGCAAGTCCAAAGGCAAGGGCAGAATGGATGGAGAGGGTTCTAGGATAGCTCAACAGACTCGGCTTTGGGCATTTCCATTTAACTTCCAGTCACAAGCAGGACTAATGGCTAGTGTGGCTCAGTGGATTGAGTGCTGGCCTGTGAACTAAAGGGTCACCGGTTCGATTCCTAGTCAGGGCACATGCCTGGGTTGCAGGCCAGGTCCCCAGTTGGGGGTGCACAAAAGGTAACCACACATTGATGTTTCTCTCTCTCTCTTTCCCCCTCTCTTCCCCTCCCTTAAAAAAAAAAGACATTGGTATCTGGGTAAGAGGACAGAATCAAGAATGAATGCTATGCTATGTTCACTTTCATTGTGAGCAAGATGATAAAGTCTGTAACAGACATCCCGGGGATAGTTCACTTTTTTCTCTAAAGATGATAAGAGCTATAATAAACACACTGGCACATCTCTCTTCATGAGCAAGATGCCGGGACTGATGATAAAATTGGGTGAAATGAAGGCAACATGGCTAATAGCTGCCCTGGGCCATAGACTCCAAGGAGTTCACAGAGCAATATCCAGAATGAGATAACTTTAACCTAACTCTTCTGACTTAAAAATCTGCTGGCAGCACTAGTTTCTGGCTACAGAGGGAATCACAGCTCCTCATGCCCCCTTCTCTGGGGGCAGAAAGACAGCGTCAACCTCCATTCCTCCCTCTCAACTCTCATTCTCCCCATGGACAATGGGAGCCATGTGGGAAAATAGCATCCTGTCCTGCTTTGGGGACGTGAGTGGGTCCCGTTGGGGTGGCCCCTCCCCCTCCACCTACATGACCCTTTCTACATGTCCCTGATCCCACTCTACACACCCCGAGAACTTCTTAGCTACACTTACATCACCTCTCAAAGAAGACAGACTAATCTTTACCAGTCACACAAATGAACAGAGAACCCAACTGCGTTCATACATCTATGTATAGATTTTAGCCTTCCAAAGGCCTTTGACAAATTGCCCCACATACGTCTTCATGAGTCATTGAATGAATGATTGGTCACTTTTTGTCACAAGTTGGGAGCTACCTTAGGTGCAGGGATATATGTGTGCTTCTCTGGATGGAAATGTATGAATACTAATTTTTTAAATATCCAACAATTACAAAGAGCTTACTATGTGCAAGGTATTTTTTCTAAGCACGTTCTAAATATAAACTCACCCAAGTCTTCTAAGGGAGGTACCATGATGATACCCGTTTTACAGATACAAAGAGGTTAAGTGACTTGACTGAGATAACCCAGCTAGTCCTGGAACAATCGTTGCTATCATTATAAGCACTCATTTAGACTTTATAGTAAAATCTCATTGTAATGTTTGTGAATGACACAGCACACTTACAGGTATTGAAAATTCCATGGGAATAAATTGCAGAAAGAGCCTGTTAGGCTGCTGGTCATAGTGTTGGCTCCTTTGGTCCTCAGTCTCCTGACAATTTCAACCCTGCTTTATCCCCCGACAATGTCCCCTCCTTTCCAAGCCTCTGCCGCCAGCCTAACTCAGGCCTTTACTCTGTCTGCCCTGAACTCCTATAATGGCCTTTTGACGAGTGCCCTGGCTTTCTGTCGTTTCTCCTCTTCAATTCAGTTATTGAATCGCTGCCCATTTAAATGGACACAGAGCGGCTCGGCCCCGGGCCGAGCCAGCTCAAAGCCACCGATGGCTGTGTCCAAGGCCTTCCACGGCATGCCTCGGCAACTTTTCCAGCATGGCCTGGGCTATGCTCTTTGATTCAATACATTTTTGCTGCGTGTCGATCTTGCACCAAGGACTGTGGCAGGCTATGGAAATTCAAGTTGAAAGGTCACAGTCCTCACCTTCACATTGTTTTTCACAGGGAGAAGACAGACTTGGAAACAAGTGCAAAATCCTAAGTTAACTGTTCCAGCATGGAATGCACAGAAGACAGCAGGAGAAAAGCACCTGCGTCTTCCCAGGAGCATTGGAAAGGGCTTTGAGTGAGGGAGCCTTGAGCTGAGAGAAAGAGCCCAAGTTCCCAGTGGCCCAGTGCGAGGCAAGGCCCGAGAGGAGGACGCAGTGCGCAGCAACGTTGCAGAAGCACAAGCGGCTGAGTCTAGTGGGAGCCTGGAGTTTGATGGGCAGTAAAGGAAGTTTGTCTGGAAAATAAGTATGATATTTGCCAAGAATTTTTTTTTAAATAATAAGGAAAGAAAAAATACCTCTCTTCGAAATACAAAAATATATTAGAAGATTACAAAGGTTAGAATGGTGTGGTCCTGGTGAAAATTAGAAAGGTAGATAAAGGAATAAAATAGGAAGTACAGAAATGCTTCTAAGTATATACTATTAGACTTACAAATGTAAATGTGGCATCTCAAATCAGGATACAAGCAGTAGATTATTTAAAAGATATTGTTGTTGGAACAACTACCTGAACTATTTTGAAAAAAAGTTGGGTTCCCTACCCCTCCCCATCACTCACAAAATGAATTCTAGACCAGTGCTACCCAACAGAACTTTCTGTGATGATGGAAATGTTCTCTACCAGTGAGTCCAATAGGGCAGCCACTGGCCACAGGTGGGTATCAAGCACCTGGAATTAGCCTGGTGCACGGAAGCCGCCCTGTGTAGCTGGTAGCCCTCACACTGAACGGCACAGTTCGAGGTGGACTAAATGTGTAAAGACGGGGCGTAACAAAGGACTCAAATAAAATATACGTAAAAATATAACCTTGGGATCAAGAAGTTCTTCTTTGGTATTTTATCAAAAGGTGAAATTATAAAAGAAAAGATGGTTCTGACCCGTAGATACAGAGAACAGATTGACAGCTGTCAGAGGGGAAGGGGGTGGGAGGGAGACGGTAAAGCGGGGAGAGAGGGCGATGGAGGAAGACTTGACTTTGGGTGTTGAACAGAAAATACAATATACAGATGATGTGTATTATGGGATTGTACACCTGAAACTTATATAATTTGATTAACCAATGCCACTCCAATAAATTCAATTTTTTAAAAAAGATGGTTTAACGGCCTAAAAATGTTAAACTTTAGAATACACATATTACAACAAAATAAATGAAAAGATAAAGGCAAAAAAAAGGTAAAGGCAGACAAAATTTACCTTGTAAATGACAGATAAAGGAGTTATATTTTGGATATATGGTTGTAAATTATAAACTGGAAATCAATTGTAAATTAATATTGTAATTTAATTAAAAAATGAAGAAGGCTTAGAAAAATAAGCAAAGGACATGAATTAGAAATTCACAAAAGAAGAGATACAGATATCTGATGAATAGGGGGAAAAAAGAACCCTTTTACTTCCCCAGTAATCACAGATTCACCGATCGGAACAGCTGAGATAATTCATCAAAGTCAGTGATGCCTTAGAAAACGCTACTGTAGGCATAGTTGAGGATGGGGTTAGGGAAGCAGACAAGTGTACGCTGATACAACCTTTCCAGAAAGCAATTTAGCAATATAGATCAAGTTATACATTCTTAGTTTCTCTCGTGTTTATCTTACACAAAAACCCACAGATTAAGACCCCCCCATATAAGACAGCCATTATAATTGTATGTGTGTGTGTGTGTAGTAAATTTTTATTTAATTGAATCAAATATCTCTAGGCGGCCAGTATTCAGGCTCTATGACAGTGGCAGTCCGGGTCCCATCTGCTTGTACTTGGTGGCATTCCTTGTGACAAAGGGGAGCCATGGCAAGGCGAGACTGTGCCCTGAGACCTCAGGAGATGAGAGCCACCGCCATCCACAGAGCATTTAGCTGTGTGCCAAGCACCAGGCACACGGCATCTCATTAACCCCCACCACAGCCCGGTGAAGGAGGTGCTGTTGTCCCACTTTATAGGTCGCGAACGAGCCCCACAGAGGTTCCCCGCTGTCATCTCTCAGGCAGAAAGCCAGGTCTGAAGCCAGGTCTGTGACGCCAAGCAGTGCCCCGTTGCTGGCGAGGACACCAGGGCCCCCTGCAGCATTGACACCCCCTCGGAGGGAACCGGTGGCCCGCAAGACCCCACGAACAGAGAAGCTGCGGCCCTGGGCCCTCCTGATCGGGAGCAGCAACCTCTGCAGCGAAGGCAGGCGGACAGCTCCCACTGATCTGTCAGTCTCGTAGCTCCCCACGCCTGCGACCTGAAGTCAAGATCACCAGTGGGTGCGTAGGTGGGCAGGAGCTGAGTTTTACCTCATTTGAAAAGACCAACTTGCCGAGGCTGAGATGGGGTAGAGCACACAGAGAAGGAATCTGGGGAATTGTGTCCTCGGACTTTTCCATCTGCTCTTTGACAAGGCTCTGCCAAGTGACGACGGAATGCTGTGTGTGCGCCCGGCCTGTCTCCGCGGGTCATCCATCTCCCCTGCGGGGCTGGGGCGACCGGCTCTGCAGCCGGTGGTGGGTGGAGGCAGCTCCTTGAGCAGGCAGACTCAGAGGCTGCGGCTCCCACTTGCAGCATAGTTAGAGCCTGAGATCGTCTCGTGCTCAAAAGGAAACGGGGTGGGCAAGCAAAGCCAAACACCATTTGGTCTCCATCAACGTTCAGAAAGCAATTTGGGTCAACACTGCCGTCAGAGTTCGGGCTGGCGCAGGGAGATGACAGCTGGGACATTTGTTGGGGTGGCTGGACCTGCCCAAAGAGCAGGAGGAGGGTGGGGGGAGCCTGGTCTCCACGGGGCACGGAGAGTTAGACCGGGGTAGGGCTTGCTGCGATGCTTAGAGGGGAGCGCACAGATCGTTATTGGAAAACCGGCAGACCTGCATCTTTCCTCGAGGAAAGGAGTGTTTGGATTTTGTATCTGTCTTAAATAAAGGCGATGAGAAAAAGTAGCCATGCAAATTTGAACAATCACTTCATCTCTGTTGAGCCTCAGCTGCAGTGGCTGTGGATGTGGGGACTAGACTAGAGATGTTCTGTTGAGGCCTCTTTTAGTGTTGAGGCCAAGGGCACTCAAACCTCCTCCAAACTCAGGTTACCTGGGACGCTTGTTTGACATGTTTCTAAGTTCTGCCTGGACCTACTCAGTCAGAATCTCCAGGGGAAGGGCTTGGGAGCCTGTGCTTTATTTCATTTTATTTTTTTTAATAGATGAGACTACTACTGAAGCACAATTTATTTTCTTATTTTTATAGTTTCATTGCTATATAATTGACAAGCAACACTGTATAAAGTGTACAATGTAATGACTTGACATACTTGTGTATTGCAAAATGATCACCACAGTAAGTTTAGTTAACATCCATCTTCATATATTGTTACAAAAAATTTTTTTCCCTTGTGGTGAGAACTTTTAGGACCTAGTCTCCTCGCAACTTTAAAATATACTGTACAGTATTGTGAACTATAGTCATCATGCTGTACATTGCATTTTCGGGACTTACTGATCTTATAGCTGGAAATTTACACCTCTTGACTCCCTTCACCCATTTTCCCCACCCTCTCCAATCCCCTGCTCTCTGTTTCTCTGAGTTCGTTTTTTGTTTTTCAGGTTCCCCATATAAGTGAGATCATACAGTATCTGTTTTTCTCTGTCTGACTTATGTCCCTGGAATCTGTGTTTTAATCAGCACTCCGAGGAGCCTTACGTCAGGAAGCTTACGTCCCGCTGCAGGGGATGGGACCTCTCCCAACTCCCGCCCTACTTTGGGGAAAGGAGGGGAGGCTCAGGGGCCCGGGGCACGGGCCTGCGCTGTCGCGGACCCCAGGGACGAGAGCCTGCCTGTCCCGAGTCCTGCCCCCTCTGTGCCCCTGACCTGCTGTTCACAGCCCTGGGCCCCAGAGGGTCTCCAGTGGACTTGCTCGCCCATCTGGGTGCCCAGAAGGGGTGGCAGGAGAGGAGCACAGGGGCAGGGGGACACATGTCCAACGAGGGCTCCGCAAACAGGGATCCCGTCTCATCGCCGCACAGATCTTCGCAGAGCCGCTGTGTGTGGTCTTGAGCCAGGACTTGACGTTTCTGGGCTCCAGGTTCTTCATCAGTAAATAAGAACAATTAATAAGCTCACTAAGTGTTCAATAGTCAATAGCTGTAACTGAAGTCTAACTTCCGGGGACTGTCCTTTAGGCTTGCTGGCAGCATCCAGTGAGGTATTGAGAGAAGTACTTTGAGCAGCATGAAGTTCTTTGTCAGCGTTTCCAGAAGTGTGCACCATGGATGTGGGCTATTAATAATGTTCCATGCAAATAAAAAGGGTCTGTATTCAGCTGAGGAAATGCTTGATTAAATCGAATTAAACAGCTTTTGATTTAGGACTTTTCTGAGTCTTTTATTGAATGTGCACTGCGACTGGCCAGGGCTGAGGCTGTGTGTGAAGGCGGGGTAGAGGAGTTCGTATTCAGACCTCCTGAGACTGGTTTGTTTGCTGCTGCCACTAATTAGTGGAGTGTGTGTGTGTGTGTGTGTGTGTGTGTGTGTGTGAAAATATAACTAACACAAAATTGACCGCTTAGTGGCATTAGTACATTCACACTTTTATGCAGCCATAGCCACCACCCATCGCCAGGACTTTTTCATCTTCCCGAACTGAAACTTTGTGCTCATTAAATAACTCTTCCTTTCCCCCTCCCAGTCCCTGGCAACTACCACTTTACTTCCTGTCTCTGGGAATTTGACCATCCTGGCTAACTCTCATAAGTGGAATCATACAGTATTTGTACTTTTGTCACTGGCTGACTTCACTTAGCATAATGTCCTAGGGCGCATCCATGTTTAGCATGTATCAGGAATTCATTCCTTTTTAAGGCTGAATATTAACTACTCCACTGTACGCATATGACATTTTGCTTATCAGTCCATCCATCAATGGAGACTGGATTGTTTCCACCTTTTGATCGTTGTGAGTAAGGCCATGGCCATGAGTTTGAGTCCTTGCTTTCAATTATTTCAGGTATGTACCCAGAGGTGGACTTGCAGGAGCAACTCTTGGGCTAGTGTTCTGTGGAACACAGTTTAAAAACGCTGTTCTTAGTCGCTCTGAGGGAGCACTGGGAAGTGAGAAAATTCCTGAACTTTCCGGATATATCTCTGCCTTAACTGATGCAGTGGGAAAACATCCTAAGTTAGGCGTTAGAACTCACATTTCTGTCTGAGGAGCACCTATCTCTGAGAGCCTTACTTTCTGCAACAGTTATTAAGTATGACAACTAGATGACCTAATGTGGTCCCGCTCCCCATGTAACGTGACATCAAGATGAAGAGTGAAGCGAGAGGGCTGGCGGGGGGGGGGGGGGGGGGGGGGGGGGGGGGGCGGGGGGGGGGGGCGGGGAGGGTGGGCGCGGTGGAACATACTGGCTTGTAACTAGGGACAATCGAATGTCTTTGTCCTTCAATCTCAACACTTTAACTCTTTTAACCTATTTCCTTTTATAGGCGAAGACAGTATTTTGCCCTTTCCTCACCCTTAGGTTTCAGGGTGCAAACATTCTTGGCCCGCTCCCTGTTCCTCAGAGCTGCCCTTTGCGGCCGCAGAGCTGCGGTCACGGTTGTGCCCCTCCTCCGCTTGTTCCGTCTCCCCCACCGCCATCAGCTGAACAGCTTAGTGCAGAAGAGAGGGCCGCTTGGACTTCCTCTTCCCTTTTCCTCCTTTTCTTCCACAAGTAGAAACACCAGAGAAAGAGAAGTCACTGATGTTTGTCTCCAGGCCACAAAGCGTGAATCCCAGAAGCTACCCTTTCCCAGGGGAAAGAAGTCATTTTCCACTTTCCTCTTCAAAAGCAGAGGCTTTCCTCTCCCATTAGGAATCTCTGGCGGCTACTTGAATTTTAAATGTAATAACCAGGTTTATACATTAAGCAAGCTTTGCCTGGTTCCCTTAGCAACAGCTCTAACTTTTATGGCTTTGCCAGAGCTGGTTCAAAAGGAACTTGCAGATTTCATGATAATAACATCTCAGTGATCCAGAAGGGGAAGCTATCTTAACCTTTCAAAATGATGAAAAATCTAAAATTAAGCCACAAAACAAAGCCGAACCCTCCGAGCCTCTGGAATAACCTTCAGGGGATCCCACACTAAAGACAAGAGCTTTATTTGTGAGAAAAGTCTTTAGACCCCAAAATTCCATTTACTCCTTTTTTCTTTTTTTAACACATCCTTCTCAGCTGTGAGTATAACAGGGGGAGGAGGTGGCTGCAGACAGACATGTTCACAGCGATGTTAAACCATCTGGTAGCCTGAGGACCAAGGAGACAGATAAGCTAAAAAGAAGCAGACTTAGTAATGTGCTGTGACATTTTTGATGGATTCCAACCAAAATGGCTAAACTAAACAAAGAGTTGGGTTTTTTAGAGATAAGCCTCAGTTATCTGGGAAACTCTTTGCTTTGGAAGAATCCGGGGCCAGCAGAGCGACAGAGTTGGAGCATCACCATGTTTTGTATAAATAAGCCTAGCAAGGCATTCAAAGATTTAAAATCTATTAATTGGAGAGATCACTAGGGATATGCATGGGGTGGGTGAGGTCTCGGCTAAAACGGAACTCTGAGATTTTACGAAAGTTTGATGGTCCTGAGTAGGAAAAACAAACATTTTTAAATTAATTATTCTTTTTCTTTAATTTTGCGGTTGGCAGAGTCACAAATGCCCCCTTGGCGCCCCTTTGCCCACCCCCTCCCCTCTGGCCAGCACCACACTGGTGTCTGCAGCTACAGGTTATGCACACATGTTCTTTGGCTGATCCCTTCACATCCTCTCCTCCACCCCCTCGGCCCCCTCCCCTCTGACAGCTGGCCGTCTGTTCCACGTATCCATGCCTCTGTTTCTATTTTGTTCATCAGTTTATTTTGTTCCTTTGATTCCCCATATACGTGAGATCATATGGTTATTGTCTTTCTCTGACTGGCTTATTTCACTTAGCGTAACAGTCTCCAGGTCCCTCCATGCTGTCGCAGAGCATAAGATTTCCTTCTTTTTACTGTTGTGTAGCATGCCACTGTGTAAGTGTACCACAGCATTTTTACCCACTCACGTACTGATGGGCACTTGGGCTGACCCTCGTGTTCCAGACAATAGCCAAGGTCTGGAAAAGCGAACATTCCCAATGCACAGGCAGTGCTCTCGATTCCATGGAGGCTAGGATGCCAGCCTGAGGACAGCTTACTGCCTTGATTTGGGGACAGTCCTTTAAGGGGCCTTCGATTGTGTAAAGGTAGATTAACCATGTTTCCCTGTCATAGAACGGGGCTGCTCACATCTCTGCGCGATAATGTAAACTAGTGTCTTCTCCATGGGCACAGCTACATCACGTTCCTGTCTAAAACTATAGTTTCTTCTGGGGGGATGTGCGATGCGGCCTTGTCCAAGACTGGGAACCATTATCCGAAGGTTCCAGGGAGAGGCCGGAGCTGCGTCGCCACTGCAGGCTGATTCAGGTCCCCTAAAGGCAGCCTGACTGGCAACCTGGACTCCCCCGACCTTTCCCCAGGCTGGCAAATCCTAGAACCACTGTGCAGCCTGTGAAATGTGCTGAGGATATTGTTCTGATGCCCATGGACCATAACGGTGAGACCACAGTATTCTGGGTCTGGACGGGGCTTCCCTGAAAGGAATGCATGTTCCCAAGAGCAGTCACCCTGGGGCCTGAAACAGGGACTTGGAAGGAGCTTTAGACTCTCCAAGGAAGCCTTGAGGGTTGGAAGCCCAGGCCGGGGAAGGCAGGGTTCTCCAGGGCTCTTCCGCAGTGGGAGGGTGACTTGGATTCTGCAGTGGGGGACACCCCATGGGCCACAGAAAAGCACTAGAAGGGGTAGGGCCGCCCAGTAAAATGCTGATGCCCAGTTAAATTTGAGTTTCAGATAAACAACAAAAAATATTTTAGCATAAGTATATCCCAAATAATGCTTGGCTAATAGTGCACAAAACATACTTTTGTTGTTTACCAGAAAGTCAAATTGAACTGAGATTCCTTTATTTTTATTTACTAGAGCTGGCAACCATAAGAAAGGATTCTCTGGGAAGACCATCCACACTATCTTCTCTGTTACCTGAAAGTTTTTTCTTTTTAAATATCTTATTTATTTATTTTCAGAGAGAAGGGAAGGGAAGGAGAGATACATCAGTTGGTTGCCTATCAGACTCCCCAAATCGGGGACCTGGCCCACAACCCAGGCATGTGCCCTGAACAGGAATCGAACCAGCAACATTGTGGTTCTTAGGCCAGCACTCAATCCACTGAGCCACACCGGCCAGGGATCCAACCTCCAAGTTTTTGGTACTCATTATTAAATAAGCCTTGCTGAGGCACTTGAGGGAGGGGTCTGTGCCATGCTTGGGGTGAAGCCATCCTGATGGGAGGTGTAGCCATTGCCAGAAAAGCCACACTCTAGACTGTGGAGGGGTCCTTGAGGGAGAAGAGAGTCATCGAGGGACCCAGAATCACAGGACTGATTGGGGTGAAGTGGAGGTCGGGGCGGAAGTGGAGCTCAGGGCAGATTTGTGGCTCGTGGGAGCATTTCTTCTGGGGCCCAGGGCTGATGGGTTCCGGGCATTAAAGGGCAGCGTGAGCTCGTAGGCGGATAAAGCCTGGGATACTTGTGTTACAAGTCCAACGTGAGGCATCAGGGTTAGGGACTGTGATACTGTGATTCATAAAAAGAAATACATGTTTGGTCTTTAATCCCTTTTCTGGCACAGAGCTCCGAAACCCTTAGAATATGTCGAATGAGGAGAGCCGTCCATGTGCCCCTCGTTGTGTCAGCGAGGCGGCTCTTGAGTTGACCTCGGCATGGGAGCTGCTTGCCAGGAGGGCCAGCCTCGCTGTCAGAGGACTGGATCTGTCAGCCCCACCTCCCTGACCTCTCCCCGGGTGCGGAGAGGAGCCAGAGGTTGACTCAACTGCCAATGACAATGACTTCATCAGCCATGACCATGTAATGAAGGCTCCATAAAAACCCAAAAGGCATGCAGAGAGCTTCCAGGTTGGTGAACGTGTGGAGATTTGGGGCGAGTGGCGAGCTCTGAGAGGACATGGAAGCTTCGTGTCCTCTCCCCATACCGTGCCCTATGTATCTCTTCTCTCTGGCTATTCCTGAGGTATACGCTTTTATAATAACTACGAGTCTAGTAAATAAAGCGTTTCTCTGAGTTCAGTGAACTGCTCTAGCAAATTAATCAAACCCAAGGAGGGGGTCGATAGCTGGCCTGCCGGAAACACAGAGGGGACAACCTGGGCTTGTGACTGGTGTCTGAAGTTCAGGGGGAGGGGCAGTTTTGTGGGCCTGAGCCCCTCGCCTGCGGAACCCGAAGCTACCTAACACTCCGGATGGGTAGTGTCAGAATCGAGTTGAATGGTGCGACACTCAGCTGGTGGCAGAGAACTGCCTGGTGGTGCGGGAACCTCCCGTCTCCCACCCCCACATGCACACACTCATGTTGGTTTTAGGTGCAAAACCCTTATAGGGACATTTTTACACAAGGCTCAATAACTTTAGCCTCCAAGTTATTATATTGATTATTAGCATGCAGCTTTTCCTGTTGTCTGTGTTTCAGCTGAGAACCTAGCGTGTTAGATGCTCACATATTCTAAAGAGAGACTCCCGACTACCTATTCAGACAGACTCCCGGAAGTGATCCAAAAAACCCATCCGGGGTCTCTCACAGCATCAGCCGCCGGAGGCGGTGGAGGGGGCAGGAGAGAAGCTTTCAAACGGTTGAGGCATTGGAGTTCTGAGACAAGATTTAATTTCAGTTTTTAAATCTCTAATGATAAAGTTGTTTGCTATTTCCTGAAAGATTGTAGTATGGAAAAAATTAAGTTGTTAACTGCTGTGCATACCAATGAGGCTGGCTCACTCAACAACCAGTTATGTTTTATTGTACAGAGTCTATCTCTGTAGTTCATTCTATTTACTGAGGACCAAATAATCTGCTGATTATTCTTAATTACCTCCATGGGAAATGAAGAAAAACAGAGCATACGTGGGGATCTTGCCAGCTAAAGGAGTTTGGAAAGAAAACAACAAGGACATTATTAAGGGAGTACAGTCTGGATTTGAATCCTGGTTGTGTGACCTCAGGCAAGTTGCCCAATCGCTGGGTGCCTTTGTTCCCTCATTTGTGGAATGGGGATGATGATAATAGCCAGCTTAAGCTCAGCTGCGCTGCAGTAACAAACAGCTCCAAAAGCTTAGTGGCTTACAACAACAAAGGTTTATTTCTTGCTTATATCACATGTCCATTACAGGTAAACTTTGGCTGTTGCCCCTGGGCCCCGACTGAGGGAGCAGCCCTTATCTGGAACATTGCTGGTGATAGGGCAGCAGGGAAAGAATGGTTAATGGTAGACCCATATAATGGCCCTTAAGACTTTTTCTTAAAAATGATATGACCCTGGCAGGGTGGCTCAGTTGGTCAGTTGGTTGGAGCTTCATCCCATACACCAAAAGTTTGCAGGTTCAATACCCAGTCAGGGCACATACCTAGGTTGTGGGTTAGATCCCTGGCGGAGGCGCAGAGAGGAGGGAACTGATCGATGTTTCTCTCTCTCTTTCTTTCTCTCTCATCAATAGAAACATATCCTTGGGAGAGGATTTTTTCTAAGGATTTGTGTCATTTCTGTTTATATTTCCTTGGCTAACCTTAATGTCAACATAGTGGGGGAGATAGAATTCTCTCATAAGGAGAGGCAGAGAACATTGGGAACAATAATACAGTCTACTGCAGTATCTACCTATGTGAAGTGCTTAAAGTAACTCTTTTTTTATAAAGGCATTTAGTTTATTCTTCTCATCAGTGTCACTGATGCTCTCATGCTCTTAAAGTAATTCTTTTTTTTATTTTTTATTTTTTTTTTGAGAGAGGGAAAAGGAGGGAGAAAGAGACGGAGAGGATATCGATTGGTTGCCTCTCGTAAACACCCCAATCAAGGACACAACCTGCAACCCAGGCCTGTGCCCTGACCAGAAATTGAACCAGCCACCCCTCGGTTCGCAGGCCAGCACTCCATCCACTGAGCCACACCAGCCAGGGTGTAAAGTAATTCTTTATAAAGCCATGTAAGTGTTATATAAGTACTGGTTTTAATAGTTCCTTTTCCTCTTGAATTTTTTGGTCGTTTGCCTAAGGAGACCAATTGTTCTCAGACTCTGATTTACAGAAACAGCCTCTATGTCAACTGACCAAAAGCTATTCTGCAAAAGCTACCAACCCACCAGAGAAGAACCCTACTAAGGGGTTGCTGGAACTGGGGCCCCAAAGCCTGGCTTGGGGTCTAATTGACACATTCTAGTGAAGAGGAATAACTAAAGCTGAGCTTTGCTGGGCCATTCTCTGAAAGTCTCTCCCTGAAACATAGGCATCAAGGTGCTGGGCGATCTTTTCCCAGCTACCGCAGGACGCCGAGGATGCTGCATTGTCGTTCTTGTCTAAGGCAGACTGCAAGAGCTCCGCATGCTCAGACCACGGAGGGAGGCAGCTTGGGCGCTGGGACAGCCATGCCGTTTCCTTTTAGTGTGAGGATCAGCATTTTCTGGGCCCAGACACCAACCAACAATTTTCCATGAAACACCATGGGGCCCCAGACTGTTGCTTCGCATCGGGCAGACACAGAAGGTCTTCCCAGAGTCTGATTTCGGGTTCCCATCTGGCAGTCAGGGTCTGGGACTGGAGGCTACCACAGAATCTTAGGGAGGGGGCATTTCTCATTGTCCTTGAGCCACAAGGCCAGTGCAGCCACCAGACTGGGGCCATTCTTCATCTCAAAGACTCTTCTTGGCCCTCAGAGCATTTCAAAGCCCTTCCACCTAAAGGATGCAAGAGACCAAAACCTTTGCAAGAAGGAAACTGAGGAGAAAAAGCTGCAGAAGAGGGACAGAGAAGCTATGGTCGCATTTCGTTTCTTATTAGGAGAGCTTCAATCTTATTCTTTGTCTCCTAAAGGCTTCGAGACCCTTCCATCCCTGACTGGCATGGCTCGGTGGATTGAGCATCTTCCCGCAAAGCGAAAGGTCATGGTTTGGATTCCCAGTCAGGGCATGTGCCTGGGTTGCAGGTTCAGTCCCAGCTGGGGTGCGTATCAGAGGCAACCGATCTATGATTCTCTCCCTCTTTTTCTTTCTCCTTCTCCCTCTCTCTAAAAACAAATAAAACCTTTTTTTTAAAAACCAAAAAACCCTTCTAGCATGTGCTATACAGCTACCCTCTCCCTCATTCCTTTCTTCCTTATCAATTTAATTCAAAATGACAAACCTTTACAGGTTCTTTTCTGAGTAGCAGAACAGGGACTGCCCAAGGGGTTCGGATCATACAGCCAAGGTTTGACTCCTAGTCCCATTGTTCACGAGTCTAAGTAAGCCCAGTAGTGTCTGTGCCACAGGCCCAAAGCGATAAGGCTGGAGCAAAGCTCAGGATTACCGTGCTGTAGGCAGACGATGAGGGTTTCCTGCAGAAAGTGGTATTTAAGCTGTGCTTGGAAGGATAATGTTCCCCCAAAGGTTTTATTCAAGCCCTAATACCTGTCTGGAAATCCGGTCTTTCCCAATGTGATCAAGTTAAGAGCTGGGGTCACACTGAATTAGCGAGGGCGCCACCCAGCACCTGGTGTCCTTGTAAGAGAGAGATTTGACCACAGACACAGACGCAAGGACAACAACATGTGACAGCAGAGGCAGAGGTCAGAGTGATGTGTCCACAAGTCAAGGAATGCCAGCAATTGCCAGCAGCCACCAGAAGCTAGGGACAGGTGAGGAAGGACCCCTCCCCCCAACCCGGAGCCTTCAGAGAGAACAGCGCCCTGCTAACTCCCTCATCCCACATGTACAGCCTCCAGAACCTTGGGAGAATAAATTGCTGTCAGTGAAAGCCACCCAGCTTGTGGTCACTTATAATGACAGCCCTAGGAAACCAGTAGAGGTGGGTAGGGCTTGAGATGGGGGACAGCACTACATGGTGACAGAGTGACTATGAGTGAATGTAAGAACTTTTGAAAGCGTATGGTGTCCTTAGGGAATAATGAGTAATGTGATGTGGCTGGAGAAAAGGAGGTGGAGGCGGAGCCAAGTATAGTGGGAGACGATGGAAGTATAGGCTGGGGCCTCCAGCACCAGGCTAAGGAGTTTGGCTTTTATCTGGGATGATGGGATGGCAAGTTATTAGCTTTTGTTGAGGGGAGTCTAACTTCGCTTGAGATAAATTACTTTCATTTATCGGGGTTAAGAAATTGCCTTCGCAGTATAGCCTTGGGTTTCTTCTCATCCTTCTCACTGGTTTTGGCCCCAGTAATGTTAGAGGGTGCTGGGCTTAGTGCCACAGGATGGATCACTCAGAGGGTAGGGACAGGGTTTGATTTGTCTTTGCATCCTCAGCAAGTAGGGTAGTAACATGTTGTATTATTGAGGACTTCAGCTGTGAGTAATAGAAACAATTTTGCTTAAGCAAACAGGGACTTCATCGGCTCACAAAACTAAGGGGTGGGGAGGAATGAGAGGGTGTATTAGTTTCCTAGGGCTGCTGTGATATTGTGATTTATAATAAGAAATATATATTAATCTTTGTCCCAGTTCCTGGCACAGAGCTCCTAAAACCCTTGGAATTTCCTGAGTGACTAGAGCCAGAAAAGGTGTCTTGTTACATTAATGAGGTGACTTTTGGAAAGCCCCTAGGTTACTTAGGGGCTGGGGCCGGTTGCCAGGGATACCAACCAGCTTTTAGAGGATTGGAACTTTCGGTCCCATCCCCCACCTCCCCACTTCCAGGAATGGGAGAAGGGCTAGAGATTGAGTTCAATCAGGAATTGCTATGATTTAATCAATCCTGCCTATGTAACAAAACCTCCATAAAACCCCGAAAGGACTGGTTCCGGATAGGTGAACATGCGGAGGGGCCCCGGCCGCTCGGTGTCCTTTTCCCACGCCTTGCGCTGTGCATCTCTTCCATCTGGCTGTTCCTGAGTTATATTCTTTTTATAAAATACTGGTGATCTAGTAAGTAAAATGTGTCCTTGAGGTTTGTTAGTCATGCTGGCAAATTAATCAAACCCAGGGAGGGCGTCGTTAGAACTTCCAGTCTCTAGGGGGTCATGCAGGAGCACAGGTGACAACCTGGACTGTGGCCGACTCTGAAGTGAGGTCGAGGGCAGCCTTGTAGGACTGAGCCCTTCACCTGTGGAATCTGGAGCTATCTCCAGGCAGACAGTGTCGGAATTGAGTTGAATTGTAAGACATCCAGCTGGTATGGGAGAATTGCTTATTGTGAGGAAAATCCCACACATTTGGTATCAGAAGTGTTGTGAGTCCCTGGCTGGTGGTTCAAGTTGGTTGGAGCGTTGTCCTGATGTACCAAGGTTGCGGACTCAAGTCCTGGTAGGAGCACAGGAGGCAACCAATGAGTGCACAGGTGGGTAGAGCAACAGGTAACAGGTCGATGTTTCTCTCCCTCTCTCCCTCTGGGAGCTGCAAGGGAGATTCTGTTTGATGCCTTCCTCAGCTTCCGTTGTTGCCAACAATCCTTGGCTTTCCCTGACTTGTAGACACATCACTCCAATCTCCTCCATTGTCACATGGCGTTCTCCTCATGTGTCTGTTTCTACATCCCTTCTCCTCTTCCTATAAGCACTGGTGTCTTTTTATAAGGATATCCAAATTAAGATGTAAATCATCTTAACTTGATTACATCTATAAAGACCCTATGCCCAAATAAAGTCACAATCACAGGTACCACGGGTTAGCGGGCTTTGGGTATAGCTGGTTTCAGGGGCTCAAGCAATAGCACCAGGCCTCTGTCTCTTTGTTATTCAGATAAGCTCTTTGCCTGGTGGCTGCTGGCAGCTCAAAGATGTAAGTGCATGGTGGTGGCACACGGGGTTTGGGCAAGGAAGTGGCAGAAAAGAGTTCTTGTGTTTCATGCTCCTAGATGTTAAGAGGGATAGTGAACCAGGAAGTATAAGAGCAAGATGTGATTGGTGAGGAAGGGCAAATCAGAGACAAATTAAAAGTAGTTTGCATAAGGAACAGGGATGGGGGAGAGCAGTGCCCGTATAGCGGAGCTATCATGGGTGCTGGGCGCCCTGTTACTTGGGTGGGACAGTTCTTTTTAAAGGGTCCAGTACAGAACAGGTACCCGACACCAGGCTTGAGGAAAAGCGGTCCTTCTACGTAGAGCTTCGTATCTCCTTCCAGGATGGGGAGGGTGGAATCTGTTGTTTTCCCTATCCAACTTCCAGTCCCCATCCTTTTAGTAACAATACCATTGTTTTCCTTTAGGATAGTCCTTCCCACCACCGTGTTCAGCTCCAGCTCCTGGGGTCTCCTGGGTGATCGAGACAGTCCACCCCCTTGGCCAGACGGAAAGGCCTCCTGTATGTCTAGTGGCTCCTAATTCCTACACTTCTCCTGGAACTACTGGGAAGGAAAAGCGCTATTTTCTGTGGGGGTTGCTAAACTGGTAGTGTGGAAGTGTGAGGCTGCTGGGGACCATCTGTGCCACCACCTGGGAGAGGCTGCCTCTGAACGAAACCAAGATAGAAGCAGACAGAGCTGAGAAATGGAGAGCGAGAACCTGAGGCCTGAGAACATGTTTCACACAAATGTATCTGGCGGGGCCAGGTTGAGGAAACGGAACCCTAGCTTATAAAGATGCATGAAAGTCGCGTTATTGCTGCTGACCTGTGATAACGAAGAAGTGAGACTGGGCCCTGCTCATTCGCGAATCCAACCTGTTTGTCCAGTCACTGTTTGATAATGAGTTTAAAATAATAAGATGTGAACCCCGCCTTCAAAGGCTCCCTGGGCAACGAGGGATGGTAAAGACATCTTTCTACATTATAATGTTTTCTAGAAAATCGTTGATTTTTTGAAAGGCCCAGATAAAATGCTTTATAAATGCAGAAGAGGGAGATTATATCCACTAGTGAAATTGACATTCCTGGATATCTTTGGAAGGAAGGTGGACACGTGTAGATGAGGTGAAGGGCGTTCCAGGAGGAGGAGCTCCGTGATCAAAATCATGATGTGCCGAGGGGAGGAGGCAAAAGTTGGATTTGTCTGGAATATAAGAAATGTAGAGGAGGAACAGAAGAGCTTGGAAAGTTGAGCTCAGAGACAGATCTTGGAAGGCCAACGGGGCCAGGCCAGAAGATTATGCTCTAGTCTGTTGACAATGACTTTGTTAGTTTATTTATTTATTTTTAGAGAGTGGGGAATGGAGGGCGCAAGAGAGGGAGGGAAATATCAGTGTGAGAGAGAAGCATTGATTGGTTGCCCCAACTCGGACAGAACCTGGAACATTTGCACTTGCCCAGATGGGGAATTGAACCGGTGACTTTTGCTTTGAGGAACGACTCACAATCAACTGAGCCACACCAGTCAGGGCGACCTTTTTTTTAACAGCAGGCACCCCACATAGTTTCTTCATGAATACAGGCTGAGCAGCGTAGAGCATGGTTGGAATGGCAGGAAACCGAATGTATGGATCAGTTCTCAGGCAAGAAGTTACAAGGTTCTGCGTATGGTAACGTTCTGTCATTAAAAAATCACCTCCAAAACTTAATGGCTTAAAAGGACATTTTTATTATATCTTATCATCGTGTCGCTCCGGAGTTCTGGCTCAGCTGCTGTTGTGTCGATCGGCCCAGGACTCAGCTGAATGATTCTTCGTCCCACACGTCAGCCAACTGGAGTTGCCCGGTGGCATTCAGCCGGCAGGCTGAGGGAGGAGGGTCCAAGAGGGTGCCCCTCTAATATCTGGCTCCTTGGCAGAAATGGCTGGAGGGCTGGTCTCAGGGCCTATCCTGCAGCCCAGGGCTCTAAGAGTGAGAGTTTCAAGAGACAAGAAGTAGAAACTGCCAAACTTAAATCCTCAGCCTGCAGGTTGGAGTGACATCATTTCTGCTGTATTCTGTTGGTTCAGGGAGTGACAGAGCCCACCCAAATTCAAGAGTGAGGGACATACACACCACACCTCAATGGAAGTGTTGTCAAAAAATGGTGGCCGTCTTTAATCCGCCACATGTCGTAACGGTGGGAATGAGAGGATGACAGATGGACGTTAAGACATAGAGGGTGAGCCCTGGCCAGGTGGCTTAGTTGGTTAGAGCATTGTCCCATACACAAAAATAAAATAAAATAAAAGCTGTGAGTTTAGTTCCTGGTCAGAGCACATACCTAGGTTGCAGGTTCGATCCCCAGTTGGGGCATGTACAGGAGGAAACCAATCAATGTTTCTCTCTCACATCAATGTTTCTCTCTCTCTCTCTCTCTCCCCCTCCTTCTCTCCCCCCCCCTTCCTCTCTCTCTCAAATCAATAAACATATCTTGGGGTGAGGATTTAAAAAAACATAGAGGGAGAAGCCACAGGACTTGACAACTGTTTAGATTCATTCGTTCATAAAATATTTATTGAGCATTTACCATGTGCCACGCAGTGTTGAGACACTGAGCACATGGCAGTAAACAAAACAGATAAAAATCTCTGCCCCCATGGAGCTCACAGACTAGTGGATGGCAGAGTGAAAGACGGCGCTGCCTCCAGTGTGCCTACCTGGCACGGCGCCGCAGTGCCGTTATCAGAGGTAGGGAGCCCAGGAGGCCAGTCTGAATTCAGGTGTGAGAGCAGAACCGAGAGACTAAGTGCTCAGTTCTCCTGGCACTTCAGTTGTGAACATAACCACAGTAACAGCCCTCTGACTACAAGCTGTTGAGGAAATCCAGGATTTCACTTCCAACCACAGGCAGCGCCTGCAAGATTACAAAGAGAAAGACAAGCACTTTAACAGCCTCATAGATTTCCTGCCCGCCTGAGGCAGGAAAAGCTCGGGGAATCGTGCAAAAGTCCACAGTTCCCTGCCAGTTATACTCCAGCAAGCAGGAGGGCTCTGGCTTGGAATTCACGCTCTGACACACTCAGCTCACTTCCCGTGTGAGTTTTTTCTGGAGGACCTCTCCATTGATCCCTATTTTAAAGAAACAGAGGCTTCTAGCATTAGGAAACTATTCTTGGGCCTTTGGAAATTCCAACTGGTTTTGTTTCAAGGCTCAATGCCCATGATACATTGTTAAGTTTCAAAAAAAAAAAAAGAAGCTAATTGGAGAGTAGTACAGATGACACTTGCGGAGAAGAATTGTTTACAGATGCACAGCAGAAGGTATGGAAGGAGGTTGGATCGGTCAGGAGAGGGAAGATATGTCCCAGTGGTAAATGACCACACAAATCTCAGTGCATGCCACTCACTATAAAGCTTTACTTGTCATGCACACTAGCGGATCACAGGCTGGCTGTGGCTCTGTTGGCTTCACTCTGGGATCCAATTGTCTGGAACATCGGGACAGAGAGAAAAGAGAGCCCTGTACTGGCCCTTAAAGCGTCTCCCCAGAAGTCACGCTAGTCATTCTGCTCATAGTTTTTTCGTCAAGTCACATGGCCGAGCCCGGAAGCGGTAGGGTGAGAGAGTGGAATCCCGCCTCAGAGCAGCACAGTGACAATGTGCTGAGCGGTCATGCAAAATATTACCAGAACCTACCGAACCACCCATAGTGACTGCTCCTGAGGCCGACGTGGGGGCGGGGGCGGGGTGCAGGAGATTTTACCCCTCACTTTCTGCACTTCTTTATATTTTAATGTTTTTCAAAACACATGCACTTTTTAATAACTAAAAATACCTTTTAGATATTATTACTTTTAGCTTTTTATGATGGAAAATTCAAACGTAAGCAAAAGGAAGAACAGTTTGATGACCTGCCCTGCAACTTGTCACCCAGTTTCCAACAATTATTAACTCATGGACAGCTTTGTTTCAACAATAACTCTATCTGCTCCTCCCAGATTATTTTGAATAAGTCCCAAATCAGGTTATTTTGTCTTAAATATAACAGTATGTATCTCTAGATAGGGATTCTTTTTCTAAAAAAAACACAATATAATTATCACAACAAAAAATGAACAATAACTTCTTAATATGAACAAATACCTAGTGTTCAAATTTCCCAAATTATTATATATGTATATATTTATATAGAGATATATGTTTAACAGTTGGTTTGAATAAAAGTCCAAAATAAGATTCATACACTATGTTGGCTGATAAGTATTTTGTCTCTTCACCTTGATCTGTAGGTTTCTCTTCTAGCTCTCTTTCTCCCTTCTTTTTAATTTCCTTGCAACTTCTTGTTGAAGAAAGCAGGTCGTCCTACAAAATTTTTCACGGTCTGAATTTTTTAGATTGCTTTCTTATAGTGACGGTTATTTAGCATGTTCTCTGCACTCTGTTTTTCTGGTTAATTGGTAGTGAGATCCAGGGGCTTGACCAGGTTTAGGGATGATGATGATTATTATTATTTTTGACAAGAATAGCTCAGAGGCTGGATTATGTGCTTCCACCAGGAGATACATGTCAGGTTGTTGGGTTTTTTTTCCCTCTTTGTGATGTTAGCATCTAGTGATGATTACTTTCAAGGGTTGTAAAATGATGACATCCCAATTCTATCATTCATTTGTCATTTATTAACTGCAATACTTCTATAAAGAGAACACTTCTCCCTTATCAATTATTTGGTTATTGTGAGGCCCCCGTTTATATAGAAAAGGCAAAATAAATGCTTGTTTTATTTTTAACCTCTATTTACTTGTTCTCCAAATCATGAGATTGTTCCCTTGCCTTCTTCAAAGTTAACTACCAAGTTCACTTTTTTGTTTTAATCATTAGGAACTGTTTTAATCATTACACATATTTAACATGTTTCAATTCATCACCATTATTATCATTAGGATACATTGTGCCTCCCAGTCTTCAGCCACAGGGAGCCTCTTCAAGATAGTTCCTGAGTCCTTTTGTCACAACTCTGTAGTTTCTGATATTTTGTTTCCTTGCTTTCTGTTTTGACAAGATGTTCCAAGCTCATCTTGTATTATTTCCTGCCTCAGACCTGGACTCAGCACTTTCTCCAAGGAACCCGGGTTCATCAGTGGAAAATATATTTGTAGACAACGTATTTTTTCCTCTTTTTATTTCTCCAGAGAGATCTCTTTGTCCTTAGTGTATATCCCAGTAGGAAGGTATGTAAGAGAACGTGTATATCCAACTAGGAATGCATATAAGAGAAACTTGGAAGGTGGGAATCCAACTTCTAGCGGGAAGAGTCTTGAAGCCGGGTCCAGGAGTACGGTCGTCCTGAGAGGCGACAGGAGAGTGACATGTGTTAAGCTACCAAATGAGAGAATCCGGGAAATTGCTCCAGAAGCCCAGGTACCTACCCTCCCCCTTGCAACTCCCAAACTTCCCTTCAACCACAAGATGAGGTGAACCACTCACCCTCCTCCACATACTCCAACACCGACAGAGGTGTTGGAGGGAGAGAGAGAGATGCAGTGTAGGAAGGGGCAGCTCTCTGAGAGACTGAGCGTTATCTAAAAGGACTATTTAACTAATAACAGGAGACAAAGATTTCAATTGGATTAGCCACGTAGTTCATCCCACTCTGATCTCAGTGAGCGGAGGGGGCAGGGGACTCGGAAAGAAGGCCTGATCAGTTATGGACACAGCAAAACACTGACATTTTCTCCGCAGATCTCAGTTTTAGTTGAGCTAAAATTTTTGACCCTGCTATATTATAATACCTATCTCGTAGGGCTGTGGGAAGGAGGAGGCACACCAGGTGCTCAGCACGTAAATACTAATCCAGTGTTAGTTACTATCACGAGGTGATCACAAAGCAGTTGCTGAGGGAGTGAACGAAAGGATGAGAGATGGACCAGTTGGCCACAGTCCTTGACGGTAACAGCAAATGCCACGAGGGTCAGACAACCCCGTGCCCTGTGCTCGTTCTCCTGCTGGAAGCCATGAGCATCCCCTGCCTGAACCCACACTTCCCCAGCAGGAACCAGAGCTGCCCTGGCACGCGGAGTCTTTGGCCGTGTTTCTTCGACAATTATAGCTGAGGAATTCAGCTTATTTTGGGTGAAATCCCTGGAAGTCCTAGTTCAGATCTCAGTCTGGGCGATGCAGCCACATTTTCCAATGAGTAACTCCCTCCAATATAACTCCTGGCAAACGACCCTATCAGTCGCTGAATGTGCCGTCATGCCTGGTAAATAGTAAGACCACTGTGTGAGGCTTGACTCCTCTGTCAGAGGAGTATTTTGAAACCTTGACCTCATTTGCCAACATGTGTCTGCACATACCTCTTGTCAGATGCAAATTTTCCGATCCCAGGATAGCTCTCCCAAATTCTCGCTGGAATGAAAGACATGGCTGTGAAGAAAGATAGAGAAACTTTTAATAGGGCTTTACCTCAGGTATGTTCTGGGGCAGCTCATCGGTCTCTTGGCCAACGTCTTACTGACTCAGGAGGCAGGACTCTGAAGACAGAGGAGCAAAGTACCAGAATGATCACAGCCATCGTTTACTGAAGAGTTACCTGTGTGCCCGGCACTGGGCTTACCACTGTATGTGCAGTGGCTCCGACACCCACGGGGTGACGCTGAACATGGAGGAAGAAAATCGGAGATTCAGAGAGGTTAAGTGACTCGTCCTAGGTCAAGCCACTACCGAGCTGAGATTTGAAATCAGGTTGCCCACCTCCGAAGCGTCTCTGTTTAAACACCGCACTAGCCGTTATCTGAATATTACCTGCTATATAGAACATGCAAGAGCCAAGAGCCTCTGACCATCTAGTTGGGGACCTGGGAAAAGTTCTAGGCATTTCACAGGCTTTCGAGCCTTGTGGGGAGAGACGGTAACTGGAGGTTTCCATGATTTGTGCACACTTTGGGGGAGGAACGGGTACCCTTCTACATCTCCCGCTGGCCCCTAGGTCTGCCCCGCGCCTTCCTCTCCACACTTGCCTCTGAGCTGAGCACTGCCCAGTTTCTGTGGATTCTTTCCCAAACTTCCCCAGCCCCTCACCTAGACACACCAGCATCTTCTGAATTCCAGTGACTCTTCCTGAGACGATCCGTGTCTTTTTTCTTCACAAACAGTAGGAGCTCTGCACACAGTAGGAGCACCACAGCACCGCTGTGGCTGACCCTGACGGCACACGGCGGCCCTGGATGGAGAGGGGGAAGGTGATTTAGGGCTGAGTCCCAGCCCTGCACTGATTTGCTGTGTGCTCCTGGGCAAATCTCCCATTTGGACCCTCATCCGTGAGATGATGACCAGGTAGCTCCTATGGCCTCTTCTGCGATGCCCACATGCCCACCTGAAGGGCGGACACAGAGCCTGGACTTCACCGATAAAGCCAGGTCCCTGGGCAGGGTCTCTGTCTCCCTCCCACACGCCAACTTTCAGACACCCAGAATGGAAAGTAGTACTACCAGCAGGCCCATGGTCATCGGCGTTTTCCTTTGAAGAAAATTGGGAGATCGCCTCTCATGGGCAGAGCAGGAATCAGCATATCCTCACATGTCAAAAACACAGCACCGCTGACTAGGAAACTTGAGTTTCTCACACTGCAGAGCTTCAGTGAGGCTGCCGGACACACCGCAGCCAGCAGTCTCCTCAGGGCCTCCCCAGCCACCTGTGGCCAGACTCCTTCCAAGAAAAAAAATCGCCAACTTGCCTAGAATATTCATGCTCATATATAAAGGGGATCCTGGATAGAATCAATCTCTCACCCTCAGGTGACATGTGCATCTTATGGCGATGCTCTATTGCCCCGGTCCAAGCCAGAAGAGTCATTCAGATGGTGGGAAGCTTTGGACAGATAGGTGGGCAGCACCATGGCAAGTCCATGGAGAAGAGCTTCTGGACAGATAGAGCCTTGCGCGAGCCTCTGAGGCCAGTGATGGAAGAGGCCACACGCTTTGTCAAGACAGCAGATCCATCCTCATATAAAACACTGTTGAGTGCCCAGCCAGCATCCCAGGGTGCCTAAACGATGTTGTTTACCCTGGCAGGTCTAATGTTTGCTGCACTTTTGGGTCAAGAAGAGTGAGGGTTGGAGGATATGAAGGGCTTAGCCCAGTCCTAATAAAAAATCCACTTGCTGTTCCAGCTTCTGCCACAGATGCCTCCCAATTACGGTAAGAGTTTCGGCAGCCGCCAAATCTGTAAACTTCTTCTTGAGTCTGTTCCTTGGCCCAGCCACAGTGTATGTCCCCAGTAGAAAAGAAGTAAAGAAACAAATTGGAAAGCTAACATGAGCCAGAACAGCTGTTAGAAAGTGGGTGGCCGATTAATTGGATGATTGTTAAACAAGAATCCACAGCCATCATCCAAGCAGTCAAACTTGACAGGGTGCATCAAATGTCTTTCAAGAACCTACACAGTATGCAAGAGCATGCCGTAGTGCCGTGGAGAATACAGAGTTAAGCAAGGCATGGTTTTTCCTTTAAGATCCTTGTAAGTCTAGAAGAACATGGCTCCTTTACAGATCACCTGAGCACTAAAAAGATTATGATCAGTGTTACAAGGAGGGGACCTGGGCAGGAATGTAACCTGGGTCCATGAGCCTCCTCCACAAAATCAGCTGTGACGTGTGCGCGCCTGTGGGGCGGGGAGTGAGCATCCATAGCTTCCAGGAGATTCTCAAAGTAATCAGTGATTTTTCTTGCCGAGACTGTGTTCAAATTTAAATCCAGTGTTCAAGAAATTGAAAGAAGAAAAGGACCACATTTATTCGAGCTGGAGGTAAGATGGGGAGTAGAAGTGAGGCTTTTTGGAGGAAGAGGCAAACAAGACAAGCCCCCAAGAGCGAGTAGAATTTCAGTAGGTGGAGTCCTAGGGAAGGCCCTGGCGGAGAAAGTTTTGGTTGTAATGGGAAAGCGTGGGGTACCTTCAAGGAATGGAGATTAATCTGGTCTGCTGAATCACCAGGATAAGGGCTAGATGAGACTGCAAGGGCAGTGCCAGTAGATTAGGGGTCACAAACTGAATCAATACTTGCTATTGATTAAATATGTGCCAGGGGCCTGCTCTCTGCCTGCCTCAGGGCTGGATGATCCCTTCTATTTTAATTTAGAGGGGAAAGTATGCGCAGGCAGGAAACAAAGTCATTTTAAGTACGACAGGAATTTACAGAAAATTTGGCTAGAGTGTTCAGAGAAGCTTCAGGAAGGAGGTGAACTTGGAACTCAGCCTTTTCCAGTGGGGAGGGCTTGGCCAGGTGAATTTGTGGAGAAAGGGCCTTCCAACTATAACAGACTAAGCACAACTTAGAACGGATTAAGGAACTAGCACAGACCCAGAGGAGAAGGCCCAAAAGGATGGGCAGATGGAGAAGGCGGAGGAGATATGACTGGGAGAAACAGGTGTGTTAAAGAGGCAGGAAACATGAATTGGAGACCAGATGATGCTGGATTGTGGAAATCAAGCTGAGGAATTTCTTATTTTCCCTTTGACCGCATTTTCTTTTCCCTAGAATCCAGCCCTCCCAGTAGAGATCATTATCAACAAAAACAACTTTAAAATTTCCTGCTACAGAGAATTTCAAATATATGCAAAAGTGGAGAGAATAGTAATGCAATGGAATGAAGGTTTCTGTCCCCCACATTTATGCTGAGCCTTGGGGAGATGGAGCCCTCATGGATGGGGTTAGTGCCCTTATAAAAGAGGCTCCAGAGAGCTCCCTTCCCCCTTCCTCTGTGTGAGGACATAATTTGCCTTTGCAAACACTGTCTTATTTAATTCTTAAAACAATCCCATTCACTCTGTGCTATCATCGTTGCCATTTTACAGATGAAAAACCTCGGTCAAGGTCCTATAGCTGTAAGTGGTAGAGCCAATTAAACTGATTGCCGAGCCCAGACATGTATCCGCTGCGCCATACCACCTGCTGCACAGGGCTGGCTCTGTGTGATGTCGAGGTGCCTTGCGAATATTGGGATTTTCCCTCAACTCTTCACATTTCTCTTGCTTAGATACACACAGCAAATGCTCCTAAGTCCATGGAGGTATCTCTTTGTCTACCAGAGTGTACCTTTCTATGAAGGGCTATTTTGTGACGTTATACATGTATATAACTTCCAGTTAGCATTATTTTTCTTTCTTTTTCTTTTTTTATTAATTATATTTTATTGATTATGCTATTATAATTGTCCTGACTTTTGCCCCTTTGCCCCCCTCCACCCAGTGTCCCCTACTCCCTCAGGCAATCCCCTCACCATTGTTCATGTCCATGGGTCATGTGTATAAGTTCTTTGGCTCCTCCTTTCCTATGCTGTACTTTATATCCCCGTGGCTATTCTACAACTACCTATTTGTATTTTTTAATCGCCTCACCTCTTCACCCATTCTCACCCTCTGCCCTCCTATCCACCAACCTTCCAGTAACTAACTCCTTTTCTCTTGTTGCTTTTAAGAGTCTCTCTTTATCTTTAACCTTTGGCCTTTTAACTACAATGTGTCTTGGCATGGGCCTCTTTGCATCCATCAGAATTGGGACTCTCTGTGCTCCCTGGACTTACATATCTACTTCCTTCACCAAACTAGGGAAGTTTTCTTTCACTCTTTTTTCAGATAGATTTCCAATTTCTTGCTCTTTCTCTTCTGACACCCCCTGTGATGCAAATATTGCACCTCTTGAAATTGTTCCAGAGGCTGCTTATACTCTCTTCACTTTTTTTGGATTCTTTTTTATTCTTGTTGTTCTGATTGGTTGTTTTTTCACTTCCTTATGTTCCAAATCATTGATTTGATTCTTGGCTTCATCCATTCTACTGTCGTTTCCTTGTAAGTGGTTTTTTATTTCAATTAGTGTATCCTTTGTTTCTGACTGGTCTTTTTTATGCTGTTGAGGCCCTCACTAAGTTCCCTGGGCATCCTTATAACCAGTGTTTTGAACTCCTCATTTGATAGACTGCTTATCTCCATTGTGTTTAGCTATTTTTCTGGAGTTTTGATCTGTCATTTCATTTGGGCCATGTTTCTTTGTATCCTCATTTTGGCAGCCTCTCTGTGTTTGTTTCTATGTATTAGGTAGAGCTGCTTTGACCCCATGTCTTCGTAGTGTGGTCTAATGTAGCAGGTGTCCTGTAGGGTCCAGTGGCACAGCCTCCCCTATCACCCAAGCTGTGTACTAGAGTTGTGCCCTTTGCGTGGGCTGAGTACAACCTCCTCTTGTAGTTGAGTCTTGGTTGCTGTTGGCAGATCAATCGGAGGGATTTACCCGGGCCAGTCAGCTGCAAGGATTGGCTGCGGCCACTGTCCACCAACCTCTGCCCTCCGTGGAGGACCAGCTGTGCAGGGGGAGGGTGGTGGTGCTCTGACATGGTCTGTAGCTGCCCACTGGGTGCACTGGCCTTGGGGTTTTCTGGGTGATGCAGGCCAAGGTCAGCCCCAACCTGTGTTTTGCCTGGGGACACCCTGCCTGAGCTGTAAAGCAATCTGAGATGGCTGCTACTTGTGCTGGGTTTGGAGATTCCCAAGTGAAGTCAAGCTGTGACTCTAATCTGGCTGCCGCTCTAACCTAGTGGTCATCAGGATAAATCGGGATAATGACCACTGGGGCTCACTGAAGCCAGCTGCTGCTTGTTTCATAGGATTTTGGAGCCAAGATCAGCCATTCTGATGGAAAAGCAGCTTGGGTGGGCCTGTAAGTTGTGTGGGACAGAGCCTCTGGGGATCTCCAACGTGGGTCTCACAGTGTTAGCCAGGTTGATGGAGTCAGATATGGCACCAGCTTACCAGCTCTGTAGGGGGAGGGTTTAGCAAAGGGACAGTGGCCTCTGCTCACCTTGATGCCAGACCCTTCCGTTCCTCCCTGTGAACCACTGGTGCCTTTCAAGCTTGTACCGCGGTGCTGGAGCTCAGAGGGAGTGAGTCTGAGTAGGTGAGTCCATGTGTGAGTTCCCCAAGGGGATCTGCTTGGATCTCCAGAAATTTCTTCTACTGACTCAATCCCCACTGGTTTTTGCAGCCAGAAGTTGTGGGGGGACTTGTCTTCCTGGCACTAGAATCCTGGGCTGGGGGGCCTGGTGCGGGGCTGGGACTCCTGGCTCCTGAGATATCCTTCCCGAATTTTTATCCACCACACGTGGGTGTGGAACCAGCCTGTTCAACATCTGCGCCCCTCCTACCAGCCTGAATGGATGTGGTTGCTTTAATTCCATAGTTGTCATACTTTCATTCATCTTGATTTTGTACCCCTCAGACTTCGATTCGGCTCAGTCTCTGATGCTCCTGAGTGGTGGTGGTTCTATATTTTAGTTGTAATGTTGATGTGGTTGTACGAAGAGGTGAGCCACATCTGCCTATGACATGATCTTGACTGGAAGTCCTGTTTTTCTATCTTATACTTTTTTTTACTTTTGTAAGAATTTTGATAACCTTAGGTGACTTCTGCAGGTTATGTATTTTTCATGTATCATTTAAAACTCTAAGCCAGGAACAACATTCTTATCCACTGATAGAAAATAATGGAAGAGCACTGTAAATTTCCTGTGAAAGACTATGTAATAGTCCTTTTGAAAAGGTAATTATTCTGATGATGAATATAATAGTAATAATAAAGAGCAACTCATACTGACTGTTAATCTGTGTTATTGTTATCCTTGTTTCACACACAATTAAATTAAGACTCAGAGAGGTAAAGGTCCTGTCTGATATCGTGCAGGATGTTTTAAATGAGAAAAGCCTTTGATAAAAATTATCTTTCAAGAATAGACTGATTTGGATTTTTTAAAACAATGAGATGCCCATGCACTTTTTTTCCTGAAGAATTATATTTATTTTCAGCACATCTAGGGCAATCTGTTGATTCTTCTCTCCACCTGGTGAGTAGGACTGACCCAAAGAAAAGAAAAGCAGCCCCAACTCCTTAAAGACCGGGTGGCAACAGTGCTGTGTCATATGACAACAGTCACACTTCATTTGGAACCCGGGCCCTCTGCACCACCTCTTGGCTCTCCACATCCCCACCAGGTCTGACCTCCCACAGACCAGCAGACACTCTCAGACCCATGACCCTGTTTTCCAGTCTAACCATTGACCAGACTTCAGACTTCCCCAACTGCCTCCAGCAACTTGTTCTTCTTTCCATCAACCACCAGGATGATCACCCCTGGATCCTCTGCTAAACTTCCCCATTGTTTGTTATTTGCCAACATTAACACCAGCCATCGTTAACCACTTGGCTAACATTCTGTTTTCTTTTTGTAAACCTTTTCTCTCTCTGTTATCTCTTCATCTCACTTCCCTTTTCATTTTTCTTTAAATATTTACTAATGGAAACACACTAGAAGCTTGAGAATCCCCCAGATGTGTAGCAACTATGGTGTCAGCTTTTAGGACCCTACAGCGTGTACACCATACTTGAACAAAACACGATTACTTCCCACCATTTCTGATATCACTTTTCTTTGCCTTTGTCTATAATTTGGTTCCTTGCAGCCCACCATCCTCTATCATCACCTGTGCTGTAATCCTGCTCGCTTTGCAGGCTCAGCTAAAGTGACACCTGGACATCCGGAAGAGACCTCCGCATCCACCCACCCATCCATCCATCCTTCCATCTGACAAACATTCAGTGGGCAGCTGCTATGTACCCAGCCCAGAGACAGTCCCTTGGGACACAAGCTGAACACACTGGTCTTGCCTGCAAGAAGTTTACTGTCTATCACCGGCCCGTCTTATGTGGCAGTCACCAGCCACACATAGCCGTTGGGCACTGATGTGGCCGGTGTGAAATGAGATGTGCCGTGGGCATAAAACCCATGTTTGATTTTGAACACTCAGCATAGGAAAAAAAAAAGTGAAACATTCTACAAATGATTTTTCATTGGTTACATGTTGAAATGTAATATTCTTTTTATATTGGGTTAATATGTTATTAAAATTAATTTCAATTATTTTTCTTTACTTTTCGAATATAGCTCCTAGAAAGTTTAAACTTACATATGTGGCTTGCTTTGGTAGCTCACATTCTACTTCTACTGGATAGCACTGGTAAAGGAGGTAAGAAAAGAGTGAGAAATAAAATAAAGTCACTGTAGTTAAATTGCTGAGTTACTAAAATTAAGTAGCTTGAGGCATGAGGAAATGAGTCCACTCTTATTGTAACTCTGCTTGGGAACTTAAACTTTTGAAGTCTCCAATTATGCCTGGAGATGTACGTGTATATGCATATAAACCCTACAGATAACCCTCTGGTTGTCCCCTGAAGATTTAAGAAAGAATGTTCAGGTATCCAGGCTGCCTGACACCCATTACCCAGAGCACTGGGCATCTGGAAGATTATCATCTTAGACCAATCCAGAAGTTAAGAATGCAGGGCTGATTCTCCTCAAGAACGAACTTTTCACTCTAAGAACTATTATCTTCTTTTCCTTTTTCAGAACACTCTGGGTATTGCCCAGTTGTGTTTCTGGTTTAAAAACCCTAAGACCCCTGAATAAATCTTTATCATTCAATTCTAGCCAAAGCCTCCTGATTCATTTACACTCAGTTGACATGGGATCCAGGGATGGATTTGGAAATGTGTAAGGAATATTTACAGGAGCTTTTATAAAAGTGTATACAGGATACAGTGAAGGATCGTGTTTAATTCAGGGGGTCATGAGGAGCAGGAGGAAGGGAGCCAATTTGTAATGTGCCAAGCATTGTGCTAGGCATCATAAACATCTTTATGCACTATGCTATGCACTTTAATATCTTCAGGCATTGGCCTGGTGCCTTAAATACTCCTTTAGCCCTTGCAACAACAGTCACCAAACTCTGACCATGTCTTTCCAGCCTGCTGTCCTCTTTCTAGACCAAGTCACTCTCATCTCTCAGCTGGACCATTTGCTCTAGCAGCCTCTTCACTGATCTCTCCTCACCCCACTTCAATCCATTCTCTGCATTATGACCACAGTGATTATTCTAAAACACAAACCTGGTCATGTTACTCTTCCAATTAAAAGTCTCCCATAGCTCCCCATGGTCCTCTGGGTAAACACTGAATTCTGCGTCAGGGTTACACACACAGCCTGGCCTGCCTACCCCTTGGTCCCAGCTTTCACCGCTTCCTGCACTTGCTCTCTCTGCTCTGGCTTCTCTGAACTTCTTTCTGGCCTTGAAAAGCCCTGCATTCTTCCTTCTATATGCTGCTTTTTCTGAAAAATTTTTTCTCCTGTTTGTCTGGTTAATGTCTAATTCTTCAGATTATATTTTCAACATAACGTTTTCTAAGAAGACTTTTGGCAACTTCCCTTCCCCTCACTCCTGCCACATTCAGGGTTAAGTGTCCCTCTTCTATCTGTGTCCCTGGACCTTACTGTACTTCCCATAATGCAGTACTTACCATACTCGATTGCATTCTCTCAATCTTTTTGGATCAGAGGTCTATATGAGAATCTACTAAAAGCAGATCCCCCCCTGCCAAAAAAAGGGCCCAACAAATTTTGCATACAATTTCAGAGGTTTTACAGAGCCTAGAAAACCTTTTAGCTTTCCATGGACTCTATATTTAACCCCCCTGCTTTATTATAATTTTCTGTCTATTTGCTTACATTTCCCTCAATGCCTACACGCATCTTGAGGGTAAGGATCACACCTATGTTGATACAGATATTTCCTCAGCACCTGACACAATCCCTAGACATAAAGGACACTCAATAAGCATTTGCCACAGGTATGACTTGTCCTAAGACATTAGGACACAGGACGATCACACCTTCACTTTTCCAAATCAAATTAAATCTGACCTAGCCTTATCCTACATGGCTGGCAAGAGGGTTTTTTAAAAAAAAATTTTTTTTGCACATGTCAAGAGGTTTTAAATTAGTAATTTTCAAGAACTTGTTCTCATGTTTTTCTTCCCAAACTCCAGAGCTCAAGGGGCACAAGAAAATTCTGGAAGGTTTCATCTTTCTCAGTTCACTGGAGTCTCTCTTTATCATTATGCCTTTTATTTCAAGGTGCCACAGTTGATTATTCACATAGGTCAGGTATGATGCCCTGGATGGGGCGGCGAGATGGTTGCCACGGTCTGTGCCCCAAGGTCCTGCCACTTCCAGGAATCACGTTAACAGCAGGGCCCTGTCTGCACCTCTCAAGGACCCTCGAAGCCTCTGCTCCTTCACCACGGTCAGGGGATAGCTTTTCAACACAGAAGTACCACCTTTCTTCTTATCTCTCTGGAATAAACTGATGCGACCTCCGTAAGTGTGGCAGGGCCTGAACACTAAACTTAATGCCTAAAAAGACCAGGCAAAGAACGTCAGTGAATAAAGCAGGGCAGCTTTAAGAGACAACAGGGAGCGGGGGCAACGGAGGCACACCGGGGCACGTGCTGTGCTTGAAAAGGAGCCGCAGGTAAGGCACCCACAAATTGTTGCTGAATTTCCAGATCTTCCAGTTTTTCCAGGGACGACTCCCTAGATTTTTGTATGCTAGCTCTCTTTTCTTTATCTAAAAATTTACTTTAGAAGGGTGTATTTTGCAAATTATGTAATTCACAGCATAAAATTCAGCCATTTTTTAAAAGTAGATTTACCGAGTTGTACAACCATCACCATAAATGGTTGTAGAAGATTTTCCTCATCCCGATTAGAACCTCGTGTACATTTACTGTTAGTCCCTCTGCTGTCCCTCCTCTCCAGGCAACTGCTATGCCCCTTTCTTTCCCTGTGGCATAGGCTTTTATCGACATTTCCTATAAATGGAATCATGTAATATGTGATCTTTTGTGATTGGCTTCTTTCACTGAGCATATTTTCAAGGTTCATCTACATCATTGCATGTATCTGGAGTTCATTCCTTTTATTGCTGAATAGTATTCCGTTGTGTGGATGTAGCACATCTTATCTATCCATTCACCAGTTGATAGCCATTCCATCCTTTTTTGCTATTGTGAATAATGCCGCCATGAACGTTTGCGTGCAAGTCTTTATGTCCATAGATGTTTCACTGTTTGTTTGCTTTTTTGGTAGATACCTATGGGTCAGATAGTAAATTTATGTTTAACTTTTTAAGGAACTGGCAAACTATTTTCCAGAGAGGTGGCACCATTTTGCACTCCCACCAGAAATGAGTGAGAGTTTCTATTTCTCTGCATTCTCAACAACATTTGTTACAGTCAGTCCTTTTAATTATAGTCATTCTACTGGGTGTGAAGTGGGATCTCATTAGGATTTTGATTTGTGTTTCCCTAATGGCTAGTGATTTTGGGTAGATCTTGATTTTTAAATGTTGGAATTCATTCAATTTTTTTAAAAATGCTGTATATCAGTCCTGTGCAGATGGAACAAAACAGGTTCATGGGCGGGACCCACCCTAAGGGAACAAGTTTGGACTTCTGACCTAGGCTCTGAGAAACAATGGTCTGTGAACTTTCCCTTTTGAGGGTGAAATCAGCCTAAACTGACAGCAAAAATTACTATGGAGAGAGAAATTTTTCTCTCTTTTGTAATGAACTTGTAGACTACAAAAAAGGGACATTCTATCTATCTATTCATAATTCCACTTTTATCCTCAGTAAATCATTCTGTTACACATTCACTGAATGAGTCCTTTACGTATATATTTGTATCCTCTTTTTAGAGATAAGATTAAGAAATTTGTCAAAGATGGAGTAAGCCAGGTCAATCTGGTTTTACATCCTGTGTTTTCCTCATTGAAATAACAACAGATTCTGGGATGGAGCCACACGGGGTGAGACTGGAGTCAGAAGCCCCTGGCTGGAGGGATGACAGAGGGGGAGAGAGACATGATGGGATCAAGAGAAAGGAAAGGATGGAAAAATTTCAAGACTGGTTTCAAAACAAAGCAAGTTGCTAAGAGAGTTTTTTGGGTGGTGGGATAAAGTAGGAGTGGGAAGAAAATAGATTGGGGACTATTGCTTTTGCAGTTTCCCTCCCATCCAAGTAGAGATGTGTAGTAGACCTTTGAATGCAGGGCCCAAGTCCTGGAGAGATGCGTCAGCTAGGGATACATTTAGTGACATTCTCTTCATTATTCACTTCTCATCAACACTGTCATCTTTGTGACGTTTAATCTGGTGAGCTTCCTGCCCTCCTCTTCTGATGGTCCACTGAGTTTGTTTTAAAATTTATGAGAAACCACAGACTTGGTGGCTAATGGGGCTATTTGTATGTGGAACACTGAACTCAGAAATGACTTTGGTGGCTTACAAAGCTGAGATTCAGGCCTTAGAGACAAAGTCTTTGGTTTTCTCTAAGAAATATTTTAAGATTCAGAATAGGAATATCATTCATATATTTTGCGCAGTTCACTTGTACTCCGTGTGCAGACTGCATTAAGGCTAGATCTCTCTATGCAGCCAAGGCACAAGACACCTGGGCCAGAGGCAGCTTACCCAGTAGGCAGGTGGGGGTGGGAGACAATATGCAAAAGGACAAAGGGCAATATAGGATCTGATTTGGACTTCCCCGGGAAGGACACTACAACTGGCAGCCTTGGAACTGTCTCTGAATTCCACCAGCCTTTCCTTACCATGTCCTGCCTTGTTTTGTTTTTTGCTTTAGTCACTTTTTTTTTTTAACCAGGCTGGAAGTTTCTGAGGCTTAGCCACTTACATCATATCACGCATATTAAAATGCACCCATATCCAACATGAAGTAACTCTATCTTGCTGTAATTTTTTTTCAAAGAATTTTGATAATTTTTAGTTTTTGTTAAAATAAATCCTTTTTATTCTTGTAATTTAGCTTTATTTTATCTATATATAATTATTTGAGTCTTGTTGCAGTTGACTAGATTCTGCAGATATTCCACTAGTTATTTACTTTGATTTTTCCAGTTTATCTTGGGGCCATTTTTTCTTGAAGTCTCAAACGTTTCTAAGGCTTATGAAAAGCTTGTCGGCCCTATGGGGATTTGACAACCCAGCAGAACCTCTCATAGCCCCTCTCACGTAGGAAACTCCACTTGATGAATGAACGAATATATGAATGAACAAATGAATGAGGCGACTTAAGTCCTTTTCCCAGACTTCTCTCCAAAGCCGGTCGATTTCACATTCTTTTGGAATCTAAGCCCAGCCCGGAGGCTGGGTACGAAGTTCCCTCCCCTCGAAAACACTAGAACTGCGACAGTGGAGAAAGCTGTCCCGCGGCCAGCGCTCAGCAGACCTGGGCAGGGTGAACCCGGTACCCCAGAGTGGAGACATTGGCCAGAGTGTAGGACGCAATCGGGGCCCCAGCGGAGCCCGTGCGCATGGGCAGAGTTCCACCCCGAGCCCTGCCTCCCCTCCCCCATTGCAGGTGAGCCGCTGAGCCACGGTCCCCACCCCCCGCAACCCCGGGGGTGACGTAAGGCCTCTGGACCGCGCTCCTGCCCCGCCCCTGCCGGCAGCGCTAGGGGCCGCGGCTCCGCGGTGGAAGCCGGCCCTGCTATGGGACACGCCGGCTGCAGCAAGCACAGAGAAGAGCAAGGCTCTCGGGTGTGCAGCCGCGGCGGCCCGACGCCAAGGCGAGGCGCGTCAGGTGGAGCTCCGTGCTCCTGCCGCGGCACACCTGCCCTACTGTCCGCACTGCCGCGGCCCCAGCAGAGTCCGCACCCGCTGCCCGGCGGGATCGCCGGGCGTTCTGCCAGCCTCAGCTGTCCATCTCTGCCCTAGCCAGCCAATCACCCGCGACTGCTCCGGCCGCACCTCCCGGAATCTGTGACGGGCGTGAGGAGCAGCCTATGAGATTGGAGTTTCGGGGGGACA